>NC_053039.3:187659621-190159621 GCF_002575655.3 Aegilops tauschii subsp. strangulata | reverse complement strand
TATTGCCTGCCACATTGACGTCCTCATCATCATCTTCACTCATCCACCGAGTATAGCCATTGATGAAACCATACATGAGCAGGTGCGCCTTCAAACTGCCAGCCTTAAAGGGGTCGAGCCAGACTCCAACTTTGCATCTTCGACACGGACATAAAATTGCCTTCCGGTTGTTTTCATACATGTCGTGCATCGCGGATCGCAACCATCTTTCCACCATCCTTGCACTGACCTTCTTCATGATCGCCTGCACGGTACAAGCAAGGGGATTATTACCACACATGCATATGCATGCATCAAAGTCATACAAAAATTTGGCATGACCTTCCCTAAAAATAGGACATATCGAGTTTGCCCGAAATTAGCCGAAACGGAAATAAATCGACATTTCAGCAAAGCGTAGGCAACTCATGCATGTCACACACACTTTTCAGCAAATGCACATAGCTAGGCAACTCATGCCACATGCGCGCACACACACACATTTCCATTCTTGCACAACACATATTTTTACTCACCTATCTCGAGTAGCATGGATGAGGCCGGTGTCGCTACTTAGGTATCTAAAGTGGGCAAAGATTGATATTTAATTCTCCTTCTTCATTAATTAGGAGAGGTAGCTACTGACGTGCACATATCTAACCAATGGAAAGAGAGCTACCTTGTGAGACAAACCTAGCTAGGAGAGTGGAGAGGGGCCAATAGACATATGGAAGAAGGGGAGAGAAAGTGATGGGGGAGGCATTAATGGAGAGAGAGGGAGGAGGGGGAGAATTGAAGGAAGAATGAAGAAAGCAAGTGAAGGAGGAAGGAGAAGGGGGAGGGAGAGAGGGGGAGGGGAAAAGTGGTAGCCCAAGATATTTAGATTGTTGCGCCTTAGTAGTAGCGCGGGGTACAAGGCCGGCGCTACTGCTACGCCTCTTACATGTAGCACTTGTTCTGACCCGCGTTGCTGCTAAGTGGGGCCCACCAGCTGCCCCGTATAAAGTTAGTCGTAGCGCCTACATCAGGACCCGCGCTGCAGCTATACGAATAGTGGTAGCATGGGGTAGATGGCTAGCGCTGCTAGAACGGCTCCACCCAGGGCGGAGCTGGGGCCTGCTTAGCAGCAACGCTTGTTGGGGCATCCCGCGCTACTGTTATGTAGTCCTGTAGCACTGGTTCTTACCCCTCTCTACTGTTACTTAACAATAGCGTTGGGTGCTTATCCCGCGCTACTGCTAAGCATCTACCTATAGCCCTTTTCCTAGTAGTAACGTCCATGTTATAAGTCACGATACAATAACCATGCCATGATGATGACCATTACTACAAGAATTACCACTTCGCCATGAAGTCGTCTTGAAAGCGCCGTTACTAACGGACATATTAATTGACCACTACCAGTCCAGTCGGATGGATGCCGTGGTGTAAGTTAGTTAAATGGGCTTCTTGGTGCTAGCCCAGCCAACTCATGTCTAGGCACGGACTCAGGCCGTCATCTCATAGACGTGTCTTGCGTACCACACCCCCAATGAGGCTCCTTCTCTAACGTGTCTAAGTTGAACGTACACGGTGACGTGTTTACAAGATTCTCCTTATTTGTAAGGAAAAACAACTCTCGAGTGAAGTTCACAAGAAGCAATCAGGGTCGTTGATGGGCCTCTGCGCTTGCACAGGCCCCCCAAATCCAAGGGCCCCCAATTTGGTTCGAAATTCATGCATTGGTCCGAAACAGTAGTGTGCATCTTTCACTTTTTGGCCCAAGTTTTCTTGATCACCTAGAACTTCCCTTTTGTGCCCGGGAGCTATGTCTCGCTTAATAGAGTAAAAAAGGGAGTGCACGGGGAAGTTTTCTTGATCACCTAGAACTTCCCTTTTGTGCCCGGGAGCTATGTCTCGCTTAATAGAGTAAAAAAGGGAGTGCACAGGGGATCAAACCTGGGATCCCTTGGTTGCTTCATAGCACTGTTACCATTGAGCCAACAGCTAGTTACCATTGAGCCAACACCTAGTTTGTGTTAAATAAGCCAGGCCTGACCTACTAGAAGAAAAGGAGCCGGTTTTTACACTGGTTTTCTGTTTTCTTTTCTTTTCGCACCTGTTTTCTTTGTTTCTTTTCCTAGTTTCTGGTTCTCCTTTTCTTTTCTTTCTTTTTTCTTCATTTTTATTCGGTTTTCTTCGAGTTTTTTTCCTTCCGATTTGTTTTTTTGTTTGGTTTTCTTATATCATCTCTTTTTTGTTTTTTATTTTCATTTTCCTTTGTTTCTTTCATTGTTTTTATCGATTATTCTTTTCTTACTAATTTTCCTTCTTTTTTGCTTTTTTTTTGTCTTCCTTGGTTCAACATTTTTAGTTATTCTTTGTTTCTTTATCGATTTTCACGGTTTTTTCAAATCTTTTTGCATTGATTTCTTTGGTTTCTTTATTCTTTTTTGGTTTTCTGTTTCTTTTGGTTTCAATCCTACATTTTCGTATGTTTCAAGAATATTTTTCTAATACACATTTAACATTTTTCCAATACAAATTTAACATTTATGGAATACATGATCAACATTTTTTCTGTACACACTTTTAACCTTTTTTTAATGCTTGATTAACGTTTTTCAAATACAAGATTTAAATTTTTTAAATATATGGTCAACTTTCCTATATACACTTTTTAACATTTTCAAACGCTTAATTAATATTTTTCATATACAAGATAATATTTTTATTTGACATTTTCAAATGCTAGATTAACATTTTTTTAACGCATGGTCAACATTTTTTCTATACACATTTGACAATTTTCAAATACTTGATTAATATTTTTCAAATACTTGTTCAACATTTTTTTCAAATGCTTGATTAATATTTTTATATACATGATCAAAATTTCCCATCATTTTTGATACATGGTCAACATTTTTCTAAACATATTTAACATTTTTTAAATACTTGTTCAACGTGTTTTCAAATACTTGATTAACATTTTTATATACATGATAAAAAATTCATCATTTTTTAATACATGGTCAACATTTTTTCTATACACATTTAACTTTTCCCAAATGCTTGATTAACATTTTTTGAATACTTGTTCAACATTTTTTTTCAACTGCTTGATTAACATTTTTTAAATACATTTTTTTTGCAGGGTAACATTTTTTAAATACATAATCAAATTGTTTCATACACATTGTATTTTCTTTGTATACATCGTTCGTATACATGATAAATATTTTCTCTATACACATTTAACGTTTTTGCTGTCATGATTTCAAGATAAATGCTGGTTCAAATCAAGGTTTGGTTTTTTTTCCCATCATCTTGATAAGCCTATAATTCATGTAGTTCGAATGCATTCATATTATTTTTGTTTGGTTCATAGACAGAAAAAGTATGCTTTCTATAAATAAAGAGTATGATTCTAATGCTGAAAAACGTTAGAGAATGACTAAATGCATCAACTCAATTACAAATTTTACAGCCCCATTTTGCTTTTTGCGCAGGGCCCATAATTCCTGTAGACGGCACCGGCTCGTATACAGCCAGTGCTCCCTCAGATTCACAGCATGCCGCGACGCGAGATTTCGTTAGGACATTTTACAACACGAGGATAAAAGCTTCAGGTATACTCGTATGCCGCCCCGTTACAGGTATACTCGTATGCCGCCCATTTATATATCTGACATCAAACATACACGAGAAACATTTTGGCTGAGACAAATAACAATTGGTCAGCCAATATATCTACCATTGCAGACTCTGTGAATGTTACTCCACCGGTAATTATCAGTAACGGGATAACAACACTTGGTGCAAAGTCGGATACTGCACCCTGCAATGCTAATATCAGGTACGGAGTAGTACTCAAGTGGGGCAACATAATGATGTATCATCCATAAACACCTGAATAAAGTTGACAGGGAAGATTCTGAGGACCGGCCATCATAAAGGTTCCCCTCCGTTACCATGGATAACCTGGTGAACGAGCTTGTCTGGTAATCTCTTTGTCGCCTGAAATAAATGTAAAATTGTAAATGGGTTTATTATAAGGACGGGTCTAGTGAGCCCACATGGAAAATACAAATGAACATCACAAGACTTGGCATGCCAAAAGATTAATCCTTCATCACGTTGTGCTATTAAAAGTAGTGCCCCCTCCCAAGCTACACGGAAGGTTCTCTTCTAGAAGGTCTCTTGCTTAGCACACATGGATTAAAACCACTTTGATCAGCTCCCAGTGGGATCCAGCCAAATCCAAATGGATCAGCAGGGTTCAGCCCGGCTGGGGATTTATCCCGGACCACTATTTTCAGTGCATTCGGCTACACCTGTCCCTCAAAATCCCGTCCAAACCCCTCTCAATCCCGGTCATTCGACCGGGGTAAAAAACCAAAGTTCAAGAAAGCGCTAGGCGTTCATTATGCGTTTGGCGACCTACTTGCGCTTTTCTAGCTTAGGCGTGATTAGGCGAAATTAGGCGTTACTACTGTAGCTTGAAGAAATAAGCTAGATGGGCTGGCCGAGCCCATTAAACCACAGGCCCATCTTCCTCTTCTCCTACTAAACCTCTCGTATGTGCACAGTCGACAGAAAGCTAGGTTTCCTCCTCACGCCGCCTCTTCCCCTTGTCCTCTCTCCCTTCTGCCTCGCTCTCCCGCTTCCTCTACCCCTCCCTTGATATCTCGCCGGAGAAGCTCGATCCCTCGCCGGAGATGCTCGATTTGTCGTCGGAGTGGTTGAATCCTCGCCGGCAAGGATGAATCCTCACAGGGGAGGTCAAATCCTCGCAGGGGAGATTGATTTCTCGCCTGAGAAACATGATTCCTCGCCGGCCGCTTTTTTGAGCGCCTAGGGCCAAAGCGAGGCGTTATGCCAACGCCCAGCGCTTAAGCGCACCTAGGCGAGCGCCTAATAGCGCCTTCTTGAACAGTGTAAAAAACTACGCCTTCCGATCCATGATATCAATCCCGAGCCATACATTCTCTTCAGCAAAAAATAGAAGAAGAAAAAACAATACTCATCCGATTCCGCTTGCAATTTTAGAGGCCAAGGCAGTAGAAGAACAATGATCCCATATTCAGTGCCCCCTTATCGGCGGCTTTCTCACCGACCAATTTTTAGGGTTGTTGGGTTCTTAGATATTGCTTTGGATTCCGACATCGATCCACCAGCAAGGGTTTTAACCCAATTACAAAGGAGATGAACACAAGAGGCTCTCAATCCATTGTTGAGCCTACACTTTGGTAAAGTTATAGATAAATTAAAGAAGGGTCTAATCAAAAGCATCATTCTCGGAAAAGAAAGCCTATTTGGTTTGAACTGCAGCTGTTGCATTGGAGATGGACAGCTGAGATGCTTGTCATTGGCGTGCAACACATTCACTTAAGCTATGGGCCTTTGGATCGCCCAGAGAACGGTCAGATGTGCTAGGTACCACTTCCGGGCCCGACAACTCCCCCGGATCAAAGATCTGACTTGGCCTAAGAGTCCTCCCAGGCTGCTACTTCGATTGGAAAGTTAATCCATGTGATGAGCCATTGCACAGTGCACAGGATATCAACTTCCTTTCTTCAAGGGGGTGGGGGTGGGGGGCGAGGGGGGCAGAATGGTGCCATCAGCTGCTAGAAGTGCAAGATTTGGATTTGGCGCTGCTTTTGGCCGAAGTGGTACTCCAGTTGGCTGACATGGAATGGGTCATGTAGTTGACAGCCTTCTGGAAAAAGCAGCTTCTAAGAGACGAAGTCAGGAAAGGAAGAAACCCACCGGGCCACCACCGCGTCGCCCTCTTCTGGCGACTTGGGGGGAGAAAACCCTAGCCGCCACCTCCTCCTCCCCTCTCCCTCCTTGTCTTGCCACCGCCAGAGGGGCTCATCGGCGAAGCTTGGGCAGACCCAAGGACGGCGGCGGGGCACAACTCCGGCTAGTTTGGAAAGTCGGTGGCGGCTCCGTTCCATGGTTCCGGCGGCCGTGTGTGGTGTGCTGGTGGCGTGCAGTGGTGATGTGGGATCCTAACGGTGTGGTGATGCGTTGCCAGGAGCGCTCGGGAGATCGGGCCCGATCTGGTCCCAGCCGGGCCTGAGGAGGTGCGTGTGGCGAAGGGGCTCGTGGCAGGCTGTCGCAGGCGAGATGCAGCTCGGTGGCAGACATGCTTGGGATGCCCATCGCACGATGGACCTAAAGCCATCGTAGCATGGGCTTCATGCAATCACGACGTCACCGTCGCCGCCACCATAGATCTTAGCCAAGATGTCCCCACGAGCAAACTCCCATTATCGTTTTTCGTTCTTGTCCATGTTCCTAGGATCTATGAACATGATTGCATGGTCCTTAAACTACTTTTTTGCTTCTTTGCTCCTCGACCACCAATGCAAGCTTTTGCTCCTCAAGCTCAATATTTTTTTATTTTTTCTTCGGCCTCTAATGCAAGTCTTTTCATCTCAATTTCAAGTCTTCTTCCTTCCGCTAGCACCTTCCTCTCTTCAGCTGCCGCCTTTGCCTTCCACTTCTCCTCCATCATCTTCATCTCATAGAAGCAATTCAATTTATCCTCCTTCCAGTCGGCCGCCAATGCCCTCTTCACATCCACCATCGCAATCGATTCTTCTTTTTATGCTCTAACACGAACACTCTTCTTGGTTTGCTTTGCATTTTTTTCTTCCATCGGTTGGACAAGCGGAGTGGATGGGTTCTCAGAATTTTACCTTGCAAGGCATTTCATCGAGCATGTTGGCGTCGCTCCAACCTTGCAGGGCATTTCATCGAGCATGTTGGCGTCGCTCCAGGTCTCGTCTGAATCCGGCTTGGCGTCAGCCGCCGGAGGTGGAGGGGATGGTCCCGTGGCAGCAACAAACACAACAGTAGTCGTCCGCGTCGCGGAACGCCAAGGGGGGAGCTTCCCAGCAACCGCATCCTTCTTTGTGGCGGCCACCGCGCTGTCACCACCTTAGCTAACTGCCGACGGCCCATTTGTCGGCTGGCTGGGACAAGGACGATATGGTGGTGCCGACGGAGTAACCGGTGACTGAGCTGGCTCAATGAGGTTCTTGCCTTGGTGCCGTCACTTTGGTCCTAGCGCAGTCAAATTCGCGGCCAACGGTTGGTCCCCGACACTGGCGAGGGTGGCCGGGGGTGTGGCGGGGTGAGGGTTTTCATTCCACTGGTCATCGAGGCCGGGGGTAGCGGTGGCGGCGGTCAGGAAAGCTGCGGGCGAGCGGGAAGACTGCGTGGCTGCCTATTTTTAGGACTAAATTTGAGAGAGTGAGGAGGCATTTTTTTTGGTGGGGGGGGGGGGGAGCCATATTCGAGGGATTCAACTTTTTGAGGCATCTGCTAGTTGCTGCTTAATTCCCTAAAACAAAAACAAATGTTTCATGCACTAGCCAACGCAACCAAAAGTCCGAACTGATGGAAGGGCTAGGCAATCCACATACACTTCAACACCCCCTCCCGCGTGTGACGCGGGAAGTAACACGTGAATAAGCTCAAAGGTATGGCTCAAGAAGCCTATACGTGGACACAAAGGGGGCAGCAACAATTTCTGAATAAATTGTGAAGGCCAGGACTTGAACTAAGGACCTTAGGTCCTGATACCATGTTAAGCTTCATGCCCTAACCAACGCAACCAAAAGTCCAAACTGATGGAAAGGGCTAGGCAATCCACATATACACTTCAACATACTCAAAACTTGACTTTTGAGGGATCTGTTAGAGATGCTCTTAGGAATGTGTGCCCGTAAGGTTGAAGTTTGAGGTAAACCATGTCAGCCATTTGCAGTGTTCTTTCTTTCCTATGCTTGTTAGGATGCTTTTTCAGTCTTGCCAGAGCTTGAAGAAGATTCCCAAACTGAACATCACTTCAGTATATTCTCTGTCAGTAGAAGGATTGTTTCATGTTCATGTAGAAGTGACATCTCTGCAATTAGGGGTGGTGGTCTGCCATACAATGCTTGAAAGTGAACCGTTTTGAGGGTGGCGTCAAAGCTTGGGTTGTACCACTACTCAGCCAGAGGACCAATTTTGTCATTTATATGCGTTCATTGAAGGACATGCTTCTTAGGTAATTTGTGTTGGTTAATCCTGGCACGTTAGCTAGTCTAGTTAGGACTTAGTTTGTGTACTGTTTCGCTTCCCGTTTTTAGCTGTTCTCCCTTGGCGCGTGAGACATACATGTGGGAGCTACGCCCCACACGAACGAGCTGAACCCAAGCCCGAGTCAGTGGGATGGCATGGAAGAATCGGGTGCGGCACACGATCAGCACAATCGTCTTTCCCTTTGGGTAAATAGAAGGGACAAGAAGAAAAGCTGCAATGCAGCACAAAATTCTCATGTGTTCCATGTGCTTGCATTCTGTCTGATCATCTGCGGCGGCGTACCGCACTCCCCAGCAGGCCAAGTCCCCGGCAACAGAGCCCCTGTAGCTCATTCACGACGACCTTTGTGGGCCAATCTCGCAGCCAACGCTATGCAGGAGGCGTACTTCCTTCTGATTGACGACTACAGCCACTTAGCGTAGTTGGTTCAGCTGTCGACCAAGCACAACCATCGTAGACCACGTCTTTACATCACCCCTCGATTTGATTCAGGTAGGTCATCGAGGGAGCCTCTACGATTAGCCAGCTTCAAGCCCCAATCAAGCATGACCCCGGCGAGACCTCCATGGCTCCGAATCCGCCGCCCCCTAACGCAGGCAGTGGCCTGGGATGGTGGCCAGTAATTCAATTATTTTAGACGCAGTTAGGTTTTGTTAGAAAAACCAGTTAGTTATGATGACCCACCATTGCGGCTGTAACTTCCGTGATTGTAAAGCAGTTTGTTTTAAAAAAATAAAGGATAAACTTTCACTATAGAAAAAAGGGAGTTAGCTTTCTGTGATGTAGTAGTCGTGACTGTAGCCGCAGCAGTTCCATCTACAAAAAGTAGAGCAGTTTTCTTTTGAAAAAACTTTCACTTCCAAAAAGGGAGTTAGCTTTTATGTTATGTAGCAGTTCGCTGTGTAAAAAGGGAAAAAGTTGGTGAGAAAAAAATGCAGCTGTTCACTCAGGCAAAAAAAGCAACAATCCGCTACTGAACACTCAGACAGTTTGCTATGCAAAGAGCCGTGGAAGTTAACTCATCCAAATTCAGAAGTTAGCATGTAAAAAGAAGTTGGATTAAAAAAAATGGAAGTTCAATATAGAAATAAATCTGAGATAAAAATGCCCGCTTGGGAGTTTCACAATGTGACCTCGGGCAGTTCACTCGTTAGGTATGATCAGTTCCACTTCCTGGTTTCCAGCAATTATGCATTTGCGTGCTATAGCAGTTGACTTTATATTTTCAAGTAGGCGAGATGTGTTTTATTTTCATGTAGACAAAAACATGCAGAAAGTTAAGATTTTCAAGTAGCCGAGATGTGTTTTTATTTACACGGTCATGGCAGTTCGGCAGTTTGCTCCTTCATCCAGGGCAGTCCGCTATTTTTCAGTAGGGTAGCTAGCATCTTCCCGTAACAGTTCGGGCATTACAATGATGTATCATTTGCATCACTCGACAAACGGTTGAAATTTCGTAGAAAATACTTTTAGAAACTGACCTTAAACCTGTAGGTTTTTGGAAAATGTTCAACATGAAATCGCCTTATCAACAGCTTTCCAACAAACTATCCCTTTCGTCGTTCCAATAAACGGTGTAAATTTTTCGGCCAAACTCTGTGCAGAAAAAAGTCCGAGGGCAGTTGTTATAAAAGAACGTGCAGTTAGCTTTTTTTTGTTTCCGCCACCGGCAGTTAGGAAAGGGTCACAGAATAGGATCCGGCAGGTTGTAGAATAGTTAGAATGCACACACACACACTCACTTGAATTTTTCCTCTGCTCTTGCTACTAACAGAATCAAGCAAGTGAATCAGTAAGGTGCTACGTAAGATGTAATGATGTACACTATGAATTAAAGCTAAAGAGTAATAGGACAGCAGACCTGGAAATGCCTCATATGCAAAATTGGCTCACACCCAACCTCCGCAACCAATTTCCCAAGGGAAGTCTTAGCATTCAATCGACTAGCCTGATAAACAGATAAACTGTTGTCTTCACCAGGAAGCTGCTGGCAGATTTTAAGTAGCGACTCGAGAGAATTCATCTGCGAACAATGGAACATTTATATCATGAGCCCACAATTAATCATCGGAAATTCAGGGTGATACCAGGAAACACATTGTACATTAACTGCCAGAGAAGATCACACATCTTACAAGATCAGAGCAACTGAACAACTGCTACATTACCAAAACAAACAACAGTCGACATCGAACCTGCTCGTATGAATACTTGAGGAGTTCCAGATGAACATAATCCAAAAGAGGGCAAAACATTAATATAGAGAGCAAAATGAATTTATGACTATGACAAAATAAATTTATTGATATTATGTTGAACTCATTGAATGTCAAATCGCAAATTATCAGTAAAAGAAAAGGGAGAAGCCAGACCTTCATGTAAGGGCATGACGCACAGCCACCATGGATAGAGCACCCTTCACCAGAAAACACACCAGGCACAATATTAATCTGTTCTAAATCATTCGCTACTGAAGAGCCGGAATCTTGGGAATCATCAATAGATGTCTTAGAAATTGCGTCTGACGAAACAGGGAACACAATTTCTACTTCAATGCTAGCACCTTCTTTGGAAGATTCATAGGAGTCAAATAATTGCCGGACAGCAGCAACAATCGAAGTGATCATTCCTGATTCTGTTCCCAATACAAACTGAAGATGATCATCAACATTCCGATCCAGAGCTTGCTTCAAATGGTATTTAATGAAATCTAAGATATTCTGAGTGGATCCAACTACTCCCATTCCTCTCGTCTTTGCTTCCATTGACAAAGAGAACATTTCTCCTGGGACTTCAAAGTGTGCAGTTAGAAATGCATCACAGTATTCCTCCTTTATTTTTTCCACAACTTCATGGCCAAACATATCATGCACAATACAGTTACCATTCTGCACATATATATATATGCAAACAATGTCATACATGCAAAAACTGCAGAATTAGAAGTACGATGTTATGATGTGTGTGTGTGTACGAGGGAGGGAGGGAGGGAGGGAGGGAGGGAGGACCATGACCTGTGAAGGAGGCGAGCTGGGAAACTGGCTACCGCCGCCTGCTAGGCCCCAACCGCAACCCGCAACCCTCAGCCATCTCGCCTCAGAACATTCTGCCCCCCTCCCTCCCTCCCTCCCTCCCTCTCTCTCTCTCTCTCTCTCTCTCTCTCTCTATTCTGATCACGGGATGAGAATATTATTCTGATCACAACCTGACCTGCCCAGGCAGTAGTACGTTGAACTTCCTCTAGTGCTAGGTTGAACTTCCGCACACATTGCCCAAATGGGGCTTGTGATATACCGTTGAAAAGCTATGGACACGAGTATCATGACCCAAGTTAAAATTTTGACAAAATGTAAGCGGTTTAAGAGCAGTTTTGAAAACCGTTTTTTCTTCATACAAAAAATGTGAATCGTATTTTCGATCACATTTCTAAACCGTTTATCGGAATGAGGCAAATAATATGGCGTTGGAAAGCTGCAGCAAAACCGCTCCTTCCACATGTTGAAAGTTTTCTCTAATTCCCTATGGTTAAAGAGTAATTTGGAAAATCGTAAAATTTCACAAACCAAACAGTCTAGTTCATATTTTCGACGATATTTCTAAACGGCTAATCCAATTGAGGCAAATGATATGGCGTTGAAAAGCTTATGAAAATGCACTACTTTTTCATGTTGAAAGTTTTTTCTAATTTTGAATGGTTTAAGAGTAATTTTAAAAACGGTACAAGTTCCACCGAGTTCGTATTTTCGAGTTAATTTTTTAACCGTACGTCCGAATGCAACAAATGATATGGCATTGGAAAGCTTGAGGAAATGCGAAACTTTTTGGTATATATTGTTTCTCCCAGTTCCTTACAGTTTTAAGATAATTTTGAAAATGGCTAAAAACGTATTTTCGCCGTAATTTCTACACGGAATGGGGCAAATAATATACCGTTGAAAAGCTACGGAAAATGCGAAACTTTTTCATGTTGGTTTTCTCTGATTCCTGGCCGTTTTCAAGTAATTTCGAAAACGACGAGATCATGCGCTCTGCCTTTATCCCGAAACAGATTTTTCGAAAATGCACCGCGTGAAGAACTTGAACTTCTCGACATGTCTACTTGAACTTCACTTTGTTTTTCACGTGCTTTTTTTTCTCGTAGCTCTCCATCCACTCACCGGAATTGAGCAAGTGATATACCGATGGAAAGCTGTTGTAGACACGCAACTTTCCCGTGTTGATCATTTTTTCATACTTGCGACGGTTTTAAAAGTTTTTCATCTGAAATTCATTCAATGTAGTAGTTGAACTTCCTGCTGTTTTCACGTTGAACTTCTGTGACGTATTTTCGTTTGTAATTTTCTCATCCATTCGTTAGTGTTACACAAATGATATTCCTTTTGTACAAACTTCTCTCACAATAATTTTTTTAACTTTCTCCGACCGAGGACTTGAACTTATAACAACAAAAAATTTGGACCTTGCCTTTTAATTCATTTTTCTCATATTACACACATACCATGTAGTACATGACCTTTTTTTATTTTTATAATTTGAATTTTTTCTTTTTGAAATCATATTGCTCCCAAATAATAACTGAATTTCTTTTGTGGATTGAGAGAATTATTTTAAAATGCAAAAAACAATTTCCTTTTTGTGTTTTTTAACATGGAAATACAAGGTGAACCTCTTTTGCAAGAACTTTTGAACTTCCTCGGACAGAGCACTTGAACTTCTTTCAACAAACCTTTTAAGCTTTTGTTTTTCTATACTTTTATTCTCACCTGAAATGCATTCCTTGCAGTAGTTGAACTTCTCCACCTTGAACTTCTGTCACGTATTTTTGTTCAACCTCTCTCACAAGAATTTTTGAACTTTCTCGGGTCGAGCACTTGAACTTCTAGCAACAAAACATTAGGCTTTGCATTTTCATTCTTTTTTTAATACAAAATGCACACCGTGTAGTACGTGAACTTCTGGCAGTTATCAATTTGAACTTTTGAGATCATGCGTTCTGCCTTCATTGGAAAAATAGAAGTCTTCGAAAATGCACTTCGTGAAGAGGTTGAACTTCTGGAGCAGTTCTTTTTGAACTTCACTCTATTTTTCACGTGTTGTTCTTTACCCATAACTCCCCAGCCACTTACCGGAATTGAGCAAATGATATACCGATGGAAAGCTGTTGAAAACACGCAACTTTCACGTGTTGATCATTTTTTCATACTCGTGGCGGTTCAAAAGAATCTTTTCAATACATAAAAACGTGTTTTAATTGGTATACGTGAAACTTCTAAATCGTACATCGAAATGTAGCATATAATACATCGTTGGAAAGCTTATAAATAGGAACAACTTTTTGATGTAGATAGTTGTTACAAATTCGTTGCCGTTTGAGAGCAGTACTAAAAATGACAAAAACAACGTCGTTTTTGCCTTTTTTAACTTGTAATTGAAGGTCGCACGTCTCGCACTAGAGATCTTGAACTGCACCGGGAGGAGGACGTGAACTTCTTGTAACAAACCTTTTAGGCTTTTAGTTTTTTTATTCTCATCCGAAGGGCATTTGGTGTAGTAGTTGGACTGCTTGCTGTTTTCACGCTGAACTTCTGTCACGTATTTTTGTTCGTAAATCCTCACCCGTTCATCGGATTTGTACAACATTTTTTGGTGTATTTTTGCACATGTAAATACACGGTGAACCTCCTTCACAATAATTTTTTAACTTTCCTGGGCCGACCACGTGAATTTCTAGCAAAAGTCTTTTTAGAAAGTCTGAGTTTTTTATATACTTTGAACTTCTCTGTTATTTCAATTTGAACTTCTTAGTCTTATTCTTAGAAAAAATTGTTTTTAAATAGGCACCAAACATTTCTTTAGAAATTGAACTTCATATATTTATTTTTCCTAGGAACGGAAAGAATTTAAGTTTCCCATGTATATCAACTACTCCTTTTTTTTATTTGATCTTCTTCATTTTTATTCTTTAGTAACAATGAAAGTTTGAGCTTTTTTTGGTAAATATCGAACTTCTCTAATTTTGTAATTTGGACTTCTTGATTATTTCTTTTAGTAACAAAAATATCCTAGTTTTGTAATAAATTTGGACCGTCCGTTTATTTAAATTTGAACTTCTAGAGTTTTTTAGTTTAGAAACTTTGAAAGTCCCTTTTTATAATTTTTTGAGCTTCTCTATTTTTAAAATTTGAACATCTTGTTTTTTATTTTTAGAAACAGTTAAATATCCACTTTTCTAAGTGTTTCTTTTATTTTTGAACTGCTCTGTTATTTTTGTTTGAACTTCCTATGATCCTCTTGTTAGCGGATTTGGATTTTCCCATTTCTACACATCGAACTACTGCATTATTTTATTTTGAACTTCTTGTTTCCATTCTTTAATAACGAGGAAATTTAAATTTTGTATAAACATCGAACTGCTCGTCTTTTTTAATTTGGACTTCTTGGTTTTGTTTCTTTTAGTAACAGAAAAAATCCTAGTTTTCTAATAAACATCAAGCCACTCCATTTTTTAATTTAAACTTCTAGTTTTTTTAACCTTTTAAGTACCTTCTCACCATTTTAGGTACATTTTTTCCATTGACAGGTTTGATTTTTTCCAACCTCCCGAATTTGGTTTATTTATATGCATCAACGTTCCTGGAGGAGAATACTTGAACAATTTTTAAATTATCATTATGTTACATGTGGGCTCTGCGTTTTTACTCCTCAGGGATGACCATATAAGCATCAGGAATTCAAGAACATGTACTTTTCAATACATCTTTTTCAGAAATGCACCCTTTTACTCTATGCGAACTTCAGCTTTTTTTATACATGAACTTTATTGTGGATTTCATTTTATTTCTGCATGCAAATTTCGTACACGGACTTTTTATCGTGTTGCATATTTTTCAACCTTGTCAATTCTTATTTTGGGATAATTAGATTTATGCCCCTAGTTGTGTCCCACTCGTCTGTTTTACCCTTAATTCCAAAAAGTCACCGGTTTTGTCCAAGTCACTTTGCTCCTCTTATGCTTTTGCCCTTTAATCGTTTTATCGTCAGTTCGGAAACTTCATAACTAATTCATACTAAATTAGAAAAATACAAATAAGATACCAAAATGTTCGGAAAAACATCACCTATATGTGAGTGTCATTTGCATTCATGAAAAAAGTGTTGGAAAGTGCACATCCGAGTTTTAGCTCTTATGCTACCACCATGAATAGTAAAATCTAAAAAAGTTCAAAAAATTCAAAAAAAATTTGGTGGCAAAGAATGACAAATGTTTTAAGTGCCTGCCAAGTTTCATCACGAAATAACATTCGTGGGTGCCGCGGCAAAAAAAAACAATCAACACTCCAAAATAGATTATTTTTTTGCCGCGACTTCCACGAATGTCGTTCCTTGATGAAACTTGGCAAGCACTTAGAACATTTGTCGTTCTTCGCCACCATATTTTTTTTGAATTTTTTTGAATATTTTCAGATTTTACTACTCATGGAGGTATCAAAAGAGCTAAAACTCGGATGTGCACTTTCCAACACTTTTTTCATGAATGGAAATGACACTGACATATAGGTGATGTTTTTCTGAACATTTTGGTATCTCATTTGCATTTTTCTGATTTAGTATGAATTAGTTATGAAGTTTTCAAACTGACGGTCAAACGGTCAAAGGGCAAAAGCATAAGAGAAGCAAAGTGACTTGGACAGAACCGGTGACTTTTGGGAATTAGGGGTAAAACAGGCGAGTGGGACACAACTAGGGGCAAACTCACGCTAGTTCAAAAAAGAACCGATAGATATTCACGGACATGCTTCATGCACCAACAGAAATAATGCATTTTTTATTAAAATCAATAAAAGCCAAAATGTCTATATATCTCTGCGACATAGCCCAACTAGGAGGTACTTTTCATCCTCAGCCCCAGGGCATGAGCATACAAACAGAGGAACGCATCAGTTCTTGTTTTTCCACGCATAAGAAATGTGAACATTGTTTTTGTTGCAGACATAAAACATCTCTATAATTTTCAACAAAGTCTCTGTTGTGCGTCTGATTCAATAGCATAGGGCGGGTAGGGACTGCCATGAACTGAAGCTCGCGCTGTGCTCGGCCTCAAAGTTTACTCTGTACATTTTGTAGTTTGCAGAAAATTGCTTGCTAGTTAATCTAACAAAATTCTAAACGAATCAGCTCATAGGACATAGGGATTGACAAGTGATCGAGCTCCTGGCCGTGAAATCTCAACCTCTACTTCCTCAGCTTCGCGGTTGTGCTACAAGAACAGAATGATGACAACTTGCAAATGCCCACAAGAAGATAAGGCTGGAGGCATCTCTCTCGGCACGAAATGCCTTTTCCAGAAAAAATCCTTGATGGTGGCCGCCTGAAACAAAACACCGCCATTGATGACAATTTGTGACTACATGTATTTCTTGTAATCCCAACTGTATTTAGAAGACCAAGTATCCACAGTAGGTTCAAGCTTTTTAGGCATATGTACCAGCAGGTTGAGACCTCCTGCAGCTGCAGGTCGAGACCTCCCCCAGCAGGTCGAGACCTCCCCTAGCTGCAGGTCGGCCAATGGGATGGGGATTGGGGAGGTGAGCGGGACTGGACCCGGACACCGCTGCCATCGCTGGTTAGGGGGAGACCTTTTGCGCGATGCAGGAGACGATGCAAAGGCGCCAGTGGAGATTGACCGGTCGGGGGAGTAGCAGTTGACCTGCAGGAGCATGGGATCTGCTCTGCTTCTGGAGGTCTGACCACGGAGAGGCGCTGCCTGGATGAGTGGCGGCAGGAGGCTCGTCGGGGCCATGGGCAGGGAACGGCTGTAGGAGATGCGTCCGGGGTCCGGGTGGGAGCGACGGCGGGTGGCGCGCCGGAGCCAGGCGGTCAACAGCGGGTGGCGCGTCGAGGCCGTGAGGGCGGTGGGGGTGGCGCGTCGAGGCAGTAGGGGCAGCGGAGGGTGGCGCGCCGGAGGCAGGGGGTCGGTGCCGGGCAGCGCGTCGAGGCGTCGGAGGGTGGCACCATAGGTACGGGTCGGTGGCTCACCGAAGCTAGGGGCGGCGGTGGGTGGTCACAAGGATCGGGGCAGAGAGATGGTCTGGTGGATCGACGGCGCGTGATGGTGCGGGGGGGGGGGGGGGGGGGTCCAGGGGGAGGCGGCGGCGCGGTGGCCGGATTCGGGGTCGGAGGTGGCGCGGCGACCGGATCCAGGGTCAGAGGTGGCGCGTCGGCCGATTTCCTGCCAGGTGCGGCGCGGCTCGGCAGTGGACGTGGTGGTGGGGGTGGTGGATGGTGGACGAGGGAGTGGTTGGACAAGGGGCTCTGCTTTTTTTAGTTCAGGAACGTCCCTGCGGCTCCTATATAGGCACTCCGTGATCCAAATAGTTATTCTAATCCTGGGATTAGAATAGTGCCACCCTATAGGTAAAACTGTGTCTATCATAGCTTGCCACAGAACTAGTTAAGGCTTGCTAAACCTTTAACGGTTTAAAAGTAAGTAAAAAATATAAAATAAATAGGGGAGCCTCACTCTAATATAATAAGATGATCCAACGGTGTGATTGTGAAAATATGCATTTATGTGTCCTCAGCGAAAAAAACAAGCATTTCAGCTCACTGCAGGATCAATATATATTGAAAATTTTGTTCTTTTTTCCAGGACACATGCGGTCATATTTTTTCAATCCCTCCGTTGGATCATGTTATATTATAGGTGTGTTGGTTCAGTATTTTTTTCAGGATTTTTGAGAACTTTTACACCGTCGAAAACCTTAACTAGTTCTGTGGCAAGCTATTGTAGAAAATCCTACTCATATATATATATATACACACACACGGATTGACTATTCGTCACCCTGAGTGAGGAATAGTTATTCTTCACCGCCCCCACCCCCCTTATTTTAACATCAATGCATCATAATTTTACGTTCCGTAAATTTTGTCTTATTCCGTAAAAAATATTTTATGTTACGTAAAATTACAAATGTAAAAACATAAAATGCAATTTTTCTGGTCTTATGACCTTTTTTTTCTTATGCCAAATTTTACGTAGTGAATCAATATGAATGTAACTATTTGTATTTCAAATGTAATAATTTATTTATGGAATGATCATAAGATTACCTCGGGTGAAGAATAACTTATTTTGCACCTTGTTTGGGGGCACATAGGTGCCCAGGCACCTTGCCTAGATGTCGTTCGATTGCATCGTGATTGTGTTGTGATGCTGGGTATATGGGTTATTGGATTTGATCTGTTAATAAATGAGCTTATATTTTAATTTGTATCTTTGTCGGAAAAAAACTTTCCATACTTGTTTGCATGGTTTTGATGTGTGTCAATTATGTCAATAGATTACCTTCCATAGATGTTTGCATGGCGTACCTTATAGGAAAAGAGAAATCTGATTATTTAATGTGCGTCACAATTGTACATTAGTGAGATCAAGTCTATACCAATATAAAAAGACCCAAAGAGGCAGATCCAATTAATCTCGGCCATCAAACCATGCCAATCCAATGACCTACATTGCTTCAATGATGAGCTCTCAACATGTTGAGCGTGCAATTGATAGCATACCAAATATCAACATCTATATTAATCTCATAATTAACACGTAACTGATATCCTACCTAATATCAACGTGCAGTTGATTTTCTCCCTAATATCAACGTGCATTGCACGTGCTCATTTACTAGTAATAGAAAAGCTTCCATACTATTGCTGTGTAAAATATAGTAAGAACTTTTAGCACTTTGTATGCAGGGATTTTTATGTGAGTATATAGTCATTAGATTTTTCTGTATGTATCTGTCCCAACATTTCTCTACAGCTACGTTCCTGGTGTGAAATATATGAGTTCATACCTCAATAATAGAGATATTATACCTAATTGTTTTTCCATATTCCCTAAATCTACATACCCAGGCGTGAAATATATTAATATATACCCCAATAATATGTAGGTATTATACCTAATTGTTTTGAAGTACATAGTCCAAAAATAAGTGGGTATGCGGAATTGAATTATATGCGTACATACCCCAATATTTCTCTACAACTATATACCTATTCTGTACAACTACATAACCTGGCGTAAAATATATGACTACATACCCCAATGATACATAGGTATTATACCTAATTCCTTTTGCATATTTCGCTACATACCTCGGCGTGAAATATATGAGTACATACCCGAATAATATGTAGGTATTATACCTAATTGTTATTATATGAGTACATACTCCAATAATATGTAGGTATTATACCAAATATATGAGTACATACCCCAATAATATGTACGTATTATACCTCGGTGTGAAATATATGAGTACATACCCCAATAATACGGGTATATACTCGCCAAATGATATGACATTGGGAGGATCCAATACAATTACGGATATGTGAGAGTACTCAATATGTTTTTAGGTATGTGCATGCTCATCATATTTATCTACAAGTGCATACCCTCATGTGAGAATTATGAGTACATACCCAATGATACATAGGTATTATATGTAGTCACAAAGCGTGTATGATACCTACTTTTTTTTGGATGTATGTGTACACAAATTTGAGGGCATGGTACCGAATCAATTTCAGTGTATAGTCACAAATACGTAGTGTACAACTTCTGGATGAAAATGTATGAGAGAAGGAAAGCAATAAAGGAGATGTACTAATTCAGGGAATTTCTCATACATGGAAAGTCTTGCATGCAAATACTAGGAAACAAATCAGAATTTCTAGAAAATGCACCAACGGGTTGGACCCGATCAAGGTGCCAGGCACCTAGGTGGCCCAAACATTTTACATATATATATATAGGGAAAATGCATCCTACTACCGGGTGTAGTTACACCCATGTCTCATATACTACCATGTGGTAGTATATATATTACTCATTTTTAGTATGTTCATATACTATATCTAAGATACTCCAAAGCGAGTTATGTGAAAAAATTGGATGTGAGCCCATGTTTTTATCATATTTGTGAAATACGTACATATTTGTAGATAAAAAGGAGTATCATCAAAATATAATACATACTACCTAAAAAATAGTATATATACTACCTAAAAATTCTTACATACTACATACTACTCCCTCCGTCCCAAAATAAGTGACTCAAGTTTATACTAACTTTGTACTAAAGTTAGTACAAAGTTGAGTCACTTATTTTGGGACGGAGGGAGTACATACTACGCATACATACACCCCGGTATGATGGATACTACCTAAAACGTACAAAACAAAAATGGGAGTAACTACACCCGGTAGTAGGAAACATTTGTCCTATATTTGTGTGTGTGCGGAATTGTTGTTATCATAGCTTACTGAAGAAATAGTTATCTTAGCCACAAGCCTTTAACTTGTGATTCATGCCGGGTAGGAAATGAGAAAAAGTTGAAAGCATTTTGCTGATTTTTTGCGGTCCATTTGGCAGGAAAAAGCTGCAGAGGTGGGGGCAGCGTACTGGGTGGTAGTCCAACTAATGCATACAGTTTGAGCGTTGGGTTAGGACATCTCAACACCGTGCCGCAAATCCCCCACAAATTCCGGACCGTGGTGTCCGGGCCATTTTTGCCATCCAATGCAGTGCCTCATATGTCCGCGGAAGGAAGACGACTCCGACGGCAGCGGCGACGTCGACGGAGCGGACTACGGAGATCCCGCCAGCCAGGGAGACCATGCTTATGAGGTTACCGTCCGATACCTTGCTTAGTTTTTCTTTTTTTGAGATTTTAGTTTAACTTTTGGATACCGTGGAATTAAGATGATGAGCCATACAATGAAGCTATGGGAGAGTCATTGAGCACCGCTTAAGAAGAATGACAAGCGTGACCAAAAATCAATTTGGTTTCATGCCTGGGAGGTCGACCATGGAAGCCATTTTCTTGGTACGACAACTTATGGAGAGATACAGGGAGCAAAGGAAGGACTTGCATATGGTGTTCATTGACTTGGAGAAGGCCTATGATAAGATACCGCGGAATGTCATGTGGTGGGCCTTGGAGAAACACAAAGTCCCAGCAAAGTACATTACCCTCATCAAGGACATGTATGATAATGCTGTGACAAGTGTTCGAACAAATGATGACGACACTGACGACTTCCCGATTAAGATAGGACTGCATCAGGGGTCAGCTTTGAGCCCTTATCTTTTTGCCTTGGTGATGGATGAGGTCACAAGGGATATACAAGGAGATATCCCATGGTGTATGCTCTTTGCAAATGATGTGGTGCTAGATGACGATAGTCGGACGGGGGTAAATAGGAAGTTAGAGTTATGGAGACAAACCTTGGAATCGAAAGGGTTTAGGCTTAGTAGAACTAAAACCGAGTACATGATGTGCGGTTTCAGTACTACTAGATGTGAGGAGGAGGAGGTTAGCCTTGATGGGCAGGTGGTACCTCAGAAGGACACCTTCGATATTTGGGGTCAATGCTATAGGAGGATGGGGGTATTGATGAAGATGGGAACCATCGAATCAAAGCCGGATGGATGAAGTGGCGGCAAGCTTCTAGCATTCTCTGTGACAAGAGAGTGCCACAAAAGCTAAAAGGCAAGTTCTACAAGACGGCGGTTCGACCTGCAATGTTGTATGTCGCTGAGTGTTGGCCGACTAAAAGGCAACATGTTCAACAGTTAGGTGTGGCGGAGATGCGTATGTTGAGATGGATGTGTGGCCACACGAGGAAGGATCGAGTCCGGAATGATGATATACGAGATAGAGTTGGGGTAGCACCAATTGAAGAGAAGCTTGTCCAACATCGTCTGAAATGGTTTGGGCATATTCAGCGCAGGCCTCCGGAAGCTCCAGTGCAAAGCGGACGGCTAAAGCGTGCGGAGAATGTCAAGAGAGGTCCGGGTAGACCGGGAGGAGTCCGTTAAGAGAGACCTGAAGGATTGGAGTATCACCAAAGAACTAGCTATGGACAGGGGTGCGTGGAAGCTTGCTATCCATGTGCCAGAGCCATGAGTTGGCCGCGAGATCTTATGGGTTTCACCTCTAGCCTACCCCAACTTGTTTGGGACTATTTAACTTGTCAAAATCATCCGGTTTTAATGTAGTATGTCAAACTTTGCATGAATTAGGTCCGGTTTGCACGAAATTCGTCCGGTTCGTTCAATTTTCGATTGAAATGCGGGCGGACGTTTCAGGCATGTGGTTGGGTGGCCGGCTCCCGTATCCACGTGGTGGAACCTTTAGGTGAAACGGGGAAGGGCTGCTGCGCGTCTGCTGGCTGCTGTTGAGCACACTGTGCAGATGACGTGACAAGTCATGGGCATGTGGGTGGGTTTGTAAAGGTTTTCGTCCAATTGTCTGCTAGTTAACTGGGCAACTCTCACTTTCTGCTTATAACTAATAAAAAATGCAGTTGCACTGGATTTTTGGCTAGTCATACAATGTGCAGGCATGAGTACCATACTCTAATGTTCAGTTTAACTGCATAAAATGCATGCAAGAAAGCGAGAATAGACTGTCTAATTTAGCACAGCAAAAGGTACAGAATCAGACAAACCTGATAGTAATGAAGACGTTGTAATAATGAACTTATAGTTTTCCTGTTGTGATCTGGATGTATCTCTGTAATCTCTTCATCTGACATGATAGTCATTCTCTTAAATAGGTCTGCTATGTTCGCACCCATATAGGAATCAGGACCATACCAGACATTAAGATCTGGTATTTCGGCAAATGCCTACAAGGTAGGTGGACAAGTGAGCATAATGACCTAATAAAGAGATAAATATAATAAACCTTGCTGGAAAATAATGCAATGCAAATCCACCAAGATATATAATACTGATACAAGTCAAACGACTACCTGTAGTATAGTTGCAACAACATTGGAAGAGGTACAGGTTATCGTAGGAACAAGTTCATGAGTATGAGCTTTTGTTTCCAGCGAGGTATTGATATAAATGACATGTAAAGAAGGAGGAGATCTTGATGCCGTCTTAAGAAAATGTGTATAAGCAGAACTTGAAGCAGCATCTGCCAAGGAACAGCCTATTTGCTCGCTGGACATTCTATAAACACCAACCTGCGTACGAATCAGTAAACGAAGGGGTGAGAGACAGAGCGAGAGAGATGGAGGGAGGGAGGGAGGGAGTGGGGGTCAAATAAATAAGACATAAACAGCTGTGGGTTATCAAATCATTGGGAATTCGAAATATGATAGTGTCCACTAATAGTTAGGTTACAGTTCTCTAAATTGCCAGTCTTGACTGGTTTTTATAATGCAGTAAAGTAACAACAAAACAAAATTTACTATGTCAAGAATCCAGTCAAAAAACAACAATGACATATGATGGTCCCATGTAACGCCATTTCACCAACAGGATATATCGAAGTGCATATAAATACTCCCTAGAGCTTAACTCTTGTGCTGTGTTATGTCCACAATGACAACATATATAATACCACAAGACTTCGCAATACATAGTGAAAGTCAATGATACTAACTGATAAAAATACCTGAGTAAATCCTGCTTGATCAAGTATTGCACGGACATTTTCCGACATGAAGTCAACACCTAGCACAGCAATATATTTGCATCCTGCTTCAGCCATCTGAACAGCACTATCTGCCATTACCAATGAGTCGGATATGTGAATGTGGGGCCATTGCCTCTTTGCAGCAGTTAGTATGCCTTGCACCTCAGGATCCATGTAGAAATGGGCCACAATTCCAATTTGTTTCTCTCTGAGGGCATTCACAAGCTCGGAAATCTTGGACTGGTCAGGAGATAAAAACTTCGCCTGCAAAATTAATAATTAAAACTAGTCATCGTGTCTTTATACTCCATGAAGAGACAGCAACAAACTTACACTACAAAATATGTAGCATTTAACTTATCTTTCATTTGCTAAGATTTTAAATTAAAACTTAAATAACTTTGCAGATATCAGCATCTTTCAGTGGGCGTTTAGCCTTTCACATTTTTCTCTCGGCTACTCCCTCCGTCCCATAATATAAGAGCGTATTTGTGTCAAAAACGCTCTTATATTATGGGACGGAGGAAGTATATTGTAAGGTTTAAGGTTTGTTATTCTTAACTTGATGAATGGTCTATTCCATAAATATCAAAAAGTGATAGTCGGTGCCCCTTTGGCAAGGATTTTCCTGCCAAAGTAATAACATCTCCAATAGATGGTTTCTTTCAGATCGTTAGGAAGATCATTCACATCATTCAATTTTTGGTAGATTTAGAAAGAAAGAAAGAAACTGTAATCTCCAACAACAAATGTTCTTATGTCTGGATCTGAAATATCTCACGTGCACCCTTCTAAGAAATGGAGGTGTACTATTACAAATCATCTTTTAAAGATGCTCTAACGGTTGATCCTTCTAACTGTTGCAGCTCTTTTAGGCAAAGTAAAGACTTGCATCTTTTTTTCCAAAGAGGCGCCCTTTCATTGTCAGAAAAGAACGAAGCATGTAAGTAAGAAATATGTGTGGTGCATACTGAATATGCCCAAGCAACTCCACACAAAGTAGAAGGTAAGAGTCACGCCGACACAGACACTGTCGATCCAATTATTATAGCCATAGTCTCCATTCTTGACCATACACATAGCTATGACCACATCGCAGATTCTAGAAAAAGGAAAAAAGGCGAAACGCAACAACCAATAGAAAAGCACCTTTATAATTATCCGATGCCATTATAGTGAGGAAGGTCAATTTGCACCCAGCTTTGGCAGATTCTACACGTCATATATTCAAGCCCGCCACTGCTTTCTTGGCTAGTATTTCTTAGTCAAACATGTGAGTACTAATTTCCAATTTGTGGGGACATGGACACGTCTTTTCCATGAGATCATGGAGAAAAACCAACTGACTAACAGCAATAAGCTAGCCGAAAGAAAGAGCGCTCACCTTGGCCTCGGCGTAGCTTCCTTGCGCGCGGACGGCGCCGTCCCGGCCGATCACGAGCGACGGGAACGGCTCCCCAGGACGCCTGCCCTCGCGCGCCGCAATGGCTGCCCGCGCCCGCTTCTGCATGCCGACGAGCACGTTGTGCCACGTATTGACCCGGGACCGCGCCCCCGCGGCCACACCGAGCGGCGCGAGATCGGCGGGGTCCACGTCGAGCACCTCCTCGGGGCCCGCGCCGTCGAGCGCGGAGACGAGGCAGGAACAGTACCCGCGCGAGAGCTCGGAGTCGGAGTCGGCCGCGAACCGCATGCGTCCCGAGCGGTCGCAGCTGCCCAGGAGCCAGACCTGCGTGACGCACCCCATGACGCGGTTGGCCGCGACGCGGTCCGCCTGGGGCAGCCGCGGGAGCGCGGCCGCGTACGCGAGCAGGCGGCGCGCGCGGTCGGCGTCCGGGAGAGCGCCGAACTCCTCGGCGAGCAGGCGGAGGCGGAGGCGCGGAGGAGCGACCTCCTCCTCATCGGACGCAGTGCACGGGAGGGGCGAGGGCGGAGGAGAGGCGTGGGAGTGAGAGCAGCAGACGGCAAGGGAGCCGCGGGTGCGTGGAAGGCTGCGAGAGGGGTTGAGTGGCGGGAGGAGGCGGGGCTTCGTGGAGAAGGCGACGAAGGAAGCGACGGCGGCGAGGGTGGAGGTGTCCATGGAGATGGAGGTGGTGTGGTGCGGGGACATAGAGGTAGCGCGTTTTATTGGAAACGACTTGAGATGGGTGGGAGGAGGCGGCGCAGGCTGTGCGCGTCCTTTTTGTGGGGGACCGAGGCATGGTTCTTTGATCCGGGGCTGGCAGGGTTTGGGTCTTTTTTTTCTTTTATTTTTTTCTTTTGAGGAGGAGGTTTGGGTCTTCTTTTTTTGCCAAAGAGCAGGGTTTGGGTCTTCTTTTTTGCCAAAAGGCAGGGTCTGGAATTGGAATGGGTGCCGGTGGAGCCAAGTTGTGCACCGTGACCTATGTAGACATATGTTTTTTTTTTTTTTGCGAATACTATGTAGACCTATGTAGTTGGGAATTCAAGACCTTTGACCATTTGGGGAAGAACCTCATGCATTGTTCTTACTTTTACCTTTGATATTGACTAGCAAAAGGGCTCGTGCGTTGCAATAGAAGAAAAAAATCATAATCTTCAATGACCATGATAACATTTTGCTGTATCACCGATAACATTTTGGCGAACATTTTGTTCAATTTCATTAATATTTTTTAATACATGAACTTTTTTTAAAACATGAACATTTTTTGATTTCATAAAAATTTGTTTTCAAAATTGCGAACATTTAAAAAAACATTGCAAACATTTCTGAATCCACAAACATTTTATGATTTATTGAACATTTTATTTTAAAATTATCAGTTTTTTATTTTTGGAAGTACCAAATAATTTAAAGGAGAAAAAAGAAAAAAAAACAGGCCGCCCGCACATGGGCCGGCCCAAACGGGTGTGTCTTCTCCCAGCGTGCAAAGCACAATATAGGAGGTCCCTACAGCATGGGGTTGTGCAGGCGGGGGGCTCCCTTGTGTGAAACGTTTTTATATACTTACAGGTGGCATGACTGAGAAATATTTTGCAACTTCGGGGGTAATTTATGTGAGTACCGCCAGAAGCACTAATGACTTTATTATTAGGTATAGATTTGTAAGACGCCATGTGAACTGTGTGGTACGGCTCTACAGTTACAAGAGGATGTTGCCTTGGCATCACTAATTATCCATGTGTTCTCCCTTGATTTCTTTGCCATTCCTCATGTTTTTCCCATGATCTTTCTCAAATTCACCTTTAATTTGTGAAGATCAGACCACCCAACGACATGAGTCAGGGCCAATTGGCAAGACTAGCTAGGCTGACCTTCCAGCCATACTCCATCCAATATCGAACAGAAGTGCTAAAGGTTTCATGTGATGCTGACCTCAATGAACCAGACCTCGAGAATTCGTTCATCCCTTCGCTCCGAGGATTGGTCGAGTACTTGGCCACATGCATGAGTAGGCCTGTTGCCGGGATGTCCCATTAAAAAGGCAGGTCCCATATTTGAAATACAAAAATATCGTATCATCTTACCTTTTCATAGATCAAGAGCTTTGCTCCCCCTCCTCGAGAGGATCTACCCATGCGGGTTTAAGGCCTCCTCCTACGGAGAAGACTCCCTTAAAATAATAGTAATGTTATCTGACGAACATCAATTGGAAAGAGGTGGCAAACGGACATTTTTTATGGCAAATTTACCTGGTGGTGGATGACAAATCTTACTCTCTTTTGTCGTGTGTTTCTTAAGAAATTGCCATCCGCCCACAACATAAATTGCCATTTAAAACATTCGCAATTGCCACCCCTCTCAGCGAATGTTTCATGGTTATTGAGGTCTTAAAATAATCAACACCTTCGTTGGAGAAGATTCCTCAAGGAATTCCAAGATCCTGGTCTCTTCGAATTTGGGGATGAACTACATCATGTCTTTTTTCCTTTGTTTATTCTTTGAATTCAGGGTAACCTCTTGTGTTAACTTTTTTCTGTGAGAGATGAGTACATGGTCGTGAATCTAGCTTTCATTCATGTGTCCATATTATGTTTCTTTTTCTTTAATTCCTCTTATCCATTTTTTATTCCTGAAGAGCGAGCCACCCCACACTGTTTGTACAAAACGATGGCACGAAGGGACATAGGATTTGAATGAATACGACTGTAACCATGATGGCACTGTTGGGAAACGTTGCATGAAAAACAAAAAAATTCTATGCACACGCAAGATCTATCCATGGAGATGCATAGCAACGAGGGGGAGAGTGTGTCTACGTACCCTTGTAGACCGTAAGCGGAAGCGTTAGTTAACGCGGTTGATGTAGTCGAACTTCTTCGTGATCCAACCGATCGATTACCGAACATACAACACCTCCGCGTTCAGCACACGTTGAGCTCGGTGACATCCTCGCCTTCTTGATCCAGCAAGACGACGAAGCAGTGGATGAGTTCCGGCAGCACGACAGCGTGGTGACGGTGATGGTGAAGCTATCTCCGCACGGCTTCGCCTAAGCACTATGAAAATATGACCGAGGGACACAACTGTGGAGGGGGGCGCCGCACACGACTAAGCGATTGTCGTGGTGATGTGTGGCACCCCCTCCCACATATATATAGGTGGGGGAAATGGGAGAGGCCAAGGTGCGCCCCAAGTAGGGCCGAATCCTACTTGGTGTCTTTCCCTAGCCACTCCCCCCCCCCTTACCATATTTGCCAGAGGGGAAAGGAAAGGGGGGAAGAGGGAAGGAAGGGGGAGGCCGACTCCCCCTTTCCTTCTCTCCCCAAGGGCTGCAGCCTTAGTAGGGGTGCGCCAGCCCCTTGTGGGCTGGTGTGTTTTCCCCCTTTGGCCCATATGGCCCATTAACCTCCCGGGGTGTCCGGAACCCCTTCCGGTGACCCGATTTCTACCCGGTACATCCCGAAACTCTTCCGGTGTCGAAATAACATCGTCCTATATATCGATCTTTACCTCCGGACCATTCCGGAGCTCCTCGTCATGTCCGTGATCTCATCCGGGACTCCGAACAACATTCGGTCACCAAATCATATAACTCATATAACACTATATCGCCAACGAACGTTAAGCGTGCGGACCCTACGGGTTCGAGAACTATGTAGACATGACCGAGACACCTCTTGTGACGCCCCCGATTTGACCGTACACTAATCATGCACGCAAATGTGTACGACCAAGATAAGGGACTCACTAGAAGATATCACAACACAACTCTAGATACAAATTAAAATAATGCAAGCTTTATATTACAAGCCAGGGGCCTCGAGGGCTCGAATACATAAGCTCGAATACACAAGAGTCAGCGGAAGCAATTACATCTGAGTACAGACATAAGTTAAACAAGGTGCCATAAGATGGCTAGCACAAAAGTAGCAACGATCGAAAAGGCAAGGCCTCCTGCCTGGGACCTCCTAACTACTCCTCGATGTCTAACTCCACGTAGAATCATCCTCGGGATCCTCTGGCTCCTGGACTCCATCATATGATCGCAATAATCGGGACAGGGAAAAAAGAAGTAGCAAAGCAACCGTGAGTACTCATCCAAAGTACTCGCAAGCAAGGATCTACACTACATATGCATTGGTATCAATGAAATGGGTAGTATCTGTGGACTGAACTTCAGAATACCAGAATAAGAGGGGGATAGCTAGTCCTATCGAAGACTACGCTTCTGGCCGCCTCCATCTTGAAGCATGTAGGAGAGAGTAGCAAGTGCAGCATCAAGTAGCAACGCGTAGCATAATCCTACCCAGCGATCCTCTCCTCGCCCCCTATGAGAGAGCGATCACCGGGTTGTATCTGGCACTTGAAAGGGTGTGTTTTACTAAGTATCCGATTCTAGTTGTCATAAGGTCGGAATACAACTCCGGGTCATCCTTTTACCGAGGGACGCGGCTATTCGAATAGATAAACTTCCCTGCAGGGGTGCACCACATTACCCAACACGCTCGATCCCTCTGGCCGGACACACTTTCCTGGGTCATGCCCGGCCTCGAAAGATCAACACGTCGCAGCCCTACCTAGGCACAACAGAGAGGTCAGCACGCCGGTCTAAATCCTAAGCGTGCAGGGGTCTGGGCCCATCGCCCATTGCACACCTACACGTTGCGAGGGCGGCCGGTGAGCAGACCTAGCAACCTCCATTACAAAGGAAGTTGCGTTACGCGGTCCAACCCGGCGCGTGCTGCTCAGTCGCTGACGTTAATAAGGCTTCGGCTGATACCACGACGTCGAGTGCCCATAACTATTCCCGCGTAGTTGGTTAGTGCGTATAGGCTAGTGGCCATACGCAAATCAAATATCCAGATCTCGTTAAGCGTGTTATTTGAAGTATCCGCGAACGCCAACCAGGATCAGGCCCACCTGTCTCCTAGGTGGTCACAACCTACCCTGTCGCTCCACCACAAAGTAACACTCGGGGCCCGTCGGGAACCCAGGCCCACCACTACCTGTATGGAACCACCTGTCCTTTCAGGCCCCATATCTGAATCACTTGCGGGTACTCAACGACCCGACCCGACTTTAGTCACATCATTGTATCATGTATAATGTATATAATATATACCCGTGATCACCTCCCGAGTGATCACGGCCCGATAGTATAGCATGGCAGACGGACAAGAATGTAGGGCCACTGATGAAATACTAGCATCCTATACTAAGCATTTAGGATAGCAGGTAAAGATAACAACAGTAGTAGCAAAGACAGGCTATGCAGCAGAATAGGATTAACCGAAAGCAGTAACATGCTACACTACTCTAATGCAAGCAGTAGAGAGAAGGAATAGGCGATATCGGGTTGATCAAGGGGGGGATTGCCTGGTTGCTCTGGCAAGAAGGAGGGGTCGTCGTCGATGTAGTCGATCACAGGGGTATCGGCAACGGTCTCGAGGTCTACCGGAAAGAAGTAACGGAGGGGGAACACAATAAATAACAGAGCAATGAAAGCATCACAAAGTATAACATGGCAATACGTAGTGCTAGGGGTGACCAAACGCAGGGATAGGTGATACCGACGAAGGGGGAAAACATCCGGGAAAGTATTCCTGGTGTTTGACGTTTTTGGACAGATGAACCGGAGGTGGATTGTTGCATGTATGCTATGCTAGGGACGTGCGGTGAATGAACGGTCTGTGTATTCAGATTAGTCTCGTCGTTTTAAGCAACTTACATGTATAAAGTATTTTCATCTGACTTATGAATTATTTTATATGAATTATCGAAGTTTATTGCATTTTTAGAATTTGTTTTAATTCGTTTTTTAAGGAATTTGCTAAGTGGATGCAGGAGCAGCTTAGCTACAGTGGCTTACAAGTGGGGTCTAGTGGCTGGGTTGACCCAGTCAACATTTGACTGGTCAACATGTGAACAATAGAAGTGGGTCCTGCATGTCATAGGCTTATATATTTTTATTTTTTTTAATCTTTAAATTAGCAGCAGGGTCCACATGTCATTTGGCTATACTTAATCACTAATTAGTCTAACCAAAATAAACTAATAGGCCGGCCACCACACGGCCATGCGCAAAGGCACAAGGCCATGGCCACGACACCTACAGGAGGCCTAGGTGCAGCAGTAGTAGCTATGGCAGCACAAGCAACGACGGCTAGCAGCGGCAAGTGCATAGCAGCAGCTAGCGGGAGCAGTAGCAGGCTGGTAGCAGCAGCGGCAACAGCAGCCGTACAAGCAGGGAGCAGCAGCGGCTAGCGAGCAACAGGGGAGGAGCAGTAGGAGCTCGCAAGGCAGCACAAAGCAGTATGCGGGCGCGGACGGCATGCAAGGTTGGCGAGGACAGGGGCGCGGCATGGGCGCGGAGGCCACACGCGCGGGCGGGCGTAGGGCACGCCAGGGGCGTGGACAGAACGCGGGCTGGGTGGTGGGTGCGGTCGAGATGACCACGGCCACTGGAAGGAACGTGGACGGCACGGGGCAGCGCAACGGAGCGACAAACAGAGGGGGAACAAGGGGAATGGGGGTGCCGTTCACAGGGGGAGGCAGAGGACGTGTCCGACGAGGTGGAGAAGCTCCGATGAGGCAGATCGGGCGCGGGGCTGTGACGGTCGTAGATGAGGAAGATGCTCAATCCCGTCGGTGTAGCGCGGTCCTCATGGTTCCCTGGTATGGATGCGACGTAGTCGAGGATGACGGAGCTCTTGGACCTCTTGGCGCGGCAAGGGGAGGCCGGTGGCCACGGGATCGAAGAGGTGGCGGCGGTCGTGCATCGGGCGCGAGCGAATCTGAGAGGGGGAGAGAGCGAGGGAGTTACTCGGGGGGCTAGGCTTCGGTGCGGGGGAAGGAGAGAGAGCCAGGGCGACCGTATCGGACGAGGGAGCTGACGGATGCTCGACACGCGGCCATCCGAGGGTGAACAGAGATAGGAGGAGGTGCAGGGTGGGCTGGGCCTTATACTGTAGAATTAAAGCCCAAGTGCACACTAGGTTCTACCTCTTTTATATTTTCTTTTTCTGTTTAGTTAACCTTTCGAATTGTTTTAGTTTTGTAAAACATATAGTTAGCACCTAAATTAGTAATAGTAATTGTACTACTACCACCATTATTTTTTGCAGTTGTAAAAAGTAGTTTTCAACAATTTAATCATTTAAGAGACGTTTAAATAATTGTTTCAACTACTGTTTAGCAATTTTAGTGCATTTAAATACCTTATAGAATTGTGGTTTCTCCAACATAAATACCTATGAATTATTTGTCATATTTCAAACATTTTAGTTTTGGCTTCTGAAAACTTTTACCGTTGACTTAATTTTTAATTAGACTTTCGAAATGGTTTTGAATCAGCGCGAGTTTAACAACAGTAACCGAGGTGATGTGGCATCATTAGAAGTGGGTTACTGTAGCTTAATTATCCGGGCGTCACAATTCTCCTCCACTACAAGAAATCTCGTCCCGAGATTTTAAGAGGTGGAGTAAGGGGGAAAGACTAGGTTACGAAATTCTAACGATTCTTCTCGGTCTTGATTGCCCTTCTCAAAGAGGTAGACCCACTACGTTGATGTCTTCATTTCTCATGGAAGAATGGTTAACCTTGCTAAAAAGGAAGGACTATAACAATAGGTCCTCCGGCCAGGTGTGCTAGGCATGGCATCACCTTACCGGGTCATAAAAGACCAGTGCTATAACTCTTGGAAATATGTTTCAACAATCATATCTGACCGAGATTCAGATCTGATTGGTGTCAGTATACCTCAGACTCGGGATGCATGAGAAGAAAAGGTGCAACACAAATTGACGAGATGACAACGTAAGATCCTCGGGAAATGAACTATGGAAGCGAGTTCCAAAACAAGAGTTCATCATTAAACCAAGGAGAGGATGAGGTGGTAGCTGATGAATTCAGCGACAATTCATCATGATTTCCAAATGATGGATTTCCACAATAGGTGAACAAGGTAACATATTGGACGTGTTGAAGTATATAAAGAAGTATGTTCGAGGAGAACTTCCTTGAGTAAACATTGATCGAAACGTGCACCTAGAAGATGGACTAAGTACCATGATCGATGTTAGAATGGTGATTCCATAACCAATAGACTAAGAATCAAGCTATCGACCATTAACTCTGAGCAATAGGGTTGCTAGAAGTTTTGAATTCACACATCATAGTTCAATTGCTGATATTCTGATTAGAAACAACATGAGGACCAAGAAATGAACGCAGATGGCAAGAAGTATCACTTGTATCAAGAATTTTTAAGAGGTGGTGAAATTCTCTCGACATTCTTGACATAAAAGATGGTAATACTCCAAGGTAAAGAACAAATACGGGATAGCAAGGAAATCAAGGTACAACACAAAACATGAACAAGTTTGTGTTGGGCGAAGGCAAGAATGTTGTCGATGATAACACAAATCATCAAGGGGCAAGGATGGTATTTCCCATCATGAATTCGATTGATATCCTGGAAGAGCTCAGAATGTTGATGATGATCACGACATAATTGTCGAGAGATTTCATGAAGGTGTAATCGATCGACAATAACATCAAGTAAAAGGAATGATGAAGCGAAAGGTTATTGGAACCACGGGTACGTCACAAACTCGGAATCAATCTTGCTTCAAGGCAAAATGATATGACAAGGAAAGTCGACGTAAGCTTAGCTCAACGTCGAAAATTGTGCTCCGGGAAGGACCAGGTAGCACAGTTAAATAGTTGCACAATAATGATATAGCCGATCAGGCTAGGAATGACTTGAAGGATTAATAAACTCATAAGCAACAAAGATTATTTAGAGTTATTGAATCAGAGTGTGGAATTGATTCACTTATCGGTGTCCTTGAGTGTCTAACAACTCAGAACCCGGGAAAAACTGGAATAAGTGAGAATGTAATACTTGGGGAAGACTCATAATAAGCAACATGGTTCGGTGATATTATCGAGATATCAGCGGGTAATACTCGAGGGTAGAGCAGAATAGAGGTTGGACAAGTGTATTGATTTGCAGAGGACAAGTGTTTTAACTTGTCCGGGAAATAGAATCAAAGGAGAACAATCATCGTCGGAACCATGGTTGCAAAAGGATAGAATCTATGATACTAGATCAAATTATACCAAGGGAATAATTAATTTAAGAGAAGCTTCCATGATAAGATCTACATCGTGTCCATGGGCATGAACACAAAGTTCAAGGTCGACTCCCACTTCTCCAATGCATAACCTTTTATTGAATTCTCATCTTCGAAGAAGTTGCAATGTTGAAATTTTATTTGGCAAACATCAGAAGAGTATGACTCGTGATAACTCTCGGGTTCACACGGATAAAGGAAGGCATAGATTCAACCCATCGGGGCATCTTAGAAACATACACCACAAGCTTCAAGAGTAAATATCACCACCCCGAAAGCAGAGCACGGTTGGCCAAATTAGAGAATATAATTTGCCAATGACATTATGTATCAGAGGAAGAACTTCTTGAGGTTTTTGTAAGTGAAGGCCACTCTTAGTTGATAATTCAACAAAGGATCTGACGGTCCATAACGGAGCTGATGTGAGCATCGACACACAACCAAAGGAAGAAACAATGAAAAAGCATTGGATTATTGAAACAATTGACTAATTCAAAGCCCAAATGCAAAGGAATTATGATTTCCGAATCAATGGATCAGAGGCAAACGCTCTGATTAAGGATGGATAAGTTGAGTAGGCTTGTGGGTACAATCGATGGCAATTTGGTTGGTCGAAATCTAGCTCAGGTTTAAAATGACGTCCGAGCCGGAAGGCTGAATTAATTACCAGGGAATAACTAATGATTGTGTGCATTCACGCACATGTCAAATCAATAGGGTAAGAAAGACAATTGCAAAGGAGTTTAACGAATATTGCTTGACATATGGAATTAACCATAATGCAAGCAGGTAAGGAAGAATAAGAGCAATATGCTACTGAGGATTCTCGGAAGATCGAATAGTATTCCAAGGAGTTTTGTGAGACACAGGAACAACTGGGGATGAACGGATACTCGACAAATGCGAGTAATAATCCATAGGGATATTCATGTGGCGAGGAACCTCAAGGCAGTAGGCACAAAGTATTCTCGGAGCAATAGAGAGAAATTCGGGGTATCTTGTAATAACAAGATCAACGGGGAATGATTGTAAGAATGATAGTGTAAGAAGTTATCCATAAGGATATATTGGTGGAAGGTAATTGCAAAAGCAAAGGTACAAAGTCTCGGAAGAACATCGGAGAGTATCGTCAGAATCTTCTTGTGATTCAAGCTATCGTCGGGAATGAGGGGCCCTCCGGGAGGAAGTATTTACGAGAACCTAGAGTCAGAGATAGTAAAATCTTTTAACCTGAATAGAAGAGAGATCAGAGTCCCAAAGTATAGGTCGAGGAATAAAAGATCCTAATACCACCCAATGGCGACGTGGGCCCGTAAGGCACACAACATGTTAGTAAAAGTTTTGTAATGTCTAGACTCGACTTCGGCCAAGGAGTGTGGAAGGGGGATTCCTACAGGCAGTCGGCTCTGATACCAACTTGTGACGCCCCCGATTTGACCGTACACTAATCATGCACGCAAATGTGTACGACCAAGATCAGTGACTCACTAGAAAATATCACAACACAACTGTAGACACAAATTAAAATAATACAAGCTTTATATTACAAGCCAGGAGCCTCGAGGCTCGAATACATAAGCTCAAATACACAAGAGTCAACGGAAGCAATTACATCTGAGTACAGACATAAGTTAAACAAGGTGCCATAAGATGGCTAGCACAAAAGTAGCAACGATCGAAAAGGCAAGGCCTCCTGCCTGGGACCTCCTAACTACTCCTTGAAGTCGAACTCCACGTAGAATCATCCTCGGGATCCTCTGGCTCCTGGACTCCATCATATGATCGCAATAACCGGGACAGGGGAAAAAAGAAGTAGCAAAGCAACCGTGAGTACTCATCCAAAGTACTCGCAAGCAAGGATCTACACTACATATGCATTGGTATCAATGAAATGGGTAGTATCTGTGGACTGAGCTGCAGAATGCTAGAATAAGAGGGGGATAGCTAGTCCTATTGAAGACTACGCTTCTGGCCGCCTCCATCTTGAAGCATGTAGGAGAGAGTAGCAAGTGCAGCATCAAGTAGCAACGCATAGCATAATCCTACCCAGCGATCCTCTCCTCGCCCCCTGTGAGAGAGCGATCACCGGGTTGTATCTGGCACTTGAAAGGGTGTGTTTTATTAAGTATCCGGTTCTAGTTGTCATAAGGTCGGAATACAACTCCGGGTCGTCCTTTTACCGAGGGACACAACTATTCGAATAGGTAAACTTCCCTGCAGGGGTGCACCACATTACCCAACACGCTCGATCCCTCTGGCCGGACACACTTTCCTGGGTCATGTCCAACCTCAGAAGATCAACACGTCGCAGCCCTACCTAGGCACAACAAAGAGGTCAGCACGCCGGTCTAAATCCTCAGCGCGCAGGGGACTGGGCCCATCGCCCATTGCACACCTGCACGTTGCGAGGGCGGCCGGTGAGCTGACCTAGCAACCTCCATTGTAAAGGAAGTTGGGTTATGCGGTCCAACCCGGCGCGCGCCGGTCAGTCGCTGACGTCAAGAGGGCTTCGGCTGATACCACTACATCGAGTGCCCATAACTGTTCCCGCGTAGTTGGTTAGTGCGTATAGGCCAGTGGCCATACTCAAATCAAATATCCAGATCTCGTTAAGCGTGTTATTTGAAGTATCCGCGGACGCCGACCAGGATCAGGCCCACATGTCTCCTCGGTGGTCAGAACCTGCCCTGTCGCTCTGCCACAAAGTAACACTCTGGGGCCGTCGGGAACCCAGGCCCACCACTACCTGGATGGAACCACCTGTCCTTTCAGGACCCATACATGAATCACTTGCGGATACTCAACGAGTCGACCTGACTTTAGTCACATCATGGTATCATGTATAATGTATGTAATATATACCCGTGATCACCTCCCGAGTGATCATGACCCATTAGTATAGCATGGCAGACGGACAAGAATGTAGGGCCACTGATGAAATACTAGCATCCTATACTAAGCATTTAGGATAGGAGGTAAAGGTAACAATAGTAGTAGCAAAGACAGGCTATGCAGCAAAATAGGATTAACCGAAAGCAGTAACATGCTACACTACTCTAATGCAGGAAGTAGAGAAAAGGAATAGGCGATATTGGGTTGATCAGGGGGGGCTTGCCTGGTTGCTCTGGCAAGAAGGAGGGGTCGTCGTCGATGTAGTCGATCATAGGGGTATCGACAGCGGTCTCGAGGTCTACCGGAAAGAAGTAACGGAGGGGGAACACAATAAATAACAGAGCAATCAAAGCATCACAAAGTATAACATGGAATTACGTAGTGCTAGGGGTGACCTAGCGCAGGGATAGGTGATACCGATGAAGGGGGAAACATCCGGGAAAGTATTCCCGGTGTTTGACGTTTTCGGACAGATGAACCGCAGGTGGATTGTTGCATGTACGCTATGCTAGGGACGTGTGGTGAACGAACGGACTGCGTATTTGGATTTGTCTCGTCGTTCTGAGCAACTTACATGTATAAAGTATTTTCATCCGACTTACGGATTATTTTATATAAATTATCGAAGTTTATTGCATTTTTAGAATTTGTTTTAATTCGTTTTTTAAGGAATTTGCTATGTGTATGCAGCAGCAGCTTAGCTACAGTGGCTTACAAGTAGGGTCTAGTCACTGGGTTGACCCAGTCAACATTTGACTGGTCAACATGTGAACAGTATAAGTGGGTCCTGCATGTCATAGGCTTATATTTTTTTTGTTTTAATCTTTAAATTAGCAGCAGGGTCCACATGTCATTTGGCTATACTTAATCACTAATTAGTCTAACCAAAATAAACTAATAGGCCGGCCACCACACGGCCATGCGCAAAGGCACAAGGCCATGGCCACAACACCTACAGGAGGCCTAGGTGCAGCAGTAGTAGCTATGGCAGCACAAGCAACGACGGCTAGCAGCGGTAAGTGCATAGCAGCAGCTAGCGGGAGCAGTAGCAGGCTGGAAGCAGCAGCGGCAATAGCAACAGTACAAGCAGGTAGCAGCAGCGGCTAGCGAGCAGCAGGAGCTCGCAAGGCAGCACGAAGCAGTATGCGGGCGAGGGCGGCATGCATAATCGGCGAGGACAAGGGGCGCGGCATGGGCGCGGAGGCCGCACGCGCGGGCGGGCGCAGGGCATGCCAGGGGCATGGACTGAATGCGGGCTGGGTGGTGGGCGCGGTCGCGATGACCGCGGCCACTGGAAGGAATGTGGACGGCACGGGGCGCAACGGAGCGACAAACGGAGGGGGGAACAAGGGGAACGGGGGTACCGCTCACAGGGGGAGGCAGAGGACGTGTCCGGCGAGGAGGAGAAGCTCCGGTGAGGCAGATCGGGTGCGGGGCAGTGACGGCCGTAGATGAGGAAAACGCTCGATCCCGTCGGTGTAGCGTGGTCCTCATGGTTCCCTGGTACGGATGCGACGTAGTCGAGGATGACGGAGCTCCTAGACCTCTTGGCGCGGCAAGGGTTGGCCGGTGGCCACGGGATCAAATAGGTGGTGGCGGTCGTGCCTCGGGCGCGAGCGAATCTGAGAGGGGGAGAGAGCGAGGGGGTTACCGGGGGGCTAGGGTTCTCTGTGGGGGAGGGAGAGAGAGCCAGGGCGACCTTATCGGACGAGGGAGCCGACGGATGCTCGACACGCGGCCATCTGAGCGATGGACGAGCGCTACTCGTCCAGCACATCCTCCGTGAACAGAGATAGGAGGAGGTGCAGGGTGCTGGGCCTTATACTGTAGAATTAAAGCCCAAGTGCACACTAGGTTCTCTAAGATAGATAGTGGGGTACTTCTCTAGCGAGCCCCCCTCCCTGCTGCGGCTGGTTCTTCCTTAACTCCGGCGAGCCCCCCACCCCCTGAAAATTGACTGACCCAAAAGTCGATTCAGTCGACTGAAGTGTAGCTAAATCGGAGTAGCATCGCAAGCAAGAGCAAGAGCGAGAGCAGCAGCGCGAGCAAGAGCGAGAGCAGCAGCGCGAGCAAGAGCAAGAGCAGACCAGGCAGGGGACCGAGAGCAAGAGTAGAGCAGCAGCGCGAGCGAGAGCTAAAGCAGCAGCAGCTCCTACTGATGTGGATGTCGCCGCCGAGGGAGCGACGCCGTGGAGGAAGTGGCCAGCGACGCCGCGGTGGATGGAGCCGCGCCGTGTCGGCTCGGGACCGAGCGCCGACAGCACATGAGATCGAATCAAGAAGAAAATGCGGCGATTAGTGTACAACCTCTTTGGTGGCGCCGATTAGGCCGCAGCTTCATCCGAGGAAACGGTGATGTTGATGCTCTTCCCGTGGTGTAGGTGAAGACGGCGGTGTGGGAATGGAGGTGGCGCGAAAGACGAGGGGAACGTCGGGGCAGCTCCTTGGAGGTGGAGGACGGGGTGGCTGAACCGGCGAGACGACCAGATCGATGACCGATCCTCATCCGGTACGGTGGATGAGGGACGTCGAGGTGTTGCTGTGGACGACGTCGTCGGGGAAGAGGCTCCGGCTGGGTGGCGGACGGAGGAGGGTGTGGGGCTTCGCGGGTTTTCCCAGCCTCGGTGTACGAATGGGTGGGCGGATGGGATGGGAGTGGGGAACCATGGCTTAGGGACGCACTTGTCCGAAATGTGGGGTAAGTTATGAAAGTACCCCCACCGATTTGAGGCGGTTCTTTTGGTTCATTGGTATCACGGGCATTTCGCGTGTCGGGATTTCACAGGAGGTGGGAGTTTTCGCGCGTGTTGTAATTTTGGAATAGCAAGGCGCGGGTTGAGATGGAGGGAGTTGTTGGAGCACAACGAGACAATGATATATCTTAAAGATTCCGGGCTAACAAGGCGCGGGTTGAAATTTCCGGACAAGCCTAACGTGTACTGTACCAAATCAATTCGCACTACAAATGTCATTCAAAACTTTGAATTCATGTTATGTTCAATTAAAATATTTCGCTACGTGTATAATGCATGCAACCTAGTACTCAAATGAATGTTTTAGTGCATTCCAAACATATATACTACCGCGTCAATATGAACTAAATTTGAATTCGTTTCTCTATTTGAATAAGATATACAATAATGATTGTTGTGAAGTCAAAGCGTTTGAATTCGTTTATCTATTTTAGTAAGATCTACAATCGTCATTATTGTCAAGTTAAACCATCGTTTGTGTATTATCTTCACAACACACCACATGATTAGTCTCGAGTTACATATGAACTATGTGTACTATATGAACTCGAACTCGATTTTTTGAATCCACTTTATGTTGGTTTCAAATCATAGTACATTTCAAGCTCTAGCTAGATCTTCACAAACTAAACCATGTCTCATATGTATAATGTGTTTATCACATTATGTATGGTGCCCCGCCCCCTACGCCTACAAGTATTTAGATGTGAGTTGCAAACACCACTCATTACCACAAATTCAAATAAAATGTGAGAATGTTCGATATATAATATTGTTTAGATTGTTTGATATTTAGTTGTAAGCTACAAATGCCACACATTATCACAAATTCAAATAAAATGTGAGATTGTTCATGTATAGTATGGTTTAGATTGTTCGACATTTAGCTGTGAGTTGCAAATGCCATGCATTATCACATTATGGTATAACATGTGCAAAACCACAACACGCGTATCACCGCTATATTCATGCATGCATATGTTTAAAACACTATGATCTCCTATTCAAATATATGAATCCACTTTCATATCAATTATGATCTTTGTTAGTCTCTTACACCCACACAATCCTCTAACCTTTGTAGCTACCACTAACTTTCTCTCGTGCATGCACACGCCCTCCTCGCCCTCCACCTCCCTCAGCATTCTATCCATCGCGCACATTCATTTTTATTCTTCTTTAGGTCGTTCTCCCATAGTCTCCACAACTCCTTTCTGACACACACCGATCGATAAACCACTCCAGCGATGTCTGCCTACAATATACACACGCACCTTCAATCTCCTCCTTTATGTGTCCTTGCCTCGTGTCTCTCATACGGTCCCACTCACGTGTAAACTGTCGCCCCTCTTTTCATCGATCTCACATCCGCACACTCCTCCCCCTATCTAGCTAGTAGCTGGGCCTCTCGCACCACCTCCTAGCTCCATTCTCTCTGTCTATCCGTCTCGTCGGGCCTTATTTGCCTCTAACAAATGGACGTACACCGACCGATCTCCCGCTATACATATAGCTAGCTAGGTCCTTATAACTCGTTTTTTCCCACGCGTCGATCGATCTACCTCATTAGTTATGTCTCTCCCTTCCTCCGACAAACAACAATTGATCTACCGATCTAGTTAGGTTTGCTTACCAAACACATGGTTCCTCTTCATCATCCATGGATGTGTCCGGACAGATCTATCACGCACAGGCACACACAGAAACACATCCCCACTCTTATTGATAATATTGCAGTTCCACCCTCAGTTTGTCTAGTAGGCCTCTCCCACCATCTTCGAGAAGCAACTCCATCACCCATCCATCACTCTACCCCTCTCCCTCCCTCTCTCTCTCTGTCCCATCCTATTTCCCGTCCTTCAGTTATGTATGGATGTCGACCGATCTCCCTCAAGACATAGCTGGGTCTCTCCTTCTCAACACATATACGAGTCGTTCTACCTCTATAGTTAGGCCTCTGCCTACCCCTCCCCACCCCCTCGCGCGCGCGCACACACACACACACACACACACACACACACACACACACACACACACACCGATACATCGAGCGCTCTAGTCATGTCTCCCTGCCACACACAAACTTGACCTGTGCCCTCTGACGTTCCGGTAGCTAGGTCAGTCGCCCTATATCTTTGACTTGTACACACACACAATTTCGATGGCTCTCTTCATCGATCTCGCACCCACCCACTTGATCCTCTCTTCGACTCTATTGATATCTATGACCCCTCCCTCTCTTCTCGTGGATCGCCCGACCCTCTATATATGATATGGATAGGTCTCCATTTCACACACATTGCATGCAAAATTTTGTTTGAGATGTCATCGACACATATTCCCACAAATACATTCACGAAATCAACATCCCCCCCAAAAAAACAAAAAACACTTACGAACGCACAAGACATTTGTCTAGGTTTGTATCTCTCACACACACCCACGTAGGTGGGGGACGTGCACAAAGAGAAGAGGTGCACGCACGGCGCACGTACTCCCGTCTCTTTCCCAACCACACCCGTGCGGGTACATGGTGGAGCTCATTTCTGTACAAAAAGGCAGCCCACATGGTAACTTGACACGTGTACTGGTTTTCCACTAGATGGAGGGAGGATCGTCTACCACGGGTGAACAAACAAATTGCGACTTGACGCGTTATGTTAAAAAAGAGGCAAACCATGTGGGGCCTACCTTAGAGGCAAGGCTCTATACACTGGAGTACTTTTGATGTGACCCGTCAACTCGCAGAACGAGGAGAAGCTTGCTTAGTACGCCGTCTCCCCCGCCCACGGGCGCGGTGGCTCGCAGGATGAGGTGAAGCTTGCTTACTACACCTTACGCCCACTCCCTGGCCCACGCGCGCGGTGGCTCGCAGGACGAGGAGAAAATTTTACTAGTACTCCCTTCGTTTACTCCTCGTCCCTACTACCTTGGTTAGAGAGATTATCATATTGTTTGGAATATATGTCCTTTAGTAGATTTCAATATGAACTACTAGTACATACTCCAAACACTAATGTATATAGACGTATTTTAGAGTGTAGATTCACTCATTTTGCTCCGTATGTAGTCCATGTTGAAACGGACGTAATAGTACGCACTCTCCCTCGCCCCTCGACCCTCGCCACGTGGTGGACGTGCAACAATTCATTCAGTCTCATATAGCCAGAACGATATATACTGCAGTACCATTATTGCTCGACTTCCCGAAGAGGCGAAGAGCCAATCGCAAGGTTAATAGTTTGGAGATGCCAAGCGCAAGGTTTATAGGAGAACGAGTAGTAGGTGCCGCGTCATTTATAAATAAAGTTTTTTTTCTTCAGTGGCACGTACACAATATAAATAGGTTCATATGGTGTCGGAGTAAATGGCCACGGGTAGCCTAACCGACTCCCCCTGGCTCTTTGAAAAATTATCAGGCCGATCGGGCCTTCAAGCATCCAAAACACTGGGCCGCCTTCCCCTGGTCGGCTATCTCACAGGCCGACTACTGGAAGGCGACCCGACCTCGAAAACCTCCCTGAAGATAACCATAAGATGGCCGACTCCTAGAAGCCGACCATAAGAAGACCGACTCCCAGAAGCCGGCCACAAGAAGACCGACTCCCGGAAGCCGGCCAAGACTGAACCCACCAGGGCTGCACCCACATAACGGTGATGAGACGGGGCGTGGCCACAGTACAGCCTGCCACCCCCGAATCCCGGAGCATGCATGGCCACAGTGCGCCGTACGGGTCAGCCATCCCCCGTCCGGCGCGGCACTGTTGCCATGTTGACCGTGACGCCACCCACGACAGGCGCCAGTACGGCCCGCGGGCGGCGGGCCCCTTCAGCCAGAGGGACGCTCGAAGGCGGCCAGGCGTCCCCTAGTCGGCCTGGGGTGTAGCCGGCTCCCAATAGCCGGCTACCTCCCTCCCTCGAAGTATGTGCATCATTAAGGAGACAAGACGAGGTGAGGCTACAGTGAGAGCCCGCCAGGCGGCGGCACTGTAGCCATGCTTACCTCGACAAAGCCCTCGTCATCAAGGGCGAGGCAACAGTAACCAGCCACCGACAAGACCCCCAAGCGGTGGGGCCGGCCTGTTGACCAAGAGGCCGGCAGCCGGCGGGACCCACCAGTCGGCGGGCCCCAACGGCCGGCGGAGAAGCCGGCGAACCCAGACACTGACGGCTGGGACCCGCGCCCAGCCGGATTACCATTGTATCCCTAGGGGGTAGGCCTATATAAACCCCCCAGGGCACCCATGCAAAGGGTTGATCTCTGAGATAGTTTTAGACACCACGTCGAGAGAAGAGGAGAGCTAGCCTTGCCTTTCTTCTTCCTCTAGCCAAACAGCTCAAGGAGCACTTGTAGCTACTTGTGTTGATCTAGTGATCATGCGGAGACCCCGCAGAGTAGGACTAGGGGTGTTATCTCCACGGAGAGCCCCGAACTTGGGTAAGATCCGCCGGCGTGCATGTCTTCGCCTTATCCCGTTTCCAGGCACCGGCGATGTCTTACTGGCTCCCACAATGATAAGCCACCCGTTGGCATATGTCGCACCTACCACCTGACATTTGGCACCCACCGTGGGGCCAGGTGCACCGTCGCCCGGAGACCTGTTCTGGACGGGAACACTTTTCTCCCCCGCGAGCGTAGCCAGCCCGCTACGCCCGATGGTGCTTGCCCCGACGCGCTGCAAGGCGTCGATGACACCTGCGCGGCGAGCTGCCTCGCCGATCTCCTTGGCGAAGCTCGCATCTCCGACGAGCCTGCGTCAGACGCGGGCACAGACTGCCCCGAGAGCCGCCTCGTCAGCCTCCTCGACTAGCTTCACGTCTCCAGCGAGCTTGCTGTGGACTTGGAGTCGGTCGGCTCCACCGACCCGATGCTTGTCGACTCCGACACGGCAGCGCTTGACGCCTTCCCCACCAACGTGGTGATCATCGACGACCCTCTCCCTTGAGCCGACAGTGGCAGCAAAGCTATCACTGAGGTGCTGGTCATCAGCCACGGCGCCGTCTCGGGCGAGAACGCCCACGACGCCCTACAAGCGGCGCTGCACGACTTGTCCGTCCCCATCCCGGCCGACGCCGACGCCGAGACACTGGAGGCACGCTACCTCGCCCTCATCGCGGAGGGCCAGAAGATAGCATCCATGAGACGCCTCACTGAGGCTCACCAGCGCGAAGTCGACCGCGCCGCCTTTGGTACGCCGCATCCTGGCGGGCCGAGCCAAGCCGGCCTCGTCAAGAAGCGCGGCGCGGCCATAGCCGGCATGCTGGGAGCAGACCGCCCAGTCTATGCCACGCCACTCGAGAACCTGCGTGCCGCTCAGGCGGCCGTAGACGAGCTGAACGGGCTGGGGGCTGATGAGCTCCCCTACATGACTAGACGCATCCAGCAGCTGAGCAATGCGGCCGCAGAATGCATGAAGCCGGCGCCAGCGCTGAAAGTCCTCCCCCACGCCGAGAGCACGGCGCGACATCCCAGACGCCGACTGCAAGCGGTGCCCGCGCAAGGAAAGACAAGGAGCCGGCTGCTAGCCGCAGTCGGACTCGGCTCACCATCGAGTGCGACGCAGAAGGCCGCCCCCGAGCTGTGGAACGACAAGGCAATCCGCCTCCTCCCCCGCCTCGTGGGGAGAGATATCCCACCCCGCCGCCTGTCATGCATCCGACTCTCGGTGGCCGACTAGGCCACCGCGAAGGAGTCGGCGAGAATGACGCCCGCCACCGGATCGACCACCTAGCGCGATCCCTGGCGCTAGAAGAAGAAGATGATGTCGGCCCGCCTTGCTTTGGCCCCCGCATCCGCGACGAGTCCTTCCCCAAAGGGTTCTCACTCCCAAGAGACACGCCAAAATACAACGGCTCCGTGAAGCCGGAAGATTGGTTGATCGACTATTCCACCGCAGTCAGCATAGCAAACGGCAACAGGGGCGTTGCCGTGAAGTACGTCCCGCTCATGCTTCAAGGCACGGCACGCACCTGGCTGAACAGCCTCAAGCCCTACAGCGTCAACAGCTAGCTAGACTTCACGGAAGTCTTCGTCTGCAACTTCACCAGCACATACAAGCGGCCTCTCAAGCCTCGCCAGCTCTCCTTGTGCGTCCAAGGGCCCAGCGAATCAACTCGTGACTACCTCACGCGTTGGGCCAAGCTCCGCAACTCCTACGAGGGGGTGCACGAGGTTCAAGCCATAGAGTACTTCACCGCCGGGTGCCGAGAGGGCACCCTCCTCAAGCACCGACTCCTCTGCGACGAGCCGACTACCCTCGACGAGCTGCTAATCATAGCAGACAAGTATGCCACGGCCGACTCTTCGATGAAGACCGAGCTTCGAGTGGACGCCTCTGGAAAGGTGCTCGCTCCGGCTCCCATGACGCCGGCTGGTGACTCCAACCGACGCCCCTACCAGAACGACAACAAGCGCAAGGCCCCTATGCCACCTTCCACCAGTCGACAAGTAGCCACCGTCGAAGATGAACAACCCGAAGAATGGCCCGCGCCCAAGAAGAAGGGCGGCAGGCCGGCTTTCTCCTACGACCAAACCCTTGATGCCCCCTGCAAGTTCCACAGCGGCGCGAAGCCGTCCAACCACACGACCCGGAAGTGCCATTGGCTCACGCGGATCTCCAAGGGCGAGGGGCTGCTGCCGCCTCCACCTCCTGGCTCGCCGCCTCCAGCCCCTCAGCAGCCGGCTGTTCGACCAGCAGTCGTAGCCATTCAAGATGAGTTCCCAGATGAGCACGCCGCCTACTTCGTCTTCACAAGCCAAATTGAAGACAAGCGCAGTCGGCGCCGACAGCACCAGAAGTCAACGCGGTCGCCTCCAGCAATCCCGAGTTCATGCATTGGTCTGAGAAGCCTATCAGCTGGAGCCGGGCCGATCACCCAGAGGTGATGCCGTCTCCCGGCTCTTATGCATTGGTGTTGGACGCCACCCTCGCGACAGAAAGGCTAGCTGCCCGTTTCTCCCGTGTGCTGATTGATGGTGGAAGCAGCATCAACATACTGTACCGCGACACCATGGAGAAGTTGAACCTCAAGACGAAGCAACTCATGCCAAGCCGGACTGTGTTCCATGGCATTGTACCCGGCCTGTCCTGTTCCCCAATCGGCAAGATCAAGATGGATGTTCTCTTTGGAGACAAGGATCACTTTCGCCGAGAAGCGATCTGGTTTGATCTAGAGAGCCCTTACCACGCATTGCTTGGTCGACCTACCCTGGCCAAGTTCATGGCTGTGTCCCACTACGCCTACCTCAAGATGAAGATGCCGAGTTCAAAGGGGATCATCACCATAGCCGAAGACTACAAGAAGTCCACCGAGTGTGCTGCAGCCAGCAGCCGGCTGGCCGAGTCCCTCGTGATTGCTAAAGAGAAGAAGATGCTGGACCGAGTCGTGGCCATGGCCGGCTGCTCCAACCCCAAGGAATATGATGCTCAGGGCTCCTTCCAGCCGGCCAAGGAAACAAAGAAGATACCTCTGGACCCGGAGAACCCGTAGAGGTTTGCTGTCATTGGTGCAAACTTGGACAGCAAATAGGAAGGCGAGCTCGTCGACTTCCTCCGTGAGAATCGGGACATCTTTGCATGGTCCCCAAAGGACATGCCGGGTGTTCCGAAGGATTTCGCCGAGCACAAGCTACACGTCCGAGTGGACGCAAAACCAGTCAAGCAACCTCTCCACCGACTGTCGGAGGAGAAGAGAAGGATCGTAGGAGAAGAGATAGCCCGGCTCCTGGCAGCCGGCTCGGTCCTGGTGTTGAAGAAAAACAATAAATGGCGTATGTGTATAGATTACACCAGCCTCAACAAAGCCTGCCCCAAAGATCCATTTGCCCTACCATGAATCGATCAAGTGATAGACTCCACAGCCGGATGCGAGCTGTTGAGTTTCTTGGATGCTTACTCAGGCTACCACCAGATCAAGTTGGATCCAGCCGACCGCCTGAAGACCACCTTCATCACACCATTCGGAGCTTTTTGCTACCTGACTATGACATTCGGCTTGAGAAATGCCGGTGCCACTTTTCAGCGTTGCATGCAGAAATGCCTCCTCAAGCAACTCGGCAGAAATGCCCACGTCTATGTAGATGATATTGTGGTGAAGACGGAGAAGCGCGGCACCCTGCTGGAAGACCTCAGAGAAACATTTGCCAACTTGCGCCGATTTCAGATCAAGCTCAACCGTGAGAAATGAGTGTTCGGAGTACCAGCCGGACAGCTTCTAGGCTTTTTGGTCTCCGAACGCGGCATTGAGTGCAACCCAGTGAAGATCAAGGCCATAGAGAGAATGGAGATTCCTACCAAGCTGCGAGACGTTCAGAAGTTTACCGGGTGCCTGGCCTCCCTAAACCGCTTTATCAGCCGGCTGGGGGAGAAGGCTCTCCCCCTGTACCGACTCATGAAGAAGTCCACCCACTTCGAGTGGAACGACCAAGCAGACCAAGCTTTCCACGAGTTGAAGAAGATGCTGACCACACCGCCTGTCCTGGCAGCGGCGACTGAGAAAGAGCCCATGCTCCTTTACATTGCTGCGACTAGCCGAGTGGTCAGTACAGTTATCGTGGTCCAACGCCCAGAAGAAGGCCGGGCTCAGTTAGTCCAGAGGCCAGTATATTATTTGAGTGAAGTACTGTCCACCTCGAAGCAAAACTACCCGCATTACCAGAAGATGTGCTATGGAGTGTACTTTGCCGCCAAGAAGCTGAAGCCCTACTTTCAAGAGCATCCCATCACGGTCGTATGCACTGCCCCGCTTGCCGAGATCATAGGCAGCCGGGATGCATCCGACCGGGTGGCTAAGTGGGCCATTGCGCTGGCTCCTTACACGATCTTCTACCAGCCTCGCACCGCCATCAAGTACCAAGCATTGGACGACTTCCTTGTCGACTGTGCCGAGACCTAGTACCTATCGCCGGCTCCCGACTCCACTCATTGGCGGATGCACTTTGATGGATCCAAGATGCGCACCGGCTTGGGAGCCGGCATTGTCCTCACCTCTCCCAAGGGCGACAAACTCAGATACACATTGCAAATTCATTTTGCCGCCCCCAACAATGTGGCCGAGTATGAGGCGCTCATACACGGGCTCCGGCTAGCCAAAGAACTTGGCATACGCCGGATCCTATGTTATGGCGACTCGGATTTGGTGGTCCAGCAGTCATCCGGTGACTGGGACGCCAAGGACGCAAACATGGCGAGCTATCGATTCCTCGTCCAGCAAATCAGCGGATACTTTGAAGGATGCGAGTTCCTCCACGTGCCACGGGCCGACAACGAGCAAGCAGATGCCCTGGCACGGATCGGCTCCACCCGACAAGCTATACCAACCGGTGTCTCTCTCCAACGCCTCCTCAAACCGTCTGTCAAGCCGTCTCTAGAATCAGACTCCATCTTCGTACCGCCTGCCCCTGATGCAGTCGAATCCGACTTGGGGAACCCAGCAGGCGGCCCAGGGACTTCGACAGGCGTCCCGGGGACTGCCGTAGTCGCACCCGGCTCGGGGACTTCCGGGCCCGGAGACTGGAGCAGTCGGCCCGAGGACTGCAGCAGTCGGCCCGGGGACTGCAACGACACAACAGGCGGTGGCCGACTCCGACTCTTCACCACCCAACCCACCCACCCGGGTCATAGTAGCCGTACTGACAATAGAAGAAGTCACAGCTCCATCATGGGCCCAGCCCATCCTCAACTTCCTAGTAAACAGAGAGCTACCGACTGATGAGATCTCGGCAAGACTAGTTCAACGCCGAGCCGGAGCATACACAATAATAAACGAGAACTTGTTAAGCGTAGCGTTACTGGAGTCTTCCAGCGCTGCGTCGAGCCAGAGAAGGGCATAGCAAACCTCAAGGATATCCACCAAGGCGAATGCGGCCACCACGCGGCCTCAAGATCACTTGTCGCCAAAGCTTTCCGCCATGGTTTCTTCTGGCCGACTGCTTTGAAGACGCCAAGGAATTAGTCAAATGCTGCAAAGGGTGCCAAGTCTTCAGCTCCAAGCAACACCTGCCGGCTTCTGCACTCAAGACCATCCCCCTCACCTGGCCCTTTGCCGTCTGGGGGCTGGACATGGCAGGCTCATTCAAGACGGCCCGCGGCGGCATGACACATCTGCTTGTCGTCGTGTACAAATTCACCAAGTGGATTGAAGCGAAGCCAATCAAGAAGCTGAACGGGCCGACTGCCGTGACATTCATCGCAGATATCACCACCCGGTATGGTATACCACACAGCATCATCACCGACAACGGCACTGCCAAGGGAGCACTGGCACGTTTCTGCGTGACACAGGGCATCCGACTGGACTTAGCGTCCGTTGCCCACGCGCAGTCAAATGGCCAGGTCGAGCGAGCAAATGGCCTCATCCTCTCCGGCATCAAGCCTCGACTGGTCGTACCACTGGAGCGTTCGGCCGGCTGCTGGCTCGATGAGCTGCCAGATGTCCTCTGGAGTCTGCGTACTACCCCGAACAAGTCAACCGGCTTCACTCCTTTCTTCCTTGTATATGGTGCCGAGGCTGTCATCCCAACTGACATCGAGTTCGACTCACCTCGGGTCACCATGTACACGGATGCGGAGGCCAAGGAAGCGCGAGAAGATGGTGTCGACCTGCTGGAAGAGGGCCGGCTGTTAGCACTCAGCCAGTCCGCCATCTACCAGCAGGGTTTAGGCCGTTACCACAACCGGAAGGTCAAGCCAAGATCCTTCCAAGAAGGCGATCTTGTGCTCCGGCTAATCCAGCGAACAGCCGGCCAGCACAAGCTCTCGGCCCCTTGGGAAGGCCCATTCGTCATCAGCAAGGCCCTAGGCAACGACTCCTAGTACCTGATCGACGCACAGAAGACGAAGGCACGCAAGAGAGACGATTCCGGCAAGGAGTCGGAACGACCATGGAACGCCAATCTCCTGAGAAGAATTTACAGTTAAAAGCAGTATGTATCACGCTACCTTTCGTATTAAGTACAAGACAACGAGCCCCCCGAGGCACACCCGGGGACTACCCTCTTTTATTTACGAATGACGAGTGCCATACCTATGAATGTACTATTACATTTGATTATCTGTCCGGCACCGGGTTCGACCAGTCGGCCCGGGGACTTGCCGCCTTGAGTTATATTGAAGTTCTACCTGCAGTCAGACAAGTAGTGTGCCGGCACCCGAGCCCTCTCTTATTGAAAGTCGCAGCTCGAAGAACCGACTGTCCGACTGGCAAGAGCCAAAGGCAGGAAAGGATGCCCACACGAAAAACGGCTAAGGACTAACGAACCTATATAACACAAGCCGGCCTCCCACCATGCCTACCGACTGAGAGAACAGCCGGTTGGCCGGCTTCCCATTCACTTTGCTACAATCCAAGAAAGCTAGAGTACTCACCCTCCCAACCGGCCAAGCACTTCTCCAGCCACAGACTGCAGAGCAGCTGTCCGGCTGGGAAGGCGGCGACCTAGGGAGGGCGGCAAAGGAAACAGCCAAAGGATGAAAAGCAAGAACAATGGGAAGCCAAACACATGCATGATTATATTTACACATAAGGCCTTCAACAGGCCGGTAGTCAACATAATTTGAATACACCCCCAGTGGGTGGAACTGTGCAAACTTAACAAAATATTGTTCGAAGAGCAATAAACAGGAAAGCAAAGGCAGCGGATCAGACTAAGGGCGCAACAGGCGAGCCGGGCTGGTCGGTGGAGACGGCAGTGCCGGCTGGAGGAGTGGCCGGGTGGCGAGTCTCGGCTTGATCATCGCCGTCTGCAGGCGGCGCGCTCGCACGCGCCTCGTTGCTGGAGGCACGATCAAGTTGAGGCTGGCCAGTTGCTCCACCGTCTGGCACGGCCTCTTCACCATCCTCTCCCTCCTCCTCTTCGCCCTCGTCGCTGGAGTCGATCTCCTCCGCCGAGTCCTCACCATCCGCCGAGTTCAGCCCGAACCACTCCTCCGGCTGAGCAATGCCATTATCATCCACCTCAGGAGCAAAGGCGCTGGTGTCGGTGTAGTCGGCGATTGCCGAGGCGCGCTCGATGATAGCCGGCCGCACCGCCTCCAACTCCTCGTCAGCCTCCTGCCGCCAGGTGTCCTGCTGGTCCAAGCTCAACTCGGGATACCAGGCTTTGACGAACTCCAGCGCCCGCCTGGCGCCTGACCGAGCTGCAGAAGCCTTCCAGGCCTCGAAGCGGCCAACCGCTACCTCCAGCCAGTCGGTAGTCTGACTGGGGGTACGGGGAACCGCCTCGCCGGGCCAGAGGGCGGCCAGCACTTGTGCCCCAACGCGCTGAAGACGGCGGAGCATGCGGTGAGCCGGCTGGAGGCGGACTTGGATCGCCAGACGCTGCTCCTCAAGCGACCGACGAGCATTCGGCGCGATCTCCATGCCGGCTTGCCTTCATGCCTCGCGGTGGGCTTCGACGACCTGGTTGGCGGGGGTAGAGTAACCAGGGAAGTACTCTGCACAAGAAAGAAAGAAAGAGAAAAAACACAAAGTCAGAGAATGGACCAAATGGCAAGCGGCAAGCAAGAAACGAAGAAGAAGGCGGCCTACCGTCAACCAAGTCTTTGATCTGGCCGTAGCCGCTGATCAGTGACTGCCTTGCCTCAGCCCAGCTCGCCGCCCCGGTCTCGTACTCGGCTTGGAGGGCGGCCTCGCTGTCCTGCACCGCCTTCAGGGCCGCCTTGTGGCCCTCCTCCTGGTCGGCCAACCTCTTGACCAAGCGGTCACGCTCCTGAACCAAGGCGTCGAACTCGGGTTCCTTGGCGTGAAGGGCGGTCTGGGTCCCACCCAGCTGCTCCCTCTGGCTGGCATTGGCCTCTGCAGATATGGCAAAGAAGAAAAAATCAATAAGAAGGAAGTCGTCAGGAAAGATCCGACCCGACTGCTCAGCAGTCGGCCCGAATCTTGGGGACTACACCCAGTGGGTGCGCTGACGCGCCCCCACGTGAGATAAAAGATGAAGCACTTACTCCGGCTCTCAGTTAGATCAGCAGTCTTCTGGGTCAGCTCCCGAGCCTGGGAGTTGAAGGCAGCCGCACGGAGGTTGTGGTAGTCCTGCAAGTCGGACAGAGAAGCGAACAAGAGCAAGATAAGCAATCAAAGTCTACTAAGAAGTTCCAAGCCACCTGCTCGGCAGCCGACTCGGAACTCGGGGACTACACCTAGTGGGTGCGCTGACGCGCCCCCACGGAAGAAATCAAGATCAAGAAACAGAAAAGCGGGAAGACTCACCCGAATGGCCGCCCGTGTCGCGAGGAACTCGTCATTGTACTGCCTCAGCACGGTGGCCTGGGACTCAAGCCGGTTCCGGACTTCTTGCGCCGCCACGTTCACCACGGCCGTCCCACCACCCGGCGTCCACCCCGAGCTGGCGCTGGCTGTCTCCAGATACTGGGTCGACGAGCTAGAGCCCGCGGCCTTCTGCGGGTCCGGCGCCGAAGTCGCCTTCCCCGCGCACTGGCGTGATGACGACCGGACCACCAGGTCCGTCTTTGCAGCCGGCTCACCTCCAGCCGGCCGCACGGGTGGCGCATCAAGTCGGCCGCCTCGGTCCGCCCCAGTCAGCGATGGCGGTACCGCCTCCTCTCCAAGACGACGACGTCGTCCTCCTCCCTCTCCATCCCCGGTAGGTCGCCACCGGCTTCCTCCGGCGGGGGCTCCGGGATCTCGGGCGCCACGACACGCAGTGGGGTGACAAGCAAGGCCCCCGGTGCTGCCGCTGCGGCTGTAGCCTCTGCCTGAGCCTTGGCCGCCGCGTCGGCTTGTGCCTTCGCCGACTCCTCCGCCATCTCCTGCGCCGCCTTGACAGCGGCCGCCCTCAGCTCCTCCGCCTCCTGCTCCTCCCGCGCCTCCCGCGTGTTCCGCTCCGTCGCCGCTTGAAGCTCGGCACGAGGGTCCACGCAACGGGTGTTTGCGGATCCTCCCGCTGATCCAACCACGGAGGCGGCAGCGATCCGCTCAAGAGAAAGCAGAGCCCTGTTTGATAAGTCAAGACAAGGATTCAGAGATCGACAAGAAAAGAAGAAGGAATATGCAAGAGAATCAACACTTACGCCGAAACCGTTTGCGGCTGCTTCACCACCTTGCGGAAGCGGGCTGCCTTCGCGGCCGCCTCATCCCGCCTGGTCGCCGCCGCCCCGCTCTTGGGCTTCTTGGCCGACTGTCGAACAAGCCCGACGCGGCCCGGCGCTTCTGCGCGCTGCCTCGAGCAGGCGGCGCGGCGGATGAACCCGCGCCATGGTCGGACGCCGGCGCAGGACGATTTCCGCCTGGTCGTCTTCCGGCCAGTCGTCGAAGCTGGCTCCAAGCCCGGAGCCGCCTGCTTCGCCGCCTCCTGCCTCGGTGTTATCATCCATAGCGGCCGCCCCCAAGTCGGGGTCCTTCAAGTCATGCTCCGCCCGGTCAGGGAGAAATTGGCGATCCGCCCCCGCTGTCCCGGCCGCAGGTCGAAGGAGAGGGCTCTGCCAAGACGTGCCGACTGGTCAGAGTCGGCCAAGAAAAACTTGGTGACAAAACTAAAGAAGAGAAGATAACGAAAGCATACCATAGGCGGGGGATTGGCACGGGAGTACGACTCCTTGCCAAACTGCCACTCTGCGGAGAGCTTGCAGTTCGCGAGATAGTTCACCATATGAGCCACCTCGTCATGAGGCATCTCCTTGGTGCACATCCGACTCGGATCGAGTTGGCCGCTCATTTGACAGATCAAATGAGGACGACCTTGAAGTGGGAGCACCCGGCGCACCATGAAGGCGGCCAGCAGGTCGGACCCAGTCAGGCCCTCCTATTGGATCATTACCCGGAGTCGGGCAACGGCGGCGGCTCCAGCCAGCGACAGCGTCCTGGTCCAATAGGACCACTGGGGCCGCCTCCCTGCCGGCGGGCTGGCTACGTAAGCCGGCAAATTGACGTAGTCGCCTTGCGGGGCGACGTTCTTCACGTAGAAGTACGATTTCTGCCAGAGCTTCACCGACTGGATCAGCGTGATGGCAGGGAAGGGGTTGTCGGCTGCCGGCCTCCGCACCACGATGAAGGCGCCGCTCTGAGCCGGCACGCCCTGCATGTGGGTGCCAAGCTTGGATTGGAAGAATTCCCCCCAGAGCTCGAGGGTGGGAAGGACGCCGAGGAAGCCCTCGCACAGAGTGACGAAGGCGGACAGCAGCACCATCGTGTTTGGAGTGAGGTGGTGCGGTTGGAGCTGATAGAATTCAAGGAAGGAGCGGAAGAAGGCACTCGCGGGCAGGCCGAGGCCGCGCAGGAAGTGCGAGTGGAAGATTACCCGCTCGCCTTCCTCCGGCACCGGCGAGATCTCCTTCTTCGGCGCAAGACGGACCCGCACCTGGTCCTCGCCGGGCAGCCGCCGCGTCTTGCGGAGGAAGTCGATGTGGTCCGCGTGGACGTTGGAGCCGTCCCAGTCTCCGCCGTGCTGTATGACGGCAAGAAGCTGACGAGAAAGGGCGCGGCGACGGTGAAATCACGGCCCCGCGGCGGCGAAGCTGCGGGGTAGTGCGAAGACTAGAGGGACGGCGAGGCGGCGAAGGGCTGCTGCGGCGGAGAAGGAAGGGAAGAAAATGGTGGAGCGAGGGTGAGCGTGCGAGCGCCTGCCGCTCCCCCTCCTCCCCCTACTTATAGCCTCGTGCAGCGAAGTCGAGGAGGCGAGGCGTGGGGGGGGGGGGAACGTGGGATTAACTTTGCCCACTCCCCCATGTCCCGGGATTATTGCGCCCTAACGACGTGCAGAAACTGCCGCCAGAAGGCGTGCGGCCCGCTTTGGGCCACGAAGAATCCGCGCCTGGGCCTAGGCGTGGGAGTGGCGGGCCCCGGCCTGCGGCGGCGTCCCGTCTCGCGCGTGGGCTGGCAGGCTTTTTCAGTCAGAGGGTGCCATGTGGCACGCGGGCGGCGGGCGGCGAGCGGCCGGCCCGCGACTCGGCGTGCGCACCAGCCGACTCCCGCCTTCAGACTTCAAAATCTCACCAAAACGGCGCACCCAACCGAAGCCGGCTCCTAGCTGCTGGCTCTTCAAGATAGGATGCTGACCGAGCTTCTCGTCCTCTTCTCAGCCTCGAAGCCCAACCAGCTTCGGGGACTACTGTCGGAGTAAATGGCCACGGGTAGCCTAACCGACTCCCCCTGGCTCTTTGAAAAATTATCAGGCCGATCGGGCCTTCAAGCATCCAAAACACTGGGTCGCCTTCCCCTGGTCGGCTATCTCACAGGCCGACTACCGGAAGGCGACCCGACCTCGAAAACCTCCCCGAAGATAACCATAAGATGGCCGACTCCCAGAAGCCGGCCATAAGAAGACCGACTCCCAGAAGCCGGCCACAAGAAGACCGACTCCCGGAAGCCGGCCAAGACTGCACCCACCAGGGCTGCACCCACATAACGGTGATGGGATGGGGCGTGGCCACAGTACAGCCTGCCACCCCTGAATCCCAGAGCATGCATGGCCACAGTGTGCCGTACGGGTCAGCCATCCCCCGTCCGGCGCGGCACTGTTGCCATGTTGACCGTGACACCACCCATGACAGGCGCCAGTACGGCCTGTGGGCGGCGGGCCCCTTCAGCAAGAGAGACGCTCGAAGGCGGCCAGGCCTCCCCTAGTCGCCCTGGGGCGTAGCCGGCTCCCAATAGCCGGCTACCTCCCTCCCTCGAAGTATGTGCATCATTAAGGAGACAAGACGAGGTAAGGCTACAGTGAGAGCCCGCCAGGCGGCGGCACTGTAGCCATGCTTACCTCTACAAAGCCCTCGTCATCAGGGGCGAGGCAACAGTAACCAGCCACCGACAAGACCCCCAAGCGGTGGGGCCGGCCTATCGACCAAGAGGCCGGCAGCCGGCGGGACCCACCAGTCGGCGGGCCCCAACGGCCGGCGGAGAAGTCGGCGAACCCAGACACTGACGGCTGGGACCCGCGCCCAGCCGGATTACCATTGTATCCCTGGGGGGTAGGCCTATATAAACCCCCCAGGGCACCCGTGCAAAGGGTTGATCTCTGAGATAGTTTTAGACACCACGTAGAGAGAAGAGGAGAGCTAGCCTTGCCTTTCTTCTTCCTCTAGCCAAACAGCTCAAGGAGCACTTGTAACTACTTGTGTTGATCTAGTGATCATGCGGAGACCCCGCAGAGCAGGACTAGGGGTGTTATCTCCACGGAGAGCCCCGAACCTGGGTAAGATCCACCGGTGCGCATGTCTTCGCCTTATCCCGTTTCCAGGCACCGGCGATGTCTTACTAGCTCCCACAATGATAAGCCACCCGTTGGCATATGTCGCACCTACCACCCGACATATGGAGAGAAAAGGAAACCGCTCCACTATATACATAGGCAGGACGAGCCTACACGGTTGCTTGCTGGGGTTGCTCTCTTCAGTTTTCACACTCTCTCGTACAAAACCACTATGGCCACATCTCTAACATCCTGGCGGATCACGTCCGCCGGGGGAAGGGGTGGATGCTTAGTGTAGATGCGGTCGCCGTCATCGACGGCGAAAACCCACTGTCGGCACGTCCCTATCAGGGGTCCCCGCCATTCTCTCTCACGAAGCCGGTGAGGTTGCCTTCGTCCATTGCTCACTGCCACGACGTGGGTAGTTGCCTCCTCCCGCCGCCCTCCTCTAGGTTGAGCTATGTCCCGACATCCCTCAGGTACAACTCCCTTTACAGCCGGCTTGCACCGCTCCTCGTCCCTACTACCTTGGTTAGAGAGATTATCATATTGTTTGGAATATATATGTCCTTTAGTAGATTTCAATATGAACTACTAGTACATACCAAACATTGATGTATATAGACGTATTTTAGAGTGTAGATTCACTCATTTTGCTCCGCATGTAGCATAAAGTTGAGATACTTATTTTGGAACAGAGGGAGTACATATTTGCTATGATCTGTCAATCATTGAGATGCAATAGCATGCATGTTAGTATCCTTTGTATTTGATGAAATGTTGCAACGGGCAACCTTGGACTCAAGATACATGTAACAGAAGCTGGAAGCTTCATAGCATTGTACTATCTCGCTGATAAATTACAGTACGTACTATACAAGTAGTACTATGTAAAGAGTTAGTGTCGCACGGTGTCCAGAAAATATGGTGATAGTGTGAGGTGGGCCATGTAATCACTGAGCCTGCGTGTTTTCACTGCTCTTGCACTCCTCCGCCGTAAGAATGGAGAAAATTGTAATCTAGTAGTACCTCCTTTCGCCGAAAGCGTGGGACAATTAACAGTCCTACCAACTCAGTAATAATGACCAATGAGCCGTCAAATCACATAGACCCAGCAGTAAGTTGGACGGACGAAGCAACCATCACTCTTGAATCCTCTTCTCCCTTCAACGCAGGCGCCAGTGAGAGGTCGCGTCCGCTCTGACCGAGCATGAATGCGACACCGATTCTTTGGAGCGGCGCTAACCGTTTCGGGCGGGAAGCGCGTGCGGGCGATGGAGGGGCTTTGGGTGGGCCAGGCTGGTCAGGAGCGGGCGTGGCAGCTATCCGCCTGTCCCTACCGTACGCGCGGAAACGAGAGGATGCACCGACTCTCGCGGCTAAAATCGTACACTACACACCATCTCTCTGTAGGAGTAGGTCGATCTGTCGCTCTCTCTAACACACACATGCTGTTAAAGACACACACGCACACGCACACACAGGTTCATAGAATAGGAAAATCGTGCGAGTGCGAAGCCACAGGAAGTGAGATACAAATGGAGTACGTACAAGAAGAGAAGAGGCATCTCTTAGTTGTTTGGATTAATTGTTGCGTTTAGAGACAAAAATCAGGGCTTTGATTGGAGGAATGACCGGTCATGTTTCTCCTTCTCCTCCAATCTGCTTGCACCTTGGTCCCGCTGCACCTTCTAACGTGACTTGTTACACCTAGACGGAGGGAGTCGTACGAGATACGGTGGCACACTGACTTAGGTCGAATACAAGTGCCCAAATTGTGTGCATGTTATAATAAGGATTCACTTAAAATAGTACGTGAGCGAACAGAGGGATCAATTGGACAGTGTTCCCGAGCAGTAGCGAGATGTGTGAGGTAAGATACACCGCTGGCGCTTTTAATTTTTCTTATTAATTTGTTTGTTTCACCCTCTGACTGGTGGGACCCAACGTACTACGTGGAGAGAGGTAAGGTGACTAAGGCTGCATTATTTCTGCACCAATGTGGATAGTCTTACCACCAAAGCCACATGACAAGATTATGATTCAAATCCCAATGACTCCCACAGACAAAAAAACATGGCATGCTTGGCACACGAATGCAGGAATGTATAAAAGGTTATTTTCCTCTCGTTGAACATAACGGGAGGGTTGTGTAGCTGGTTAGCCTGTTCGCTCATCAAATTTGAGGTCTCGGGTTCGATAACTACACTTGACCATAATTCGTGCCACGAGGATTCTTTGACTGGTCAAAATGGATGGATACGGAGCTATACAATCTCGTAGTGACAGTATAATCACCTCATCACGTATAAGCTGCAGCCTCGGCGCTTGTTTTCTAGGGTTTGCACTCTTGACACTCTCTCCAGTATATATATACACGCTGGAGCCTCAGCGCTTGTAGTTGCTCTCTTCACACTCTCTCACCCTCTCCAGATCTAAACAAGACTTCGTTGGCCTCTCTCTCTCCCCTCACTTCTGCCTGCTTGTAGTTGCTCTCTTCACACTCTCTCACCCTCTCCAGATCTAAACAAGACTTCATTGGCCTCTCTCTCTCCCCTCACTGCTGGTCAAAGAGCCGTCCGCCGGGAAGGGAAAGAGGCTTAACGCTGTCGCCGTCGGCGAGGGAGGGAATCCACTACCGGCGCAGCTGTTCACTTTCACCCAGCGGCAGCGCGGGAGGGCCTCCGACCCCTTCTTCTTCGCCGCCGTACATAGTGTGGGTCGAACGGCCTCCGGTCGCTCACCGAACCACACCCCAAGAACCTTAAGGTATAATTTACTTATTCCACATGCATTGCTCTAGCTGCATGTGGGCTTTTTCTGCTTCTGCACTCGAATCTAGGTGTTGGACCAAACAGGAAAGTAGTGGGGAAAGTTGTATACCATGAATCTAGGACGTGGTTCAAAGAGGAAAGGAATGGGGGAAATGTGACGCCCCCGATTTGACCGTACACTAATCATGCACGCAAATGTGTACGACCAAGATCAGGGACTCACGGGAAGATATCACAACACAACTCTAAAAACATAAATAAGTCATACAAGCATCATAATACAAGCCAGGGGCCTCGAGGGCTCGAATACAAGTGCTCGATCACAGACGAGTCAGCGGAAGCAACAATATCTGAGTACAGACATAAGTTAAACAAGTTTTGCCTTAAGAAGGCTAGCACAAAAGTAGCAACGATCGAAGAGGCAAGGCCTCCTGCCTGGGACCTCCTAACTACTCCTGGTCGTCGTCAGCGGCCTGCACGTAGTAGTAGGCACCTCCAGTGCCGTAGGTGTCGTCGTCGACGGTGGCGTCTGGCTCCTGGACTCCAACATCTGGTTGCGACAACCAGATAGAAAGGAAAGGGGGAAAAAGAGGGAGAGAAGCAACCGTGAGTACTCATCCAAAGTACTCGCAAGCAAGGAGCTACACTACATATGCATGGTTATATGTGTAAAGGGGCATATCAGTGGTCTGAACTGCAGAATGCCAGAATAAAAGGGGGATAGCTAGTCCTGTCGAAGACTACGCTTCTGGACATCTCCATCTTGCAGCATGTAGAAGAGAGTAGATTGAAGTCCTCCAAGTAGCATCGCATAGCATAATCCTACCCGGCAATCCCCTCCTCGTCGCCCTGTTAGAGAGCGATCACCGGGTTGTATCTGGCACTTGGAAGGGTGTATTTTATTCAGTATCCAGTTCTAGTTGTCATAAGCTCAAGGTACAACTCCGGGTCGTCCTTTTACCGAGGGACACGGCTATTCGAATAGATAAACTTCCCTGCAGGGGTGCACCACATAACCCAACACGCTCGATCCCAATTGGCCGGACACACTTTTCTGGGTCATGCCCGGCCTCGTAAGATCAACGCGTCGCAGCCCCACCTAAGCACAACAGAGCGGTCAGCACGCCGGTCTAATCCTAAGCGCGCAGGGGTCTGGGCCCATCGCCCTATGCACACCTGCACGTTGCGAACGCGGCCGCGAGCAGACCTAGCAACCCACACGATCACGGCGGTTACGTCAAAGCGGTCCAACACGGCGCGCGCCACTCAGTCGCTGACGTCACGAAGGCTTTGGCTGATACCACGACGCCGGGATACCCATAACTACTCCCGCGTAGATGGCTAGTGCGTATAGACCAAATGGCCAGACTCAGATCAAATACCAAGATCTCGTTAAGCGTGTTAAGTATCCGCGAACGCCGACCAGGGCCAGGCCCACCTCTTACCTAGGCGGTCTCAACCTGCCCTGTCGCTCCGCCACAAAGATCCACTTGCGGGTACTCCTACGAGCCGACCCGACTTTAGTCATCACATGTGTCATGTATATAGTATATAAGTATATACCCGCGATCACCGCCCAGGTGATCACGGCCCGATAGTGTAGCACAGCAAACGGACAAGAATGTAGGGCCACTGATGGAAATCTAGCATCCTATACTAAGCATGTAGGATTGCAGGTAAAGGTATCAACAGTAGTAGCAAGGATAGGCTATGCATCAGAATAGGATATCGAAAAGCAGTAACATGCTACACTACTCTAATGCAAGCAGTATAGAGGAGAGTAGGCGATATCTGGTGATCAAGGGGGGGGGCTTGCCTGGTTGCTCTGGCAAGTAGGAGGGGTCGTCGACTCCGTAGTCGAACTGGGCAGCAGCAGTGTCGGTCTCGTAGTCTACCGGAGAGAAGAGGGGGAAGAAACAGTAAATACAATGCAAACATAAGCATGACGATGCGTGACATGACAGTGAGCGGTGCTAGGGTGTCCTAACGCGACAGTAGGTGGTACCGGTGAAGGGGGGGAACATCCGGGAGGTATTCCCGATGTTTCACGTTTTCGGACAAACGGACCGGAGGGGGAAAGTTGCTAGTTCGATAGGTTAGGGAGGTTGGTGGACGAACGGACTGCGTATTCGGATTTGTCTCGTTGTTCTGAGCAACTTTCATATAGAAAACATTTTCATCCGAGTTACGGTTTAAAAGATATGAATTTTCAAAGTTTATTTGAATTTCTGGAATTATTTAATTAACAGAAAAAGGGATATGACGTCAGCATGACGTATGAGTGACGTCAGCGGTCAACAGTCCGGGTTGACTGGTCAAACTGACAAGGGGGACCCACCTGTCATAGACAGTGGGTTAACAGAGGATTAAACTAATTAGTTTTTAGTTAATTAACTACTGGGCCCACCTGTCAGTGAGAGATTAATTAAACTAATTATTTTTATTTATAAAACATTTTCTTTTTTTAATTTTTGCGGCGGGGCCCGCATGTCAGTGACTGGGCCTGCCCAGTCAGCAGTTGACTGGGTCAACCCAGTCAACTGGGAACCGTGGGGGCCACTGGCAGTGACCCAGGGGGTGGCCCCAGGTGTGCCACGTCGGCGGCCGGCGCCGGAGCAACGCCGGCGACCAGACGCACGGCGGCGCGGCTCGGGAGGGGTACGGGTTTCACGTACAGGGGGTCTCCGGGGGCGTGGCTGGGCGCGTTCGACGCGGCCCGACGTCGCGCGTCCAACGGCGGTGGTCGGAGGGGCTGGAACGGCCGGAGACTAGCGCTACGAACTCGCCGGCGGCGAGGTGCTACGGGTGCCCGACGGAAGCTACGCTAGAGCGCGCAAACGGCCGAACTAACTACCTAGGCGGGTGCGGCTCAGTGCGGTCGGGCTAGCGGGCCAACGCCCGTGACCATTTGGTCACCGGAGACACGCCGGCGGCGAGCTCCGCGGCGTGGCGTTCGGGCGCGCGCGGGGAAGCAGCTACAGAGCGCGAGCGAGCTAACGGAGAGGGGGAGGAGGTAGAGGAGCTCACCGCGCGGCGCAAGAAAGGCCCGTGGGTGGCTTAGTAGCAGCAGGTCGTCGCCGGGGAAGAAGGGGGTCGCCGGCGCCCGAAGATGAAGGCGAGCTCGGGGAGGCCGATGCAGTGGCTCCGAGCTTCGACGGAGAGGCGGAGGGGGTGTAGTCGAGGGCGGCGACGTCGTACGACACGGCGAGGTGGCGAGTGGGGCACGGTGGCCGCGTGAACGAGGGGAACGGCGGCGAGCGCGTCGGGCGTGGGGAAGAGGGGGGGCGGCGCGGATCCGGGGGAGGGAAGGGGGAGGCGCGGGGGGCCGAGAGGGAGAGCGGGGGTGAGTGGGAGAGAGGCCCGAGGAGGCGGGGGAGCTGACGACCTTATCCCCTCCGGCGTCGGTGCCGGCGAGGGGGTCGGGCGGCAGCGCGCCCCTGTTCCGACCGGGTCGGGGGAACAGGGAAGGGGCGAGGGAGGAGGTGGGCTGGGCCGGGGGCGCGGGGGTGCGGCCCAGTTTGGGCCGAGGGGGGGGCAGTGGGGGGGGGAAAGCGGGCCCTTTTCCCCTTTTTTTTTCTTTTTCTCTGCCTGGGTTCTGTTTTCTGTTTTCTTTTTATTTGTTTATTTCCTTTTCTGTTTTATTTCATTTAAAGTATTTAGGCATTTTATAAAAAGGAGTTTTCTCCACCATAATTGCCAGTGTATTATTTAGCACCCACAGAACATTTTTGTTTGAGTTTTTGAAAACTTTTATTTTTCACTTTAATTATATTTGAAGTTTGAGCTAGGAGTTTGAAAGGAAGGTGATTCAAATGTGATCAAGCCCTGTTTAGCAACATGATTAGCTTAATCACAGGGGGTTACTGTAGCATGATTCTCAGGGTGTTACAAATCTCCTCCACTACAAGAAATCTCGTCCCGAGATTTAGGAGGTAGAAGGAAACAGTGCGGGGTATTCTTCGCGCAGACGATCCTCTCGTTCCCAAGTGGCCTCATCTTCAGAATGGTGCGACCACTGGACTTTGAGAAACTTGATCGCCTTCTGACGTGTGCGGCGTTCAGCTTGGTCGAGAATGCGGACCGGATGCTCCTTATAGGAGAGGTCTTGCTGTAATTCGAGCACTTCATGATCCACAACTCGGATTGGATCCTTGAAGCAACGGCGGAGCTGTGACACATGGAACACATCGTGAACCTGAGAAAGGTTCGGCGGTAGCTCCAGTTGGTATGCCACTTTTCCACGCCTTTCGAGAATAGTGAATGGGCCAATATAGCGAGGAGCTAGTTTGCCCTTGATCCCGAAGCGGTGAGCACCCTTCATAGGTGTGACTCGAAGATAAGCCTTTTCGCCAGGTTGATAGACCATGTCTTTATGATGACGGTCATACTGACTCTTCTGACGTGACTGAGCAGTCTTGAGATTCTCGCGAATAATGCGGACTTGTTCTTCGGCATCTTGGATAATATCCGGACCGAAGAGTGGACGTTCCCCAGTTTCTGACCAGTTCAGAGGGGTTCGGCACTTTCGTCCATATAACACTTCGAAGGGGGCCATCTTCAGACTAGCTTGATAGCTATTATTATAAGAGAACTCAGCATACGGGAGAGATTCCTCCCATTTCTTGCCGAAGGAAATAACGCAAGCTCGAAGCATGTCTTCGAGAACTTGATTGACGCGTTCAACTTGTCCTTACGATTGAGGATGAAACGCAGTACTGAATGACAGATGAGTTCCCATTGCTTCTTGGAAACTTGCCCAGAATCTTGAAGTGAAAAAGCTACCACGGTCTGAACTGATAACCAATGGAATACCGTGGAGTGAAACAATCCTGTACATATAGAGCGTTGCCAACTGGCTAGCAGTGATCGTTTCTTTGACTGCCAGAAAATGTGCAACTTTGGAAAGTCGGTCAATGACGACAAGAATAGCATCATTACCTTTCTGTGATTTGGGAAATCCAGTGACGAAGTCCATTTCAACATGGTCCCATTTCCATTCAGGAATAGAGATAGGTTGCAGAGTTCCAGCAGGCCTTTGATGTTCTGCTTTGATTCGACGGCAAACGTCACACTCAGCAACATAACGAGCAATGTCTTGCTTCATATTAGTCCACCAGAATCTCTGACGGATGTCTTGGTACATCTTTGTACTACCAGGATGGATGCATAGAGGCGTATCATGAGCTTCTTTCATAACTTCCTGTGTCATATCCAGGTTTTTCTCTGTACATGGCACCACTAGGCGGCCCTTGAAGTATAGGGTGCCATCTTCAGAAATGGTGAAGAATGAGGGCTTTCCTTCTGCGAGGTAGCGCTTAATCTTGTAGGCTTCAGAGTCATACTTCTGTAGCCTTTTGATGCTGTCCTCGAGATCTGGTTTAGCAACTAGGGTATTGAGGGAACCCTGGGCAACAACGTGGAGGTTCACCTTGCCAAACTCCTTGGGAGGGGGAATGAGTGCACCCGGAGGAACAATATGGAGGTTCAGCTTCCTGAATTCCTCAACAAGCGAGGGCTGAACTTTGTGAACCTGAAGGTGGTTGCAGTAAGACTTGCGGCTCAAGGCATCAGCCATTACATTAGCCTTGCCTGGCGTATAGGAAATACCCAAGTCAAAGTTTGCAACAAGCTCCATCCATCTCTGCTGGCGGAGGTTCAGATCTGGCTGAGTAAACAGATACTTCAGACTTTGGTGGTCAGTGAAGATCTCGCAACGATTACCGAGAAGGTAATGTCGCCACTGCTTCAGCGCATGAATGACTGCAGCAAGTTCGAGGTCGTGAACTGGGTAGTTCTCTTCGTGAGGGCGCAATTGTCGGGAGGCATAAGCAATCACTTTGCGGTCTTGCATTAGGACACAGCCTAACCCTTGACGGGAAGCGTCGCAGTAAATGACGAAGTCCTTCTTAGTATCAGGTGGAGCTAGAACTGGGGCAGAAGTCAACTTGTCTTTGAGTGCCTGGAAACTTTCCTGACATTTGTCTGTCCATTGGAACTTGACACCCTTATGCAACAGGTTAGTCAGAGGCCTGGCGATCTTAGAGAAGTTCTCGACGAATCGACAGCAATAGCTGGCGAGACCGAGAAAACTTCTGACTTGCTTAACGTTCTTGGGAGGAGTCCAATCAAGAATAGCCTGAACTCGCTCGGGGTTGATGGCAATACCATCCTTAGAGATGACATGCCCCAGATAGGTTACTTCCGGTAGCCAGAATTCACATTTAGAGAACTTGGCATATAGTTGATGTTCTCGTAGTTTTTCCAGCACAAGTCAAAGATGTTCAGCATGTTCTTCTTCGTTCTTGGAAAATATCAGGATATCATCCAGATAAACCACGACGAACTTGTCGAGGTAATCCATGAATATGTAGTTCATCAGACGAGAGAAGGTGGCTGGAGCATTGGTTAAACCGAAAGACATGACGGTGTACTCGTATGAACCATAGCGAGTCACGAAGGCGGTCTTTGGGATATCCTCTTCGCGAACACGGATCTGGTGGTAGCCCAACCTCAAGTCGAGCTTAGAGAACACTGACGAACCCGCCAGTTGATCATACAGATCATTGATCCGAGGAAGAGGGTATTTATTCTGAATGGTAGCTTGGTTTATAGGACGGTAGTCTTGAACTAACCGGTTTGTCCCGTCCTTCTTCTTGACAAAGAGAGAAGGTGCTCCCCAAGGAGAGCAACTTGGGCGAATGAATCCTTTGCGAAGAGACTTGTCAATTTCCTCCTTAAGCTCAAGGAGTTCATGCGGCGGCATTTTGTAGGGTCGCTTGGCTATAGGAGTGGTGCCTGGTTTCAAGTCGATGATGAATTCGACAGCTCTAGCAGGGGGAATCCCTGGAAGTTCTTCAGGGAAAACATCGAGGAATTCACGCACGACGGGAATGTTTTCAATGCCCTCGAGTGGTGCAGCGTTCAATGCATTCAATGCATAGAGCCTTGCCTCGGCATTTTGCACCAGATGGGCTTGGTAAGTAACTATCTCATCTGAAGGGTGTAGCAGATGGACGGTCTTAGTGGTGCAAACGATTGAAGCAGTATGCGCTTTTAACCAATTCATTCCCAGAATGAGATCAATGCTACAGGACTTCAGTACGATGGGAGAGACAAGAAATTCCAGTCCTTCAATTTCAACAGTAACATCGCGACTAACCATAGAGGTTTGACATTGGCCCGCAGGGGTGTGTACCACTAGCGGAGTGTTTATCTCTTCGTAATGAATGCCATGCAGGAATGCAAATTCTGCTGATATGAATGAATGGGATGCTCCTGTATCAAATAAAACGGATGCTGGTACTGAATTTACGAGGAGTGTACCCATCACAGTAGCAGGCTGGTCTTGAGCTTCGCTGAGATCAACGTGGTTGGCATGAGCGCGACCATGAGACTTAGCATTGTTGTTGCGGGGCTGGTTGTTACCACGGCCAGCTGCTGGAAGGGCCAGTTGATTCTGGTTCTGATAGCAGTTCCTGGCAAAGTGACCCGGTTGACCACACTTGAAGCACAGACCATTATCGGGAGTGGGAACAGGAGCCCCAGGTGGGGGAGCTGGTAGCTTTGACTGCTTAGATGGTGGAGGAGGCAGACGCGGTGCAGCATAAGATTTCCTGGGAGCAGGTGCATTTGGACGATACATGCTGTTTGGGATCCATATCTTACGCTTCTGGGAGGGCGAGCCCGAAGATGAGCCCGTGTCACGGTTGCGCCTCTGAGAGCTCTGGTATTCCTGCAGACCAGTCTCGACATTGATGGCCTTATTCACCAAGGTGGCGAAATCGGCGAAGTCATGCACTAGAAGTGCGAGCTTGATGTCAGCTTGTAGTCCATCCCGGAACTTCTCCTGTCTGCGTGCATCAGTTGCAATGTCTTCTTCAGCATAGCGGGACAAGTCCAGAAACTCCCGCTGATAAGCTTCAACAGTTTTGTTGCCTTGGGTGAGGTTGCGGAACTCACGCTTCTTCCGGTCCATGACTCCCTGAGGAATGAAGCGGGCACGGAAAGCTGCTTGGAAGTCTGGCCATGTGATGATTGTTCCAGCTGGCAGAGTACGCCTGTGGCTGTCCCACCATTGAGCTGCGGGTCCCTTCAAGAAGAAGGAAGCAAAATTGACATAGCTGGCAGGGGCTACATCAGCAGACTCCATCTCATAGGTGATGTCACGGAGCCAGTCATCAGCATCCAGAGGCTGAGTTGAGCTGCGGTAGATGGTTGGGTTGAGGCGTATGAAATCTTGAAGAGTCACTTGGGCTGGCTGCTGGTTCATATTGGGGCGAGGAAACTGAGCCATCATATTTTCCATGAATTGGCGGTTCAGTTCGAACTATTGGATCATACCAGCCATGTACTCAGGTGGTGGTGGGGCATCGCCACCGCGACCACGACCACCTGGTCTAACCATCCTGCTAATATATAACAGGGGTAGTTCAGCATTGAGAAAATTTGCAATGACAAGAATCATTCATGATGAAACATGCATAATTGAAAGGAGCACGATAGCTACTGCATAGTAGTCGGCATAACTTACAAAAGGGGTCATGCATAGAGTTCAGTACATAGAGTTCAGTACATGGACTAAAACATCATAGGCGGCACACAGGCTCGCGACGACTGAAACTAATACTACCATCAAGCCTACATCAGTCCCAAGAGGTACTGTGGAGGTAATCGTAGCCCGACAGCTGGTAGTGAGGCAACGGATAGTCCTCCACGTCAGCAGACTGGGGGCCGCGGATACTCAAGTGTAGAGCCCGGTGCTCAGGTGGCAGAAAAGGTCCAAGTGCGGGAGAGTAGCCTCCCACCTCTGGCCAACCAACACCGTGGGGCATCACGGTCCTGGCTGGGTAGATCGCAGAACGCGGTACCTGTCCAGACCGGACAAAGGGGTGCAGCAGCGTCAGAGCACGGTAAAGGTGCTGACGGGTGGTGTACATCTCGTGGCGAAGAGCTCGGTTAGCTCGATCCAGCCCATCAGCATGCAGAACCAGGTGCTGATGGTAGAAGGGCTCCCGGGTGACAGTGGAGTAGGCAGCAGTATAGTATCCCTCCGCACCAACATCAGAGGCGATAGCAATGTGCCTGAAAGGGGAGGTGTCCAACTCCCGATACTCTCCACGAAGACGTGTCAGAGCAGCATAGGCTGCATCGTGGACAGCCATATCGATGGTCACACCAACACCATGTGCGGTGTGCAGCACAGTAGTGGAGTCATACTCCCGAGAGTAGAGGTGGACGATGGCACGGTACTGCTCCTGGTTAAAGTCCTGGTACTCCTCGTAGACGGTGAACTCAGGGTGCCAGCGATAACCCAGATAGGTCATCATCTCAGCTAGCACCGCAGGTGATCCCGAGGCACCAATGGCCGTCGTGTGGCGCACGACCTGCCTCGAGGGTTCCATCTGAAAGCAAAGACGTTTCAAAGGAGTCAATTGATAGTGTGTGAATTGTTCAAAATACTATTCTAAGAAACAACTATGGCTTATCCATCTTTGGGGTGAACGCGGTCACGGGATCCTAGTGTTAGAGTTAGTAAATTCGTTTAACCCGAGTAGAAGAGAGTTCAGAGTCCCAGAGTAAAGGTCGAGGAGTAAAAGATCCTAGTACCACCCAATGGCGACGTGGGCCCGTAAGACACACAGCCATGTTAGTAAAAGTTTTTGTAATGTCAAGACTCGACTTCGGCCAAGGAGTGTGGAAGGGGGTTTCCTACAGGTAGTCGGCTCTGATACCAACTTGTGACGCCCCCGATTTGACCGTACACTAATCATGCACGCAAATGTGTACGACCAAGATCAGGGACTCACGGGAAGATATCACAACACAACTCTAAAAACATAAATAAGTCATACAAGCATCATAATACAAGCCAGGGGCCTCGAGGGCTCGAATACAAGTGCTCGATCACAGACGAGTCAGCGGAAGCAACAATATCTGAGTACAGACATAAGTTAAACAAGTTTTGCCTTAAGAAGGCTAGCACAAAAGTAGCAACGATCGAAGAGGCAAGGCCTCCTGCCTGGGACCTCCTAACTACTCCTGGTCGTCGTCAGCGGCCTGCACGTAGTAGTAGGCACCTCCAGTGCCGTAGGTGTCGTCGTCGACGGTGGCGTCTGGCTCCTGGACTCCAACATCTGGTTGCGACAACCAGATAGAAAGGAAAGGGGGAAAAAGAGGGAGAGAAGCAACCGTGAGTACTCATCCAAAGTACTCGCAAGCAAGGAGCTACACTACATATGCATGGTTATATGTGTAAAGGGGCATATCAGTGGTCTGAACTGCAGAATGCCAGAATAAAAGGGGGATAGCTAGTCCTGTCGAAGACTACGCTTCTGGACATCTCCATCTTGCAGCATGTAGAAGAGAGTAGATTGAAGTCCTCCAAGTAGCATCGCATAGCATAATCCTACCCGGCAATCCCCTCCTCGTCGCCCTGTTAGAGAGCGATCACCGGGTTGTATCTGGCACTTGGAAGGGTGTATTTTATTCAGTATCCAGTTCTAGTTGTCATAAGCTCAAGGTACAACTCCGGGTCGTCCTTTTACCGAGGGACACGGCTATTCGAATAGATAAACTTCCCTGCAGGGGTGCACCACATAACCCAACACGCTCGATCCCAATTGGCCGGACACACTTTTCTGGGTCATGCCCGGCCTCGTAAGATCAACGCGTCGCAGCCCCACCTAAGCACAACAGAGCGGTCAGCACGCCGGTCTAATCCTAAGCGCGCAGGGGTCTGGGCCCATCGCCCTATGCACACCTGCACGTTGCGAACGCGGCCGCGAGCAGACCTAGCAACCCACACGATCACGGCGGTTACGTCAAAGCGGTCCAACACGGCGCGCGCCACTCAGTCGCTGACGTCACGAAGGCTTCGGCTGATACCACGACGCCGGGATACCCATAACTACTCCCGCGTAGATGGCTAGTGCGTATAGACCAAATGGCCAGACTCAGATCAAATACCAAGATCTCGTTAAGCGTGTTAAGTATCCGCGAACGCCGACCAGGGCCAGGCCCACCTCTTACCTAGGCGGTCTCAACCTGCCCTGTCGCTCCGCCACAAAGATCCACTTGCGGGTACTCCTACGAGCCGACCCGACTTTAGTCATCACATGTGTCATGTATATAGTATATAAGTATATACCCGCGATCACCGCCCAGGTGATCACGGCCCGATAGTGTAGCACAGCAAACGGACAAGAATGTAGGGCCACTGATGGAAATCTAGCATCCTATACTAAGCATGTAGGATTGCAGGTAAAGGTATCAACAGTAGTAGCAAGGATAGGCTATGCATCAGAATAGGATATCGAAAAGCAGTAACATGCTACACTACTCTAATGCAAGCAGTATAGAGGAGAGTAGGCGATATCTGGTGATCAAGGGGGGGGGGGGGCTTGCCTGGTTGCTCTGGCAAGTAGGAGGGGTCGTCGACTCCGTAGTCGAACTGGGCAGCAGCAGTGTCGGTCTCGTAGTCTACCGGAGAGAAGAGGGGGAAGAAACAGTAAATACAATGCAAACATAAGCATGACGATGCGTGACATGACAGTGAGCGGTGCTAGGGGTGTCCTAACGCGACAGTAGGTGGTACCGGTGAAGGGGGGGAACATCCGGGAGGTATTCCCGATGTTTCACGTTTTCGGACAGACGGACCGGAGGGGGAAAGTTGCTAGTTCGATAGGTTAGGGAGGTTGGTGGATGAACGGACTGCGTATTCGGATTTGTCTCGTCGTTCTGAGCAACTTTCATATAGAAAACATTTTCATCCGAGTTACGGTTTAAAAGATATGAATTTTCAAAGTTTATTTGAATTTCTGGAATTATTTAATTAACAGAAAAAGGGATATGACGTCAGCATGACGTATGAGTGACGTCAGCGGTCAACAGTCCGGGTTGACTGGTCAAACTGACAAGGGGGACCCACCTGTCATAGACAGTGGGTTAACAGAGGATTAAACTAATTAGTTTTTAGTTAATTAACTACTGGGCCCACCTGTCAGTGAGAGATTAATTAAACTAATTATTTTTATTTATAAAACATTTTCTTTTTTTAATTTTTGCGGCGGGGCCCGCATATCAGTGACTGGGCCTGCCCAGTCAGCAGTTGACTGGGTCAACCCAGTCAACTGGGAACCGTGGGGGCCACTGGCAGTGACCCAGGGGGTGGCCCCAGGTGTGCCACGTCGGCGGCCGGCGCCGGAGCAACGCCGGCGACCAGACGCACGGCGGCGCGGCTCGGGAGGGGTACGGGTTTCACGTACAGGGGGTCTCCGGGGGCGTGGCTGGGCGCGTTCGACGCGGCCCGACGTCGCGCGTCCAACGGCGGTGGTCGGAGGGGCTGGAACGGCCGGAGACGAGCGCTACGAACTCGCCGGCGGCGAGGTGCTACGGGTGCCCGACGGAAGCTACGCTAGAGCGCGCGAACGGCCGAACTAACTACCTAGGCGGGTGCGGCTCGGTGCGGTCGGGCTAGCGGGCCAACGCCCGTGACCATTTGGTCACCGGAGACACGCCGGCGGCGAGCTCCGCGGCGTGGCGTTCGGGCGCGCGCGGGGAAGCAGCTACAGAGCGCGAGCGAGCTAACGGAGAGGGGGGGAGGTAGAGGAGCTCACCGCGCGGCGCAAGAAAGGCCCGTGGGTGGCTTAGTAGCAGCAGGTCGTCGCCGGGGAAGAAGGGGGTCGCCGGCGCCCGAAGATGAAGGCGAGCTCGGGGAGGCCGATGCAGTGGCTCCGAGCTTCGACGGAGAGGCGGAGGGGGTGTAGTCGAGGGCGGCGACGTCGTACGACACGGCGAGGTGGCGAGTGGGGCACGGTGGCCGCGTGAACGAGGGGAACGGCGGCGAGCGCGTCGGGCGTGGGGAAGAGGGGGGGCGGCGCGGATCCGGGGGAGGGAAGGGGGAGGCGCGGGGGGCCGAGAGGGAGAGCGGGGGTGAGTGGGAGAGAGGCCCGAGGAGGCGGGGGAGCTGGCGACCTTATCCCCTCCGGCGTCGGTGCCGGCGAGGGGGTCGGGCGGCAGCGCGCCCCTGTTCCGACCGGGTCGGGGGAACAGGGAAGGGGCGAGGGAGGAGGTGGGCTGGGCCGGGGGCGCGGGGGTGCGGCCCAGTTTGGGCCGGGGGGGGGCAGTGGGGGGGGAAAGCGGGCCCTTTTCCCCTTTTTTTTCTTTTTCTCTGCCTGGGTTCTGTTTTCTGTTTTCTTTTTATTTGTTTATTTCCTTTTCTGTTTTATTTCATTTAAAGTATTTAGGCATTTTATAAAAAGGAGTTTTCTCCACCATAATTGCCAGTGTATTATTTAGCACCCACAGAACATTTTTGTTTGAGTTTTTGAAAACTTTTATTTTTCACTTTAATTATATTTGAAGTTTGAGCTAGGAGTTTGAAAGGAAGGTGATTCAAATGTGATCAAGCCCTGTTTAGCAACATGATTAGCTTAATCACAGGGGGTTACTGTAGCATGATTCTCAGGGTGTTACAGGAAAGTAGTGGGAAAAGTTGTATAGCATGAATCTAGGACGTGGTTCAAAAAGGAAAGGAAGGGGGAAAGTAGTGGGGAAAGTTGTATCGCATGAATCTAAGACGTGGTTCAAAGAGGACAGGAATGAGGGAAAGTAGTGGGGAAAGTTGTATAGCATAAATCTAGGACGTGGTTCACAGAGGAAAGGAAGTGGGGAAAGTACTAGTACAGACTAGCTATCCAGCACCTACGTTGGTCGAAAAGGGAAAACAATGACAAACGCAGTACGCACATCTGTAACGAACTGATCTTTTGTTTTGGGGGACAAGGCTGTAGAGTTTGAGCAGGACTAGATTTGCTGTGCTCACATAGGGAAAGGTGTCTAAAGATAACAAAACTGGGACCAACACAAATATGCTCCTTGGTTGTTTGTTCTTTGTTGCAACAGACTGTGCATCACCCCAGTACATCGGTAGATGCACATGGTGCTGGTGCGTCCACTGTCCCGTGCAACTCTTTAGCTGTTGTTAATCTAAGGCCCTGTTTGGTTAAAAACTCCCTAGTCCCTACCTACTTGGTTCCAGGGACTAAACATGGACTAGAGGTTATTAAATGACATGCTAAAAGACCATGTTACCCCTAGTAGTGAACTAATAGAGACAAGGTGCAATGCGTGGCAGGGGCCACTGTTGGAAAAAGTCCCAAAAAGACTCCATCGGGGTCTTCTTTCTTTAGTCCCAAATGCCCACTTTTAGTCCCTAAAAGTCCCCCCTATTTGGTTTAGATGGGACTGACACGGAGTTTTTTTAGTCCCTCCACCAAAATGTCCCTATAAACAAACACCCTCTAATAATGCCACTGGAAAATTAATGCAATGCCACAGTTAAAAGCAAATTACATGTTTAACGAATTTTATTGTTAATATAATCTCTCTGTTAATATTAATCAATGCCACCGTTTGAGAAATGCTACTGTCTTGCTTTCTTTCCCATTTAGATAAGGTAGATGCTTCTTTTTGTTGGCTTCTATGTCATCCACAGTTATTGACCACTAGTTGTTTCCTTTGCACCTCTGTGTAAACAGGGTTATCTACTTCACCTCGTTGCCATTGTGACCTTTTGTTGCACTGCACAAAACACTTTTGTTTTAAGAGTGTTTTGTGCAGTTCAACCAAAATGTCACACCGACAACGTTGCTTGATTGCTTGATCTTAGTGGAACTGCACAAGAGGAGATCTTACTTCCTATCCGTGTTGGCAAATTTGCTTCAGATCTTCTTCTTGTGAGTTGTTTGAATTCCGCGTCATGAGAGGTCAGTACTAGCCTTCTTTCACATGATTCTGCAGTGTGCTTTCATACGTTGTGCTACTTATACGGTAATGTTGCTTGATTTTAGTGAACTGCACAAATGGAGACAAGACTTCCACTCTGTATGTGCACCGTAATATCCCATTGAGGTAAGATAAGGGTATTTCACAACTGTTGGCCTGTATTTTGCCACTTTCATCAGAAAATTAATGTCATTGTTTAGTGCTATACTTGTGCAACCTAATTGACATGCCAAATCTTACATTGAAGGCGAAGCTTGTCTGTTATTGAACCAAGTGATGAAGGGGAAGAACAAGCGGAAGAAAAACAAAAATCAACTCCTGGTGCTGTAATGAAGCACTGGAACTGTGATGACACAAGTAATGATATAGTTTTGCATCTTAATTTATTGCTATGGCTGGAACGAGCAATTGTTTTGCCACTGATTTGATGCCACTCTTAATGTAATATGTAATTATCTCTACTTGTGCAAACAGGGATCTTCTTTGAAGATACCACATATTTTAGTGGAATTGCACAAGAAGATGTTGGAAACATTAATCTAATCGAGGAGTATATAGTAAGCATGGCCACCACACTAGATAGCAACAGATGGTTCCGGAGAAGTGCTTCATCTGCATGCTCTACACAATAAGCCTCCTGACAAAGGTTGGTACTGGCCCACTGATTTCATCCATATGATTGAGCTTTGTCATCTCTATTGGTGTTGTGCTACTGTTTAGATGCTGTCATCAAAAAGTGGTATTGTCCTTGAGAAGTGCTTCATCTGTGCTGTTTTAAATATTTCCTTTCCTTTTTTCGAGCAAACAGGGATGCTAGCATTTAGTTATCCTCTTGTCTTTGCACAACATGATCATCCTCCTATGAAGAAGAATATGGAGTACGTGAAGTGACTAGTTCCGATTATGCCAGGATGAAGAAGCCCTGTCTATCTTCTCATCAGAAGGAGCAGTTGAAGGATGGTTACATTACCCCCCACAAGACCAAACTAACTTCAGCTCAGAAGGACTGACAAATCTCCATTTTCTTGCTGTGATGCGCGAGTACAATGTTGTTCTAGGATTCTTTCCGGTGAGTTCCATTTTTGTAAAAGTGTGCTCTACATGGACCATGTAGGTGCCTGTTTAAACTGTCCATTCATAGTACAGTTTGCTTTATACTAATCACTTTTTTGCATTTGTGCAAACAGGGGTGCTCACCTTGATTTCAATGGGAACTGCACAAAATGTTCATGAATACATCGAATCATTCATTTCCACCACAAGAAAGGAGGTGTCGATAAGTTCAAGGCGTTGCAACATATAAGGGCGAAATCATACAAGCTACGCGCGAATTTGGTTGATTTTGGTGGAACTGCACAAAAAGAACAGCTGGTTTATTTAGCACGAGGTGCCATGTCAATGTCCGAACTGATGGCAAACCCTGCCGATTCCACAGTCGTGGGCATTTGTTATTTTGGAATGGGAAAACCTTGTCAAATTTTGCTCATTGATTTTAGCAAGAAGACATGCGTTTGATATTTTCGAATGGGACGCCCTTTGCTGTTAGCGGCGTCGATCCATTTTTTCTTTATTCTTTAGTTGTGAAGTAAATATTGGCTCTGACATGTGAATCGCTGAGATGCATAATCATCGATTGTTTTGAATGTTCTATATGACATGTGAATCGATGTGATTGCAATGTACATGAACGCTAAAAAGCTGCTCAAACTCTTTGTACTCCTTCTGTTCCTTTGTACTTTGCACATTGTCCGATAGCATACAACTGAAGTGCTCAAGTTCTCTAGCAAATGACTGTATCTCATGAGCTTGCTCAACCATGGAGCACTCTTTAATCAACCTGTAATCATAGAATTGCTCCATGATGTACAACTCAGTGCCAGCAACCGGAGGGTAGCAGCGGTGGCCTTACTTGGACCCGAGCAGCGGCGACCTACCGTGTTCTACTCTTCCTCGTTTTCTGTGTTGCGCGGCCTCGGTGGAGCCGGCGATGTCCTCTGTCTCGTTGCCGGCGGGCGGCGCCTCGGCGGAGCGGGGGAAAATCCTCCCCCTCGTTGCCGGCAGGGTGGGGCCTCGGCGGAGCCGGCGGTGTCCTCTGCGTCGTTGTTGGCGCCGCGGGGCCTCGGCGGAGCAGGGCCTCATCGACGCCAGCGGAGCGGGGACTCGTCGGAGCCGGCATTGTCCTCTGCCTCGTCCTCGGTCTCGCCAAACAGCGCCTCGGCCGCTTCATCGCCCTCTTTGTAGGCGGCCACAGCCTCCGCCACCCGCATGCGGTACCGCCAGCGCTCGAGGCGGCCCTCATGGGAGGAGCGGTACGAGTCGAGCAGCGCCTCCTGCTCCAGGCGATCTGCTCCTCTGCCTGCAGGTGCTCCTGGAGGAGATGGTGGTTGTAGGCGGCGTCGGCCTCCGCCTCCTGGAACTGCTCCTCACGCTTCTGCCTCACCGTGTCCATATATTGGGCACGGGCCTCGCCGATGGTCATGGTGCAATGCACTAGCGAGGATGGCGCGGAGGAGGGGGTTGGTGCCGGATCGTCGACTACCATGTTCTCCATTGGGACGTCGTCGTCCTCCGGCTGCCTGCCGGCTAGCCAGTCGGCAGCAATGGCTGCCATCTCCTTGTGGTCCGTCGTCCGCCCGTCCCGAAGAGCGCTGGAGCACGAGGAAGCCATGGTGGGCAGTAGTGGTGTGGATAGGAGAATAGGAACAGATGCAGATGACTTCGGCTATGGCCGGTGCAGCAGTTTATATAGCAATGGTGGGCGGCGGAGGGACGGACGTGTGGCGCCGGAGTAGCCGCCTCGGCAACCGCATATCATTAATGTGGGCGGCAAAAGGACAGACGGATGACACTTGTGTCGTTTGAAGGCGGAGCAATCGCATGCACCGGGAAGCGGGGCGGGCGGCGCTGACCGTTTAGGGCGGAAAGCGCGCGCGGGCGAGGGAGGCGGTCTGGGTGGGCCAGGGCAGTCAGACTCGTGCTTGGCAGCGGGTCGGTCCAGCAGCCGGACATGCTGGCTCGCCAGCTACCTCTGAGCGACGACAATCAGACGATGGACGTAGCTTCCAACCAGGAGTCGGCGCCACTGTCCAAGTCGGTTCATGCCGTGTTCACCATAGAGCAGGTGCGGCCGCACTTCGACGCCCTAATGGCGGAAGAGCTACCAGTGTAGGAGGACCTGTGCTGCAACCTCCGTCTCCTCAACGAGCACCGGTGAACAAGCGAACGACAATGCCGTCGCGGGCATGTGGCCCTATGATCCTGGCTTCCTGAATGAGCAGCGGGCGCTGTATCAGACCATTCGTAGGGCCCGCGAGACCCTCTCTGTCGTCCTTCGAGTTGTTGCGCTCGCAGTGGCGCCGCCATCTCGCGTTGTCAACATGGTCAACGGACATGAGGATGAGGAGATCACTTTACTTGGAGAGGATGACAGCAAGTGCCTCCTTATTAGTATATAAAACTATAATTTTTTTGCTTCCTCCTAGTTTCCTGACATCACGGTCCCACACCATTGTGAACCTATGTAGTCAATAAACGAGAGAATTGCACAAGAAGCGGCCGACAGCTGGGACCAAGCAGCTCGAGCAGTATTTGTGTTTTTGAGGTGTGAGCACTGCAGAGTTTTTCTTGAGCAATGTTTAGCCTAGATATTAATTTTTCTCCTCTGAACAACAACGAAAACATCGCTGCAGCTATTAACTGGGCGGGTTGTGGCCCGTCTAGCCCAGGCCAGATATCCAGCCCAGATATTATTTTTTTTCAAGTTGAAAATGGCTAGCCCAGCTATACTATTTTTTAGGAATACCCAGGCAAGGTCAAGTTGTTATTCTCCGCCCCGCTGGGCTGCAAATCTTTCCTAGGAGGGATGCATTAGGCTTAACAAGAAAATGGGCTTTAAGAAATAATAAATGGGATGTAATTATAAAAACTGTGCAGTAACTAAAAAAAATGCACCAAACACGTAATTACTTTTTAAACTATTATTTTTGCTATTGAAATTTTTAATTTCAATAATTCTTGCGTGCGCAATGTTCCGTTGGATTTTTACGTAATATAACTTTATATTGAAATTGTATTTAATCTGACTAGAAATTTCGGGATAAAAATATTTCGGATCCCATCAAAATGTGGGAAATTTTATTGAATTCTGTTTTGAACGGTTGGTTGACATGGGTTGTACTTTTAACAAACTGTAAATGGGCTGTAGTAAATTCCATTAGAACTCAAAAATTGGCTGCACATTCTTACAAATCACAAATGGGCTATAAGTTCTCTGCAACACACGTGTGGCCTTACTAAGTTGACGCGTCCCCTAAAAAAAAGAGTTGACGAGTATGCAAGGCTTTGTCAACTTATAGTCAACACACGGTTCTAGCAGCAGTGGCCGTTGGATGTCCATCCAACGGATGCCGTGCTTCTTCTTCAATCCCAGATATTCTAGCTTCACCCGCCCAAAAAATGATTCCTCCCCTTGACATCTGGGGCGCACCGTCTCGAAAGCTGACCTTTGGGCCTACTAAGTTGACGGGGACGGAGTGCTTTGTCAACTTAGTCAATATGAACGATTCTAGCTCTAGTGACCGTACGATGTCCATCCAACGGCCGTAGTGCTTCTTCAACCTCTGGTCTTCTTGCTCCAGCCGCCCAAAGGAGCGTCGGTCGTGCCGCATGCTCCTGCCTCCCGTGGCCGGCTGTGATGCCGCGGAGGCCTCACCGCCCCCTACTACTCCCACCGCTGGCCAGGCCATCCCTCTACTCACCCACACCCCCTGTTATTCCACGGCGACGGCAACCTCACACCACAGCCGAACCAGTGAACCCTTGTACTCCTCTCCGCGCGGGCTGCCACTGCCACGTCTTCCCCGGCTCCGCGTCGTCCCCTTCCTAGGCCTCGCCGTCGTCCACCGCCCTGGAGCTCTCGGTGCGGCGTGGTCAACGTGGTCAAGGAACGGCTTCCATCGGACGTGGACTATACGTGGAGAGGCTGACAGCTGGGTCCACGACGGCAGCAAGGCAGTGCCGCCTTATTATGCGGAAAGTAATGATTCCCCCACCTGACAGCAGGGACCCACCGGGCGGGCCAACGTATTTTGTGAAAAAACGTTTCCCCCCTGATTGCTGGGACCCACCAGACGGGTCACCGTATTGCGCGAAAAAACGTTCCCCCCGGTGTCAACTCGGACCCACCGGAAGTGCCTCCTTATTAGGCACAAAAAACTGAATACTCCCCCTGCTGGTTGGGACCCACCTTGGTGGGAGGCTGACTTGTGGGCCTACTAAGTTGACGGGGACGGAGTGCTTTGTCAACTTAGTCAATATGAACGATTCTAGCTCCAGTGACCATATGATGTCCATCCAACGGCCGTAGTGCTTCTTTAACCTCTGGTCTTGTTGCTCCAGCCGCCCAAAGCAGCGCCGGTCGTGCCGCATGCTCTTGCCTCCCGTGGCCGGCTGTGCTGCCACGGAGGCCTCACCACCCCCTACTATTCCCACCGCTGGCCAGGCCCTGCGGCGACGGCAGCCTCACACCGCAGCCGAACCAGTGAACCCTCGTACTCCTCTCTGCGCGGGCGTCAACTGCCGCGTCTTCCCCGGTTCCGCGTCGTCCCCTTCCTAGGCCTCGCTGTCGTCCACCGCCCTGGTGCTCTCGGCGCGACGTGGTCAACATGGTTAAGGAATGGCTTCCATCGGACATGGACTGTACGTGGAGAGGCTGACAGCTGGGTCCACGACAGCAGCAAGGAAGTTCCTCCTTATTACGCGCAAAATAATTATTCCTCCACCTGACAGCGGGGACCCACCGGACGGGCCACCGTATTTTGCAAAAAAACATTTCCCCCTGACCGCGGGGACCCACCAGCTACATCTTCGCACGCAAGGAAGTGCATCCAGGCAAAAAAAACGATTCGCCCCCCTGACTGCTGGGACCCACCAGCTACATCTTCGCAGGCAAGGAAGTGCCTGCAGTCGGGACCCACCTGGTCAAAGCGTACGTAGCGTTGTCATTCTGGTCACGAACATGTACGTACATACTGGTCGATGTAGAGGCGCACATGTGTCGTAGTAGAGGCGCGCACGTAGCATGTACATGTACGTACAGTAGCCCGTGCGCAAGAAAGAAAATACGGCCACGTACGTACATACGGGCATGGTCTCGAACGCCTACTCGCGCATACGTACGGCCAAGGCACGTGTACATGGCTGGGTCGGAACGGAGAAACAACGTCGTCGTCATGTTCATGGGGAGCCAACCGGCTGGGTCGGAACGGAATGCGTCGTCGTGTTCATCGGGAGGGCTTGGACGGAACAACCGATGGAAACGAGGCCTGGCGTACCGCAGAACAGAGGAAACAGCCTTGTGTTCGACTGGCCACGTTCGAAACGGGATCCTGTTCATCGGGAGGGGTCTGGCGTACCGCAAAATGGAGGAAACGGACCTCCTACGGTCGAAATGGGGGTCCTGTTGATCGGGAGGGGTGTGGCGTACCGCAAAACGGAGGAAACAGACTTGTGTTGGAGCGCTACGGTCGAAACGAGGGTCCTGTTCATCGGGAGGGGTGTGGCATACCGCAAAACGGGACTCCACGGGATACTGTTCATCTCCACCGTCAACCCCCTCCAGCCTCCACGGGCTACTGTTCATCCACCGTCGACCTCCTCCAGCCTCCACCTGCGACTGTTCATCCACGAGCTCCTGTTCATCCAGCCTCCACCACGCGCTACTCCACCGGATACTGTTCAACCAACCCTCTTCACGGGCTCCTGTTCAACCACCCCTCCACGGGCTACTTTTCATCCTGCCCTCCACCGTCTACTGTTCATCCTGCCCTCCATGGGGTGGTCCTGTTCATCCTGCCCTCGACGGGGTCCTGTTCATCCAGCCCCAACCGGCTCGATTGACCGGGGTACTGTTCATCCAGAGGCAACACCACGGGGTCCTGTTCATCCACCCCCATCGGGAACTATTCATCCAACCCCCCCGCAACACTCACTGTTCATCCAGAGGCAGCATTGATCGGCTTCAGTTAGCAACAGTAGCGAAGGAATCGCTCGATCGGGTTCAGTTAACAATCATCGATCGATTGCTCGGGTTCAGTAACGCGTAGCCTGCAGTGCAACCGCTCGGTTTCAGTTAGAGCCCAACGCCTCCACACACGCGCGTACGTACGAGAGAAACGCGCATCGCTAGGCCCCCGACCACCCACCATAACCGGGGACTCCCCGATATTTTCCGCGCCCTCGCTTCTACCACGGGTTTTTCCGTCATGGACGGCCCAAAGAATGTCATGCAGCTGCGTCTCCGGCCCACCCAGGACGAAAAGCCCATTTTCTGTCATGATTTTTTGTCATAGAAGTAGGACCCCACCACATCTATGATGATACTGGGTTTTGTCACAATTATCGTCATAGAAGTGTCATAAGTATGACAGAAAAGATTTTCGTTCGGCCCAAAATGTCACGGATGTGTCTTTTTTTGTAGTGGGACTTAGAGGATTTTAATACTGCTTGCAAACTTCCACAATGGGGTAGCACTAGTTAGCCTCGCAAATCTAAGTTTAGAGATTTTCTTGCTAGTATAACTGTGGGGGAGTCTAGAGATATAACACAAGCTACCATAGGGAGCATTCATTTTCCCGCTATACATTATTTTGCTCTCTTCATAGGTAGGTGCATAAATGGTAAGGATGAAGCATGTCACATGTGTGTCCCTGACCTCAGTGTTCTCAGGAGTGCTGTATTAGGAGATAAACATTATAATTTGGGAGCCATTGTTGCACGTAGGTTGCATAATAATAGAATTAATGGATATTTCTTTGGTGGAATTTATGCAACCCGTTTAGCTAATTTTCTTGATATACCCATGTGTGAGTATGATATTGAGTTGCCTCCTATTTATTTAGATTATGAGGCTATGGTTCGTCATCAGTTTGTTGAGAGGAACGATCAGTTCCTCCAGTACCGACTAATCTTTGACACACGGCACACCTGTCACGTCGCTCTCCCTGCTCCTACTTTCTTTGACTTTCAGGCAAAAGGGAGACATGTTATAACCAGGGAGGAGGCGAACGAGTACGAGAGGAGGACTGAGACAGCTCGCCTTCAAGCTGCAGCCCATCATGCAATAGCCGCTGCATCTCACTACGACCCCAAATACAACTTTGGATATCCGCCAGGCCAGCCGTGGCAATAGACCAACTTAGGCCAAAAGCCTAAGCTTGGGGGAGTACGTATTTCTCACCGACATTACATTCATGTTCACACACTCATGCTAGTTGTCGGTGCTCATACTTTTTCATTGTACTATCCATGCTAGTTTATTTTCCTTTTTCTCGCTTTATTCTTGTGTGTTTGAAAAACCTTAAGAAAAACAAACAAAATTAGTTGTAGCTTTTAGCTAGATTACTTTCCATGCTGTAGTAGTAATAATTAAAAGAAAACCCAAAAATATTTCTCGTTCTTCTTTTGCTTGTTGGGAGCTTTCTCGTGTAAATAGTTTTATTTCTTTTCTTTTCTTTGGGGGTCGAGAGGAGAAGACCATAATGAAAATGTTGAAGTGGCTCTTATATGCATTATTGTTAATTTAACCAAGAGCCCATATTACCTTGTCTTCTCCTTTGTATTGAATGCCTGCAGATTCCAGCTTAGTCCAATGCACATGCACTATTATTATTATTCACATCATTCGGTCGTGCAAGTGAAAGGCAATTATGACGATATATGATGGACCGATTGAGATGAGAGAAGCTGGTATGAACTCGACCTCTCTTGTTTTTGTAAATATGATTAGTTCATCGTTCCTAATTCATCCTATTATGAATAAACATGTTTGCAATGACAATTAGAGATTATAGTTGCTTATGCCATGCTTAATTAGCTAGGAGTTTATAATGGTTTACCTTGCGTGCCAACATGCTATTAAAATGGTTGTGATATGGTATAATAGGGTGGTATCCTCCTTTGAATGATTCGAGTGGCTTGACTTGGCACATGTTCACGCATGTAGTTGAAACAAAATCAACATAGCCTTCACGCTATTTATGTTCATGGTGGATTATATCCTACTCATGCTTGCACTCAATGTTTATTAATTTTAATGCATGTTCATGACTGTTGTCGCTCTCTAGTTGGTCGCTTCCCAGTGTTTTTCTAGCCTTCACTTGTACTAAGCGGGAATACTGCTTGTGCATCCACTTCTATAAACCCCAAAGTTATTCCATATGAGTCCACTATACCTTCCTATACAGGCGGTATCTACCTTCCGTTCCAAGTGAATTTGTATATGCAAAACTCTAAACCTTCAAATGAAATTCTGTTTTGTATGCTCGAATAGCTCATGTATCAACTAGGGCTGTCTGTATCTTCCATGCTAGGCGGGTTATTCTCAAGAGGAGTGGACTCCGCTCCTCACTCACGAGAAAATGGCTGGTCACCGGGATGCCCAGTCCTATGCTTTATGCAAATCAAATGGAAATAATTACAAACAAAACTCCCCCGGGACTCTTGTTAGTTGGAGGCACTCGTTGTGTCGAGCAAGCCATGGATTGATGCTTGTTGGTGGAGGGGGAGTATAAACTTTACCATTCTGTTTGGGAACCGCCTATTATGTGAGTAGCATGGAAGATATCGAGATCTCTCGGTTGTTATGTTGACAATGAAAGTATGCCGCTCAAAATATTATTTATCTCTGCTTTAAAATCGAGCTCTGGCACCTCTACAAATCCCTGCTTCCCTCTGCGAAGGGCCTATCTATTTACTTTTATGTTGAGTCATCATCCTCTTATTAAAAAGCACCAGCTGGAGAGCACCGCTGTCATTTGCATCCATTACTATTAATTTATATTGGGTATGACTATGACTGGATCTCTTTTACCATGAATTACAATGTTTAGTCAGTCCTTGATCTTTAAAGGTGCTCTGCATTTATGTTTTGCGGTCTCAGAAAGGGTTAGCGATATACCATCTTGTTATATCATATCATGATTGTTTTGAGAAAGTGTTGTCATCCGAGATTTATTATTATTGCTCGCTAGTTGATTATGTCATTGACATGAGTAAACATGAGCCCTAAGTGCTATTGTGAATATGGTTAGTTCATAATCTTTGCTGAAAACTTGAATGCTGGTTTACATATTTACAACAACAAGAGCAAACAGAGTTTGTAAAAGTGTTTCTTTATCACTTTCAGTTTACCAACTGAATTGCTTGAGGACAAGCAAAGGTTTAAGCTTGGGGGAGTTGATACATCTACGTCGTATCTACTTTTCCAAACACTTTTGCCCTTGTTTTGGACTCTAACTTGCATGATTTGAATGGTACTAACCCGGAATGACGCTGTTTTCAGCAGAATTGCCATGGTGTTATTTTTGTGCAGAAATAAAAGTTCTCGGAATGACCTGAAAATCAACAAAGAAGTATTTTGAAATTTATAAAAATACTGGCGAAAGAATCGAGGCCAGGGGGCCCACACCCTGTCCACGAGTGTGGGGGGCGCGCCTACCCCCCTTGGTGCGCCCCCTGCCTCGTGGGTCCCCTGGAGCTCCACCGACCTCAACTCCAACTCTATATATTCGTATTCGGGGGAAAAATCAGAGAGAAGGATTCATCACGTTTTACAATACGGAGCCGCCGCCAAGACCTAATCTCTCTCGGGAGGGCTGATCTGGAGTCCGTTCGGGGCTCCGGAGAGGGGAATCCGTCGCCATCGTCATCATCAACCATCCTCCATTACCAATTTCATGATGCTCACCGCCGTGCGTGAGTAATTCCATCGTAGGCTTGCTGGACAGTGATGGGTTGGATGAGATTTATCATGTAATCGAGTTAGTTTTGTTAGGGTTTGATCCCTAGTATCCACTATGTTCTGAGATTGGTGTTGCTATGACTTTGCTATGCTTAATGCTTGTCACTAGGGCCCGAGTGCCATGATTTCAGATCTGAACCTATTATGTTTTCATGAATATATGTGAGTTCTTGATCCTATCTTGCAAGTCTATAGTCACCTACTATGTGTTATGATCCGGCAACCCCGAAGTGACAATAATCGGGACCACTCCCGGTGATGACCGTAGTTTGAGGAGTTCATGTATTCACTATGTGTTAATGCTTTGGTCTGGTACTCTATTAAAAGGAGGCCTTAATATCCCTTAGTTTCCAATAGGACCCCGCTGCCACGGGAGTGTAGGACAAAAGATGTCATGCAAGTTCTTTTCCATAAGCACGTATGACTATATTCGGAATACATGCCTACATTACATTGATGAATTGGAGCTAGTTCTGTGTCACCCTATGTTATAACTGTTGCATGAATAATTGCATCCGACATAATTCTCCATCACCGATCCAATGCCTACGAGCTTTTCACATATTGTTCTTCGCTTATTCACTTTTCCGTTGCTGCTGTTACAATCACTACAAAACTATTACTATTACTTTTGCCACCGTTACCGTTACTTCCATACTACTTTGCTACTAAATACTTTGCTGCAGATATTAAGTTATCCGGGTGTGGTTGAATTGACAACTCCACTGCTAATACTTGAGAATATTCTTTGGCTCCCCTTGTGTCGAATCAATAAATTTGGGTTGAATACTCTACCCTCGAAAACTGTTGCGATCCCCTATACTTGTGGGTTATCACTCGACCACTACATCATAACATAATTAGGAGGGGAACCGAACATATTAATCATGAGTTATTGCCATATTACCTGGCCTAGATCTATTTGAAAGAAATAATGGGGTTGCCTTGCTGTTTTCAGAGTTTGTCTTCTTATCTTCAGCCGCCTGCACCAAATTAACACACTAGCATTGCTATCATTAGCCAGGTCAGATAATAGGAAAGCAACATTGACACAACGAATGTTTGGGCAACCACACCACACCAGCCTACACCAAATTAACACAATATGGCACAACTATCATCAGCCAGGTAAGGTAATACGAAAGCAACATTGACACAATGAATGAATGAATGGGTAACCAGAGCAGCACTACCATTCAGTAATGTGCATGATATGAGATAGTAAACTCATGTAGCTCAGTATGCAAAACTACCAGCCAGTTTTCCTTACAAAAATCAGCATTGTCGCCTTTAATTATACATTTTGCTAAAACTAAATTTAGATCAGATAAAGGTTGGATTCTTGCCGATTAACAAAATACATGCTGATGTAAAAATATAGTGATATTCAATAGGTACTTACATCAGCATTGGAGCACAGAGAATTCCCGCAAGATAGTTTCCTCGAATACGATCCCAGTGCAAAAAGTCTTCTATCATTTAGGCTTATTTTCTAAAAGAGAGATGGGTAAGAAACATGTAGAAAATATGATCAGAATGCTATAAAATTTCATGATGCGAGGATACGCACACGCTTCTTAGAATGGAGTTGACATATTTTTGCTGGACTGGCCGGACTAGTTCTTTGGCCACTGGAATCTGCTTATTATCAGTGGGAGTTGGGTTTCTCTGTCCTGGAGCAGTATCTATGAAAACTAGAGTTGGTTATTATCTCCTGGCGTTTGGATCTTTTGCAAAGACCTGGTTTGTAACCCTTCAGATTCTAACATAGACGTCTTCCCCTTGCATGCCTTATATAGAAGAATGGTGCTTCAATTATAAAACATGCTACAACAGAGATGGAATAGGTACTGAAGAATAGAAAGGCATGACATATTGACATGTATTCCCTCCATTCGGAAATAAATGGATGGGTCTAGGCGTATTTCAGTTCTAGATACATCCAGTTTTATCCATTTCCGCGACATGTAATCCGGACGAAGGGAGTATGATGTAAGAGCTAGGGATATGACAGGACAACAATGTAAAAAAACACTACTTGAATGTAAAACTGTATGCTAGCGGAATACATACAGAAGAACACTAAGGCAACATATGTGGGTATGATTTGGAAACTAAGATGGCATTGCAAGAGACCACTAGAACAACACTTCAATGTAAAAAACATGGTATGGTAGACAGATGAAGTATATACTGATCAATAATATTGCGTAAGATATTGAAAAGCATGATGTCCAAACTAAGCATATGGCATTGCGATTGAGTAGAATGACAATACTTTAATTTGAAAACATGTTATCATGAATGGAATAGGTACAGAAAAATAGGGAGGCATGCCATATTTACATGCATGATCAACAGGCCAAGCACAAGGCATTGCAATAGAGTAGATGCACTCCAGGACATTATATGCATGATGTACCCATATCAAGGGCCAAGTTAGAGCAAGGACCTTATGGGGTAAATAGGATTCATCATCTTTCTGCAGGTCTTGTGAAGAACTGCCTTTACATGTTCCATCATATTTGGTACCATTGACGTCAAGTTTGTTGGCCTTTACATTGCTCCGTGAGGTTCTTATGGATAAATCAGTGTGTGCAATTATATCTGACATGCATGGAAGACAACTAGTAGTTAGATTTATGTAATGAGTGCCTGTAGGAGACGACATAAATAGTAGGACTGGGGTTAACTAGCAGCAACAGGTCTCAAAAACTAAACGGAGAACACAGATGAAAGATACAGAATATGTATCGTTTGTACTCGAGATTAACTAGATGGCACACAAAAGTATTAAGGAACAACATAGGTTATACTAGAAATGGTATAATACTATAATCACCAGCCTGTGGGATAGCATTGGCTGATGGATGATAACTATGGAACAATGTTGCCTAAAGAACAAGTCTCTTAGCTGAACTATGGAACAATGTTAACTCCTGAACAAGACCCGTAAGAGATTAGCATGAATATACAGTGAAATGTGATAATCTATTTTCAATGCTTAGATGAATAACAAAGCCATAAATGTTGCACACAAGTAAGATGAGGGTACAACCTATCTGGCCGCCGTCCATAGGAGTGAGCATCATGTGCTGACTTGTCGATGGCCCTGCAGTTGTTGTGGCTGTCCTTGTCGGGCACGCGCATTCGATGCAGGGAACTATTGAGTGGGGACTATATCTCCCTTCTGGTGCATGCTTCCCTTGTTGGAGCAGCTGCGGTGAGTCGGAAGACGGTGTGGCTGAAGCTGCAGAAAACGCATAATGTTAAGAACGACACATCTCTCTGATCTGAAGAAATACCCTAAGAGATCAACAAAAAGGTACGAGAGTAGTCACACGTTTGTTGACTGAAGACTAAATTGGGGTCACACGATTTTATTTTATTTTGGTACGGTCCGATCTATGCCGGATGGCTTGATGGCCGTCTTGTGCCTCCTGGCTGACACTGTTCGGAATCTTCCCCGAAGAGCCAGTGACCACCGATAGAGCAGCCTACCTCCGCCATCTGTGGCCCCGACCAAAACCCCGCTCCCCGCCCCACTGCACTGCTGTGGTTGCGCCGCCCCCGGGCCAATCCACAAAGACTCGCCGTCATCCAGATCCGGCGGCGGCAGTACCTTCAACCCATGCAACTCTAAGATAGCCATCTAAGCGCTGCTTCCGCGGCGAACTTGCGCCCCCGCACCCTTATGTTAGACACCAGCCAACCGGCAGCTTAGGAGCTCCGCCGGCTCGAGGGGTGCTGCTTCCCATTGGGTATCGATTGGCCCAGAATAAACATTCAGACAACTGACGCCTAAATAAAGTGATTTGAGATGAGGGTGCGACCTATCTGGCAGCCCGGTGAAGTAGGTAGCTCCAGCTGCCTAGTCGGTGAGGCCGGCGCAGTTGCGGTGGCTACCGGCGACAGTTAAGTAGAGATGTCGCGATGGTCGACGGCTACGGGGAAGCAGCGCCGGGGCTCTGGACGGGTCCAAAGTTGGAGCCGCTCTAGCGCCGTGAACAACAGCGGGGGTGAGTCGGCTCCAGTACGGTTGACGCGGCCGTCGTCGAGGCAACTCCGGCAGCACAGAGTAGGAGGCACACGGCCCAGTGCACGATGGCAAATGGACAGCGTCTCCGGGATTAGGCAGGAGGGCGGCTGTGAATTTGGTGCGGCGGGGGGCGCCATGGAGGAGGGGCTGAGGTTTCGTGGCTCGGGAGAAGGGAGCTTCCGGGGAGAAGGTGATTTGGCGCCCACGAGGTATGAATGGGGAATTGGGAGGGGGAACCATGTCTTACGGACGCATTTGTCTGAAATGTGGGGGGGAGTTACAGTTCTACCCCTGCCTTTTGCTTCTCGGTTTGTGTACTGAGGGTTGGGGATAGTAGAGTAACTTTGCTTCTCCCAAATAGTGGGCGCGAGCGATTTCGGGCGAGGAGGGCGTGTTTTGAAATATACTGGGCGCGAGCGATTTTGGGCGTGTTTTGAAATATAGTGGGCGCGAGCGATTTCGGGTGAGAAGGGCGTGTTTTGAAATATAGTGGGCGCGAGCGATTTCGGGCGAGGAGAGCGTGTTTTGAAATAATGTGAAGGAAATATGCCCTAGAGGCAATAATAAAGTATTATTTATTTCCTTATATCATGATAAATGTTTATTATTCATGCTAGAATTGTATTAACCGGAAACATAATACATGTGTGAATACATAGACAAACAGAGTGTCACTAGTATGCCTCTACTTGACTAGCTCGTTAGTCAAAGATGGTTATGTTTCCTAGCCATAGACATGAGTTGTCATTTGATTAACGGGATCACCTCATTAGGAGAATGACGTGATTGACTTGACCCATTCCGTTAGCTTAGCACTCGATCGTTTAGTATGTTGCTATTGCTTTCTTCATGACTTATACATGTTCCTATGACTATGAGATTATGCAACTCCCGTTTACCGGAGGAAAACTTTGTGTGCTACCAAACGTCACAACGTAACTGGGTGATTATAAAGGTGCTCTACAGGTGTCTCCAAAGGTACTTGTTGGGTTGGCGTATTTCGAGATTAGGATTTGTCACTCCGATTGTCGGAGAGGTATCTCTGGGCCCACTCGGTAATGCACATCACTATAAGCCTTGCAAGCATTGTGACTAATGAGTTAGTTGCGGGATGATGTATTACGGAACGAGTAAAGAGACTTGCCGGTAACGAGATTGAACTAGGTATCGAGATACCGACGATCGAATCTCGGGCAAGTAACATATCGATGACAAAGGGAACAACGTATGTTGTTATGCGGTCTGACCAATAAAGATCTTCGTAGAATATGTGGGAACCAATATGAGCATCCAGGTTCCGCTATTGGTTATTGACCGGAGAGGTGTCTCGGTCATGTCTACATAGTTCTTGAACCCGTAGGGTCTGCACGCTTAACGTTAATATGATAGTTATATTATGAGTTTATATGTTTTGATGTACCGAAGGTTGTTCGGAGTCCGGGATGTGATCACGGACATGACGAGGAGTCTCGAAATGGTCGAGACATAAAGATTAATATATTGGACGACTATATTCGGACACCGGAAGTGTTCCGGAGAAGTTTCGGATAAAACCGGAGTGCCGGAGGGGTTACCGGAACCCCCCGGGGAAGTATTGGGCCTTAGTGGGCCTGAGGGGAGAGAGAGGGCAGCAGCCCAGGAGGTGGCGCGCCCCCTCCCATGAGGAGTCCGAATTGGACTAGGGGAGGGGGGCGCGGCCCCTCTTTCCCTCTCCCTCTCCCTCTCTTTCCTTCCCCCTTCTCTCTTCCTAGTTGGACTAGGAAAGGGGAGTCCTACTCCTACTAGGAGGAGGACTCCCCCCTCCTTGGCGCGCCCCAAGGGCCGGCCGGCCTCCCCCCTTGCTCCTTTATATACGGGGGCAGGGGGGCACCTCTAAACACACAATTGATCTACGATCTTTTAGCCGTGTGCGGTGCCCCCCTCCACCATATTACACCTTGATAATATCGTTGCGGAGCTTAGGCGAAGCCCTGCGTCGGTAGAACATCATCATCGTCACCACGCCGTCGTGCTGACGAAACTCTCCCTCAACACTCGGCTGGATCGGAGTTCGAGGGATGTCATCGAGCTGAACGTGTGCTGAACTCGGAGGTGCCGTGCGTTCGGTACTTGATCGGTCGGATCGTGAAGACGTACGACTACATCAACCGCGTTGTGATAACGCTTCCGCTTTCGGTCTACGAGGGTACGTGGACAACACTCTCCCCTCTCGTTGCTATGCATCACCATGATCTTGCGTGTGCGTAGGAATTTTTTTGAAATTACTACGTTCCCCAACATAATTGGCGCGAGTTATTTCGGGCGAGGAGAGGGTCTTTTGCCGACCATGGTTTATGAATTATTTGGCACAAGTCATTTCGGCCGAGGCGAAGGCACGCTTGGATGAAGTTATGAACCTACCCTCGATGTACAATGGGCCAATTGATGCGTGTCCCACATAGGCCGGTAATTTCGCGTCTCCCATTTATTTGCTCAGGCGAATTCCACCGAGCAGAGGGTGTTTAACGGTTCATTCAAATTTTGGGAGAACGAGCATCCACGCCTACCTTACCAAGTCGATTGGAATCAAATTTTGAAATATTAGCTTGCCACTTCTTTTTTAGATGGAGAGATGATGCTCGGGAGTAATGTGTTTTTACATGCTCGTTGCTAGCGATTTACTATATGACAAATAGTTGACCGACTAAAAAATGGGAATCAAACCCAAAATGAAATATCTCGATTCAATGAAATAGCTCGTTCACCAGGTCAAAATAGTGAACTAAATCCAAAATTAAACACCCCAATCAAGTAGCATGTTGTACAGTATTATAGTACTCCATGAACATGTTGAAAGTCAAATTAATGAACTTGTTTGATATACGCATATCTCCGTTCATGTGTGGATTGCAGACAACATGTTCTCAAATTTAAATATTTGAATGCAAGTTTATATCGAAACATGGTTTATATCAGTCTTTGATGCGTAAAACGCGACCTCCCCCTCTCCCGGACTCCTTCTCTCTCTCTCTCTCTCTCTCTCTCTCTCTCTCTCTCTCTCTCGCCGACAATCTTCAATTCTGTCGCACGCATCCAACACACAAACCTTATTGGTCCCTCTCCCTCTCTCTCCGTCTCTCTCCGTCTCTCCATCTCTCTCTCTCTTGATGTGTGTGTGTGTGGGGGGGGGTCTTTCTAGTTCGCATGCATATATACTCCATCTATATGTCTCTCTCGCACACTATGTATGATTCTCTAGTCCAAGCTAAATATCTTGGGTGCACTCATTGTACGCACACAAATTCCTTGGCTCGTTGCCTGTAACTCTCTCACGCACCACTCTGTCGTCTCGGAGCTCTTCCCTCTCTCTCTCTCTCAAACTCTCCATCTACCTGGGTCACACATACACATGCATATCTCACTCGCACTCGATAGACCCATCTAAAACTTTATCTCTCTCCCTCGTTCTCTCTCCATCTCACATGCACAAACACACAATCTCATGCCTAGCCAAGTATGATGGTCTCTCACTCAAATGTAGGCACACACAATCCCCCCTATATGTATATGACTAGCTAATCTTAGTCTCCATCACAAACATGTGCATGGTCTATCTCGATTTCTCTCGGGGCATCTTTCTATCTCGCACGCACCTCCCTCGATCTCCCACCCATATAAGTCCCCTCACGATCTCGAGGGGATCTCTCTATCACAAACACACCCTCTCTCCCTCCCCATGCGTCCATGTTCTCCATGTGTCCCTCTTGACCTTTGTTCCTTGTTGTCTAGACCTCTATTGGACATGTGCTATAGGGGTGTCTCTCTCCGTTGCAAACAATCACGCACTAGCTATCTTCATGTATATCCTCACCTCGCTTTTCTATCTCGGAGATGCATGCGTGATATGTTTGCATAAGAAACGAAAAAACACACACTCTCTCTTTATCATTTGTTGTCCCTTTCTCTTTCACACACATACTCTTTTTGCACACTCACTCATTCTCCTTCACACACACTTGATCTCCCTCGACTTAGGCACTCTCTTCGGTCCATAGCATATAGATTTATCGAAAAGTCAAACATCACAAAGGTTGACCATGTACGTGGAGAAAAACATTTACATCTAGAACGACAAACATATACCATTAGATTCATCATGAGATGTAGTTTCATATGATGTATCTTTGGTATTGTAGATATAAATAATGTCGGGTTACAAAAGTAGGGGCTCTCCTTTTTACCCCTTTACTTGTGCACGGGCAGTCAGAGCCGCACCTACGGCCACACTTAGCAGGGCAAAGGGAGGAAGCAGAAGCACAAGAATACCAGAGCAGCGCTCCAGCCAAAAGCACAAGATGGGCAGAGCAACGCCAAGGCCAGAGGAACAAAGAGCAAGAGGGCGAGGTGGACTCCCCCGGCAAGACCCTTGCCGGGGCGGCCTCCGCAGCCCCGGCAAGAGCCTTGCCGGGGCGGCTTGCCCAACACCAGCAGAGCGCGCCACCCTTGAGCCCAAGGGTTCCAACACCATCAATCGCATTGGAACCAAGGCTCAGGAGGCACCTCCATGGTGGCATGCAGATCTTTGTGAAGATCATAAGCACACAAGATCAGATGAGGACCAGAAGACGACGATCCTCGGCAAGATCCTTGCCGAGGAAATCCACGAGGCCGGGGACGACCGCGATGCCACGGCAAGACCCTTGCTGAGGGCACCTGTGGGGCCACAGCCAGGCCCACGTCTGCCAAGACTCCACTGCCGTTCCCATACAGCTGCCAGCCCAACCAGCTGGGCAGGCACCCGCATGACAACGTGCGGCCTCCAGGCCAACTCAGCAAGCACCTATGTGGTGACATGCAGATCTTAGTGAAGACCCTACCACCACGCCATCTCAGCAGTCTGCCAGCCTACGTGGTGCTACATGCCTCGTTGGCCTGGACGCGTGTCGGAGCGAGCGGAGCGGCGACGGACAGGACGGGCCTCGTTGCCGTCGCCAATAAAGCAACGGGACACCTAAGGGGTGCATTTAATGCGCCTTGTCCCGTAATGACAGGCGATAAGCTTGTACACTGTATACCTTTCCACCTCCTGTGTGCCACTGTGGCGACCCCTTTTGACTATAAAAGGAGGCCCGAGGCGTACTGGAGAAGGATTCAGATTTTTTGGACTACGCACGCACCACAGCTAGTTCGAGAGCTCAAGAACACTCAAATATACACCAAAGCAGGACTAGGGTATTACGCATCTTCGCGGCCCGAACCTGGGTAAACGATCCTTGTGCTGACTACCAGACCCGCTCTTTGCACAACCCCACGCCCGCCAACCGTAGAAGGGATCCCAGTGATTCGATAGGTGTCGTTTCCCACCGACATCTTTGGCGCGCCAGGTAGGGGGTGCAGGTGTGAAAATCCGGTCTGGCAGTTTGTTAGCAGTTCTTCATCACCATGGCTCCCAAGAAGAAGACGATCACAACGATCGGTTCATCGGGAGCCGAATGGCCCGTACCAGTGCAGGCGAGTGGTGGGGCGGTCGCGGACGGAAGCCGAGGCGCGGCCCGCGAACACCCACATCGCTCTGGCAGTCAAAGCCTGGCGAGCGGCGTCGTTCGTGTGCGAGACGACGGGCCGCACGCCGCCAGATCCAAAGACGGAGCCCAGCCCCCCGCAGGCGGCGTGGGGCCCTCCAAGGGCGGCATCGTGCCACCCACGGGTGGCGCGGCGACTTCCAAGACGCCTACGCCGGCGCCCATGACGCGCTCTTCCCAGGTTGTGCGCGACGAGCAGCATCACCACGCTGGTGACCCCGTGCGGCGCCGTGGGAAGAGTCCTGTGGCTCATTCACGAGACATAGAAGGCCAGCATGCACACCGAGGCACTGGCGAAAATGGCGCACAACCGCAAGGCCGTGATAGAGCACCTTCTAATGTGGTTAGAAGTCAGAGCGCGTCACGGACCATGCAGCTTTCGCCGCCACCCACGCCAACAGAAGCTTTGGCGCGCGCGTAGTTGCTCCTCGACTTTCCTCCTGCTGCGGAAAAGCTCGACGAGTGGAGAGCCACCATCCGAAGCCTCATCGGCGTTGCCAACAAAGATGAGTCGCGACCAGCGGGGCCTTCAGGCCGGCGCTCCGTCGAGCCACTGCATGTTAGTGGTGGAAGGACCGGAGGTGCTGCAGCCACGGTGCACTCTCCTCCCCCACGCCAGCCACCGCGAGTGTTGGTCCGTCGTGACGACGCTTGTGATAACATTTCCATAGCGTTGTTCGACCCACGGACCCACCGCGATCAGCGCCAAGTTCTTCGGGAGCGAGCCCATGAAGACGCTCGAACCACCATCGAGTGCCGGCGCGAAGCACACCACCAGTCAGATAGGCGAGTGGGGCCCACTATGGACCACCCAGCACCGGGAGGCTCTGGAGGCCTACCCTACGAGGTGGGCTGCCCAGCCTTTACCCATGAGCTGTGGCAGTTCAAGTGGCCCTCCCACCGCACGTTCAAGCCCGACGTTGGCGAGAAGTACAACGGCAAGACCGACCCGTCGGAGTTCCTCAGCATCTACACCATCGCGATGCAAGCTGCCGGAGCTCGCGACGACAAGGTGCTTGCCAATTACTTCCCGTTCGCACTTAAACCCAATGTCATGTCATGGTTGATGCACTTGCCGGTGGATTCCATTTCTTCTTGTCGGATTTGTGTCATGAGTTCGTTGGCGCCTTCACCGGAGGCCACCAAGATCATGGCCAGGCAAGCGATTTGCATATCATCCCCCAGAAGGAAGGTGAAACCCTGCGCTAGTACATACAGAGGTTCAGCCGGGTGCAGTACAACATCCCACATGTTCATCTCGCCGCCGTGATCAGCGCATTCCATCAGAATGTGCGCAACCGCAAGATGCATGAAGAGCTGGCGATGAACAAGGTCAAAGATGTGGCCGAACTTTATGTTCTGGCCGATAGGTGCGCTTGAGCTGAAGAGGGGAGGCAGTACCCCGACGAGGACGCCGGCGCGGAAACCAACTCCACAGACGAAGACATAGCCACCCCGACGAAGAAGGGCCGGCGCCGCAACACTAAGTGCAAGGGCAAGACCGTGCTTGCCGTCGAGGGATCCAAGGACACCCGCTGCCAAGAAGGCCAAGGCAGGCGACCCCGGTAAGGAAATTGCCGGGTGCGCCGCTTGCCGGGCCTTGGCGACGCTGAAGTATTGCGAGGCCTCCAGACAAGGACTTTTGACAGGCTATACAAGTGCGGACGACGCTGGATTGATGAATTGCCGGCGGTTCTTTAGTCAATCAGAACGACACCAAATCGAGCCACCGGCCAGACATCTTTCTCCCTCGTTTATGGGGCAGAAGCAGTTCTCCCCATGGAACTCACATACGGGTCACCCCGAGTGCTCGCTTATGATGAGTTTGAGTAAGAGCAATTGCGGCAAGATGAAGCAACGTTCCTCGAGGAAGATCGTCTTCGGGCGGCTGTGAGAGCAGCGCGCTACCAGCAAGCCTTGCGCCGCTACCATAGCCGCAAGGTTCATGCCCGAAGCTTTAAGGAAGGCGACCTTGTTCTTCGGCGCGTTCAATCGGCCAAGAATTCCAACAAGTTGACGCCGAAGTGGGAAGGCCCTTATCTGGTAATACGAGTCACCAGGCCCGTCGCAGTTCGCCTGGAGACCGAAGATGCTATTCCAGTGAGCAACTCCTGGAACATCGGACATCTTCGCAAGTTTTACCCATAAGGCGCGGTTGTCGGGCCCCCCGGCAGACCACCTTTTGTACAAGCCTTGCCACCGAGGCATTTAACCCTTTGTACAAAGCCAGGCGCAGACCCTGAGCATAAATAAATGAAGCGCTGGCGCCCTCTGTTTTAGCATGCATGCTAGGTTGAGTCTCTCCCTCGGTTAGGGTTGATGGTGCTTAGCGGCGACTAACCCTGAGCATAGAGGTCGAGTATGCATCTCTCTGTTCCTTCCCGTCCTTTTTTTAGGTTCGCAGGGTGCATGGACATGTCTGCTGAGCTGTTTGGAGGAAAGAGAACAGGCCGACGCCCCGACCCCGGCAAGCCAAGGTTGCCGGGGGCTGCGGGTCCAAAGGTCCGACCGCGGCAAGCCAAGACTGCCGGGGGCTGCAACATCAGAAAAGTTTTTCATTCCCCACTCCCTACTTCTGTCGGTGTACAAAAGTAGGGGCGCTCCTTTTTACCCCTTTACTTGTGCACGGACAGTCGGAGCCGCGCCCACGGCCACACTAAGCAGGGCAGAGGAGAGGAGCCGAAGGCACAAGACAAACAAGGCAACGCCAAGACAAGAAACGCAAGACAGCAAAGGGGCGAGGTGGACTCCCCGGGCAAGAGCCTTGTCGGGGCAGCTTGCCCAATGCCAGTAGACTGAGGAACCCTTGAGCCCAAGGGTTCCAAACATCGTCGACAACTACGTTGGACCCAGGGCTCGGGAGGCACCTCTGTGGTGGCATGCAAATCTTCGTCAAGATCATAAGCATGTGAGATCAGATGAGGACCAGAAGACGGTGACCCTCGGCAGGATCCCAGCCGAGGGAATCCACAAAGACCCCCAGCAAGCGCCTTGTCGGGGACGACTGCAACGCCACGGCAAGGCCCTTGCCGGGCCCCCAGGCAAGACCCTTGCTGAGGGTGTCAGCGGGGCCACAGCCAGGCCCACACCAACCAAGACTCCGCCGCCGTTCGCATGCAGCTGCCAGGCCAACCAGCTGGGCAGGCACCTGCGTGGCAACATGCAGCTTCTAGGCCAACTCAGCAAGCACCTGCGTGGTGGCATGCAGATCTTCGTGAAGGCCCTACCACCGCGCCACCTCAGCTGCCTGCCTGCCTACATGGCGCTGCATGCATCGCTGGCCTGGGCGCGTGTTGAAGCAAGGCGGATCGGCGACGGACGGGACGGGCCTCGTTCCCGTCCCCGATAAAGCTAATGGACACCTAAGTAGCGCATTTAATGCACTTTGTCCCGTAATGCCGTGCGATAGGCTCGTGCACTGTAGGCCTTTCCACCTCCTGTGTGCCACTGTGGCAACCCCTTTTTTCTATAAAAGGAGGCCCGAGGCGACCAGGAGAGGGATTCGGCTTTTTGGAACTACACACCACCGTAGCTTGTTCGAAAGCTCAAGAACACTCAATACATCCACCAAAGTAGGACTAGGGTTTTACACATCCTCGCGGCCCGAACCTGGGTAAACGACCCGTGTGCTAGCTCCTAAACCTGCTCTTCTCACGACCCCGCGCCCCGCCGACCATAGAAGGGATCCCAGTGATCCCATAGGTGTCGTTCCCACTGACATCTTTGGCGCGCCAGGTAGGGGGCGCAGTTGTGAGAATCTGGTCTAGCAGTTAGCCTAGTAGTTCTTCGTCGCCATGGCTCCCAAGAAGAAGGCGGCCATGGTAGTCGGTTCGTCGGGAGCCAGACGGCCCGTACCGGCGAGGGTGAGTAGCGGGCCGGTTGCGGACAGGACCCGAGGCGCGGCCCATGAGCACCAACATCACTCTGGCAGTCAGAGCCTAGCGAGCAGCGTCGTTCGTGCGCAAGATGGCGGGCCGCACGCCACAAAATCCAGAGACGGAGCTGGGCCCCCCGCAGGCGGCGCGGGGCCCTCCGGGGTCGCCGCTGTGCCACCCACGGGCGGCGCAATGACCTCCAGGACGCCCACCCCAGCGCCCACAGCGCGCTCTTCCCATGGTGTGCGCGACGAGCAGCGTCACCAGGCCGGTGACCCTGGGCACCGCCGTGGGAAGAGCCCTGTGCATCATCTGCGGAACGAAGGAGACGAGCATGCCTGCCGAAGTGCTGGCGACAATGGCACGCAGCCGCTGGGCCGTGATAGAGCTCCTTCTAACGTGGTTAGAAGTCGAAGCGCGCCACGGTCCACGCAGCTTTCGCCACCACCCACGCCGGCAGAAGCTTTGGCGCGCGCGCAGCTGCTCCTCGACTTCCCTCCTGCTGCGGACAAGCTCGACGAGTGGAGAGCCACCATCCGGAGCCTCGTCGCCGTGGCCAACAAAGACGAGCCACGGCCGGCAGGGCTCTCGGGCCGGCGCTCCGTCGAGCCACCAAACGCCAACGGTGGAAGGACTGGGGGAGCTGCAGCCACAGTGCACTCTCCTCCCCCGCGCCAGCTGCCGCCGGTGCTGGTCCGTCGTGACGACGCTGGTGATAACATTTCCATAGCGTCGTCCGACCCACAAACCCACCGCGATCAACGCCAAGTTCTTCGGGAGCGAGCCCATGAAGACGCTCGAACCACCATCGAGCGCCGGCGCGATACACGCCACCAGTCGGATAAGCGGGCGGGACCCGCTATGGACCACCCGGCACCGGGGGGCTCCGACGGCCTACCTTATGAGGTGGGTTGCCCAGCCTTTACCCGTGAGCTGTGGTAGTTCCAGTGGTCGTCCCACCGCATGTTCAAGCCCGACTTCGGCGAGAAGTACAACGGCAAGACCCATCCGTCGGAGTTCCTCACCATCTACACCATCGCGATGCAAGCTGCTGGAGCTCGCGACGACAAGGTGCTCGCCAATTACTTCCTGTTGGCGCTGAAGCCCAACGTCATGTCTTGGTTGATGCACTTGCCGGTGGATTCCATTTCTTCTTGGTCGGATCTGTGCCATGAGTTCGTTGGTGCCTTCACCGGAGTCCACCAAGTTCATGGCCAGGCCAGTGATTTGCATATCATCCCCCAGAAGGAAGGGGAAAGCCTGCGCAAGTACATACAGAGGTTCAGCCGGGTGCAGTACAACATCCTCGACGTTCACCCCGCCGTCGTGATTAGCGCGTTCCATCAGAACATGCGCAATCGCAAGATGCGTGTGGAGCTGGCGATGAACAAGGTTAAGGACGTGGCCGAACTTTATGTTCTGGCTGATAGGTGCGCCCGGGCTAAAGAGGGAAGGAAGTACCCCGGCAAGGACGCCGACGTGGAAACCGACTCTACTGATGATGACACCGGCGCCCCGATGAAGAAGGGCCAGCGTCGCAACAAGAAACGCAAGGGCAAGGTCGTGCTTGCCATCGAGGGATCCAACGACACCGGCGCCGCCAAGAAGGCCAAGGCAGACGACCCCGGCAAGGAGGTTGCCGGGTGCGCCGCCTGCCGGGCCTTGGCGGCCGCCGACAAGCCAGGAGGCTTTGACAAGCAGTATTGCAAGATCCACTGCACCAAGGGCCACGACCTCCAGAACTGCCGACAGGTCGAGCTGCTTGCCGAAAAGCAAAAGGTCGAGTATGAGAGGCGGGACAAGGAGAAGGGTCAGGATGGTGCCGAAAGATCCGGCAAGAAGCGTGGCGGGCAAGGAGGCCGCGACGGCAAGCAAAACCAGCAAGAGAGGCCCGCTCGGGGCCGCGACAAGAAGCAGGAAAACGATGATCATGACGAGGACGACGAGTCCGCCAAGCAAGAGTTTCAGAAGGCTACGGAGGCCACGTGCGTCGATGGTGGCGCCTCGCCGCACACTTCTCACCGCCAGCTCAAGCAGTGGGAGCGTGAGATTACAGCAGCAGAGCCATCGTTGGACGCTCAGAAGCCACTGAAGTGGTCCAGCACACCCCTCATCTTTGAGGCCGAGGACCACCCTGACCGCACAACTGCGGTCGGGTGTTTGCCGTTGTTGGTCTCGCCAACGATATGCAACCTCAAGGTGAACAAGATGCTGGTTGACGGCGGGGCCGACCTGAACTTGATCACGCCGTCGTGATTAAAAGGCTGCAAATTCCTGATGGAGACCTCGAGGAAACGGGTACGTTTCAAGGGGTCAACCCAGGAAGGAGCCAGCCGCAGGGGAAGGTCACATTGCCCGTGATGTTTGGAGGTGAGTTGAACTACAGGACGGAGAGGATCGTCTTCGATGTAGCCGAGATCCCCTTGCCCTACAACGGGATCCTCGGCCGCCCGGCACTAGCCAAGTTCAGGGCGGCGGCGCACTACGCCTCCAACACTCTGAAGATGCCTGGGCCGATGACCATCATCACCATCCCCTTCGACAAGAATGATGTGCTGATCTGCGCTGACCAACTCTATCGAGAAGCAGTTGCAGCAGCTGCCGCCAAGGCACTTGCTCCTGCCGTTGAAGCCCCGGGAGGGAAGAAGAAGACCGGCAAGACCTCTCACACACACTCCGGCAAGCGCACCTCTTTGGAGTGTTGTGCTACCGTTGAGGACGTGCCCGAGAGCTCCACCGGCAAGAGCAAGAAATCCAGAGCTGCACCACCAGAGACAAAGAGGGTGTCCGTCAAGGAGGATGGCACGGGAGGGGCTTTCACCATAAGCTCCACCCTCGACAGCAAATAGGAAAGCGCGCTCATCACTTTCTTGCAGGCGAATGTCGATGTGTTTGCGTGGCAAGCATTCGACATCCCTGGCATTCCCAGGGAAGTGATTGAGCACCACCTTGCTGTCTGTCCCCATGCGCGACCCGTCAAGCAGAAGGTCAGGAAGCAAGCTTTGGAACGACAGGAGTTCATCACAGAGGAGATCAGGAAATTGGAAGCGGGAGGTTTGGTGAGAGGAGTGCTACATCCGACGTGGTTGGCCAATCCGGTGGTGGTGCGCAAGGCAAATGGGAAGTGGAGGCTGTGTATTGACTACACAGATATCAATAAGGCTTGTCCTAAGGACCCCTTCCCGTTGCAGCGCATCGACCAGATTGTTGACTCCACGGCCGGGTGTGGTTTGTTGTCATTCCTCGACGCCTACTCGGGCTACCACCAGATCTTCATGACAAGAGAAGATGAAGAGAAGACATCATTTATCACCCCATGTGGTACGTATTGCTTTTTACAGATGCCTTTCGGGTTGAAGAGTGCTGGCTCGACACTCACAAGGGCGGTCCAGATTGGTTTTGAGCCCCAGCTACATAGAAATATGGAAGCTTATATGGATGACATAGTGGTCAAAACCAAGGACAAGGCGACCCTTGTACAAGACTTAGAAGAGACGTTTGCCAACCTACGCAAGATCAACCTCAAGCTGAACCCTGAGAAGTGTGTCCTTGGTGTTCCGTCTGGAAAACTCCTCGGGTTCTTTGTGTCACACTGTGGGATCGAGGCAAACCCGGACAAGATCAAGGCTATTGAGCAGATTGAGGCACCCAAGCGGATCAAGGATGTGCGCCGGCTCACTGGCTGCGTTGCCGCCATGAGCAGATTCATCTCCAAGTCCGCTGAGCGTGCCCTTCCCTTTTTCAAAATCTTGAAGAAGGCAGGCCCAATGGAGTGGACCCCAGAGGCCGAGGCAGCGTTGCAGGATCTGAAGAAATACCTTTCGTCTATGCCAATACTGGTTGCGCCTAAACCACAAGAGCCGTTGCTGCTGTATCTGGCGGCAACGAATCAAGTGATCAGCGCCGCACTAGTGGCGCAGAGGGAGGTCGACAAAGAGGCAGTGGCAACGGCAGGGCCGGCAGATGGCAAGTTAGAGATTCCCCTGGCAGGGCCTGGTGCCGGCAAGGCAAGGCCCCCGGCAGAGTCTGACGCCATCGGGACAGGGCCCGCACAGAAAAGTGAAGTGGTGCAGAAGAAGAAGATGATGCAGCACCCGGTTTACTTTGTCAGCTCCCTCTTGCAGAGGGGCAGGTCAAGGTACTCCGGTGTGCAGAAATTGCTCTTCGGCCTCCTTATGGCCTCGAGGAAGCTGCGTCATTACTTCCAAGCCCACGAGATCACTGTTGTCACCCGCCTCCCGTTGCAACGGATACTGCACAACCCAGACGCAACCGGAAGAATTGTGGAGTGGGCCTTGGAGTTATCAAGCTTTGCGTTGAAGTTTGAAAGTACTTCGACAATCCAGAGCAGAGTCCTGGCGGAGTTCATTGTAGAGTGGACCTCAATGCCTGACGAGGAAATCCAGGAGACCACTCTCCCCGGCAAGGAAGCAAGTCACAACTGGGTCATGTACTTTGACGGGGCTTTCTCGCTGCAAGGCGCTGGTGCTGGTGTGCTGCTCATCGCACCCACCGGAGAGCACCTCAAGTATGCGATCCAGATGCACTTTCCCAGGGAGATGTCCACAAAAACCACTACTGAGTACGAGGGGCTGCTTGCCTATCTCAGGATCGCGGCAGACCTCGGGGTTAAGAAGCTCATCATCAGGGGTGATTCACAGCTTGTCGTCAGACAAGTCAACAAAGATTATCAGAGCCCGTTGATGGAGGCCTACGTAGATGAGGTGAGGAAGCTGGAGGAGCGCTTCGACGGTATACAAGCGGAGCACGTTCCCCGAGCAGAGAACGACATTGCTGATTACCTGTCAAAGCGTGCTACATTCAAGCTACCTGTGGAACCAGGTACCTTCCTGCTTCGGTTAACTCAACCATCCGTCGAACCATCAGCGGAACCAAACAAGCGGAGGAAATCAGGCCCCGACAAGTACTTTCCCGCTGAGCCCCCAGGGGCCGCCGGCAAGGGTGTTGCCGTGGATTCTGAGCCTGCCGAGGGGCAGCTGGCTCCGGCAGGGCGCCAAGCCGTGGCCGAAGAGACGGCAGCCCCCATGGCAGAAGAGATGCCTTTGGTCTTTTCTGTCGAGCCCGTGCTCCGGCATGGGCACAGCATACCGTCCGTTTCCTCCAGACAGGGGAACTTCCTGAGGAGCAGGAAGAAGCGGAAAAAGTAGCCCATCGGTCTGCTTTGTACCAGTTCGTCGATGACGTCCTGTACAGAAAAAGACCGAACGGTGTGAAATTGAAGTGCATCCCCCGGGAGGAAGGACTGGAGCATTTGGAAGAGATACATGGAGGCATATGTGGCTCCCACATAGGGTCGAGGGCCCTTGCCGGCAAGGCATTCCGGCAAGGCTTCTTCTGGCCCACCGCCCTCCAGGATGCGACGGCACTAGTAACCAGGTGTGAAGCATGCCAGTTCCATTCGAAGAAGCTTCATCAACCAGCTCAAGCCCTTCAAACAATCGCTCTCTCCTGTCCGTTTTTGGTCTGGGGGCTCAACATACTGGGCCCTTTCCCTCGCGCTGTCGGGGGTTTTGAGTACTTGTACATTGCAATCGACAAGTTCACAAAGTGTCCGGAGGTGGAGGCAGTGAGGAAGGTTACAACACAGTCAGCCGTCAAGTTCTTCAAAGGGCTAGTCTGCAGTTTTGGTGTACCAAATAGAGTCATCACCGACAACGGCACGCAGTTCACAAGCCACACCTTCATGCAATACATCCAAGACCTCGGTAGCAAGGTCTGTTTTGCTTCCGTGGCACACCCCTGGAGCAACGGCCAGGCGGAGAGGGCAAATGCTGAAGTGTTGCGAGGCCTTAGAACAAAGACTTTTGACAGGCTGCACAAGAGCGGAAGGCGCTGGATTGATGAGTTGCCGGCGGTTCTTTAGTCGATCAGGACGACGCCAAATCGAGCCACCGGCCAGACACCCTTTGCCCTATTATATGGGGCAGAGGCAGTTCTCCCCACGGAACTCATATACGGGACACCTCGAGTGGTCGCTTATGACGAGCTTGAGCAAGAGCAATTGCGGCAAGATGACACAACACTCCTTGAGGAAGATCGTCTACAGGCGGATGTGAGAGCAGCACGCTACCCGCAAGCCTTGCGCCGCTACCATAGCCGCAAGGTTCATGCCCGAAGCTTTGAGGAAGGCGACCTTGTTCTTCGGCGCGTTCATTCGGCCAAGAATTCCAGCAAGTTGATGCCAAAGTGGGAAGGCCCTTATCGGGTAATACGAGTCACCAGGCCCGGCGCAGTCCGCCTGGAAACCAAAGATGCTGTCCCAGTGAGCAATTCCTGGAACATCAAACATCTTCGCAAGTTTTACCCATAAGGCGCGGTTGCCGGGCCTCCCGGCAAACCAACTTTTGTACAAGCCTTGTTGGCAAGGCATGTAACCCTCTGTACAATCAGGCGCAAACCCTGAGCATAAATAAATGAAGCGCTGGCGCCCTATGTTATAGCATGCATGGTTAAGTCCCCCCCTCGGTTAGGGTTGATAGTGCTTAGCAGCGACTAACCCCTAGCCTAGAGGTCGAGTATGCTTCTTTCTGTTCTCTTTGGTTCATAGGGCACGTGGACACTTCTGCCGAGCCGCTTGGGGAAAAGAGAACGAACCGGCGCTCCGGCCCCAGCAGTCCAAGATTTCCGGGGGCTGAAGATACAAGGATCCAACCACGGCAAGCCAAGGTTGCTGGGGGCTGCAGATTCAGATAAGTCTTTCATCCCCCTGTTATGCGTTTCCGTGTAGAACTAGGACATATGAAACCTCGTTTATATTCTTAAACCACCGTGCTCCCCTTTTCCTGTGCCCAAGGGCTATCTCCTGGGTCGGAATTTGTTCGTAGTCGCGGTGGCGAGGAAATGGACGAGGGGCCTAACTCTACTTCGCCCCTGCCTCCGCCAAGAGCGTGAGAATGGTCGACTGAAGTGGGGAGACGGCAAGGCCTGTTGCCGGGCGACAATGTTTATCTTAAGGATAACAAGGATTCGTCCTTGGCGTGGGCCTGGCTCACGCACAAAGAACCTGGCAAGTACCATTTTTCATTAAAAACATCCCATACAGGTACAGTTCATACGGAATAAAAAACATGAGCAAGGGGATTACAAGTCTTAAAATTAACAAGTGCCCACAGGCTTACAAACTAAAAAGAGATAAGGTGCCCGTAATCCCTTTCTTGTCCCTCTCCTCAGAAGGTGGAACAAGGCAGCAGGAGGGCAAAAAGAGTGCCTAGGCAAGGTACGCGGAGCACAAGGCACCAAGAGAACATCTTGGTGCCGGGAAAGGAGCTGGAAGACGTGGCGGCAGGCCGGCAATACGTGACGAAGGCGTCGGTGCCCGCGTACTCCGACTTGACGGCCGCCACCCGCCTTCTTCGCCTTCTCCGGCCCTCCTACGCCAGCCGCCGAGGGAGATGACGGGGAGCGCCCCGATGGAGAGCTTGGCGAGGATGGCCCTCGGCAGGGCGTGTGGCTGAGGGAGGAGCGACGCGGTAAATCGGAGTCGGGGTCGGCATCCCGCCGCTCGACTCCCTCGTCGTCGCTGTCGCTGTCCTCCTCGTCACTCCCGCTCGAGGAGGAATCTTCATCGTCGGAGGAGCTCTCCACGTAGCACTTTAGACGAGTTCCAAGATCTCCAAAGACCTTGACGGAGAGCAGACCGCCCTCCATTAACTTGAAGTAGAGGACGAGTCCCGCCGTCAGGCTGTGGATGCGAGTAAACGTCTTCCATCCGCGACAGAGGTACATGATGCGAGGAGTGGGGAAGTCGACGTCGACCTTGCCTGAGGTTCTGAGGCGGATCGAGCTCCATCTCCCGAGCAAATGGGGTGGGGAGGCGGAGACGACGACGCGGTGGCCGGCGCAGCCTGATGAAGAACTCGCAGGGCTGGTCCCCGACGTGGCCCTCCATCGCGGGAGGCATCACTGGCGGGGGCACGACCACCGCGCCGCCTCGCCCCCCCTCTCCCCCGACCGCCGCGGCGACCTCGGCCTCGCCCCCTACGCTTCCTCTCGTAGCCGGCTCCGCCGCCACGGGCTCCTGAGAAGGGGGAACGCGCTGTCGAGCGGCGACCCTCGCCGCCACCGTCGAAGGCCCAAACCCCCTCTCGCCATGGCGGGTGGAAGAAAGGAGCGAAGGAGGAAGAGGATGGATGTAGAGAGAATGTGGGATGACATCCCTCTCCCCCTCCTTATAAAGGGGCGGGGTCGAGGCTCGGCCGCCCCATTCAGCCAATCCATCCATCGGAGGCGCAGGGAATCATGACCGACCCACTACCCCAATCAGCGACGGCCCGGTTTCTCGCCCCCACCACCTGCCACCTGCATGGAGGACGCGTGGCGAGCGAGCAGAATCGAGGGGATGGCCGAGGCGACCGTTCCTTGCCCCGTGATCGTGGGGCGTGGGCGCCTTGCAGACTGCGACCCGAGTCCACTCAGTAAATGAGCCGCGCCTCCACGCCTCCCTCTTTTTATGGGGAAGGCGCGAGCCGCCTCTTTTCCCATTAACTGCGATGTGACGCATGCGTGCGGGAACCGCCCCACGCATGACCCCCACGTCACGCACGACCCTCCACATCGCGCGTTCAACGTGGGTCATGGGGAAGCACGGCGGACGAAAAATTACTACGGTAAAATCCCGCCCCGACTGCCCGTGCACCGTTTTTGGGCCTGGCCCAACAACGTGTCGCGCTTATGTGTGGCCCAGGCCCGGGGGCTCCTGTCGGTGTACAAAAGTAGGGGCGCTCCTTTTTACCACTTTACTTGTGCACGAACAGTCGGAGCCGCGCCCACGGCCACACTAAGCAGGGCAGAGGAGAGGAGCCGAAGGCACAAGACAAACAAGGCAACGCCAAGACAAGAAACACAAGACAGCAAAGGGGCGAGGTGGATTCCCCCGGCAAGACCCTTACCGGGGCGGCCTCCGCGGCCCCGGCAAGAGCCTTGCCGGGGCAGCTTGCCCAATGCCAGCAGAGTGAGCCACCCTTGAGCCCAAGGGTTCCAAACGCTGTCGACAACTATGTTGGACCCAGGGCTCGAGAGGCACCACTGTGGTGGCATGCAGATCTTCGTCAAGATCATAAACATGTGAGATCAGATGAGGACCAGAAGACGGCGACCCTCGGCAGGATCCCAGCCGAGGGAATCCACAAAGACCCCCGTTAAGCGCCTTGCCGGGGACGACTGCAACGCCACGGCAAGGCCCTTGCCGAGGGCGTCAGTGGGGCCACAGCCAGGCCCACACCAACCAAGACTCCGCCGCCGTTCGCATGCAGCTGCCAGCCCAACCAGCTGGGCAGGCACCTGCGTGGCAACATGCAGCTTCCAGGCCAACTCAGCAAGCACCTGTGTGGTGGCATGCAGATCTTCGTGAAGGCCCTACCACCGCGCCACCTCAGCTGCCTGCCTGCCTACATGGCGCTGCATGCATCGCTGGCCTGGGCGCGTGTCGAAGCGAGGCGGAGCGGCGATGGACGGGACGGGCCTCGTTCCTGTCCCCGATAAAGCTAATGGATACCTAAGTAACGCATTTAATGCACTTTGTCCCGTAATGCCGTGCGATAGGCTCGTGCACTGTAGGCCTTTCCACCTCCTATGTGCCACTGTGGCAACCCCTTTTTCCTATAAAAGGAGGCCCGAGGCAACCAGGAGAGGGATTCGGCCTTTTGGAACTACACAACCACCGTAGCTAGTTCGAAAGCTCAAGAACACTCAATACATCCACCAAAGCAGGACTAGGGTTTTACGCATCCTCGCGGCCCGAACCTGGGTAAACGACCCGTGTGCTAGCTCCTAAACCTGCTCTTCTCACGACCCCGCGCCTGCCGACCATAGAAGGGATCCCAGTGATCCCATAGTTGTCCTTCCCACCATCAACTTCCGTATGAAACTTGAACGTACAAGACTTCGCTCACTCTTATACCACCATGCTCGCTTTTTCCCATGTCCAAAAAACTTTACTTTGGGCCGGGACATGGTCGTAGCGCGGTGGGAAGGGAATGGGCGAAGGGCCCAATCCTGCTTTGCCCCTACCTCCGCCATGGGCGTGAGTGTAATTGAGCTATAGAGCAGGAGGACGGCAAGGACTGTTGCCGGGTTACAATGTTTATCTTAAGATAACGAGGACTCGTTCCTTAGTGTGGCCCCCACCCACGCACAAAAGAAACCCGGCAAACACTCTTCTTTTCATTCATACGTTGTTAACAAGTACAATTCGTACGGAATGTATGCACGAGCGAGGGGATTACAAGGTCTAAATTCTACTAAGGCCCGTAGGCTTACAAACTAAAAAGAAATAAGGTTCCCGTAATCCCTTTCTTGTCCCTCTCCTTAGGAAACAGAACAAGATTGCGGAAGGGTAAAAGGAGTGCCTAGGCGAGGAACGAGCAACAGAAGACACCATGGGAACATATCGGCGATCATCCGGAAGGAGGCCAGTGATGACGGTGCCGGAGGAAGAGCCGAAAGACGAGGCAGCGGCCCGACAGTACGCGACGAAGGCGCCGAGGCCATCGTACTCCGACTTGACGGCCCGCCACCCGCCTTCTTCGTCTTCCCCGCCTCTCCAATGCCAGCCGTCCATGGCGACAACCCCAAGAAGTTCAAGGAGCTGGCGATGCAGATGATGGTGCTGCCGGCGTCGCCCTGGAACGGTGTGCCCGACACCTAGTCGGACCCGTCATCCTCCCGCCCGCTCCCCTCGTCGTCGCTGTCGCTGTCCTACTCGTCACTCTCGCCCGAAGAGGAGCTTTCGCCATTAGTCGAGCTCTCCACACAGCACCCTACCCTGTGTCCCGAGCGCCCGAAGACCTTGACGGAGAGCAAATCGCTCTCTGCTGGCTTGAAGCAGAGGACGTGCCCATCCATCAAGCAATGGGCGCGTGCAAAGGTTTTCCAGCCCCGGCGAAGGAGCATCACTTGAGGGGCGGGGAACCCTGTGTTCACCCACATGTCGCCATGGCAACACCCCTTCATGTGAAGCCTCAGCCGTGGTGGCTGGTCGATCTCCAGCACCATCGCGAATGCCCGGGGAAGACGAAGACGGCGGCACAGCGGCCCATGCAGCTACAGGATAAACTTGAGCGCCGAGTCCCCGATGTGACCACTCGGCGGAGCAGGAGGAGTTGGCGGGGGAGATGGCGACAGAGACGGAGACGATGTAGGCATCCCCCTTCCACGCCCACCTCTCCCTCAACCGCCTTGCTGACCGCGGCCCCGTCCAGTGGCCCTGCCTCGAGCATGGCCTTCACCCTGGGCATCTTGCTCTTCCTTGACCGCCGCAGCTCTCTGGCGGGAGGAGGACCTGGTCGCCTCCGCAGAAGAACAGCCGCGGCCACGCCCTCTCGCCATGACCATGGGTGGGGATGGAGACAAAGGGGAGACGCAGGGAGATGCTCTTCCTGCTACTCCTGAGTTCCCTTTTTATAGTTGGGAAGGTGAGGCCAAAAGACTAGCTCTACGCCCCTGAAGAGCCCGCTCAAATCCGGCTCATTAAAGTGGCAGCAAGCGAGGCCATTGACCGCCCTCCCCACCCAATCAAAGGCACGTGAGTATCGGCCCCCGCGCGCCTTCCCAGATTCCATGCGTCTGTCACCTACCCTGCACCGTGCATGCGGCGTATGTGGCGTAAGGAGCAGGCGTGGTGGGAAATGTGGAACGACGGTTCCAAGGCGGAGAGAGTAAATGAGCGGCGGCTCTGCTGTTTCGAGGGAACATGCAAACCGCCTCTTTACTGTTCGCCACGGATGATGCAAGCATGCTGCGGTCATTCCGTGCACGACCCCCACGTCACGCATTCAACACGGGTCGTGGGGAAGTGCAGCGAGCGAGGGAATTAACCGCAGTAAAAATCCGCCCCGCCTGCCCGCGCACCGTTCTGGGCCTAGCCCAACAACGCGTTGCGCTTATGTGTGGCCCAGGCCCGGGGGCTCCTATCGGGGTACAAAAGTAGGGGCTCTCCTTTTTACACCTTTACTTGTGCACGTGCAGTTAGAGCCGCACCTAGGGCCACACTTAGCAGGGCAAAGGGAGGAAGCAGAAGCACAAGAATACCAGGGCAGCGCTCCAGCCAAAAGAACAAGACGGGCAGAGCAACGCCAAGGCCAGAGGCACAAAGAGCAAGAGGGCGAGGTGCACTCCCCCGGCAAGACCCTTGCCGGGGCGGCTTGCCCAACACCAGCAGAGCGCGCCACCCTTGAGCCCAAGGCTTCCAACACCATCACCCGCATTGGAACCAAGGCTCAGGAGGCACCTCCATGGTGGCATGTAGATCTTTGTGAAGATCATAAGCACACAAGATCAGATGAGGACCAGAAGACGACGATCCTCGGCAAGATCCTTGCTGAGGAAATCCATGAGACCCCCGGCAAGATCCTTGTCGGGGACGACCGCGATGCCACGACAAGACCCTTGCCGGGGGCCCGGCAAGTCCCTTGCCGAGGACACCTGCGGGGCCACGGCCAGGCCCACGTCTGCCAAGACTCCACCGCCGTTCCCATACAGCTGCCAGCCCAACCAGCTGGGTAGGCACCTGCATGGCAACGTGCGGCCTCCAGGCCAACTCAGCTAGCACCTGCGTGGTGACATGCAGATCTTCATGAAGACCCTACCACCACGCCATCTCAGCAGCCAGCCAGCCTATGTGGCGCTGCATGCCTCGTTGGCCTGGACGCGTGTCGTAGCGAGGCGGAGCGGCGACGGACGGGACGAGCCTCGTTGCCGTCCCCAATAAAGTAGCAGGACACCTAAGGGGCGCATTTAATGCACCTTGTCCCGTAATGACACGCGATAAGCTTGTACACCGTATACCTTTCCACCTCCCGTGTGCCACTGGGGCGATCCCTTTTTGACTATAAAAGGAGGCCCGAGGCGTACTGGAGAAGGATTCGGATTTTTTGGACTACGCATGCACCACAGCTAGTTCGAGAGCTCAAGAACACTCAAATATACACCAAAGCAGGACTAGGGTATTACGCATCTTCACGGCCCGAACCTGGGTAAACGATCCTTGTGCTGACTACCAGTCCCGCTCTTTGCACAACCCCACGCCCGCCAACCGTAGAAGGGATCATAGTGGTTCCATAGGTGTCGTTTCCCACCGACAAATACCATTTGCGTAAACCTGATCAATGTTTCCAAAGTTCGACTTCTAAATTTTTTTACATGCACTGCATTATCGAGCGGATGGAATATCTCTTTCCCCCTCTCAGCTATCTGACGCACCACTCATCCTTATTGGGGCTCCTCTATCTCTCTCAAACTTTATATCTCCCTGGTTCACACATACACATGTCTCGCTCGCGCTACATACAGACCCATCCAACACTCTCCACCCTTGTTATCTCTCTATGTGAGACACCCCCCCTAAGTACCATAATCCCTCACTCCATCATAGGCGCACACACTCCCCCTAAGTATGATTATCTCTCACTAGCCATCAGGAACACACATATTGTCTCCTTCCATCCATACGTCTATCTCGATATCTCTCGGGGTATCTTCTGTCACACACACATCTTGTCACTCGATCTCCCACCCATGTAGTCCCATCACAATCTCTAGGGGATCTCTCTATCACAAACATACACTCTCTCCTCCCCATGTCTGCATTTTCTCCGTACGTCTCTCTCGACCTCTCTCCCTTGCTTGTCAGAGCCCTGTTGGCCACGTGCTAGGGGTCTTTCTCTCTCGGTTGCAAACAACCACACACTATCTCATCACCTTTCTTCCGTTGTCAAAGATGCATGTGCGATATGTTTGCATAAGACACACACGCCTTTTCTCTACTTTTATCGTGTGTTGTCCATATCTCTTTGCACACACACTTTTTTCACTCACTCTTTCTATTTCACACACACATATCTCTCACTCTCTCTCTCTCTAGTTAGGAACTGTCTCACGTCCATAAGCATATGGATGTTTTGAAAAGTCAAACCTCAGAAAAGTTTGACCAGGTATATGTGGAGAAAAACATTTACATCTGGAACGATAATTAGATTCATCACAACATGTACTTACTTCATACTATCATTTATCTTTGGTATTGTGGATATAAGTAATTCCTTTATAAACTTGGTCAAAGTTTCAAAAGTTTGACTTTAAAAAAAATGTTGGCACTACATTATCAAACGGAGGGAGTAGCTCTTTCTCTCTCTGCTAGTATCTCTCACGGGCCTCCCCTCTCACCCGAACTCTCTATACCGACGAATTATACGCTCACCGTGTCAGTGTATAGCTCCGTATATTGTTTAGTTGACCAGTCAACCAGTCCACATGCTGCCTTGTCAGCTCGTGTTCTCTATCTTCGTGTGCTGGCCCATGTGGCAGTGGGTGAAAATAAGTAAACTAGAGGCCCATCTGACACGCGGTGAAGTAAACAAAGTTGAAACCACTCGGGGTAGCACCCCGCACGCTAGTAAATTGAGGGCGCATTGAGGACACACTTCTTCCGCGTGAAGGACACATTCGCGCACAATTCACCACTGCGCGGCGGCATGCACAGAAGGACGCACTCGCGCACACCCAGCAGGCCAGCACACAACACAGACCAGCCCACGTGTACACCGGCGCCGCCACCGGTTGAGATGGACGGCGAGGCAGCCAACAAGCGGAGGCGGCTCGAGCCAAAATCGCATCCGACGAGCCTGGACTACATCAGCAGCCTCCCCGACGACATGCTGCTCGTCATCATCGGCCTCCTCCCCACCAAATCTTCCGTGCGGACCGCCCTGCTTTCCCGGTGGTGGCGCCCCCTCTGGCGCCGCGTCCCCCTCAACCTCACCGTCGACAGCTCCCTCTGCGACAGGGATTGCAAACACATGGCCGCAGTCTCCAAGATCCTTTCATCGCACCCTGGGCCAGCCAGACACCTTGACATCCGCATGTTCAGTACCAACGGCAAGGTCCAAGCCAAGTTCGACGACTGGTTCTTATCCCCCGCCCTAGATCAGCTCGAGGAGCTCAGCTTTGAAGCTGGAGTATGTCGCTCTCCGGTGCTGTCCGCGCTCCGCCTCACGCCAACGCTGCGCCGTGCCAGCTTCAGCTCCTGCTATCTTCCCAAGATTAATGCCGCGCCCGCCCTTCTTCTCCCTCAACTCAAGCAGCTCGACCTCTTCGACGTTGGCATCTCGAAGCAGGCTATGGAGCACCTGCTCCGCAGCTGTACTGCGCTCGAGTGCCTTCATCTTGAGCAGATCCACGGGTTCATTAGCCTCCACATCGCCTCGATGAATCTCCGATGGATTTTTGTGTCTTGCTGGCCCCGCAACACGACATCAATTAGGAAGAGATCACTCTAGCTATTCCACGTTATGGTCATTGAGAATGCGCCTTTCCCTGAGAGATTGCTTGTATCTGGTCTAGAAGGTCCAACAAAAATCTAGGTCATTGACGCGCCGAAATTGACAGCGTCGGTGTACTCGTCTGCCAAATTCTCCGAACTCTTTATTGGATCCGTAATCGTTCAGCTACAACACTCATCTTCTTCTCCATCTTGTAATTCACATTTTCAAATTTCTTCTTGATGTATTTACGACCGTCATCCAGAAAATGATTCCTACAAGCTTGACCCAGTCTATGCGCACAGTGAAGATCTTGGCAATAAAATCTATCGTCCCCAATCTGGATCAAGTTGTTGGATTCCTTACATGCTTTCCGTGCACCGAAAAGCTACTCATCGAGGTGAAACTTCTTTCCTATTAGTAAACGGTAATCAGAACGTAGCTCAATTTTTTTGTAATTTTCCCAAATTACGATGACATGTGCGGTGTTCAAAATTGCATCTACGCACTACACCGAAAGAAATGTTTTTAGTATTTTTTTTCTCACGTGATCACCTGCATCATTTTGTTGTTGTACTACTATAGTAGCCTAGGATAGTCATAGTGGAAAGTAACTTAGACTAGTAACTCTATGGTTACCCTAAGAGCAAGTACTACCTCCGTCCTGGTTTACTCTTCCTATTTTGTAGCATCAAAATTTGACCATAGATTTAACTGACAAAATGTTAATGCATGCCACTAAAAATTATATTGTTGGATTCGATTTGAACATAATTTCAAATGGTATAATTTTTGGTGACATGCATTGGCATTTTCTTAGGTAAACCTATGGTCAAAATTTTACACTAAATACGAGGTAGTACAAAAGTGGGCTATAACGGCCCTCCACTATGTAGGCCAAAACACGTGCCAAATTCACTTGTGATGCATTTGGCATTGATGCCCCTCCATTGCTCACCTGGTGCCCCAATCTGGATCACCTACTTTGCTCCGGTGCCAAATTAACTCACGCAATGAAAAAACACTTGCGTGGGAGAGAGAGAGAGGACCGAGGCAATAAAAAAACACTTGTTTGGGAGAGTGAGAGGCTGGTGTAGTTGGTTTGATTTATTTGTTTATACATGTGGTTCTGTGTGCAGAGCGGTGCCAACTCTCTTACATCGCGAGAGTAGTGCCAAAATCTTTTCATTTGATATCGATGCGTATTATGTGGCATACTTTTGAGAAATATGGCATCAACCACATAGTGGAAGGCAACAAATGCCCAAGCTCTTCACGTGCTCCTAGGTAAATGAGAGGAAAGAGAAAGAGAGAGAGAGTGAAAAGATATCACTTGCCAGCCAACCCTATCGTATGAGCGAATGATATTGGTACCTCTTGTTGACACGGCAATCTTATACAGCCAGCTGCTCTAATATGTTCTCTTCTTTTGCAGATAAAAAAGACCCGAAAGTGAAAAATGTGCTGCACTATAACAATCTCATCGAATGCCTTGATCTCCATCTTACACAAATTGATTTGATCGACTACCGAGGCAGCACATCTGAGATTAAATTGGCTAGGTTCTTTGTTCTGTAGGCAAGTGTGCTCAAGGTAATGAGGTTTGGCGTTTTCTGGCGCAACAATGAATGGCGTGCTGATCACCGCAAGCGTCTAAGCCTAAATGACAAAGTCTCCGCAGAAGCTTAATTTGTTTTTGAAACATCAAGTGACCAGAGACTCGGAAATTTATTTGCCCATTAGTGACTTGTCAGGGCGGTGGATTTTAGTTTGTACGATAATGCTGCATCCACCTAAAGTAACAAAATTTCTTACGTAATCTTCCTAGTAATTCCCTCTTCGTAGGTGCAGCATTACTCCTAACATTTGTAATATTAGTTTGAAACTTGTAATATTGCCGTGTCCTATTCCTGCGTTTTCAAAATCCTGCGAATCAAAGAGGTCCTAAGTTGGTGATGATGTTGTGCCTGCCATCTTTCACCAATAGCCGTCGGATCTAGATCTGACGCATACAAACCAAACTTCTCCAGTTTTGCAAAAAGATGCCCGCACTTGTTCCCTATTTACAAACAACTCCTTGTCTCCGATAATCAGCCTTATCTCCTCCCAACCACATCTACAAGGCCATGGAAAAATCTGGCGCGATGGCCGCTGCCGGCGCCGTCCACCCCCAATCTTGGTGTTCCATGCAATGCACGGGCATCTACGCACAGGAAATTATGTCGAACACGGCTAGTTGTAAGCAGGCTAGATCTATAGCCATGATGGTAGTGACTGCAGACGGTGAGGCTGACTATGGTATGCCGAACACGGCGCCTATACTCAGGTGTCATCTCCGGCACAGGGTCTTGTCACTTCACTGTGAGGAGCAGCACGCAATAATTTGACCAACGGGTAGTACAACGCTACTAGTACATTGGTAGTACTACTACTAGTACTAGCACCACCGTCTGGATTTAGTAGTACTACCACGTCCATCTGGATTTAGTATTTGACTAGCAATATCTAGTAATGCATGTCACAAAAAATGTACTACTCCCTCTGTAAATAAATACATGGTGTATTGTTTTATTCCTATCGGCGAGAGAACTTAATGTCTTTTTGCTAATTAATAGGATTACATGCAATGAACTAACCACTGCATGTCATGTTTGGTAGTCTGAAGTCATTGAAAGCATGCATGGCCCACATCTCTCATTGGTTCATATGTCACGAAATAAGAAATGAGGAGGGAGTTAATGTCCCGTGCCTAAGTGTTTTGGGATTACACAACATTTTTGGTTACATGCATTAACATTTTATTAGTTATATCAAAGGTCAAAACTTGGCGCAAAATGCAATGGGGACCAATAAACCAGTAAATATCAAAGTTCTCTCATTTGGCCCGAACTAGAGGTCCGGTGAGATGACTATACTGCATCGGCACGGAGGGGGACGCAGCTTCATTGACTTACTGCACCTGCCCTTGGTTGTATGACACGTGGGACCAACATGTGGCTGGCCCGCCTGTCATACAGCCAAAGGCAGGTGCAGTAGAGGGCCGAGGAGTAGATGGCCAACACGCACGTGAATTCAACGCAGTCTACACTTCTCATATAAAGGCTCCCCGCCACTCCAATCTACGAAATCCTACGAACCTACGCACCCTAACCAAGGGCAAGAGTGATCACTCTAATCGCAAGATCAGTTGACTACAAGCTAGACCCATGGAGGCGATGAGCGCGAGCATTAGCCGGCTATGCCAGATGGTCCATGACGCCGGCCTGCGGCCCGGCACCGAGGAACGTCTCCATGTCATGCTTGAGGCCGCCAGGGTGAGGCCGCTTGGACGACAGCTTCGTCTCCTTGTTCGACAAGGTCCTCGTCGGCTTCCTCGACAAGTTCACCATCGTCAAGAAGCGCGCGGACGACCTTGACGTAAGCCTCCAGCCCACGCGCCCAGGCTCTGCGATGCCCGCCACCCTCAACGGCCTCTATGGTGACAAACTCTTTGACCCACTGGTGGCCCTGCGACTGCTCGCCGTCGCGCCTGAGAACGTCCACCTCGAGGTTGCGCTCGCCGCGCAACGCCTGGCGCAGCAAGACACCGTCGACATAATCACCCACGTCTAAGCGCAAATCGTCCACAAGGACTACTACGTGCCAGAGGAGAACGATAGGTCGCTGGCCTTCTTGACCCGCAGGGCAACCTTGGACGGCATTGTTCAGAAGCACGTTGAGCTCGCCGCCAACGCCGCTGCTCCTCACACGTCGGTTGGTGACCCGACGCACTAGGGCGTGAGGATGTGGTTGATGGATCCTTATGTATCTTTATCTTTCCGTCAAATCCATGTAGTATTATATGGTACTACTAGTAATTATCTTACCTTTCGCATCAACTTCATAATTTTTGTACGTACTCCATGCATGAACAGCGCCAGAACCTAACTTCTCATTACTCTAGGGAAATCATTATTTCTATCTGTCGGTCGCGCCATGGAGCAGAACCAAATTTGACAAGTTACAAGTTCAAAAGGAAAAGCTTGCCATGTTCGCGTCGCACCCCGCTGCCCACACGGTTGGTCCGGCACGCCGCTCAAGGGGGAATGTGTGCTGTGTTGCATTTTCACTTACAAGTGGGACCGCAGTTGAGCAAACGGACTACCAGCAAACCCCCACCCCACCCAGCGCGCGATGGCTGAGAAAACAGGAGGGAGAAGAGATGGTTGTAGCACAGACTCCAAGAAAATTGGTGTCCGATGCGACTCGTGTGGGTGGCGTGTGTCGTACTGCTAGACGTGAATGCTAGTTATGGCCCATGCCACCCCACTATATCGAGCCTATATCGAGGTGCTGGTTACGTACAACAAGTTTCCTGGAGTCCATGCTCAGCCCTCCTCTATCTCTCTTCTCAGCCAGCCAACAGACACGCAGAGCCCATCGTCTGTTTGCTCACATGCGGTCCCACATGTCAGTGAAAGCGCAAGAGGACCCACTGAACCTGCACATCTTTCACCTCGACGTGCTGGTGATAAAAACAAATTCAATAAAGATCTTCGGTGGCCGCTTTAGGAGTTACTCAAGAGTAGTAAGATTCTATTTACAGTTTAACCCAAGATGCACATCACGTGGCTTCAACTACCACTCCATTTTCTTGCATGACACGACCTGGATGCTGGATGTCCCACGTGTCGGCAAAAGGAGGCACACCGGAGGAGTAGGAAACACAGCAAGCCCTGTGCGTACATCATACTACGTACAAGCCCACCTCACACAGTCACGCTATCACCATATTTCTCGGCCTCTGTGCGACACCTAACTATTGGTTGGCTCTATGTGAGTGGCAACTTCATACTACTATGGATATTGGCTATACTACTACGACACAAACACTCCAAGAAGTGAGTCAAAAACCATTTATAAATTGATTTTATGACATGCATATGCAAATGTACCATTCATTACATACAACAAGCCATCAACACACAACGACAACGAGGATACATGTTGGATTATAGATTAGTTCCAACCAAACATTGACGACAAGGCTAGTGGGGAGCGGACGGTTGCCACAGAGGTCACACATTGACGACAAGGCCGTCCTGTCAGACCTAGCGCCTGCGCGGGATGGCTTCCGTCCCCCACACGAGCGAAGCCACTTGGCACCCCCACACAGTTGGTCCGCCATGCCGCTAGGACAACTCCAACGTGTACAGCTCGGACGCGCGCTCGCTCAGACCCCTTTCCCTCGATGCCCCGGAGCTACCGAACCACGGCTACGTGTTTTGCGCACCCGGCGGCCGGATTTGGAGCGGATCCGGTTGGGCTTGAGCTCGCCCGGTTGTGGGAGGCCGCGTCGTGCCATGGACTGGCCGGGCACCGGGCCGGAAGGCCCCGGCAAGGCCGCAAGGCCGCAAGGCCGCATGCAGGTACTGACTCCTCCTCTAGCCTCTCGGTTCTACATCGTCGGCGGTCCGCCGGCAGATACATGAATGGCGGTCCGCCAGGCTCGGTGCTGGCCCAAAAGCTCGTCGGCGCACCGTTGCCACTCATTACGTGTGACGACTGCCCAAAGAAGGTCTTGCGCCGCGTGTCTACAACGCCGGAACATCCCGGATGGGTGTTCATCAAGTGCTCAACCGATGGGGTATGTGTTACTTTATCTTCGGTTGTGCTCTCGGATTAGATTTGTTGTGCTAACTTAAAATTTTATTGTGTAGAATGGATGCAAGTTTTGGTATTGGGAAGAAGAGTACATCGATATATTAATAGAGCGCAATTTAGTAGATATTGTAGCACTTTTAGCTAGCATAGAGGCTAGAGATGAGCCTAGTGCACTTGTTGATAGAATAGAGGCTAGACATGAGACTAGATGCGAGGAAGCAACGTCTAGTTCTTTACACTCGAAGAAGAAAGAAGCACGCAAGATCGAGCCTCCGCAGATCAACAATGAATGCATCGAGAAGGCACTAATCCAACTTACAGGAGCAGTTATGGAAGTTGGATATCTTCTAAAATGTATTCTTGTGGTTCTTATTTTCTTTGGTCTTGCTTTTCTAGTCAAATTTTGGTGATATATTTCCATGTACTAAAAATCAATGATGAAAAAAAGATATGTGTTGGCAAAGAAAAATGTACGCGGCCGGGATGCGTCCGCGCGTTGGGCGCACGGCCACCGCATCCGAGAAATCGCCCGGACATGACCCCATTGCCCTACCCAAATGAACAGAATCCGGGCAAAACGAAGGTCTGTTTGGGGTCGTGCGTTGGAGTTGGCCTTACAAGTGGGACCACAGTTGAGGAAACCGACTATCGGCAAACCCCCACCTCGCCCGCCACGCGATGGCTGAGTTAGAGAAACGACAAGGTTGAAGAGATAGCTGTAGCACGGACTCCAAGAAATATGGTGTCAGATGGAAGTCATGCTGGTGGCGTGTGCCGTACTCCTGGACGTGAATGCTTGTTCTCGCCCATGCCACCCTACTAGTATATAATAGTAGTAGTATCGAGGATTTGAGGTGTTGGTTACGTATGGCGAACACATTAACATATGGCCCACCTGACACTGTGGCCAAATTTCCTGGAGTCTGTGCTAGGATAAAAAGTGTTCTTTGTGAGGGTGGGTGGCTGGTCTCAAGTTTAAAACTTGTTGTATTACGAACGTAGACGTAGAGATAGTGCAGCATGTGAAGCTAGTACAAATAGTGTACTATTGTTGGTTGGCCTCATCCGATAACCTGTTGCAATGCACGTACAATTATGTATTTGGAAAATATTTTTTTGCCTCATCACAGCACCCACTGAGAGAAGCGACTCGAAAGCCATTCATAAATTTAGTAAGTCTATCACAGGCATATCATTTTATTACATACAACAGTTCATCAACCCACAATGACAACGAGGATACATTATGAATAGTAAAGTTTTTATCACACAACAAATAACAAGCAATGAAATGAACTTCAACTCAACCAATCCTCGACGTTGGAAACACTTGCTTTGAACCACAAGTGATTCTCTGGGAAGCGCCAGCTACTGTCAATCTCGAGACCAATGCAGGACTGATCATCCAGGCTGAAGCGGCCTACTATATCACGACCAGGGTAGGGAACCATCGCAATGTCCGAGGTATAGATACAGTTGCTTCTCATAAATGGTAGTAACATTGTGTCAACAGTAGTTGGATCGCCTTTCACCATCATTGGATAGTTTGGTCCAAGGAAGAGCGAGTTTTCTCCAAGACTATCAATAATGTTCCAGGGAGAAGGTGTTGGCGCTCGCACACTAGTATCCATCCCAAATACCATGCAACGTGTGTTGGAATAGGTCCGGAGAGGGCGACCATGGGAGACAACAACTGCTTCCTTAGTAGTAACATCAGCAGTGGGCTATATACAGACAAGAAGGTGTGATCCATCAGAATAAGTAGCCAGGTGCCACTGAGTATATGGGCCCTCCTCGTCCTCATGCTCGTGATCATCACCATCGTCATCTCCCACTTGGTTATAATTTTTTTCATCTATAGGTGGTGGAATGTTCACAGGACCTTGGAAACACGAGAAGAAGGTTAATTAGTAAAGGGAAACTTGCTAACTCGCATGCATGTGGATGAAACAATTATAATTACGGTGGAAGACAAATGTACCGAAACTACGAGGATCCCATGCAAAAAACAGTGCCACGAGTGGTGGCAGCAAACACAAGACCATCGTATTGAATTGCATCACAGTACACATCTGTGCATAGAAACTGATTTTTGAGCAATATCCATCTAGTCGAACCATGAAGGACGGCAACAAGCTTGTCGAAGATAGCAACAACTCCATAGTTCCTGTAATGCCAAGAGCGGTTGGGAACTCGACAAATTGCTATCTTCCATAGAAGACAGTCACCATGATCGTATTTGAACGTGCATAGAATACCGGTGTGCTCAACCTCTGGGCAGCCTGAGATTTTGGAAGTGGAATCCGGTGATGAGTGTACACATTCACAAGTTCCCACTCGCAGTTGTACCCAATATAAACAACCCAATCTCCCTTTGCGCCTGCCCAAGCCTTGCCCTCAAGCGATGGCATCTTAACATCATACGCATCATTATCAAGCGGCATCAACTTGCACAAGGCGAAGCTTCCCTCGCCCCCGCGCCAGTCAGGAGGGTTCCGGCGAAGAAGATAGGGGAGATCAAACCGCTCCTGGACCCTTGGGTTCCTTGTAATGATGTTATTAGTTGAGTCGAGAATGGTCTTGAACGAACCTTCCATGCTAGCCGAGGTGATGACGTCGCACCGATCAATGAGTTCCTCCACCACGTCATCTTTCAGATCGGGGCAAGAATAACGTGGTCGTTTCCGGCCTGTTCCCTCCATGGAGAAGACGATCGAACAATGGCAGAAGGAAGGGTGAAGGCAAATGGAGGAGGGAGGAAGAGCGTGCGACAGCAGTTCCAAATCGAGAGGGAAAGGTGAAGAGTTGGTGGACGGTTGCCAGTTTGCCACGGTACACGAAGAGGCGCCTCGGCCTACACGTCCATTCGGAAATTGTACAAAAGGACTCGCCGTCGTCTCCCTGCCATGTTTGAACGAGACCACATGTCAACGAAACATGGTGTGTAATTTCTCGTGCAAAATGCGACCTGGCCGCGTTGGCCCAAGGTGCCGCATTAGTTATCGACATTTATTTATTTTAACATACAATCTGAGTGGATAGCTCATGTGGTCATCACACGTGAGCGGATATATAGGTGGGCTAGGTGGGCAGGCGACAACAATCTAAGTGCTAAAAGAATTGATCCAATGATTGGTTTTGTTTGGATTTTCCAACTATGACCATTGGATAGAGTGAATCAATGGCTTATGTTCAAAGTTATTCTCATACTATAGAATGGTATAGGAACATGGAGAGATTTGGTTGATTTTATATCGCTAAATAATATAAAATATTATGAGTGCAGACGCTCCACCGCGAGGTTTGTTGCTCCTTCTCGGTTGTCGGGAATCTATGTTCTTCCACTCTTTCGTTTAAGACATGAGCTTTGTTCATCCTTTTGCCGACACGCGGGACATCTATATGCCTCCATTTTAAAAATCATACTATATGCCTCCATGACACGCAGGACATCTAGCATCAAGGTGGCGTGTCATGCAAGAAAATGGAGATATGCAGTGCGTAAGTGAGTCGTGCACTTCGATGGCACCTAGTACTACGCAATATTTTTTCTCCTTGATGGCACGTGAATAGTGCACGTACTCAATGACAGAGCACGGGATGGTAGCCATGGACATGGTCGGCCCTTTTTGAAGAGAGTACTAATAAATAAGTAACTTTGATGTGTCCCGTCAACTCGCAGAACGATGAGAAGCTTGCTTTACTATGCCTTCTCCCTCGCCAACGCGTGCGCAGTGGCTCGCAACACGAGGAGAAACTTTTGCTTACAAGCGGTGGACGTGCAACAGTTCATTTGGTGTCAGATTGCCAGAAGTACTACTGTAGTACCATCATTATTGTTCGACTTCCGGAAGAGGAGAAGAGCCAAGCGCAAGGTCACCTACTAACCTAGTACAGTACTACTATAGCCAAAGCTGGTCCACCTTTTTAGAGCATGGTTAATTAGGCTGGTCATAATGGAAGTATCATAGCTAGTATCATGCATGCCAACTAGGCAATTTTGATGAGGTGTCATAAAATTAAATGAAGAAAGAGAGAGTTGAGTATCATATCATGATACCGTATCATAATAAATGTTATGCTATTATGAGTCATGCATGGCAATAAATAAAGTACTACATGATACTAGTATATGATACTATGCATTAGGGAGGTAGTATCATACACTAGTATCATATGCATGATACTAGTATATTATACTCCCCATTACAACCAGCCTTAATATAGGCGGCTCTTGCAGCGGCACATCATTTAGAGCAAGTACTCTCTTCGTAGGAACAAAGGAAGTGAAACAAAAGTTGGAGTGGATGCTAGATTGCCAATTAAAACATGATTACATAGGAAAAAAAATCCTATAGCATTCTATCCTATGAATCAAACGACCAATGTAGGAAAATTATGAGGGAGGGTCTCTCCAACAGTGTTCCTCGGCTCGCACCAAGCATCACGGTGGTCGAACTTGGAGTCATTCATCTGGTACACGTGGCATCTCAGATCTGGACACAAGGTGACGCGACCTCTCACTTCGTCCGCCATTTGAAGTGGCGCGCCAGTGGAGGGCTAGCATACTCCAATATTAGGTTGACTCTATGTGATGTGGCAACTTCATATACTAACCGGATGCTGGCTATACTACTACGGTACTCACACTCCAAGAAGTGACTCGAAAACCATTCATAAATTGAGTCTATGACATGCATTTGCAAATGTACCATTCATTACATACAACAAGTCATCAACATACAACGACAACAAGGATACATGTTGGATTATGGATTATTTCCAACAAAACATTCTAGTAAATACTGAAGTTTTCATCACACAACAAATAACAAGCAATGAAATGAACTTCAACTCAACCAATCCTCGGTGTTGGAAACGCTTGCTTTGAACCATAGGTGCTCTGGGAAGGGCCAGCTATTGTCAATATCGAGAGAAATGCAGGATTGATCATCCAGGCTGAAGCGGCATATATCAGGTCAAAGGTAGGAAACCACTGCAATGTCCGAGGTATAGATACAGTTGCTTCTCATAAATAGTAGTAACATTGTCTCAACAGCAGGTGGATCGCCTTTCACCATCATTGGATAGTTTGGTCCAAGGAAGAGCGAGTTTTCTCCAAGACTATCAATAGTGAACCAGGGAGAAGGTGTTGGCGCTAGCACACTAGTATCCATCCCAAATACCCTGCAACGGGTCTTGGAATAGGTACGGAGAGGGCGACCATGAGAGACAACACGTGCTCCCTCAGTAGTAACAATCTTAGTGCACTGTATACAGACAAGAAGAGGTGATCCATCGGAATTAGTTGCCAGGCGCCACTGAGTATATAAGTTCTGCTCGTCCTCATGCTCGTGATCATCACCATCGTCATCTCCCCCTTGGTTATAAATTTTTTCAAGTATATGTGGTGGAATGTTCACAGGACCTTGGAAACACAAGAATGTTAATTAGCAAAGGGAAACTTGCTAACCCGCATGCATGTGGATGAAACAATTATAATTACGGTGGAAGACAAACGTACCGGAACTACGAGGATCCCATGCAAAAACAGTGCCACGAGTGCTGGCAGTAAACACAAGATCCTCGTATTCAATTGCATCACAGTACTCATCCGTGTACAGAAACTAATTTTTGAGCAATATCCATGGACGAACCGTGGAATCGGTAACGACGCAACAAGCTTGTCGAAGATAGCAACAACTTCATAGTTCTCGTAATTCCAAGAGCGGTTGGGAACTCGACAAATTGCTTTCTTCCGTAGACGACAACCACCATGATCGTATTTGAATGTACGTAGATCATCTGTGTGCTCAACCTAAGGGCGCTCTGAGATTTTCGGAAGTGGAATCCACCGACGTGTGTACACATTCACAAGTTCCCACTCGCAATTGTACCCAATATAAACAACCCAATCTCCATTTGCGCCAGCCCAGGCTTTACCCTTAAGCGATGGCATCTTGACATCACACGTATTATTATCAAGCAGCATCAACTTGCACAAGGCGAGGCCTCCGTCATCCACGCCCATGCGAACAGGCTTATAGCAAAGAAAATAAGGGAGACCAAACCGCTCCTGGACCCTTGGGTTCCTTGTAATGATGTTATTAGTTGAGTCGAGAATGGTCTTGAACGAACCTGCCATGCTAGCTGAGCTGATGACGCCACACCGATCAATGAGTTCCTCCACCACGTCATCTTTCAGATCAGGGCAAGAATAACGTGGTTGTTTCTGGCTTGTTCCCTCCATGGAGAAGACGGCCAAACAATGGCAGAAGGAAGGGTGAAGGCAAATGGAGGAGGGAGGAAGAGCGTGCGATGGTAGTTCCAAATTGAGAGGGGAAGGCGAAGAGGTGGTGGACGGTTGCCATGGTACACGAAGAGGCGCCCGGCCTACATAGACATCCGTTTGGAAATTGTACAAAAGGACTCACCGTCGTCTCAGTGACATGTTGGAATGGGACCACATGTCAACGAAACATGGTGTGTCATTTCTCGTGCAAAATGCGATCTGGCCGCGTTGGCCCGAAGTGCCGCATTATTTCTCGACTTTATTTTTTTAATGGCGTGCCTTTCAGTTTTGAAGCACGACTAACTGGTACTGTATGCAGAGAAAATATAATCTACTCTACCACTACTCCACCTCTAGTACTAGTAGTAGAAAAAAGATATATAGGCTGGAGCTTCAGCGCTTTCTTGCTAAGGGCTGCCCACTTGCTTCTCGCACTATCACCCTCTCTCCAGATCTAAAAAAGACAGCCTCTCTCTCCCTCCTCACCGGTGGTCACAGATCCGCCGGGGAAGAAAAGGACGTGCAGTGTTGACGCACTCCTCGTCGGCGAGCGAGGTCACGCACTGACGACAAGGCCGTCCTCTCAGACCTAGCGCCCGCGCGGGATGGCCTCCGTCCCCAAGCTCGTTGCCGTAGTGTGTGCGGAGGACGACGACCACGAGCGAAGCCACTTCCCTCCGACCCTCAGGTATGCTACTTCTTTTCGAACCATACCCTTGTTCTATTGCCCCATCTGCCACATCGCTGCATGTGGATCTTTTTCCACTCCACCATCTTCCCAATTTGCTATCCTCTGCTCTGCTGGTCACTCAGAGGAAAACCTTAATTTGCACTATTAAAGGAAACCCTACTTCATCCAGACTAATCCATGTCTGGGTTGAATAAGGAAAGGAAGGGAGACTGTACTGTCCAAGAGAGTAGGCATTGAATCCGCATCTAGGTTGAAAAGGGGAAACTCAGTAGCTAAGGAACAAGTCTCGTGTCTCTTGGTTGAAGAAGGGTAGAAAGGCATGACAACGCAATAGAGAATGACCAGGTCGATCGGTTTGTTGTTCTCACATAGAAAAAGGTGGCTAAAGAGAACAAAAATGGGACGTAATCCACATATGCTGCCTGGATATTTGTTGCTCTGGGCAACCATACGTCCCTCACCACTCTATGCGTCCGTGGAGGTACATCGTACTGGTGCGCCCACTGTCTGAATGGGCCTCCCATGCTCTTATTGTCACTTTTTTGCTGTTAGTATAACGTCAATAGTCAAGTCAAGCAATGCTACTGCTAAAGTGATGCCACATTTAACTAATGCCGCACTCAGTCTAATGCCACCGATAAATTTAAGCATTGCAATTTCATGTCACTGGATTATTTCAGGGTTAGCTGTTGATTGTGGATGTATTAAAGATTTTTCAGCTAAGGCATTCTAATGCTGTTGCACAGCCAGTATACCAACGATGAATTTTGTTACTACCTTCAGATTTTTGCACTGTTAATGCTTATAGATTACATATCTCACTTTCATGAGATAAGTCAATTTTTTTGTACAGTGTCAAGAGGAAAGGTCAAGAGTGGGCACCTCCTCCTCCGGCTGTTCTCTTGATTCGTTCGATCAAGTTTTTATGTTTGACCGATTATCAAGATTGGGATAGCAATTTTTAGGCCCCCTCGAGTTCGAAATGATATTTACCTTGAAGGTACATGGTTTGCAATTTTTTATACTGTCATTAGTTAATAATACTAGTTACCTTTAGACTTTTGTATTTGGTTTAATGCTCATGCACAGTTAGTATACCAATGCTGAAACTTGTTACCTTTGCATTTTGTATTGTTAATTCTTATAGAAATCTTCCAGTGCTAGAGTTTATTAAAATCTGTTCAGTAAAACCATTGTACTGTACCCTGTAATAAAATAACTACTCTACTGTTGCACTAGCCACTGGATTAGTGTATATTTGTACTATTCGAATGGTGTTGCATTAGCGTATGGACATAAATAAAGTGTGGCAAGCTTTCCCAGATATGTGCTCAAGAAAACTACTACCTGTTTTCTAAATACTAGACGTTGGGTACTTTAAATTGAACTGCGAAAACGTCTTATATTAAGGAACAGAGGGTGTAGAGTTCACTCAAATTATCCCTGTAAATCTAGTCACACCTTTGTTAAAATTAATGTTCATTATGTTATCGAAGGAGGTTTGTATGTTTGTCTCTAATGCCTGTCGACTACATACCTGACATCATGATGTAATGTTAAGTCATTTCCTTCTGTACAGTGTCACTAAATTGTCAAGGTGGTGATGGCATTTTATTTTAGTTGAACTGCACAAAATATGCTTAAAAGAAGAGGAAAGGTCAGGATTCGATCATTCTTTCAGAAAGAACTATATATGCCTTCCTGACATCAGCCGCTGTTACCTTATTTATTCCTTCAAACAGGTGGTTAGAAACAGTCTTGCTACCTTTTCCCATTTAGAAATTGGAATGCTTATATTTGTGAGTCTATGCTTCAATTAGTGCCACTTTTTATAGTAATCGCACTTTCAATATCTATGCAAACAGGGATGCTCGATTTTAGTGGAACTGCACAAAAAGTCCAAATGGTTCAACATTAGGAGCATGTTTTCTTCCAAATGTTATATCCAATTGGTGGCACTATGAGCTGTTCATTACGAAGGTACATGGTTTGCTACTATCTTGCTACTCTTTTTGTACTATCATTAGATAGTAATACTAGTGGTTTGCATGTGAATTTATTGGCAGGGTGGACCTACATTGGAGGTGCAGGACATGATTCAATGATTGGATGCTCAATTTCGGTTGTATCGATTTCACCTCTTCCATCAATGCGAACATGGATATCCTTGGTCTGATGAAAAATATGCGCTATATTTCTGCTCTGAACCAGCAAATCAATTCAGCATGAAATTGTCCCGGGCAAAACATGACAATATCAGATTGTCCAGTGCAAAACATGACAGATGCTAAGCGGAAGAGATGTGTTTAAACCGAAAATACAAGGTGGGGTATATGTTTACTAGCTGCTTGATATTTGTGCAGATAGAGATGTCTGCCCGTTGCTATTTGGCAAACAAACAAAGTGACCGCAATTTTGGTTGAACTGCACAAGAGAATAGTATAGTCACTACATGCAGTGCCATTTGAAAATAGACACAGAAAGATTGGATAGTCACTTCATGAACTGCAGAAAAGTAGTATTGTACTATTTATTGGCCAACACTAGGTGCTTCATTGCTTTGGTCTGATTATACAATGGGCATCATTTTGCCTAAGTTAAAGTTTGTATTCTGAAAATAGTCTCGCCGTGTGATCGAGAGAAGACCAAATCATATTGCAGTGGATGTTCCTCCATCATGTGTGGTTCATTCTCATGGTTCCAGCTATAGGTGAAACCACTTACGTTTGCAAGAGGAATTGTAGATTTCACAAACAAATTTGTCTTTTAGTCTGTACTGAATGTTGGCCAAGGGAAGCATCCTTGTTAGTAGGAAGAACAGATGTTTTTTTAGTTCTTTGCTTTTGGAGCTACATATTTGTATATGATCTGTGAATGATTGAGATGCATTAACATGTTGGTCTTATGTATGGGAATCGTACTAGTTGGTTTTGAATTTGGGCTACTAATGTGAACATATTACAATGCCAGGCCTGTGAGTCTCATGTGAACATTTCGAACGGATCAGCTCTTACTGCTGTGCACAGCATGATCCTTATTTCTGTGTTCTCAGTGTTTACAAGTTACTAGCTAATAGTTCCTTATTTCTGTCCGCTCAGTGTGTACAAGTTACTGATCGATCACTAGCTAGCCTACTAATGCGCTCCTGGCAGTTTTAGTGGCGACGCAAGATCCAAAGTGGCAGTTTTTTGAAAAAAAATGCCTACCTCTGAAGAAACTGACAAGCTGCTCTGAAGAAAATGCCATGTGAATCTGAAGAAACTGCCAGCAAAAACGTTCGCAAACGCCCTATCTCGTAGCTAACGTTCATCAGCTAATGCGATCGTACACGTACACCATCCAACCTACTCGATCCTACACGGATAAATAGCGGATCACGCACGTACTACCTCCTTTCCGGTTTGCAGGGCTTAATTCAAAAATCTAACCAACCAAGGTAGATGATGAGTGGTGGAATCATTTTTGACAAGGAGGGAGTACCTCATCTGGATGATTCGAGTGCACTTCTTTGACCGTCATGCCGGCGTGCGACCCAGCATGGACGGGACGCACCACTGACGGGAGGGGACGACACAGTCATAATTTCGGTTTTTCTAGTTTTCCACGGAAAGCTGGCGTGCTAAGGCATGCCTTCTTATGCATTGAATCCGATGACTGCGATGACCGTCGTGTTTTCTGCGACACGCTAGTTCGCCTACCTTCCACCTATAATTACTGTTTCCCAGGCTTCTCCGGTGGCACCATCACCCAACTCGCCCTATCCTCATAAGCCCCCACCGGCCCGACATCGCTCGCCACTTATCCTCGCTCTCGCCATGTCCGCCATGCCCCCGCCCATCCGCGATAGGCGACGCTAGAGGCGGTCACCGCCGGAACTAGTGTTCGGTTTTTCACCGGAAGGCAGACGGAGGGAGGAGGCATCCTATCGGTCTTTAGATGGCAATGCGGAGTATGAGGAGTTGTTGGAGCGTGATTTCCTGGCGGAGGAGTAGCGTATTGCCGATTTGCGCCGCCAGTGGGACATGGAGCAGCAGTGCACCGACGCTCTGAGTCGCGAGCAGAGCGCCCGCAACTGGGCCGACTACGTGGAGGCCGGTGCCCGACAAATTGCCCTGGAGGCTGTCGGGCATGCACGCGTTCGCGACACCAAATTTTACTACAAGCTCGTCAAGTGGGGTTCCCACTTAGAAGCCGAAGCTTCGGTGGACCACGCCGGCAAGGAAAGGGCCAACGCGCGTGAGCAACGCGCCCTATCGCACCACTGGCAAGTCCGAGGCGAGGCGGAGGACGTCGGTGCCGGCGTTTAGCGTGTACCGCAGATGGCGGCCGGCAATGTGTAGTTAGCTAAGAGTAAGTTAGTACTTGTACACTACTAGAGAATTAGTGGGAGTAGAGAGTTAACTTGGCTATGATGGTTGTCAACGTGGAAGTTCAGTACTCTATATCTGGATCAGACCTGTTACTTTGCTCTGAATGTTGAACTTTCCATTTGAATGTACGGAATGGGCTGTTATTTTTTTAAATGGGTTGTATTTGTCCGCCACGGGTTTAGAGGCTGACTTATGGCCTACCAGGTTGATGCGTACACAATCAGGAGATGATTGTACGTGGAGAGGATGACAGCAGGGACCCACCAAGGTCATGGCAGTACGCAAGCAAGTGCCTCCTTATTTCAAGCCAATAAAAAAGGCTCCTCCTAATGGATTTCTGACATCTGGGTCCCATGCCGTTGTCAACGTAGTCAATAAACGAGAGAATTGCACAACGAGCGGCTGACACCAGGGACCCAGCAGCTCGCCCAGTTATTTTGGTTTTGGGTTAATTTGATAAATGCCACTCCAAATCTGGTGATTCCGAGAAATGCCACTGCAATTTCCAAACTTTGAAAAATGCCATTTCATGCCATTTCCAGTGGAATTTTTCGAAGTCTGGAGTGGCGTTTTTCAAAGTTTGCAAATTGCAGTGGCATTTTTCAAAGATTGCATAAATTGCAGTGGCATTTTTCAAAGTTTGGAAATTGCAGTGGCATTTTTATGAATCGCCATAATTTGAGTGACATTTATCTAATTTGTTTTTGAGACGGAAGCAGGGTGTCAACTGGGCTGTGCGGGGCACCCTGGCCTGTCTAGGCAGCCTTTTCTTTTATGTTTACGACAGACCAACCCAGTAGTTTTTTTGTTCTTTCTAAAAATGGCTAGCCCAGTTTTTTTGTGATTTTTCAAGTAAGTCGCTTTGTCAGGCCTGTTGGGCTGCAAACTTTCAAGACGAGGAGAGCTTCATTCGGCTGGCCGATAAAATGGCCTATCAGTAATGAGAAATGGGCTATACATTTTTAAAACACATCAAACCGGCAATTGGTTTCAATTTTTTTTTCATTTCAAGATTTTATATTGCATTGATTTTTATGCGTGGACAATTTGTTGGATTTTATATTGATATACATTTATTTTTAAAATCAGTTTGAATGTGACTCAAAATTTCGGGATTAAAAACGGTTCGGACCGCACCGAAATATGCAAATTTTCGTATAATTTTTTAACCGTGGCCACAATATGGGCTGTAATGCTCACAAAAAGAATATGGGCTCCAAAAAAAACCTTAAGAATTAGCAAATGGGCTGTAAATTATTAGAAATAATGGCAGATGGGCTGTATGCTGTTTCCCACAGATTTGAGGCTTTCCTAAAAAAAGGTTGATGCTCAAGCAGTAACCGTTGGATGTCCATCCAACGGCCGTCGTGCTTCTTCAATCTCTGCTCTTCCTGCTCCAATCGCTCAAACAAGCGCTGGCGGGACTGCCTGCTCCCTCCTCCCGCGGCCGGCTGTGCTGCCGCGCAGGCCTCACCGCCCCAACGTACTCCCATCGCTGGCCTAGCCATCCCTCTACTCACTCACACCTGTTGTTATTCTCTGGCGACGGCAGCCGAACCAGTCAACCCTCGTACTCCCCACTGCGTGGGTAGTCACTGCCTTGTCTTCCCCTGGTCTGTGTCGTTCCCTTTGTAGGCCTCGCCATCGTCCACCGCCCTGGTGCTCTCGGCGCGGCATGGTCAACGTGGTCAATGATACGTCTCCAACATATCCATAATTTTTTATTGTTCCATGCTATTATATTATCCATCTAGGATGTTTTATATGCATTTATATGCTATTTTATATGATTTTTGGGACTAATCTATTAACCTAGAGCCCAGTGCAAGTTTCTGTTTTTTCCCTGTTTTTGAGTATCGCAGAATAGGAAAACCAAACGGAGCCCAATTGACCTGAAATTTGACGGAGATTATTTTTGGACGAAAAGAAGCCCACGGAGTATCGGAGATGGGCCAGAAGAGTCCCGACGCACCCATGAGGGTGGGGGGCACGCCCTACCCCCTGGGCGCGCCCCCTACCTCGTGGACGCGTCGCAGACCCCCCTGGGTTGTTCCCGACGCCAACACCACTTATATATACCCAAACTTCCAAAACATAACCTAGATCGGGAGTTCCGCCACCGCAAGCCTCTGTAGCCACCAAAAACCAATCGGGACCCTGTTCCGGCACCCTGCCGGAGGGGGGATCAATCAACGGTGGCCATCTTCATCATCCCGGCGCTCTCCATGACGAGGAGGGAGTAGTTCACCCTCGGGGCTGAGGGTATGCACTAGTAGCTATGTGTTTGATCTCTCTCTCTCTCGTGTTCTTGATTTGGAACGATCTTGATGTACCGCGAGCTTTGCTATTATAGTTGGATCTTATGATGTTTCTCCCCCTCTACTCTCTTGTAAGGGATTGAGTTTTCCCCTTGAAGTTATCTTATCGGATTGAGTCTTTAAGGATTTGAGAACACTTGATGTATGTCTTGCATGTGCTTATCTGTGGTGACAATGGGATATTCACGTGATCTACTTGATGTATGTTTTGGTGATCAACTTGCGGGTTCAGTGACCTTGTGAACTTATGCATAGGGGTTGGCACACGTTTTCGTCTTGACTCTCAGGTAGAAACTTTGGGGCACTCTTTGAAGTTCTTTGTGTTGGTTGAATAGAGGAATCTGAGATTGTTTGATGCATATCGTATAATCATACCCATGGATACTTGAGGTGACATTGGAGTATCTAGGTGACATTAGGGTTTTGGTTGATTTGTGTCTTAAGGTGTTATCCTAGTACGAACTCTATGATAGATCGAACGGAAAGAATAGCTTCGTGTTATTTTACTACGGACTCTTGAATAGATCGATCAGAAAGGATAACTTTGAGGTGGTTTCGTACCCTACAATAATCTCCTCATTTTTCTTTGCTATTAGTAACTTTGGAGTGACTCTTTGTTGCATGTTGAGGGATAGTTATATGATCCAATTATGTTATTATTGTTGAGAGAACTTGCACTAGTGAAAATATGAACCCTACGCCTTGTTTCCTAGCATTGCAATATCGTTTACGCTCACTTTTATCGCTTAGTTACCTTGCTGTTTTTATATTTTCAGATTACAAAAACCTATATCTATCATCCATATTGCACTTGTATCACCATCTCTTCGCCGAACTAGTGCACCTATACAATTTACCATTGTATTGGGTGTGTTGGGGACATAATAGACTCTTTGTTATTTGGTTGCAGGGTTGCTTGAGAGAGACCATCTTCATCCTACGCCTCCCACGGATTGATAAACTTTAGGTCATCCACTTGAGGGAAATTTGCTACTTTCCTACGAACCTCTGCACTTGGAGGCCCAACAACGTCTACAAGAAGAAGGTTGCGTAGTAGACAGCAAGCAATTTCTGGCGCCGTTGCCGGGGAGGTGAGTGCTTGAAGGTATATCTTTAGATCTTGAAATCGAATCTTTTAGTTTCTTGTTTTATCACTAGTTTAGTCTATAAAAGAAAACTACAAAAAAAATGGAATTAAGGGTGCCTCATATGCTTCATCTTTTTAATGTCTTTCGTGGAAATGATGGAAAGGAAAATTGTGCTCAAGTACTAGAAGAAGAATTACATAGAATGCTTGGCATAAAAAATGTGAATGATGAGCATGATTGCAATGTTTTTAGTATGAACTCTTTGAATACCCATGATACTAATGATATGCAAAGCCACAAGCTTGGGGATGCTATGTTTGATGAAGATGATATGTTTAGTCCCCCAAGTTTTGATGAGCAAATTTATTATGATGAAAGCATGCCTCATATTTATGATGATTATTGTGATGACACGTATGCTATAAAGAATAAAGATAACCATGAAACTTGTCATCATGATTTTAATTTTGAATTGGATTATGCTTCACATGATAGTTATTTTGTTGAGTTTGCTCCCACTACTATTGATGATAATACATTTGCTTATCTGGAGAGTAGTAAAATTTCTATGCAAGTAGATCATGAAAAGAATGCTTTATGTGCTGGTTATATGGTTGAATTCATTCATGATGCTACTGAAAATTATTATGAGAGAGGATCATATGCTTCTACATATTGCAATAATATCAAGTTTCCTCTCTATGTGTTGAAAATCTTGAAGATTTGCTTGTTTTACCTTCCTATGCTAGTTGTTTCATGTTCCTATAAGTTGTTTGCTCACAAAATCCATATGCATAGGAAGTGGGTTAGACTTAAATTTGCTAGTCATATTCTTCATGATGCTCTCTTTATGTTTCAATTCTTATATTTTATGTGAGCATCATTGAAATCATCATGCCTAGCTAGGGGCGTTAAACGTTAGCGCTTGTTGGGAGGCAACCCAATTTTATTTTTGTTCTTTGCATTTCGCTCCTGTTTAGTAAGAAATAATTCATCCAGCCTCTGTTTAGATGTGGTTTTATGTTTTAATTAGTGTTTGTGCCAAGTAGAACCTTTGGGAAGACTTGGGTGAAGTCTTTGCGATCTTGCTGTAAAAAACAGAAACTTTAGCGCTCACGAGATTAGCTGCCATTATTTACTGGAGAGTGATTTTAGGTTGATTATTTTTGCAGATGATTAATAGACAAATTACTCAGGTCCACCAATTTATTTCAGAATTTTTGGAGTTCCAGAGGTATACGTTTGATACAGATTGCTACAGACTGTTCTGTTTTTGACAGATTCTGTTTTCTATGTGTTGTTTGCTTATTTTGATGAATCTATGAGTAGCATCGGAGGGTATGAAACATAGAGAAGTTGGAATACAGTAGATATTACACCAATATGAATTTAGAATGAGTTCACAACAGTACCTAAGTGGTGATTTATTTTCTTATACTAACGGAGCTTACGAGTTTTCTGTTGAGTTTTGTGTTGTGAAGTTTTCATGTTTTGGGTAAAGATTCGATGAACTATGGAATAAGGAGTGGCAAGAGACTAAGCTTGGGGATGCCCAAGGCACCCCAAGGTAATATTCAAGGACAACCAAGAGCCTAAGCTTGGGGATGCCCTGGATGGCATCCCCTCTTTCGCCTTCGTTCATCGGTAACTTTACTTGGAGCTATATTTTTATTCACCACATGATATGTGTTTTGCTTGGAGCGTCATTTTTTTTTTGCTTGCTATTTGAATAAAATACCAAGATCTTAAATTCTTAAATGTTAGAGAGTCTTCACATAGTTGCATAATTATTGAACTACTCATTGATCTTCACTTATATCTTTCGGAGTAGTTTGTCATTTGCTCTAGTGCTTCACTTATATATTTTTAGAGCACGATGGTGGTTTTATTTTGAAGAAATAGATGAACTCTCATGCTTCACTTATATTATTTTGAGAGTCTTAAACAGCATGGTAATTTGCTTTGGTTATGAATTTAGTCCTAATATGATGGGCATCCAAGAGGGGTATAATAAAAACTTTCATATAAAGTACATTGAATGCTATGATAAGTTTGATTCCTTATGATTGTTTTGAGATATGAAGATGGTGATATTAGAGTCATGCTAGTTGAGTAGTTGTGAATTTGAGAGATACTTGTGTTAAAGTTTGTGATTCCCGTAGCATGCACGTATGGTGAACCGTTATGTGATGAAGTCGGAGCATGATTTATTTACTGATTGTCCTCCTTATGAGTGGCGGTCGGGGACAAGCGATGGTCTTTTCCTACCAATCTATCCCCCTAGGAGCATGCGCGTAGTACTTCGTTTCGATAACTAATAGATTTTTGCAATAAGTATGTGAGTTCTTTATGACTAATGTTGAGTCCATGGATTATACGCACTCTCACCCTTCCACCATTGCTAGCCTCTCTAATACTGCGCACCTTTCGCCGGTATCATACACCCACCATATACCTTCCTCAAAACAGCCACCATACCTACCTATTATGGCATTTCCATAGCCATTCTGAGATATATTGCCATGCAACTTACCACCGTTCCATTTATTATGACACGCTTCATCATTGTCATATTGCTTTGCATGATCATGTAGTTGACATCGTATTTGTGGCAAAGCCACCGTTCATGATTTTCATACATGTCACTCTTGATTCATTGCACATCCCGGTACCCCGCCGGAGGCATTCACATAGAGTCATATTTTGTTCTAAGTATTGAGTTGTAAGTAAAAAAAAGTGTGATGATCATCATTATTAGAGCATTGTCCCAGTGAGGAAAGGATGATGGAGACTATGATTCCCCCACAAGTCGGGATGAGACTCCGGACGAAATAAATAAATAAAAGAGGCCAAAGAAGCCGCAAAAATAAGAGGCCATAAAAAAAGAGAAGGCCAAAAAAAAACAATGAGAGAAAAAGAGATAAGGGGCAATGCTACTATCCTTTTACCACACTTGTGCTTCAAAGTAGCACCATGATCTTCATGATAGAGAGTCTCCTATGTTGTCACTTTCATATACTAGTGGGAATCTTTCATTATAGAACTTGGCTGGTATATTCCAATGATGGGCTTCCACAAAATGCCCTAGGTCTTCGCGAGCAATCGAGTTGGATGCACACCCACTTAGTTTCTTTTGTTGAGCTTTCATACACTTATAGCTCTAGTGCACCCGTTGCATGGCAATCCCTACTCACTCACATTGATATCTATTGATGGGCATCTCCATAGTCCGTTGATATGCCTAGTTGATGTGAGACTATCTTCTCCTTTTTTATCTTCTCCACAACCACCATTCTATTCCACATATAGTGCTATGTCCATGCCTCACACTCATGTATTGCGTGAAAATTGAAAAAGTTTGAGAACATCAAAAGTATGAAACAATTGCTTGGCTTGTCATCGGGGTTGTGCATGATTTAAATATTTTGTGTGATGAAGATAGAGCATAGCCAGACTATATGATTTTGTAGGGATAACTTTCTTTGGCCATGTTATTTTGAGAAGACATGATTGCTTTGTTAGTATGCTTGAAGTATTATTATTTTCATGTCAATATTAAACTTTTGTTTTGAATCTTATGGATCTGAATATTCTTGCCACAATAAAGAAGATTACATTGATAAATATGTTAGGTAGCATTCCACATCAAAAATTCTGTTTTTATCATTTACCTACTCGAGGACAAGCAGGAATTAAGCTTGGGGATGCTTGATACGTCTCCAACGTATCTATAATTTTTGATTGTTCCATGCTATTATATTATCCATCTAGGATGTTTTATATGCATTTATATGCTATTTTATATGATTTTTGGGACTAACCTATTAACCTAGAGCCCGGTGTCAGTTTCTATTTTTTCCTTGTTTCTGAGTATCGCAGAAAAGGAAAACCAAACGGAGTCCAATTGACCTGAAATTTGACGGAGATTATTTTTGGACCAGAAGAAGCCCACGGAGTATCGGAGATGGGCCAGAAGAGTCCCGAGGCACCCACCAGGGTGGGGGGCGCGCCCTACCCCCCTGGGCGCGCCCCCTACCTCCTGGCCGCCTCGGAGACCACCCTGACTTGTTACGAACGTCAACACCTCTTATATATACCCAAACTTGCAGAACATAACCTAGATCAGGAGTTCCGCCACCGCAAGCCTCTGTAGCCACCAAAAACAAATCGGGACCCTGTTCCGGCACCCTGCCGGAGGGGGGATCCATTACCGGTGGCCATCTTCATCATCCCGGCGCTCTCCATGACGAGGAGGGAGTAGTTCACCCTCGGGTCTGAGGGTATGTACCAGTAGCTATGTGTTTGATCTCTCTCTCTCTCTCTCTCTCTCGTGTTCTTGATTTGGCACGATCTTGATGTACCTCGAGTTTTGCTATTCTAGTTGGATCTTATGATGTTTCTCCCCCTCTACTCTCTTGTAATGGATTGAGTTTTCGGTTTGAAGTTATCTTATCAGATTGAGTCTTTAAGGATTTGAGAACACTTGATGTATGTCTTGCATGTGCTTATCTGTGGTGACAATGGGATATTCACGTGATCTACTTGATGTATGTTTTGGTGATAACCTTGCGGGTTTAGTGAACTTGTGAACTTATGCATAGGGGTTGGCACACGTTTTTGTCTTGACTCTTAGGTAGAAACTTTGGGGCACTCTTTGAAGTTCTTTGTGTTGGTTGAATAGATGAATCTGAGATTGTGTGATGCATATCGTATAATCATACCCACGGATACTTGAGGTGGCATTGGAGTATCTAGGTGACATTAGGGTTTTGGTTGATTTGTGTCTTAAGGTGTTATCCTAGTACGAAATATATGATAGATCGAACGGAAAGAATAGCTTCGTGTTATTTTACTACGGACTCTTGAATTGATCGATCAGAAAGGATAACTTTTAGGTGGTTTCGTACCCTACAATAATCTCCTCATTTGTTCTCTGCTATTAGTAACTTTGGAGTGACTCTTTGTTGCATGTGGAGGGATAGTTGTATGATCCAATTATGTTATTATTGTTGATAGAACTTGCACTAGTGAAATTATGAACCCTAGGCCTTGTTTCCTAGCATTGCAATATCGTTTACGCTCACTTTTATCGCTTAGTTACCTTGCTGTTTTTATATTTTCAGATTACAAAAACCTATATCTATCATCCATATTGCACTTGTATCACCATCTCTTCGCTAAACTAGTGCACCTATACAATTTACCATTGTATTGGGTGTGTTGGGGACACAAGAGACTCTTTGTTATTTGGTTGCAGGGTTGCTTGGGAGATACCATCTTCATCCTACGCCTCCCACGGATTGATAAACCTTAGGTCATCCACTTGAGGGAAATTTCTACTGTCCTACAAACCTCTGCATGTCGGGTGGTAGGTGCGACATATGCCAACAGGTGGCTTATCATTGTGGGAGCCAGTAAGACGTCGCCGGTGCCTGGAAACGGGATGAGGCGAAGACATGCACGCTGGCGAATCTTACCCAGGTTCGTGGCTCTCCGTGGAGTTAACACCCCTAGTCCTGCTCTACGGGGTCTCCGCATGATCACTAGATCAAAACGAGTAGCTACAAGTGCTCCTTGAGCTGTCGGATTCGAGGGAGAAGAGGAGCAAGGCTAGCTCTCACTTTCCTCTCTATATGGTGTGTGTGTAACTCTATGAGACCAACCCTTTGCATGGGTGCCCCGGGGGGTTTATATAGGCCTACCCCCCGGGGGTACAATTGTAATCCAGCTGGGCGCGGGTCCCAGCCGTCAGTGTCTGTGTTCGCCGGCTTCTCCGCCGGCCATTGGGGCCCGCCGACTGGTGGGTCCCGCCGGCTGCCGGCCTCTTGGTCGACAGGCCGGCCCCACCGCTTGGGGGTCTTGTCGGCGGCTGGTTACTGTTGCCTCGCCCCTGATGACGAGGGCTTCGTCGAGGTAAGCGTGGCTACAGTGTGCCGCCTTGTGGGCTCTCACTGTAGCCTTACCTTGTCTTGTCTCCTTAATGTGGCACATGTTTCGAGGGAGGGGGGTAGCCGGCTTCTGGGGGCCGGCTACGCCCCTGGCCGACTAGGGGAGGCCGGGCTGCCTTCGAGCGTCTCGCTGGCTAAAGGGGCCCGCCGCCCGCGGGCCGTACCGGCGTCTGTCGTGGATGACGTCGAGGCCAACATGGCTACAGTGCCGCGCCGGACGGGAGATGGCTGACCCGTACGGTGTCCTGTGGCCATGCCTGCTTCGGGATTCGGGGGTAGTGGGCTGTACTGTGGCCACGCCCCGTCTTATCTCCGTTATGTGGGCATAGTTTTGGTGGGTGGGGTCTTGGCCGGCTTCTTTGAGTCGGCGTTCTTCATGGCCGGCTTTTGGGAGTCGGTCCCTTTGGAGCCGGCTTCCTGGAGTCGGCCATCTCGTAGCTATCTTGGGGGAGGTTTCTGGGAATGGGTCGCCTTCTGAGAGTCGGCCCCTGGGATAGTCGGCCGGGGGAGGGCGGCCCTGTGCTTCGAATGCTTGAAGGCTCAAATGGCCTGATAATTCCTTGAGAAGCCAGGGGGAGTCGGTTAGGCTACCCGTGGCTATTTACTCCAACAGTAGTCCCCGAAGCTGATTGAGCTTCGAGGTGGGGTGGGAGTCGAGAAGCTCGGTCAACTTCCTATCTTGACAAGCCGGCAGCTGGGAGCCAGCTTCGGCTAGGCGCGCCGTCTTGGCAAATTTTTTTGAAGTCGGAGGGCGGGAGTCTACCGGCGCGCGCACCGGGCCGCGGGCCGGCCACTGGCCGCGTGCGAACCACGTGGCATCCCTTGGCTAAAAAGCCTGCCAGCCCACGTGCGTGATGAGACGTCGCCGCAGGTCGGGGGCCCACCACTCCTACGCCCGGGCCCAGGCGCGGATTCTCTGTGGCCCAAAGCCGCCCGCACGTCTTCCTGCGGCGGTTTCGGCACGCCTTTAGGGCGTAATAATCGCGGGGCGTGGGGGGAGTGGGTGCAGTTAATCCCACGTCCCACCCCACGCCTCGCCTCCTCGGCTTCACCGTGCGAAGCTACAAGTAGGGGGAGGGGGGGAAGCGGCAGGCGCTCGCACGCCCCTCTCCTCTCCGCCATCTTCTTGCTTCTGCTCTTTCTTGCAACAGCGCCTCGCCGCCGCACCGTTCTACCACTCGATTCTCCACCGCCGCGCTCATTCTCGCCAGCCCTACGCCGCGATGCAGTACGGCGGGGATTGGGACGGCTCCAACGTCCATGAGGATCATGTCGAGTTCCTCCGCAAGACGCGGCGGCTTCCCGGCGCGGACAAGGTGCGGGTCCATCTCGCGCCGGCGAAGGAGATCACGCCGGAGCCGGAGGAAGGCGAGCGGGTGGTCTTCCGCTCGCATTTCTTGCGGGGCATCGGCTTGCCCGCGAGCGCCTTCTTCCGCTCCTTTCTCGAATTCTACCAACTCCAGCCGCACCACCTCACGCCGAACACGGTGGTGCTGCTGTCCGCCTTCGTCACCTTATGCGAAGGCTACCTCGGCGTCCTCCCCACCCTCGAGCTCTGGGGGGAGTTCTTCCAGTCCAAGCTGGGCACGCGTATGCAGGGCGTGCCGGCTCAGAGTGGCGCCTTCATCGCGATGCGGAGGGTGATTGCCGACAACCCCTTCCCCATCATCACGCTGATCCAGTCGGTGAAGCTATGGCAGAAGTCATACTTCTATGTGAAGAACGTCGCCCCGCAGGGCTACTACGTCAATCTGCCGGCTTACGAAGCCGGCCCGCTGGCGGGTAGGCGGCCCCAGTGGTCCTATTGGGCCGTGACGCTGACGCCGGCTGGAGCCGCAGCTGTCGCCCGACTGCGGGTGATGATTCAGTTGGAGGGCCTATCGGGGCCCGACCTGCTGGCCGCCTTCATCACGCGCCGGGTGCTCCCGCTCCAGAGCCGCCCTCATCTGATCTGTCAGATGAGCGGCCAGCTCGATCCGAGTCGGATGTGCAGCAAAGACATGCCGCGCGACGAAGTGGCCCATATGGTGAACTACCTTGTGAACTACAAGCTCTCTGCAGAGTGGCAGTTTGGCAAGGAGCCGTATTGCCAAGCTCACCCGCCGCCCACGGTATGATCTCTTTTTCTCTTTCTCCTCTCTCAGTTTTGTCACCGAGTTCCTTTTGGCCGACTCTGACTAGTCGGCTTGTCTGGACAGAGCCCTCTTGTTCGGCCTGCAGGCGAGTCGGACGCGGAGTGCCGATTCGTCCCCGACCGGGCGGAGCACGATCTGGAGGACCCCGACTTGGGGGCGGCCGCCATGGATGACAACACCGAGGCGGGCGGTGGCCAAGCCGGCGGCGAGGCAGGCGGCTCCGGGCTTGGAGTCAGCTTCGACGACTGGCTGGACGATGACGAGGCGGAAGTCGTCCCACGCCGCCAGCCGGCGCCTGGCCACGGTGCGGGTTCCTTTGCCGCGCCGCCTGCTCGGGGCGGCGGGCAAAAGCGTCATGCCGCGCCGGGCTTGTTCGGCAGTCGGCCGAAGAAGCCCAGATGCGGGGCAGCGGCGACCAGGCGGGAGGAGGTGGCCGCAAAGGCGGCCCGCTTCCGCAAGGAGGTGAAGCAGCCGCAGACGGTGTCGGCGTAAGTATATACTCCTTCGTGTATTCTTTTTTCTTTTCTCTGGTAGCTCCTGAGTCCTTGTCTTTTCTCCAAAAAACCAGGGCTCCATTGTCGCTCGAGCGGGCTGCTGCCGCCTCCGTCGTTGGGTCGCCGGGAGGATCTGGGAGCACTACTCGCCGCGTGGACCCCCGTGCCGTTCTTTAGGCGGCGACGGAGCGGAACGCGCGGGAGGTGCGGGAGGCGCGGGAGGCGGAGGCATTGAGGGCGGCCGCCGCCAAGGCGGCGCAGGAGGAGGAGGCGGCGAAGGCGCGCGCTGACGCCGCGGCCAAGGCCCAAGCGGAGGCTGCGGCTGCGGCGATGGCGGAGGGGGCCTTGCTGGTCACCCCACTGCGCGTCGTGGCGCCTGGGGCCCCAGAGCCCTCGCCAGAAGAAGCCGGCGATGAACAGCCGGGGCTGGAGAGGGAGGACAACATCGTCATCCTAGAGAGGGTGGCGGCACCGGCCCCGCCGACTGGGGCGACTCAAGGCGGCCAGCCTGACCTGCCGCCTGTGCAATCGGCCTGGGGCGAGCCGGCCGCGAGGACTGATCTGGTGGTCCGGACGCCATCGCGCCAGCGCACGGGGAAGGCCGCATCAGAGCCGCAGAAGGCTGCATCAGAGCCGCAGCCGGCGCGGGCTCCAGCTCGTCGGCCCAGGATATGGAGGCGGCCAGCGCCAGCTCGGGGTGGACGCCGGGCGGAGGGACGGCCGTGATGAATGTGGCCGCGCAGGACGTCCGGACCCGCCTTCAAGCCCAGGCTACGGCGCTGAGGAAGTACAACGACGAGTTCCTTGCGATGCGGGCGGCCATCCAGGTTAGTCTTCTTGTCTTGCTTTTTGATCTTGATTTCTTCCGTGGGGGCGCGTCAGCGCACCCACTAGGTGTAGTCCCCGAGTTCCGAGTCGGCTGCTGAGCAGGCGGCTTGGAACTTCCTAGCAGACCTTGTGTTGCTATTCTTGTTCTCATTCGTTCTCCTGCCTGACTTGCAGGACTACCACAACCTCCGCGCGGCTGCCTTCAACTCCCAGGCTCGGGAACTGACCCAGAAAGACAACTGACCTATCTGAGAGCCGGGGTAAGTGCTTCATCCTTTATCTCACGTGGGGGCGCGTCAGCGCACCCACTGGGTGTAGTCCCCGAGATTCGGGCCGACTGCTGAGCAGTCGGGTCGGATCTTCCTTGACGACTTCTTCTTATTGCTTATTTTTTCTCTGCCATCCTTGCAGCGGCCAACGCCAGTCTAAGGGAGCAGCTGGGAGGGTCTCAGGCCGCCCTTCGTGCTAAGGAGGCCGAGTTTGCCGCCTTGGCGCAGGAGCGTGACCGCTTGGCCAAGAGGTTGGCCGACCAGGAGGAGAGCCACAAGGCAGCCCTGAAGGTGGTGCAGGACAGCGAGGCCGCCCTCCAGGCCGAGTACGAGACAGAGGCGGCTAGATGGGCCGAAGCGAGGCAGATGCTGATCAATGGCTATGGCCAGATCGAAGATTTGGTTGACGGTAAGCTGCCTTCTTCTTCGTCCTTTCTTGCCGCTTGCCGTTTTTGGCTCGTTTTCTGACTTGGTGTTTTCTCTTCTTTCTCTTTCTTTCTTGCGCAGAGTACTTCCCTGGCTACTGTACCACCGCCAACCAGATCATCGAGGCCCGCCGCGAGGCACAGAGGCAGGCTGGCGCCGAGATTGCGTCAAACGCTCGCCGGTCGCTGGAGGAGCAGCTCTTGGCGATCCAGGCCCGCCTCCAGCCGGCTCATCGCCTGCTCCGCCGGCTTCAACGTGTCGGGGCGCAGATGTTGGCCGCCCTCTGGCCTGGCGAAGTGGTTCCCCGCACCCCCAGTCGGACTACCGACTGGCTGGAGGTGGCGGTCGGCCGCTTCGAAGCCTGGAAGGCTTCGGCGGCTCGGTCCGGCGCCAGGCGGGCGCTGGAGTTCGTCAAGGCCTGGTATCCCGGGCTGAGTCTGGACCAGCTGGCCACCTCGCGGCAGCAGGCCGACACAGAGCTGGAGCCGGCGCGGCCGGCTATCATCCATCGGGCTTCAGCGATCGCCGACTACACCGACACCAGCGCCTTCGCCCTTGAGGTGGACGACAACGGTGTTGCCCAGCCGGAGGAATGGTTCGGGCTGAACCCGGCGGACAGCGAAGACTCGGCGGAGGAGATCGACTCTAGCGACGAGGGCGAAGAGGAGGAGGAGGAGGGTGAAGACGCCGGGCCGGATGGTGGAGCGGCCGGCCAGCCTCAGCTTGACCGTGCCTCCAGCAACACGGCACGCGCGGGTGCACCGCCTGTCGCCGACGATGATCAAGCCGAGACCCGCCAGCTGGCCACTCCTTCAGTTGGTGACGCCGTCTCCACCGACCGACCCGGCTCCCACACCGCGCCTTTAGTCTAGTCTGCTATCTTTATTTTCCTTTCTTATCACTTTTAGAACAATATTTTGTTAAGTTTGCACAATTCCACCCACTGGGGGTGTATTCAAACTATGTTGATTGCCGGCCTGTTGGGGGCTTTATATGTAGATATGACTATGCATGTGTTTTGGCTTTTCCTTGTTCTTTGCTTTTCATCCTTCTGCTGTTTCCTTTGCCGCCCTCCCTTGGTTGCCGCCTCCCCAGTCAGACAGTTGCTCTGCAATCTATGGCTGGAGAAGTGCTTGGCCAATTGGGAGGGAAAGTACTCTAGCTTTGTTGGATTATAGCGAAGTGTTTGGGAAGCCGGCCAGCCGGCTGTTCTGACAGCCGGCAAGCATGGTTGGAGGCCGTCTTTTCGCTATACAAGTTCATTAGTCCTTAGCCGTTTTTCGTGTGGGCATCCTTTCTGCCTTGGCTCTTGCTAGTCGGACAGTCGGTTCTTTGAGCTGTGACTTTCAACAAGAGAGGACTCGGGAGCCGGCACACTACTTGTCTGACTTCAGGCAGAACTTTAATATAGCTTAAGGCGGCCAGTCCCCGGGCCGACTAGTCGAACCCGGTGCCAGACAAAATCAAATGTAATGATACATTCATGGATATGACACTCGTCATTCATAGATAAAGGAAGGCAGTCCCCGAGTGCCTCTCGGGGGGCCTGTTGTTTCGTACTTAATACAAAAGGGGAGCATGATACATACTGCTTTTTACTGTAAAATCTTCTCAGGAGGTTCGCGTTCCATGGTCGCTCCGACTCCTTGCCAGAGTCATCCCTCTTGCGTGCTCTTGGTTTTTGCACGTCGATCAGGTAGTAGGAGTCGTTGCCTAGTGCCTTGCTGACGACGAAAGGGCCTTCCCAAGGGGCCGAGAGCTTGTGCTGGCCAGCTGTTCGCTGGATCAGCCGAAGCACAAGGTTGCCCTCCTGGAAAGATCTTGGCTTGACCTTGCGGTTGTGGTAACGGCGCAACCCCTGCTGGTAGATGGCGGACCGGCTGAGTGCTAACAGCCGGCCTTCTTCCAGCAGGTCGACACCGTCTTCTCGCGCTTCCTTGGCCTCCGCCTCCATGTACATGGTGACCCGAGGCGAGTCGAACTCGATGTCGGTTGGGATGACAGCCTCGGCACCATATACAAGGAAGAACGGAGTGAAGCCGGTTGACTTGTTAGGGGTAGTACGCAGACTCCAGAGGACAGCCGGCAGCTCATCGAGCCAGCAGCCGGCCGATCGCTCCAGTGGTACGACCAGTCGGGGCTTGATGCCGGAGAGGATGAGTCCATTTGCTCGCTCGACCTGGCCGTTTGACTACGGGTGGGCAACGGATGCTAAGTCCATTCGGATACCCCGCGTCGCGCAGAAACGTGCCAGTGCTCCTTTGGCAAAGTTTGTGCCGTTGTCGGTGATGATGCTGTGCGGTACGCCGTACCGAGTAGTGATGTCGGTGACGAACGTCACGGCAGTCGGCCCATTCAGCTTCTTGATCGGCTTCGCTTCGATCCACTTGGTAAACTTGTCCACGGCGACAAGCAGATGTGTCAAGCCGCCGCGGGCTGTCTTGAATGGACCCACCATATCCAGTCCCCAGACGGCAAAGGGCCAGGTGAGGGGAATGGTCTTGAGTGCAGAAGCCGGCAGGTGTTGCTTGGAACTGAAGACTTGGCATCCTCTGCAGCTCTTGACTATCTCTTTGGCATATTCCAAAGAAGTCGGCCAAAAGAAACCGTGGCGGAAAGCTTTGGCCACAAGTGATCTTGAGGCTGCGTGGTGGCCGCATTCGCCTTGATGGATATCCTTGAGGATTGCCACTCCTTTCTCTGGCTCGACGCAGCGCTGGAAGACTCCAGTGACACTGCGCTTGACAAGCTCTCTGTTTATTATTGCATATGCTCCGGCTCGTCGTTGCACTAGTCTTGCTGAGATCTCATCAGCCGGCAGCTCTCTGTTGACTAGGAATTTGAGGATGGGCTGGGCCCATGATGGAGCTGTGACTTCTTCTACTGTTAGTACGGCCACCATGACTCGGGTGGGTGGGTCGGGTGGCGTGGAATTGGAGTCGGCCACTGCTTCTTGTGTTGCTGCAGTCCCCGGGCCGACTGCTGCAGTCCCCGGGCCGGGTTCTGAAGTCCCCAAGCCGGGTGCGACTACGGCAGTCCCCAGGCCGGTTGTCAAAGTCCCCGTGCCGCATGTGGGGTTCCTCCAGTCGGATCCGGCTGCATCGGGGACAGGCGGTACGAAGATAGAGTCCGACTCTGGAGACGGCTTGATGGATGGCTTGAGGAGGCGCTGGAGGGAGACACCGGTTGGTATAGCCTGTCGGGTGGAGCCGATCCGTGCCAGGGCATCTGCTTGGTCGTTGTCGGCCCTTGGTACGTGAAGGAACTCGCACTCTTCGAAGTACCCACTGATCTGCTGGACGAGGAATCGATAGCTCGCCATGTTTGCATCCTTGGCGTCCCAGTCACCAGATGACTGCTGGACCACCAAGTCTGAGTCGCCATAACACAGGATCCGGCGTATGCCGAGCTCTTTGGCTAGCCGGAGCCCATGTATGAGCGCCTCGTACTCGGCCATGTTGTTGGAGGCGGCGAAGTGGATTTGCAGCGTGTATCTGAGTTTGTCGCCTTTGGGAGAGGTGAGGACGATGCCGGCTCCCAAGCCGGTGCGCATCTTGGACCCGTCGAAGTGCATCCGCCAATGGGTAGAGTCGGGAGCCGGCGGTAGGTACTGGGTCTCGGCCCAGTCGACGAGGAAGTCGGCCAACGCTTGGGACTTGATGGCGGTGCGGGGTTGGTAGAAGATTGTGTACGGTGCCAATGCAATGGCCCATTTAGCCACCCGGCCGGATGCATCCCGGCTGCCTATGATCTCGGCAAGCGGGGCGGTGCACACGACCGTGATGGGATGCTCTTCGAAGTAGGGCTTCAGCTTCTTGGCGGCGAAGTACACCCCATAGCACATCTTCTGGTAGTGCGGGTCGTTTTGCTTTGAGCTGGATAGTACTTCGCTTAGATAATACACCGGCCTCTGGACTAGCTGGGCTCGGCCTTCTTCCGGGCGCCAAATGTCGGGTGGTAGGTGCGACATATGCCAACGGGTGGCTTATCATAGTGGGAGCCAGTAAGACGTCCCCGGTGCCTGGAAATGGGATGAGGCGAAGACATGCACGCCGGCGAATCTTACCCAGGTTCGGGGCTCTCCGTGGAGATAACACCCCTAGTCCTGCTCTGCGGGGTCTCCGCATGATCACTAGATCAAAACAAGTAGCTACAAGTGCTCCTTGAGCTGTCGGATTCGAGGGAGAAGAGGAGCAAGGCTAGCTCTCACTTTCCTCTCTATATGGTGTGTGTGTAACTCTATGAGACCAACCCTTTGCATGGGTGCCCCGGGGGGTTTATATAGGCCTACCCCCGGGGGTACAATTGTAATCCGGCTGGGCGCGGGTCCCAGCCGTCAGTGTCTGTGTTCGCCGGCTTCTCCGCTGGCCATAGGGGCCCGCCGACTGGTGGGTCCCGCCGGCTGCCGGCCTCTTGGTCGACAGGCCGGCCCCACCGCTTGGGGGTCTTGTCGGCGGCTGGTTACTGTTGCCTCGCCCTTGATGACGAGGGCTTTGTCGAGGTAAGCGTGGCTACAGTGTGCCGCCTTGTGGGCTCTCACTGTAGCCTTACCTCGTCTTGTCTCCTTAATGTGGCACATGTTTCGAGGGAGGGGGTAGCCGGCTTTTGGGGGCCGGCTACGCCCCTGGCCGACTAGGGGAGGCCGGGCTGCCTTCGAGCGTCTCGCTGGCTAAAGGGGCCCGCCGCCCGCGGGCCGCACTAGCGTCTGTCGTGGATGACGTCGAGGCCAACATGGCTACAGTGCCGCGCCGGACGGGAGATGGCTGACCCGTACGGCGTCCTGTGGCCATGCCTGCTTCGGGATTCGGGGGTAGTGGGCTGTACTGTGGCCACGCCCCGTCTTATCTCCGTTATGTGGGCATAGTTTTGGTGGGTGCGGTCTTGGCCGGCTTCTTGGAGTCGGCGCTCTTCATGGCCGGCTTTTGGGAGTCGGTCCCTTTGGAGCCGGCTTCCTGGAGTCGGCCATCTCGTAGCTATCTTGGGGGAGGTTTCTGGGAATGGGTCGCCTTCTGAGAGTCGGCCCCTGGGATAGTCGGCCGGGGGAGGGCGGCTCTGTGCTTCGAATGCTTGAAGGCTCAAATGGCCTGATAATTCCTTGAGAAGCCAGGGGGAGTCGGTTAGGCTACCCGTGGCTATTTACTCCGACGCTGCACTTGGAGGCCCAACAACGTCTACAAGAAGAAGGTTGCGTAGTAGACATCAGTCAACGAACGACATCCATCGGAAGTGGACTATACGTGGAGAGGCTGACAGCTGGGTCCACGGCCGCACACAAGGAAATGCCTCCTTATTACGCGCAAAATAATGATTCCCCCACCTGACATCTGGGACCCACCGGAAGGGTCTCTGTATTTCGCGAAAAATACGTTCCCCCTACTGACAGCTCGGTCCCACCAGCTATATCTTCACACGCAAGGAAGTGCCTCCTTATTGCGCACAAAAAAAATGAATACTCCCCCTGCTAGCTGGGACCCAGCATAGTGGGAGGCTGACTTGTGGGCCTACTAAGTTGACGGGGACGGAGGGCTTTGTCAACTTAGTCAATATGAACGATTCTAGCTCCAGTGACCGTACGATGTCCATCCAACAGCCGTAGTGCTTCTTCAACCTCTGGTCTTCTTGCTCCAGCTGCCCAGAGCAGCGCCGGTCGTGTCGCCTGCTCCTGCCTCCCGTGGCTGGCTGTGCTGTCGTGGAGGCCTCACCGCCCCCTACTACTCCCATAGCTGGCCAGGCCCTGCGGTGACAGCAGCCTCACACCGCAACCGAACCAGTGAACCCTCATACTCCTCTCCGCGTGGGCATCCACTGCCGTGTCTTCCCCGGCTCCGCGTCGTCCCCTTCCTAGGCCTCGCCGTCGTCCGCCGCCTTGGTGCTCTCGGCGTGGCGTTGTCAATGTGGTCAACGACCGACTTCCATCAGAAGAGTACTGTACGTGGAGAGGCTGACAGCTGGGTCCACGGCCGCAGCAAGGAAGTGCCTCCTTATTACGCGGAAAATAATTATTCCTCCACCTGACAGCAGGGACCCACCGGACGGGCCACCGTATTTCGCGAAAAAAATGTTTCCCCCCTGACTACTGGGACCCACTAGCTACATCTTCGCACACAAGGAAGTGCGTCCATATTACGGGCAAAAAAAATGATTCGCCCCCTGCCTGCTGGGACCCAGCAGCTACATCTTCGCACGCAAGGAAGTGCGCCCATATTACGGGCAAACAAAATTATTCGCCGCCCTGACTGCTGGGACCCACCACCTACATCTTCGCACGCAAGGAAGTGCTTGACAGTCGGGACCCACCCGGTCAAAGCGTACGTAGCGTTGTCATTCTGGTCGCGAACGTGTACGTACATACTAGTCGATCGGTCTGTCTGCAGGCTGCAGCGATGAACCATGGCCGTATAAGGAAGGGCACATGTCGTAGTAGAGTCGCGCACGTCTCGTAGTAGAGGCGCACATGTAGCCTGTACACGTACGTACAGCGGCCAGGGTGCAAGAAAGAAAATACGGCCATGTACGTACATGCGGGCGGGGTCTCAAATGCCTACTCACGCATACGTACGGCCAGGGCTCGTGTACATGGCTGGGTCAGAACGGAGAAACTGCGTCGTCTTCGTGTTCATGGGGAGGCAACGGAATGCGTCGTGTTCATCGAGAGGCAACGTAATGCGTGCTGTTCATCGGGAGCCAACCGGCTTGGACGGAACAACCGATGGAAACGAGGCCTGGCGTATCGCAGAACGGAGGAAACAACCTTGTGTTCGACCGGCCATGGTGGAAACGGGATCCTGTTCATCGGGAGGGGTCTGGCGTACCGCAAAACGGAGGAAACGGACCTCCTACAGTGGAAACGGGGTCCTGTTGATCGGGAGGGGTGTGGCGTACCGCAAAACGGAGGAAACGGACTTGTGTTGGAGCGCTACGGTCGAAACGGGGGTCCTGTTCATCGGGAGGGGTGTGGCGTACCGCAAAATGGGACTCCACGGGATATTGTTCATCTCCACCGTCGACCTCCTCCAGCCTCCACGGGCTCATGTTCATCCACCATCGACCTCCTCCAGCCTCCACCTGCGACTGTTCATCCACGGGCTCCTGTTCATCCAGACTCCACCGCGCGCTCCTCCACCGGCTACTGTTCAACCAGCCCTCTCCACTGGCTACTGTTCATCCAGACCTCCACCGGCTACTGCTCAACTAGCCCTCCATCGGCTACTGTTCAACCAGCCCTCCACGGGGTCCTGTTCATCCACCGGCTCGATCGATCGGGGTACTGTTCATCCAGAGGCAACGGCGTCTACTACCACGGGTTCCTGTTCATCCAACCCCCCACCGGGAAGTATTCATCCAAACCCCCTCAACAACGCTCACTGTTCATCCAGGGAAGGAGGCAGCAGTGTTTGATCGGCTTTAGTTAGCAGCAGTAGCGAAGGAATCACTCGGGTTCAATTAACAGCAAGGGATCGATCGATCGCTCGGGTTCAGTAACGCGTAGGCTGCAGTGTAATCGCTCGGTTTCAGTTAGAGCCCAACGCCTCACACACAAGCGCGTACGTACGAGAGAAATGCGCATCGCTCGGCCCCCGACCACCCACCGTAACCGGGAACTCCCCGATATTTTCCTCGCCCTCGCTTCTACCATGGATTTTCCCGTCATGGACAACCCAAAGAATGTCATGCAGCTACTTCTCAGGCCCTCCCAGGACGAAAAGCCCATTTTCTGTCATGATTTTTTGTCATAGAAGTAGGACCCCACCACATCTATGATGATACCGGGTTTTGTCACAATTATTGTCATAGAAGTGTCATAAGTATGACAGAAAAAAAATTCGTTCGGCCCAAAATGTCACGGATGTGTCTTTTTTTTTGTAGTGGCTATTCTTTCCGATGAATCTATCCTATATTTCTTACTAAAATAACACCAAGCTATTCTTTCCGATCAATCTAACAAAGAGTTCATACTAAAATAACACCATATGATACACATCAACCAACTCTAATGTCACCTAGATACTCCAATGTCACCATGAGTATCCATGAGTTGGTTATACGATATGCATCAAACAATTTCAGATTCATAATACTCAAACCAACACAAAGAACCTCAAAGAGTGCCCCAAGATTTCTACCGGAGAAACAAGGACAAAAACGTGCATCGAACCCTATGCATAGATTACCCCAATGTCACCTCGGAAATCCGCGAGTTGAGTGCGAAAACACATATCAAGTGAATCAACATGATACCCCATTGTCACCACGGGTATTCATAGCAAGACATACATCTAGTGTTCTCAAATCCATAAAAGTATTCAATCCAATAAGAATGAAATCTCAAAGGGAAAACTCAATTCACAACAAGATAGAGAGGGGAAAACACCATATGATCCAACTATATTAACAAAGCCCGCGATACATCAAGATCTTGACATCTCAAGAACACGAGAGAGAGAGAGAGCAAGAGAGCTTAAACACATAACTACTGGTACAAACCCTCAGCCCCGAGGGTGGACTACTCCCTCCTCATCATGGTGGCCGCCGGGATGATGAAGATGGCCACCGGTGATGATTTCCCCCTCCGACAGGGTGCCGAAACGGGGTCTAGATTTTTTTCGTGGCTACAGAGGCTTGCGGTGGCAGAACTTCTGATCTAGGGTTATCTTCGAGGGTTTTGGAATATTTGGCAATTTATAGGGCAAAGAGGCGGTGCGGGAGGCCATCGAGGTGGGCACAACCCACCTGGCGCGCCTGGGCCCCCAGGTGCGCCCTAGTGGGTTGTCCCCCCTCGGGGCTCCCCTCTGGCACTTCTTTGGTCCACTGGATGTCTTCTGGTCCAAAAAAAATTCCAAAAAGTTCCGCTGCGTTTGGACTCCGTTTGGTATTGATTTCCTACGATGTAAAAAATAGCAAAAACAACAACTAGCACTGGGCACTATGTCAATAGGTTAGTCCCAATAAATGATATAAAGTTGCTATAAAATGATTGTAAAACATCCAAGAATGATAATATAACAGCATGAATACTTCATAAATTATAGATACGTTGGAGATGTATGAGTGCCCATCATATGAGCGCGCGTGTGGCTCACACCATAGGGTTAGTTGTATGTTTATAGGACTATGTATTGGAGGGCAAGGGTGATAGCAGCTGCACCCTAGCATAGAAATTGATGCATACGAGATTGAAGGGGGACCAATATATCTTAATGCTATGGTTGGGTTTTACCTTAATGAACATTAGTAGTTGCAGATGCTTGCTAATAGTTCCAATCATAAGTGCATAGAATTCCAAGTAAGGGATGACATGCTAGCAGTGGCGTCTCCCACATAAAACTTGGTATCGGTCTAGTAACGTAGTCAATTGCTTAGGGACAATTCCACAACTTCTACCACCACTTTTCCACACTCGCAATACTAACTTAATTGTTTCTTTATCTAAGTAGCCCCTAGTTTTTATTTACATACTCTTTATTATCTTGCAAACCTATCCTACAACACCTACAAAGTACTTCTAGTTTCATACTTGTTCTAGGTAAAGCGAACGTTAAGCGTGAGTAGAGTTGTATCGGTGGTCGATAGAACTTGAGGGAATATTTTTTCTATGTTTAGCTCCTCGTTGGGTTTGACACTCTTACTTATCAAAAGAGGCGACAACTGATCCTCTATACTTGTGGGTTATCAAGGCCTTTTTCTGGCGCCGTTGCCGGGGAGCAATAGCGTGGGTGAATATTCTCGTGTGGGCTTGTTTGCTTTATCACTAAGTAGATTTTATTTGATGTTCTAAGTTTTTCTCTATCTTTAGTTATGGATATGGAACACGAAATACCAAAAAAAATTAGGTGTACTTACTACTCATGGAGATGGGGAACCTCCTAAAACCCTCGATGCCCGTTATGTGAAAAATATAAACACTACTTTGATAATCCTGAGAAAACCCCATTCAACTTGATAATGGGAGACACCTTGGATCAACATGAATACTTTAGGGATTATCATTTAACGCACAAAGGGAAACTCTTACGGGATCAAATTCATATGTTGCATCGGTATGCTTGGAATTTATGCTTGAGATATGATTATACTTGTTGCTCTAGGATGAAGTCTCCACAGCTTCCCTTTTCATGTAAATTTAATGATAATGAAACATTGGCTTCTTATGCTAATGATATACATGATTACTATGATGTGGAACGAATAGAAGAATTCGTTGCTTTTAAGGGTTCTTATGAAATTGAATCTTTGTTTGAAAAGTGTGAAAATCTTGATGATGTTGTTTACAGACCTGGAAATTATGCTATACTTAAATATTGCTATGAGTATTATGAATATAATGCCAATATTAATGATTTTATTGAGAAAGTCTCCGCTGTCCAAGAAGAGATTAATATTTTGCAGGAATCTATGGAAGAAGAAATTGAGTGACATTGTGAGCTCATCAGATGAAAATGATGAGGAGGAGAGCGAAGAACAAAGGGAAGAAGAGCGGATTGATCACCCGTGCCCACCTTCTAATGAGAGTAACTCTTCAACTCATACATTGTTTAGTTTCCCTTCGTGCTTACCGAACGATGATTGCTATGATCCCTTGGATTCATTTGAAATATCCCTTTCTGATGAAATTGATGCCTGTTATGCTTTTGGCCATGATGCCAATATGAATTATTCTTATGGAGATGAAATTTCTATAGTTCCCTATGTTAAGAATGAAATTGTTGCTATTGCACCCATGCATGATAGTCCTATTATCTTTTTGAATTCTCCCAACCACAATATATCAGGGAAGTTTGCGCTTATTAAGGATTATATTGATGGGTTGCGTTTTACCACTACACATGATGATTTTGATAAATATATATGCATGTGCTTGCTGCTCCTACTTGCAATTATTATGAGAGAGGAACTACATCTCCCCCTCTCTATGTTTCCAATACGATAAAATTGCAAGAAACTGTTTATACTATGCATTGGCCTTTACTTGATGTGCATGAATTGTTCTTTTATGACATGCCGATGCATAGGAAGAGAGTTAGACTTCATCGTTACTTGATATATGTTACTTTGTGCTCACTACTAAATCAAAAGTCATTGTTAATTAAAATTGGCTTTGATATACCTTGGGATTCGGGTGGATCCATTACTTGAGCACAATATGCCTAGCATAACGGCTTTAAAGAAAGCGCTGCCAGGGAGACAACCTGAAAGTTTTAGAGACTCATTTATTTCTGTTGTGTGCATTTATAAAGTTTTAAAACAAAAATATAAAGTAGGGAACCTAAAACTTTTCTTAAAAAAAAGTAAAAGTAAGAAAGACGAGCATCGTAGAAGTGGAGGAGCTCCTTGAACTTTGTTCATGCCCATGAAAAATTTGCAAGTCTTGAATTACAGAAAATTTCTACAAAAATAATTATCCCCTGGTACAAATCCATTGTATTATTAAAAATAATGTGCCAAGATGTCGGTGCAACAAACCCTGGGTCCATTGCCCAGACTATGCACAGGCCGAAGAACAAGATCACAATACCAAGGTCAGATCAAGGCACAAAAGGATCAGTTCTTTGAAGGACCAATGTGCAGATCAAGAAGACCAAGGTTAGCTAGAGAGACAAGATTACAAAGCGAGAAGGACCTCCCTTACCGGGGAGGCGAGCCTGGGGTCACCCTGGAAGCAAGTCTATAGAACGTCCCAGTAAGCCTGCCAGGGCTCGCGGAGGCCAACTACTCCATCATTCCACCTCACGAGCAATGCAAGTCATCGATCAGTGCGGTGTCAAGCCGCGATGTGACTAAGTGGTTGTTATTTGCCACATGGCACCCACTTCCTCAGAAAATACCTCCAAGCGACACCCGTCCTGAGACGTGTCAAGCAAGCAGGCGCGAAGCTGGCAAAACAGCCCGGTAGGGCATGCCGGGCGAGCTGTGATGTGACACTGAGTAGCGCATTTAATGCGCCCTATTAGCCTACAGAGTTAGGTATGATAGCACTGTTTGCTATCTAATCAGTACGTAAAGACTGGTTTGCCACTGTGGTGATCGCTTGATCTATAAAAGGAGACCCATGGCAACCGTAGAAAGGATTCAGACCCCCTCACACTCATACGCGCATAGCTCCTCTCGCCTCGAGGCAACCTTGCCGGGCAAGAGCGCTGCGCTTTTTCCACCAACAATTCACCAAAGCAGGAGTAGGGTTTTATGCCTCGTGGCGGCCCGAACCTAGGTAAAACGTCCCGTGTGATCTCTGCCGTGTTGTGTTATGCTTCTTCGCTCTTTGTGCAACGTGCCCATCCCCCCGCCGAACCAAAAGGGGCTCTTTGGCCCCATAGGTGGTTGTGGTTTCCCACGATATGTTTAGCGCGCCAGGTAAGGGGATCACTTGCGCGAACCCGAGAGCATGAGCAGCGCGTCATCTTCATCGCTATTTTCATCATCGACGACTCCATTGACTATGGCGCCCAGGAAGAAGCCCGGTGCCGCCACTCACCCGTCAACCTCGAAGGCCCCAGCGCCTGCGATCGTCGACGTCACGGGGAATGCGGGGACGCAGGAGGATGTAGTCGCTGCAGAGGACGTGGTCGGCGTAGGCGGCATCCTCACCACTTCCCCCGCGGCCGAAGCAGGAGCGAGAGGCACCGGAGAAGGACAACACCAACAAAATACCGACGACCACGCTCCATGAGGTAGGGGTAGAGAGTTTATTCCTTCTGCCCCACCCGACCTGGGCGAGGGGCATAACCACGGCGGTGACGTTCGTCCTGAGGCGAATCGCAATCCTACGGCCGCCCCCGCCGTGGGTGCGGGCGTAGGACATGCACCGCCTCTGGAGCAAACTGGCCCAGCCAATGCTCCGAACGGAGTTGTTGGCCCACGCGCGCCATCACCTCATCACCACGCCATCCCAGTGACTGGCTCCCGACGACGGGAGCCCGGCGCAGCCACCGCCGGCACCGCCAGGAGCCGAGCAATGTTGCGGTCTACTTCATCATCACCGTTTCCAAGCACAGCTTCAAAGGCCATGGCGCAAGCCCAGCTGTTGCCGAGGTTTCCACTAGCAGCCGATCAGATGGATGAGTGGAGAGCCACCATTCAGAGTCTGATTGGCTTTGCCGAGGCCGGAGTGTCGGTGTCCTGGGAAGGGGGGGTACCCAGACTTGCCTGCCTGCAGCCCAAGGCGTGGCTCTATCGACGGCCCGGTATGACCCGGCTTCAGCAACAACAACCCAAGACGCTCACGAGGGGCCAAGCCTCGCGAGGCAGACCACACCAAGACCTCCCTGGGGGTGGCCTCACTAGGCTGGCTCCCGAGGAGCATAGATATCTATGCAAGGCGCAGCTCGTGAGGTTCATATGACGTGAGCCATGACGACCAAGGCCAGGCAAGCGCCAGCGGGCGCAGTGTACTAGTTTCCTCTTTGGTGCTAAGGAGGCAAGCGCAGGCGCGGGGTCCTGAGGAATCAAGCAAAGGTTTCCATATCGGTGCAACAAGACCAAGACCGCCAGGACGACAGGACAGAGGTCATCGCGGAGCCCACTGCAGCGTCACCACCAGAGCCTTTTGCAGGCGAAGATTACTTTTGTCAGGATAACTTGTACTAGTAGTCTCCCTTCGAATTTGGCCGTTGTGGGATTCCTTCCCGCCTACATTTGGGAAGAGGACCAAGTCCACTATAAATAGGACTTGGCCACCACCATTGAGGGGACGGATCCATTCCACCCTGACCAGCTCACTAGCTCGTCGAGCTCAAAAACACCCCACCTCCTGAGGCTGTTCCACCACTGTACTAGTTCATCCTCAGCCCCTCGAGGCAATCCACCACAAAGCTGGAGTAGGGCATTACACCGCAAGGTGGCCCGAACTAGGATAAAGTGTTGTGTCTCTTGTCCCTTGGGTTCGTCGAGCTAGGCCTTAGAATCGTTGAGCAGGCAGACTGGGGAGGACGAGATCTTTGCACGCACCCCAGAGTTCGAACCTCTCAAGGGTCTGTGGAACCCTAAATCCGACATTTGGTGCGCCAGGTAGGGGTGCGTCGGGGCCTCTCTTGTTCCAGCCAGCCCACCATTGCCCAACAGTCCCGATGGCCGATGATCCGAGGGCTCATGCTGAGCACTAGGCCGCTTGGCCCGCCCGGGCGGTGCCATCCAACTTGGAAGACCTCCACTCCGCCCTCCAGGCGGCTCGCACACTGGCCAACCCCGTCGAACGCGGGCAGTGTGGGCCGGCGCCGCCCGCCGTCGCACCACGGCGTACACGTGCCACCACGCAATCTTCGGGCTACGCCGCGGCGACGGCGCCACACACTCGTCGGGAGCAGGCGAACGTGCAATCCGCGATCATCGTGGCACGAGAGCTACTACATTGTAGGTTGGCGGAGGGCGGCCACGACGCCCTACTAGAGCGGGTCGCCGAACTACTTGAAGTCGCCTGTAGAGGTGCGGCGCACTTCTGCTCCCTGCCCACGCCTCAGGTAGTGGCAGAAGCACGCGCTGGGCCCCGACATGCCCGCGCGCCCCCGGAGCACCTGAGGGATTCGACAGCAACAACACGGCCCTCGGCGCTGCTCGTCCTACCACTACTGGGCCTCCTGCAGGCGGGGCAAGCTCTGGTGGTCCCCTGCAGGGCCGTGCTGGGGTGTCACCCCACAACCGCCAGGGCTAGGCACAGGGCCTAGTGGCCCAAGGTGTGGGGCACCAGGTGAAGGCTCCGGCGCAACAACTCCAGACGCTTACGTGCCCCGCATGATGGACCTAGAATACACGCCAGAGGAAGACCCCAGCTCGTTCCCCGAGCTGAGCTGGGCAGAAGGGATGCTAGAGGCCGGGGCTTTCCACGAGCCGCCCGGAAGCTTTGCCGACCCCTTCGATGAAAAAAACCATAGGGTACAGCCGATACCCCAGGGACATGCTTACGCTAACCATGGACCGCAAGTGAATAGGGCCACAACAGCGGTCAGAGACCCCAGGGCGGTGTCCCTGCTCCCGGCAGGACCAGCGCACTAGGGGCTGCGCGAGAGGGGCCCGGAGGCAGGGCCTCCCTCGCGCAGCATGGAACAAGGCGTCGCGCGGAGGTAGGTCCTCTGCCGGGGAGGCGCTGGTGAGCCCTTCCCCCGGCAGAGGGCCCGTGGTTGCCGAGGGCGCCGCTAGCGTCCCCCTTGCCCCTTGGTCTCGTCCTGGTTTTCGTACGCCCGAACGGTGGTCGGGGGAGGCGTGGGGTGGGGCCCTCGTCAGGCGATATGAAGCAAGGCTCACACCTGTGAAGGTCTCCGCTCGTGACACTCTCACGTAATAATGAGTGGGTATGTACATGCCCTGGAGTCTTCGGAGTGCCGCCCCCGGCCTTGGGGGCTCCCGCCCACGTCCAAGTGGTAGCACCATGCTCCGCACTGGCCGTCGACACTGTCCCCCAATGACTATGATCACATCCAGTGAAAGCACTTAGCTCCGCGCTGGTAGGAAGACCAGAAGACTAGGTAGGTGCCGGACGCGGCTGTTTTCTTTTGTTCCTTTTTCGTAATTCGATTCGCTGCCTTTTGGACTGAGATTTGTAGTTCTTTTGTGTTATCAAAATAGGGGGGAGTCTTCTCTTGTTCGTATCATTTTCTTGCATTCTGGTTGCGTGTTTTACTTTGAGGCTCATGCCTGCTCCCCCCCACGAGCGCCTCGCGAGCGGGGACCGGTCGGCCCACAACACCAGTCACGCCCGGACGGCCCGGACGGGACCCCCTCGGGGTCAAGGATGCACTCACCACAGGATCTCCGTGCGCACATTTTGCCGTAGTCCGGCGCTCGCTCCTCGCGAGGCCCTCTCAAACAGACCAACATGCTTCTCGGGAGGCTTAGAGCCACATGAGGCCCCGAAGGGCCCACCTCAGAAGGAAGGTTCGACCAGGATGTCAGGGCACGCCCAAGACCTGCGGAACCAAGGTAAGACGTAACAACTACCCCACTCGGGAGCCCCGCGGGCCCATGATGGCGCATCTCAAGCCCTTTCCACAAAAGGTGTGCTATCATTTCATACACTCTGTTTCATACATGTAAGCCCCTCCTTCAAAATGCTTTCACACCCCACATGGCCGCGCCCGGAGGTTTCCTTTCTCCACACAGGTTAAGGCAAAGGAAACATAGGATTAGTCGGAGGCACCGCTTTCCTTGCTGTCCTCACTGTCTTCATCCTCGCCACCAAAGCTATCACTAGCATCGTCTTCATCATCGTCGTCCGCACCACCTTCTCCGACCACCATCACAGCCGCGTCATCCTGAGGAGCGAACTCCGCGACCAGGGCGTCCACGTGGTCGTCCACCCAATCCGACAACTTGTCTCGGATAACCCCAGGCACGGGGGCTACGGCGGCATCAAATTCAAAATGAGGATCAAGGCTCTAGAGGTGACTGAAGACTCGTGAGAATGCGCGCCCAACGAGGCCCCGGCTCCTCTCCTCAACGAGCTCGCGATCCCTCGCGACCCGGTCCTCCAGGCGCGTCACGACCTCGGTGAAGAAGCAGAGGTGGCTGGCGTAATCTTCCTCGCGCGGATGAGGGACGCGCTCCTCGTAGATGGTGCTCAAGACTCAGTTTGGCTCTCACCTTGAGGGCCTGAAGCATAGAGGCGTGCTAGCGCTGCGGCGTCTGCCGACGACACACCTCATCCATGTTCTTCTTCGCGAGGGACGCGACGCCGTCAATCTGTTGCCGGGGTGAGAGCAAGTCGGCGCGTGCAGAGGCCAAGTCAGCCTGGGCGGAGGTGTGAGCTGCCTTGGCGGCCCTCTCAAGCTGCTCCGTCTCGTTCATCTTCGTCCTAAGGGCGGTGGTCCTGCCCTCAACCTCGGCTTCCAGGAGCTCCAGCTTCAGGTGGTGCTCGTTAGCAAGATCCGCATGAGCCTTCGCCACCCTCCGATCAACCTCCTCCTGGATCTTGGCTTCTCACACGGTGACGGCGTCCTCAGCCATGGCCACATGGCGCTCCCTCACCTCTAGCCGATCGAGCTCCACGCTGCGCTCCAAGGCCTCTGGCACCAGCGCCTCCTCGCATTTCTGGATCTCCTTCTCTTCAGAAGGTGCTCCTCTCATCGATGCCAGGACGGCCCTGCGTGCCTCAGTCTACTGCTCAAGGGCAGCATTCAAGGCCTGGAATTCTCGTTCACGCTGCTCGGCAGCCTCGCGGCGATGGTCGGCCGCCCTGGCCTCCTCCAAGGCCCGGGCGCAGGCCTCGCATGAGGTCGCAAGGGACACCGCGGCCTTCGCATTGGCGCGCTCGTGCTGGAGATGCCCGAGGTTGATGGCCACCTTTAACTGATGCCACTCGTCCGCTAGCCAGAGGTCCTCCGTCTCAAGGCGGGCGTCGACGAGCTCCTCTCCGAGCCGGCTCAGCGCACCCATTGCCTCCCGGAAGAGCTCGTGGCATATAACACCACACCCGCGCGCGAGCTCCAGCGTGTCACCAAGTCCGCCCTTCACGCCAGAAGTTATTGGGGAAGCTTGAGGTGGCCTGCCTGCCCCTGGCAGGGGGCTGGAAGCTGGCACATTTCCGCCACCCTTCGGGCCCCAGCGGAGGTGTCGGGTGGCATGGCATCACTACTCGAAGACGAAGGCAGGGCTGGGGTCACCCAGCCCCTAGTGATGACCAATGGAGGGGCCCTCGGCACACCTTCTGCACCCCAGGCCGGACCATGAAGGAGGAACGACAGGAACGCAGGATCAAGACCCCCCATCGGCGCGTCGGCCACCTGTACAGGTCCAGTGCCTCGCGCAGTGCTCCAGCGGGGGGAGTTCGAGACCAGGGGCGAGCCAAGGGCTGGTGGAGGCCGCACCTCAGGAGATCTCGCTGCCGCAACCGAAGGGATCCTGAAGAGCCATTGTCAGGAAAGGATGCAACACGCAGAAAATCACGGAGATGAGGTACTTACTCGTCTATAGCTATGTACTTCCTCTGCTTCAGCGGCCGGTAGGCGTCACCACTGCACCTGGGAGGCCTCTTACTCTTGCGGAGTGCCTTGAAGTTCAGGCGCAACTGGCCGAAGCCCGGGGCGCGGCTGTCAGCGTCTGGGGCAGCCTGCGGAGCTCCTGGAGTGGCAACCTCGGGAGCCCCGGATTGTGTTAGCTCTCCGGCCGCCACCTCGGGACTGCTTGCCCGAGCTTCAGGGGCGGTGACCTCGGGAGCCTCGGACCATGCCAGCTCTTCGACCGCCCCCTCAGGATAGCTCACCCGAGCCTCGGGGGCTGCCATCTCAGGAGCGTCGGACTGCATTGCCTCATCAGCAGCCGCCCCAACGGCGCCTGGCGGCGCCCGCCCCCTGCATCCACCTCTGGGGTGTGCAATGCGGGGACGGCAGGCAGAGGAACCACGAGGACAGGGTTCTCACGGGGCCCTTCAAGTCCGGCCGGACACAACCCCCACTCATCAAAGAGGGGCATCTGCCTCACGAACTCTGCCTTGTTCGAGAAACAGTATACGAGGCAGCCCTCCTCCGGAAGCGTGCTTGGCGCTGGGTCGCCCGTCAAAAGCTCGAGCACCGTGTGCAGCATCTTGGGAGGAAGCGCAGGCGCATGGAGCCTCATGGAGTCCCTGCTGCCAATGAAGGTCCGCATTTGTCGGGAATGGCGCTGAAATGGAGTAATGCAACACTGGATGAACTCCTTCACCACCAAGGGCGCCGTCACCTCGAGCTTCTTCAACCTGGCCAGCCAGCGCCGGACATGGGCAAGCCGATGGTCGACGAGCTTCACGTGCCCCCAGCCGGAGCTGGGTACGGCTGGCGCCCGGGGAAGCAAGAGCAGAAAGTTGAGCACGCCGACATCCACAAACACCCACCGATTCCAGAATCTAGTTACGATCGGTGAGAGCTCGAAGTCAATCCCCGAGCCGGCCGTCACCGCTACGGCCTGAAAGGTCACGCATCCCGAGCACTAGCGGGTGTCGGTCAGGTGAAGCGAGAAGAAATGGCAAAACAAGGCTATGGAAGGGGCAATGCCCACCATGGCCTCACAAACGAAGGCAAAGACGACAAGGAGGAGGATGTATTGAGGAACCAGATGCAGCGCGTGGACTTGATAATGCGAGAGTATGGTGTTGAAGAAATCGGAGAAAGGGGGGATTAAGCTGGCCAAGAGAGCGTGAAGATGGATGGGGATCTCAGTGGCTGCCATATCGACCATGGTGCGGGAAGCAGGCCAAGCCACCGTCGCTTTCCATTCATTGGAATCGGCAGCGAGAACAGAGCGAACCTTGTCCAACAGTTCTTGATTGACCACCGTCGACCGCTCGAGGGCAGGCTTGAAGGCCAGCAGAGATTCGATCGAAACACAGGTTCTCCCTTATTCTTCTTCAAACGCGGCGCCATAGCGACAGGTGAGGACCAGTGCCGGCGTCAGATCTGGGAAGGGAGCCGTTGTCTCTTGGAAAGGCGAGGAGCCGAGGGAGCGCGCAGCAAGCAATGAAGGTGGAGCTGTGTTGGTGATGGCGGCCGCTGAGCCCAGCGAATATCAAGCCTGCGTGGGAAAGTGGGGGCACCCACGTCCCATCAATCGCCATGCGTCAACCCAGGCCACAAGTGGTTGGGGCCCGCGGCACTCCGCACTTGCCCTTTGGCTTCGCCTCAAAGCCAAGTTCGAGCTCGCCTTGGGCCCGGGGGCTACTGTCGGTGTCCTGGGAACGGGGGTACCCAGACTTGCCTGCCTCCAGCCCACGGCGTGGCTTCAGCAACAATAACCCAAGGCCCTCGCGAGGGGCCACGCCTCGCGAGGCGGACGACACCAAGACCTCCCTGGGGGTGGCCTCACTAGGCTGGCTCCTGAGGAGCGGAGATATATATGCAAGGCGCACCTTGTGAGGTTCATATGACGTGAGCCATGACGACCAAGGCCAGGCGGGCACCAGCGGGCGCCAGCGGGCGCAGTGTACCAGTTTCCTCTTTGGTGCTAAGGAGGCAAGCGCAGGTGCGGAGTACCGAGGAATCAAGCAAAGGTTTCCATATCGGTGCAACAAGACCAAGACCGCCAGGACGGTAGGACGGAGGTCATCGCGGAGCCCACCGCAGCGTCACCACCAGAGCCTTTTGCAGGTAAAGACTACTTTTGTCAGGATAACTTGTACTAGTTGTCTCCCTTCGAATTTGGCGGTTGTGAGATCCCTTCCCGCCTACATTTGGGAAGAGGACCAAGTCCACTATAAATAGGACTTGGCCACCACCATAGAGGGGACAGATCCATTCCACCCTGACCAGCTCACTAGCTCGTCGTGCTCAAGAACACCCCACCTCCTGAGGCTGTTCCACCACTGTACTAGTTCATCCTCAGCCCCTCGAGGCAATCCACCACAAAGCTGGAGTAGGGCATTACACCGCAAGGTGGCCCGAACTAGGATAAAGTGTTGTGCCTCTTGTCCCTTGGGTTCGTCGAGCTAGGCCTTGGAATCGTTGAGCAGGCAGACTGGGGAGGACGAGATCTTCGCACGCACCCCAGAGTTCGAACCTCTCAAGGGTCTGTGGAACCCTAAATCCGACACGGAGGCTCACAGCGAGCTGGCCCACCGCAGCCTCCCCAAACAACGACGGCGGCCCATGTTGCTGGCCTTGCGGAAGGGGCCACCCCCACGGTACAATCCCCACCGCGGCAGCCAATGCGAGGGCCATGCAACCAAGAGCCTGATGATGTCTCGATGGCTTCGTCCGATCCTCGAGCATGTCAAGGTCGACGGCAAGCCCCGAGTGGACATGCAGATGGAGGGCGCGCACGTCACCATCGAGTGACGTCGCGATGACCATCGCTAGTCCAATGGGCATGATGGCCTCAACATCGACGAGCCCGTGCTCGGCAGAGGCGGGTACCTGCCCTTCAAGGATGGGTGCCCTACCTTCACTCATGAGCTGCGACAAGTTCGTTGGCCATCCGCTCGCACGTTCAAGCCAGAGATTCCAGAGAAGTACAATGGGATACTGAACCCGGTAGAGTTCTTGAGCATCTACACCATCGCTGTTCAAGCTGCCGGGGGAAGGGATGAGAAGGTTTTCGCCAACTACTTCCCTTTGGCGCTCAAGCCAAATGTGAGGTCTTGGCTGATGCATCTGCCGGAGAACTCCATCTCAACTTGGGCTGACATGTGCCATGAGTTTGTTGCCGCATTCATGGGCGGCCACTGTCGGTGTCAAAACCGGCGGATCTCGGGTAGGGGGTCCCGAATTGTGCGTCTATGATCGATGGTAACAGGAGACAGGGGACACGATGTTTACCCAGGTTCGGGCCCTCTCTATGGAGGTAATACCCTACTTCCTGCTTGATTGATCTTGATGAATATGAGTATTACAAGAGTTGATCTACCGCGAGATCGTAATAACTAAAACCCTAGAAGTCTAGCCTGTATGATTATGATTGCCCCTATGGACTAAACCCTCTGGTTTATATAGACACCGGAGGGGACTACGGTTGTACAAAGTTGGTTATAGAGAAAGGAATCTTCATATCCGAACGCCAAGCTTGGAATCCACGCCAAGGAGAGTCCTAGCCGGACACGGGTGAGAGTCTTCGGTCTTGTATCTTCATAGCCCATCGGTCCGGCCCATGTCCAATAGGCCGGACGTTTGAGGACCCCTTAATCCAGTACTCCCTCAGCCACCAAGAACCAGGGCAGCCCAGCGATTTGCAGCTTATCCCACAGAAGGAAGGAGAGACTCTATGAAAGTACATGCAGAGGTTCGGCCAAGTCCACATGAATATTGCAGATATCCACCCGGCAGCTATGATAGCTGCATTCTAGTTGGAACGCCCCGAATCCGGTGCGCCAGGTGCCTTCCAGTTATTCGCCGTCGTTGCCATGTCATTTGCTTGCGTGTTGCATCTTTGCCATGTTTGCATGGATGCTACCATCTTTTCTGTTGATCTTTGGAATAAGTTCAGTAAGGGAGTTTTGTTAAGTGCTTTTAGTACTAGCATTCCATGCTCAAGTTTGCCATCATAGCTTGTTGTAACATGTTGTTTGATAGCTCTAAACATTGCAACCTGATGTTATTTCTGCCATGTCCAGTGATTTCTGCCGTGTCTGTGAAACTGTTATTATTTGCAATCTTGCCATGTCCTTTCGAGCATTTTCTAGTGATTTATGGAGATAGCTCAGTGTTCATGTTTTAACATGCTTTACTTGTACATCATGTCCATGACTTTTTTTTCATGTTGAGGTGCTGTAGCATATTGTTTTGATGCTTGCTAGATGCCTAGTTGCTGTTTTGGACAGCTTGTCCTTTAAACTTGTTTCATGTGTATGTGTTGAACCGTTGCTTCGTTTTGAGTGTGCTTTATATGAAACTTGCTTAGTTTTGCATATAGTTTCATGTTACCTTGTTGCATACATGTTTTGAATGTGTTTGCTTGATGTTTGAATGTATTTTGCATCAATGCCATGTTCAACTTGTTTTGCTCATATCTTCTAGGCCGTAGCTCCGAATTAAATGAACTTTATATGTAACTTGACTAGAAAACCGTGTAGATCATCTTGATGCATTTTAAATTGATGTTTAACAACTTCAACGTTGTGTTCTCATAAGATCTGGACCAATTTTGAAAATTTGCATACAGGACTTACCAGAATTGTTATATGTTGTTTCCTGCCTCATTTAAACTTGCCTTGTTGTGTTGCTCTTGGATGCATCATCTCTTGCCATGAGTAGCATCAAATAGACTTGTCATGCATCATACTTGGGTGTGCATCATGCCATGTTTATGTGTTGTGTGTTTACCTTGTTGTTTGCTTCTTTCCGGTTGTGCTTCTTCTCGTTAGTTCCTGTTTCGTTGCCATCCTGAGGATTCGTTCGTCTACGCTTGGTTCATCTTCGTGGCTTCATCTTCTTCATGGACTCGTTCTTCTTCCTAGAGGGATTTCAGGCAAGATGACCGTCACCTTGGATCTCATTACTATCATTGCTATGCTAGTTGTCGCTATGCCGTGCTACCCACCACTTGTTTATCAAGCCTCCCTAATTGCCATGATAGCCTCTAACCGTTTACACCCTTCCTAGCAAACCGTTGTTTGGCTATGTTACAGCTTTGCTCAGCCCGTCTTATAGCGTTGCTAGTTGCAGGTGCAGTTGCAGGTTGTTCCATGTTGATTCATGGTTTTATCTTGGATATCTTGGGATATCACAATATCTCTTATTTTAATTAATGCATCTATATACTTGGTAAAGGGTGGAAGGCTCGGCCTTATGCCTGGTGTTTTGTTCCACTCTTGCCGCCCTAGTTTCCGTCATACCGGTGTTATGTTCCTTGATTTTGCGTCCCTAACACGATGAGGGGTATGGGACCCTCTTGACGTTTCGCTTTGAATAAAACTCTTCCAGCAAGGCCCAACATTGGTTTTACATTTGCCTACCCACTACCTATATTTTTTCCCCAGGGAGTCGCGCTCCCGAGGGTCATCTTTATTTTAGCCCCCCCGGGCCAGTGCTCCTCTGAGTGCTGGTCCAAACCGAGCGATGTCCGGCGCCCCCTGGGCAACCAGGGTCTATGCCAACCTGACGTCTGGATCATCCGGTGTGCCCTGAGAACAAGATATGTGCAGCTCCTATCGGGATTTGTCGGCACATTCGGGCGGTCTTGCTGGTTTTGTTTTACCATTGTCGAAATGTCTTGTGCACCGGGACCCCGAGTCTGATCGGATGTCCCGCGATGGAGGATTTTCTCCGCGGATCTTGAGCTTATAATGGGCTAAGTTGGGACACCCCTGTAGGGTTTGAACTTTCGAAAGCCGTGCCCGCGGTTATGTGGCAGATGGGAATTTGTTAATATCCAGTTGTAGAATACTTGAAGTAAACCCCTTTTAAAATACACCAACCGCGTTGCGTAACCATGATGGTCTCTTTTCAGCAGAGTCCGGGAAGTGAACACGTTTTGGGTTATGTTTGAACGTAAGTAGTATAGGATCACTTCTTGATCATTTCTAGTTTGCGACTGTTTGCGTAGCTTCTCATCTTACTCTGGTATTCGTAAGTTAGCCACCATACTTGCTTAGTCGCTGCTGCAACCTCACCACTTTACCCCTTCCTTACCCATTAAGCTTTTCTAGTCTTGATACCCATGGTAATGGGATTGCTGAGTCCTCGTGGCTCACAGATTACTACAACAACAGTTGCAGGTATAGGTTATGCGATGATCATGACGCGAGAGTGATGTTTATTTTTTTTGAGTTCTTGTCCTGCTTCTTCTTCGTTCGAGGGATAGGTTCCTGGTCGGCAGCCTGGGCTAGCAGGGTGGATGTCGTTTGAGCTTCTGTTTGTGTTTCATCCGTAGTCGGATGTTGATCTTATGTATGATGTATTGATGTATTCTTGCGGCATTAGTATTCCTTGTATGTATCCCCATCTATTATGTAATGTTGATGTAATGATATCCACCTTGCAAAAGCGTATCAATATGCGGTTCTATCCTTGGTGGGACCTTCGAGTCTCTTTAGGATAGTATTGGGCGTGACAACTTGGTATCAGAGCCTCGACCGACCTTAGGAGCCCCCCTTGTTTGATCATGTAGCTTGGCCGCTGTCGAGTCTAGAAGAAAACACTTTACTCCTCAGCCCCCTTCGTTGCTCTGGTGAGAAATCTTGATGTAGGTGTTTCGACTACTCCTCTTCCCCTTCAAATTTTTCTCTAGGATCGCGTAGGTGTTTTTTTTGTTCGTTGTCCCCTCTTTTCATCCGGTGCATTTCTCGTCAAGATGATTCGATCCTCTTTGTCTTTTGCGAGATCAGTCCTTATTTCTTTCTCAACCGATGTTGTTTTCCCCATCCGAAGTTGTCTTCCTTTTCCCACCCGCCCACTCTTTTTCTTCTTGGAGCCAGAGTTCGTAATCGAGTATCCTTCCTTCTCGTGCGAAGCCTTTGCATTCTATCCTCAATTATTTCAACCGGCGTTTTTCTATTGAATTATTTGTCATTCCAGTTGCCTGTTTTTTCCGCCCTCCCACCATTTAATTCCCGAAGTCTGAGCCTCTATTTCATTCGTGCGGAGTATCTTCAGTCTTTTCTCAGTTGTCTCAACCGGTCAATTCTCATCTAGTTCATCATTGTTTGTTTCGTTTTCTTTCCGGTGGATCCAGTTCAAGTTCTCGGGTTGATCATATTCCTCTACTGGTTTCCCCTTGATTGTTCGCCTCTCGCCAGTTTATCCTTTCGGAGTGCTCTAGACATCTCAGAAGATAAGTGTTTGCCTTCAATAATTTCGAGGTTGTCACCTCATTTAAGTATTTCAGTTGTTCCGGTGCATCATTTCTCATTCAAGCAATCATTTCCAACAGTGTTTCTTTTCAGTGGGCCCTAACCCACAGGTCTTTTCCCAGGATCTTACCTGAGTCTTCTAATTTTTCCGGAGCTATTCTCAAATTCCTTCGAAGTATGACGTAAGTATGGATTCCATCAGTCATATGCCTTCTCCAAGTTCGCTTTCAAATTCTTTCATGTTCGGTTCAACCTTCCATTTTTTTCATTTTCCCGGAGTACCTCAACAATTTTGGTGGTGTTCCTCGTCGTCATTCTCAACATTTGAAGATTGGAGAAGAATTTCTCTTAAATCTTTCTCCGTTCTCTTGAGGATTTATGGGGCTAGCTTGATGCTATCCTCTCAATTTGTTTCCAATCGTGCGATTCTTTCTTACCCATCCGGAGTATTTCAGGAGTTGTTGTTCCGTTTCGATTATCCGGAGGCCTGCAATTCAGAAGATTTCCTCGCTCCGAGCTTTCAGCTTCGTTCGTTCCCATATTTGGACCGATGCTTCGTTCAAGCATTCCTTAATAAGTTTGCGATCTCTTCGTTCTCTTGCATCTTGATCCACTCAAGTATCTTCATTCGTTTTCTAATTATTTCCGGCGGTTCATTCTCTTTTTCGTCATCCGTTTCAATTCTCACGGTGGTTCGTTCAACATTCCTATTCCTTTGCTATCATATCAATTCATTCGTTCTTTCCGATCCTATCGGTGGCTCATGAAGACTTTCTCAACTCTTGCGCTATATCTCCCCATAGTCTTTTCCAAAGAGAATAAGTAGTATGCCAAATCCATTGCTTCTCATCAATTTAATTGATGAAGGATGAGCATAACATAATTCTTATTCTTCTTTCATCAAGTTGAGTTATCTTTTATTTTCGTAGATTGGTCATGATGAATAATATCTCGATTCCAAGTTGTTCATCTTGTCTTTCCGGAGTTCAAAGTTTTCTCGGTTATATCGTCGGAACCTCCATCTTAATCATCGCAAGGCTTCGTCTTGTTCTTTAATCCTTTTGTTACCTGAGTCTTCATGGTGGTTCATAGAGGATTAACTCATTCTCGTCAAGGAGCTAATTAATTCTTCAAGTGTTCATCAAGATTCTTATTGGATCTCAAGTATCATTCTTCTTGCATCTCGAAGTGCAATTAATTCTCCGTATTATTTTGTAGTGGAGTTTTGCATTTCTTCGTTCTTCTCAGCTATTAAATCTTTTCCGTTTGTGGCTGGTGATCACCTCACAATTTTGAGATTTTGACATAAGCCCACGCAAATCAATTCTTTTGTTGTTGAATTTCCAACAACTCCGTTCATTCCTTCCTTACAAGGATCCTCTCAACTCAATCATGGCGGAAGATGTCATTTCTTCTTCGTTCTTTCATTCAAATATTTTAATTCTTCCGAAGGCGTTGTGTTGTCCCTCTCGGCAAGTATCCTTCCATCTTCTCAAGTTCATGTTCTACTCTTTCCATGTTTTGCCGGAGTGCTGCCTAATTCTTTCGTTCTTATTCCTTTTCTAACCGGAGTGGTTTCAGAGTATATTTTATTCATTGAGTTTTTGATTCTTATCATAATCATCATTCCTCTTTCCTACTCGAGTGTTCTCGACTTTCTTCTCTTTCCCTCTTCAGCTCTTGTTTCACCTCTTCCTCTTTCTCTCCCGTCTTGTCGGGGATATACCCCGCGGTATGACCCGGCCGGAAGTATGACCCGGCCGGACTTGGCGCTTCACCGTGACCCGCCGGAGGACTCGCGACTCACGGGTCTGGCGGCTCACTGTCAGACGACTCACGAGCCTGACGACTCACGGATGACCCCGACGGCGGGTCAGATAGAAGACTAGGCCTAAGGCCCAGAAGGCCGGCTCATGTTATGGTGGGCCGGCTTAAAAGGAAAGGGATGACGAATATTTCCTTTACGCGGAAGCAAGACCCGGACTTGTATTCAACTTGTAAGAAAAGATAGACTAGCCCTAGTCCTACTAGGACTCCATATGTAACCCGCCCCTCCAACTTATATAAGGAGGGGGCAGGGCTCCCCAAAGAGGGGCAAGAAGAAACAATCTCTAGGGCTAAACACCGAGAGCCGGTTCCCGGCGACTCTCCCGTGATCATAATGAGACCTAGCCTCAAACAGCATGTAGGGTTGTTACCGGATGATGTTTCCCGAGGCCCGAAGCTGTCTAAATCCTTGTCTTGTGTTGCGTCTCTCGATTCTGCCCAACCCCTCTCAAGCTACTACATAGATGCGCTGGCCTCACGACTAAGTCCTGACACTAAGGACATCTGCCGTGACAATTCCACGACAGTTGGCGCCCACCGTGGGGCCTGCGCACGGTGGTGATGAGTTCTTGGAGGGATATCTCACAGGGATCGAGAAGTTTGCGATTGTTTAGATGAAGAAGAATCATTACGGAAGGAGTTGTATTGTTTAGAAGGCGAGCAATCAGATCTAATATCCATCTGAGGTTCAAGAGAAACTATGGTTACACGTCCGTGCGCCGCTGCAAGTTGCGAGTTTTGAGGACGTAGAGTTTCCGCTACAATATCAATTTGTGTGGCGGCCGTGTCCGAAGTGCTACGACATCTTTCCTGTCCACAAGCAATGTAGAGGATTTAATCCGAAAGCTACGAGCGACTCAATCCGTCAAGTTGCCGCGGGCTAAAGGCGATTCTGGTACTGCCTTCAATGCATGGCGTCTCACCTTGCGGAGGTTTTCAAAGGGAAAAGCTATCTATCGCTGCTCCATTGTTTTCCATCAAACTTCGGACGTATTGTTTCCGAAAACAAAGATGCTGCATATATAAGTAGCTGGAACACAGTGCTTGAAAAAAAGGGGGAGAAGGAAAATAAGAAAGAGAAGGAAAGAGGACCACGACCCGGAAGTGGATGTATCTACGGAGTACTACTACTAATTTTACACGAGCATGTATGGCTAGCAAGAAATCAGATCGGTCAAACCTGGTTGGTCAAACCTGATGGAACAAAGTAACTACTACTACAAGCCGGAGAATGACGAGGATTCAGACTCGGCCACAGTTGTGGCCGTACATCGCCGGCGCGTCTTCACGGCCGGGCCTCGCCTCCAAGCCGCCGTTCGTCTTCAAACCGTTCGCTCGCCAGCAACGCGTGACCCGCCCGCGCTAGTTCTACCACGCCCCGCCTCTGCCTCTGCATACGGATGGGCTCCAAATAAAGACTGGGTACAAAGTGTAATCAGCTTATATGCGGTGCGGAAGATGTCTTCAAGGACTGGAAAAACTAGGCCCGGGATGGTCTGTTCCTCTGCCAAAAAACAGTGGTTGTAAATCAGTTGTTTCCACCACAGCGGTCACCATGGTGCGTTCGAATCGCCCTCACCGCCGTGCTTCTAAACCGCTGCTCTGAATCGCCACCGTCGCTGAGCCACCGCTCTCCGCGGCCGCGCCTCACCGGCTGTCCGCCTCCAACACACGGCCTTGCAGCTGCTGCTCACCTCCGCGGATGTGGTTTCAAGACGCAGTCGCTAACTCACCATCTGTCGGAGTAAATGGCCACGGGTAGCCATACTGACTACCCCTGGTTCTTCAGAAAAATTATCAGGCCTTTGGGCCTCCCAACGCTCCAAGCATTGGACCCCCTTCCCTCGCGGCTACCTCTGAAGCCGACTCACGGAAGGCAGCCCAGCCTCAAGCGACCTCCCTCCCCAAGACAACCGCGGGGTGGCCGACTCCAAGAAGCCGGCCTCAAAGAGCGCCGACTCCAAGAAGCCGGCCGAGACCACAACCACCAAAGCTACTCCCTCATAACGGTGACAAGACGGGGTGTGGCCACAGTGCGGCCCACTACCCCCGAAGCCCGAGGCAGGCATGGCTACAGGAGGCCGTACGGGATGGCCGTCTCCCGTGCGGCACAGCACTGTAGCCATGCTAGCCTCAACGTCATCCACGACAGACTCCTGTACGGCCCACGGGCGGCGGGCCCCTTCAGCCAGAGAGAGGCGCGAAGGCGGCCCGGCCTTTCCCAGTCGGCCAAGGGCGTAGCCGGCCCCCAGAAGCCGGCTACTCCCTTCCTCGAAGCAGGAGCCCCATTAAGGAGACAAGACGAGGTAAGACTACAGTGAGAGCCCCCGAGGCGGCCCACTGTAGCCACGCTTACCTCGACAAAGCCCTCGTCATCAGAGGCGAGGCTACAGTAAGCAGCCGCCGACAAGACCCTAGGCGGTGGGGCCGGCCTGCCGACCAAGAAGCCGGCAGCCGGCGGGACCCACCAGTCGGCGGGACCCAACAGCCGGCGGAGAAGCCGGCGAGCATAGATACTGACGGCTGGGACCAGTGCCCAGCCGGATTACCATTGTACCCCCGGGGGGTAGGCCTATATAAACCCCCCGGAGTACCCATGCAAAGGGTTGTCTTCTAAGCATAGCACTCACACCATAGAGAGAGAGAGAAGTTAGAGCTAGCCTTGTTCTTCTTCTCCCTTGACCCCAAACAGCTCTAGGAGCGATTGTAGCTACCTTTCCTGATCTAGTGATCATGCAGAGACCCCGCAGAGCAGGACTAGGGGTGTTATCTCCTCGGAGAGCCCCGAACCTGGGTAAGATCCGCCGGCGTGCATGTCTTCGCCTCATCCCGTTTCCAGGCACCGGCGACGTCTTATTGGCACCCACAATGATAAGCCATCCGCTGGCATATGTCGCACCAACCACCCGACATTTGGCGCCCACCGTGGGGCCAGGTGCACCGTCGTCCGGAGACCTGTTCTGGACGGGAACCCTCTTCCTCCCCCGCGAGCGCAGCCAGCCTGCTGCACCTGATGGCGTTTGCCTCGACGCACTGCAAGGCGCCGACGACGCCTGCGCTGAGAGCTGCCTCGCCGATCTGCTCGGCGAGACTCGCATCTCCGACGAACCTGCGTCCGACGCAGGCACGGACTACCCCGAGAGCCGCCTCGTCAGCCTCCTCGACCAGCTTCACGTCTCCAGCGAGCCTGCTGCAGATGTGGAGTCGGTCGGCTCCACCGACCCGATGCTTGTCGACTCCGACACTGCATCGCTTGACGCCTACCCCACCGACGTGGTGGTCTTCGATGACCCCCTCCCTCGAGCTGACAGGGGCGGCAGCGCTGTCACCGAAATGCTGGTCATCAGCCACGTCGCCAACTCGGGTGAGAATGCCCACGACGCCCTGCAAGCGGCAATGCACGACCTCTCCGTCCCCATCCCGGCCGACGCTGACGCCGAGACCCTGGAGGCACGCTGCCTCGCCCTCATCGCGGAGGGCCAGAAGATAGCCTCCATGAGACGCCTCACCGAGGCCCACCAACGCGAAGTCGACCGCGCCGCCTTCGGTACGCCGCCGCCTAGCGGCCCGAGCCGAGCCGGCTTCGTCCAGAAGCGCGGCGCGGCCATCGCCAGCATGCTGGGGGCAGATCGCCCCGTCTACGCCACCCCGCTCGAGAATTTGCGAGCCGCCCAGGCGGCCGCAGAAGAGCTCAATGGGCTGGGAGCCGACGAGCTCCCCTATATGACAAGACGGATCCAGCAGCTGATCGACGCGGCTGCAGAACGGCACGAAGCCGGCGCCCGTGCTGATAGCCACCCCCCGCGCCGGGAGCACGCCGCGACGTCCCGCTCGCCGACTGCGAGCGGCGCACGCCAGAAGAAAGACAAGGAGCCGGCTGCCAGCCGCAGCCGGACTCGCATCACCATCGAGCGCGATGCGGAGGGCCGCCCTCGAGCAGTAGAACACCAAGGAAATCTGCCCCCTCCTCCGCCTCGAAGAGAAAGACGCCTCACTCCGCCGCCTATCACACACCCGACTCTTGGCGACCGACTCGACCGCCGAGAAGGAGTCGGCGAGAACGACGCCCGCCACAGGATCGACCGCCTTGCTCGATCCTTGGCGTTAGAAGAAGAAGACGATGTCGGCCCGCCATGCTTTGGCCCCCGCATCCGCGACGAGCCCTTCCCCAAAGGGTTCTCGCTCCCCAGAGACACGCCCAAGTACAACGGCTCAGTGAAGCCGGAAGATTGGCTCATCGACTACTCCACAGCCGTCAGCATAGCCAACGGCAATCGACGCGTCGCCGTGAAGTACGTCCCCCTCATGCTGCAGGGCACGCGCGCACATGGCTCAACAGCCTCAAGCCCTACAACGTCAACAGTTGGCTGGACTTCACAGAAGTCTTCGTCCGCAACTTCACTAGCACCTACAAGCGGCCTCCCAAGCCTCGCCAGCTCTCCCTCTGCGTCCAAGGGCCCAACGAGTTGACCCGCGACTACCTCACGCGGTGGGCCGAGCTCCGCAACTCCTGCGAGGGGGTGCATGAGGTCCAGGCCATCGAGTACTTCACCGCCGGGTGCCGAGAGGGCACCCTCCTCAAGCACTGACTCCTCTGCGACGAGCCGGCTACCCTCGACGAGTTACTAGTCATCGCCGACAAGTACGCCGCTGCCGACTGCTCGATGAAGACCGAGCTCCGAGTAGACGCCTCGGGGAAGGTGGTTGCTCCGGCTCCCAAGACGCCGGCTGGCGACCCTAATCGGCGCCCCTACCAGAATGACCACAAGCGCAAGGCCCCCATGCCGACTTCCTCCAGTCGGCAGGTGGCCACCGTTGAAGATGAGCAGCCCGAAGAACGGCCTGCTCCCAAGAAGAAGGGCGGCCGGCCGCCTTGGCAGCCGGCCTTCTCCTACGAACATGCTCTTGATGCCCCCTGCAAGTTCCACAGCGGCGCGAAGCCGTCCAACCACACAACCCGGAAATGCCATTGGCTCATCCGCATCACCAAGGGCGAAGGGATGCTGCCGCCTCCGCCTCCCGGCCCGCCGCCTCCAGCCCCCAGCAGCCGGCGGCTCGGCCGGCAGTCGGCGCCATCCAAGACGAATTCCCCGAAGAGCATGCCGCCTATGTCGTCTTCACCAGTCAAGCCGACGACAAGCGCAGCCGACGCCGACAGCATCAATAAGTGAATGCAGTCGCCTCCAGCACCCCCGAGTTCATGCACTGGTCAGAGAAGCCGATCAGCTGGAGCCAGGCCGACCACCCAGAGGTGATGCCTTCGCCTGGCTCCTATGCAATGGTCTTGGACGTCACCCTCGCGACGAAGAGGCGAGCTGCCAGATTTTCCCGCGTCCTGATAGACGGCGGAAGTAGTATCAATATACTGTACCACGATACCATGGAGAAGCTGAACATCAAAGCAAAGCAGCTCATGCCGAGCCGCACCGTCTTCCATGGTATCGTCCCCGGCCTGTCTTGCTCCCCAATCGGCAAGATCAAAATGGATGTTCTCTTTGGAGACAAAGATCATTTCCGCTGAGAAGCAATATGGTTCGAGGTAGTAGATTTGGAGAGCCCCTATCATGCACTGCTTGGCCGACCTGCTTTGGCCAAGTTCATGGCTGTGCCCCACTATGCCTACCTGAAGATGAAGATGCCGAGCTCGAAGGGGATCATCACGGTAGCCGGCGACTACAAGAAGTCCATCGAGTGCGCCATGGCCAGTAGCCGGCTGGCCGAGTCCCTCATGGTGGCAGAAGAGAAGAAGATGTTGGAACGGGTTGTGGCCATGGCCGGCAAGCAGCCGGCCCTGTCCCCCAACCCCAAGGATTGTGATGTGCAGGGCTCCTTCCAGCCTGCCAAAGAGACAAAGAAGATACCTCTGGACCCGGAGAACCCGGAGAGGTTCGCCGTCATTGGGGCGAACTTGGACAGTAAATAGGAAGGCGAGCTCGTCGACTTCCTCCGTGAGAATCGAGACATCCTTGCATGGTCCCCAAAGGACATGCCGGGTGTCCCGAAGGATTTCGCCGAGCACAAATTACATGTCTGAGCTGATGTGAAGCCGGTCAAGCAACCCCTCCGCCGACTGTCCGAAGAGAAGCGAAGAATTGTGGGAGAAGAGATAGCCCGGCTCCTTGCCGCTGGCTTTATCATGGAAGTATTCTTCCCAGAATGGCTAGCCAACCCAGTTCTGGTTCTGAAGAAGAATAACAAGTGGCGTATGTGTATAGACTACACCAGTTTGAACAAGGCCTGCCCAAAGGATCCGTTTGCTCTGCCACAGATTGACCAAGTAACAGACTCCACAGCCGGATGCGAGCTGTTAAGTTTTTTGGATGCGTACTCAGGGTACCATCAGATCAAGTTGGACCCGGCTGACCGCCTGAAGACTGCCTTCATCACACCCTTTGGAGCTTTCTGCTACCTGACAATGACATTCGGCTTGAGAAATGCCGGTGCCACTTTTCAGGGTTGCATGCAGAAATGCCTCTTGAAACAACTCAGCAGAAATGCCCACGTCTATGTAGACGACATTGTGGTGAAGACAGAGAAGCGCGGTACCTGGCTGGAAGACCTGAAAGAAACATTCGCCAACTTGCGCCGATTCCAAATCAAGCTCAATCCTGAGAAGTGCGTGTTCGGAGTGCCAGCCGGCCAGCTGCTGGGCTTCCTGGTCTCCGAGCGCGGCATCGAATGCAACCCCGTCAAGATCAAGGCCATCGAGAGGATGGAGATTCCCACCAAGCTGCGAGATGTGCAGAAGTTCACTGGCTGTTTAGCCTCCCTGAATCGTTTTATCAGCCGACTAGGAGAGAAGGCTCTCCCCCTGTACCGACCAAGCCTTCCATGAGTTGAAGAAAATGCTGACCACTCCGCCTGTCCTGGCTGCGCCGACTGAAAAGGAGCCCATGCTCCTCTACATCGCCGCGACTAGCCGAGTCATCAGCACTGTTGTTGTGGTCCAGTGCCCGGAGGAAGGCCGAGCCCAGCTAGTCCAAAGGTCGGTGTACTATCTCAGCGAAGTGCTATCCAGCTCTAAGCAAAACTACCCGCACTACCAGAAGATGTGCTATGGGGTGTACTTCGCTGCCAAGAAACTGAAGCCCTACTTCCAAGAGCACCCCATCACGGTCGTGTGCACTGCCCCGCTCGCCGAGATCATAGGCAGCCGGGATGCATCCGGCCGGGTGGCCAAATGGGCCATTGCATTGGCACCCTACACAATCTTCTATCAACCCCGCACCGCCATCAAGTCGCAAGCATTGGCCCACTTCCTCGTCGACTGGGCCGAGACCCAGTACCTACCGCCGGCTCCCGACTCTACCCATTGGCGGATGCACTTTGACGGGTCCAAGATGCGCACCGGCTTGGGAGCCGACATCGTCCTCACCTCTCCCAAAGGCGACAAGCTCAAGTACATGCTGCAGATCCACTTCGCCGCCTCCAACAACGTGGCCGAGTACGAGGCGCTCGTACATGGGCTCCGGCTAGCCAAAGAACTCGGCATACGCCGGATCCTGTGTTACGACGACTCGGACTTGGTGGTCCAGCAATCGTCTGGCGACTGGGACGCCAAGGACGCGAACATGGCGAGCTATCGATTCCTCGTCCAGCAGATCAGCGGATACTTTGAGGGGTGCGAGTTCCTTCACGTGCCAAGGGCCGACAACGACCAAGCAGATGCCCTAGCACGGATCGGCTCCACCCGACAAGCCATACCGACTGGCGTCTCCCTCCAGCGCCTCCTCAAGCCGTCCATCAAGCCGTCTCCAGAGTCGGATTCCATCTTCGTACCGCCTGCGCCAGACATAGCCGGATCTGGCTGGAGAAATCCCGCAGGCGGCACGGGGACTTCGACAACTGGCCCGGGGACTGCCGTAGTCGCACCCGGCCCGGGGACTTCAGAACCTGGCCCGAGGACTGCAGCAGTCGGCCCGGGGACTGCTACGACACAAGACGTGGTGGCCAACTCCAATTCAACGCCACCCAACCCACCCACCCTAGTCATGGTGGCCACATTAACAGAAGAAGAAGTCACAGCTCCGTCATGGGCCTAGCCCATCCTCAAGTTCCTAGTCAGCAGAGAGCTGCCGGCTGATGAGATCTCAGCAAGACTAGTGCAACGACGAGCCGCAGCATACACAATAATCAACAGAGAGCTTGTGAAGCGCAGCGTCACTGGAGTCTTCCAGCGTTGTGTCGAGCTAGAAAAAGGAGTGGCAATCCTCAAAGACATCCACCAAGGCGAATGCGGCCACCACGCAGCCTCAAGATCACTCGTGGCCAAGGCTTTCTGCCACGGTTTCTTCTGGCCGACTGCCTTGGAGGATGCTAAAGAAATAGTCAAGAGCTGCAGAGGATGTCAAGTTTTTAGTTCCAAGCAACACCTGCCGGCTTCTGCACTCAAGACCATTCCCCTCACTTGGCCTTTTGCCGTCTGGGGACTGGACATGGTGGGCCCTTTCAAGACAGCCCACGGCGGCTTGACACATCTACTGGTCGCTGTGGACAAGTTCACAAAGTGGATCGAAGCAAAGCCGATTAAGAAGCTGAACGGGCCGACTGCCGTGACATTCATCACCGACATCACCACTCGGTATGGCGTGCCGCACAGCATCATCACCGACAAAGGCACGAACTTCGCCAAGGGAGCACTAGCACGTTTCTGCGCGACGCAGGGCATCCGACTGGACCTAGCGTCCGTTGCCCACCCGCAGTCAAATGGCCAGGTCGAGCGAGCAAATGGACTCATCCTCTCCGGCATCAAGCCTCGACTAGTTGTACCACTGGAGCGATCGGCCGGCTGCTGGCTCGATGAGCTGCCGACTGTCCTTTGGAGTCTGCGCACTACACCCAACAAGTCAACCGGCTTCACTCCATTCTTCCTCGTGTACGATGCCGAGGCTGTCATCCCAACAGACATCGAGTTCGACTCGCCTCGGATCACCATGTACACGGAGGAGGAGGCCAAGGAAGCAAGAGAAGACGGCATCGACCTACTGGAAGAAGGCCGGCTGTTAGCACTCAGCCGGTCCGCCATCTACCAGCAAGGGCTGCGTCGCTACTACAACCGCAAGGTCAAGCCAAGATCCTTCCAAGAGGGCGACCTTGTGCTCCGGCTGATCCAGCGAACAGCCGGCCAGCACAAGCTCTCGGCCCCTTGGGAAGGCCCCTTCGTCGTCAGCAAGGCACTCGGCAACGACTCCTACTACTTGATCGACACACAAAAACCAAGAGCACGCAAGAGAGACGACTCCGGCAAGGAGTCGGAGCGTCCATGGAACGCAAACCTCCTGAGACGATTTTACAGTTGAAAGCAGTATGTATCATGCTACCCCTTTTGTATTAAGTACAAACCAACAGCCCCCCCGAACAGTACTCGGGGACTGCCTTTGTTTATCTATGAATGACAAGTGTCATATCCATGAATGTATTATTACATTTGAATTCTTGTCTGGCACCGGGCTCGACTAGTCGGCCCGGGGACTGGCCGCCTTGAGCTATATTGAAAGTTCTACCTAAAGTCAGAAAAGTAGTGTGCCGGCTCCCGAGTCCTCTCTTGTTGAAAGTCGCAGCTCGAAGAACCGACTGTCCGACTAGCAAGAGGCAAGGCAGAAAGGATGCCCACACGAAAAATGGCTAAGGAGCAACAAACCTATATAGCAAAGAGACGGCCTCCAAACATGCCTGCCGGCTGTCAAAACAGCCGGCTGGCCGGCTTCCTCAATACTTAGATTTAGTCCAGCAAAGCTAAAGTACTCCCCCCCAATTGGCCAAGCACTCCTCCAGCTACAGATTGCAGAGCAACTGTTGGACTGGGGAGGCGGCAACCAAGGGAGGGCGGCAAAGGAAACAGCCGAAGGATAAAAAGCAAAAGTACAAGGAAAATCCAAATGCATAAGTTATATATACACATAGAGCCCCCAACAGGCTGGCAACAGACATAAGTTCGAATACACCCAGTGGGTGGAATTGTGCAGACTTAACCAAACATTGTTCCAAAAGTAACAAGACAGGAAAACAAAAGACGGCAAACTAAGGCGCTGCGCGGAGGCCAAGCTGGTCGGTGAAGGTGGCCTCGCCGGCTGAAGGAGTGGCCGCCTAGCGGGTCTCGGCCTGATCACCACCTACGGCAGGTGACGCACTCGCGCGCGATGTAGTGCTAGAGGTGCGGTCAGGCTGAGGCTGGCCGGCTGCTCCACCAGCCGGCTCGGCGTCTTCACCCTCCTCCTCCTCTTCTTCACCCTCGTCGCTGGAGTCGATCTCCTCCGCCGAGTCTTCGCCGTTCACCGGGTTCAGACCGAACCACTCCTCTGGCTGGGCGACACCGTTGTCGTCCACCTTGGGGGCGAAGACGCTAGTGTCGGTGTAGTCGGCGATTGCCGAAGCCCGCCGGATGATGGCCGGCCGCGCCGGCTCCAGCTCCGTGTCAGCTTGCTGCCGCCAGGTAGCCTGCTGGTCCAGGCTCAGGCCGGGATACCAGGCCTTGACGAACTCCAGCGCCCGCCTGGCACCGGAGCGAGCCGTCGAGGCCTTCCAAGCTTCGAAGCGGCCGACTGCCACCTCCAGCCAGTCGGCAGTCCGACTGGGGGTGCGAGGAACCACTTGGCCGGGCCAGAGGGCGGCCAAGACTTGCGCCCCGGCTCGCTGAAGCCGGCGGAGCAGTCGGTGAGCCGGCTGGATGTGGGCCTGGATCGCCAGAAGCTGTTCCTCCAGCGAGTGGCCGGCGGTTGGCGAGATTTCAAAGCCAGCCTGCCTTTGCGCTTGACGACGGGCCTCGATGGTCTGGTTGGCGGCAGTAGAATAGCCAGGGAAATACTCTGCGCAAGAAAGAAGAAGAAAGGAAGAAAAGAACACCAAAATCAGAAAACAAGCCAAAGTGGCAGATGGCAAGAAAGGACGAAGAGGTAGGCGGCTTACCGTCAACCAGATCTTCGATCTGGCCATAGCCAGAGATCAGAGTCTGCCTGGCCTCAGCCCAGCCAGCCGCCTCCGTCTCGTACTCGGCCTGGAGAGTGGCTTCGCGGTCCTGCACAGCCTTCAGAGCCGCCTTGTGGCCTTCCTCCTGGTCGGCCAACTTCTTGGCCAAGCGGTCGCGTTCTTGCACCAAGGCGGCGAGCTCGGCGTCCTTGGCACGAAGGGTAGTCTGGGACTCCCCCAGCTGTGCCCTCAGACTGGCGTTGGCCGCTGCAGAGACGGCAGAAGAAGAAAGAACAGTAAGAAGAAGTCGTCAAGGAAGATCCGACCCGACTGCTCAGCAGTCGGCCCGAATCTCGGGGACTACACCCAGTGGGTGCGCTGACGCGCCCCCACATGAGACAAAGAACTAAGCATGTACCTCGGCTCTCAGTAAGGTCGGCGGTCTTCTGGGTCAGCTCCCGAGCCTGGGAGTTGAAGGCGGCCGCACGAAGATTGTGGTAGTCCTGCAAGATAGAAGATCGGAGTAAGAACACGAATAGCAAAGACAAATCCTCCAAGAAGTTCCAAGCCGCCTGCTCAGCAGCCGACTCGGAACTCGGGGACTACACCCAGTGGGTGCGCTGACGCGCCCCCACGGAAGAAATCAAGATCAAGAGAAGCTAGATGGGAAGACTAACCCGGATGGCCGCCCGTGTCGCGAGAAACTCATCGGTGAACTGCCTCAGCGCCGCGGCTTGGCCCTGGAGCCGGGTCCGGACGTCCTGTGCAGCCACGTTCATCACGGCCGTCCCTCCGCCTGGCGTCCACCCTGAGGTTGTGCTGGCCGCCTCCGCATCCTGGGCCGACGAGCTGGAGCCCATGGCCGGCTGTGGCTCCGACGCGGCCTTCTGTGGCTCCGACGCGGCCTTCCCCGCGCGCCGGCTCGGCGGCATCCGGACCGCCATCTCAGTCCTCACGGCCGGCTCACCCCCCGCCGACTGTGTAGGCGGCTGATCAGGCCGGCCGCCTTGAGCCACCCCAGTCGGCGGGGTCGGCACCGGCGCCCTCTCCAGGATGATGACGTCGTCGTCTCTTCCCAGCCCTGGCTGGTCGCCGCTGGCTCCTTCTGGCGAGGGCTCCATGGAACCCGGCGCCGCAACACGCAGAGGGGTGACCATCAAGACCTCCCCCGCTGCTTCTGCAGCTGCAGCCTCCGCTTGGGCCCTGGCAGCGGCGTCGGCGAGCACCTTCGCCGCCTCCTCCTCCAGCGCCGCCTGAGCGGCGGCCGCCTTCCGTGCCTCCGCCTCTCGCGCCTCCCGTTCCGCCCGCGCCTCCCGCGCGTTCCGTTCTGTCGCCTCCTGAAGTTCGGCCCGGGGGTCCACACGGCGGGTGGTGCTCCCAGACCCCCTCGGCGACTCGACGACGGAGGCAGCAGCCGCCCGCTCAAGCGACAGCGGAGCTCTGATCATTTGAAGAAAGAGACAAGGGTTCAGAAACCACCAAAGAAAAGAAAGAAAAAGAGTATATGAAAGAAAGTGAACTTACGCCGACACGGTCTGCAGTTGCTTCACCGCCTTGCGGAAGCGAGCCGCCTTCGCGGCCGCCTCCTCCCGCCTGGTGGCTGCGCCCCGCCCCTGGGTTTTTTCGTCCGACTGCCGAACAGACCCTGGGCGGCGCGACGCTTCTGCCCTCCACCCCGAGCAGGCGGTGCAGCAGAGGAACCCGCGCCGCGCCCAGAAGCCGGCTGGCGGCGCGGGGCGACTTCGGACTCATCGTCGTTCGGCCAGTCGTCGAAGGTGACTCCGAGCCCGGAGCTGCCTGCTTTGCCGCCGGCTTGGCCACCACCTGGCTCGATGTTGTCGTCCATGCCGGCCGCCCCCAAGTCGGGGTCCTCCAGATCGTGTTCCGTCCGGTCGGGGACAAATCGACGCTCCGTGTCTGACCCGCCGGCCGGTCGAAGGAGAGGGCTCTGTCGAAAAACAAGCCGACTAAGTTAGAGTCGGCCAAGAGGAACTCGGCAACAAAGATAAGAGAAAAGGGAGAAACAAGGAGAGCATACCGTAGGCGGTGGATTGGCTCGGCTGTATGGCTCCTTGCCGAACTGCCACTCTACGGAGAGTTTGCAGTTCGCAAGGTAGTTCACCATAAAGGCGACCTCCTCGTGCGGCATGTCCTTGGTGCACATCCGGCTCGGATCGAGCTGCCGCTCATCTGACAGATCAGATGAGGACGGCTCTGGAGCGGAAGAACCCGACGCGTGACGAAGGCGGCCAGAAGGTCGGCCCCCGTCAAGCCCTCCGACTGGGTCATCACCCGCACTCGGGCGACGGCTGCGGACCCAGCCGGCGTCAGAATCGCGGCCCGAAAGGACCACTGGGGCCGCCTGCCCGCCGGTGGGCCGGCTACGTAAGCCGGCAGGTTGATGTAGTCGCCCCGTGGGGCGATGTTCCGCACGTAGAAGTATGACTTCTGCCACTTCTTCACTGATTGGATCAGCGGGATGACGGGGAAGGGGTTGTCGGCGACCGACCTCTGCGACGCGATGAAGGCGCCAGTCTGAGCCGGCACGCCCTGCATGCGCGTGCCCAGCTTGGACTGGAAGAACTCCCCCCAGAGCTCGAGGGTGGGGAGGACGCCGAGGTAGCCCTCGCACAGGGTGATGAAGGCCGACAGCAGCACCACCGCGTTCGGGGTGAGGTGGTGCGGCTGGAGCTGATAGAATTCGAGCCAGGAGCGGAAGAAGGCGCTCGCTGGAAGGCCGATGCCGCGCAAGAAGTGCGAGCGGAAGACCACCTGCTCGCCCTCCTGCGGCTCCGGCATGATTTCCTTCGCCGGCGCGAGGCGGACCTCCACCTTGTCCGCGCTGGGCAGCCGCCGCGTGTTGCGGAGGAACTCGACGTGGTCGTCGTGGACGTTGGAGCCGTCCCAATCCCCGCCATACTGCTCCGTGGCGGGAAGCATGGCGAAAACAAGCGCGGCGGCGGAGGAATGCGTAGTGGAAGAGCACGGCGGCGAGGCGCTGTCGCAAGAACCGGCGAGCGAAGAAGATGGTGGAGGTAGGAGGAGCGTGCGAGGGCCTGCCGCCCTCCACCTCCCCCTACTTATAGCTTCGCGAGGCAGGACCGGGGAAGCCGAACGTGGGGGGAGTCGTGGGATTAACTGCGCCCACTCCCCCCATGCCTCGCGATTATTGCGCATAAATGCGAGCCGAAACTGCCGCACGAGACGTGCGGGCGGTTTCGGGATGCAGACAATCCGCACCTGGGCCAGGGCGCGGACGTGGCGGCCCCCTCCCTGCGGCGACGTCCCGTCACGCGCGTGGGCTGGCAGGCTTTCCGGCCAAGAGGGGCCACGTGGTTCGCAGACGGCCATTGGCCGGCCCGCGGCCCGGTGCACGCACTGGCGGGCTCCCGCCCTCCGACTTCGGAAGTTTTCGACCCAGGCGGCACGCCTAACCAAAGCCGGCTCCCAGCTGCCGGCTTGCTAAGATGGGAAGCTGATCGAGCTTCTCAACTCCTACTCAACCTCGAAGCCCAATCAGCTTCGGGGACTACTGTCGAAGTAAATGGCCACGGGTAGCCATACCGACTACCCCTGGTTCTTCAGAAAAATTATCAGGCCTTTGGGCCTCCCAACGCTCCAAGCATTGGACCCCCTTCCCTGGCCGGCTACCTCTGAAGCCGACTCACGGAAGGCGGCCCAGCCTCAAGCGATCTCCCTCCCCAAGACAACCGCGGGGTGGCCGACTCCAAGAAGCCGGCCTCAAAGAGCGCCGACTCCAAGAAGCCGGCCGAGACCACAACCACCAAAGCTACTCCCTCATAACGGTGACAAGACGGGGTGTGGCCACAGTGCGGCCCACTACCCCCGAAGCCCGAGGCAGGCATGGCTACAGGAGGCCGTACGGGACGGCCGTCTCCCGTGCGGCACAGCACTGTAGCCATGCTAGCCTCAACGTCATCCACGACAGACTCCTGTACGGCCCACGGGCGGCGGGCCCCTTCAGCCAGAGAGAGGCGCGAAGGCGGCCCGGCCTTTCCCAGTCAGCCAAGGGCGTAGACGGCCCCCAGAAGCCGGCTACTCCCTTCCTCGAAGCAGGAGCCCCATTAAGGAGACAAGACGAGGTAAGACTACAGTGAGAGCCCCCGAGGCGGCCCACTGTAGCCACGCTTACCTCGACAAAGCCCTCGTCATCAGAGGCGAGGCTACAGTAAGCAGCCGCCGACAAGACCCTAGGCGGTGGGGCCGGCCTGTCGACCAAGAAGCCGGCAGCCGGCGGGACCCACCAGTCGGCGGGACCCAACAGCTGGCGGAGAAGCCGGTGAGCGTAGACACTGACGGCTGGGACCAGCGCCCAGCCGGATTACCATTGTACCCCCGGGGGGTAGGCCTATATAAACCCCCCGGAGCACCCATGCAAAGGTTGGCTTCTAAGCATAGCACTCACACCATAGAGAGAGAAGTTAGAGCTAGCCTTGTTCTTCTTCTCCCTTGACCCCAAATAGCTCTACGAGCGATTGTAGCTACCTTTCCTGATCTAGTGATCATGCGGAGACCCCGCAGAGCAGGACTAGGGGTGTCATCTCCTCGGAGAGCCCCGAACCTGGGTAAGATCCGCCGGCGTGCATGTCTTCGCCTCATCCCGTTTCCAGGCACCGGCGATGTCTTATTGGCACCCACAATGATAAGCCATCCGTTGGCATATGTCGCACCAACCACCCGACACCATCACGACCGAATTGAATCGCCGCCTCGCCAAGTCACCTTTGCCGGCTCTGGCCTCTATTGCGGGCTGCCCGTTTCCTGTGTTGTTCCAAATTGGCTGCATCGCAGCCGACGCCTGCACTGCGCCTCAACCCGCCACCACGCGTTGACCAGGCCTGCCATCACCACCACAGTGCCGAGCCGCTGCTCTACTGAAGCTGCGCTCGCCTCGCGCTGTTCCATTATGGCAAACCGCTTCTGTCTCTACGACAAACCGCTTCTGCCTCAACGAGAAACCGCTTCAAGCGGGCTCACCATCCATTGCTGGCCACCGCCGAGTCAAGTCGCCGCGCCTCCGGCTGTTTTAAGTCGCTGACCGCCGTCTCAAGCTGAGAGCCGCTATAGCTGATCCGTCGGCCCTGCGCTTGATTTCTACTATGCGTAGCTGCAGCCTCAAAGCAAGATTATTGTTGAAAATGGATGAGATGGTGGAGAAGCCATTGAATTAATCGACGCTATGGTCGTTAGTAAAGCCAAGTTCGCGCTTCAGCTTAAATTGCCTCTGTGTTGAACCACCGGAGCCACGTTGGGTCACTGCTGCCACATTGAGCCGCTGGGGCTATATTGAGTCGCCGGTCTTCCTGAGCCGCCTCTGTCGCATTGTCATTCAAACGAATCAGGTGATATCCTTCTAAATATAATTTTGGCACATATTCCTTTTGTCAAAAAACAATTACTCTAGCCTGTAATATTTTTATGCAGGGCGGCTATTAAAGGAAAAAGGGGTGGTATTACACCGCGGAGGCATGTTCGGTTGTGCCGCGCAGCTTCACGGACACGCGTATCGCGGTCCGGTTTACATCAACGCGTCGGCCGACTCGCCTGTCCGCACCACCTTACAACGCCACAGCCGACTCGCCCGTCCGCCCTCGCCGCCGGTTCACGTGTCCGCGCCGGCTTACAAATGTCACGGCCGACTCACCCGTCCACACCGGTTTACCACGCCGTGGCCGGTTCACCCGTGAGCGACTTCAACTTCACCTAGCGATCATCAATTTCATGGCGGATTATTTCCGGCCTGGCACATCAGGTGATATCCATATAAAATATATTTTATTGGTACATATTTTTTTTGTCAAAAAGCAGTTTATCTTTGTCTTGGTCTGCAATATTGTTGATGCAGGACAATTGTTCACTGCATCAAAACGACGTGGTTAACTCGCCTGACCGCGCCGGTTTACAACACCGCGGCCAGTTCATCTGTCTGAGCAGCCTCTGATGCTAAGGTCGTCTTTTTCGACCATCTCTCGCGGCCTGGTCTACATCAACACACCGAGCCGCACCTGTCTGCATGAGCTGTGTATTGAGTATGAGCAGGTCACTACTTGGGAAGCCCGGTTTTCTTCCAACAAATTGGAGGCAAATTATCATATGTTATCAGCCGCCGTCTGCACTGGATGGTTCAATGGGCAGGCGCACAAATCGCCGCCACTATAGTTCGGTTAACTTCAAACAGCCAGTTGGAAGGAACCATTGGCCGAGTTGCTGACACGGCTCATACGGGATCATTTATAACCCGCCACAGTCACTTTCAACCTTCTGTGGATTCACATCGCAATATCAACGCCAATGATATACACCTTCTGCTATGGTAAAATATGGAGAATCTCAAGCGAACTCCTTGAGTCGTCTTGAGACTCGGGGGCTACAATGACATGACTCAACAAATCGTGCCAGTTTCAGCAGGCTCAAGCACTCCGGGTCATTGGAGGAAGAAATAACCCGGCCCTCGAGATTACTGCTCTATCGATGCAAATTTAAAGGCCGTCAGAAAAATATCCGGCTTAAAATAAAGATTCCGGTTTAAAATCTGGTTCAAGAGACATCTCTCTCCCGCAAAGCTTTGAAGCTCTCAAATCCGGTTCAAACATCCGGCTCAAGAAAAAATTAAAGGTTGCCAAAAAGAACTTGCTGCCATGATGCGCGGTTCAAACATAGGTATCCTGCCTTACGGCTTATCTTATTATGGTCACTTGGGGGCTTCCTGCTCATCGGGCATAGCTATCAGTACCCTCTTGATCGGTGCAATGCTTAAACTTATATGGTCACTTGGGGGCTTCCTGTTCAAACATAGGTCGTATTCGAACCAAAGAGAACATAGCTGTCGATACCCTTCTGATTGGCAAACTGCTGAATCTACTTGGGGGCTTCTTGATCGTATCCGAATCATAGCTCAACCCCTTTGGGAATCGACATGGATCATATTCGAATCAGCGTCGTTAAACAACTCTTAAGGTCATTTGGGGGCTTCCTGTTCAAACATAGGTCGTATTCGAAGCAAAGAGAACATAGCTGTCGATAACCACTTTGATCGGCAACGCCAACGCCACTGGGGGCAATATGATCGTATTCGAATATTAGCTTAACCGCATTGGAACGGTTTACTGATCGTATTCGAATCAGAAGCCTCAAAAAATTTATCTGTTTCTCATACAGTTTTTGTAATCACAAATATTTGAGTTGTCACAAATATCATGTGTGCCAGCTTTTACAGAATTGGGTTCTCACCCTCATTGTCCGGGTCACATGAACCGGCGGTATCATTCGAGGGATCATAGGGATCTTGTGATCTACTTGTGTGCAGGGTAAGACTACATTTGGGTGGTTACCCGCCCTGGCTTTTGACGTTAAGTCGCCAGGGCATATGTTGTTTAAACTCTGTGCAGGATTTACAGAGCTATGACTTACATAAATGATTCAGTTCAAGCCCATCATCGAAAGATTGACATTGGTGTCTCAAAAGGGTTATCAATTCTTGATTTTCTCAAAGGCTATAAATAGCCGGGTTATAAAAATTCCGGCTTACAATGGAGGCGTAATAAATCGCCATCGGCCAAGAGCCGCCGGGTATTTAAACTCCGGATTTACTTGTCAACAGATAAGGTATTTGAAATCTTTAAATAGCCAAACTTGGCTGGATTTTCATTATGATTTGAATGATTGAGGTTTTCAAACCGGGTTAGTCAAATCTTTAATAGCCAACATGGCTGGATTTTTATTATGGTTATCAGAAACTAATATTATGATTGAGGTTTTCAAAGTCGCTTCAGCGCAATGGTTATTATTTTATCAATGGATATGATTTATTCTACAATGGAAGGAATAGTCCCGAGTCGCTGCAGGCTTACAACCCGGCACTTGGGGGCTACATTATTCAAGTTGAGATTACATCAAATATGCAAGTCCCATGTCACTGCCAGCATGCACCATGGCACTTGGGGGCTAATGCAAAGTCATTTTTACTGGCCTCATTGAAGACCCGATTCATCACATCGTAATGAGCCAGCCCTTGGGGGCTACCAATTGCTCCTATTAAAATTCAAGATACACAAGCCTTATTCCATTATATTGAAGGATCCACTGCTTAGTTGGTAAAGCACAAGGCTCTTAACCTTGTGGACGTGGGTTCAAGCCCCATGATGGGGGTTACATCATATGATATTATTTCCAATGAAAAGTTCCAGCTCAGTATTATCTTACTAAGCCGGCCCTTGGGGGCTACACGTTACTGCTCAAATTTACATCATCATATTTACAAAGTCCCTGCTCATTATTACATAATGACCCGACACTTGGGGGCTAATGTATATTGCTCTCTGCTGAAGACAATTCTAGGATGACCCGGCTACACTACTATGACTATAGCCGACTCATGGGGGCTATACAACTGGATTTTATTTAAAGCCATGGTGATAAGTCCCGGCTTATTCATGCTGATTAAAACCGACCCTTGGGGGCTACAGGTAATATGGATATAAGGGAGAAATATCTTCAAATTCTCAGTTTTGAGTAAATCAGATTGACCTGGTGTCTGCAAAAATCATAAACCGGCGTCGGCGACAATTATGAGTTGGCATCATCTATTTATAACCCGGCAATTTTGGTACTCATAAACCGGCAAGTTTTATATCTTTAAGCTGGCTGAATATAAGTTGAATATTTGAAAGACCAATATTTTTGTCAAGTCAGAGCATTGAAAGCCGATTCAAGTGGATTATCTCTTACAATATTTCTCAACAAGAGACCAATGTCAGCAAATTGACTCTGAAGCTGGCCTGTTGACCCGGATTTTCAAAGGAAGTATCTGGATTTTTTGCATTGGCAAAATTTGAACATATCTGCTAAAGAGATTTGCTATGAGATTATGGATACATATCAAGAAGGAAGATGACAAGGACTTAAGGATGATCAAATGCCGGCTTACAAAGAATATTTAACCCGGAACACAACTGGTCAAATTTCTTCTTGTGTTTATGTTGCAGATTAGTTTAACATGGATAAATCCAAATTAAACTGGGGGCTAATGTCGGGGATATACCCCGCGGTATGACCCGGCCGGAAGTATGACCCGGCCGGACTTGGCGCTTCACCGTGACCCGCCGGAGGACTGGCGACTCACGGGTCTGGCGGCTCACTGTCAGACGACTCACGAGCCTGACGACTCACGGATGACCCCGACGGTGGGTCAGATAGAAGACTAGGCCTAAGGCCCAGAAGGCCAGCTCATGTTATGGTGGCCGGCTTAAAAGGAAAGGGATGACGAATATTTCCTTTACGCGGAAGCAAGACCCGGACTTGTATTCAACTTGTAAGAAAAGATAGACTAGCCCTAGTCCTACTAGGACTCCATATGTAACCCGCCCCTCCAACTTATATAAGGAGGGGGCAGGGCTCCCCAAAGAGGGGCAAGAAGAAACAATCTCTAGGGCTAGAGATCGAGAGCCGGTTCCCGGCGACTCTCCCGTGATCATAATGAGACCTAGCCTCAAACAGCATGTAGGGTTGTTACCGGATGATGTTTCCCGGGGCCCGAAGCTGTCTAAATCCTTGTCTTGGGTTGCGTCTCTCGATTCCGCCCAACCCCTCTCAAGCTAATACATAGATGCGCTGGCCTCACGACTAAGTCCTGACACTAAGAACACCTGCCGTGACAATTCCACGACACGTCTCGTTCCTAAGATCTCGGGACGAGATCTCTTGTTAGTAGAGGAGAGTTGTAACGCCCCGAATCCGGTGCGCCAGGTGTCTTCCAGTTATTCGCCGTCGTTGCCATGTCATTTGCTTGCGTGTTGCATCTTTGCCATGTTTGGATGGATGCTACCATCTTTTCTGTTGATCTTTGGAATAAGTTCAGTAAGAGAGTTTTGTTAAGTGATTTTATTACTAGCATGCCATGCTCATGTTTGCCATGATAGCTTACTGTAACATGTTGTTTGATAGCTCTAAACATTGCAACCTGATGTTATTTCTGCCATGTCCAGTGATTTCTGCCAAGTCCGTGAAACTGTTATTATTTGCAATCTTGCCATGTCCTTTTGAGCATGTTCTATTGATTTCTGGAGATAGCTCAATGTTCATGTTTTGTCATGCTTTATCTGTATATCATTTCCATGCCTTTTGTTTTCATGTTGAGGTGCAGTAGCATATTGTTTTGATGCTTGCTAGATGCCTAGTTGCTGTTTTGGACAGCTTGTCCTTTAAACTTGTTTCATGTGTATGTGTTGAACCGTTCTCCGTTTTGAGTGTACTCTATATGAAACTTTCTTAGTTTTGCATATAGTTTCATGTTACCTTGTTGCATCCATGTTTTGAATGTGTTTGCTTGATGTTTGAATGCATTTTGCATCAATGCCATGTTCAACTTGTTTTGCTCATATCTTCTAGGCCGTAGCTCCAAATTAAACGAACTTTATATGTAACTTGACTAGAAAACCATGTAGATCATATTGATGCATTTTAAATTGATGTTTAACAACTTAAACATTGTATTCTAATAATATCTGGACGAATTTCGAAAATCTGCACACGAGGACTTACCGGAATTGTTATATGTTCTTTCCGGCCTCATTTAAACTTGCCTTGTTGTGTTGCTCTTGGATGCATCATCTCTTGCCATGAGTAGCATCAAATAGACTTGCCATGCATCATACTTGGGTGTGCATCATGCCATATTTATGTGTTGTGTGTTTACCTTGTTGTTTGCTTCTTTCCGGTTGTGCTTCTTCTCGTTAGTTCCTGTTTCGTTGCGATCGTGAGGATTCGTTCGTCTACGCTTGGTTCATCTTCGTGGCTTAATCTTCTTCATGGACTCGTTCTTCTTCCTAGCGGGATTTCAGGCAAGATGACCGTCACCTTGGATCTCATTACTATCATTGTTATGCTAGTTGTCTCGATGCTATCGCTATGCCGCGCTACCCACCACTTGTTTATCAAGCCTCCCTAATTGCCATGATAGCCTCTAACCGTTTACACCCTTCCTAGCAAACCGTTGTTTGGCTATGTTACAGCTTTGCTCAGCCCCTCTTATAGCGTTGCTAGTTGCAGGTGCAGTTGCAGGTTGTTCCATGTTGATTCATGGTTTTATCTTGGATATCTTGGGATATCACAATATCTCTTATTTTAATTAATGCATCTATATACTTGGTAAAGGGTGGAAGGCTCGGCCTTATGCCTGGTGTTTTGTTCCACTCTTGCCGCCCTAGTTTCCGTCATACCGGTGTTATGTTCCTTGATTTTGCGTCCCTAACACGATGAGGGGTATGGGACCCTCTTGACGTTTCACTTTGAATAAAACTCTTCCAGGAAGGCCCAACATTGGTTTTACATTTGCCTACCCACTACCTATATTTTTTCCCTAGGGAGTCGCGCTCCTGAGGGTCATCTTTATTTTAGCCCCCCCGGGCCAGTGCTCCTCTGAGTGCTGGTCCAAACCGAGCGATGTCCGGCGCCCCCTTGGCAACCAGGGTCTATGCCAACCCGACGTCTGGCTCATCCGGTGTGCCCTGAGAACGAGATATGTGCAGCTCCTATCGGGATTTGTCGGCACATTTGGGCGGTCTTGCTGGTTTTGTTTTACCATTGTCAAAATGTCTTGTGCACCGAGATCCCGAGTCTGATCGGATGTCCCGCAATGGAGGATTGTCTCCGTGGATCGTGAGCTTATAATGGGCTGAGTTGGGACACCCCCGCAGGGTTTGAACTTTCGAAAGCCGTGCCCGCGGTTATGTGGCAGATGGGAATTTGTTAATATCCGATTGTAGAATACTTGAAGTAAACCCCTTTTAAAATACACCAACCGCGTTGCGTAACCATGATGGTCTCTTTTCGGCGGAGTCCGGGAAGTGAACACGGTTTGGGTTATGTTTGAATGTAAGTAGTACAAGATCACTTCTTGATCATTTCTAGTTTGCGACCGTTTGTGTAGCTTCTCATCTTACTCTGGTATTCGTAAGTTAGCCACCATACTTGCTTAGTCGCTGCTGCAACCTCACCACTTTACCCCTTCCTTACCCATTAAGCTTTGCTAGTCTTGATACCCATGGTAATGGGATTGCTGAGTCCTTGTGGCTCACAGATTACTACAACAACAGTTGCAGGTACAGGTTATGCGATGATCATGACGCGAGAGTGATGTTCATTTGTTTTGGAGTTCTTGTTACGCTTCTTCTTCGTTCGAGGGATAGGTTCCTGGTCGGCAGCCCGGGCTAGCAGGGTGGATGTCGTTTGAGCTTCTGTTTGTGTTTCATCCGTAGTCGGATGTTGATCTTATGTATGATGTATTGATGTATTCTTGCGGCATTTGTATGCCTTGTATGTATCCCCATCTATTATGTAATGTTGATGTAATGACATCCACCTTGCAAAAGCGTATCAATATGTGGTTCTATCCTTGGTGGGACCTTCGAGTCTCTTTAGGATAGTATCGCATATTGGGCGTGACACTAGTCCAACATGCACAACCGTCAGATATGATCCAAGATGAACGTCCGGTTGCCCAAGACTGTGAAGGAACTTTACACTTTGGTGGACAAGTGTGCTCGGGTGGAGGAAGGGAGGAAGCTCCCTGGAGAAGAGGATGGCATCGACGTCGACTCAGAAGATGACGACGAGGCCACCAGTCAGATGAGGAAGAACAAGAAGCGCAACAAGAAGCGCAAGGATAAAGCAGTATTGACTGTTGAGGGATCTGACACTCCTAGTACTGGCAAGAAGGCTAAGGCCGAAACCCCAGGAAAGGAAGTTGCCGCGTGCGCTGATTGCCGGGAGGCTGCGGCTGCTGAGAAAGCTGGGAAAGGTGATGGTCCGTATTGCAAGATCCATCGGACCAAGGGCCACGATCTCCAGGATTGCCATCAGGTTGAGCAGCTCGTCAAGAAGCAGAGGGCTGAGTATGAGAGCATGATAAGGGAAAAGGCCAGAATGGCGCTGGCGGGAAGGGCTGAGGCGGGGAAACAAATCACCCCGTCAAGGCTTTTCGGAACCAAGGGAAACCCGCCAGGGGCAGAGAGCAGGAGGATTGTGATGATGGCAGTGATGGAGGGGATGAAGAGGAAACCAGGGAGCAGGAATTCTAGATGGCCACTGATGCCCTATGCATTGACGGAGGTGCATCTCTGCACTCCTCTCACCGCCAACTTAAATAGTGGGCGCGTGAGGTCAATGTCGTGGAGCCAGCGGTAGAGTCTCGGAAGCCTCTCAAATGGTCATGCACGCCCATCATCTTTGATGAAGAGGACCATCCTGACCGCACCACTGCGGTAGGATGTTTGCCATTGTTGGTCTCACCAACGATCCGCAACCTCAAAGTCACAAAGATGTTGGTTGACGATGGGGCCGGGTGGAATCTGATTTCCCAAAGGTCGTCAGCAAACTTCAGATAGCAGAGGAGGAACTCAAGCTCACAGGCATGTTTCAAGGAATCAACCTGGTAGGAGTCATCCTAAGGGAAAGATCATGTTGCCTGTGATATTCGGAGGAGAGTTGAACTACCAGACTGAAAAGGTTGTGTTCGATGTGGTCGACCTCCCCCTGCCGTACAATGGAATCCTTGGATGGCTGGCTCTAGCAAAGTTCATGGTAGCATCCGACTATGCCTACAACACTTTGAAAATGCCAGGGCTGGTGGGAGTCATTTCCATTCCATCAGATGAGAAGGACGCAATCATTTGCGTGGATAAGATGTACTGGGGAGCAGTCGCGGCAGAGGCCGCGACAGCCACAATCCCCACCAAGGAAATCAAGGGAAACACGAAGGATAGCAGGGACATCAACAAGGAATCCGGAAAGCGTACCTCTTCGGAGTATGCTGCGACTGTCGATGACTTGCCGGAGAGTTCCAATAGCTAGAGATACAAGTCCACTGCACCTTCTGTGAAAAGGTCCCAACAGGGCTGGCTGGCGCTGATGGTACTTTCACTATCAGTGCCACCCTTGATGAAAAATAGGAAAGCACACTCGTTGCCTTCCTGCGGGCGAGTATCGATGTGTTCGCTTGGCAACCATCTGATATCCCCGGTGTTCCCAGGGAGGTAATCGAGCACCACCTTGCTGTCTTCCCACATGCCCGACCCGTCTAGCAGAAGGTCCGAAAGAAAGCCTTGGAGCGGCAACAATTCATAGCAGAAGAGATCAAGAAACTTGAGGCAGCTAGTCTGGTCAGAGGAGTACTGCATCCAACGTGGTTGGCAAATCCAGTGGTCGTGCGCAAGGATAACGGAAAATGCAGGCTGTGCATAGATTTCAAAGATCTTAACAAGGCCTGCCCGAAGGATCCGTTTCCCTTGCCGCGCATCGACCAGATTGTGGATTCCACCTCAGGATGTGAGTTGCTCTCTTTTTTGGATGCATATTCTGGGTATCATCAGATCTTTATGTCCAAGGAAGATGAAGAGAAGACCTCATTCATCACCCCATGTGGCACATACTGCTTCGTGCTTATGCCTTTCGGGTTAAAGAGTGGCGGGTCCACTTTTACAAGAGCAGTCCAGACTGGTTTTGAGTCACAGCTGCACAGGAACATTGAAGCCTATATGGATGATATCGTGGTCAAAACTAAGGACAAATCAACCCTCATCCAGGATTTGGAGGAGACGTTTGCTAATCCGCGCAAGATCAACTTGAAGCTAAACCCGGAGAAGTGTGTGTTTGGCGTTCCCTCCGGCAAGCTACTTGGGTTCTTTTTGTCCCATCGGGGGATAGAAGCCAACCTCGACAAGATCAAAGCTACCAAGCAGATTCAGGCACCCAAGACAATTAAGGATGTGAGGCGTTTGACCGGATGTGTCACCGTTCTTAGCAGGTTCATCTCCAAGTCTGCCGAGCGCGCCTTGCCGTTCTTCAAGATCTTGAAGAAGGCAGGACCCATGAAGTGGACCCCAGAAGCAAATACGTCCTTGCTAGATTTGAATACCTACTTGTCCTCCGTGCCTACTTTGGTTGCGCCCAAACTGCAATGGCCATTCCTGCTATACTTGGCGGCAACTAATCAAGTGGTTAGCGCGGCCCTAGTGGCGCAGCGGGAAGTAGAAGAGACAGAAAGAGAGAACAACCCGGCAAGGCCAGATGTGGATCAGGATAAACAAGAGCACGACAACGGAGGCCACCCCAAGGACACGACAAGGAAGAAAGTGGTGCAGCGCCTAGTGTACTTCGTCAGCTCCCTATTATAGTGGGCTAGATCCAGGTACTCTGGTGTGCAAAAGTTGATTTTTGGCCTCATCATGGCCTGAAGGAAACTGTGCCAGTACTTCCAAGCCCATGGATCATGGTGGTCACCCGTTTTCCTTTGCAAAGGATACTCTGAAACCCAGAGGCTACCAGAAGAATAGTGGAATGGGCATTGGAGTTATCTAGCTTTGGCCTGAGGTTTGAAAGGACACCGACAATCCAGAGCAGGGCATTGGTAGAGTTATTGCAGAATGGACGCCAACACCTGATGAAGAAGTGCTGGAAACAGTTGTCCCCGGCAATGAAGCGCCCCAAGAATGGATTATGTATTTCGATGGTGCCTTCTCCCTACAAGGTGCAGGGGCTAGTGTGCTTCTCGTTGCTCCCACTGGAGAGCACCTGAAGTACGTCGTCCAGATGCATTTTCCCCGGGAGGAGGCAACCAACAATACAACAGAGTATGAAGGGCTCCTTGTCGGGCTCAGGATTGCCACTGAATTGGGAATCAAGAAACTGATCGTTCGAGGAGATTCACAACTTGTGGTGAGACAAGTCAACAAGGATTACCAAAGTCCATTGATGGAGGCATACATCAAGGAAGTGAGGAGATTAGATGAGCACTTTGACAGATTGCAAACAGAGCACGTACCCCGTGCGGAAAACAGCATTGATCTTCATCCGTCAAAGTGCAATGCGCATAAGCTTCCTGTGGAACCAGTAACTTTTGTTCTCCATCTCACTCAGCCCTCCATATCCCCAGCGAAAATGGACCGAAAAAGGAGGAAATTGGACTCTGGTAAGCCTCTCCCGGTAGAGCCTCTCGGGGCTCCTGGCAGGGACCCTGCCGGAAACAACTCCCCATCGATTGCCGGCTGCGCCCTCCTGCCAGGCCACTGGTCCCCGTGGTCGAGGAATGCACTCCCATAGACGATGAGGTGCTGCTGGTCCTTGTTGTCGAGCCCCAGGCTCCAACTTGGGCAAGGCACAAAGTCCACTTTCTACAAACCATAGAACTTCCCGAAGAGCAAGAAGAAGCTGAAAGAGTAGCCCGGAGGGCCAGTATGTATCATTTTGTCGATGACACACTATACAGAAGACAACCCAACAGTATGAAATTGAAGTGCATTTGCCGGGAAGAAGGAAAGGAACTGCTGGCAGAGATACACAAAAGGCATGTGCGGCTCCCACATTGGATCAAGGGCGTTGGTTGGGAAAGCATTCTGACAAGGATTCTATTGGCCCACGGCCCTCCAAGATGGGGTCGAGCTAGTCACCAAATGTGAAGCCTGCCAGTTCCATTTCAAGAACATCCATCTGCCTGCCCAAGCTCTTCAGGCAATCCCTTTGTCATGGCCGTTTTCAGTTTGGGGGCTCAATATTCTCGGCCCTTTCCCCCGAGCTGCCGGGGGCTTTGAATTCTTGTTCATTGCCATCGACAAGTTTACAAAGTGTGCGGAAGTAGATGCCATGAGAAAGGTGACTGCTCAGTTAGCTATCAAGTTCTTGAAAGGATTGGTGTGACACTTTGGGGTCCCTGCTCGGATCATCACCGATAACGGCACCCAGTTCACGAGCCTTGCCTTCATGCAATATTTTCATGCCCTTGGAAGCAAGATCTCATTTGCCTCTGTTGCACATCCCAGAAACAATGGACAAGCTGAGAGGGCGAATGCTGAAGTATTGCGAGGACTCAATACAAGAACGTTTGATAAGCTGCAGAAGTACGACAGGTGATGGATCGACGAGCTGCCGGTGGTTCTTTGGTCCCTCAGAACGACAGCAAATCGAGCTATCGGGCAGACTCCCTTCTCCCTCGTCTATGGGGCAGAAGTAGTTATCCCCACGAAACTCATTTACGGGTCACCTAGAGTGCTTGCCTATGATGAAGTAGCGCAGGTTCAACACCGGCGTGACGATGCTATGCTTCTCGCGGAGAGCCGTCTCCAGGCTCCTACGCGTACTGCACGCTACCAGCAAGCCCCGTGTCACTATCACAGTCGCAGGGTTCAGTCTGCCAAGGGTGCAAACAAGTTGACACCGAAGTGGGAAGGCCCTTACCGGGTGGTACGAGTCACCAGACGTGGTGCAGTCTGTCTGGAGACCGGAGATGGCATTCGATTGCAAAACTCATGGAATATTGAGCATCTCCGCAAGTTCTACCCGTAAGGCGCGGCTGTCGGGCCCTGCCCGGCAGCCACCCTTTTGTACAAGCCTTGCCTCAATTGCATGTAACCCGTTGTACAAAGCCAGACGCAGACCCTGAGCAATAGAGAAATAAATGAAGCGCTGGGGGACCCCGACAAGTTGCATGCATGCATAAGAATTTCATGTGCATCGCTTGATCATGTAGATAAGATCACATCTGGCATCATTTTCATCTGCATAAACTGTAGGCTCTTGCCGCAGACTTGACCTCCAAGAGGAGATGGAAAATGAGCCTACACTGCAATCTCCGGCAAGCCAAACAGGTAAGTTCTTTCTCTTATCCATACATGTTCTGTAAGTAAAGACTTGTGCATAAGAAAACCTCGCCACTTTTTGAAACTTAGGTGCTCCCATCCCTTGACTCGAATGTTGCTTCGGTCAGGATGGTCGCAGTGGCCTTTGATGAAAAAAGATTGGCGGGGGGCTGGTCCCTCTTCGTGATTTGTGCCCGGTAGGCCTAGATCCCCGGCAACAAAACAGAGGGTACCGGCAGGATAGCCTGTCGGGGGAAACTCATTTATTTAAAAATATAGAGGCATCCCACCTCTGCATGGACATATACATGCACGAGTCCTCGACAAGGTTTATCTTTTTCATTAAATATGCTGATCAAACAAGTACAGACCTTACAGGACACAAACATGGATTCAAGAGATTACATTATTTGAACTAAAATGTGGCAAGTGCCTATGGATTTAAGATTGAAAAATAGATAAAATGCCCGTGATGCCTTCATGTTTTCCTCTCCTTCTTCGAAACTATAGGAAGAGATGAAGAAGGTGGAGGGAATGCCCGACTGGGATTTGGCGCCACCCCAGGATCAGGGCGACGTCGCCTCCTGGCTAGGAAGAGGAAAACGGAGGGCAAGAGCGGATGGTGGCGCTGCCGAAAGCTCAGACGAGGGCGGCGGAGTCACCGGCAAACACAACTCGTCGGAACGGTCGTCCCCGTTCTTGACGCTCATGGGTTGCCGCCACCTTCTGCACCACTGCCACCCGGAGCCTCCACCACAACAGCCGGATCGGGCGCCATGCTCTCCGGGTAATCCCATAGAGAGCATGGCCGTCCTCGACGGCCTGAAGATCAGGAACCACCGCGCATTGTGGAAGCATGTGTGGAAGCGAGGAGCTCTCCCACGCGACCAACGGGCACTGCCCTGGGAGGTCAGGACCACATTTACCGATGGCGAGCCCGTTCTGCGACCTCCCTCTAGTGCCACGGCCGACTACCGCACCTTGCGCCTATTGTGGGTTTAGGCGTGGTGTCGCTTGCGTCGCCCCTCACTAAAATTGAAGCCGCAGACGGCTTGGCGAAAAGCACACCAGAGTCGCCACCTATGATGCTACCACAACGCTGCCTGCGTGCCCTCCTGAAGTTTGCTGGAAGATGAGGAAGGGATCTCTCCCCACGGACGGCTCGTCCTCCGCGCCCCTCCAAGCTTGGACCGGACTCACCTCTCGAGCATCAGCACGAGCATTCGACATTGCCAAATTCAAGCTATGGCCCAGGGCCTGGCCCCATGCCCTCCCGTTCGGCATGGCCAGCAGAAAGCAGAGGATGGAAGAGAAGGGATGTGGGGATGAATGCTTCCGTTCCTCCCCCGCCCCTCCTTTTATAGGCAGGGCAGGGAAGGGAGCCGATCCCGCAATGAGTAACCACCGCCCTCCTCCACCAATCCAAGAAGATCGAGCCCCTGTCTTGATGCCCCCCGCACCACACGCCTCCGTTACCTACCCCACTTGATGCATGCAACATACGTGGCTAAGGATAAGGGCGTGATGGGAAGAGAGAATTGACAGGTTACACGCCCGTTCGTAAAAGTCATTCACAGGCCATTACAAGGGTGGCCCCACCATGATTGGCGTTACGCGATGCGCGGAAGAACTGGAAACTGACCCGGGCACATGTTAATGAAGAAGCAAAGAAGATCTCAAGGGGCCAGCCACTTCTGTGCCCCTACCTATGCACTGGTCAGGGCCTACCCCGACGACGCCCGACAGCGCATTCGGGCCAGGTCCGGGGCCTCCTGTTGGTGCAACAAACCCTGGGTCCGTTGCCCAGACTATGCACAGGATGAAGAACAAGATCACAATACCAAGGTCAGATCAAGACACGAAAGGATCAGTTCTCTGAAGGACCAATGTGCAGATCAAGAAGACCAAGGTTAGCCAGTGAGACAAGATTCCATTGCGAGAAGGACCTCACTTGCCGGGCAGGCGAGTCTGCGCGAGGTTGGGGTCACCCTCAGAAGCAAGTTTCCAGATCGTCCCGGCAAGCCTGCCGGGGCTCGCGGAGGCCAACTACTCCACCGTTACACCTCACGAGCAACGCAAGTCATCGATCAGTGCGGTGTCAAGCCGCGAGGTGACTAAGTGGCTGTTATTTGCCACATGGCAGCCACTTCCTACAGAAAATGCCTCCAAGCGACACCCGTCCTGAGACGTGTCAAGAAAGCAGGCACGAAGCTGGCAAAACAGCCCGGCAGGGCCTGCCGGGCGAGCTGTGATGTGACACTGAGTGGCGCATTTAATGCGCCCTGTCAGCCTGCAGAGTTAGTGTCGGTGTACAAAAGGAGGGGTGCACTTTTGTACCCCTTTACATGCGCATGGGCAATCGGAGCCGCGCCCACGGTCACACCAAGCAGAACAGGGGAGGTGAGCTAGGGTAAGACCGAAGCCCAAGATAACCAGAGCAACGCCAAGGCCAAGACCACAAAGAGAAGAGTGACGAAGCAGGTTCCCTCGGAAAGACCCTTGCCGGGGCAGCTCGCCCCACACCAACAGAGTGAGCCACCCGTCCAGGGCTCGGGAGGCACCTCCATGGTGGCATGCAGATCTTTGTGAAGACAAGGAACACTCAAGATCAGATGAGGATCAGAAGACGATGATCCTCGGCAGGATCCTTGCCGAGGAAGGCCGCTAGGCCCCCGGCAAGGTCCTTGCTGGGGACGACAGCGCGCCACGACAAGACCCTTGCCGGGCCACCCGGCAAGGCCCTCACCGAGGGCGCCAGCAGGTCCACTACCAGGCCCGCACCAACCGAGTCTCCACCACCATTCACATGCAGCTGCCAGCCCAACCAGCTGGGCGGGCACGTGCGTGGCAACATGCAGCTCCCAGGCCAACTCATTGAACGCCTGCGTGGCGGCATGCAGATCTTCGTGGAGGCTCCACCACCGCGCCACCTCAGCTGCCTGCCTGCCTACGTGGCGCCGCATGCGTCGCTAGCCAGGGCGCGTGTCGAAGCAAGGAGGAGCGGCGACGAACGGGACGGGCCTCGCCCCCGTCCCCGATAAAGCAAGGGGACACCTAAGCTGCGCATTAAATGCGTCTTGTCCTGTAATACGGGCGATAAGCTCATAGCACTGTGCACCTTTCCACCTCCTGTGTGCCACTGTGGCAGCCCCTTTCGACTATAAAAGGAGGCCCATGGCATACTGGAGAAGGATTCGGCTCTTTCAAACCGCACACTCACCACAGCTAGTTCGAGAGCTCAAGAACTCTCTGAAATACACCCACCAAAGCAGGACTAGGGTTTTACGCATCCTCACGGCCCGAACCTGGGTAAACGATCCTTGTGCTGGTTACTAATCCTGCTCTTCTCGCAACCCCGCGCCCCGGCAACCATAGTAGGGATTCTTGTGATCCCATAGGTGTCGTTCCACACCGACATCTTTGGCGCGCCAGGTAGGGGCGCAATTGTGAGAATCTGGTCTAGTAGCTAGCCTAGCGTTTCTTCATCGCCATGGCTCCCAAGAAGAAGACGACCATGGCGATCGGCTCGTCGGGGACCGAACAGCCCGTACCACTACGGGCGAGCAACGGCCCGGTCGCGGACAGGACCCGGGCCGCGGTCCGCGAGCACAGCATCACCCTGGCAGTCAGACACTGGCGAGCGGCGTCGTTCGCACGCCTGACGACCGGCCGCACGTCGCCAGATCGAAAGACGGAGCTCGGCCCCCCGCAGGCGGCGCGGGGCCCTCCAGGGGTGTCGTTGTGCCACCTCCGGGCGGCGCAGCGACCTCCAAGATGCCCACGCCGGCGACCACCGCGCGCTCTTCCCATGGTGTGTGTGCGACACGCAGCGTCACCAGGCCGGTGACCCTGGGCACCGCCGTGGGAAGAGCCCTGTGCGTCGTCCACGAGATGAAGGAGTTCAGCATGCTCGCCGAAGTGCTGGCAAAAATGGCACGCAGCCGCTGGATCATAACGGAGCTCCCTCTAATGTGGTTAGAAGTCGATGCGCGCCGCGATGCATGCAGCTGTCGCCGCCGCCCACGCCAGCAGAAGCTTTGGCACGCGCGCAGCTGCTCCTCGACTTCCCTCCTACTGCAGAGAAGCTCGATGAGTGGAGGGCCACCATCCAGAGTCTCGTCGCCATCGCCAACAAAGACGATCCGCGGCCGGCGGGGCCCTCGGGTCGGCGCTCCACCGAGCCACCACATGCTGGCGCTGGGAGGACCGGGGGAGCTGCGGCCACGATGCACTCTCCTCCTCCTCGCCAGCCCCCGCGGGCGTCGGCCCATCGTGACGACGCTTGTGATAACATCTCTATAGCATCGTCCGACCCGCGGACCCACCGCGACCAGTGCCAAGTTCTTCGAGAACGAGCTCACGAAGATGCTCGTACCACTATTGAGCGCCGGCGTGATACACGCCACCAGTCGGACAAGTGGGCGGGGCCCGCTATGGACCACCTAGCACCAGGGGTTCCGGCGACCTACCTTACGACGTGGGCTGCCCGGCCTTTACCCATGAGCTGCGGCAGTTCCAGTGGTCGTCCCACCGCACGTTCAAGCCCGACGTTGGCGAGAAGTACACTGGCAAGACCCATCCGTCCGAGTTCCTCAGCATCTACACCATCACGATGCAGGCGGCCGGAGCTCGCGACGACAAGGTGCTTGCCAATTATTTCCTGCTGGCGCTGAAGCCCAATGTTATTTCTTGGTTGATGCACTTGCCGGCGGATTCCATTTCTTCTTGGTCGGATCTGTGCCATGAGTTCGTTGGCGCCTTCACAGGAGGCCACCAAGCTCATGGCTAGGCCAGCGATCTGCATATCATCCCCCAGAAGGAAGGGGAAACCCTGCACAAGTACATCTAGAGGTTCAGTCGGGTGCAGTACAACATCCCTGACGTTCATCCCGTCGGTGTGATCAGCGCGTTCCACCAGAACATGCGTAATCGCAAGATGCGCGAAGAGCTGGCGATAACCAAGGTTAAGGATGTGGCCGAGCTCTACGTTCTGGCCGATAGATGCGCCCGGGCTGAAGAGGGAAGGAAGTACCCCGGCGAAGACGCCGGTGCGGAAACCGACTCTACCGACGAAGACGCCGCCACCCCGACGAAGAAGGGCCGGCATCGCAACAGGAAACGCAAAGGCAAGGCCGTGCTTGCCGTTGAAGGGTCTGACGACACCGGCGCTGCCAAGAAGGTCAAGGCAGACGCCCCCGGCAAGGAGATTGCCGGGTGCACCGCCTGCTAGGCCTTGGCGGCTACCGACAAGCCAGGAAGCTCCGGCAAGCAATACTACAAGATCCACCGCACCAAGGGCCACGACCTCCAGAACTGCCGACAAGTCGAGCTGCTTGCTGAGAAGCAAAAAGCTGAGTACGAGAGGCAGGACAAGGAGAAGGACCAGGATGGTGCCGAGGGATCCGGCAAGAAGCGTGGCGGCCAAGGAGGCCGCCACGGCAAGGACAACCAGCAAGAGAGGCCCGCCCGGGGCCGTGACAAGAAATAAGAAGACGATGATCACGACGAGGACGACGAGTCCGGTGAGCAAGAGTTCCAGAAGGCTACGGAGGCCATGTGCGTCAATGGTGGCGCCTCGCTGCATACTTCTCACCGCCAGCTCAAGCAGTGGGCGCGTGAGATTAAAGCAGCGGAACCATCGTTCGACGCTCAGAAGCCGCTGAAGTGGTCCAGCATGCCCCTCATCTTTGACGCCGAGGACCACCCTGACCGCACAACCGCGGTCAGGTGTTTGCCATTGTTGGTCTCACCAATGATACGCAACCTCAAGGTGAACAAGATGTTGGTTGACGGCGGGGCCGACCTGAACTTGATCTCGCCTGTCGTGATCAAAAGACTGCAAATTCCTGATGGAGACCTCGAGGAAACGGGTACGTTTCAAGGGGTCAATCCGGGGAGGAGCCAGCCGAAGGGGAAGGTCACACTGCCCGTGACGTTTGGAGGGGAGTTGAACTACAAAACGGAGAGGATCATCTTCGACGTGGCCGAGATCCCCTTGCCCTACAACGGGATCCTCGGCCGCCCGGCACTAGCCAAGTTCATGGCAGTATCACACTACACCTACAACATGCTAAAGATGGCTGGGCCGCTAACCATCATCTCCGCCCCCTCCGACAAGAAGGACGCGCTGATCTGCGCCGACCAACTCTACCGAGAAGCAGTTGCAGCAGCTGCCGTCAAGGCACCTGCTCCTGCCGCTGAAGGCCCGGGAGGGAAGAAGAAGCGCGGCAAGACCTCTCGCACCCACTCCGGCAAGCGCACCTCCTCGGAGTGTTGTGCTACCGTCAAGGACGTGCCAGAGAGCTCTACCGGCAAGAGCAAGAAATCCAGAGCTGAGCCGCCGCAGACCAAGAAGGTGTCTGTCAGGGAGGATGGCACGGGAGGGGCCTTCACCATAGGCAACACCCTCGACATCAAATAGGAAGGCGCGCTCGTCACCTTCCTGCGGGCGAATGTCGACGTGTTTGCGTGGCAAGCATCCGACATCCCCGGTGTTCCCAGGGAGGTGATTGAGCACCACCTAGCTGCCTGCCCTCATGCGCGGCCCGTCAAGCAGAAGGTCAGAAAGCAGGCTCTGGAGAGGTGGGAGTTCATCACAGAGGAGATCAGGAAGTTGGAAGCGGCAGGTTTGGTGAGAGGAGTGCTCCACCCGACGTGGTTGGCCAATCCGGTAGTGGTGCCCAAGGCGAATGGGAAGTGGAGGCTGTGTATTGATTACACAGATATCAATAAGGCTTGTGCTAAGGTCCCCTTCCCGTTGCCGTGCATCGACCAGATTGTTGACTCCACGGCTGGGTGTGATCTGTTATCATTCCTCGACGCCTACTCGGGCTACCACCAAATCTTCATGACAAGAGAGGATGAAGAAAAGACAGCATTCATCACCCCATGTGGTACGTATTGCTTTTTACGGATGCCTTTCGGGTTGAAGAGTGCTGGCTCGACGTTTGCAAGAGCAGTCCAAATTGGTTTTGAACCTCAGCACCATAGAAATATGGAGGCATACATGGATGACATAGTGGTCAAAACCAAGGACGGGACAACTCTTGTGCAAGATCTGGAAGAGACATTCGCCAACCTGCGCAAGATCAACCTTAAGCTGAACATTGAGAATTGTGTCTTCGGCGTTCCGTCCGGCAAGCTTCTCAGATTCTTTGTGTCACAGCGCTGGATCGAGGCAAACCCAAACAAAATCAAAGCTATTGAGCAGATTGAGGCGCCCAAGCGGATCAAAGACGTGCGTCGGCTCGCTGGCTGCGTCGCCGCCATGAGCCGATTCATATCCAAGTCCCGCCGAGCATGCCCTTCCCTTCTTCAAAATATTGAAGAAGGCAGGCCCAATGGAGTGGACCCCGAAAGCCGAGGCGGCGTTCCAGGATCTGAAGAAATACATTTCCTCCACGCCAATACTGGTTGTGCCTAAACCACATGAGCCGTTGCTGCTGTATTTGGCGGCGATGAATCAAGTGGTCAGCGCCGCATTGGTGGTGCAGAGAGAGGTTGACGAAGAGGCAGTGGCGGCGGCAGAACCAGCAGATGGAAAGCCAAAGATCCCCCCGGCGGGGCCTGGTGCCGGCAAGGCAGGGCCCTCGGCAGGATGTGACTTCACCGAGGCAGTGCTTGCACAGTCAGGCGAGGTGGTGCGGAAGAAGATGATGCATCACCCAGTTTACTTTGTCAGCTCCCTCTTGCAGGGGGCTAGGTCGAGGTATTCCGGTGTGCAAAAATTGCTCTTCGGCCTCCTTATGGCCTCGAGGAAGCTGCGTCATTACTTCCAAGCCCACGAGATCACTGTCGTCACCCGCCTCCCATTGCAACGGATACTACATCACCCAGATGCAACCGAAAGGATTGTGGAATGGGCCTTGGAGTTATCGAGTTTCGGTTTGAAGTTTGAAAGTACCTCGACAATCCAGAGCAGAGTCTTGGTGGAGTTCATTGCAGAATGGACCTCAACGCCTGACGAAGAAATCCAGGAGACCGCTCTCCCCGGCAAGGAAGCAGACCGCAACTAGATCATGTACTTTGATGGGGCTTTCTCGCTGCAAGGCACCGGTGCCGGTGTGCTGCTCGTCGCACCCACCGGAGAGCACCTCAAGTACGTGATCCAGATGCACTTCCCCAGGGAGATGTCCACCAACAACACTGCTGAGTACGAGGGATTGCTCGCCGGTCTCAGGATCGCGGCAGACCTCGGGGTTAAGAAGCTCATCGTCAGGGGTGACTCGCATCTTGTTGTTAGGCAGGTCAACAAGGATTACCAAAGCCCACTGATGGAGGCCTACGTAGATGAGGTGAGGAAGCTGGAGGAACGCTTTGACGGTATCCAAGCGGAGCATGTCTCCTGAATGGAGAACGACATCGCCGAATACCTGTCAAAACGTGCTGCATTCAAGCTACCTGTGGAACCAGGTACCTTTTTGCTCCGGTTAACTCAACCATCCGTCGAACCATCAACGGGGCAGAACAAGCAGAGGAAGTCAGGTCCCGGCAAGTACTTTCCTACCGAGCCCCCTGGGGTTGCCGGCAAGGGTGCTGCCGCGGACGCTGAGCTTGCCAAAGGGCAACTGACTCCGGCAGGGCGTTAAGCCCTGGCCATGGAGACAGCCATGCCCGTGGCTGAGGAAATGCCTTTGGTCCTTGTCGTCGAGCCCCAGGCTCCGGCATGGGCACAACATACTGTCCGATTCCTCCAAACAGGGGAACTTCCTGAGGACCAGGAGGAAGCGGAAAAACTAGCCCGCCGGTTCGCCCTGTACCAGTTCGTCGACGACGTCCTGTACAGGAGAAGGCCGAACGACATGAAATTGAAGTGCATCCCCCGGGAGGAAGGACTGGAGCTGTTGGCAGAGATACATGGAGGCATATGTGGCTCCCACATAGGGGCGAGGGCCCTTTCCGGAAAGGCGTTCTGGCAAGGTTTCTTCTGGCCCACCGCCATCCAGGATGCGACGGCACTAGTAACCAAGTGTGAAGCGTGTCAGTTCCATTCAAAGAAGCTTCATCAACTAGCTCAAGCCCTTCAAACAATCCCTCTCTCCTGGCCATTCTCGGTCTGGGGGCTCGATATACTGTGCCCTTTCCCCCGCGCTGTCGGGGGCTTTGAGTACTTGTACGTTGCAATCGACAAGTTCACAAAGTGGCCGGAGGTGGAAGCAGTGAGAAAGGTGACTGCTCAGTCAGCTGTCAAGTTTTTCAAGGGACTGGTCTGCCGTTTTGGTGTGCCAAACAAAGTCATCACCGACAATGGCACACAGTACACAAGCCACACCTTCATGCAATACATTCAAGACCTCGGCAGCAAGGTCTGTTTTGCTTCCGTGGCACACCCACGGAGCAACGGCCAAGCGGAGAGGGCAAATGCTGAAGTGTTGCGAGGCCTAAGAACAAAGACTTTTGACAAGCTGCGCAAGAGCGGAAGGCGCTGGATTGATGAATTGCCGGCGATTCTTTGGTCGATCAGGATGACGCCAAATCGAGCCACCAGCCAGACACCTTTTGCCTTGGTATATGGGGCAGAAGCAGTTCTCCCCATGAAACTCATATACGGGTCACCTCGAGTGCTCGCTTATGATGAGCTTGAGCACGAGCAGTTGCGCCAAGATGACACGACGCTCCTTGAGGAAGGTCGACTTCAGGCGGCTGTGAGAGCAGCACGCTACCAGCAAGCCTTGCACAGCTACCATAGCCGCAAGGTCCATGCCCGAAGCTTTGAGGAAGGTGACCTTGTTCTTCGGCGCGTTCAGTCGGCCAAGAATTCCAACAAGTTGACGCCGAAGTGGGAAGGCCCTTATCGGGTAATACGAGTCACCAGGCCCGGCGCAGTCTGCCTGGAGACCGAAGATGTTGTCCCAGTGAGCAACTCCTGGAACATCGAGCATCTTCGCAGGTTTTACCCATAAGGCGCGGCTTGCCGGGCCTCCCGGCAAGCCACCTTTTGTACAAGCTTTGCCGGCAAGGCATGTAACCCTTCGTACAAAGCTAGGCGCAGACCCTGAGCATAAATAAATGAAGCGCTGGTGCCCTAAGTTATAGCATGCATGCTAGGTCGAGTCTCTTCCTTGGTTAGGGTTGATAGTGGTTAGCGGTGACTAACCCCTAGCCTAGAGGTCGAGTGCGCGTCTATCTGTTTCTTTTCTGTCCTCCTTCGATTCACAGGGCACATGAGCACTTTTGCTGAGCTTCTTGGAAGAAAGGAAACAGACCGGCGTCCTGACCCCGGCAAACCAGAGTTGCCGGGGGCTGCAAGCACAAGGATCCAACCGCGGCAAGACAAGGTTGCCGGGGGCTGCAGATCCACATAAGTCTTTCATCCTCTATCATGCATTTCGGAACGGAACTGGATATGTGAAACCTCGTTTTATTTCTAGGCCACCGTGCTCTCCTTTTCTATACCCAAGGATTATCTCCTGGGCCCGGATTTGGTTGTAGTCGCGGTGGCAAGGAAGTAGAACGAGGAGCCTAAGCCCGCTTCATCCCTGCCTCCGCCAAGGGCGCGAGAATGGTCGAGCGAAGTGGGGGGACGGCAAGGCCTGTTGCCGGGTGAAAACGTTTATCTTAAATTGTAACAAGGATTCACTCCTTGTCGCGGGGTCTACCCATGAACAAAAAACCCGGGAAACATCCCTTTTTCATTAAAAGCATCCCACACAGGTACAGTCCATATGGAATGAAAAACATGAACAAGGGGGATTACAAGCTTTAAATTTAACAAGGCCCGAAGGCTTACAAATTAAGAAAGAGATAAGATGCCCGTGATCCCTTTCTTGTCCCTCTCCTTAGGAGGCAGGTCAAGGAGGCGAAAGGGCAAAAGGGGCGCCTAGGCGAGCTACGAGCAGCAGAAAGCACCAAGAGAAGACCTCGGTGGCCGCCCACGGGTGGGCTGGTGATGACGGTGCCAGGAAAGGAGTTGGAAGATGAGGCGGCAGGACCGGCAATACGCGATGAAGGCGTCGGTGCCCGCGTACTCCGAGTTGACGGCCTTGCTGCCCGCCCTCTTCCTCTTCCGCAGCCTCCCGATGCCAGCCGCCCAAGGAGACGGCCCTGAGAAGTTCAAGGAGCTGGCCCCTCCCCCGGCAAAGCTCTACCGAAGGAGCGGCCAGGTGCAGATGTTGCTGCTGCTGCACCCGCCCAGGCATGGGGCGTCCGACGCCTAGTCGGACTCATCCCTGTCATCTGCCCCGCTGTCCTCCTCATCACTCTCGCTCGAGGAAGAGCTTCCATCATCGGAATCTTCGTCGGAGGAGCTCTCCACGCAGCACTTCAGGCGAGTCCCGAAGTCTCCAAAGACCGTGATGGAGAGCAGGCCGTCCTCCATTAATTTGAAGTAGAGGACGAGCCCCGCCGTTAGGCTATGGATGCGAGCGAACGTCTTCCATCCACGATGGAGGTACATGACCCGAGGAGCCGGGAAGTCGACGTCGACCCGCGTGCCCCCATTTCCACAGCCCCTCATGTGCAATCTGAGGGATTGGGGCAGGTCACGCTCCATCTCCCGAGCAAACGGGGCGGGAAGACGAAGACGGCGACGTGGAGGCCGGCACAGCCTGATGAAGAACTCACGGGGCTGGTCTCCAACATGGCCTTCCATTGGAAAATGCATCATTGGCGGGGGCGAAGCCGGCGTGCCGCCCCGTCCTCCTCTTCCCCGAGCACTACGACCTCTGCCCCGGCCTCGCCCATGGCCTCGCCCCTCCCCCTTCCCCTCGCGGCCGGTTCCACCACCGCGGGCTCAGGAGGGGGAGGGACGCGCTGTCGAGCGGCGACCCTCGCCGCCACCGATGAAGGACCAGGATTCCCTTTCTCCATGGCGAGTGAAAGGAAGAAGCGGAAGCAGGAGGAGATAGATGACAGAAGAGTGCGGGACGCCATCCCCCCTTCCCCCTCCTTATTAAGGGGCGTGGTCGGGGCTCGGCCGCCCCGCTCGGCCAATCCGGCCACCAGAAGCACAGGGAATCGGGACCGACCCGCTGCCCCAACCAGCAACGGCCCGATTTCCCACCTCCACAGCTTGCCACCCCAAGCGCATGGAGGACGCGTGGCGAACGGGCAGAATCGAGGGGACGGGTGAGGCGACCTCTCCCCACCCCGTGATCATGGGGTGTGGACGCCTCGAAGACCGTGACCCGGCCCCGCGCGATAAATGAGCTGCGCCTCCACGCCTCCCTCTTTTTATGGGCAAGGCGCGAGCCGTCTCTTTACCACGATGTGACGCATGCATGCGGGAACTGCCCCACGGATGCCGCCCACGTCACGCGCACCCCTCCACGCCACGCCGCGCCGCGCGCGGGCCATGGTAAGCACAACACGCGAAAGGTTTTACCGCGGTAAAAACCGCCCCGCCTGCACGCGCACCGTTTTGGGCCTGGCCCAACAACGTGTCGCGCTTATGTGTGGCCAAGGCCCGGGGGCTCCTGTCGGTGTACAAAAGGAGGGGCGCACTTTTGTACCCCTTTACCTGTGCACGGGCAGTCGGAGCCGCGCCTACGGTCACACCAAGCAGAACAGGGGAGGTGAGCCAAGGTAAGACCGAAGCCCAAGATAACCAGAGCAACGCTAAGGCCAAGACCGCAAAGAGAAAAGGGATGAAGCAGGTTCCCCCAGTAAGACCCTTGCCGGGGCAGCTCGCCCCACACCAACAGAGCGAGCCACCCTTGAGCCCACGGTCTCCAGCATCACGTTGGGCCAGGGCTCGGGAGGCACCTCCATGGTGGCATGCAGATCTTTGTGAAGACAAGGAACACTCAAGATCAGATGAGGATCAGAAGACGACGATCCTCGGCAGGATCCTTGCCGAGGAAGGCCGCCAGGCCCCCGGCAAGGTCCTTGCCGGGGACGACAGCGCGCCACGACCAGACCCTTGCCGGGCCACCCGGCAAGGCCCTCACCGAGGGCGCCAGCAGGTCCACTACCAGGCCCGCACCAACCGAGTCTCCACCACCGTTCACATGCAGCTGCAAGCCCAACCAGCTGGGCGGGCACCTGCGTGGCAACATGCAGCTCCCAGGCCAACTCATCAAGCGCCTGCGTGGCGGCATGCAGATCTTCGTGGACGCTCCACCACCGTGCCACCTCAGCTGCCTGCCTGCCTACGTGGTGCCGCATGCGTCGCTAGCCAGGGCGCGTGTCGAAGCAAGGAGGAGCGGCGACGGTCCGAACGGGCCTCGCCCCCGTCCCCGATAAAGCAAGGGGACACCTAAGCTACGCATTAAATGCGTCTTGTCCTGTAATACGAGCGATAAGCTCATAGCACTATGCGCCTTTCCACCTCCTGTGTGCCGCTGTGGCAGCCCCTTTGGAGGCCCATGGCATACTGGAGAAGGATTCGGCTCTTTCGAACTGCACACTCACCACAGCTAGTCCGAGAGCTCAAGAACTCTCTGAAATACACCCACCAAAGCAGGACTACGGTTTTATGCATCCTCGCGGCCCGAACCTGGGTAAACGATCCTCGTGCTGGTTACTAGTCCTACTCTTCTCGCAACCCCATGCCTCGGCAACCGTAGTAGGGATTCTTGTGATCCCATAGGTGCCGTTCCACACCGACAGTTAGGTATGATAGCACTGTTTGCTATCTAATCAGTATGTAAAGACTGATTTGCCACCGTGGTGACCCCTTGATCTATAGAAGGAGGCCCATGGCAACCGTAGAAAGGATTCAGACCCCCTCACACTCGTACGCGTGTAGCTCCTCTCGCCTCGAGGCAATCTTGCCGGGCAAGAGCGCTGCGCTTTTTCCACCATCAATCCACCAAAGCAGGAGTAGGGTTTTGCCTCATGGTGCCCCGAACCTGGGTTAAACTGCCCGTCTTATCTCTGTCGTGCGGTGTTACGCTTCTCCACTCTTTGTGCAATGTGCCCATCCCCCCGCCGAACCAAAAGGGTCTCTTTGGCCCCATAGGTGGTCGTGGTTTCCCACGACACAAGATTTGCCTTTAGGATGATTAGATTGCTTGTTTGGTATGTGCAGTGCAAAAACAGAAACTTTGGATGCAGTGCTTGAATTTAATTTTTTTAGTGGAACATCAAAAGCTTCTGAAACATTCTACATAGTACTGCTATACAAATTGTTTATTTTGTCCTAATTGTTCCGAATTTTTGGAGTTATAGAAGTATGGTAGATGTTCAGATTGCTACAGACTGTCCTGTTTAAGACATATTCTGTTTTTGATGCATTGTTTTGATGAAATTACCGATTGTATGGGTGGTATAAGCCATAGAGAAGTTATAATACAGTAGCTATAATGCAAAAGTAAAATATGGATGGGTTTGCAACAGTAGTTGAAGTGGTGATTTGCTTTATTATACTAACAAATCACACGAGGGTTTAGTCAAGTTTTGCGTGATTGAAGTTTTCAAGTTTTGGGTGAGATTACGATGGATGAAGGAGTAAGGAGTGGCAAGAGCCTAAGCTTGGGGATGCTCGAGGCACCCCAAGGTAATATTCAAGGACTCCCGAGCAACTAAGCTTGGGGACGCCCTGGAAGGCATCCCCTCTTTCTTCAACGATCATTGGTAATTTTACTTGGAGCTATATTTTTATTAGTCACATGATATGCGTAAATCCTGGAGCGTCGTGTGCTTTTTATTTTTATTTTAATAATGCACCATTCTGGTATGAGATAGTCCTTGGTTGATTTATAGAATGCTCTTTGCACTTCACTTATATCTTTTGAGTATGGATTTATAGAATGCTTTATGTGCTTCACTTATATCATTTGAAGTTTGTATTGCCTGTTTCTCTACACATAGAAAACCACCATTTGTAGAATGTTCTTTTGCTTCACTTATATTTGTTAGAGCACGGGCATATCTTTTGTAGAAAGAATTAACCTCTCATGCTTCACTTATATCTATTTAGGGAGTTAACAGGAATTGGTCATTCACATGGTTAGTCATAAAATCCTACATAAAAACTTGTAGAACACTGAATATGATATGTTTGATTCCTTGCAATAGTTTTGCGATATGAAGATGGTGATATTATAGTCATGCTAGTGAGTAATTGTGGATTGGTAAAAATACTTATGTTAAGGTTTGTGATTCCCGAAGCATGCACGTATGGTGAATCGTTATGTGATGAAGTCGAAGCATGATTTATTTTTTGATTGTCTTCCTTATGAGTGGCGGTCGGGGATGAGCGATGGTCTTTTCCTACCAATCTATCCCCCTAGGGGCATGCATATTAGTACTTTGCTTTGATGGCTAATAATTTTTTGCAATAAGTATGTGAGTTCTTTATGACTAATGTTCAGTCCATGCATGGATTATACGCACTCTCAGCCTTCCACCACTTCTAGTCTCTCTAGTACCGTGCAACTTTTGCTGGTGCATTAAACTCACCATATTCCCTTCCTCAAAACAGTCACCATACCTACCTATTATGGCATTTCCATAGCCATTCCAAGATATATTGCCATGCAACTTCCACCATTTCGTTTATTATGACACGCATCATCATTGTCATATTGCTTTGCATGATCGTAAGATAGCTATCATGATGTTTTCATGGCTTGTCCATTTTTTGATGTCATTGCTATGCTAGATCCATATAGAGCCATATCTTTGTTCTAGTATCGAGTTGTAATATCAAGTTGTAAGTAAATAAAGGTGTGATGATCATCATTATTAGAGCATTGTCCCATGTGAGGAAAGAATGATGGAGACTATGATGCCCTCACAAGTTGGAATGAGTTTCCGGAGTTTCAAAAAATAAAACAGGCCAAAGAGCCCAAAAAATAAATAAATAAATAAAGAGGCCAAAGAGCCAAAATAAAAAAGAGAGGCCAAAGAGCCCAAAATAAAAAAAGAGGGAGAAAAAGAGAGAAGGGACAATGTTACTATCCTTTACCACACTTGTGCTTCAGAGTAGCACCATGTTCTTCATATAGAGATTCTCTTGAGTTATCATTTTCATATACTAGTGGGAATTTTTCATTATAGAACTTGGCTTGTATATTTCGATGATGCAAATGCCCGAGGTCTTCAGGAGCAAGCAAGTTGGATGTACACCCACTTAGTTTCATTTGTGAGCTTTCATACACTAGCTCTGGTGCATCCGTTGCATGGGAATCCCTACTCACTTGCATCGATATCAATTGATGGGCATATCCATAGCTCATTAATTTGCTTAGTTGATGTGAGCCTTTCTCCTTTTTGTCTTCTCCTCACAACCACCGTATTCTATTCCACCTATAGTGCTACATCCATATGGCTCACGCTCATGTATTGCGTGAAAGTTGAATAGGCTTGAGGACATTAAAAGTATGAAAAAATTGGTTGGCTTGTCATCGGGGTTGTGAATGATGAAATACTTGTGTGATGAAGATGGATCATAGCCAGGCTATATGATTTTGTAGGGATAACTTTCTTTGGCCATGTTATTTTGAGAAGACGTGATTGCTTTATTAGTATGCCTGAATTATTATTGTCTTAATGTCAAATGATAGACTATGGCTTTGAATCACTCGTGTCTTAATATTCATGCCATGATTAGATTATATGATCAAGATTATGCTAGGTAGCATTCCACATAAAAAAATTATCTTTTTTATCATTTACCTACTCAAGGACGAGTAGGAATTAAGCTTGGGGTGCTGTTACGTCTCCGTCGTATCTATAATTTTTGATTGTTTCATGCCAATATTCTACAACTTTCATATACTTTTGGCAACTTTTTATATTATTTTTGGGACTAACATATTGATCCAGCGCCCAGTGCGAGTTCCTGTTTGTTCCATGTTTTTTGTTTCGCAGAATACCCATATCAAATGGAGTCCAAACACGATAAAAACTTATGGAGTTTTTTTGGAATATATGTGATTTTTGGGAAAAAGAATCAACGTGAGACGATGCCTGAGGGGCTCACAAGCCCTAGGGGGCCGCCCCTACCCTGGGCGCACTTGGGAGGCTTGTGGCCACCAAGTAAGGCAGTTGGTGCCCTTCTTCGGCTGCAAGAAAGCTAATATATGGATAAAAATCGTGTTAAAATTTCAGCCCTCGGAGTTACGGATCTCCAGGAATTTAAGAAACGGTGAAAGGCCAAAATCTGGGAACGCGGAAATAGATAGAGAGATCCAATCTCGAAGGGGCTCCCTCCCCTGCGCCACCATGGAGGCCAAGGACCAGAGGGGAAACCCTCCTCCCATCTAGGGGGAGGTCGAGGAAGAAGAAGGAGGGGGCTCTCTCCCCCTCTCTCCCGGTGGCGCCGGAACACCACCGAGGCAACCATCATGTGACGGTGAGCTACACCAACACCTTCGTCATCTTCCCTAACATCTTCAGCTCCTTCCCCCATCTATATTCGACGGTCCACTCTCCCACAACTCGTTGTACCCTCTACTTGAACATGGTGCTTTATGCTTCATATTATTATCCAATGATGTGTTGCCATCCTATTATGTCTGAGTAGATTTTTGGTCTCCTATCAGTGATTGGTGAATCGCTATGATTGGTTTAATTTGCTTGTGGTTATGTTGCTGTCCTTTGGTGCCCATCATATGAACACGCGTGTGGATTACACCATAGGGTTAGTTGTATGTCGATAGGATTATGTATTGGAGGGCAAGGGTGATAGCAGCTTTAGCCTAGCATAGAAATTGATGCATACGGGATTGAAGGGGGACCAATATATCTTAATGCTATGGTTGTTGTCAAGGATATAGCTCCGAGGTGTGACCCGCCCAGGAGGGGCTGGGTTACACCGTTGGCGGCTTAACATGAAGAAGGCCCAAGAAGATGAAGTGTCAAGATGGCGGCTCATATGAGTGGGCCTGGCGAAAGCCCAAGACCTGGACGTGTGAACCGCCATATGGTGGCTTGTCTATTAAGATAAGGCAATTTAGAAACCGGGCTGGTCACGTTGTGTGATCCGGTTCAAACTCTTGTAAGCCGCCGGGCTTCGACCTGTGTATATAAAGGCGAGACCCGACGGCGTGTTAACTCAAGAAAACAACCAATCGAGAACTAGGTCAAGCGTATTCATTCCCTTGTAATAGAAACTCAAGCAATACAACTAGAAGCATGACGTAGGCTTTTACCTCGTTGAGAGGGGCCGAACCTGGGTAAATCCTTTGTGTCCTTTGTTCCCATTCAACCCCTTCAAGCTAACTATGTTGCGATGGCTCCACACCTAAGTCCTTTCACTAGGACATCTGCCGTGACAAATCCCCAACAGTTGGCACCCACCGTGGGGCCCGAGCACGGTGGTTTTGAGTTCTTGAAGGGCAGCTTCTCACGGATCAAGGGATACACCGTCGGTCGGATGACCAAGAGTCGCCGCGGCAAGATCTACATCGATGACGCTGGCTGGGGCCCAAGGCCGACTCAATAGAGTATGGGTACCGGGTCCCCTTTGGCGGGGTTCATGTCTTCATCGACAAAATTGGCAGATCAGAGCTTGAGCCAGACACCTGCACCAACATCATCGAGACGGCTCAACACACACGACCTACGAAGGTCCAACCCATTCGAAAGTGTGCTTTCGTTGGCTTTGTTCATGGGGCAGATCTCGAGGAAGGTTCAATGTTTTGTGGAGAGACAACCATCTATTCAGGTGATGAGTCCTCAACCGGCGAAACCTAATCAATCTATCAACTACAAGACGGCGGCCTTGGGGGCTGTTCTGATGGCGATAGTATTCCGGAGCCCTATGAGCTGCCGAGTAGGGCTCCAATTTTCATGGCTGGCATGCAACCAGTGTTACAATCGTCAACTGATGCGGCCATGATGTCCGGCTCTACTGCTGCTACGACAGCTGGTGCAAGCAGCTCTGTGCGTTCACCGGCTCAAGTTTTATCTGAACTCCTGAATGCTTTGGCGGCTCTGTTAGCTACAGAGGTGACTCTGGCGAATCAAGTGTAGCATAACGCGGAGGTTGCAAAACTACATGACGAGGTGACCAAGGCCCGAGAGGATCTTGAGGCAGAAAACGTCAGATGGCCATAGAGCAAGCCACTTTGGAGGCTGAGACGTAGCGGATAAGGCCAGAGGCCTTTCCTTTAAGTTTGGACCAGAATGCGTGAAATGCTGTCCTGCGAAGGAGGCACCAGAGCCGTTCACCTCCGCGGTTTGAGGGGAAGAATCTTTTTAATACGCCCGGAGCAGGACCAAGTAACCTGCCGGGTGTGACCCGGGCTGCTGAGGCGCGTGTGACTGGGGTAGCTGCTCAGCCTCGTGTAATAGACTCGCCACGTATGGATTTGACCCCGCCCAACGAGTGCCGACACCTCTGGGTCATTACTCCAACCCGCTGGACAACATGATTGTCGCGGCTTCGTGGCTGGCGGCTCTTCCAGTTGAAGGCGAGTCTCCCGCTGCGATAGAGACCTGGAACACTGTGGAACTTCTTCAGACAGTTGTGGCTCAACAGGCGGCTTACTCATACAGCTGAGAGCGAATTCACTCAACTCCACGCCATAGTTGCATTTACAGCTGACGCATTGAGTCGCCAGCGGTGTCCAGCAGTGAGCGGCGTCGTAACCCGCCACATGGGCATAACCCACCTTGCGATGATAACAACGTTCAGGCCCTTAGGGATCAGGCGAGAGCACGTCAAGAGGCAGAACTGGTGGCTCAATTAGAAGCTCATCAGCAACTTTAGCAAAACCCTTCAGCATCTATGGATGCTGGGATGACTTCCAGGTCAGTTGGGGTGCCGTGTTTAGTGCCGTCTCTACACAATGAGAGTCTGCCTAAGGATTTCAAGGGCCCTCGTAAGGTGCCTAATTACACTGCAGATCTTCCACCTGAGGCTTGGGTTGAGAGCTACGAGCGGGCTATGGATATGTTGGATGTTAATGATGCGGTGTGTGCCAAACATTTTACCATTATGCTGGATGGGCCCGCTCGAACCTGGTTGAAAGGGCTACCCGCCAACTCCATAAGTTCATGGGTTGAGTTTAAGGCGCACTTTATTTAGAATTTTAAGGACACATGTAAGCAGCCTCTGTCAATTATTGACCTGGACACTTGTGTGCAGTGAGAGGATGAGTCGGCTCACAATTGGGTTCGCCGGGTCTTAGCCATTATTCACTCATCGGATAGCATTACAGCCGGCTCTGCTCTTTTGATTTTAGAAAAGAATTGCCACTTCACGCCCCTCAAACTGAAACTGGGGTGGCTTAAACACCATTGCAACGATATGGGGGAGATCATGGCGGCTCTAATCAAGTTTGCCGACTCAGACAACACCAAGGATCCTGGGTCTGATGAGGAGAAATCCAACAAGGGGAAGAAGATCGGCAATGGTAAAGGTTAGCAGCAAAATATGGCAGGACATAATTAGGGCAATAACGGTAAGCGCAAGCAAGCCGATGGTGGGTCAGATTTTGTGGCTAATACCAATACACAGAATAACAATCAACGTCGTAAGGGAAAACCACCTCAGTTTGGAGGGCCAAAGTTTAACCTTGAGGCGATGTTAAATGAGCCTTGCCCGAAGCACAGTTTTTCCGAATAAGACTTCGAGTCATTTGTGGAAGGATTGTTTTATAATGAAGGAATATAAGAGCTCCAACTTTCATCAAAATCATAACAATAATAACGGCCCGCATGGCGGGTCAGGATCCGGTTCACATGGGCCCGGCTTCTGGGCTGAGGACTCAAGTTCTGGATATCAAGAACAAGGTAATCAGGGCGGTTATAATCAGCAGCCCAGTCAGGGTAACCAGCAACAACAGTCAGGATACCAGAGTAATCCCAAGAAGCTTAACAGTGGCCAATATCATGTTTTCACCACATGCCTCTGTAAGCGAGATCAGAAGGTTCATAAACGTGCGGTCAATGCGGTTGAGCCGGCGGTGCCTTGATAGTTGTGGTGGTTAGAGCAGCCAATTGTATGGAGTCGTGAGGATCACCCGCCTCGAGTTGACAATCCGGGTCAGCTAGCATTGGTTGTAGATCCTCAAGTGGGGGGTTATAAATTCACTAAGGTGCTCATGGATGGAGGCAGTAGCATCAATATCCTTTATTATGATACTTTTCGCAACATGAGTTTGACTGACCAAGATCTTAAGTCGTCTTCTACAGTCATTCACGGCGTGGTGCCTAGTAAGTCGGCATATCCGGTTGGTAAGACTGTCTTTGGCGATGACTATGATTACAGGGCAGAGACATTGTGGGTTGAAGTGGTTAAAATTAAAAGCCCTTATCATGCTTTGTTTGGACGGTCGGCTTATGCCAAGTTTAGGGCACGACCCTATTATGTGTATCTCCTTTTTAAGATGTCAGGATGTAAGGGTACCATTACGGTCCATGGCAATACAAAGATTGCTTTGAAGTGTGAAGAAGGTGATGCTGCTTATGCTGAGTCTGCTTGTGCCACGGAGGAGCTTATGTTTTATAAAGATAATGTTGACCCGATGGATATGGCCCCTTTGAAGAAGCCTACCACAGAGCAAGAGCCTTTGTTGAAATTTAAGTCGGCGGATGACACCAAACAGGTTGATTTTGTCCCTGGCCACTCATCTCAGTAGTCCACCATCAGTGCTAATATGGATCCAAAATAGGAAAGCGTGCTCATCAAGTTCATCCATTAGAATCGGGACATGTTTGCATGGAAACCTTCAGATATGCCGGGTGTACCGAGAGAACTTACTGAGCACACTCTTAATATTGATCCCAAGTTTAAGCCGGTCAAGCAATTCCTTCGCCGTTTTAATTAAGAAAGATGTAAGGCCATTGGAGAAGAGCTGGCCCGACTCTTAGCGGCCAGGTTCATTGATGACGTTTTTCACCCGGAGTGGTTGGCTAACCCAGTGCTGGTACTTAAGAAAAATGGCACTTGGCATATGTGTGTGGATTATACAGACCTCAATAAAGCCTGTCCGGCTGATCCTTTTTCTCTTCCCCGCATTGACCTGATCATCGATGCCACGGCGGGTTGTGAGCATTTGAGTTTCCTGGATGCTTATTCTGGTTATCATTAGATGAAGATGGCAGTTAAAGACCAAGAGAAAATGGCTTTTATCACACCTTTTGTAGCTTTCTGCTATGTGTCTATGCCTTTTGGGCTCAAGAGCGCGCATGCGACTTATCAATGTTGTGTTCTGAATTGTCTTCATAACCAGATTGGACGCAATGTTCACACTTATGCGGATGATATTGTTGTGAAGTCCAAAGAGAAGGAAACTCTGTTGGATGATTTGAAGGAGACCTTTCATAATCTCCGGGTCTACAAAATGATGCTTAACCCGGCCAAATGTGTTTTTGGCGTGCCGGCAGGCTCTTGGGTTTTCTGGTCTCGGAGAGAGGTATCAAAGCTAACATGGAGAAAATTAAGGCCATCACTTCATTGGCTAAGCCGGCGTGTGTCAATGATGTTCAGCGCTTGGCGGGTCGTACCACCGCCTTAAGCCGGTTCATAAGCCGTGTCAGAGAGAAGGCAATTCCTCTATACCAGATGATGAAGAAAACAGACCATTTTATTTGGAGAGACGCGGCTAATGAGGTGTTTGAGGCGCTCAAAAAACAGTTAGCTGAGCCGCCAGTTCTTGCGGCTCCCATTGAGAAAGAACCCTTGCTTTTATACGTGGCGGCTAACAGCAGAGTCGTCAGTGTGGCGGTTGTAGTGGAATGAAAGGAGACAAGTAAGGAGTACCCAGTCCAAAGGCCGACTTATTATGTCAGTGAGGTACTAATTGAGTCCAAGCAGTGATACCCACATTGGCAGAAACTGGTTTATGGGGTGTTTATGGCGAGCCGAAAGCTGAAGCACTACTTTCTGGGCCATCATATTACCGTGGCCAGTTCTGCTCCCTTAGGAGATATTATTCAAAATAGAGCGGCCACTGGCCGGGTTTCCAAGTGGGCAATAGAGCTTGGACCTCGTGGCTTGAAATATATGCCGAGAACAACAATCAAGTCTCAGGCTCTTGTGGATTTCATCAATGACTGGACAGAGTTGCAGATGCCTAAGGAGAAGCCAGACAATACATATTGGACTATTCATTTCGATGGGTCCACACAGTTAGAAGGTTCGGGGGCTGGAGTTATTTTGACTTCCCCATGAGGTGACAAGTTTTGTTATGGTTTAAGGTTTATGTTTCCCTGTACTAACAATGTGACCGAATATGAGGCTCTACTCCATGGTCTTCGGATGGCTAAGGAGATGAATTTAAGCTAGGTCAGATGCTTCGGTGACTCAGATTTGGTGTCTCAGCAGGTCTCTGGCACTTGGGATTCCAAAGACACGCTCATGGCGGCTTATCACGAGGCGGTTGATAACATTGCTGGTCATTTCAAAGGTTATCAGCTGGAACATCTTGATCGAAGGAAGAATGAGACGACTGATGCTTTGAGCCGACTTGGGTCTCAATGTAAGCCGGTCCCCCCTAATGTTTTTCTTGATGTATTGAATAATCCTTCGGTTAAGTTGCCATCTGAAGAGGATCTTGCTATTCCTGACCCGGAGGCGCAGTTGGTGGCGGTTCTCCATGCTAGTCCTGATTGGACAGTTCCTTACTTGGATATGACCAGGGCGAGTTACCCGAGGATGAAACATTGGCCATGCAGATAACCCGGCGGTCTAAGTCTATGACCATTGTCAATGGGAATTACACCGGTGCAGTGTCCACAAGCGTGTTCCGGCATTGTGTTTCTCCTGCATCACGCCGGCTCTAAATCTCTAGTGGCTAAAGATTCTTGGCATGGATTTTATTGGTTGACGACCCCTGCTGATGCAGAGGATCTTGTTATTAAGTGTGATGGTTGTCATAAATTTTCTCGACGGGCTCATGTGCCGGCTCAAGAATTGAGGATGATTCCAATTACTTGGATGTTTGCAGTCTGGGGGCTTGATATAATTGGACCTTTTAAGAGGTCTAAAGATAAAAAGATCCACCTTTGGGTGGCGGTTGACAAATTTACCAAGTGGGTTGAAGAAGAGCCGGTCAGCAAGTGAGATGCGGCAATGACAGTTCAGTTCATAAAGAAAGTAATCTTCCGCTTTGGTTTTCCTCATAGTATCATAATTGATAATGGTACCAATCTGTCTAAGGGTGCTATGAGAGAGTTTGTCAAAAAGAGCATATTCGTCTTGATGTTTCTTCGGTAACTCATCCACAATCTAATGGTCAAGCCGAGAGAGCAAATCAAGAAATCTTGAGAGGTATAAAGCCCCGGCTTATGGTCCCTTTGTAGAGGACACCGGGTTGTTGGGTTGAGGAATTACCCTCAGTACTTTGGAGTATCAACACCACCCCCAACAGGTCAACAGGCTATACACTTTTCTTCATGGTCTATGGGGCAGAGGCGGTTCTCCCAAGTGGTATCCGTCATGACTCGCCTCGTGTGGCGCCTTATGTTAAGGCTACTAATGAGATAGCACGTCAAGATGCGCTTGATGTGTTGGATGAGGAGCGTGACATTGCGGCGGCTCGTTCGGCGATATACCAGCAAGATCTACGTCGCTATCATAGTCGCAGGGTCAAGACTCAGACCTTTCAAGAAGGTGATTTAGTGCTCTGGTTAATCCAAGATCAAACATATATGCATAAGCTAACCCCACCTTGGGAAGGACCTTTTGTGGTCAGCAAAAAACTGAACAACGGGTCATACTACCTCATTGATATCCGATAACTCAAGGATTCACATAAGTCGGAGGAGGAGACCCGCCGGCCTTGGAACATCGCTCATCTTCGGCTTTATTACACATGAGCGACCGGCTCTTGTAATTGTCACTACACAAAAAATACACTTCCGTGATGATATGTGTTTGTCACAGTAGGTCACGTTTTCTGTCATGCATGTACATCTATGACGAATTTATGACAGAATCAAGATAGTCATACCTGTGCTGTCATAGAAGTGTTCCATGACATTACCAAAATTATCATCACAGAAGTGTTCACTTCCATGACGATAAATGCCGGGTCATGGAAGTGCTTTCGTCAAGGGTGACCGACACGTGCCATCCACCGTAACGGGTCGCCGTTAAGCTATCGGGTCCGGTTTTGGATCCGATAACCCGCTAACAGCCACGACCAATGCAGATTTTCCACGTGTAAAATTATCATCGACCGACGGAACCACGTGTCAGCTCCGCGTTGGCACATGTGTCACTCGTCCAATTGGCGAGATGCGCTTATGATATGTTGACATTTGGACCGGCCCAAAAGTGGCCCATAAAGATTAAATGGGCTGGCCTAACTAAAGGCCCACAAGATTTTGTGGACCATAATGGGCCCGCCCAGCTAAAGGCCCACGAGATTTCACGCACCATAATGGGCCGGCCCAGCTAAAGGCCCACAAGATTTTGAGGACACTAGTGCGCCGGCCAGTTAACAGGCTGCCATGTTTTGGGCCAAATGTCGGCCCATATTTGATCTGGTCCATTAACAGCCTGCCACGTTCCGGGCCTAATAAATTCCCATATCAGATCCGGCCCGTTAAAAGCCTACCACGTTCTGGGCCAAATTACGGCCCAGATCAGATTCGGCCCTTTAAGAGGCTTTGGGCTAAATTATGGCCCATATCAGATTTGGCCCGTCAACTAGATGCTATGCTTTTGGGCCCACTTGCTAAAGGCCCATTTAGTAACTCGGCCTGATATTAGTTTCGGCCTGTTAAAGGCCCATTTAACATTTCGGCCCTATAAATATTTCGGCCTATTAAAATCCCGTCATATAGTTGGGCCTAACTACGGCCCGGTTTGCATCTGGCCTGCTCACTGCCGATAATCTGATTGGGCCAAACAAGGATCGAGACAATTTTGTCCTGTTAATGGCCCGTGATGTGATTGGCACAATCATGGCTGGGGTCTATTTCGGCCTGCTGTCGGCCTGTGAGCTGTTCGGCACGTTTCAGGCCCAACCTACTTTTCAGCCTCCTAAAAGCCCATTGAGTTTTCTTGCGAAAATAGCGCCAGCGGTTTGCTCGGCCTATTAAAGGCCGGAATCTACTAGTGGGCCAGTTTACATGTAGGCCTGTTAACGGACCAAGATGAGTGGGCCCATGATGCGGATCATACATAGTGATTTGCATGATGGCCCGATTATGTACCGTAATTTTATGGTTTGGCCGGTTTACTGCGAACACATGATATATATACAATAAAATAACTGCAGCATCGTGAATAAGAAAAAACCTAGACTATACAATAAAGAAATTACGGCATATTATATCCACTTGGCATCAAAGTTCGCCACTATGATAATAAAGCACAAGAAGACAACATATTACATACACTGGGCATCAAAGATCGCCACCAGTGAAAATAAATACGCCGACAAAATAATACACAAAACCGATAGCACTTCAATAGGGTTCAAGAAAGGTTAGCCCTGCTCGGGAGCTGCAGCGCAAGCAGCTGAGCAAGCTGATGAGACTGCGCTTGTTTGACACTTATATCCTCCTCGCTCTGAAAGACAAACAAGCAGACATATGATAGGTTTGGCACATATAAGTATCAGTGCTGACAATTCATCACATTTCTTACTAACGAATAAAGTGACACAGTTTAAAATAGCATTAACACAATATGGTATTGTTCAGGTTAAGACATGGCAGGAAATGACATTGTGAAGGAGTTGGCAGCTTCACGACACCACTGGATTACAGATCAAGAACTCATAAGTATCAATGGTTAGTGTGCTGTCAATTTATCCCATTTCAGATTGACATATAAACAGACAGTTTAAATAATAGTAGAATGATATGACATTGTTCATAGTTAAGACATTGCGGAATATGACATTGTGCTGTAGTGGGTAGGTTCACCACACCACTGGATTACGGATCAAGAACAGAAGCATACATGCAGTGCAAAAGAAGATCACTTGCTCTGTATAGTTTAATTTACATGGTATGAAGAAGGAACTTGGTTCTACAACTGAAAACATAAATTGAGAAGGACAAACTTTTGTTTATGAACTACATAATAAACTTTAAACATGCAATTTGATGCAAACACCAAAAATAAACAGCTGTTGCAGTCATGCCTAACCAAATATATACAACAAAGTTTGAAGTCTTGGGAAGGACAAACTTACATTATTGGTGAAGACAGGCTCTATAAAGCCCTTGTCCATGCTGATGGGGGGGGGGGGGCAATTCAAGAAGTTTACCACAGAATCTTCTTCATAAGCATTGCCTTTATTCTACATTTTGTTAAGAGTAAATATAGATGTGATAATATAAGAAAAATGGAGAATATTTAAGATAAGATGAAGAGTGATGCTACATAAACAAGTAGCTATAAATGTAATTACAATGATATAGGCAAAAGGTACATCCAAGAGCAATGCAGAGCTAAACTTCTTCAGTACCATCGGTGTTATCCAACCTTATGGTAAGACTAAATATAGATCTGATGGGTAGAAAATGGAGGGCGAAGGAAAAAAAGCTGCAGAGTGATGGTACATGAACAACTACCTGTCAATATAAGTACACTGATAAAGGACAGAAGGTACTTACAAGAACAATGCAGAGCTAAAAAATTTCATTGGCGTTGGATATATTCTACACTAATGTAACCATTCATACAGATAAGATAATTTGGAGCGAACAATTGATAAGCAAGCTATCATGCATACTGCTGTCACATAATGAACCAGGTATGAACGCAAGTACAGTGATACAGGACAATAGGTACTAACAAGAGCAAAGCAGCGGGCAGCATATTTGCGATATCCTGTTGTTCTTTTCAAACCGGAATTCTTATTCGAGCAGATTTCCTGGAAAAAATATCTGTAAGGCACATGCGGAGAAGTAGAAGTTCAAATTGTCATGTGATATCATAGACAATACCTCATCCCGAGAACGAGACCAGTGCATAACAAGGTTTTTCCATTCAATGCTTCTAAATTTAGCACAGGGGACTTCACCAGAAATTCGTTTATAGACTTGCCATCAAAGTTTGATTTCCTCAGGTAACACCGATACTGCTGCAATGTTTCCTTCAAAAGCGCAAGCAAGCTTTGCTCGTCATGACTATCCAGATTGACCCTCACCTACTTACGACAATGTAATGTAAATCATTGATGTGTTCAATCAGCTAAAAACAGGAAAATAATCACCATGAATAATAGCACTTACACGTAAGTGGGACAAGAAGATGTGAAAATGGTGTTTGTCTTCACTATAATCTTCCCATGATGGGAATATATGCACATAGTCCTAACAACATTCAAAGCATTGTCTTTTAAAATGGGAATAACTGGAATGGGGTTCCAATCTGCAGGAATTGGCTGTCTCTACAGTTGGGATAGGTCTTCAGCCGGTGGACTTGCTGTACTTTTTGCTGGAGTGGGATTTTTCTGTGGTACTGCTGGTGCTATGGCAACTGAAATCATCATACCTTTTGCTGGAGTGCAGGTCCTGTGTGGTGGGGCTAGTGGTGTGGCCAGTGAAGTATGGGTACAGTCTGCTGGAGTCGGTCCTACATTTTGTGTCACTGGTTGTATAGCCAATATAAGTGGGGTGCTGTCTGATTTCTCTAGCACCACCATGTTTTTCAAGGACTTTGCGGGTGCTCCTTCAGGTTCGGCAATCACCCTCTTCCTTTATGATGTCTGATGCACAAGAACAACATTTGAGTGGAAAAACATGGTATGATGGCAGATGGAATATGTATTGATAATGGATGGGCATGGCATCTTGACATATATGATGAGTAAACTAAGCAGATGGCAGTGCAACAAAGTAGAAAAAATGCAAGACAACATATGCAAGATACGTGCAATCAATAAAACCTTGCCAAATTAGAACAGACACCTTGATGGGTGAATAGGACTGGCCATCTGCCTTTGACTCCTCAAGGTTAGAATAGTCATTAGGATCATATTCTGAACAAGAATCTACAGGTGGGGAGCGTATAAGTTTCATTGCATCCAGAATGGCACTCAACACCTTGGTGCCAATTTTGTAAGTCGTTGCAGTGTTCCACAATATTCTTCTGATGCTCGGATTCTGATATTCACTGTAATTATGTATTATCTGAGAACCATGAAAACATAAATAGTAGTGAGATTATCTTTGTAATGCAGAGTATATTCTAATATAGGGGCGCCCCTGTAAACCCTTGTGTGCTATCACTGGATTCTGATGAGAGAGCTCACGTGTGATATAATATGGTGCGTGCATTAATATAATCTGGCACAAGTACACAAAAAATAGGCTCCAGAAGTAAGGATAGTTGGCAGATGATAGGTTCATAATATACTGTATAGAGAGTTTATTGCCAAACCATGGTAACAAGAGCACACAGCAACTAGGCAGATCGTAGTGTACATAAAAGGGGTACACCATAACCACGATATATAAATCGGGAAAGTGGAACTGGCCGGACAATACGGTGATGTATTGCCGCTACTAATTGAAAGCCCATCGATCACGTACAGGCCAGCTCTATCAGCTGCCGACTGCAGAAGTCCCTGCTCCCCTTCCTGACAAGGAACATACTGTACGTACTAAATACAAAATAACAAAAGAGGAACATGTTAAAGAACAGAAGAGGAAGCATATTCTTGAGGTTCCGCTTCATTGAAAACAATGTTGGTTGCCCAGTCATGATGAATCACATCGCGCAAAGAAATGCAACTCCATGCTATGTCTCTATATGTGGCCACATGCATTTGAAAAATCAAGTGGGAGCATTACCTGACCAATTAAATGTGTGTCTGTTAACTAATCAGTATCATATCACACTTCGTATTTGAAGAAGTAAGCTTTGGACTTATGATTGGTGTGTTGTTTAGCTTCAAGAGTGGACTGCTGCTAGTGGACACAAAGCAGCTACACAGATCATAGTGTAGATATAACGGGAAAACCGTAAGCATCAGGAGTACAATCAGCAAAGTGGAACTTGCTGGAATATATGTGCTAGTATTGCCGATACGGCTAGAAAGGCTTCGGATACCAGCTCTCTTCAACTGAAGGTGCGGTACTGTTAATATCAGTGTAACTCTCAAAGGCGACACAACTCCCCACATTTCCTTGCTGATCTTATAGGATTCAAGTGGGCAGGCCACTACAATTCCTATTCCTATGTTTACAAAATCCTACGAATCAAAGAGGCCCGAAGAGTTCAAAGTGTCCATCACAACCGACCGTATAGACCTCTACACTGCAAATGTCCCAGCTCATCTTCACTACAATGAACATACTGTACTACTATCATACTCCCTCCGTTCCAAAATATAGGTCTTTGTAGAGATTTTCACTATGGATCACATACAGATGTATAGAGATACATTTTAGAGTGTAGATTCACTCATTTTGCTCCATATGTAGTCCATGGTGGAATCTATACAAAGACTTGTATGTAGGAACGGGGAGAGTAATTATTAAAGAAGAACGGAAGAGGAACATGCTAAAGAAGAGCAAGCAGATTTTGGATAATAAAATGTTCGTTGCGCAGTGCCCACACATGATGAACCAGAGCGCATTAAGAATGCAACTCCCTGATGTCGCTCTATATGTGGTGCACGTGCTTTTCCAAAAGTAAAGTAGGAACATTAGCTGACCAATTAAACGTTATATGTTTGAGTAGTATCAACATCATATAGATTCGTACTTCAGCAAAAAGTTTGGAATTATGAGTGGCACGTTGTTTAGCTTGATGGATTCTGGAGCAGTGTTAAGCAGCTACGATGATGGTACTGAATATAAAGGCATGTCTGCATGCAAGTCACGTGACATTTGTCATTTGGGTCAGTCGACCATTTCAGGCGGTTGGATGAAGATCCTACGTCTCCTAACCCTTCTTCTTCCTCGTCTCTGATTCTTCCCATACAGAACACCGCACGGGCCGCCGGCCGAACCATCGGCCCCGACCCCCCGCCCTCCCCTGAACCGTCCCCATCGCCTGTGTTCCTTCGCCACCCCACCCCCACCCCGCCCGACCCGCGTTGAGTTTTCTTCATTCGGTGAGGCCCCACCACCGCCCCCACAACCATCGTCCCCACCCGAGCCCCTTCCTTCGCACCGAAGAACTCCGGCGAGCTCTCAAAAATCGATTGACCCAGTTTTGAAATTTAGTCTATTGTCATTTAACTAGTGTGGAATATAAAAGGGGAAAACCATAAGCATTGCGAGTATAGTGTTGAGCGTGCCATGGCGGATCTGAAGCTGCAAACCAGACAAAGGCAACTTCGCAACCAATGTTTGCTTTCAACTAACAAGTAAGTGATGGACAAGAAATCAGAGTAAAGCAGTGGCGATCTATTTTCATGCTGTGATAAATAAGTTGAGCAGATACGAAAGAGTACTGCCTCTAGTGCGGCGCCATGTAGGCATGTGCTGAGAATTTGACGGTGCTGCTGTAGCGATGGCTGTCGGCGGCGTGGAAGCAGATCTAGGAGGGTAGACAGTGGCGGCGGGGAGCGGTGGACGAGACGGTTGTAGGAGCGGTGCCGACAAGGTGGACGACGACGGGGATGAAGCGAGAGGACGGGATGCAAGGATCCCAGTCAGAAGCCGTGGATGAGAGAGGTCGATCTCTTGTAATGGACGACGGCATCGGGGTATCAGCTCTGGCCTGGTGGAGGAGGACGGCGGTGGATGGGGTGGCGGACGGAGGAGGATGGGGTGGAGAGGGTGTTTTGGCGCCCACGGAGTACGAATGGGGAAATGGAGGGAGAGAGGAAGGGGGAACCATGTCTTCAGGGCATGCTTGTCTCAAATGCGAGGAAATTTACAAACTTAGCCCCCGTTTAAAATTTCCTACATCACAGCAATATTAGTCGGTTGGGGATAGGACGGTAATCTTGCATACACCGAACATTTGGCGACGAGAGTTTGTTTTGGCGCCCACCGTGTTTGAATCGGGGAGGGAGTCGATTTCGGCCCAGCAGACACTGTGTTTTGGCGCCCACCGTGTATGAATCCTGATGAGAGGCGGCTATGTCACGTTTGAGTGAAATTACAAACCTACCCCTATCGAAACCTATAGAAATCGAGCCGATAGGCTTTGCGTGTCAGGGATAGGCAGTAATTTCCATCTCACAAATTTTGGTTTCGGGCGGTTACTGCGACTTTCCCCGCTTCGTTCAAATTTTTGTAGAGCAAGAGTGCATGTTTACCGTGCCAACTCAATTCGAATCCAGTTTGTATTCTATTTTTGTTCGGGCAGGATCCATTTTCGACTGGAATAAAATTCTATATACATCATTTTTTAATATACTTTCAAAATCACAACAAAGAATTCTGGTCCTTTATATGTATAATATGATTTACAAATACAATGATCTCAAAATCATAAGGTTGAACTCAAAAAATTTAAACCAAATTATGTTCTACTAAAATGTATGGATCAGTAATATCTACATATTAAATAACATAGATGCGTGTGAATTCATATGAGTATGCAAAATTGATAGATCAATTTTGGTTCGAGTATGAATTACATGTATCATCATCTCGAATTCAAATATCTGAATCCCTTATATGTTGACTCCTTTCGCGCCCATCTCTCTCGCATGCTCCTTCATGTAGATATCACTCTCTTTTCTCCAGCTCACCCGCACGCTCACTTCATGTTTCTCCTATCTTCACAAACATGGTCTCTCAACGTATCCCTTGAGAAGTGTCACACTCTCCCTATCATTATACATTACACGGTTTTCATTATCTCTCACGTCTCTACCGTTCTCTGGTATCACTAGGTAAATAAGCTTTCTTTTTCACCACCACAGACACAGTCTCCCTCGTCTTTCACTTTGTATTTCTCTCTATGGGGTTCTCTCACACACCCTATATGTCTCTAGATATGACTCATACAACTAAAATTACTCTCTCCTGCAGGCAGAACATTTGTTGCGGTCTCCTTTCCATTCCATCCCAGTTATAAAACTGACATTATTCATTTGTTTACCGATCAGACAAACTCCCCCCTTCTCACTCTCTCTCACACACACAACTCCTGCTTCCACTCCCCTTCCCGACTACCGTCTCTCTCTCTGTCACACACACACACAAAACTCTCGCTTTCGCACCCCCGACTCGTATTTCTCTCACAAACATTGATCGACTAGCCTCCAGATAGGTTTATAGACCCGCACACTCATGCTTCCACTATCGCACATGTCTCTCTCGCGCTCCTTGTATCTATGTAGATTTTTCGCCCCTTCTTGAGACACGCCCTCTCGATCGTGCACACACACACTATCGCCTCATTTTAAGTTGATACCTCTCACATACACTCTTTGTGTCTTTGTCACACATGCACTCCATCCTCCTCCTCTCTCCCTCTCTCTCTCTCTCTCACACACAAAACACACACACATGGGCTTTTTGCAACAACTAGCAAGATGCCCATGCGTGGCACGGAACATCAAGATGCATTTGTATGAGTAGTTTATCTTGTGGGAGAAAAGGATGAAAGAGGGAAGGCATTATTTGCAAATGTGGAGAGGGGTGTGGGTATATTTTTTGCAAAATTTCCATAGTTTCCTTCCTATCCGTCAGATATAAATTGGACGGCCTATATTGCAGGATGGCAGGCACACCATCATCACCAACTCTGTTTTTATCTCTACTCTTATAAAAAGCATAGTCGGTGATGATGGTGTGCCAGCCATCCTGCAACATAGGCCGTCCGATCGATATCTAACGGATAGGAAGGAAACTCTGGAAATTTACCCACACTCCTCTCCAGATTTGCAGATAAGGCCTTCCCTCGTTCATCCTTTTCTCCCACAAGATCTTGATGTTCCGTGCAACGCACGGACATCTTGCTAGTAAGAGTAGAAATTGAAGATATACCACTTCTTGAATCTTGAAACCAACAACATTCCTCCCTTATCTCATCAAAACCACCAAGGGAATATATTTTGAGTGAAACATAACATATTTTTAGTGATATACGTATTTCAAAACTAGACTCATTTTTCTATCAAATCGGTGAATATGTGTTAATCTACCTTGATCGTGTGGCAACGCATTGGCACATTGCTAGTAGTTATTACTACTGTATAATTTATTGGACACCAGACAAACAGTGGAGTACATATACAAAGAGAAGAGGCGCACGCACGTATTCGGTCTCTCGCTATCTCGCACACATGAGAGTTACGTAAAGGCACTGTTAACAAATAAACCCTAAAACCCTAGGTGCACAATGGCCGCATGCGCGGGTACCGGGTACGTGGTGGAGCGCACCTTTGTGGGAATAGTCAGCTCGCGGGATAATTTGATTTGTAGGAGTTGATGGTCGGGACCACAGGTGAACGACCTAGAGGCGGTGGCTCGCTAGTTGCCACAGATCGAGTAGCCACGTTTAAAATATCATTTTTACCGGGGTAAGAGTTCCGATTTTCAATGGCGCATTATAAGTACTAAGTAGTTTTTAGAACGATTGGTATGGAGCGAAAATGGAATTCATAACTACTTCCTCCTTGGCGTATGGTTGTATGGGTTTATGTTGAGAGATGTTGAACCTGGTAGTTCTAGGGCAAATACTATGGTTTAGATGTTGGTTTTCAGTAATGAAAATCAGAAGGGGGAAACCGTTCTTTGATAAAAGAAAACTACTACCTCCATTCTGGTTTACTAGTCCCCTTCGTATTTTGGGTCAAAGTTTGTCCACGAGCTTTACTTGTAAAATGTGAATGGAAAACGAGATTTTGTTATACCCAAACAAAAAAGGACTGGAGTGAGTGATTGCTCTGACACGGATGTGACCTCTCATAGTGCAGACATTGAACTAACGCGCCGGCCAAGAGGGCCCCAATCACTGGAGGCCCGGCTGAACACGCCTCCTCGCCGCATGCAACCTGCTTCAGACTGCCCCGCCTGCCTCCATTGAATCTGCGCGTTTGCCGGCAACACGTCCTTCCGCGACCCGGCTGGCATTTTAGAACACAAAAAATGACCAAAATATAATTAATTATGCATGGTCTTGACTTGTTTTGCTTGCACTGGTAGCAGGAACTAGAGGTTTTTCTTTATTTATAACTATCCTCACATTTTTTTGGCTTTGAAGTGAATCTTGGTTGTGGACATTATCTATAAATGTGTAGATATCTGTGAACATGAGTTTGATGTGGAAGTTGAATTTGGAATGTTGGGCTTGCGCGTGAATTATACCATGTCCAATGCTTCGTCTGTTATTGTTTGGAAAGTAATTGTTGTTATTACATGACCCGAAAAAAATTATTTTGTGCCACATCAGTAGATGCACAGACATCACAACAGGCATGCTGACTGGATAAACATTTGAACCTAGCTATTATGAAGGAAAATTAGTATTGACAACAGTTTTAGATAGCAGGAGACGCCTAGCCTGCTCTGCCTCTGCTAGCTTATTTCTGGCTTCTTCCATCTCTTCTTTGGCTTGGGTGAAGAGAGCATCTGATTGCTATTTTCGCTTCTTTAGGAACTCAGCTACATTCTCAAGGGCTGCTGCATGCTTTCTTTCAGCCTTTACTAGAGCCACGAGGACACGAACAGTTGATGACTCCACCTGGCTTGTGTGTAATCCAGCATCATCTGAGAATTTGCACCTTGTGTCTAATCCAGCATCATTAGGGAACTAGCACGTTGTGTGTAATCCAGCCTCATTTTGGAAATATCATCTCGAGGTTGACCATACTTCCCTCCTCGCAGGAACTGCATCCTGACATGAAGTTACTTCTTTTTTAGATCAATACTCAGAGCAACCCAGATCCATTTAGTAGAAGCCAGATAAACAGGACTCGGAGAAGTGAATTCAAAAGGAAACATATAAAAACAGACTACAAGGTGAGAACACCCACTTCCTACATCAAGCTAAAACCGAAAGCATTAGGACGATTAAGACTCTTCTTATTACACATCGAAGAACATGAGGCTAAGAGAAACAGAAACTACAACATATACACATCGAAGAACACGAGGCTAAACAAAAGTAATTGAAAGGGTGTTACTTACAAAATCTCATTTTACAAGTTCAGTGCAGATACTCTTTAACTTGCGATGCTCCTTGAAGACGTCCCCAATATCCCGTGTTTGGTCTTCATTGCTCCTCTGCATGTTCGCACTCATGGTTTTAAAATCTCAACATGGCAAGAAAAATATACTACTCCCTCCGTCCCATAATATAAGAACGTTTTTGACACTATCAAAAACGTTATTATATTATGGGACGGAGGGAGTAGTAATACTCATGCATCTTGTGGGCAACATTAAAGCACTCGTCTGCCATGTTAGAGCATCTTCAACAGAAGCGCAACGCGCGGCGCTTAAAAAAAGCATTTATAGCGTCGGAATAGACAGTTTTTGCGGGCCCGGAGTGCTGAGATCAAGAAGTAGAGATAGAGAGTAGAGACATAGATAGTTCTCAGCATAGATATAGCATTGGTAGACAAAAAATAGACAGTTCAACTACTCCTCATCGTCCCACTCCTCCTCGGTGATGTCCTCCTCCGACGTCTCAATGTAGGCGTGAAGATACCGATCGTTGTCGGATTCCAGGGCGACGCTGCTCCTAGCCTCATGTTGAATTGAGCGTCCGCTTTTCACGTACGCTTGTCCTCGCGATAGGCGGCTCGCTCCGCCCTCCTCTTCTCCCTCTCCGCCCTCCTTTGCGCCTAGAACTCGCGCTCGTTGATGATGTCCTGCGGGAAGTGTTGGCGCCACATCGCCATGGCTTCCTCGTCCATCTCGGCGATGCCGAGACGGTGCTCCCGCCTCTAGTTGTCGCGACGTTCCTCGTCGGTGATAAGCCGCGGCGGAGGCGCGAGCTCCTGCGCCCGCTCCTGCGTCGGCACGTTGAGGAAGTTCAATGTTCTATGAGGCCACCGGAGGCCCCACGCCGCCGCGTCATACATGTGGGCGGCCTCGTCGGCGGTGTCAAAATTACCGAGGCCGAGGCGCATCCCGCGGAACCGGATCTCGGCGGAGAAGCCGCCGGAGGGGCGCGCGCGGACGCCACGGTATCCCCAAGTTTCCTGGCGATGCGGCGGCATGGTGGCGCAGCGGCGGTGAGGCGAGAAAGAGTGGGGAGGGAGCGGTGGCGAGGAACAGAGTGGTGCCAAGGCACCGAGCGGTGGGAGGGCGTTGGATTTTATAAAGCGCGCCGGACGCCGCACGCCAAAACTAGCGCGCGCCCGGTCGCTTTTTCCCGCGCGCGCGATCCTTTCTCGACGTCACTGCTATCTCTACTATCTTCTCTACTGTTATATTTATTATATATTTAATATTTATCTCTATCTCTCTACTCTCTACTCTTTTAAAAAATAGAGTTGGTGATGATGGTGTGCCTGCCATCCTGCAATATATGTCGTCTGATTTATAACCGACCGATAGGAAGGAAACTATGGCAATTATGCAGAAAGATACCCATACCCCTCTCCAGGTTTGAAAATAAGGCCTTCCCTCGTTCATCCTTTTCTCCCACAAGATAAACTACTCATACAAATGCATCTTGATGGTTCGTGCAACGCATGGGCATCTTGCTAGTTCTAAAAAACTTTCCATCATTTGCCACACTACTGGTTGCAGATGAAGAACCTACCCAAGCACATCGTGATACAGGAGCGACGCACAATTACAAGCTGATTTTCTGTTGGACAATGGAGGCTATAACCAATTACTTTTACGGGAACGATAGCAACCAGGAAATTTGAAGGGTAGGCATGAACGAAATTGGTACTGCACATGTACTGCTAAGTGATTCAATGCACACATTACCAATCGCGGAGGAGAACGATGGTCGCGGCGGCCTCTGTGCATCATGGTCGTCAACAGGAGTCAGTTCATTGTCCATGACGATGGTGCTTCTGCGCTTGGCATCGGCTTTTGGGAAGCAGATCCGAGACCGTGGAAGACGGTGCCGGGGAAGAGGCTCCGTGTACGACGATGACGGTGGACCGGCTCCAGTGCGGCGTATGAGGTCATCGATGAGGTAGATGCGCTGCGGTGGATGAGTGCGCCGATGTAGAAGGGGAGGAGCACGAAGGATGCGGTGCCGTGGAGAAGTCTATTTTGCGGTGGGGACAGAAAATGGGGAGTATTCAGGTGTACTACTATAGGTGCCGGGGTGGGGTTGGCTGGGTAGGGTGAACCTGAGGTTATGAAAACAGCCCCCTACCAAGCGTCATCCGTAGGCCTGTTCCAAAGGCTATGATGGTAACTTCGCACTACTCGAATCAGGGTCGCAGGAGATTTTCCTGCCGACCTCAAAATTTTGTGACACTGAACTCCCCGTGTGGCGTGTTGGGTGATTGGGCCAAGCAACTAGCGAGTAGTACTAGTAACTACTAGTACTCCCTCCGTTTTTATTAACTCTGCATATTAGGTTTGACTGAAGTCAAACTTCCTAAAGTTTGACCAAGTTTATAGAAAAATATAAACATTTACCATAACAAATATCTATGATGTGAAAGTACATTCAATAATGAATCTAATGGTATTTATTTGTTATTGTATATGTTAATATTTTTTGTTATAAACTTTCTGAGAGTTTACAAAACTTGACTTTGACAAGGCATACACAGACTTAAATAAAAACGGAGGGAGTACACATTTTTTTCTTAGTTTGTAGTGAATTAATCATTTGTTGTAATTGTGAAATAAATATATTAGGCTACTGACTTCAAATGTAATGGTCTATACCATTCAATAGTTACAATCATTGTTGAATTCCAAGATGTATACGAGGTCTATAGTACTTCACAATATGCTCAAACTCACATAATCCCTGTCAAACATGAATCTAAATGCATTTCATAGTTATTACTTTGTAGGATGCAACAAACCCAACCATAACTCTACCTCATACATTATAAAAGCAACATTTTGAACACATCCCAATGTGTGAATGAAACGTGTAGAGAGAGCTTGCGAAGATGGAGCAGATAGGGCGGGAAAGATTGTATGTATGTGGATGAGAGAGTAAGAGACAAACCTAACGAGAGAGAGAGCTAGAGAGAGAAAGAGAGAGGAAGAAGTTAGGTCTGTGAGAAAGATGGAGACATGTAATATACGTGAGATGCGTGTGCATCCGGATTCTGTACACGTGGAAGGAGAAGAGACAATAGGTTTGCCGAGAGAGCTGGAAAAACATGGACGAGAGGCGAAGGATCTCGTGGGTTGAGGGATTGATAATTTTGTGCAGGAGAGAGAGGGATTGGTAATTTTGTGCGGGAGAGAGAGGGGGGAGGGGAGGAGTCTGTTAGCCGTCGTCACATCATCCTGCTTCCAAATGGCCCCACATTCTCTAGTGCAGTGTGGTCGCTGTCTTCGATCTCCTCGATGCCCTCTTTGAAGATTGAGGTGTTGTGCATGCTGGGGTGCAGAGAAGCAGAAGCAAGAGTGGTCGCCATATAACCTTGGATGGGGATGAATTGTGAGCTCGGGGGAGAGGGAGTGTGTGTGTGGTGTGTGTGTGTGAGAGATATTGAGAGAAATCAAACCTATGGAGAGAAATGTGTGTGTATGTGATGGAAAGCTACATGCTAAATAGGGTTTTCGTGATGAGATTGTGCGTGCGATATAGAGAGCGATGTGCGGGCCTTGAGGTGGGCAGGGGCCGGGTGAGGGTGTCAAAATGTGTGCGTTGATGCATGCGTTACAAGCGATCGTCACTACTAGGAAAAGGCTAATTAGTGGCGCACCTGTTTTGGCCATTAATGGCGCACTACAAGTGCGCCACTATCATCACGCCACTAGTAACTAATACTAATGGCGCAACCCTGGTGCGCCATTAGTATACCAGACAATAGTGGCGCACCAGGGAGTGCGCCATTAGTATGTCAAACGGTGCGCCATTACTATGCCTCCCAGGGGGCCATATTTACCTTGTGCTCTGGGTTACTAATGGCGCACTACTAGATAGTGCGCCACTAGTGTGTTTATCGCAGTGCGCCACTAAAGTGTAGTGTGGTGCGCCACTAGTATGAATATTAGGAATTATTTTTTCTTTTCTGATATTTGCACAGGTTACAAAATATATTACTGCACAGAATATAGACAGCACAACATATAAACATCAGATTTATCGAATACAATAGAAGATTAGTCTCCAAATACAATTCATTATATTAGTCTCCGAATTCAAAAGACCGAACAAAGTTAGAACATTACAAGTCTCGAGACCACGAGTAGCGAGTTTGTCTTCACATTACAAGTCGATATCGATCATCTAAACTACCATCACATAGAAGAGAGATGTGGTCATCACGATTAGCATCATCACGATGAAACTGGTCTTCGTCCGGTTCCTCCTCCGCTCCCTCCTCTCTCCCGCTAGATAGCGCGCATATCTAGCTTCTGCCTCCGCCCTAGTGGTGTACCCTTTGTAACTGTTACCGCTGAAACGGTGAACCTGTCTCCGACACTCCTCCCAGTCGTCGTAGACTCCGGGAACCTTACCCTTGTACATGACATACGAGGGCATCTCTATGCACTAGCCAAACAAAATGTTAGTAGCAATTCACAGACAATACATAAGCAATATATAAGTATGCAACAAAAGGATCGAAAGAGAAAATCAAGACATTAATAGCACGATTCATGGTCCTACTAATAAATAGCATCGATTACATATAAGTTGAGCGACTGTCCAAACCAAAGAGACATACAAGTTCATTAAAGTTTAATTACAACATGAGCTAATCGATATTTCAGAACTACATAGCATCACTACTTTCGACTCGACTTAGGGACCGGAGCGTCGATGAAGCCGCCGTCTGTCGCGATGGTCATGAAATCGCGGGCGTTGTCAGCCTGCATTTGTAGCGTTTTTTCTATCTCACTGTTGGACGGTTGATATCTAAGGTAGAACTGCCCCGAGGTACGAAGGACATCTTGATGGATGATTTCCGCAAACTCCAACTGGATGCGAAAGAATTCTTGTCTGATGTCCGTGTCCTGGATTGCCGACAAGCGTGCGGCCCAATCTTTGAGATTATTTGGTAGCAGAAGGTGATTATGGTCCCGTACGGTCGCCCGCATGTGATGGAGGGCGTAGTAGGCATCCTTCTGACCGCCAGGCGGCTGCTTGACGCAGGGGAACGTCGTATTGTGGGTGAACACGTGCTTGCCATACCTATGAATTGGCCTGCTGAAGGTGCCTCCAGATCTGGCATAGCCGGGGAGAACATCATGAAGAACTTTCTTGATATTTGTGTAGTCTTTCTTCGACTGATGGTCCGAGTCGAAATACGTGGCCATGGAATATTTCGGGCTTAAGAGGATGAGTGTGCAATGTGTGTCACTGCACAAAACACGGAATGTTAGAAAAAAAAGAACGATCGAAATCTAAGAAATCATATGTTACGGGGTGGTGAGGGGATGACTTACTTGGGAAAGTAAGGCACGAGGAAGTTATCCTTATCTGGGTTTGCCAGAATGACGCCTTCGAGGTATGAACTCGCGACTTGCCGGTCCCCAGCGCTGCCCAAGATCTTGGCACACATGTAGAAGTGGTCGACTGTCACGATGTCCGGGGTCTTGTCTCTAATGATCCGCATCTCCATACTCGGAGAAAATAGCCGAACGAAGATGTAGTGCAACAGATGAAGGTTAAACATAGCGAAGATGTCATCAAACCGCAGGACGATCGTACCCCCGATGGTGCTATCCACAAAGCCCTTGCCCTCTGGCACCTTGGCCACGAAAACCAGGTATGCCACATCATTCTCAGAGAGACGCCGCTTCTCCAAAGAAAGAAAACTGTCATGCAGACTCCGCATAGCACCGGTTGCAGCATTGAGCAGATTAGTCGGTAGCATCGGCCTACCCGCCACATGCACCCTCCTCGAGATATCCTTAGGTGAAGGTGGCCTGTCCTGAGCATGGACCGTACTCGGTGCCGGCTGGCTCGCACCCTTGTTAGTCTTTCTTTTCCGTCCCTTCTTATTCTGCGGTAATGGGATTGAGTTCTGCTCAGAGACCGCCTTCTTGAGTGTGTTGGGGCTGATAATATTTCGCACCTCGGCTATCTGAGGCTCGGTGAAGGCGGCAGCTGGAGGCGTCTCCTGAGAACTGAACGCCAGACGACGCCTGTTGCAATTGGGTTTCTTCGCTGTACCAGCTAGATCGTCTTTTGCAGGGTTGGGTTCTTGAGAAGGAGGCCCCAAGAATTCGTCACCGTACTCATGTTCGTTGAAGTACTTATCGACGTTGGTAAATGTACCATCGTTGTCGTCGTCATCGTCCGGATCCTGTGCCATATGCATGTCCGGATCCTGTGCCATATGCATGTCCTTCATGTCCGGTAGCGTTGCGGCGGTCTTGCCATGGCTTGGCGCCGGCACGACTGGCGGTGTTGTCTGTGGAGTGGTGTCCCCCGCCCCCAAACGAATCTGGCTCTTCGGCCAAAGCAGGCACTGAGGTTCATCACATCATCTTCGTCGGCCCCAGACGGTCGAAATGGAGGTAACAAGTCATCGCAGCCCCGCAGCACCCGAACCAGTTGAACCCTATACACGTTGGGTGGCATGGGATTACCGTGGAACAGGCGGTTGCCCGGTTGAACGATTCTGGCCTTGGCGACATCGATCAACTCGCCGTCCACGAAGTGCGGGAGAGTGCATGGAACGTCGGCGGCGCCCTGCGAAAACATGTAGGGCGTCAGGGATGCCCAGTCAAAGGCAAGGAGATGAAATCATCGGCCGAGAGTCTTAATTAGTTACCGTGATGGCGTCAAGCTCGGATAATGTCGAGGCACCGCCAATGGCGGGCGTGCAATTGACGGAGGGGCCGCTTGCTGCCAAGGTGCCGGCCGGCGTATTCTTCCCACACCCAGGTGCATTAAGCTGCAATGCCGGCGCCGCCGCGGGAGACACCAATGCCGCCTCCGCCGGAGACACCAATGGCGCCGCCGGCGCGTTGCGCGAGTTGCTGCCCGTGAAGCTAGGAATCGGGGGCGGCCCCTGTTGGCCGCCCGCCATCCACGCCTACAGCCCAGAAACCAAGGTAGGTATAATGGCGGTGATCGTCGCTCCCAGTTGGTCTCAGACTTGCTCTTCGACCATCTCCGGAATCCGTGCCACTTGTGCCTTGAGTTGTTGAACCTCGCGATCCTGGCTTTCCGAGCTGGTCTTTCTCTCCTTTCGCCCAGCGGTATAGTATTCCGACCATTTCGTGGACAAGCCTTTGCCGGCCACACGACCAGCTGACGACGGCTTACTGAGCTTATCCTTGTTTTTCATTACGTTCAACGCCCTATTTAAAGCGGTGTCGAAAGGGGAGCTCTGAGACGACCCCGCGCTACTGCTTTCAGTGTCCTGCGGAAGGAACGTGAACCATTTAGAAATTTGGCTTCATTAATTAGAATGCAACCATATGGAGCTAATTACGCGGGGGTGTATTCCTTACCAGAACACGCTCAAGCGCCTTGGTCTTCGGATCCGTGGTAAGCTCCTTGGTTACCGGGTCAATCTTGTACCGGGCCCTGACATAGTTCCTGGTCTGCTTGTCACGGTATTTGTCGAAGAGGGGCGGTAGGCCTTGCTCGGCACGCTCCGTGTCCTCCTTGTCCCATATAGGTTCCGCCACTCTGTAACCGCCGAGACCGAGTTTGTGGACCCCTAAGTTCAAGTCCTACATATCTTTCCCCCACTGACTTAATTCCACGGTTGCGTTGCTCTCGCACTTGATCTTGAACTCCCGGTAGTCATCTTCGCTGATCGAAGGATTTTTCTCCTTGATCTTCTCATAACTATCACCTTTTTCAATCATTCTCTTCACCTCGGCTCTCCAAGTAGCCAGGGCCGTGCTCATCTTCGTGAGGGCGGCACTGTTCACTTTATTCCCTGAGAGGCGTGTGTTTGCGAAGTCACCGGGGAACTTGTATCGTTCGTGCAGCTTCGTGAAGAGGAGGTTGCGCAAATTCCCTCGGTCACGATGCCTTAGGTTCTCGGTGTTGATCGAGACGGTGCTCCGGAGAATGCACCCGAGCTTTCTCGCGTACCCCTTAACTATTTCTTTGGGCGCCGTTGGATGCCCCTCGGAGGACACTTCAGTAAATTCCTCCTTGACGGTGCCGAGCATGTTCGGGCGCCGGTCCTTCCGTTGCCTCTTCAGTTGGCTGCCATCATCAATGGTGGCATCCTCGGCGGCACCATCAGTGGTGTCATCCCCGACGCCACTAGGGGTTGTGTAGTCAGGATCGGTGTCTTCCGCGGCGTCCTCATAGCGGTGAGGTTCTTCCTCCATCTCCTGGGACAGCTCCCAGAATGCCTTGCCCGAACCGCCGACCTCATCGTTGTGGGCCATGTTTTGCTCTAAATAGGAAAAAAGTTTGGTCAAAAAGTTGGTTATTGTCAAGGAACAAGATCTCTAAGTTGACCAAATAACCTAATTCTTGAGGAATGTCGCCAAAAAGTTGGCTTCGGTGTGCGGTACAAAACTGAATTTTGGAAATCTACAGAATGAACAAGCTAAGAGCTGCAAATGCCCGCAAGGCTTCAAGGGTGACGGCATAATGGCTTAGTGTTATTTAAGGGTTGGTTTGTGAGGAATTATCATGGTCTCATCATTTAGGGTTTGTCGACACCGAGGCATCCTAAAAGCTAAGCTTTTATCATTTAGGGTTTGTCGACGCTGAGGCACCCTAAATGCTAAGTTAAGTTTTCATCATTTAGGGTTTATCGATGCCGAGGCACCCTAAAAGCTAAGGTTTTATCATTTAGGGTTTGTCGACACCGAGGCACCCTAAAAGCCAAGGTTATATCATTTAGGGTTTGTCGACGCCGAGGCACCCCAAAAGCCTAAGTTTTCATCATTTAGGGTTTATCGATGATGAGGCACCCTAAAAGCCATCATCATCATATCATCTTGAAAATATTATAACAACTAAGTTCATCCTACTTAATTAAGTAATATTGACATTTTGTTAAATCTTAATTAAGTAATAGAGTTTCATTCACTTCTTGCACTAATAGATTGCATTTCCAAGTTCTTATAAGTTATAACGGAGACCCTACGAGGACCTGGAAGCTTGCATGCGTTCTAGGGAAAATTCTGGTGGAGTTCTTCTAATAAGGAGGTTATTGGTTGATATAACAAGTTCTTGGGAAAATTCTAGTGGAGAAATGGAACTGGTTAAGAGTTGAAAGATAGGTATCTAATTAGAAACATAGGTGGAGGGTCTTGCAGAGGATAGATAGGTAGAAGAATCCATTCAGATGGAAAGCTTTAATGAGGATGAATCAAGATTTAGATAATTCATTCCTTTAGGTGAATAGGAAGTTACTTCTGCAAATATCTGTTGGGTCCAATAAGATAATCCACAGTGTGGTGAAAACACGCCCTTCGAACTGGTTTGAGCTATTGGTGAATGGAGATGGTCTAAGATTTTCAGTAGTAAGAAGTGAAGTGGTAATTTTGAGAGCAAATGGTTAGGATGAGTGGTTCCTCTTTCCTGTTTAGCTTTACAATATAATATTGTTAGTCATGCACACTTGTGCATTTTCAGCCAGGCCCAGTGGAGTTGGCCTAAAAACATTTCTTTCTTTAAGCCTGCTACATCCACCTCAAGTATTTATGGTCAAGGGTTAGCAGGGCCATCCAAATAGAATATGTGGTATGGGCTTTTTTAGTAGGTCATCCTACCAGATTAGGGTTTATCGATGACGAGCAACTGACATTAGTAATAACTATGAGTTGATATCACACTTCTATATGTATAACACAAGAGGCAGTTGATCCAACTTAATTAAGTACTAAGATACCCCGGCCCATGCATTAGTCGCAAGTACCCCATATGTCCTATTTTTAGCGAAGTCATGCTAAAATTCACGGAAAATCAGCATGACCTTTGCTGAAAATAGGACATATGGAGTACCCGAATTTGCCGGAACGGAAGTTAATCGACATTCCGGCAAACTCAAGGGCCTCTCGGGGTACAGCAGCAGCATCACAAGTTGACAAAATTCCCAAGTAGTACAGCAGCAGCATCACAAGTAGTACCAATGAACCTATAGTCCAGCACATTCTGAATTTGTTTGTCCAAAGTGTTAGTAAGCATCACCCCCACAATGTGCATCCCTTGATTCCCTTCTCACCAGCAAACCACACTAATGCTCTAACTAGTGTACATAATTCATTCGCCATGATCACATTTTCTTTTCTTTATACAGAAGCCTTTCACTATAACTGTCTGATCGTAGCAAAGACATGCATGACACATAACCACTCCCACCAAACCTGCAGAAGTGCAATAACTGAAAAAGCTGAAGTTCTCAGCATGAAAAATCACACAACATAGCACCTACATTATGATGATACATTTGGATGTTCATAGGAGCATACAACAATGCAGGCAAAAAGAAGGAACTTAATTTCAATAGTTATTTGACCAAGTTGTGTTATAAAATGCGGACCGAGTATCACAGAGCAAACATGATACTACCACAAAACCTATAGTTCTCGCAAAGTGGAAGAAAAGTATGGGAGGCAAAGCAAGTTGATTGACCTATAGGTTCAGTGCTTTGGGCAACCGTGGAATCCAAGAGGTCACAACAAGGAAACCATTCTTTAGTTGATCCAAGGAAACAGAGGTCACAACAATGTTTTATTAACGAGCCAAATAATCAAGTCTTTCTTCTTGTTATAATGAGATAAGGTCATTCCAGTGAGGGAATCGGTAAAAAAAGATCTCTCAGGCATCAGTCATATATATAGCAGGTCATCCTCAGAGCACAAGGATTAATACAGAAAAAACATGAAACAGAGTTTACTTACTTGGGCGAACCGACAATGGTCCCGAGGAGCCGGAACCACTGAACTGACCTGCTGCACACAAACAAGTTATAAGTAAGCCATCTGACAGTGATAAAAAGTGTAGGATATTTAGTAGATTGTCGTTGTTGTGTGTGAATTTTCTGTAGATGGTCAGATATTTCGTTGTCACTTCTTCGTGAAAATCCCTTTTGGTGGTCAAATTTGCAAGCGTTTGGTGCATTGAAAAAGAGGAACACGGAGGACTCCAATCAACCTCATATGTGCGGACGCATCGCCTAATCACCAAGAAACATGTTTGACCAAGCTAGGTTATCTGCACTTTACACCTAATTGCTGCGCACACACTTCGAATTGGATGAGATTGTTAAGTTTAATAAATCTGTAAGGAGAGAGCATAAAAGGGATAAACATTTTCTGGTAAGATTTGCACTTGGATTCTTGGAACAACTGTTTTCACATGTTTGATAGATGTTGGAAGTTGGAACTAAGCAAATCATTATCACAGTGTGTATATCTGATTCAACATTGCAAGACATGTGAGTGAGTTGCTTGCATCTTGCTGCAAGATTCATAAAGGTTTGGCGGCAAAATCGATGAAGATTGGTGCAGATGCTGATCATGATATTGGGATTGAGGGGCTACCATTTACAGGTGGGCAAAGAACATTCCTTTTCACAGTTGTTGACGACTCCAAAACTTAGACAGAGATGAGGAAACAAGAAACAGAGAACAAAAACAAAAGAAACACCGGTCAGCCGCCGGCGCCGGGCCATGTCGTGTCCACACGGCGACCCGCTGCAGGACCCTGGAGGGGCCGGCGAGAGGTTGTCGGGCTCCACCCCGCCCGCCCCCGTTAAATTGATAGCTACAGCCCTAGAAATTCGGCCGGCGCCGGCTAAATCAACAGCCGCACGGGTGTGGCCGCCTGCCGGCGCACCGGTTCCCTTAGCCACTGAACAATGGCGGACGCTGGCTTCAGCCTCGTCCAGGACGGTGCTATGGCAGAAAATCAAGCGTGGGGAGAGAGGGGATACGAACGGCGGCTCACGGTGAGGTCGGGGCGTCCTTGGACAGGTCGCGGGGGGCGCCGGTGTTGCAGGTCGAGGCGGCGGCAGCGGCAATGCCGACGGTGGTGGAGCGAGACGATCCGGCGGAGGAGAGCTTCCTAGCTCCAGCTGGTGGTCCAGGAGGAAGAAGCAGTGGGCAGTGCACCTCGTCGGAGCGGGCGCGGCGGTCGTCGGAGCGGGTGCGGGGGGTCGGCGGCGGTGGTGGAGCTGGCGCAGGGATCTGGCGAGGGAGGGAAGGGGGATCTGGCGAGCGATGGAGAGACGCACATACATAGCTAGAGGGGGGAAGGTTAGTAATGGCGCACCATCTAGGGGTGTGCCATAAAAACAGTGATAGCAATGGCGCTCCCACCTCCGGTGCGCCAATAGTAACTTTTTTTATTATTATTTTTTGTTGCATCTAATAATTTTTTAGAAAATGAATATGAATATGAAACAGTAATAATTTTTTATAAAAACAGTGATAGCAATGGCGCACCCTCCTCTGGTGCGCCATTAGTAACTTTTTATTATTATTATTTTTTGTTGCATCTAATAATTTTTTAGAAAATGAATATGAATATGAAACAGTAATAATTTTTTATAAAAACTGTGATAGCAATGGCGCACCCTCCTCTGGTGCGCCATTAGTAACTTTTTATTATTATTATTTTTTGTTGCATCTAATAATTTTTTAGAAAATGAATATGAATATGAAACAGTAATAATTTTTTATAAAAACGGTGATAGCAATGGCGCACCCTCCTCTCGTGCGCCATTAGTAACTATTTATTATTATTATTTTTTGTTGCATCTAATAATTTTTTAGAAAATGAATAATGAAACAGTAATAATTTTTTTATAAAAACAGTAATAATTTTTTTTAAAATATCATCAAATTTGTTATTTGAAAATATCATCAAATTTGTTATTTGAAAATATCATCAAATATCATCAAATTTGTTTTTTTGGATTTTTAATTGCATTCATTTGTGAATTGGTAAAACATTTATGAATATGAAAAAATATCATCAAATTTGAAAAAATATTCATGAATTCAAAACGTGCCCATGAAATTTAAAAATATTCATGAGTTCAAAAAGTATTAACAAATTCAATACTTTTTGTGAGTTAGAAATTCAATACCATAATAAACATAAATAAATATTCATGAGGACTAGAACAGAAGAAATATCATTTCAATATGTCGAAATACAATCGAGAAATGAAGACTACGATTTAAATACAATCGATCTTAGCTAGCTATCTTTTCACAATCTTCTTGCCCTTCTTTTTCGCAAATGGGGTTCTTCTCTTGAACGGACGTCCTTTAGGTAGGGTGGTCCTGCTTCTTCTTGTGGTGTATGGCACTTCATCGTCGTCGTCATGTTCCATCTTCGGGTCGCCATACTTGTCGAAGTCTTGCTCATTGGCGACTCCATCCATTCCGATGATCTTCCTTTTGCCTCTCCTCACGACAACACGACTGGGCTTTGACGGGTCGGTAATGAAGAAGCATTGGTCCACTTGGGAAGCCAGTACCCATGGCTCATTTTTCGCGGTGACGTTTGCGCCCGCGGTATTGGATTTGGCTTTGGGTATAACCATGGTGGTGAAATACCTGTCTTCTTTTAGGACGCTCTTGGCCCATCTGACACGGAACATCGGGACCTTCTCTCCAGCGTAGCTCAGCTCCCAGATCTCCTTGATCCTTCCGTAGTATCTGTCCTTGTCGTTACCGGTGTAGGATTCCATCGTTACCCCGGAGTTCTGATAACCATCGCTCTTCATGTCCTTGTCCTCGGTGTAGAATGTGTAGCCGTTGATATCGTACGCCTCATAGGTCATCAGGTTGTGCTCGACGCCCTGTGACAAGGCGAATATGAGTTTTTCTTCCGCGGAAGAATCTTCATGTAAAGGGTACGACAGAAGCTTCTTCTTGAACCAACGCGTGAAACATGAGTTGTGCTCTTTGATTATATCTCCATCCATCCTCTGTTGGCCTCGGTCATTGTAAGTCTTCTCAATAAAGGTTTTGTGCTCTACCACCCAAGGATCGACCATGTCTATGTGTTGTAGCGCGACTAGGTTTTCTCTTTCAAAGTCGGCGAGTCGACCCTCAAAGTCGACATGCATTTCGCGGCGACCATCGCGGTGACCCCATCCAGCGAGCCTGCCGAGGTGCCTATTGACGGGCAGACCAACGGGGTTCTCGATGCCTAGGTAATTCGTGCAGTAGGAGATGCACTCTTCGGTCAGAAAGCCGCTGGCTATGCTTCCCTCTGGACGTGACATGTTGCGAACGTATCCTTTGATGACACCATTCATCCTTTCGAACGGTATCATGCTGTGCAGGAACGTCGGCCCGAGTTGGATGATATCCTCCACGATATGGACCAGCAGATGCACCATAACATCGAAGAATGCGGGCGGGAAGTACATCTCAAGCTCGCATAGTATCACGATGATCTCTTCCTGTAGCCTTCTGAGTTGCCTCACGCCAACCGACTTCCGAGAGATGACGTCAAAAAGTTGCATAGGCCAAATAGCGTTTCACGGACGTGCGCGTCCATGATCCCACGGATTGCAACTGGAAGTATCTGCGTCATTAGCACGTGACAGTCGTGAGACTTCATCCCACTGAACTTCTGCTTCGCTGAGTCTAGGTATTTGCTTATCTTCCCCGCGTAACCGTAAGGAAGTTTTACTCCTATGAGGCAGGTGAAAAACTGCTCGATCTTCTCCTGACTTAGAGTGAAGCACGCGGGAGGGTAGTCATTTCCGGTCTTCTTGGCCTTTTTGCCTTTGCGACGACTTTCCGTGTCCTGCTTCGCCTCATCATCATCATCATTAGCATGGAGCTCCTCTCTGATGCCCGTTGATTTGAAGTCTGCCCTTGCTTTCGGCCCATCTTTGGTCCTCTCTGGCATGTTGAGCAGGGTACCAAGCAGACTCTCGCACACGTTCTTCGTGATATGCATGACATCAAGGCTGTGAGGCACACGGTGGATCTTCCAGTACGGAAAGTCCCAGAAAACAGACCTCGTTTTCCATACCTTCAGCAGCGGCTCTGGCGCCTTTCGCTTCTTTCCCGGCTCCGGGCACTCTTTCCAATTTTTCAACAGCTCGTCTATTTCCTCGCCGCTCCTCGTACGCGGGCGTCTTCGGGGTTCGGTTTCACCATCGAACAGATCCTTGCGTTTTCTCCATGAGTCATCGTCGCGAAGCCACCTTTGATGTCCCATAAACACGGTTTTCGAAGACCCGGGATCTCTATCTAGCTGGCGATACGTTGTGTCATCTATGCACCTGACGCATCCAGAAAATCCATGGACCACCTGCCCCGCGAGATATCCGTAACCGAGATAGTCGTGCACCGTCGTGAACAGTGCGGCTCTCATAGGGAAATATTCTTTCCCTGTGGCGTCCCACGTATTGGCTAGCGTTTTCCACAGTGTGTCTAGTTCCTCTTTCAGCAGCCCCAGATACAGATTGATGTCGTTCCCTGGTTGTTTCGGCCCTTCAATTAGCATACTCATGTGAATGTACTTCCTCTTCATGCACAACCAGGGGGAAGGTTGTACATCCACACAAACACAGGCCAGGTGCTATGTGTGCTTCTCTGGATGCCAAACGGATTGACTCCATCGGTGCTCGCGCCCAGCACGATGTTCCTTGGATCGTCCCCAAATTCTGGTGTTCGAAGTTCAACGCTTGCCACTGGCTCGCATCCTTAGGGTGACTCAGCATCTTGTCTTTTTTATTTATCTCCGGATCATTTCCGTCATCTTCTCGCTTCTTCTCCTCCCTATCCGCGTGCCAACGCAGGAGCTTTGCTAGCTTAGGGTCCGCGAAATACCGCTGCAGATGAGGAGTGATCGGAAAGTACCACACCACTTTTCGAGGAGCTTTCTTCGTCTTCTTGTATCGAGTGACGCCGCACACCGGACATATGGTAGACTCCGCATGCTCGTCCCGATAAATGATGCAATTGTTCATGCACACATGGTATTTCACGTGCGGTAAATCCAGATGACACACGATTTTCTTCGCCTCCTCGAAACTGGTCGGGCACTTGTTCCCCTTGGGAAGACGTTCGTGCCAGAATGACATGTTCTCGTCGAAGCATGCGTCGGTCATTTTGTGTTTTACCTTCATCTCCAGAGCCATGAGCGTTACTTTCAGGCGGGTATCCTCGGGCCTACATCCTTCATACAATGGAGTAACCGCGTCTATCTCCAGTTGATCCAGCTTGGCTTTCTCTCGGGCGGCAGCTCTTGTGTTATCCGTCTGCTTGAGAAGCAGCTCGTGAATATGAGGGTCCTGCACCCAGCCCATCGATGGCCCATCATCGTCTGCTCCGGCATCTTCATCTTCATGATCATGCACTTCGTCTTGATCTTCCTCATCATCATGTCCGGCATCTTCTACATGATGACTGTGTACTGCATCACCGTCGTGATCATGTCCTGGAGATTCTTCGTCTTCTCGCCCGCCCTCGCCGCGGTGGTTGTCTTGCTGCCCTTCCTCATTTCTTGCCCGGCCCCCATGGACGACTTCATAGTCATCTTCATCACCTTGCCACCGATAGCCATCCATGAAACCACACAAGAGCATGTGGTCCCGCACCTGTCCGGAATCCGGGTCCGTAATAAGGCTCTTCAGCTTGCATCTTCGACACGGACATCTTATCTCCGTCTCGTTCTTTTGAAGCATCTCGGCCTTTGCGGAGCTCAAAAACCTATTCACGATGCCTTCGGTCATCGTGCGGACCATGGCTGCCTGCGGGGTAGAGCAAAACGATATTTTAGAACCAAGAAAAAATTTGGCATGACTTTGCCTAAAAATAGGACCAAAAAGAATGCATAGTGCCAAATTCTTGCCGAAACAGAAATGAATCAACATTCTGGCAAAATATTGGCAACTATCGCATTTCAAATACCGGTACCTGCAAACACAAACATATGCAACACCACAAACATATGCAACAGCACAAACATACGTAGATCTAGGCCATAAAAAGTGCATGTGCACGTTGTTGGAGGGAGAAAAAAGTAGATCTACAACATAAAGAAAGCTTTCCCCTTACTTACCTACCAAAAAAGGTAATTTAACCACTTAATTTGGGTGAATCTATGGTGCAAATGAGGTGAGGAGGAGGAGGCAGCCGAGACAAGCTTGGAGGAGGAGGTGGAGAGAATGAAGTGGGGAAAGTGAGTGTGGTAGGTGACTGTCCAAAATATCTAGCTGCTCTCAGGTTACAAATGGCGCACCACCTAATAATGCGCCATTAGTAACCCTGGTTACTAATGGCGCACCTGTTACGTGGTGCGCCATTACTAAGTTTACAAAAAAAATTGTTAGTAGTGGCGCACCGTGGTTGTGGTGCGCCATTACTAGTTTGAACTAGTAATGACGCACTATACCCAGGTGCGCCATTACTAGTTTTGAAAAAAAAGTAAAAAAAATTTTGTTAGTAGTGGCGCACAGAGTGTGTGGTGCGCTATTACTAGTTAAAACTATTAATGGCGCACTGTGCCCTGGTGCGCCATTAATAGTTTTGGAAAAATAATAAAAAATTGCTAGTAATGGCGCACCGTGTGTCCGGTGCGCCATTAGTAACGAGGACACTAATGGCGCACCTGTATCTGGTGCGCCCCACATACATGGTGCGCCATTAATTTCCATATTAGCTATAGCCCTTTTCCTTGTAGTGCGTGCAAGGGACGGACAAATTGAGAGAGATGGTTGTTGTGTTACGGATGCTCCTCTCTCTCTCTCACTCTCTCTCACACACACACACAAGTACAAATAGAACACCGTTCTCTCATGTATACACAACGTATCGGCATCTATCTATGTCTCAATCATGAATGATCATTTGCACATTCACACCTCTGTATGTCTCTCTCACACGCACACTGTCTCCACATTGCCCTTCCGCCACAACACACATATGGACACATACACACGTTCTCTCTCAGTCACACACACAAAATCAGTATTAAAAAAACTAGGGCGCACCTAAAATGTCCAAATCCAAATAAACATGAACTGGAGCTAAATTAAAATATATGGAAATATTGTAGTGTCAAGAACTTTTCGAGGAAAAAAAGTTGAGTAATATTCGGGGATTGTTTTCGCACACACAAAAAGGTTCGGTGGATGTCCTTCGAGCGCGACACGGTGATGCACCGTTCGATCGACCGAGCGGCCGCGGTTCACGTGCTTGCACAGGATTCCGTATCATGGTTGTGGTAACTAATATATGCACTGCCTCGGTCTAATGTTTACATGTACTAGTACGATTTTCTTTTAAGTTTGACCAACCCTATATAAAAGTAAACTAAGCTCCCATACGCACGCTCATCAATATGCCGCCGCCGCCGTTGCGCATGTCGGCGCCCGCCTGCTCCGGCCAACCATTTCTCATCCATCACCGCCGTGTCGCCGCCATCCTTGTGCCATGAAGCCGAAGGCTCGCCCGCTCACGTCGTCTGCAGTCCCTCCTCGCGATGCCGCCGCGCTGCCAAGCATGCGAGCAGCTGGTGGTGCCGCGTCTATGCACGCAGCGTACGAAGAGGAGGACGAGAGCGTGCTCCAGCACGCCGGTGAGGAGGAACTAGCGTGTCATTGTCGTCTCCGCCCGCGCGGAGGAGGCGTGCATGGTGTCTGTCACGGCGGAAGCGGTCGCGCCTGTGAACCGGGTGGACGCGGAATCTACCTTCGAGACCTTCAATGCCACGTGGATCCTGCAATCTGAAGGAGCAATTTGGGCCAGTCGACTCTTGTGAGCCATTGGATGCAACATGGATGGCTAGGAGGGCTTCTTCAACCTCCAAAATTGTTGCACTGTTCATCTTCTCAGCCCGCCACACGCCTAACCGCCTACCGCCGCCGCCCCGCCCTCCCCTGATCCGCCTGCCACCGCCATGCTCCCCCCACCCCCGCCATCCGTTTAACCCCGGGCACGATCCATTTTTTCTGGTGAACTGCATTCAACACCCAACACTCATAAGATAGATCATGGGCACCCTGCCACTCTAATATAGATACTGGGGTAGCTTCTCTGCCATCTTCTTCCTTCGCTCCGTCGAACTTCTTTCACAAATCGACTGACCCACATTATGCTACTAGTACGAACGTATTAAGTACAATAGGAACACGAAGATACGAGCAGTAGTACCAACTGCAAGAAGAACAGTAGTATGACATAGTACTAGTCCTATTGTACGTACTAAAGAGTTCAAATAACGAGAAAGAACATAAACATAGTTCTGCTGGGGGCTCAGCACAACACACCCCTGAAATAAAACTAAGCAACTAGTCCGCTTGACACTGCAGTAGAACCAGCATGAGCGACGACACTGCCACCTTACTCGGAGTCCGAGTCCATCTCCTCGACTTCATCCTCGTCCCTCTTCCTCTTCCTCTTCGCTGACGCTTCTTTGCTTGAACAGGACACTGAGCTCTGCTTCTTCATCCAACCCTTGTAGATATTTAAACAAAGGTAGGCATCCATTGCTGCGTACAGGATCTGATCTTCATCTATTGTCTTCGACTCCCATGCATGATGAAACTCGTGGTGAGGTTTCTTCAGTTTAGCGTACGAAGTATCAATCATGGCTGCTGCCAGGGTCAGCATTGAAGGCTAAGAGGAGGATACCACACTTGCCTTCTGGAGATCTTAGGGATGGCCTACAACGAGGCCAATCTGAACTAGGACATCCTTGTCGTTCCTAAAGTCTACAGTGATGAATTTAACTCTTTCGTCCTTGAGAAAGTTCTTAAAATACTAGCACTCAACGTCGGCCTGGCATATGTGGTAGACCAAGCACACATTATGTACGCAAACCTAGATCACGGCGGGCTTCTTCTTCTCTGCCTCCTTTAGAATCTTCTCGCTTTCGAGGACTGTGGTGTACTCAACATCTAGCCCAGCGACCCACTCATCCTTTGAACTTTTGAACATGCGTAGGAAGCGAGCAAGGCATGCTTTCACCGTCGCGGATCCACGGGTGTAGATGACGGTGAACTCATCGCCGGTGATGGCTCTAACCTGGTACTCAGCGACGACCATGGAGATTTGGGAGGCCATGGATTTTGGAGGAGGGTTAGGAGAAGTTGAACTGGTGTAATGTGAAAGGACAGGATGACTGGGAGCGGACTATTGTAAGGTAAAAGACGGGGAAGAGTAGGGCGTGCTAACGGCGTGGGGTTGTTGGCTAGCCTGGTGGATAAACGGCTGCATGCCCCCAAAGAGTTCTCGCGTACTATGCGGGACCAACTAGATGTCATGTCTACTAGACCCATATCGTAGTCCTGACGGTATAGCTTCTGCCTGTTCGCACGCCATGCCGGCGCATGGATGTAACTTCACTTAATTCCGTCAACCGTCGCGCCTCCCACGACCTTCGCCTCCCTCGCGCGGTCGTGCCCTTTGAGACTTCGACCGACTATAAATGAGTAATTATTTTTGCCTACTCTGCATGCATGATACTCCCTCTGGTCCTTTCTACTTCCATCAACCATCTGCAAAGTTTTTGACCAAATTTATACTAAAAATATCAATATCTACAATACTGATTATAATGAGTATAAAAACTACGTTCTATAGTGAGTATAAAATTATTGATTTGACATTGTGAATGTTGATACATTTTTCTATAAGTTTGGTCAAAGTAGAGTTACATTGACTTCAGACAAAACTTAAATGCACAATGTAGACTAGTTCCTTCGTCCAGGTGCGTGCCATGTCCTATCTAGTCATCACAACAAGGTTAGCTATTAGAGTACTACTACCTCCCTTCTACTCCTAGTTTAAAGGGCTCGATTCAAAATTTTCACCTACTCTTACCAAGATAGAGGCGGTGGAATAGTTTTTGTAGTGGTCTCTAGAGTCTGGACTCCATCTTCAGGAACCTTCGCCGTCGCCGGCAAGAATGCAATGAGATGAACCAGAAAGGAAAGAGGCTGGAATGAGTAGTTCCGTATTTTATACAGTGGCAGAGGAGGGTAAATATCTGCTATACCTCCGGTGGCAAGGCCATGTCTCTATGCACACACATCTCAGCCGTAGGTTCCGAGTAGATCGAACGGCTCACGTTGTCCAGAGGCAGACACACCATCACCACCAACTGAGATTTTTATAGGAGTAATAAATATATAGAGTAGAAAATAGAGATAAGAGTTGAGATAGAGACTAGAGATTAGTCAATATTCTCTTTAGGCTACTCATAGTAGAAAGTATCATATACTAGTATCATGTGCATGATACTAGTGTATGATACAGGACTACCTTTATAGTGCCATGTATGACACAAAGTAGCATAGTATTTAACATGATACGGTATCTACCTATGTTACTCTAAACCCCCTCTCTTCTTTAATTCTTTGTCACATCAGCATGTTTGCTATTCCCGTGTGCATGATACCAGCTAGTAAGATACCACATTACCACCACTATGGCCAGCCTTAATCATCGCATGCAATAATTTAGTGCACCTTGAAATATGAACGCCTGCTTGACTCTCCTTCTCCCCCTAGTAGTCCCACCACTCCACCCTGTGTGGAAAAAATCTGCATGCATGACCCTCCTCCCCCCGCGCTCGTCCATTCCTTTCTGACCAGCAATATTTCCACCCCTTCCCTCCCCCATAATTTACTCCAACAAATATGCCCATGTTGTTGTTACGTTAATCACGCAACATATCTTACGAGACGCTGCTTCAGTTACTTAACTGCAGGTGCATTGGGTCACTGACATATGGGACCAACAGGCGTCTGGCCCACATGTCAGTGATGCAACTGGACCTGTAGTTAAGTCAGTGCAGCTCAGTCCATATCTTACGAAGGTGTGCCATTGCTCGCTATAAATACTGCGGCTCCCACGGGAAGAACACTCATGTTCATCGCTATCTCCTCCCCCTCCCTCTCACGTCGACCACCATGGCATTGCCCGTCCCAAGCCCTAGGCACCCCTCGCTGCACCGCGCGGACGGTCACGTGTCGCCGTTCCGTTCCTCGCCACCACTAGTCGAGGAGGACGCGTCATCTTTACGCTCCTCGCCGCGATGCGTCGAGGTGGACGCGTCGGCGTTCCCAATCTCGCCAGCACGCGCGTCGGAGGAAGCGTCGGCTCCCCGCTACAAGGAGATCACCGTGCCGCCCGCCGAGCCCCCTAGCCTTGAGGAGCTTTGGAAAGAAATGGATGTCGCCTTGTGGGAGGCTTTGCCTCCGGCAGAGCGCGCCAAAATAGAGGAGGAGAAGAAGGCCGAGGAAGAGAAGCGCGCCGCGGGGCAAGCTGCATGGCAGGCCTATGTCGCGTCCGAGAGAGTCAGGCAATTGGCTCTTTGGCAGAAGGCTCGTGTGAGGGCCGTGAGGGTGGCGGAGGACGCCCCTGCCAAAGCCCTGAGTGCAGTCGGGCCCAAGCGCCTCATCTACGCTTGGCGATACGTGGACCGGGTGCATGCTTCCAGCGAGGAGGAGTACCTGTTGGCGCCTGATCACCACACCGGTGAGATCGCGCTCGCCCACCGGCAAGCCGCCAATCAGCACCTCGCGAGTTGCGAGGCTGAGGAAGGGGCGTTGTGTCAGCGTGCTGGGAAACAGCCGTGCACCAGGGCACTCGTGGCGCGCCGCAAGCGCTCCTGCGAGCGTTGTGGCTTTTATTAGGAATATAATTTAGTTTTGTAAGGCAACCTCATTAGTTTTGGGACACAAATGATAAATCCCAAATGTTCGTGAATTATTAGAGTCCTTAATTAAGTATGTATAAAAGGAACAGTTTGGAAACCTTGTGTATCCGTACGCATTTTGTAAGTACGTGCATATAGCACAAACTTTACTATATACTATCGCACTACACGTCTCTCTCTATATATGCTTGCAGACTGTGCTGCTCCCTCCGTCCAGGTGAATAAGTCATCTTTGGTTGTGCACCATGACCAAGAAGGAGGGAAGACTTATACACCTAGACGGAGGGAGTACTACTATTAGTTATGTATGTGCAGAGGCACGTTTTAACATTACGATGCGGTTTTTTGTAAAAGTTGAAAAACAGCACTAGTCAAGCTAGTGAAACGATTCAATGCAAAACAAATGCAAAAATGCTCGTTTGATTGTTTACTTTTAGCTTCCTTCTCTGTGGTTATTTCTCTATCGTACTTTGTACGGAGTATCTCACTAGTCGGGAAGGCATGAAAATTCCCAAACCGCTTCCTACACCCTGTACCGATTTTTTTGCCTAACAAGTTGTGCCGTGTTGGAATTCCAACTTGAGTACTACTACTAGGAGTACTAGGGGCCAGTTCTTTTAGGCTTCTAGATTAGTAATCCCATAACTACTACCTTTGTCCTGGTTTATTGGTCCCCATTGTAATCTGTGTCAAATTTTGACCATAAATTTAACTAATGAAATGTTTGTGCCTGTCACATGCACTAACATTTTATCAGCTAAATCTTTGGTCAAAATTTAGCACAAATTACAATGGTGACGAATAACCCAGGATGAAGTACTAGTAGTAGTTTAGAAGCCCAAATAAATGAGTGAGGCACCTTAATGTTACTCTCCACTGTCACTAGTCTTATGGGAAACGCTGGGGAAGAGATGGCTTATTTTTTTAAGCCGCCAAAAGAACTGGCCCTAGGAGTAGTAGCTAGGGATACTAGGAGTAGTAGCTAGGGATCGAGTGTGCGAGATGAACCGGAGAAATTAATGAAGAGAGATGAAATGCAAAAAAGACGGAGGGATGTGATGGTTGCTTGTCCGTTTATTTTACCAGGCCACTTATTACCGGGAGTGGTTGGGTTTTGTGATATGACGACTTTACTGCCGCACCACGAGTGGGGTGAGACTCCTGTGCAGAGCTGCCCTCTACACTAGTACTACATCGGTCGTGGTTTATTAGTCCCCTAGTGAATTTGACTGAAGATTTATCTGAAATAATGTTAGTGCATGTCAACAAAAACTATATCGTTGGATTCGTATTTGAACATAGTTTTCAATGATATAATTTTAGGTGACATGTATGAGCATTTATCGTACTATATGTAATGTTAGTTAAATTTTTGGTCATACTAATCTATAGTAAGGTGCCCGTGCGTTGCATGGAACAGTGAAATGCATTGATCAGGGAGTTGTTTATTTTGACAAAGGATGTGGGGGTCATCTCATGTGTAACGGGTATCGATAGGTTTCTTTGGATATTATTTCCTCTCTAGAGCTCACAAACATCCAGGTGAAATAGATAAAGCAGTATCTTTCGCAAACAAAAGCGTTCAACTGTTCAACTTGCATCCAAAACTTGTGAAGAAATAACACTTATTGGCTTTGCAAGAAATGATCATTAAGAATTAGTTTTTGAGTATCGATTGTTATACATGTTGGCTACAGATGACATGGCACTTTCTTATAGTCAACAGTTGGCTATACTATTAAGTATTAACCATGCTCTTATACACCTAGACGAAGGGATTAAATCATGATGATTTGGAAGGGGGTAGAGGAGATGTAAGAAATGGTTCATCATAAGTCTTTCACCAGTACTGTAGTAAAAATTCTCAGTTAATCTCATAAATGGCAAGCGAGAACTCTAATGGAGCAAAAGTATACATGGAAGATTCTAGACTAAACAATAAATGGATAAAATTTTATTCAAGCGCGTTACTCTAATAGAGCAAGATCATGCATGGAAGGTTCTATACTATATAAATAAGAAGTCTCCACATGCTTAGGCATCGGATTACATTGAGCGAAGACTAATGATCATCATTTAACTTGGTAATGCATATGTCCAGGTGAACCTCCTTGGAGTCCCCGTGCACCATGTTGGGGGGGGGATCATACCATGCGTCTTCCATGCACACATCAGCGGGAAGGTCCCAGCTTGGCACAGACCTAGTCAGCGTCATGGAGCGGGTGTGGGCGCCCACGTACCTCTAAGGGTCAGTAACAGTGAGCACGCACCCGTACATCCGCCTTGTGTCAGTGTCAGCGTCAGCGGCGTTGCCCCTGACGCACACTGCAGAGATGGGGCGCCGGCCTGCGTGGGCCTCGCCGGTGCCCATGATCAAGACAAAGACGCGGTTGTCCTCCTTCGAGACTAGCAGGCGGCGGTGATCCTCCAGCGACTCCGGCACGACGAACGGGTAGCACGTCTCGTACTTGAAGTTCTCCGCCAAGGGCCAGTAGTGATTGCCAGACGCCTGCATGAGGTGATGCACGAGGTCCGTCGGCGAGCCCCAAAACGGCATCGGGCACTCATAGTAGTAGATGAAGGGCTCCTGGGAGGCATTGACCATGCCATCCATGAAATGGGAGTGGCTGTAGGGGACGTTGTGCCAGTTGAATATATGAGCAAGTTACTACGAGATTTAGTCTGAATAAGCACAAAATAAATCATGACGGCTATAACAGAGATTAAACTAATCATGTGGACTAGCATAGTAGATGAATATATCGAATCTAGGACACAGACTAGAAACATGAATTCTACCATGATTTCGAACAGGAAGGACAGAAACAATAAGGTGCAACGGGAGCAGCACCGTTGGCGTTGAGGTTGTCGCCCATGTCGTTGAGGAAGAGGTTGCCGAGGTCGGGGAAGAAGTCGTCGTCGGGGAAGTCGTCGCTGCCAGCAGTCGCGAGAGTGCGCTCCCCAAATTTCAGCAGCGCCTGCCGAATGGAGCACAGGAGGGAGTGGCTGTAGGGGATGTTGCGGCCGCCGAATGGAGCGCAGGAGTAGCACACGAAGCAGTAGATGGTGCTTCTCCCTAGTCTCTATCTCCACTCTTATCTCTATCTCTACCACTCTTCTTTCTTTTTTATAATATACTAGTAGCTGTCAAATCGAATAGTACTGCGCCGCCCACTGCATGCTCGGCTGAACATGCCTCCTCGCCTCTATCAAACGCCTCGGTTAAACCCGCATGCAAACCGACAAACCTACTCCGGCCCGCGGGAGGAAATTTGCCGGTTTCTGTTGGAGAATAATAGAGTCACGCCCAATCCATTTGAGTTAATTGCGTGTATGATTCTCCCTCTATAAAAAGTTAATTTCATCCTTAATCTTGTATTCTAAGTACTCTGTGGGTTCCACTGTCAGTATATTGTACATGACTTGCAGGCTGGCTACAGATTCGTATAGAAAGTTAAAAACAAACAAATCTATCCTTAATCTTGTATTCTAAGTACTCTATGGGTTCCACTCCCAGTACAGTAGCGAAAGAAGTATATATTAAAAATATATAAAAAGCTAAAGTTTAGGACAAAATTCGAACTTAGATCATCGCGCTGCGAGTATCCGGCCGGGACCAGTACACCAGGTGTTCATTGCGGACGTTGCAAGAGATAAACCATTATAGCAATGAGCCCATCTGTTGCAACAGATCCAAAGTAGAATAACAAATATTTAGAAATTTGAAAGAAACCAGTTTAGTTTTGATATACATATCACTAAAAATATCTTATGTTTCACTCAAAATATAATCTTTGGCCTGTTTTGATGAGGGAAGGGAGGAATGTGGTTGGTTTCAAGATACTAAGGGGTTTTCTGTAAACTAGAGCAGAGAAATGGGAATTGTTGCAAAAGGCCACAACTTACACTACATCCGTTAGATGCATATCTAATGGTCAGAAATGGCGGATGGCAGATACACCATCATCACCAACTGAGTCTTTTATAGGAGTTAGAGTAGAGAAAAAAACCGAGTTGGTGATGATGGTGTGCCTGCCATCTTATAGTAAAGACCGTCTGATCTATGTCTGATGGATAGAAAGGAAACTATGACAATTTTACAAAAGATACCCAGACCTCTCTCCACATTTACAGATAAGGCCTTGCCTCGTTCATCCTTATGTCCCACAACCTCATTGCTAAGCAATTAAAAAAGGAAGTCTCTGGAACAATCTGGCATGGTGGCCGCTGCCGGCGCCGTCCATCCCCATGCCTCCGCCCAGCCCGACCACCAGTCACCACCACGCCCCACTCCTCCTCACCTTATCTATCATCTTTCTCAAGATATCATTTTTTTGATGAAATGGTCGAGATACCATTTTTTCGATAAAATTCTCGAGATATCATTAGTTTTTATACATGGGATTACTCCTGCATAGGTCAATCACAACAGGTGTTTTGTAAAAAATTGCATCTTGATGTTCCGTGCAATGCACGTGCATCTTGCTAGTTTTTTTCATATAATTCCAAACACCACGTAGACACGGTCTTTGACCATTTTCCAACTATGTTAATATCATTGTTAGTGGTCAGCCGGTGCAAGTTATAGCCCCGGGTGTTTTAACCTTTTTAGTAATGATATCTGGCGATTGTTCGCCATGAGTTCAATCCTGGCGAATCCCACGTAACCGTCAGATTTCCATCCGACGGTGGCCTGTTTTTAAGCCATAGTATTTGACAAAACCGCCACCCTTACACATGTACTGTAACTGCGTCGCGGGCGTTTGCGATTGCCATGTCTGCCAGTGAACGTTTGCTGGGGATTGGAGTTAGCACTGATGGCGGTTCGTAGTCGTTCCATGCTCGGGCATTGAAGTTTGTAACTATTTTAGATTAGAATATACTAATCCTCCGGTGCTAGTAGTAGAGCAGAATCCTACTCCACAACTACTCTACTCAAGCAAGTTAGGGCATAGTAGTAGGTACTGTAGGGAGTACCAGTACTATGATCACTCAAGCAACTTGTCTGGCATCGATATGACCCTATGCTGCTGGTATGTGTCTCGTAAGTCAAGCGGCTTGCTGTAGTCATCATCACCTGTCCACTTCCCGCAACACATATTCGCTTCTCCATCTTTGTCCGCACAAACTCGTCCAATCTTCCATCCCCACTAAGGCGCGTCTCCCCTCTTCCGAAACACAAGCACTAACAATGGCAGAACCGAGCAGCGTCTACCGAAAGAGTGGCTGGAATTCTCTCCCACAGAGGTAATCAAGCTCATTGTTTCACGTGTGGACAATCTCAGTACCATGCCGCTTGCTGCGTGCTCGTCGGGGTTGTACCATTTACTCAAAGCCCTCAGGCCGGAGCTTTTTAAGCCAGCTCTTTGCTTGTTGATGCCGCCTGATCTTCAAAAACGGCATGTCACGCAGCATAACGATCGTAGGGTGGCGAGCATCAACCCCCACTACTGCAGGAGACTGCTAATGCGACACTACGATTAGAGACCCTTTGCCGAAACTGTGTGCGATGCAATAATCGCAAACGGTGGTGTAAAAAACCGTCAAAAAAGGTGCAAAACGTTTGCGATGATGGATGCATCAAACACGATTAAGATTTTAGTTGTGTGTGCAATGCAGGGCATATAGTTAATCCATTCAAACTGTCTGCGATGAGGCAGAACAACAGAAACGGGAAGCCATAACAATGGGTGTGTGATGCAGGACACACGGTTAGTCCATTCAAACTGTCTGCAATGAGGTAGAACAACTGAAACGGGCAGCCATATCAATGTGTGTGCGATATACGGCATACAGTTAACTTAGATGAACTGTTTTCGATTAGGGAACAACAGAAACGGTTCAACTTAACAAGATGTGTGTGATATGCAGCATACAGTTCACATGGTTGAACTTTTGCGATGAGCCAAAAGAACACAAACGAGTCATGTAAACAAGATGTGTGTGATACGTGGCAAACAGCCGACTCGGATGAACTAATTGCGATGAGAAATTACAACACAGACGGTCAATATAGTTACTTCGTGTGTGATTCTGTGTGTACAAAAAACTTTGAAAAATTTATGAACTTGGGTAACCGCATTTGAGTAACATATGTATAGTGGTTACACTATTCGACAAAAGGAGGATCTTCGTAACACGGTTTTGACAACCATATGGTCCATATCTACATACTTAACATAGTAACAACTATCACATGTTAATAGGCTAAGGGCCAACAACCGTATGGTCCATATCTACATACTTAACATATATAGTAACAGCTAGCACATTTTAAGAGGCTGAGGGCCAACAACCACAACTATCCACTTGAAGTAGCTTGATCACGGCGACTCGGCCTCTCGTCAATGAAAAGGAAGAGACCTCCTGTGCCTTGGTAGAGCAGGAGTAGAACAGTGTCTCCAAGTTTCCAATATGGATGCATTGCCACGAGAAGCGAGAACTTGTTAATTTGAATGGTTCCATTTTTGCGGGAAATACAGTACCTTGCAATCACTTTGGCGTTATTAGCAGGCACAAGTGTAATTCGACCACGCCGGGAAATCAATCCAGGAACGGCTACAGGGGGCAATTTTTGTTGACATGTAGAATAAAGAACAATTGTAACATATCGTTGAAGATATATATAGTTTATGAGCATCAACATTAAAATAAGACTTTTTACCAGTGCTTTGTGCACACAATTGGTCTTGTTCAGTGTGTGCACCATAGGTCTAATTAATCCCATCCAAAATCCAGCGTTCATACGCTGTGCTATCTCTATCAGATTATCAACAAAGTTTATGACATGTTTCAAGTCCTTCCAGTGAAATTTGGTACGCGTAGTAACATACAGATCGTTCACTATGCATCCAACATATCCTGCTTAAAAGGTGGAAAGGTATTATTTATTCAGAACATGGCAGAAGAATATATAGTGCGCATAAATGGGTAAACATAATTTGTTACTTCCTAGGAACGGAGTCAGAATATGATATCACAATTGGTTGCTTAAATAGTCATCAATTGGTTGCTTAGATAGTAATATGACAACATGGAGAAAGTTGAAAGGACACTAACCTCGATCAGACTTTGATCAGCTGATGACGTTGGGGAAGTAAACATCCATGTTAATTAGACCAGGCTGTGGTGCACACACTAGAATTTTATTACCAGCTTTCAGTTCATAACACTTAGACATTTTTCCCCAAAGGTCCGCATTAAAATAGGAGTGACCATCTTTATCAATTTTTACGCTAATCGTCATTGTAAATCCATGTTGTGTTGTCAATATGACATCCTGGGAGTCATCAGCAAAGTAAAGCCCAAGATTTCCTTCTACTCTTGTTCTTGCAAAGCAAGGGATGTACTGCTCGAAATGAAAATTAAGATCGTAAATTATATATATTGAAATAACCGAGCAAGATGCAAATATGGGAGTAACTGATAGAACATATCCATATATAGATGCAAGCAAAGTACAAACATATAGAATTAAAAATAGATAATGTAACAAAGATTTGATGCAAATATATAGATAATGTAGCAATGGACGGTATATGTTCACAAATTTAGGCCATGCCGACCGTGGTAGGTTGAGATTGAACATACCGAGCGCTCCCTGAAGTCATCCGGAATGGTGAGATAGAACTTCGTTTCCGACTGGCCACGACCACAGTTGCCCGATTTGTGCTCGCATCGTGCACACATGAATGAACACCCACGAATCGGCTAGAACAAAAATGATTCCATGGCGATTTCTGCCGGTTGATTAACAGCGACAGACGGACTGCGATAAGAGATGAGTGAATATTTTGCTAATTAAGTTGATTACCTTCTCCATGAGAAAAATCCCCGGCCCAATCCCGTAGAAAACCCCAGTCGACCAGAGTCTAGAATGTCGGTGCAGATAGGCGGCGGAAAGCGGTGGAGGCGAAATCCGGTGCCGTTTGGAGCGCGACCTACGCCCGCCGCCAACAGGCGTCGAGCTTAGGGTGCAGAGTTGTGGAGGAGTCCGCGGCGAGTGAGTGGGGACGAAGTGGGCGAGGGTTTTCTTTTCCTTTTGCATGTGTGAGTGAACACACATGATTCGCTGAGGCGACGGAGATGAATCATGTGCAATAGTAAATCACCGAGATTGAATGGGAATCCAAATTTCCTTTGTCCTTCATCGATGAGTTTTTTTCTACGATGAACATAAACCCTACTAATCACCGTGTTCAAATTTAACACTCTTCTGGGTTCATTTACAATATTTAGGGGATTATGTGCATTTTGTAGGCATTAATGCACGTAATTCGAATTCAAACAATTGGTGCATGAAAGGGTGCACAAGAACGGTCTGGAAAAACCATACTCGTGGTATTTGGTAATTTCTCAAGCCTTTTACAAGGAATGGGCAGTGATTTCAATTGAATGCATGGCAATAGTCAACCACAAACGCGTCATTTACTGGGTTATCAACTATAGAACAATGAAATATGTGCTGGAAAAACATGACGGCTGGCATGGTGCCATGGTATGGCCTCACCGTGCCCTCATTAAAAGCTGAGAAGGTTTGATTTATGTCGTCATGCATGCCCTTCATAAATCGAACCATCATTGAGGAAGTTCAATGCTTTCGAGAGGGAAATCACCAAGATTGAAGGGGAATCCAAATTTCCGTCCTAGTTTGTTATTCAATTTTTTTCCAACGATCAACATACCGCCTCAAATGAAACGTGTTCAAATTTCACATTTTTCCGAACTCATTTACCATATTTAGGGGGTTGTGTGCATTTTCTAGGCATTAATTATGCACATAATTCAAATTCGAACAATTGGTGCATGAAAAGGTGCACAAGAACGGTCTGGAAAACCATGCTCGCGTTATACAAAAAATGAAACACATGGTTGGAAAACATGACGCCTGGTGTGGTGCCATGGTATGGCCTCACCATGCCCTGGTAAAAATTGGAGAATGTTTTCCTTATGTCGTGATGCGCGCCTTTCATAAAATGAACCATCATCCGAGGAAGTTTCATGGTTTCGAGGGGGAAATCACCAAGATTGAAGCGGGATCCAAATTTCCTTTGTCCTTTGTCCACGAGTTTTTTCTATGATGAGCATACAACCTGCAAATCACCGTGTTCAAATTTGGCACTTTTCCGGGTTCATTTGCCATACTTAGGTGATTATGTGCATTTCCTAGGCATTAATGCGCATAATTCAAGTTCAAACAATCGATGCATGAAAGGGTCCACAAGAACGGCCTAGAAAACCATGCTCGTGCCATTTAGTAAATTCTCATGCCTTTTACAAGGAATGGACAGATATTTCGATGAAATGTGTGGCAATAGTCAACCACAAACGTTTGTTTGTTGGGTTTTCAACTATAGAAAAAATGAAATGAATGCTTAAAAACCATGACGCCTGACATGGTGCCATGGTATGACCTCACCATGCCCTGGTAAAAAGTTGAGAAGGTTTGGCTTATGTCGTCATGCATGCCCTTCATAAATCGAACCATCACCGAGGAAGTTCCATGCTTTCGAGAGGGAAAATCCCCAAGATTGAAGGGGAATCCTAGTTTCCGTCCTAGTTTGTCATTTAGTTTTTTTTCCAACAATCAACATACCGCCTCAAATGCAACGTGTTCAAATTTGACATTTTCCCGGGCTCATATACCATATTTAGGGGATTATGTGCATTTTCTAGGCATTAATGGACATAATTCAAATTGGAACAATCGGTGCATGAAAAGGTGCACAAGAATGGTCTAGAAAACCATGCTCGTGTTATTTAGCACATTCTCATGCCTTTTACGAGGAATGGGCAGATATTTCAAGGAAATGTGTGGCAATAGTCAACCATAAACGCGTCGTTTACTCGGTTAACAACTATACAAAAAATGAAACACATGGTTGGAAAACGTGACACCTGGCGTGGTGCCATGGTATGGCCTCCCCATGCCCTGGTAAATATTGGAGAATGTTTTCCTTATGTCGTGATGCACGCCTTTCATAAATCGAATCATCACCGAGGAAGTTTCATGGTTTCAAGGGGGAAATCACCAAGATTGAAGGGGGGTCCAAATTTCCATTGTCCTTTGTCCACGAGTTTTTTCTACGACGAACATACAACCTACAAATCACCGTGTTTAAATTTGGCACTTTTCCGGGTTAATTTGCCATATTTAGGGGATTATGTGCATTTCCTAGGCATTAATGCGCATAATTCAAGTTCAAACAATCGATGCATGAAAGGGTCCACAAGAACGGCCTAGAAAACCATGCTTGTGCCATTTAGTAAATTCTCATGCCTTTCATAAGTAATGGGCAGATATTTCGATGAAATGTGTGGCAATAGTCAACCACAAATGTCTGTTTGTTGGGTTTTCAACTATAGAAAAAATGAAATAAATGCTTAAAAACATGACGCCTGCCATGGTGCCATGGTATGACCTCACCATGCCTTGGTAAAAATTTGAGAAGGTTTGGCTTATGTTGTCATGCACGCCCTTCATAAATCGAACCATCACCGAGGAAGTTCCATGCTTTCGAAAGGGAAATCCTCAAGATTGAAGGGGAATCCAAATTTTCTTCGTTCTTTGCCCTGGAGTTTTTTTCTACGACGAACATACACCCTGCAAATCACCGTGTTCAAATTTGGCATTTTTTCCGGCTCATTTACCATATTTAGGAGATTATGTGCATTTTCTAGGCATTTAGCGCATATAAATCCAATCCAGCTACATGTGAACGGGTGTCATGTGAGGGATGTGGATTGCCGTTCGATCGCGGCGCATCCAACAGTGCACACACACGATCCGCGTGGCTGGGGTTGCGACCAATCATAACGCAACACGCAATACGCTCAGCGAACACTGTTTCCAGAAGCGACGGAGATGAACCGCGTGCGATAATGAATGAGCAAAATTGTAAGGGAAGCCAAATTTCTGTTGCCGTTTGTGGTTGAGCTCTTGAATACCACCGCACTGTATGGCTGCCCGGCCCTTCCGTCCTAGAGCTCTCTCCAGGCGTCTTCCATGGCATCACGGTGCACAGTAACTGGTAAGGAAGCGATGGCATCCCGCCGCGCCGCGTTCCTCGCTGCCCGCGACTGCACACATGGTAAGGAAGCGATGGCATCTCGCTGCGCCGAGTTCATCGCCGCCGGCGGCCAGACAGTTACATGGGCGGACATTGAGGCTGCCATGGCCGAATGGGTGGTGGATCTAGAGGTGGCCAAAGCCGCACAGAAGGAGCGGAAAAGGCAGAAAGCAGTCAAGAAAAGAGAGTCCCGCCACCGCAAGAAAAAAGAGGCCGCACGCCGTGGTGAGGAGAGCTTCGCGGAGATCGAAGCACGGTGGGCTGCCGCCTACAAGGCCGGGAAGGAGAACGCCGGCGTCTGGCCAACATGCCTTGATGGCAGCATGTGAGAAGTAGTTTAAGTTTGTAGTATTAGAGCAACTTACCAGTAGTACTTTTAGTTTGTAGTATTAACGTACAATGTCGGTAAGAGCATCCTTTGAGGGCTTTGAGCGTTGATTAGCATGTGTGCCCGTGTGCGTTTTTTGCATTAATCATTAGAAGATCACAAAAACACACGGTTTCTATGCCGTACCTGTCTGTATTTTTTGCGTTAATGACCCATAAGTCAGTTACCTGTGTGATATTTCCTAATAAACCAGGTGTACCATTGAGAGAAAAAAATCAAGTACACGTGTACAATTTTTTGGAGACGGGATCTACCAACTTTCTTTTTTCTTGCACACGAGTATTTTACGCGCTTCGTCTGCGTTGAGTGTTTTCCCCGCCCAAGTTTCAAATTTTGCACCGAAATTTTCTTTAGGCGCGTGATTTCAGAATTTATTGCTCCAACCACATCCCCTTCCCCTCAGTATCCCCCCTCCCTCGTGCCTCCCCATATCGGCATCTCAAACCGCCACCGCCACAACCACAGCTTCAACCACATCTACGTTCTTCTTGGATCTAGTCAGGTAACCCACCGATCTCTATCACGACCCCGGCCTGATTGCTTAAATGGCGCTTGCGAAACATCTTCATGCCTCCAAATGCCCCTAGCCAGGAGCTGATGGCGGTCCATGGCGCGATGGCCGTTGTGCGTGTTGACCCGGAGGAACACCTCGCGTCCGCCGCCGCCGCCGACATGGTGCAGGCTCTGGCCCAGATGAAGTCCCCCAGCGAGTACCCCCCAGGACTTAACAGGTAAGATCTGACCAACTAAATCTTACCAATACCACTTGCAACGGCTATGATTTGTACGGTTGATGTATTAAGCATGTTCGTGCCTTGTTTATTTCAGTGCTACACACTGTGTGATGTTCAAATATTACCGTGTCAAGCTCAATTTCACCAATACCAGCAACAAACTTACAATACATGACTCAGGATATCACTAGAGATGCTGCCCATTTTCTGTTTTTAGTGGATGCTAACCCTATTGCACTTAACATGCCTGTCCATGTACTTACGCAGGGTCATAACGGCCGATGCTTTTGTTTGCCATTGAGGTGAGCTGCATCCCATGTCTTACAGTATTTCACATAATTTGTGCAATTGCAGCTTAACTTCTACCCATTTACTGGTTGCATGTAGGTACACATGTGTCGAACCCAACGAGGAGCAGAAGGAAATGATAAGCGGTTTTCAGCAAGGTATTCTCTGCAAGCACTAAAATTATCGGTAACAGATAGTTTGTGATAAGGTAATTTGTAACGGGTAACAAGTAAAGAAAGTAAATAAGGTGCAGCAAGATGGCCCAATCCTTTTTGTAGCAAAGGACAAGCCTGGAAAAACTCTTATATAGAGAAAAGCGCTCCCGAGGACACATGGGAATTATCGTCAAGCTAGTTTTCATCACGCTCATATGATTCGTGTTCGTTACTATGATAATTTGGTATGTGGGTGGACCGGTGCTTGGGTACTGCCCTTTCTTGGACAAGCATCCCACTTATGATTAACCCCTATTGCAAGCATCCGCAACTACAGAAGAAGTATTAAGGTAAACCTAACCATAACATGAAACATATGGATCCAAATCAGCCCCTTACGAAGCAACTCATAAACTAGGGTTTAAGCTTCTGTCACTCTAGCAACCCATCATCTACTTATTACTTCCCAATGCCTTCCTTTAGGCCCAAACAATGGTGAAGTGTCATGTAGTCGACGTTCACATAACACCACCACAGGAAAGACAACATACATCTTATCAAAATATCGAACGAATACCAAATTCACATGACTACTTATAGCAAGACTTCTCCCATGTCCTTAGGAACAAACGTAACTACTCACAAATCATATTCATGTTCATAATCAGAGGGGTATTAATATGCATAATGGATCTGAACATATGATCTTCCACCAAATAAACCAACTAGCATCAACTACAAGGAGTAATCAACACTACTAGCAACCCACAGGTACCAATCTGAGGCTTTGAGACAAAGATTGGATACAAGAGATGAACTAGGGTTTGAGAGGAGATGGTGCTGGTGAAGGTGTTTATGGAGATTGAACCCCTCCCGATGAGAGGATCGTTGGTGATGACGATGGCGATGATTTCCCTCTCCTGGAGGGAATTTTCCCTGGTAGAACAGCTCTGTCTGAGCCCTAGATTGGTTCCGCCAAGGTTCCGCCTCGTGGCGGCGGAATTTCTTCCCGAAAGCTTGCTTATGATTTTTTCTCGGAAGAAAGACTTCATATAGCAGAAGATGGGCACCGGAGGCCTGCCATGGGGCCACGGTGCAGGGGGGTGCGCCCCCCACCCTCGTGGCCAGGGTGTGGGCCCCCTCTGATGGATTATTTCGCAAGCGTTTTCTATTAATTTCAAAAATAACTTCCGTGAAGTTTCAGGTGTTTTGGAGCTGTGCAGAATAGGTCTGTAATATTTGCTCCTTTTCCAGTCCAGAATTCCAGCTGCCGGCATTCTCCCTCTTCATGTAAACCTTGTAAAATAAGAGAGAATAGACATAAGTATTGGGACATAACGTGTAATAACAGCCCATAATGCAATAAATATCGATATAAAAGCATGATGCAAAATGGACGTATCAACATGTCAGTGGTACTGATCCACGCTTCGACCCGGAGGAACAGCTCGCCTCCGCCGTCGTTGACTTTGGGCGAGCTCTGGCCAAGATGAAGTGCCCCAGCAACTACCTCTCAGGACTTACTAAGTATGTACTCACCAGTTCAATCTTACCAATACCAGTTGCAATTAATGGCTATGTTCTGTACGGTCGATGTATTAAGCATGTTCTAGTAAACATGCCTAACATGTTTTTGCTACTTTCCCTACCTTTTTATAGACATATAGGCCATTCTCTGCTCTGGCGGCACCTGCCTTGTGATGTTTAACTATGCCAATTGCATTTTTATCAGTACCGGTTTCAATGTCTATTAAGCCTGTTGCAATTAACAGTTGAATCCATTTTTAAACAGTTGCATTTCAATGGCTACAAACTTACAAAACATGACTTAGGATGTTGTTAAGCCTGTTGCAATTAACAGTTGTATCCATTTTCTATTTTTTCCATTCGCTACCATGCTACTCTCCGCAATGAAGATATACTAGAGATGCTGCCCCATTTGCTATTTTTGGTGGATGCTAACCCTGTTTTACTTAACATGCTTGTCCATGTACTTATGCAGGGTCATAACGGCCGATGCTGTTGTTTGCCGTCAAGGTTAGCTGCATCCCATGTCTTACAGTATTTCACATCATTTGTGCAATTGCAGTTTAACTTCTACCATTTACTGGTTGCCTGTAGGTACACATGTCAGTGGCACTGATCAACGCTTCGACCCGGAGGAACAGCTCGCCTCCACCGCCGCTGACTTCGGGCGGGCTCTGGCCAAGATGAAGTGCCCCAGCAACTACCTCTCAGGACTTACCAAGTATGTACCCACTAGTTCAATCTTACCAATACCGGTTGCAATTAATGGCTATGTTTTGTACTGTCGATATATTAAGCATGTTGTAGTAAACATGCCTAACACGCTTGAGCTATTTTCCCTACCTTTTTATAGACAACTGGGCCATTATCTGCTCTGGCAGCACCTGCCCTGTGATGTTTAACTCTACCAATTGCATTTTTATCAGTACCGGTTTCAATGGCCATTAAGGCTATTGCAATTAACAGTTGTATCAATTTTTAAAGAGTTGTATTTCAATGGCTACAAACTTAAAAAACATGAATTAGGATGTTGTTAAGCCTGTTGCAATTAACAGTTGTATCCATTTTTTAGTCCGTCCCTTTGCTACCATGCTACACTTTCGAAATGAAGATATCACTATAGATGCTGCTGTTTTATTACCATTTGCTATTTTTGGTGGATGTTAACCCTATTGTAGTTAATATTGGCTTTCCATGTCCTTACACAGGGCTACAATGAGCGATGCTATTGTTTGCCGTCGAGGATAGCTGCATCCCATGTCTTATACACCATCTATTCCTAAATATAAGTATTTTTAGAGATTCCAATATAGACTACACAAGGAGCAAAATGAGTGAATCTAGATTCTAATCTAAACTATATCTAATTCTATATACATCCGTATGTAGTTCATATTGAAATCTCAAAAAAATACGTGTACTTAGGAACATGGGTAGTTGTATTTTGCATCATTTGTGCAATCTCAGTTTAGCTTCTAACATTTGCTGGTTGCTTGTAGGTACATATATGAGGGGTACTGATCCACGCTTCGATCCCTTTTGTGTATGGGGTAATGAGATATTCATGAACAAGCGTCAAGTGAGGAAACTAAGAAAGATTGTTGGGCGAAAGAAACGGGTGATTGGAATTAAGCTCTTTATTTACACTTTGTCGAAGACAACAATGAACTTTAGGATGGTAAGTAATGTGTTTCCTTTTCCCCCTGCCCACAACAAGTTACTCTATTAGACCTCAGTATCTGATATTTTTCTCTTTTCAGTGGTTTCCGAAGCTACTTACTGATGATTACCTTGCAAACTACATGACCGTAGTGGAGGCAACTAAGGTTAAAGTAAATTAATGCTACCATGATAATGCTCTAGAAGTCTTCCTGAAGGTGGTGAAGGATGGGCGGGCGATCGTCACAAGGGGTTGGACGAAAGTGGTTCGTCCTATGGCATGCAGGAAGGCACATTACGGACATTCCGCTTCTTCAACACAGTCGGCAGTCAAAATGATTTACACTTGTCTCTTCACCTTTACCGCCTTTAAATACTGCGATTCATCATAGTTAATTGCTGCCTCATCCTGTAATTACTGAACATATTGTACTGGCAATTTTATTTATGGATTTGTTGTTGAACCATTGTGCTGAGAATTGAATTGCATGTTTCGTATTTCAAAATTTCCAATTAGAATAATAAATTACAGGCAAAAATAAAAATAGAACAGACGGTCATGGACCTTTGCAAACGGTTCTAGCAGTAAAAGCGCTTGCGATGGATAGCCCAATGCCACACAGTTTTCTACATCAAATCATGTGTGATGTAGTTAATGAAAGCAAACAGTTAACCAAGGCAGAGCGTGTGTGATATTTACACCTTTCACACACGAGCGTATATATAAAACCATGTGGGATGTACATCCGAACGGAAACGTTTTCCCTGGATTGACTGTGTGGGATGTACATAGGAACGGAAACGTATTCCTTGGATTGACTGTGTGTGATATACATACGAACGGAAATGTTTTTCTGGGATTCACTGTGTGGGATGTACATACCTATGGAAATGATTTTCTCGGATTACCGTGTGGGATGTACATACCTACGGAAATGATTTTCTCCGATTACCGTGTGGGATGTAAATACCTACGGAAATGATTGGGTTTCGATGCCTCGCCTGATCGCACACGGCCCCAGCCTGGGTCCCAGGAGGGCCTATCCCCGACGATTTCTGGGTCGTGTGGGAAGGACACCCTATCGCACACACTCACTTGGCAACGGTTCGAAATGCCATCGTGGAAAGGGGTAAAAAATCGTTTGTTTAGGACCGACACGCACCAGTGCCCCTTGACTGTGATCCGATCCCCGTCACCCTCAACTACATTAATGGTATGTACTGGGTCGGCATGAATACGTCTTGGATGGTGCTCGTCGACGATAGTGGCAGCTGGATGCTCGTGGAGGACTACACCCGGCGATTGATCCCCCTTCCTTCGATTAACACTGCACTGCTTTGGCACCGTGGCCCAGAATACTCGGAATCTTACAGTAGCCAACATGATACCAAGTTTGATTTGCTCAAGGTTGTAATCTGCCAAGTGCCCACAAGATCTACGAATTATAAAGACTTCAGGCTAATTGCATTCTTCAACCGCGGTCTCGCCTACTTGACAGGTCACTGCGGTAAGTGGATAAATCCGCACGTCCATCGTAGGATCATACATCCTCCATGGTTCTCTGATGCCATTGAACACAAGGTCTTCATTTACGCTGTCGACTCCTATGGTTGGACGTATTGCTGGCCTACTCCAGTCATCGCTACAAACGGCTGTTACAGCAGTATGTTACTTTGTTATGATATCATGATGGTTTGCTTATATTACTGTCAACATTTACTGAAAAATATTCATGCTCATAACATGTTGTTCTTAAGATTGACTACATTAAGAGCCCTTTTTTATTTGACTCCAACTTGATATGATGTTGTAGGCCTCCTGGTGTCCCTACCCTTCCTAATCCCAAAACCTTTCAAAGAAAAGCAGCATGGCAGCTGCAAGTGGTTCCTGGCTCGATCAGACGATGGCGAACGATTGATGATCGTTCGCACGTACCGGACGTGTTGTTTCGCGGAATATAATCACAATCGCTGCAAGGTCTTTGAGCAGGATCCCAGCTTCTCTGGGCCTTCAAGAATTTTTGACTGGTGGCTGGTAAGTAGCCTTGGTACACGCTCTCCGTTTCTCGGACCGAATTATCCGATTAACCAGGAGATAACTGACAGCAAGGATCCTGATGGCAGCGCGGTTTTGTTCATCAGGCAAAACTGTGTGTACATGGCGTACCATGCGTCTCTGCATGCACCATACCCTAATATGTGCCGCCACGCTCTGCAGCCCAAAGAAGGAGAGAGGGTCGCAAGTATCATACTTCAACCTGCTGGCTGGAGTTTCCCCCGTCAGGCACCCATCTGGTTCAAGCCGTCAGCCAATCTCCGCATCTTAATAAATAGTAACGTCTAACTGAGCCAGTTAGTTAGATGCGTACACTTGGTGTTGTAGGATCTTTATTTAGTTTGATGCATACACTTGTTCTTTTTTGATAGCCCTTTTGTAATGATGGTTCATGTTTGGTTTGGATGAGAGAGCTGCGTCTTTACTCTTCTGGCCTGCTTACTGCTTCCGTTGCACCCCCAGCCCTGGTTGCTGTTGCTGCTGTTTTCAATGTACATCAGTAGTATATTTTGTCTGTTGGTTGAATAAATGTGTTGTTAGAACGACAAACACAATGTTTTGGAATTCGTTGCACGGTCCGATCCTTTAGTGCCCCGTACCGTATGTAGTGCATACTATTTTTGGTACGGAACACATTTTCCACTTGTTGATAACATGCAGCCCACTAATGAAGGCCCAATAGAGGAGCCCATAATTAACTGGAAGGGAGGCTCTCACATGAATCCGGCCCAGGTACATGCTCATGGTCCCCTAAACATAAATTAGTAAATAAATAAATAAAGCTAAATGCTCATGCAGCAGTTCTTTAAATTCACGATTTAATAGGAGGATATTATTTCATATGATAGTGTCGTTACATTCAGTCGATATTATTCTTAGGCAAAAATAGCGACCAGTCTTCTTTCTCCCACCATTTTCTTCCTGCAACCAGCGGACCCATGCAAACCGTAGTCAACGACGCAAATAGTTCCAGTCCATTTTTATTTTTCAATAAGAATGTCCAACCCAGCTCAACACATTGGCGACATCACTTTATCCTCCACCTTGGTGCGCTCGCCGCGGCGCCGCCGTCCGACCCTGTCAACATAGTGAATCGGGAGAGGACTGTAGTTGTGAGTATGATAGTATGGACCCACCAGGTCCACTCCTGAACACAAGCAAGCGCCTCTTTTACTACTCAGATGCACCCCTCGTTTTTTACTCTAATCCACCCTGCTGATATCTGAGACCCACATCATTTTCAACATATAGTCAGTTAACGACAAAATTGCACAACTTTTTTTTGAGGATTTGTTTGGAGCAGCAGGCTATAAACTGGGTTGTGCGGTCTCTGTGGCCCGTCTAACGACATGACCAACCCAGCAGTTTTTTCTTTTGGAAAATAGGTAGCCCACTATTTCTTTTTGAAGAATACCCAAGCTAGGCCTATTTGTTTTCTCCGACATACTGGGCTGCAAATCTTTCTAGATGAGGAGGGATGCATTCCGGCCCGACCAAAGAGTATGGTCAATATCTGTTAAAAGTAATATCAAAGGGGTTGAAAATTCCAAAACAATTATAGCAAATGGGAAATTAGTTTCTTTTTTTGTTTTTGTCCTTCACAGATATTTTATATTTCTTTGGATTTTAACATGACATAGTACTACTTTATTTTTAAATTTGTTTTGGTATGGCTACTAATTTTTGGATTAAGAGTATTTTGTTCCCCAGCAAAAAATTGCATATTTTCAAAATTTTGCACATTTTTAGTTCAATTTTTTAACCGTGGTACTCACCAGAAAATGGGTAGCAATTCCAAAAAAAGGAAAATGGGCTGCAATAAATTCCATATGAATTATAAAATGAGTAAAAAATATAAAAATAATAGCAAATGGGTTGTACACGCCACAGATTTCGAGGCTGACTTGTTTACGCAAGGCTTTGTCAGTCAACACACGATTCTAGCATCAGTGACTGTTGGATGTCCATCCAACGGCCGACGTGCTTCTTCAATCTCTAATCTTCCTACTCCAGCTGCCTAAACTAGCGCCGGCGGGACTGCCTGCTCCCTCCTCTTGTGGCCCGTTGTGATGCCGCGCAGGCTTCATCGGCCCACCCTACTCCCTCTGCTGGCCTGGCCGCACGCAATCAACTGCCTCCTTATTACGCGAAAAAATGATTCCTCCCACTGACATCTGGGGCGCACCGGTTCGGAGGCTGACCTATGGGCCTACTAAGTTGACGCGTACGCAGGGCTTTGTCAACTTAGTCAACAAACGATTCTAGCAGCAATGACTGTTGCATTTGAATCAAACAGTCATGCTGCTTCTTCAATCGCTGCTCTTCTTGCACCTGCCGCCCAAACCAGCACCGGCGAGACCGCCTGCTCCTGCCTCCAATGGCCAGCTATGCTGCCGTTGAGGCCTCACTGCCCCCTACTACTCCCACCGTTGGCCAGGCCCTACGGCGACGACAGCCTCACACCGCAGCCGAACCAGTGAACCCTCGTACTCCTCTCAGCGTGGGCATCCACTATCGCATCTTCCCCGGCTCTGCGTCGTCCGCTTCCTAGGCCTCGCTGTCGTCCACCGCCTTGGTGCTCTCGACACGACGTGGTCAATGTGGTCAACGGACAACTTCCATCAAAAGAGTACTGTACATGGAGAGGCTGACAGCTGGGTCCACGGCCGCAGCAAGGAAGTGCCTCCTTATTACGCGGAAAATAATGATTCCTCCACCTGACTATAGGGACCCACCGGACGGGCCACCGTATTTCGTGAAAAAAACGTTTCCCCCCTGACGCCTGGGACCCACCAGCTACATCTTCGCACGCAAGGAAGTGCGTCCATATTATAGGAAAAAAAACGTTTCCCCCCTGACTGCTGGGACCCACCAGCTATATCTTCGCACGCAAGGAAGTGCCTGATGGTCGGGACGCACCTGGTCGAAGCGTACGTAGCGTTGTCATTCTGGTCGCTAATGTGTACGTACATACTGGTCGACCGGTCTGTCTGCAGGCTGCAGCAATGAACCGTGGCCGTGTAACGAAGGGCACGTGTCGTAGTAGAGGCGCGCACGTGTCGTAGTTGTTGCGCGGACGTAGCATGTCACGCAGTCTCGTTAATATCGTGTACACGTACGTACAGCAGCCAGGGTGCAAGAAAGTAAATACGGCCACGTACGTACATACGGGTGGGGTCTCGAACGCCTACTCGCGCATACGTATGACCAGGGCTCATGTACATGGCTGGGTCGGAACGGAGAAACTGTGTCGTCGTGTTCATGGGGAGGCAACGGAATGCGTCGTGTTCATCAGGAGCCAACCGGCTTGGACAGAACAGCCGATCGAAACGAGGCCTGGCGTACCGCAGAACGAAGGAAATGGCCTTGTGTTCGACCGGCCACGGTCGAAAAGGGATCCTGTTCATTGGGAGGGGTCTGGCGTACCGCAAAATGGAGGAAATATACTTCTCTTGGACCACCTACGGTCGAAACGGGTCCTGTTGATCGGGAGGGGTGTGGCATACCGCAAAACAGAGGAAACAGACTTGTGTTGGAGCGCTACGGTCGAAACGGGGGTCCTGTTCATCGGTAGGGGTGTGGCGTACCGCAAAACGGGACTCCACGGATACTGTTCATCTCCACCGTCGACCTCCTCCAGCCTCCATGGGCTACTGTTCATCCACCGTCAGCCTCCTCCAGCCTCTACCTGCGACTGTTCATCCACGGACTCCTGTTCATCCAGCCTCCACCGCTCCTCCACCGGCTACTGTTCAACCAGCCCTCTCCACTGGGTCCTGTTCAACCACCCCTCCACAGCTACTGTTCATCCAGCCCTCCACCGGCTACTGTTCAACCAGCCCTCCACGGGGTCGTCCTGTTCATCCAGGCCTCCACGGGGTCCTGTTCATCCACCCCCAACCGGCTCGATCGATAAGAGTCCTGTTCATCTAGCGGCAACGACCTCTACTACCACGGGGTCCTGTTCATCCAACCCCCCACCAGGAACTGTTCATCCAAACCCCCCCAACAACACTCACTGTTCATCCATAAGCAGCATCGACCGACTTCAGTTAGCGGCAGTAGCGAAGGAATCGCTCGATCGGGTTCAGTTAACAGCCATCGATCGATCGCTCGGGTTCAGTAATGCATAGCCTGCAGTGCAATCGCTCGGGTTCAGTAGGCGAACGCCTCACTCGAGTTTAGTTTAGAGCCCAGCACCTCACACCCACGCGCGTACGTGTACGAGAGAAGCGCGCAAACCTCCGTGCATCGCTCGGCCCCGACCACCCACCGTAACCGGGAACTCCCCGATACATTCCTCGCCCTCGCTTCTATCACGGGTTTTTCCATCATGGACGGCCCAAAGAATGTCGTGCAGCTGCGTCTCCGGCTCGCCCAGGACGAAAAGCCCATTTTCTGTATGATTTTTTGTCATAGAAGTAGGAGCCCACCACATCTATGATGATACCGGGTTTTGTCACAATTATCGTCATAGAAGTTTCATAGGCATGATAGAAAAAAATTCGTTCGGCCCAAAATGTCACGGATGTGTCTTTTTCTTGTAGTGTGTACATACATCTATCAACGTATAGATTATGATCAATATAATAAAGTCGGAACACCCTGATATTCATGGCCTCTGTCGTTTCATTTCTGAACATCTGAGTCTTTATTATTTGTTCATAAAGTCACTTGGGGGCTTCCAACCCACCGGGTTTAGCTTTCATACCCACTTGACCAGGCGTAAAACGCCGCATTTCGGGTTATCCTGCCTGTATGTCGATGCTGCTCCACCAGGTAATCCTGAATGACCTACCGTACTCTTAACAGTCAATCTTTTAAATAAGACACTGAACTCGTTAAGGTTAAAACGGTGGTTTGTCATGTGAGGGCTGGATTACGGATAGCAAGGATTAACTTAGTGGTTGTGCGGCCCACGAAAGCACTTAGGTTTTAGGCTTGGCGGCCTATGGAAGCCTCGAATTTTTCTGGATTTCTGTTTTTCTGAGTATTTTGGATTTATATCCCTCTTTTCTATTACCATATGGTTTTCACAATTCGGGCCATGCAGCCCTAACTATGTCTCATATTTGAGCATTTTTTGGGTTTAATAACCCACCATGACAGCGTACTATAAGTCGCCAGGATAATTGCCTTGAGCAATCAACATAATGATATTTCATGCCTACGGATTATAATTATCAAAACATCACCATGGTTTCAATCTACAGGTATGTCTTTCTGTAATGGTATGAATATTTGGGGTATATGACCCGCCCTGGCTTTAGACTTTCTTCTAGTCTTTCTTCTAGTATTTCGGCTTAAATAGCCTTTCTTCTCGTCTTTCTATCAAATTCTTCAAAGACTATTATATTAGGGTTTATTACCCGCCCTGGCTTAAACCGCCAGGGCATATGCTGTTTAACTTGTGTGCAGGAAAATATGAAAAATATCGATCTGACCCACATAGATGATGATATTATCAGAAGTTCAGCGGCAGATCATAAAATATCGAATTGGCAGTTTAATGAAGTTAAAGCTAACATGCACGATGGCATGACATATCATTGTTTTCAAATATAGCCTATTACAAGGCCACCATGGACCTATTTAATTGAGGCAAAGTGTTTTTCAGCACAAGGTGTCTACACCCTGATTTAAGACCCGCCTGGTATCAATTGTCTTCATCACCGCGGGCTGAGGACTCCGGGCCATCCAGCTCCGGCTCTTCTTCTTCTCCCATCTTGAGGCCAGGTGACGTCCAGTCGATGCCAATTAAGGCTTCAAATATAGTTTCGTCATTGATAATTGAGGACAAATCAACATCAGGGGCAAAAGTATGCTTACGCATTGGAGGAGTGAGATCCATGATGTCATAAGCCGGCGCCTTGACCTTCGCATTTTCCATGTTATATGCCGGCTGGTATCTGGACAAGTCAGTTTCTGCAGCCAGCTTGCACGCCAAGGGATGCATCTCCTTTACGCACCTCGCAAAAGCTTCCTAATCAAAAGGACCCATCCTCTTTAAAGCCTGGACAGCCGGTGGCCATCTCTTCCGGGTCTAATTTTGCTTGCCATGCTTTCGCACGACTAAGGGCGGTGATGGCGCCAGAGCGGGCGGATGAAAGTTTTATTTCTTCCAGTTTCTTGGGCATTATGGACAGTTTGGCTAGCACATCCTTGATGAGCGTCGGCGGCTATTTGCCATTGGATATAGCCACAAGATTCCGCTGAGTGCCAGTATACAGTTGTTCAACTAGGGTGTACACGGCTTTCAGCTTTACGACAATATCTTGGCCAAGATTGGAGCTCCTGGGCCTGTTGTTGAAAATACATATGAGTTCCCAGGCGAGTCAGAATAAAAAGTTTCTGAAAGGTTAACAACTTAACTATTTCTTACCAAAGATAGCAGATGTCATATATGAAATTCATTGCTTTAAGCCGGACAGCTCTGCAGTGGCACTCTTCAGGGAAGACTCAGCGGCTTCTGCCCTTTGCAACAATGAAGTTTTATCTTGCTCCCACACGGTTCTTTCAGTGTTAAAGTTAGCTTTGAGCTTTTCATTTTCTTCAAAGCTAAGTGCCAACTTGTTCTCAACTTTATGTGTCTCAGCTTCTTGATGCTTGTGCATTTTTCATAACTTGCCCAGCTGCGAGTCATTAAAGCTTAAATTATCCTGCAAGTAAGCATTGAAGACAATAAATATTATTCAGGAAGGGTATGAGAAGTATTTTAAAGTCCCAAGCACATTGCAAGCAATATACTTGGCACTTGGGGACTAATGCGTGATGAAGATCTTTTGAATACATTGGTGTATAAGACTCGGCTCATCTTTGCTTGATAAGCCGGACCTTGAGGGTTATGGATAACAATTTAAGCTTAATACATTAGACCCGGTCATCTTTTCTATGATAAGCCGGCCCTTGGGGGCTACGACCTGCGCTTTTACATATTATTTGAAAGACCCGACTCATCCTTCTATGACAAGCCGACCCTTCAGGGTTCAAGTGGATTATTTTGAGAGACCTTTTGATCACAGCATGGTTAATACGGTTTAAGTAAGCCGGCTTTAAAGAGGTTACAACCTGAAAGTTTAAATTTATATGTTGATACAAGTCTTAAGCATAGTTAATGATTGTTTCCTATGATTAAGACTTGGGAGGCAGGATAAGTATATGTGTATATGCATAAACTTAAAGGAAGAGGTGATTTCATACCTCATACTTCTGTCGCATCATGTTGACCAAACTGGCCTCCAGAACGCGGCTTGTGTGGAGCCGGCTCAGATAGCCAGAATACAATAAGCCAACATTGAGCTTTGAATAGTTTTCAAGATCAAGCTTGGGCTTATCTTTGTCTGATGGGTTTGATTCTTCATTAGTGGAATGTTCGGCGAGTGCTGTGGAGACGCCAGGCGGCTGATAAGCTGTTCCAGTAATGATTACCTCTTCAATATGATCTTCAGCAAAAGGCGTGTCTGAATGTTTGACAGGAGAGGGCGGCTTAGGACTTGGCGGGTCCTAATTGGTTGCTGGGTCATCATTAACATCTACAGCCGAGTCAGGATTGACAAGATCAGCTTGAGGAGGTTGGTTGTCATACCAGCTTTCAGGATCTTCAAGCTCCTGGGTTTGAGCTTCACCAGCCTTTGGTGCCCGATTCTCTTGTTCAGAAGTTTCAACAATCTTTGAAGGGACAGATTTTTGTTTCTTCCCATCTTTGCCTTAGCCCTGTCAGGAGGATTATTCAGTTTGATAGACATGAAAAGGTAAGGTAATTTTTGTTAAACAAGTAATAATACTCACGTCGGGTTAACCAAACATGTGGGGAGTTGTGAGCCGTTTGAGTCACCAGACGAATGGGTGTCTTAGTCACGGTGAGTCGGAGGTAACAAAGCTGTGAGCAGGAAGTAAATACAATATTGCAACACATAGCTATTTTCAAGTTTTAAGTCGGCCAGAAGCTGGCGGGTTATAAGAAGTTTATATAAGCCGCCGTGTGTGGTACAACGGGTTAGCAATTTATGAAGATGAAAGTGCTAGAAATTCTGCTAAGTGTTGCATAAACAGATTTCCCAGATTGCAGCTATATTCATGGATCTATGGCAGTTCAGAAAAGAAAAGTTATTCTTAAACCTAAAACATGGAGGACGAACTACTGTGTTGAAAGATGAATCTTGGAATAAAGGAATGGATCTACGATGAAAGGTAATTACTAAAAGTTGTTGCCGCATAGTCTTATGCTTTATTGAGATCCAAATAAGTAGTGTATTGGAAGAACTACAGTCAAGCGCGATGAACGCCGACGAACACCGATGAACGAAGAAAACCGTAATGCAGATTGAAAGCAGGGAAGACGAATACCTGGCGATGCTGATGAACAGCGGAGGGGTGCCATGTTTTCTGGACAGAATCAGGTTGATGCAGCGGCCAGGTCGGAGTTGCTGTGGAGGTCGGCTGCGGCGGAGCTCCGGAGGCTTCGGTTGTGCGAGGAAGAAGAGAAAGTGACAGGGGTAAAAAGTGGAAAAGAGGACGCCCCCCAGTGATATTTATAAGAGGAAAGTGAACAGTAAAAGACAGGCACGGAAATCGAGGAGGCATGATCATTATCTTAACAACAAAGGTGCCTCGATTCTCGAAATGGAGGATTAATGAGAAGATCCGTTGTGATGTCATAAAGTTTTTTATGGAATTTGTAACGTGATGTCATCTCTCTGTTATGGTGGGTTATATAAAGCTTGTCAGGTTAAGAGTTAAGAAAATTCAAAGGAGTTGCCGAATGAAGATTGAAGATTGACATGAACAACTTCAAATCAATCTGGGGCCTAATATTGAGGATATAGCTCCAAGGTGTGACCCGCCCAGGAGGGGCCGGGTTACACCGTTTGGGCTTAACATGAAGAAGGCCCAAGAAGATGAAGTGTGAAGATGGTGGCTCATAGGAGTGGGCCTGGCGAGGGCCCAAGACCCGGATGTGTGAACCGCCATATGGTGGCTTGTCTATTAAGATAAGGCAATTTAGAAATCGGGCTGGTCACTTGTGTGATCCGGTTCGGACTCGTGTAAGCCGCCAGGCTTCGACCTGTGTATATAAAGGTGAGACCCGGTGGTAGGTTAACTCAAGAAAACAACCAATCGAGAACTAGGTCAAGTGTATTTGCACCCTTGTAAAAGAAACTCAAGCAATACAACTAGAAGTAGGACTTAGGCTTTTTCCTCATTGAAAGGGGCCGAACCTGGGTAAATCCTTTGTGTCCTTTGTTCCCATTCAACCTCTTCAAGCAAACTACATTGCGATGGCTCCACACCTAAGTCCTTTCACTAGGACATCTGCCGTGACAAATCCACGACAGTTGGGTTTTACCTTAATGAACGTTAGTAGTTGAGGATGCTTGCTAATACTTCCAATCATAAGTGCATAGAATTCCAACTAAGGGATGCCATGCTAGCAGTGGCCTCTCCCACATAAAACTTGCAATCGGTCTAGTAACATAGAACTTGTTATCAGTGACAATTCTGAAACTCCTACCACCACTTTTCCACACTCGCTATACTATGGTAATTGTTTCTTTATCTAAGCAGCCCCTACTTTTTATTTACGTGCTCTTTATTATCTTGCAAACCTATCCTACAACACCTACAAAGTACTTTTAGTTTCATACTTGTTCTAGGTAAAGCAAACGTTAATCATGCGTAGAGTTGTATCGGTGGTCGATAGAACTTGAGGGAATATTTGTTCTACCTTTAGCTCCTCGTTGGGTTCGTCACTCTTACTTATCGAAAGAGGCTACAACCGATCCCTTATACTTGTGGGTTATCATAGCTCCTGCAGACGGTCTGTCACCTAGCGGTGCATCTAGGACACAATTCTTCTATGCAGCAATGAGGATAATCCTCAAGTTACGGACCCAGTTCGTGTAGTTGCTACCATCATCTTTCAACTTAGCTTTCTCTAGGAACGCATTAAAATTAAGGGGAACGGTAGCTCGGGCCATTGATCTACATCATAGCAAAACTGTAAGACTAAGTTCATGATAAATTAAGTTCAATTAATCAAAATACGAATGAAATCCTACTAAATAAATATCCCTCAAGTTATCTAAGTGATACATGATGCAAATCAACTAACCCATGTCCGATCATCACGTGAGAGGGGGTAGTCATCAATGGTGAACATCTCTATGTTGATCATATCTACTATATGACTCACGTTCGACCTTTCAGTCTCCAGCGTTCCGAGGCCATGTATGTATATGCTAGTGAAAGTGCAATCATGCCCTTACATCACGTTTTGATGTTGATGACAATATACATCACTACAAAAAAGACACATATGTGACATTTTGTGCCGAACTATTTTTTTCCTGTCATGCTTCTCACACTTCTATGACGATAATTGTGACAAAACCCGGTATCATCATAGATGTGGTGGGCTCATACTTCTATGACAAAAAATCATGACAAAAAATGGGCTTTTCATCCTGGGCGGGCCGGAGACGCAGCTGCATGACATTCTTTGGGCCATCCATGACGGAAAAACCGTGGTAGAAGCGAGGGCGAGGAAAATAACGGGTGAGTTCCCAGTTACGGTGGGTGGTCGGGGGCCGAGCGATGCGCGTTTCTCTCGTACGTACACGCGTGTGTGCGAGGCGTTGGGCTCTAACTGAACCCGAGCGAGGCGTTGGGCTCTAACTGAACCCGAGCGATTGCACTGCAGGCTACGCGTTACTGAACCCGAGCGATCGATCGATGGCTGTTAACTGAACCCGATCGACCGATTCCTTCGCTACTGCTGCTAACTGAAGCCGATCAATGCTACCTCTGGATGAACAGTGAGCGTTGTTGGGGCGATTTTCATGAACAGTTCCCGGTGGGGGGTTGGATGAACAGGACCCCGTGGTAGTAGAGGTCATTGCCGCTGGATGAACATGACCCCAATCGATCGAGCCGGTTGGGGGTGGATGAACTGGACCTCATGGAGTGCTGGATGAATAGGAGCCCGTGGAGGACTGGTTGAACAGTAGCTGGTCGAGGGCTGGATGAACAGTAGCCCATGGAGGGGTGGTTGAATAGGACCCCGTGGAGAGGGCTGGTTGAACAGTAGCCGGTGGAGGAGCGCACGGTGGAGGCTGGATGAACAGGAGCCCGTGGATGAACAGTCGCGGGTGGAGGCTAGAGGAGGTCGACGGTGGATGAACAGTAGCCCGTGGAGGCAGTCGACGGTGGAGATGAACATTATCCCGTGGAGTCCCATTTTGCGGTATGCCACACCCCTCCCGATGAACAGGACCCCTGTTTCGACCGTAGCACTCGAACACAAGTTCGTTTCCTCTGTTTTGTGGTACGCCACAACCCTCCCGATCAACAGGACCCCGTTTCGACCGTAGGTGGTCCAAGAGAAGTCCGTTTCCTCCGTTTTGTGGTATGCCAGACTCCTCCCGATGAACAGGATCACGTTTCGACCGTGGCCGGTCGAACACAAGGCCGTTTCCCCCGTTCTGCGGTATGCTAGGGCTCGTTTCCATCGGTTGTTCCGTCCAAGCCGGTTGGCTCCCGATGAACACGACGATGCACTCCATTCTGACCCTGTCGGTTAGCTCCCCATGAACACGACGACGACGCAGTTTATACGTTCCGACCCAGCCATGTACACGAGCCCTGGCCGTACGTATGCACGAGTAGGCGTTCGAGACCCCGACCGTATGTACGTATGTGGTTGTATTTACTTTCTTGCACCCTCGCTGTACGTACATGTACATGCTATGTGCGCGCCTCTAGTATGACACGTGCCCTTCATTACACGGCTACGGTTCATCGCCGCAGCCTGCAGACAGACCGATCGTATGTACGTACACGTTCGCGACCAGAATGACAACGCTACATATGCTTCGACCAGGTGGGTCCCAACTGTCAGGCACTTCCTTGCGTGCGAAGATGTAGCCGGTGGGTCCCAGCAGTCAGGGGGCGAATCATTTTTTTGCCCGTAATATGGACGCACTTCCTTGCGTGCGAACATGTAGCTGGTGGGTCCCAGCAGTCAGGGGGGAAATGTTTTTTTCACGAAATACGGTGGCCCGTCCGGTGGGTCCCATGCTGTCAGGTGGAGGAATCATTATTTTCCGCGTAATAAGGAGGCACTTCCTTGCTGCACCCGTGGACCCAGCTGTCAGCCTCTCCACATACAGTACTCTTCCGATGGAAGTCGTTCCTTGACCATGTTGACCACGCCGCGCCGAGAGAACTGGGGCGATGGACGACGGCGAGGCCTAGGAAGGGGACAACGCGGAACCGGGGAAGATGCGGCAGTGGATGCCCACGCGGAGAGGAGTACGAGGGTTCACTGGTTTGGCTGCGGTGTGAGGCTGCCGTCGCCATAGAATAACAGGGGGTGTGGGTGAGTAGAAGGATGGCCTGTCCAGCGGTGGGAGTAGTAGGGGCGGTAAAGCCTCCGCGGCAACACAGCCGGCCACGGGAGGCAGGAGCAGGCGGCACGACCGGCACTGCTTTGGGTGGCTGGAGCAAGTAGACCAGAGGTTGAAGAAGCACGATGGCCGTTGGATGGACATCGTACGGTCACTACAGCTAGAATCATTTATATTGACTAAGTTGACAAAGCCCTTGGTACGCGTCAACTTAGTTGGCCCAGAGGTCAGCCTCCGAAACGGTGCGCCCCAGATGTCAGGGGGAGGAATCATTTTTTGGGCGGCTGAAGCTACTATATCCGAGATTGAAGAAGAAGCACGACATCCGTTGGATGGACATCCAACGGCCACTGCTACTAGAACCGTGTGTTGATTATAAGTTGACAAAGCCTTGCATACGCGTCAACTTAGTTTTTGTTTTTTTAGGGGACGCGTCAACTTAGTAGTCCCACAAGTGTGTGGCTACAGCCCATTTTCAAATTCTAATGGAATTTACTACAACCCATTTACACTATGTTAAAAGTACAACCCATTTTCTAGCTAGGACAACGATTAATAATTTCAACCAACCGTTCAAAACAGAATTCAATAAAATTTCCCACATTTTGATGGGATCAAAAATATTTTTATCCCGAAATTTCTAGTCAGATTAAATACAATTTCAATATAAATTTGTATTACGTAAAAGTCCAACGAAACATTGCACGTGCAACAATTAATGAAATTAAAATTTTCAAAATCCAAAAACAATATTTTATAAACTAATTACGTGTTGGTTGCATTTTTTATACTTACTGCCCAGTTTTTATAATTACATCCCATTTATTATTTCTTAGAGCCCATTTTCTTGTTAAGCCTAATGCATGCCTCCTAGGAAAGATTTGCAGCCCAGCGGGGCGGAGAATAACAAGTTGACCTTGCGTGGGTATTCCTCAAAAAAAGTATAGCTGGGCTAGCCATTTTCAGCTTGAAAAAAATTAATATCTGGGCTGGATATCTGGCCTGGGCTAGATGGGCCACAACCCGCCCAGTTAATACCCTGCTCTCCTCTGAACAACAACGAAAACATCGCTCAAGAAAAACTCTGAAGTGCTCACACCTCAAAAACACAAATACTACTCGAGCTGCTTGGTCCTAGTTCTCCGCCGCTCCTTATGCAGTTCTCTCGTTTATTGACTACATAGGTTGACAATGGTGTGGGACCGTGATGTCCGGAAACCAGGAGGAAGCAAAAAAATTATTGTTGTACATAATAAGGAGGCACTTGCGTACGTACGGCTATGGCCCTAGTGGGCCCTACTATCATCCAGTAAAAATAAAGTCATCTCCTGAATCCTCATGTTCGTTGACCATGTTGACAATGCTTGGCGCCACAACGAGCGCAACAACACGAAGGACGATGGAGAGGGCCTCATGGGCCCTACGGATGGTCTGATATAGCGCCTGCTGCTCATTCAGGAAGCCAGGATCATCGGACACCTATGAGCACCTTCGAGAGACTGAGACGGCATGAAACTGTAAGGCCGCGCTTGGGAGCTCTAGTTTATTTCACACCTGTATTAAGATACAAGTGTAATTTACTCGTCATCGGAAACAACGCGTAAAATACACGCGTAATGAAACCAAGGGCCCGAGGTTTGTAACGAAAACCAGCATGCTACGCGTGTAATTTGAGAGACCAGTGTATATTTTACTAGTCGAAATCAACCAACAAAGTGCTTCGCCCGAGACCATCTGCTTTTATTTACAAGCGTCAGTTTTACAAGAGGTTTTGGTTGGAAAACGACGATCCAATCACGGCCTAAGATGATGAGTTGGTCGGAAGATCATATGGTTTCACCTCTAACCTACTCGAGTTGTCGTATAGGCTATGAATGAAACATAAGACAATGAACTTCTTCAGCACAGAAACAACAAAAGAGGATGATCTTCATAACATGCAAATCATAGGCATTAGCTCAACATGCAAAACAATATGAAGCATTATTCTCAAGAGGCACGGTGAACAGCTCGTGATGCCGCATGCCACAACATTCCAAGCTCAACTTTGTAATCAAACTCACAAGGCCTGGCATTACATAGACAACATTCATAACAAACTCATAAAATACCTTACATAAGTCAACATTCATGTGACTGCATCTCAGTAGAGTAAATATTTCTGAACTGAAGACAGGAATAGGAAAAAAGATCGATGTTGCTCGCAGCAAAGGGTGTCCCACTCAAAAATATCAAATGCGTGTCTTCTCGCTAACATCAATGAGAAAAATTTGAAAAGGTTTTCCAATTCCAACATATTAAACTAATGTCTTCTTGCTAACATCAATGATTAAACTTTGACAAGCTTTTCCCATTCAAGATATGTAATGCCTATGATTGTGGAACAGGCAGGGTTTGCCACCTGATAGTCCGGTGGCTCAAGGTGACAACGAATGATTAGAGAACCATTCGATGTATTGTGCATGATGAAGTATTATGGAGGACACGAACCACCTAGACATTTTGTGCAGTTCCACTAAAATCAAGCTGAGCATCCCTCTGGATTTCGTATTTATATGCTGCAAGAAAACAAAGACACATCAGCACACACATGAAAATTGGCCCCAGTGTCAACCCACCAATCGGTGGACTAACAAACTGAAAGTACGGTAAACAGATTACCATACCCAGATGCCCCATCATTGTTGCTTAGAATGACATTGACAGACTTGTAGTCCTGTCCTAGCTTCTTGTACTTGTTTGGGCACTTTTTGCCCAGTGCACTCCACTTGTTGTAGAGTTGCCTATGCTATCTGCAGACTAGTCATGTCACCAGCGTCTACTAATACTCTATAAAGCTTGTCGATCATTCCTTGTGTAATGTAGCGCAAACAGTGACTGCTTCTTTCTGCAAAGTGGTAAGACCAACTGGACCCACTAATGCAGCAGTTTGCCTTAGACACATTGGCTCCTTTTGTGCAGTTCAACTAAAATCAAAGTCGGAATAAAACGAAGCTTTAATTTTGATTTCCCCGTAAGCAACAATAGGTATAAGGGAAACAATTACTGAGAAATAACGGTTGATGACTTGTACTCCCAGAAGAAAAACATCTACTGATCTACCATATCTTAATGGGAAACAAAGCAGGAGAGTAGCAATTCTCAATCAGTATGATTCATTCATATTATCTGAGACATTAACTTAACAATCCCTTGTTTCAACATGTACAAAGAACGACAAAGCAGAAAAGTACCATTCCTAAAACAATGCGACTGATTCATTTTAACAGAGACATTATCTTAACAATACCTTGGTTAAACATGTAGAAAGAACTAAAGCAGGATAGTACCATTTGTAAAACACTGTAACTGATATATAATAATAGAGACATTATCTGAACAATACATTTCTTAAACATGTACTCCGGCCGATCCCTAACAGAAATGGTACTCCCGCCGATCCCTAACAAGTGTTGCAGTTTTGAACTAAGATTCAGTAGTTAATTCTGAGGAAAGTCGGTACTGACCTTTCAAGACCAAGATTTGAAACAACTCGTGAGGAAGACCTAAAGGAGATCTCAACACATATATGGAAATCCAATATCCTTTTGTGTAGTTCCACCAAAATTAAGCGAAGCAAAATGTCGCAATAGCAACAAGTTGAATAGATATCCCAGTTTTAACAGAGGCAAAAAAGGAATCAATTACTGGCCAATAAAGGAGGATGAAACATGCGGCCACAAAAATGGTGATCCCGCCAATCCCTAACAAGTGTTCCATTTTTGAACTAAGATTCAGTAGTTAATTCTGAGAGTGGCATTGCTTAATTTTACCAGCGACATTAGATTAACAAAAAGCATAAACAGTTCTGGGGGAGAGTGGGCGCAACAACACCATGTGCTTCCATCTACTTATAAAGGGGGTGATGCAGAGTTTTGTTGTAACGAAGAAACAACCATCATGTCTGGGTTGGAACAATTTTTGCTCACCTAATGGTAAAAGATAGTAGTTCAATAGCTTCAATTCAACATTTATCCAAAACAGTACCAATACAAGTAGCACAACATCTCAAAGCGCACTGCACGATCATGTGGATGAAGGCAGGTACCAACCTTTCATGACGCAGACAAGATCATCTACGAATCTGCCAACACGAATAGGAAATCCAATCTCGCTTTGTGCAGTTGCACTGAAATCAAGCAAAGTCTCCGGTGTGACATTTAAGTTCACTATAGCAACAAGTTGAATAGATATCCCTGTTTTAACAGAGGCAAGAAAGGAAAATTACTAGCCAATAAAGGAGGATGAAACATACGGTGACAAAAGGAAGCATCTAACTTATCTTGATGGAAAACAAAGTAGGACACTAGCATTTCTAAAATGGTTGCATTGATTCATATTAACATAGACATTCTCTTAAAACAACATTCATTAAAAATGTAATTTACTTTTAATAGTGGCATTGCTTTAATTTACCAGCGGCATTCTTAGATTAACAACAGCAAAATAGTTGTATTGGACATGTGACCTGGGACATGCCAGCACCATGTGCGTCCACACGTATAATGGGTGATGCAGAGTATGTTACCAAGCAGCATATCTGTGTTGGTCCCATATTTGTTATCTTTGAACCTTTTTCCTATGTGAGGGCAACAAATATAGTCCTGCACAAACTACCCGACCCCCCAGTTTCCTTCCTTTTCCAACAAAGAGATAGGTTCCTTACAGATGTGTGTAGTGGGTTACCCCCTTTTTCCCTTTTCGACCAACAAAGCGGCTGGATAGCCAGTTTATACTACTTTCCCTCCCTCCTTTCCTCATTGAACCACATCCTAGATTCATGCTCCACCCCACCGCACCCTTCTTTCCTCTTTGAACCAAGACCTAGATTCGACTATGCTACCTCTTGAGCATGCATTGGTTTTCCCTTGAAGAGGAAAGGGTGATGCAGCAAAGTAGCATAAGTATTTCCCTCAGTTTGAGAACCAAGGTATCAATTCAGCAGCAGACTACACGCAAGTCCGTCGTACCTGCACAAACAATCAAGAACCTTTCAACCAACTCGATAAAGGGGTTGTCAATCCCTTCACGGCCACATGCAAAAGAGAGATCTGATAAAGATAATAAGATAAATATTTTTGGTACTTTTGTTGTATAGATTGAAAAGTAAAGATTGCAAAATAAACGGTGACAGAAATAGCATGTTGGCGGGAGATTAATATGATGGAAAATAGACCCGGGGGCCATAGGTTTCACTAGTGGCTTCTCTCAAGATAGCATTCTACGGTGGGTGAACAAATTACTGTCGAGCAATTGATAGAAAAGGGCATAATTATGAGAATATCTAGGCATGATCATGTATATAGGCATCACCTTCATGACAAGTAGACCGAAACGATTCTGCATCCACTACTATTACTCCACACATCGACCGCTATCCAGCATCCATCTAGAGTATTAAGTTCATAAGAACAGAGTAACACATTAGGCAAGATAACATGATGTAGAGGGATAAACTCAAGCAATATGATATAAACCCCATCTTTTTATCCTCGATGGCAACAATACAATACGTGCCTTGCTGCCCCTGCTGTCACCGCAAGATTGAACCCAAAGCTAAGCACTTCTCCTATTGCAACAAAGATCAATCTATTAGGCCAAACCAAGCTGATAATTCGAAGAGACTTGCAAAGATATCAAATCATGCATATAAGAATTCAGAGAAGAATCTAATATTTTTCATAGATAATCTTGATCATAAACTCACAATTCATCGGATCGCGACAAACACATCGCAAAAAGAATTACATCGAATAGATCTCCAAGAGAATCGAGGAGAACTTTGTACTGAGATCCAAAGAGAGAGAAGAAGCCATCTAGCTAATAACTATGGACCCAAAGGTCTGTGGTAAACTACTAGCACATCGTTGGAGAGGCTATGGTGTTGATGTAGAAGCCCTCCGTGATCGATCCCACCTCCGACGGAGCACCGGAAAAGGCCCCAAGATGGGATCTCACGGGTACAGAAGGTTGCGGCGATGGAAATAGGGTTTCGTGGTGTTCCTGGATGTTTTCAGGGTATATGAGTATATATAGGCGAAGGAAGTAGGTCGGTGGAGCTACGAGGGGCCCATGAGGGTGGGGGCGTGCCTACCCCCCTGGGCGCGCCTCCCTACCTCGTGGCCGCCTCTTTGCTTCCTTGAGGTCCACTCCAAGTTTCCTGGATTGCGTTTGTGCCAAAAATGATCCTCGCGAAGGTTTCATTCCGTTTGGATTCCGTTTGATATTCCTTTTCTGTGAAACACTGAAATCGGCAAAAAAGCAGCAATTTGCACTGGGCCTTCGGTTAATAGGTTAGTCCCAAAAATAATATAAAACTTCATAATAAAGCCCATTAAACATCCTAAACAGATAATATAATAGCATGGAACAATAAAAAAATTATAGATACGTTGGAGACGTATCAAGCATCCCCAAGCTTAATTCCTGCTCGTCCTCGAGTAGGTAAATGATAAAAACAGAATTTTTGATGTGGAATGCTACCTAACATAATTTTCTAAGCAATTCTCTTTATTGTGGCATGAATGTTCAGCACCGAAAGATTCAAGACAAAAGTTTAATATTGACATTAAAATAATAATACTTCAAGCATACTAACTAAGCAATTATGTCTTCTCAAAATAACATGGCCAAAGAAAGCTTATCCCTACAAAATCATGTATTTTGTCTATGCTTCATTTTAGTCACACAAAAATGATCTCATCATGCACAACCCAGATGACAAGCCAAGCAATTGTTTCATACTTTAGTAATGTCAAACTTTTTCAACCTTCACGCAATACATGATCGTGAGCCACGGATATAGCACTATGGGTGGAATAGAGTATAATGATGGGGGTTGTGTGGAGAAGACAAAAAAGGAGAAAGTCTCACATTGACGCGGCTAATCAACGGGCTAGGGAGATGCCCATCAATTGATGTCAATGCAAGGAGTAGGGATTGCCATGCAACGGATGCACTAGAGCTATAAATGTATGAAAGCTCAACAAAAGAAACTAAGTGGGTGTACATCCAACTTGCTTGCTCACGAAGACCTATGGCATTTGAGGAAACCCATTATGGAATATACAAGCCAAGTTCTATAATGAAAAATTCCCACTAGTATATGAAAGTGACAAAATAAGAGACTCTCTATCATAAAGATCATGGTGCTACTTTGAAGCACAAGTGTGGACAAAAGGGATAGTACCATTGTCCCTTTTATTTCTTCTCTTTTTGGGGCCTTTCTTGTTTTTCTCTTTTTTTTTTAATTTGGGACAATGCTCTATTAACGATGATCATCACACTTCTATTTATTTACAACTCAATGATTACAACTCGATACTAGAACAAAATATGACTCTATATGAGTGCCTCCGGCGATGTACGGGATGGGCAAATAATCAAGAGTAGCATGTATGAAAATTTATGCATGGTGGCTTTGCCACAAATACGATGTCAACTACATGATCATGCAAGGCAATATGACAATGATGAAGCGTGTCATAATAAATGAAACGATGGAAAGTTGCATGGCAATATATCTCGGAATGGCTATGGAAATGCCATAATAGGTAGGTATGGTGGCTGTTTTGAGGAAGATATAAGGAGGTTTATGTGTGATAGAGCGTATCGTATCACGGGGTTTGGATGCACCGGCGAAGTTTGCACCAACTCTCAAGGTGAGAAAGGGCAATGCACGGTACCGAAGAGGCTAGCAATGATCGAAAGGTGAGAGTGCGTATAATCCATGGACTCAACATTAGTCATAAAGAACTCAAATACTTATTGCAAAAATCAACAAGTCATCAAAAACCAAGCATTACGTGCATGCTCCTAGGGGGATAGATTGGTAGGAAACGACCATCACTCGTCCCCGACCGCCACTCATAAGGATGACAATCAAAGAACACCTCATGTTTCAAATTTGTCACACAACGGTTCCCATACGTGCATGCTACAGGACTTACAAACTTCAACACAAGTATTTTCTCAAATTCACAACTACTCAACTAGCATGACTCTAATATTACCATCTGCATATCTCAAAAGAATCATCAAGTATCAAACTTCTCATAGTATTCAATGCACTTTTTATTATACCCATCTTGGATGCCTATCATATTAGGACTAATTTTGTAGCCAAAGAAAATTACCATGCTATTCTAAAGGACTCTCAAAATAATATAAGTGAAGCATGAGATATCAATAATTTCTATAAAATGAAACCACCACCGTGCTCTAAAAGATATAAGTGAAGCACTAGAGCGAAATTATCTAGCTCAAAAGATATAAGTGAAGCACATAGAGTATTCTAATAAATTCCGATTTATGTGTGTCTCTCCAAAAGGTGTGTACAGCAAGGATTATTGTGGTAAACTAAAAAGCAAAGACTCAAATCATACAAGACGCTCCAAGCAAAACACATATCATGTGGTGAATAAAAATATAGCCTCAAGTAAAGTTACCGATGGACGAAGACGAAAGAGGGGATGCCTTCCGGGGCATCTCGAAGCTTAGGCTTTTGGTTGTCCTTGAATTTTACCTTGGGGTGCCTTGGGCATCCCCAAGCTTAGGCTCTTGCCACTCCTTATTCCATAATCCATCAAATCTTTACCCAAAACTTGAAAACTTCATAACACAAAACTCAACAGAAAATCTTATGAGCTCCGTTAGTATAAGAAAACAAATCACCACTTTAAGGTACTGTAATTAACTCATTATTTATTTATATTGGTGTTAAACTGTAACGCCCACGATGCGGCTATATCTCCCACGTGTCGAGGCACGACTTAGAGGCATAACCGCATAGTGGTTTTGTCGCAAGAAGGGTCATCTTCACACAATCCCATGTAATGAACAAGAATGGGATAAAGAGTTGGCTTACAATCGCCACTTCACACAATACATAAATATATCTCATACATCATCCAAAATACAAACATATAGACCGACTACGGTCAAGATCCAGATGAAAATAAGACAACCCCAAATGCTAGATCCCCGATCGTCCCAACTGGGCTCCTCTACTGATCATCAGGAAAAGACACATAGTAACGACCACGTTCCTCGTCGAACTCCCACTTGAGATCGACCCCATCGTCTGCACTGGCATCGTCGGCACCTGCAACTGTTTGGTAGAATCTGTGAGTCACGGGGACTCGGCAATCTCACACCCGCGAGATCAATACTATTTAAGCTTAAAGGGAAGGATGGTGTAGTGAGGTGGAGCTGCAGCGGCAATAAGCATATATGGTGGCTAACATACGCAAAAGAGAGCGAGAAGAGAAGCAATGGAACGGTCGTCATCTAGCAATGACCAAGAAGTGATCCTGAACACCTACTTACGTCATACATAACTCAGACCGTGTTCACTTCCCGGACTCCGCCGAGAAGAGACCATCACGGCAACACACGCAGTTGATGTATTTTAATTGGGTCAAGTGACAAGTTATCTACAACCGGACATTAACAAATTCCCATCTGCCTCATAACCGCAGGCACGGCTTTCGAAAGATAATACCCTGCAGGGGTGTCCCAACTTAGCCCATCATAAGCTCTCACGGTCAACGAAGGATAAACCTTCTCCCGGAAAGACCCGATCAGTCTCGGAATCCCGGTTTACAAGACATTTCGACAATGGTAAAACAAGAGCAGCAAAGCCCCCGAATGTGCCGAAAAATCCTGATAGGAGCTGCACATATCTCGTTCTCAGGGCACAATGGATGAGCCAGACGTCGGGTTGGCATAGACCCTGGTTGCCCAGGGGGCACCGGACATCGCTCGGTTTGGGCCAGCACTCGAAGGAGCACTGGTCCGGGGGTTTAAAATAAGATGACCCTCGGGCTCGCGAAAACCCGGGGGAAAAGGCTTAGGTGGCAAATGGTAAAACCAAGGTTGGGCCTTGCTGGAGGAGTTTTATTCAAGGCGAACTGTCAAGGGGGTCCCATAAATCACCCGACCGCGTAAGGAACGCAAACTCAAGGAACATAATCCCGGTATAACAGTAGCTAGGGCGGCAAGAGTGGAACAAAACACCAGGCATAAGGCCGAGCCTTCCACCCTTTACCAAGTATATAGATGCATTAATTAAATAAGAGATATTGTGATACCCCAACATATCCATGTTCCGACATGGAACAAACCTCAACTTCACCTGCAACTAGCAACGCTATAAGAAGGGCTGAGCAAAAGCAGTAACTTAGCCAAACAACGGTTTGCTAGGAAAGGATGGTTAGAGGCTGACATGGCAAAATGGGAGACATGATATAGCAAGTGATAGGTAGCGGATCATGGCAATAGAGCGAACAACTAGCAAAGCAAAGATAGAAGTGATTTCGGGGGGTGGTCATCTTGCCTGCAAGGTTCTCAGAGTTGTCGAAAGCTTGATCCTCGTAAGCGTACTCAACAGGTTCCTCGTTCGCGAACTCGTCTCCCGGATCTACCCAAGACAAGAACACAAACAAACGGAACCACAATCAACAACAAGAAATGCACAAGCAACATGATGCAAAACATGTATGATATGCAAGATATGATATGCGATGCATATGCGTGCTCCGGAAGAAAAATGATGAACATGGTAGTAACTTGGCAAACCAAGCATGCCACTGGAAATATGAGATGATTTCGTTCGAAATCGATATAAAGATCACCGGAAACGGATGCACGGTTTGCAAATGGCAAGCAAAACAAGAATGACGCGAATCTGCGATTAACAGCATGATAGCACTTGAAATGCAACAAGCAACAATGCTACAGCAGCCCAACATAGCAACAAAGCATATGACAGTAATCTACAGGAGATGCTTGACAAAAGATGAACACTGAGCTACGGCTAGTTCACAACATATCAAGCTCAAACAAGCATGGCAAAAGTGCAAAAGATAACAGGATCACAGACTTGGTGAAAAACTGGACATGGCAGAAAACAGCATCAGGTAGCAATGTTCAGAGCATGAAATCAACATGCTACAGGAACTTAACATAGTACAACAAGGCATGGCAGTGTTCTACTAAATGCACATGACAACAGTCCCTTACTGACCATAAGCCAAAAAGGACCATAAGATATGATGGCAAGCATGTAAACATAGCAAGTTTCGTTAACAGGTTTCAGACTTGATGCACTCACTACAGAGCAGTGCATGACAAACCAAGCACACCTACAGCAAGATGGCATGTTTATGAATCTATCCATGGCAAGAAAAATTGCATAGCATGTATGGATCAACTACAATAAGCTTGGAAAAAATGAATATCATGTTAAGAATCTGCCAGAAATATTTTATAGCAAAAGTAGAGCAAGATTGAGTCATGCTATGGCACTCCATAATTGCAAACAAGGGCAGGAATGGATCAATTACAACTATAGCTACAAAACATCCTTACTGAACATCTCCAAAATATGCATGGATCTCTTTGTAGCATCAAGTTTACATGGCAACAAAATAACAACAGACAAATGCTAAGTCCCTGAAATCATAAACATTACGGAGCCTACTTTGCATGCTTGTTCTAGTCACCACAGAGATTACAAAAATACATGGACTACACCACTGGAAAGATGGCATGGCATACTTCAAAACACATGTAGAGCTCATGCCCAAAAGATGCACAGATTAAATGACACAAAAATGACAAATCCCCAAGTTCTGATAAGAACCAGAGAATAACAGCAACTAGCCCTCTTCCAACAGAGATTTGGGCATCAAGATGACCTCTAATGAACATGGTGCAATTGAACAAGATGAAAAGCATCACGAGAAGAACAATTTGACATAATACACGCGCGAATCGGAGCTACATGCAAGAAGTTACGCACTGAGGAACAGAGGCATATGCTGTGAAAAATCAGTGACTTGGAGAAAAAAACGGGGTTCGGGAAGTCAACCTCTACAGTGATTCGGGATCCAGATCGGGAGCTCCTCGAGCTCGGGCTCGGCTCGTGCTACGGTGCGCTGCTAGCCGGCGGGGAGGAAGGAGGGCGGCGGCGAGGTAGGCCGGAGGAGGAGAGGACGGCGCGGCGACCACCGGCGACGGGGGCGGCGCGACCGCGGCGGCGGAGAGGGAGGTGCGCCGGCGGGGCGGCGGTCGGCGGCGGCGGGCGCGCGGTCGGGAGGCAGGGGGCGGCGGCGCGGGCGCTCGGTTCCGGGAGGGCCCCGAACGGGCGGGCGGGCCGCGGCGTACGGGCGCGGGGACGGCGACACGTGGCGGCGCGGGAATGGCTGCGGTGGGCGGCGCGGTTGTGTCCGGCCGGCGGCGGACGTGTCCGGCGCGGCGCGAGGAGCGGGTTAGGGTTGGTCTGCGTGCGTTTTTCGGGGGAGATGCAAATATATAGGTAGAGGGAGCTAGGAGACTCCAAATGAGGTGCGGTTCTCGCCCACACGATCGTGATCGAACGACCTAGAGCATAGAAGAGAGTTTGGTGGGTTTTGGGCTGGATTTTAGGGGGGGTTTTACTGGACACTCAAATGGACTTTGCGGATGCCCGGTTAACCGTTGGAGTGCCAAACGACCTCCAAATGGAACGAAACCTGACCGGTGATCTCCGGGTGGTATAATAAGGCCACTTGACAAGCCTCGGTCCATTCCGAGAAATTTTGACACCCGCACACGAAAGAAAACAAGAGAGATGCACCAGAGGAGATAGGAGCGCCGGATTGCAAAACGGACAACGGGGAAAATGTTCGGATGCAAGAGACGAACACGTATGCAAATGCAATGCACATGATGACATGATATGAAAATGCATGACATGACAAAATGCAAAACGAAAGACAAAACCCGACCACGGAGGGAATATCATAACACATAGCCGAAAATGGCAAGAGTCGGAGTTACAAATATGGCAAGTTACATGCGGGGTGTTACAACACTCCACCACTACGAGAGGATCTCGTCCCGAGATCTAGGACTGAAAGAACTCCGGATATTCGGAACGGAGATGGTCCTCGCCTTCCCAGGTGGCTTCCCGGTCGGAATGGTGCGACCACTTCACTTTTAGAAATTTGATTGACTTGTTGCGAGTCTTGCGCTCAGTTTCTTCCAGAATAGCAACGGGGTGCTCATGATAAGACAAATCTTCTTGGAGGTCAATCTCTTCGAAGTTGATAGTGCGCTCAGGCGTCTTGAAGCACTTGCGGAGCTGTGACACGTGGAACACGTCGTGCACGTTCGCGAAGTTGGAAGGAAGCTCAAGTTGATACGCGAGGTCGCCTCTTTTGCCAATGATCTTGAAAGGACCCACGTATCTAGGGGCAAGCTTCCCTTTGATACCGAAGCGACGAGTGCCTTTCATTGGAGAGACGCGGAGGTAGACATGGTCTCCGATCTCGAAAGCCAAATCACGATGCTTACTATCATAGTAACTCTTCTGACGCGATTGCGCGGCTTTGAGATTATCACGGATGACTTTACACATTTCTTCAGCTTCAGTGATTAAGTCATTGCCAAGAAGTTGGCGTTCACCAGTCTCTGACCAATTGAGAGGAGTACGACACTTTCTGCCATAGAGAATCTCGAATGGGGCCTTGCCCGAACTCGCTTGGAAGCTGTTGTTGTAGGAGAATTCAGCATATGGAAAACAATCTTCCCATTTCATGCCAAAGGAAATGACACAAGCCCTGAGCATATCTTCAAGAATTTGATTGACTCGCTCGACTTGGCCACTAGTTTGAGGATGGAAAGCTGTGCTGAAGCGAATGTTTGTGCCCATGGCCTTCTGGAAGGAGTCCCAGAACTTAGAGGTGAAGATGCTTCCACGATCTAAAGAAATCAATTTTGGAATGCCGTGCAAGGAGACAATTCTGGAGGTGTATAGCTCTGCCAGCTGAGCTGCTGTGATGGATTCTTTGATTGGAAGTAAATGAGCCACTTTAGAAAGCTTGTCAATGACAACGAAGATAACATCATTTCCGCGCTTGGACTTTGGAAAACCCGTCACGAAGTCCATTTCGATATGATCAAACTTTCATTCTAGGATAGCAAGAGGTTGGAGGAGACCAGCTGGTCGTTGGTGTTCTGCTTTCACTCTTCGACAGACATCACATTCATTCACGAATTGAGCAATTTCTCGCTTCATTCGAGTCCACCAATACGACTGCTTGAGGTCATGGTACATCTTCGTACTTCCAGGATGAATGGACAGGAGAGAATTGTGCGCCTCGTTCATTATGACTTTCCTTAGATCACCTTTAGGAACCACAATCCGGTCCTCGGAGAACAAAGTGTCTCTGTCATCAATGCGATATCACTTGTATTTGGAAAGACCCTTGTCGATACCATGTTTCACCTTCTTCACCATGGCATCCAGGAGTTGTGCCTCACGAATTTGATCTTCCAAAGTAGGAGAGACTATGAGGTTGGCAAGGAAGCCTTGAGGAACAACTTGGAGATTCAGCTTGCGGAAAGCTTCACAAAGATCCGGTGGAAAGGCTTGAGAATTAAGCTGTTGCAATAAGCCTTCCTGCTTAAAGCATCTGCAATGACATTGGCCTTGCCTGGAGTATATTCAATAATCGGATTGTACTCTTGAATCATTTCGACCCATCGAGTCTGTCTGAGGTTGAGGTTGGGTTGAGTGAAGATATACTTGAGACTCTTGTGATCAGTGAAAATGTCCACTTGTCTTCCCAACAAGAGATGTCTCCACGTTATTAATTCATGGACAACTGCCGCCAACTCAAGATCGTGAGTGGGGTAGTTCTTCTCGTTGGGCTTCAACTGATGAGAGGTATAGGCCACAACTTTCTTCTCTTGCATTAACACAACACCGAGACCTTGGAGAGAAGCATCACAGAAAACTTCAAACGGCTTGGATTCATCAGGAGGAGTCGACAGGAGCTGTGACAAGTTTCTCTTTGAGAGTGTTGAAAGCAACGTCACACTCAGGAGACCAGACATACTTCACATGCTTCTGGAGGAGGTTGGAAAGAGGCTTTGCAATCTTGGAGAAATTCTCAACGAATCTTCGGCAATAGCTTGCAAGACCAAGAAAACTGCGGAGCTGCTTGACATTCTGAGGAGGTTCCCAATTCACAATTGCGGACACCTTCTCGCAATTTACAGCGATGCCCTTGGCAGAGATGATGTGACCAAGGAAAAGAACTTCATCAAGCCAAAACTCACATTTGGAGAACTTCGCATAGAATTGATACTCTCTGAGCTTGTCGAGCACCAATCGCAAATGTTTGGCATGATCCTGCTTATTCTTGGAGAAGACCAAGATATCATCGAGATACACCAGGACGAATTCATTGGTGTAAGGGTTGAAGATGAAATTCATCATCCGAGAGAAAACCGGAGGAGCATTGACAAGGCCGAAAGACACGACAGTATATTCATAAGAACCAAAGCTTGTTCTAAATGCTGTCTTGGGAATATCTTCTTCACGAATGCGAATATGATGATAACCCATACGAAGGTCAAGCTTCGAGAATACTTTAGCACCTTTGAGTTGCTCAAATAGCTCATTGATGTTGGGAAGTGGATACTTGTTCTTGATTGTCCTCTTGTTCAGTGGACGGTAGTCGGCACAAAGTCGGTCCGTGCCATATTTCTTCTTGACAAAAAGAACACCACAACCCCATGGAGAAGAACTCGGTCTGATCAAACCCAGACGCTCTTGTTCATCGAGCTGTTTCTTCAATTCCTTCAGCTCGTTGGGTCCAAGCTTGTATGGACGCTTGCAAACGGGTTCAGTACCAGGCTCTAGTTCGATAACGAACTCAACTGGCCGATGAGGAGGCATACCCGGAAGCTCTTCTGGAAAGACATCTTGATACTCACAAACGACTGGAATTTGAGAGATGGCATTCAATTCACCCTTCTCATTGAGAGAGAAAAACCGAATGGTTTCATCACGAGCGGCAAAAAAAATCACATCATCAGACGAGTGTGTCAATTGAATTTCCCTGGCTGCACAATCAAGTTGAGCCTTGTGCTTAGAAAGCCAGTCCATCCCGAGAATAAGATCAATATCCGAGTCACCAAGAACAACTGGAGAAGACTGAAATTTATAGTTTCCCATCTTGATGGAAACATTCGGAACCATAGAGCTTGCATTCATGAATTTACCCGGAGAGACAACTGATAACGGTCTAGGCAAATCTTGATAAGCCAACTCATGCTTAAATGCAAATGGTCTTGATATGAAAGAAAGCGATGCACCAGTATCAAAAAGAACTTTTGCAGGAATATCATTAACAGGAAGATTACCCATTATCACATCAGCAGATTCCTCCGCTTGAGCTGCATTCATCATGTTCACCTTAGCAGACTTTGGATTATGCTTGACCACTGCATTGCTGGAAGATCTGACAGGAGGAGGAGGAGGCAGACGCCTTTGGTTGAAGCACTTGTTAGCATAGTGACCTTTCTGCTGACATTTGTTGCAAGTCACCTCTGAGAGTGGACGGTGATAAGGAGCATTGGACTTTGGAGCTTGATTCTGAGACTTGTTCTGATAGCCAGAGTTGGAAGAGTTGGAAGAACCATGGCCACCTTTGTTCTTCTGCTGGTAAGGCTGACGAAACGGAGGAGGAGGAGGCAACCAAAACTTCTGTTGCTTAGCTGTCACAAGTGAGGAAGAAGACTGAACTGCGTCTCTGACTCTCTTCTTAGAAGCCTCGCACTTAAGCTGAGCAGCCTCTTGCTTCAGTGCCATATTATAGAATTGATCAAACTGAGTAGGCTCAACAAGAACGAGAGCTAACTGCAGATCCTCTTTAAGGCCACCTCTGAAGTGATAGATCATGCTCTTTTCATCAGGAACGTCTTGTTTAGCGAAGCGAGCAAGTTTCTGAAACTGGATGTTGTATTGATACACAGACATATTGCCTTGCTTGAGATTGCGGAACTCCTCACGCTTGCTCACAACAACACTTTGTGGAATGTGGTGCGCTTTGAAGTCCCGACAGAAGTCAGTCCAAGTGATCACACGACCTCCTCTGGAATCTTTGTATTGTTGATACCAATCAGCAGCTTGGTCCTTGAGCTGGAAAGAAGCGAACTTGACATATTCCTCAGGCCTAACATTGCTACATTCAAAATGCTTGTTGATGTCCACGAGCCAATCATCGGCATCCGTGGCCTCGGCACAGTAGCTGAAAGACTTGGGCTGATTTGCGAGAAACTGGTTGAGAGTAGCAAAGTGAAACTGATTGTTGCCTTGACCTTGATTGCCTTGCCCTTGAGTACGTTCTTGCAAGAGTTGCAGAATCATCTGAGCATTGGCGTTGGTGGCTGCCATGATAGCTTGCCATGCCTCCGGAGGTGGAGGTGGTGGCGGAGGGTTCGCTTGACTCCCTTCATTGCGATCCTGATTCTGACGCGTTGGCGGAGCCATCCCGAAGAGGGTGACATCCGTTAGCATCTTGATAGACAAATAGATAAGTAGAATCAACGGATAGAAATTGCAACATATAGTCTTCACAATAAATATTCGAACGAAGATGAACGAATGAATTCCGTAGTAAATCATCACACTTCCATAAGTTGAGAAGCCACTTGAAAAAGATATGAATCGACATATGAATTCGAAGCAACTCGAATACCACAATTCAAAATAAAACAAGTATTGGCTTGCAGAATAAGCCGGAACAAACATATGATAGATATTTCGTCCGAAGATTTCGTGGTGGGGCCCACACGGGCTCAATCGTACAGCACCATCATGTGCAAGGCTGTGCACATGACATACGAAGCGTCCCCGAGTCGGCATAGCCATGGATTCTTTAAGACACTACGAGACCACTGTAAAATCAACCGTATACAGGCGGACCACTAGACGTCGAACACCAATCTCATATCATGCGTCTGTCGGAAAGATATCCTAAGGCTACTTGAATTCCCACTTATAAACTCCCGAAACTTTCTGGTTATGCAATCTGGTGTTGGTGATACAGGGGACACAAAATATATCACCCAAACTAACATCCCTAGATCCAGCTGTATCCATCCGTCAACACATAACCAAGAAACCTTCGGAAATCGTTTACCTCAACCTTCGAAAAACATCCGTTATACAAGTTATGGCAATACTCCCGAACTCCCGCCCCAGTACTGGGTGGCGTCGAGGTGATCTCACCAACAACTGCATAAAAGAGATTTTGATGTCGGCGAAACTCAGGTATTCCAGAACTGCAACGATAAAATTGTGACGACAACACCTCGGAGCTCAACTCCCCGGGACACTGCCACAACCCCTAAATGTCAGGAGGCACCAAGAACAATGTTCTCGTCACAAAACCATCGGAACAATTCCAAGATACCCGCGTGATCCTAAATTTTTTTTAGTGAAATTTGGGGAGAGAATAGTCAAAACTTCTACGTCAGGAGACCTCACCAGAGCGACGAAGGGACTGAGAAGTAAAAACAATCCTACTCTCCGATATATATAATCCTAAGACTCAAAACATTTTTGTTCTAGACTCAACAACGCCAGCGACTCGATCAAGCAAGGGGCTCCTAAGTCGGGGATGGCTCTGATTACCAACTTGTAACGCCCACGATGCGGCTATATCTCCCACGTGTCGAGGCACGACTTAGAGGCATAACCGCATAGTGGTTTTGTCGCAAGAAGGGTCATCTTCACACAATCCCATGTAATGAACAAGAATGTGATAAAGAGTTGGCTTACAATTGCCACTTCACACAATACATGAATATATCTCATACATCATCCAAAATACAAACATATAGACCGACTACGGTCAAGATCCAGATGAAAATAAGACAACCCCAAATGCTAGATCCCCGATCGTCCCAACTGGGCTCCTCTACTGATCATCAGGAAAAGACACATAGTAACGACCACGTTCCTCGTCGAACTCCCACTTGAGATCGACCCCATCGTCTGCACTGGCATCGTCGGCACCTGCAACTATTTGGTAGAATCTGTGAGTCACGGGGACTCAGCAATCTCACACCCGCGAGATCAAGACTATTTAAGCTTAAAGGGAAGGATGGTGTAGTGAGGTGGAGCTGCAGCGGCAATAAGCATATATGGTGGCTAACATACGCAAAAGAGAGCGAGAAGAGAATCAATGGAACGGTCGTCATCTAGCAATGACCAAGAAGTGATCCTGAACACCTACTTACGTCATACATAACTCAGACCGTGTTCACTTCCCGGACTCCGCCGAGAAGAGACCATCACGGCAACACACGCAGTTGATGTATTTTAATTGGGTCAAGTGACAAGTTATCTACAACCGGACATTAACAAATTCCCATCTGCCTCATAACCGCGGGCACGGCTTTCGAAAGATAATACCCTGTAGGGGTGTCCCAACTTAGCCCATCATAAGCTCTCACGGTCAACGAAGGATAAACCTTCTCCCGGAAAGACCCGATCAGTCTCGGAATCCCGGTTTACAAGACATTTCGACAATGGTAAAACAAGACCAGCAAAGCCCCCAAATGTGCCGACAAATCCCGATAGGAGCTGCACATATCTCGTTCTCAGGGCACAACGGATGAGCCAGACGTCGGGTTGGCATAGACCCTGGTTGCCCAGGGGGCACCGGACATCGCTCGGTTTGGGCCAGCACTCGAAGGAGCACTGGTCCGGGGGTTTAAAATAAGATGACCCTCGGGCTCGCGAAAACCCGGGGGAAAAGGCTTAGGTGGCAAATGGTAAAACCAAGGTTGGGCCTTGCTGGAGGAGTTTTATTCAAGGCGAACTGTCAAGGGGGTCCCATAAATCACCCGACCGCGTAAGGAACGCAATCTCAAGGAACATAATCCCGGTATAACAGTAGCTAGGGCGGCAAGAGTGGAACAAAACACCAGGCATAAGGCCGAGGCTTCCACCCTTTACCAAGTATATAGATGCATTAATTAAATAAGAGATATTGTGATACCCCAACATATCCATGTTCCGACATGGAACAAACCTCAACTTCACCTGCAACTAGCAACGCTATAAGAAGGGCTGAGCAAAAGCAGTAACTTAGCCAAACAACGGTTTGCTAGGAAAGGATGGTTAGAGGCTGACATGGCAAAATGGGAGACATGATATAGCAAGTGATAGGTAGCGGAGCATGGCAATAGAGCGAACAACTAGCAAAGCAAAGATAGAAGTGATTTTGGGGGGTGGTCATCTTGCCTGCAAGGTTCTCAGAGTTGTCGAAAGCTTGATCCTCGTAAGCATACTCAACAGGTTCCTCGTTCGCGAACTCATCTCCCGGCTCTACCCAAGACAAGAACACAAACAAACAGAACCACAATCAACAACGAGAAATGCACAAGCAACATGATGCAAAACATGTATGATATGCAAGATATGATATGCGATGCATATGCGTGCTCCGGAAGAAAAATGATGAACATGGCAGTAACTTGGCAAACCAAGCATGCCACTGGAAAGATGAGATGATTTCGGTCGAAATCGATATAAAGATCACCGGAAACGGATGCACGGTTTGCAAATGGCAAGCAAAACAAGAATGACGCGAATCTGCGATTAACAGCATGATAGCACTTAAAATGCAACAAGCAACAATGCTACAGCACCCCAACATAGCAACAAAGTATATGACAGTAATCTACAGGAGATGCTTGACAAAAGATGAACAATGAGCTATGGCTAGTTCACAACATATCAAGCTCAAACAAGCATGGCAAAAGTGCAAAAGATAACAGGATCACAGACTACGGGAACTTAACATAGTAAAACAAGGCATGGCAGTGTTCTACTAAATGCACATGACAACAGTCCCTTACTGACCATAAGCCAAAAAGGACCATTAGATATGATGGCAAGCATGTAAACATAGCAAGTTTCGTTAACAGGTTTCAGACTTAGCAGAAAACAGAGCATGGCAGAAATAATAATATGTAGGCATGTTGGTGAGCTTGATGCACTCACTACAGAGCAATGCATGACAAACCAAGCACACATACAGCAAGATAGCATGTTTATGAATATATCCATGGCAAGAACACTTTAATAGCATGTATGGATCAACTACAATAAGCTTGGCAAAAATGAATATCATGTTAAGAGTCTGCCAGAAATATTTTGTAGCAAAAGTAGAGCAAGATTGAGTCATTCTATGGCACTCCATAATTGCAAACAAGGGCAGGAATGGATCAATTACAACTATATCTACAAGACATCCTTACTTAACATCTTCAAAATATGTATGGATCTCTCTATAGCATCAAGTTTACATGGCAACAAAATAACAGCAGACAAAGGCTTAGAGAAATCACGGTCCCTGAAATCAGAAACATTACGGAGCCTAATTTGCATGCTTGTGCTAGTCACCACCGAGATCACAAAAATACATGGACTACACCACTGGAAAGATGGCATGGCATACTTCAAAACACATGTAGAGCTCATGCTCAAAAGATGCATAGATTAAATGATACAAAAATGACAAATCCCCAAGTTCTGATAAGAACCAGAGAATAACAGCAACTAGCCCTCTTCCAACAGAGATTTGGGCATTAAGATGACCTCTAATGAACATGGTGCAATTGAACAAGATGGAGAGCATCACGAGGTGAACAATTTGACATAATACACGCGCGAATCGGGGCTACATGCAAGAAGTTACGCACTGAGGAACAGAGGCATATGCTGCGAAAAATCAGTGACTTGGGAGGAAAAAAGGGGTTCGGGAAGTCAACCTCTACAGTGATTCGGGATCCAGATCGGGAGCTCCTCGAGCTCGGGCTCGGCTCGTGCTCCGGTGCGCTGCTCGCCGGCGGGGAGGAAGGAGGGCGGCGGCGAGGTAGGCCGGAGGAGCAGAGGACGGCGCGGCGACCACCGGCGACGGGGGCGGCACGGCGGCGCTACCGCGGCGGCGGGGCACGGCGGGGCCGGGCGGCGGCGGAGAGGGAGGTGCGCCGGCGGGGCGGCGGTCGGCGGCAGCGGGTGCGCGACCGGGAGGCAGGCGGCGGCGGCGCGGGCGCTCGGGCCCGGGAGGGCCCCGAACGGCCGGCGGGCCGCGGCGTACGGGCGCGGGGACGGCGACACGTGGCGGCGCGGGAATGGCTGCGGTGGGCGGCGCGGTTGTGTCCGGCCGGCGGCGGACGTGTCCGGCGCGGCGCGAGGAGCAGGTTAGGGTTCGTCTGCGTGCGTTTTTGGGGGAGATGCAAATATATAGGTAGAGGGAGCTAGGAGACTCCAAATGAGGTGCGGTTTTCGCCCACACGATCGTGATCGAACGACCTAGAGCATGGAAGAGAGTTTGGTGGGTTTTGGGCTGGTTTTTAGGGGGTTTTTGCTGGACACTCAAATGGACTTTGCGGATGCCCGGTTAACCGTTGGAGTGCCAAACGACCTCCAAATGGAACGAAACTTGACCGGTGATCTCCGGGTGGTATAATAAGGCCACTTGACAAGTCTCGGTCCATTCCGAGAAATTTTGACACCCGCACATGAAAGAAAACAAGAGGGATGCACCGGAGGAGATAGGAGCGCTGGATTGCAAAACGGACAACGGGGAAAATGTTCGGATGCAAGAGACGAACACGTATGCAAATGCAATGCACATGATGACATGATATGAAAATGCATGACATGACAAAATGCAAAACGAAAGACAAAACCCGACCACGGAGGGAATATCATAACACATAGCCGAAAATGGCAAGAGTTGGAGTTACAAATATGGCAAGTTACATGCGGGGTGTTACATAAACCTACTATATTCCAACTTCCCTATGGTTCATACCCCCCGATACTAGCCATAGATTCATCAAAATAAGCAAACAACACACGAAAAACAGAATCTGTCAAAAATAGAACAGTCTATAGTAATCTGTATCAAACGTATACTTCTGTAACTCCAAAAATTCTGAAATACATTGGTGGACGTGAGGAATTTGTCTATTAATCATCTTCAAAAATAATCAACCTAAAATAACTCTCCAGTAAAAAATGGTAGCTAATCTCGTGAGCGCTAAAGTTTCTGTTTTTTACAGCAAGGTCATAAAGACTTCACCCAAGTCTTCCTAAAGGTTCTACTTGGCACAAACACTAATTAAAACCTAAAAACACATCCAAACAGAGGATAGATGAATTATTTATTTCTAAACAGGAACAAAAAGCAAGGAACAAAAATAAAATTGGGTTGCCTCCCAACAAGCGCCATCGTTTAACGCCCCTAGCTAGGCATTGATAATTTTAATGATGCTCACATCAAAAACAAGAATTAAAGCATAAAGAGAGCATCATAGAACACGTGATGAACGCATCTAAGTCTAACATACTTCCGATGCATAGGCATTTTATAAGCAAACAAATTATCAAGGCAAGCAAAACCTAGCATATGCAAGCAAAAAGAAAGAAACAATAGCAATCTCAACATAACGAGAGGTAATTTTGTAACATGAAAATTCCTACAACCGTACTTTCCTCTCTCATAATAATTACATGTAGGATCATAATCAAATTCAACAATATAGCTATCACATAAAATTTTCTCTTCATGATCCACATGCATGCAAAGTTGACACTCTTCCAAAATAGTGGGAATATCATTAACTAAAGTCATGACCTCTCCAACCCCACTTTTATCAAAAACTTCAAGAGATTGAATATTATCCAAATATGTGGGATCTAAAGTTGACACTCTTCCAAACCCACTTTCAGTATTATTGCGAACATCATTATCAATCTCATATTCATCATGGGGCTTAAATACTTTTTCAAGATCATAAAAAGATTCACCCCAATCATGATCATTGCAACAAATAGTAGTCATATCAAAACTAGCATCAGCAAGCTTGAGGTTTTGCGTATCATTAACACAATTGACATTAAGAGAATTTATAATACCATCATTGCAATCATGCTTTTCATTCAAAGATCTACCATGAATCACTTCATAAAGTACTTCATCACAACTTCCAGATTCACGGATTTCAAGCAAAACCTCATAAAGATAATCTAGTGCACACAACTCACTAGCAATTGGTTCATCATAATTGGATCTCTTAAAAAGATTAGCAAGGGGATGAGGATCCATATCAATAGATTTTTAGCAAGCGAAGATGCAAGCATATAGAAGGCACATGGTAACACAAGATCGAACGGAAGGAAGGCGAAGAAAAGGCAAAGGTGAAGTGGGGGAGAGGAAAACGAGAGGAAAATGGCAAATAATGTAATGCGAGGGAGAAGAGTTTGTGATGGGTACTTGGTATGTCTTGACTTGTGGGTAGATATCCACGGCAACGGTGCCAGAAATCCGCATGTTGGCGGGAGATCAAATCTTGACTTGACTTGGCGTGAGCCTCCCCGGCAATAGCGCCAGAAATCCTTCTTGCTACCTCTTGAGCATGCGTTGGTTTTCCTTTGAAGAGGAAAGGGTGATGCAGCAAAGTAGCGTAAGTATTTCCCTCCGTTTTTGAGAACCAAGGTATCAATCCAGTAGGAGACTACACGCAAGTCCCTCGTACCTGCACAAACAATCAAGAACCTTGCAACCAACACGATAAAGGGGTTGTCAATCCCTTCACGGCCACTTGCAAAAGTGAGATCTGATAAAGATAATAAGATAAATTATTTTGGTATTTTTGTTGTATAGATTGAAAAGTAAAGATTGCAAAATAAACGGCGACAGAAATAGCACGTTGGTGGGAGATTAATATGATGGAAAATAGACCCGGGGGCCATAGGTTTCACTAGTGGCTTCTCTCAAGATAGCATATTCTATGGTGGGTGAACAAATTACTGTCGAGCAATTGATAGAAAAGTTCATAATTATGAGAATATCTAGGCATGTTCATGTATATAGGCATCACGTCTGTGACAAGTAGACCGAAACGATTCTGCATCTACTACTATTACTCCACACATCGACCGCTATCCAGCATGCATCTAGAGTATTAAGTTCATAAGAACAGAGTAACGCATTAGGCAAGATGACATGATGTAGAGGGATAAACTCAAGCAATATGATATAAACCCCATCTTTTTATCCTCGATGGCAACAATACAATACGTGCCTTGCTGCCCCTGCTGTCACTGGGAAAGGACACCGCAAGATTGAACCCAAAGCTAAGCACTTCTCCCATTGCAAGAAAGATCAATCTAGGCCAAACCAAACTGATAATTCGAAGAGACTTGCAAAGATATCAAATCATGCATATAAGAATTCAGAGAAGAATCAAATATTGTTCATAGATAATCTTGATGATAAACCCACAATTCATCGGATCTCGACAAACACACCACAAAAATAATACATCGAATAGATCTCCAAGAGAATCGACGAGAACTTTGTATTGAGATCCAAAGAGAGAGAAGAAGCCATCTAGCTAATAACTATGGACCCGAAGGTCTATGGTAAACTACTCACACATCATTGGAGTGGCTATGGTGTTGATGTAGAAGCCCTCCATGATCGATTCTCCCTCCGTCGGAGCGCCGGAAAAGGCCCCAAGATGGGATCTCACGGGTACAGAAGGTTGCGGCAGTGGAGATAGGGTTTCGTGGTGTTCCTGGATGTTTTCAGGGTATATGAGTATATATAGGCCTACCTCACCTGGGCGCGCCTCCTTACCTCGTGGCCGCCTTGTTGCTTCCTTGACGTCCACTCCAAGTCTCCTGGATTGCGTTTGTTCCAAAAACGATCCTCGCGAAGGTTTCATTCTGTTTGGATTCCGCTTGATATTCCTTTTCTGCGAAACACTGAAATAGGCAAAAAAACAACAATTTGCACTGGGCCTTCGGTTACTAGGTTAGTCCCAAAAATAATATAAAACTGCGTAATAAAGCCCATTAAACATCCAAAACAGATAATATAATAGCATGGAACAATCAAAAATTATAGATACGTTGGAGACGTATGAGACTACAGAATTGAAGAAGATCTGCATGCAGCTAGAGCAATCATGGTTTCAGAGAAACTTATACCTTAGGGTAGCCAGCATGTGGCAAGGAGGCCGAATCTGCCCACACTACGTACGGCAGCGAGGAAGAAGGGGTCGGTGGCCCTCCCGCATAGGCGCTAGGTGAAAGAGAACAGCGCAGCCGACAGTGGATTGCCTCCCTCACCGAAGGTGATAGAGTGAATGCTGCACCTCCTCCCCTTCCCGGTGCAACGAGATCCGGACGCCTCCTTCACCAGCTGTGAGGGGGGAGAGGGAGACAGAGGCCAACACAGTCTTGTTTAGATCTGGTGAAGAGGGTGAGAGACTGTGAATATAGCAAACCCTAGCAAAGGAACGCTAAGCCTCCAGCGTGTATATATATGTAGTGCGGCGAGAATGTGGAGAGTGCAAACCCTAGCGAACAAGCGATGAGGCTCCAGCTTATATAGTAGATATACTGTATTACGGACTAAGCTTCGGTGCCTTAACTGCATCTTCCTTTGGCTGTATGACAGGTGGGCCGGCCACATTTTGGGCCCACCTGGCTGGCCCACCTGTCATACACCCAAAGGCAGGTGCACTAAGACAATGAAGCTGCGTCCATATAGTACTCATGTGTACTACTAATATATAGTGGAGTGGTTTTCTTATTCTCTCCATAAAAATCGTTTTAAATTGTGTAAGTACGAAACGAAACTCTTTATTTAACGTGCTAGTGAAGAAAACTACTACTTCCGATGAATAACGATCCACGCGTCCTGGTCGCACTTCCTATCCTTCATGTGTGGTACACTACCCTCCCTTAAGTGAACAACCACGCATGCGCCAAATTATCGGAAACATGTGAGAGTGTGTACAAATAAATAATTTTAATTTCAATTGTCGGAAAGGTTTTAGAGTATGTACAATTTGCCCTCTCTCAATAATTATGGTTTGTTCTGTTCGGCCTAAACTTGGTCAAACTTTACAAAGTTTGACTTCAGTCAAATCTAATATGCGGAGTAAATAAAAATGGAGGACTACTACGTCCATCCGGATTTTTAGTCCACATCATTTTTTAATCAAAGTTAATAGCTGGACAAATAAAATTACAGGGGAGCTGAAGACAAAGTTGTGAGAAGGTTTAGAAATCAACACAAAACTTATGCTCTTAGTACCAATGTCGATCCTTCTTCGAGGAAACATTTGGTTCATAGCCAATTGTGTGATAAAATTGCACCAATGTGAAAGACGAATGCGTCTCCAACGCAACCCAGGTGAACTGATGAAGGATATCATCTTTGTGGGTAACAAGCAAAGAGCACTGATGGAAGACAGCTTGTTTTTCATGGAAAATCGATTAGCTTCACCAGCCGATGCAACCATGAGGCACAACCATGAGCATCGATAGGTCATCGTGGTGATGCATCATCCATGAAGTTCGACAAATCCTGACTGTGGTCTATTTCTTCTCAGTAATCAAGCTCGAGGAAGGAAGAACCACGTGGCAGAGGACAGTGAGGCGGAACAACAATGGCCATCTACATTTGTGCAGTTCCACTAAAATTGAGGAAGACATGCCCGGGTATGGAGATACACATCGCTATTTGCAAAAATATAAAAAAGGGATATAGTGTTGTTACTTTGTTTTGGCAGTTGTACAAGATTAACAGCGACATCTCAATTATCAATAAGATTTAATGAAAAGTACACCAACAAAGAGAAGTATCATGATTATCTTGATGGGAACTAAACCAGGATACCCGAGAAAAAAGCATTTCTTCATTTAACCAGTGATAGTACTATTAGATTAGCAGCAGCAATAGGAGCATATGGACAATAACCGCACAACCACCATTAACTTTTTGTCGAAACAACATGTATACCTCCACTGAGGCATAAACCGGGACAACTTTTCGAGTGGCATTTCCTCTATAATAGTAGGTGATGTTGGACCAGCCGACGAACCCTAGCTACTGTACATGGGGAGCTGGGGAGTAGTCGCATAGAAGAAAACCCGCATGGAGCAACCTGGGGAGCTGGACTAGTACAAGAAGTTATACCTCAGGTGGGCGAGATTTCTCTTAGGCGGGCGGGAGGGATCTGCCCACGCGACGGCGGCGAACAAGGGCGCGGAGGACCTTCGTCTGCGCCAGCGCCGGCTCCGAGAGGAAGGTGCACATCGGCTTCCTCCATCGCCGACGGCGACAACGTCAATGCTGCACCTCCTCACCTCTCACAGCGGACGGGATTCGGCCGGATCTATGTCCACCAGTGAGGAGAGAGATAGAGTGGACACTGTCATCTTGTTTTGATATGGAGAGGGTGAGAGAGCGAGAGCTGAGAAACCCTATCAAACAAGAGGCTATATACAATGGAGTAAAAAAATCTCTCCATAGCTGTGGTTTTAAATAGAATACGCGCGTTCCCGAAAAAGGAAACGAAAACTGGCTGACAATTGTTTTTAACGTACCAAGAAAGAAAACTCGATCAAAAACACGCCCCCGCTTCCAGGTCGCGAGAGTCGTCACGCAAACACACATAGACATAGACGGCATATCCAAGTTTACGTAAAATTCCATCTCCATCTCCATCTCCAATCATATTTGTCCAACTAGCACATTATTCACGTTGTTAATTATATACGCGGCAATATTAACGTACAACATCTCTTGTTTGCGGGGGTCCGGACTGCTGCCACGCCCGCTCCTGACCAACCCAAACCCTCTTCATCACCCGTGCGTGCTTCCCGCCTGAAACGGTCAGTGCCGCATTCATGCCCGGCCAGAGCGAACGCACCTCTCACTGGCGCCGGCATTGAAGCGGCGCGCCGGCTGAGAGAGCGTCGCCTCCGCCGCTTCCCGGTGCACGCGACTGCTCCGCGTTCAAAGGTCGCAATAACCGGCCACAACATGCATGTTAAAAGTTCTTGGGAGTCCGTGTTGTCGGTGTTTTGGGAACGGGGGTCCCCAGACTTGCCTGCCTGCGGCCCATGGTGTGGCTGTGCTGCAGGCCTGTACGCCCCATCTTCGTCAACAAGGCTTTCAAGACCCTCGCGAGGGGCCAAGCCTCGCGAGGCGGACGACGCGAGACCTCCTCAGGAGCGGCCTCACCAGGCTACCTCGCGAGGAGTGGAGATATCAAGGCAGGGCAAACCTCGCGAGGCCCTCGTGACATGAGCCATGACGATCAAATTCAGGCGGGCGCCAGGCGGGCGCCAGCGCGCTTAGCGTCCTTGTTTCCTCTTTGGTGCTAAGGAGGTCAGCGCAGGCACGGAGTACCGAGGCATCGGGCAAAGGTTTCCATATCAGTGCAACAAGACCAAGACCAGCCGGACGGCAGGACGGAGGTCACCGTGGAGCCCGAGACGGCGTCACCACCTGAGCTTTCCACAGGCGAAGACCGCTTTTGTCAGGATAAGCTGTACTAGCTGTCCCCTTTCAAATTGGCCGTTGTTGGCTCCCTTCCCGCTCAATATTTGGGGAGAGGACCAGGGCCTATATAAGTAGAACTAGCCACCACAATAGGGGCCAGCTTGATCTCATCTGGTCGAGAGCCAATCCTTACCCACACACCGAACACAAGAACACCCCAACCTCAGGAGGTTATTCTTCCCCTTGTACTATTCATCATCAGCCCAAGAGGCAATCCACCACCACCACACTGGAGTAGGGTATTACACCACAACGGTGGCCTGAACCAGTATAAATCTTGTGTCTTTGTTTTGCGAGTTCGTCGAGTTCGTCCGCGAGATCTTAGCGAGCTAGGGCGTAGATCGGTAGGGAGGAAATCTCTGCATGCACCCCAGTGTTCGAACCTTGAGGGTTTTGCCGGAACCCGTGATCCGACATTTGGCGCGCCAGGTAGGGGGGCGCCGGAGCTTCCTTTCCATCGTTCGCGCCCAGTTGCTCCGTCGTCTCCATGGCGGACGCTCGCCGTGCTCGTGCTGAGCGCCGGGCTGCCCTGGCCACCCGCGTCGCTCGGACGGCTCCTGTCGGTGGGCCACCTCGTCGCTCTCCGTCTCCTACCGCTAACGCCACCACTGGCCTGGCGGGGAATGAGCAGCAGACATCCTCGTTGCACCCCTCGGTGCGGTAGGACGGCCGCGCCACCCTGCGTCGCTGACCCCAACCGGGTCATCATCTCACGCTCGTCGCGCTCCCATGGACGCACGGGCCGCGCTCCTCATGGTGCATGAGCTCCTGCACTACCGCTCGGTTGACGACCTCTACAAGGACTAGCTCGACCACATCGCTGAGCTTGTCCGCACCGCAGGGGGCTCCCCTACGCTGCCCCTCTCTCCGCCTGGCCCTCCGCCAGCTTCAGGCGACGCAGCTCACGGAGCGCCTACACCGCCTCTGCCCCAAGATGGCGCCTTGAACCAAGGCGTGCGCCGCCGCGATGCAATCCGCCGCGTCCGGCGCCTGCGCGTGAAGAAGGAAGCTGCCAAGAAGTTCCTCGACCGCAAGAGAACGCCCCGCCACTCCTCGCACCACCGCACCAGGATCGTCTGTCATGGTAGGCTCCCGCGCCGCTTGCCGTAGCGGCACGTGGGCATCAAGACCAGGCTCCACCTCCGAGGCGGGCCCCAGCGACCACGGCCGGTTGCCGCGCCTTCACCCCCGAGCTGCGTAGCGTCGCCTGGCCGGGCAAGTTCAAGCTAGATCTGCCTCCTCGCTATGACGGCACCCTCGACCCCGTGGAGTTCTTGCAGCTCTACGAGCTGAGCGTCGAGGCGGCCAACGGCGACGAGAAAGTCATGGCGAACTGGTTCCCTATGGCGCTCAAAGATGGCGCCCGTTCGTGGCTCCTGAACCTGCCTCAGGGCTCGATCTCCTCCTGGGACGAGATGCGCGACCACTTCGTCGCCAACTTCCAGGGCACTCGCGACCGCCCGCCGGCCGCGGGTGACCTGCGCCACATCAAGCAACAACCAGGAGAGACCCTCCAGAAGTACATCCAGCGCTTCAACAACACTCGCCTCAAGATCCCTAAGGTCACGGACGAGGCCATCATCTCCGCGTTCTCCGATCGCGTCCGCGACATCAAGATGAAGGAGGAGCTCGCTATCCATGAGGAGCTGTGCACATCTCAGGAGATGTTCAACCTCGCGACCAAGTGCGCAAGAGCTGAGGAGGGGTGCCTATCGCTCCTCGAGCTGCCAGCTGCAGGCCTGGAGGAGGAGAAAGCCAAGGCCAAGGACGTGAAGCGCAAGGAAGCAGTCGTGCTCGCAGCGGAGCCGGACACCAAGCGAGGCAGAGATCAGCCTGAGCCATCCAAGAGCAGCCGACCATTCTGCGCCTTCCACAACCTGAACACCCACAATACCAGCGACTATCAAGAGCTCAGAGCCATTCGAGAAGGACGCTTCGGTCGACGCCCCGAGCGCAGCGACCGGGGCTATGGCCGAGGGGGAGGACGTGGTGGTGGACGCTGGGACGACCGTGGCCCGCGCCAGGAGTTGCGCGACAGGCCTCGCGAGGACCGCTGGCAGGATCATCCTCGCGAGGGCGCCTGGAGAGACCAGCCTCGTGAGGATCGTCCTCAGGGCAACGCCGGTCTTCCCCCGCTGCCGCCACCGCCAAGAAGAAATGACGACCACCATCAGGACGAGGGGGCTGGGGGCTTCCAGGAGCCGCGTGCAATCGCCTGAATCTTGGGCGGAGCTCAGGCCCCAGCCTCGCAGCGTATCTTCAAACAGTTTGCTCATGAAGTGAATGCAGTCCTCCCCAAGCTTGAGGCCACACGCCCGCTTAGGTGGTCCCAGTGTGCCATCACCTTCAACTCGGCAGATTAGCTCAAGTGCGCTGCCACCGCTGGTACTCTCCCAATACTTTGTTCACCAGTCATCAGCAATGTGCAAGTTACCAAGACCCTCATCGACAGCGGCGCAGGGCTCAACGTACTGTCCGTCGACATGTTCGACAACCTCCAAGTGCCATATGACCAGCTTCAGCCCACCAAGCGTTTCTCAGGAGTGACCGACGGTTCCACCACACCGATAGGGCAAGTCCGCCTCCCTCTCACCTTCGGAGAGCGCAAGAACTACCGTACCGAGCTCATCGACTTCGACGCCGCGCACATCCGTCTACCATACAACGCCATCCTTGGGTATCCAGCCCTGGCCAAGTTCATGGGAGTGACCCACCACAGCTACAACGTCCTCAAGATGCCGGGAAGCGGCGGAATCATCACAGTCCCATGCGAAGAAAGAGACGCGGTATGCTCCCTCGAGCGTGCCTTTCAACCTGCAGCAATCGACGACCCCGACAGCCAGGGCGATGGCCCTCCGGAAGCCATCCCCAAGAAGAAGAAGCAGCTGCGTCGTACCAGGCCTCAGGAGGATGGCAACGCACCTGGAGCCTCGTCAGGATCAGCGCCCGCTCCAGGGGCGCCTCCCTCCCTCGCATAGGAAGGCACGCCCGGTGCCCTCCTCGGGCAGGGCGGGGCTCTCTCCTTGAGGGCCTCAGACCTTGCCCACATCACGACGGAGGCGCTCGGGCACCACATGGAGGCGTGCTTCAAGGCACGTTTCCCTCAGGAGAACACAGGGCAAGGAGCGCCCACCGCTCAGGAGTTCATCACCAAGACCACTCAAGAACTACAAGACGCAAGGACCATGCGCGGTGACCGCCGCTCGCGGGGCGCAGCTCCCCATCCAGGCGAGGATGCCGGGCTGCGCATATGCGTCGACGTCCCAGGGCTCAACAGGGCCGCCTCTTAGGAGCTTTTCTGGCCTTCACGCGTGGACGGGTGCGAGGGTCCACCGCATAGCTACATTCGCATGCCTTTTGGCTTGCCGAGCGTGTCGTTCATCTACCAGCGCAACCTGTGGTGCGTCCTGGCGGCTCAGGAGGCCAGGCACCATGCCGTCCTGGCAGAGATGGAGACGGTCCTCAGGGAACCGCCTGGGCCCCCCAGAGCCTCCTGAGGCTCAGGGCCGTGGCGGCTCGTGAGGAGTAGCCTCCCCGCCGCGTACCTTCAGCTGCCCCAGCATCTCTTCATCAACAGAATCAGGTGACCTTTTCCAAGTTCATTCAGCTGGGATCGCCCCTCGGGCTGCATCATTCCCAGGCCGCGTGGGTCCGTCCCTGTGGCATGTATCCCTTTGCTTATGTCTTTAGCTTACCTTGCTGGGGGCGCCCCTCGGGCTGCATCATCCCCAAGCCGCTCGGGCCTGACCCAAGTGGCATGTATCTTTCCGCATTTACCCAAGCTGATTTGCCTTCCAATGCTTAATCTACCCATGATTATCACCTACTCAATTGCCACCCGCCACGGGTCCACCCCTCCATCATGCAATTCGCTTGCGCATTAAAAGGCGAGCTCCTGAGCATCGCGACTCAGGAGCTCTTACTGGCTCTCCAGCCCTCACCCCTGGCCTTTACCACGGCATCGCGACCTGGCATACCAGCGGCGGCTGAGCTCGCTTGAGGGCCGGGACCTGAGGACGTAGAGCGCTTGCACTTAACTGCCTTGCAGGAACATACACCTATCAAGACCCAAGACCAGGCGCAACCCACCTTGAGGTAGGGCCTCATGAGTCCCGCGCTGGCTCACGAGTGCCCAGATACACCTCGCAGCCCTGCCGTGCAAGCCACGTGTCAGGGCGGGGCTGTACACACCCCGGGGGCTCCTCCCAGAGGGGGCCCCCCTCCCACGCACAAGTGGAAGCACCATGCTCCGCGCTGGCCATCGACACTGCCGAGGAGCGGCTATGCCCTTGCACAAGCGGAAGCACTATGCTCCGCGCTGGTGATAAACAACTGAGGGCGGCTCCATGGTCGTACCAACCTCAGGGAGCCCTAGAGCTCAGCGTCCGGCCTCACCGCAACGCCTCCCCTCGGGAGAGCCGTGCGAGGGGGCTGGGCACGGGGGCTGCGCTCTGGTCACGCCCAAGCGTACGCCACCCAACCAGGTCTCCCAGACCTGGGGGCTGCGCTCGGGTCACGCCCAAGCGCACGCCACCCAACCAGGTCTCTCGGACCTGGCCGTCGCATGCCCCTCCCGAGGCCTCGGCGAGGGCAGGTATGGAGATTGTTTGCACATCAAGGGGGACTCCTGAGCATCGCGACTCAGGAGCCTAACTGGTCATGTAGCCCCTCACTCCTTGGTCCGGTCGGCCCAATGGCGGTTGAGGTATGCGCGGGGCCGGGCTCTGCCGACATAGAACATTAATCTATCCTCGCGTACTCTCCCTATAAGATGTTTGCGTGTAAAGGGGGATTCCTGAGCATCGCGACTCAGGAGCCTAACTGGTCACGTAGCCCCTCACTCCTTGGTCCGTCCTGGTCTCCGGTCGGCCCAATGGCGGTTGAGGTATGCGCGGAGCCGGGCTCTGCGGACGCAGAACACAAAGCGGATGGGAAGAAAGTTGCAAAATCTTGAAGCAAATATTACAAAACATATTGTCCTCACAATATCAAATGAAAAGTTTAACGCCTCCACGAGGCCTGATGCACATTATAGGAACGAAACAGTAGAGCAGCCGCAGGTCACCCCTGGACACCGCCATCACCTGCAGAAGATGCTCCTCCTCGGGTAACGTCGCCTTCACCTGCACCACCAGCCGCAGGATCGGCGGCATCGCCGGACAAGGGTGCGGAGGCAAAGCCGCGGAACTTCTTCAGCAGGGCCTCCACCTGACCTTGCACAGCTACGGCGGCAGCTGCGCAGTGATCATCAGCCACAGGCTCCAGCAGCTCGTCAAGACAAGCGTTGGGGTTGCGGAGGTGCAGATGACTGAACACGCGAGTCAATGCAGCTGAAGACAGGACGCGAGCTTCTGCCTCTGCCATGGGACCGATACCATCCGCGACTTCCTCGAGTGCCTTCACCAAGAGGGGAAGCAGCATGGCGGGGCCGTCCTCATCGGTGGTCAGCGGCCTCTCCAAGCTGTGCTCGTAGAGCGTTCAGTGCCACGCGAGACCTCTCCTCGAGATCGGCCAAGGCCACGCGGTCTTCGGCCAGGACCCGCGCCTTGGCATCAAGATCGGCCTCCCTCGCCTTCACCTTCAGCTCCAGCTCTTCCAGCCGGCTGCGCTCGGCGGCCTGCGTCTTCCCCAACTCCCCCAGCTCAGCGTCACGGTTCTTGACGGCGTCCTCCCGGGCCTTCATCTCCTCCTCCTTCACCTGGCGGCCGCGTGCTTCTTCGGCATGCTTGTCGCACAGGCTCTTTAGCTCGTCCTCCAGCTCTTGGCAGCAGTCGTGGGCGGCCTTGGCGTCTTTCAGTGCCGCCTCACGATCGGCCGCAGCATCGGTAGCGCTCTACTTCTCCTTCTCGGAAGACGCCGCGGCCTGGCTCAGCGTTGCACGAACCGCCGAGTCGGAGTGATGCCAGCCAGACGCCAGCTCCAGGCGCCCGGCCACCAGGCGCGGGTCCGCGCTCAGGAGATCTGCCTGCAACCGGGTCATCTCTAAAAGAGCACACTCCAAGACAGCAGCAGAGGCAGAAGAACCTGGGAGTGGAGGTGCAGCAGTGGGAGGAGACGACACCGTCATCAGGGCCTGTGAGACTGCGGGTTCCGGAGCAGTCGGGACCTCTTCAGCCGAGCCAGACGCCGGCACCACCGGGCCCAGCGGGGCCATGGGGCTGACTCCTCCCGGCGACGCTCCTCTTGGCCTCGCGAAGATGACCGGGCTGGGGAGGTGCGAGCGTTGATGTATCCTTTCTCAGCAGAAGGGGGCGCAGCCGCCGTACCCTCCTTCCTCCTCTTCGCCGCAGACGACGGCCTGCTCAACTGAGGATGAACGTTAGGAAGCGGCGACATGAGCAAAAACAAGACGGAGATCGAGCACTTACTGATCCACCGCGGTGTATTCCACCCTCCGCTTAAGAAGCTTGAAGCCTGAAAGCGTCGGGGCCTAAGAAGTGGGCGGGCGGGCTCCGGCGGCAGAAGGCGGCACAACAGAAGGGCCGGAGCCATCCCCAGGAGGCGACAAGACGGAGGCAGCATCCCGAGGAACCAACGATGACCTACCCCTTGTCGGGATGAGGGGCTGCTACCTCTCCTCCTGTCGAGCATTGGTCTCGGCGTCGTCTGGCAGGGCGCAGAGGATCTCGGCCTTGCTCAGAGGAGGAGTCTCTCCCACCTCTTCAAGAGTCTTCTCGGAGTCCACCACCTCTTCCTCCTCCCCACGGGACTCGTCAGAAGATAGCTCCACCGGCTTCGGCGCCGCCGGGGCTCCGGAGAGCGCAGGCGGCACTAGCCCGCACGCATCGAAGGTCGGCCTGGAAGCCACGAGTGGCTCCCGCTCCTTGCGGAGGAACAAATAAGTGAAGGCGCTTGGCGGGTACTCCTGGTTATCCCCAACCAGGAGGCGCAGGACAGCAGCTAGTTCGTCGTCAGGCAGGGAGCCCGACCTCAGGCGGGTCTTGTCTTCTTCATCTCCGAGCTTCCACAAGGGGTGCGCACGCGCCTGGAGCGGGGCAACGCACAACATCAGGAATTACCTCAGGAGCATGGCCCCTGTGACCTTTGTTGCCTTCGCGTTTGTCACGCCCAAGATGCGGCCCTATCCTAAAGGAACTCGAAGGTCCCACCAAGGATAGAAGCACATCTTGAAGACGCTTTTGCAAGGTGGAAATCATTACATCAACATTACATAATAGATGGGGATACATACAAGGCATACAAATGCCGCAGGAATACATCAATACATCATACACATGATCAACATCCGACTACGGATGAAACACCAACAGAAACTCAAACGACAACCACCCTGCTAGCCCAGGCTGCCGACCTGGAACCTATCCCCTGATCGAAGAAGAAGCAGAAGAAGTACTCCAAACAAGTAACATCGCTCTCGCGTCAGGATCATCGCAAAACCTGTACCTGCAACTGTTGTTGTAATAATCTGTGAGCCACGAGGACTCAGCAATCCCATTACCATGGGTATCAGGACTAGCAAAGCTTAATGGGTATGGAAAGGATAAGTGGTGAGGTTGCAGCAGCGACTAAGCAAGTATGGTGGCTAACTTACGCAACTAAGAGCGAGAAGAGAAGCAACGGAACGGTCGTCAACTAGTAATGATCAAGAAGTGATCCTGAACTCCTACTTACGTCAAACATAACCCAAAAACCGTGTTCACTTCCAGGCCTCCGCCGAGAAGAGACCATCACGGCTACACACACGGTTGATGCGTTTTAATTAAGGTCAAGTGTCAAGTTCTCTAGAACCGGACATTAACAAATTCCCATCTGCCACATAACCGCGGGCACGGCTCTCGAAAGTTTATACCCTGCAGGGGTGTCCCAACTTATCCCATTATAAGCTCTCACGGTCAACGAAGGATATTCCTTCTCCCGGGAAGACCCGATCAGTCTCGGAATCCCGGTTTACAAGACATTTCGACAATGGTAAAACAAGACCAGCAAAGCCGCCCGATGTGTCGACAATCCCGATAGGAGTCGCACGTATCTCGTTCTCAGGACACACCGGATGAGCTAAGCGTACAGATACCGACGTAACCCAAGTTGCCAAGGGATGGTCCCGCACGGTGCTCTAGTTTGGACCAACACTTAGACAAGCACTAGCCCGGGGGGTAAAATAAAGATGACCCTCGGGATGCGCGACTCCCAAGGGAAAAAGGCTAGGTGAGGCAAATGTAAAACCAAGGTTGGGCCTTGCTGGAAGAGTTTTATTCAAAGCGAACTGTCAAGGCGGTCCCATAAATCACCCAACCGTGTAAGGGACGCAAAATCAAGGAACATAACACCGGTATGACGGAAACTAGGGCGGCAAGAGTGGAACAAAACACCAAGCATAAGGCCGAGCCTTCCACCCTTTACCAAGTATATAGATGCATTAATAATATAAGAGATATTGTGATATCCCAACAAAGTTCATGATATCCATGTTCCAACATGGAACAACTTGATCTTCACCTGCAACTAGCAACGCTATAAGAAGGGCTGAGCAAAAGCGGTAACTTAGCCAAACAACGGTTTGCTAGGAAGGGTGAAATGATTAGAGGCTGACATGGCAATTTTGGAAGGCTTGAAGAGCAAGTGATAGGTAGCGCAGCATAGCGATAGAACGAAGCAACTAGCATAGCAATGATAGTAATGAGATCCAAGGTGACGGTCATCTTGCCTGAAATCCCGCTAGGAAGAAGAACGAGTCCATCAAGAAGATGAAGCCACGAAGACGAACCAAGCGTAGACGAACAAATCCTCACGATCGCAACGAAACGGGAACTATCGAGAAGAAGCCCAACCGGAAAGAAGCAAACAACATGGTAAACACTCAACACATAAACAAGACATGATGCTCAACCAAGTATGATGCATGACAAGGCTACATGAAGCTACTCATGGCAAGAGATGATGCATACAAGAACAACACATCAAAGCAAGTTTAAATGAGGCCGGAAACAACATATAACAATTCCGGTAAGTCCTCATATGCAAATTTCGATATTGGTCCAGATCTGAATAAACCTTATGTTCAAGTTGTTAAACAGCAAGTTAATATGTACCAAGATGATCTACACGAAATTCTAGTCAAGTTACATATAAAGTTCATTTAGTTCGGAGCTACGGCCTAGAAGATATGAGCAAAACAAGTTAAACATGGCATTGATGCAAAATGCATTCAATCATCAAGCAAACACCTCAAAACAAGGATTCAACAAGGGAATATGAAACTACATGAAAAAATAAGCAAGTTTCATATAGAGCATGCTCCAAACGGAGCAACGGTGCAACACATACACTCCAAACAAGATATAGCAACAATCTGTCCAAAACAGCAACTAGGCATCTAGCAAGCATCAAAACAATATGCTACAGCAACTCAACATGAAAACAAAAGGCATGGACATGATGTACAGGTAAAGCATGACAAAACATGAACACTGAGCTATCTCCATAAACCACTAGAACACGCTCAAAAGGACATGGCAAGATTGCCAATAATAACAGTTTCACAGACTACAAAGTTTAGAGCTATCAAACGACATGCTACAGAAACAGATCATAGCAAACAAAGGCATTGAATGAATCTACTAATTGCATAGAACAAAAGTCCCTTACTGATCACGAGCCAAAAAGGTACAGAAGATATGATGGCACCCATGTAAACATAGCAAGTTTCATAAACAGATTCAGACGGTGAAAATAACAGTTCATGGCAGAAACAACGATAAGTAGGCATGTTGGTGAGCTTGAACCACTCACCACAGAGCATGTCATGGCATGTGAAGTCAACCAACAGCAAGAAGGCATAAATATGAAGTTAAGAATGGCAATAGCATAGTCATAGGGTGCATGGATCACTAGCAAATCACAGGGCAATAACGAACTTCCTGTTAACAGACTGACAACAACATTATTTAGCAATTTGAGAGCAAGATTACAACAAGCTACAACAGGCTATAAATGCAAAGAATGGCGTGGATGGATAGAGCATCACATGTATAACAGAACATCCTTAGTGAACATCTTCAGATTATGCATAGAACTCATGGTAGCAGCAAGTTACATGGCAACACAAAGTTACAGCTACAGACTTAGCAGAAAACGCCACAGAAATCAGCAACGTCACGGAGGCTACATTGCATGCTTGTGCTAGTCACCACATAGATCCTCAAAATACAAGACAAGCACCCCTGTAAAGATGGCATGATGTAGTAAAAAAATCATGTAGACATCAAGCTCATACGATGCACGCACAAAATGCAATGAAAAAGACAAATCAGCAAGTTCTGTTAAACTACAGCAGACAACATCATATAGCACTCTTGCAACGATGATTTGGGCATCAAGATGATCCCAACCAAGCATGGCACAATGGAACAAAATGCAGAGCATCTCACAATGAACATTTTGATATATTACACGCACAAAACGGAGCTACAGACATAGAGATATGGCATGATGAATAATGCACCAGAATGTAGCAGATCTCAGGACTTGGTGAAAATTGGACCTCGATGGAAAAGTGGACGAGGGGATCCGGGACGGCGTTTGTTTCGGCGAATGGGTGGATCTCGTCCACCCGCGGCGGATCTGGCCGGAGTGGACTCCGGCGAGCGGCGGGGCGGCTCCGGCGAGCTCCAGGCGGCGTGGAGGCGCGGATCCGGAAGCCGGCGACGCGGGCACGACGTCCCCGGCGAGGAGGAGGCCGGCCGCGGCAGGGAAGGTCAGGCGAGGCCCGGCGGAGGCGGAGAGGAGACGGGAGGCGGCGCTCCGGCGAACGGCAGCTTCGGGCACTGGCGGCGACGCGCGGGTGGAGGTCACGGGGCGCGGACGGGCGGCGGCGGGCGAGATGAGCTCGGGCGGCGGCGGAGGGTGTCCGGCGGCGCAGGAGGCCGGCGAGCGGGCGACGAAGTCGCCGGCCGGCGCGGGACGGAGGCGTCGGCGGGAACCCGGGCGGCGGCGCGCAGGCTTCGGCGGCGGCGGCGCGCGGGCTCACGCGGGCTAGATCTGGGCCCCGCGGGCCGCGCGGTGGTGGGTGGCGGCGGCGACAGGTGGCGGCTCCCGATTGGCTACGGACGGCGGTGGGATTTCGTCCGGCGCGAGTTGGACGTGTCCGGCGGCGGAGAGGAGGGAGGGGGCTAGGGTTCATCCGCGAATTTTTGGGGAGGGGCGCATATTTATAGGTAGAGAGTCCAAATTAGGTGCGGTTTTCGCCCACACGATCGTGATCGAACGACCGAGAGCATGGAGGGGGTTCGGATGGGCTAGTGGGCTGTGGTGGAGGGATGCTGGGCTGCAAAGAGAGAGGGGTTTCGGGCTACGCGGTTAACCGTTGGGGCATCAAACGACCTCCAAATGGAACGAAATTTGGCGGGCGGTCTGTCGGTGCTATACCAAGGCCACTCGGCAAATCTCGGCCCATTCCGAGAATGTTTTTCTCCCGCTCACGAAACAAGGTCAGAGAGGGGCGACGGGCGCGTGCGAGTGAGTCGGATCGCGAAACGGACAATGGGGAAAGGACCGGATGCAAGTTTTGAGAAGCATGTAGATGAAATGCAGATGATGACATGGCAACAACGACGAATTACTGGAAGACACCTGGCGCATCGAATCCTGGGTGTTACAGCGTTGCCCGGCTTCAGGTTGGTCTGCACATGTGCCAACACTGACGATGCCCGCTCGTCAGCAAGCTCTGCGCGAGTCCACCCCTTGTTAAACCGGGGTGCCTCCGTCGGCAATGCCAATTGCGGGTGGACGTGCTTGGCATCCATCATGACCCATTTGGCCCGGATGTTGTCGGCTCTCTTCCCGGTGTTCGAGATCGAGTTGGCCTTGCCACATGCGATGAAATTGGCGCACCCAGAGACGTGACCATCGCTGACGCGAAGGAAGAAGAAGTGGCGCAGGAGAGCCACGGACGGCATCACGCCCAGATACGCCTCGCAGTAGTAGGGAAAGATGGACAAGAGGAGGATAGAGTTGGGATGAAGATGCAGCGCCTGCAGCCCGAAGTGGTCGAGGACTTCGAAAAAGAAATCAGAGAAGGGAGGAACCAACCCGGCGGAGATGCTGCTCGAGAAGAAGGGGAAGAAGGTGCTTCCCTCAGGCTCCGGCGCGTCGGAGGCAAGCCGGAGCTCCGTCTTCCCCCATTCATTGCTATCCCCCGCCGTCAGCAAGCGCGTGGAGGCGAGGCTCTTCTCCGTAACGTTGGGCGCTTCAAGAGCCGGCTCGTACCAAGTCGGCACCGAGGAGGGCTTGACCTTGCGCGGCGCCATCTGTCATGGGTGCGGAGGGAAATTGGAGTAGATCTGGAGGTATCAGCAACAAGGAGCGAGAAAGGGGATCTAAGGCTAGGCGAAGGGGAACAGTGAAGGCAAGCGCTACCCGCACCAGCCTTTTGTTAAGTCGAGCAGTTGCCGAGGTCGCGTGGGGAAGTGGAGACGCCCACGTCCAATCAACCGCCACGCGCCGACCAAGGTCGCATGCTTTTGGGGCCCGCGGCGCTCCGCGCTTGACCTTTGGCTTTGCCGCGAAGCCAAGCCCGAGCGCACCTTGGGCCCGGGGGCTACTGTTGGCGTTCTGGGAACAGGGGTCCCAAGACTTGCCTGCCTGCGGCCCACGGCGTGGCTGTGCTGCAGGCCTGTATGGCCCATCTTCGTCAACAAGGCTTTCAAGACCCTCGCGAGGGGCCATGCCTCGCGAGGCGGACAACGCGAGACCTCCTCAGGAGCGGCCTCACCAGGCTGCCTCATGAGGAGCGGAGATGTCAAGGCAGGGAAAACCTCGCGAGGCTCTCGTGACGTGAGCCATGACGATCAAGATCAGGCGGGCGCCACGCGGGCGCCAGCGCGCGCAGCATCCTTGTTTCCTCTTTGGTGCTAAGTAGGCCAGCGCCGGCGCGGAGTACCGAGGCATCAGGCAAAGGTTTCCATATCAGTGCAACAAGACCAAGACCAGCCGGATGGCAGGACGGAGGTCACCATGGAGCCCGAGACGGCGTCACCACCAGAGCTTTCCGTAGGCGAAGACCGCTTTTGTCAAGATAAGCTGTACTAGCTGTCCCCTTTCAAATTGGCCGTTGTTGGCTCCCTTCCCGCTCAATATTTGGGGAGAGGACCAAGGCCTATATAAGTAGAACTAGCCACCACAATAGGGGGTAGCTTGATCTCATCTGGTCGAGAGCCAATCCTTAGCCACACACCGAACACAAGAACACCCCAACCTCAGGAGGCTGTTCTTCCCCTTGTACTGTTCATCATCAGCCCAAGAGGCAATCCACCACCACCACACTGGAGTAGGGTATTACACTACAACGGTGGCCCGAACCAGTATAAATCTTGTGTCTTTGTCTCGCGAGTTCGTCGAGTTCGTCCGCGAGATCTTAGCAAGCTAGGGCATAGATCAGTAGGGAGGAAATCTCCGCGCGCACCCCAGTGTTCGAACCTTAAGGGTTTTGCCGGAACCCATGATCCAACACGTGCTACAGCTAGTTGTCCTCCCCCAACTCGTCAATCTCTTCTAGTAGTGCTAGTACTCCATGGCGCGATACATCGACAAGCAGGCGGGAAAGTTATCGTACTCCAAGGTTGCCCCGTTACAACATTCCATCAAATACAAAGGAAAACAAACACGCATGCTGATGTCAATGATTCATAGATGATAGCCAATATTTACTTCACAACTAAAGACAAAAGTTGTGAGAGCGTGTACAAAAGAAAAACTACTGATGGGGTCACTACGACTCAAACCCTAAACCCTAAACAAGATTTAATTTCCTGGCTAGGTAGAACCTGTCGAAGGAAAGACGGCTGGCACCCTCGGATCATATGATGCTTTTGTGCAGTTCCACTAAAATCGAGTTGAGCATCCCTGATGGCAAATATATTGAAGAAGTGTGATTAGAATAATAGTACTGGCACTAGTTCATGAGACATAAACTCATCACAAATAGAAGCCGGTAGAAGTAGAGAAAGATCGGCATGGAGGTGGAGCTACGTGGGGAGCTGCGGCAGTGGAGCAAGCCGGCTCCAAAAGGAAGATGTACCTAGGACGTCGGGCTGTAGCTAGAAGGGCGGTTGGGAGGCGGCATCAGCCCATACCGCGGGGACCCCCGATTGGGACGCACCGACTGTGGGTTTTCTCCCTCGCCGATGTTGACCGCGTCTACGCAGAACATCGTTCTCTTCCCCCAACATCATTCTATGCTTGTGAAGAGAGCAACCCAAGCAAGCAGGCTTGTAGCTTAGGCTTCTGCTAGTGTATATATAGTGGTTTTCTTTTTCTCTCCATATCAACCATTTTATATTGCGTATGTGTCATTGAAGAGTGAAATGATGGTTGCTTCTTCCGACTAACTTACTTTTTGATTTGACTGCTCCTTAGTGGCCCCTACACGTACTCCCCCTACATGTATGACCGTTCCTGAGTCTCACTTGTACTTATCTCTATTTTCTTGCATGACACGTAGACAGGATGCGCATAGAAGAATTTTGTTACTGCATGTTGTTACATAGTACTACTAGTATCTACTCCCTCCGTCCTGGCTTATTGGTCCACTTTGTACTCAATTCATGGGCTCATTTTCCTGAAGAAATTGTCTTTACCAACGTATTAATATCGGGAATGCATGCGTGAACAACGAATGATTAAACCTTGCATGCAACAGTTTGACAAAGCATGCATGTCCGAGCACACGACGGAGCGCACACGGTCACGCTCAAGTGCTCAACCTACACGTGCATGCACACACATACTCAGCCAGGGTGAGCTAGTGACCATATAAACACCGGAAAATGTATATATTGAGCACAGTGAGCGTATTATGAAGTTCATTGACCGTATTTTTACAAATATGCAGTGACAGATAGTTTATTTATCTCCCTTGAAATTAAGCCATATTAACCGGAAAGGGGGAAGTATGGACTAGCATTACTTTGTTGTGTCCCTACAACTTGCCGAACGAGGAGAAGCTTGCAGGGGACGCAGCTTCGGTGCCTTAAAGGCACCTACCTTTGTGTCACTAACATGTGGGCAGACACCTGTTGGGCCCACATGTCATGGACACAAAGGCAGGTGCCTTAAGGCACCGAAGCATAGTCCGCTTGTAGGACGGGAGAAGCTTGCGCGCGGTGGCTCGCAGGACTAGGAGAAACTTTTGACTAATGCAAGCTCTCCCTCGCTCAGGCAGTGGACGTGCAAAAGTTAATTCGGTGTCAGATTGCCAGAAGCATACACTATACTAGTACTATTATTGTTCGACTTCCCGAAGAGGCGAACAGCCAAGTGCAAAGTTTACTAGTACTAGTACTACTACTATAGAGGTATGTACTACTACTAGGAACCGGATGGAGGAGCGTCTGCACTCTTATTTTATTTTAAAATGTGATAAAGCAATCTTCAATACATTTGGTTCTCTTCAAGGGTTCTCGCATGTGATAATGGAAGTTGATTGCAAGGAACTCTCACCACAATTCTCGCTTATTTCTAGCTCATATCCTGTTACAAATAGGAGCGCTTGGTAATATTTTCTCTTTTTTTGTTATTCAGCATGTAAACAGGTCAGCAATCCTTGCGACGCATCTTTGTGCGAACCGTGCTTGCTGCACTTTGAATGTGGCCGAGAGCTGGCTTGATGAAATACCTCGCTTCCTTCTTTTTTTTGCCGGGTGCCTCGCTTCCTAGTGACCAGTCTCTTGGTTGATCGTCCTAAAAATGCTCATATATGAATAAAGCTCTCTCATTTACCCGCAAAAAAGATTAAGCCATATTAACCGGAAAGGAGGGACTATGGACTAGCACTACTTTTTGGTGTGTCCCGTCAACTCACAGAATGAGGAGAAGCTTGCAGGACAAGGTGAAGCTCGCTTACGCCTTTTGATTAAGGCAACCCACCCTCGCCCAGGCAATGGACATGCAGCAGTTCATTCGGTGTCAGATTGCCAGAGGTATACACTGTAGTACCCAACATGCGGAGTACCATCATTGTTTGACTTCACGAAGAGGCGATGAGCCAAGCACAAGGTTTAGTTGTACGAGTAGTACTACTACTAGAACCACATGGTGGAGCGTCTGTACAACTATTTTATTTGAATCTTTGATAAAGCACACATTTATTCGGGAGAAGGGTGGAAAATGGTAGCCCAATGGTAGTACTAAAAAAACTTCAAACATGTAATGATGATATCGATCAACCATGCTCGAATATATCTTGGCCTCCGTGCGAGCCCGTCTGTGTGTTCTCGCTCCTCGTCTCTCTCAAGGAACGGCGGATTGGCCATTTTGCCATCAATTGAGATCGGTTTGCTCACACTCCAGTCCCACATGTCAGTGATATGCCAAGAGGAAGTGCATAGACCGACTGGCCATACGCGTACTTGGTTTTGCACCTTCATACTACTCCTCCCTCCGTCATAGTTTACAGGGCGCGCTTCATTCTGATGCATTTCTCTCCATGCATTTCCACCACCAGAGAGACTTTAGACGCGTTTGGTTTAATGCTCAATTAATTAGGGTGTGGTAACCGCAATCAAGTCCACAATTTTCTCTCGATGTACTACGGAGTGGAGTAAGTGCATGCATGTGTGTACCCGGGGTGGAGGCACTGCATGCATGTGTGTACGCATTATTTCCTCTAGTAATAGATGCCGTGCTATAACTACCAATGCTATTTTTCAGGCCGATCACTAGTCACCTTGGTCCTAGAGATTGTTCTTTTTTTTTGAAGCGCGCTCTATAAACAGTGACGGAGGGAGTAGTATGAGCGGATTCAAAGAAGAGCGTATTGATGGTTGCTTCTTCGGAGGAACTTACAGTGGGAAAGGTGGGGCTTATGATTTGACTGCTCATTACTACTCACTATTAGTGTGGTGCAATAACCGGGCTGAGTATCCCATGCGGTTGTGCACTACTCCCTCTGTTCTTAAATATACTACGGAGTATTTGTCTTTCCAGAGATTTCAAAGAGTGACTACATACGAAGCAAAATGAGTGAATCTACACTCTAAAATATGTCCATTTGAAATTTGTAAAAAGATAAATAATAGGAACGGAGGAAGTATAATTGTGTGCATGGCACATGGACTCGGATGCTGAAGAGGCTTCTGGCAATGCTATCAAGCTTCCAGCATTTGTTTACATAATTGACATACTATAGAAATAATTTTCCAGCGACATGAAATTGTACAATGCTCTGAGCTTTGAGCGTTTGTTTCGTGTGTCTTGCCATCCATGCTCTTTCGGAAACAATAAAAAACTAACTTCCTTGCTAATGCATCTCAGTGATTAGCAGATCAGAGCTAATATTTACATCACAACTGAAGACAAAGTTGTGAGAAGGTGTTAAATTAAAATTGATCCATGCTTTCATTGGCAGCAACGTCCCCCAGCTCTGTCTATATCAACAAGGCATGTTGGGGAAAAAAGTAGCTGTCTGGAGCATGCAACATTCTGTTCATTTTGTGCAGTTCCACTAAAATAGAGCTGAGTGTCCCTGTTCCAAAGATATTAAGTGTGATTACAATAATAGAGGACTGTTGATTAAACAATAAACACACAAATAGAAGGCGGTCACCTTTGCAGTCTCTCTTAAGACTAACTAGTTGGAGAAGATTAAGCAAATAGTTGGAGAAGATTAGGCTCAGAGTTGGATGAGAAGGATAGAGCAAAACCAATCTCCCTTTGTGCAGTCGCACTAAAATGTAGAGACGTTGCCCGTGTGACATTTTAGTACAACTGCACAAAACACTCGTAAGAAAAAAGTGATTTTTGCAGTTCACCAAAAGGTCGCAATAGCAACAAGGTGAAATGGATAGCCCTGTTTGCGAAAAAGAGGTAGAAAGGAAACAATTACTGGCCAATAACAGTTGATGACACATACGATGACAAAAAAGAAGCATATTCCATGTCCTAAGGGAAGATAACAACACAGTTGTGTTTGTCTAAAACGGTGTGAGGACGAGATTGCAATATGGAAAGTACGCCAGACGAGCTATGCTTTCGGCAAAGAACTATGGAAGATCCACATGCAGCGACGTGGGAAGACGGGCAGTGGAGCAAGGCCGGAGGGGATACCCGGGGGTCGTCGGGATGTAACTAGGAGAGCGGCGGTGGGCGGGATCTGCCCATACTGCGGCAGTGAGCAGGTGGCGCCGGCCCTACCGCGTCGGAGCTTGGTCAGAGAGAACGGCAGGTACCGCAGATCGGGACGTGCTGCCTCAGCACTGTCGAATAGAGAAAGATGGACATCCTCCCTTTCCTGGTGGACGGGATGCGGCCGGATCAGTGACCAACGATGAGAGAGAGAGAGAGAGAGGCCACAGCCGCCTTGTGTGAGATACTCTGAAGAGAGACAAACCCAGGCAGGCAGGCTCCATTGTATATAGTGGAGCAGACTACCTTTTTTTCCATAAAAATTGTTTTATATTCCGTGTACGCGCCATTGAGTGATATAACTTTACTTAAAAATAACGCGCCAACGCACCAAGTCGAACTTTGTTTCGTGCACGCATGGTACATGACCTCCATAGATAAACAACCGCTACACGCGTTCAAATTAGCACGTGGGCTGCAATTTCCTATAGAAATGAGCTCCACCGTGTACCCGCCCGGGTGTGGCTGGGCACGAAGCATGAGTACATGCACCTAGGGGTTGTGTGAGAAAGATACAAACATAGAGAGATATAGTGTGTGGGTTCGTGAGTGTCTTTTTTTCTAGGGGGGGGGGTTGAGAAATATAGAAGCAATATATGTGGATGATATTTCAATCAATGTGGATGATATTTCAATTAGAAAATGTAACATATGCAATATGTGTGAAATAGAGTCCTGGATATATCATATATATAGAGGGGGCGATCCATGAGAAGAGAGTTGAGGTATCATCGGGTTGAGGTATCCATAGAATCGAAGAGAGGGATGATGTGTGTGTGTGCTCGTGCGCGATCGATAAAGAGTGCCATCCAATTTGTGTGTGCCCACGTCAAAGTTATAGTGTGGCTGGCCTACTGGAACGTGAGAGGGGACAGGTGCAATTTGTCTCTATGGCATGGATGCCTACCTACAGCGCTCGACTATCGGTGTGTGGTTGGGTGGGGTGGGGGAGACCTAATTAACTATAGAGGTACAATGGCTGGTGTATGTGTGGAGGAGGAGAGAGGCCTACCTTATGTATTGAGGGAGATCGATCAGCATCCATGCATATGTGTAGGAGAGGAATAAGGCTGGGAGAGAGACAGAGCTAGAGTGTTGGAGGGGGTCGTGGTGGAGTTGATTCTAACAAATGGTGGGAGAGGCTTGCTAGACAAACGGAGGGCACGCCTGCAATATCAATAAGAGAGGGGATGGCTGCTTGTCTGTGCACGTGCATGTGAGAGACGGGACATGAGGCATGCACGAATGATGAGGGGGGACGATATGGCGTGGTAAGCAGATGTAACTATATAGGAAGATCAATCGTCCTTTGTCAGATAGAGGAGAGACATAACTTGTGAGGTACGTCGATCAATGGGTGGGGGAAAATAGTTAAAGTCGACCTAGGTATATGTAGGGAGATCGATCGGTATACATGCATGTATGTGTTACAAGCAAATAAGGCGCGGGGAGAAGGATAGAGAGAGAGAGAGAGAGAGAGAGAGATGCAGCTAGGAGGTGGTGCGGGAGGCATACATATCGAGGGGAAAGGAGTGTGCGAGTATGAGATCGATGAAAAGAGGGGTGGGAGTGAGGCATGTACGGTGAGAAGAGAAGAGGGAAAGCTTGTGTTTGTGGTAGGCACACCTGGCTAGGGAGGCATATCGATCGATGTGTGCTGTAAAGAAGGAGCTGGGGGCCTACACACACCGTGCGTGAATGACCTAAAGTGAAAAGATGAATTTGCGCGATGGAGCTAGAGAATGCGGAGGGAGGGTGAGAGGGATGCGGGCGTGTGCATGCACGAGAGAAAGTTAGTGCTAGCTACAAAGATAAGAGGATTGTGTGGGTGGAAAAGATGAATAGAGATCATAATTCATTATAAAAAGTGAATTTGGATATTTGAAGAATTTATCGTACTGTTTTAAACCGACGCATGCGTGAATATATATAACGGTGATACACATGGTGTGGTTATGAACATGTTATACTACATATAATATATTTTATCTCTACTCTTATAAAAACAGAGTTGTTGATGATGGTGTGCCTACCATCCAGCAATATAGGCCGTTCGATTTATATCTGGCGGATAGGAAAGAAACTATGGCAATTTTGAAAAAAGATACCCACACCCCTCTCCACATTTGCAAATAAGGCCTTCCCTCGATCATCTTGATGTTACATGGAACGCATGGGCATCTTGCTAGTACTACATATAATATATAGAACATTGATTATAATATGGGCTAATGTGTGGCTTTTGTAGCTCAGGGCTAAATACTTCTCATAATGTAGGGGGCGGGGCACTATACTTTGTGTGATAAACACGGTGTACATATGGAACATGGTTTAGATTATGAATATATAGTTAGTACATGAAATGTACTATTATTTGGAATCAAGATCAAGTGTATTCAAAAAAATAGAATTCGAGTTCATATAGTACACATAGTTCATATCTATCTCTATAGTAATCATGTGGTGTGTTGTTAAGGTAATACACGAATGATGGTTGAAGTTGGCAACAATCATGATTGTAGATTCTTATTGAAATAGAGAAGCGAATTCAAATTTAGTTCGAATTACAGCGGTAGTATAGACATTTGGAATGCACTAAAATGTTGGTATGAGTAGGTTACATGCATTATACAGCCAACGAAAAAATTTAATTGGACATAACATGTTGGTATGACTAGCTTTGAATAGCATTTGTATAGTAAAAGGGACAATACTCTCTCTTTGTGTGGTGTGAATAGTTTTATTTTTTTGGTTTTTTTTCGTTGAGGGAAGTGCCAATTGATTTGGTACGTACAAGTACAATATTACACGTTAGGCTTGTTCCTAAAATTCAACCCGCACCTTGTTATATCCCGAAAATTCAGATATCATGCTCCCAAAACTGGCGCCTTCACAACCCGCGCCTTGCCCGAAATTACAACGCGCACGAAAACTCCCTCCAGTTGCCAAATCCCGACACGCGACATCCCCCTTCTAACCCTGAGCCGAAAGGGCCGCTAGTTCAAATCTGTGGGGGTACTTTTGTAACACACCCTACATTTTGGACAAGCGCGTCCCTAAGTCATGGTTCCCCCTCCCATCGCCTCATTTTCGCCATTCGAAATTCCAGGCCGCCATAACCTCTCCGCTCCAGCCATGAAACCCCACCCTCCTTCGTCCGCCACCTCACCTCGTCCACCGCAATAGCTCGACGTCCCTCGTCCACCTCCCCGGATGAGGATCCGTCGTCCTCCGCTCCAGCCACCAAACCCCACCCTCCTTCGTCCGCCACCTCACCGTCCTCCACCTCCAAGGAGCTGCTCTAACGATCGCCTCGTCTATCGCGGTTGCTCCATCCCCACAGTGCCGCCTTAACCTGCTCCACCGGAACCGCAGCATCCTCACCGACTCCTCGGACGAAGCCGAGGCCTACTCGGCGCTACCAAAGAGGTTGTACAGTCGTCGCATCGCACCTTCTCCTTAACTCCACTTCCCGGCTGCTACCTCTTGAGCACTGCGTTGGTTTTCCCTTCAAGAGGAAAGGGTGATGCAGTAAAGTAGCGTAAGTATTTCCCTCAGTTTTTGAGAACCAAGGTATCAATCCAGTAGGAGACCACGCTCGAGTCCCACGCACCTACACAAACAAATAAGAACCTTGCAACCAACGCGATAAAGGGGTTGTTAATCCCTTCACGGCCACTTGCAAAAGTGAGATCTGATAGAGATGATAAGATAATATTTTTGGTATTTTTATGATAAAGACTAAAAGTAAAGAAAGCAAAATAAACGGCGCCAGAAATAGCTTGTTGACGGGAGATTAATATGATGGAAAATAGACCCGGGGGCCATAGGTTTCACTAGTGGCTTCTCTCAAGATAGCATAAGTATTACGGTGGGTGAACAAATTACTGTCGAGCAATTGATATAATTGAGAATAGTTATGAGAATATATAGGTATGATCATGTATATAGGTATCACGTCCGTGACAAGTAGACCGACTCCTGCCTGCATCTACTACTATTACTCCACACATCGACTGCTATCCAGCATGCATCTAGAGTATTAAGTTCATAAGTACAGAGTAACGCTTTAAGCAAGATGACATGATGTAGAGGGATAAACTCGTGCAATATGATATAAACCCCATCTTTTTATCCTCGATGGCAACAATACAATACGTGTCGTTTCCCCTGCTGTCACTGGGATCGAGCACCGCAAGATTGAACCCAAAGCTAAGCACTTCTCCCATTGCAAGAAAGATTAATCTAGTAGGCCAAACCAAACTGATAATTCGAGAGACTTGCAAAGATAACCAATCATACATAAAAGAATTCAGAGGATATTCAAATATTATTCATAGATAATCTTGATCATAAACCCACAATTCATCGGATCTCGACAAAGACACCGCAAAAGAAGAGTTACATCAAATAGATCTCCAAGAGAATCGAGGAGAACTTTGTATTGAGATCCAAAGAGAGAGAGGAATTCATCTAGCTAATAACTATGGACCCGAAGGTCTGAGGTAAACTACTCACACATCATCGGAGAGGCCATGGTGTTGATGTAGAAGCCCTCCGTGATCAATGCCCCTCCAGTGGAGCGTCGGAAAAGGCCCCAAGATGGGATCTCACGGGCACAGAAGGTTGCGGCGGTGGAAATAGGGTTTTGGCTCCGTATCTGATGTTTCCAGGGAATATGAGTATATATAGGCGAAGGAGGTCGGTCAGGAGAGCTACGAGGGGCCCACGAGGGTGGAGGGCGCGCCTAGGGGGTAGGCACGCCCCCTGCATCCTGGCCTCCTCGTTGATTGCTTGACGTCCACTCCAAGTCCTCTGGATCACGTTTGTTCCGAAAATCACGTTCCCGAAGGTTTCATTCCGTTTGGACTCCGTTTGATATCCTTTTCCTTCGAAACACTGAAATAGGCAAAAAAACAGCAATTTGGACTGGGCCTCCGGTTAATAGGTTAGTCCCAAAAATAATATAAAAGTGTATAATAAAGCCCATTAAACGTCCAAAACAGAATATATAATAGCATGGAACAATAAAAAATTATAGATACGTTGGAGACGTATCAAGCATCCCCAAGCTTAATTCCTGCTCGTCCTCGAGTAGGTAAATGATAAAAACAGAATTTTTTGATGTGGAATGCTACTTGGCATAATTTTCAATGTAATTCTATTATTTGTGGCATGAATATTCAGATCCGAAAGATTCAAGATAAAAGTTTAATATTGACATAAAAGTAATAATACTTCAAGCATACTAACTAAGCACTTATGTCTTCTCAAAATAACATGGCCAAAGAAAGTTCATCCCTACAAAATCATATAGTTTGGTCATGCTCCATTTTCGTCACATAAGAATGCTCTCATCATGCACAACCCCGATGACAAGCCAAGCAATTGTTTCATACTTTAGTAATCTCAATCTTTTTTCAAGTTTCACGCAATATATGTGCGTGAGCCATGGATATAGCACTATGGGTGGAATAGAATATGATGATGGGGGTTATATGGAGAAGACAACAAAGGAGAAAGTCTCACATTGACGCAGCTAATCAACGAGCTAGGGAGATGCCCATCGATTGATGGCAATGCAAGGAGTAGGGATTGCCATGCAACGGATGCACTAGAGCTATAAATGCATGGAAGCTCAACAAAAGAAACTAAGTGGGTGTGCATCCAACTTGCTTGCTCACGAAGACCTAGGGCATTTGAGGAAGCCATTGTTGGAATATACAAGCCAAGTTCTATAATGAAAAATTCCCACTAGTATATGAAAGTGACAAAACAAGAGACTCGCTATCATAAAGATCATGGTGCTACTTTGAAGCACAAGTGTGGAAAAAAGGATAGTCGCATTGTCCCCCTTTTTTTCTTTTTTTTCTCCTTTTTTTTTCTTTTGGGCCTTTCCTTTTTTATTTGGCATTTCTCCTTTTTTCTATTTGGGACATTGCTCTATGAATGATGATCATCACACTTCTATTTATTTACAACTCAATGATTACAACTCGATACTAGAACAAAGTATGACTCTATATGAGCGCCTCCGGCGGTGTACCGGGATGGGCAATGAATCAAGAGTGACATGTATGAAATAATATGCATGGTGGTTTTGCCACAAATACGATGTCAACTACATGATCATGCAAGGCAATATGACAATGATGAAACGTGTCATGATAAACGGAACGGTGGAAAGTTGCATGGCAATATATCTCGGAATGGCTATGGAAATGCCATAATAGGTAGGTATGGTGGCTGTCTTGAGGAAGATATAAGGAGGTTCATGTGTGATAGAGCGTATCGTATCACGGGGTTTGGATGCACCGGCGAAGTTTGCACCAACTCTCAAGGTGAGAAAGGGCAATGCACGGTACCGAAGAGGCTAGCAATGATGGAAAGGTGAGAGTGCGTATAATCCATGGACTCAACATTAGTCATAAAGAACTCACATACTTATTGCAAAAATCTACAAGTCATCAAAAACCAAGCACTACGTGCATGCTCCTAGGGGATAGATTGGTAGGAAAAGACCATCGCTCATCCCAGCCGCCACTCATAAGGAGGACAATCAAAGAACACCTCATGTTTAAAATTTGTTACACAACGTTTACCATACGTGCATGCTACAGGACTTGCAAACTTCAACACTAGTATTTCTCAAATTCACAATTACTCAACTAGCACAACTTTAATATTACTACCTCCATATCTCAAAACAATCATCAAGCATCAAACTTTTCTTAGTATTCAACGCACTTATAAGAAAGTTTTTACTAATCTTGGATGCCTATCATATTAGGACTAATTTCACAATTTAAACAAATTACCATGCTGTTTTGTAGGACTCTCAAAATGATATAAGTGAAGCATGAGAGAACAATAGTTTCTGTAAAACAAAACCACCACCGTGCTCTAAAAGATATAAGTGAAGCACTAGAGCAAAAATTATATAGCTCAAAAGATATAAGTGAATCACATAGAGTATTCTAATAAATTCTGAATCATGTGAGTCTCTCTCAAAAGTGTATTCAGTGAGGAAGATTGTGGTAAACTAAAAACAAAGACTCAAATCATACAAGACGCTCCAAGCAAAACACATATCATGTGGTGAATAAAAATATAGCTCCAAGTAAAGTTACCGATGGACTAAGACGAAAGAGGGGATGCCTTCTGGGGCATCCCCAAGCTTTGGCTTTTTGGTGTCCTTGGATTTACCTTGGGGTGCCTTGGGCATCCCCAAGCTTAGGATCTTGCCACTCCTTGTTCCATAATCCATCAAATCCTTACCCAAAACTTGAAAACTTGACAACACAAAACTTAACAGAAAATCTCGTGAGCTCCGTTAGCGAAAGAACACAAAACACCACTTCAAGGTACTGTATTGAACTCATTCTTTATTTATATTGGTGTTAAACCTACTGTATTCCAACTTCTCTATGGTTTATAAACTATTTTACTAACCATAGACTCGTCAAAATAAGCAAACAATACACGAAAAACAGAATCTGTCAAAAACAGAATAGTCTGTAGTAATCTGTAACTAACGCAAACTTCTGGAACTCTAAAAATTCTACCAAAATAGGACGACCTAAATATTTTTTTTATTGATCTGCTGCAATTGGAATCAGTATTTTATCACGTTCTGGTAATTTGTAACAATTGTTTCCGTGAACAGAAAGTTTCTGGAATTTTCAGCAAGATCAAATAATTATCATCCAAGAAGATCCTATAGGCTTTACTTGGCACAAACACTAATTAAAACACAAAAACAAATATAACCAGAGGCTAGATCAAAGATTTATTCCTAACAGGAGCGAAAAGCAAAAAACTAAAATAAAATTGGGTTGCCTCCCAGCAAGCGCTATCGTTTAACGCCCCTAGCTAGGCATAAAAACAAGGATAGATCTAGGTATTGCCGTCTTTGGTAGGCAATTCTTCAATAAGACGCCTATAACCCCTAGGAGTTTCTTCCTTTTTATTAATAATCAAACTTCTAGGCACGAAATAAAAAAAATCATTTGTAGCAAAAGGTTCCTTAAGGATAGCGAAAAAGTTGGGTTGAACACTTATGGATTTGAGGTCCGCATTTCCCTTACTAGAAGTTTCACCCTTATTTTTAGGAACATAGATCAATTCGGCAATCTTAGCATTAGAAGGAGTGTTTTTCACGGAAGAAAAGGCAGATCCTAGGTTGGTAATAATATCTTCAGTTTTATCAATTCTAGTGGAATCTTGATCTATCTTTTCATTAACCATAGGTTCCTTTTCCTTAATAAATTTAAGAGCAACTCCTACCTTAGATCCGTATTGGGTAATTTGGTTATGGATATTTCTATAAAAAAATTCAATCAACTCTACGGTGGCAACTTAATTTTCAATAATTTCAAGCCGTTGCATCACATGTTCCAAAGTTAAAATAGTTCCGTTAACCAAAAGAGGTGGGGGGCAAACAAATCTATCATAGCATTATAAGAATCAAAAGTATGGCTACCCAAGAAATTTCCTTCGGTAATGGTATCAAGAATATATCTATTCCAAGGAGTGATGCCTATATAAAAATTGCGAAGAAGAACGGAAGTAGATTGCTTCCTAGTAGATCTATTTTGCGCATTGCAAATTCTGTACCAAGCATCTTTTAGATTTTCTCCCTCCCGTTGTTTAAAATTAAGAACTTCATTCTCGGGAGACAAAGGAGTAGATAAAGGACTAGCCATGATGGCACACGGGACACAAAAAGGCAGGTGAACGAAAGAAGAGAAAAAAAGGGCGAATAAAACGGCAAGGGTGAAGTGGGGGAGAGGAAAACGAGAGGCAAATGGCAAATAATGTAATGCGAGGGATAAGAGTTTTTGATGGGTACTTGGTATGTCTTGACTTGTGCGTAGACTCCCCGGCAACGGCGCCAGAAATCCTTCTTGCTACCTCTTGAGCAGTGTGTTGGTTTTCCCTTGAAGAGGAAAGGGTGATGCAGTAAAGTAGCGTAAGTATTTCCCTCAGTTTTTGAGAACCAAGGTATCAATCCAGTAGGAGACCATGCTCGAGTCCCACACACCTACACAAACAAATAAGAACCTTGCAACCAATGCGATAAAGGGGTTGTCAATCCCTTCACGGCCACTTGCAAAAGTGAGATCTGATAGAGATGATAAGATAATATTTTTGGTATTTTTATGATAAAGACTAAAAGTAAATAAAGAAAAATAAACGGCGCCAGAAATAGCTTGTTGACGGGAGATTAATATGATGGAAAATAGACCCGGGGGCCATAGGTTTCACTAGTGGCTTCTCTCAAGATAGCATAAGTATTACGGTGGGTGAACAAATTACTGTCGAGCAGTTGATAGAATTGAGCATAGTTATGAGAATATCTAGGTATGATCATGTATATAGGCATCATGTCCGTGACAAATGGACCGACTCCTGCCTGCATCTACCACTATTACTCCAAACATCGACCGCTATCCATCATGCATCTAGAGTCTTAAGTTCATAAGAACAGAGTAATGCTTTAAGCAAGATGACATGATGTAGAGGGATAAACTGATGCAATATGATATAAACCCCATCTTTTTATCCTCAATGGCAACAATGCAATACGTGTCGTTTCCCCTGCTGTCACTGGGATGGAGCACCGCAAGATTGAACCCAAAGCTAAGCACTTCTCCCATTGCAAGAAAGATCAATCTTGTAGGCCAAACCAAACTGATAATTCGAAGAGACTTGCAAAGATAACCAATCATACATAAATGAATTCAGAGGAGATTCAAATATTGTTCATAGATAATCTTGATCATAAACCCACAATTCATCGGATCTCGACAAACACACCGCAAAAGAAGAGTTACATCAAATAGATGTCCAAGAGAATCGAGGAGAACTTTGTATTGAGATCCAGAGAGAGAGAGAGAAGAAGCCATCTAGCTAATAACTATGGACCCGAAGGTCTGAGGTAAACTACTCACACATCATCAGAGAGGCTATGGTGTTGATGTAGAAGCCCTCCGTGATCAATGCCCCCTCCGGCGGAGCGCCGGAAAAGGCCCGAAGATGGGATCTCACGGGTACAGAAGGTTGCGGCGGTGGAAATAGGGTTTTGGCTCCATATCTGATGTTTCCAGGGTATATGAGTATATATAGGCGAAGGAGGTCGGTCAGGAGAGCTACGAGGGGCCCACGAGGGTGGAGGGCGTGCCCAGGGGGTAGGCGCGCCCCCTGCCTCGTGGCCTCCTTGTTGATTGCTTGACGTCCACTCCAAGTCCTCTGGATCACATTTGTTCCAAAAATCATGTTCCCGAAGGTTTCATTCCGTTTGGACTCCGTTTGATATCATTTTCCTTCGAAACACTAAAATAGTTAAAAAACAGCAATTTGGGCTGGTCCTCCAGTTAATAGGTTAGTCCCAAAAATAATATAAAAGTGTATAAGAAAGCCCATTAACAGTCCAAAATAGAATATATAATAGCATGAAACAATCAAAAATTATAGATACGTTGGAGACGTATCACCGGCGCCGACGGTGCTCCACCCGCACCCCCATGGAGCGGCTACCATGAAGCCAGCTCCGCGGGCGACATCTCCACGGCGGCTCTCCCCCAGTGCGATGCCCCTTCAGCGGCGGCGTCCATACCAGTCAGATCTGCTGCTGCTGCTCCGACTCTCACTCGCTCGTTCGCGCTGCTGCTGCTCCAGCTCTCGCTCGCTCGCGCAGCAGCTGCTGCTCCGGCTCGCTCACTCGCGCTGTTGCTGCTGCTGCTCAGGCTCTCGCTCGCGCTGCTGCTGCTACTCCGGCTCTCGCTCGCTCGCGCTGCTGCTGCTACTCCGGCTCTCGCTCGCTCGCGCTGCTGCTGCTACTCCCCCCTTGCTCGTGCTGCTGCTCTGCTCCGGAGTTAAGGAAGAACCACCCGCAGCGGGGAGGGGGCTCGCTGGAGAGGTATCGCACTATCTATCTTAGGGTTCAGGGTGGGGGCGGTGGTCGCCGGCGGTGGGGGGCGCGGTGGTGGGGTCGTGGCGTGGGGATTGCCGGAGAAAAAGCTCGGCGCGGGGGAGGGGGGCTAGAGGACTGGCCGGGGAGATGGCGGACCGGCGATGGGAAGTTGTTTCGGGGCAGCGGACCGGCGGTGGGGAGTTGTTTCGGGACGGCGAGGCGGCACGGGTGCCGGCGATTCGGCCGGTGGTAGCTGGCGGCTCAGGGGGGTGCAGGTTGAAGATGAACTGCAGGCCCTCCCTAAACTACATGTCAAGTGCCTCTCTGCTACAATTGCATTCAGTTTCAACAGTAACATTCAGATTCCACAGTAAATTTCACTTTCGATAGTTAAGTTCAGAGTCAACAGTTTTTACCTCATCCGTTGTAGTCAGGTAGTTTTTGGTGATGTAAATTTTACATCTATTTTACATCATCTATTGGAGAAGCTATTAGAATCCCACTTGATATTAACGATGTCTGTCTTGTGCTGCTTCAGCCTTGATGTCTTATGGCTCACCGGAGCTGCTCCAACGACAGAACGATCCATCACAACAGAGCAGTGCCATGGACGCCGTCTACAGATTCCTCATATCTTCCTTCACACCTCCGACAGCCACCTCTGCCTCAACTTCTTCAGCGACCAACCCAATGATGCCGAGGTCAACACGGCTACGGCAAAGAGGTTGTACACTTGTTGCATCACTTATTACTCTACATTCATGTCGATCCATTAGGGCTATTTTGGTTCAACGAAAAAACATAACAATAGGAAATTTTCCTATGGCACTCTACTATTCAATTGTTCATGCATTTTGTTGAAAGGAATGGAGCAAAACATCCACCTGGACCTACTTTTCAAAATCCTATGCATGAAAACAAGACCAAGTGCATTAGTGGAAAAATAACATTCTAACTGTACACGCTTTCATATGGTTTCACTTTATTTTGGCCATGTTTCTTTGCCTTCCTCTGCTCTTCCAATTCCTGTGAACCAAACACCCAAGTTAACAGAAATCCTGTGTTTAGAAATGCTCTGTTTACCATGTGCATTCCTATCCTATTCTGGTGTTTTTCCTATCCCTGCGTTTTTAGAATTATGCAAGCCAAATGAGCCCTTACAGAATTACTTCAGTTACAGGTAGGTGTCGAAGGAAACTTTGTGTGGTTTGTCCTGCTCCTGCCGCGATGTCGTACACCTCACCTGAGCTGCTCCATCGACAGAAGCATCCACCAAACCAGACACCACGACTCCTAACTGTCTTTCGCCGCCTCAGATGTCCATCCCTGCCACCGGCACCCACCGCAACGGCATCACCGTCATCGACTCAGCAGATGAACCTGAGGAGTACACGGGTCCACAAGTGAGGTCGCTCTCTTTTGTTTCTGCTTATGTTATGCATTGCTTAAAATTACCTGCTACTGTATCGTCTTGTTCACCTCTTAGACTCCATGACAGGTCCAAACTAATGTTCAAACTTGAGTTCTAAATTAGTTGTGGGGCACATATCGAGGCAACAATGAATAGTATCTCTATCTAATATCTGGTTCACCTAGGGTATGCCTATGTTGTTCATCTAGGGTGGGCACCAAATAATAAAGCAATCATCATATGTCTTTTTTTAAATTAAAGCAATCATCAGCCTGCTGTCATTATTTTTGGATCCATCCACTGGTTGTTACCATCACTCTAGTTTTCTGCATGCTCTCCTTAAATAATCTCACCATATGTACACAGTCATGCTGAACATGTAGAGAAAAAGAGAAAAGTTTTGCGCGGCAATACAATGTCATGCAGACATCGCTCCATGGTGGGTTCAATGGAAAACCCTCCCCCCTCTCCAGATTGTAATCCAGAGGAAGATATCTGTTCTGAGGCGGATGCAGACGCAGCTGACCTCTCCAATTTACCCCCAAGGTGTTTGCTCTACCTTGGCATGATGATGTTAGTCATATCATGCATATGTTGCCTTGCAATGCCTACTTTTGACATCATATATGTCATCTGCTTAGTATAGACATGTTCTGTAATGCCACCTGTTTAGTTTCTATATCATATATGGGAATTATGCAGTCTCATGCCTTATAACCAGCCATAATATGTGTGAAATGTGCAATGCCATCCTGTTTAACTAGGCATCATATATTTGAATAATATCTTGCCCATCCTTTTCTTCATTACATTTCCATTTGTCGACAATGTTTGTACATTAAACTACTCTTCCTATGAATCAGCCATTTGGGTGGGAGATGGAAAAATCTGGAGTGAAAACAAGGCCTTCAGAGCAGACAATGCTACCTATCGAAGCAGATCTCTTGTTGGGTGCCGATAGCTCCTCAGAGATGGATTTAGAGACAGATGGCCAGTCCTATTCCCCCACCGAGGTATATGCTCTAAGTTGGAATGGTTATACTGAAGGAAATATGCCCTAGAGGCAATAATAAAGTTATTATTTATTTCCTTATATCATGATAAATGTTTATTATTCATGCTAGAACTGTATCAACCGGAAACTTGATACATGTGTGAATACATAGACAAAAAGAGTGTCACTAGTATGCCTCTACTTGACTAGCTCGTTGATCAAAGATGGTTATGTTTCCTAGCCATGACATGAGTTGTCATTTGATTAACAGGATCACATCATTAGGAGAATGATGTGATTGACTTGACCCATTCCGTTAGCTTAGCACTCGATCGTTTAGTATGTTGCTATTGCTTTCTTCATGACTTATACATGTTCCTATGACTATGAGATTATGCAACTCCCGTTTACCGGAGGAACACTTTGTGTGCTACCAAACGTCACAACGTAACTGGGTGATTATAAAGGTGCACTACAGGTGTCTCCAAAGGTACTTGTTGGGTTGGCGTATTTCGAGATTAGGATTTGTCACTCCGATTGTCGGAGAGGTATCTCTGGGCCCACTCAGTAATACACATCACTATAAGCCTTGCAAGCATTGTGACTAATGAGTTAGTTGCGGGATGATGTATTACGGAACGAGTAAAGAGACTTGCCAGTAACGAGATAGAACTAGGTATCGAGATACCGACGATCGAATCTCGGGCAAGTAACATACCGATGACAAAGGGAACAACGTATGTTGTTATGCGGTCTAACCGATAAAGATCTTCGTAGAATATGTGGGAACCAATATGAGCATCTAGGTTCCGCTATTGGTTATTGACCGGAGAGGTATCTCGGCCATGTCTAGATAGTTCTCGAACCCGTAGGGTCCGCACGCTTAACGTTACGATGACAATTATATTATGAGTTTATATGTTTTGATGTACCGAAGGTTGTTCGGAGTCCAGGATGTGATCACGGACATGACGAGGAGTCTCGAAATGGTCGAGACATAAAGATTGATATATTGGAAGCCTATGTTTGGACATCGGAAGTGTTCTGGGTGAAATCTGGATTTTTCCGGAGTACCGGGAGGTTACCGGAACCCCCCGGTAACTCAATGGGCCTTATTGGGCCTAGGTGGAAGAGAGGAGAGGAGGCCAGGACAGGGCCGCGCGCCCGTCCCCCCAGTCCGAATAGGACAAGGAGAGGGGGCCGGCGGCCCCCCTTCATTCCTCCCCTCCACCTTTTCCCCCTTTCTCTCCTAGTCCAACATGGAAAAGGGGGAGTCCTACTCCCGGTAGGAGTAGGACTCCTCCTGGCGCACCTCTCCCTTAGGCCGGCCGAACCCCCCCTTGCACCTTTATATACGGGGGCAGGGGGACACCTCTCTAGACACAATTGATCATTGATCTCTTAGCCGTGTGCGGTGCCCCCTCCACCATATTACACCTCGATAATATCGTAGTGGTGCTTAGGCGAAGCCCTGCGTCGGTAGAACATCAACATTGTCACCACGCCGTCGTGCTGAGGAATCTCTCCCTCAACACTCGGCTGGATCGGAATTCGAGGGACGTCATCGAGCTGAACGTGTGCTGAACTCGGAGGTGCCGTGCGTTCGGTACTTGATCGGTCGGATCGTGAAGACGTACGACTACATCAACCGCGTTGTGTCAACGCTTCTGCTTTCGGTCTACGAGGGTACGTGGACAACACTCTCCCCTCTCGTTGCTATGCATCACCATGATCTTGCGTGTGCGTAGGAATTTTTTTTAAATTACTACGTTCCCCAACAGTGGCATCCGAGCCAGGTTTTATGCGTTGATGTTATATGCACGAGTAGAACACAAGTGAGTTGTGGGCGATATAAGTCACACTGCTTACCAGCATGTCATATTTTGGTTCGGCGGTATTGTGAGATGAAGCGGCCTGGACCGACATTACGCGTACGCTTACGCGAGACTGGTTTCACCGTTGCGAGCACTCGTTGCTTAAAGGTGACTGGCGGGTGTCTGTCTCTCTCACTTTAGTTGAACCTAGTATGGCTACGCCCGGTCCTTGCAAAGGTTAAAACAGCACCAACTTGACAAACTATCGTTGTGGTTTTGATGCGTAGGTAAGAACGGTTCTTGCTAAGCCCGTAGCAGCCACGTAAAACTTGCAACAATAAAGTAGAGGACGTCTAACTTGTTTTTGCAGGGCATGTTGTGATGTGATATGGTCAAGACGTGATGCTATATTTTATTGTATGAGATGATCATGTTTTGTAACCGAGTTATCGGCAACTAGCAGGAGCCATGTGGTTGTCGCTTTATTGTATGCAATGCAATCGCCATGTAATTGTTTTACTTTATCACTATGCGGTAGCGATAGTCGTAAAAGCAATAGTTGGCGAGACGACAACGATGCTACGATGGAGATCAAGGTGTCGCGCCGGTGACGATGGTGATCATGACGGTGCTTCGGAGATGGAGATCACAAGCACAAGATGATGATGGCCATATCATATCACTTATATTGATTGCATGTGATGTTTATCTTTTATGCATCTTATCTTGCTTTGATTGACGGTAGCATTATAAGATGATCTCTGACTAAAATTTCAAGATAAAAGTGTTCTCCCTGAGTATGCACCGTTGCCAAAGTTCGTCGTGCCCAGACACCATGTGATGATCGGGTGTGATAAGCTCTACGTCCATCTACAATGGGTGCAAGCCAGTTTTGCACACGCAGAATACTCAGGTTAAACTTGACGAGCCTAGCATATGCAGATATGGCCTCGGAACACTGAGACCGAAAGGTCGAGCGTGAATCATATAGCAGATATGATCAACATAGTGATGTTCACCATTGAAAGCTACTCCATTTCACGTGATGATCGGTTATGGTTTAGTTGATATGGATCACGTGATCACTTAGAGGATTAGAGGGATGTCTATCTAAGTGGGAGTTCTTAAGTAATATGATTAATTGAACTTAAATTTATCATGAACTTAGTCCTGATAGTATTTTGCAAATTATGTTGTAGATCAATAGCTCGCATTGTTGCTTCCCTGTGTTTATTTTTGATATGTTCCTAGAGAAAAATTATGTTGAAAGATGTTAGTAGCAAAGATGCAGATTGGATCCGTGATCTGAGGATTATCCTCATTGCTGCACAGAAGAATTATGTCCTTGATGCACCGCTAGGTGACAGACCTATTGCAGGAGCAGATGCAGACGTTATGAACGTTTGGCTAGCTCAATATGATGACTACTTGACAGTTTAGTGCACCATGCTTAACGGCTTAGAATCGGGACTTCAAAGACGTTTTGAATGTCATGGACCATATGAGATGTTCCAGGAGTTGAAGTTAATATTTCAAGCAAATACCCGAGTTGAGAGATGTGAAGTCTCCAACAAGTTCTATAGCTAAAAGATGGAGGAGAATAGCTCAAGCAGTGAGCATGTGCTTAGATTGTCTGGGTACTACAATCGCTTGAATCAAGTGGGAGTTAATCTTCCAGATAAAATAGTGATTGACAGAATTCTCTAGTCACCATCACCAAGATAGTAGAACTTCGTGATGAACTATAGTATGCAAGGGATGATGAAAGTAACTCCCGAGCTCTTCGTGATGCTGAAATCGACGAAGGTAGAAATCAAGAAAAAGATCAAGTGTTGATGGTTGACGAGACCACTAGTTTCAAGAAAAGGGCAAAGGGAAGAAGGGGAACTTCAAGAAGAACGGCAAGCAAGTTGCTGCTCAAGTGAAGAAGCCTAAGTTTGGTCCTAAGCCTGAGACTAAGTGCTTCTACTGCAAAGGGACTGGTCACTGGAAGCGGAACTACCCCAAGTATTTGGTGGATAAGAAGGATGGCAAAGTGAACAAAGGTATATTGGATATACATGTTATTGATGTGTACTTTACTAGTGTTTATAGCAACCCCTTGGCATTTGATACTGGTTCAGTTGCTAAGAGTAGTAACTCAAAACGGGAGTTGCAGAATAAACATAGACTAGTAAAAGGCGAGGTGACGATGTGTGTTGGAAGTAGTTCCAAGATTGATATGATCATCATCGCACACTCCCTATACTTTCGGGATTAGTGTTGAAACTAAATAAGTGTTATTTGGTGTTTGCGTCGAGCATGAATATGATTTGATCATGTTTGTTGCGATACGGTTATTCATTCAAATTAGAGAATAATTGTTGTTCTATTTACATGAATAAAACCTTCTATGGTCATACACCCAATAAAATGGTTTGTTGGATCTCGATCATAGGGATACACATATTCATAATAATGAAGCCAAAAGATGCAAAGTTAATAATGATAGTGCAACTTATTTGTGGCACTGCCGTTTAGGTCATATTGGTGTTAAGCGCATGAAGAAACTCCATAATGATGGGATTTTGGAATCACTTGATTATGAATCACTTGATGCTTGCGAACCATGCCTCATGGGCAAGATGACTAAAACGCCGTTCTCCGGAACTATGGAGAGAGCAACAAATTTGTTGGAAGTCATACATACAGATGTATGTGGTCCGATGAATATTGAGGCTCGTAGCAGGTATCATTAATTTCTGACCTTCACAGATGATTTGAGCAGATATGGGTATATCTACTTAATGAAACAGAAGTCTGAAACATTTGAAAAGTTCATATAATTTCAGAGTGAAGTGGAAAATAATCGTAACAAGAAAATAAAGTTTCTACGATCTGATCGTGGAGAAGAGTATTTGAGTTACGAGTTTGGCCTTCAGTAAAAACAATGTGAAATAGTTTCACTACTCACGCCACCTGGAACACCACAGTGTAATGGTGTGTCCGAACATCATAACCGTACTTTATTAGATATGGTGCAATATATGCTGTCTCTTACCGATCTACCACTATCATTTTGGGGTTATGCATTAGAGACAGCTACATTCACGTTAAATAGGGTACCATCTAAATCCGTTGAGACGACATCTTATGAACTATGGTTTGGCAAGAAACCAAAGTTGTCGTTTCTTAAAGTTTGGGGTTGCGATGCTTATGTGAAAAGGTTTCATCCTGATAAGCTCAAACCCAAATCGGAGAAATGTGTCTTCATAGGATACCCAAAGGAGACAGTTGGGTACACCTTCTATCACAGATCCGAAGGCAAGACATTCGTTGCTAAGAATGGATCCTTTCTAGAGAAGGAGTTTGTCTCGAAAGAAGTGAGTGGGAGGAAAGTAGAACTTGATGAGGTAATTGTACCTGCTTATTGAAAAGTAGTTCATCGCAGAAACCAGTTTCTGTGATGCCTATACCAATTAGTGAGGAAGTTAATGATGATGATCATGGAACTTCAGATCAAGTTATTACTGAACCTTGTAGGTCAACCAGAGTAAGATCCGCACCTGAGTGGTACGGTAATCCTGTTCTGGAGGTTATGTTACTAGACCATGACGAACCTACGAACTATGAAGAAGCGATGGTGAGCCCAGATTCCGCAAAATGGCTTGAGGCCATGAAATCTGAGATGGGATCCATGTATGAGAACAAAGTATGGACTTTGATTGACTTGACCAATGATCGGCGAGCCATAAAAAATAAATGGATCTTCAAGAGGAAGACGGACGCTGATAGTAGTGTTACTATCTACAAAGCTAGACTTGTTGGAAAAAGGTTTTTGACAAAGTTCAAAGTGTTGAATACGATGAGATTTTCTCACTCGCAGCGATGCTTAAGTCTGTCCGAATCATGTTAGCAATTGCCGCATTTTATGAAATCTGGCAAATGGATAAACAAAACTGCATTCCTTAATGGATTCATTAAAGAAGAGTTGTATATGATGCAACCAGAAGGTATTGTCAATCCTAAAGGTGCTAACAAAATATGCAAACTCTAGCGATCCATCTATGGACTGGTGCAAGCATCTCGGAGTTGGAATATACGCTTTGATAAGTTGATCAAAGGATATAGTTTTATACAGACTTGCGATGAAGCCTGTATTTACAAGAAAGTGAGTGGGAGCACTACAACATTTCTGATAAGTATATGTGAATGACATATTGTTGATCGGAAATAATGTAGAATTATTCTGCAAAGCATAAAGGAGTGTTTGAAAGGAGTTTTTCAAAGAAAGACCTCGGTGAAGCTGCTTACATATTGAGCATCGAGATCTATAGAGATAGATCAAGACGCTTTATAAGTTTTTTCAATGAGTACATACCTTAACAAGATTTTGAAGTGGTTCAAAATGGAACAGTCAAAGAAAGAGTTTCTTGCCTGTGTTACAAGGTGTGAAATTGAGTAAGACTCAAAGCCCGACCACGGCAGAAGATAGAAAGAGAATGAAAGTCATTCCCTATGCCTTGGCCATAGGTTCTATAAAGTATGCCATGCTGTGTACCAGATCTATTGTATACCCTACACTGATTTTGGCAAGGGAGTACAATAGTGATCTAGGAGTAGCTCACTGGACAGCGGTCAAAATTATCCTTAGTGGAATAAGGATATGTTTCTCGATTATGGAAGTGACAAAAAGTTCGTCGTAAGGGGTTACGTCGATGCAAGTTTTGACACTAATCTAGATGACTCTAAGTCTCGGTCTAGATACATATTGAAAGTGGGAACAATTAGCTAAGAGTAGCTCCGTGCAGAGCATTGTAGACATAGAAATTTGCAAAATACTTACGGATCTGAATGTGACAGACCCGTTGACTAAAATTATCTCACAATCAAAAACATGATCACACCTTAGTACACTTTGGGTGTTAATCACATAGTGATGTGAACTAGATTATTGACTCTAGTAAACCCTTTGGGTGTTGGTCAGATGACGATGTGAACTATGGGTGTTAATCACATGGTGATGTGAACTATTGATGTTAAATCACATGGCGATGTGAACTAGATTATTGACTCTAGTGCAAGTGGGAGACTGAAGGAAATATGCCCTAGAGGCAATAATAAAGTATTATTTATTTCCTTATATCATGATAAATGTTTATTATTCATGCTAGAATTGTATTAACCGGAAACATAATACATGTGTGAATACATAGACAAACAAAGTGTCACTAGTATGCCTCTACTTGACTAGCTCGTTGATCAAAGATGGTTATGTTTCCTAGCCATAGACATGAGTTGTCATTTGATTAACGGGATCACCTCATTAGGAGAATGACGTGATTGACTTAACCCATTCCGTTAGCTTAGCACTCGATCGTTTAGTATGTTGCTATTGCTTTCTTCATGACTTATACATGTTCCTATGACTATGAGATTATGCAACTACCGTTTACCGGAGGAACACTTTGTGTGCTACCAAACGTCACAACGTAACTGGGTGATTATAAAGGTGCTCTACAGGTGTCTCCAAAGGTACTTCTTGGGTTGGCGTATTTCAAGAGTAGGATTTGTCACTCTGAGTGTCGGAGAGGTATCTCTGGGCCCACTCAGTAATACACATCACTATAAGCCTTGCAAGCATTGTGACTAATGAGTTAGTTGCGGGATGATGTATTACGGAACGAGTAAAGAGACTTGCCGGTAACGAGATTGAACTAGGTATCGAGATACCGACGATTGAATCTCGGGCAAGTAACATACCGATGACAAAGGGAACAACGTATGTTGTTATGCGGTCTGACCGATAAAGATCTTCGTAGAATATGTGGGAACCAATATAAGCATCCAGGTTCCGCTATTGGTTATTGACTGGAGAGGTATCTCGGTCATGTCTAGATAGTTCTCGAACCCGTAGGGTCCGCACGCTTAACGTTACGATGACAGTTATATTATGAGTTTATATGTTTTGATGTACCGAAGGTTGTTCCGAGTCCCGGATGTGATCACGGACATGACGAGGAGTCTCGAAATGGTCGAGACATAATGATTGATATATTGGAAGCCTATGTTTGGACATCGGAAGTGTTCCGGGTGAAATCGGGATTTTTCCGGAGTACCGGGAGGTTACCGGAACCCCCCGGTAACTTAATGGGCCTTATTGGGCCTAGGTGGAAGAGAGGAGAGGAGGCCAGGGCAGGGCCGCGCGCCCCTCCCCCCAGTCCGAATAGGACAAGGAGAGGGGGGCGGCGCCCCCCCCTTCCTTCCTCCCCTCCACCTTTTCCCCCTTTCTCCTAGTCCAACATGGAAAAGGGGGGAGTCCTACTCCCGGTAGGAGTAGGACTCCTCCTGGCGCGCCTCTCCCTTAGGCCGGCCGAACCCCCCTTGCACCTTTATATACGGGGGCAGGGGGCACCTCTCTAGACACAATTGATCATTGATCTCTTAGCCGTGTGCGGTGCCCCCCTCCACCATATTACACCTCGATAAGATCGTAGCGGTGCTTAGGCGAAGCCCTGCGTCGGTAGAACATCAACATTTTCACCACGCCGTCATGCTGACAAAACTCTCCCTCAACACTTGGCTGGATCCGAATTCGAGGGACGTCATCGAGCTGAACGTGTGCAGAACTCGGAGGTGCCGTGCGTTAGGTACTTGATCGGTCCGATCGTGAAGACGTATGACTACATCAACCGCGTTGTGATAAAGATCTTCGTAGAATATGTGGGAACCAATATGAGCATCTAGGTTCCACTATTGGTTATTGACCGGAGAGGTATCTCGGTCATGTCTAGATAGTTCTCGAACCCGTAGGGTCCGCACGCTTAACGTTACGATGACAGTTATATTATGAGTTTATATGTTTTGATGTACCGAAGGTTGTTCGGAGTCCCGGATGTGATCACGGACATGACGAGGAGTCTCGAAATGGTCGAGACATAAAGATTGATATATTGGAAGCCTATGTTTGGACATCGGAAGTGTTCTGGGTGAAATCGGGATTTTTCCGGAGTACCGGGAGGTTACCGGAACCCCCCGGTAACTTAATGGGCCTTATTGGGCCTAGGTGGAAGAGAGGAGAGGAGGCCAGGCCAGGGCCGCGTGCCCGTCCCCCCAGTCCGAATAGGACAAGGAGAGGGGGGCGGCGCCCCCCCTTCCTTCCTCCCCTCCACCTTTTCCCCCTTTCTCTCCTAGTCCAACATGGAAAAGGGGGGAGTCCTACTCCCGGTAGGAGTAGGACTCCTCCTGGCGCACCTCTCCCTTAGGCCGGCCGAACCCCCCCTTGCACCTTTATATACGGGGGCAGGGGGACACCTCTCTAGACACAATTCATCATTGATCTCTTAGCCGTGTGCGGTGCCCCCCTCCACCATATTACACCTCGATAATATCGTAGTGGTGCTTAGGCGAAGCCCTGCGTCGGTAGAACATCAACATTGTCACCACGCCGTCGTGCTGAGGAAACTCTCCCCCAACACTCGGCTGGATCAGAATTCAAGGGACGTCATCGAGCTGAACGTGTGCTGAACTCGGAGGTGCCGTGCGTTCGGTACTTGATCGGTCGGATCGTGAAGACGTACGACTACATCAACCGCGTTGTGTCAACGCTTCCGCTTTCGGTCTACGAGGGTACGTGGACAACACTCTCCCCTCTCGTTGCTATGCATCACCATGATCTTGCGTGTGCGTAGGAATTTTTTTGAAATTACTACGTTCCCCAACATATACTGCTCATATCATGCATATGGTGTCTTGCATTGCATAGTTTAGACATCATATACACAATATTCAACACCATGTTCTTAGTTCAGACATCATATCGAATGCCCTCTATTTAGCATATAAATCACATATGTGAATTAAATCATGCGATCCAGATTACTTAGATAACATGTATGTGAATTATGTCATGCGATCCTGTTTAGTTATTCATCATATCTTTGAATTATGTTATGCTATGCTATCCAGTTTAGAGAGACATCATACATGTGAAATTATGTCATGCTATCCGTTTTAGTTAAACAATATACATGTCAACTATTTCATGCCCTCTTTTTTCCACACTATCTATTGCATCTGTCTCTCATACAATGTCTGTACATTCAACTATGTTTCCTCTTTATCAGCCATTTGAATTGGAGCGGGTGATGCCAGTATCTAGCGGAGTAAAAACACGGTCTTCAAATAAAACAGTGCTACCTCTTGGTGGAGATAGAACCCCGGTTGTACATGCATGAGAACCAGCCCTACCACACATAACCCAGACTCTCACAGATTATACCCTACTTCGATGGACAGAGAACTAGCTTCACCCAATCTAACCCCAACCCCAGCAGATAGTAACCCAGTTCCTGTTGACACAACACCATCTCCACCACAGAGCTCCCAAACAAGAGCAGTTAGTAAGGCAGCTCCAGTGCCCAAAGGGCGAGTACTACCACGGCGAACCCCAACTCCACTAGTTAGTACGCCTATTCCTGTGGAGGAAGCACAACCAGCCAGTCGTAGTTTAACATCTATCGCATTTGATGTTGTTAAATCCTATGTGCGTATCTTCACATCTTGGAAATATTATACTGAAGATGAAGGAAAATGCCAGTTGTAGGCATTTGTCCAGGAGTTATGTGTAAGTAATGTTATTCATGGCAATTAATTTTCGTTGTCCCATACATTCTACCTCCATGATGGTTATAATACAACAAATTTTCCCATTTTTCTCTACAGAGAAGGACCAATTTGGAAACTCAGGATGAGGTAACCTGTGCTAATACCTCTGCTATCTTCAAGAATGCTTGGTGGCAGTATCAGAATTACCTAAAGAAAACGTACTTTACTGGGAAAGAAACTCATCAAATTCCCTTACGTTCTCCTGAGACACATTTACTGGACGATGACTGGGAACGCCTTGTTCTGTACTGGTCCCGAACCAAGAATGTAGTACGGTCTATGAGCTCATTTTCTATTTTGAGTACTATATTCTTGCGTCTTACTGTACTCTGTTCATGTAGAACAAGTGCTTAAACCTGAAGAACAACTCTTCTAATTTGAGATTCCATTGCTATCGTGCATACTGTTTGCTCTTGTATCACTGTATTTACTCATACAAACTTATTTTTTAAATTGAAGGATCCAATCAAAACTCCAATGGCACCGCAGGTATGTTCACGCATGTTTCTTTAACAGGTTTGCTCTTATCAACAGCTCTGTTGATTTGAATTTCAGTTGTGTATACAGTTGACTTCTCATATCATGCACATTACTAGCATCACAACAGAGCCAATAGTGTTGTTGTACATGTAGACCCGTGGTATCCATCTGAAATCTTGTTGTGCCATGTAGTTTCCCACGCTTTGTATTCTTTCACTGCTTCTTTGTCTTGAACTGATATGATTTGAACCGTGTCTCTATTTTGATTTGGCAAGACAATGCAGTGACCATAGGACATAGATATATGTTTTTTTGATGCTTTTATTATGATTTGGCCAGAAGACTTGGTAGTTTAATCCTGTCCACCTTACTAATGAACTGGTTCACCGAAATGAGTTTCATATACTAGTACATGCTAAACCTGTTATGTGTCTGCTTGTTTCTTATTTTAGAATGCTGATAGAATATTGGGGAAGAGTGCCTTATTAAGCAATGGTAAAGGAAGTAATGTAGATAAGGTTCAGGATAGTGAGATATCCTTGTTGGTCTCCAACAAAGCTGATAAAATAGCTAAGGAAGACTATCTTGAAGACAGTGAGACAACCCCAAAGTTCTGTCTTGGTTTAGTGTTTGAGTTACTGGCAACTACCGCTTGCACAAGCTATTTAAACTCACTGTCTGAATCAGTTCGGTTTCTTGAGTCTCAACTACAAGTTGAAAGACATCGATCAGCTGTGCTGCGACAAGAAGTGGAAGGACTGCGGAAGTCCCTGGAGCATTCACATGCATACTTTCTGGTGCAACAACAAACGTTGGAGGATTTTAGCGCCAAACAGGACAAAGCTAATAAGCTTGCTAAGCTTATTGCCAGCATGGTGGATACCCAGGATAATGTTTCTTGAGATCTTCTGAAGTTGTTTCAGTTATGCTCTTGTTTTGCTGCCATGTTTATTTGCACTGGTGGCCAATTTTGACGGCCAGTCTATGTAATATGCTGCTTTGTTCCCTATATTTGCACTGGTGGCGAACTTTGATGCCCAGTGGATGTAATATGTATAATAGCTGTAATAGGCCAGCATTAGTTGCTTGCTTATTTATTTCCTTATTATCTTGTTTAGTTGTTTGCTTGTAGTCACTTCAGTTCTTTTTCCGCGTTTTTCTAGTGGCCACAATAACCTATTTTTGGTAACTAGGCCACAATAATCATGACAACACACGGACTGTTGTAACCATGGGCCTCCTACGGGCCGTAGGATCCATGGGCCTTCTACGGGCCGTTGGATCCATGCGCCTTCTACAGGCCGTAGGATCCATGGGCCTTCTACGGGCCGTAGGATCCATGGACTTTCTACGGGCCGTATGATCCATGGGCCTTCTACGGGCTGTAGGATCCATTGGTCTTCTACGGGCCGTAGGATCCATGGGCCTTCTACGGGGTGTATCATCATTTCTCACAACTGGGCCATACTATTCATGGACGATAACGGGCCGTTAATAGGCCGTATTTGATAACGCTATGAAAATAGCCCAACGGGTTAACGGGCCACAAACAGGCTGAATGTAACCACGGGCTAAACTTGGCCCACAAACGGAACAGGCCAGTAACAGACCGTAACTAATCGAATTCTAGAAATGAGCCCAAGAATAAATGGGCCCTTAGAAGGCCGAAAGTTAACACGGGCTGGAAACGGCCGAAGGAATAATGGGCCGTTAATGGGTATAAAGCGATACACTGTTCACTATGGGCCAGTTTCATCTCGGGCCTTTAATGGACCCAGAGTTACGAAGGGCCTCATATGGGCCGAAAGACATCATGGGCCATACATGGGCCAGAAGTTACAACGGGCTGGAATCATATTGGACGGCCCAGATGAAGCTACTGGGCTTAATTCCGATAGGCCGTAATGGGCCGGGAGTTAGCGGGTCGTAAATGGGCGACATACGAACATGCCATTAACAGGCTTTCCATGGGCCGGCCCATTAGCTTTTGACCAAGTCAAATAGGCCGGCCTTTTCACCGGAATGGGCCTCTGTTGGGCCGTGCCATGTGTCGATGTATCATAGGCGCCTCCTGTCCAATGAGTGGATGACATCTGTCCCAACGGTGAGCCAACACATGTTTCCTCTGGCCAATGAGAATTTTACACGTGGAAAATCCCCATTGGTCGGGGCTGTTAACGGGTTATTGGATCCAAAACCGGACCCGGTAGCTTAACGGCGATCTGTTACGGTGGATGCCACGTGTCGGTCACCCTTGACGAAAGCACTTCTATGACGCGTGATTTATCGTCATGCAAGTGGACACTTCCGTGATGATAATTTTGGTAATGTCATGGAACACTTCTATGACAGCACAGGTATGACTATCTTGATTTTGTCATAAAATCGTCATGGATGTACATGCATGACAGAAAACGTGACCTACTATGACAAACACGTATCATCACGAAAGTGTATTTTTTGTAGTGCATGTAGGGGACTAACTATGTTCGTCAAGTGAATCTCAGGTGTTAGTCCCCGGTTCATCAAATGTGTGTGGATCGTGAACATACGGAGTTGATTTTACTCAAGGAAGAAGTATCAAAAAGGTTACATATTTGTTTTCTTGAGTATAGGATCCCACACTATTAAGAGGGGATCGGTATGGTTAGTAAAACACTTGCTCATGTCACAAAACTCCTTCGTTAGATCTATCACTATATTCTCTTGCTTGTTCTGCCTCTGGCCTTGCTGGATGTCCGGGCTGTCTGCCGGATGTCCGGGCCACACGCCGGATATCCGGACCCTGCTATCCAGAGAACACTTTATGCTGGTGCCGTCTTCCGAATGTCCGGCCCTCCATGCTGGATGTCCGGGCTCTCCATGCAGGCCGGGTTTCCGGGCTTCCTTACCGGATGTCCGGCTTGTGCTATCCAGGGGGCTGTTCGACTAGGTTAACTTGCCGGATGTCCGGCCATATGCCGGATGTCCGGCCCCTCTACTTCATCCTCTGCTTTCTTCTTTACGTTGGTAGTGCTACACTAGGCGGGATGTCCGCCCCCTGTCCCGGATGTCCGGCCTACCCTGCCATTTGTACTACAACGACCATATTTGCACCCACACTATATATAGCCCTCTTCCCCCTCTTGAGAGGGTTGACCATTCACTTTGAGCAAACCCTAGAACACATTTCACTCTCTCTCTCTCTCACTCTTCCACACCAAATCTTAGATCCCCAAGGGATTTGAGCGCATTTGAGAGAAGTTGTCCATCCAAGTGATAGATCCACTCCTTCCCCTTCTTTGCACCAAAGGAATTCGTGATTTGAGCAAGTCTTGAGATTTTCCCCATCGATCTTGTTACTCTTGGAGCTTGGAGACTCCTAGGTGGCAGGAGTCTTTCGGAGAGGAATCAACCATTGTGATTACCCCAGAAAGTTTGTGAGGGTTTGGAGACCACCCCAAGGTATACCACTAGTTGTTAAGAAATGCCTCTATGGTATTGTCTCAAAGGGAGAATAGGGTGAGCGTTCCTGGCTTTGGTGTGCCTTCATGGTAACATCCACCTCTCTAACGGTGATGTAGCTTCCCTCCAAAGAAGTGAACATGGGCATACATCCTCGTCTCTCGAAGTTGCAGTTATCCCTAACCCTAAATTCCTACTCACTATTGCAGGATGCTGCTAACGCGACACTACGATCAGAGACCCTTTGAGAAACTGTGTGTGATGCAATAATCGCAAACGGTGGTGTATGAAAACCGTCAGAAATGATGCAAAAAGTTTGCGATGAATGATACATCAAACACGGTTTAGATTATAGTTGCGTGTGCGATGAGGGGCATACGGTTGATCTGTACAAACTGATTGCGATGAGATAGAACAACAGAAACGGGCAGCCAGATCAAGGTTTGTGTGATATACGGCATGCAGTTCACTCCCATGAACCGTTTGCGATGAGTCAGGTGAACACAAACGATTCGGCGTAACAAGATGTGTGTGATACCCGGCAAACAGGTCGGTAATCAGAATTGTGTGCGATCATTATAGACAGCCCATACGGTCTTTTTTTTTTGAATTGTGTGCTCGTCGGGGCACACAGTTCAACAAACCAACATGCTGGCGATAATGTTGAAGATCTCTGTCGAATACATATTACTAACCATCTGCGATGAGATTGACAAGATAAATAGAGATATATACAGTCTGCTTAATTTAGTCCTTCTTCTTCTTGTTGTGCTTGTTGGATGGCCCCGCGGCATCGTCTTGGTGAGGACGCTTCTTGCCGCTGACCGTTGGCTTTTCATCGCCGCCACCATCGTCATTGTCGTTGATGTCGTCGTTGTCCTCCTCCTCGTTCGACCATTCCTCCTCATCATCAACGTCGTCCTCTTCTTCATCCTTCCACGGCTCCTCGTCCATCTGGCTATCGTCTGACGACTCTGGAGGCGGCGTCCCTTCCATGAACCGGATATAATCGAGGTTTGGGCTCGACACTGGACTCATGGAAGACGAGCGGGATGATTCCGATGTTGACCTATCATCGGGTGCCAGACTGCTGGCCGAACTGTCGTCCTCGCTATCACTCGACATGGCTGCAGAGTGTGTGCCAATGTGTAGCGCGGCCTGCCGGGGACGATGAAGATGGTGGACACTTAAGCGGGGTATGTAGAGAAGAGGAACTGCCAATTGAAGCGGGGATTGAAGCGGGGGTTGACGTATTATCTAACCACTGATATAATCAACCATAATTATTTCTACCCAGTCGGTCCAAATTCCCGGGGTTGCGCAGGACTCCTATTGGCTATTTGGCTGGCTTCCTTTTTCAGGACAAAAACAAGGAACGAGTTTTGGGATTATGCATCGGTACCAGTACAAACGGAGTAGGACAGTTGGCAAGCAATACATTGAGCTCTTCTTATTGATAAAGCCAATAATAATCAAACTAGAAAGGAAAAGAAAAAAGACAAAGAAAAATATCCGCACGAATCTTCGTGTAACATCAATGGTATATATACGACCTAGATGTGCATTACTTAGAGCACATCTAGATGTGCTTTAGCAATACTGTCAAACAAAACCCCCAATCATCATTGCAAACAGCGCATAGAACATGGCTAATGCGACAACCACAACTACACATGCTAGTTCCTTGTCTCTTGCTTTCATCTGTTGCCTGTGATTGATTCTTTCTTGCTTCATCGTACTGATTGTACATTCCCGATCAGCCAGTTTCTTCTTCAGCTTTACGTTATCTTCTGTGAGCTTGGTGATAACACTCCGAGCCCTGCCATGCCATTCTTCATCCAGCCAGTTAACAAAGGCACAAGCCTCATATCCCTGCCAATGTTAAATAGTATTCCGGATGAGCGGTGGCATTAACTGAAGTAAAATGATGAACTTAATTAGCACTAACCTCTAAGGGGCAACTGAGAAACCGCCTGGCAATGTCGAATCCCTCCGTGCATACACGTCGAGCGGGAGTGTGCCCGTGCACATAACTCAGCTTTTGGTACTTCTTGGTGGCGCAAAACTCGGAGTCGAACTCATGTTGCGGGAGTCTGGAGTCAAGCTCCGGATCCGGTGGCAGATCGCTTTCCTGGGGGGGAGGGGTCATTCAGGACGGATTCAGCAAGGAGCCATACTTTGGACATGGTAAAAAAGATCAGGATAGATTGGAACCTGACTGGACGATTCGGATTTGTAGTGACCTTAGGCAAGTGCTCGGCGGCGACCGCCGTCGTGGCGGCGATATGAGCAGGAGCAGCCGCACCGAAACCATCATCACCACTCGTCCGCATTCCCCCAATGTCAACGCCACGCGGGGGAATTTGTAGGCTATGTAGGGATTTGGGGGAAATGGGGAAACTGTGGAGATAAGCTAATGGTCGGGAACTACTAATGGCACTATATATATGTTGTATACGGCACACTGTTTGTACATGTCGTTTGTGTTAGGTATTACAATGTCACACACGATTTCCGCACCAAACCGTGTGAGAAGACAACGTAGGTTAGACACGGTTGCCGTTACATAACCGTATGTGATGTACTACCCTGTCCATATAATTGAGTTACGGTGAGATACCGTGTAAACAGCCGCTCCGCGGATATCTGTCAAAAAAAAAACAGCTGCTCTCCATATAGAGATGACGGCGGCCTAGGCAGCGGCTACCGGAGAAGAGGTCAATCCTCGGAAGGTGGGTGGTGGCGGCGTCATAGGAGGTCAATCCTCGTTCTGCGGCGGGAGATAGGAGGAGCTCAACCATCGAGGTCAGTGGTGGCGTGATTCGAGCAGATCCATCGCGGTCAATGGCAGGATAGTAGAGGTCGAACTTCAGGTGGTAGCCGCACTAAGCTTTGCTCCTCGACCCTGCTGTCTCGGCGTGCCGCCGCATCGCGCTTGTCTGTCTGCTGGGTGGATGTCGTCGTGCGGCTAATTAATTAAGGTATTCTTTTCTTGAGTGGCTAAATTTAGGTATTCAATTCCTAAGTGTAGTGTTGTACTAGTACTCTGCATGTAAATTGACTGGCCATTAATTTTTGTCATAGCACGTCTGGATAACAACATGGAGCATATCGATGCAGTAACCCTCGCCTCTCCTGTGGTCCGGCCAGGTTTGCATTAAGAAGCATGTTAGTTACTGCTCTCCATCGCGGTGAGGCATATTTCCTCACAATCCCTCTTCCAATTTCGTTCCGTATGTTCCCAAATTGGCTATAAAATAACGGAGAGCCTATATATGTTCATTATCTACCTTCCTTACTATATATAAGTTGTATTTGTTCCAATAAGTTACTGCCTATTTACAGATCGCGGGCGCCCAAGTCGCACAAACTTAACAAATTAGCCGTATGTTTTCTAAATTATTGCATGGCATGTTAGAAATCATGATACCAAGTTGTTAGTTTTATGCTTATCCTCCTTTCCTGAGTTTCGCATGTGTTCTCTGTAGATGCCGAGTAGGAGCGACAGCACTCATTCAGGCCATGTATCTTCATCTGATTCGGACAAGCCTAGGTCTTCAGCAGATTGTGAGGGATCAAGTAGTCTTGAACGGGATAGAGCTGTAGCAATTACCCTTTCGGTCAGGACACGGAGGAACGCTCCAAGGAAGCCCACACACCAGTCTAAAGGTGTATATGAAGTAACCGAGATTGATTTAGAGTCCTGGGCTCCAACTAAACCAAATAAACCACGCATGAGGTTCAGAGTGTGTGTGGATTTGTTGGCAAGGTAAGGCTCAACATTAATCTGCCGGGGTTTCGGAAGGCTGACACAGAAACACAGCGAAGGATAGTCCGGGAGATCATGGATCACTTCAACGTTCCAGAGCAGTGGAGAATGCAGGTGGAACACGCTGCACTGAAGAAGGCTAGGGATGCTTGGAGAAACTAGAAGCACGTGTTGTACAAGAAGTACTTGAGTGAAGGCAAGGACCCAATCCCCGCATACCCCCAAATTACAAAGGCAGACTGGGCAGAATTCAAAAGGGTCAGGGCAACTCCAGAGTTTGCTGCGAAGATTTTCAAGCAATCGGAACTTCAGAAGAACAACATACACCCCCACCGTATGGGTGTGGCAGGATACTATGGCATGAAACTGATATGGGAACAGGAGGACAAAGAAGCAGTAGCGGCGGGTGGGAATCCGGCCTTTAGTGAAATCAACGGTGAACGCGCCAGAGAGTACTTGCCGGCATGTGCAAAGAGGCATGATGACGGAACTTATTACTTTGAAAACGCACGTGACGCCAAACTATATAAAGTGATGGTAGAGGCTTCCAAGATACCTGGAAGGTTCTACAGGAACTCAGGGCCATGTGACATTCTGTCCATTGCTCTGTAGACAAAAGAGCCCCCTGGCCGTGCAAGGGGTATAGGTGTTAATGTCCTGCACAAGAGGGCTTTCGCACTCAGCAAAGAAGAGAGGCTCAGCATGAAAAAAGCGAGGAGTGAAATGAAGAAGAATGCATTGTTTGAAAAGTTGAAGAAGGAGATTTATCCAGCTGTTTCGAAAGGACGTTGAGGAGTCAATGATGATGATGCAGAAGACTCTAACACTGATAGATAGCCAGTAGATGGGAGGGGAGGCGGGCATGGATGATGCTGCTTATTGCGCGACAACACTGCACAAGAGTAGCTGTGCATCAGCTGACCCTAGCGACACTGAGACTGCAGCTGCTCGTGATGATGCTATATATGATCTATCTGGAATGAAAGACGGACTAAAGGGCGTGCTTAGACATTATGAAGGTACATTAAAATGTGCAACAACCTGGGTTTGCCCACCCTTCTTGGAATATGGCCTCTTCTTGGACAATGTGCCATTGAAGCCAGGCTGTGTGAAGTGTTACGTGACTGAAGTAAAGCCTGGATTCAATGAATTTGCCCTGAAGAATGTCCTAGGAGACTTCAATGAGCAAAGGACCTTGGGAGAAACACTGTTACATCACATCTAGTGGCCACAAAAGGAAATAGAGTTCATCGATGAGATAACTGAAGCCTCGCCAAGAGCAACCACTTTCGCCCCTCAACCGGTGATGCTCTCCTTGCCAGAGCAGCTCTCGCGGGCTGATGCATCAACCTGTGATCAGCCGGACTGACTATGTGGCGTACAGGCCATGTCATCCTCCACCCCAAAGCAGCCAATGGCAAGGCCTACAACTGCTGATGACGCACCACCAGTTCAGATGCCGGCCGTTGAAGCAGCGGGGGGAGACCCAGCTGCAGCACATGCTCAGCAGACCAACCTGGTGGAACAGACTGCTAAGCAGGCTGATGCTTCGGAACCGCCTGCTAAGTAGTCTGTAGGTCCAGAACTGACTGCTCATCAGTCCGTTGGTCCGCAGGCGCATGATCAGCATACCAATGCGTCAGCACTTCCTGCTCAGCAAACCAATGCGTTGGCACGGCCTCCTCAGCACACCGACAAGTTGGCACCACCTGCGCAGAAACCCGACATAGCTTCAACGCATGGTCAGCAGTCCAATGCCTGTGCTCCTACAGCCCAGCAGTCCGTCACTGCAGCACCGCCAGCTCAGCTGTCCGGCATAGATAAACAGTCTGCTAAGAAGTCCGTCCAAGCTTCACCGTCTGCTTGGCAGTCTACCGTGTAGGCAACCAGACGTTCTGCCAGAAATGCTTCAAGTACTAAGAAGGAAGTGGCCAAAAAGGCTACACCCACGACCACGAGGAAGCGCAGTGGGAAAGTGAAGAGGAAAGAGAACGATTGCCTCTTACTTAAAGCACTCATCGCCCAGAACCAAATTAACAGCAGCTTGTTCGAATCGGGGAGTAATATTATTTCTGACGCCATGGATGATGAACAAGTAGAATTGTTGCTTGCTTAAAGAAAAGCAGACGTACTTGAAGCACGCAATTACGTCCATTGCCAGCCATTTCTTGTTGGTGAATACTTTGATGAGTGCAGCTCCAGTTGCCGCGAGGTAGATGAATATTGCAAGGATCAAATGTCAGAAGGTCATCACCATTTGCTAGTCCACTACAACAGAGATCATTTCCGACACGATGCTAGTTCCATCATTGTGAGTTTCGAGGACTTACATCTCCTCTTCAACTTCAACGTGCTCGACGCCACTCTTGTTAGATGCATGATTTTGTAAGTACTTAACAAACTCTGATCAACTTCTCCATACAAGGTTGTAAATAATAAACAGCTAACTGCATTTTATTCCTCTCAGGGGATTGAACGCGCAGAGAAGACAAAGTGAGAGTGTGTATTTCATAGATCCTGCATTAGCAAATGGCACAACATTACATGAAAAGGACCGACGGGACTGGGCCGTTAACACGGTCGTCCGTATCTTCGAAAACACGTCCCATGCAGAATCATTTCTATGGCCATATCATGAAGGGTAAGTCAAGTAAACAACCATGCATACACTAATTTTCTTTCAAATTTTGACATCATTCATAAGTTCATGGCTTTCTTAGTATGTAGTAATCACTGGATATTGGTATCCATTGTTCCAAACAAGAACACAGTTTACTACATCGATTCTCTCAGAGAGTCAACAAGCGCTCAGGATCTGATGCATCTTCAGCAATTCTTGGATAGGTATTGAATTCTATGATGTTGAAATTAATTTGCATTCATATCTGGTTTAATAATTGATGTTGTCAAAATCCATCATCATTTGCAGTGTGCTCGCATTGTGGGAAACTAAAACAGGGAACCTATTCAAGAGGAAACTACCTCTGCAGCACGAGATCGTTTCTCCGGTAACACACCGAAATCCATTATTTTCGGAAAATTTATCCAACAGTCTGCAAATAACTTTCCTTACGCTAGTCAAATGTTCAAGCTTCTAAATAAACCCCTTTCTATTTTGTCCAAAGAAAAAAACAATACATCTAACACCGGTTAGGTTGTTCCTAACAGGACAAACACATGACTAATTTTGTACAAAAATTTTCAGTGTCCTCAGCAAGAAGCAGGGACCAACCTTTGTGGATACTATGTTTGCAGACACATGATCTCCATCTGCAAATCTGCTGATAGTTATGATGATCCTCGTGAATTAGTACCAGTAAGTCTATCTTAATTAATATCTTCTACTCCACTCATATGGCACATTCTGATCTTAAAAATACTCTGAGGACCCATGAACCGCTCCCGGCTGGTGAATTGCTGATGGTTCGGAGATTTATCAGCGACTTCTTCCTGGATCACTACATCAATTCCACTGGTGATAATGAAGATTTCAGCATGCGTTCTCCTGAAACATTGAGTAAGAGTTAGCCGCTAAACATATAATGCATGGATCCATTGTTTTCCATCTGATGAGGTCTTCGTATTTCGTACACTATGATTAATTATGTAATGCAAATATGTGTGGACAAATCATTGGAATTTAGCTACCATATGTTCAATTGCAATTGTTGTGAAATCTGATGAATGTTCTTCCTGTGGACACTATTTGTTCAATTGAATATTGTGACAAATTTGCTTTTTGCGTGCCGATTCAAAATGGGATACTTTTGTTTATTTGTTCAATTGAATATTGTGGCAAATTTTCTTTTTGTGTGCCGATTCAAAATGGGATATTTTTGTTTTAACCTAGCAATTGCTCCGCACACGGTTCAACTAAATGAGTGTGTGCGATCCACATTGGAAAGCATACGTCAATCGTATTGGAACCGTCGGTGATACACAGCAGATCGCAAATGATTCGCAGCGCTACTACGTCTGCGTAGGTTCTCCGGAACCGTTTGCGATGCGTTATCGCACACGAGAACTGGGAGTAAACCGTGTCCAATGCAAAATACAGTCCCAGTCGTATTTTTTTAGGAAACGTGTGGGATCCCAAACAAAAAGCACACGTCACTCTTGCGGCAAACGTCGGTGATACCTAACAAATCACAAACGGTCTGCAGCACTTGTATGTGTGCGAAGGGGCTCCTGAACCATTTGTGATAGAACATTATCGCAGACGGTAATTGTTGGAAAACGTGTGGGATGGAGTCTAGCATGGCAGACGGATTACACAGAAAATTCGTGTGTGATAGGGCACAAATCAAACAGTTCATATGTTGGCCCGTATGCCTTACATACTGTTTCCCAAATGGTTCGTTACGACAGACCGTATGGTTTCACTGCATCATTAGAAACACTTAATCACCGATACCACACGTGCGGAAGAATTTAGTGTGTGCTGCATTGCACACGATTACATTTTGGAAGGCCTCTGGATCACTGTTCCATATCCTCGACGGTTTCTGGGTCGTGTGGGAAGGACCCCCTATCGCACACACTCACTTGGCGATGGTTCCGAAGGCCGTCGCGGAAAGGGGTTAAAAACCGTTTGTTTAGGACCGACACGCACCAGTGGTAGTATAATTTGGGTCAGTAGATTTGTGAAAGAAGAAGTCCGCCAGAGCGAAGGAAGAAGACGGCAGAGAAGGTACCCCAGTATCTATATTAGGGTGGCAGGGTTCCCATGATCTGTCTTATGAGTGTTGGCTGTTGAATGCAGTTCGCCAGAAAAAATGGATCGTGCCCAGGGTTAAACAGATGGCAGGGGTGGGGGATCATGGCGATGGCAGGTGGTTCAGGGGAGGGTGGGGCAGTGGCTGTAGCGACCAGACCTCAAACAGTCTGTGCTGCTGTGCACCAGTGTCATCCCTGGATCAGTAATGCTGACACGCACAATACAAATGGAGGATTTATAACAGAGTAGCGATCACACACTTATTACAACGAGTATCTCAAAAGAGAATAAGTATGATAAATATGGCTGATGGCCATGTAAATACGATAATAGCGGAAGACATGGAAGATAAGTGAGTCCATCAACTCCAACGGCATCACTGAGTATAAGACCACGACCTAAGGCACCTTACTCGTCGTCTGAAAAGTCTGCAACATGAAACGTTGCAGCCCAAAACGGGTCAGCACATGGAATATGCTGGCAAAATAACACATAGAGGTAATGAACAGAATGATGCTATCACTACATGCATATTTGGCTGGTAGTAGGCTCTATGGTTACTGTTTTGCAAAAAGCCAATATTTCCCTACTGCAAAGGAATAAATTTATTTAACTATCATGGTGGTTGTTAAACATTGAGAATGGTTGACAGCATTCTCAATCCCAATTAAGTATCATCATTAACCCAACAAAATTAATTAAAGTAACATGATGAGATTCACATGATAATCCAAGTACTAGATACTCAAGATGTCCATAACCGGGGACACGGCTAATCATGATTAGTTTGTACACTCTGCAGAGGTTTGTGCACTTTTCCCCACAAGACTCGATCGCCTCCGCTTGATTCTCGCACTACATGATGTTTGAGAAACGGATGACCGAGACACAGTCTTTCAGAAGCGTTAGCACCTTACGAATGGGTAGACCGGTACACCTACATCCCCTACATCTGCTAGTCTACCACTGTAAGAGTTCACACAACTTAATCAACTATGCTAGAGCCCATAATAGCTTGTGGCTGCACACGGAAGTTTCTAGCATGAATAATCTCATGATCCCTTAGAACCTGGGTGGCGGTCCAAAAGAAACAGGCAATCCTGGAATACCCAGGTACCTCAATCCACCCATATGTGAGTTTTAGTTGCCACCTTAAGTTTAACCATATATTAACAAATCTCACATCTGTCATGGATACACTCAAACCCAATCCACGTCTACTAGCATAGCATAGCAATATAAGCAAACGTAGAAGTAACTCCCAAGGGTTTGATAATAAAACAGGTAATAGGTACTACCTCAACTACTTCCCGATACCCACAATTTAATTAGATCCTAACCATGCAATGTTTGAGGATTTGTCTAATGCAATAAAACTGGGTAGTAAAAGAGGTATGATCAAAGTGTTACTTGCCTTGCTGATGATCCGTGAAACCTAGAGATTCGAAGTAGCAAGCGGCGCACTCCGGGTACTCTATCGCAAACAAACAAGAAAACAATAAGCACTCATCTAATGCACAGGTAAAACTCAAATAAAGATCTAACCAGATAGTTCAACTTAAGAACTCCGGTTTGCAAAAAGAATCGAATCAAACGAAGCAACGAAAGTCAAACGGCGAAAGAAACAAGCTTCGTGTACTAATCTGGATCTAAGTCAAATTTTACAGTAGCAAAAATTTGTTTGAGTTGGTTAAACGGAAAGAGAATTTCGAGACGAAACTCTAGGCGCTTGAATCGCGTGATTCCGATAAACGAGCGAAAAGTTAAACCAGAACGAAAATCTGATCAGAAATCACGATCTGGAATAATCGCGGAAAAACCGACGAAAAAGAAAACTGACGAACAGTTAAACGAACGGATGTTCGTTAACAGCGACTAACCGACGAACACGTTCGTTAAAACAAACGGATCGGTGAACGTTCACTAATTAATTAAACCCAAAAAAATAAACCGATCTAAAAAATAAACCTAGGGTTTCGAAAAAATATAAACCGAGCGGTTTAAAAGAACCGGGCGGTTCGAGCGGCGGCTCGGCTATACCTCGTCGGGATGGGCTCCGGCGGGTCGGGCTCGGGCGGCGAGGGGCGGCGTCGGCGGCGGCGTACGGGCTCCGGGGTAGCGGCTCCTTCGGCGGCGGGGTCGGGCGGCTCCGGCGTCGGGCTTCTCCGGCGGCGGCAGCTTCGGGAATGGGGTGGGGTGAGGCGGCGGGGTGGGGGAGTATATATAGTAGGGGGGTGACGTGGGGGAGGGGGCAAGGCGGCGGCGGCGACGTGTCCTGGAGGGACACGGGTGGCGGCGGGAGTCCGTCTCCAGGTCAGGGACGACTCGGGGTGGGCTGCTGGGCCGCGCGGCTGGGCTTCGGCCCAGTCGGCGCTCGGGTGATTTTTTTTTTAAATAATTTCGCCGAACCTAAGAAAAATAGTAGAAAAATAAATATAAATCCAAAAATGCCAAAACAAATTTTCACCGTCTAATTAAAATAATTAGAACGAGGTGAACATTTTCTTGGCCCGAAAATGCAGTTTTGAAAACGTGCAATTTTTCCAATGCAATTAAAATTGCAAATAAACTCTGAAATAAAATCAAATATTTGATTTTAATATTTTTCCTCCAATATTTCAATTATTTTGGAGAAGTCATATTTTCTCCTCTCATTTATTTTAATATGAAATATTTTTCGGAGAGAAAAATAATTAAAACCAAAAATCCTCGTTTTATTATTTGATAAAAATCAAATATGAAAACCGGGAAAAATCCCCAACTCTCTCCGAGGGTCCTTGAGTTGCTTAGGATTTTCGAGGATTTGCCAAAATGCAATAAAATATGCTATGCAATGATGATCGAATGTATAACATTCCAAATTGAAAATTTGGGATGTTACAGTGGCGGCAGGCAGTTAGGCCTGTGGCGGCTTGGTGGCTCAATGGTTGAGAGAGAAGATGAACAATGCATCATTTTCGGATGTTGAAGAAGCCCTTCTAGCCGTCCATGTTGCATCCAATGGCTCACAAGAGTCGACTGACCCAAATTGTTCCTTCAGATTGCATGATCACGTGGCAGTCAAGGTCTCGAAGGTAGATTCCACATCGTGCCCCGTTAGCTGGCTCGGCGCGGGCGCGACCGGCTTCTGCCGCGACAGCCACCATGCAAGCCTCCTCCGGGCGGGCGGAGACAACAATGACACGCCAGATCCTCCTCGCCGGCGTGCTGGAGCACGCGCTCGACCTCCTCCTCTTTGTACGCTGCGGGCATAGACGCGGCTCGACCTGCTCTCGTACTTGGCAGCGCGGTGTCATCGCAAGGAGGAACTGCAGACGACGTGAGCGGGAGAGGGGTTGAGATCCTCTGCAGCACCGTACGGTGTTGTAGTGCGGATGACATGTGGGGCCGGGACCCACATGGCAGCGATAGTACTACACCGCACAGTATTGCAGCGACTGTACGCTTGCGCAACGGTGGTGGTGGCATACTGATGAGTGCACTTATGGGAGCTTGGTTATAGGGTTGGTCAAACTTGAAAGAACACCATACTAAGTACACGTAATCCTGTGCAAGCGCGAGCATCGCGGCCGCGCTTATACACCACAGCGTCGATACGGAATCCTGTGCAAGTGTGTGCGTCGCGGCCGCGTGGTTGATCGAAAGGTGCGTCACGGTGTCGCGCTGGAAGGACATCGACAGAACCTTTTTGTGTGTGTGAAAACAATCCCCGAATATTACTCTACCTTTTTTGTTGGAGAAGTTCCTCACGCTACAATATTTCCATATATTTGTATTTAGCTTCAGTTCATGATTATTTGGATTTGGACATTTTAGGTGCCCCCTACAAAAAATTAATAGAGATTTTGTGTCTGTAAAGGAGAGAGAACGCGTGTATGTGTCTACATGTGTGTTGTGGCGGAAGGGCAATGTGGAGACGGTGTGTGCGTGTGTGATAGTCATGGAGAGGTGTGAATGTGCAAATGATCATGTATGTGTGAGACATAGAGATATACCGAGATGCTGTGTATACATGAGAGAACAGTCTTATATTTGTGTTTTCTGTGTGTGCGTGTGTGAGAGAGAGAGGAACATCCGTAACATACCAACCATCTCTCTCGATTCGACCATCCCTCACACAATCGCATGTAACACATGCATCAACACACACATTTTGACACCCTCACCCAGCCCCTGCCCACCTCAAGGCCTCTACATCGCTCTCTATCTCGCACACACAATCTCTTCATGAAAACCCTATTTGGCATGCATGCACCTGTCTGTCACATACACACATGTACCACGCACACACATTTATCTCTCGTTGTGTCTCCTTGCCTAGCAAACACACTCCCCATAGTCCTATCTTTGTATCCTGCACACGATATCTCTATATTGCTTAAACATTGACGCACAAGATGTATCTGTCACGCACCATTAGCCTCTCTCACATGCTCACTATGCACGCACATTCTCTCCATAGGTTTGATTTCTCTCAATATTTTACACACACACACAACTCCCCCCCCCCACCACCACCACCACACTATACATCCCCTTCCAAGGTTATATAGCGACCATTGTCGCTTGTGCTTATCTGCACCCCCACATGCACACCACCTTGATCTTCAAGGAGGGCATCAAAAAGAATGAAGACGACTGATGCCGCTTGAAGCTACGTCGGTATTTCCCCAAAGAGGAAGGGATGATGCAGCACAGCGGCGGTAGGTATTTCCCTCATATATGAAACCAAGGTTATCGAACCAGTAGGAGAACCAAGCAACACAACGTAAACAGCCCCTGGACACAAATAACAAATCCTTGCAACCTGACGTGTTAAAGGGGTTGTCAATCCCTTCTGGGGTATGGCGCCTCAAGTGGGAAAACGGACGTGAGATAAATTTGTAGTACATTGATAGATCGAACACCAAATAAAATAAATAAGAATAAATTGCAACAAGGTATTTTTGTATTTTTGGTTTAATAGATCTAAAAATAAATGCAAGGAAAAAGTAGATCGCAAAGGCAAATATATGAGAAAGAGACCCGGGGGCTGTAGGTTTCACTAGTGGCTTTTCTTGAGAAAAATAGCAAATGGTGGGTGAACAAATTACTGTTGGGCAATTGACAAAACTTCAAATACTCATGACGATATCCAGGCAATGATCATTATATAGGCATCACGTCCAAGATTAGTAGACCGACTCCTGCCTGCATCTACTACTATTACTCCACACATCGACCGCTATCCAACATGCATCTAGTGTCTTAAGTTCATGGAGAAACGGAATAATGCAATAAGAACGATGACATGATGTAGACAAGATCTATCTATGTAGAGATAGACCCCATCGTTTTATCCTTAGTAGCAATGATACATACGGTTCAGTTCCCTTTCTGTCACTGGGATCAAGCACCGTAAGATCAAACCCACTAGAAAGCGCCTCTTCCCATTGCAAGATAAATAGATCAAGTTGGCCAAATAAAACCCAAATATCGGAGAAGAAATACGAGGCTATAAGAGATCATGCATAAAAGAGATCAAATAAACTCAAATACTCTCATGGATATAAAAAGATATATCTGATCATCAACTCAAAGTTCATCGATCCCAACAAACACACGGCAAAAGAGTTCATCATATGGATCTCCAAGAGACCATTGTATTGAGAATTCAGAGAGAGATGAAGCCATCTAGCTACTAACTACGGACCCGAAGGTCTACAAAGAACTACTCACGCATCATCGGAGAGGCACCAATGGAGGTGGTGAACCCCATCCGAGATAGTGTCTAGATTGGATCTGGTGGTTCTGGACTCTGCGGCAGCTGGATGAATATTTCGTCGATGCCTTTAGGGTTTCTGGAATATTTGGGTATTTATAGAGCAAAGAGGCGGTCCGGGGGGGCACCTAAGGTAGGCACAGCCCACCAGGGCGCGCCTGGGCCTCCTGGCGCGCCCTGGTGGGTTGTGCCTCCCTCGGGGCACCCCCAGGCGCAGATAAGGCCTATTGTGTTCCTTCTGGCCCATGAAATTCTCCGTAAAGTTTCGTGGCATTTGGACTCCGTTTGATATTGATTTTCTGCGATGTAAAAAAATGGAAAAAAATAGTAACTGGCACTTGGCACTATGTCAATAGGTTAGTACCAAAAAATGATATAAAATGATTATGAAACATCCAAGATTGATAATATAACAGCATGGAACAAGCAAAAATTATAGATACGTTGGAGACGTCTCAACAACGACCAGACCGCACTAGAGACCGCGGGGCCATTTGGAAGCATGATGACGTGGCGACGGCGGCGTAACTCCTTCCCCCCTCTCTCTCTCTCTCCCTCTCCCTCCCCCCGCACATAAATATCAATCCCTCAGCCCACAAGATTCCCCTCTATTCCATGTTCTTTTGAGCTCTCTCATCAAACCTTTTGTCTCTTCTCCTTCCACATGTACAAAATCTCGATGCACACACATCTCACTCCTTATTTATTACATGTCTCTATCTTACTCACGGACCTAACTTCTTCCTTTGTATACATCCCTCTCTTGCACAATTCCTCTCTATCTTTCTCTCTCTCTCTCTCTCTCTTGGTTTCTCTCCTACTCCCTCGCCCACATATATACAATATTTCCCGTCCTCTGTCTCATTCTTCCACTGGGTGTATATCTTGTGTGTTGAGCGCACGCATCTCTCTCCCGACATTGCTCCATCTCCACAAACTCTCTACGTTTCATTCACACATTGGGATGTGTTCTGAAAATTTCTTTAGACAGGATCATTTTGAGTTATGGTTCGTTTTGTTGCATCCAACAAATTAATAACTATGAAATGCATTTAGATTTTCATTGGAGTTGGATTATGTGAGTTTGAGCATATTGTGAAGTACTATAGACCTGGTATTCATCTTGGAATTCAACAACGATTCTAAATATTGAATTGTACAAACCATTACATTCAAAGTCAATAGCTTAATATATTTATTTCACTATTACAAAAAATAACTAATGCCATGACAAACTAAGAAAACATATGTCTACTCCCTCCGTTTTTACTTAAGTCCACATATTAGCATTGATCAAAGTCAAGTTTTGTAAACTCTGACAAAGCTTATAAACAAAAATATTAACATATACAATAACAAATCAATACCATTAGATTCATTATTGAATGCACATCCACATCATACATATTTTTTATGGTAAATGCTTATATTTTTTCTATAAACTTGGTCAAAACTTTATGAACTATGACTTCAATCAAACCTAATGTGCAGAGTAAATAAAATCAGAGCGAGTACTAGTAGTGCTCCTAGCTGCTCAACCCTATCACCCAACACGCCAGACGGGGAGTAGGGAGTAGTACAGTGTTACAAATTTTGAGGTCAGTGGTAAAATCTCCCGCTTCCATCGTGATCTCCCGCAACTCAGATTCAACCAATGCAAAGTTACCATCATACCCTTGGTCAAACAGGCCAACGGATGCTGGTTGGTCGGGGGATGTTTTGGTAACTTCACGTTCACCCCACCCATCCAACCCCACCCCTTCTCCACGGCACCACAGCACCTTCGTGTCCCTCCCCTTCTTCATTGGCGCACTCGTCCACCGCAGCGCATCTGTCTCATCGACGACGTCGTACGCCGCACTAGAGCCGGTTCGCCGCCGCCTCGTACATGGAGCCGCTTCCCCAGAGCCATCTTCCACGGGCTCGGATCTGCTTCCCGGAAGCCGACGCCAAGCACAGCAGCACAACCGTCATCGACAATGAACTGACTTCCATTGCCGACCATGATGCACAGACGCCGCCATGACCTCCGTACTCCTCCTCGATTGGTAATGTGTATATTGATTCTCTAAGCAGTACATGTGCAGTTCCGATTATGTTCATACCTACTCTTCAAATTTCCTGGCTGTTATTGTTCTGGTAAAGGTAATTGATTATAGCTTGCATTGCCCAACAGAATATCATCTTGTAATTGTGCGTCGCTCCTGTATTGCGTTGTGCTTGGGTAGGTTCCTCGTCTGTAACTAGTAGTGTCGCAAATGATGGAAAGTTTTTTAGAATAGCAGGGAGGTGACCCCCCTATTCTGTTCAATTAAAATGAAACCAGAACGTAGTTCTAGCAAAGTCTAAGAGCCACATAGTAGGATATTAAAAATCACTCATGCTAACAAGGCAGATGAGTGCTTTAATGTTGCCCACAAGATGCGTGAGTATTACTATATTTTTCTTGCCATGTTGAGATTTTAAAACTACGAAAGCGAACATGCAGAGGAGCAATGAAGACAAAATATGGGATGTTGGGGACATCTTCAAGGAATGTCACAAGTTAAAGGGGAGCTGCACCGAACTTGTAAAACGAGCTTTGGTAAGTAAAAACCTTTCAATTCCTTTGACATTGAGAACCTGACTAGCAGTGGTGGATGTTTTGTGTGTCCTTGATGGTTTCGTTAATGAAATCGGAGGGCCCCCCTCTTTTACCATTTTTTTACTTTTCCATGGTGTGTATTTGGTAGCAGTAGTGAACACAGGACCAGACCAGGCCCTGGGCAAACCCCAATCCCAAAACAACATCAAACCACGTTGCCTGCTTGGCTAGGGTTCTTGCCATGTAATCCAGCAGTGTGGCAGATTATTAAACAATAATAGGCGAGAGAAACGATTTCCTGTACACTTGATTAGGCTCTCAATCATTTGTAAGATCTCAATTTACTCAGTGGACCCACCATGTCGTAGGATGAATCTTTTGTAATTTAGTGTTGAAGCTAGTCAGTCAAACGCGCCTACAAACGGCATGGAGAACATCTGTTTGCCGGTTGTTTTGCTGCAGCAACCCTTGGCCTAGTGGACCCCTCTGCTGGTTTTTCTATTTCTCTTAGCCTTGTGTTCTTCGATGTATATGTCGTAGTTTCTATAAGCTGGCTCTGTTTGATATGTAATGAGCACAGTCTTAATCATCCTAATGCTTTCTTTTTTAGCTTGATGTAGGAAGTGGGTGTTCTCACCTTGCAGTATATTTTTATATTTCTCCTTTTGAATTCACTTCTCTTAGTCCTGTTTATCGGGCTTCTACTTAATGGATCCAGGGAGCTCTGACTATTGATCTAAAAAAGAAGTAACTTCTTCATGTCAGGAAGCAGTTCCTGCAAGGAGGGAAGTATGGTCAACCTCGAGATCATGTTTCCAAAATGAGGCTGGATTACACACAAGGTTCCATTTCCCTAATGATGTCGGATTAGACACAAGGTGCAAATTCTAGATGATGTTGGATTACTCACAAGCCAGGTGGAGTCCTCAAAGTGTTCGTGTCCTCGTTGCTCTAGTAAAGGCTGAAAAAAGCGTGCAGCAACCCTTGAGAATGTAGCTAAGTTCCTGAAGAGCGAAAAGAGCAAACAGATGCTCTCTTCACCGAAGCCAAAGAAGAGATGGAAGAAGCCAGAAACAAGCTAGCAGAGGCAGAGCGGGCTAGGCATCTCCTGCTATCTAAAACTGTTGTCAATACAAATTTTCATTCATAATAGCAAGGTTCAAATGTTTATCCAGTCAGCATGCCTGTTGTGATGTCCATGCATATACTGAGATGTATTTAATTCTGTGATGCCTAGCTGTGGCACAAAATATTTTTTTTTTGGGTCATGTAATAACAACCATTACTTTCCAAACAATAACAGACGAACCACTGGTATAGTTCACACGCAAGCGCAACATTCCAAGTTCAACTTCCACATCAAACTCATGTTCACAGGTATTTGTACGTTCATAGATAATGTCCACAACCATGATTCACTTCAAAGCCTGTCGGTGCAACAAACCCTGGGTCCGTTGCCCGGACTGCGCACCGGCACAAGAATAAGATTGTAGCAGCAGCTTAAGACAAAGATTCAAGGACCAAGAGATTTGAAGAACCAACATGCAGTTTAGAGGGACCAAGATCAAGCCAGAGGAGCAAGATATTGGCAAGAGAAGGGCCTCCCTTGCCGGGCAGGTGAGCCCGGCAAGGGGCGAGGCCACCACCGGAAGCAGGCAGCCAAGGTACCCAGGCAAGGTCTGCCGGGGCTCATGGGGCCCCACCAACCACTCAAGCATGACCCACGTCGTCAATCAGTGCGGTGTCAAGCCGCAGGGTGATTAAGTGCCAGCCATTCGCCACATGGCAGCCATTTCCTACAGAAGAAACAATTAGATGACACATGTCCTATGATGTGTCAAGGGAACAGGCGCGGAGCTGGCGAGATAGCCCGGCAAGCCTTGTCGAGCAACCAGTGATGTGACACTAAGAGGTACATTTAATGCACCCTATCAGCCTGCAGAGTTAGGTATGATAGCACTGTTTGCTATCATATCAGTGGATAATGACTACTTTGCCATTGTGGTGACCCCTTAATCTATAAAAGGAGGCCCATGGCACCCGTAGGAAGGGTTGGAAAGTTGACGAACCCACACCCACATACACGCGTAGTCACTGCGGCCCTACGGCCACCCCTTGCCAGGCAAGTGTACTATGTTTCACCATCCCCATTCCACCATCAATCCACTAAAGCAGGAGTAGGGTCTTACACCTCGCGGCGGCACGAAACTAGGTAAATCTCTTATGTGCTCTCTGCCGTGGTGCCGTGTGCTGGTCTGCTCTTTGTGCAACGCGACGTCCCCCTGCCGAACCAGCAAGGGGCCTCCTGGTCCCATGGGTGGCCGTGGATATCCTGTGACATCTTTGGCGCGCCAGGTAGGGGGATCGCTTGCGCGAACCTGAAAGTGTGCGCAGCGCGTCATCTTCATCACCATCTTCATCTTCGACGCTGCCATCGACCATGGCACCTAAGAAGAAGAAGTCCGGCCCTTCGGCCCATCTGTGCACCTCGAAAGCTCCGCCGCCCGCGGCCTCTAGTGCCTCGGAGGATGCGGGGCCGAGTGAGGACGTGAACGGTGTTGGGGGCGTGGTTGGAGCTGGTGGCGCCATCGCCACTCCCCCCGCGGCCGACACGGGTGCTGGAGATGTCGGAGGAGAACATCATCAGCAACGCCTTGGTGGTCATGCTCCACAAGGTGCGGGTGAGGGGGTCACTCCGTCTGCACCCTATCCTCCCACTGACGGGAACAGCCGCAGCAACGGCTCACGGTCCAGGGTGAACCATCGCCCTCCGGCCGCCCCCACCGCGGGAGCGACCGCGGCCCATGTGCTTCCTCCCGGATGAGTCGACCAGACCGCTGCGCTCGATGGAGCCGCTGACCCTGAAGCACCACCGCCGTGTGACCCCGCTGCACAGGTGGTCGTCCCACAGCCGCCGCTGGCACCATCAGGAGCCAGGTGATGGTGCGGTCGGCGTCATCAACATCTATGCCAAGCACAGCCATAGAGGCTATGGGGCGAGCTGGCATGCCACCAGCCAGAGCCTGCTCGGTTTCGCCGAAGCTGGGGGCTCATGACGAGCTGGCCTCCCCAAGCGACAGCAACCGCCCGTACTGCTGGACGAACGAAGGGGGACGTCCCCATGATACAGTCCCCACCATGGCAGCCGACGTGGGCGTAGCTGAATCAAGACCCCGACGACGTCTCGATGGCCTCTTCTGACGCTTGTGCACATCCAGGCTAACGTCGAGCCCCGGAGGATAGGCGGGGAAACGCGCACGTCGTCATAGATCGGCGCCACGACGACCTCCACCAGACCAACGGGTGTGGTGGCCTCAGCGCCGACGAGCCTGCGCTCAGTGTTGGTGGGTGCCTACCTTTCGAGGTTGACTGCCCTGCCTTTACACGAGAGCTGCGGCAAGTCCGTTGGCCGTCCTTTCGCACGTTCAAGCCAGAGATACCTAAGAAGTATGATGGAAGGCTGAACCCGGCAGAGTTCCTGAGCATCTACACCATCATTGTTCAAGCTGTCGGGGGAAGATATGAGAAGGTGTTTGCCAACTACTTCCCTTTGGTCCTCAAGCCCAACGTGAGGTCTTGGCTGATGCACCTATCGGAGAACTCCATTTCGTCATGGGCAGACCTATGCCACGAGTTCATCGGTGCCTTCACCAAGAGCCCGGCAGGCCCAGCGACCTGCAACTTCTCCATCAGAAGGAAGGAGAAACTCTCCGTAAGTATTTACAAAGATTAAGTAAAGTTCATAGGAATATTCCAAATATCCATCCAGCAGCCGTTATAGCAGCCTTCCAGTCCAATGTGCGCAACCATCACATTCATTCTAAGATGAATGTGTTGTTGCCCAAGACTCTGAAGGAGCTATACACACTGGTGGATAAGTGTGCTCGGGTGGAGGAAGGAAGGAAGTTGCCCGGAGAGGAGGATTGCATCAATGTTGACTCAGAGGATGAAGATGAATCAACCAATCAGAGAAAGGGCGAGAAGCGCAGTAAGAAGCCAAGAGATAAGGCAGTGATGACTGTAGAAGGTTCGGGCACACCTAGTACCGGCAAGAAGGCTAAGGTTGAGGCCCTCGACAAGGAAGTTGTCGCTTGCACAGCCTGCCGGGAAGCCGCTGCCGCCGAGAATGTTGGGAAAGGCAATGGCCCGTACTGCAAGATCCACCGGACCAAGGGCCATGACCTTCAGGAGTGTTACCAGGTTGAGCAGCTTGTCAAGAAACAAAGGGCGGAATATGATAAGCGTGACAAGGAAAAAGGTCATAGTGCCACTGGCGGAAAGGGCTGAGGCGGTGAAGCAAATCGCCCCGGCAAACCCTTTCGGAACCAAGGAAAACCCGCTAGTGGTTAGGAGAAGGAAGTTTTTGATGATGTGAGTGATAAAGGCAATGAAGAGGAAACCAGTGAGCAGGAATTTCAGAAGGCCACTGACGCCCTATGCATTGATGGGGGTGCATCTTTGCACGCCTCCCACCGCCAGCTCAAGCGTTGGGCACAAGAGATCAATGCTGTGGAACCAGCGCCAGAGGCCCGAAAACCGCTCAAATGGTCCCGCACGCCAATCATCTTTGATGAATAGGATCACCCTGGCCACACCATCGCGGTAGGATGCTTGCCATTGTTGGTCTCCCCGAAAATTCGCAACCTCAAGGTCACAAAGATGTTAGTGGATGGCGGGGCCGGGTTGAATCTGATTTCCCCGGCAATCATCAGCAAGCTTCAGATAGGAGAAGAAGATCTAGAGGTTACCAACACGTTTCAAGGAGTTAACCTCGGCAAGAGCCATCCTAAAGGGAAGATTACGCTGTCGGTGACGTTTGGGGAGAATTGAACTACCAGATAGAGAAGGTTGTGTTTTATGTGGTTGATCTCCCCCTGTCGTACAATGGGACTCTTGGATGCCCGGCCCTGGCCAAGTTCATGGCAGCATCTCACTATGCTTATAACACTCTAAAGATGTCTGGGCCACTGGAGTCATCACTATCCCATCAGATGAGAAGGATGCAATTGTCTGCGAGGACAAGATGTACCAGGATGCAGTCACGGCAGATGCCGCGATGGCAACAACTCCCGCCAAGGAAAGCAAAGGAAAGAAGAGGGATCGTAGGACCTCCGGGAAGCGTGCCCCCTCCGAGTGAACGACACCCGTTGATGATGTGCTGGAGTGTTCCAACAGCAAGAGATCCAAGGTTGCTGCACTCCAAGTGGAGAAGGTCTCGGCAGGGCTGCCTGGCGTTGACGGCACTTTCACCATCAGCGCCACCCTTGATGACAAATAGGAAAGCGCATTCGTTGCCTTCCTGCGGGCGAATATCAATGTGTTTGCGTGGCAACCATCTGATATCCCCGGTGTTTCCAGGGAGGTAATCGAGCACGATTTTGCTGTCTGCCCACATGCCCAACCTGTCAAGCAGAAAGTCCAGAAGCAGGCCTTGGAAAGGCAGCAGTTCATTGCCAAGGAAATCAAGAAACTGGAGGCAGCTGGTTTGGTCAGAGGAGTAATGCATCCTACATGGTTAGCAAATCCAGTGGTAGTCCGGAAGGCTAATGGGAAATGGAGGCTTAGCATTGATTTCACAGATCTCAACAAGGCTTGCCCGAAGGACCCCTTTCCCTTGCCGCATATCAATCAGATTGTGGATTCCACCTCAGGGTGTGATTTTCTCTCCTTTCTGGACGCGTATTCCGGATATCACCAGATCTTCATGTCCAAAGAAGATGAAGGGAAGACATCGTTCATCACTCCATGTGGTACGTACTGCTTCGTCCGCATGCCGTTCAGACTAAAGAGTGCCAGGTCCACTTTTGCAAGGGCAGTTCAGATTGGTTTTGAGCCACAGTTACACAGAAACATAGAAGCATATATGGATGATGTCGTGGTTAAAACCAAGGATGAGATCACTCTTATCCAGGATTTTGAGGAGACATTTGCTAATCTGCGAAAGATCAACTTGAAGCTTAATCCGGAGAAGTGTGTGTTTGGTGTCCCCTCCAGCAAGCTGCTTGGTTTCTTCGTGTCATCGTGCAGATTCAAGCACCAAGGATAGTTAAGGATGTGAGGTGCTTGACGGGATGCGTCGCCGTGCTGAGTAGGTTCATTTCCAAGTCTGCCGAGCGTGCCCTGCTGTTCTTTAAGATTTTGAAGAAGGCAGGACCTATGAAGTGGACCCCGGAAGCAGATGCAGCTCTGCAGGAGTTGAAGGCCTACCTATCATCTGTGCCTACATTGGTTGCACCCAAACCCCAAGATCCATCGTTGCTATTCTTGGCGGCAACCAACCAAGTGGTCAGTGCGATCTTGGTAGCACAGCGAGAAGTGGATGAGGCAGAAAGTGGGCAGATAACGGCATAGTCCGAAAAGGATTATAGCAGCAATGAGCACGGCAAGGAGAGCAACCACAAGTACGCGACAAGGAAGAAAGTGGTGCAATGCCCAGTGTATTTCATCAGCTCCTTGTTACAAGGGGCTAGATAGAGGTACTCTGGCGTGCGAAAATTGATCTTTCATCTCATTATGACCTCAAGGAAACTACGCCACTACTTCCAAGCCCATGAGATCACGGTTGTCACTCATTTTCCGTCACAAAGGATCACTGCTGCTAACTGAAGCCGGTCGATGATGCCTCTGGATGAACAGTGAGCGTTGCTGGGGGGGTTTGGATGAACAGTTCCCGGTGGGGGTGGATGAACAGGACCCCGTGGTGTTGCCTCTGGATGAACAGGACCCCGATCGATCGAGTCGGTTGGGGCTGGATGAACAGGACCCCCCGGAGGGCAGGATGAACATTAGACGGTGGAGGGCTGGATGAACAGTAGCCCGTGGAGGGGTGGTTGAACAGGAGCTCGTGGAGAGGGCTGGTTGAACAATAGCTGGTGGAGTAGCGCGCGGTGGAGGCAGGATGAACAGGAGCCCGTGGATGAACAGTCGCAAGTGGAGGCTGGAGGAGGTCGACGGTGGATGAACAGTAGCCCGTGGAGGCTGGAGGGGGTCGACGATGGAGATGAACAGTATCCCGTGGAGTCCCGTTTTGCGGTACGCCACACCCCTCCCGATGAACAGGACCCCCGTTTCGAACGTAGCGCTCCAACACAAGTCCGTTTCCTTCGTTTTGCGGTACGCCACACCCCTCCCGATGAACAGGACCCCCGTTTCGACCGTAGGAGGTCCGTTTCCTCTGTTTTGCGGTACGCCGGACCCCTCCCGATGAACAGGATCCCGTTTCGAACGTGGCCGGTCAAACACAAGGCCGTTTCCTCCGTTCTGCGGTACGCCAGGCCTCGTTTCCATCGGCTGTTCCGTCCAAGCCCTCCCGATGAACATGGCAACGCATTCCGTTCTGACCCAGCCGGTTGGCTCCCCATGAACATGACTACGACGTTGTTTCTCCGTTCCGACCCAGCCATGTACACGAGCCCTGGCCGTATGTATGCGAGAGTAGGCGTTCGAGACCCTGCACGTATGTATGTACATGGCCGTATTTTCTTTCTTGCACACTGGCCGTTGTACGTACGTGTACATGCTACGTGTGCACCTCTACTACGAAACGTGCGCGCCTCTACATCGACCAGTATGTACGTACACGTTCGCGACCAGAATGACAACGCTACATACGCTTCGACCAGGTGGGTCCCGACTGTCAGGCACTTCCTTGCCTGCAAAGATGTAGCTGGTGGATCCCAGCAGTCAGGGGGGCGAATCGTTTTTTTCCCCGGACACACTTCCTTTCGTGCGAAGATGTAGCTGGTGGGTCCCGACAGTCAGGGGGAAACATTTTTTTCGCGAAATACGGTGGCCCGTCTGGTGGGTCCCCGCTGTCAGGTGGAGGAATAATTATTTTGCACGTAATAAGGAGGCACTTCCTTGCTGCGGCCGTGGACCCAGCTGTCAGCCTCTCCACGTACAGTCCACGTCCGATGGAAGCCGTTCCTTGACCACGTTGACCACGCCGCGCCGAGAGCACCAGGGTAGTGGACGACAGTGAGGCCTAGGAAGGGGACGACGTGGAGCCAGGGAAGACGCGGTAGTGGATGCCCACGCGTAGAGGAGTATGAGGGTTCACTGGTTCGCTGCGGTGTGAGGCTCCCATCGCCACAGAATAACAGGGGGTGTGGGTGAGTAGAGGGATGGCCTGGCCAGCGGTGGGAGTAGTAGGGGGCGGTGAGGCCTCCGCCGCATTGCAGCCGGCCACGGGAGGCAGGAGCACAAGGCACGACCGGTGCTGGTTTGGACGGCTGGAGCAAGAAGACCAGAGGTTGAAGAAGCACTACGGCCGTTGGATGGACATCGTACGGTCACTGGAGCTAGAATCGTGCATATTGACTAAGTTGACAAAGCCCTCCGTCCCACAAGTCAGCCTGCCACTATACTGGGTCCCAGCTAGCAGGGGGAGTATTCATTTTTTTTGTGCGTAATAAGGAGGCACTTCCTTGCGTGCGAAGATATAGCTGGTGGGTCCAAGCTGTCAGCGGCGGTAACGTTTTTTTTGCGAAATACAGAGGCCCTTTCGGTGGGTCCCAGATGTGAGGTCGCGGAATCATTATTTTGCGCGTAATAAGGAGGCATTTCCTTGCGTGCGGCCGTGGACCCAGCTGTCAGCCTCTCCACGTACAGTCCACTTCAGATGCATGTCAGTCGTTGACCATGTTGACCAGGCCGCGCCGAGAGCACCAGGGTGGTGGACGACGGCGAGGCCTAGGAAGGGAATGACACGGAGGCAGGGAAGACTCGGCAGTTGTTTCCCATGCGGAGGGGAGTACGACTGTACGAGGGTTTACTGGTTCGTCTGCCGTCGCCGGAGAATAACAGCAGGTGTGGGTGAGTAGAGGGATGGCTAGGCCAGCGATGGGAGTACGGTGGGGCGGTGAGGTATGTGCGGCAGCACAGCCGGCCGCGGGGAGGAGAGAGCAGGCAGTCCCGCCGGCGCTTGTTTGAGCGGCTGGAGCAGAAAGAGCAGAGATTGTAGAAGCACGACGGCCGTTGGATGGACATCCAACAGTCACTGCTTGTGTGTCAACCTTTTTTTAGGAAAGCATCAAATCTGTGGAAAACATCATACAACCCATCTGCCATTATTTCTAATAATTTACAGCCCATTTGCTAATTCTTAAGGTTTTTTTGAGCCCATATTCTTTTTGTTAGCATTACAGCCCATATTGTGGCCACGGTTAAAAAATTATACGAAATTTTCCATATTTCGGTGCGGTCCGAACTGTTTTCAATCCCGAAATTTCGAGTCACATTCAAACTGCTTTTAAAAATAAATGTATATCAATATAAAATCCAACAAATTGTCCACGCATAAAAATCAATGCAATTTAAAATCTCGAAATGAAAAAAAGAAATTTGAAACTAATTGCCGGGTTGATGTGTTTTAAAAATGTACAGCCCATTTCTCATTACTGATAGGCCATTTTCTCGGCCAGCCGAATGTAGCTCTCCTCGTCTTGAAAGATTTGCAGCCCAACAGGCCTGACAAAGCGACTTACTTGGAAAATCACAAAAAAACTGGGTTGTGGCCGTGGACCCAGCTGTCAGCCTCTCCACGTACAGTACTCTTCCGATGAAAGTCGGTCGTTGACCACATTGACCACGCCGCGTCGAGAGCACCAAGGCGGTGGATGACGGCGAGGCCTAGGAAGGGGACGGCGAGGAGCCGGGGAAGACGCGACAGTGGATGCCCACGCGGAGAGGAGTACGAGGGTTCACTAGTTCGGCTGCGGTGTGAGGCTGCCGTCGCCGTAGAATAATAGGGGTGTGGGTGAGTGGGGGGATGGCCTGGCCAGCGGTGGGAGTAGTATGGGGGCGGTGAGGCCTCCGCGGCAGCACAGCCGGCCACGGGAGGCAGGAGCAGGCGGCACGACCGGCGCTGCTTTGGGTGGCTGGAGCAAGAAGACCAGAGGTTGAAGAAGCACTAAGGCCGTTGGATGGACATCGTACGGTCACTAGAGCTAGAATCGTTCATATTGACTAAGTTGACAAAGCCCTCCGTCCCCGTCAACTTAGTAGGCCCACAAGTCAGCCTCCCACTGTGGTGGGTCCCAACTGGCAGGGGGGTATTCATTTTTGTGCGCAATAAGGAGGCACTTCCTTGCGTGCGAAGATATAGTTGGTGGGTCCGACATGTCAGCGGAGGGAATGTTTTTTTCACGAAATACAGAGGCCCTTCTGGTGGGTCCCAGATGTCAGGTGGAGGAATCATTATTTTGTGCGTAATAAGGAGGCATTACCTTGTGTGCGGCCGTGGACCCAGCTGTCGGCCTCTCCACGTACAGTCCACTTCCGATGGATGTCGTTCGTTGACCACATTGACCACGCCGCTCCGAGAGCACCAGGGCGGTGGACGACGGCGAGGCCTACGAAGGGAACGACACGCAGCCGGGGAAGACACGGGAGTGGCTGCCCACGCGGTGGAGAGTACGAGGGTTGACTGGTTCGGCTGCCGTCGCCGGAAAATAACAGGAGGTGTGGGTGAGTAGAGGGATAGACAGGCCAGGGATGTGAGTATATGATGGGGCCGTGAGGCCTGTCCGGCAGCACAGCCGGCCATGGGAGGCGGGAGCAGGCGGTTCCGATGGCACTGGTTTGGGCGGCTGGGCAGGAAGATCAGAGACTGAAGAAGCACGATTGCCGTTAGATTGACATCTAGCGGTCTGACGCTGGTAGAGTCGATTGTTGACTAAGTTTCTTTTTTGATAAACCTTCTGTACGCATGAACTTAGTAGGCCCACAAGCCAGCCTCCAAATCTGTGGCAGACAACATAGAGCCCATTTGCTATTTTTTAATAATTTGCAGCCCATTTGCTAATTCTTAAGTAATTTATTACAGTCCATTTTCTGCCCAGGATCATGGTCAAAAAGTTCAACCTTATTTTGCATATTTCGGTGGAGTCTGAACTTTTGTAATCCCGAAATGATAAACATTTTCTATGAACTTATTGATTTGCCAAAAAATCGTTTTGTTTTTGTAAGCAAATAAGACGTGGGACAATAGAGTTGGTTTAAGGGAAAACCAGTGGTAAAAAAATCAGCTCTGGGAGGGAAAAAACAACAAAAATAAGGATGTAAATATGAAAAGTGAATTTTATGTATTTTCCATATAATGATACGTGTATATGAACTAGTAAAACTATAGGTAGAGATTTGAAAACGGATGTAGGACATGCGTTTCAAGGAAAATAGAACTGGGTTGTGTGTTTGATTCAGTAAAAAAAGTGATTGCGGATGTTGTAAGACAAAATATAACTAACGCTGGCAGGCCAGAGGCCAGTAGATACATGTTGGATCTTTGTGCCCCGTTGTCGTCATGGGCTGGGCCTGTTAAAAACGAAACCAAGCCTGGGCAGTCTACAGCCCAGTTGAAACTTGCTCGACCTGAAAAAACAATATACGTGCTCAATAAACGAGAGAATTCTGCAAGTACAGACTGATAACTGGGATGCAGCAGCGATATTGTTTTTTCATCGTGATAATAAGAGCATGCACTTGTTTCAAAAAATTTGGAGAACTGGGAATTCGAACGTCAGGTGCTTATGCTGCCTATCAATTAAAAACCAGGTGCCTGAAAATTCGTTTCGAAACAAATGATTCAGCTTTATATCCACGTCGACCCTCGGCATGATGGTTGGAAGCAAATGCCAAGTTCATACCAAAAGATCGTTAACAGCAATACCAACTTGCGGACGACAAGGTAGTACAAGTACCAATACCAAACTAACTTATAATCTTTTTACTCCTGGCCCTAGTGTTTGTCTGGTAGAAAATCTTGCAGAGGACCAACTCCCGCTCCTTCTCTTGCTCCAGGTTCCCGAGGTGGTACTGGTGCATCACCCAGTTGGTCCTTTGCTGGTCGAAGTTCTTGTTGGTGTGCAGCACCAGAACCTTTTTGCTGCCTGTCTGCCGGCCGTTGACCATCACCGGCAAGGTATTGCCGGTGTTATGCCACATCGCGTGCATGCCGCACTCTGACTGTATCTTGTGACGCGTCCACGTGCCCCTTTTGAACGCCCTGGAATTGCGCTGGAAGAAATGCTTGCTTAGGCCACTCAGTGTGATACCTGCAGTATTGTCGAATACATCTTTTAGTGTACATAGTTGGCATTTTCATAACATCTTTGGCATGTTGCAGTCACTTGTTTCACTTTTTATTAACTGTCAAATTGTAATTGCTTCACCAGGTCTGCGTCTAAAAAGAAAAATAGAGCTATAAACAAAGTAATATGTTTGTGCAAGTAGACGGCCGATCGGTGTCTTACCTGGAAGTTTCTCAGGATGGGTGTAGCATATGCCGTGCTCGCTGTCGATGGTTGGTATGAACAAATCGATGAGAGGGTGAGATCTCGCGCTGTCAGCACTCACTTTGGCCTCAAGGTGCTCGATCAGCTCCTGATCCGTGGGATCGAACTTGACGCCAGCCGGCAGCACCGGCCAATCCTTCTTTGACTTGCATGGGTTAATTCCAGTTATATGGTACTCAATGTATGATCAATCGACTGTTTTAAGTGAATGATGAAAGATTTTCACAGATAAGTGGTACTCCAAATCTGAAGTCCAGAATACCCGAACATGCCACCGGGATTCTTGTGTCACCTCATGCGTAGCGTGTTGTCACGTCAATTCAATGTGTGGACATGATGAATAATTTGACCGACGTATACTAGTACTGCTACTATACTACTTACTAGTCGTATTTAGTGTCACATTTTAACCATAGGTTTAACTAACAAGTACGCACTTGAAGCCTAAGTGATATGTATATATATATATATATATTGCACAACATCTCCATCATCATTATCAGTACATCCTGCGCAGGTGAGTTAGGATGCACTTGATCCCAGAAAGGTATCGATCCTTCAAACCAGAGGAGTGCTTCAAACTAACAACAGTACATAATATCCAACAAAAGAGGGTCGTGCTACAACAGCAGAATACATGGCTCAGTCTACATATCAGTACGAATCAAGTTGTGCATATTTTCTGTTGGCATGAACCACATCGCCGCATGTCGGGTTTACAAAAGCCATCCATCGCATGGAAGCTTGATGCCTTTCACACACTCAAGATTACAACAAGCTGTGTCGACGAATCTCTGGATATGGTGATTCATGAAACCCATGGTATGATGTGTAAACACAGTCCCCCCTGGCTAATGGAAGTTGCATAGCATGGTAATCATCGTCGATGATATGATCGATGATTGGTTGGATGATCGGATAATTGAGCCCGAGGAACATGGAGTGGTTGCCGAGGCTGTAAACCCGCCTCCAGTTGAATATGTCTGGCCCAACGGAGCTGGGATCTTTCTCGAACACGAAGCAGCCATGGCCACCAATGTCACGAACACCCCAGGCATTGTACTGCATGTGGTTTGATGAAATGGTTTGGTCAATTTGGTACATGCAAATGAGCATCAAATGACTACCGTCAGCTAAACGAGCGATAAACCACCACCCATCGGTTGGTATGATTCCAGGTCCTGGAATCATGAAGGCCAGCGCATTTGCGTCTCCTGCAACAATTCAAATTGGAGACCAAAAGGACAAAAATAAACAATCATGTTCATAGTATGTGTGGAATTAAGATTATTATAACAGTGACACATATCATAGACAGAGAATTGCAATGCCGTGATCATAATCATACCCCAAGTTAAAAAAAATAAGCCAATGGCTTTCATATTCTAGCAATATATCATGGTTCAAACATCATGTAACAATGAGAGGAAAACAGATATGACAGGGCCTACTCATATTCTACCATAGCACTTACTACAGTTATCATATCAACTCTAAGCAATAACATGCGTGGTTATAAAAATCCTGGAAATGAGAGTAACATATAGCAATCATGAGGTTATACTCATAATATCTATTCAACAATCAGATACCAATTGTTCTCATATCAACTCTAACAATAACATGTGTGGACATAAAAATCTAGGAAATGAGAGGAACATATAGCAATGATGTGGTTATAGACATACTATATATTCTAAATTTGTAACAATGAACAGGCAGTCGTATTCTTATGGTAAAGATGAGATGAGATAGAACAATTACACGACGATAGATTCCACCAATATAGGCAGCCAATCTGTGCATCGACCGCATAAACGATGCCATTGTGCACTATAGCATCAGACAGAAGTGTTGGGTGAAGAGGATCGACGATGAGCCATAACCATGCATGGCAACCGAATTCCAGGTAGACTAATCCCATGTTGAACACGGCAATGAGCTTGTAATCCATGTAGTCTTCTGATGGTGTGGGCACTTCGTAGATTACAACCTTCAGCAAATAGAGGTCGAGCCAAAAGCTCGACGCGTCTCGTGCGTAGTAGGAAGGAGTGTCCGGCGGGCCGCGAGGCTCGATGGCGGCGATATCCAAAGATGGAAGGGTGATCTCTCGCTGGGTGTAGATATCCACGAGACGCCATGGACTACCGGATTGGTGGATGAGGACGATCCAGTTTGCCTTCGTGCCCGCTCAGTAGTGGCCACGCATGAAGGGCAGGTGGACGGGTAGTGGTAGCATGTCGAGGGGCACCACGACAACCTCCGTAGGATCGTCAAGTTGGTGTCTGGGCCACCTGCGAGGATCGGGCATCAACAAGCGGGGTGTCTTGAAAAGAGCCGGCCGGTTGCAGACGGTGCTGAGTAGGTCCATATGATTACAGATCTGCTCCAAGAGAACATCAGGGAGGGAATTCCAATCGTGGCTCTGCGTGTCAGTCGGTTCTGCCATTGGGGTTTTCGGTGCCTGGGAGCCAGCGGGGAAGTGGATTCGGGCGGTCGAGCGAAGAAGCTTCTCCTCGTGTGGCCGAGCAGTGAGCGGGGGGATATGGTACGTGCGAGCTACCAAGGAAGATAGCGCAGGCGGGTGAGCAGTGAGCGGGGGGGAAATGGTATGCGGCCGACGATGGGGAAGAGAGGAGGAATAAGAAGAGAGGAGGAAGAAGAGTGGAAGACGGGGAAGAAAGTGCATTAAATCTCAATTCTACTACTACTACCAGGACATACCGTCCTTCGGAGTGTAAATAGTTACACCGATGACATGTGGGTCTACCACAAGAGGGCCCATATGTCAGTTAATGGAGGACAGAAGCGTGCTCTACTGGCAAACATGATGGCAGTACTGGGTAAGGCTGATTTAGTAACACCAACACGCTGGTTCAGCTTATTAATTAAGTGTCCCATCTGCTGCAGCGTGTATTGTCACTTCACTGCGAAGACTAGTTGAATAGTTCTCTCTGACCGAGATGGGGAATAATGGATCGCGAAGACTTCCTTTCTACATTATCCCTATGCCTCTACGCTCACTTCACTCATTTTGCTCCGTACGTAGTGACTTGTTGAAATCTCGAGAAAGACAAATACTCTGTATTTGGGAACAGAGGGAGGATTTTACTCCGTATTTGGGAACAAAGGGAGTATCACCATATGGAGGGAACAGAGGAATCTTGAAATATGAACATGTCAATGGGAGGGAGTAAGCCCCATGCATGCATGCATGCATGCAACATGCAAAACTCACACGTACACATGGACGCACGCAACACTCACGCACCCATGCGGCACACAGCACACGACGCAACACACACGCTCACGCTCAAGTGCTCAACCTACTCCCTACGTCCGTGAAAGACTGTACATTTAGAGATTTACACATTGACCAGGGCATAATTAACGCCCAAAAGTTATGTGTGCATGCGACCATTGAGAGAAGAAGATTAAATGAAGGTCGTTGCATGCTGTAATTAAGGATAGACATGTAGCCTATACCTAGAGCACAAGTTGGTGCATTAGTCAATCAATATCGATTTAGATTAAAGGCTAAATGCATTGGAAGTGTAGATGTACTACACTCTTTGTTTTTTAGCTGATTTCTTTGCTCTGCCAACTGACAGGTGGGACCCAGAAACCAGGTGACAATTTAACCAGTCAACAAAGTGCCACGTCGACTATGTGGCCGGTCAGTAGGGTGCAATACGGTGCTCTACGATGAGCTAGTGATCGTATAATCACCGCAAAACTATATATAGTGACCGTAAAGAGCGTATTGTTACATACGTTGACCGCCAGTGTATTTTCTCGTTTCAAATTAAGCCATATTAACCGGAAAGGACGTAGTATGGACTAGTACTAGTACTACTTTGATGTGTCCCGTCAACTCGCCGAATGAGGAGAAGCTTGCTTACTATGCCTCTCCCTCGCCCATGCGCGCGGTGGTTCGCAGGACGAGGAGAGGGTTTTGACTACAGCGCGCCCTCTCCCTCTCCCTCTCCCTCGCCCTCGCCCTCGCGGTGGACGTGAAGCAGTTCAATCGGTGTCAGATTGCCAGAAGCATAATGTGTACTGTAGTATCATCATTGTTGGACCTTTTGAAGAGGCGAAGAGCCAAGTGCAAGGTTCACACGAGTACGAACTGTTGAACCTCCCGAAGAGGCAAAGAGCCAAGCGCAAGGTTTTATAGGAGGTGTCGTCCTAGTAGGAGCGTACTACAACTATAGCGAACGATGCTACTGTATGATGCCGCCACGTCACGTATATCCAAAGATGTGCCACCTTTTTTTTCTCAAAGAGCGTGTTGGAGCCCGTGCAACAACCACACAAGTTGCACGTACACATAACACATTTACTAGTAATAAATTCTAAAGGAAAAATGCCAGTATGCCACACAAGTTCATCTCCAATTCATGTGATAAATTTTTGCACGACTAGTCTACATATATTCACAGCGCTACCGTTCACAACTTACCGTACTCCACTTACACGTTATAGATGGGCTACATGTCCTCCTCCAGGTTCCAGTCCCAGGTGTTCTTCATGGATGGCACGATCCATAGCGGTGGGCAACGGGAATCATTGTCGCGGCTTTCTAGTCCGGTTCCACACGATGGAGACTCATCCAAGCTGAAGCGGCATAAATCAGGGATAGCGTGTCCCAGCATGTCGTACATCCGGTGGTGCGCAGGAAAGACACAACCATGCTTCATGAACGGCAGGCCTTCCGTGTCATGCACGGAAGGTGCCATCCGCTTCACAATGGGGTAGTTGTCCCCAATGAAAAGCGAGTACTCTCCAAGAGTGTTCCTCGACACCCACATAGCATCACAGCGGTCGAACTCGGTGCCGTTCATCTGGTACACGCAGCATCTCAGATCTGGACACATGGTGACATACATAGTCAAGGTCCATGCATAATAATGTTGTGCTCAAATATGGCGGTCAGTAATACTGTTAGCAAATAGTACTACTCCAGTATAGAGGAAGTAAAATAACCGGCTTATTATATATAGCCACTCTTGGCTACATGGATGAGATAGTAAGACATGGAAAAACAAAAATGGTGGCAGCTAGTGGGTTCAAGTCTTCAAGGGCCTAGCTAGCTATACGCGTCCTCCAAGGTAAAAAGTACTCATACTACTACCTCCGTCCTAGTTTATTAGTCCCCTTATAATTTTTGCCAAATTTTGACTAAATATTTAACTTAAAAAATGTTAGTGCATGTCAACAAAAATTATATCGCTGGATTCGTTTTTTGAACATTGTTTTCAATGATATAATTTTCAATAACATGCATAAACCTTTTATTAATTAAATTTATGGTCAAAGTTTGGCACAAATTACAATGGAGACCAATAAACCAGGATGGAGGTAGTAGTACGTAAGTAGAGTACTAGCACAACAATGAAAGAGAAGGCGAGAGGGTTAAAAAATGGAATACTTGGGTAGATGGTGACGGTCCGATTGTGGTAGATTGTGTGACCATGTTGCACATCAGTGGTACCATGGGTAACGACTGCTAAGATAGTTGATCCCAATATGCCAAAGTCAGCTACAAGGTTCCAGGTTAGACCGAATCGCGGATGCAAATGCACATCCAGGATCGGCGATCTTATTTTGATCGCGGGATGACTGGTCCCTGCAAAATAATGGAGTACCGTTAGTGATGCAAATGATGGTTTGTGCATTCCGTTTGTAATCTCCCGTACCATAGGATGGCAACCAGATGAAACAAGTCCCCTGGCTTGTCACCGTGAAGATGCGGCCTAGATGGCGCACGGTGTCTTCGAACGTGTAGGGGTACAACTCTGCCGCCGCCAACATGCGCCAGCCTCTGCCGTTACTGCCTCTTGCATTGATGGCAATCCTTATGTCGAACACCGCGATGAGATAGTAATCGTCGTAGCCGCGTCGCTTTGTCGGCGGGTCCGCAATTGCTATCTTCTTCAATCTCATGTAGGCATCATCATACGTATTCAAGCCCAGCCAGTCCGGAAGGCCGATCCCAATGGTGGAGAAGGGGTCTACCGGAACGGCCGCACTGCTGTGGATGTTGTGCAAAATGATGGTGGTATCCGGTCGGAGGTATGCAAGCCAATCTTCGTTGGCACCGACCCAGACCTATATATAAGACGGTGGGCAGCGGAGAAATTACAGGATGGAAATGGAATAACTAAGTACTACATGAGCAAACTCCATTACTGACCTGCTCATCGGACAAAATCCGACTACCTCTCAACGTCGGCAACTCTAGGGGAGTCAACGTGCAACCATGGCCAGGGAGCGGTGGACTATTCGAAGGATTGTCCCATAGAAGAACCTTCTCCTTGAGGACGCATGGAAGACCAACAAGCATGGCCTTTTCCCAAGCCATTTTAAGCACCGTCTTGAAATAGTTGGTGCAGGAAGCACCGAGTCTTGCGGCGGTGAGGACGTCGGAGCGGCGTGCGGTTTCTCCCAGAGGATCGTCGTCCAAGGTCTCCCAGCCCCGACGAGGAGGAGAACCGCCTAGCGAATCCATGGGAGCAGCGACGAACTGCCTTCTCTTCTGGGGGAGGGGAACTGGCGAGGAGGAGATAAGAGCGTAGTAACCGCATGGCCTCGTCCCTTCCAACTGTAGATCGTTCCTTACAACTATAGCGAAGGGGTGAGGCTATTATTTACTACTACTACTAGCATCATGGGACGTTATGGGATTGCATTATACTGTAAATAATAGCACTAGTAAGAAATTTTTGGCACTAGCTAGTAGTTTTTGGCGTGGATTAAGAAATTTTGGGCATGTTTTCGCTATTTTTTGTACACGCCAACTAGTGTCAAAAAACGTCTTACATTATGTGACGGAGGAGTACGTACTCGTACTATAGCAGTACTGGTACTACTTTCTCAACTAGTAGTGCGAGGGTACTACTAGTGCTATGTACTATACTTCTAGTATAGTGCACCAGTTCTGAACTCTTGAATCTCAGGGCCAAGGAGCTACAGTTGGAAGTGCAGGGTACTACTGTTCTCTAGAACCATCGCTGTACTATCAATGCAGGGAAAGTACACCTGCGTAGTGGCCTAGTGGGTACTCTCGGTGCTCTATTCAGCCGCTCCTCTCACGTAGCTGGCCTACTCAGCCGCTCCTCTCACACACACACTAGCAGCCTGTTTATCAGCGACGGTTCCTGCGGGGGCAGAACATTTGAGTTATTTGATACTGCGAGACTAGGCTTTTCGCTTCCATTTGTGGAGGTGTAATGGATCTCGTCGAACTTTGTTAGTAGTTCCTTCTTTATGAATGAGATGAAGCAAAGCTTTTGCCTCCGTTTCAAAAAAAACACGTCAAGAGGAATTTCTTTTATAGTAGAGCCGATAATGGAGTGAAGTCCATGCGTGCAACGCCACAAGCTACAGAGTAGTAGTAGAGCACTTTACGTACAGAGCCATATTGCACAGTTCTCAATGCCCTACTAGGCTTTTCCGGCTCCTCGGGCTTAATTGGGAGGCGCTAGATTAAATATGCTACTAGCTGATGAGGAAGCTGCAAGCGAGGTGCAGCTAGGGCGAGCACGCGAGCCACGAGATGCTGGGAGGGAAAACCCATTCACGTGGCTAGGCTATCCAGTGCACCTAGATTGTGGTGCCGCGCGTACGTTTGACTTCAAAACTCAAACTACCCATGTAAAATATTGGCTTGCAGCGAAGTTACTATTTAAAAAAAAGGCCGCCGTGCGTTCGGCCGGGATCGAACCCACAAAATGAGGTATACACTCCCGCGACCACTAGTAGTACTCATTGGAGTACAACGCAACCTAGAATCGCCTTTTGTCGCTAGTAGTACATTGTTCCTTACAAGAAACCCCTAATAATGCAAGAAACCACTAATAATGCCAAGAAACTACTACCACTTGCATACGTGGAAGACTTAAGATAAGACTACCTTATCGACCATTGTACATGCTCTTACCAACCAGCCCTACCAAGAAACGACTACTCTACAAAGTGCCGTTATAGGCACGTTTCAACCCATGGCGTTGTTTGGATACATTTGTTGTCACTCTAACCCTGCCACCCAAACACCACTTTGGTTAGAGTTAGTTCAGGGTTAGAATCTAACCTCTGACTTAGAGTATCCAAACAGGCCCGTGTCGCCCATTAAGTCAACGCCTTCTATTCGACCGGGCGTTATGACTTGTGGGACCTACATGTCAGTCTGCACAAAAATCCCCGAGTGACCTCCTACCTCCGGCCCGTCCACCTAGTCATCCTCGGCCATGGGACGCAGCTACCGCCGTCGGCAGAAGGCAAGGTCAAAACCGTCGGCGGTGCGGAGCCCATCTTACGGCAGCCCGGATGCCAGCTCTGTCTGGCGCTCGCGGCCGCTAGCTAGCCAAGACAGCTCCGTCCAGCTGCTTGTCTGCAAGGTTTGCTAGCTAGATTGGCACGGCGGCGCGGCGGCTTGCTCGCGCGCGCCATGCTAAGGCCAGCCATCTGGCTCGAGCGAAGGCCAGCGCGGCGGCTTGCTCGCTCGTGCGTCACGCTCGGGCCAGCCTGCCAACCCGTGCGGAGGCCAGCGCGGCGTCCGGCCCGTCCGGCTAAGCGGCGGCCAACTCGCTCATCACTGGCGCCACCAACGAACACGCATTAGCACTGTTTGAAGTAATGTTCAGGAAAAATAATGATTTGAGGGGGAATAACAGGATAGAAGGTCAGATGTGGGTCCCTCGTGTCAACCGTCAAACAAAATGTGTTGGTTTAAGCTGCCTCGTCAGCACGGACGTGTGGGCCAACCCTGTCACAAATGGGTTTAAACTAACCTAATCGGTAGGTAGTAGTTTTTGGCGTGGATTAAGAAATTTTGGGTATGTTTTTGCTATTTTTTGTACAATAGATTCTTCCTAGGGCTGGTTGAAAGTGGTAGTTTTTTGTTAAATACTCTACATACTGTAATTAGGAGTGAAAGTTAAGCTTTGGAACCCAATAAGCAAGGCTAGTTACATAGTGCATATGTGTACATGATTGAAAGTAAATATCAACCATGAGTGACTAATATCTTGATGGAAAACTCGAAACTATGGAATACTAGGGGAAAATTTTGCATGGTTGGAAATACTAGCAATGTTCATGTGCGTTGCAACAAATCATAATTAGAATAATACTTATTCACAAACTTGATACAAAACACTCTAATTTTGATATACATATATCACTAGAGATATATTATGTTTCAATTAGAATATATTCTTGGGCTGTTTTGTTGAGGTCAGGGAGGGATGTGGTTGGTTTTAAGATACTAATTATGGATTTTTCTGCAAATTGGTAGACAAGTGAGATGTTTGTGAGAAAAGGCAACAACTTACCTCACAGTCGTTAGATGTAGATCTAATGGTCACAAACGGATGGCAGACACACCATCATCACCAACTTAGTCTTCTGTAGGAGTACTAGCAAGATCCGTGCATTGCACGGAACATCAAGATGCATTTTTTTTATAAAAACACTTGTTGTGATTGACCCATGCGGGATTAATCCCATGTGTAAAAACTAATGATATCTCGAGAAATAGGAGATAAGGTGAAGAGGAGTGGGGCGTGGTGGTGATTGGTGGTCGGACTGAGCGGAGGCATGGGGATTGATGACACCGGCAGCGGCCACCAGGCCAGTTTGTTCCAGAGGCTTCCTTTCTTAATTGCTCAACAATGAGGTTGTTAGAGATAAGGATGAACGAGGGAAGGCCTTGTCTGCAAATGTGGAGAGGGGTGCGGGTATCTTTTAGTTTAATTTCCATCAGTCAAATATAGATCGGACGGTCTATATTGCAAGATGGCACGCGTACCATCATCACCAACTTGGTTTTTTATAAGAGAAGAAATATAAGTATGGAGATACAAACGTATTATCGATACTTGTTTCCGTAAACTAGCATCTACATTCTATTCAACGCCTCAGCATGTGAGGCCTTAGCACAATGACTTCTCGACTGTGTAAAACAAAGGTTTTCCCACCGCCGATAAGGAGGGGGTGACAGTGGCACGCTTTTTGGCTTGCTCTAGTCCTAGTAGTCATACTAGGTGGTCTAAGCTCGTGTAGATTTATTCTTTTTCACATTTCGTGTTCGCCGTACTGCCACGACTGTTGATGAATAGACGGTAAGTTATTCACGGGGAAACCCTTGTTGAGCGTGTTTGCGAGAGAGAGAGAGAGAGAGAGAGAGAGAGAGAGAGAGAGCGTGTGTGATATGTCTAGAGACTGAGGCAATGATAACAGATTCTTTGTGTCTATGTGTGTGGAGGATAGAGAGAGACATGTACATGGGGCTTTGTGTTGTGTAACGTGGAGATAGATATACATAATTAGAGAGTGAGTGTGACAGATACACATGCGGACATGGGGAGAGATGAGGATCCAGATTAATGGGCGTTTGTGCATGTCTGTGTGTGTTTGTGCGCGCGTTTGTGTGTGAGAGGGAGTGTGTGTATGTGGAGTAGAGAGACCACTAATGATGTAAACCTAGTATAAGGGAAGGGGGAATGGTGTGACATGTGTAGTAGCGGGATAGCATGGGTGCGGGCGGGGGGAGTTGACTATTTGGAAGAGACATTGATTGTGTGTGGGAGAGGGGTGTGAGAGCGAGAGAGAGAGAGAGAGAGCGCTAGCAACGGAGAGAGAGAGAGAGGAAGAGAGGGGGCGAGAGAGGGGGCGTTTGTGTCCATAAATGGCATATAGATAGGGAGACAATGTTGATGTTGTTTGAAATTGGCCTATGTACGGAGACAAAGGAAAGCGAGTCATCGTGTGTGTGATAGGGACTTCATGAGAGATCGAGAATGATGATACATTAGGGAGCTATGGAAAGAGTCACGACATATATGTATACAGGGAGGAGCTGGGGCGGGTCCGCATGTGGGAGAGATAGAAAGAGGAGAGTGGTGCACAAGGAGACAAAGTGTGCTTGTTTTGCAGTGGGGGTGGTGTGTGAGGTGAGTGTGCGAGAACCACATAACTAGGGAGATAGACGTTTGGGGGCGACGTTTTGTGTGTATGGAAAAGATACACTCTACATAGTGCGTGTGCTTGGGAAAGAGAGATGCCGGGAGACCTGGCTAGAGAGTGGGAGAAGAGATGTGTGCATGCCCAAGAGACAAAGTGATAGAGACCTATATTGGGGTCCGGACTTTAGAAGAGAGAGGGGTGTTAATGTGCTTGTGTGTTTGTGTTTGGGGGAGAGAACGACTTCTGTGTGTGGGGGGGGGGGGGGGTGGGCGACGGGGGGGTGGCTTCAGATAAAGAGTGAGGTGTCTATATTTGAGGGACTTTAGCGTAATTGAGATATACATGGTCAATAGTGTGTGCACTCAAGGTTGATCAATTTGTTTCACATTTTGGACTATGAGATAACGATACTTTTGGACATGCGTGATATACTTTGATGTACCAGAATTACAACCCTAAGATTGGAATTTTGGAATTCGACTCCATCATTAGCTTTTGTAATTCATTTAAACGGAGGTACATTTTTAAGCCGGGATTTCGTGATTTCAAATTCATATATCAAACCTAGAGATATACACATACGGGCATGTTCAAACTTTATAATCATCCACTTTATTCATACACATACACATTTTTGCTTTTGTCATCATATTTAGGATAAACACATTTGGAATTTCATTTGAATTGGACCATATGATGGTATTTGCTTGTAGTAGCTCAATGATCCATATTTGATTTGAATGGACAATCTAAGTTTCGAGTTGGAGACATTGATTTTCAAAACTTGCACCTTTTTCGCGTTCAAAACAAACAAATTCTCGGCCATGATATCATAGTCGGCCGTACAAGAGCAGAATATAATTTCAGGCGCCAAAAGCTTTCAAACTTCCCGCTCACATCGAAATATCTCGCGCCTGAAAGTTTAGCCCTGCGATATTCCTGTTTTACCCCTGCCACATGAACGGAAAAGGGCTGCTTTGGTAACTGCATTGTTTTCCCCTCTTTGCCCCTAGCATTCTTCCCCAGAGCCCCTCCCCTTCCCCTCCCCGACCCCCCCAACCATGGCAAGCCGCCGAATCTAGTCCTCCGCCGTAGCGGTGGACCTCACAGCCTGACGGATCTACCTTCCGCACCTTGGAACCCCCACCAGCCAACTCACCACTTCACCGGAGCCGCTTCAGCGACTGGCTTGTACACCGCTCCAGATCTCCTTGACCGCCATCATGGTTCACCGCACCGGATCTGCTTAACCGGCGCCCTCGTCCACCACAGTGTAGGCCCTTCACTGACTCCCTTGTCCGTCCCTTCGCTGGTCCTTCATACAAGCCCTCGTCCGCCGCAACAGATCCGCCTCACCGAAAGCACTGTACAACGCGCCCGCCGAAGCCTTCGTCCACTGCACTGGACCCGCTCCACGGATGCCATATTCAACTCCATCGGCCCTGCTTTACCGATGCCGCAGCCTCATCAGGTTATTTTGATCTATACTACTTCGGTTTTTCTCTTTATCGTGCAACTGTTCACTTACCACAGATGAGCTTTCTTGTATGTCGACAGGCGCCGCAACCGTAGCACCGGAGCCGCTTCAGCGACGGCGACAGCCGGCCCAAACTCAACCGCAACACGAGCACCATCGACGATCCTTAGATATCAAGTATGCCAACGATACCCATACGCCGCCAAGAATCAGGTACTATTATCCAACGGCCGGCGCCTACGTTCACTTTCTTAGCATAAGCACCGCACCTTTGAATTTCTTCAGGGCATCATTCAGTTTTTCATGAGACGCGTTATTCTGCTTGCACCTGTAGGGCCATACTTCTGGCAGTGAACATGTTACATGTGCTAAATTACATACCAGTGCACATATAGTTAATATGCTTTAGTTTTGTCCTAAGTATTACTGTACTTCCTAGATATCACTACCTACTATTTTACTTCTTGCATGCTATATTTATGATAATGGTGTTGTTCTAATGCCACCTGTTGGTTCCATCAGACTGCTTCATGTTCTCTATGCTTAATTACACATTAGCAAACTAGCATGTGGTTCCGCTGGTTTTTGTTCGTTTTACCCTACATTTTCTGATGCTAGCTATTACATCACTGCTACGAGCCTCTGTTCATTACTTTTTTGTGTGTTCTTGATCTTCCCAAGTTGCATGACTAATTTGATGCTTCTATTAATTATGGAGCTGCCAACCCCATCAAGCAAAATATTTGTTCTTTTGGGGCTGGCACCTCGAACAAGCATAAAAATAGAGGGAAGCAGATATATTGTCATGTATGCACACACCCTTCTTTCATTAGTTTAGATGAACCATTGATGATCAATTCGAACCAGTGCATGTGATTAAAATTAATTGTACCTAAATAGAGGGTGCAGAATAAACTACAACAAGTAGATTTGCAACCACGGGATGCCGACGATATCTTCAAAGAACATTGCAACAACAGCGAGGCTTCACAGCAACATATGGTAAGCCAGTGTGTTTTAGTACATGTGAAATGTAATGCGTGTCGGCTGCTTTCTTAGCTTGTGCCCTCAACCTGTAATCCTACAGAATAACAAATAGTTCAGTTGTCTGCTTTGCTGTATTGCTTGATTCGAATGCTTGTTTGTTACTTGTTACGCTATACCTGAGTTGGCCAATATGTCAGCAGTTCCTGCTGTACTATCATAAAGAAATGCATGCCTAGTTTATTTGAGTCCTTAACTTTTCCTCTGAACTTCATCACAAGACTGTCTTCGTAGTTTATATGAGGCCACACTGTTAAGTGCTTTCTAAGATTTTTTCAACTGCTTAGATGCCTTGGCAACTTAAATATAGCGGTGGTACACTCCCTTTCAACTAGGGATGTCAACTAGGTCCCGGTTAATCCCGATTAAAGTCCACTAGTGGTATGATAGTTCCAAAGAGTTTTTGTTTTTTGAGGAAAATGAACCAGGGAGCTAGCAAAAACTAACTAGATGGGACTGGCGGATGTCGTTTATTTGCCACTTACATCCCTAGTTTCATCTTACCATTTTAATTTCTTTTCGGCTGATGCTGCTTCGAACCATTTAAGTATAGCTTGCCATGCTCGGCAATAATTCATATGTCGTTTACCATGTAAGCTTACTGCCTGGATCATGCGATAACTATCTCTTACTTATGTCCAGCGGAAACCTTTCAGGATGCTGTTCACACTAGGACACAATGTACAACCCCAGAATCTATTTGTGGAAGCAGTGCGCCATCCATGTTACCAGATGGTAGCAGTTCAGAGGCAACACTGCCGGAGAGCAGTCTGAGCACAGATATTATAGTTCTTGAGTCTCTACTAGAGGCAGAAAGAGATGGTGTGGCTACCATGAATGAGGTAATCTTGATCTTGAAGCTGGAAATTATGCAATTAGCTGCACGCATTATGCAAGAAACCCAAGAATTGGAGGAAGTAAGAATGTTGCATTTAAAGACGGAGGAGGTCCTGCTGCTTCTACTATCTGAAGCCCAGGGTAATCCCAGTTCTTCTTTAGATAGCAGTTGAAATTGTCATTAGATTATTGTACTTGCATGTTGTGTCATGTCTCTGAATGGATTATGTTGTAAGACCCCCTATGTTGTCCATGTGTTGTAATGATCCAAAATCTTTAGGCGAGGTAATCCTCAATACTTGTATGATTGACATAAGGTGAACTGTTTTTCGTGTGAGCATATTGTATTGGATGAAATAACTGTTTGGCTCAAAGTGTATCCAACCTACTGAATTCGAAGATCACGGCATTTCTAAATCATAATCATATATAAAGGTGGAATAAATCTTTGTTGTGGTTTTGAAGAAATAAATAACAAAACGTAGAATTATCTGTGGATATTCATCATCGAATAAAAATTGGATTTGGATTTAGTTGCCAGGTCCCAGGGCAAACGTGAATGCTAATTCTCCCAAGTTTTGAACGAAGTGGCTAAACACCCACTATCATTTGTGGGCTGCCCGAAGCAAGTGTTTGTGAGATGGAAATTACTGTCTAACCCTGACACTTGACATCCTTATCGACCAGATTTACACTGCTGTCGATAGGGGTAGAGTAGTAACTTCAATCAGACGTGACACGACGGCCTCTAAGCCCATTCAGACACGGTGGGCGCCAAACGTGGGCGGCAAAACATATTTGATTCAAGCTCGTCCGAAAGACATGTGTCTCTCCATCCATTTCCCCATTCATCCACGGTGGGCGGCAAAACAAACTCTCCTCGTCCGAAATCGATGTAGGCTAATATTTTAAATAGGGGCAGATGTGTAACTTCCCTCAGACATGACACAACCGCCCTACCTGTCAGCCCCGTTCATACACCATGGGCACCAACCATGGGCGGCAAAACACCCTCTCCTCGCCCGAAATCATTACCGGCAAATATTTGGGAGATGCGAGATTACCGTCCTATCCCCAACCGACGTGATGTCCGAAATTTTAAACGGGGGATAAGTTCGTAACTTTCCCACATTTCAGACAAGCGCGTCCCAAAGTTTGAGATCCCCCCTCCATTTCCCCATTCATACACCGTCGCACCACGACAACCTCACCACTGCGGCCAGCCTCCTCCATCCGCCACCCCATCCTCCACCTTGCCGGAGCCGCTACCCCTACCCCGTCGTCCACTGCAAGAGATGGACGTCTCTAATCCATGGCGCCGGACCAGGATCCTTTCATCGCGTCGTCTCGCTTCATCTGCGCCATCGTCCACTTTGCCGTTGCCGCTCCTACGACCGCCTCGTCCACGGCAACAGGATTTATCCCCCAACCCAGCCGTCTAAAGTCTTCTTCCCCGCCGCCGATAGCCATCGCACCCGCAACACCCTCAACGTATCAGCAGGGGCCTACACGGCGTCGCAAGAGAGGTGGTACTCTTCCATATGTGCTTAAGTTATTGATCTCACCCGGAAAATAGATCTTAAATTGTTTACTGTACTTTTCTTGTCCGTACCAAATCATAGTGGCTAGTTGAATGCAAACATCCCCGGCAAGAAGCCCCGGCTTGAGCGCCGGTGAAGTCATCCACCAAAGCTCAGCCGGAAGACTGCTGGAGGCGAGGAGAAGGCACCAAGAGAACATCCCTCCCCGGCTATCACCCGAAGAGGCTAGTGATGACGGTGCCGGGGAGGGAGGGGAAGAGCGGAAAGACGAGGCGGCAGGTTGACGCTTGGAGGTGAAGGCATCCATGCCATCGTACTCCAACCTGACCTCCTACCACCCGCCTTCTCCGTCTTCCCTCGCTTTCTCCTCACCACCGTTGCTCGCGGGAAGCGCCAAGACTCCGATCCAACGCCTCCAGCAGAGAAACAACAAGCAGCCGGAACGGCCGAGGGGCTTGAGGCGCGCCGCTCCCCTCCTTGGTGGGCAGGAAGGCGTGCCTCTCGTCGACAGCAGCCCCAAGACCTCCGGGAGGGGCAATGCTGGGATTACCAACGATCTCCAGCCACGCCTCCCGGCCGAGCCTCGAAGAGATCAAGAGATTCGCCACGCCAAGGACCAGGCTCACTCCCCAAGCGTCGGCACCAGCATGGGGCAACAATAACCCCAAGCAGGAACCCGGGGGCTAGACCCGGGCTCTTCTCTTCGGCATCACCGGCGGAAGCAGAGAACAACGGAAGAAGAGGGGGAATGCAAAGATGGATGACTTCGCCCTCCTCCGCCCTCCCTTTTATAGGTCGTGCGGGAAAGGGCAGCTGCTCCATCAACAGGTGACCACCACCCTCCTCCGCCAATTCAAGGCGGGCGGACCTTCTCCAAGATCCTCTCCCGCGCCACGCGCCTCCATTACCTACCCCGCGCGATGCATGCAACATACATGGCCAAGGATAAGGGCGCACTGTGGGAGGAGTAAATTAGCAGTTTCTACCCCGTGCGTTAAAGTCATTCACGGGCCATCACTGAAGCGGCCCCACCACTATTGGCTTTACACCACGCGCGGGGAAACTGGAAACTGGCCCGAAATCAAGGCTAAAGAAGCAGCAATGGAAACCTCAAGGGGCCAACCCCTTCAGCAACCCTGCGTGTGCACTTATTAGGCCCTACCCCGACGATGTTCAGCAGCGCGTTCGGGAAAGGCCCGGGGGCTTCTGTCGGTGCAACAAACCCTGGGTCCGTTGCCCGGACTATGCACAGGCACAAGAACAAGATTGAAGCACCAGCTTAAGTCAGAGATTGAAGAACCAAGAGATTTCAAGAACTAACATGCAGTTTAGAGGGACCAAGATCAAGCCAGAGGAGCAAGATATCGGCAAGAGAAGGGCATCCCTTGCCGGGCAGGCGAGCCCAGCAAGGGGCGAGGCCACCGCCAGAAGCACAACCACCCCAGCAAGGTCTGCCGGGGCTCACGGGGGCAGAACCACCCCACCAACCACTCAAGCACGACCCACGTCGTCAATCAGTGCGGTGTCAAGCCACATGATGATTAAGTGGTAGCCATTCGCCACATGGCAGCCATTTCCTACAGAAGAAACCCATAGATGACACCCGTCCTGCGACGTGTCAAGGGAATAGGCGCGGAGCTGACGAGATAGCTCGGCAAGCCTTGCCGGGCCACCAGTGATGTGACACTAAGCGGTGCATTTAATGCACCCTGTCAGCCCGCAGAGTTAGGTATGATACCACTGTTTGCTATCATATCAGTGGATAATGACTACTTTGCCATTGTGGTGACCCCTTAATCTATAAAAGGAGGCCCATGGCACCCATAGGAAGGGTTGGAAAGTTGACGAACCCAAACCCACATACGCGCATAGTCCCTACGGCCCTACGGCCACCCCTTGCCGGGCAAGTGTAATACGTTACACCATCCCCATTCCATCATCAATCCACTAAAGCAGGAGTAGGGTCTTACGTCTTGCGGCGGCCCGAACCTGGGTAAATTGCTTGTGTGCTCTCTGCCGTGCTGCCGTGCGCTGGTCTGCTCTTTGCACAACGCGACGTCCCCCTGCCGAACTAGCAAGGGGGCTCCTGGTCCCATGGGTGGCCGTGGATATCCCGCGACAAAGCCAAAAAAATGTGAGGAGAGTTATAAATAAAGAAAAATATCTAGTTCCTACTACCAGTCCGAGCACAAGTCAAGACCATACGTAATTAATTAGATTTTTGACTAAATGCAAATAAGTTCTGGAAGCAGATATAATTTCTAATGCTGGACGCGGCTGGGGTCCACGATGTTTTGAGCCAAACCGGGCAACACACCGGGTGTCTATGTCGGCGATGCGGTGGTCATAGCATTCGTGGATTCGGAGCGGTGGCGGCTCCCGTGGTCTACTATTCCTCGGTGTCGGCGGTGGCTGCACACGTGTTGGCCACCTCCGCCAGCATGCCGCGGTTCCACCAACATTTGCGTTGGATGGCGCGGCCAACCACGGTGCGCTGGACGCCATGGTCCCCCGTGCATGTGTCGGCGTGCAGCAACTAGCCACTCCTCTGCGAGCAAGCTTGGAGCATCGAGTTGATGCACTAGGGGCCAGCTTGGAACGCTAGCTTGCTCCTCCACTTGCCTGCCTGCAGCCTCGCCCATGGTACTGACGACGTGGGGCGGGGAGGGAGGAGGGGCAGCGAGTTGCCTGGCTCGCCGGGGCACCCAACCGGCTTTTATGCCGAAGAACTCGTCTTCCTGCTCACCGGATGCTATGGAAAGTGTGGAGAAAATGGTGCAAGGAGGATATGGGGAGCGGCGGTGTGGTACTTGTTCTTGCCAGGCGTCCGGCCTGGTTTAAATAGCGGGCGGACGAGTGGAGCCAACTGGCGTTGTGTTCTAAAGTGTCGGCCGGCTCGCGGAACACGGATTCAATGGAGGTAGGCAGGGCAGTCTGAAGCTGGTTGAATGCAACGAGGAGGCGTGTTCAGCCTGGCGTGCAGCGAGTGGGGCCCTCTTGGCCGGCGCACCGGTTCAATGTCTGCGCTAGTGAGAGGTCGCGTCCGTGTGAGAGCAATCACCCCCTCCTGTCCTTTTTTGTTTGGGTATAAGAAAATCTCATTTTCCATTCACATTTTACAAGTAAAATTCATGGAGAAACTTTGACCCAAAATATGATGGGGACTAGTAAACCAGGACGGAGGTATTAGTGATGAATTTCATTTTCGCTCCATACCAATCGTTCTAAAACTAGTATAACGCGGCATTGAAAATCGGATCTCTTACCCCACTAAAAAATGATATTTGAAACGTGGCAACTTGATCAGTGGCGACTGGCGAGCCACTGCCTCCAAGTCGTTCACCTATGGTCCCCGACCATCAACTCCTATGGATCAATTATCATGCGAGCAGACTATTCCTACAAAGGTGCGCTCCACCACGTACCCGGTACCTGCGCATGCAACAATCGTGCACCTCTGGGTTTATTTGTTTATCATGCCTTACGTAACTCTCATCTGTGCGAGACAGCGAGAGACCGACTATGTGCGTGCACATCTTCTCTTTGTATATGTACTCCAGCGTTTGTCTGGTGTCCAAAAAGTAATACAGTAATAACTAGCAATGTGCTTATGCGTTCCAACCTATACAGAGTAGAGTAATACATATTCACCAATTTGATAGAAAACAACCTAGTTTTGATATACATATATCACTAAAAATATCTTATGTTTCACTCAAAATATATTCCTTTGGCTGTTTTGATGAGATAAGGGAGGAATGTGGTTGGTTTCAAGATTTGAGAAGTGGGATATTGTGGCAAAAATCCCATGTGTGTGTTGTGTGTGCGTGAGAGGGAGAGAGGAGGAGGGTAGAGTGCGTGTGTGACAAAGACACGAAGAGTGTGTGTGCGAGAGGTATTACCATAAAATGAGGTGATAGTGTGCGTGTGCACAATCGAGAGGGCGTGTCTCAAGAAGGGACGAAAAATCTACATAGATACAAGGAGAGAAAGTGTGCGGTGGATGGATAAACCTATCTAGTGGTTGGTCGATCAATGTTTGTGAGAGAGATACGAGTCAGGGGTGCGAAAGCAAGAGTTCTGTGTGTGAGAGAGACACGGTAGTTGGTAGGGGGATCCAAAGCGGGAGTTGTGTGTGTGTGAGTGTGAGTGAGAGAGAGAGAGAGGGAGGGGAGAGTTTGTTTGATCGGTAATAAACAAATGAATAATGTCAGTTTTGGAACGGAGATGAAGACGGAAAGGAGACTCCCAACAAACGATGTGTGTGCGGGAGAGAGTAATTTTAGTGGTAGAGTCATATCTAGAAAGATATAGGGTGCATGAGAGACCCCTGGAGGGAAAGTCAAAGTGAAAGACGAGCGAGAGTGTGTGTGTGGCGGTGAAAAAGAAAGCTTACGTAGCTATAGTGATACCAAAGATGATAGAGACGTGAGAGATAATGAAAACCATGTAATCTATGAAGATAGAGAGAGTGTGACACTTCTCGAGGGAGACGACGAGAGACCGTGTTTGCAAAGAACGGAGAAGCATGTAGTGAGCGTGCGGGTGAGATGGAGAAAAGAGAGTGATAACATGAAGGAGCACGTGAGAGAGACCTAGAGAGAGATGGGCGTGAAATGAGATTCAAATATTCCATTGTGTGCATAGAAGATGTCAACGTAAAAGGGATTCAAATATTTGAATTCCAGATGATGATACATGTAATTCATAATCGAACCAAAATTTATCTATCAAACATGCATACTATCTGAATTTGCGTGCGCGTATGTTATTTAATATATTGATATTACCGATCCATACATTTGAGGTGAACATAATTTGGTTTCAAAAATTTGAATTCAAAGTCGAACATAATTTGGTTTCAAAATTTTGAATTCAACCTTATGATTTTGAGAACATTGCATTTGTAAATCATATTTTATAAATAAAGGAGCAAAATTCTTTGTTGTGCTTTTGAAAGTATATATTAAAAAATGATGTATATAGATTTGTATTCGAATACAAAATGGATCCTTCCTGAAGAAAAAAAGAATACAAAATGGATTCGAATTGAGTTGGCACGATAAACGTGCAATGATTTTCTGCAAAAATTTGAGCGAAGCGGGGAAACTCGCAGTAACCGCCCAAAACCAAAATCTGCAAGATGGAAACTACTGCCTATCCCTGACACGCAAAGCCTACCGGTTCGATTTCTATAGGTTTCGATAGGACTAGGGTTGTAATTTCACTCAAACGTGACACAACCACCTCCGTCTCTCACCTCCCCGGATTCATACATGGTGGGTGCCAAAAAAACCCTCCTCGACCGAAATCTGCATCGGCAAATATTCGGTGCATGTGAGAATACCGTCCTATCCCCAACCGACTAATATTCCTGTGATGTAGGAAATTTTAAACGGGGCTAAGTTTGTAAATTTCCTCGCATTTGAGACAAGCACGCCCTGAAGACATGGTTCCCCTACCTCTCTCCCTCCATTTCCCCATTCGTACTCCGTGGGCGCCAAAACACCCTCTCCACCCGAGTCTCCTCCATCCGCCACCCCATCCACCACTGTCCTCCTCCACCATGCTGGAGCTGATACCCCGACGCCGTCGTCCATTACAAGAAATCGACCTCTCTCATCCACGGCTTTGGACCAGGATTCTTGCATCGCGTCCTCTCCCTTCATCTGCACCATCGTCCACCTTGCCGAGGCCGCTTGTATGACCGTCTCGTCCACCGTGCCGGGATATTACCCTCGCCACCACTTTTTGCCCTCCTAGATCCGCTTCCATGCCGCTGGCAGCCATCGCTACCGCAACACCCTCAACCCTCAGCAGATGCTTACATGGCGCCACACCAGAGGCGGTACTCTTTTGTATCTGCTCATGTTATTTATCTCAGCAAGAAAATATATTGAGATTTCTTGTCCATCACTTGGAATCTTACTAGTTAGTTGAAACCAAACATTGGTTGCGAAGTTGCCTTTGTTCGGTTTGCACCTTCAGATCCGCCATGGCACGCTCACCACTATACTCGCAATGCTTATGGTTTTCCCCTTTTATATTCCACATTAGCTTAAATGACAGTCGACTAAATTTCAAATTGGGGTCAGTCCATTTTCGGGAGTTCGCCAGAGGGCTGACCCATTATCTATCTTAGGGTTTCGGGTGGGGATAATGGTTGTGGGGGGATGTCATCGGGCTATGGTGGGGCCTCTCCGGAGGCAAAACTCAACGCGGATGGGGTAGGGTTAGCTAGAGGGATGGCCAGGGGCGGCGGAAGACCAGAGGTGGTGAGCGGTTCAGGGGAGGGCAGGGGCCGGTGGTTCGTCCGGCGACCCGTGCAGTGGTCTACAGGGGAAGAATAAGAGGCGAGGAAGAAGAAGGGTTAGGAGACGTAGGATCTTAATCCAACTGCCTGAAATGGTCGACTGACCCAAATGATGAAAGTCGGGCGACTAGCATGTAGACATTCCCATATATTCAGTACCATCATCGTAGGTGCTTCGAGACGTATGTGCAAGCAGTGCTCCTCAACCCATCAAGCTAAATGATAACCCACAAGTATAGGGGATCAACTGTAGCCTCTTTCGATAAGTAAGAGTGTCGAACCCAACAAGGAGCTAAAGGTAGAACAAATATTCCCTCAAGTTCTTTCGACCACCGATACAACTATACACACACTTAACGTTCGCTTTACCTAGAACAAGTATGAAACTACAAGTACTTTGTAGGTGTTGTAGGCTAGGTTTGCAAGATAATAAAGAGCACATAAATAAAATCTGGGGGCTGTTTAGATAAAGACACAACTAAGTTAGTTTTAGTAGAGAGCTTTTGGTCACAAGAAAGTTATTTGTCCCTAGGCAATTGATAACTAGACCGGTAATCATTATTGCAATTTTATATGAGGGAGAGGCATAAGCTAACATACTTTCTCTTCTTAGATCATCTGCACTTATGATTGGAACTCTAGCAAGCATTCGCAACTACAAAAGATCATTAAGGTAAAACCCAACCATAGCATTGAAGTATCAAGTCCTCTTTATTCCCATACTCCATGACCCACTTATCCATGTTTGTGTTTCTATCACTCACGCAACACAGACAATAATCAAACTATGAACATATTGCAAACCCTACACCAGGGATCCCTCACACGCTTGCGCGACACGGAGAGCACCATAGGACAGCACCAATAATAAAACATGCAACTCAAACCAATCACGATCATCAATCAACCCATAGGACAAAACGGATCTACTCAAACATCGTACGATAGCCATACATGATTGGGAAATAATATATAGCGTTGAGCACCATGTTTAGGTAGAGATTACAGTGGGGAGAAGGGGTGTTACAACACTGCATAGAGGGGGGAGTTGGTGATGACGGCGGCGAAGTTGTTGGTGTAGATTGTCGTTATGATGATGGCCCCGGCGGCGTTCCGGCGCCACTGGGAGAGAGGGGGAGAGAGAGCCCCCTTTCTTCTTCTTCTTCTTCCTTGACCTTCCCCTAGATGGGACAAGGGTTTCCCCTCTGGTCCTTGGCTTCCATGGCGGCGGAGGGGCGGGAGCCCCTCCAAGATTGGATCTCTTTCTCTGTTTCCTTCTGTTTCTACGCTCCCAGATTCTGGCCTTTCACCGTTTCTTAAATTCCCGGAGATCCGTAACTCCGATTGGGCTGAAATTTTAACACGATTTTTATCCGGATATTAGCTTTCTTGCGTGAGAAGAAGGGCACCAACCGCCTTACGGAGTGTCCACAAGGACCAGGGGCGCGCCCTACCCCCTGGGGCGCGCCCTCCGTCCTTGTGGGCCCCTCGGGCATCATTTCGTGTTGATTCCTTTTTCCAAAAATCACATATATTCCAAAAAACTAAGTAAGTTGTTATCCTGTTTGGACTCCGTTTGATATGGATTTTCTGCGAAACAAAAAACATGCAACAAACAGGAACTGGCACTGGGCACTGGATCAATATGTTAGTCCCAAAAAATAGTATAAAAAGTTGCCAAAAGTATGTAAAAGTTGTAGAATATTGGCATGGAACAATCAAAAATTATAGATACGATGGAGATGTATCACTAAACAACATGCCACCCATAATTCGAAATTTAGTTGCTCAAATACAAATCTGATATGATGTTGACATGTACTAAAATAGAGAATGTTTAATTGGTTAGCTAATATTCCTACTTTACTTTCGAAAACCACACGCGCCACATATCGAGGGACAGCAGGGAATGGCGTTCTTTATGCGCTCTCATTCATCATGTGTGGGACCAACATTTTATTATCCAAAATCTGCTTGCTCTTCTTTAGCATGCTCCTCTTCTGTTCTTTAATAAGTACTCTCTTCGTTCGTAAATATAAGTCTTTGTAGAGATTCCTCCATGGACTACATACGGAGCAAAATGAGTGAATCTACACTCCAAAATGTATCTATATACATCCGTATGTGATCCATAGTGGAATCTATACAAAGACTTGTATTTAGGAACAAATGGAGTATAATAGTAGTACAGGACACTGGTACAACGAGGTGCTATACAAACGATTTTTAACCCCTTTTCCGCGATGGCGTTTCGAACCATCGCCAAGGGAGTGACTGCGATAGGGGGGTCCTTCCCAAATGACCCAAAAACCGTCGGGAATAGGCCCTCCTGGCACACACGCTCGGCAAAATGAGGTCGTGTGTGACGGGCGAGCGATCAAATACGGTCATACATACAGTTGTGCTAAAAAATACAATTATATAGGCCAAATCGTTTCCGGTCGTAAGTACATCCCACGCGGTCAGTCCCGGCTAAACATTTTTGTTCGTATGTACATTCCACACAGTTAATCCAAGGAATAATTTTTGTTAGTATGTACATCCCACATAGTTAATCCAAGAAGTATGTTTCCGTTCGTATATACATCCCACACAGTAACTCCAAGGAAAACATTTCCGTTCGCAGGTACATCACACACAACTTTCCTCATTAAATTGTTTGTGATAGCGTTGCCATTGCACACGATATTAACATTTTTTCGTTCGCGTTATTGAATGCATCACGCATGGTGCGTAGAAGAAACTGTGTGGCAAAGTGTAACGCCCACGATGCCGCTATATCTCCCACGTGTCGAGGCACGACTTAGAGGCATAACCGCATTGTGGTTTTGTCGCAAGAAGGGTCATCTTCACACAATCCCATGTAATGAACAAGAATGGGATAACGAGAGTTGGCTTACAATCGCCACTTCACACAATACATAAATATAATCCATACATCATCCAAAATCCACACATAGACCGACTACGGTCAAATCCAAATGAAAAATAAGATAACCCCAAATGCTAGATCCCCGATCGTCCCAACTGGGCTCCACTACTGATCATCAGGAAAAGAAACATAGTAACAACCACATTCCTCGTCGAACTCCCACTTGAGGTCGATTGCATCATCTGCACTGGCATCGTCGGCACCTGCAACTGTTTTGGTAGAATCTATGAGTCACGAGGACTCAGCAATCTCACACCCGCGAGATCAAGACTATTTAAGCTTATAGGAAAGGATGGTGTAATGAGGTGGAGCTGCAGCAGACACTAAGCATATATATAGTGGCTAACATACGCAAATGAGAGCGAGAAGAGAAGCAACGGAACGGTCGTCAACTAGCAATGATCAAGAAGTGATCCTGAAACTACTTACGATCATGAATAACTCAAACCGTGTTCACTTCCCGGACTCCGCCGAGAAGAGACCATCACGGCTACACACACAGTTGATGTACTTGGGTCAAGTGACAAGTTCTCTACAACCGGACATTAACAAATTCCCATCTGCCTCATAACCGCGGGCACGGCTTTCGAAAGATAATACCCTGCAGGGGTGTCCCAACTTAGCCCATCATAAGCTCTCATGGTCAACGAAGGATAAACCTTCTCCCGGAAAGACCCGATCAGTCTCGGAATCCCGGTTTACAAGACATTTCGACAATGGTAAAACAAGACCAGCAAAGCCACCCGAATGTGCCGACAAATCCCGATAGGAGCTGCACATATCTCGTTCTCAGGGCACACCGGATTGTCCAAGCTTCCGATAGGCGAGCCCAGAGTTGCCCCTGGTGGCCACCGGCGACTGACAGGTTGGACCAATACTCAGAGGAGCACTGGCCCGGGGGTTTAAATAAAGATGACCCTCGGGCTCGCGAAAACCCGGGGGAAAAAGGCTTAGGTGGCAAATGGTAAAACCAAGGTTGGGCCTTGCTGGAGGAGTTTTATTCAAGGCGAACTGTCAAGGCGGTCCCATAAATCACCCAACCGCGTAAGGAACGCAAACTCAAGGAACATAATACCGGTATGACAGAAACTAGAGCGGCAAGAGTGGAACAAAACACCAGACATAAGGCCGAGCCTTCCACCCTTTACCAAATATATAGATGCATTAATTAAATAAGAGATATTGTGATATCCCAACATATCCATGTTCCAACATGGAACCAACTTCAACTTCACCTACAACTAGCAACGCTATAAGAAGGGCTGAGCAAAAGCGGTAACTTAGCCAAACAACGGTTTGCTAGGAAAGAATGGTTAAAGGCTTGACATGGCAAAATGGGAGGCATGATATAGCAAGGGGTAGGTAGCGTAGCATGGCAATAGAACGTACAACTAGCAAAGCAAAGATAGAAGTGATTTCGAGGGTATGGTCATCTTGCCTGCAAGGTTCTCAGAGTTGTCGAAAGCTTGATACTCGTAAGCGTACTCAACAGGTTCCTCGTTCACGAACTCGTCTCCCGGCTCTACCCAAGACAAGAACACAAGCAATGGAACCACAATCAATCACGGGAAATGCACAAGCAACATGATGCAATACATGAATGATATGCAAGATATGATATGCGATGCATATGCGTGCTCCGGAAGGAAAATGATGAACAAGGCAGTAACTTGGCAAACCAAGCATGCCACTGGAAAGATGAGATGATTTCGGTTGAAATCGATATAAAGATCACCAGAAACGGATGCACGGTTTGCAAATGGTAAGCAAAACAAGAAAGACACGAATCTGCGATTAACAGCATGATAGCACTTCGAATGCAACAAGTAACAATGCTACAGCACTCCAATGTAGCAACAGAGCATATGACAGTAATCTACAGGAAATGCTTGACAAAAGATGAACACTGAGATATGGCTAGTTCACAACACAAAGGTTCAAACAAGCATGGCAAAAGTGCAAACGATAACAGGTTCACAGACTTGGTGAAATTACTGGACATGCCTGAAACAGCATCAGGTAGCAATGTTCAGAGCACGAAATCGACATGCTACAGAACTTAACATAGCAAAAAAAGGCATGGCAGTATTCTACTAAATTCATATGACAAAAGTCCCTTACTGACCATAAGCCAAAAAGGACCAGAAGATATAATGGCAACCATGTAAACATAGCAAGTTTCGTTAACAGTTTTCAGACTCTGCACAAAACAGAGAAAGACAGAAACAGACATTATGAGGGCATATTGGTGAGTTTGATGCACTCACCACAAAGCAATGCATAACAAAACAAGCATACCTAAAGTAAGATGGCATGTTTATGAAGCTATCCATGGCAAGAGCAAGTACATAGCATGTATGGATCAACTACAACAAGCTTGGCAAATTTGAATAACACGTAAACAATCTGCCAGAAATATTTTATAGCAAAAGTAGAGTAAGAGTGAGTCATTCTATGGCACTCCATAATTCCAAACAAGGGAATGAATGGATCAATTACAACAATATCTACAACACATACTTACTGGAGATGTCCAAAAGGAGCATGGATCTCTCTGTAGCGACATGGATACATAGCAACAAAATAACAGCAGTCACAGACTTGGTAAAATCACTAAGTCCCTGAAATCAGAAACATTACGGAGCCTAGTTTGCATACTTGTGCTAGTCACCACAGAGATCACAAAAATATATGGCATACACCTCGGTAAAGATGTCATGACGTACAATAAAACACATGTAGAGCTCATGCCAATAAGATGCACAGATTAAATGCAACAAAAATAACAAATTCTCAAGTTCTAATAAGTAACAGCAGATAACAGCAACTAGCACTCTTGCACCAGAGATTTGGGCATCAAGATGGACTCAAATGAACATGGTGCAATGGAACAAAATGAGTAGCATCATGAGGCGAACATTTTGATATATTAAACGCACGAAACAGAGCTATATGTAGAGAGTTATGATGCAATGAACAGGTGCACATATTGTAAAAATATTAGGACTTGGAGGATTTCGGGAGAGGGGAGAATCAACCTTCGGCGTTTGACTGGATCGGGATCGGGCTAGGGTTCCCGATGTAGGGGAACGTAGTAATTTCAAAAATTTCCTACGCACACGCAAGATCATGGTGATGCATAGCAACGAGTGGGGAGAGTGTTGTCCACGTACCCTCGTAGACCGAAAGCGGAAGCGTTAACACAACGCGGTTGATGTAGTCGTACGTCTTCATGATCCGACCGATGAAGTACCGAACGCACGGCACCTCCGAGTTCAGCACACGTTCAGCTCGATGACGTCCCTCGAACTCCGATCCAGCCGAGTGTTGAGGGAGAGTTTCGTCAGCACGACGGCGTGGTGACGATGATGATGTTCTACCGACGCAGGGCTTCGCCTAAGCTCCGCAACGATATTATCAAGGTGTAATACGGTGGAGGGGGGCACCGCACACGGCTAAAAGATCGTTAGATAAATTGTTGTGTCTATGGGGTGCCCCCTGCCCCCGTATATAAAGGAGCAAGGGGGAGGCGGCCGGCCAAGGGGAGAGGCGCGCCAAGGGGGGAGTCCTACTCCCACCGGGAGTAGGAAAAGGGAAGGGAGAAGGAGAAAGAAGGAAGGGGGCGCCCCCCCTCCCTAGTCCAATTCGGACTAGTCCATGGGGAGGGGTGCGGCCTCCCTTTGGGGCCTTTCTCTCCTTTCCCGTATGGCCCATTAAGGCCCAATATGAATTCCCGTAACTCTCCGGTACTCCGAAAAATACCCGAATCACTCGGAACCTTTCCGAAGTCCGAATATAGTCGTCCAATATATCGATCTTTACGTCTCGGCCATTTCGAGACTCCTCGTCATGTCCCCGATATCATCCGGGACTCCGAACTCCTTCGGTACATCAACATACATAAACTCATAATAAAACTGTCATCGTAACGTTAAGCGTGCGGACCCTACCGGTTCGAGAACTATGTAGACATGACCGAGACACCTCTCCGGTCAATAATCAATAGCGGAACCTGGATGCTCATATTGGTTCCCACATATTCTACGAAGATCTTTATCGGTCAAACCGCATAACAACATACGTTGTTCCCTTTGTCATCGGTATGTTACTTGCCCGGGATTCGATCGTCGGTATCTCGATACCTAGTTCAATCTCGTTACCGGCAAGTCTCTTTACTCGTTCCGTAATACATCATCCCGCAACTAACTCATTAGTCACAATGCTTGCAAGGCTTATAGTTATGTGTATTACTGAGTGGGCCCAGAGATACCTCTCCGACACTCGGAGTGACAAATCCTACTCTTGAAATACGCCAACCCAACAAGTACCTTTGGAGACACCTGTAGAGCACCTTTATAATCACCCAGTTACGTTGTGACGTTTGGTAGCACACAAAGTGTTCCTCCGATAAACGGTAGTTGCATAATCTCATAGTCATAGGAACATGTATAAGTCATGAAGAAAGCAATAGCAACATACTAAACGATCGAGTGCTAAGCTAACGGAATCGGTCAAGTCAATCACGTCATTCTCCTAATGAGGTGATCCCGTTAATCAAATGGCAACTCATGTCTATGGCTAGGAAACATAACCATCTTTGATTAACCAGCTAGTCAAGTAGAGGCATACTAGTGACACTCTGTTTGTCTATGTATTCACACATGTATTATGTTTCCGGTTAATACAATTCTAGCATGAATAATAAACATTTATCATGATATAAGGAAATAAATAATACTTTATTATTGCCTCTAGGGCATATTTCCTTCAGTCTCCCACTTGCACTAGAGTCAATAATCTAGTTCACATCGCCATGTGATTTAACATCAATAGTTCACATCACCATGTGATTAACACCCATAGTTCACATCGTCATCTGACCAACACCCAAAGGGTTTACTAGAGTCAATAATCTAGTTCACATCACTATGTGATTAACACCCAAAGTGTACTAAGGTGTGATCATGTTTTTGATTGTGAGATAATTTTAGTCAACGGGTCTGTCACATTCAGATCCGTAAGTATTTTGCAAATTTCTATGTCTACAATGCTCTGCACGGAGCTACTCTTAGCTAATTGTTCCCACTTTCAATATGTATCTAGACCGAGACTTAGAGTCATCTAGATTAGTGTCCAAACTTGCATCGACGTAACCCCTTACGACGAACTTTTTGTCACTTCCATAATCGAGAAACATATCCTTATTCCACTAAGGATAATTTTGACCGCTGTCCAGTGAGCTACTCCTAGATCACTATTGTACTCCCTTGCCAAAATCAGTGTAGGGTATACAATAGATCTGGTACACAGCATGGCATACTTTATAGAACCTATGGCCAAGGCATAGGGAATGACTTTCATTCTCTTTCTATCTTCTGCCGTGGTCGGGCTTTGAGTCTTACTCCACACCTTGTAACACAGGCAATAACTCTTTTTTTGACTGTTCTATTTTGAACTACTTCAAAATATTGTTAAGGTATGTACTCATTGAAAAAACATATCAAGCGTCTTGATCTATCTCTATAGATCTTGATGCTTAATATGTAAGCAGCTTCACCGAGGTCTTTCTTTGAAAAACTCCTTTCAAACACTCCTTTATGCTTTGCAGAATAATTCTACATTATTTCCGATCAACAATATGTCATTCACATATACTTATCAGAAATGCTGTAGTGCTCCCACTCACTTTCTTGTAAATACAGGCTTCATCACAAGTCTGTATAAAACTATATCCTTTGATCAACTTATCAAAGCGTATATTCCAACTCCGAGATGCTTGCACCAGTCCATAGATGGATCGCTGGAGCTTGCATATTTTGTTAGCACCTTTAGGATTGACAAAACCTTCTGGTTGCATCATATACAACTCTTCTTTAATAAATCCATTAAGGAATGCAGTTTTGTTTATCCATTTGCCAGATTTCATAAAATGCGGCAATTGCTAACATGATTCGGACAGACTTAAGCATAAATACGAGTGAGAAACTCTCATCGTAGTCAACACCTTAAACTTGTCGAAAACCTTTTGCGACAATTCTAGCTTTGTAGATAGTAACACTACTATCAGCGTCTGTCTTCCTCTTGAAGATCCATTTATTTTCAATGGCTTGCCGATCATCGGGCAAGTCAACCAAAGTCCATATTTTGTTCTCATATATGGATCTCATCTCAGATTTCATGGCCTCAAGCCATTTCACGGAATCTGGGCTCATCATTGCTTCCTCATAGTTCGTAGGTTCGTCATGGTCAAATAACATGACCTCCAGAACAGGATTACCGTACCACTCTGGTGTGGATCTCACTCTGGTTTACCTACGAGGTTTGGTAGTAACTTGATCTGAAGTTACATGATCATCATCATTAACTTCCTCACTAATTGGTGTAGGAGTCACAGGAACAGATTTCTGTGATGAACTTCTTTCCAATAAGGGAGTAGGTACAATTACCTCATCAAGTTCTACTTTCCTCCCACTCACTTCTTTCGAGAGAAACTCCTTCTCTAGAAAGGATCCATTCTTAGCAACGAATGTCTTGCCTTCGGATCTGTGATAGAAGGTGTACCCAACTGTCTCCTTTGGGTATCCTATGAAGACACATTTCTCCAATTTGGCTTTGAGCTTATCAGGATGAAACTTTTTCACATAAGCATCGCAACCCCAAACTTTAAGAAACGACAACTTTGGTTTCTTGCCAAACCACAGTTCATAAGATGTTGTCTCAACGGATTTAGATGGTACCCTATTTAACGTGAATGCAGCTGTCTCTAATGCATAACCCCAAAAATGATAGTGGTAGATCGGTAAGAGACATCATATATCGCACCATATCTAATAAAGTACGGTTACGATGTTCGGACACACCATTACACTGTGGTGTTCCAGGTGGCGTGAGTAGTGAAACTATTTCACATTGTTTTAACTGAAGGCCAAACTCGTAACTCAAATACTCTTCTCCATGATCAGATCGTAGAAACTTTATTTTCTTGTTACGATGATTTTCCGCTTCACTCTAAAATTATATGAACTTTTCAAATGTTTCAGACTTCTGTTTCATTAAGTAGATATACCCATATCTGCTCAAATCATCTGTGAAGGTCAGAAAATAATGATACCTGCTACGAGCCTCAATTTTTATCGGACCACATACATCTGTATGTATGATTTCCAACAAATCTGTTGCTCTCTCCATAGTTCCGGAGAACGGCATTTTAGTCATCTTGCTCATGAGGCACGGTTCGCAAGCATCAAGTGATTCATAATCAAGTGATTCCAAAATCCCATCAGTATGGAGTTTCTTCATGCGCTTTACACCAATATGACCTAAACGGCAGTGTCACAAATAAGTTGCACTATCATTATTAACTTTGCATCTTTTGGCTTCGATATTATGAATATGTATCACTACGATCGAGATCCAACAAACCATTTTCGTTGGTGTGTATGACCATAGAAGGTTTTTATTCATGTAAACAGAACAACAATTGTTCTCTAACTTAAATGAATAACCGTATTGCAATAAACATGATCAAATCATATTCATGCTCAACGCAAACACCAAATAACACTTATTTAGTTTCAACACTAATCCCGAAAGTACAGGGAGTGTGCGATGATGATCATATCAATCTTGGAATTACTTCCAACACACATCGTCACCTCGCCTTTTACTAGTCTCTGTTTATTCTGCAACTCCCGTTTCGAGTTACTACTCTTTAGCAACTGAACCAGTAGCAAATACTGAGGGGTTGCTATAAACACTAGTAAGTACACATCAATAACATGTATATCCAATATACCTTTGTTCACTTTGCCATCCTTCTTATCCACCAAATACCTGGGGTAGTTCCGTTTCCAGTGACCAGTCCCTTTGCAGTAGAAGCACTTAGTCTCAGGCTTAGGTACAGACTTGGGCTTCTTCACTTGAGTAGCAACTTGCTTGCCGTTCTTTTTGAAGTTCCTCTTCTACCCCTTTGCCCTTTTCTTGAAACTAGTGGTCTTGTTAACCATCAACACTTGATGCTCTTTCTTGATTTCTACCTTCGTCGATTTCAGCATCGCGAAGAGCTCGGGAATTACTTTCGTCATCCCTTACATACTATAGTTCATCACGAAGTTCTACTAACTTGGTGATGGTGACTAGAGAATTCTGTCAATCACTATTTTATCTGGAAGATTAACTCCCACTTGATTCAAGCGATTGTAGTACCCAGACAATCTGAGCACATGCTCACTAGTTGAGCGATGCTCCTCCATCTTTTAGCTATAGAACTTGTTGGAGACTTCATATCTCTCAACTCGGGTATTTGCTTGAAATATTAACTTCAACTCCTGGAACATCTCATATGGTCCATGACGTTCAAAACGTCTTTGAAGTCCCGATTTTAAGCCGTTAAGCATGGTGCACTAAACTATCAAGTAGTCATCACATTGAGCTAGCCAAACGTTCATAACGTCTGTATCTGCTCCTGCAATAGGTCTGTCACCTAGCGGTGCATCAAGGACATAATTCTTCTGTGCAGCAATGAGGATAATCCTCATATCACGGATCTAATCCGCATCTTTGCTACTAACATCTTTCAACATAATTTTCTCTAGGAACATATCAAAAATAAACACAGGGAAGCAACAACGCGAGCTATTGATCTACAACATAATTTGCAAAAACACTATCAGGACTAAGTTCATGATAAATTTAAGTTCAATTAATCATATTACTTAAGAACTCCCACTTAGATAGACATCCCTCTAATCCTCTAAGTGATCACGTGATCCATATCAACTAAACCATGTCCGATCATCACGTGAGATGGAGTAGTTTCAACGGTGAACATCACTATGTTGATCATATCTACTATATGATTCACGCTCGACCTTTCGGTCTCCGTGTTCCGAGGCCATATCTGCATATGCTAGGCTCGTCAAGTTTAACCTGAGTATTCCGCGTGTGCAACTGTTTTGCACCCGTTGTATTTGAACGTAGAGCCTATCACACCCAATCATCACGTTGTGTCTCAGCACGAAGAACTTTCGCAACGGTGCATACTCAGGGAGAACACTTCTATCTTGAAATTTTAGTGAGAGATCATCTTATAATGCTACCGTCAATCAAAGCAAGATAAGATGCATAAAGGATAAACATCACATGCAATCAATATAAGTGATATGATATGGCCATCATCATCTTGTGCTTGTGATCTCCATCTCCGAAGCACCGTCATGATCACCATCGTCACCGGCGCGACACCTTGATCTCCATCGCAGTATCGTTGTCGTCTCGCCAACTATTGCTTTTACGACTATCGCTACCGCTTAGTGATAAAGTAAAACAATTACATGGCGATTGCATTTCATACAATAAAGCGACAACCATATGGCTCCTGCCAGTTACCGATAACTCGGTTACAAAACATGATCATCTCATACAATAAAATATAGGATCATGTCTTGACCATATCACATCACAACATGCCCTGCAAAAACAAGTTAGACGTCCTCTACTTTGTTGTTGCATGTTTTACGTGGCTGCTACGGGCTTAGCAAGAACCGTTCTTACCTACGCATCAAAACCACAACGATAGTTTGTCAAGTTGGTGCTGTTTTAACCTTCGCAAGGACCGGGCGTAGCCACACTTGGTTCAACTAAAGTGAGAGAGACAGACACCCGCCAGTCACCTTTAAGCAACGAGTTCTCGCAACGGTGAAACCAGTCTCGCGTAAGCGTACGCGTAATGTCGGTCCGGGCCGCTTCATCTCACAATACCGCCGAACCAAAGTATGACATACTGGTAAGCAGTATGACTTATATCGCCCACAACTCACTTGTGTTCTACTCGTGCATAGCATCAACGCATAAAACCAGGCTCTGATACCACTGTAGGGGAACGTAGTAATTTCAAAAATTTCCTACGCACACGCAAGATCATGGTGATGCATAGCAACGAGTGGGGAGAGTGTTGTCCACGTACCCTCGTAGACCGAAAGCGGAAGCGTTAACACAACGTGGTTGATGTAGTCGTACGTCTTCACGATCCGACCGATCAAGTACCGAACGCACGGCACCTCCGAGTTCAGCACACGTTCAGCTCGATGACGTCCCTCGAACTCTGATCCAGCCGAGTGTTGAGGGAGAGTTTCGTCAGCACGACGGCGTGGTGACGATGATGATGTTCTACCGACGCAGGGCTTCGCCTAAGCTCCGCAACGATATTATCGAGGTGTAATATGGTGGAGGGGGGCACCGCACACGGCTAAAAGATTGTTAGATCAATTGTTGTGTCTATGGGGTGCCCCCTGCCCCCGTATATAAAGGAGCAAGGGGGAGGCGGCCGGCCAAGGGGAGAGGCGCGCCAAGGGGGGAGTCCTACTCCCACCGGGAGTAGGACTCCTCCTTTCCTTGTTGGAGTAGGAAAAGGGAAGGGAGAAGGAGAAAGAAGGAAGGGGGCGCCCCCCCTCCCTAGTCCAATTCGGACTAGTCCATGGGGAGGGGTGTGGCCTCCCTTTGGGGCCTTTCTCTCCTTTCCCGTATGGCCCATTAAGGCCCAATATGAATTCCCGTAACTCTCCGGTACTCCAAAAAATACCCGAATCACTCGGAACCTTTCCGAAGTCCGAATATAGTCGTCCAATATATTGACCTTTACGTCTCGGCCATTTCGAGACTCCTCGTCATGTCCCCGATATCATCCGGGACTCCGAACTCCTTCGGTACATCAACATACATAAACTCATAATAAAACTGTCATCGTAACGTTAAGCGTGCGGACCCTACGGGTTCGAGAACTATGTAGACATGACAGAGACACCTCTCCGGTCAATAACCAATAGCGGAACCTGGATGCTCATATTGGTTCCCACATATTCTACGAAGATCTTTATCGGTCAGACCGCATAACAACATACGTTGTTCCCTTTGTCATCGGTCTGTTACTTGCCCGAGATTCGATCATCGGTATCTCGATACCTAGTTCAATCTCGTTACCGGCAAGTCTCTTTACTCGTTCCGTAATACATCATCCCGCAACTAACTCATTAGTCACAATGCTTGCAAGGCTTATAGTGATGTGTATTACTGAGTGGGCCCAGAGATACCTCTCCGACACTCGGAGTGACAAATCCTAATCTTGAAATACGCCAACCCAACAAGTACCTTTGGAGACACCTGTAGAGCACCTTTATAATCACCCAGTTACGTTGTGACGTTTGGTAGCACACAAAGTGTTCCTCCGGTAAACGGGAGTTGCATAATCTCATAGTCATAGGAACATGTATAAATCATGAAGAAAGCAATAGCAACATACTAAACGATCGAGTGCTAAGCTAACGGAATGGGTCAAGTCAATCACGTCATTCTCCTAATGAGGTGATCCCGTTAATGAAATGACAACTCATGTCTATGGCTAGGAAACATAACCATCTTTGATTAACCAGCTAGTCAAGTAGAGGCATACTAGTGACACTCTGTTTGTCTATGTATTCACACATGTATTATGTTTCCGGTTAATATAATTCTAGCATGAATAATAAACATTTATCATGATATAAGGAAATAAATAATACTTTATTATTGCCTCTAGGGCATATTTCCTTCACCCGAGGCGGCTGCGCGACTCGCCGGAGAGGAGGCCGGCGGCCGACGGGGGAGAAGGGGAGGACGGCAAGGAGGGCGGCCGGAGTGGGAGGAGAGGGGCGCCGGCTCGGGCATAGACGGGCGCTGCGGCGCGGCGTCGGCGGTTGCAGACGGTGGCGCCGGCGGACGAGGTTAGGGTTTGATCTGCGAAAAAATCGGGGGGACTCACATATATATAGCTAGAGGGAGCTAGGAGACTCCAAACGGAGTGCGGTTTTCGCCCACACGATTGTGATCAAATGACCTAGAGCATGGAAGAGACTTAGAGGGGTTTTGGGCTGTTTGGAGGGGGATTTTTCTGCAACACACAAACGGACTTTGCGGTTACCCGGTTAACCGTTGGAGTACCAAACGACCTCCAAATGGAAAGAAACTTGACCGGTGGTCTACCGGTGGTATACCAAGGCCACTTGACAAGACTCGGTCCATTCCGAGAATGTTCAACACCCACTCACGAAATGAAAACAAGAGGGGTGCGCCGGAGGAGATGGGAGTGCCGGATTGCAAAACGAACAACGGGGAAAAGCTCGGATGCAAGAGACAAACACGTATGCAAATGCAATGCACATGATGACATGGTATGAGATGCATGACATGAACAAAATGCAAAACGAAAAACAAAACCCGACCACGAAGGGAATATCATAACACATAACCGAAAATGGCAAGAGTTGGAGTTACAAATATGGAAAGTTACATCCGGGGTGTTACAACACTCCACCACTACGAGAGGATCTCGTCCCGAGATCTAGGACTGAAAGAACTCCGGATATTCGGAACGGAGGTGGTCCTCGCGTTCCCAGGTGGCTTCTCGGTCGGAATGGTGCGACCACTTCACTTTCAGGAATTTGATTGACTTGTTGCGAGTCTTGCGCTCAGTTTCTTCAAGAATAGCAACGGGGTGCTCATGATAAGACAGATCTTCTTGGAGGTCAATCTCTTCAAAGTTGATGGTGCGCTAAGGCGTCTTGAAGCACTTGCGAAGCTGTGACACGTGGAACACATCGTGCACGTTCGCGAAGTTGGGAGGAAGCTCAAGTTGATAGGCGAGGTCGCCTCTTTTGCCAATGATCTTGAAAGGACCCACGTATCTAGGGGCAAGCTTCCCTTTGATACCGAAGCGACGAGTGCCTTTCATTGGAGAGACGCGGAGGTAGACATGGTCTCCGATCTCGAAAGCCACATCACGGTGCTTACTATCATAGTAACTCTTCTGGCGCGATTGCGCGGCTTTGAGATTATCACGGATGACTTTACACATTTCTTCAGCCTCTGTGATTAAGTCATTGCCAAGAAGTTGGCGTTCACCAGTCTCCGACCAATTGAGAGGAGTACCACACTTTCTGCCATAGAGGATCTCGAATGGGGCCTTGCCCGAACTCTCTTGGAAACTGTTGTTGTAGGAGAATTCAGCATATGGAAGACAATCTTCCCATTTCATGCCAAAGGAAATGACACAAGCCCTGAGCATATCTTCAAGAATTTGATTTACTCGCTCGACTTGGCCACTAGTTTGAGGATGGAAAGCTGTGCTGAAGCGAATGTTGGTGCCCATGGCCTTCTGGAAGGAGTCCCAGAACTTAGAAGTGAAGATGCTTCCACGATCTGAAGAAATCAATTATGGAATGTCGTGCAAGGAGACAATCCTGGAGGTGTATAGCTCTGCCAACTGAGCTGCTGTAATGGATTCTTTGATTGGAAGGAAATGAGCCACTTTAGTAAGCTTGTCGATGACAACGAAGATAGCATCATTTCCACGCTTGGACTTTGGAAATCCAGTCACGAAGTCCATTTCGATATGATCAAACTTCCATTCTGGGATAGCAAGAGGTTGGAGGAGACCAGCTGGTCGTTGGTGTTCTGCTTTCACTCTTCGACAGACATCACATTCATTCACGAATTGAGCAATTTCTCGCTTCATTCGAGTCCACCAATACGACTGCTTGAGGTCATGGTACATCTTCGTACTTCCAGGATGAATGGAAAGAAGAGAATTCTGCGCCTCGTTCATAATGACTTTCCTTAGATCACCTTTAGGAACCACAATCCGGTCCTCGAAGAATAAAGTGTCTCTGTCATCAATGTGATAGCACTTGTATTTGGAAAGACCCTTATCGATACCACGTTTCACCTTCTTCACCATGGTATCCAGAAGTTGTGCCTCACGAATTTGATCTTCCAAAGTAGGAGAGACTATGAGGTTGGCAAGAAAGCCTTGAGGAACAACTTGGAGATTCAGCTTGCGGAAAGCTTCACAAAGATCCGGTTGGAATGGCTTGAGAATTAAGCTGTTGCAATAAGCCTTCCTGCTTAAAGCATCTGCAATGACATTGGCTTTGCCTGGAGTATACTCAATACTCGGATTGTACTCTTGAATCATTTCGACCCATCGAGTCTGCCTGAGGTTGAGGTTGGGCTGAGTGAAGATGTACTTGAGACTCTTGTGATCGGTGAATATGTCCACTTTTCTTCCCAACAAGAGATGTCTCCATGTTATTAATGCATGGACAACTACCGCCAACTCAAGATCGTGAGTGGGGTAGTTCTTTTCATTGGGCTTCAACTTGCGAGAGGTATAGGCCACAACTTTCTTCTCTTGCATTAACACAGCACTGAGACCTTGAAGAGAAGCATCACAGAAAACTTCGAATGACTTGGATTCGTCAGGAGGAGTTAAGACAGGAGCTGTGACGAGTTTCTCTTTGAGAGTGTTGAAAGCAACTGTAACACCCCGGATGTAACTTGCCATATTTGTAACTCCGACTCTTGCCATTTTCGGCATTGTGCTATAATATTCCCTCCGTGGTCGGGTTTTGTCTTTCGTTTTGTATTTTGTTCATGTCATGCATTTCATATCATGTCATCATGTGCATTGCATTTGCATACGTGTTCGTCTCATGCATCCGAGCATTTTCCCCGTTGTCCGTTTTGCAATCCGGCGCTCCTATCTCCTCCGGTGCACCCCTGTTGTTTTCTTTCGCGTGCGGGTGTCAAACTTTCTCGGAATGGACCGAGGCTTGTCAAGTGGCCCTAGTATACCACCCGGAGACCACCGGTCAAGTTTCGTTCCATTTGGAGGTCGTTTGGTACTCCAATGATTAACCGGGCAACCGCAATGTCCATTTGAGTGTGCAGCAAAACCCCCTCAAAAACCAGCCCAAAACCCACCAAACTCTCTTCCATGCTCTAGGTCGTTCGATCACGATCGTGTGGGCGAAAACCGCACCTCATTTGGAGCCTCCTAGCTCCCTCTAGCTATAAAAGAGCATCCCCTCCCGAAAACGAAACGCAGACAAACCCTAACCCGCTTCCCCCGCCGCCACCGGACGTGTCCGGCGTCCGCCGGACATCTCCGCCGCCGCGTCCAGCGAATCGGGCGCCGCCACGTGGCACCCGGCCACCTCCCTCCGCCGCCGGCCCGTTCGGCCCACGGGAGGCCCGCCCGAGCCCGCACCGCGCCGCCGCCGCCCCGTCCGCCGGCCGCCCGCCTCGCCGCCTGCTCGCCGCCGTCGCCTCGCCGGCGTGGCCGCCCGCCGCCACCGTCGCGGCTCCAACCGCCGCCGCCGCGTGCCACCACCCGCGCCGACGCCGCCTCCCCCTCCGGCCTCCTCCTCCGGCGCCGGTCCCGCCGTCCTCCGCCTCCCCAACGCCGGCTGCCTCCTTCCCCTTCCTCTGCCGACGCCGGCGAGCCCGACCTCGGCTGCCCCGGCCAGATCCGATCGAAGTTACTGTAGCGTTGACTTTCCCCGACCCCCCATATTTTTCTAAGTCTGTGATTTTTCTTAATAAGTGCTCATGTTTATCAGTGCATAACTTCTTGCATGTAGCTCCGTTTCGCGCGTGTAATATGTCAAATTGTTCGCCTCGTGATGCTCTTTATTTTGTTCAATTGCACCATGTTCATTAGAGGTAATCTTCATGCCTAAATCTCTGTTGCAAAAGGGCTAGTTGCTGTTATCTGCTGGTTCTTATCAGAACTTGGAGATTTGTCATTTTTGTATAATTTAATCTATGCATCTTATGAGCCTGAGCTCTACATGTGTTTTATTGTATGTCATGCCATCTTTCCAAGGGTGTATGCCATGTATTTTTGTGATCGCTGTGGTTACTAGCACAAGCATGCAAACTAGGCCCCGTAATGTTTCTGATTTCAGGGACTTGGTGATTTCCAAGTCCTTGTCTGCTGTTATTTTGTTGCCATGTAAACTTGATGCTACAGAGAGATCCATGCATATTTTGGAGATGTTCAGTAAGGATGTTTTGTAGATATAGTTGTAATTGATCCATTCCTGCCCTTGGTTGCAATTATTGAGTGCCATAGCATGACTCAATCGTGCTCTACTTTTGCTATAAAATATTTCTGGCAGATTCTTAACATGATATGCAATTTTGCCAAGCTTATTGTAGTTGATCCATACATGCTATGCCTTTGTTCTTGCAATGGATAGCTTCATAAACATGCCATCGTGCTGTAGGTATGCTTGTTTTGTCATGCATAGCTCTGTAGTGAGTGCATCAAGCTCACCAACATGCCTACATATTATTATTTCTGCCATGCTCTGTTTTCTACCAAGTCTGAAGCCTGATAACGAAACTTGCTATGTTCACATGCTTGCCATCATATCGTATGAACCTTTTTGGCTTAAGGTCAGTAAGGGACTTTTGTCATATGCATTTAGCAAAACACTGCCATGCCTTGTTTTATTATATTAAGTTCCCGTAGCATATTGATTTCGTGCTCCTAACATTGCTACCTGATGCTGTGTTCTGCCATGTCCAGTTTTTCACCAAGTCTGTGATCTTGTTATCTTTTGCACTTTTGCCATGCTTGTTTGAGCTTGATATGTTGTGAACTAGCCGTAGCTCAGTGTTCATCTTTTGTCAAGCATCTCCTGTGGATTACTGTTATATGCTTTGTTGCTATGTTGGAGTGCTGTAGCATTGTTGCTTGTTGCATTTTAAGTGCTATTATGCTGTTAATCGCAGATTCGGGTCATTCTTGTTTTGCCCGCCATTTGCAAACCGTGCATCCGTTTCCGGTGATCTTTATATCGATTTCGACCGAAATCATCTCATCTTTCCAGTGGCATGCTTGGTTTATCAAGTTACTGCCTTGTTCATAATTTTCCTTCCGGAGCACGCATATGCATCGCATATCATATCTTGCATATCATACATGTTTTGCATCATGTTGTTTGTGCATTTCTCGTGATTGACTGTGGTTCCGTTGCTTGTGTTCTTGTCTTGGGTAGAGCCGGGAGACGAGTTCGTGAACGAGGAAACTGTTGAGTACGCTTACGAGGATCAAGCTTTCGACAACTCTGAGAACCTTGAAGGCAAGATGACCACCCCTCGAAATCACTTCTATCTTTGCTTTGCTAGTTGTTCGCTCTATTGTCATGCTACGCTACCTATCATTTGCTATATCATGCCTCCCATATTGCCATGTCAGCCCCTAACCATCCTTTCCTAGCAAACCGTTGTTTGGCTAAGTTACCGCTTTTGCTCAGCCCTTCTTATAGCGTTGCTAGTTGCAGGTGAAGATGAAGTTGGTTCCATGTTGGAACATGGATATGTTGGAATATCACAATATCTCTTATTTAATTAATGCATCTATATATTTTAGTAAAGGGTGGAAGACTCGGCCTTATGCCTGGTGTTTTGTTCCACTCTTGCCGCCCTAGTTACTGATATACCGGGATTATGTTCCTTGAGTTTGCGTTCCTTACGCGGTCGGGTGATTTATGGGACCCCCTTGACAGTTCGCCTTGAATAAAACTCCTCCAGCAAGGCCCAACTTTGGTTTTACCATTTGCCGCCTAAGCCTTTCCCCCCGGGTTTTCGCGAGGCCGAGGGCCATCTTTATTTAAATCCCCGGGCCAGTGTTCCTCTGAGTGCTGGTCCAAACTAGAGCCACTTGCAGCGCCACCTTGGGGAAACTCGAGGATTGGTTTTAGCTGTACGTAGTGTTCATCCGGTGTGCCCTGAGAACGAGATATGTGCAGCTCCTATCGGGATTTGTCGGCACATTCGGGCGGCTTTGCTGGTCTTGTTTTACCATTGTCGAAATGTCTTGTAAACCGGGATTCCGAGACTGATCGGGTTTTTCCGGGAGTAGGTTTATCCTTCGTTGACCGTGAGAGCTTATGATGGGCTAAGTTGGGACACCCCTGCAGGGTATTATCTTTCGAAAGCCGTGCCCGCGGTTATGAGGCAGATGGGAATTTGTTAATGTCCGGTTGTAGAGAACTTGTCACTTGACCCAATTAAAATACATCAACTGCGTGTGTAGCCGTGATGGTCTCTTCTCGGCGGAGCCCGGGAAGTGAACACGGTGTGAGTTATGTATGACGTAAGTAGGAGTTCAGGATCACTTCTTGGTCATTGCTAGATGACGTCCGTTCCTTTTGCTTCTCTCCTCGCTCTCTTTTGCGTATGTTAGCCACCATATATGCTTATTGCCGCTGCAGCTCCACCTCATTGCACCATCCTTTCCTATAAGCTTAAATAGTTTTGATCTCGCGGGTGTGAGATTGCTGAGTCCCCGTGACTCACAGATTCTACCAAAACAGTGGCAGGTGCCGACGATGCCAGTGCAGATGATGGGATCGATCTCAAGTGGGAGTTCGACGAGGAACGTGGTCGTTACTATGTGTCTTTTCCTAATGATCAGTAGTGGAGCTCAGTTGGGACGATCGGGGATCTAGCATTTGGGGTTATCTTATTTTCATCTGGATTTTGACCGTAGTCGGTCTATATGTATGTATTTTGGATGATGTATGAATTATATTTATGTATTGTGTGAAGTGGCGATTGTAAGCCAACTCTTTATCCCATTCTTGTTCATTACATGGGATTGTGTGAAGATGACCCTTCTTGCGACAAAACCACTATGCGGTTATGCCTCTAAGTCGTGCCTCGACACGTGGGAGATATAGCCGCATCGTGGGCGTTATAGCAACGTCACACTCAGGAGACCAGACATACTTCACATGCTTCTGGAAGAGGTTGGAAAGAGGCTTTGCAATCTTAGAGAAATTCTCAACGAATCTTCGACAATAGCTTGCAAGACCAAGAAAACTGCGGAGCTGCTTGACATTCTGAGGAGGTTCCCAATTCACAATTGCGGACACCTTCTCGGGGTTAACAGCGATGCCCTTGGCAGAGATGATGTGACCAAGGTAAAGAACTTCATCAAGCCAAAACTCACATTTTGAGAACTTCGCATAGAATTCATACTCTCTGAGCTTGTCGAGCACCAATCGCAAATGTTTGTCATGATCCTTCTTATTCTTGGAGAAGACCAAGATATCATCGAGATACACCAGGACGAATTCATTGGTATAGGGGTTGAAGATGAAATTCATCATCCGCGAGAATGTTGGAGGAGCATTGACAAGGCCGAAAGACATGACAGTATATTCCTAAGAACCAAAGCTTGTTCTGAATGTTGTCTTGGCAATATCTTCTTCACGAATGCGAATCTGATGATAACCCATACGAAGGTCAAGCTTGGAGAATACTTTAGCACCTTTGAGTTGCTCGAATAGCTCATTGATGTTGGGAAGTGGATACTTGTTCTTGATTGTCTTCTTGTTCAATGGACGGTAGTCGACACAAAGTCGGTCCGTGCCATCCTTCTTCTGGACAAAAAGAACACCACAACCCCATGGAGATAAACTCGGACTGATCAAACCCAGACGCTCTTGTTCATCGAGATGTTTCTTCAATTCCTTCAACTCCTTGGGTCCGAGCTTGTATGGACGCTTGCAAACGGGTTCATTGCCTGGCTCAAGATTGATAACGAACTCAACTGGCCGGTGAGGAGGCATACTCGGAAGCTCTTCTGGAAAGACATCTTGGTACTCACAAACGACTGGAATTTGAGAGATGGCATTCAATTCTCCCTTCTCATTGAGAGAAAATAACCGAATGGTTTCATCACGAGCGGCATAAATGATAACATCCTCAGAAGAGTGTGTCAATTGAATTTCCCTGGCAGCACAATCAAGTTGAGCCTTGTGCTTAGAAAGCCAGTCCATCCCGAGAATTAGATCAATATCCGAGTCACCAAGAACAATTGGTTTGGCCAGAAATTTATAGTTCCCCATCTTGATGGAAACATCCAGAACCATGTAGCTTGCATTCATGCATTTGCCCGGAGAGACAACTGCTAACGGTCTAGGCAAATCTTGAAAAACCAACTCATGCTTGGATGCAAATGGTCTTGATATGAAAGAAAGCGATGCACGAGTATCAAAAAGAACTTTTGCAGGAATATCATTAACTGAGAGATTACCCATTATCACATCAGTAGATTCCTCCGCTTGAGCTGCATTCATCATGTTCACCTTTGCAAACTTGGAATTATGCTTGACCACTGCATTGCTGGAAGATCTCACATGAGGAGGAGGCGGAAGGCGCCTTTGGTTGAAGCACTTGTTAGCATAGTGACCTTTCTGCTGACACTTGTTGCAAGTCACCTCTGAGAGTGGACGATGATAAGGAGCATTCGACTTTGGAGCTTGATTCTGAGACTTGTTCTGATAGCCAGAGTTGGAAGAGTGGGAAGATCCATGGCCACCTTTGTTCTTCTGCTGGTAAGGCTGACGAAACGGAGGAGGAGGAGGCAACCAGAACTTATGTTGCTTAGCAGCCACTAGTGAGGAAGAAGAAGACTGAACTGCATCTCTAACTCTCTTCTTAGAAGCCTCACACTTAAGCGGAGCAGCCTCTTGCTTCAGTGCCATGTTATAGAATTGATCAAACTGAGTAGGCTCAACAAGAACGAGAGCTAACTGCAGATCCTCTTTCATCAGGAACGTCTTGTTTAGCGAAGCGAGCAAGTTTCTGAAACTGGATGTTGAATTGATACACAGACATGTTGCCTTGCTTGAGATTGCGGAACTCCTCACGCTTGCTCTCAACAACACTTTGTGGAATGTGGTGCGCTTTGAAGTCCCGACAGAAGTCATTCCAAGTGATCACACGACCTCCTCTAGAATCTTTGTATTGTTGATACCAATCAGCAGCTTGGTCCTTGAGCTGAAAAGAAGCGAACTTGACATAGTCCTCAGGCCTGACATTGCTACATTCAAAATGCTTGTTGATGTCCACGAGCCAATCATCGGCATCCGTGGCCTCGGCACAGTAGCTGAAAGACTTCGACTGATTTGCGAGAAACTGGTTGAGAGTAGCAAAGTGAGGCTGATTGTTGCCTTGACCTTGATTTCCTTGATTGCCTTGCCCTTGGGTGCGTTCTTGCAAGAGTTGCAGAATCATCTGAGCATTGGCGTTGGTGGCTGCCATGATAGCTTGCCATGCCTCCGGAGGCGAAGGTGGTGGCGGAGGGTTCGCCTGACTCCCTTCATTGCATTCCGGATTCTGACGCGTTGGCGGAGCCATCCTGAAGAGGGTGACATCCGTTAGCATCTTGATAGACAAATAGACAAATTGAATCAACGGATAGAAATTGCAACATATAGTCTTCACAATAAACATTCGAACAAAGATGAACGAATGAATTCCATAGTAAATCATCACACTTCCATTAAGTTGAGAAGCCACTTGAAAAAGATATGGAATCAACATTTAACTTCGAAGCAACTAGAATACCACAATTCAAAACAAAACCAAGTATTGGCTTGCAGAATAAGCCGGAACAAACATATGATAGAGATTTCGTCCGAAGTTTTCGTGGTGGGGCCCACACGGGCTCAATCGTACAACACCATCATGTACAAGGCAGTGCACATGACATATGAAGCGTCCCCGAGTCGGCATAGCCAAGGACTCTTTAAGACACTACGAGACCACTGTAAAACCAACCGTGGAAAGGCGGACCACTAGACGTCGAACCCCAATCTCATATCATGCGTCTGTCAGAAAGATATCCTAGGAGCTACTTGAATTCCCACTTATAAACTCCCGAAACTTTCTGGTTATGCAATCTGGTGTTGGGGATACAGGGGACACAAAATATATCACCCAAACTAGCAATCCCTAGATCCAGCTGTATCCATCCGTCAACACATAACCAAGAAACCTTCGGAAATCGTGTACCTCAACCTTCGAAAAGCATCCGTTATACAAGTTATGGCAATACTCCCGAACTCCCGCCCCAGTACTGGGTGGCGTCGAGGTGATATCACCAACAACTGCATAAAAGAGATTTTGATGTCGGCGAAACTCGGGTATTCCGAAACTGCAACGATAAAATTGTGACGACAACACCTCGGAGCTCAACTCCCCGGGACACTGCCACAACCCCTAAATGTCAGGAGGCACCAAGAACAATGTTCTCGTCACAAAACCATCGGAACGATTCTAAGATACCCGCGTGATCCTAAAATTTTTTTAGTGAAATTTGAGGAGACAAGAGTCAAAACTTCTATGTCAGGAGACCTCACCAGAGCGGCGAAAGGACTAAGGAGTAAAAAGAATCCTACTCTCCGATATATATAATCCTAAGACTCAAACATTTTTGTTCTAGACTCAACAACGCCAGCGATTCGATCAAGCAGGGGGCTCCTAAGTCGGGGATGGCTCTGATTACCAACTTGTAACGCCCACGATGCGGCTATATCTCCCACGTGTCGAGGCACGACTTAGAGGCATAACCGCATTGTGGTTTTGTCGCAAGAAGGGTCATCTTCACACAATCCCATGTAATGAACAAGAATGGGATAACGAGAGTTGGCTTACAATCGCCACTTCACACAATACATAAATATAAAACATACATCATCCAAAATCCACACATAGACCGACTACGGTCAAATCCAAATGAAAAATAAGATAACCCCAAATGCTAGATCCCCGATCGTCCCAACTGGCCTCCACTACTGATCATTAGGAAAAGAAACATAGTAACGACCATGTTCCTCGTCGAACTCCCACTTGAGGTCGATTGCATCATCTGCACTAGCATCGTCGGCACCTGCAACTGTTTTGGTAGAATCTGTGAGTCACGAGGACTCAGCAATCTCACACCCGCGAGATCAAGACTATTTAAGCTTATAGGAAAGGATGGTGTAATGAGGTGGAGCTGCAGCAGACACTAAGCATATATATAGTGGCTAACATACGCAAATGAGAGCGAGAAGAGAAGCAACAGAACGGTCGTCAACTAGCAATGATCAAGAAGTGATCCTGAAACTACTTACGTTCATGAATAACTCAAACCGTGTTCACTTCCCGGACTCCGCCGAGAAGAGACCATCATGGCTACACACACAGTTGATGTATTTTACTTGGGTCAAGTGACAAGTTCTCGACAACCGGACATTAACAAATTCCCATCTGCCTCATAACCGCGGGCACGGCTTTCGAAAGATAATACCCTGCAGGGGTGTCCCAACTTAGCCCATCATAAGCTCTCACGGTCAATGAAGGATAAACCTTCTCCCGGAAAGACCCAATCAGTCTCGGAATCCCGGTTTACAAGACATTTCGACAATGGTAAAACAAGACCAGCAAAGCCACCAGAATGTGCCGACAAATCCCGATAGGAGCTGCACATATCTCGTTCTCAGGGCACACCGGATTGTCCAAGCTTCCGATAGGCGAGAACAGAGTTGCCCCTGGTGGCCACCGGCGACTGACAGGTTGGACCAATACTCAGAGGAACACTGGCCCGGGGGTTTAAATAAAGATGACCCTCGGGCTCGCGAAAACCCGGGGGAAAAAGGCTTAGGTGGCAAATGGTAAAACCAAGGTTGGGCCTTGCTGGAGGAGTTTTATTCAAGGCGAACTGTCAAGGGGGTCCCATAAATCACCCAACCGCGTAAGGAACGCAAACTCAAGGAACATAATACCGGTATGACAGAAATTAGGGTGGCAAGAGTGGAACAAAACACCAGGCATAAGGCGGAGCCTTCCACCCTTTACCAAATATATAGATGCATTAATTAAATAAGAGATATTGTGATATCCCAACATATCCATGTTCCAACATGGAACCAACCTCAACTTCACCTGCAACTAGCAACGCTATAAGAAGGGCTGAGCAAAAGCGGTAACTTAGCCAAACAACGGTTTGCTAGGAAAAGATGGTTAGAGGCTTGACATGGCAAAATGTGAGGCATGATATAGCAAGGGGTAGGTAGCGCAGCATGGCAATAGAACGTACAACTAGCAAAGCAAAGATAGAAGTGATTTCGAGGGTATGGTCATCTTGCCTATATGGTTCTCAGAGTTGTCGAAAGCTTGATCCTTGTAAGCGTACTCAACAGGTTCCTCGTTCACGAACTCGTCTCCTGGCTCTACCCAAGACAAGAACACAAGCAATGGAACCACAATCAATCACGGGAAATGCACAAGCAACATGACGCAATACATGAATGATATGCAAGATATGATATGCGATGCATATGCGTGCTCCGGAAGGAAAATGATGAACAAGGCAGTAACTTGGCAAACCAAGTATGCCACTGGAAAGATGAGATGATTTCGGTTGAAATCGATATAAAGATCACCGGAAACGGATGCACGGTTTGCAAATGGCAAGCAAAACAAGACACGAATCTGCGATTAACAGCATGATAGCACTTCGAATGCAACAAGTAACAATGCTACAGCACTCCAACGTAGCAAAAAGAATATGAAAGTTATCTACAGGAGATGCTTCACAAAAGATGAACAGTGAGCTACGGCTAGTTCACAACACAACAGGTTCAAACAAGCATGGCAAAAGTGCAAAAGATAACAGGTTCACAGACTTGGTGAAAAACTGGACATGCCTGAAACAGCATCAGGTAGCAATGTTCAGAGCACGAAATCAACATGCTACAGGAAATTAACATAGAAAAACAAGGCATGGCAGTATTCTACTAAATGCATATGACAAAAGTCCCTTACTGACCATAAGCCAAAAAGGACCAGAAAATATGATGGCAACCATGTAAACATAGCAAGTTTCGTTAACAGTTTTCAGACTTAGAAAAGAGAGAATGACAGAAACAGACATTATGAGGGCATCTTGGTGAGCTTGATGCACTCACCACAAAGCAATGCATGACAAAACAAGCATACCTGCAGTAAGATGGCATGTTTATGAAGCTATCCATGGAAAGATCAAGTACATAGCATGTATGGATCAACTACAACAATCTTGGAAAAATTGAATAACATGTAAACAATCTGCCAGAAATATTTTATAGCAAAAGTAGAGCAAGATTGAGTCATGCTATGGCACTCCATAATTGCAAACAAGGGCAAGAATGGATCAATTACAACAATATCTACAACACATCCTTACTGAACATCTCCAAAAGGAGCATGGATCTCTCTGTAGCCACATGGATACATAGCAACAAAATAACAGCAGTCACAGACTTAGTAAAATCACCAAGTCCCTGAAATCGGAAACATTACGGAGCCTAGTTTGCATGCTTGTGCTAGTCACCACCGAGATCACAAAAATAGACGGCATACACCTCTGTAAATATGGCATGGCATACAACAAAACACATGTAGAGCTCATGCCCATAAGATGCACGGATTAAATGCTACAAAAATAACAAATCCTCAAGTTCTGATAAGTAACAGCAGATAACAGCAACTAGCACTCTTGCACCAGATATTTGGGCATCAAGATGGACTCAAATGAACATGGTGCAATGGAACAAAATGAGGAGCATCACGAGGCAAACATTTCGATATATTACACGCACGAAACGGAGCTATATGCAAAGAGTTATGATGTGATGAACAGGTGCACATATTGTAAAAATATTAGGACGGAGGATTTCGGGAGAGGGAAGAGTCAACCTTCGGCGTTTGACTGGATCGGGATCGGGCTAGGGTTCCTGAGGCGGGTGCGTGACTCGCCGGAGAGGAGACCGGAGGAGAGGACCGGCGGCCGACGGGGCAGAAGGGGCGGACGGCGAGGAGGGCGGCCGGAGTGGGAGGAGAGGGGCGCCGGCTCGGGCACGGACGGGCGCGGCGGCGCGGCGTTGGTGGTTGCAGACGGTGGCGCCGGCGGACGAGGTCGCCGGAGGGCGGCGAGGCGCGCAGCGGCGGCGGAGGAGGCGGAGAGGGCGCTCGGGCGGCGGGGATCGGGTACCCAGGCGGCGGGCGTTGCGGGTCGCGGGGGCCGGCCCCGGGCTCGCGGGCTTCGGCGGCGGCCGGCGTACGGGTCGGTGACGTGGCGGCGCGCTACTGGTCGGGGCGGCGGCCGGACATGTCCGTCGGCGAGGGAGTTTTGTCCGGCGGCGCGGAGGGGACGAGGTTAGGGTTTGATCTGCGAAAAAATCGGGGGGACTCACATATATATAGCTAGAGGGAGCTAGGAGACTCCAAACGGAGTGCGGTTTTCGCCCACACGATCGTGATCGAACGACCTAGAGCATGGAAGAGACTTAGAGGGGTTTTGGGCTGTTTGGAGGGGGTGTTTTGCTGCAACACACAAACGGACTTTGCGGTTACCCGGTTAACCGTTGGAGTACCAAACGACCTCCAAATGGAAAGAAACTTGACCGGTGGTCTACCGGTGGTATACCAAGGCCACTTGACAAGACTCGGTCCATTCTGAGAACGTTCAACACCCACTCACGAAAGGAAAACAAGAGGGGTGCGCCGGAGGAGATGGGAGTGCCGGATTGCAAAACGGACAACGGGGAAAAAGCTCGGATGCAAGAGACGAACACGTATGCAAATGCAATGCACATGATGACATGGTATGAGATGCATGACATGAACAAAATGCAAAACGAAAAACAAAACCCGACCACGAAGGGAATATCATAACACATAACCGAAAATGGCAAGAGTTGGAGTTACAAATATGGAAAGTTACATCAGGGGTGTTACACAAAGGCTATGCATCACACACACTTTTTATTTGGTAAACGTTTGCGCAAGGTGGCCTAAGGCAAATAGTTTTCAAGAGGATGTCATGTGTGATTGTTCATTAATCCAACACGGTTTATTGCTAGAAACTGTGTGCATTGCCTGAGGTCATCGCCCATGGTATTTCTCAATAACCGTTTGCAATGGAAAACCCCAATTAGTAGGATAATTGGCCATTAGCAGGCTAATTGTCCTATTATTAATAATCCATTTATTAATCTAATCGACATTTCATATTAAGCACATAATATATTTCATTTTCATATTAAGGAAACGGGATTTCATAATTGAAATACATCAGAGTACAACATCATATAGCTTCAACACTCATCTACTCCATTACAACATTGCACCATCACCAAGTTTCACATGCAACATCTATAACCTTTTGAAATTAGCATCATAGACGGTACATAAACAGATGAATCTCATCTGGAAAACTGCTGAGGCAGAACGCGAAATATTGAGCCTTCTTTGATGTTGAAGGTCTTTGCAACTTTAGGCCAGTGCATGTGGATGATTGACCGTCCATCCTTCGTCCTCTTCAGGAACACTTCAATATTGAACCATGGGTGTTGTATGAATACCTTCCTCGCCTCCTGACCATATAGGTGGTTTGAGAGTTAATCATCAGTGAACTGCTTTGGAAAGGCCTGAAAACAAGGATGTGCATAAATATCTTCTCTATATTGGAAATGCAGCAAAGGAATAAAAAAGGCAAGGTATAATAGTTAGTACCATCCTGTAGTGAACAGATGTCTTCTTCATTGTGCAGGCAAAGATCTTATTGTTTTTTGTCGCTAATTTCTTTATCCTAACAAGCTTTCTGAGTTTCTTGACTTGACTGATATTCATGGACAACTCATTTCCCCATATGCAAAAAGGGTCGAACAGTGGGTCAAAACCTCTGACAGCAGGACCTACATGTGCAAGACCAAATTTTTAAAAACATAAATATTAGAATGGTTCCTGCAATTGCACAATAATGTGATATTAGACAAAGGACCATGCATGTGAAAACCTCGATTGTAAACCTCGGTGCTTCCCATTGTTTCCCTGCAACACATATAAGCTAGTTAGTGATCAGGTTAAGTGAGGATTCGCATGCTACCAGTAAAATATGTTGATGAAAAATAAGCACATTGCAGATTCATCAGATTAATTCAAGCCACATGGAAAACCCATTTATCCAAACCAAGCATGATTAAGAACTAGGAAATATAGCAGTTGTATATGTTTCTCATGTATTAATTGCAGTCAAATTCAATTTATTCCTCACTTGCACAACAATACAAAATTCTACCCACGACAATTAGACGTCACATTGCACAATTGAACCAAGCAGTTAACTAAACACCACAACAAATGAACCAAACATTAACTGAGAACCACATTGCACAATGTAATATACTCCTAGTAGAAGATCAGACAGTTAACCAAACCAAGCATGCTTAACAACTTGGAAATATAGCAATTTGAAAGTGCAACTAATCCCTGGGTGGTTTTGGTAAATCATAACAACATATAGCTCATTGAACTAATATCCTTTCAAGATGATTATTTCAGTAAGTTCAATGATTGGCATGGCATGGACTAGAGATGTGGACCCCTCAAAATGCTAAGGACGAATATTGGCAAAATCTCAAGACTCTTCATTTCTATTTTAGTGATCCAAGATCACATTGAGTCCATAGGAAAGACAATACTATTAAAAGAGGATGAGGTGTTGCTTAATGGTCTACTTGCTTAAAATGCTTAGTGATATGCTCCAAAGCCCTCAACCATTTTCTCAAATCCAAATATGTCCTAAACCTAAAGTTAGACTCGGCCCCACCGATTTGATTCATCCGGCGCCACCGAGTTCACTTGACATAGCCATAGCCAGAAACCCTAATCAGTTCGGTCCCCGATAGGGATCTCGGTCTCACCAAGATGGGTCTGCAAACTCTCTGTTTCCCTTCATAACGTTTCGGTCTCACCGAAATGAGCGATCGGTCCCACCGAGTTTGCAGTGCAAACTCTTTGTTTCTCTTTCGTAAAATTTTGGTATCACCGAAGGGAGTGATTGGTCCCACTGAGTTTGCCTGACCAACTCTCTGTTTGCTTGTTACTGAAATCGGTCTCACCGAGTTGAAGTAATCAGTCAAACCGAGATTAAGTTTTGCCCTAACCCTAGCTCATCGGTCCCACCGAAAAACCTAACGTTCACATTTTGAACAGAATCGGTCTCACCGAGTTCATCTATTTGGTCTGGCCGTGTTGGCTCTTTTGTGTGTAATGGTTAGATTTTGTGTGGAGGCTATATATACCCCTCCACCCTCCTCTCCATCTGAGAGAGAGAGCCATCAGAACGTGCCTACACTTCAAACATTCATTTTCTGAGAGAGAACCACCTACTCATGTGTTGAGACCAAGATATTCCAATCCAACCACAAGAATCTTGATCTCTAGCCCTCCCCAAGTTGCTTTCCACTCAAATCATCTTTCCACCATAGCCAAAATCTGTGAGAGAGAGAGTTTAGTGTTGGGGAGACTATCATTTGAAGCACAAGAGCAAGGAGTTCATCATCAACACACCATCTATTACCTTTTGGAGAGTGGTGTCTCCTAGATTGGTTAGGTGTCACTTGGGAGCCTCCGTCAAGATTGTGAAGTTGAACCAAGGAGTTTGTAAGGGCAAGGAGATCACTTACTTCATGAAGATCTACCCAAGTGAGGCAAGTCCTTCGTGGGCGATGGTCGTGATGGGATAGACAAGGTTGCTTCTTCGTGGACCCTTCGTGGGTGGAGCCCTCCGTGGACTCGCGCAACTATTACCCTTCGTGGGTTGAAGTCTCCATCAACTTGGATGTACGATAGCACCACCTATCGGAACAACCCCAAAAATCTCGGTGTCTACATTGCGTTTGCCTTTCCAAACCCCTCCCTTTGCCTTCATATGCAATGATTTACATTCCGCTGCTATACTCTTAGAATTGCATGTGTAGCCAAGACTTAAAATTGGGAAAAGGCTAGGTTTCTATTTGGTCAAGTAGTCTAATCTACCCCCGCCCCTCTAGACCTACTTTCGATCCTACAAGTGGTATTAGAGCCTTGGTCTCCATTTGCCTTGATTTCCATAGCTTTGGTGATCATAGCCTTGGTTTCACAACCTAGGATAGTATGGCGTCTAGCGACGAAAATTACCACCGCGGAGGTACTTACTTTGATGGCACTAATTTTGCTAGTTGGAAGCATAAGATGAAAATGCATATTCTTGGACATAACTTCGTTGTTTGGGCAATTGTGTGTATTGGCTTGCAAGGTGAATTCTTCGATGGAAGAGAACCAAAACATGAAGCAACCTGTGGGGACCCCGACTCATAAGTCGTGATCACCGAATGCACGTGTACAGTGATCCCAGAGATCAATGCTCACTGAACACACAGAAGCTGAATAACAAGAGTCTTACATCCATACATACCGTCTTACATAAATTATGACCATTATGGTCGAGTCTTGAGTATAACTTCGCAGCGGAAATCTTCATCGATAACTTGGACCCATGCCATCTGCCTTAACCCTACAGGCATTCTGACTGGGAAGCGTCCTAGCTCGCATGTTCGTCACCGAAGTATTCTTCATCATATCCTGTTCTTTCATGCCTAGCCAATAAAATAACCAGTGGCAAGCCAATGAGTACTTTGAATGTACTCGCAAGCAACCCAAGAGTGATAAGAGAATAATTATGCAGGATTCTACTGCTAAATTGTCAGTTTTGCGGAAAGATAGTTTTTCCCATGCAAGTATGATCAACATTTATGAAGGATATGAATGCGTCTGCAACAAGTATCAGGAGGTTACAGACATCCACATCGAGAAAGAGTTATAAACAACTCATGCTCAAGCTAATCGTGACTTCCTCACGAATCACGTCAACAGATTTACCAAACCGTGTTGTTTGTCAGAAACATATGGACGTAGTCTAAGCAGCACCACCCAACTGTCCTTGACCGTGGACACGGCTATTCGAATAGTTTTACACTCTGCAGAGGTTGCACACTTTACCCACAAGATCCGGGGAACTTCCATGTCATCCACAACCCGCGGTACCTCAAGTACCCGGGGTAAGCACCCGATCACTATCTTTTCCTAGACGACACTAACATAGAGTCCACTCGATTGGTAGTAACCCCCCTGCCCAACATTTCACATCTTAAAATTGTGGAGCCTCGCTCCCATATTCATCACATACCACAAGCACGGGGTACCAACGGTGTGTCCGGTGCCCTATGAAACTAGTCATGGCCGCCCTACCTGGCATGACCCCGTCCCGAGAGAGCACAACAACGACTCTCCCGTCACTAGTAATGCGGGCTCCAAGCTAGTATCGACCTAGGTAATCAATAATGCCCTTTCCCATATAAGGGTAGAGTGGTTGCGCATGTAAGGTTGGGACAGTCGACAAATCTTAAATCTAATCCGTCTCTATAAACAACACTTTTATCAAGCCTCGGTACACTACTTCTCCACCAAGTAGTGACCTAGTTCATCATCACCTCCCAGGGCATCAGTGGCACCCACTGGGGCTGTTTGCAAGTATGTCAAACCACACTTGTTTCTTTCCATGCATAACCCTAACTCACTTTGCGTAGCCATTTACTATAGCATATTTCTACAACCCACCAACACAACTCTAAGCAAGGGTAGAGTCATGAACAATGCAATTATCAATGGAGTATGCAACGGAGGAAAGCCTAGCAAGGTTGCCATTCAAGATAAATATCATGCACTCGATGAAACAACAAAAATGCTATTATGATGAAAAATGGTTCATCATGGTCAAAGGGTTGCTTGCCTGTTTTAACAAAGTCTTCGAGGTCTTCAATATCTCTGGTCCAACTCCGAGCATTTCGTCTACTTCGTCAACTATCGTCGAAAGTAACCATAATAAGCAACACAACAAGGCAGAAATAAAAGTGCTCTAAAAATATTAATTTGACTTTTCTAGGGCATCTCTGGTTATATGAAAAATAACCAAAGTGGTTTCATTGGAATTGGGTCAGTGGATATCTCTAAACATTTTGATAGGATGGAATCAAGGGGGTTTACGGATTTGCAAGAAGTGTACAGAAATATATTTTTGAAAAATGAGCAAAGGCATCCATTTAACAAATCATGATTTTAGAAGCATCTAGGAGTTGGTTTCACTGGATTTGGAGTTCAAATCAGTTCGCTATGAATTGGCAAAGTTGACAAATATGAAGAAATGGCTCATTATATTATGTGGCACAGAAAGTATTAATAAAAATGTTCATTAGCAAAGTTTTAAACTCAGGAGCATCTAGGAATTTGAATCATGGCATTTGGATCAAAGATGATCTCTCTGTGATTTTCTAAAGTTCATCACAGAAATGGAAAATGGGATTTTATTTAATTTGTGTGAGGAAAATTGTTCTAGAAAAATGTGAATGTTGCACCAAAAGGAAGATCATGATTTATGGAGTCACTAGAAATTTGAATCGTCAAATTTGGATATCATTAGAATTATTTGTGGATTTTACAACTTTAGAGAAAAAGAAAAAGAAAAGGAAAAAGGGTTTTACCCATATCCTGTGCAAACAGGCGGGAGAGAGCAGTGGGCCGGCCCAGCGGCTCAGCTGCGCGGTTGGCAGGGGTGACGTCGAAGGCGCCTTCGCGGAGTACGCTTCTGCGCGGGGGAAGCGGATCAGCTGGAGCCGTATCCACTTAAACTGACGGGCCCGCCTGCTGGGTCACTGACGTGCGGGCCCCAGCGGCAGGTCGTCTTCCACCTCCCACGCACGCTCTGACCATGGGGAGGAGTGGCTCCCGACGGTGATAGCCGGGGCTACAGAGCGTCTCCGGCGACGCTCTGCCCACCAGCGTTCTCAGGAGGATGAGCCGCATCCATCGGTGTACGGCTCGCTTGCCGACGAGAGCCATAGCGGCGACGGCCTGGACGAACGCGGAAGAGGCCATAGGCCATCTTCGGCTTCGAGCACACGACGCTCCTGGGGATGAACGGCGGTGAGGGAAGGGCTTGTGGTGGTGACAAGAGGGTGCGGGGCTGTCCAGGGGGAAGAAAGAGGGGCCGAGGCCTTCGGATTTGAGCAGCGGCCGGCGGCTCGGCTCCGGCCTAGGAGGAGGATGGAGAGCGCGAGGAGGGGAGTGGGTTGGTCCAGGGGGTGCACGAGAGGGAGAGAGAGCCAAATGGGTAGAGAGAGCTCGGGGTGGCCTTAAGTGGCCGACCCGTGGCTCACCGTGGCCGTGGCGCACGGGTGGCCGCGGCAACGGCTCGGGAGGCCAGGAGAGAGGGCGAGGGGCTGTCTACGGCGTTTGTGGGAGTTGAGTGGGGCGCCAGGAAGAGAGAGGAGGAGCGGGGCGAGCTGCACGCGGCCACAGGAGCTGCGCGAGCATTGGCCGAGCCGGGCGGCTTTGGGCACGCGCTGTAGGAGGTGAGAGAGAGGAAGAGACGAGGGGGCCTGCACGGTGGCGTGTTGCGGACGTCGAGGCACCTCGACTGGTGCGAGGGGGAGGCTCTAGGCGGTCAAGGGACACAGTGTCAACGCTCAGGTGCTCTGCCACGCGCTCCAGAGCATGCAAACGGCCGGCATCCGCGGCTTTTTGCGCACACCCGCGCGCCCACTTGTGCCTGGCGTCTACAGGGAGAATAAACAAGAGGGAGGGAGGCTTTGGATGCTCTGGAACTTGCCAGGAGTGGGAGAGAGATGAGAAAGGGAGGGGAAAGTGGCTGTCCAGAGAAGAAAAATGGATCTTTGCCCCCCTTAATCATTGCTCCTTGGGCAGCAAAGCATGTAGTAGTTAGAGGAGGACCAGATGAGGCTGTGGGAAAAGGTTGAGCTCATGGAGATTAGTGGAAATGGACAAAACATGCATTTTAAATTTCTGCCCGAAGGTGTTTGATGTAGGTTTGGGCAAGCAAATGGACTTCCCTTGTCATGAGGCTTGACAGGGTCAGATGGCCTGAGAAAATAAGAGGTTCCACCAAGATTGAGTTCATTTGGGCAAAGTTGCCAATACAACTTTTGTAAACCCTAGAAATCAGCAGAATTGGACTTTCCAAGATTTAGTCATGCAAATCTATTCTCCTTGATGCACCACTTAGTTTAGTGTCATCATTTGAGGTTCTGAACATCTCCACAAAAGTTGAGATCAAAAGGAGAAAGTTGCCAATGTAAAGTTGTTCAAACTTGGTTCTGGACAGGAAAGGTTTTGGGGCACTTTGATCAAGTTAACTTGTTCTCCAACTTGTGCCACTTGGTATAGATGATTTATTAGACCATTTTATCATGTGGACCAAGTTTGAGAGCATTTGGACAAGTTTGATAATGTAAAGTTGTTCAAACTTGAAAAAGGACAGAAGTGGTTTTGAGCGGGTTTCATGGGGTTATACTGCTCTCCATGACATGAGACTTGGCAATATCATCAAGCTGGACATTTTTTACAAGGTAGAATTTTCCTAGATTTAATGGAGAACATTTCCTGTGTAAATATTTCAAAAGCTTAAAATATCCAGAAAGGGTTTTTGAGGGATTTGACCAATATTTTGAACATGACCATGTGTTGAAACTCTTATATATGGAAACTATATGTCCACTGAGTTTCCCTGATTTTTCTCAAATATTTTTGAAGCTTTAAAATAATTTTAATCTATTAAAGACCATTTCTGGCCTAAAGAAAAAGCCTTTAATTAAAATAGGAAAATAACTCTTAAAATTATATTTTTGTGTTTTTGGGGAGTCCTATATCTAATAGGAGTCAAATATAATTTTTGAAATATTTTTCGTGTCCTAAATTAAGTACTTGTAGTTCAAGTCTCAATTCAGGGGTTTTTGGAAAACCTAATTTAGAAAATACTTTTTGGCCAAAATATTTTTGTAAGAAAATACTATTATGTCCTATACACATGGCATGATCATTGAGGAAAGTTTTTGGATCAAGGAGAAGGATTATAAGAGTTGGAGGATTTATTTGATTTTTAGAGCACTTGCAAACAACACACAAAAAGCAAATCAAGCAAAGTCCAGAACACTCAAAAGTTTTTGTCAAACCACATTTTAGCATGATGTATTGACTTAAGTGTTGTGGCATGAAAATCAGGGTGTGACAGACCTGCCCCCTTACAAGAATCTCGTCCCCGAGATTCCCAAACTAGGCGCGGGAAGGAATACGAAAACTTGGATTTGGGGTAGTCTTCACGTCCTCATACTGCTTCTGCTTCCGTTTGGTGCTCCATTGAACCTTGAAGTACTCGATGGCGTGGCTTCGTGTATGACGTCCTACTTGATCCAGATTGCAATTGGGGTCTCTCGCGTAGGTCATATTGGGCTGGAGGTCGATGGCTCGATGATCGATGTCCTTGTAGAGACCGGGCTAGTTAGGAGGTTGGAAACGTTTCTGGAGTGGTGTTGTGTGGAAAAACGTTGTGCACAGTGGGTGAGTCAGGTGGTAACTCTAGCCGGTAGCCGTCTATTCTTCGTCTTGAAGTGATCTTGGGGAGGGCCGATAAATCTTGGTGTGAGCTTCCCTTTGACATGGAAATGTTGGGTTCCTTTGAGAGAAGTGGCTTGTAGATACACCTGGTCTTCGACGCGGAGATTCACTTCTTGACGATGGTGGTTGGTGTAGTTCTTCCTTCTGGACATGGCGGTCTTCAAATGTTCCCTAACCAGCTAAACGACTCTTCTTTCGTGTTTGGGTAGACAAGTAGGTCACCAATTAAAGATGTCAGCCAACTTGTCCAAGTACTCTAGGAGGACTTGCTCATGGGGTACATAAAATAGGCTAGGGTACTAGTGGTGGTCATGGTTGAGTGTTGGCCACGGTCTTCTCGGTCTAGAGCCAAAGCCTGTGGTCATGATCTGACCATGTTATGGCTCCGTAGGGCTTTAGGGTTTCAAGGATTCTAGGGTGCGAGTGAACGTTTATCATCTTATCCTTGAGCACAGATTCTGAGACGCCAACTGTTCTACCTAGTCCTTCAAACAAATCACCTTATTCCACCGAAAGCATTATCTTGTATAGGTCAACTCCAATCATTACTCATGCTATTCATATCCTCATGACTCCCAAGAGGAGGTCTAACAAAACAATACATGTCAACTATCCCCAAACTCATATCTATGCAAAAAAGTTAATCCATGGGCAGAACGTACAAGCTGCTAAGCTTGAATTAAACATCACAATCCAAGTGCTCAGCCCATTCTTCCAAGGTCCAAGGTAGTGCATCTCTATCCTAAGGAAACACGTCGTATGCCACTCCAAGATCTTGTTGCCTTACTATGAATCAACTCCAGCAGCCCATTAAGTTCCATCAATCACTAAACAATCCATTAATTCTACCAACCCAAAGTTTATGGTGTTCCACATGATCTCCTAAAGTCCATATAATCCCAAAATACTTGAAAGGGCTATCTCTACTATAGTAAGTCCACCAATTTCCATTTATCATTGTCAAGTAAACTCCAAGGTCAGGCTTATATAGATCCCTAAATATACTCCGACAATTGATCCAATCCCCTAGTTTATTGTCCACCGAGAAACATGGTATCATGTTCGAGATCATCAGTCTAAATCCAATTTACTCCGGACCATGTAGACTTACTCAGCATATAGATTCCACTAGGATCACCCATTTAATCCCAATCTCTTGTCCAACGAGGAATCCTACATGTTTCCCCTAAGTCATCATCGTAATGTGAACTATCTCCTATCAATATCCCCTGGTTAAGACAAATCCCTATACTTTCAAGAAGTCCAGCTTGCAATCATAATTGTCCTACTAAATCCAATTTACTCAGGGGAAAAGAAAGTTATGCCACTTTATTAACACGATCCTACCAGGTTCATCTACCAATATGAAAGCCTCCTAATCCACCAAAGTCTCAGATAATTCCTCAAGGTCACTGATATAAACCCATCAAGTCATTTTTCCTCTATTCCTACATCCTCAAATTGGTCTTCCCTATGGCATCGTCAGTTCTTGTGCTATATTAGGATAATAATGTGCTAGTTCGCTATGTCCACTATTTTCATAATGAACCTAGTGATAAGCAAGGTTACTGAGGCTTAACTGGTTCTTTTGCAATTATGTGGGTTGAGCACATGGTTAAGGATTCAAGCTGGGGTATCTTGTGAAGTCTCGAAGGGTCTAGGAATGCGTTTCTAATCTTGAGGGGCAACCATACGGGGCTGCACTTGGTCTAGGAGGCTGTAGCAAAAGTCTTCAGTGCTACTTGGTCGCTGAGGTAGAATCCTTGGTGCATTTGGTCTTGCTGGTCTTCAGAGATGAGAGGGAGAAGTAGCATAGAGGAGGGGAATGCCTAAAGGGGGTTTTGTAGTTCAAGTGCAAACAAACAAGTGCAAAAAGGGCCAAACAAAAGAAACAAGGTAAGGAAGGTGATATAGTCGCATACTTGTTGCCTAGGGCAAAAGTGTGACTTATATCAAAACACAAACAATAAAAACAAGCAACACACAATCATGGTTCTATTTGAACCATCATACGGACTCGGCTGCGCATAGGGGGTACACGACTCATCCTACCCTAGGGGTTCTCGAACTCAGTAGTCGTGCCTTGTGCCTCGTGCAGTCTTCTGAGTTTTCCTCAGGTGTTGCTACGTCTCTTATTTTTACGAAACGATCTGTGTTGAGCCTGAAGAATCTTCAACAACTTCTCGCATGTTGAAATGATGGGGTGAAGGTGGCTCCTCGTAGCTGGCGTTGACTTGGTCTCCTCTTGTCTTTTTATTCATGACGATCCTTTTTGCATTCTAAGGCATCGACGGTTCCAGGTGGCAATCCTTTATGCAATGACTTTAACAAGGCATAGTAGAGGTCCAATCTGTCAGACACATTGTTGACAATATCGTCACCGAGAGCGGGGGATGAAGAGAACCGTTTTCCTGCTCACTATAGTGAGGCAGACCAAATGGCGAGGTTCTCATCCACCGGTGGTTGCCGATACAACAACGGTAGTGACAGGGTTAGTCTATTAGCGATGTATATCATGATCTTGCATATCCTATGCCCTGATCATCATAGGCTAAGGTTGCATCATCCTGGGCAGTGTCAAGGGTGTCACCATCTTCAGGGTATTCATTTCCTCATTCCTTGAGGATGTATCTTTTGTTGGTATCGTCTTTCCGAGGTGTCGCCAATCTTGTGTTCAGAAGATATGGGTGAATGTCTGACAAGGCATCTTCCTTCTAGATTATCCACGAGGATTACATGGAATCCAGTGGTCAGGGGCATAAGGGTTCTACCGACCATAAGTTTTGAAGGGGAGGAGGTCAATAAGGAAAGTATACCTTAGTTTTCGAAAAACAGAGAAGGGAAGAGAAGTATAGATAGTTTTGAAAACTGGTAATACTTTCAGAAATAGTTTTAACCCTAACTAACGACCATGCTAACTAAGGCTTCCCACAGTCAGGATAGCTCTGATACCAGCTCTGTGGGGACCCTGACTCATAAGTCGTGATCACCGAATGCATGTGTACAGTGATCCCAGAGATCAATGCTCCCTGAACACACAGAAGCTAAATAACAAGAGTCTTACATCCATACATACCGTCTTACATAAATTATGACCATTATGGTCGAGTCTTGAGTATAACTTCGCAGCAGAAATCTTCATCGATAACTTGGACCCATGCCATCTGCCTTAACCCTACAGGCATTCTGACTGGGAAGCGTCCTAGCTCGCATGTTCGTCACCGAAGTGTTCTTCATCATGTCATGTTCTTTCATGCCTGGCCAATAAAATAACCAGTGGCAAGCCAATGAGTACTTTGAATGTACTCGCAAGCAACCCAAGAGTGATAACAGAATAATTATGCAGGATTCTACTGCTAAATTGGCAGTTTTGCGGAAAGCTAGTTTCTCTCATGCAAGTATGATCAGCATTTATCAAGGATATGAATGCGTCTGCAACAAGTATCAGGAGGTTATAGACATCCACATCGAGAAAGAGTTATAAACAACTCATGCTCAAGCTCATCGTGACTTCCTCATGAGTCACGTCAACAGATTTACCAAACCGTGTTGTTTGTCAGAAACATATGGACGTAGTCTAAGAAGCACCACCCAACTGTCCTTGACCGTGGACATGGCTATTCGAATAGTTTTACACTCTGCAGAGGTTGCACACTTTACCCACAAGATCTGGGGAACTTCCGTGTCATCCACGACCCGTGTTACCTCAAGTACCCGGGGTAAGCACCCGATCACTATCTTTCCCTAGACGCACTAACATAGAGTCCACTCGATTGGTAGTAACCCCCGTGCCCAACATTTCACATCTTAAAATTGTGGAGCCTTGCTCCCATATTCATCACATACCACAAGCACGGGGTACCAATGGTGTGTCCGGTGCCCTGTGAAAATAGTCATGGCCGCCCTACCTGGCACGTCCCCGTCCCGAGAGAGTGCAACAACGACTCTCCCGTCACTAGTAATGCGGGCTCCAAGCTAGTATCGACCTAGGTAATCAATAATGCCCTTTCCCATATAAGGGTAGAGTGGTTGCGCATGTAAGGTTGGGACAGTCGACAAATCTTAAATCTAATCCATCTCTGTAAACAACACTTTTATCAAGCCTCGGTACACTACTTCTCCACCAAGTAGTGACCTAGTTCATCATCATCTCCCAGGGCATCAGTGGCACCCACTGGGGCTGTTTGCAAGTATGTCAAACCACACTTTTTTCTTTCCATGCATAACCCTGACCCACTTTGCGTAGCCATTTACTATAGCATATTTCTACAACCCACCAACACAACTCTAAGCAAGGGTAGAGTCATGAACAATGCAAGTATCAATGGAGTATGCAACGGAGGCAAGCCTAGCAAGGTTGCCATTCAAGATATATATCATGCACTCGATGAAACAACAAAAATGCTATTATGATGTAAAATGGTTCATCATGGTCAAAGGGCTGCTTGCCTGTTTTAACAAAGTCTTCGAGGTCTTCAAATATCTCTGGTCCAACTCCGAGCATTTCGTCTACTTCGTCAACTATCGTCGAAAGTAACCATAATAAGCAACACAACAAGGCAGAAATAAAAGTGCTCTAAAAATATTAATTTGACTTTTCTAGGGCATCTCTGGTTATATGAAAAATAACCAAAGTGGTTTCATTGGAATCGGGTCAGTGGATACCTCTAAACATTTTGATAGGATGGAATCAAGGGGGTTTACGGATTTGCAAGAAGTGTACAGAAATATATTTTTGAAAAATGAGCAAAGGCACCCATTTAACAAATCACGATTTTAGAAGCATCTAGGAGTTGGTTTCACTAGATTTGGAGTTCAAATGAATTCGCTATGAATTGGCAAAGTTGACAAATATGAAGAAATGGCTCATTATATTGTGTGGCACAGAAAGTATTAATAAAAATGTTCATAACCTAAGTTTTAAACTCAGGAGCATCTAGGAATTTGAATCATGGCATTTGGATCAAAGATGATCTCTCTGTGATTTTCTAAAGTTCATCACAGAAATGGAAAATGGGATTTTATTTAATTTGTGTGAGGAAAATTGTTCTGGAAAAATAGAATGTTGCACCAAAAGGTAGATCATGATTTATGGAATCACTAGAAATTTGAATCATCAAATTTGGATATCATTTGAATTATTTGTGGATTTTACAACTTTACAGGAAAAAGAAAAAGAAAAGGAAAAGGGGGTTTACCCTTATCCTGTGCAAATAGGCGGGAGATAGCAGTGGGCCGGCCCAGCGGCTCAGCTGCGCGGTTGGCAGGGGCGACGTCGAAGGCGCCTTCGCGGAGTACGCTTCTGCGTGGGGGAAGCGGATCCGCTGGAGCCATATCCACTTAAACAGGCGGGCCCGCCTGCTGGGTCGCTGACGTGCAGGCCCCAGCGGCAGGTCATCTTCCATCTCCCGCGCACGCTCTGGCCGTGGGGAGGAGCGGCTCCCGACGGCGATAGCCGGGGCTACAGAGCGTCTCCGGCAACGCTCCGCCCACCAGCGTTCTCAGGAGGATGAGCCGCATCCATCGGTGTACGGCTCGCTTGCCGAGGAGAGCCATAGCGGCGACGGCCTGGACGACCGCGGAAGAGGCCATCGGCCATCTTCGGCTTCGAGCACACGACGCTCCTCGGGATGAACGGTGGTCAGGGAAGGGCTTGTGGTGGTGACAAGAGGGTGCGGGGCTGTCGAGGGGGAAGAGAGAGGGGCCGAGGCCTGCGGATTTGAGCAGCGGCCAGCGGCTCGGCTCCGGCCTAGGAGGAGGATGGAGAGTGTGAGGAGGGGAGTGGGTTGGTCCAGGGGGTGCACGAGAGGGAGAGAGAGCCAAATGGGTAGAGAGAGCTCGAGGGTGGCCTTAAGTAGCCGACCCGTGGCTCACCGTGGCCGCGGCGCACGGGTGGCCATGGCAACGGCTCGGGAAGCCAGGAGAGAGGGCAAGGGGCTGTCTACGGTGTTCGTGGGAGTTGAGTGGGGCGCCAAGAAGAGAGAGGAGGAGCGGTGCGAGCTGCACGCGGCCACAGGAGCTCCGCAAGCATTGGCCGAGCCGGGCGGCTCTGGGCACGCGCCATAGGAGGTGAGAGAGAGGGAGAGACGAGAGGGCCTGCGCGGTGGCGTGTTGCGAACGTCGAGGCACCTCGACTGGCGCGAGGGCGAGGCTCGAGGCGGTCTGGGGACACGGTGTCAACGCTCGGGTGCTCTGCCACGTGCTCCAGAGCATGCAAACGGCCGGCATCCGTGGCTTTTTGCGCGCACCCGCGCGCCCACTTGTGTCTGGCGTCTACAGGGAGAATAAACAAGAGGGAGGGAGGCTTTGGATGCTCTAGAACTTGCCAGGAGTGGGAGAGAGATGAGGAAGGGAGGGGAAAGTGGTTGTCTAGAGAATAAAAATGGGTCTGTGCCCCCTTAATCCTTGCTCCTTGGGCAGCAAAGCATGTAGTAGTTAGAGGAGGACCAGATGAGGCTGTGGGAAAAAGTGGAGCTCATGGAGATTAGTGGAAATGGACAAAACATGCATTTTAAATTTCTGCCAGAAGGTGTTTGATGTAGGTTTGGGCAAGCAAATGGACTTCCCTTGTCATGAGGCTTGAGAGGGTTAAATGGCCTGAGAAAATAAGAGGTTCCACCAAGATTGAGTTCATTTGGGCAAAGTTGCCAATGCAACTTTTGTAAACCCTAGAAATGAGCAGAAATGGACTTTCCAAGATTTAGTCATGTAACTCTATTCTCCTTGATGCACCACTTAGTGTAGTGTCATAATTTGAGGTTCTGAACATGTCCACAAAAGTTGAGATCAAAAGGAGAAAGTTGCCAATGTAAAGTTGTTCAAACTTGGCTCTGGATAGGAAGGGTTTTGGGGGACTTTAATCAAGTTAACTTGTTCTCCAACTTGTGCCACTTGGTCTAGATGATTTATTAGATGATTGTAGCATGGGGACCAAGTTTGGGAGCATTTGGACAAGTTTGATAATGTAAAGTTGTTCAAACTTGAAAAAGGACAGAAGTGGTTTTGAGAGGGTTTCATGGGGTTATACTGTTCTCCATGACATGAGACTTGGCAATATCATCAAGCTGGACATTTTTTACAAGGTCGAATTTTCCTAGATTTAATGGAGAACATTTCCTGTGTAAATATTTCAAAAGCTTAAAATATCCAGAAAGGGTTTTTGAGGGATTTGACCAATAATTTGATTATGACCATGTGTTGAAACTCTTATATATGGAAACTATATGTCCACTGAGTTTCCCTGATTTTTTTCAAATATTCTTGAAGCTTTAAAATAATTTTAACCTATTAAAGACCATTTCTGGCCTAAATAAAAAGCCTTTAAATAAAATAGGAAAATAACTTTTAAAATTATATTTTTGTGGTTTTTGGGAGTCCTATATCTAATAGGAGTCAAATATAATTTTTCAAATATTTTTCGTGCCCTAAATTAAGTACTTGTAGTTCAAGTCTCAATTCAGGGGTTTTTGGAAAACCTAATTTAGAAAAGTCTTTTTGGCCAAAATATTTTTGTAAGAAAATACTATTATGTCCTATACACATGGCATGATCATTGAGGAAAGTTTTTGGATCAAGGAGAAGGAGTATAAGAGTTGGAGGATTTATTTGATTTTTAGAGCACTTGCAAACAACACACAAAAAGCAAATCAAGCAAAGTCGAGAACACTCAAAAGTTTTTGTCAAACCACATTTTAGCATGATGTATTAACTTAAGTGTTGTGGCATGAAAATCAGGGTGTGACACAACCACGGAAGAATTGAAGATGTTGCAATACAATGCTCAAGCTTGCGATATCCTCTTCAACGAATTGTGCCCTGAAGAATTCAACAAAATCAGCCGTCTTGAGAATGCAAAGGAAATTTGGGATACTTTGATTGATATGCACGAAGGTACCGAGTCCGTCAAGGAATCCAAATTGGATGTGCTTCAAAGTCAACTTGACAAGTTCAACATGAAGGATGGTGAAGGTGTCGCTGAAATGTACTCTAGGCTTGCTCTCATCAAAAATGAGATTGTCGGTTTAGGAAGTGAAGAGATGACCGATAGATTCATCATCAAGAAGATCCTAAGAGCCTTGGATGGAAAGTATGATACCGTGTGCACATTGATCCTAATGATGCCCAATTACAAAGATCTCAAGCCAACGGAAGTCATTGGCAGAATTGTTGCTCATGAGATGTCACTCAAGGATAAAGAAGAACTTCACAACAAGTCTAGTGGTGCTTATAAAGCTTCATGTGATGCCCCTACATCATCAAATGAGAAACAAGTCTTCAATGAAGAATTGAGCCTAATGGTGAAGAACTTCAACAAGTTCTACAAGAGTAGAAGCAAAGAAAGAAGTTCCAAATCAAGTTCCTACAATGACAAAAGATCTTCTAGTCGTGATCGCAATTGCTATAGTTGTGGAAGACCCGGACACTACTCTAGTGAGTGTATGGCTCCCTACAAAAGAAGAGAAGACTCACCTAAAATGAGAAGCAAAAGAGAAGAATCATCACCAAGGGAAAGAAGGAGTAGAGATGATCGTTATGAACGAAGATCTTCTCGCAGAAGCAAGGATTCGGAAAGGAAGGACAAGTCATAAAAGAGCTACACAAGACGAAGACATCAAGCTCATGTTGGTGAATGGGTATCCGGCTCCTACTCTGACAACCACTCCGAGAGAAGCTATCACTCCGACTCCGAATATACTCAATATGAAGGTGTTGTCGGTCTTGCACTTGTGTCATCCAACTCCTACGACATATTTGATTCACCAAATGAAGGAATTGGAAGATGCTTCATGGCTAAAGACCCCAAGGTATAACACCCCGAGTATGTTGATTTCAATAGTGATGAAGATGATTTGTTAGGTGATGATGATTTACTTGTTGACAACTCTAGTGATGAAAACTATGATAAAATTGCTATTAATCATGCTAATCAAGATAAAATAAATGACGATGATAAGAAGGAGATTGAGTGTCTAACTAAAGAACTAAAAACTCTTAAGTTAGCTCATGAAACTATCTTAGAGGATCATCGAGAGCTTTTAAAGACTCATGAGAAGCTACGCTTTGAAAAGCTCAATCTAGAGCAAGAACATGGATTCTTAAAAGCAATCAATGATGATCTTCGTAAGAAAAGTTCTTCTTACATTGCCAAGCGTTTACTCTTGTCTACTTACATGCCACAAGTAAAATCTAGCAACAAGAGTAAGAAAGGTTCTTCTTCTAGTAGTAACAATAATCATGATAAATCCAATATTGTTGCTTCTAGTAGTTCTCTTGATTCCACTAATGATTCTCTTAGCCAAGTTACACTTGAGCAAGAAAATAGCTTATTGAAGGGAATTATAGAGAAAGGTGTTTACAAAAGCCTTGCCGGTAGTAAGCAATTTGAGGAAATTGTACGCAGGCAAGGAAGGCACCGGAAGAATCAAGGTATTGGTTTTGACTGCAAATTCAATACCAATGGAGTTGAGTGGGAAGAAGATCAATACCCCAAGACGAAGTTTGTTCCTCAGCAAGAGAAGTATGATCCCACTTCTTTCAAAGGAACACAAGCTCAAGATGATCTTCCACCATAAGACCACAAGCTAAAAGGCAAGGACAAGCTTGAAGAGGAGATTGCTGCATTTGAAGAAGCTCCTAAGGCCTTGGTCAAGTGGGTTCCCAAGACTACATCAAGTTCTACTTCATCAAGTATGACTACAACCCAAGGATTCCCATCAAGGTGATGTGGATCCCGAAGAAGAAGAACTAGAGAGTTCTTGAGGGTGACTCCACCAAGAAACTTCACTCATATTCATTTGGCAAGGACAAGTGCAATCAATTTCCACATCTTGCACTAGTTCATGGAGTCACAAACCCTCTTGTTGGTAAGACAAGGAACAAGGTAACCTAATGCGTTCATGGACAACATCATGTGTGAATTTCACTCTATGTCTATGGATATCCTTGTGTGCTCCTTGTGGGACTAACCCGTGTAGGTATTGAAAGTACAACTCACTCCAATGGATTGCTCCAAATGATCTACATCAACATTGAGTATCTACATCTTCAACACCTACATGAAGTCATCATCGACAAAACCCAAGGTTAGTTCATCCCTCTTAGGGGGATATCACATCTAGGGGGAGCTTTGCTCTAAAACTGAGCTAAAGCAACTCTAATGGTGTGAACACAACAATGCTTTATGTAAAAGTGGTAACCCCACTTGTGCTTAAACGATGAGTATGACCTACGATCAAATGTTCTCATTTGACTCCTCAGTCAATATACTCATATATAGATGACCTAGTTTTAGCCAGTTGCTTGATAGATGCTAGAGTGTTTTTGCATGCTTTGTCACATATTTTATTCCCTATCTTATTGTGCGAGCATGTTGGTTGCATATTTTTCCCATTTGAGGACACCCATTTGTTGCTTTGGTTGTTTGGATTTTTCTTTTTGCCAAATGGATGGACAAGAATGCCAAAGAACTCCCTCTAGCTATCTATGCTTTTTCTCGTCTCAAACTCTATTCATGCTACATCACAAAGTTCGAACAAGTCAAATTCGGACCCTCCGGGTGAGGAGCACTCGGAGTCACCGGACCGTCAAGGGCTTAACTTCCAAAACCTCTTAGCGCATTCTGGTCTGACCGATCCATTCCATTCGGTCATACTGAGTTCATTAAGTTGATCTAGGTTTTAATCTCAGTGCAACCGATTTGGACTCTTCGGTCACACCGAGTTGCAGCAACTGCTTGCGATTCTGCATCTCGGTGCCACCGAGTCGTTCCACTCGGTCACACCGACAGAGTCTGGATATATATACCCGGACTGAAAATTTGGAAATTTCTCCAAACGCCTCGCCCGCGCCTGTCTAGCTCCGCCGACTCGAGGTCTCCGGATCGTCTCCTCATCATCCGCAACCTCCTGCCGCTGGTGTCCTCCGCCGTCAACGGAAATCTTCACCGCCGTAGTCGCCGTAGCGGGTTCATCACCAAGCTAGGGTATGAACTCGACCCTTTGTGCTTTCTACACTCCGATTCTTAGCACAAAGACAATTCCATGATTCTTGCCATGATTGAAATAGTCCTATCCAATTAAAACTTCCTTTAGATTAGTTTTGATCCAAAAACTTAGGGTTAGGTTTCCGCCGAACTCATCTCGGACCGACCGATTTGAAAGATTCGGTCTCACCGATTTGGCCCAGGCCATTGCATATGTACCACTAGGTCTGACCGAAGTGTACAAATCGGTATGACCGAGTTTACTTTCTTAGTGAAACCCTAGCATCTCGGAGTCACCGAACTGTGTCTCGGTCTAACCAATTTCACATGTTTAGACTCTAAAGTTGCTTCGGTGTCACCGAGTTTTTCATATCGGTAGCTCCGAAATGCTTTCTGCAGAAAACTAAAAATAAGTTTTTGAGTCATTCTTTTTGCCAAAACAGATGTGCTTTGTGATGCTCATCCACTCTACCTATACCCATCTATTCACATGGACAGTTTCAGCAATGTCAGACCAGAGTGATAGCCAGAACAGGTTAGAGGAGCAACAAAATCTCAGTGAGGGCACTAGTACCTCAAGCAGCTCTGATGATAGAAGCAGAAGCACACCCAGCAATCTGCCTAAGGCTGCTACTAGGCATAAGAAGAAGAAAACCTCAGAATCTGAAGATGAGGATTATGTTGCTGATGAGGAGGTCACTTCCAAGAAGAAGTTGATCAAGAAAGAGCAAGTTGTTGCTGCTGCTGCTGGCATTAAGCCAGGGATGAAGAAGAAGGCTCCTGCTCAGAGGAAGCCCATGTCCAAAGTTAGAGCTTCAACTCAGGAAACAATGGAATTCTCTCTTGAACCAAGAGAAGAAGAAGTTGTTGGAAGCAGAAGAGAAAGGAAAGGGTCAAGAAGACCATGGTCAGGGTTATTGGAAGATCCTCAATGATGAAACATCCTGGCTGCTGAGAAGAACAAGGCCCCAATGCCTGAAGTTCAGGAAGATGAAGAGGCTCAAGTGCTCAAAATCTCAAGCCCAAGATACCTTATCATGATGACAATCATCCCATTGCAGGAAACATGAAGTTAAGGAAAGATGCAGGTCTCAGACTATGGAGGCAAATTGATACTTATGCTACAAGAAGAAGGACTGCTATGGATTACAGGTTCCACACCAAAGAACAATAGGACTTCTATGAGACTATCCTCCTGGACAAGAAGCCCATAGTCAGTGACATGAGATGGGTTGATTGGAATTTCATTGATGACAATGAAATCACTTTCCTGGAGTTCAAGAGAGCTTCAGAATGAATAGAGTTGATGCTTTTGTGGGTCAGAAACTGACCAAATGGAATGATAATATGGTGATGCAGTTCTATTCCACGGCTCACTTTTACCCTGATGGCAAGATTGTCTGGATGACAGAGGGTACAAGGTACCAATCTTCCATTGCTGAGTGGGCTGAGCTAATCCATGCTCCTACAGAGGCTGATGATCACACTGATGTGTATGCTAAGCCCAGGAAGGACCACAACTCCATGGCACACGTGTACAAGGAGATACCAGATGATGCCTTGGAGACTCACAAATTTGGGTCAATCTACTATCTGCTGTCAGGACTGACCACTATCAACACAATATTGAGGCACACTCTATTACCCAAGTCTGGAGATCATAGGATGATCATAGGGCATTCAATCAATTTGCTACACATGTTTGATGTGCCATAGAAGTTCAAGGCGATGACCTTGATAGTTGAGACCGTTAAGAGGACTGCAGCTGATCAGAAAAGATCATGTGGATATGCCCCACAGATTCAGATGCTCATTAATTCCAAGATAGGCACGGGCACATATTTGCTAGATAGAGAGCATCTTCCCTTGAGGCCAGATTTTGAGGATAACACAGTTGTTATGGATGCTTCACATCCTACTTTTGTTGAGGCACAAGAGAAGAAAGAGAAGGCTAAGGCTAGAAAGGCTTCCAAGATTCTAGATGCCTCATCTGCAAATCTCAAGACCAAGTAGGACCAGCGCAGCAATCTTCTTGAGGCCACAGTGAGAATTGAGACAGGACTAACCACCCTGACTCAAAACCAAGAAAGTCTTGAGAGAATCATTGAGACTAAGTTTTATGATCTAGACTTGAAGGTCACAGAGATTCAGACTGCAGTTGAGCAACTCCAAGAAGAAGCAGAGGAGAGGAGAGGAAGATCTACTATAGATGCTTATCAGAGGGTGCCTAGAGCACAAAGGTCGGCAGCTGTGCCAGTTAGTGACACAAGGGCCACAATGTAACACCCCGGATGTAACTTTCCATATTTGTAACTCCGACTCTTGCCATTTTCGGCTATGTGTTATGATATTCCCTTCGTGGTCGGGTTTTGTTTTTCGTTTTGCATTTTGTTCACGTCATGCATCTCATATCATGTCATCATGTGCATCTCTTTTGCATACGTGTTCGTCTCATGCATCCGAGCATTTTCCCCGTTGTCCGTTTTGCAATCCGGCACTCCCACCTCTCCGGCGCACCCCTCTTGTTTCTTTTCGTGAGCGGGTGTTGCACGTTCTCGGAATGGACCGAGGCTTGTCAAGTGGCCTTGGTATACCACGGGTAGACCACCTATCAAGTTTCGTTCCATTTGGAGGTCGTTTGATGCTCCAACGGTTAACTGGGTAACCGCAAAGTTCTTTTGTGTGTTGCAGCAAAAAACCCCTCCAAACAGCCCAAAACCCCTCTAAGTCTCTTCGATGCTCTAGGTCGTTCGATCACGATCATGTGGGCGAAAACCGTGCTCAATTTGGAGTCTCCTAGCTCCCTCTATTAAAAACACCTCTCCCTCCGAAATTCCGGATCAATTCCACCCTAACCCTAGTCTTCTTCCACCCTGCGCCGCCGGACACGTCCGGTCCGGCCGGACGAAATCCCCGCCGCCGCGCCGCCAACCGGAGGCCACCACGTCAGCGCCCGGCCGCCTCCACCGCGCGAGCCCGCGAAGCCCACGCGCGGCCCCCGCGGCCCGCCCGTCGCCCGCTGCCGCCCGAGGCTCCTCCCGCGCCCGCGCCCGTCTTCCTCCACGCCGGCGCCGCCGCGCCCGTCGACGCCGGCCGCAGTCCGCCCGTGCCCGCCGGCGCCCGTGCCCGCCGGCGCCCGCGCCGCTCCACCCGAGGCCGCCGCCCCGCGCGCCGCCCTCCGTCGCGCCTCGCCCCTCCGGCGGCTCCTCTCCCTCGCCGTCGTCTCCAGCTGCTCCGGCGAGCTCCGTCGCCCTAGCTCGAGCCAGATCCCGAACGGGTCAACGCCGACGGTTGACTTCTTTCCCCCTCTCGAATTTCTGTCTGAAAATATTTGCATAATATGCCTCTGTTTATTGCATCATAACTCTCTGCATGTAGCTCCGTTTCGTGCGTGTGATATATCGAAATGTTCGTCTCGAGATGCACTTCATTTTGTTCCATTATGCCATGTTCTTATGAGTCCATCTTGATGCCCAAATCTCTGGTGCAAGAGTGCTAATTGCTGTTAACTGTTGTTACTTATCAGAACATGAGGATTTGTTATTTTTGTTGCATTTGATGTGTGCATATTATGGGCATGAGCTCTACATGTGTTTTGATGTATACCATGTCATCTTTACATAGGTGTATGCCATGTAATTTTCTGATCTCTGTGGTGACTAGCACAATCATGCAAACTAGGCTTCGTGATGTTTCTGATTTCAGGGACTTGGTATTTTGCTAATTCTGTGACCGCTGTTATTTTGTTGCTATGTATCCATGTGTCTACAGAGAGATCTATGCTTCTTTTGGTGATGTTCAGTAAGGATGTTTTGTAGATATAGTTGTGCTCTATCCATCCACGCCCCTTTTTGCAATTATGGAGTGTCATAGCATGTCTTAATCTTGCTCTACTTTTGCTATAAAATATTTCTGGCAGATTCTTAACATGATATTCAATTTTTCCAAGGTTGTTGTAGTTGATCCATACATGCTATAAACTTACTTTTGCCAAGGTTAGCTTCATAAACATGCCATCTTGCTGTAGGTATACTTGTTTTGTCATGCATTTCTTTGTCGTGAGTGCCTCAAGCTCACAAAGATGCCCTCATAATGTCTGTTTCTGCCATGGTCTGTTTTCTGCTAAGTCTGAAACCTGTTAACGAAACTTGCTATGTTTACCTGGTTGCCATCACATCTTCTGGTCCTTTTTGGCTTATGGTCAGTAAGGGACTTTTGTTCTATGCATTCATTAGATCCATGCCATGCTTTGTTTTGCTATGTTAAGTTCCTGTAGCATGTTGATTTCGTGCTCTGAACATTGCTACCTGATGCTGTTTCTGCCATGTCCAGTAATTTCACTAAGTCTGTGAACCTGATATCTTTTGCACTTTTGCCATGCTTGTTTGAACCTGTTATGCTGTGATCTAGCCATAGCTCAGTGTTCATATTTTTTCAAGAATCTCCTATAGATTACTGCCATATGCTTTGTTGCTATGTTGGAGGGCTGTAGCATAGTTCCTTGATGTATTCTAAGTGCTATCATGCTGTTAATCGCAGAATCGTGTCATTCTTGTTTTGCTTGCCATTTGCAAACCGTGCAGCCGTTTCCGGTGATCTTTATATCGATTTCAACCGAAATCATCTCATCTTTCTAGTGGCATGCTTGGTTTGCCAAGTTACTGCCTTGTTCATCATTTTTCTTCCGGAGCACGCATATGCATCGCATACCATATCTCGCATATCATGCATGTTTTGCATCATGTTGTTTGCGCATTTCCCGTGATTGATTGTGGTTCCATTGCTTGTATTTTTGATGTGGGTAGAGTCGGGAGACGAGTTCGTGAACGAGGAACCTGTTGAGTACGCTTACGAGGATCAAGCTTTCGACAACTCTAAGAACCTTGCAGGCAAGATGACCATACCCTCGAAATCACTTCTATCTTTGCTTTGCTAGTTGTTCGTTATATTGCCATGTTGCGATACCTACCACTTGCTATATCATCCCTCCCATATTGCCATGTCAAGCCTCTAACCATCCTTTCCTGGCAAACCGTTGTTTGGCTAAGTTACCGCTTTTGTTCAGCCCTTCTTATAGCGTTGTTAGTTGCAGGTGAAGTTGAAGTCGGTTCCATGTTGGGACATGGATATTTTGGAATATCACAATATCCCTTATTTAATTAATGTATATTTGGTAAAGGGTGGAAGGCTCGGCCTTATGCCTGGTGTTTTGTTCCACTCTTGCCGCCCTAGTTTCCGTCATACCGGTATTATGTTCCTTGAGTTTGCGTTCCTTACGCGGTTGGGTGATTTATGGGACCCCCTTGACAGTTCGCCTTGAATAAAACTCCTCCAGCAAGGCCCAACCTTGGTTTTACCATCTGCCACCTAAGCCTTTTCCCTTGGGTTTTCGCGAGCCCGAGGGTCATCTTTATTTTAACCCCCGGGCCAGTGCTCCTCCGAGTGTTGGTCCAAACTAGAGCACCGTGCGGGACCGTCCCTGGCAACTTGGGTTACGTTGGTACATGTACGCTTAGCTTATCCGGTGTGCCCTGAGAACGAGATATGTGCAGCTCCTATCGGGATTTGTCGGTGCAGCGGGTGATCTTGCTGGTCTTGTTTTACCATTGTCGAAATGTCTTGTAAACCGGGATTCCGAGACTGATCGGGTCTTCCTGGGAGAAGGTTTATCCTTCGTTGACCGTGAGAGTTTATGATGGGCTAAGTTGGGACACCCCTGCAGGGTATTATCTTTTGAAAGTCGTGCCCGCGGTTATGAGGCAGATGGGAATTTGTTAATGTCCGGTTGTAGAGAACTTGTCACTTGACTTAATTAAAATACATCAACCGTGTGTGTAGCTGTGATGGTCTCTTCTCGGCGGAGTCCGGGAAGTGAACACGGTTTGAGTTATGCATGAACGTAAGTAGTTTCAGGATCAATTCTTGATCATTTCTAGCTTCGCAACCGTTGCGTTGCTTCTCTTCTCGCTCTCACTTGCGTATGTTAGCCACCATATATGCTTAGTGCCTGCTGCAGCTTCATCTCATTACACCATCCTTTCCTATAAGCTTAAATAGTCTTGATCTCGCGGGTGTGAGATTGCTGAGTCCTCGTGACTCACAGATTCTACCAAAACAGTTGCAGGTGCCGACGATGCCAGTGCAGATGACGCAACCGAGCTCAAGTGGGAGTTCGACGAGGAACGTGGTCGTTACTATGTTTCTTTTCCTGATGATCAGTAGTGGAGCCCAGTCGGGACGATCGGGGATCTAGCATTTGGGGTTATCTTATTTTCATTTGGATTTGACCGTAGTCGGTCTATGTGTGGATTTTGGATGATGTATGAATTATATTTATTTATTGTGTGAGGTGGCGATTGTAAGCCAACTCTCGTTATCCCATTCTTGTTCATTACATGGGATTGTGTGAAGATGACCCTTCTTGCGACAAAACCACAATGCGGTTATGCCTCTAAGTCGTGCCTCGACACGTGGGAGATATAGCCGCATCGTGGGCGTTACACACAACTTCAGCACCTGCAGCCACAGCTTCAGTTGCCCCTCCAGTGGCAACCCCTCCAGTTCCTCAGACATCAGCTGAAGTGTTTACAGATGCCATTCTCTCCACGCCATCTTCGCACTCTGGAGCTCCCAGAGATCGTGCTTAGAGTGACGATAGCACTATGCATTTTCAAGCTTTTTGGTAACTTGTTGCCAAAGGGGGAGAAAGCGTATAGATCATAGGCTGAGAGAGAGAGAGAGGTTTACTTTTTATTTGTCACTCTTGCTACTTATTTGCTCATTTTGCTCGTGTGTTTGCTACAATATGTGTGCTTGTGTGTGAGATACTCTTATGATCATGTGGTTGATCATATTATGCTTTATTATATGTGCTTGAATGATGCTATCTTATCACTTGTGTATGATCAATCATATTTGTCTTGGTGATGAGTGCATGTTATTTTTATTCTATCATTTTGAGCGCTCCACCAAGATGTATGTGACATGGAAGAGTAACCCATGATCCTAATCGATTGTGCATTTGCATTCAAAAGCAAATCATAAATAATGCACAAATTTAGGGGGAGCTCTTGATTATCACATACTTCTCAAAGCGACGATATGTTTCATTCTTATTATCATTTGTCGAAGCTTTGATCTATATGTTGTCATCAATTACCAAAAAGGAGGAGATTGAAGGTGCAACTAATCCCTGGGTGGTTTTGGTAATTCATAACAACATATAGCTCATTGAACTAATATCCTTTCAAGATGATTTTTCAGTAAGTTCAATGATTGGCATGGCATGGACTAGAGATGTGTACCTCTCAAAATGCTAAGGAGAAATATTGGCAAAAGCTCAAGACTCTTCATTTCTATTTTAGTGATCCAAGATCACATTGAGTCCATAGGAAAGCCAATACTATTAAAAGGGGATGAGGTGTTGCTTAATGGTCTACTTGCTCAAAATGCTTAGTGATATGCTCCAAAGCCCTCAACCATTTTCTCAAATCCAAATATGTCCTAAACCTAAAGTCAAACTCGGCCCCATTGATTTGATTCATCCTGCGCCACCGAGTTCACTTGACATAGCCATAGCCAGAAACCCTAAATAGTTCGGTCTCACCGATAGGGATCGCAGTCTCACCGAGATGGGACTGCAAACTCTCTGTTTCCCTTCGTAACGTTTCGGTCTCACCGAAATAAGCGACCGGTCCCACCGATTTCACAGTGCAAACTCTCTGTTTGCCTGACCAACTCTTTGTTTGCTTGTCACTGAAGTTGGTCTCACCGAATTGAAGTAATCGGTCAAATCGAGATGAAGTTTTGCCCTAACCCTAGCTCATCGGTCCCACTGAGTTGATCTTGTCGGTCCCACCGAAAAACCTAACGTTCACATTTTGAACTGAATAGGTCTCGCCGAGTTCATCTATTCGGTCTGACCAAGTTGGCTCTTTTGTGTGTAACAGTTAGATTTTGTGTGGAGGCTATATATATACCCCTCCACCCTCCTCTCTTTCTGAGAGAGAGCCATTAGAACATACCTACACTTCCAACATTCATTTTCTGAGAGAGAACCACCTACTCATGTGTTGAGACCAAGATATTCCAATCCAACCACAAGAATCTTGATCTCTAGCCTTCCCCAAGTTGCTTTCCACTCAAATCATCTTTACACAATAGCCAAAATTTGTGAAAGAGAGTTGAGTGTTGGGGAGACTATCATTTGAACCACAAGAGCAAGGAGTTCATCATCAACACACCATCTATTACCTTTTGGAGAGTGGTGTCTCCTAGATTGGTTAGGTGTCACTTGGGAGCCTCCGTCAAGATTGTGGAATTGAACCAAGGAGTTTGTAAGGGCAAGGAGATCGCCTACTTCATGAAGATCTACCCAAGTGAGGCAAGTCCTTACTGGGCGATGGCCATGGTGGGATTGACAAGGTTGCTTCTTCATGGACAATTCATGGGTGGAGCCCTCCGTGGAATCGCACAACCGTTACCCTTCGTGGGTTGAAGTCTCCATCAACGTGGATGTACGATAGCACCACCTATCAGAACCATGCCAAAAATCTCCTCGTCTACATTGCGTTTGCCTTTCCAAACCCCTCCCTTTACCTTCATATGCAATGATTTACATTACGCTGCTATACTCTTAGAATTGCATGTGTAGGTTGATTGCTTGACTTGTGCTAAGTTGTTAAAATCTACCAAGACTTAAAATTGGGAAAAGGCTAGATTTTTATTTGGTCAAGTAGTCTAATCACCCCCTCCCCCTCTAGACCTACTTTTGATCCTAAACAATTGTATTTGTGTCTCATGTATTTAGTATAGCCAAATTCATTTATTTCTCACATGGTATACAATAACAGAATGCACCCACAACAATTGAACATCGCATTGTAGAATTGAACCAAACAGTTAACTAAACACCACAACAAATGAACCAAATGTTAACTGAGCACCACATTGCACAATGTATAACATACTAGAAGATTAGACAGTTAACCGGACCAAGCATGCTGACAACTTGGAAATATAGAAATTGTATTTGTTTCTCATGTAAAGATAAATTCGATTTATTTCTCACATGGAAGACACTACAAAATTGTAGCTTGAAGAATTGAACCAGACAATTAACTGAAGATGACCACTAATTAACCAAACAGTTAATAGTGAGCACCACATTGCACGACATATAGAACATATACACTGCAGCAACAGATTGCATGGTAAAAGTAGATAGCACAAGTCACTAGAATTTGTTAAGGAAAGGCAGGAGCAGCACATGCAATGGGTAAACTGAGCATCCTTAGCCGGCGTAGCTAGCAAATTGAACATAGGTCCTTATAGTGAGCTAATAAGACAAGATACTCCTCATCGTCGGAGATATCGATGATGATTGGCTCCTTGGACATGGAAGAGGGCGAGGCCTCCACATCGTGTGTGCCCTCGTCGTAGTGGTGAGTTGCCTGAGCCGCTCCGGGTACCAAGCTGCTGGCTCTCGAGTTGAGGTAAGCACGGGCATACTGGGAAAACACCTGGTAGTCTTCGTCCAAGGCACCGAGGGTGGCCTCGAGAAAACGCCATGAACTGTCATTTAAAGCAACCAACGCATCGCGGTGTCGGCGCGCGAGGCGTCGACGGTGGCCTCGACGGCGAGGTGCTCCTCCAAGATCTGGAGGTCGTCACGAATGGCAGCCATCGCGACCTCATCCGCGCGTGCGGCCGCGATTTGCTTCTTCGCTGCCAAATGCTCCTTGAGCATCTGGCTATACTGCGTGCGCCATGGCTCAGGGCGGCACTTATTTGGGGGAAGGGTCGGTGATTTGGGTGGAAGGTGTCGCGCCGGCGGTCGGGGCATGTGGATGTGGAAGGAGGAGGAGGATGGGGGTTGGGTGTGGATTACCTGCCTGGATTGACATCATTTTCACCGATGTGTCTAGTCAAAGCCAACTAGATCCAGTTGACCGGTGCCACCTCAGCAAATACGTAGCCAAATTTGTATTAGAGACCATAGGTGAACCCTTTTGACAAGTTTAGGGACTGTATTTCAGGTATTTTGAACTACAGGGACTAAAGTGGGTTCCAGCTTAAGTTTCGAGACGGTGGATGAATTTTACCCATTTTAGTCCCTGTAGTTCAAAATACCTGAAATATGGTCCCTAAACTTAGCCTTCATCCAGCTCCTCAAATCTTTTTTTTTGGGTTTCAACCCAGCAAAAGTTATGCCTTTTAAACTTTCTAAACTCATAAATACACATGGAGACAAGATCTAGGCTGATTTCTTTGTTAACGTCTCTGGATCATGTTAGCACGAGGTGAGTGGCAGGGGACCATGGTGTTTCCTTTTTTGGAAGCATGTGCGAGGGACCGGTTGCACTTTTCATATTAGAAGGGTCTTCTCAATCAAATTAGGGAGCCCTCGTGCGCTAAGTTGTCATGTCCTTACTTATTATATCTGGTTGTGAGCATTAATTTTATTGTCATCTTTTTTAAAAAATGGTGCAATTATGCCATTTAGTATATTTTGGCATTGTTGATATACAGATTAAAGGGACTAGTGAAGGACAGTAAATGTTTTAGTGGGTTTTAGTATCATGAGTAAAGAGTGGTGTACACCTGCAAAAAAAGTAAAGTGTTGTGGATTGATGTTCGTCAAAAATTGAAGTGCCGAAGGACTCAATGAAGGCTAAGCTACTATATGCTTCTTTGTGTGTGTGTGTGTTGAGAAAGGCGTTTTAGAGGCCGAGCTCCATGGAGGCCTTTAGTTTTGAAAAAATCAAATTCAAATTATTATGGTTCAAAAAAATCTGGAAAAAAATATGTGTGTATGTCAGGATGTAACTCACATGTGTGGAAAAATTCATGATGAAATACCTTGAGTTGCGACCTGTACAAAAAAGACAAATTCATGGCCTGGGAGGATGAATAGTATCATGTATTAAACAGCCCCAGATTTGTGTTTTTTGCACAGCCCTCATTTCAATGTATTTTGAACTGAAAATTTACAAACATGTGTTATGCCTTCATGTATATCTGTATTTTATTTCAGAATTTTTTGAAATGTAAAAATATGAATTTCGATGAAATTTCAAATTTGAATTTGGAGGCCTCACTGGAGGACGAGATCCAAAAGGGGTTTCCGGTGTGTGTTTGACTAAATAAGGATTAGGCCTCTTCCAATGCACCGGTGCTTAGATGAAGTGTTAAACACATTAAAAAGTTCAACTAAAGCCCTGGCCACTTCCAATGCATCGGTGCTTACTTGTGGTGCTAAATGCATCAAAAATCTTAGCAACTAGTCTTCACAATGCATAGGTCCTTAGCTTGTGCAGCTAAGCTTCACTTATTGAATTGTTTAACAATTAAACTTCTTCATGTATTGGTTGGTAGTCATTGTGCATAGGTCCACGTGCTTAGCACCGTTTCCTCTTGAGGTCACCATAAGACTACCCACAATGGGAGTAGCTGTCAGGACCCCGATTCCAAGTCACATCGATCTAGCCGGTAACACCTCATATCACTTTGCAGCCTCACGCACGGTATTCCCATGGGTGTCGCCTTACCATGGCCCGGGACCGTTTGCGTCTTTTGGCTCACGTATATGATAGTGTCGCTAGCATCCATATGACAGAGAACCCGGGCCAACATGACTAGTCATGAACCCAAAGTGGCACTAACTTACGGGGACAGGCATACATGAATCAACATCGAGCATGTCGGTCAGCAGCGTGCGAATCCGGGCTGTAGCACTGGGCTAACAGGACTCCGGTGAACCGGGCTGTAGCAGGCTAGGCAGGACTCCGGATGTCACCGCGTGACATTTCCCCGAAGGGACAAACACAAGAACGAAGTGAATCACATGCCGGCCAGTCAAGTGTTCCGGAGCAGTAGTGCTGGGCTAGCAGGACTCCGGTGAACCGGGCTGTAGCGGACTACTATGGCTCATGGAAGCACAAGACTACATTTCCCCATAAGAGAGGCTACCAAGGATAAACAACTAGGTTGTCGGATCCCACACATACCAAGCATTTCAATCATACACACAATATGCTCGATATGTGCAAATACAACATGGCATCACAACAAGACTCTACGACTCAGAGTATTTATTCATTAGGCTCCGAAGAGCCAGATATTACAAACATGGGTCTCATGACCCAACATTCAGAGCATACAAGTCAAAGCACATGCGGAAGCTTAACATGTCTGAGTACAGACATCTATAAATGGAAAAGGCTGAGAAGCCTGACTATCTACCACGAGGGCACAAGATCGTAGCTGAGGTATCAAGCTAAACGTCGAAGTCCACACGGAACTACTAGCGAGACTGACGTCTCTCTGCAAAACATAAAATAAGCAAATGTGAGTACAAATGTACCCAGCAAGACTTACATCAGAACTATCTACATATGCATCGGTATCAACAAAGGGGGTGGTGGAGTTTAACTGCAGCAAGCCAGCTTTGACTCGGTGGCTACCCTGAACTACGACTACAAGTAACTCTTTTGAGGTGGCGCACACGAGTCCACATATTCACCATATCAATACACCACTATGGATCCGCTCCCGTCTCCCTACGAGAACGCCATCCATAGCACTCACGCTTATCTTGCGCATTTTAGAGTATCCACTTTCACTTGTCTATGAACTGTTATAGGCAACCCAGAAGTCCTTTACCGCGGACACGGCTATTCGAATAGATGATCTTAACCCTGCAGGGCTGTACTTCTTCACACACGCTCTCGCCACTTACCACCATGTACACGTCGTGTACCTCGCCAACCTTCAAGCGGAAGCCTGGCGAGGGAGTCGGCCATGACCTGACTAACCACACAAGTCTCTCGTCCAGGTTTATCGCCTATTCGGGTTCCAGCCGCAAGGAGATCCGGCCGGGGTGTCGCTCACGGCCCCAAACGATGTGTGCAGGGTTCCCAAGCCCACCTCGACAGATGGATCTACGCTTGGTACACCGTGCCATGGTGCCTAGTCTGTCCCAAGCCCACCTGTACCGGGTACCACTTGGTAGACTACTAACACAACCTACAAACACCAGAAACTAGTTGCAACTCCTGGACAGAGATCGAGGCGGTTAATAAGCCGAGAGGGGTCGAGTTACCGGAACCCAATGTGTGGTAGTAACTGTTCATGGATCACAAACACAGAACTCAGTTCCTGAGGACGGCTTCAATGAGACAACCCACCATGTACTCCTACATGGCCTCTCACCGCTACCTTTACCAAATCGTGTTCACACACTTAGCTCTCACACAGTAGGACATGTTCACAACTTTCCAATTCATTCCAGATGAATCAGACCTGACACAACTCTAAGCAATAGCAGGCATGACAAACAAGCATGAATGAGTAGGCACATCAGGGCTCAAACAACTCCTACTCATGCTAGTGGGTTTCATCTATTTACTGTGACAATGACAGGTCATGCAGAGGAAAGGGGTTCAACTACCGCAGCAAGTAACAGATGAAACGTTGTTGTCCTAATGCAGTAAAAAAGAGCAGGAGCGAGAGAGTGGGATTGTATCGGAATGAACAAGGGGGTTTTGCTTGCCTGACACTTCCGAAGATAGTATAGCTCTTCATCGGTGTCATCGATCGCATCGTCGAAGCAACGTCTACTGAGAGGGGACAATTACCGGCAACAGAGAAGAAATACAATCAATGCAATGCAACAATATGATGCATGAATGTGACATGGCAATATGCTATTGATTGGGTTAATGCAACTAGCAGCAAGTTAGATGGAGTTGGTTTGAACACTAGGTTCAAATTCAAACTCCATATGTGCTTTCTTAAATGCCACTTATATGATTTGTCCTAAACAGCAGCTGTAAGTTGTTCTAACATGCATGAAAATGCCATATTCAGATTCTTTGGATTTTTCTAATCATTTTTCATATATAATTTATTTCATTCTGAGTTACAGTTGATTTTCTATGATTTTTAGAAGTTTAAAACATTTTCTGGAATTTCCTGGCTATTTAAAATTAAACTACTTCCAGAAAATGTAATACTGCGTCAGCAAGGCGTCAGGCTGACGTCAGCAGGGTCAACAGGGTCAACCCTGACGGCTGGGACCCACATGTCATTTGGCTCAGAGTTAACTGGAAGTTAATCCCGTGTTGACTGGGATTTGACCCACCGCGGGGCCCGCTGTCAGTGACTGCGTTGTGTAATTAGCAGTGTGGTTAGGCCCTAATGGCGTGGTTAGCCGGCGGCTTAACGACGGCGACCACACCGTGCGGCGGCGGCTCGCCGGAGTGGCGCTAGGGCAGCGGCAGAGCGCGCTGAGGGCACTAGGGGGAAGCCCAGGCCCGTGCGCATCTAGGGAGGCCGCGTGGCTGCCGGGGATGGACTGTTGCGGCGGCGGCAGCGAGGTTAGCGGCGGCCGGAGCTCGGCCGTGTACGGGCTGGGTGCTGTGGTTCACTAGCAATCCAAAGGAGAGGCTGGCCAGCGTCGCTGGGCTACCCGGAGCTCGACGGACAGCAGTGAAAGGTGGAACGAGCTCCGCGGCAAGCAGAGCGTCAGCCATGGCGGTGGCCGGAGCTACGGCGTCAGCGGGACAGGCTAGCGGACAGGAACGGAGGGGGAAAAGCAGAGGGGAAGATCAGGAGCTCACAGGGAACACGCAGGGCTGATCAGTGGGCTCGAGGGTGCGATGGAGGCGGCGAATCGGTGGTGAGGTTGTCGGCGGCCGAAGGTTGGGGATGAGCTCGGGGAAAACGCTACAGGGCTCCCGCGGTCGAATGGGTTGGTGTAGACAACGCAGAAGGCGATAGCGGTTCCTCTGGACCCATCGGGGAGGCACGGGATGGACAGTGGCCGCGGTAATTTGCGTCGGCGACGATGAGCTCCGCTCGGGTGTGCTCGGGAGAGGGAGCAGAGGGCGAGGGAGAGAGCAGAGAGTGAGGGAGAGGAGCGAGGGGGTCGAGGGGAGGTGCGTGGCGTTCACAGCCGCGTCGGGGAAGCGGCGGGAAGCAGGAGGTGGCCGAGACGCGTGGCCGCGCGCAAGGGGCACACGCCCGGCGTCCTTCTGTCCCAAGGAAGGGGACGACTGGCACGGCCAGATGGACTGGGCCGTGCTGGGCCGGACCAGTGGGCGCCAGGTCAGTTCTCTCTCTCTCTAACAATATTCTGTTCTGCTTTTCTATTTTTGTTATTTTGTTTTGATTTAGTTTATAGCCCAAATCATTTTAATAAATCCTGAAAATAATTGTGGGCATTAAATGAATTATTACAGAGGCCCTTAACTATTTTCAAAATTGTTGGAGCATTAGAAAATATTAATAGTATTTAAATGCCCCAATTCAAATACAATACGGATTAATTCAAAGACCATAAATGCCTTGGAAAAATGTGCATGACCTCTGGTAAAGGTTTTAACCTTTTTCCATAAATAATGAACATTTTTGAAGGGCATTTTGGGTTCATTGAAAATATTTTTATTTTGAACCTAGTTGAATTCATTTGGTGCTAGGGTTTAACAATCCCCAATTCAACTTTAAATGAAATTTAGACATGATGCAGCAACCAAGCTAGTCCAAGTGCATAGCAAGGCTAGGGACGTGACAACTCACCCCCACTAAACAAAAATCTCGTCCCGAGATTCAAGCGTAGGGTAAGATGAAAGGGGAACGCAAAGTAACATAATCTTCACGATCCAATTGTTCTTCTCGAAGATGTTGATTCATTGCATCATCTTGATCTTGACATCTTTTCTTTCGAGAGCTTCATCCAACTATGACGACGGAAGAGAGGGAAACTCTACAGGATTCGATCTTCACAAAGGTTGGCAACTCACGATCAACTCATGGAGTGAGATGTAAGAACATCTCTCGAGCTGAGACACAAAACACACATCTGGAACGAGGAAAGGTAGCAAATGACGAAGGTTCAATTTGGAGGCAACAACTCCACGCTTGGGTAGGATGGTGCATGGTTTCAAAGTAGCGAGGAGATAATTGCCACGATTCCATAACGGGGCACCTTAGGGAAGGTGGCTCGTATAAATATTCCCGTAAGTGGCAAAAAGAATTACTTTTGATTCATAGATCATTGAAACTCTTCATACCAGCCTAAGGCAATTCGCAAACGACCGTTTGAAGGAGTTCGGAGGAACGACACACTCGGGCTAGAATGGACGACGTGGACTACCTTGTTGAAGACAACGCAAGGGATGATTTTGCTTGCGCGTGCACTCAAGAACTTGAGCAATTCCATATTCATCAAGGCTCTACCGACATCCGTGTCAAGGATCCTGGCAACCCAACATACTACCATGATGAATAGTGATGGACAATGCAGGTGCAACAGAGGACAACACTTTCTCAGATTTTTCCTTAGCAATGATGTCGTGGAATTGTCACGGCAGATGTCCTTAGTGTCAGGACTTAGTCGCGAGGCCAGCGCATCTATGTGGTAGCTTGAGAGGGGTTGATTGGGATGAGAGACGCAGGGCGGTTCATCGCACAAGACAAGGGTTTAGACAGCTTCGGGCCCCGGGAAACATCATCCGGTAATAACCCTGCATGCTGTTTGTGGCTAGGTCTCATTATGCTCATGAGAGAGTCGCCGGTAAGCCGGCTCTTTGTGTCTAGCCTTAGAGATTGTTTCTTGTTGCTTGTTTCTCTCTGGGGTCCCCTGCCCCTCCTTATATAAGTTAGAGGGGCGGGTTACATGTGGAGTCCTAGTAGGACTAGGACTAGTCTATCTTCTCTTACAAGTTAATTACAAGTCCGGGTCTTGTTTCCTTGTAAAGGAAATATTCGTCATCCCTTTCCTCTTAATCCGGCCCATCATAACATGAGCCGGCCTTCTGGGCTTTGAGCCTTGTTGTCCATCTGACCCGCCCGCCGGGTTACTAATGAGTCGCCAAGATCGGGCAGGTTATCTGTGAATCGCCAAGCTCCGGGCGGGTCACCAGTGAGTCGCCAATTCCGGCCTGGTCATACCGCGGGATATATCCCCGACATTAGCCCCCAGTTTAATTTGGATTTATCCATGTTAAACTGATCCTGTAAAATAAACACAAGAACAAACTTGATAGGTTGTGCTCCGGGTTAAATTTTGTAAGCCGGCACCTGATCATCTTTAAATCCTTGTCATTTCTTTCTTGATACATGCCCATGAACTCATAGAAAATCTCCTTTAGTAGATATGTTCAAACTTTGTGAATGCAAAAAATCCAGATACTTCTTTTGAGAAATCCGGGTCAATAGGCCAGCTTCAGAGTCAATTTGGTGGCATTGGTCTCTTGTAGAGAAATATTGTAAGAAACAATCCACTTGAATCGGCTTTCAATGCTCTGACTTGACAAAAATATTGGTCTTCAAATATTCAACTTATATTCATCCGGCTTAAAGATATAAAACTTGCCGGTTTATGAGTACCAAAATTGCCGGGTTATAAATAGATGATGCCAAGTCATAATTTTCGCCGACGCCGGTTTATGATTGTTAATGCCGCCGGTTTACAGACACAGGGTCATAATGATTGGTGACACCGGATCAATCTGGTTTTGCTCAAAACAGAGAAATTGAAGATATTTCTTTGATAATAATATAATACCTGTAGCCCCCAAGACTTGAGCAGAACAAAGCGATGGCTTAAGACTTGCTTCAATATGAATACTGCCACTTTGAATAAATCCATGTTGTTCATCCCAATCACTAGTAAAAACTGAATATTCCATATTATGTAGCCCCCAAGTGCCGGGTTGTCATGCTTGCAGCAACCTGGGAGTTGTAATTGCCTGATTCTCAAAAACTTCAACCAGTTTAGCCCCCAAGGGCCGGGTCATTATGCAATAATGAGCAGGGACTTTATAAATATGATCATGTAAATTTGAACAGCAATGTGTAGCCCCCAAGGGCCGGCTTAGTAAGATAATACTGAGCTGGGACTTTTCATTGAAAATAATCATATGATGTAACCCTCACCATGGGGCTTGAACCCACGTCCACAAGGTTAAGAGCTTTGTGCTTTACCAACTAAATAGTGGATCCTTCAATATAATGGATTAAGACTTATGTACCTTGAATTGTTGACAGGAGCAATTGGTAGCCCCCGAGGGCCGGTTTATCATAATATGATGAGTCGGGTCTTCAACAAGGCCAATAAAAAGTAATCTTGCATTAGCCCCCAAGTGCCATGGTGCATGCTGGCAGTGACATGGGACTTGCACATTTGATGTAATCTCAATTTGAATAATGTAGCCCCCAAGTGCCGGGTTGTAAGCCTGCAGCGACTCGGGACTATTCCTTCCATTGTAGAATAAATCATATCCATTGATAAAATAATAGCCATTGCGCTGAAGCGACTTTGAAAACCTCAATCATAATATTAGTTTCTGATAACCATAATAAAAATCCAGCCATGTTGGCTAATAAAGATCTGACTAACCCGGTTTGAAAACCTCAATCATTCAAATCATAATGAAAATCCAGCCAAGTTTGGCTATTTAAAGATTCCAAATACCTTATCTGTTGACAAGTAAATCCGGAGTTTAAATACCCGGCGGCTCTTGGCTGATGGCGATTTATTACGCCTCCATTGTAAGCCGGAATTTTTACAACCCGGCGGCTTATAGCCTTTAAGAAAACCAAGAATTGATAACCCTTTTGAGACACCAATTTCAATCTTTGATGATGGGCTTGAACTTAATCATTTATGTAAGTCATAGCCCTGTAAATCCTACACAGAGTTCAAACAACATATGCCCTGGCGACTTAACGTTAAAAGCCAGGGCGGGTAACCACCCAAATGTAGTCTTATCCTGCACACAAGTAGATCACAAGATCCCTTGGCGGTTTACCGCAGGGCGGGTCATGATATCTCACATATAACCACTGTGATATTGAATTTGTACTGCCGGTTTACATGACCTGTGCAGTAAGGGTGATAACCCGATCCTTAGAAGCCAATGCTTCCACATAGATGATGATTGCCATAAGCTGGCGATTTATCATCGAAAATCAAGCCGGGTTAAATAGCAACCACTCATATACACTTCAGATATGAAAAAAAGAGCTTCAAATAAAATCCAAAAATTGTTTGCAAAAAGAGATTTCGAAAAATTTTGAGGCTTCTGATTCGAATACGATCAGAAAACCATCCCAAAAAGGTTAAGCTAAGATTCGAATACGATCATATAGCCCCCAGTGGCTTTGGCGTTGCCGATCAAGAGGGTACCGACAGCTATGTTTTCTTTGGTTCGAATACGACCTATGTTTGAACAGGAAGCCCCCAAATGACCTTGAGAGTTGTTTAACGACGCTGATTCAAATACGATCCACGTCGGTTCCCAAAGGGGGTTGAGCTATGGTTCAAATATGACCAAGAAACTCTCCAATGAGCTCGGCAGTGTGCCGATCAAAAGGGTATCGACAGCTATGTTCTCTTTGGTTCGAATACGACCTATGTTTGAACAGGAAGCCCCCTGGTGATCATGAGAATATTTAACGACTCTGATTCGAATATGATCAGGGTCACACCAAAAGGGTTAAGCTAAATTCAAATACGATCAGCTCCCAATGGTCATTAAAGCAGGGTACCTATATTTGAGTTGTGCTTTGTAACAGACTCTCTTTGGTCCCTTTAATTTTTACTGAGAACTCGAACTTTGCGAGAGATAACCTCTTTTTGAACCGGAAATTTGTAAACCGGATATTAAGAGCTTCAAAGCTTTATAAGATACAAATTTACCTTGAGCCGGACGATTGAACCGGATTTGAGAGCTTCAAAACTTTGCGGGAGAAAGATATCTCTTGAACCGGATTTTAAACCGGAATCTTTATTTGAACCGGCAATTTTCTGACGGCCTTTAAAGTTTCATCAATATGGTAGCAGCCTCCGGAACCGGGTTATCATTCCCTCCAACGACCCGGGGTTCCCGAGTCATGTCACTGTAGCCCCCGAGTCTCAAGATGACTCGAGGAGTTGGCTTGAGATTCTCCATATTTAACCGTGATATAAACCGGCATAACTTGTATATCATTGGTGTTGATAACACGATGTGCATCCACAGAAGGTTAAGGTGACTGCGGCGGGTTATAAATGATCCTGTATGAGCCGTGTCAGTAACTCGGCCAATGGTTCCTTCCAACTGGCTGTTTGAAGTTTAACCAAACTGTAGTGACGGCGACTCGTGCACCTGCCCATTGAACCATCCAGTGCAGACGACGGCTGATAATATATGATAATTTGCCTCCAGTTTGTTGGAAGAAAACCGGGCTTCCCAAGCAGTGACTTGCTCATATTCAATAACAACTCATGCAGACAGATACGGCCCGGCGGGTTGATGTAGACCAGGCCGCGAGAGACGGACGGTAAAGACAACCGTAGCATCAGAGGCGGCATAGACAAATGAGCCGGCCGTGGCGTTGTAAGCCAGTGTGGATGAGCGAGTTAACCACATCGTTTTGATATAGTGAACAATTGTCCTGCATCAACAATATTGCAGACCAAGACAAAGATAAACTGCTCTTTGATAAAAAGAAAAAATATGTATCAATAAAACATATTTTAGATGGATATCACCTGATGTGCCAGGCCGGAAATAATCCGCCATGAAATTAATGATTGCTAGGTGAAGTTGAAGTCGCTCACGGGTGAACCGGCCGCGGCGTGGTAAACCGGTGCAGACGGGTGAGTCGGCCGCGACGTTTGTAAGCCGGTGCCGACGGGAGATTCGGCCGCGGCATTGTAAACCGGCACGGATGAAAGAGTCGGCCGTGGTGTTGAAAACGGCACGGACGCGGGCAAGTCGGCCGCGACGTTGTAAGCCGGTGCGGACGAGTAAGTCGGCCATGGCGTTGTAAGCTGGCGCGGATGGGCGAGTCAGCGGGCGTGTTGATGTAAACCGGACCGTGTACTGCGACACGCCTGTCCCTGAGGCCGCGCAGCACAGCCGAACATGCATCCGTGGTATAACACCACTCCTTTTTTTTAATAGTCGTCCTGCGTAAAGATATTACAGGCCAGAGTAATTGTTCACATAAAAATTAATATGCGTTATTAAAACAGACTAGACGGATATCACCTGATTTCTTCGGACGAAGACAGATGACCCGTACGCAGATCCAAAATCATGTACGACGGCACCAGCAGTATGGACGTGCTATCTTTGATTCTCCGTGAAATACTTTTGTCCTTTTTTGTCTGAACTGAAGTGATTCGGGGCCACCCTTGATCCGATGGCGAGTTGTGGCGATAGGGCCGGCCCAACCCGGAGGGGGAGGCGGCTGTCCAGGGCCGTGGCCGCGGACGAGGACCGGCGACGCCGAGGAAACGGCGGCTCGTGGCCCACCCTGCAGTAGCAACTTAAAACGGAGGTGAGGCGGAGCGGCTTATAGCGGCGAGATGAGGAGGCGCAAGGCAGCGCGAAGCTGGCCATGCTCATGGAAGCAGTGGTAACCCGGCGGTGAAATCCTGTCAAAGCTCCCTTGCCGAAGAAATAAATCGATAAAGCGGCGGCCCTAACAGAGGCATGGGCGGCTTGGAGCAGAGGCGACTGCTCGCAGCAGCTCACGGACGACCCAGCAAAGAGCGACAGCGGCAGGCGATTCACGTGGCGACTCAGGTCGAGCAGAGCTGCGCGGCGTGGAAGCGCATAAGAGGCGGCAGCGCAGTCCGGTATATGCGCAGCAGCAGTCAGCGGTGCAACGAGCCAGCAGGAAGCATAGTAGCAAAGCTCGGTGGCCGGTCCGGGACTTGGCACAATGAGGTCAAGGCGGCGACAGCCCACCGGGGAAAGAGCAACCGGTTATTCGAAGGCAAGGATGCGAGTGTAAATGGTGGAGTCTGCCGGTGCTCGAGGCGAACTGAAACGGACGACGGCTCGAGGCTCCGATGGAGTTGTTCCCTTTTCCTTCCAGGACCCGGTTTCGATGAATATGGACGCCGCGGAGAAAATACGAAAACACCCTATAGGCGCAGAGTCCGTCAGATGGTCTGACACGGAGGCCGCCGAAAAAACCGGCCACGGACGTCCGCTGGTGATTCTGATTGTGATAACCTGAATACTAGCACGAACATCAAGCACCATATTGATTTGGTACTATTAATGGATTGCCTTTATGACTTTATCCGTGATCTGGCAGGTGCCTTCGCGTCTGTAGATGTAATGATGTACTAGTACTCAATTAGTACTAGTCTTGGTCACGTACTGGTGCAAGTACTAGTTGTTTGTTTGGATCTGACTATTCTTCATGCCAAAGAAAAAGACAAAAAAAAGTAGCAGCGGATGCTTGATTCCCGCAGCCAGAGACTTATGGACGTGGGACAGTAGTAGAGCTCGGCGGATTAGGCTGTAGCCTCGGATGATTTGCGCGCTTTCCCGGCGAGATCTATCTCCAGTACTGCATATAGGACGCGAGGGCAGCAGAGCTTTTGTCTGTCTCGATTACTTGCAACGCCGTAGGTAAATCATCTATGCTGCAGTCCTTGTCTTGGACTCGGCGGAACACGCGATGCGGCGGTGCGCACAGTAACCCTAATTATTTCCTTGAACGCAAATCTCACAAATTGCGCGTCTTCCAAACCGGTTCTCTTCATCCAGAGATTCACGAACTTCTCGAAACCCTAGAAAAAGATCCCTCCAAGAACTCAACACCACCGTGCGTGCGGCCCCACGGTGGGCGCCAACTGTCGTGGAATTGTCACGGCAGATGTCCTTAGTGTCAGGACTTAGTCGCGAGGCCAGCGCATCTATGTGGTAGCTTGAGAGGGGTTGATTGGGATGAGAGACGCAGGGCGGTTCATCGCACAAGACAAGGGTTTAGACAGCTTCGGGCCCCGGGAAACATCATTCGGTAATAACCCTACATGCTATTTGTGGCTAGGTCTCATTATGCTCATGAGAGAATCGCCGGTAAGCCGGCTCTTTGTGTCTAGCCTTAGAGATTGTTTCTTGTTGCTTGTTTCTCTCTGGGGTCCCCTGCCCCTCCTTATATAAGTTAGAGGGGCGGGTTACATGTGGAGTCCTAGTAGGACTAGGACTAGTCTATCTTCTCTTACAAGTTAATTACAAGTCCGGGTCTTGTTTCCTTGTAAAGGAAATATTCGTCATCCCTTTCCTCTTAATCCGGCCCATCATAACATGAGCCGGCCTTCTGGGCTTTGAGCCTTGTTGTCCATCTGACCCGCCCGCCAGGTTACTAATGAGTCGCCAAGATCGGGCAGGTTATCTGTGAATCGCCAAGCTCCGGGCGGGTCACCAGTGAGTCGCCAATTCCGGCCGGGTCATACCGCGGGATATATCCCCGACAAATGCCAAAGAAGCAAATCTGGATGATCGACCGAGAGACATTTAGCACTCTGCTTCTAATGTTCTCCTTGATGTGCTAGTGCAACCCATTTATTAAAATGGTTTGGTACGTAGAACATCAAGTAAAAGGTCGGACTTCGGGAGCACAAGAATCCATAACGAATATCTACGGAAGTAGAATCTTACGAAATCCTTATGGGGAGGTGGCCAACTTCCTCAATCAAGATTCTACAATAATAGGTCTTCCGGCTGGGTGTGTTGGCCACGACATCCACTTTACCGGTTACAGAGAGACCAACATTATAGTTCTTGGAGTACGTTCCAACCATCATATCTGCCTGAGATTCAGATCTGGTTGGCGTCGGGATATTCCAGACTCATCAAGTCTAGAAAGAAAAATGAAAGTTTGCAACGCAATTCGACGAGATGACGTTGCGAGATTCTCGGGGAATGAGCTACGATAGCAAGCTCCAAAACATGAGCTGGTTCTGCTACAAACCTGTGAACACGCTATCCAAGACAAGCATGACCACGTGGTAGTCTTATTATAAAACACTACCGAGTTCAGGTGGGGAACCATCATCGAGGATCGAAGTCCTTGTGCACTTATCGATGAACTTCTTATCCTTGAGCAAGTCAATCAGTGGCTTGGTGTGCTAGGAACACATATAGAATGCAGGCGGCCAACCTATCAAACCATAGAGCACTTCGCACGTGCATGACTGACATGGGATGATTCCAGAGGAGGCAAAAATAAACTTTCTCGAATTCACGGCGGCAACTTTCATCGATTGCACATAAACCAGAGGAAGTCACTTCTTTCATCCAGACAGATACTTCATGAACGGGGCACGAAGAAAATGCTTACACAAGTTTCCAATGCTAGCTGGATGTTCAACACGAATCATGGAGGAGACAAAATGCTGCTGATGGACTCAACAACAACCCATCGGAATTTCCATATCACTGGACTTCCACCATTATGTGAACAATGTGATAGTATTGGTCAGACCAAAAGATGTAATGGTGTATGCTCGAGGAATCAACCACGAGTAAGACAACATTACGATTATCGTTGGTCCTAACTTGATTTGATGATGGCCCACACTCAAATCAAGGTTTGGGCAAGACGATGGGTTCAACAACTGATCTTGAGGACCAATCGATGAAGAGATCATCCTTCTACAACAAACACACAACACAAGATATCCCTTTGGAAATGAACTAAGTTAGACAAGCTTTTATCTTCCAACTCTCCAAGTTGTTGTTTAGCTTGACCAACTAGCTCAGGGGTATCCAACACAGATTCTTGGAGAAGGGGTGGTTACAAGAAACCAACTTGATCACGAGCTCAACATAGCGGTCAGGGGACGACCTGGAAATACTTCCGAGAAGATATTCAGAAAATCTCGAACCATCGACATGTTACTAAGCTCGAGATCAATCTTGCTCTTTAGGCAAGATGATATGATCAAATAAGCAAGGATAGACACAATCCCAACTCTTGATCGAAGAGTGCACCAGGAAAATGGACTAGGTAGCACGATCAATCTTAGAATGATGATTCCATAATCAACACACCAAGAATGAGATTATCGTCCATTAACCACCAAGCAACGGGGTTGCTAGGAGTATTGATTTCACACATCATGGTTCACTTGTCGGTATTCTGGTTGCAACAACACGGAACCGAGGAACGAATGATGATGGCGAAAAGTATCACTACATCAAGAATTCATAAGAGTTGGTGCAATTCTCATGACATTCCTGACATCAAGAGGGCAATACTTCAGGGTAGAACAGAATCAAAAGCTGGATTGGCATTTTGATATGCGAAATACAACTACTTTGACCAGTCCAAGAAATGGATGAGGTGCTGGAGTTTGTTTCTCCTAGTCATTCCGGAATAGAATGGCTTGACGGACCACAAGAATAATAGGCATCGATAACACAGATGCACAACTAGTCCTGACTATCAATTGATAGACAGAGGTCAGAATACAACTAAAGAGAGACAACTCAAAGGAACATATGATTTTCTGAGTTGCGGATGCATAAATTTAGTATGTCAAACAAGTTCAACATATTTCTTCCAGATAATCCATGCAGAAAGGTAGGAATGGCAGATTCACAATATGGATGGAGTACTCCTCAAGAGCACCCTGGTTGTGATCTTTTGGTTCAAAAGAACTTCTGCCATGATGGTTCATGGTATTGGAAGAATGAGATACCACGGACCTCGAGGACTATCGCAAAGGTTACTAATATCCTAAGGGAATTAGCAAACACTACCTACACGAATTAAGTAGAGTGAATCTTGGGTTCAAGAACCCAGGAGTAGAATACCTACTACTAAATAGCATCATACGGGATGCTTTCGAGAATAATGGCCAGAATCATCACACCGGGAACACAAACCATGGCTAGATTACTAGGTGACTCCCTAAAACACCTAGGGTCATAATAATAGCTCCAACATATATGTCGAGGCAACAGAGTACCTCAACTCACCGAATAGTGTGGTTAAACTGGCCCAGAGAAACATCGGGAACGGAAATAAGGGATTTGCAAATGCATCGGACTATTTAGAAACCTGGGATGACTCGGACAGCATTACGGCTGTAAATGCTCAAAAAGGGTTTGAGACATCCTGCAAAATGGTGGCATGACCACTCAACATCACAATATCAAGGTTCTGAGGCCAGCTATGAACATAGGGAAGCAGGAGGTGGCCGAGACGCGTGGCCGCGCGCAAGGGGCACACGCCCGGCGTCCTTCTGTCCCAAGGAAGGGGACAACTGGCACAGCCAGATGGACTGAGCCGTGCTGGGCCGGACCAGTGGGCGCCAGGTCAGTTCTCTCTCTCTCTAACAATAATTTGTTCTGCTTTTCTATTTTTGTTATTTTGTTTTGATTTAGTTTATAGCCCAAATCATTTTAATAAATCCTGAAAATAATTGTGGGCATTAAATGAATTATTACAGAGGCCCTTAACTATTTTCAGAATTGTTGGAGCATTAGAAAATATTAATAGTATTTAAATGCCCCAATTCAAATACAATATGGATTAATTCAAAGACCATAAATGCCTTGGAAAAATGTGCATGACCTCTGGTAAAGGTTTTAACCTTTTTCCATAAATAATGAACATTTTTGAAGGGCATTTTGGGTTCATTGAAAATATTTTTATTTTGAACCTAGTTGAATTCATTTGGTGCTAGGGTTTAACAATCCCCAATTCAACTTTAAATGAAATTTAGACATGATGCAGCAACCAAGCTAGTCCAAGTGCATAGCAAGGCTAGGGACGTGACAGTAACATAGGTGGTAACATGTTGCGGGATATCCATGGCCACCTATGGGACCGGGTGGCCCCTTGATGGTTCGGCGGGGGGGACGTCACGTTGCACAAAGAGCAGAACAGCGTGCGGCAGCACGGCAGAGAGCACACGAGCAATTTATCCAGGTTCGGGCCGTCGCGAGGCGTAAGACCCTACTCCTGCTTTGGTGGATTGATGGTGGAATGAGTGTGGTGACACACAGTACACTTGCCCGGCAGGGTTCGCCTAGGGGCCGCAGTGACTACGCGCCTGTGGTGGCTTGGATTCATAAACTTTCTAACCTTCTAACCCCCCCCCCCTCCAAGTTCCATGGGCCTCCTTTTATAGATTAAGGGGTCACCACAGTGGCAAAGTGGTCATTATCCACTGATATGATAGCGCACAGTGCTATCATAACCAACTCTGCGGGCTGACAGGGAGAATTAAATGCGCCGCTTAGTGTCACATCACTGGTCGCCCGGCAAGGCCTGCCGGGCTATCTTGCCAGCTCCACACCTGTTCTCTTGACACGTCGCAGGCGGGTGTCATATGCGGGTTTCTTCTATAGGAAACGGCTGCCATGTGGCGAATGGCTGCCACTTAACCATCTTGCGGCTTGACACCGCACTGATTGACGACGTGAGTCATGCTTGAGTGGTTGGTGGGGTGGTTCTGCCACCGCGAGCCCCGGCAGGCTCTGCAGGGGAGCCTCGGTTGCTTGCTTCTGGTGGTGGCCTCGCCCCTTGCCAGGCTCGCCTGCCCGGCAAGGGAGGCCCTTCTCTTGCCGATATCTTGCTCCTCAGGCTCGATCTTGGTCCCTTTGGGTTGCATGTTGTCTCTTCAAATCTCTTGGTTCTTCAATCTTTGACTTAAGCTGGTGCTTCAATCTTGATCTTGTGCCTGTGCACAGTTGGGCAAGAGACCCAGGGTTTGTTGCACCGACAGAAGCCCCCGGGTCTACCCCGAATGCGCTACTGAGCGTCGTTGGGGTAGGGCCAAATAAGTGCACAGGAAGGATCGCTGAAGGGGTTGGCCCCTTGAGGTTTTCGTTGCTGCTTCATTAATCTTGACTTCGGGCCAGTTCCCGGTTTCCTCGCGCGATGTGCGTGGCGTCGTGGAAGAACTTGGATCATGGCCCGCGGATTCTCCTCGCCCCGAGATCATGGGGTGGAAACTGCCACCCCACTCGTCCCTGTTCCGCACGCACTTCACCGCGTGTCCTGGATGCATTGGGCGTGGTAGGTGGTGGATGCGGAGGACACGGGGGAGAGTGCCATGGCTGAAATCCGAGCGTCGGCGGTTGGAGCAGAGGGGCGGCCTCGACCCTCAGAGTCACAGTGGGTGCAGAGAGGTTGTATTGGAGGGGAGGGGCGGCCATTTCCCATAGGAGGAACCAGCCCCCTGCCTCATTTCCCTATAAAAAAAAGGGCCGGGGCAGTGTTCTCCTGCACACACTTCTCCTTCTCCTTTGTGATCCTTCTCATCTGGCCATGGTGCGAGGGCGAGGGCGTGGTGGAGTTCAGATGGCGGCGACGAGGGATTCTTCTCGACAGCGCGCCCCTCCTCCTCCGGACCCTGAGGCAGCGGAATCGTCCACAAGGAGAGGAGGAAGGGGGCGTGGTCGTGGTCGCCGCGGCGCTCGAGGAGGAGGAGGGCAGGGCGGTGCCTTGGTGGCGCCTCCGCCGGTGGCTCCACCCCCGATGGAAGGCCACGTTGGCGACCAACCCCGGGAGTTCATCATCAGGTTGTACAAGCCCGTGTGTGGTCACCTTCACCTCCCAACTCCCTTTGCGCGGGAGATGGAACTTGAGCAACCACGTGCTCTGCGGCTGCATATGAGGGGCTGCGGGAATGGAGGTACGAGGGTTGTCGGCGTTTTGGGAACGGGGGTCCCCAGACTTGCCTGCCTGTGGCCCACGGCATGGCTCCTACAGCGGCCTAGTACGGCCCAACTTCACCAGCAAACACCCAAGACCCTCGTGAGGGGCCATGCCTCGCGAAGCGGACGACACAAGACCTCCTTAGGGGCAGCCTCACTAGGCTGGCTCGCGAGGAGCAGAGAGATCAAGGCAAGGGGCACCTCATGAGGTTCCCGTGACGTGAGCCGTGACGACCAAGGCCAGGCGGGCGCCAGCGAGCGCAGAGTACCTGTTGCCTCTTTGGTGCTAAAGGGGCAAGCGCAGGCGAGGAGTCCCGAGGCATCAGGCAAAGGTTTCCATATCGGTGCAATGAGACCAAGACCAGCAGGACGGTAGGACGGAGGTCATCGCGGAGCCCACGACGGCGGCACCACCAGAGCCTTTAGCAGGCGAAGACCACCTTTTGTCAGGATAGCTTGTACTAGATGTCCCCCTTCAGATTGGCCGTTGTGGGATCCCTTCCCGCCTGACATTTGGGAAGAGGACCGGGGCCTCTATAAATAGGACTAGCGACCACCTTAGCAAGGGGACGGATCATTCAGATCACCCTCAACCACACAAGCTCACCGAGCTCAAGAACACCTCTCCTTAGGAGGTTGTTCTTCCCTTGTACTTGTTCATCCTTGGCCTGCAAGGCAATCCACCACACCACACTGGAGTAGGGTATTACACCACATCGGTGGCCCAAACCAGTATAAACTCTTGTGTCCCTTGTTCTTCGAGTTCGACGCACTTAGCTTTGAGATAGTGGTGAGTGAGCGAGCTAGGGGGAGGGAGAGATCTTCGTGCGCACCCCAGAGTTTGAACCTTAAGGGTTTTGCCGGAACCCGAAATCCGACATTTGGCGTGCCAGGTAGGGGTGCGCCGAAGCCTCTCTTCCATCAGCAGACCCGCCAACATTCCGCGGTGCCGATGTCCGGCGACCCGAGGGCCAACACCGACCACTGGGCAGCTTGGCCAGTCCGGGCGGCACCGTCCGCCCAAGAAGACCTCAACTCCGCGCTCCAAGCGGCGCACGCACCACCGAACGCCGCGGGGCGCGGGCGGCGCGGTCCGACACCTTCCACCCTTACCCCGCGGCGCACGCGGGCTGCCACAAGGGCCTCCAGCTACGCCGCAGTGACGGAGATGCACACCCGAAGAGAGCAAGCAAACATGAGGGCCGCACTCATAGTGGCGCAGGAGCTGCTGCGGTGCCGACTAGCAGAGAGCGGAAGAGATGCATTGCTGGAGCGCGTCGCTGAGCTGTTGGACACCGCGACCAGGGGTACGCCACCTTTCTGCTCCCTACCTACGCCTCAAGTTGTGGCCAGATCGCACGGTGGGTCTCGCCGCCCCACGTGCTCCCAGGCGCACCAGGAGGGTTCATCAGCAACGACGCGGCCAGCGGAGCCGGGCACCCAGCCGTACCTGTGCCTCCCCCGGTGGGCGTAGTCGCGAACGTTGCCGCCTACGGCCCCAGCAGGATGCCTCCCTTCCATCCTACGGGCGGCGCGCTGGGCCCGGTGGCGTGGAGCGCGGGGCATTTCGGCGGGGTTTTCGGGACGGCGGCTCCGGAGACCTATGTGCCCCGCATGATGGACCGGGAGTACACGCCGGAGGATGACCCCGGCTCGTTCCTCGAGCCGGGTTGGGAAGAGGAGACGCTGGAAGTTGAGGCCTTCCAGGAGCCACCCAGGAGCCTCGCCGACCCCATTGACGACAACAACTGCAGGGTACCACTAATCTCTCATGAGCAGGCTTACGCTAACCATGGGTCACAAGTGGATCGGGTCATAGCGGTGGACGACGGCCCCAGGACGGCAGCCTCCCTTCCACCAGAGGAAGCGCATTGGGGGCTACGTGGGAGGAGCCTGGAGCAAGGCCCCTCTCCGCATCGCACGGAGCAAGGCATCGCCCGGAGGTAGGTCCTCTGTCGGGGAGGCACTGGCGAGCCTTACCCCCGGCAGAGGGCCCGTGGTCGCCGAGGGCGCCGCTAGCATCCCCTTTGCCCCTTGGCGTCGTCCATGTTTTCAGACGCCCCAACGGTGGTCAAGGGTGGCGCAAGGCGGGGCCCTCGTCTGGCGATATGAAGCAAGGCTCACGCCTGTGAAGGTCTCCGCTCGTGGCACTCTCACGTAATAATGAGTGGGGCTGTACACGCCCCGGAGTCTCCGGAGTGCCGCCCTCGGGCCTCGGGGGCTCCCGCCCACGTCCTAGTGGAAGCACCATGCTCCGCGCTGGCCGTCGACACTGTCCCCCAATGACTATGCTCACAGCCAGTGAAAGCACTTAGCTCCGCGCTGGTGGGAAGATAAGAAGACTAGCTAGGTGCGAGATGTGGCCATTTGCTGTTGACCTCTTTTCTGTAGCTCAAATTTGCAGCCTTTGATCTTAAATTTGAAGTTGTATTTCCATTGGCAATCGTGGGGGCATCCTTTCTCGTTTCGTGTTGATTTCGTGAGTTTCTGGATTTGTGCTTTGTTTTGAGATTTGCGTCTGTTATCTCCCCCCTTCTGAGCACCTCGCGATCGCGGGCTGGCCGCGGCATACGCGCACTATGTGCGCACCCCGCCATGACTGGCGCTCGCTTCTCGCGAGGCCCTCTCGGGTGGACTAGTGGACCCCTCAGGAAACCAAAACCTCGCGAGCCCGCAAGGGACTCCCCTTAGAAGAAATGCACATCCGCAGCTGCCAAATCAGTTTGAAGCCCGACTGGACTAAAGTAAGTTACGGCAGCAAGCCCGCAAGGGGCTCGCAAGCACACAAGAGCGCGTTTTAAGCCTAGCCTAAGGAGTAAAATGGTAGTCCGTTTACATGAGGGGCTCCCCCTCCCCAAAATGCTCTTACATTGTGAGGGGTCGTGCCCAAGCTTTTGCGTGCAGGTTCAAAATAAAGTAGCAAGGCTCAGTCGGACATGTCGCTCGCCGCGTCTTCCGAGTCACTCCCGGACATGCTGTTGGCGCTATGTTCACCGTCATCAACCATGCCGCCCTCATCCGCCACGACCACCACCGCGTCATCATCAGAAGCAAAGGCCCTAACCAGAGCATCCACGTTGTCGTCCACCCAGCGTGCTAGGTTGTCCCGGATGACCTCAGGAACTGGGGCGATGGCGGCGTCAAAGTTAAAGTCAGGATTGGTGTTCAGGAGATGGCTGAAGATGCGGGAGAATGCGCGCCCGAGGAGGCCTCGGATCTTTTCGTCCACAAGCTCGCGAGCCCTCTCAGCCCGGTTCTCCAGGCGCGTCATGACGTCGGTGAAGAAGCGAAGATGGCTGGCGTAGTCCTCGGCGTGGGGGTGAGGGGCGTGCTCATCGCAGATGGTACCTAGCGCCTGATTGGCCCTCGTCCTGAGGTCCCCAAGAATGGGAACATGCTCGCACAGTAGCGTCTGCCGGTGAAGCTCCTCTTCCCTGCTCTGCTGCGCGAAGGACTCGGCGCTGGTGACCCGCTGCTGAAGCGGGAGCAGCTCAGCACGGGCGGAGGCCAGCTCGGCTTGCACAGAGATCAAGGCAGCTGTTGCGGCCTTCTCGTGCTACTCCGCCTCGGCCAACCCTGACCTGAGGGCGGCGGTCCTACCCTCAGATTTGGCCTCCACAAACTTCAGCTTCATATCGTACCTGTTGGCAAGATCAGCACGAGCCTCAGCCACTCTGCGGTCAACTTCCTCCTGGGTCCTGGCCTCGCGCGCGCTGGCAGCGTCTTCCGCTTCGGCGACCTGACGCTCCCTCGTCTCCAACCGCTCAAGCTCGAGGCTGCGCTCCGTAGCCTCCAGCATCAGCGCTTCCTCGTGCCTCAAGATCTCCTCCTCATCAGATGACGCCCCTTCATTGACACCAAGGCGGCCCTGCGCGCCTCCACTTGCTACTCCAGGGAGGCATTCAGGGCCAGGAGCTCCTGCCTATGCTTCTCAGCGGCCTCGCAACGGAGGTCAGCCTCCCTGGCCTCCTCCAAGGCCCGGGCGCTGGCCTCGCGCAAGGTTGCAAGGGAGGCCTCAGCCTTCGCGTTGGCATGCTCGCGTTGGAGGCGCCCGAGGTTGATGGCCACCTTCAGTTGATGCCATTCGTCCACCAGTCAGAGACCCTCAGCTTCAAGGCAGGCGTCGATGTCCGCGAGTTCTTCCCCAAGCCGGCTCAGTGCACCCATCACTTCCTGGAAGAGCTCGTGGCGGATAGCACCCCGCTTGCGCGCGAGCCCGAACGCATGGCCAGGCCCGTCCCTCGTGCCGGAAGTCGTTGAAGAGGTCCGAGGGGGCTCGCCTCCTCCCAGCAGGGGGCTGGGGGATGGTGCCTTGCCGGGCGCCCCTCGGGCCCTGTCAAGAGCCCTGGGGGAGCGGCTCGTCACCTGAAGAAGAGGCCAGGGCTGAGGCCACCCAGTCGCGGTCGACAACCAAAGGAGGAGCCCTTGGCACGCATGCTGCGCCCCAAGCAAGGCCACGAAGAAGAGATGGCAAGAACGCGTGCTCGAGGCACCAGGCTGGCACGCTTGCCCCTCCGGCCGACCTTGCGCCATGCGCGGCAGGCTGGCTTGAGGCGCTCAAGGCCAGCAGGGGACTTGAGGCAGGAGGAGGTTGCTTCTCGCGAGATTTCGCCGCCGTAGCAGAAGGGACCCTGGGGAGCCACAGTCAGGAGGGGAAGCAGCACTCGAGAAACTACAAAGATAAGGTACTCACTCGTCTACGGCGATGTATTTCCTCTGTTTCGATGGCCGGAAGGCATCACCGCTGCAGCTTGGAGACCCTTTCCTCTTCCGGAGCACATCGAAGTTCAGCCGGAACCGGCAGAAGCCCGGGGTACGGTCGCCAGCTCCGGGCTCGGCTAGGGAAGCTCCTGAGGAGGTGACCTCACGGGTGCCATACTGCGTGGGGACCTTGGCCTCCGCCTCGCGGCGACCCGCTGGGGCCTCAGGGGCTGTGGCCTCAGGAGAACCGGGCTGCGATGCTCCTCCGACCGCTTCATCCAGACGACTCTCCAGGGAGCCGTGGGTCGGCCCTCCGGGAGTCCCGAGCAGCGCCGATCCTTCGACAGCCGCGTCGCCAGCGGCCGACGATGGTCGCCCTCCTGCGCCCACTTCAGGGGATGTCGCCGCGCCGGTGGCAGGCAAGGGAGCCACGGAGACCGGGTTCTCGCGAGGCCCTTCAAGACCGGCCGGCCGTAGTCCCCATTCGTCGAAAGGGGGCATCTGCCTCGCAAAATCCACCTTGTTCAAGCAGCAGTACAAGAGGCAACCCTCCTTCGGCATGTCGGCTAGCGATGGGTCACCCGTCAGGATCTCGAGCACAATTTGTTGTGCCTCAAGAGGAAGCCCGGACTCGTGAAGCCTCATGCGGTCCTTGCTGCCGGACAAAGTCCACATTGGTCGAGAATGGCGCTGGAGTGGGGCAATACGGCGCTGGATGAACTCCTTCACCACCATGGGTGCAGTCATGCCAAGATCCTTCAGCCTATTCAACCGGAGCCAGCTGTAGGCAAGACATGGGTCAGCGAGCCTCTCGTGGCCCCAGCCAGAGCTGGGAACGACGGGTGCCGACGGGAGCGAGAGCAGGGGGCTGAGCACGCCGACATTTATGAATACCCACTGTTGCCGTAACCTGCTCGCAGATGGCGGGAACTCGACGTCAATCCGCAAGCCGGCCGTCGCAGCCACGGCCTGGAAGCTCAGGCACCCCGAGCACTGCCGAGGGTCGGCCAGGTGCAGCGAGAAGAAATGGCGAAGTGGGGCCATGGAAGGAGCAATGCCAACCATGGCCTTGCAGACGAAGGCGAAGACAGCAAGGAGGACGATGGATTGGGGATCTAAGTGCACCATATGGATCTGGTAATGAGAAAGCACGGCGTTGAAGAAGGAGGAGAAAGGGGGAATCAAGCCGGCACATAGGGCGTCGAGGAGGATGTGGACCTCAGTGACTGTCCTGTCAATGGAGGCGCAGGATGCGGGCGAGGCCACCATCTTCCCCCATTCGTTGCAGTCAGCGGTGTGCGCTGGGAGGACCTTGCCCATGGCTTCCTGGTTGAGCACCACCGATCGCCCGACAGCTGGCTCGAAGGCCGGGGGTGGTTCGGCTGAAGACTGGAGCTTCTTCTTCCCCTTCTTTGTTCGGCTCGATGCCATGGTGACGGAGAGGACAGAGCTCGGGTCGGATTGGAAGAAGGGGCTATTGTTTCGAGGAGGTGGAAGAGTTGGGGGAGTGTGTTGCCAGCGACGAAGGAGTAACTGTGTTGGTCGCGGTGGCCACCTAGCCAGGCGGATATCAAGGCTGCGTGGGGAAGCGGGAGCGCCCACATCCCGTCAGTCGCCATGCCTCAATCAAGGCCGCAGGCGGTTGGGGACCGCGGCGCTCCGCACTTGCCCCTTGGCTTTGCCTCGAAGCCAAGTCCGAGCGCGCCTTGGGCCCGGGGGCTACTGTTGGCGTTCTGGGAACGGGGGTCCCCAGACTTGCCTGCCTGCTGCCCACGGCGTGGCTCCTACAGCGGCCTAGTGCAGCCCAACTTCACCAGCAAACACCCAAGACCCTCGCGAGGGGCCAAGCCTCACGAGGCGGACGACACAAGACCTCCTCAGGGGCAGCCTCACTAGGCTGGCTCACGAGGAGCAGAGAGATCAAGGCGAGGGGCACCTCGTGAGGTTCCCGTGACGTGAGCCGTGGTGACCAAGGCCAGGCGGGCACCAGCGGGCGCAGAGTACCTGTTGCCTCTTTGGTGCTAAAGGGGCAAGCGCAGGCGAGGAGTCCCGAGGCATCAGGCAAAGGTTTCCATGTCGATGCAACGAGACCAAGACCAGCAGGACGGCAGGACGGCAGGATGGAGGTCATCGCGGAGCCCACGACAGTGTCACCACTAGAGCCTTTAGCAGGCGAAGACCACCTTTTGTCAGGATAGCTTGTACTAGTTGTCCCCCTTCAAATTGGCCGTTGTGGGATCCCTTCCCACCTGACATTTGGGAAGAGGACCGCGGCCTCTATAAATAGGACTAGCCACCACCTTAGCAAGGGGACGGATCATTCAGATCACCCTCAACCACACAAGCTCACCGAGCTCAAGAACACCTCTCCTCAGGAGGCTGTTCTTCCCTTATACTTGTTCATCCTCAGCCTGCAAGGCAATCCACCACACCACACTGGAGTAGGGTATTACACCACATCGGTGGCCCGAACTAGTATAAACTCTTGTGTCCCTTGTTCTTCGAGTTCGACGCACTGAGCTTTCAGATCGTGGTGAGTGAGCAAGCTAGGGGGAGGGAGAGATCTTCATGCGCACCCCAGAGTTCGAACCTTAAGGGTTTTGCCGGAACCCAAAATCCGACAAGGGTTGATATCGACTTCCCCGCTCCTCATGTGATGTATCTTCGCCGCGGCTGGAAGACCTTTGCCCGTGCCCACGGCTTCTCGGAGGGGCGTGTTCTCCAGTTCAAATTAATGGAGAACGGCCTGCTCTCCGTCAAGATCTTCGGGCGCTCGGGTGGTCGCTAAGGGTGCTGCGCGGAGAGCTCGACCGACGATGAAAGATCCTCCTCGAGCGAAAGCGACGAGGAGGACAGTGACGGCGATGACGATGGTAGTGGGCAGAGGAGCGATGACTCTGACTCCGGTTGATCATCGCCCGCACCATCTTCATCAGGCGGCAGCACCATCATCTGCATCTGTATCTCCTCCCTGGCAGTGTGATTTGTCGGGGAGTTGGATGCAGAGGTGCAGATGGTGCTGCCGGGCTCCTCCAGCAGCCTTCTAGATGGCCCCCGGCAGGCTTCCTCTTGGGTTGCAGCTCCGTTAGCCCTGCCGTGTCCTGCTGGCCCTGGTGACGGTGGCCTACGGGGGCGTCTTCCGTCGTGCTCTCCATCGAGGCATTCCCTCGTGCTTTCGTTCCCTCGGGGCTACCTCTCCTGGAGCCTGATGAGAGCAGGCCGGGCCTCCGCCCAGGCGTTCCTTTTGCCCTCCTCGCCTTCGACGGCTGCACCTAGGAGGAGAGGGACAAGAAAGGGAATTACGGAGCACTTATCTTTTTTAATCTTAAATTTGTAGGCAATCGCCAAATTTTAACTCAAATAATGTAATCTCTCTAGTCCATCTTTGTGTTATGTAATGCTTGTACTTGTGTTAGCATATGAATGAAAAAGATGAGCCTTGCTGGGAACCGTGCATGTGTATGTCCATGCAGAGGCAGAGCACCTCTTTAATAAAATAAATGAGTTTTCCCCGGAAGGGTATACTGCCGGCACCCTCTTTGTCTGCCAGAGAGCTCCGTCTGCCGGGGAACAGACAGAGGGGCGAGCCCCCCGCCAACTCCTTTTTACCAAAGGCTACTACAACCATCCTGACTGAAGCAACGTTCGAGTCATGGGTCGGAGCACCTAAGTATCAAGAGAGAGGCGAGGTTTTCTGATGCAAAGTTATAGCTTTACGGAACACTAATGGACAAGAGGTAAACTTATCTGTTTGGCTTGCCGGGGATCGCTGTGCCGCGCAATCTTCTCATCCTTTGTCGAAGTCAAGTTCACGGCAGGGACCTGCAACTCCATGTAGATGAGAATGAATGCAGGATGCAATCCTATCTATATGCATATGCAAATGCTTATGCAGTGATCTGCGGTGTGCTCGTGCATGCATGCAATCTTAGTTGGGGCCCCCCTACAGCGCTTCTTTATTTTGTCTTGCATGGGGTCATCGCCCCGGCTTTGTACAAGGGGTTACATGCAGCTGAGGCAAGGCCTGTACAAAATGGTGGCTCCCGGGCAGTGCCCGGCAGCCTCGCGCCTTACGGGTAGTACTTACGGAGATGCTCAATATTCCATGAGTTTTGCAACTATGTGCCATCTTTGGTCTCCAGACGGACTGCGCCGGGTCTGGTACTCGTACCACCCGGTAAGGGCCTTCCCACCTCGGGGATAGCTTGTTTGTACCCTTGGCGGACTGAACACGCCTAAGGACAAGGTCACCTTCCTCAAAACACTGGGCATGAACCATGTGGATATGATAGCGATGCAGGGCTTGCTGGTAGCGTGCAGCACGCGTAGCAGCCCGGAGACGGTACTCCTCGAGTAGCACAGCGTCATCATGCCGGTGCTGATCTTTTGCTACTTCATCGTAGGCAAGCACTCGAGGGGACCCGTAAATGAGTTCCGTGGGGATAACTGCTTCTGCCCCATAGACCAGGGAGAAGGGAGTCTGCCCAGTAGCTCGGTTAGGTGTCGTTCTGAGGGACCAGAGAACTACCGGCAGCTCCTCAATCCACCGCATGTCGTGCTTTTGCAGCGTATCAAAAGTTCTTGTCTTGAGTCCACGAAGCACTTCGGTGTTCGCCCTCTCAGCTTGTCCATTGCTCCGGGGGTGTGCCACAGAAGCGAATGAGATCTTGCATCTGAGGGCATGAACATATTGCATGAAGGCGTGGCTCATGAACCGGGTGCCGTTGTTAGTGAAGATCCTTGCTGGAACTCCGAAACGACACACCAATTCTTTTGAGAACTTGATAGCTGACTGAGTAGTCACCTTTCTCACGGCAGTCACTTCCGGCCACTTTGTAAACTTGTCGATGGCAACGAACAAGAATTCAAAGCCCCCGATTTCTCAGGGGAAGGGGCCGATGATATCGAGCCCCCAGACCGAAAATGGCCATGATAGAGGGACTGTCTGAAGGGCTTGGGCAGGCAGGTGTGTTCTCTTGGAATGGAACTGGTAGGCTTCATATGTCGTGACGAGCTCAACTGCATCTTGGAGGGATGTGGGCCAATAGAATCCTTGCCGGAATGCTTTCCCAACTAATGCCCTTGATCCAATGTGTGAGCCGCACATTCCTCTGTGAATCTCAGCCAGAAGTTCCTTTCCATCCTCCCGGCAGACACACTTCAATTTCACACCGTTGGGCCTCCTTCTATACAGAGTGTCATCGACAAACTGATACATACTGGCCCTCAGGGCTACTTTCTCAGCTTCATCTTGGTCGCCGGGAAGTTCTCCGATTTGGAGGAAGCGGACGATATGCCTTTCCCAAGTTGGAGCCTGGGGCTCGGCAACGAGGACTAGCGGCACCTCCTCTGCTGCGGGAGCACCAGCCTCGTTCGCGGGGTCCATAGGCCCGGCTGGAGGGGGTGGTCTGGCAGGCTGTGAGGAGTTGTTTCCGGCAGGGTCTCTGCCGGGAGCAGACGGCTCGACCGGGAGAGGCTTACCGTAGTCCGACTTTCTCCTTTTCCGGGCCATTGTGGCTGGTGATACGGGGGGCTGAGAGAGATGGAGAACAAAAGTTCCTGGTTCCACAGGAAGCTTCTGCGCAGCACACTTTGACAGGTGATCAGCTATGCTATTTTCTGCACGGGGTACGTGCTCTATTTGCAACCCATCAAAGTGCTCCTCCAGTCTCCTCACTTCCTTGATGTATGCTTCCATCAATGGGCTTTGATAATCCTTGTTGAATTGTCTCACCACAAGCTGTGAATCTCCTTGAACGATAACTTCTTAATTCCCAATTCTGCTGCAATCCTGAGCCCGGCAAGGAGCTCTTCATACTCAGATGTATTGTTGGTGGCTTCTTCCCGGGCAAAGTGCATTTGGACGATGTACTTCAAGTGCTCCCCGGAGGGGGCAATAAGAAGCACGCCATCCCCCGCACCGTGTAGGGAAAAAGCACCATCAAAATACATAATCCATTCTTGGAGTGATTCCTTGCCGGGGAGAGTTGTTTCTTTCACTTCCTCATCAGGGGTTGGCGTCCATTCTCCAATAAACTTTGCCAGTGCCCTGCTCTGAATAGTTGATGTCCTCTCAAACTTCAAACCAAAGCTGGATAACTCCAAAGCCCACTCCACTATTCTGCCGGTGGCCTCAGGGTTTCGAAGTATCCTTTGCAACGGGAAACAAGTGACAACCGTGATCTCATGGGCTTGGAAGTAGTGGCGCAGTTTCCTTGAGGCCATGATGAGGCCAGAGATCAACTTTTGCACGCCAGAGTACCTCGATCTAGCTCCTTGTAACAAGGAGCTGACGAAGTATACTGGGCGCTGCACCACTTTCTTCCTTGCCGCGTCCTTGGGGTTGCTCTTGTTGTCGTGCTCACTGCTGTTCTGATCCTTTTCTGACTCTGTCGTGATCTGGCCACTTTCTACCTCATCCACTTCTCGCTGTGCTACCAAGGCCGCACTGACCACTTGGTTGGTTGCCGCCAAGTAAAGCAATAATGGCTCTTGGGGTTTGGGCACAACCAAGGTAGGCACAGAAGATAGGTAGGCCTTCAATTCCTGTAGAGCTGCATCTGCTTCCGGGGTCCACTTCATAGGCCCTGCTTTCTTTAAAATTTTAAAGAAAGGCAGGACACGCTCGGCAGACTTGGAAATGAATATGCTTAGTGCGGCAACACATCCCGTCAGGCGCCTTACATCCTTAACTGTCCTTGGCGCTTGGATCTGCTCAATGGCCTTGATCTTGTGGGGGTTGGCTTTGATCCCCCAATGGGACATGAAGAATCCATGTAGCTTGTCAGAGGGAACACCGAATACACACTTCTCCGGGTTAAGCTTCAAGTTGATCTTGCGCAGATTAGCAAATGTCTCCTCCAAATCCTGGATAAGGGTGGCCTTATCCTTGGTTTTTACCACGATGTCTAATGTAATAAATATACCCATTGTCATTTCCAAAATTCCAACTGCTTTATTCATTTGGAAAAAATCAAAAAGGGATATATAGGGAATAGATAAATTCCACCCGCCCAAGTAGAGAACTGTTACAAATAAAGAAGAAACTAATAAATTTAGGTAAGAAACAAGATAAAATAAACCATATTTGATACCGGAATATTCAGTTTGGTAACCTGCTACTAATTCTTCCTCCGCTTCTGGTAAATCAAAGGGTAATCTTTCACATTCTGCCAAAGAAGAAATTAAAAAAACCAGAAAACCTATAGGCTGACGCCAAATATTCCATCCAAAAAAACCGTATTTTGACTGTGCTTCAACTATATCAACTGTACTTGAACTGTTAGATAATCATAGTCGATGATAACATCACAGTTCCCACCGCTATTTCAAAACCGTACATGAAACCTTAGCTTCATACGGCTTCTCTATGATCAGAAAAAAGAAAGGACTGTTTTGTTCCTAGCCCCTGGGGCGTAGATAGAATTAGATAAAATAAAATAAATAGATTTGAAAGTCCTAAATTAGACCAAAGGAATTCCGTCTGCTAGAATAAGAAAAAGCGCTTCCGAATTGATCTCATCCTTTATAATATAATGAAAAAATTTCTTTGTTCAGTAATAACTTAATCTTGGAATAAAACACTTGTTACTTGTTATAGGAATTCAATTAATAAATGGAAAGAGTTGGGTATTAGTTCATGAGCAATTCTGCATGAATATGGATAGAGGAAGGAAATAATGAAAAAAAATTCTAGTGCACTCCATATCTTTTTTACTATTCTTCTTTCCCCAGGGAGGGGGTATTCAAAAAGAAAAAATGGATAAAGGGTTAATTCGTTCTTGATAGCCATTTCCTTAACAAGTGAATGGGAACATACTCTGGATCGGAATCCGAAGAAAGTACTACTTGATACTTTCTACAAATTGCAAGTCCTTATTATGATTCCTTTTATGGGCAAAAATCTCTAATGTTTTAGATTTTCCATTACTAATCCTTTATGTACTTTAGTGTTCCTAACCCTTCACTAACTTTTGGTGGATTCTTCTTATGGATTATTAAGTTATAGTAATAACTAGGAGTATTCTAGTAATGGAATTCCATATCGTGAATCCTTTATTCTTGGCCGCTTCAAGATATGATGACTAATTAAAAAATATCAACCTTGGGATAAAGAGTTTACACTGCTTATGTTTACTTCCACTTTTTTCTTGTACGTAGGAAATGAGATTTTTTCTTTTTACTACAAATTTTTAAGCTGTTTTGTTTCACTCATATAGCTATCTAGTTTAACTTACCAACCCAAATACTAAATAAGAAAAGGAATATAAATAGTTAATGGATTTTATAGGAAAAAGATCTATTTTAACGAATCACACGTAGAGATATTGCTAGCACACAAAAAGTTAATGGTATTTCATAACTAATGGATTGAGCAGCAGCTCGTAGACCGCCTGAAAAAGAATATTTATTATTTGAGCTATATCCTGCCATAAGAAGACCAATAGGAGCTATACTTGAAATGGCAATCCATAAAAAAACACCAATACTAAGATCGGCTAAAACAAAATGATATCCCAAAGGGATAACTAAAAAACTTAATAAAACTGATATGACTGCTATAGAGGGTCCAATGCTAAATAAAGAAATATCTCCTCGGGATGGCAGAATATCTTCTTTTAAAAGTAGCTTAGTCCCATCTGCTATAGCTTGAAGCAGGCCCAGGGGGCCAGCATATTCAGGACCAATACGTTGTTGTATCGACGCAGATATTTCTCTTTCTAACCACACAATTACGAGTACCTCTATTGTTATTCCCAAAAGGAGGGTCAAAATGGGTAGAATCGATATCAGTCCATAGACTTCTTTTAATAATTCCAATTTCGAAAAAGAATTGATAGTTTCTACCTCTACCCTATCTATTATCATTTCAACGATCAACTTCCCCCATAATGATATCTATACTACCTAATATCGTCATGATATCAGCCAATTTCATTTTTTTAACTAGCTGAGGAAGAATTTGCAAATTAATAAACCCGGGTGGATGGATTTTCCATCTCCAGGGGAAAAGGCTATCATCTCCTACTAGATAAATCCCTAATTCACCTTTTGGGGCTTCTACTCTTACATAAAGCTCTTGTCTTGACAATTCAAAATTGGGCGAAGGTTTTTTACCAAGAAATTTATACTCAAAATCATTCCATTCAGAATTCTTTTCTTTCTTAAAGCGTCGGACTTCTAAATTCTCATAAGGTCCTCCAGGAATTTTTTCTACAGCTTGTTGAATTATTTTGATGGATTCCCTCATTTCACCAATTCGTACTAAATAGCGAGCTAACGAATCCCCTTCTTTTTGCCATTGGACTTTCCAATCAAATTGGTTGTAAGACTCATAAGGATCTACTTTACGAAGATCCCATTGTATTCCAGAAGCTCGTAACATCGGTCCCGATAAGCCCCAATTTACTGCTTCTTCTCCGCTAATAAAACCTACTCCTTCAACTCGCTCTAAAAAAATTGGATTCTGTGTAATAAGTTGTTGATATTCAACAACTCCGCGTAAAAAATAATCACAGAAATCTAAACATTTATCGATCCATCCATAAGGTAGATCGGCGGCTACTCCTCCGATGCGAAAGTAATTGTGCATCATTCGCATACCTGTAGCAGCTTCAAATAGATCATATATTAATTCTCTCTCTCTAAAAATATAGAAAAAAGGAGTCTGTGCGCCGAGATCCGCCATAAAAGGTCCAAGCCATAGCAAGTGAGAAGCTATCCGGCTTAATTCTAACATAATTACCCTAATATAGCTGGCTCTTTGTGGTATTTGAATATTCTCCAAGAATTCTGGTGCATTTACTGTTATTGCTTCTGTAAACATAGTAGCTAAATAATCCCACCTTGTTACATAAGGTAAGTATTGTATAATAGTTCGGTTTTCCGCGATTTTTTCCATTCCTCTGTGTAAATAGCCTAATATGGGTTCACAATCAATAACATCCTCACCATCGAGAGTAACGATCAGTCGAAGAACACCATGCATTGATGGGTGTTGAGGGCCCATATTGACTATCATGAGATCTTTTCTTGTAAGCGGTAGACTCATATCCTTTCTTCCTTAATTCATTATTCCATGAAAATGGATTATTCCATGAATTCCTCAAAGCGAGGCTCATCAAAATGAAAAATCTAAGACTACTATAAGACTACTAAAAAAATAATAAAACAAGAAAAAAATTTGAACGATTAAATTACTGCTCCCGAATATTCAACTGGCCGATTAATTTCTTATAACGTACTCTATTTTTCTTTGCCAAATAAGCCAGCAAACGTCGACGTTTTCCCAAAAGTCTTCGTAGACCTCTTTCCGATGAAAAATCTTTTTTGTGTAATTCCAAATGTGAAGCAAGTCTCCGTATCTTATTGGTGAAACTGAATACTTGAAATTCAACAGAACCCCTGTTTTCTTCTTTTTCTTCTTTAACCATAAATCCAAAAAAATTTCTACCTCCTTTCTTTTTCATGTATTTTTCTGATCAGGAAAAATACAAAATTATGTCAGTTATTTTGAAGTTATTCTAATCTCGTACACACACAAATTTGCAATTATTCATCTACTACTGGAATTTGGATTTATTTTATCGATGCAAATTGGATTTGGATAGAAGGGTACATTCTTTCTAATATTTTAGATAGAAGAAACATTTCTTCTATCTAAAATATTAGAAAGAATTTTGCTGATTTATTTATTGCTATATGCAATTTATGGAATTGATACACCATTTAATTGATATCATTTAGCAAAATGAAACACAGCATATGCATCCATCTTTTGGCTCGAGAATTTCACGGGATAGAGATATGGTATAAGAAATAGACTATTAAGTAACTCTAAATGAATTGTGGATACATCTGTATCCTTAACATACTGAAACGATTGTCATTATTCGTATCAAACCAATAGCGATTCATACAAGCTAAATCTTCTAATCAATGGTGGGCCAATAATGCATTTTTTTGCATATGTATTAAGACGCTTGGCCTGATTTCGAAATTGTCCAGAGTTTTATATGTTGTTTTCATTGCAAAATGATGGGTCTCCTTCCATAACTTTCCAATTACGAGTACGAGAATTGAAAGACATGAAAATTCTCAATTCTCTACGGCGTCTAGTAGATAGAAACAAGAAAATCAGAAGAATCTTTCTCTCTATTCACTATCATTCCGCGTCTTCGACTTCTATTAGTTTCTTTTCTTCTTTAATGCAATAGCTATAGTTTGATATAAGAATCCATTTCTCAAAGTAATGGAAACCATTCTCTTATAGGAAATGGTTCGAAAATCGCTATTCCACCTTTTAGGTATCGTGAAAAGTGATACCTGTGAAGATCGTGCATTTCAGTCAAATTCAGATCCGTTTTTCGAGTCCATGATATAATATAACCAAATTGGATAGATCTTCCACCTGTTTAGCTAAGAAAGAATAGATACAGAGGTGGATAATAGATCGATATGAAGATCATGAGCTGCCCCATAATGAAATCGCCAGTAGTCGCGAATATCTCCTTCTTCCCTCATCATTTGGTGTAACTGGTTATTCTTTGCCTTGGGATCAAATTGGCTATTGGGCAGTCAAAATTGTGACAGGTGTACCTGACGCCATTCCGGTAATAGGATCGCCTTTAGTGGAGTTATTACGCGGAAGTGCTAGTGTGGGCCAATCCACTTTGACTCGTTTTTATAGTTTACATACCTTTGTACTGCCTCTGCTTACTGCCGTATTTATGTTAATGCACTTTCCAATGATACGTAAGCAAGGTATTTCGGGTCCTTTATAGGGAAGGCATATCATAGAGAATTATAATTATCATATATCATATCGGGTAGGTTTTGGTATTTCATTGCTACAAGCATGGGTTATTGTAAAATAACACATGTCATTTGGATACTTCTCTTCAACTCCAAAGTATTTTTATACAATACAAATAGTTGAAGTTAATTTTACGAAAGAAAAAAGGCGGATTATGGGAGTGTGTGACTTGAATTATTGATTTGGCCATGCAGATAAAGAATTGGATCTGCCACATTAGAATTCACAACCAAAGGTGTCTCCGCATCCAATCAACATGTAAGTCCCCTACCTAGGAAGGATAGGCTGGTTCACTTGAGGAGAATATCTTCTATGATCATACCGCAACCATGTCATCCATGAACAGGCTCCGTAAGATCCCATAGAGTAGAAATGGAATAAGTCATGTGACATGATCCAGTTCTCTATTTATTACACTTACCTTTTTATTATAGTATGGAAATGCATTCATTTTCTTTGCATCGATTGTGATCCGCAATACTATCGGAGTAAAAGAAGGGATCTAAGGAAGAATGTAGGCTAAACTTTTTGATTTTTTATTAGTAACAAGTAAATATTTTGTTTGGAGGTAAGAAACTTGCGATATTGAGGGGATAAATACCAACTAATCAAGAGACATGAGACAATCCACAAAGCAATTGATCATGATCAAATTTGTAAGCCCACTTGGATATTGAGCATTTACCCATAAGAATAGGATTATTTTCAATGAGTAGTTGTAGGTGCAACTTCGGAAAAGAGAATCTGATAAAGCTTTTCTTGCCTAGAGTCATTGAGTCATTATAAACCTTAATTCTATTAAGGATCTTCCGCGGTCTTATTTCTTTCACTCTTGCTCGAGCCGGATGATGATAAATTCTCATGTCCGGTTCCTTTGGGGGATGGATCCTAAAGAGTTCACCTATCCCAATAACAAAGAAACCAGACTTAAATGATCCTGTATTAAGAGCTAAATTAGCTAAAGGGATGGGACATAATTATTACGGGGAACCCGCATGGCCCAACGATCTTTTATATATTTTTCCAGTAGTAATTCTAGGTACTATTGCATGTAATGTAGGTTTAGCGGTTCTCGAGCCATCAATGATTGGTGAACCGGCAGATCCGTTTGCAACTCCTCTGGAAATATTACCCGAGTGGTACTTCTTTCCCGTGTTTCAAATACTCCGTACGGTACCCAATAAGTTATTGGGCGTTCTTTTAATGGTTTCTGTGCCAACAGGCTTATTGACAGTACCTTTTCTAGAGAATGTCAATAAATTCCAAAATCCATTTCGCCGCCCAGTAGCTACGACCGTTTTTTTAATCGGTACTGTAGTAGCTCTTTGGTTAGGTATTGGAGCAACATTACCCATTGATAAATCATTAACTTTAGGTCTTTTTTAGATATTTTTTGATTCATTCAACCGTGAAGTACCATAGGTATCTAGGAAATAGTTACTTCCAAGTGAATCTTCCCTAGATACCTAAAATCCATTTTATTATGATCCATTTCGCGAAAATATAGATTGTACCAAAGATGCTAAATTGTTTTCTTTTTATTCTAACTCGAAAAAGAAGAAGAAAAAAAATTGCAATGGATTTAAAACGAGAGTTTATTCTTAAGTAAATCAATTGGGAGATGCTTCTCTAGAGTGTCCCATATATGTTTTCTATCTTCCATACGAAAACTGTCAATTCTCAGAAGATCTTCTTCAGTCTTACTCAAAAGGTCCAATAGTGTATGTATATTGGCCCTTTTTAGACAATTATACGTTCTAGAAGTCAATTCTAATTGATCAATAAAAATAGAATTCAATGGAATTCCTTTTTTGTTTTTCTTTAGATTAGTTAATCTTTTTTGAAAAGTAAAAAGGGGTGGAGTAAACCTGTTTTTATTTTCTTCGAAACTAGCGCCCTCTTCCTCCGCGTGTAGAAAAGGAAGAAATAAATCAATCAAATTACGAGAAGCCTCATAAAGTGCTTCCTTAGGGGTTAAACTTCCATTAGTCCATATTTCTAGAAAAAGTATCTCGTGTTTTTCATTTCCATTCCCACAAGAAAAAATACTATAATTCACATTTCGAACAGGCATGGATACAGCATCTATAGGATAACTTCCATCTTGATAGTTCTTTCTGAGTTCTGTCTGATATCCACGATCTCTCTTGATCTGTAAATCAATACAGAAATCAATGGGCTCTGTCAAGTTAGCTATAGGTTGTGCCGTATCAACGATTTCTACGGAAGGCGGTAAGATGATATCTTGAGCAGTTATGTATCTAGGACCTTTGACGCAAATGGATGCGTCTCTAACTCCATAGAGATTACTTCTCAATACAATTTCTTTCAAATTTAGTAAAATTTCTTGTACGGATTCTTCAATACCTGCTATTGTAGAATACTCGTGCGGCACGCTCCCAAATTTTGCACGTGTGATACATGTTCCTTCTATTTCTCCAAGTAAAGCTCTTCGCAAGGCAATACCGACGGTGTCCGCTTGACCTTTTCTAAGCGGGGACAGAATGAAACGACCATAATAAAGGCGCTTACTATCTACTCTTGATTCAACACACTTCCACTGTAGTGTTTGAGTGGATCCTGCTACCTCCTCTCGAACCATAATAGACTAGTATTATTATTTTATCATTGAATCGTTTATTTCTCTTGAAATGAAAGTTGAAAGCGGGTTAATTCTTTTACAGACATCTTTTTTTAGGCGGTCGACATCCATTATGCGGCATAGGTGTTACATCGCGTATACAACTTAATCGCACACCACTTTTAGCAATGGCTCGTAATGCGGCATCTCTTCCACTACCAGCGCCCTTTACCATAACTTCTGCTCGTTGCAAACCTACTGTACGAATAGCATCTACTGCTGTTCTTTGACCAGCATAGGGTGATGCTTTTCTTGAGCTTTTGAATCCACAAGTACCGGCCGAGGACCAAAAAACCACCCGACCTTGTGGGTCTGTAACAGTTATAATGGTATTGTTGAAACTAGCTTGAACATGAATAACCCCTTTTGTTATTCTACGTGCACTCTTCCGTAAACTAAAACGTGCATTCCTACGTAAACCAATACGCACTTTCTTACGTGAACCAATTTTTGGTATAGCTTTTGCCATATTTTATTATCTCATAAATATGAGTTAGAAATAAAAAAAATAAAAAAAGATACAAAGATATCCGTTTCAGGGTAAAATAAACCCTTTACTTTAATTATTTTAAATGAAATTATTTTATTTGGAATTGGAACATTTCCGCGGGTACTTTTTTTTACTTTTTAGAAAGTAAAGTTCTTTTTCGAAAGATTACCCCTGTCTTTGTTTATGCTTCGGATTAGAGCAAATGACTCTAATTCGTCCACGCCTACGAATCAGTCGACATTTTGTACAAATTTTACGAACGGAAGCTCTTATTTTCATATTTCCGTATCCTTTTTTAAACTATGAATCTAATCTTTTGGAAAAAATAAGTCTCTTCGCTTGAATTTTAGAACTTAGAATTTATTACCCTAGAAAAAAAAAGAAAACCTAATCCTTTGAATCTTTGGTATCCTTCAAATCTTCGCTATCCTTCAAATCTTCGCTATCCTTCGAGTCTTCGATACGCTTCGAATCCTTATGGGGAAGTCTATAAATTATACGTCCCTTGCTTGAATCATAACGACTTACTTCAATTTTGACCCTATCCCCCATCAGTATTCGTATAGAACTAGACCGTATCTTTCCTGAAATATAGCCTAGGATGATGGTGTCATTCTCTAGCCGAACGCGGAACATTCCATTGGGTAGGGCTTCCGTAACTAAACCTTCGAAAGTTACTTTTGCTTCTCTCGGGTTTTTTTTTCTCTCCTATTTTTTTTTCTGTCATATTTTTTTTCTCCTATTTTTCTATTTTTATTTTAAAAATAGGAAGGGCGAGATAGAATTCAAGCACTATAGGCGGGGCGATTACCATATATAACATAAGACTTCTCCCCCAATTCTGTTTAGTCGAGCTTCTCGATCTGTCATTATTCCTCGAGAAGTAGAAAGAATAGCAATTCCCATTCCACCCAAAACTTTAGGAATTCCTTGATAGTTGGTATAAATTCGTAAGCCGGGTCGGCTGATACGCTTTAAAAAGGTTCTTGTTCTATATATTCCTTTTCTAGTCTTTCTCTTTTGATGTCGCAAAGTTGAAACCAAGAAATATCTGTTACGTACCTGATGTTTCCGAACACTTTCAATAAAACCCTCTCGTAGAAGTATTTTAACAATGTTTTCGGTAATATTTGTAGATACTACTCGAACTGTTCCTTTTTTATTCATGTCCGCATTTCTTATAGAGGTTAGTAAATCAGCAATAGTGTCCTTGCCCATAAGACTCTAATTCTAGGTTCCTCCTAATTTTTCTATAATCAACATGTTTTCTTTTTTTTCATTTTGGATTTTAAAACATATACGTAAAACACAATCTACTAAATTAATTCTTTGGTCTCAATTTTGCCTACTAGTATTTATAATACTTCAGGAGCTAATGAAACTATTTTGGTAAAATTCAATTCTCTCAATTCCTCGGCAATCGCGCCAAAAACTCGAGTTCCTTTTGGATTGCCTTTTTGATCAATTATAACCGCAGCATTGTCATCATAGCGGATTATTATACCGTCTTCGCATTTGAACTCTTTACATGTACGTACAATTACAGCTCGAATTACTTCGGATCTTTCTAGAGGCATTTGGGGCAATGCGTCTTTGATTACAGCAACAATAACATCACCAATACGAGCATATCGCTGATTACCAGCAGCTCCTATGACTCGAATACACATCAATTTTCGAGCTCCACTATTATCTGCTACATTTAAAAGGGTCTGAGGTTGAATCATATTATTTTTTATTTTGATTTCAATTTGTTATTTCAATGCAAAAGGATGAAAGAAATATTGTCTTTCCAGAAAGAAAAACCGGGCATTTTTTTTTATCTTCCATACCCCTTTTAGGGTTCTATATCTCTAATCGAATAAATTGACTTCGTATGGGCATTTTACTGGCAGCTATGGAGATAGCTGCTCTAGCTACAGTTTCAGATACTCCCCCCATTTCATAAAGTATACGACCAGGTTTAACAACGGATACCCAATATTCGGGGGACCCCTTTCCCGAGCCCATACGTGTTTCCGTGGGTCTTAGTGTAACCGGTTTGTCGGGAAATATACGTACCCATATTTTTCCACCACGACGTGCATATCGTGTTATTGCTCTTCGTCCTGCTTCTATCTGTCTCGCCGTGAGGCTTCTATATTTCTGTGCAACTGTGGCTCAAAACCAATCTGGACTGCTCTTGCAAAAGTGGACCCAGCACTCTTTAATCCGAAAGGCATGCGGACAAAGCAGTACGTACCACACGGGGTGATGAACGATGTCTTCTCCTCATGTTCTTTGGACATCAAATCTGGTGATATTTGGAGTATGCATCCAAAAAACAGAGCAAATCACAACCTGAAGTGGAATCCACGATCTGGTCGATGCGCGGGAAGGGAAATGGGTCCGTGGGGCAAGCCTTGTTGAGATCTTGAAATCAATGCAAAGCCTCCATTTACCATTCGCCTTCCGGACCACCACCGGATTTGCCAACCACGTAGGATACAGTACTCCCCTGACTAAACCAGCTGCCTCTAGTTTCTTGATTTCCTCGGCAATGAACTGCTGGCGCTCCAAGGCCTGCTTCCAGACTTTCTGCTTGACGGGTCGGGCATGTGGGCATACAGCAAGGTGGTGCTCGATTACCTCCCTGGGAACACTGGGGATATCAGATGGTTGCCAGGCAAACACATCGATATTTGCCCACAGGAAGGCAATGAGTGTGCTTTCCTATTTTTCATCAAGGGTGGCGTTGATAGTGAAGATACCATCAATGCCAGCCAGCCCTGCCAGGACCTTCTTCACTTGGGGTGCAGTAACCTTGGATCTCTTGCTGTTGGAACACTCCGGCATGTCGTCAATGGGTGTCGTGCTCTCGGATGGGTCACGCTTCCCGGACTCCTTTCCGGAGGTCCTACAATCCCTCTTCTTTCCTTTGCTTTTCTTGGCGAGAGCTGCTGCTGCCGCAGCCTCTGCTGTGACTGCATCCCGGTACATCTTGTCCATGCAGATAATTGCATCGTTCTCATCTGATGGGATAGTGATGACTCCTAGTGGCCCAGGCATCTTCAAAGTGTTATAAGCATAGTGTGATGCTGCCATGAACTTAGCCAGGGCCGGGCGTCCCAGAATCCCATTGTACGGCAGGGGGAGATCAACCACATCAAACACAATCTTCTCAGTCCGATAGTTCAGTTCTCCCCCGAACGTCACCGGCAACGTAATCTTTCCCTTGGGATGGCTCCTGCCGGGATTGACTCCTTGAAACGTGCCGGCAACTTCTAGCTCTTCTTCTCCTATCTGAAGCTTGTTGATGACTGTCGGGGAAATCAGATTCAACCCGGCCCCGCCATCCACTAACATCTTTGTGACCTTGAGGTTGCGAATTATGGGGAGACCAACAATGGCAAACACCCTACCGCTGTGGTGCGGCCAGGGTGATCCTCCTCATCAAAGATGATGGGCGTGCGGGACCACTTGAGCAGCTTCCGGGCATCTGGCGCTGGTTCCATGGCATTGACCTCTTGTGCCCACCGCTCAAGTTGGCGATGAGAGGTGTGCAAAGATGCACCTCCATCAATGCATAGGGCATCGGTGGCCTTCTGAAATTCCTGCTCACTTGTTTCCTCTTCATTCCCTTCATCACTCACATCATCACAGATTTCCTTCTCTTGGCCCCTGGCGGGTTTTCCTTGGTTTCGAAGGGTTTGCCGGGGCGATTTGCTTCACCGCCCCGGCCCTTACCGCCAGCAGCATTCTGACATTTTTCCTTATCACGCTTATCATACTCTACCCTCTGTTTCTTGATAAGCTGCTCGACCTGATAACACTCCTGAAGGTCGTGGCCTTTGGTCCGGTGGATCTTGCAGTACGGCCCATCACCTTTCCCAACTTTTTCCGCAGCAGCGGCTTCTCGGCAGGTGGCACACGCGGCAGCTTCCTTGCCGGGGGCCTCAGCCTTGGCCTTCTTGCCGGTACTAGGTGTGCCCGAACCTTCTACAGTCATTACTGCCTTATCTCTTGGCTTCTTACTACGCTTCTTGCCCTTTCTCTGACTGGTTGGCTCATCTTCATCCTCTGAATCAACATTGATGCGATCCTCCTCTCCGGGCAACTTCCTTCCTTCCTCCATCCGAGCACACTTATCCACCAGTGTGTATAGTTCCTTCATAGACTTGGGCAACCGTACATTCATCTTAGGACGAATGAGACGGTTGCGCACATTGGACTGGAAGGCCGCTATAACGGCTGTCGGATGGATATTTGGAATATTTCTATGAACTTTACCGAATCTTTGTAAATACTTATGGAGGATTTCTCCTTCCTTCTGCTGGAGAAGCTGCAGGTCGCTAGGCCTGCCGGGCTCTTGATGGCCGCCGGTGAAGGCACCGATGAACTCATGGCACAGATCTACCCACGACGAAATGGAGTTCTCCGGCAGATGCATAAGCCAAGACCTCACATTGGACTTGAGGGCCAATGGGAAGTAGTTGGCGAACACCTTCTCGTCTCTTCCCCCGGCAGCCTGAACAGCGATGGTGTAGATGCTCAGGAACTCTGCCGGGTTCAGCCTCCCGTCGTATTTCTCAGGTATCTCTGGCTTGAACATGCAAACGGACGGCCAATGGACTTGCCGCAGCTCTCGTGTAAAGGCAGGGCAGCCGACCTCGAAAGGTAGGCACCCGCCAACACCGAGCGCAGGCTCGTCGAAGTTGAGACCGCCGCACCCATCGGTCTAGCGGAGGTCGTCGTGGCGCCGATCCATGACGACGCACGCGTCTCCCCGCCGTCTATCCTCTGGGGCTCGACATTGGCCTGGACATGCTCGAGGGTCAGAAGAGGCCATTGAGACGTCGTCGGGGTCCTGATTTAGCTGCGCCCGCGCCGGCTGCCGTGGTGGGGACTGCATGGTGGCGACGACCCCCTCTGTTCGGCCATCAGTACGGGCGGTTGCATTCGCTTGGGGAGATCGTGGCAGGCCAGCTCGCCGTGAGCCCCTAGCCTCGGCGAAACCGAGCAGGCTCTGGATAGTGGCACGCCATTCATCCATCTGCTCGGCTGCTGGCGGAAACCTCATCAGCAACTGAGCTCGAGCCATAGCCTCCGTGGCTGTGCTTGGCATAGATGTTGATGACGTCGACCGCACCATCGCCCGGCTCCTGAAGGTGCCAGTGGCGGCGACAGAGGGGTGCTGCATCCACGTAGCTATGGGACGACCACCTGGGCAGCGGGGTCGCGCGGCGGTGGTGCTCGAGGGTCAGCGGCTCTGTCGAGCGTAGCGGTCTGGTCGACTCGTCCGGGAGGAGGCATGGCCGCAATCGCTCCCGCGGTTGGGGCGGCCGGAGGGCGATGGTTCACCCTGGACCGAGCGTCGTTGTTGTGGCTGTGCTCGTCGGTGGGGGGAGAGGGTGCAGACGGAGTGACCCCCTCACCCGCAGCTTGTGGAGCATGACCGCCAAGGCGTTGCTAATGTTGTCCTCCTCCGGCGTCTTCAGCCCCCGTGTCGGCCGCAGGGGGAGTGGCGATGGCGCCACCTGCTCCAACCACGCCCCTAGCAGCGTTCACGTCCTCACTCGCCCCCGCATCCTTCGAGGCACTAGAAGCCGCGGGCAGCGGAGCCTTCGAGGTGGACGGATGGGCCGAAGGGCCATACTTCTTCTTCTTAGGCGCCATGGTCGATGGCGTCGTCGGAGATGAAGATGGCGATGAAGATGGGGTGATGCGACGCTTTCAGGTTCACGCAAGCGAGCCCCCTACCTGGCATGCCAAAGATGTCGTTGGATATCCGCGGCCACCTATGGGACCGGGCGGCCCCTTACTGGTCCGGCGGGGGGACGTCGCGTTGCACAAAGAGCAGAACAGCGTGCGGCAGCACGGCAGAGAGTACACAAGCAATTTACCCAGGTTCGGGCTGCCACGAGGCGTAAGACCCTACTCCTGCTTTGGTGGATTGATGGTGGAATGAGTGTGGTGACACACAGTACACTTGCCCGGCAGGGTTCGCCTAGGGGCCGCAGCGACTACGCGCATGTGGTGGCTTGGGTTCATCAACTTTCTAACCTTCTAACCCCCCTCCGAGTGCCATGGGCCTCCTTTTATAGATTAAGGGGTCACCACAGTGGCAAAGTGGTCATTATCCACTGATACGATAGCGCACAGTGCTATCATACCTAACTCTGTGGGCTGATAGGGCGCATTAAATGCGCCGCTTAGTGTCACATCATTGGTCGCCCGGCAAGGCCTGCTGGGCTATCTTGCCAGCTCCGCACCTGTTCTCTTGACACGTCGCAGGACGGGTGTCATCTGCGGGTGTCTTCTATAGGAAACGGCTGCCATGTGGCGAATGGCTGACACTTAACCATCTTGCGGCTTGACACCGCACTAATTGACAACGTGAGTCGTGCTTGAGTGGTTGGTGGGGTGGTTCTGCCCCCGCGAGCCCCGGCAGGCTCTGCCGGGGAGCCTCGGGTTCTTGCTTTTGGTGGTGGCCTCGCCCCTTGCCGGGCTCACCTGCCCGGCAAGGGAGGCCCTTCTCTTGCCGATATCTTGCTCCTCACGCTCGATCTTGGTCCCTCTGGGCTGCATGTTGGCTCTTCAAATCTCTTGGTTCTTCAATCTTTGACTTAAGCTGGTGCTTCAATCTTGATCTTGTGCATGTGCATAGTTGGGCAACAGACCCAGGGTTTATTGCACCGACATAACATCACACATATTTAGACAAAATAGATGATGTGGCAAGTTATTAATAAAGAAAGAGAGTAATGTGCTAACAGAGCTAGTTACTATGCATGATACTATGCATGCCGACTAGGCAATTTTGATGAGGTGTCGTAGAACTAAATGAAGAAAGAGAGGGTTGAGTATCATATCATGATACCGTATCATAATAAATGTTATGCTACTATGTGTCATGCATGACAATAAATAAAGTATTACATGGTACTAATATATGATACTATGCATTAATGTTCTCTTTCCTCTGTAATTGCTTTGCCACATCACTTTTTTGCCTATTTGGCACCCTTAGCACCTGTAGCCATGTAGCATTGGAAAGGGTCATGCATGGGTACTTAACTTGTTGTTGCTAGGCTCCCTCATTTAGCAACTAAGGGCGTGTTTGGTTGCCCGCATCCAGCCCAGCCAGGCCTGCGCGGGAAGGGAGAGGCCTGTTTGGTTGCCTGGTTTTACTGTTGGGCCTACATCGCATGCTTCTCAAAGCAGCCCAGAGCCTGGCTCGCTGGAAACGCTCGGATCGGCAGTTTCTCGCGAGCCAGGCTGAGTGCTGCGCGAGGTCGCATGGGCGGGTGCGACGCGAGGGCGAGGGGGGATGGCGGGACATGGAAACCTGGCGCGCCGTCTCGGCGCCAAATCTAGCCTCACCCCCTTTCACTCGCTCACCCATAGCCACTACCCCCCTTTCTTCCCTACTGCCTCACCATCGGCGGCGGCTGCGATTTTAGATCTGCGCTGGAGGCGGCGGCGGCGTTTGCAGCGGGTCTGGTCCGCCCCTTGCTGTTGGCCATCGTCTAGTCGACCTTGTCTGTGCCATGGCTCCCCCTACGCCATCCTCGTCTCCGATGCCGATAAGCAGCACCCCCTCCCCCCTTTGTTAGCTCGGTGGTTAGGCCGTTAGGCTAGGTGTAGGATTGATTTCCCACTGAATGAACCGTCGATGTAGGTTCTGGACGCACGGATGAGGCTGATAATTCAGGCAGCAGCATTGATTAGTGTGATTTAGGCATGGGTCATGTTCATGCACCAGAGAGTTGTTCGCCGTGCTGGGAGACCTTTGATCCGCTATGGTCCATTGTTTGTCTAAGAACAGGAGAGGATCCAAAATCTAAACTACATCTACAACTGCAATGACGTTGAGGCTCTGTGGATGGTTCGAATGAAAAGAGCACCATTTGCCAGGCTTGTCGAGACCTTCAGGAGCAGGGGGCTGCTACAAGATAACATCAACACAAGTGTCGAAGAGCAAGTGGCCATGTTCCTCCATGTTGTTGGCCATAACCAGAGGTCCAGGGTCATTCACAACACGTTCAGGAGATCAATGGATACCATCTCTAGGTACTTCAAGAAGGTGCTTTTTGCTATTGGGGAGCTTAGAGGAGAGATGATCAGGAGACCATCTGGCCAGACTCCACCCAAGATTCACGGAAGCCCAAGATGGTATCCATACTTCAAGGTGAGCATTGACAATATACATTTTTCATGGCTTGATATGCTTGTATTATTCAAGTTGAGCACTAACACAGGCTTGTGATGCCATTTTCAGGATTGCATTGGGGCAATAGATGGTACTATGTCACTGCCAGAGTTCCTAGGTCATAGTCTGCAGCATACAGGGGGAAGCACTACACAAGCCAGAATGTGCTTGCTACTGTTTACTTTGATCTGAAGTTCACATATGTGCTAGCTGGCTGGGAGGGGTCAGCGCATGATGCTAACATTCTCAGTGACAGCATGAGTCGACCTGATGGGATCAACATCCCCGACGGCAAGTTCTACCTTGGAGATGCTGGTTATGCATGTCGGCCGGGTATTCTTCCACCCTTCAGGAAAACCAGGTACCATCTCAACGAGTTCTCTGGTAGGAACTATCCTAGGACTGCACAGGAGTTGTTTAATCTCAGACACTCCAGCCTTAGAGTAACTGTTGAGAGGGCATTTGGTGCTCTGAAGAATAGGTTTAAGATCCTAGATCAGAACCATTCCACCCATACTCCACTCAGGTTAAGCTTGTTCTTGCTTGTTGCATTCTGCATAACTGGATCCTCCAGTGGGGCTTTGATGAACACGTGCCTGAGGAGGAAGAGGTCGAGCCTGACGATGTTGTTAGCTCCGGCCATGGTGTGGAGGCATTTGACAATGACGTTTGGAAGAACAAAAGGTTGGAGTGGACAGAGGCAATGTAGCTTAACAGAGGTCAGTGCGGGATTTGAAGAAGATGGAAGAAGAAGAAGAAGAAGAAGAAGAAGAAGCAGTAGCAGAAGCAGAAGCAGAAGCAGATGAAGAGGAAGAGGAAGAGGAAGAGGAAGATCTCGTAGCAGCAACACCGATGAACTATCCTCTATTTAGCCAATGGCTCTTAATAATTTGAAATGTCATTTGATAGTAGTTAGGATGAACTGTCATTTGTTTAATTAGCTGGCACTACATGTTCAGATTGTGTGTGGTAAGCTCACCACTTGTTAGAAGTGGTGACAACACCTTATGCAGGTTGCAACCAAACACCATGTCATATGTGCGCCTAATGCAACGCGGGCAACCAAACGCCGGGTCAAAAATGGTTGTCTCATGCAACTAGGTACATGCAGGCAACCAAACTATGTGCATATAGGGTTATTTTGCCTGCATGCCCTCAAACCGGCTCACTAGAGCCAGGTGAAAGTGCAACTATCCCTGGGTGGTTTTGATAATTCCTAACAACATATAGCTCATTGAACTAATGCTATTTCAAGATGATCATTTTAGAAAGTTCGGTGATTGGTATGGCATGGATTAGGAATGTGGACCCCTCAAAATGCTAAGGACACATATTGGCTCAAGCTCAAGACTCTACATTTTAATTTTAGTGATCCAAGATCACATTGAGTCCATAGGAAAAGCCAACACTATTAAAAGGGGATGAGGTGTTGCTTAACGGCTTGCTTGCTCAAAATGCTTAGTGATATGCTCCAAAAGCCCTCAACGACTTTCTCATATCCACATATGTCCCAAACCAAAAGTCAAACTCGGCCCCACCAATTTGATCTATCCGGCGCCACCGAGTTCATTTGCCATAGCCACTCCCAGAAACCCTAGTCACTTTGGTCTCACCGATAGGGATCTCGGTCTCACCGAGATGGGATTGCAAACTCTCTATTTCCCTTCGTAACGTTTCGGTCCAACCGAGATGAGCGATCGGTCCCACCGACTTCGCAATGCAAACTCTCTGTTTCCCTTTCATAATGTTTCGGTCTCACCGAAATGAGCGAATCAGTCCCACCGAGTTTGCCTGACCAACTCTCTGTTTGCCTATTACAGAAATCGGTCCTACCGAGTTTATGTGATCGGTCTCGGCGAGATTACGTTATGCCCTAACCCTAATGAAATCGGTCCCACCGAGTTGACATGTCGGTCCCACCGAAAAGCCTAACGTTCACATTTTGAACTAAATCGGTCTGGCTGAGTTCTATGATTCGGTCCCACCGAGTTTGGTAAATTGTGTGTAATAGTTAGATTTTGTGTGGAGGCTATAAATACCCCTCCACCCACTCTTCATTAGTGGAGAGAGCCATCAGAACGTGCCTACACTTCGAGCATACATTTTCTGAGAGAGAACCACCTACTCATGTGTTGAGACCAAGATATTCCATTCCAACCACAAGAATCTTGCTTCTAGCCTTCCCCAAGTTGCTTTCCACTCAAATCATCTTTCCATCAAATCCAAATCTGTGAGAGAGAGTTGAGTGTTGGGCAGTCATTTGAAGCACAAGAGCAAGGAGTTCATCATCAACACACCATCTATTACCTTTTGGAGAGTGGTGTCTCCTATATTGGTTAGGTGTCACTTGGGAGCCTCCGACAAGATTGTGGAGTTGAACCAAGGAGTTTGTACGGGCAAGGAGATCGCCTACTTCGTGAAGATCTACCCTAGTGAGGCAAGTCCTTCATTGGCGATGGCCATGGTGGGATAGACAAGGTTGCTTCTTCGTGGACCCTTCGTGGGTGGAGCCCTCCGTGGACTCGCGCAGCCGTTACCCTTCGGGGGTTGAAGTCTCCGTCAACGTGGATGTACGATAGCACCACCTATCGGCACCACGCCAAAAATCTCCATGTCTATATTACATTTGCTCCCTTCAAACTCCTCCCTTTACCTTCATATGCAAATGTTTTACATTCCACTGCTATACTCTTAGATTTGCATGTGGAGGTTGATTGCTTGACTTGTGCTAAGTTGCTAAAATCTGCCAAGACTTAAAATTGGGAAAAGGCTAGATTTTTATTTGGTCAAGTAGTCTAATCACCCCCCCCCCCTCTAGACATACTTTCGATCCTACAAGTGGTATCATAGCTTTGGTCTCGATTTTCCTAGATTTCCATAGCTTTTGGTGATCATAGCCTTGGTTTCACAACCTAGGAGAGTATGGCGTCTAGCGAGGGAATTATCACCGTAGAGGTCCTTACTTTGATGGTACTAATTTTGCTAGTTGGAAGCATAAGATGAAAATGCATATTCTTGCAGATAACCCCGCCGTTTGGGCTATTGTGTGTATTGGCTTGCAAGGTGAATTCTTTGATGGGAGAGAACCGAACCGTGAAGCTACCGCGGAAGAGTTGAAGATGCTGCAATACAATGCTCAAGCTTGCGATATCCTCTTCAACGGATTCTGCCCCGAAGAATTCAACAAAATCAGCCATCTTGAGAATGCAAAGGAAATTTGGGATACTTTGATTGATATGCACGAGGGTACCGACTCCGTCAAGGAATCCAAATTGGATGTGCTTCAAAGTCAGCTTGACAAGTTCAAAATGAAGGATGGTGAAGGTGACGCTGAAATGTACTCTAGGCTTGCTCTCATCACAAATGAGATTGCCGGCTTAGGAAGTGAAGAGATGACCGATAGATTCATCATCAAGAAGATCCTAAGAGCCCTGGATGGAAAATAGTATACCATGTGCACATTGATCCAAATGATGCCCAACTACGAAGATCTCAAGCCAACGGAAGTCATTGGAAGAATTGTTGCTCATAAGATGTCACTCAAGGATAAGGAAGAGCTTCACAACAAGTCAAGTGGTGCTTACAAAGCCTCATGTGCTGCTCCTACATCATAAAGTGAGAAACAAACCTTCAATGAGGAATTGAGCCTAATGGTGAAGAACTTCAACAAGTTCAACAAGAGTAGCAGCAAAGAAAGAAGTTCCAAGTCAAGGCCCTACAATGACAAAAGATCTTTGAGTCGTGAGCGTAATTGCTACAATTGTGGAAGACCCAGACACTACGCCAATGAGTGTACATCCCCCTACAAAAGAAGAGAAGATTCACCCAAAAGGAGAAGTAGAAGAGAAGAATCACCTTCAAGAGAGAGGAGGAGTAGAGATGATCGTTATGAATGAAGAACCTCTCGGAGAAGAAAGGATTCGGAAAGGAAGACAAATTATCAAAGAGCTACACAAAACGATGACATCAAGCTCATGTTGGTGAATGGGTATCCGGCTCCGACTCCGACCATCACTCTAAAAGAAGTTATCACTCCGACTCCGCATATACTCAAGATGAAGGTGTTGCCGGTCTAGCACTTGTGTCAACCAACTCCTATGAAATATTTGACTCACCAAATGAAGGAATTGGAAGATGCTTCATGGCTAAAGGCCCAAAGGTATCACACCCCGAGTATGTTGATTCCAATAGTGATGAAGATGATTTGCTAGGTGATGATGATTTACTTGTTGACAACTCTAGTGATGAAAACTATGATGAACTTACTATTAATCATGCTAATCAAGATAAAACGAATGATGATGATAAGAAGGAGATTGAGCGTCTAACTAAAGAATTAAACACTCTTAAGTTAGCTCATGAAACTACCTTGGAAGATCATCGAGAACTTTTAAAGACTCATGAGAAGCTACGCTTTGAAAAGCTCAACCTTGAGCAAGAGCATGGGTTCTTGATACGTCTCCAACGTATCTACAATTTTTTATTGTTCCATTCTATATTATATTCAGTTTTAGACATTAATGGGCTTTATTATACACTTTTATATTATTTTTGGGACTAACCTATTAACCGGAGGCCCAGCCCAGAACTGCTGTTTTTGCGTATTTCAGAGTTTTGCAGAAAAAGAATATCAAACGGAGTCCAAACAGAATGAAACCTTCGGGAACGTGATTTTTGTAACGAACGTGATCCAGAGGACTTGGACCCTACGTCAAGAAAGCAACCAGGAGGGCACGAGGTAGGGGGCGCGCCCTCCACCCTCGTGGGGCCCACGTTGCTCCACCGACGTACTTCTTCCTCCTATATATACCTACGTACCCCCAAACTACCAGATACGGAGCCAAAAACCTAATTCCACCGCCGCAACCTTCTGTACCCGTGAGATCCCATCTTGGGGCCTTTTCTGGAACTCCGCCGGAGGGGGCATCGATCACGGAGGGCTTCTACATCAACACCATAGCCTCTCCGATGATGTGTGAGTAGTTTACCTCAGACCTTCGGATCCATAGTTATTAGCTAGATGGCTTCTTCTCTCTCTTTGGATCTCAATACAAAGTTCTCCACGATTCTCGTGGAGATCTATTCGATGTAATCTTCTTTTGCGGTGTGTTTGTTGAGACCGATGAATTGTGGGTTTATGATCAAGATTATCTATGAACAATATTTGAATCTTCTCTGAATTCTTTTATGTATGATTGGTTATCTTTGCAAGTCTCTTCGAATTATCAGTTTGGTTTGGCCTACTAGATTGATCTTTCTTGCAATGGGAGAAGTGCTTAGCTTTGGGTTCAATCTTGCGGTGTCCTTTCCCAATGACAGCAGGGGCAGCAAGGCACGTATTGTATTGTTGCCATCGAGGATAACAAGATGGGGTTTATATAATATTGCGTGAGTTTTTCCCTCTACATCATGTCATCTTACTTAAAGTGTTACTCTGTTCTTTTGAACTTAATACTCTAGATGCATGCTGGATAGCGATCAATGTGTGGAGTAATAGTAGTAGATGCAGGCAGGAGTCGGTCTACTTGTCGCGGACGTGATGCCTATATACATGATCATACCTAGATATTCTCATAACTATGCTCAATTCTGTCAATTGCTCAACAGTAATTTGTTTACCCACCGTAATACGTATGCTCTCGAGAGAAGCCACGAGTGAAACCTATGGCCCCCGGGTCTATTTTCCATCATATTAATCTTCCAACACTAAGCTATTTTATTGCCTTTTATTTTACTTTGCATCTTTATCATAAAAATACCAAAAATATTATCTTATCATATCTATCAGATCTCACTTTCGTAAGTGACAGTGAAGGGATTGACAGCCCCTTTATTGCGTTGGTTGCGAGGATTTTATTTGTTTGTGTAGTTTCGAGGGACTCGTGCTGGGCCCCCTACTGGATTGATACCTTGGTTCTCAAAAACTGAGGGAAATACTTACGCTGCTTTACTGCATCACCCTTTCCTCTTCAAGGGAAAACCAACGCAGTGCTCAAGAGGTAGCAAGAAGGATTTCTGGCGCCGTTGCCGGGGAGTCTACGAAAAATTCAACATACCAAGTACCCATCACAAACCCTTATCTCCCGCATTACATTATTTGCCATTAGCCTCTCGTTTTCCTCTCCCCCACTTCACCCTTGCCGTTTTATTCGCCCCCTCTTTTCCGTTCGCCTCTTTTTCGCTTGCTTCTTGTTTGCTCGTGTGTTGGATTGCTTGCTTGTCATTATGGCTAGTCCCCTATCTTCTCCGTTGTCTCCCGAGAATGAAGTTCTTAATTTTAAGCAAAGGGAAGGAGAAAATCTAAAAGACGCTTGGTATAGAATTTGCAATGCTCAAAATAGATCTACCAGGAAGCAATCTACTTCCGTTCTTCTCCGCAATTTTTATGTAGGCGCTACTCCTTGGTACAGATATATCCTTGATACCATTACCGGAGGGAATTTCTTGGGTAGCCATACTTTTGATTCTTATAATTCTATGATAGATTTGTTTGGCTCTCCCCCTCTTTTGGTTAATGGAACTATGTTAACTTTGGAGCATGTACTGCAAAGACTTAAAATTATTGAAAATAAAGTTGCTACCATAGAGTTAATTGAAAATTTGGATAAAAAGATCCACAACCAAATTACCCAATATGGATCTAAAGTAGGAGTCACTTTGAAAAATATTATGGAGAAGGAACCCATAGTTAATGAAAGAATAAATCAGGATTCCACTAGAATCGATAAACTTGAGGGTATCATTACCAACTTGGGAACCATTTTTTCTTCCGTAAAGAATACACCAAGTCCTCCAACTAAAATTGCCAAGCTTATGTATGTTCGTAAAAATAAGGGTGAATCCTCTAGTAAGGAAACTGCGGATCTCAAATCTATAAGTATTCATCCCAATCTTTTTGCTATCATTAAGGAACCCTTTGCTACAAATGAATTTTTTGATTTTGTGCCTAGAAGTTTGATAATTAATAAAAATAAAGAAACTCCTAAGAGTGATAGATGTCTCATTGAAGGATTGCCTACCAAAGATGGCAATACCTGGATCTATCCTTGCTATTTTGCCTAGCTAGGGGCGTTAAACGATAGCGCTTGTTGGGAGGCAACCCAATTTTATTTTTAGTATTTTGCTTTTTACTTCTGTTTAGGAATAAATATTTGATCTAGCCTCTGGTTAGATGTGTTTTTATGTTTTAATTAGTGTTTGTGCCAAGTTTAACCTATAGGATCTTCTTGGATGATAGTTGTTTGATCTTGCTGAAAATTCCAGAAACTTTCTGTTCACGAAAATAATTGTTAAAAATCACCAGAACGTGATAAAATATTGATTCCAATTTCTTCTGATCAATAAACAAATTGTCTAGGTCTTCCTATTTTGGCTGAATTTTTGGAGTTCCAGAAGAATGCGTTAGTTACAGATTACTACAGACTGTTCTGTTTTTGACAGATTCTGTTTTTCGTGTGTTGTTTGCTTATTTTGATGAATCTATGGCTAGTAAAATAGTTTATAAACCATAGAGAAGTTGGAATACAGTAGATTTAACACCATTATAAATAAAGAATGAGTTCATTACAGTACCTTGAAGTGGTGTTTTGTTTTCTTTCGCTAACGGAGCTCACGAGATTTTCTGCTAAGTTTTGTGTTGTGAAGTTTTCAAGTTTTGGGTGAAAGATTTGATGGATTATGGAACAAGGAGTGGAAAGAGCCTAAGCTTGGGTATGCCCATGACACCGCAAGATAATCTAAGGACACCAAAAAGCCAAAGCTTGGGGATGCCCCGGAAGGCATCCCCTCTTTCGTCTACTTCCATCGATAACTTTACTTGGAGCTATATTTTTATTCACCACATGATATGTGTTTTGCTTGGAGCGTCTTGTATTATTTGAGTATTTATTTGTTAGTTTGCCACAATCATCCTTGCTGTACACACCTTTTGATAGAGACACACATGATTTGGAATTTATTAGAATACTCTATGTGCTTCACTTACATCTTTTGAGTTATATAGTTTTTGCTATAGTGCTTCACTTATATCTTTTAGAGCACGGTAGTGGATTTGTTTTATAGAAACTATTGTTCTCTCATGCTTCACTTAGATTATTTTGAGAGTCCTACAAAACAGCATGGTAATTTGCTTTAATTATGATAGGCATTCAAGATTAGTAAAAAAAAATCTTATGAGTGTGTTGAATACTATGAGAAGTTTGATGCTTGATAATTGTTTTGAGATATAAACATGATGATATTAGAGTCATGCTAGTTGAGTAGTTTTGAATTTGAGAAATACTTGTGTTAAAGTTTGTGATTCCCGTAGCATGCACGTATGGTGAACCGTTATGTGATGAAGTCGGAGCATGATTTATTTATTGATTGTCTTCCTTATGAGTGGCGGTCGGGGACGAGCGATGGTCTTTTCCTACCAATCTATCCCCCTAGGAGCATGCGCGTAATACTTTGCTTTGATAACTTGTAGATTTTTGCAATAAGTATATGAGTTCTTTATGACTAATGTTGAGTCCATGGATTATACGCACTTTTCTTTCTTCCACCATTGGTAGCCTCTCTAATACCGCGCACTTTTCGCCGGTATCATACAACCACCATATACCTTCCTCAAAACAGCCATCATACCTACCTATCATGGCATTTCCATAGCCATTCCGAGATATATTGCCATGCAACTTACCACCGTTCCGTTTATTATGACACGCTCCATCATTGTCATATTGCTTTGCATGATCATGTAGTTGACATTGTATTTGTGGCAAAGCCACCGTTCATAATTCTTTCATACATGTCACTCTTGATTCATTGCATATCCCGGTATACCACCGGAGGCATTCACATAGAGTCATATTTTGTTCTAAGTATTGAGTTGTAATTGTTGAGTTGTAAGTAAATAAAAGTGTGATGATCATCATTTTTAGAGCATTGTACCGAGTGAGGAAAGGATGATGGAGACTATGATTTCCCCACAAGTCGGGATGAGACTCCGGACTAAATAAAAAAAAAGAGGGCATAAAAAAGAGAAAAGGCCCAAATAAAAAAATGAGAGAAAAAGAGAGAAGGGACAATGTTACTATCCTTTTACCACACTTGTGCTTCAAAGTAGCACCATGATCTTCATGATAGAGAGTCTCCTATGTTGTCACTTTCATATACTAGTGGGAAATTTTTCATTATAGAACTTGGCTTGTATATTCCAATGATGGGCTTCCTCAAAATGCCCTAGGTCTTTGTGAGCAAGCGAGTTGGATGCACACCCACTTAGTTCCTTTTGTTGAGCTTTCATATATTTATAGCTCTAGTGCATCCGTTGCATGGCAATCCCTACTCACTCGCATTGATATCTATTAATGGGCATCTCCATAGCTCGTTGATACGCCTAGTTGATGTGAGACTCTCCTTTTTTGTCTTCTCCACAACCACCATTCTATTCCACATATAGTGCTCTGTCCATGGCTCGCGCTCATGTATTGCGTGAAGATTGAAAAAGTTTGAGAACATCAAAAGTATGAAACAATTGCTTGGCTTGTCATCAGGGTTGTGCATGATTTAAATACTTTGTGTCGTGAAGATAGAGCATAGCCAGACTATATGATTTTGTAGGGATAACTTTCTTTGGCCATGTTATTTTGAGAAGACATAATTGCTTAGTTAGTATGCTTGAAGTATTATTATTTTTATGTCAATATTAAACTTTTGTCTTCAATCTTTCGGATCTGAATATTCATACCACAATTAAGAGAATTACATTGAAATTATGCCAAGTAGCATTACACATCAAAAATTCTGTTTTTATCATTTACCTACTCGAGGACGAGCAGGAATTAAGCTTGGAGATGCTTGATACGTCTCCAACGTATCTATAATTTTTTATTGTTCCATGCTATATTATATTCTGTTTTGGACATTAATGGGCTTTATTATACACTTTTATATTATTTTTGGGACTAACCTATTAACCGGAGGCCCAGCCCAGAATTGCTGTTTTTTGCCTATTTCAGAGTTTCGCAGGAAAAAGAATATCAAACGGAGTCCAAACGGAATGAAACCTTCGGGGACGTGATTTTTGGAACGAACGTGATCCAGAGGACTTGGACCCTACGTCAAGAAAGCAACCAGGAGGGCACGAGGTAGGGGGCGCGCCTACCCCCCCCCCTGGGCGCGCCCTCCACCCTCATGGGGCCCACGTTGCTCCACCGACGTACTTTTTCCTCCTATATATACCTACGTACCCCCAAACTACCAGATACGGAGCCAAAAACCTAATTCCACCGCTGCAACCTTCTGTACCCGTGAGATCCCATCTTGGGGCCTTTTCCGGAGCTTCGCCAGAGGAGGCATCGATCACGGAGGGCTTCTACATCAACACCATAGCCTCTCTGATGATGTGTGAGTAGTTTACCTCAGACCTTTGGGTCCATAGTTATTAACTAGATGGCTTCTTCTCTCTCTTTGGATCTCAATACAAAGTTCTCCACGATTCTCGTGGAGATCTTTTCGATGTAATCTTCTTTTGCGGTGTGTTTGTTGAGACCGATGAATTGTGGGTTTATGATCAAGATTATCTATGAACAATATTTGAATCTTCTCTGAATTCTTTTATGTATGATTGGTTATCTTTGCAAGTCTCTTCGAATTATCAGTTTGGTTTGGCCTACTAGATTGATCTTTCTTGCAATGGGAGAAGTGCTTAGCTTTGGGTTCAATCTTGCGGTGTCCTTTCCCAGTGACAGCAGGGGCAGCAAGGCACGTATTGTATTGTTGCCATTGAGGATAACAAGATGGGGTTTATATAATATTGCATGAGTTTATCCCTCTACATCATGTCATCTTACTTAAAGCGTTACTCTGTTCTTTTGAACTTAATACTCTAGATGCATGCTGGATAGCGGTCGATGTGTGGAGTAATAGTAGTAGATGCAGGCAGGAGTCAGTCTACTTGTCGCGGACGTGATGCCTATATACATGATCATACCTAGATATTCTCATAACTATGCTCAATTCTGTCAATTGCTCAACAGTAATTTGTTTACCCACTGTAATACTTATGCTCTCGAGAGAAGCCACTAGTGAAACCTATGGCCCCCTGGTCTATTTTCCATCATATTAATCTTCCAACACTTAGCTATTTTTATTGCCTTTTATTTTACTTTGCATATTTATCATAAAAATACCAAAAATATTATCTTATCATATCTATCAGATCTCACTTTCGTAAGTGACCGTGAAGGCATTGACAACCCCTTTATTGCGTTGATTGCGAGGATTTTATTTGTTTGTGTAGGTGCGAGGGACTCGTGCGTGGCCTCCTACTGGATTGATACCTTGGTTCTCAAAAACTGAGGGAAATACTTACGCTGCTTTATTGCATCACCCTTTACTCTTCAAGGGAAAACCAACGCAGTGCTCAAGAGGTAGTAGTTCTTAAAAGCAATCAATGATTATCTTCGCAAGAAAAGTTCTTCTTACATTGCCAAGTGTTTACTCTTGTCTACTTATATGCCACAAGTTAAGTCTAGCAACAAGAGTAAGAAAGATTCTTCTTCTAGTAGTAACAATAATCATGTTAAATTCAATGTTGTTGCTTCTAGTAGTTCTCTTGATTCCACTAACGATTCTCTTAGCCAAGTTACACTTGAGCAAGAAATAGCTTATTGAAGGGAATTATAGAGAAAGGTGTTTACAAGAGCCTTGCCGGGAGTAAGCAATTTGAGGAAACTGTACGCAAGCAAGGAAGGCACCGGAAGAATCAAGGTGTTGGTTTTAAACGAAAGTTCAATGCCAATGGAGTTGAGTGGGAAGAAGATCAATACCCCAAGACAAAGTTTATTCATCAACAAGAGAAGTATGATCCTACTTCTTTCCAAGGGACACAAGCTCAAGATGATCTTCCACCACAAGACCACAAGCAAAAGGGCAAGCACAAGCTTCAAGAGGAGATTGATGCATTTGAAGAAGCTCCTCAGGACTTGGTCAAGTGGGTTACCAAGACTACATCAAGTTCTACCTCATCAAGTACAACTACAACTGCAAGGATTCCCATCAACATGATGTGAATCCCGAAGAAGAAGAACTAGAGAGTTCTTGAGGGTGACTCCGCCAACATACTTCACTCATATCATCTTGGCGAGGACAAGTGCAAAGAACTTCCACATCTTGAAGTAGTTCAAGGAGTCACAAACCCTCTTGTTGGTAAGAAAAGGGACAAGGTAACCTAATGCTTTCATGGACATCATCTTGTGTGAACATCACTCTATGTCTATGGATATCCTTGTTTGTTCCTTGTGGGACTAACCCGTGTAGGTATTGAAAGTGCAACTCACTACAATGGATTGCTCCAAATGATCTACATCAACATTGAGCATCCACATCTTCAACATCTACATGAAGTCATCATCGACAAAACCCAAGGTTAGTTCATCCCTCTTAGGGGGGATATCACATCTAGGGGGAGCTTTACTCTAACAATTGAGATAAAGCAACTCTAATGGTGTGAACACAACAATGCTTTATGTAAAAGTGGTAACCCCACTTGTGCTTAAACGATGAGTATGACCTATGATCAAATGTTCTCATTTGACACCTAAGTCAATATACTCATATATAGATGACCTAGTCATCACCAATTGCTTGATAGATGCTAGAGTGTTTGTTCATGCTTTGCCACATATTTTATTTGCCATTTTATTGTGTGAGCATGTTGGTTGCATATTTTACTCATTCGAGGACATCCATTTATTGCTTTGATTGTTTGGCTTTTTCTCTTTTGCCAAAAGGATGGACAAGAATGCCTAAGAACTTCCTCTAGCTATCTATGCTTTTCTCGTCTCAAACTCTATTTATGCTACATCACAAAGTTTGATCAAGTCAGATTCGAACCACTCTGTGTGAGGAGCACTCGGAGTCCCCGATTCTTCATAGACTTAAACTTCCAAAACCTGTCTGTGCATTTCGGTCTGACCGATCCATCCACTTCGGTCACACCGAGTTCACTGAGTTGATCTAGGTTTTCAATCTCGCTGCAACCGATTAGAACTTTTCGGTCACACCGAGTTGCAGTAACCGCTTGCGATTCTGCATCTCGGTGCCACCGAGTTGTTCCACTCAGTCACACCGACAGGGTCGGGATATATATACCGACGGGTGAGATTTTGGAAATTTCTTCAAAACCCTTCATCCCGTGTGTGTCCTACCCTGCCGCCTCAGGTCTCTGGATCATCCTCTCGTCACCAGCGACCTCCCACCGCTGGTTTCCATCGCCGTCAACGGATTTCAACACCGTCGTTGCCTCCATAGCGAGCTCATCGCCGAACTAGGGTATGAGTTCGACCCCTTGTGCATTCTTTTTACCTCCGATTCCGAGCACAAGGTCAATGCCATGTTTCTTACCACGTATGAGATCATTCTGTCCAGCGAAACCTCCATTAGATTAGGTTTGATTCGAAAATTTAGGGTTGGGTTTCCGCCGAACTCATCTCGGACCGACCGAGTTGTGGAAATCGGTCTCACCGATTTGGCTTAGGCCATTGCACTTGCACTTTTCGGTCTGACCGAAAGTTGCAAATCGGTGCGACCGAGTTCAACTCTCTGTGAAACCCTAGCAATCTCGGAGTCACCGAACTGTGACTCGGTCTGACCGAGTTCACTAGTTTAGACTCCAAAAGTTGCTTCGGTGTCACCGAGTTTAACAAATCAGTAGCTCCGAAATGCTTTCTGTGGAGAACTAAAACTAAGTTTTTGACTCATCAGTTTTGCAAAAACCTCTGCACTTTGTGATACTCATCCACTCTATCTCATCTATATCTATTCACAGGGTCTGCTGTCAGTTTGCTTTGCCAGTATGTCTGATCAGAGTGATAGCCAGAACAAGTCAGAAGATTAAGTGCACTTGAGTGAGGGCACTAGTCCCTCTAGCAGCTATGATGAGGGCAGCAGGAGCACTCCAAGCAATTTGCCCAAAGCAGCTACAAAGTCAAGGAAGAAGAAAACCTCAGACTGAGAGGATGAGGACTATGTGGCTACTGAGGAGGAAGTGAGCTCCAAAAGGAAAGTGTTGAAGAAGGAATATGGAGTTGCTGCTGCAACAAAACCTGGTATGCACAAGAAGGCACCTGCCAAGAGGATTCCTATGTCAAAAGCCAGAGCCTCCACTCAGGAAACCATGGAGTTCACACTTGAACCAAAGGAGGCTGGTGAAGGCAAGAAGAGGAAAGAGAGGGTCAAGAAGACCATTGCCAAAGTCATTGGGAGATCATCTATGTTTAGAGATCAAGTCACAAAAGCTGATGGGGGATGCCATCAAGTCTGGGGCTGCCCCTTCAAAGCCCAATACTGCCCCCAAAGTTTCTGCTCCAGCTCCAAAGCCCAAGAGGAGCACAAGGAACATTTCTGCTGCTGAGAAGAACAAGGCCTCGGTGCCTGAGATGGATGAAGAAGAAGATGCTGAAGCCCAAGTGCTTAGGAAACTTAAACCAAAAATTCCATATCATGATGATAATCATCCTGTGGCAGAAGACATGAAGATCAGGAAAGATGCAGGTCTCAGACTTTGGAGGACAAAGTGACCCTTATGCTGTGAGGAGAAAGACTGTTGTGGACTACAGGTTCCATGCCAAAGAGCAGCAAGATTTCTATGAAACCATATTGCTTGACAAGAAGCCCATAGTCTGTGATATGAAGTGGGCTGACTGGAAATACATTGATGAGAATGAAGACCATTCCAGGTGTACATGAGAGCTTCAGAGCATGTGGAGTGGACAAGTTTGTGGGTCAGAAGCTGACAAAATGGAATGATGAACTCATCATGCAATTCTACTCCACTGCACACTTCTATCCTGATGGAAGAATAGTTTGGATTCTGAAGGTACAAGGTACCAATCAACTGTTGATGAGTGCGCTAAATTGATCAATGCCCCTAAAAAGCATGAAGATGACTTGGATGTCTATGCCAAGAAGAAGACCACAACTCTATGGCCAACATGTACAAGGAGATTCCAGACAAGGCATTGGAAACTCATAGGCTTGGGTCTGTACATTACTTGTTGTCTGGATTAGCTACTATCAACACTATATTGAGGCATACATTGTTGCCCAAATCTGGAGATCACAAGATGATCAGAGGTCATTCAATCAACTTGCTGTAGATATTTGATGTGCCTCAGAAATTCAAAGTTATGAGCCTGATTGTGGAAACAATCAAGAGGACAGCTGCAGACCAGAAGAGATCTTGTGGGTATGCTCCACATGTTCATGTGCTCATCAACTCCAAGATGGGCACAGGCACTTATCTCTTGGACAAGGAGCATTTACCCTTGAGACCAGACTTTGAGGACAACATTGTTGTCATGAATGAAGAAGATCCTATATCTGTGCAAGCACAAGAAAAGAGAGAGAAGGCAAAGGCTGAAAAGGCTGCAAAGATGCCAAGTGTTGAAGAGGCTGTTGGGGAACGTAGTAATTTCAAAAAAAATCCTACGCACACGCAAGATCATGGTGATGCATAGCAACGAGAGGGGAGAGTGTTGTCCACGTACCCTCGTAGACCGAAAGCGGAAGCGTTAACACAACGCGGTTGATGTAGTCGTACGTCTTCACGATCCGACCGATCAAGTACCGAACGCACGGCACCTCCGAGTTCAGCACACGTTCAGCACGATGACGTCCCTCGAACTCCGATCCAGCCGAGTGTTGAGGGAGAGTTTCGTCAGCACGACGGCGTGGTGACGATGATGATGTTCTACCGACGCAGGGCTTCGCCTAAGCTCCGCTACGATATTATCGAGGTGTAATATGGTGGAGGGGGGCACCGCACACGGCTAAAATATCGTATATCAATTGTGTGTAGAGGTGCCCCCTTGCCCCCGTATATAAAGGAGCAAGGGGGAAGGCCGGCCGGCCCTTGGGGCGCGCCAAGGAGGGGGGGCGTCCTCCTCCTAGTAGGAGTAGGACTCCCCTTTCCTAGTCCAACTAGGAAGAGAGAAGGGGGAAGGAAAGAGAGGGAGAGGGAGAGGGAAAAAGGGGCCGCGCCCCCCTCCCCTAGTCCAATTCGGACTCCCCATGGGAGGGGGCGCCCCATCTCCTGGGCTGCTGCCCTCTCTCTCCCTCAGGCCCATTAAGGCCCAATACTTCCCCGGTGGGTTCCGGTAACCCATCCGGCACTCCGGTTATATCCGAAACTTCTCTGGAACACTTCCGGTGTCCGAATATAGTCGTCCAATATATCAATCTTTATGTCTCGACCATTTCGAGACTCCTCGTCATGTCCGTGATCACATCCGGGACTCCGAACAACCTTCGGTACATCAAAACATATAAACTCATAATATAACTGTCATCGTAACTTTAAGCGTGCGGACCCTACGGGTTCGAGAACTATGTAGACATGACCGAGACACCTCTCCGGTCAATAACCAATAGCGGAACCTGGATGCTCATATTGGTTCCCACATATTCTAGGAAGATCTTTATCGGTCAGACCGCATAACAACATACGTTGTTCCCTTTGTCATCGGTATGTTACTTGCCCGAGATTCGATCGTCGGTATCTCGATACCTAGTTCAATCTCGTTACCGGCAAGTCTCTTTACTCGTTCCGTAATACATCATCCCGCAACTAACTCATTAGTCACAATGCTTGCAAGGCTTAGAGTGATGTGCATTACCGAGTGGGCCCAGAGATACCTCTCCGACAATCGGAGTGACAAATCCTAATCTCGAAATACGCCAACCCAACAAGTACCTTTGGAGACACCTGTAGAGCACCTTTATAATCACCCAGTTACGTTGTGACGTTTGGTAGCACACAAAGTGTTCCTCCGGTAACCCCTGAGTTGCATAATCTCATAGTCATAGGAACATGTATAAGTCATGAAGAAAGCAATAGCAACATACTAAACGATCGAGTGTTGTCACAGCCCTAGCTTTAGCTTTGCTTGTGGACTAGTCTTGGTTGCTGCATCATGTTTAAATTTTGCTTAAACTTGAAATAGGGGTGATCAATCCCTAGCACCCAAAAGAACTCAACTAGGTTCAACTTAAAAACATTTTCAATGAACCCAAATGCCCTTTAGAAAAGTTCATGATTTTTGTTAAAGGTGAAAACCTCTGCCAAAAATGATGCACCTATTTCTAGGCCATTCTGGATTTTTGAATTAAATCTTATTGTATTTGACTTTTGGGCATTTAAATACTATAAATAATTTAAATGTTCAAATAATGTTGGAACTATTTTTGGGCCACTGAAATAATTCAGCAAGTGTCCATGAATATTTTCAGGATTTTAGGAAATGCCTTGGTATTTTTCCTAAGCTCAAAACAGAGGCAAATAATTAGAAAACAAAAACAAATTAGAAAACAGAAGAGAGGGAGAGCTTACCTGGCCTCACCTGTGTAGCCACCAGAGGGGCCAGCCCACCACTGTAGCGGCCCAACCCACCGAGGGCAGAGCCGTCTTCCTCCTCCTGCCAGTAGGCAGAGGGGAAGCGTGGAGCGCGCGCGTGCGAACGCGGCCACCTCCTGCTTGCCACCGAGGCGCCCCCGACGCGTCTGGAGATGCCCCGCAGCCCCTCGCTTCTCTCCCTCACTCTCTGCCCTCTCTGCCTCGCTCCCCTTCGGACCCGAGAACGCCGGAGCGCGCCGCCGCAAAACACCGCGCCCACCACCGTCCCTTTGCTCGTGGCTGTGACCCTAAGCTCTGCTCAGGCCCCAAGAACCCCCACGCCGAACCACTCAAGCCCGGATGACCCCAAGACGACGCTGCGGTTTTTCTTCCCCGTCCACGGCCGCCGGATGCAGTTGCCCGATTCACCGTCTTCAACGCGTCCCCGAGCCCGCTTCGACGCCCCCTGCAACCTCCGTGAGCTCCTCTTCCTCCCGCCTCTTTCTAATAGCTCGTTCCCGCCCCCTAGCAAGCCTTCTGCCATGGCCGTGAGCTCGTCGTCGCCATGACCGACGAGCTCGTCGTTGCCGAGCCCCCCCTGACCTGCGCCTCTGTTCATCTTGCTCCTCGCGTGCCGTAGATGCCGCCCAGCTACCCAGTTCGCTCGTTTGCAAGCTGCAGCGACGCGCCCGTGCCCCACCGAGCACCGCCGCCGCCAAAGCTCGCCGCCGGCATGAATTCCGGTGACTCCACGACCTCCCACTTGGCCCTTTGGATGCGCGCGAGGAAGGGCTTCCTCCTGGTGCCCTCAGCACATCGAACCGTCGCCTGTGGCGCAACTCCGGCGGACCTCCGCCGTCAGCCGTGGTCGTCGTCGGCTAACTCCGGCTGTGCCGACGTGGCCCAGCCATTAGCAGCTAATTAGGCCACTAATTACCCTCCCCTAGGCCACTGACACGTGGGCCCCGCTAACAGTTTTAGTTTAGGTTAATTAACTCTGTTAGTTACCTGAGTCAATGACATATGGGTCCCACTGTCAGGTTTGACTCTGGTTAGGCGCTGTTGACCAGCTGACGTCACAGTGACGCAGTGCTGACGCAATAACTCATTTTCTGGATTCAAAATAATTCAGAAAATTCCAGAAAATAGTATAAACTTCTAAAATTCATAGAAAATAAACCGTAACTCCAAATGAAAAGATTTATATATGAAAAATGATCAGAAAAATCCAATCTATCCATCTGTACCATTTTCATGCATGTTAGAACAACTTATGGCTGCTGTTTAGACCAAATCATATAAATGGCATTTAAACCCTCACATATGAAGTTTGAATTTGAACCTAAGGTTCAAACCAACTCCATCTAATATGTTGCTAGTTGCATTAGCTTAAAACACATCATATTGACATGTCATGATCATGCATCATATTGTGCATTGCATTGATTGTGTTTTGCTTCTCAGTTGCCGGTATTGTCCCCTCTCGATAGCCGTGATTCCGACGATGAGTTCGATGACACCGATGAAGAACTATAATATCTTCAGAAGTGCCAGGCAAGCAAACCCCCTTGTTCATTCCGATACAATCCCACTCTCTCGCTCCTGCTCTCTTTTACTACATTAGGACAACAACGATTCAACTGTTACATGCTGCGGTAGTTGAACCCCTTATCCTCTGCATGACCTGTCATTGCCACAGTAAATAGATGAAACCCACTAGCATGAGTAGGAGTTGTTTGAGCCCTGATGTGCCTACTTGTTCATGATTGTTTGTCATGCCTGCTATGCTTAGAGTTGTGTCAGGTCTGATTCATCGGGGATGAATTGGAATGGTGATGAACATGTCCTACTGTGTGTGAGCTAAGTGTGTGAACACGATTTGGTAAAGGTAGCGGTGAGAGGCCATGTAGGAGTACATGGTGGGTTGTCTCATTGAAGCCGTCCTCAGGAACTGAGTTCTGTGTTTGTGATCCATGATACAGTTACTACCACGCATTGGGCCCGAAACCAATGGACCCTCTCGGCTTCTTAATCACCCTTGTCCTCTGTCCAGGAGTTGCAAGTAGTTTCTGGTGTTTGTAGTATGCTGGAGGCCGTGGACAGCGCTGACCAAGGGGTGGGATGTGATGCGGTAGGCACGTGGCACGGTGTACCGGGCGCCCGTTTGGTGTCTCGGGAACCCTGCACACATCGTTCGGGGCCGTATGTGGAAACCTCAGCCGGACTCCCTGCGGATGGAACCTGAATAGGCGATAAACCTGGACTAGAGACTTGAGCGTTTAGGTAGGCTGTGGCCGACACCCTCGCTGGGCTTCCGCTTGAAGGTTGTCGAGTACATGCTGTGTAAACGGCGGTAAGTGGTGAGAGCGTGTGTGACGAAGTACACCCCTGCAGGGTTAACATCATCTATTCGAATAGCCGTGTCCGCAGTAAAGGACTTCTGGGTTGCCTATAACAGTTCATAGACAAGTGAAAGTGGATACTCTAAAATGCGCACGATAAGCGTGAGTGCTATGGATGGCGTTCTCGTAGGGAGACGGGAGTGGATCCATAGTGGAGTATTGATATGGTGAATATGTGGACTCGTGTGCGCCACCTCTAAAGAGTTACTTGCAGTCGTAGCTAGGATAGCCACCGAGTCAAAGCTGGCTTGCTGCAGTTAAACTCCACCACCCCCTTTGTTGATACCGATGCATATGTAGCTAGTTCTGATGTAAGTCTTGCTGGGTACATTTGTACTCACGTTTGCTTATTTTATGTTTTGCAGAGAGACGTCAGTCTCGCTAGTAGTTCCGTGTGGACTTCGACGTTTAGCTTGATACCTCAGCTACGATCTTGTGCCCTCGGCAGGATCTGGTAGATAGTCAGGCTTCTCAGCCTTTTTCATTTGTAGTTGTCTGTACTCAGACAAGTTAAGCTTCCGCATGTGCTTGTTGCTTGTATGCTCTGAATGTTGGGTCATGAGACCCATGTTTGTAATATCTGGCTCTTCGGAGCCTAATGAATAAATACTCTGAGTCGTAGAGTCTTGTTGTGATGCCATGTTGTATTTGCACATATCGAGCATATTGTGTGTATGATTGAAATGCTTGGTATGTGTGGGATCCGACAACCTAGTTGTGTATCCTTGGTAGCCTCTCTTATGGGGAAATGTAGTCTTGTGCTCCATGAGCCATAGTAGTCCGCTACAGCCCGGTTCACCGGAGTCCTGCTAGCCCAGCACTACTGCTCCGGAACACTTGACTGGCCGGCATGTGATTCACTTCGTTCCTGTGTCTGTCCCTTCGGGGAAATGTCACGCGGTGACATCCGGAGTCCTGCCTAGCCTGCTACAGCCCGGGTTCCCGGAGTCCTGTTAGCCCAGTGCTACAGCCCGGATTCACACGCTGCTGACCGACATGTTCGATGTTGATTCATGTATGCCTGTCCCCATACGTTAGTGCCGCTTTGGGTTCACGACTAGCCATGTCGGCCCGGGTTCTCTGTCATATGGATGCTAGCGACACTGTCATATACGTGAGCCAAAAGGCGCAAACGGTCCCGGGCCATGGTAAGGCGACACCCGTGGGACTACCGTGCGTGAGGCCGCAAAGTGATATGAGGTGTTACAGGCTAGATCGGTGTGACTTAGAATCGGGGTCCTGACAAGTGCTAAGCTAACGGAATGGGTCAAGTCAATCACGTCATTCTCCTAATGAGGTGATCCCATTAATCAAATGACAACTCATGTCTATGGCTAGGAAACATAACCATCTTTGATTAACAAGCTAGTCAAGTAGAGGTATACTAGTGACACTCTGTTTGTCTATGTATTCACACATGTATTATGTTTCCGGTTAATACAATTCTAGCATGAATAATAAACATTTATCATGATATAAGGAAATAAATAATACTTTATTATTGCCTCTAGGGCATATTTCCTTCAGAGGCATCTCAAGTGTTTCTGAAGAGCAAACAAGATCAACTTGGATATCTAATTCAAGCAACTTGAGGATTGAGAAGTGCTTGGCCACCCTGACTCAAAATCAGGAGAACTTGAAGAGGATCATTGAGACAAAGTTCTATGATCTTGATCTGAAAGTGACTGAGATACAGACAGCCGTTGAGCAACTCCAGGAAGAAGCTGAGGAGAGGAAAGGGCAGGCTACCACAAATGCCTTTCAGAGAGTGCCTAGAGGTCAGAGGTCTGCTACAGTGCCCATGGCTGACACTAGAGCTACTACATCACCACCAGCAGCCACAGCTTCAGTGCCACCTCCAGTTGCAACTCCACCAGCTCCAACAACTTCTACAGATGCATTCGTCCTTGGAGTCCTCTCAACACCACCTCCCGAAGATCAAGCCTAGAGAGACGCATAGCACTATGCATTTTCAATTTTTTTTGGTAATTTGTTGCCAAAGGGAGAGAAATGTATAGATCATAGGCTTCGAGAGAGAGTGTTTTTGCTTCTTTTGTCTCTCTTGTTATTTGGTTGATACTTTTGTCTGCTTGCTTAATACTCTATGTCTGTGTGTGAGATACTTGTATGATCATGTGTTTGATCATATTCTACCTTAATGCTTGCTTGGATGATACTATCTTTGATATCTCATATATGATCATTCACTTTGCTTGGTGATGAGTGCATGCTTTTACCTTATATCATTTTGAACGCTCCACCAAGATGTATGTGACATGGAAGAGTAACCCATGATCCTAATCGATTGTGGATTTGCATTCAAAAGCAAATTTTAAATAATGCACAAATTTAGGGGGAGCTCTTGCTTATCACATACTTCTCAAAGCGACGATGTATTTCAATCTTATTATCATTTGTCGAAGCTTTGATCTATATGTTGACATCAGGCTTTTATCTTATGTGATCAGTCTCACCAAGATTACATTATGCCCTAACCCTAATAAAATCGGTCCCACCGAGTTGACATGTTGGTCCCACCGAAAAGCCTAACGTTCACATTTTGAACTAAATCGGTCTGGCCGAGTTTTATGATTCGGTCCCACCGAGTTTGGTAAATTGTGTATAACGGTTAGATTTTGTGTGGAGGCTATAAATACCCCTCCACCCACTCTTCATTAGTGGAGAGAGCCATCAGAACGTGCCTACATTTCTAGCATACATTTTCTGAGAGAGAACCACCTACTCATGTGTTGAGACCAAGATATTCCATTCCAACCACAAGAATCTTGATCTCTAACCTTCCCCAAGTTGCTTTCCACTCAAATCATCTTTCCACCAAATCCAAATCTGTGAGAGAGAGTTGAGTGTTGGGGAGACTATCATTTGAAGCACAAGAGCAAGGAATTCATCATCAACACACCATCTATTACCTTTTGGAGAGTGGTGTCTCCTAGATTGGTTAGGTGTCACTTGGGAGCCTCCGACAAGATTGTGGAGTTGAACCAAGGAGTTTGTACGGGCAAGGAGATCGCCTACTTCATGAAGATCTATCCTAGTGAGGCAAGTCCTTCGTGGGCGATGGCCATGGTGGGATAGACAAGGTTGCTTCTTCGTGGACCCTTCGTGGGTGGAGCCCTCCGTGGACTCGCGCAGCCGTTACCCTTCGTGGGTTAAAGTCTCCATCAACGTGGATGTACGATAGCACCACCTATCGGAACCACGCCAAAAATCTCTGTGTCTATATTGCGTTTGCTCCCTTCAAACTCCTCCGTTTACCTTCATATGCAAATGTTTTATATTTCGCTGTTATACTCTTAGATTTGCATGTGTAGGTTGATTGCTTGACTTGTGCTAAGTTGCTAAAATCTGCCAAGACTTAAAATTGAGAAAATGCTAGATTTTTATTTGGTCAAGTAGTCTAATCATCCCCCCCCCCCCCCTCCCTAGACATACTTTCGATCCTACACTAGGCTCGCCGGGCCAAGCTGGATTGGCAATGTAACCAAACACGCCCTAAATTTTTTCATGCATCGGTGAGCTACTTTCATTTAAATGTTCTGCCTAAATTTGCGCACTTAGTATTGTTTCTTTGTAGGGTCACTACACTTGTCACATCAGAAGTTTTTGCTTAGATGACAGCTATGGAGCAAAATGAGTGAATCTACACTTTAAATATGTCTATATACATCCGTATATGATAGTTCATTTGAAATCTTTAAAAGACAAATATTTAAAAACGGATGGGAATACTTAATTAAAGATTGCACAAGCTATGAACTCAGCTGGTACTGAAATATGTATTCTCAGAGCAATTAACTACTTCATTAAAGATTGCACAAACTTAACTACTTAATTAAAGATTGCACAAACTATGAACTCAGCTGGAACACGCATCATACGAAACCATAACACACTCCCGTCCGATGAACAACACAAGGAATGAATGAAAACTACAAAATTTGTTGTGTGCAGAAGCTTCTTTTCTTTCTCTTTCGGGTTTCAACCAACTTATGTATGATTACAGTACGAACACACAAATGAGAGCTCCCGACCATGAACAGCAAAATAAAAAAATTACTAGAAATAAACTGTTTTTTATCAGAAAAAAAAAATTGGTGGTATGTGAAACAGTTTACTGTTTATGCTGTGTTCAGACCAATATTTTTCTTTCTCTCAGATGTTCGAACACGTTGAAAATTGGTACAGACATGCAAAAAAAACAAGTTTTTTCTAGTATTTTATTATTTTACTGTTAACTGAGATCAGATGGGCTCAGGCGCAGAAATGGATATTCGCACAAAAATATCATGCTATGCATCTGAGCATCTGAATAATACAGATACAACAAGCTTACAGGGTGGAAATATACACTATACTATACACACCAACAATACCTTCAGTTCCCATTCTATCAATTCGATTAGTTTGGGAACTATTTGGAGAGCGGCAGTACTAACACGATTAAGCTGGGAAAGCAACTGATTGGTGTGAGATTTGGCATGCGCCAATATTTGAGTTACGTATCTTTATGCAACCCAAGAGGATCTGCAGGCGACCGGTATAAGAGAACTAGCCTACTTCTGCATAACATGGTCACTGTGCCCCGATCTTCGAAAATATCCCTGAGAAATTGGGCAGCTTATCAACATGCTTTAGTGCTCGCTCTGCAATTTGCCTTGTCCTAAAGTCACCATGCCTGAAAGCTTCAACCAAGGCTGTACTGACATTTTGGTTTCCCGAGATCTCATAAGCTATTTCATCCGTCCTAAGGATCCTTTCTACGGCCCACACCGCTCTCTGCCTCAGCGCTTCAGTCCGATTCTCACACAACACATCAAGAATTGGTTTGACGCCCTCTGCGTCGCACAGGACCATCACACCTTGATCAATGTCCACTCCATCGTCTAATAATGTGGACAGTGCTGTTAGAGAGGCTTCAACAACTTTCTCATTGTTGTGATCCAAGCAAGCAACCAACTTCTCCACCACCTTCCCTTCCAAGAGACAGAAGCTTTCCCTTGACGAACATATTCCATGATGAACTCTACAGACACCAGTTTCTACAGACTTCTGACTGAGGCATGGAAATATTGAAAAACACAATCCCGCGTTGGGAGGTGGCAGAATCTTCGTTAGATGCTTTGACTGGCCAGATAGATTTCCTAGTGCGGTGGCAGAGACAATCTGGACAGTGTCAAGACCATTCATCTGAAGCAGATCACTAAATAGTGCAGTGAGATTGTATTCACGAGCAACAGCAATGATATCTGGATCATCCTCCAAGATAAATGTGATCCGGGAGACAATCCTAACTAGACCTTCAAGAAAAGGGTTGACGAAACGCCCCCCACGACTCTCCCCTTGTCTGATCATTATCACTTTGGATATTATTGTGGTGAAAGCCCCATCTTCAACAAGACGTCTGGTTAGCACCGAATCCTGCAGAGGAAGATCAGCTACCAGACCAGCAGCTGGTGCTTGCTCTTCAGAAATACCATTGTTGTCGGCAATGACTCTAATCAAGCTGCTGAGTTGACTAAAATTTCCACGAAAAGCTTCAGCCAGTTCTTGACCCATACATGGTGATATGTTATTCAAGAGCTTGATGGAAGCCATGCGAACCTCTCTTTGAGGTGCTTCAACAAACTGAATTAAACTGACAGTAGCCCCTGAGCTTTTGATGGCATCAACTATGCCTTGGACAGTTGTAGAAGAACTAGTTAAACCAACAAGCACCTGGAGTAACTTACACTCAGTTGCAGGTCCTGTATTGCTGATGAGATGAAGCAGATTGTGAACAATTTCTTCAGATACCAGTGTCTGCCTGTTGTGGTCAAGTGGAATGGACTGAAAATTTGCACCTGATGCCACAACATTTGCAAGAATTGTTGCTGATACCTCCTTCAACTTCATTGGAAGCTGATTACTGCCAACTGTAAAGAGGTCTGCTATGAGAGGTGGGAGAATACCTGCTTCAATTAGTATCTTCGCACTGACGTCGTAAGATGAAATTTGATTCAGTGCCTTCAGAGCTGCTTCTCTAGCCTCCCTATTCCCACTTTTCATGATATTGACTAGTGCGGAGCCTGCTGTTTGTGCCACAAAGACCTTCACATCGTTGGTTAAAACAAGCTCCCCGACATAAGCAGCCATAGATAATTGTGTATCAGCTGAACCTACAAATGCACACAAGAAGGAACTAAGCCCTGAGTACAAAGAAAGAACATTGGAAAATGAATATCAGTCATAACACATTTCTACCGTTCCAGTGACACAATTTTTATACAGTGCACGTGCTAACTAGAAGATACCCATAGTAAGAAAAATCTAATACTTAAGTGAACATATACCAACTGAACCTTGCACATAATAGTTAACCCAATCAACATGAACTGCCCCAACATATTGATGTTAGAGGGGGAATTCTTATCCATGCACTGAAGTAATACCACAGTGACAAAGCTATATACAAGTGAACTGAAATAATCTATTCGAAATAGTTCATCTTAGGCATGCAGCAATCCCATGATTAATTACCTTCATCTTGAAATAAATTTGAATTCTGCAGCTAGGCAGCTGGGTAATGCACCACATCCTAATGTACATAATTACTCTCTTTTTATCTTATGAGTCTAGTTCCTAGTATGTTATAATTTTCTGCTTTATGTATTTGACGAAGTATTTTTATAACTATGGTAACAAAAAGTGGTGAGAAACGACTATTCAATATGGGTGGTGAGATAAAAGAGCAATAAAACAGGAATACAGGAAAGCAAAACACAGATGAGAAGCAAATTAATGAGAATATCGCTAGGGGGTAGCACATATCACTGTCATTCAGTAGTTTAATGGCAATGGCAACATACACGACCTCTGCCTTTTTTCAAGATAAGGAAATTGTATAAATAATACCTTCAAGAAGAAGCCTAAGAAGCGGTTGCAGTCTACCGTTTTCCGCCATCTGTCTAACATTTTTTTCACAGCTCTCCAAATTCACAAGTGTCTTATCAGCCCTATCAACTGTAAACAGGTTTTCTATTTTACTACTTGACAAGCCAACAAGTATAAGTATGGCCCCAGGAACGCTCCCAATTTTTTCTGAAAGAGGTTTATATTGTGAAAGTTCATATAACAGAGATGCAGCCTGTTCTTTCTCTTGGACGTGGCCATGAGATAAGAACTTCACTATTGTGCGAATATTGTCCCCGGCAGCAATCTCATCCTGTGAAAAAAATTCTGGGATATTAGAAACACAAGATTGGTGACAAATTTAAAACTATGGAAAGTAGATTCATAAAAAAAAGCACCTTGTTATCATTGTCATCTTTAGCTACAAAGCAAAGACTTTCCAATGCCTTTTGCCGTACTTTTGTACTGCTATTCTTCAACAGCTCGGAAATTAAGCTTATCAAGCCAAGCTTCCTCACTACATGTCTGCTGGATCTACTTCTCTGACATATCTCCACAACATATTCAAGTGCTTGCAAAGTATCATGTTCTGAATTCTCGGAAGTTAAGGATTTACAGGCTACATCAAGTTTAGCTGCCTCATTCCTATGCATCCATTCATCAATAGTGTTTCTCAGAGCAATGCTTGGATTCAACTCAGTGCTGCTGAGCTCCTTCCTAGTAATAGGGCAGACAAGGCTCCTTCCACTGCTATCAGATTCCTTGAACCACTTCAAAATGGCTTCCCGTTCAAATGTAGCACCACTCTCTAAAGTGACAGGATCCCGCATAATTTGTTTTGTGAGTGGACAAAGAAATGATTCATAAATAGGCTCAACGCGCAAGCTGTCAGTGGACGAATCATAATGACCATCTTGAACGTCTGCCATCACACCACGGCACTGCATACAAATTCAGAGGGAAGAAATCAGAGATATATATATATAGTAGGTTCATAAGAGACAGGCCAGCAATGAAAGACATGCAACAATTGGAAAGGATTACTACGAGCGTGCAAAAGATATTGAGATCGTCACCCTAAAGCCAGGAAATGTCAGACATACTCAAAAGTTGCTGCAAAACATTCGATATTAGGTATATATATTTCTCATGTGAATATATCGCACTTAGAACCCCAAGTTCAATAATCATTTTTCTATACTAGTAAGAAATCCAACCAAACCTACTACTAACACCGATTACATATACCTAAATTGGCATCACTTCCATCACATATCAATGCTAGTGGGACGGATTTTACCTCAAATCCACGAGTAATAGGAAAGTGAAGCGCACTTAGTGGAGGCAGCGGCCGGGGAGCACCTGCTGAGAGCAGTATTGTTAAAGCGGGGATTAGCAGGAGGTAGCGACGAGGGATGTTCACAGGACCACCGAAGACAGGGCGCGTACCTCGGAGAGGAATTAGTCGCTCCACGGAGAGCAAATACGACCGGCCACAGCAATTCACACGACTGCGGCGGCACTACCCAGCCATGGCGGTGGCGAGGAGAACCAGATCGATATGGCGGAGGGGTCGGGGTGGAAGATCTGCCGGGGGGAGAAACTACGAGACGGCGGAGGCGGACCAGTGAGGCGGAGGGCGAGACCCGGAAGGGTAGGGGAGAGGGGAGCGGAAGGGAGATACTTCTCGGCGACGGGTGCTACTTGCTAGTCAGCTAGCCGGCTGCGAGTGGGTAAGCGAAGCCGCACAGGAGGGCGCCGTATCAACCGCTCGTTTCTATGCAACGCCTTCTATTTCTAGCTATGGACTGTGCAAAGCGGGGTGGGTTTGCGGGGTTCGGGCCTGATGAATCGGATTCAGACCGATAAGACTAGTATTAGTGGGGAGTAACTTACAGACTACTAATATGTTACTAATCTACTTCCTCCGTAATCTAATATAAGAGCGTTTAGATTACTACTAAACGTTTTTATATTAGTTTACAGAGGGAGTATGTTATTACCTTTATAGTCGGAAGTAACATATACTGCATATGGTATAATGCAACACTTCATTTATTAGGTTATAGATTCATTTTGTCTTGGTACTCTCTCCTTTCCAGTTTATAGGGCTCAATTCAAAAATCTCACCAACCAAGGTAGATGGTGAGTGGTGAAATACTTTTTGTAATTTGCGAAAGTACGCAATTAATGCTCTTGTTTTCCTTAAAAAATTATGTTTACCAATGTATTAATTGCAATGCATGCATGCATAAAGTACATGCATTGGTCAATTTTCTCTTAATACTTGCATTCAATTATTTAATGCACCTTGGAATCTGAACTTGTAATGGGGAACAACCAAATTGAGCCTTATAAAATGAAAAAACTAAGATTTTGAGATAAGCCCTATAAACCAGAAAGAAGGGAGTATATGTGATGCTACTCATACTATGAGTAACTAGTTATGTTGCCGCATGTCTCTCTTTCTTCATTAATTACTTGTCACGTCATCTATTTTATATAGATATGCGTGATGTTACCATCTATGTTACTCTCACTGTGGCTAATCTAATCTTCGTAAGACTGGTGACATCTCAGGTTCACCTTGTTTATCATCTTCTCCTCATGATAAATCTCAGCTATCAAATGAAGCTTCTACATAAAAGATCTATTTAGGTCACATGACAAGGAGCGGTGCCAGACAAATAAAACAAGAGGTGAATATTGGGATTATGTGTCCTACAACTATATTCAAATTACTTAGAATTGTTAATATTTGAAATACCTTATTATGGAATTATACATGTATTTATACATAAAATTGCTTTACATGTTTAGCATGGAATTGTTACTTATTGAAATGTACTTAAGTAATATATTCTTAAGGAAGCTGGTCGATTATCAATGGAATACAATATATTATTTATATTTGGAAAGACTACTTGGGTACACCGATGGTTGGAAGGAGCTAGATCGTATAGTTAGATTACAACCCTAATGTTGATCTACGTAATTAGAGGAATTTACACTCTATTATGGCGCGTTGCTCACAGGCGCGTGCTCTAGGGACATAATGAGTACAATCCTTTAATAGACAAATATGATCGTGGTTGATAATTTGATTTGGACTCTATCTCGAAAGCTAGTTGTAACGACTAGGAATCTTATCTGTATAAGAAGTGGACTCTTTGAAAATACTATATAAGACGGTCTCTATCTCCTAGCCAGATATGCGAATTGTGAGCGCCACCACGGATAAGAACAGAGAAATAGGGGTAGACCACAAACCCTGAATTTCTAACATTGGTATCAGAGCAAGGGTCGACAGTAGTCACTTAAACCCAATCCGCTGCGTACTTTGCCGCCGGTGGTCGCCGTGATCCTCTCGCCTGTGATTTTCTGTGTGCCCCCGCCTGGAGTGTCAACTCCATTGACTAGACAGCTTCCCCTCCTATTTGAAATGTTTTGCGCTACAATCGGTGCGTCCGTCGAGGAGGAAAATCAAGTGGCTGGAGTAGTACTATTGTTGCTTGCGCGTGGACGATGGAATACTTCACGCCATCTTCTGTTGTTGCTTGCTCGCGGATCCATTACGCACGGGAACTTAAGGCAATCTCTGCGCTGTTGGTTCCTTGTGTGAAGGCAAGAAAATCAACTGGAAGAACTTCCTCACGTGAAGAACAAACCAACGTGGTGTAGTATTTTGTACAAGCAATTGATTTGCACGTGTCTCGAGATCTTATCGTTTCATCAATCACTTGCTACTTCTACTGACAGCGAGACCGTGATGGAAGAAGGCCGCTGTCTGGAATTCGAAGTTTGTCGCTTCGTCGGAGCTCTCTCTCTTGCAGGGCATGCGTACCTACCAAATTCTTCCCCAACTATGTTGAAAATCTCGCCCATGTGCTCCCGCTGCATTGATGTGTGTGGATCAAGGAAGGAGTGCACCCGTGCAGGAAAGAGAATCACATACTTGAAGGTTCCTTATTTATTTATGGAAATTTTCATGGCATCGGCTGTTCCCGTGATCACATCTTCTGATCGGTAAACTTTTCTTGAATGGCATCAAAAATATGTTTTTTGAATTTCTTGGAACCTACCGATTTAGCAAATATTATCACGGTTTGGAAAATAGAGAATTACAGTTTTATTTTTTACAGAGAAAATTGATTACATTATTGACAAGAACAAACCGAAAGTGCTAAATTAAAGTGCCACTGTTGAGGAAAGTGAAGGAAATATGCCCTAGAGACAATAATAAAGTTGTTATTTATATTTCCTTATATCATGATAAATGTTTATTATTCATGCTAGAATTTTATTAAATGGAAACTTAGTACATGTGTGAATACATAGACAAAACAGAGTGTCCCTAGTATGCCTCTACTTAACTAGCTCGTTAATCAAAGATGGTTAAGTTTCCTAATCATAGACATGTGTTGTCATTTGATGAACGGGATCACATCATTAGAGAATGATGTGATGGACAAGACCCATCCGTTAGCTTAGCATAATGATCGTTAAGTTTTATTGCTATTGCTTTCTTCATGACTTATACATATTCCTCTGACTATGAGATTATGCAACTCCCGAATACCGGAGAAACACCTTGTGTGCTATCAAACGTCACAACGTAACTGGGTGATTATAGAGATGCTCTACAGGTGTCTCCGAAGGTGTTTGTTGGGTTGGCATAGATCAAGATTAGGATTTGTCACTCCGAGTATCAGAGAGGTATCTCTAGGCCCTCTTGGTAATGCACATCACTATAAGCCTTGCAAGCAATGTGACCAATGAGTTAGTTACGGGAAGATGCATTACAGAACGAGTAAAGAGACTTGCCGGTAATGAGATTGAACTAGGTATGATGGTACCGACGATCGAATCTCGGGCAAGTAACATACCGATGACAAAGGGAATTACGTATGTTGTTATTGCGGTTTGACCGATAAAGATCTTCGCAGAATATGTAGGAACCAATATGAGCATCCAGGTTCCACTGTTGGTTATTGACTGGAGATGTGTCTCGGTCATGTCTACATAGTTCTCGAACCCGTAGGGTCCGCACGCTTAACGTTTGATGACGATTTGTATTATGAGTTATGTGTTTTGGTGACCGAAGTTTGTTCGGAGTCCCGGATGAGATCATGGACATGACGAGGAGTCTCGAAACGGTCCAGAGGTAAAGATTCATATATTAGAAGGTAGTATTCGGACATCGGAATGGTTTCGAGTGGTTCGGGTATTTTACCGGAGTACCGAGGGGTTACCGGAACCCCTAGGGGAAGTATTGGGCCTACATGGGCCTTAGTGGAGAGAGAGGAGGGCCGCAAGGGGTGGCCCCCCCCATGGCAGTCCAAATTGAACTAGGGGAGGGGGCGGCGGGCGAATCCTACTAGGAGTGGAGTCCTAGTAGGACTCCCCCCCATGGCGCGTGCCTCCTGGCCGGTCGCCTCCTCCTCCCCTCCTTTATATACGGGGGCAGAGGCACCCCATAGCACATCAATTGTTCTCTTAGCCGTGTGCGGTGCCCCCCTCCACAGTTCACTCCTCCGGTCATAGCATCGTAGTGCTTAGGCGAAGCCCTGCGCGGATCACATCACCGTCACCGTCACCATGCCGTCGTGCTGACGGAACTCTCCCTCGACCCTCTGCTGGATCAAGAGTTCGAGGGATGTCATCGAGCTGAACGTGTGCTGAACTCGGAGGTGCCGTACGTTCGGTACTAAGATCGGTTGGATCGTGAAGACGTTCGACTACATCAACCGCGCTAAACTAACGCTTCCGCTTTCGGACTATGAGGGTACGTGGACACACTCTCCCCCTCTCATTGCTATGCATCTCCTAGATAGATCTTGCGTGATCGTAGGAAATTTTTTGAAATTGCATGCTACGTTCCCCAACAGTGGCATCAAAGCCAGGTCTATGCGTAGATGATATGCACGAGTAGAACACAAAGAGTTGTGGGCGATAATAGTCATACTGCTTACCACCAACGTCTTATTTTGATTCAGCGGTATTGTTGGATGAAGCGGCCTGGACCAACATTACATGACCACGTTCATAAGACCGGTTCTACCGACGTGCTTTTGCACACAGGTGGCTGGCGGGTGTCTGTTTCTCCAACTTTAGTTGAATCGAATTTGACTACGGCTAGTCCTTGTTGAAGGTTAAAACAGCACACTTGACGAAAAATCATTGTGGTTTTGATGCGTAGGTAAGAACGGTTCTTGCTAGAAGCCTGTAGAAGCCACGTAAAACTTGCAACAACAAAGTAGAGGACGTCTAACTTGTTTTTGCAGGGCATGTTGTGATGTGATATGGTCAAGACGTGATGAGATATAAATTGTTGTATGAGATGATCATGTTTTGTAATAGTTATCGGCAACTGGCAGGAGCCTTATGGTTGTCGCTTTATTGTATGAAATGCAATCGCCATGTAATTGCTTTACTTTATTACTAAGCGGTAGCGATAGTCGTAGAAGCAATAGTTGGCGAGACGACAACGACGCTACGATGGAGATCAATGTGTCAAGCCGGTGAGGATGGAAATCATGACGGTGCTTTGGAGATGGAGATCAAAGGCACAAGATGATGATGGCCATATCATGTCACATATTTTGATTGCATGTGATGTTTATTTTTTATGCATCTTGTTTTGCTTAGTACGGCAGTAGCATTATAAGATGATCCCTTACTAAATTTCAAGGTATAAGTGTTCTCCCTGAGTATGCATCGTTGCTACAGTTCGTCCTGCCAAGACACCACGTGATGATCGGGTATGATAAGCTCTACGTTCACATACAACGGGTGCAAGCCAGTTTTGCACGTGCAGAGTACTCGGGTTAAACTTGACAAGCCTAGCATATGCAGATATGGCCTCGGAACACTGAGACCGAAAGGTCGAACGTGAATCATATAGTAGATATGATCAACATAGAGATTTTCACCATCAAAAACTACTCCATCTCACGTGATGATTGGACATGGTTTAGTTGATATGGATCACGTGATCATTTAGATGACTAGAGGGGTGTCTATCTAAGTGGGAGTTCTTAAGTAATATGATTAATTGAACTTAAATTTATCATGAACTTTGTCCTGATAGTTTTTGCATATCTATGTTGTTGTAGATCAATGGCCCGTGCTACCGTTCCCTTGACTTTTAATGTGTTCTTAGAGAAAGCTAAGTTGAAGGTAGCAACTACACGGACTGGGTCCGTAACTTGAGGATTATCCTCATTGCTGCACAGAAGAATTACGTCCTGGAAGCACCGCTAGGTGCAAGACCCGCTGCAGGAGCAACTCCGACGTTATGAACGTCTGGCAGACTAAAGCTAATGACTACTCGATAGTTCAGTGTGCCATGGTTTACGGCTTAGAATCGGGACTTCAAAGACGTTTCGAACGTCATGGAGCATATGAGATGTTCCAAGAGTTAAAGTTAATATTTCAAGCAAATGCCCGAGTTGAGAGATATGAAGTCTCCAACAAGTTCTATAGCTGCAAGATGGAGGAGAACAGTTCTGTCAGTGAACATATACTCAGAATGTCTGGGTACCATAACCACTTGACTCAGCTGGGAGTTAATATTCCCGATGATAGTGTCATTGACAGAGTTCTTCAATCACCGCCACCAAGCTATAAAGGCTTCGTGATGAACTATAATATGCAAGGGATGGAAAAGACAATTCCCGAGCTCTTCACGATGCTAAAGGCTGCGGAGGTAGAAATCAAGGAGCATCAAGTGTTGATGGTTAACAAGACCACTAGTTTTAAGAAAAAGGGCAAAGGGAAGAAGGGAAGCTTCAAGAAGAATAGCAAGCAAGTTGCTGCTCAAGGGAAGAAACCCAAGTCTGGATCTAAGCCTGAAACTGAGTGCTTCTACTGCAAAGGGACTGGTCACTGGAAGCGGAACTGCCCCAAGTATTTGGCGGATAAGAAGGATGGCAAATTGAAAGGTATATTTGATATACATGTTATTGATGTGTACCTTACTAATGCTCGTAGTAGCGCCTAGGTATTTGATACTGGTTCTGTTGCTCATATTTGCAACTCGAAACAGGGGCTACGGATTAAACAAAGATTGGCTAAGGACGAGGTGACGATGCGCGTCGGAAATGGTTCCATGGTCGATGTGATCGCCGTCGGCACGCTACCTCTACATCTACCTTCGGGGTTAGTTTTAGACCTAAATAATTGTTATTTGGTGCCAGTGTTGAGCATGAACATTATATCTGGATCTTGTTTGATGCGAGACGGTTATTCATTTAAATCAGAGAATAATGGTTGTTATATTTATATGAGTAATATCTTTTATGGTCATGCACCCTTGATGAGTGGTCTATTTTTGTTGAATCTCGATCGTAGTGATACACATATTCATAATATTAAAGCCAAAAGATGCAAAGTTAATAATGATAGTGCAACTTATTTGTGGCACTGCCGTTTAGGTCATATTGGTGTAAAGTGCATGAAGAAACTCCATGCTGATGGACTTTTGGAATCACTTGATTATGAATCACTTGATGCTTGCGAGCCATGCCTCATGGGCAAGATGACTAAGACTCTGTTGTCCGGAACAATGGAGCGAGCCACTGACTTATTGGAAATAATACATACTGATGTATGCGGTCCGATGAGTGTTGAGGCTCGCGGCGGGTATCGTTATTTTCTGACCTTCACAAATGATTTGAGCAGATATGGGTATATCTACTTAATGAAACATAAGTCTGAAACATTTGAAAAGTTCAAACAATTTCAGAGTGAAGTGGAAAATCATCGTAACAAGAAAATAAAGTTTCTACGATCTGATCGTGGAGGTGAATATTTGAGTTACGAGTTTGGTCTTCATTTGAAACAATGTGGAATAGTTTCGCAACTCACGCCACCTGGAACACCACAGCGTAATGGTGTGTCCGAACGTCGTAACCGTACTTTATTAGATATGGTGCGATCTATGATGTCTCTTACCGATTTACGACTATCGTTTTGGGGTTATGCTTTAGAGACGGTTGCATTCACGTTAAATAGGGCACCATCTAAATCTGTTGAGACGACACCATATGAGTTGTGGTTTAACAAGAAACCTTAGCTGTCGTTTCTTAAAGTTTGGGGCTGTGATGCTTATGTGAAAAAGCTTCAACCTGATAAGCTCGAACCCAAGTCGGAGAAATGTGTCTTCATAGGATACCCAAAAGAAACTGTTGGGTACACCTTCTATCACAGACCCAAAGGCAAGATATTTGTTGCTAAGAATGGATCATTTCTAGAGAAGGAGTTTCTCTCGAAAGAAGTGAGTGGGAGGAAAGTATAACTTGACGAGGTAGTTGTACCTTCTCCCGAATTGGAAAGTAGTTCATCACAGAAATCAGTTCCAGTGATGCCTACACCAATTAGTGAGGAAGTTAATGATGATGATCATGAAACTTCAGATCAAGTTACTACTGAACCTCGTAGGTCAACCAGAGTACGTTCCGCACCAGAGTGGTATGGCAATCCTATTCTGGAAGTCATGTTACTCGACCATGACAAACCTACGAACTATGAGGAAGCGATAATGAGCCCAGATTCCGCGAAATGGCTTGAGGCCATGAAATCTGAGATGGGATACATGTATGAGAACAAAGTGTGGACTTTGTTGACTTGCCCGACGATCGGCAAGCCATATAGAATAAATGGGTCTTCAAGAAGAAGACTGACGCTGACGGTAATGTTACTGTCTACAAAGCTCAACTTGTTGCAAAAGGTTTTCGACAAGTTCAAGGGGTTGACTACGATGAGACCTTCTCACCCGGTAGCGATGCTTAAGTCTGTCCGAATCATGTTAGAAATTGCCGCATTTTATGATTATGAAATTTGGCAAATGGATGTCAAAACTGCATTCCTTAATGGATTTCTTAAAGAAGAGTTGTATATGATGCAACCAGAAGGTTTTGTCGATCCTAAAGGTGCTAACAAAGCGCGCAAGCTCCAGCGATCCATTTATGGACTGGTGCAAGCATCTCGGAGTTGGAATATAGGCTTTGATAGTGTGATCAAAGCATATGGTTTTATACAGACTTTTGGAGAAGCCTGTATTTACAAGAAGTGAGTGGGAGCTCTGTAGCATTTCTGATATTATATGTGGATGGCATATTATTGATTGGAAATAATACAGAATTTCTGGATAGCATAAAAGGATACTTGAATAAGAATTTTTCAATGAAAGACCTCGGTGAAGCTGCTTATATATTAGGCATCAAGCTCTATATAGATAGATCAAGACACTTAATTGGACTTTCACAAAGCACATACCTTGATAAAGTTTTGAAGAAGTTCAAAATGGATCAGTCAAAGAAAGGGTTCTTGCCTGTGTTACAAGGTGTGAAATTGAGTCAGACTCAATGCCCGACCACCGCAGAAGATAGAGAGAAAATAAAAGTCATTCCCTATGCCTCAGCCATAGGTTGTATCATGTACGCAATGTTGTGTACCAGACCTGATGTGTGCCTTGCTATAAGTTTAGCAGGGAGGTACCAAAGTAATCCAGGAGTGGATCACTGGACAGCGGTCATGAACATCCGGAAATACCTGAAAAGTACTAAGGATATGTTTCTCGTTTATGGAGGTGACAAGGAGCTTGTCGTAAATGGTTACGTCGATGCAAGCTTTGACACTGATCCAGATGACTCAAAGTTAGAAACCGGTTACGTATTTATATTGAATGGTGGAGCTGTAAGTTGGTGCAGTTCCAAGCAGAGCGTCGTGGCGAGATCTACGTGTGAAGCGGAGTACATAGTTGCTTCGGAAGCAGCAAATGAAGGAGTCTAGATGAAGGAGTTCATATCCCATCTAGGTGTAATACCTAGTGCATCGGGTCCAATGAAAATCTTTTGTGACAATACTGGAGCAATTGCCTTGGTGAAGGAATCCAGATTTCACAAGAGAACCAAACACATCAAGAGATGCTTCAACTCCATCCGCGATCAAGTCAAGGAGGGAGACATACAGATTTGCAAGATACATACGGATCTAAATGTTGCAGACCCGTTGACTAAGCCTCTTCCACGAGCAAAACATGATCAGCACCAAGACTCCATGGGTGTTAGAATCATTACTATGTAATCTAGATTATTAACTCTAGTGCAAGTGGGAGACTGAAGGAAATATGCCCTAGAGGCAATAATAAAGTTGTTATTTATATTTCCTTATATCATGGTAAATGTTTATTATTCATGCTAGAATTGTATTAAACGAAAACTTAGTACATGTGTGAATACATGGACAAAACAGAGTGTCCCTAGTATGCCTCTACTTGACTAGCTCGTTAATCAAAGATGGTTAAGTTTCCTAACCATAGACATGTGTTGTCATTTGATGAACGGGATCACATCATTAGAGAATGATGTGATGGACAAGACCCATCCGTTAGCTTAGCATAATGATCATTAAGTTTTATTGCTATTGCTTTCTTCATGACTTATACATATTCCTCTGACTATGAGATTATGCAACTCCCGAATACCGGAGGAACACCTAGTGTGCTATCAAACGTCACAACGTAACTGGGTGATTATAAAGATGATGTACAGGTGTCTCTGAAGGTGTTTGTTGGGTTGTCATAGATCAAGATTAGGATTTGTCACTCCGAGTATCAGAGAGGTATCTCTGGGTCCTCTCGGTAATGCACATCACTATAAGCCTTGTAAGCAATGTGACTAATGAGTTAGTTACGGGATGATGCATTATGGAACGAGTAAAGAGACTTGCAGGTAACGAGATTGAACTAGGTATGATGATACCGACGATCGAATCTCGGGCAAGTAACATACCGATGACAAAGGGAATAACGTATGTTGTTATTGCGGTTTGACCGATAAAGATCTTCGTAGAATATGTAGGTACCAATATGAGCATCTAGGTTCCGCTGTTGGTTATTGACCGGAGATGTGTCTCGGTCAGGTCTACATAGTTCTCGAACACGTAGGGTCCGCACGCTTAACGTTCGATGAGGATTTGTATTATGAGTTATGTGTTTTGGTGACCGAAGTTTGTTCGGAGTCCCGGATGAGATCACGAACATGACGAGGAGTCTTGAAATGGTCGAGAGGTAAAGATTCATATATTGGAAGGTAGTATTCAGACATTGGAATGGTTTTGAGTGGTTCGGGCATTTTACCGGAGTACCGAGGGGTTACCGGAACCCCCAGGGAAAGTATTGAACCTACATGGGCTTAGTGGAGAGAGAGGAGGGCCGCAAGGGGTGGCCGCCCCCCCATGGCAGTCCAAATTGGACTAGGGGAGGGGGCGGCTCCCCCCTTTCCCTCTCCCTCTGCCACTCCTTCCTTTTCCCCTCCGGTGAAGAAAGGAAGGGGGGGCGAATCCTACTAGGAGTGGAGTCCTAGTAGGACTCCCCCCATGGCGCGCGCCTCTTGGTCGGCCTCCTCCTCATCCCCTCCTTTATACGGGGGCAGGGGGCACCCCATAGCACATCAATTGTTCTCTTTGCCGTGTGCGGTGCCCCCCTTCATAGTTTACTCCTCCGGTTATAGCGTTGTAGTGCTGAGGCAAAGCCCTGCGCGGATCACATCACCATCACCGTCACCACGCCATCGTGCTGATGAAACTCTCCCTCGACCCTCTGCTGGATCAAGGGTTCGAGGGACGTCAACAAGCTAAACGTGTGCTGAACTCGGAGGTGCCATACGTTCGGTACTAAGATCGGTTCGATCGTGAAGACGTTTGACAACATCAACCGCGTTAAACTAACGCTTCCGCTTTCGGTCTACAAGGGTACGTGGACACACTCTCCCCCTCTCGTTGCTATGCATCTCCTAGATAGATCTTGCGTGATCGTAGGAATTTTTTTGAAATTGCATGCTACGTTCCCCAACAGAAAGGATATGTTGAGTAATATGGACTTGGATTATGGATATTAAATGCCTTAAGTTTATGTCCGAGTCATTCTATTTTTCTTTGGCTGTTGTATATTGGAGACTTCGAGTGAATATATTGCATGTAAATTTATGTCCAGTCTGAACACCATTTTTTTGGGTGGAATATCTCTCTAGAAATATAGATTCTTGGCTATTGTTTTTTCCGAGATAAAAGCCATAATTTTCCTAAAAATTGTTGAAATAATTTTATATACACTTGTCACCATGAGTGGTCATCGAATCTATGCAATATGGGATACTATATATATATATCTATATCTATATCTATACCTATTAATAAAGGGGTAATCACTTCTTACCACCGTAATTTCGTCCATGTTTTCGTCCGTCCGTATATACCTTATATTATCGATCGATCGTCCGTCTGCCGTGTTGGCTAGCGCCAGAATTTCCTACATGGGCCACGACGCACTACAGGTCCGCTCCAGGACCATTGAATAGATCTGCCCATCCTAACTACGCGCTGCAGCGGCGGCCCGGAAAAAAAGTGGAAAAACAAATCGTGTCGGAGGGTTGAACTCCCGACTGGAGGTCCAGGAGAAAACGACTCATCCAACCAAGCTAGCCAAAGGCTGTGATTATAATACCACCTCGTGTCTTAATATCATATACCACCAATTTATATATGTGTATGATTTAAAATCAATAAGCCAACTCAAGAAGTGGCTCCCGGAATATGAGCTGGAAGGAAAGGGAAGGAAATAAAAGGAGCAAATTCGGCTCTTATATTAAGCAGAAAGGAAATAAATTATATGAGGAAGAATAAAGCAGAAATTCGGCTCTAATAAAGCAGAAAGGAAATCAGTGGGAAGGAAAGAGAAGGAAAGAGAGGGAGTAAAATTCGCTCCTCTATATGAGGAATATAAAGGAATGGAATTATGAGGAATTATAAAGCAAGGAGTAAATTTGGCTCTTATAACGCAGAAAGGAAAGAAACATAAATTTTGATTTGCACCATTATGAGTGGGAAGGAAACATAAATTTATATATGTGTATGATTTAAAATCAATAAGCCAACTCAAGAAGTGGCTCCCGGAATATGAGCTGGAAGGAAAGGGAAGGAAATAAAAGGAGCAAATTCGGCTCTTATATTAAGCAGAAAGGAAATAAATTATATGAGGAAGAATAAAGCAGAAAGGAAATCAGCGGGAAGGAAAGAGAAGGAAAGAGAGGGAGTAAAATTCGCTCCTCTATATGAGGAATATAAAGGAATGGAATTATGAGGAATTATAAAGCAAGGAGTAAATTTGGCTCTTATAACGCAGAAAGGAAAGAAACATAAATTTTGATTTGCACCATTATGAGTGGGAAGGAACAATGTTGTTGTTGTCGTGAATGTGCCGAGACGGGGACCAATTAAAATAAATGAGCATCATCGGTTGCACTTGCAACATATTCTAAGGCTCTTCTCATATTCACATACAAAAAGGTTGCCTCGCACCTTCATATTTTTGATAATGTTGTTTTGAATCTCCTAACGTTATGCTTGGCCACGTTTATATTACATCCAATGTTATGTGTACTCATTTGATCTAAGGATATCTATAATAACTTTAATATCCAGGTTCTTTGTCATGAATGAATCGATGAACCGGCGGTCCAACCGGTGACAGCCGCAACAGTTCAGTTTCCCGTTCGGTTTTTAAAAACTTCGATGGCCATGGAGGAAGAAGGTGGACGGTTCAACATCCTATAAATCTGTTTGCATTTAATTTTTAAAAAAATTCTAAAAGAACTTTTGGATTGGTTATTAATGTTTTAAAAAGTATACAACAATTTCACAGTCTACATATCCCACCCAGAGCACATACACCACTCCTCTTCCACCCGGTGATAGTATAAGTCGAAGGAGACGCCATCGAAGGACATGGCTATGACTTTCTATACTACATGGTACGGACACCAACAATCCATTTTTTTAAATGCAGACACAGAGAGTGTTGTTTTTAAGAGAAAGACTACTTCAAATTGTTTTTGGTCTAAAAAAATGTTCACCATTTTTATATTCAATATTTCCATAAAAGGTATCAAAATGTTTTAAAAATGGATGCATTTAAACATGTTCTAAAGTTTTTTAAAAATCTCAATTGTTTTTAAAAAGCATGTGTTAAAAAAGGTAAATCTTAAAGAAAACATTTTCATAAAAATTATCAGAATTTTTAAAAATGTTATTTAAAAAAAATAAAATGTTCACGTTTTCTCAAAAAGTAAAAAAGGTCAAACCAACTGACAAACTATTCCATGCACAACTACTCTTTCATCATACGAAGGCTGTTAAGCTGGCTTCTTCACATCCACACATCATGCTCCAAAAAGAGATAATCATAATGGAATATAACAAATGTTGCGTAATGGCACAAACAAAGCAGATTTTTGCGACTTTTTAGCCCGTTGCAACGCACGAGCATTTGTACTAGTTTGTTCTATGGAGGAAGACAAAAAACTCTTTGAGGGAACGATCTAGTCAATTATGGTTGACTACACCTTGAAGAGGAAGATACAATATTTCAAATAGAATTGGCTAAGAGGAAGTGTCTTTTATGGAACATCACTTATTTATGGAGGAAGGTAGAAACCACTCTGTGGACAAGGAAAATTGCTCTTTATCTGTCGGTATGTTTAATGATAATATTTGGACTATATTTATTTATTTGGGGCTATTTTTTCAAGTAGTTGGATTGTGGCCATGTCTTATTGCTGGAATACTATAGCAATTTTATTGACATACAAACAGTTTTAAAGGAAATTATAATTTTTATGTGTTTTGTCATTGTTGTTAAATCTTCTACACTTTCAAATTGGAAATTTTGCCATGAAACTCCCTTGTGGAGGAAAACTATTACTGTTATAGGACATCTGTGCAACTTCAGTGAGAAGGGATTTGATTTATTGTTTTACCTTGGAATCTAGTGACTATGCTATACTATTTGGAAAAGGAGGAGTGGAAATATTACTCAACAGTAAAATTAGTGTATTATTGAATTTTACACAATGGTCTCTTCTTTCTTGATGGTCCATTGGAAGTTAGCAACCCAAATTGTTTATTTGGGCAAATAACTCCATATGGAGGAATACTGACAATGGGAACATTGGAATCTCAATATTTATGGCATGTATGACTTGGTCACAAATCTTGGAACATGAGTAAGTGCTTTATTTAATTCTGAAATTCTAAACTTTAGTGGGAGGACTATGGTACTTGTGAAGCTTCACATATATTCTAGTTTTTTGGTTTATGTACACCCTTTTTCGAAGGTGGGAAGAGATAAAAAGCTTCATGTCATTATTATTTTGGCACCCTTATGGTATTTTCTTTACACTCCCACCAGAGGCCAGGTTATTTGTTTTATCTCATCATTGATGATTGCACTTGATATGGTTACGTTTATACTATATCAAAATACAAGTCAGAATGTTTTATTGTACCTGTCATATTATGTACCGAAGTGGAAATCAGTTGATTAAAATATTTCAAAGTTTTAACAACGGATTAGTGGTGCAAGTACACTTCAGTAATATATCAATCGAACGTGTAAAGATCATGGAATTATTCACCATTGTAATATACCTTACAGTCCACAATTGTATGGATGAATTGAATGTATTCTATACATCCTTGTTTTTTAAGGAAGCATTGCATACTGCCATTTGTTGATATCACTCTTCATCTACCACAGTCACTTGACTGGAAGGAAATCTTCTATTTTGGCATGAAATTCTCAGTTACTACAAAGTGCACACCAGGAATTTTTCATGGTTATTCTAGTGGATCAAAGGGTGTTTCCTTAGTTATCTAGAAAATAAATACTGGTGGAAAGTAGGAGCCCAATTATTTTTATGATCAAGGGTGAAATTATTGACAATCATAATGGAATATAATCTTGACCCCAAGGAAACTACAAGTGACACTCCAAACATGACATGCTTAGGATAAGTAGGAGGAATTAACTTGGAACGTAAACTCTGAATAATTTTTATGTGATTTTTGCGGGAAGTCACTATAAATACTAGAGCAAGACTACTAATAAGGGTGGAAGAAATGCGGGAATGAACAAATTCAATGAGGAAATATATTATTTGGGAACTTATTATCATAGCAAACAACCACAAGCCCATCGTTTGTAAGTGTTTTTTAGGAGACTTGGCTCATTGGAATATTATATTGTCACTCTTGCTATTCGGTTCTTTACACAAAGGGAAATATACTTTGTGGAAACTCTCTCTCCTGGAATTTAGGGAAAGAGTAAGACATGATTTGTTAACTCAATACATTAATGCATGGTCTTATGACAAGCTTCACATCAATGGAATAGCATGCCAGAAGGTTTTCTAAATGAAGAATGTATGGTCTTATGACAAGCTTCACATCAATGGAATAGCATGTCAGATGATTTTCTAAATGAAGCAAGGCAGTCATCTACAAATGTAAGTGTAAAATATTTTGCATTATTATTTTATATGTTAGCATTGTTTTGTTGTTTGCAATGATAAAGTCACGTTGATGGAAGTCAAAGCTTGGTCATATTTTAACTTTCATATGAAAGGAACGTTTGAAGCTTCCTATGTTTTAGAGTGGAACTACATAGGGTATGTTTTGAAAGATTCCTATGGAAAATTGCAAACTTATTAAAGTACCTGGAACCAAACTCAGTGAGAAATTATGTTTGAACTCCTGAGGACAAAGGGATAATAATGGTGTTGAAATTTACTGTATCTTTGTTATACAATCATACCTTAGCTTCCGGAATTTATGTTGCATTCAAGTAGTGGAAGCAAAGACGAGCAGCTAAGGGAATCTCACACATCATATAATATTGTGGAAAGTGCATCGCAACATGTCACTTGTTCTTGAATTTATATTAAGGTAAAACGCATTGAGGAATCTATTATTGTATCTATGATATGAGAAATAAGTCCTCGTACGCATATTCAATTAGTATTTATAGTACTAATATGGTCCAGGTTCACTAATTGGAATTTCTTTCAAAACATGGTTACTAATGGAACTTCATGTACTAATTGGATTTGATATTTATGTGGTTTTGAAAATTAATTCAGCACGATTATCATATATTTTGACTCAATGTAGAATTATTCATATTGTTGATATATGTGACTGAAATAATTGATGCGGAATTTCACTTGACAAAGCAAAATACTCAAGGTGCCTATAAAGGTGGAATTACACTCAAGGAAATAATTCTCGAGGCACCGAGGATAGCTATGCCAATAATTAGGCGGAAACTAAATGTCTCTAGTGATCTTAAGTGTCACAGGGAGGAAACATATTGAGGGAAGGTACCACTATATATTTCTTTGGATTTTCAACGTAGTGTTAATCTGGTTGCTGACCCCTTGACTAAGCCTATTAGTCATGAGGTAAGCATGTTAAGTCTATGGCTTTATGAATATTTGAATGATCGTTTTGGACAAGTGGGAGATGTTGGAATTATGTGTCCTACAACTATATTCAAATCACTTGGAGTTGTTAATATTCAGAATACCTCATTATGGAATCATACATGTATTTATACATGGAATTGCTTTACATGTTTAGCATGGAATTGTTACTTGCTGGAATGTACTTAAGTAATATATGCTTAAGGAAGCTGGTCGATTATTAGTGGAATACAATATATTATTTATATGGGGACTACCCCGATACACCGATGATTGGAAGGAGCTAGATCGTATAGTTAGATTATAGCCGTAATGTTGATCTGCGTAATTAGAGGAATTTACACTATATTATGGCGCATTGCTCACAAGCGTGTACTCTAGGGACATAATGGGTAGAATCTGTTAACAGACAAATATGATCGTGGTTGGTAATTTGATCTGGACTCTATCCCGGAAACTAGTTGTAATGACTAGGAATCTTATCTGTATAAGAGATGGACTCTTTGGAAAGACAATATAAGAAGGTCCCTACCTCCTAGCCTTAGATATGTGAATTCTGAGCGGCACCACGGATAAGCATAGAGGAATACGGGGTAGACCACAAACCCTAAATTATTAACAGTGAACGCGCTCCTAGCTGATCATAATTCAACTGTACATGAGAACTTTATACTGCCTAAATCTTGTGTGCTAATTTTACTCAGGTACAATGTTGAGGACAACCAACAACTTTCAACACATGAAGAATCAAGTTTTGAATCCCATACAACAAGTTTGAAGAGAACAAGTTTAAACTCTGATGTAAACCATGTTTTGGTGACAAGTGCAACTAGTTGCACCTCGAGGAAGAATAGCAAGCCATCTCAACACTCTATTGTTGCATGCGCAGTTCCAAAATTCGTCCCAAAACTTCCTGTATCACGCAACACAAATATATGAGTATTCAACACGTGTGGGAGCACAAAGTGGACAACATCTGAAGTCTACTTTCAGGACAATCAAACGTTGTATCATTTGGAGTCCTGAGTCAAAAGATATGAGAATTCCAATGCAAGCTGTCGAGAGCATTAATTGTTGCGCGAGGCTTCGAGTTTGCTCCCTTGGCCAGCTGGTTAGCACGAATTTGAGCCCCTCTTTTGGACTGGTTTCATACCTAAGCTAGGAGGGTTTTTCCTAGTATAAATATCACATACCCCACTTCAGCCACAACTCTTTGGCAATTTGATTCAGAATAGGTTAGCTGAGTGCAACCAAAATTTTGTTGGAGAGTTCACTTCCTCAGCTCTTGTAATCTTGCCTTGTGAGAGGGTAAACTCACTTTGTGATTTTACAACAGTAGACGTTGAGGCGACGACTAGTTCGTGCTTCCAACTTCATGCGTGGTTGCATGGATTGGAAGCTAAGAATGTGGTTGGGCGAATACCTGGTGGTGTGTGTTGCATTTGCAAGAGTTGGCTTCAGTCTCGTCAGGTTCCACTAGTTATCCTTTACCCGACAGCGTTGTTGGCTGGGATCGAGCATTTCCTTCATACCCTTCAGGTGGCGTTGATTCGTTCATCAAGAAGATCCACCATGAAGATCGGTCAACCCCGTATCATCTTGGCATCAGAGCTTCGATTGACACGGTAGGATCTTATATCCCTAGTTTAGTTTGTGTTCTTGTTCTTCCTAAAGTGCAGAAAATACCCCACAAAAATAACTTTACCTAGCCCTGTGCAGCCTTTAATCTATTATTTGGTGAGTTTTATCAAGTTCTTGTCCACTAGATCTTTGTTTTTAGTTGCTGAGTTTCCCCTCATCCATTCTTGTATGTTTGTGTTCATTTTCATCCACAGATTTCAGATCTGCATCGTCCACCAAATCGTGTGTATCTTTGTCACCCGGAGTCCGTTTGGGGTGTTTTTATGCATTTTGGAAAGCCCACACCATGTACTTTCCATCCATCCTTGTTAGATCTTATTCCCATCTTGTGCCCCCCAAAGTCAGATCTGTTCGTGTGTGTTTGTTGCCAAAGTTTCAGCTGTGTGTTCTTGTTGTTTGAGCTCATCCATTGCAATTTTCATGACTCCCCCAAAGTGTGTGTTTAGATCCAAGTCTCGTGTTGTAAGTTTGTCAAAAAAGAGAGCAAAAAAGAGGTAAAAAAGAAAAGAAAAAAATCTGCCCCAAGAAAGGAAGTGTGTGCAAGAAGCAAAAGAGAGAAATTTGGGACTATTCTTCACTTATATCTTGAGAAATCCCTATTTGTGTTGTGAGCTGAAACGTGTTAAGTGTGCAGAGTCTTCAATCCTTGCTTGCAACAAATCTGATTCCTTGGTGTGAGTTAAATGTTCCTCACGTATATCTCTTTCAGCAACTAAGGCATTAGAATATTGTGTGGATGATTACTTGGTTCAACAATATCTAGATTGTAGATTAATGCATGTTTTGCTAAATATATTGTGACGCCCTCGATTCAATCGTACACTAATCATACATGCAAATGTGTACGATCAAGATCAGGGACTCACGGGAAGATATCACAACCCAACTCTAGACACAAATAAATAATACAAGCTTTATATTACAAGCCAGGGGCCTCGAGGGCTCGAATACAAACGAGTCAGCGGAAGCAACAATATTCGAGTACAGACATAAGTTAAACAAGACCGCCTTAAGAAAGCTATCACAAAAGAAGCAACGATCGAAGAGGCAAGGCCTCCTGCTTGGGACCTCCTAACTACTCCTAGTCGTCAGCGGGCTCCACGTAGTAGTAGTCGACGGGGGTCTCATCTAGCTCATGGGATCCACCATCTGGTTGCATCAACGGAAAAGAAGAAAGAAGGGGGGAAATGGGGTAGCAAAGCAACTGTGAGTACTCATCCAAAGTACTCGCAAGCATCAGATCTATACTAAGTATGCATTGGTATCAAATGGAAGGGTTGTATCTGTGGACTGAACTACGGAATGCCAGAATAGAGGGGAAGGCCTAGCCTATCGAAGACTAGCATCTTCAAGCACCTTCAATCATCTTGCAGCATTCAGAAGAGTACATAATAACATATTATAATTAACAAACATGTTGTAATATTAATGCCCAGAGATCCTTCCTCGACTCCCTGCAAGAAAGCAATCCAGGAGCCACATATCCATCACATATCTCAAGTATCCATTTCTAGTTGTAATAGATCAGGATACCACTCCGAGCGTTCATTACCGTGGAAACGGCTATTCGAATAGATAACTTCCCTGCAGGGGTGCACCACATTACCCAACATGCTTTATTACTCTAACACTGCGTTTGGATGTCTGTATTGCAGCCTCGAATTGGATTTGGGATTCCCGAACCACCAATTCAGCTGTTTGGATGCGCACTGAAACATCGAATGGAAATGAGGCCGAATACAACACTGTATTCGTTCTCACGCGCGCTCCCCTCCCACAATACAGACCCCTCCGGCTCCGATTTCGCTGGATTTGCACTCACCCGCAAAACGTACCGCTTCGACCCCTCTCTTCCCCCACACGACCAGAAAAAGAAAACAGAGGTGGAGCGAAGAAGCTCCAGCGGCACCGCGTCATGCTCCTCTGCGCATGGCTACTCCCGCATCCCGGCGACGTAGCATCAACCGTGGCGTTCCTTGTGGCGGTGGCGTCTGGATCCTCTCCATAGAGTGTGGCCGACATTCCCAGCCATGACTTCCGGCGGTGGTGGCGACCGCCACATCACGGAGTGGCGGGTGGCGGTGGCGGCGACGGCGGCCCAGAGCCAGCGCGCGGGTGGAGATTCTCCCCACAGTCGGCATCTGGATCCGCGCCATGTATCCATGCCCGACCTTCTCCTCACAGCCTGAGATCCGCGCCATCAGGCGGCGTCCGCATCCGTCGGCGCGAGCGAAGATGCTTCTGACAACAGGCTGAGCGGGTGGCGCGCGGCACAGGGAGGAGCACGACCGCGCGCGGAATTAGATCCAATCGCTCTGCGGGGTCTGCTTCGTCCTTTGATCCTAGCTAGCTGAGTCTGCTTTCTCCTCTGAATTTCTCCCCATTCACTAGGAAGCAACACTTTCAGTTCGTTGTAGCCAAGGCAGACGGTGGATGGTCCAGATCGAGTTTGCTTCTTCCTCTAAATTTCTCCTCATTCACTATCTAGCTGTATTGTGATTCCAAAAAATGTATGGTGATATGAAACTTGTGATTTGTGAAGTAAACAATACATGATAGCTTTTACTCCAATTTGTTGTGCAAATTTCATTTTGATACACGAAGAGCAAAGCATAAGCCATAGACTGTATATTTTTTGTCATTTTTTATTGCTATATAATCATTTTTATTCTAGATTGTATTAAAAAATCGAGTCATAAAGAACAAAGCATAATCTTCATACTCATGTAAATATACAATTCCATAGTTTGTCATCCAAACAAGATTTCGTATTGAAACCTCTATGAGATTCCACGAGCCAATTTGGTGAACAACCAAACAAGCGAATTCGTATTCATTCTCATTTCAGTTTCCTTGCCGAATTGGTATTGCAACCAATTCAATACGGAGCCCTTCAATACAGACATCCAAACAGAGCATAATCGAACACACTTTCTTGGGTCCATGTTCGGCCTTGGAAGATCAACACGTCACAGCTCTACCTAGGCTCAGTAGAGAGGTCCCCGCCGGTCTACATCCTAAGCACTTTGGAGTCCTGGGCCCACCGCCAGTTGCACTCCGGGTGGTTGCGAGTAGGGTGGATACCAGCACCCCCGTGTAGTGTATGGCACGATCCGACGTGCCACAATGCTGAACTAGACGTCTGACAAAGCTTCGGATGATACTGCAACGCCAAGTGCCCATATCTGTTCTCGCGTGGTGGTTAGTGCGTAAAGGCTAGTGGCCAACTCAGAACAAATACCCAAATCCTTAGTGTGTTAGGAGCTCGCGGAGACGAGCAGAGACTCACGATAATGTGACCCCGTCACCCCATCTCGAGGAAATACGGCAAGGGCCAGGCCCAACCCTCTCTCTCTAGGGCGGTCTACTTGCTCGGCCGTGCCTCGTAATTATCTCGCGGGTGCTCTCCGGGCCTGCCCAATTTTCACATCAACTCGCGGGTACCCCTCAGGGCCGACCCGACTAACCAGAGACTGTCGGGAACTTAGGTCCAGCTCAACCGGGCTGATACAGCCTGTCCCTTTAGTCCCGCAGTAACAATTCATGGGGGCTACAAGTAAAGGTAACTGTGTGTCCGTACCATCAAGGGGGAAACCCGAGGAATCACTCTCAGTGGAATCCACCTGATGTAATCGTCAAGGTGAACGTATGAGGAATCACCCTAGAGGTTCACACTTGAGGTGTTGCACGACAAAGTCGTATCGGGAGTGGTGAAGGAGGAATCACCCTCGATGACCATGACCGAATAGCTACACTATAGAGTTATCATCAGGAGTGCGTTAGGAGGTATCACCCTTGGCACTCGATAGTAGCTCTGTAGAGTCGAGCAACGAAAGGGGGTGTGATGTGGTGTGTCGGGCTCTGGACGTTGATCACGTTGGTCGAGTCATCGGTCATCCAGCCGAGGTAGCTTGGACAAGGTGAGGGGTCACTGATGGAACACTAACCAACCTATACTAAGCAGTTTAGGATAAGCAGGTAAGGTACAAATAGCAGGTTACAAAAGCAGGCTATGCATCAAAATAGGGGCAATCAATAACAGTAGCAAAATCTAATGCAAGCATGAGAGAGAATGGAATTGGCAATATAGGGATGATCAAGGGGGGTTTACTTGCCTGGAATCTCTGCTGAAAGGGAAGAAGGGTCGACGACGACGTAGTCGATCACAGCGGCATCAGCATCGGTCTCGGGGTCTACCAGAGAGAAAAGGGGGAAGAAACAGTAAATACAAGCAAACAAATGCATGGCATGACAATACACAGAGTTAGGGGTGTTCTAACGCGGTGCTAGGTAATACCAGCGACGGGGGAAAACCACCGGGAAGGCATTCCCAGTGTTAGGTATTTTTGGACAAATGAACCGGAGGGGGACGGTTGTAGGTTCGCTATGCTAAGGACGTGTGACAGATGGGCGGAGGGCATATCCGGATTCGTCACATTTTTCTGAGCAACTTTCATATATAAATTATTTTCATCCGATATACGGTTTATTTTATATTATTTTTCAAAGTTTTAACAATATTCTGGAATTACTATCATTTAAATTAATTCACAAAAGGAATTATTGCATCAACATGATGTTACGGTGACGTTAACAGTTAACCCAGCTGACTCAGGTCAACCCTGACAGCAGGGTCCCGTCTGTGAGTGACTCAGTTAATTTAACAGACGTTAAGTTAACCAATTAAGCTAATTAGTTAGCAGGGCCCACACGTTAGTGTTACCTTAGTTAATTTATTAATTAAATTAGCGAGTTAATTAAGTTATAGGGGGGACCACGTGTTAATGGCCCTGGGCGCCCAGTCAGCGGGGTTGACCAAGTCAACCCAGCCAATAGGACCCACTGGGCCCACCGTCGTCGTCACAGGGGAGGCCGCGTGGCGGCCACGTCAGAGCCGGGCGACCGGAGCAGCTCCGGTGAGCCAAAACCGTGGCGGAGTGGCCAGGGGATCGTCGAGATTCACCTACAGGCATCCGTTTCCCGCGCGACTTTGCGCGTTCGATTGGGAAGACTACGCCGCGTCCAACTGGAGTGGTTGCAAGGCCCGAGGTGGACGGAGGTGACGGCGGCGAGCACTGCAGTGGACGCTGGACTTCGGGCATCCATGGAACCGACAAAGCTGGGCACGGCAAAGCCCGCGGAGGAGCTCGTTGGGTTCTTGGGCTCATACGCAAGGGAAAGGCATCGGGGCTGGACCAAATGGTCACCGGGAACAAGGACGACGACGAGGTTAGCGGCGGAGGCGTTCGACTGGTCGACGAGGTGGGGCTACGGGGCGCTAGGAGGCGCGTGCGCATGTGCTAGTGGGAGCACTGAGAGCCCGGTGCTGGGCTCGGGCAAGGCCAATGACAGTCGTGGCCGCGTTGGCGGAGCTCATCGGCGGCGGGGCATTTGGTCAAGGTGTCGGGGTGAGCTACTGCTACAAGCAGGGTGATGTCTGCTAGACTACGTCGGTATTTCCCCAAAGAGGAAGGGAGGATGCAACACAACGACGGATTGTATTTCCCTCAGTGATGAGATCAAGGTTATCGAACCAGTAGGAGAATCACGCAACACTACGTGAACGGCACCTGCACACAGATAACAAATACTCGCAACCTGACGTGTTAAAGGGGTTGTCAATCCCTTTCGGGTAACGGTGTCAGAAATTGGCAAGCGGACGTGAGAGAGTTGTAATAAGTTGATAGATCGAATGCTAAATAAAATAAAGTGCAGCAAGGTATTTTTGTATTTTTGGTTCAATAGATCTGAAAATAAAGGCAAATAAAATAGATCGCAAAGGCAAATATATTAAAGAAGAGACCCGGGGGCCGTAGATTTCACTAGTGGCTTCTCTCGAGAAAAATAGCAAAAGGTGGGTAAACAAATTACTGTTGGGCAATTGATAGAATTTCAAATAATCATGACGATATCCAGGCAATGATCATTATATAGGCCTCATGTCCAAGATTAGTAGACCGACTCCTGCCTGCATCTACTACTATTACTCCACACATCGACCACTATCCAGCATGCATCTAGTGTATTAAGTTCATGGAGAAACAGAGTAATGCAATAAGAACGATGACATGATGTAGATAAGATCTATTTATGTAGAAATAGACCCCATCTTGTTATCCTTAATAGCAACGATACATACGTGTCGGTTCCCCTTTTGTCACTGGGATCAAGCACCGTAAGATCGAACCCATCAGAAAGCACCTCTTCCCATTGCAAGATAAATAGATCAAGTTGGCAAAACAAAACCCAAATATCGAAGAAGAAATACAAGGCTATAAGTAATCATGCATATAAGAGATCAAAGAAGACTCAAATAACTTTCATGGATAAAAAGATAGATCTGATCATAAACTCAAAGTTCATCCGATCCCAACAAACACACCGCAAAAAGAGTTACATCATATGGATCTCCAAGAGACCATTGTATTGAGAATCAAATGAGAGAGAGGAAGCCATCTAGCTACTAACTACGGACCCGAAGGTCTACAAAAGACTACTCACGCATCATCGGAGAGGCACCAATGGACATGATGAACCCCTCCATGATGGTGTCTAGATTGGATCTGGTGGTTCTGGAACTTGCGACGGCTGGAATTGATTTTCGTCGACTCCCCTAGGTTTTCTGGAAATTGGGGTATTTATAGAGTAAAGAGGCGGTCTGGGGGGCACCCGAGGTGGGCACAACCCACCAGGGCGCGCCTGGGCCTCCAGGCGCGCCCTGGTGGGTTGTGCTCCCCTTGGAGTAGCCCCCAGGTGCTTCTTTGGCCCACTGGATGTCTTTTGTTCCAAAAAAAATCCACAAAAAGTTTCGCTGCGTTTGGACTCCGTTTGGTATTGATTTCCCGCAATGTAAAAAACATGCAAAAAACAGCAACTGGCACTTGCCACTAAGTCAATAGGTTAGTACCAAAAAATGATATAAAATTACTATAAAATGATTATAAAACATCCAAGAATGATAATATAACAACATGGAACAATAAAAAATTATAGATACGTTGAGACGTATCAGCATCGCCAAGCTTAATTCCTGCGCGTCCTCGAGTAGGTAAATGATAAAAACAGAATTTTTGATGTGGAATGCTGCCTAACATGTCATCTCATATTCTTTTCTTTGTAGCATGGACATTTGGACTTTTATATGGTTCAAAGCAATAGTCTAGTTTTGACATGAGACTTAAATACTCAAGCATATCAACAAGCAACCATGTCTTTCAAAATATCAAGGCTAAAATAAGTCATCCCTAGCCCATCATGCTCAATCATTGATCCATTCATGAAACACACTCGCATATTAGCTACACCCAATGCTCAAGTACGATCATAGTGCCCCCTAGTTGGTGCTTTATAAGAGAAGATGGAGACTCAATAAAAAAAATCATAAAGTAAAAGAACGGCCCTTCGCGGAGGGACGTAGGGATTTGTAAAGGTGCCAGAGCTCAAAGCGAAAATTGAGAGATAAAAACATTTTGAGAGGCATACTTTTCCCACCAACGAAAATGACTTAGAGCTCCCAACACTTTCCATGCTAGATATATCATAGGCGGTTCCCAAACAGAAAATAAAGTTCATTCCTTTTTCAACCATACTTTCACTTTCCATGGCTAACCGTATCCACGGGTGCCCTCCGTACCAACACTTTCCCAAGGAATTTATTATTTGACGACATAAAGTTAATTCATTTTTCATTTCGGGACTGGGCATCCCTAATACCTTTGCCTTACTCTCGTGCAATGACAAGTGAATAAACACTCATCGTGAGAGTAACACATCTAGCATGGAAAATATTGGCCACCCCTCACCGCCTAGCGAGCGGTACGAGCACACAAAAGAGAAATTTATTTTGCAAATTAGAGATGGCACATACAAATTTGCTTAGAACGGCAAAATAATACCACATATATATAGGTAGGTATAGTGGACTCATGTGGCAAAACTGGTTTAAAGGATTTTTGATGCACAAGTAGTGATCATACTTAGTACAAAGTGAAGGCTAGCAAAAGATTGAGAAGCGACCAACCAAGAAACGAATAATCTCATAAGCGAGCATTGAGTATAATTAACATTGAATAATGCACCACAAGTAGGATTTAATTTCATTGCATAACTATTGACTTTCGTGCTTGCATAGGGAATAACAAACCTTAACACCTATATTCTTACTAAAGCATAATTACTCATCAACATGACTCACATATCACATCATCATATCTCAAAACTATTACAAGGAATCAAGTTTATTTTTTCCAATGATCTTCATGAAAGTTTTTATTATATCCTTCTTGGATATCTATCACTTTGGAACTAATTTTCATGTGTTGCTTTTGATAAGCTCAAACAAATATAAGTGAAGATCACGAGCATAATATATCTTTCTCTCAAATTAATTTAAGTGAAGCAAAAGAGAATTTCTTGAATTTTTTTACTAACTCTCAAATAAATCTAAGTGAAGCAAGAGAGCATTTCTTCAAAAATACTAAAGCACACCATGCTCAAAAAGATATAAGTGAAGCACTAGAGCAATTCCATAGCTCATAAAAATTAAGTATATAGAGCAATTCTAACAAGTCATGGCATAATTTTGGCTCTCTCAAATAGGTGTGTCCAGCAAGGAATCAAGACTTAAAACAAAAAGCAAAAACAAGCAAAGACTCATATCATACAAGACGCTCCAAGCAAAACTGTGGCACCCCGGCTCAGAGAATCCGGAACGCTCCGTATTCCAGCCCAGAGATCAAGAAGAAGTCTCTGGAATACGGCACTGCTTGACATAGAACAAATCAACTCTTATTACAAAGGATAATACATACACGGGTCTGATGTTACAACGAATCACATCAGCACGGCGACACTACACCTGTGATACTACACTTGCTCTATTCTAGCAGCAGAACAACTCATAGCAGCGGAATACTTCTAGCAGCGGAACAACGGCGAAGGTGGTGAACACCACTCCGTAGGGACTCTGGCTGGGACATGATCTAGCTCACACGCACGGAAACCTCGACAAGCAATCAATCAATCATGGCATCATCTGCAATCTGGCATGACATGCCAGGTCAGTACATTGAATGTTCTTGCAAGCTCACAACAACCAAAAGCATCAAGGCAAGAAAACAACATAACATTAAACAGGTTAATTAATTAACAACTACTATGATATGAAAGCAACTACTAAGCATGATATGAAACTACTGCAATACTGATAAACCACCATCTTAGATCTCAATAACCATCTCAGTCTTGGCTATCCGGCCAAGCAATATACCATCTTGATCACCTCGTGATCCACCTGATCATCTCATGATCAAATCATCCACATGCTCACCTCGTGACCATATCACAACTGAATGACCATCCTAGAGATCATCCCAACATCATCATCATCATCCTGCCAAACTGTTACTGCTCACAATATATCATCATATAAATCACCTATAAGTCATTACGTCATGTGCGTGTTGATCTAACGGTGTGACCTAGTACGAACTTGTGCCCATGACCGAGGAGAAGGCTATCGATAGATTTCACACACACACACACACACACACTCTCTGTAGAGGTAGCACACTTTACCCACACCACAGAACCCATGGCCTTGCACTCCCATTCGGGTGGACCAACGGCGTTCCGACAAAACCGATCTACTGCCATGACACTCTCCCAGCCACTCTGACCAACTCCCCTCTGGGATAAGTCATGGGTGGCCTCGTGCCTAGCAAAGGCATCAGCGGCCACCGTCGTGGCAAAAAAAGGTCCCAAACATGGAAAAAAAGGCACCTAACAACAACTAAGGGCACACAAGGTTATGTATGCTTACCGGGCCAGGGTACCGCACGCCCATAACCTTCCCTCGTAGGAGGCACCGGTGAGAGACATGTCAATAGATCGAATTAGGGCCTTTCCCATAAAAGGAAAATGTGGTTGCACTGGAAAAGCCTGGTTCGGTGGCACCTGGCCAACTTAATGACAAAATTTATCCCCAAAGTATAACAGTGATAACTGATACTCCGATATCATCTATCAAACTGTAATCCAAGTCATAGCTCTACCCAACAAATAATCCAAAGCATATTATCGTCATATCAAAATACTCCGAGGATAGCATAACACTACTATCATGATGAATCCAAGAACGATCACTGCTGCGCGTCGGTCCTAAACAAACGGTTTTTAACCCCTTTCCGCGACGGCATTTGGAACCGTTGCCAAGTGAGTGTGTGCGATAGGGTGTCCATCCCACACGACCCAGAAATCATCGGGAATAGGCCCTCCTGGGACCCAGGCTGGGGCCGTGTGCGATTGGGCGAGGCATCGAAACCCAATCATTTCCGTAGGTATGTACATCCCACACGGTGAATCCTAGAAATCATTTCCGTAGGTATGTACATCCCACACGGTGAATCCCAGAAATCATTTCCGTAGGTATGTACATCCCACACGGTGAATCCCAGAAATCATTTCCGTAGGTATGTACATCCCACATGGTAACCCAAGAAAATCATTTCCGTAGGTATGTACATCCCACACGGTGAATCCCAGAAAAACATTTCCGTTCGTATGTATATCACACACAGTGAATCCAAGGAATACGTTTCCGTTCTTATGTACATCCCACATAGTCAATCCAGGGAAAACGTTTCCATTCGGACGTAAATCCCACATAGTTTTATGTGTAGGCTCGTGTGTGAAAGGTGTAACTATCACACACGGTCTTCCTTGGTTAACTGTTTGCTTTTATCAACTATATCACACACGATTTGATGAAAAAACTATGTGGCATTGGGCTATCCATCGCAACCGCTTTTACTGCTAGAATCGTTTGCAAAGGTCCATGACACATTTAGCGGGTTTATTAGTTTACAATTAATAATTCCAGTATTACGCAAATTCACATTTCATATCGAACAGCTGTTTGCCAATTTCATATCAGGCACATAAATATATTATAACATCACAGTACGGTAGCTACATGAAAACAACACAGTACAACATATAGCTAGTTCAACTTCATAAGAACAATATATTCATTTCCCTAATCGAGATCATCCAGGCTCGTCTTATCCACCTCTACTTTCAGTTCAGTAAGAACCCGTTTTGCACGGGCCAACTGGGAAAGTGCCTCCTCCTTCGCCAACACCATCTTAGCAAAGTCTTAAAAAAAAATCTAAGCTCATTCTCCACCTTCAACTTTTTATCCCGCATCTTGAAATATGCTTCAGCGTTGACAAGACTTTCTCTAAGCCTAGCTGTGTTCACTTCCTCATACATGCTCCAGAGCTTCGTTAGGCACATCTTCAAAGACTGTGGCCACTCTTGATCAACCCACTCCAAGTAAGAACACTTCCTTTCATCCTATAATATTTAAAACTAGATCAGTACCAATTGTAGGGGAAATGGGTTTATAGCAACATAGAAAATCACCAATGCTTATTTTGAAAAACTGAAGAAACATGTTAATTATGACATATCTTCTCAAAAAGATCAATGTGCAAATGAAATAATTGGTACAGAGACACCAACCAAATTCTGGAACATAAGAAGCTATAATTAACTACAACAACGCTACAAGTTCTTACTCATGTACAATAAATAACAAATTGAACATTTTATGAGGAAGGTAAATATAACTGCAACAGCATAGCGACAGTGTTTGGATGACAGCAAATTGATACTAACAGGTGTGTACATGCACAAATTTTAGTAACATAGAACTAATAGCACTAAGGTCGTCCACTATGTATGCCAAAACTGGTGTAAAGACAACTGTTGCTACATCTTGCACCGGTGCCCTGAACTGGCGAGCCGATGCAGCGGAAAAAAATCAGGGACCCGGACTCCGGAGCACGTAGTTGCTCCGATGCCCAGTTCCTTCGTGCCATAAAGGTTTAGTATTTTACTGCTTGGCTGCTTGGATGTGTGGACCAAAGTTGGCTGCACAAACTGCTGAAGCGGTGCCAAATAATTTTCTAATGGCGCCGCTGATGAGATGGCAACAATTTAAGATACTAGGTACAAACTGTGACACTGTCTTAGGATGCGTTTGGTTGAAGGTGTGGTATGAATGGGTTGGGACCGTGACAGCGTCTGAATCACATCTAACAAATGATTTATAACAACGGAAGAGGGTCTAACCTTCTCTGCACATGCTAGAAACTTCCTCCCAGTGTCCACAAAATCAAACGCAAGTAGCTTCACGCATGGAGATTGATGCTGACAACGAGCAGATAGATCTTCAGCCACCCCACTCCATTCGTTGCCACTGATGGTCTTAGGGAGCTACAAGAGGAAGAAACGACTCAAATCGACCTCCGGGTAAAAATCCTTCATTCCAAGTCATAGCCCGAGAGAGAGAAGAGAGGCATACCTGGGTGGTGAAGTAGTAGTCGCCGGAGGAGGAACCGCTGGAGATGTCTTTGAAGAAGACCATGGCGACCCCGGCGGTAGGATGCGAGACGGCGAGAGCGAGGAAGCGGCTATAGCTTAGCAAGGAAGGAACGAAGGAGGAAACATGGGAAATGTGACTTGTGGTTGGGGAGAAAAGGGGGTGGGGAAGGGGGGAAGGAGGGCGGGTAGATATTTTGGCGGTAGGCCAAAATTTTGGAAATGTTGAGGGAAACTTTGCGCGCGGTGCCGCCGGACCATTCACTTTGAATGATTGTGTGCATCACAAACGATTCTTCTGCTTTACGTGCATGGGATGAGTTTGATAATTCAAATTTTGGTCTCAAGGCATGGGCACATTCACTATGAACACGCGCGGTGCCGCCGGACCATTCACTTTGAACGATTGTGTGCATCGCAAACAATTCTTCTGCTTTACGCGCATAGGATGAGTTTGATAATTCAAATTTTGGTGGAAATTTCCCCGGGTACGTCATTGCATAATTTAACATCGCTTGCTAATTTGGGCACACAAAAGAGCGTACAACAGACAGACCACACTTACTGAATCGAGCAATTTTAGTAATTACACAGAGCCAGTTGACCTAAACATTGCTCTAACAAAAGACCAGCATTAAAAACAAAGCCTAAGTACGCATAATTGAAAATCCGCCGCCGCGCCGGCCTATGCATCGCCGGTGTGAGATGAGACGTTGATGACTTGTCCTGGTGACATGCCGCTGTTGGTGGACTCCGCGTCCCCTCTGCTGAAGTCGAACGCGTCCTCGTCCTCGTCCTCGACGCCGCCCTCAAGGTTGTAGTACTCGTAGTAGTGGCTGCGCTAGAGCTTGCGTTGGTACTCCACCACCGATTCCTCGACGGACAGACTCTTCTCTACCTCAACCTCGGCCATGCGAAACTCCTCCTCCCAGCGCTCCTCGATCTCCGCCGCCTCCTGTATCTCCAGCTCCCGCTCGGCGCCCCCATGAGGAAGCAGGTGCTCCACGGACACCGCCGCCTTTTCAGACGTGAGTTGCATGCTGGAGTCCGAGGTGGCCTAGAATATCTTGACGTGTGCATCCTCGATCTTGGCGTGGATGGCCTCAACCCGGGCCAGGGCGACATCAGCGGCACGGACGGCAGCTCGAGCGCTCTTGGCGTTTGCAGCCGCCGTCGCAGCAGCAGTTGCAGCCGTCGCAGTTGCTGCAGCTACCCTGTTGGCTGCCGCAAACGCCCTCTCGACGGAAGCGGCCGCGCTCAATGCGGATGCGGCGGCACTCTCGGCATAGGCGGCCACGCTCTCGGTGCAGGCGGCGGCGCTCGGGGGGACGCGGCCATCATACGGGCCTTCACGAAGCGTTTCCACGGCGTCATCTTTGCAGGAAGGGGGTGCGGGAATGGGGATCGAGATTCGTGGATTCGGGGGTTGCCGGCGCTAGAGCAGACGAGCCGGTGAAGCTTAAGGGGGAGGCTTAAATAGACCCAGATATTTTCATCGCAAACGGTTCCTAGAAAACAACTGTGTGTGATGTTGTAGATATTTTTATTAGCTGTGAAACACGAATTTGGAATAAAGTGCCAACGGATGGTGTTTTAAATGAACGAGAAATTTTGTAGTACTAATACAACTGTCATGTCAAATTTTGGAAAATTTCAGGGTCATTTGACCTTGTAAGACATTTAAGTGATTTTCTAGCCATTTAATGACCGTAATTGAAATTTGAACTACATGTACATGCAACAGCTAACCATAACGGTTTGAAAACACATATTTCATGTACTTGTGTGCGATTTAATTCCATGTGCAGTAAATTGGAAGGAATTTTCGAACATATTGGTCTAACAGCTATGACACAATTAAGCATGGAGTGACATGGCATTTTAATTCCAAAAAATTAAAAAAAAACAGAAACACATGAAACCTTGGTTGATGTAATGTCATGCCACCAAGATGATGTGGTAGAAAAATTGGCATGTTTGACCAAAGTTTGGACACACACCCCTCACAAACCGGAGCAACTCACTAGAAGGCTCGTGGTTCTGAGAGGGAACAATGCATGTTTGATGACGAACGGGAGATAGCTTCCTCTTACGGCCTTCAAATTGTTTTTCTATGTCTAACATGCACTACTACAACTGTAATGTGAAATGTTTGAAAATTCTAGGGGTCATTTGACCTTTTAAAGACATTTAAGTGATTTTCTAGCCATTTCATAACCGTAATTCAAATTTGAACTACATCTACATGCAACGCGTAACCGAAACGGTTTGAAAAATCATATTTGTGTACTTGTGTGCGAGTTAATTCCATGTGTAGTAAACTAGAAGGAATTTTCAAACATATTTGTATCACGACATGGACACATATGCATGAATACATAAGCATGGAGTGGCATGGCATTTTAATTCCAAAAAAACCAGAAACACACGAAACCTTGGTAGATGTAATGTCATGCCACCAAGATGATGTGGTAAAGAAATTGGCATGTTTCACGAAAGTTTGGACACACACCCCTCACAAACCGGAGCAACTCGCTAGATGGTTCGTGCTTTCGAGAGGGAACAATGCATGTTTGATGACGAACGGGAGATAGCTTCCTCTTATGGCCTTCAAATTTTTTCTACGTCTAACGTGCACTACTATAACTGTAATGTTAAATTTTGGAAAATTCTAGGGGTCATTTGACCTTTTAAAGACATTTAAGTTATTTTCTAACCATTTAATGACCGTAATTCAAATTTGAACTACATCTACATGCAACACCTAAGCAAAACGTTTTGAAAAATCATATATGTGTACTTGTGTGCGAGTTAATTCCATGTTCAGTAAATTAGAAGGAATTTTCAAACATATTGGTATCACGACATGGACACATGCATACGTATGCATGGAGTGACATGACATTTTAATTAAAAAAATAGAAAAATGATGAGAAACACATGAAACCTTGGTTGATGTAATGTCATGCCACCAAGATGATGTGGTAAAGAAATTGGCATGTTTGACGAACATTTGGACACGCACCCCTCACAAACCGGAGCAACTCGCTAGAAGGTTCGTGGTTCCGAGAGGGAACAATGCATGTTTGATGACGAACGGGAGATAGCTTCCTCTTATGGCCTTCAAATTTGTTCCTACGTTTAACGTGCACTAATACAATTGTCATGTGAAAATTTTGTAAATTTCAGGGGTCATTTGATCTTTAAAGACATTTAAGGGATTTGCTAACCATTAATGACCGTAATTCGAATTTGAACTACATCTACATGCAACGCCTAACCATAACGATTTGAAAAATCATATTTTTGTGTACTTGTGTGCGAGTTAATTCCATGTGCAGTAAATTCGAAGGAATTTTCAAACATATTGGTGTCAAGGCATGGGCACATGCATGGAGTGCATGCCATGGCATTTTAATTCCAAAAAATTAAAAAATGATCAGAAAAACATGAAACCTTGCTTGATTTAACGTCATGCCACCAAGATGATGTGGTAAATAAATTGGCATGTTTGACGAAAGTTTGGACACACACCGCTCACAAACCGGAGCAAGTCGCTAGAAGGTTCGTGGTTCCGAGAGGGAACAATGCATGTTTGATGACGAATGGGAGATAGCTTCCTCTTACGGCCTTGAAATTTTTTCAACGTCTAACATGCACTAGTACAACTGTAATGTGAAATTTTGGAAAATTCTAGGGGTCATTTGACCTTTTAAAGACATTTAAGTGATTTTCTAACCATTAATAACCGTAATTCGAATTTGAACTACATCTACATGCAACGCCTAACCATAACAATTTGAAAAATCATATTTTTGTGTACTTGTGTGCGAGTTAATTCCATGTGCAGTAAATTCGAAGGAATTTTCAAACATATTGGTGTCAAGGCATGGGCACATGCATGGAGTGCATGCCATGGCATTTTAATTCCAAAAAATTAAAAAATGATCAGAAAAACATGAAACCTTGCTTGATTTAATGTCATGCCACCAAGATGATGTGGTAAATAAATTGGCATGTTTGACGAAAGTTTGGACACACACCGCTCACAAACCGGAGCAAGTCGCTAGAAGGTTCGTGGTTCCGAGAGGGAACAATGCATGTTTGATGACGAATGGGAGATAGCTTCCTCTTACGGCCTTGAAATTTTTTCAACGTCTAACATGCACTAGTACAACTGTAATGTGAAATTTTGGAAAATTCTAGGGGTCATTTGACCTTTTAAAGACATTTAAGTGATTTTCTAACCATTTAATGACCGTAATTCAAATTTGAACTACATCTACATGCAACGCCTAACCAAAATGGTTTGAAAAATCATATCTGTGTACTTGTGTGCGAGTTAATTCCATGTGCAGTAAATTAGAAGGAATTTTCAAACATATTGGTCTCACAACATGGACTCATGCATACATATGCATGGAGTGACATGTCATTTTAATTCAAAATAATAGAAAAATGATCAGAAACACATGAAACCTTGGTTGATGTAATGTCATGCCACCAATATAATGTGGTAAAGAAATTGGCATGTTTGACGAAAGTTTGGACACACACCCCTCACAAACTAGAGCAACTCGCTAGAAGGTTCGTGGTTCCGAGAGGGAATAATGCATGTTTGATGATGAACGGGAGATAGCTTCCTCTTACGGCCTTCAAATTTTTTCCTACGTTTAACGTGCACTAATACAACTGTCATGTGAAAATTTGGTAAATTTCACGGGTCATTTGACCTTCTAAAGACATTTAAGTGATTTTCTAACCATTTAATGACCGTAATTCAAATTTGAATTACATCTACATGCAACGCCTAACCAAAATGGTTTGAAAAATCATATTTTTGTGTACTTGTGTGTGAGTTAATTCCATTTGCAGTAAATTCGAATGAATTCTCAAACATATTGGTGTCAAGGCATGGGCACATGCATGGAGTGCATGCCATGGCATTTTAATTCCAAAAACTTAAAAATGATCAGAAAAACATGAAACCTTGCTTGATTTAATGTCATGCCACCAAGATGATGTGGTAAAAAAATTGGCCTGTTTGACGAAAGTTTGGACACACACCCCTCACAAACCGGAGCAACTCACTAGAAGGTTCGTGGCTCCGAGAGGGAACAATGCATGTTTGCTGACGGACGGGAGATAGCTTCCTCTTACGGCGTTCAAATTTTTTCCTACGTTTAACGTGCACTAATACAACTGTCATGTGAAAATTTGGAAATTTTCAGTGGTCATTTGACCTTTTAAAGACATTTAAGTGATTTTCTAACCATTTAATGACCGTAATTCAAATTTGAACTACATCTACATGCAACGCCTAACCAAATCGGTTTGAAAAATCATATTTTTGTGTACTTGTGTGCGAGTTGAAAAATCATCAAACGATGTAAATATCTGGTGTTCAAAAAAGAAAATGTAAAGATCTGGCAAGACAATCGCCCCCCACATGATTGGCACTCTATCTCACGGCTCGAGGTTTGGTAGGTGATTGGCGGGGATCATTAATGAGACACGGTTCTGTATTGGAAACCGTCAGCTATTATGTTCACACACGGATTTGCTGTGGGAATTGTGTGTAATTCAAACTACAGTACTCGTAAATTCCGGCGACCGGCGTGTGTACTGTCCCCGTCGATCTAGATTCCGGCCGCCAATAAATACTACCTTGCTCACGTCGTCCCACCTGCATTCTCATCTACATCCTCCCCTGGCTCGCCCTCTCTCTCTCTCAAATCTCTGCCTAAATACTACCTTGCTCACGTCGTCCCGCCAATAAATACTACCTTGCTCACGTTGTCCCGCCTAACAACAACTACGGGCACACAAGGTTATGTCTGCTTACCGGGCCAGGGTACCGCACACCCATAACCTTCCCTCGTTGGAGGCACCGGCGAGAGACATGTCAATAGATCGAATTAGGGCCTTTCCCATAAAAGGCAAATGTGGTTGCACTGGAAAAGCCCGGTTCGGTGGCACCTGAACAACTTAATGACGGAATTTATCCCCAAAGTATAACAGTGATAACTGATACTCCGATATCATCTATAACCCTATAATCCAAGTCATAGCTCTACCCAACAAATAATCCAAAGCATACTATCGTCATATCAAAATACTCCGAGGATAGCATAACACTACTATCATGATGAATCCAAGAACAATAGTACTACTACTCAAATATCAAGAACAAGCTATCCAGCTAAGATCCACATGCAAGCATCATCTACTCAATCATACTCCAAACATAATAGCAACTATCATCATGATGAAAATAATACCAGCCACTAATAATCCAATGCCAACGTGAGATCCAAAGTAATACTCCAAAGCATAATACCATCGTGAAAATAATCATAATAGCCACTAAGAATCCAAAGGCAACATGTCATCCATGTAAGATGCAAAATATTAAACCTAGAACTCCAAACAATATCATGGCAATAGCAAGATTAAACAATACTCCGAGGAATGCCATGAACAAATCACAAGTGGCTAAAACAATATTTTAGACAAGTTCAAATAATTTAAACCATGTCACTTCATTGCAATCATGCAAATGGAGGGTTCAGCTTTCTTGGGATGGAGGGATTCACCAGGAGGAAGTGCGAGAAGCTCGCGGAAAGAATCGCGGGAAACTGTTCTCTCCCGGAGGGGCTGATTAAGGGCAAGGGCATAATGGTCACTTTCAGAATGTTAACACATGGTGTAAATGATTCCATCAGAACGAGCTCGACGAGATGAAGAAGTGGGCTTTGGAATCACCTCATTTGGAGTTACGGGTGAAAAGATATGAGGGGTTGAAGACCAGGGACCATTCTGTAAATAAAATATTCACAACCAGGCCCCTGGCAGCTCGACGGGTCACGCATTCCAGCTAATACGCTTTCCCCATGGGAAAGCGTAATGCGCGAAAGGCGCTTCCACTTATCCAGCTAGGCAGGGAGCGGGGCCGGCCTCTGTGTCACTGACCGGGGGGGGGGGAGGGGGCGTTGGGCCCACCGGCCAACTGGCAGGGCGACGCCTTCGTCTTCGTCTTCTCCTCGCGTTCGCCCGCGGTGCAGAGGGAGGCCGCCGGTGCCGGCGCTCGTCCGGGTGGCTCCGACCACCGTTTGCCGCGCTCCGACCACCGGTGAGCTCGGGGCGACGACCCGCACCCGAAGGCGACGAGGGGAGCACCCGAGGATCACTAGAGATGGCGGAGCTGCGACCGCGGCGGACGGCGTCTTCGGGCGGTGATGGAGCTTGTTGAGGGAGTCCTGGATTAAGGGGTCCTCGGGCGTCTGGGCTGTGTGACGTGGGTCAGACTAATGGGCCATGAAGATACAAGACAAAAGACTTCTTCCCGTGTCCGTATGGGACTCTCCTTTGCGTGGAAGGCAAGCTTGGCGTTCGGATATGAAGATTCCTTTCTCTGTAAACCGACTCTATACAACCCTAGGTCCCTCCGGTGTCTATATAAACTGGAGGGTTTAGTCCATAGAGGCAATCATAATCATACAGGCTAGACATTTAGGGTTTAGCCATTACGATCTCGAGGTAGATCAACCCTTGTAAACCCCATATTCATCCAAGATAATCAAGCAGGAAGTAGGGTATTACCTCCATCAAGAGGGCCCGAACCTGGGTAAACATCGTGTCCCTGTCTCCTGTTACCTTCGGTTCTCAGACGCATAGTTCGGGACCCCCTACCCGAGATCTACCGGTTTTGACACCAACATTGGTGCTTTCATTGAGAGTTCCGCTGTGTCGTCGCCAGAAGGTTCGATGGCTCCATCAGTCATCTACAACAATGCTGCCCTGAGGGAGATCTTCCTTCCCGGCCAGATCTTTGTGTTCGGCAGCTTCGCGCTGCGGGCCAACTCGCTTGGCCATCTAGAGCAGATCGACAGCTACGCCCCAGGTCACCAGATCAGTTTTGGAAATCTGGATTATGTCGCTGATATCCGAGGAGACTTGATCTTCCAAGGGTTCGCGACCCCAACCTCCGCTCTGGCCTTAGATCCAGAGCGCATCTCCAGGTCCGAAGACGGGATTCCCGAGCTCGCCGGACTCTCTGCGGCTATCGAGCCTGGTACGGGAGAGCCGGAGGAAGCAGCGCCACCGACAATCATCATGAAGCCGGACTCTTCTCCGAACACTGGCTCCGAACCCTTGGAGTCAGCATCGTGTGAGCTCGACCAAGGAGTTTTCTTCCCGCCGTACTCCACGGACTCTTTTCTCCCTAGCCAAACCTCGCCTTTAAGCAAGGCTCTGGACTTAATGCGATCCCTCCTCATTACAGAGGGGCAACATCCGAACTACACCCAGCCCGGACTAGGGGCTGAGAGCGGGGAATTTTACGTCCCACCCACCACCCACTTCATAGCCACTATCGAGGACTTAGCCGACATGCTCGATTACAGCTCCGAAGACATCGACGGTATGGACGACGATGCCGGAGAAGAGCAGGCCCAAAACCCACCGTTTACCGGACGTTGGACGGCCACCTCTTCGTATGACATGTACATGGTGGATACACCCAAAGAGGGTAACGGCGATAACGAGAAAAACCCAGTTGAGGATAAACCTCCTGAGACACAACCAAAGCGCCGACGTCAGCGGCGCCACTCTAAATCACGCCGTGGAAAAGAAAGCAATACCGGCACCAGGGACAACAACACTCCGGACGACGCTGAAGACCAAGAAGACCCCGTTGAGCCAACCTCCGAACAGGACGATCGGGAAGATGGGCAAATTGGCCCTGATGAACAGGCTGTAAACGAAGACTCGGAGGATAGTAATTATCTTCCACTCTCCGAGGATGAGGTGAGCCTCGGCGACGAAGACTTTATCGTGCCTGAGGAACCCCTTGAGTAGGAACGCTTTAAGCGCCGGCTAATAGCCACTACAAGGAGCCTAAAAAAGAAGCAGCAACAGCTTCAAGCTGACCAAGATCTGCTCAACGACAGGTGGACTAATGTCCTGGCAGCCGAGGAATACGGCCTCAGGCGCCCAACCAAGAGTTACCCGAAGCGTAAGATGCTACCTCAATTAGACGACGACGCGCTGGAGGCCGTACCATCAGCGTGTAACGCGGCCGACCGACCACCACGTGGCCGTGACAAAACAACAACTCAAGCCGAACACCAGCCCATACTACCTCGCCGAAAAGGTAGAGACACAACAACTCGGGGATACACGTACGACCTACGGTAGGACTTGGAAAACAGAGCAGGTCAGACCAGATCGATCTACAGATCGCGGGGGCGTGCCCCGACGCGCGAGGACGGCTATGTAGCCGGGAGCGACAAGCATAACCACCCCTGGGCCGAAAACCGCAGACGGACTCCACCCGAGCTGCGTTGTGACTTGGCCCGATATAGAGGCGCCGCACACCCCCTCTGCTTCACTGATGAAGTAATGGAGCACGAATTCCCAAAAGGGTTTAAACCCGTGAATATCGAATCATATGATGGAACAACAGATCCCGCAGTATGGATTGAAGACTTTCTTCTCCATATTCATATGGCTCGCGGTGATGATCTTCATGCCATCAAATACCTCCCGCTAAAGCTCAAAGGACCAGCTCGGCACTGGTTAAACAACCTGCCAGAAGAGGACTTGGAAGACGCCTTCCACGACAACTTCCAGGGTACATACGTCCGACCTCCGGATGCCGATGACCTAAGTCACATAGTTCAACAGCCCAAAGAGTCGGCCAGGAAATTCTGGATTAGGTTCCTAACTAAAAAGAACTAGATCATCGAGTGTCCAGATGCCGAAGCCCTAGAGGCCTTTAAGCATAGCATTCGCGACGAATGGCTCGCCCGGCACCTCGGACAAGAAAATCCGAAGTCCATGGTAGCCCTCACGGCACTTATGACCCGCTTTTGCGCGGGCAAAGATAGTTGGCTAGCCCGTAGCAGCAACAATGCAAGCGAACCTGGCACCTCTGAAGCCAGAAATAGCTGTGGCATGCCCTGATGCAACAGGCACAAGCGTCGGAATAACGGTGACAATACCGACGACACGGCGGTCAACGCCGAATTTAGTGGCTCCTAGTCCGGTCAGTGGAAGAAGCCATTTAAAAGAAGCAATCCGGGCTCATCCAGCTTGGACCGAATCCTCGATCGACCATGTCAGATCCATGGCACCCCCGATAAACCCGCCAATCATACCAACAGAAGCTGTTGGGTCTTTAAACAAGCCGGTAAGTTAAATACCAAGAATAAGGAGAAGGGGCCGCCAAGCGAGGACGATGCCGAGGATCCCCATCCACCGAACACATGGGGACAGAAGAAATCCCCCCCAAGTAAAAACGGTGAACATGATATACGTTACTCATATCCCTAAGAGGGAGCACAAATGCGCACTCAGGGACATCTACGCGATAGAGCCACTCGCCCCAAAATTCAATCCATGGTCATCCTGCCCGATCACTTTCGATCGCAGGGACCATCCGACCAGTATCCGTCACGGCGGCTCAGCCGCACTGGTCCTCGACCCAATCATTGATGGATTCCACCTCACGCGAGTCCTCATGGACGGTGTCAGCAGCCTTAACCTACTCTATCAGGACACAGTTCGCAAGATGGGCATCGATTCGTCAAGGATCAAACCCACAAAAACTACCTTCAAAGGAGTAATACCAGGTGTAGAGGCCTGTTGCACAGGCTCAATCACATTGGAAGTCGTCTTCGGATTGCCGGACAACTTCCAAAGTGAAGACTTGATCTTCGACATCGTCCCCTTCCGTAGTGGCTATCACGCACTCCTCGGACGAACCACATTTGCCCGCTTCAATGCGGTGCCACACTATGCCTATCTCAAACTTAAGATGCCCGGACCACGCGGTGTCATAACAGTCAACGAAAACATGGAACGCTCCCTTCGTACCGATGAGCACACTGCGGCCCTGGAAGCGGAAGTACAGGGCGGCCTTGTCAAGCAGAACATCAATTCGGCAGCCAAGCCCCCGGACACTATTAAATGAGTCCGGACTACTCCGCAGCATGACAGTCTAGCTCGTCAGGAGTTCGACTAGCAATTCGGCCTCCGTCTTAGTCCCGACCGGATTGTGGCGTACGTACCGCGCATACATAACTACGCACTAAAAATACCATGGGCAAAGACGGAGGCATAACTCGATCATGGTCCACAATACGGCTCGACCTCATCTGGGCACTCATACTTTCCCTTTTCTCTCTATCCTTTTCAGGTTTCTTTTCCACGGGCCCCTCACGACGGCCTGTGTTGGATTGCGGGTTCCGGCAAAACCCTCGAGGTTCGAACACTGGGGTGCGCACGAATATCTCTCCCCCCTCTAGCTCACACACTCACCGCGATCTCAAAGCTCAGCACGTCGAACTCGCAGGACAAGGGACACAAGGTTTATACTGGTTCGGGCCACAAATGTGGTGTAATACCCTACTCCAGTGTGGTGTGGTGGATTGCCTCTTGGGCTAAGGATGAACAAGTACAAGGGAAGAACAGCCTCTTGAGGAGAGGTGTCCTTGAGCTCGGTAAGCTTGGGTGGTTGAGGATGATCTGAATGGCCCAAGATCCGTTGCCTCATACTGTGGTGGCTAGTCCTATTTATAGAGGCCCTGGTTCTCTTCCCAAATGTAGGCGGGAAGGTATCCAACAACGGCCAAATTTGAAGGGAGACAACTAGTACAAGCTATCCTGACTAAAGGTGGTCTTCACCTGCCAAAGGCTCTGGTGGTGACGCCGTCCTGGGCTCCACGGTGACCTCCGTCCTGCCGTCTTGCTGGTCTTGGTCTTGTTGCATCGATATGGAAACCTTTGCCTGATGCCTCGGGAATCCTCGCCTACACTTGCCTCTTTAGCACCAAAGAGGAAACGAGTACGCTGCACGCTCTCGCGCCTGCCTGGCCTTGGTCGTCATGGCTTGTGTCACAGGGACCTCGCGAGGTGCCCCTCGCCTTGATCTGTCTGCCCCTCGCGAGCCAACCTAGTGAGGCCGCCCCTGAGGAGGTCTTGCATTGTCCGCCTCGCGAGGCTTCGCCCCTCGCGAGGGTCTTGAGTGCTCGTTGATGAAGATAGGCCGTACAGGGCCGCTAGCGGAGCCACGCCGTGGGCCGCAGGCAGGCAAGTCTGGGGACCCCCATTCCCAGGACGCCGACAGTAGCTCCCGGGCCCAAGGCGCGCTCGGACTTGGCTTCGGGGCGAAGCCAAGGGCAAGTGCGGAGCACCGCGGGCCCCAACAGCCCGCGACCTCGGTTGACGTGTGGCGAATGATGGGACGTGGGCGTATTCGCTTCCCCACGCTGCCTCGGCAACTGCCCATCTGACAAAAGGCTGGCGCAGGCAGTGTTCGCTTTCATTGCTTTCCTCCGTCTTGCTCCAGATCCCCTTTCTCGCTCCTTGGTTGGGGACGACCAAGGGTACCCGCCGGACTCTTCGTTCCCTTGTTCCGCCGTCCAGATGTGCCGGAGGCTACCGCCGCCATGCCCGTCTTCGACGGGCGTGGGCTTGTGCCACCTGCACCTTCGACTGCCCTAGCGACGTCGACTCTAGTGGACGTGTCTTCCGGCGAGTCTCGCGAGGAGGAGGAGGAGCAAGGGTAGGGGGAAGAGCGCGACTCGGAGGCGACCCGCGAAGGGTCGGGGGAGACCTCCCCTTTGCGCAAGGCCGACATCCTCCGCAACCTGCCTGATGACGATGACGAGGCCGATGTCCCCCTGGGCAGGGGGGAGCCACCCGCGGCTAGGGGCTCCACGAAGTCCAAGGCCAGCCCTCAGAGGAGGTCACTGGCCGCGGTTCCGACAAGGGGAAGGTCGGCGCTGATCTCCCGAGATGACGCCCCCGCTCTGACGCTGCCCGGAGCCGCTTCCGGCCCATCTGCTGCCCCCTCTTCTGCACCTGGAGCCCGCACGCCGGCGCCTCAGGCTGCGAGGCTCTCAGGTTTCAAGCTCGGGAAGCGGAGAGACTACGCCGCGGTGGACCAGTAAGTATTCTCGTCACGTCTTATTCTTGCTTCTGCTGCTGATTCTTGATGCTTCTTCGCTGCGTGATCAGGCCGACGCCCACGGCCAAGAAGAGGAAGGAGGAAGCAGTGGTACTGCCCGGGACTGAATCGCCTGCGGCGGCCGCACCCCCCCTCAGTGGGGAAGGGCAGTGAAGGCGCTCGTGCTTCCCCGGCCCGATCATCCTCGCGAGACTTGAGGGGGCGTCTTCCGGAGGAGGCACCCCTGTAGCCCCGCTTGCTCCGGAGGTGCTGACGTCCGGCTCGGTTACTGGGGTCCCGAAAGCTCAGAGCCCCCAGCCTCCCAGGACATGGTGACGATGTTGCCTCCTCCTCCTTCCGCCGCTTTGCTGACCTCGAATCCTCCCGCCTCCCCAGACATCCTGGAGCGCGCCCTTTCTGCGTTGACCCTACTGCGGGAGGATCTTCAAGGCTCCGTCCGTCGCCTGGTGGCCGGGCGCCTGGAGCTGATCTCTGGTTGGCTTCACTCCGATGTGTCCATCCGGGCGGCGCTGAGTCAGGTTGTGGCAGCCTCCGAGGAGGACAAGCAGGCTGTTGCTCAAGCCGCGGCTGCCCGCGAGGTGGCGCTGAAGAATGCCGGGGCCGCCCAGGATCGCTGTCAGTCGCTGGAGGCTTAGCTGGAGACCATGCGCCGCGAGCGTGCGGACGAAGTTCGAGGCCGCAGGGCGGAGGAGGAGAAGATGAAGGCCCGAGAGGACACCGTCAGGGGTGGCGACGCCAAGCTGGAGCAGTTGGTGAAGGCGCAAGCTACGGAGCGCAGCCGGCTGGAGGAGCTGGAGCAGATGATGGAGGCAGAGAGGGCTGAGCTTGAAGCCAAGGCGAAGGTCCTGGCTAAGGACCGTGTGGCCTTCAAATCTCTTGAGGAGAGGTCCCGCGTGGCCCTGCGGGCACTCTACGAGAAGGGCTTGGAGGAGCCACTGGCTACGGACGACGAGGGCCCCACCCAGCTGCTTCCCCATCTTGTCGCGACGCTTGAGGAGGTCGTGGGCGGAATCGGCCCCTTGGTGGAGGGAGAAGCCCGCACACTTTCCTCGGCCGCGCTGACGCGCGTCTTTAGCCACCTCCATCTTCGCGACCCGCCGCGAACCTTGACGAGCTGCTAGACCCTGTGGATGACAAGCGCTGCACAGCAGCCGCCAAAGCCGTGAAGGGCCAGGTGGAGGCTTTGTTGAAGAAGTTCCGCGCCTTCGACCCTGCGCCCTCAGCAGGTGGCGCTTCTGAACCTGCAACTCCGGCGGGCGGCACAGGTGAGGGCAACATCACCGTCGAAGGGGCACCTCTTGCAAGCAGCGACGGCGTCCAGGGATGACAGGATGACTTGCTGGCGACTCCTTTCCCTGCTTGGCTCCTACAATACGTACCATGCCTCGTGGAGGCGTTAAATTCGTGTTTGATATTTTAAGAAGAATGTGTCTTGTAATATTTGCTTAAGATTTTGCGATTTCCTTCCTGTTTGCTTGATGTTCTACATCGGCAGAGTCCGACCCCGCGCATACCTCAGCCGCCGTTGGGTCGTCCGGATCACCAGGACGAGACCAAGGGGTGAGGGGCTACGTGGCCAGTTAGGCTCCTGAGTCGCGATGCTTAGGAGTCCCCCTTGACGCGCAAACAGCTTAAAGAAAGGAGATGCAGGAGTAGGCCTAGTGTTCTGCGTCGGCAGGGCCCGACCCCGCGCGTACCTCAGCCGCCGTTGGGTCGTCTGGATCACCAGGACGAGATCAAGGGGTGAAGGGCTACGCGGCCAGTTAGGCTCCTGAGTCGCGATGCTCAGGAGCCCCCCTTGACGCTCAAACGACCTTCATACCTTTTCCCTCGCCGAGGCTTTGCTCAGGAGGGGCGCGCGACGACTAGGTCCGAGGGACCTGGCAGGGCGGCGTACGCTTGGGAGTGACCCGAGCGCAGCCCCCGTGCCCAGCCCCCTCGCGCGAGTCTCCCGAGGGGAGGTGTTGCGATGAGGCCAGACACTGAGCTCGGACGCTCCCTGAGGTTGATACGACCATGGGGCCGCCCTCAGTTGTTTATCACCAGCGCGGAGCATAGCGCTTCCGCTCTTGCATGGGCATAGCCGCTCCTCGACCATGTCGACTGCCAGCGCGGAGCATGGTGCTTCTACTGGTGCCTGGGTGAGGGCTCCCTCTGAGTGGAGCCCCCGGTGCGTGTACAGCCCCGCCCTGACACGTGGCTTGCACGCCAGGGCTGGACGAGGTGTGTCTGGGCACTCGTGAGCCAGCGCGGGACTCACGAGGCCCTACCTCAAGGCGGGTTGCACCTGGTCTTTGTTCTTGATGACTGTGGTGGTCCTGCGAGATGGTTAGGCAACCTGCGCCAAGCGAATCTCCTGAGGCTATCGCATGACAAGGCCAAGCACCAACGACCCCAGGAGGTGACGTGAACGGGGCCGGCCCGCCAGATAGAGCTCAGCCATTGGGTTTATTGACGCTGCAGGGACGGACCCGAGCACATGCACCGTGCCTAGTCTTCTCATGCGAAAGATCCTGGAAAAAGACGGTCGGCGCGCGGCTCCCGCGGCGAGTGACAACCAAGCAGGTAATAACCATGGATAACTCATGAGAGGGAGCGAACTAGTTCAGATAGATGCAAGAATGATACATGCCACTGGGACGGACCCGAGCGGCCTGGGGATGATGCAGCCCGAGGGGCGCCCCCAATAGAGTAAACTAAAGATGCGAAAGGATACATGCCGCGGGGACAAGCCCATGCGAACTGGGAATGATGTAGCCCGAGGGGCGCTCCCAGCTAAATAAACTTGGAAAATGTCACCTGGTTCCGTTGTCGAAGGAATGCTGAAGTAGCAAAAGGCGTGCGCTGAAGAAGCCGCTCCTCATGAGATGCCAAGACCCCGAGCCTCGGGAGGCTCTGGGGGCTCAGGCGGTTCCTTGAGGGCCGTCTCCATCTCCGCCAGGACCGCGTGATGCCTGGCCTCCTGAGCCGCCAGGATGCTCTGTAAGTTGTGCTGGAAGGCGGCTGCCACGCTCGGCAGGCCAAACGGCATGCGAACATAACTGTGAGGTGGACCCTCGCACCGCCCAATGCGCGAAGGCCAGAAGCACTCCTGAGATGCGGCCCTATTGAGCCCCGGGATGTCGATGCAGACGCGCAGCCCGCCATCCTTGCCTGGATGGAGTGCTGCACCAGGTGGGCAGCAGTCGCCGCGCATGGCTCTTGCATCCTGTAGCTCCTGAGTGGTCTTGGTGATGAACTCCTGAGCACTGGGCGCTCCTCGCCCGGTGTCCTCCTGAAGGAAACATGCCGCAAAGCATGCCTCCATATGGTGCCCGAGCGCCTCCCTCGTGGTGTTGGCTAGGTCTGAGGCCCTCCAGAGGAGAGCCCCCGAGCCCTGACCGAGGAGGGCGCCGGGTGCGCCTTCCTATGCGAGGGAGGGAGGCGCCCCAGCTGCGGGCGCTGATCCTGAGGCGGCGCCGCTAGGGACACTGCCCCCTAAGGCCCTGTGCGGAGTAGCTGCTTCTTCTTCTTGGGGATGACCTCAGGAGGGTACTGCGTGTCCTCGCTGCCAGGGTCTTCGATTGCTGCGGCTTGAAAGGCACGCTCGAGGGAGCACACTGCATCTCTTTCTTCGCAGGGGACTGTGATGATCCCACCACTCCCTGGCATCTTGAGGACGTTGTAGCCGTGGTGGGTCACCGCCATAAACTTGGCTAATGCTGGATACCCGAGGATGGCATTGTACAGCAGACGGATGTGGGCGACGTCGAAGTCGATAAGCTCAGTGCGGTAGTTATCGCGCTGGCCGAAGGTAACAGGTAGGCGGACCTGCCCTATCGGGGCGGTGGAGCCGTCGGTCACTCCTGAGAAGGGCTTAGTAGGCCGCAGCTGATCGTATGGCACTTGGAGGCTGTAGAATGTCTTGATGGACAGGACATTGAGCCCTGCGCCGCCTTCGATGAGGGTCTTGGTGACTTGGACGTTGCTGATGACGGGCGAGCACAGCATCGGGAGGGCGCCTGCGGTCGCCGCACACTTGAGCTGGTCCGCCAAACTGAAGGTGATGGCGCACTTGGACCACGTGAGCGGGCGCGTGGCCTCGAGCCTGGGAAGGGTTGCATTCACTTCGCGAGAGAACTGCTTGAAGACGCGCTGGGATGCTGGGGCCTGAGCTCCGCCCAGGATGCAAGCGATAGCGCGCAGCTCCTGGAAGCCCCCAGCCCCCTCGTCCTGATGGTGGTCGTCGTTCCTTCTTGGTGGTGGCGGCAGCGGAGGGAGACCAGCATTGCCCTGAGGGCGATCCTCGCGAGGCTGATCCCTCCATGCGCCCTCATGAGGCTGGTCCTGCCAGCGGTCCTCGCGAGGCCGGTCACGCCACTCCTGGTGGGGGCCGCAATCGTCCTAGCGTCCTCCACCTCGTCCTCCTCCTCAGCCGTAGCACCGGTCGTTGCGCTCGGGGCATCGACCGAAGCGTCTGTCTCGAATGGCTCTGAGCTCTTGACAGTCATTGGTGTTGTGGCTGTGCATGTTGTGGAAGGCGCAGAACGGACGGCTGCTCTTGGACGACTCGGGATGATCCCGGCCGCGCTTCGTGTCTGGCTCTGCTGCTAGCATGGCCACCCCCTTGCGCTTCACGTCCTTGGCCTTGGCTTTCTTCTCCTCCGGGTCGGTAGCAGGGAGCTCGAGAAGGGAAAGGCACCCTTCCTCAGCTCTTGCGCACTTGGTCGCCATGTTGAACAGCTCCAGTGTCGTGCACAACTCCTCGTGGATGGCGAGCTCCTCCTTCATCTTGACGTCACGGACGCCATCAGAAAACGCTGAAATGATGGCCTCGTCCGTCACCTTGGGGATCTTGAGACGAACATTGTTGAAGCGCTGGATGTACTTCTGCAGGGTCTCTCCTGGCTGCTGCTTGATGCGGCGTAGGTCAACCGCGGCCGACGGGCGGTCGCGAGTGCCCTGGAAGTTGGCGATGAAGCGGTCGCGCATCTCATTCTAGGAGGAGATCGATCCCGGGGGCAGGTTCAGGAGCCACGAGCGAGCACCATCCTTGAGAGCCATGGGGAACCAGTTCACCATGACTTTCTCGTCGCCGTTGGCCGCCTCAATGCTCAGCTCATTGAGCTGCAAGAACTCCGAATGGTCGGGGGTGCCGTCGTAGCGAGGAGGCAGGTCTGGCTTGAACTTGCCCGGCCAGACGACGCTACACAACTCTGGGGTGAAGGCGCGGCAGCCTGCCGTGGCCACCGGGGCCCTTTGCAGATGCGGAGCCTGCCCTTGATGTCCGCGCGCCGCCATCGCAGGCGGCACGCGGTCTTTTCATGGTGGCGCCGGGAGCGCAGGAGCGTTTTCCTGCGGCCGGGGAACCTCCTGGCAGCTTCCTTCTTCTCACGCGGGCGCTCAGCACGATGGGTCGCGCCGGGGGGCCGCGCGCCTTGGCGCCAAGGCTCCCTCTTGGTGCGGAGGTGGTGGAGGTGCTCCGTGAGCCACGTCGCCCGCAGCTCGCGGAGGGCGAGGCAGCGAGAGGGATGGTGCAGGAGAGCCCCCAGCGGCGCTGACGAGCTCGGCGATGCGGTCCAGCCAGTCCTCGTAGAGGTCGTCGACCGGGCGGTAGCGTAGGAGCTCGCGCGCCATGAGCAGCGCGGCCTGCATGTCCGTGGGCGCGCGACGAGCGTGAGACGATGAGCCGGCCGGGGTTAGCAATGGAGTGGCGGTGCGACCGTCCCGTCGCACAGAGGGGTGTAGCGAGGATGTTTGCTGCTCGTTTCTCGCCGGGCCGGTGGCGGCGTTGGCGTTGGGCGACGGGGAACAATGGGGAGGCCTGCCGACAGGGGCCATCTGAGCGACACGGGCGACGAGGGCGGCCCGACGCACAGCGCGGGCTCGACGCGCGTCTGCCATGGATGCGGTGGAGCGGTGGCATGTGGATCGACGGAAGGAAAGCTTTAGCGAGCCCCTACCTGGCGCGCCAAATGTCGGATTGCGGGTTCCGGCAAAACCCTCGAGGTTCGAACACTGGGGTGCGCACGAAGATCTCTCCCCCCTCTAGCTCACACACTCACCGCGATCTCAAAGCTCAGCACGCCGAACTCGCGGGACAAGGGACACAGGGTTTATACTGGGTCGGGCCACAGATGTGGTGTAATACCCTACTCCAGTGTGGTGTGGTTGATTGCCTCTTTGGCTGAGGATGAACAAGTACAAGGGAAGAATAGCCTCTTGAGGAGAGGTGTCCTTGAGCTCGGTAAGCTTGGGTGGTTGAGGATGATCTGAATGGCCCAAGATTTGTTGCCTCCTACTGTGGTGGCTAGTCCTATTTATAGAGGCCCTGGTCCTCTTCCCAAATGTAGACGGTAAGGGATCCAACAACGGCCAAATTTGAAGGAAGACAACTAGTACAAGCTATCCTGACTAAAGATGGTCTTCGCCTGCCAAAGCCTCTGGTGGTGACGCCGTCCTGGGCTCCACGGTGACCTCCGTCCTATCGTCTTGCTGGTCTTGGTCTTGTTGCACCAATATGGAAACCTTTGCCTGATGCCCCGGGACTCCTCGCCTGCGCTTGCCTCTTTAGCACCAAAGAGGAAACGAGTACGCTGCACGCTCCGGCGCCTGCCTGGCGCACGCCTGGCCTTGGTCGCCATGGCTTGCGTCACAGGGACCTCGCGAGGTGCCCCTCGCCTTGATCTCTCCGCCCCTCGTGAGCCAACCTAGTGAGGCCGCCCTCGAGGAGGTCTTGCATCGTCCGCCTCGCGAGGCTTGGCCTCTAGCGAGGGTCTTGAGTGCTCGCTGATGAAGATGGGCCGTACAGGGCCGCAGGCAGGGAAGTCTAGGGACCCCCGTTCCCAGGACGCTGACAGCCTGATCGTCGACCCTTTCGAAGGATAAACATTCCAAGGAAGCAAGCAGCATAGACGTGTGGCAGAATACCTAGATGATCTTCTTGATGATCACTTTACCTGTTTTCAGGACCCACACGGAGCTTCCCCTTGGTCTCGGCATGTTAAACAACCCTATTGCTTATCGCATTACCTGTACAAAATACACTTTGACGTATCAATCAGATTATAATGGAAATAGTTTCCGGCCCAACATACGTGGCACTGGCCTAATCCTTCATTATATTTCACTGTTTTTATCGATTGCACTCGTACACATTGGTCCGACTTAAATCGCCAGGGGCTTCATTGCGCTCCATACTTTTGCAACAAGTCCGAACACTTTTTACAGTATAATTCGGCGCCTGAATATAGCATTATATGCATTGGCTCCGAATCATGTCTTTGGTCAATAGTTGGGTTGCCCGGCTCCTGTGCTTGCTACCTTACGTTCCGTCTTATCGGCTAGGGTAGTAAAGGGAGAACTACTGCGATTGTATTTCTCGTTTATCCGGATAAACACCTCAGTAGAGAAAGCCGAAAACTAACTGTCATGATGCGGTGAGAGCTGGTCAGCTATTCGGCGGCTAAACATAAATCTCTTGCGATTTTTTTCACATTATGCGACGGATCGGCCTCCACCCGATCAGGTGTCTACAACGCCCTAGTCTGGATAAACAAATACTAACTAGGGGCTGCGCCAACACTCCTATAGTCAAACTCCTATGGCTAAGTGAGGGTGATAAAGCCACATAGTCTGATTGCCTAGTTCGATGCACTAAACACCGCCTTCAAGGACCAAACTCTTGGGTCAAGTGTGTTTAGGTTCCAACCCGAACACCCCCGTACTACCTACATGGGGGCAGAAGCCAACGACTGGCCAACTCTCAGATTTAATAAACGACCGCACAGGAGGAAATATTTTCACAAAACAACAAGCAATATATTACATATAGGCTTTGTTCCATCATACAGGACCGGATAACACGAATACATTCATTCAAATATAATGTCCTTCGCACACTGGCCCTCTACAATGCGGGATCCTTCTAGGACATCATCAAAATATAGCTCGGGCGTGCGGTGCTCTTTGCCCACAGGCAGTCCCTCGGTCGCAAGCTTGACGGCGTTCATCTTCGCCCAGTGTACCTTGACACGGGCGAAGGCCATCCGCGCACCTTCAATGTAGACCGACCGCTTTATGGCATCAAGCCGAGGGTAGGCATCGACTAGCCGCTTCACGAGCCCGAAGTGGCTGCTGCGTATGGCTTCAGCAGGCCACAGACGGATTATCAAATCCTTCATGGCCAATCCGGCCACCCTATGAAGTTCGGTCAGCTGTTTCAGCTGATCGCTAAGGGGCACTGGATGCTCTAGCACAAGGTATTGTGACCAGAACAGCTTCTCCGTTGAGCTCCCCTCTTCGGCTCAGAAGAACTCCGTAGCATCAGCATCATTGCAAGGCAGATCCGCAAACGCTCCTGGAGAACTCCAAATCCGGGTCAGTAAGAGGTACCTTTTCTACACAAATCTGCTTTGCATAATAAAGGCCTTACCCGCCGCAATCTGCTTGGCCTCCTGGATTTCTCGGAGGGCGCCCTGGGCCTCAACCCAGGCCTCTTGTGCGCTTTGGTGGGCCTTAGCAAGTTCGGACTCTTGGTCCATAATCTTGCGCTCCAAGGACTCGCATTTCTTTATGGCGTCCTTGAGCTCCTGCTGAACCTCCCCGACCCTTGACTCGTGTTTTTTGCGGGCGGCTTGTTCCATCTCCACTTTCTTGTAGGCCTCGGCCAGCGCGTTCTTGAGGGACTCCACCTCGGCCGCAGCTCCTAGGAAATATCATAATAACATGACTAGCACAAACAATTCATATCATTTTAGATCTGCACATGCCATTGCATACCTTGCTTGTCCTCTAGTTGTTTTTGGACACGGCCGAGTTCTTCATCGGCCTACTCCAGACTCTGCTTCAGTTTGGAGACTTCGGCAGAATGGGAGGTCGCAGCCAGCATCGACGCCTGCTTATTCATATAGACATATATGATTAGTCTCCTGCAAAAATTATTTGATCCTCTGCCCAGCCTTTCTTTTCAAACACCGGACAGAGTCTCAGGGGCTACTGTCTATACTATGGCATTCATTTTGCATAATTACGTCACATACCTCAAAGCCTGTTAGAAGGCTGGCACAGGCTTCAGTCAGTCCGCTCTTAGCAGACCGAACCCTCTCAACCACTGTACCCATAAGTATACGGTGTTCTTCTACAATGGAAGAACCTTGAAGCGCTTCTAGTAGAGTATCCGGTGCCTCTGGATGGACAGAAGTCACCGGCAGAGTAGGTGCACCTCCTTCTTTCGAAGGAAGTTGCTTACCTAATTCCGGAGCCATATGGGCCTCCGGAATAGTATTCGGCTGGGGGCCGAATTGGGTATGGCCCCCATCGCCAGTTTCCAGAGGGATCTGCTCCCCCATGTGTCCGGCAGCCGAGGTATCACCCTCTGGCACCATCTCGACAGCCTCCTGTACCTCTCCCTGGCCTGGGAGGGTCCTTCGGGACAACACCTCAGCGTCGTCCATAGCTTTGGGGGAGGAGGCCGGAGGAGGCGACCCGCTGTCCATCACATTTGGATCGAGCGAATTCCTCGAAGATGAGGATCGCTGGAGGTGGGCGCGAGCCGGACTGCAGCGCATGATTCAACATGTTAAAACCATGAAATAAAGGATCTGGATATATATGTGCGTGAGTGCCTTTTAGTACTTACGATTCGGCCGGGGGCTTCTCCCTGGGACGCCACTCAGAGCTGCTATCGGTGTCCGATTCGGATTTGTTTGCAAGGGAGACCCTCCCTTTCTTGGACGCCTCTGCCTCCGCCTCTAGATCCGTGGAGGCTGCCCTTTTCTTCCTTCCCCCCTTGGAAGGAGAATTTCTATCCTCCTCTTCCTCGTCGTTCTCGGCGGGGGAGGAGTGGGTTTTGGCGTCTTCGGACGTTGTGTCCGAAGTGCCTTTCCGGCGGAGGTCGCTTCTTGCCTCCTGGCCCATCTTCTTGGCCTTCTTCTCCAGCGCGTGGTAGGGCGCCGGAACCAGCATCTTCGTCAGAAGTGGGATAACTGGGTTTTCAGGCAGCGGAGCCGGACACTGGATCCGCTCCGCCTTCTTTATCCAGCCCTAAAAAGACAAATGGAGAAGCTTAGACATCTTCCTTGAATGCATAGGTAGAGGATACACCTTGAAATATGAGGAACTTACCGAACTGGCGGGATAAGTCAGGTTATAGCCGCGGTCCTCGGTCGTCTTCGGCCAAGCCTGATTGGCCTTGAAAAGCACCTTCCAGATACCTTCATGCGTGGTGCCGAAGAACTGTTTCAAGGTCTGGTGCTTGGCCGGATCGAACTCCCACAAGTGGGAAGTCCGGTTTTGGCAAGGGAGGATCCAGCGATAAAGCATCACCTGGATCACATTGACAAGCTTGATGTTCTTGTCCACCATGCTCTTGATGCGCGTCTGCAGCGCTGACACCTCATCCGACGAGGCCCATTCCAGGCCCTTTTTTAGCCAGGAGGTAAGCCTCATTGGGGGCCCGGACATGAATTCGGGAGCCGCGACCCAGGTGGTGTCACGGGGCTCTGTGACGTAGAACCACTGCTGTTGCCACCCTTTGACGGTCTCCACAAAGGTGCCTGTGGGCCATGTGACGTTGGATAGTTTGCTCACCATGGCACCTCCGCACTCTGCATGTTGTCCATCCACCACTTTCGGCTTCACATTGAAGATCTTTCGCCATAATCCGAAGTTGAGTGGGATGCGGAGGAAGGCCTCGCACACGACGATGATTGCCGAGATGTTGAGGAAAGAATTTGGGGCTAGATCGTGGAAATCTAGCCCGTAGTAGAACATGAGTCCGCGGACGAAGGGGTGGAGGGGAAATCCTAACCCGCGGATGAAGTGGGGGATGAATACCACCCTCTCGTTGGGCTCCGGGGTGGGGACGATCTGCCCCTTGGCCGGAAGCCGGTGGGCGATTTCCTGGGCCAAGTACCCCGCTTCCCGAAGCTCCGTGATGTTCTCCTCCATGACGGAGGAGGCCATCCACTTGCCCTGTGCTCCAGATCCGGACATGGTCGGAGTGCTCTCTAGGGGCGGAAAGGATGGAAGCTTGGGCGCTAGAGCTCGAGAACGGATGGGCAGAAGAAGGCATGGGTGAAAGAGTGAATCCTTATCCTCTTATAAAGGCAGCGAATGTCAAGCGCCTCCCAGCTCACCTTAAAACTCGCCTATTCCCCAAGGGTCCTGCGGACGGCGCGATTGGATTACCCATACCCGTATTAATGAGAATCTCGCGATAAGGGGACACGATCTCTACTTCGACAAGACGTGCCAATGAAAACCACATCTTGAGACATGGAGCGGGAGGCTAAAAACGGTTTGAAATAATGACCGGGCAGGGACATAACGTCTCGCTACAAAAGTTGTCAGTAGATGGGACTTGTGAAATATTATACTCTTTTGCGGCTGTGTGTGGTGCCTGTTTTGCAGAGCCGGACACGTTTTCTGTGTTTGAGGACTACTTTGAAGTGTTCGGAGGAGGAAACCGCCTTGCAATGCCGAAGACAATCTGCGCGACGGACACATCGTCATTGAAGCCTGGTTCAGGGGCTACTGAGGGAGTCCTGGATTAAGGGGTCCTCGGGCGTCTGGGTTGTGTGATGTGGGCCAGACTAATGGGCCATGAAGATACAAGACAGAAGACTTCTTCCCGTGTCTGGATGGGACTCTCCTTTGCGTGGAAGGCAAGCTTGGCGTTCGGATATGAAGATTCCTTTCTCTGTAAACCGACTCTGTACAACCCTAGGTCCCTTTGGTATCTATATAAACCGGAGAGTTTAGTCCATAGAGGCAATCATAATCATACATGCTAGACATTTAGGGTTTAGACATTACGATCTCGAGGTAGATCAACCCTTGTAAACCCCATATTCATCCAAGATAATCAAGCAGGAAGTAGGGTATTACCTCCATCAAGAGGGCCTAAACCTGGGTAAACATCGTGTCCCTGTCTCCTATTACCTTTGATCCTCAGATGCACAGTTCGGGACCCCCTACCTGATATCTGCCGGTTTTGACACTGACACTTGTGGCCAGAGGCCATCGGAGGAGGAGGCGAAGGGCGGGGAGGATCCAGGGGAGGCCGTGAGGGGCTCTGGTGGGGGTAGAAGGAGGGGAGGGGCTCGGCTCCGGGAAAATTGGAGAGGATGGCCGTGGCGGCGATGGCGAGCAATGAGAGCTGCAGAGGCTCGGGGAAGGGGCTTGGGAGGATTAGAGGAGCAAGGCGAGGTCGATGGTGAAGCGGCGCACGGTCCAGAGCTGCTTAAATAGGCAGAGGGGGAGGAGGCCGAGCTGGCGTCGCCACGGACGCGTGGCCGGAGCCACGGACGCGTGTGCACGCACCCGAGCTCGATGGTAGACGACGGAGGAGGAACAAGGGAGGCTCACGGGGAGGTAGGTGACACCAGGGAGCATGGGGAAGAAGAGACGACCGACATTAATGCCCTGTCGGGCACTGTGCTCCCGTGGGCGTGTGACGTCTAGCTCCGGCAAGGAGGCTTTGAGAGGGGGCAGGGACACAAGAGCGACTGGAAAGGAAGGGGGAGTTAGGTCGGCAAGCTCAGACGTGCGAAAACCATGATGCCGAGCTAGCCGCTTGTCAGAACGCGCCGGATGCCGCCAGAGCGCCTGAAGCGCCATGCCCAAGAGGCAGTCACCACGGGAACTGGCATGAAGAATACAAGAGAGGCTGCAAGGAGTTGTCTAGTGACTAGTCCCTGCATCACTGAGTCTGAGAGAGGTGATGGATCAAGGGAAAGGGCCAAGGAGAGATGTGAGGCTTAGCTGAAACTTTGCTGTATCAGACTTGTCTATGCACTGGTGATCAACAGGGAGTTGATTGGGGTCAATGGTGTTGTCTGGGAGGTTTATCTAAGGAGGGACCATAATCCTGGAGGTTTTTAGGATAAATGGACCAAGGATTAATATAGTTGCTTTGCAAGTGACCAAAATGTTCCAAAATCAAGATCATGATGGTTCACCCACATGGAGTATCAACCTGACCTAAAATTTGGCAAGGCATAATGATTTGGCCATATAGAGTTGCTGTAAAAATTTCGTACCAATTGGATTCACCAAAATGGTACTTGCTTCACAAGAATCCCCTTTGTCCAGGGACTTGCAAAAATTCTAGAGAATTAATGGCTTGATGAATTTATCCCAAAATTGGTGGAGAGAGGTTTCATGGTCATGAGAATGCTCTGGTAAATTGTCAGCCAAAATGAAGCACTATAAAATATACTTGCTTCACAACCTGAAAATATTGACAGAAGCAAAGATTTGAAGCTGTGCTCACGTAGTTGATTGGATGAAGCTGAAATTTGGAGGAGTGGGATAATATGAGCACATGAAGGAGTGTGCAAAATTTCAACTCATTTGGATACTCCTTGCTAGTACTTCCTTCACAATGCCTTCTGTATGACAGAAACTTTGAAAAAGCTCTGAGGAAGATTGGCTAGGCAAATGAAGTTGAATTTTGGCACGAGGCAATGATTTGGATGAAATAACATGACCAAAAAGTTTGGGAGCAATCAGGAAAGGATAGGTGGAACTTCCTTCACAGAAAGCCACACTGGACAGAAATGAAGAATAATTATTGGGGAATTATTCTTGGGCTAGGACAGGAAAGTAAGGGCATATTTGAGCATCATATGACCCAAAGAAATTATGAGAATTATTTGGGAATTTTAGGAGTGACAGAAACATAGGTTGCTTCACAACCTAGGGCAGATGAGGTTATTCCTTTAATAGAAAAGGAATATTCCCCAAGAAAAGAATTTTAGGATTTGGCTAGAATGGAAATGGCATGATCTTGGGAAAGATTTGAGGATGATAAGTCACTTGGGAGAAGAAATGATGATGATCTCCCAGGTTGCAAGGCCACAGAACCACGCCAAAAAGAAAAACAGATAAAAATCAAATAAATCAAAGGAAAAAGAAAAGGGCCAAAAACCAGGCTGTTACAAAAACTCATAGTTTGTGACGAATAAAAATATAGCTTTGAGTAAAATACCGATGGTCGTTAGAAGAAAGAGGGGATGCCACTCGGGGCATCCCCAAGCTTAGTTGCTTGCTTCTCTTTGGATAATAGCTTGGGATGCCATGGGCATCCCCAAGCTTAGGCTCTTCTTACTCCTTATTCCTTCATCCATCATAACATGACCCAAAATATGAAAATTTCAATCACACAAAACTCAACAAAACCTTCATGAGATCCATTAGTATAAGAAAACAAATCACTACTATAAGTTCTGTAGCAACCCATTCATATTTTATTCTTGCATTATATCTACTGAAAATTCCAACTTTTCTATGGCAAAAAATCTTCAAAGAAAACCATATAATCATCAAAACAAGCACACAATGCAAAGAAAACATAACCTGTCAAAAACAGAACAGTCTGTAGCTATGTGGATATTTTGAATACTTCTGAAACTCCAACAATTCTGAAAAATTGGGCGACCTGAGAAATTTGTATATTAATCTTCTGCATTAAGAATTGTATTTTATTACGCTTTTGTGAAAAATGAAAATTATTTTTGTGAGCCCAAAAGTTTCAGTTTTTCAGCAAGATCAAACAACTATCACCCAAGAAGATCCTAAAGGCTTTCCTTTGCACAAACACTAATAAAAACACAAAAAACACAATCATAACAGTAGCATAATTGTGCAAACACTCAAGAATAGAAAGCAAAAGACAAAAATAAATTTTATTCGTTGGGTTGCCTCCCAACAAGCGCTATTGTTTCACGCCCCTAGCTAGGCATAAAGCAAGGATCTAAGTTTTGTCATCTTTGTTTCTAGATCCATAAGATGCCCTCATGATTGATTCATATGGTGGCCTAATTCTTGTTCTAGGGAAGTGTTCCATACCCTTCCTTAGTGGAAATTGGAACTTAATATTGCCTTCTTTCATATCAATCACGGCACCGATAGTGCGTAAAAATGGTCTACCAAGAATAATTGGACAAGACGGATTGCAATCAATATCAAGAACAATAAAATCTATGGGAACATAATTCCTATTTGCAAGAATAAGAACATCATTAGTTCTCCCCATAGGATTTTTAATAGTAGAATCCGCCAAGTGCAAATTTAAAGAACATTCTTCAATATCGGCAAGACCAAGCACATCACATAAAAATTTCAGAATTGTAGAAACACTAGCACCCAAGTCACACAAAGCAAAACACTCATAATTTTTAATCTTGACTTTGATAGTTGGTTCCCACTCATCATGAAATTTCCTAGGAATTGAAACTTCTAATTCCAACTTTTCTTGTAAAGCTTTCATCATAGCATCAACAATATGTTTAGTAAGAGCTTTATTTTGTTCATAAGCATGGGGTGAATTTATCATGGATTGCAACAAAGAAATACAATCAATCAAAGAGCAACTATCATAATTGAAGTCTTTGTAATCCAAAAGAGTGGGCACATCACTAGTTAAAGTTTTGACCTCTTCAAACCCACTTTTATCAATTTTCTCAACAAGATTTTCACCCTCCGAATTATTGGGATGCCTTCTAGCTAAAGTTGACTCTTCTTCAGTCCCTTTTTCATCAATCTTAATTTTACTAAACAAAGAATCAATAGAAGAGACACCAATCATTTTAAGATCTTCATCACTTTTATGAAAGCAATCACTAGAGAATGCTTTTTCTAAAAATTCTCTTCTAGCTCTAAGCATAGCGGTTCTTTTCTTACTTTCATCCATAGAAACATAAAGAGCTTTAATTGACCTCAACCTTAGGCACAAAAATTTTCATCTTGAGATTTTATACATCTTGAGAAATTCTATCAACACTTCTAGACAAATCATCAATCTTATTCAACATTTCTTCCAATGTAGCGTTGAAAACTTTTTGAGTGTTGATAAATTCTTTAATATTATTCTCAAGCTCAGAGGTGTTCCTATTATTATTATAAGAAGGATTTCCATAGGAATTACATAATTATTAGAGGAATTGCTAGGAAAAGGCCTAGGATTAAAATTACATCTATAAGCATTGTTATTGAAATTGTTTCATGAGATAAAATTCACATCTACGGCATCACTATTTTGCTCAATCAAAGTAGACAAAGGCATATCATCGAAATCAATAGGAGCACTTTTACTAGCAACCAATTCATAAGAGCATCAACTTTTTCACTCAAAGAAGAAATTTCTTCAACCGAATTAACCTTGTTACTAGTAGGAGCTCTTTCGGTATGCCACTGTGAATAATTTGCCATGATATTATCAAGCAATTTGGTGGCTTCACCCAAAGTAATTTCGATAGAAGTACTACCTGCGGCGGAATCCAAAAGATTACGAGAAACAAAATTCAACCCCGTATAAATGTTTTGTATGATCATCCAAAGATTTAACCCGTGAGTTGGGAATTCCTTAGCATCATTTTCATCCTTTCCCAAGATTGTGCAACATGATCATGTTCAAGTTGCTTGAAATTCATGATCTGGGTTCTAAGGGAAATATTTTTTGCGGGCGGAAAATACTTAGTGATAAAAGCATCACTGCACTTGTTCCAAGGATCGATACTATTGCGAGGCAAAGAAGAAAAACCAAATTTTTGCATGATCTCGCAAAGAAAACGGAAATAATTTCATCTTCACAACATCATTGTCCACATCTTTTTTCTTTTGCATATTTCATAATTCCACGAATGTGTGAAGATGGGACGCGGCATCCTCGTTAGGAGTACCAAAAAATTGATCTTTCATAACAAGATTCAGCAAAGCAGTATTAATATCACAAGATTCCGCACTAGTGGCGGGAGCAATCGGAGTGCCAATAAAATCATTGGTGTTGGTATTTGAGAAATCACACAACTTGGTGTTCTCTTGAGTCATTGTGACTACGCAAAAAGATTGCACTCAAAAACAGATCCGGCATGAAAACGGCGAACAAAAAAGAGGGCGGATAAAACGGTAAATTTTTGTGAAGTGGGGGAGAGGAAAACGAGAGGCAAATGGCAAATAATGTAAATTGCAAGGAGATGAGATTTGTGATTACGAACCTGGTAGATGTTGATGACGTCTCCCCGGCAACGGTGCCAGAAATTCCTTTTGATGTCTGCTAGACTACGTCGGTATTCCCCAAAGAGGAAGGTATGATGCAACACATCGACGGTAGGTATTTCCCTCAGTGTTGAGACCAAGGTCATCGAACCAATAGGAGAATCACGCAACACTACGTGAACGGCACATGCACACAAATAACAAATACTCGCAACCCGACGTGTTAAAGGGGTTGTCAATCCCTTTCCGGTAACGGCGCCAGAAATTAATTGTCAAACAGACGTGAGAGAGTTGTAATAAGTTGATAGATCGAACACCAAATAAAATAAAGTTTAGCAAGGTATTTTTGTATTTTTGGTTTAGCAGATCTGAAAATGAAGGCAAATAACATAGATTGCAAAGGCAAATATATTAAAGAAGAGACCCGGCGGTCGTAGATTTCACTAGTGGCTTCTCTCGAGAAAAGTAGCAAACGATGGGTAAACAAATTACTGTTGGGCAATTGATAGAACTTCAAATAATCATGACAATATCCAGGCAATGATCATTATATAGGCATCACGTCCAAGGTTAGTAGACCAACTCATGCCTGCATCTACTACTATTACTCCACACATCGACCGCTATCCAGCATGCATCTAGTGTATTAAGTTCATGGAGAAACGAAAGAATGCAATAAGAATGATGACATGATGTAGACAAGATCTATTTATGTAGAAATAGACCCCATCTTGTTATCCTTAATAGCAACGATACATACGTGTCGGTTCCCCCTCTGTCACTGGGATCAAGCAACGTAAGATCGAACCCATCACAAAGCACCTCTTCCCATTGCAAGATAAATAGATCAAGTTGGCCAAACAAAACCCAAATATCAGAGAAGAAATACGAGGCTATAAGCAATCATGCATATAAGAGATCAAAGAAGACTCAAATAACTTTCATGGATAAAAAGATAGATCTAATCATAAACTCAACGTTCATCCGATCCAAAAAAAACACACCGCAAAAAGAGTTACATCATATGGATCTCCAAGAGACCATTGTATTGAGAATCAAACGAGAGAGAGGAAGCCATCTAGCTACTAACTACGTACCCGAAGGTCTACAAAAGACTACTCACGCATCAGCGGAGAGGCACCAATGGACATGATGAACCACTCCGTGATGGTGTCTAGATTGGATCTGGTGGTTCTGGAACTTGCGGCGGCCGGAATTGATTTTCGTCGACTCCCCTAGGGTTTCTAGAATATTGGGGTATTTATAGAGTAAAGAGGCGGTCCGGGGGGCACCCGAGGTGGGCACAACCCGCCCTGGTGCGTTGTGCTCCCCTCAGAGCAGCCCCCAGGTGCTTCTCCGTTTGGTATTGATTTCCTGGAATGTAAAAAACATGCAAAAAACAGCAACTAGCACTTGGCACTATGTCAATAGGTTAGTACTAGAAAATGGTATAAAATGACTATAAAATGATTATAAAACATCCAAGAATGATAATATAACAGCATGGAACAATCAAAAATTATAGATACGTTGGAGGCGTATCACAAGGAAGAGGGGAGAGAGGCTGGACGGGGTTGCTCACCGGGCCCTGCAGACGTGCTAAAGCGGGCTCGGGGAGGGCTTGCCGCAGTCGGAATCATCGGCGAGGTTGACAATGTCCGAGGAGGAAGAATACGACGGTGAGGGTAATGTAGGGGCGGCGAGCTCGAGTCCGTTGCTGGGGAAGACATAGCGGGGCTAGGCGGCGCTCGGGGACTCGCCGGAGAGGGTCAGTGACAGTGATGGCCGCGGTCAGCACGGCGGCGCTGCCATGGGCGCGCTCGGACGGTGCAGATCTGGAGCGGGAGCGCGGGCAAGAGGAAGAGGGAGAGCAGGGTGGATCTGGGAGGCGAGGAGGCAAGTGGGGAGAACATATCAGGTGCACCGAGCCAATTTGTTCACCCAATGCACCGATGATTCAGGACCCTTGGATGAAAAATTAATGGGCCAGATTTTGGTCAAAAGAAGGACTATGCATTTTTGCAAAGACAACCTTGCACTTTCTACAAACTAACCCACACTCCACAGCACAAACTCCCATCAAAAAATCTGTATGTTTATTTTTTTTGGCCAAACATAAAATGGTTCATATATTTTGCAACGAATGATCGATTTAAGATCCGTTTTCCCTGTAATTTATGTCTTGACAAGATATTCGAAATAATATTGATGTTCGATGTGTTTCCAAAAATTATGATTTGCTGGTTTTTGAAGTTTGGCTTGGAACTTGTGATGTATTAGAAGGATGTGCACCCGGGCCGCGCGTGTGAGAAAGGAGAAAACATGTATATGTTGCAGCCAAGTTTCGAGTTAAATTTTAGAAAGTAAAAACATTTTAATTTTTTAAAATATACTCAATATTGATCTTGATTAGAAGATAACATCGAAACAAAGATGGCAGTCAGAACGGGTCAAAAATCAGACATTTAGTTTAAAATACATGACACCTTTTTATTTGAAGCAAACAAATTAAACATGTAGATTTGTTTATAGGAGAGGGCAATGTGTAGTGTGGGTTGATTTTGATAAACAAAAGGACTATTCTGCAATGTTTCAACAATCCAACTACCAGCCTGATCGTGTCCTTCAGTTTTTTATCCAATGGTTCGTATAGGATGGGTGCATTCGGTGCATGAGTCGGCTTGGTGCACCTGATACGTTCTCGGCAAGTGGGGAGGGGAGACGTCAAGGGCTAGGGTTGGCCGGGGTGGCCTTATCCTCTTCGTCATCGACGACGAGGTGGTGCGGCGGGGCGCGGCACTGTCGTGGCGCGGTCGGAGGAACAGGAGAAGGGGGGAGATGGGCCTTCCGGCTGCAGTGGCAGTTGGGCCGAAGCCCGGGGGCAGGGGGGTTTGTTTTCTTTTGCCTTTTGTTTTTAAAACTTTTCTTTCTTCTAATTTATTTTATATTGTTTTAGTTTTGTAAAATACCAAACTAGCACCTAAATTAGAGTTATTAAATAACCCATCACTACAAAAAGTTTGACACTCCAATTAATTACTTTTCATATTGTTATTAGTTAAAAAGCATTCAAAATAATGTTTTAGCCCTGTATAATTTTTTTAGAGCATTAAAGAACTTTATAAAAATGTTGGTCCACCACCACAATTGTTTATGGATTATTTTTCACATGATGGACATTTTAGTTTTGGCATTTTGAAAACTTTAAACTTTGGCTTTAGTTTAAATTTGAATTTGAACCGGTTTGATTTAAAGGGGGATTTAGCAACAGTGAATTTGATGGCCTGGCACTATTAACATGGGATTACCGTAGCTTAATTATCCGGGCGTCACAATTCTCCTCCACTATAAGAAATCTTGTCCCGAGATTTAAGGGGTGGAGTAAGGGGGAAAGACTCCTAAAGGACGGAGCTCAACACAAGATAGGTACCTGCGGGGTATCTCGGTGAACGTGGCATAGAGGCATCTCTCGAGTTGAAATTCAAGAAAGTCATCAAGAGCAAGGTAAGAAGGTGCAATAAGAAGCTTCAAGCGAGTAGGCAACCGTTCGTTGCCCGAAACAGAGGGTGAAAGGGGTTCAGAGCAATGGGAATAAGTATTGGGTCTGGTAATAGAATAGATCACTAGGAAGGTGGCTCATGATTTACATAGGAAGCCAAGCGCGAGGAACAATTTTGGAAAACATGGATGTACAGGAGAGTCAGGTTTCGATCCTGTGGAACTGTGGGTTATGGGCCCACCATGTGGGTTAACAGTAGGAAGGCGCTAGTCATTATGCACGGTCATGATAGCAAGGCAGGTCAGAGGATAGCCTGCCAGTTATGTCGACAACCACTACAAAAAAATACACTTCCGTGATGATACGTGTTTGTCACAGTAGGTCGCGTTTTTTGTCATGCATGTACATCCATGACGATTTTATGACAGAATAAAGATAGTCATACCTGTGCTGTCGTAGAAGTGTTCCATGACATTACCAAAATTATCATCACGGAAGTGTCCACTTCCATGACGATAAATCGCGCGTCACAGAAGTGCTTTCATCAAGGGTGACCGATATGTGGCATCCACCATAATGGAATGCCGTTAAGCTATCGAGTCCGGTTTTGGATCCGATAACCCGTTAACAGCCCGGACCAATGGGGATTTTCCACGTGTAAAATCATCATTGGCCGGAGGAAACACATGTTGCCTCACCGTTGGGACAGATGTCATCCACTCATTGGACAGGAGGCGCCTATGATAGGTCAACACGTGGCACGGCCCAACAGTGGCCCATTCCAGTGAAAAAGGCCGGCCCAGTAAAAAATAGCAGGCCGGACCATATAAGGCCTACTTGTGCCAGGTCCATTTAAGCCCACGACCCATACGAGATGTGCCAATTTGGCCCATCAACGGCCCGTTAAAGATTTGACACCATTGCAACCCATCGTCAGTTCAAGCCCGTTAACAACCCGCTATATATTTGGGCTCAATATCGGCCCGATGAGATTTCGGCCTGTTAACGGCCCATTCAGTGGATGGGCCAATTTTCACGATGTACATCTTTCGGCCTTTTAGCGACCCATTTAAACGTTGGGCTAATTTCCGGCCCGGTGTGTCTTTCAGCCTATTGACGGCCCATAAATCAGTTGGGCCACGGACCTGAGTGTCAGCCTTTTAGCGACCCATTTAAGTGTTGGGCCAATTTCCGGCCCGGTGTGTCTTTCAGCCTGGTGATGGCCCATATATCTGTTGGGCCATTTGTAGTCAGACCTGAGTTTTGGCCTTTTAGCGACCCATTTAAGTGTTGGGCCAATTCCCGGCCCTGTGTGCCTTTCAGCCTGTTAACGAACCATAAATGAGTTGGGCCATTTGTAGTCGGACCCGAGTTTTGGCCTTTTAACGGCCCATGCCCTTCATGGTCCAATACCAGCCCGGTTTCTCTTTCGGCCTGCTAAAGGCCCACAACACATTTGGGCCATTTACAATACGACCTGACTTTCGGCCTCTTAGCGGCCCATGCTCTTCATGGTCCAGTACAAGCCCGCTGTCTCTTTCGGCCTGCTAAAGGCCCACAGTATAGTTGGGCCATATGTAGCCCGAACTTAGTAATGGCCTGTTAACGGCCCGTGAAATCAATTGGGCCCACCTGTTGCCCACTTCGGTGTCGGCTTGTTAACGACCCAGGATTTAAGAGGGCCGACCATTAACTTTCGGCCTGGTAACGACCCATTAACTTAATGGGCCCACTAAAGTTCGTACATGTCTTTAGGCCAAATTAGATAATTTGAGCCCATTACAACGAGCAATTATGCAAAGGTACGGCATAAAGGAAAAACGTTGCACATCCAGCATATATTACAGGAAATTACATCCACTGGGCAATCAAAGATTGATGCCAGTGCAAATAAATGAACAGAACCTAACGATCTACAACGTCACAATCTGCAACCTCAGCACGGATGACGCCCATAAGCATGTGGGCAAGTTCTTGCTGCTTTGCTACACTGTCTCTAAAAACACTGATCAGTTGTTGTGTCGCACGACTCTGCACCTCTGATTCCTCCACCATTTCCATCATTCCTTCAGCCATTAATTGGTTCACAAACATACATTTTTTCCGTTGCATTCGAGACAGAGGATACTGAACAGATTCAGATGGCGATTTTGGCAGGCTTGTATTATTGATAGTGGAGAGTGTCTCGACCACTGCATCATAACTTAAATTAGGAGGGGAACCAAACAGATTAATCATGAGTTATTGGCATATTACCTGGCCCAGATTTATTAGAAAGAAACAATGGGGTTGCCTTGCTGTTTTCAGAGTTTGTCTTCTTATCTTCAGCAGCCTGCACCAAATTAAGACACTAGCATTGCTATCATTGGCCAAGTTAGATAATAGGAAAGCAACATTGGCACAACGAACGTTTGGGCAACTAGCCAACACCAAATTAACACAATATGGCACAACTATCATCAGCCAGGTAAGGTAATACGAAAGCAACATTGACACAATGAATGAATGGGCAACCAGAGGAGCACTACAATTCAGTAACGTGCATGATATGAGATAGTACACTCATGCAGCTCAGTATGCAAAATTACCAGGCAGTTTTCTTTACAAAAATCAACATTGGCGCCTTTAATATTTTGCTTGAACTAATTTTAGATCCGATAAAGGTTGGATTCACGCCGATTAACAAAATACATGCTGATGTAAAAATATAGTGATATACAAACATGTACTTACATCAGCATTGGAGCACAAAGAATTCCCGCAAGATATTTTCCTCGAATATAATCCCAATGAAGGAAGTCTTCTATCATTTAACCTTATTTTCTAAAAGAGAGATGGGTAAGAAACATGTAGAAAATATGATCAGAATGCTATAAAATTTCATGATGCGAGGATACGCACACGGTTCTTAGAATGGAGTTGACATTCTTTTGCTGGACTGGAGCGGACTAGTTCTTTGGCCACTGGAATCTGCTTATTATCAGTGGGAGTTGGGTTTCTCTGTGCTGGAGCAGTATCTATGAAAAATGGAGTTGGTTTATTATCTCCTGGCGTTTGGATCTTTTGCAAAGACCTGGTTTGTAACCCTTCAGATTCTAACATAGCTGTCTTCCCCTTGCATGCCTTATATAGAAGAATGGTGCTTCAATTATTAAACATGCTACATCAGAGATGGAATAGGTACTGAAGAATAGAAAGGCATGACATATTGACATGTATTCCCTCCATCCGGAAATAAAAGGATGGGTCTAGGCGTATTTCAGTTCTAGATACATCCGGTTTTATCCATTTCTACGACATGTAATCCGGACGGAGGGAGTATGATGTAAGAGCTAGGGATACGACAGGACAACACAATAAAAAACAATGAAAACTCACTGCAGAACCAAAGTAATCAAACCTACTGATATGAGATAGTACACTCATGCAGCTCAGGATGCAAAACTACCAGGCAGTTTTCCTTACAAAAATCGACATTGTGGCCTTTAATCATACATTTTGCTACAACTAAATTTAGGTCAGATAAAGGTTGGATTCACGCCGATTAACAAAATACACGCTGATGTAAAAATATAGTGATATACAAACAGGTACTTACATCTGCATTGGAGCACAGAGAATTCCTGCAAGAATCTTTCCTCATAGACGATACCAGTGCAGAAATTCTTCTATCTGTTAAGCTTATTTTCTAAAAGAGAGATGGGTAAGAAACATGTAGAAAATATGATCAGCATGCTATGAAATTTCATGATGCAAGGATATGCACACGCTTCTTAGAATGGAGTTGACATATTTTTGCTGGACTGGAGCGGACTAGTTCTTTGGCCACTGGAATATGCTTATTATCAGTAGGAGTTGGGGTTCTTTGTGCTGGAGCAGTATCTATAAAAACTGGAGTTGGTTTATTATCTCCTGGCGTTTGGATCTTTTGCAAAGACCTGGTTTGTAACCCTTCAGATTCTAACATAGTCGTCTTCCCCTTGCATGCCTTGTATAGAAGAATGGTGCTTCAATTATAAAACATGCTACAACAGAGAGATGGAATAGGTACTGAAGAATAGAAAGGCATGACATATTGACATGTATTACCTCCATCCGGAGAAAAATGGATGGGTCTAGGCGTATTTCAGTTCTAGATACATCATTTTTTATCCATTTCGGCAACATGTAATCCGGACGGAGGGTAGTATGGTGTAAGAGCTAGGGATACGACAGGAGAACACAGTAAAAAAACACAAGTTGAATGTAAAACTGTATGCTAGCGGAATATGTACAGAAAAAACTAAGGCAACATACACGTGTATGATTGGGAAACTAAGATGGCATTGCAACAGAGCACTAGAACAACACTTCAATGTAAAAAAACATGGTATGGTAGACAGATGAAGTACATACTGATGAATAACAATGCATAAGATATTCAGAAGCATGATGTCCAAATTATGCAGATGGCATTGCGATAAAGTAGAATGACAGTACTTGAATTTGAAAACATGTTATCATGAATGGAATAGGTACTGAAAAACAGGAAGGCATGACATATTTACATGCATGATCAGCATGCTAAGCACATGGCATTGCAACAGAGTAGATACACTCCAGGACATTATATGCATGTTGTACCCATATCACGGGCCAAGTTAGAGCAAGGACCTTGTGGGGTGAAGAGGATTCAACATCTTTCTGCAAGTCTTCTGAAGAACTGCCTTTACATGTTCCATCATATTGGGTATCATTGACATCAAGTTTATTGGCCTTTACATTGCTCTGTGAGGTTCTTGTGGATATATCAGTGTGTGCAATTATATCTGACATGCATGGAAGATAACTAGTAGTTAGATTTATGTAATGAGTGCCTGTAGGAGACGACATAAATAGTAGGACTGGGGTTAACTAGCAACAACAGGTCTCAAAAACTAAAGGGAGAACACAAATGAAAGCTACAGAATATGTATCGTTTGTACTCGAGATTAACTAGATGGCACACAAAAGTATTAAAGAACAACATAGGTAATACTAGAAGTGGTATAATACTATAATCACCAGCCTGTGGGATAGCATTGGCTGATGGATGATAACTATGGAACAGTGTTACCTAAAGAACAAGTATCTTAGTTGAACTATGGAACAACGTTAACTCCTGAACAAGACCCGTAAGAGATCAGCATGAATATACAGTGAAATGTGATAATCTATTTTCCATGCTTAGATGAATAACAAAGCCATAAATGTTGCACACAAGTAAGATGAGGGTACAACCTATCTGGCCGCCATCCATAGGAGTGAGCATCATGTGCTGACTTGTCGATGGCCCTGCAGTTGTTGTGGTTGTCCATGTCGGGCACGCACATTCGATGCAGGGAACTGTTTAGTGGGGACTATAGCTCCCTTCTGGTGTATGCTTCCCTTGTTGGAGCAGCTGCGGTGAGTTGGAAGACGGTGTGGCTGAATATGCAGATAACGCATAATGTTAAGAACGACACATCTCTTTGATCTGAAGAAATACACTAAGAGATCAACAGCAAGGTACGAGAGTGGTCACACGTCTGTTGACTGAAGACTAAATTGGGGTCACACGATTTTATTTTATTTTGGTACTGTCTGATCTACGCCGGATGGCTTGATGGCCGTCTTGTGCCTCCCGGCTGACACTATTAGGAATCTTCCCCGAAGAGCCAGTGACCAACGGCAGAGTAGCCTGCCTCCGCCGTCCGTGGCCCCGGCCAAAACCCTGATCCCCGCCCCACCGCACTGTCGTGGTTGCGCCGCCCCCGGGCCAATCCATAAAGACTCCCTGTCATCCAGATCCGGCGGTGGCAGTACCTTCAACCCACGCAACTCTAAGATAGCCATCTAAGCGCTGCTTCCGCGACGAACTTGCGGCCCCGCAGCCTTACGTTAGACACCAGCCAACTAGCAGCCTAGGAGCTCCGCCGCCTCGAGGGGTGCTGCTTCCCATTGGGAATCGATTGGCCTAGAATAAAAATTCAGACAACTGATGCCTAAATAAAGTGATTTGAGATGAGGGTGCGACCTATCTAGCGGCATGGTGAAGTAGGCAGGTCCAGCTGCCGAGTCGGTGAGGCCGGCGCGGTTGCGGTGGCGACCGGCGGCAGGGAAACAACGATGGCACGATGGTCGACGGCTATGCAGAAGCAGCGCCGGGACTCTGGACGGATCCGAAGTTGGAGCCGCTCCGGCGCCATGAACAATGGCGGGGGTGAATCGGCTCCGGTACGGTTCACGCGGCCGTCGTCGAGGCAGCTCCAGCAGCACGGAGTAAGAGGCACACGACCCAGTGCATGACGGCAAATGGACAGCTTCTTCGGCATTAGGGAGGAGGGCGGCTGTAAAATTGGTGCGGTGGGGGCGCCGTGGAGGAGGGGCTGAGGTTTCGTGGCTCGGGAGAAGGGAGCTTGCGGGGAGAAGGTGATTTGGTGCCCACGAGGTATGAATGGGGGGGATTGGGAGGGGAGTGGAACCATGTTTATGGACGCATTTGTCTGAAATGTGAGGGGGAGTTACAGTTCTACCTCTGCCTTTAGGCTTCTTGGCTTGGGTCTGTGTATTGAGGGTCGGGGATAGTAGAGTAACTTTGCTTCTCCCCAAATAGTGGGCGGGAGCGATTTCGGGCGAGGAGGGCGTGTTTTGAAATATAGTGGGCGTGAGTGATTTCGGGCGAGGAGAGCGTGTTTTGAAATAGTGGGCGCGAGCTATTTCGGGCGAGGAGAGCGTGTTTTGCCGACCATGGTTTATGAAGATGTTTAACGGTTTGTTCAAAATTTGGGGAAGGAGCATCCACGTCTACCTTACCAAGTCGATTCGAATCAAATTTTGAAATATTAGCTTGCCACTTCTTTTTTAGATGGAGAGATGATGCTCGGGAGTAATGTGTTTTTACATGCTCGTTGCTAGCGATTTACTATATGACAAATAGTTGACCCACTCAAAAACGGGAATCAAACCCAAAATGAAATATCTTGATTCAATGAAATAGCTCGTTCACTAGGTCAAAATAGTGAACTAAACCCAAAATTGAACACCTCAATCGAGTAGCATGTTGTACAGTATTATAGTACTCCATGAATATGTTGAAAGTAAAATTAATGAACTTGTTTGATATACGCATATATCCGTTCATGTGTGGATTGCAGACAACATGTTCTCCAATTTAAATATTTGAATGCAAGTTTATATCGAAACATGGTTTATATCAGTCTTTGATGCATAAAATGTGACCTCCCCCTCTCCCGGACTCCTGCTCTCTCTCTCTCTCTCTCTCTCTCTCTCTCTCTCTCTCGCCGACAATCTTCAATTCTGTCGCACGCATCTAACACACAAACCTTGTTGGTCCCTCTCGCTTTCTCTCCATCTCTCTCTCTCTCTCTTTGTGTGTGTGTGGGGGGGGGGGGTCTTTCTAGTTCGCATGCATATATACTCCATCTATAGGTCTCTCTCGCACACTATGTATGATTCTCTAGTCCAAGCTAGATATCTTGGGTGCACTCATCGTACGCACACAAATTCCTTGGCTCCTTGCCCGTAACTCTCTCACGCACCACTCTGTCATCTCGGAGCTCTTCCCCCTCTCTCTCAAACTCTCCATCTACCTGGGTCACACATACACATGCATATCTCACTCGCACTCGATAGGCCCATCTAAAACTCTATCTCTCTCCCTCGTTCTCTCTCCATCTCACATGCACACACACACAATCTCATGCCTAGACAGCCAAGTATGATGGTCTCTCACTCAATTGTAGGCACACGCAGTCCCCCCTATATGTATATGACTAGCTAATCTTAGTCTCCATCACAAACATGTGCACGGTCTATCTCGATTTCTCTCGGGGCATATTTCTATCGTGCACGCACCTCCCTCGATCTCCCACCCATATAGTCCCCTCACGATCTCGAGGGGGTCTCTCTATCACAAACACACCCTCTCGCCCTCCCCATGTGTCCATGTTCTCCATGTGTCCCTCTCGACCTTTGTTCCTTGCTGGCCAGACCTCTATTGGACATGTGCTATAGGGGTGTCTCTCCGTTGCAAACAATCATACACTAGCTATCTTCGTGTATCTCCTCGCCTCGCTTTTCTATCTCGGAGATGCATGCGTGATATGTTCGCCTAAGAAACGAAAAAACACACTCTTTCTCTAATTTATCGTTTGTTGTCACTTTCTCTTTCACACACATACTCTTTTTGCACACTTACTCATTCTCCTTCACACGCACTTGATCTCTCTCGACTTAGGCACTCTCCTCTGTCCATAGCATATTGATTTATTGAAAAGTCAAACATCACAAAGTTTGACCATGTACGTGGAGAAAAACAATTACATCTAGAACGGCAAACATATACCATTAGATTCACCATGAGATGTAGTTTCGTATGATGTATCTTTGGTATTGAAGATATAAATAACATTTGTGTAAACCTAATCAAAGTTTCCAAAGTTTGACTTCTAGAAAAATTACATGCACTGCATTATCGAGCGGATGGAATATCTCTTTCCCCCTCTCAGCTATCTGACGCACCACTCACCCTTATCGGGGCTCCTCAATCTCTCTCAAACTTTATATCTCCCTGGTTCACACATACACATGTCTCACTCGCGCTATACATATAGACCCATCCAACACTCTCCGCCCTTGTTCTCTCTCTATGTGACACGCACCCCCCTAATAAGTACCATAATCCCTCACTCCATCATAGGCGCAAGCACTCCCCCACCCCCCCTAAGTATGATTATCTCTCACTAGCCATCAGGAACACACGTATTGTCTCCTTCCATCCATACGTCTATCTCGATATCTCTCGGGGTATCTTCTATCGCGCACACACCTTGTCACTCGATCTCCCACCCATGTAGTCCCATCACGATCTCCAGGGGATCTCTCTATGACAAACATACACTCTCTCCTCCCCATGTCTGCATTTTCTCCGTACGTCTCTCTCGACCTCTCTCCCTTGTTTGTCATACACCTCTTGGCCACGTGCTAGGGGTCTTGCTCTCTTGGTTGCAAACAACCACACACTATCTCCTCACCTTGCTTTCGTTGTCGAAGATGCATGTGTGATATGTTTGCATAAGACACACACATTTTTTCTCGACTTTTATCGAGTGTTGTCCATGTCTCTTTCACACACGCACACACACTTTTTTCACTCATTCTTTCTATTTCACTCTCTCTCTCTCTCTCTCTCTAGTTAGGGACTCTCTCACGTCCATAAGCATATGGATGTTTTGAAAAGTCAAACCTCAGAAAAATTTGACCTGGTATATGTGGAGAAAAACATTTACATCTGGAACGATCATTAGATTCATCACAACATGTACTTACTTCATACTATCATTTATCTTTGGTATTGTAAATATAAGTAATTTCTTTATAAACTTGGTCAAAGTCTCAAAAGTTTGACTTTTAAAAAAATGTTGGAACTACATTATCGAACGGAGGGAGTAGCTCTTTCTCTCTCTGCTATCTCTCACGGGCCTCTCCTCTCGCACGAACACTCTATACCGACGGATTATACGCTCACTGTGTTAGCGTATAGCTCCGTATATTGTTTAGTTGACCAGTCAACCAGTCCACATGCTGCCTTGTCAGCTCGTGTTCTGTATCTTCGTGTGCTGGCCCATGTGGCAGTGGGTGAAAATAAGTAAACTAGAGGCCCATCTGACACGCGGTGAAGTAAACAAAGTTGAAACAACTCGGGGTAGCACCCCACACGCTAGTAAATTGAGGGCGCATTGAGGACACACTTCTTCCGCGTGGAGGACGCACTCGCACACAACTCACCACTGCGCGGCGGCATGCACAGAAGGACGCACTCGCGCACACCCAGCACACAACACACACCAGCACACGTGTACACCGGCGTCGCCGCCGGTTGAGATGGACGGCGAGGCAGCCAACAAGCGGAGGCGGCTCGAGCCAAAACCGCATCCGGCGAGCCTGGACTTCATCAGCAGCCTCCCCGATGACATGCTGCTCGTCATCATCGGCCTCCTCCCCATCAAATCTGCCATGCGGACCACCCTGCTTTCCCGGCGGTGGCGCCCCCTCTGGTGCCGCGTCCCCCTCAACCTCACTGCCGACAGCTGCCTCTGCGAAGGGGATTGCAAACGCATGGCCGCAGTCTCCAAGATCCTTCATCACACCTTGGGCCAGCCAGACGCCTTGACATCCACATGTTCAGTACCAACTGCGAGGTCCAACCCAAGTTCGACGAGTGGTTCTTATCCTCCGCCCTAGATCAGCTCAAGGAGCTCAACTTTGAAGCTGGACGATGTCGCTCTCTGCCGCCGTCCGCGCTCCGCCTCGCGCCAACGCTGCACCGCGCCAGCTTCAGCTCCTGCTATGTTCCCCAGATTAATGCTGCGCCCGCCCTTCTTCTCCCTCAACTCAAGCAGCTCGACCTCTTCAACGTTGTCATCTCGAAGAAGTCTATGGAGCACCTGCTCCGCAGCTGTACTGCGCTCGAGTACCTTCGTCTTGAGCAGATCCACGGGTTCATTAGCCTCCACATCGCCTCGACGAATCTCCGATGGATTTATGCATCTTGCTGGCCCCGCAACAAGACATCAATTGGGAAGAGATCACTCCAGTTGTTCCACATTATGGTCATTGAGAATGCGCCTTTCCTTGAGAGATTGCTTGTATCGGATCTAGAAGGTCCAACAAAAATCAAGGTCATTGACGCGCCGAAATTAACAGCGTTGGTGCACTCGTCTGCTAAATTCTCCGAACTCTTTATTGGATCCGTAATCGTTCAGGTACAACACTCATCTTCTTCTCCCTCTTCTTGAAATTCACATTTTTAAATTTCTTCTTGATGTATTTACGACCGTCTTCCAGAAAATGATTCCCACAAGCTTGAACCAGTCTATGCGCATAGTGAAGATCTTGGCAATAAAATCTATCGGCCCCAATCTGGATCAAGTTGTTGGATTCCTTACATGCTTTCCGTGCACGGAGAAGCTACTCATCGAGGTGAAACTTCTTTCCTATTAGTAAACGGTAATCACAACGTAGCTCAATTTTTTTCGTAATTTTCCCAAATTACGATGACAAGTGTAGTGTTCAAAATTGCATCTACGCACTGCACCGAAAGAAATGTTTTTAGTATTTTTTCTCACGTGATCACCTGCATCGTTTTTTTTGTTGTACTACTATAGTAGCCTAGGCTAGTCATAGTGGAAAGTAACTTAGACTACTCCAGTAATTCTATGGTTACCCTAAGAGCAAGTACTACCTTCGTCCTGGTTTACTCTTCCTATTTTGTAGTATCAAAATTTGACCGTAGATTTAACTGACAAAATGTTAATGCATGTCACTAAGAACTATATCGTTGGATTCGTATTTAACATAATTTCAAATGGTGTAATTTTTAGTGACATGCATTGGCATTTTCTTACATAAATATATGGTCAAAATTTTATACTAAATAAGAGGTAGTACAAAAGTGGGCTATAACGGCCCTCCACTATGTAGGCCAAAACACGTGCCAAATTCACTTGTGATGCATTTGGCATCGATGCCCCTCCATTGCTCACCTGGTGCCCCAATCTGGACCACCTACTTTGCTCCGGTGCCAAATTAACTCACGCAATGAAAAAACACTTGCATGGGAGAGAGAGGACTGAGGCAATAAAAAACACTTGTTTGGGAGAGTGAGAGGCTGGTGTAGTTGGTTTGATTGATTTGTTTATACATGTGGGTCTGTGTGCACAGCGGTGCGAACTCTCTCACATCGCAAGAGCGGTGCCAAAATCTTTTGATTTGACATCGATGCGTATTATGTGGCATAGTTTCGCGAAATATGGCATCGGCCACATAGTGGAAGGCAACAAATGCCCAAGCTCTTCACGTACTCCTAGGTAAATGAGAGGAAAGACAAAGAGAGAGAGAGAGAGGGAGAGAGAGAGAGTGAAAAAATATCACTAGCCAGCCAACCCTATCGTATGAGCGAATGATATTGGTACCTCTTGCTGACACGGCAATCTTATACAGCCAGCTGCTCTAATATGTTCTCTTCTTTTGTAGTTAAAAAAAGACCCGAAAGTGGAAAATGTGCTGCACTATAACAATCTCATCGAATGCCTTGATCTCCATCTTACAGAAATTGATTTGATCGACTACCGAGGCAGCACATCTGAGATTAAATTGGCCAGGTTCTTTGTTCTGGAGGCAAGTGTGCTCAAGGTAATGAGGTTTGGCGTTCTCTGGCGCAACAATGAATGGCGTGCTGATCACCTCGAGCGTCTAAGCCTAAATGGCAAAGTCTCCGCAGAAGCTGAATTTGTTTTTGAAACATCAAGTGGCCAGAGACTCGAAAACTTATTTTCCCATTAGTGACTTGTCAGGGCGGTGGATTTTAGTTTGTACGATAATGCTGCATCCACCTAAAGTAACGAAAGTTCTTACGTAAACTTCCTAGTAATTCCCTCTTCGTAGGTGCAACATTACTCCTAACATTTGTAATATCAGTTTGAAACTTGTAATATTGCCGTGTCCTATTCCTGCGTTTTCAAAATCATGCGAATCAAACAGGTCCTGAGTTGGCGATGATGTTGTGCCTGCCATCTTTCACCAATAGCCGTCGGATCTAGATCTGACGCATACAAACCAAACTTCTCCAGTTTTGCAAAAAGATGCCCGCACTTATTCCCTATTTACAAACAACTCCTTGTCTCTCCAATCAGCCTTATCTCCTCCCCACCACATCTAGAAGGCCATGGAAAAATCTGGCGCGATGGCTGCTGCCGGCGCTGTCCACCCCCCAATCTTGGTGTTCCGTGCAATGCACGGGCATCTACGCATGGGAAATTATGTCGAACACGGCTAATTGTAAGCAAGCTAGGTCTACAGCCATGATGATAGTGACTGCAGACGGTGAGGCTGACTATGGTATGCCGAACACGGCGCCTATACTCAGGTGTCATCTCCGGCGTAGGGTCTTGTCACTTCACTGTGAGGAGCATCACGTAATAATTTAACCAACGGGTAGTACAATGCTACTACATTGGTAGTACTACTACTAGTACTAGCACCACCGTCTGGATTTAGTAGTACTACCACGTCCATCTGGATTTAGTATTTGACTAGCAATATCTAGTAATGCATGTCACAAAAAATGTACTACTCCCTCTGTAAATAAATACATGGTGTATTGTTTTATTCCTATCGGCGAGAAAACTTAATGTCTTTTTGCTACTTAATAGGATTACATGCAATGAACTAACCACTGCATTTGATGTTTGCTAGTCTCAAGTCATTGAAAGCATGCACGACCCACATCTCTCATTGGTTGATATGTCACGAAATAAGAAATGAGGAGGGAGTTATACCGTGCCTAAGTGTTTTGGGATTATTTGGTTTTCATAAGGTGACTTACACAACATTTTTGGTTACATGCATTAACATTTTATTAGTTAAATCAAAGGTCAAAAATTGGCGCAAAATGCAAAGGGGACCAATAAACCAGTAAACATCAAAGGTCTCTCTTTTGGCCCCAACTAGAGGTCCGGTGAGATGACTATACTGCACCGGCACGGAGGGGGACGCAGCTTCATTAACTTACTGCACCTGCCTTTGGGTGTATGACACGTGGGCCCAACGGGTGGCTGGCCAACCTGTCATACAGCCAAAGGCAGGTGCAGTAGAGGGGCGAGGAGTAGATGGCCAACACGCACGTGAATTCAACGCAGTCTGCACTTCTCATATAAAGGCTCCCGCCAGTCCAATCTACGAAATCCTACGCGCCTACGCACCCAAGGGCAAGAGTGATCACTCCAATCGTAAGATCAGTTGGCTAGAAGCTACACCCATGGAGGCGATGAGCGCGAGCATCAGCCGGCTGTGCCAGATGGTCCACGACGGCGGCCTGCGGCCCGGCACCGAGGAACGTCTCCAGGTAGTGCTTGAGGCCGCCAGGGTGAGGGGCCACTTGGACGACAACTTTGTCTCCTTGTCCGATGAGGTTCTCGTCGGCTTCCTCGACAAGTTCACCGTCGTCAAGAAGCTTGCGGATGACCTTGACGTATGCCTCCAGCCCACGCGCCCAGGCTCTACAATGCCTACCACCCTCAACGGCCTCTATGGTGACAACCTCTTCGACGCACTGGTGGCCCTGCGACTGCCCACCGTCGCGCTGGAGAATGTCCACCTCGAGGTCGCGCTCGCCGCGCAGCAACTGGCGCAGCAAGACACCATCGACATAATCACCCACGTCTACGCGCAAATCGTCCACAAGGACTACTACATGCAAGAGGAGGACGATAGGACGCTGGCCTTCTTGGACCGCAGGGCAACCTTGGACGGCATTGTTCAGAAGCACGTTGAGCTTGCCGCCAACGCCACTGCTCCTCACACGTTGGTTGGTGACCTGGTGCACTAGGGCATGAGGATGTCGTTGATGGATCCGTATGTATCTTTATCTTTCCATCAAATCCATGTAGTATTATATGGTACTACTCGTAATTATCTTACCTTTCACATCAACTTCATAATTTTCGTACGTACTCCATGCATGAACCGCGCCAGAACCAAACTTCTCATTACTCTAGGGAAAATCGTTATTTCTATCTATCGGTCGTGCCATGGAGCCGAACCAAATTTTACAAGTTACAAGTTCAAAAGGAAAAGCTTGCGTGTTCGCGTCGCACCCCCACACGGTTGGTCCGGCACGCTGCTCAAGGGGGAATACATGTTGTGTTGCATTTTCACTTACAAGTGGGACCGCAGTTGAGCAAACCGACTATCGGCAAACCCCCACCCCGCCCACCGCTCGATGGCTGAGAAAACAGGAGGGAGAAGAGATGGTTGTAGCACGGACTCCAAGAAAATTGGTGTTGGATGGGATTCGTGTGGGTGGCGTGTGCCGTACTGCTAGACATGAATGCTACTTATGGCCCATGCCACCCCACTATATCGAGGTGCTGGTTACGTAGAACAAATTTCTTGGAGTCCGTGCTCAGCCCTCCTCTATCTCTCTTCTCAGCCAGCCAGCAGATACGCGGAGCCCATCGCCTGTTTGCTCATATGCGGTCCCACATGTCAGTGAAAACGCAAGAGGACCCACTGAACCTGCACATCTTCCACCTCGACGTGCCGGTGATGAAAAACAAATCCAATAAAGATCTTCGGTGGCCGCTTTTGGAGTCACACAAGAGTAGTAATATTCTATTTACAGTTTAACCCAAGATGCACATCACGTGGCTTCAACTACCACTCTATTTTCTTGCATGACACGACCTGGATGCTGGATGCCCACATGTCGGCAAAAGGAGGAAGAACTCGACCAAATCTTCGGTTGTGCTCTCGGATTAGACTAGTTGTGCTAACTTAAAATTTTATTGTGTAGAATGGATGCAAGTTTTGGTATTGGGAAGAAGAGTACAACGATATATTGATAGAGCGCAATTTAGTAGATGTTCTAGCACTTTTAGCTAGCATAGAGGCTAGAGATGAGACTAGTGCACTTGTTGATAGAATAGAGGCTAGACACGTCTACTTCTTTACACTCGAAGAAGAAAGAAGCACGCAAGATCGAGCCTCCGTAGATCAACAATGAATGCATCGAGAAGGCACTAATCCAACTTACAGGAGCAGTTATGGAAGTTGGATATCTTCTAAAATGTATTCTTGTGGTTCTTGTTTTCTTTGGTCTTGCTTTTCTAGTCAAAATTTTGGTGATGTATTTCCATGTACTAAAAAATCAATGATGAAAAAAAGATATGTGTTTGCAAAGAAAAATGTACGCGGCCGGGATGCGTCCGCACGTTCGGTGCACGGCCACTACATCCGAGAAATGGCCCGGACACGACCCCATTGCCCTACCCAAACGGACAGAATCCGGGAAAAACGGAGGTCCGTTTGGGGTCGTGCGTTGGAGTTGGCCTTACAAGTGGGACCGCAGTTGAGGAAACCGACTATCGGCAAACCCCCACCTCGCCTGCCGCGCGATGGCTGAGTTAGAGAAACGACGAGGTTGAAGAGATTGTTGTAGCACGGACTCCAAGAAATATGGTGTCAGATGGAAGTGGTGCTGGTGGCGTGTGCCGTACTCTTGGACGTGAATGCTTGTTCTGGCCCATGCCACCCTACTACTCCTACTACTTATAGTAGTAGTATCGAGGATTCGAGGTGCTGGTTACGTACAGCGAACACATTAACATATGGCCCACCTCACACTATGGCCAAATTTCCTGGAGTCTGTGCTAGGTTAAAAAGTGTTCTTTGTGAGGATGGGTGGCTGGTCTCAAGTTTAAAACTTGTTGTATTACGTACGTAGACGTAGAGATAGTGCAGCATGTGAAGCTAGTACAAATAGTGTACGATTGTTGATTGGCCTCATCCAATAACCTGTTGCAATGCACGTACAATTATGTATTCGGAAAATATTTTTTTGCCTCGTTGTAGCACCCACTCAGAGAAGCGACTCGAAAGCCATTCATAAATTTAGTAAGTATATCACAGGCATATCATTTTATTACATACAACAGGTCATCAACCCACAACGACAACGAGGATATTATAAATACTATAGTTTTCATCACACAACAAATAACAAGCAATGAAATGAACTTCAACTCAACCAATCCTCGGCGTTGGAAACGCTTGCTTTGAACCACAAGCGATTCTCTGGGATGAGCCAGCTACTGTCAATCTCGAGACCAATGCAGGACTGATCGTCCAGGCTGAAGCGGCCTACTATATCACGACCAGGGTAGGGAACCACCGCAATGTCCGACGTATAGATACAGTTGCTTCTCATAAATGGTAGTAACGGTGTGTCAACAGCAGTTGGATCGCCTTTCACCATCATTGGATAGTTTTGTCAAAGGAAGAGCGAGTTTGCTCCAAGACTATCAATACTGTACCAGGGAGAAGGTGTTGGCACTAGTACACTAGTATCCATCCCGAATACCATGCAACGGGTGTTGGAATAGGTCCGTAGAGTGCGACCATGGGAGACAACACCTGCTCCCTTAGTAGTAACATCAGGAGTGGGCTGTATACAGACAAGAAGGGGTGATCCATCGGAATTAGTTGCCAGCCGCCAGTGAGCATATGGGCCCTGCTCGTCCTCATGCTCATGATCATCACCATCATCATCTCCCCCTTGGTTATAAAAATTTTCAAGTATAGGTGGTGGAATGTTCACATGACCTTGGAAACACAAGAAGAAGGTTAATTAGTAGAGAAGGGAAACTTGCTAACCCGCATGCATGTGGATGAAACAATTATAATTACGGTGGAAGACAAACGTACCGAAATACGAGGATCGCATGCAAAAATAGTGCCACGAGTGGTGGCAGCAAACACAAGACCCTCATATTCAATTGCATCACATTACTCATCCGTGTACAGAAACTGATTTTTGAGCAATATCCAACCAGTCGAACCACGATGGACGGCAACAAACTTGTCGAAGATAGCAACAACTTGATAGTTCTTGTAATTCCAAGAGTGGTTGGGAACTTGAGAAATTTCTATCTTCCGTAGACGACAGTCACCATGATCGTATTTGAACGTACGTAGATCATCTGTGTGCTCAACCTCAGGGCACTCGGAGATTTTTGGAAGTGGAATCCGCTGACGAGTGTACACATTCACAAGTTCCCACTCGCAATTGTACCCAATATAAACAACCCAATCTCCATTTGTGCCAGCCCAGGCCTTACCCTGAAGCGATGGCATCTTGACATCACAAGTATCGTTATCAAGCGGCATCAACTTGCACAAGGCGAGGCCTCCGTCATCCGCGCCCATGCGAACAGGCTTATAGCGAAGAAGATAAGGGAGATCAAACCGCTCCTGGACCCTTTGGTTCCTTGTAATGATGTTATTAGTTGAGTCGAGAACGGCCTTGAACGAACCTGCCATGCTAGCCGAGGTGATGACGTCGCACCGATCAATGAGTTCCCCCACCACGTCATCTTTCAGATCGGGGCAAGAATAACGGGGTCGTTTCCGGCTTGTTCCCTCCATGGAGAAAACGATCGAACAATGGCAGAAGGAAGGGTGAAGGAAAATGGAGGAGGGAGGAAGAGCGTGCGACAGTAGTTCCAAATCGAGAGGGAAAGGTGAAGAGTCGGTGGACGGTTGCGAGTTTGCCACGGTACACGAAGAGGCGCCTCGGCCTACACGTCCTTTCGGAAATTGTACAAAAGGACTCGCCCTCGTCTCACTGGCATGTTGGAACGGGACCACATGTCAACGAAACATGGTGTGTAATTTCTCGTGCAAAATGCGATCTGGCTGCGTTGGCCCGAGGTGCCGCATTAGTTATCGACCTTTATTTTTTTTAAATACAATCTGAGTGGATAGCTCCTGTGGTCATCACACGTGAGCGGATATATAGGTGGGCTAGGTGGGCAGGAGGCAACAATCTAAGTGCTAAAAGAGTTGATCTCGAAAAAAAATTGATCCAATGCTTGGTTTTGTTTGGATTTTCCAACTATGACCATTGGATAGAGTGAATCAATGGCTTACTTTCAAAGTTATTCTCATACTATAGAATGGTATGGGAACGTGGAGAGATTTGGTTGATTTTATATCGCTGAATAATATAAATATTATGAGTGCAGACGCTCCACCCCGAGGTTTGTAGCTCCTTCTCGGTCGTCGGGAATCTATGTTCTTCCACTCTTTCATTTAAGACATGAGCTTTGTACATCCTGTTGCCGACACGCGGGACATCTATATGCCTCCATTTTACAAAATCATACTATATGCCTCCATGACACGCGGGACATCTAGCATCAAGGTGGCGTGTCATGCAAGAAAATGGTGATATGCAGTGCGTAAGTGAGTCGTGCACTTCGATGGCACCTAGTACCACGCAATATTTTTTTCCTCGATGGCATGTGAATAGTGCACGTACTCAATGACAGAGCACGGGATGGTAGCCATGGACATGGTCGGCCCTTTCTGAAGAGAGTACTAATAAATACTTAACTTTGATGTGTCTCGTCAACTCGCAGAACGACGAGAAGCTTGCTTACTACACCTTCTCCCTCACCAACGCGTGCGCGGTGGCTCGCAGCACGAGGAGAAACTTTTGCTTACAAGCGGTGGACGTGCAGCAGTTCATTTGGTGTCAGATTCCCAGTAGTAGTACCATCATTATTGTTTGACTTCCGGAAGAGGAGAAGAGCCAAACGCAAGGTCACCTACTAACCTAGTACAGTACTACTACAGCCAAAGTTGGTCGACCTTTTTAGAGCATGGTTAATTAATATAGGCGGCTCTTGCAGCGGCACATCATTTAGAGCAAGTACTCTCTTCATAGGATCAAAGGAAGTGAAACAAAAGTTGGAGTGGATGCTAGATTGCCAATTAAAACATGATTACATAGGTAAAAAATCCTAAAGCATTCTATCCTATGAATCAAACGACCAATGTAGGAAAATTATGAGGGGGTCTCTCCAACAGTGTTCCTCGGCTCGCACCTAGCATCACGGTGGTCGAACTTGGAGTCATTCATCTGGTACACGTGGCATCTCAGATCCGGTACTCCAATATTAGGTTGGCTCTATGTGATGTGGCAACTTCATATACTAACCGGATGCTGGCTATACTACTACAGTACTCACACTCCAAGAAGTGACTCGAAAACCATTCATAAATTGAGTCTATGACACGCATTTGCAAATGTACCATTCATTACATACAACAAGTCATCAACACACAACGACAACGATGATACATGTTGGATTATAGATTATTTCCAACAAAACATTCTAGTAAATACTGAAGTTTTCATCACACAACAAATAACAAGAAATGAAATGAACTTCAACTCAACCAATCCTTGGCATTGGAAACGCTTGCTTTGAACCATAGGTGCTCTGGGAAGGGCCAGCTATTGTCAATATCGAGAGCAACGCAGGACTGATCATCCAGGCTGAAGCGGCATATATCAGGAGCAGGGTAGGGAACCACCGCAATGTCCGAGGTATAGATACAGTTGCTTCTCATAAATGGTAGTAATGCTGTGTCAACAACAGTTGGATCGCCTTTAACCATCATTGGATAGTTTGGTCCAAGGAAGAGCGAGTTTGCTACAAGACTACCAATATTGTACCAGGGAGAAGGTGTTGGCGCTAGCACACTAGTATCCATCCTGAATACCCTGCAACGGGTGTTGGAATAGGTCCGGAGAGGGCGACCTTGGGAGACAACACGTGCTCCCTCAGTAGTAACAATCTCAGTGCACTATATACAGACTAGAAGAGGTGATCCATCAGAATTAGTTGCCAGGCGCCACTGAGTATATAAGTTCTGCTCGTCCTCATGCTCGTGATCATCACCATCGTCATATCCCCCTTGGTTATAAAAAATTTCAAGTATAGGTGGTGGAATGTTCACAGGACCTTGGAAACACAAGAAGGTTAATTAGTAAAGGGAAACTTGCTAACCCGCATGCATGTGGCTGAAACAATTATAATTACGGTGGAAGACAAACGTACCGAAACTACAAGGATCCCATGCAAAAACAGTGCCACGAGTGGTGGCAGCAAACACAAGATCCTCGTATTCAATTGCATCACAGTACTCATCCGTGTACAGAAACTGATTTTTGAGCAATATCCATGGACAAACCGTGGAATCAGTAACGACGGCAACAAGCTTGTCGAAGATAGCAACAACTTGATAGTTCTTGTAATTCCAAGAGCGGTTGGGAACTCGAGAAATTGCTATCTTCCATAGACGACAGTCACCATGGTCGTATTTGAACGTACGTAGATCATCTGTGTGGTCAACCTCAGGGCACTCGGAGATTTTTGGAAGTGGAATCCGCTGACGAGTGTACACATTCACAAGTTCCCACTCGCAATTGTACCCAATATAAACAACCCAATCTCCATTTGCGCCAGCCCAGGCCTTATCCTGAAGCGATGGCATCTTGACATCACACGTATCGTTATCAAGCGGCATCAACTTGCACAAGGCGAGGCCTCCGTCGTCCGCGCCCATGCAAACAGGCTTATAGCGAAGAAGATAAGGGAGATCAAACCGCTCCTGGACCCTTGGGTTCCTTGTAATGATGTTATTAGTTGAGTCGAGAATGGTCTTGAATGAACCTGCCATGCTAGCCGAGGTGGTGACGTCGTACCGATCAATGAGTTCCCCCACCACGTCATCTTTCAGATCGGGGCAAGAATAACGGGGTCGTTTTTGGCTTGTTCCCTCCATGGAGAAGACAATCGAACAATGGCAGAAGGAAGGGTGAAGGCAAATGGAGGAGGGAGGAAGAGCGTGCGACAGCAGTTCCAAATCGAGAGGGAAAGGCGAAGAGTCGGTGGACGGTTGCCAGTTTGCCACGGTACACGAAGAGGTGCCCCGGCCTACACATCCTTTCGGAAATTGTACAAAAGGACTCGCCGTCGTCTCAGTGAGATGTTGGAACGAGACCACATGTCAACGAAACATGGTGTGTAATTTCTCATGCAAAATGCAATCTGGTCGCGTTGGCCCGAGGTGCCGCATTAGTTATCGACCTTTATTTTTTTAATGGCGTGCCGTTCAGTTTTGAAGCACGACTAACTGGTACTGTTTGCAGAGAAAATATAAAATACTCTACCACTACTCCACCTCTAGTACTAGTAGTATAAAATATATATATAGGCTGGAGCTTCAGAGCTTTCTTGCTAAGGTCTGCCCACTTGCTTCTCACACTATCACCCTCTCTCCAGATCTAAAAAAGACGGCCTCTCTCTCCCTCCTCACCAGTGGTCACAGATCCGTCGGGGAAGAAAAGGACAAGTAGCGTTGATGCACTCGTCGTCGGCGAGCGAGGTCACGCACTGACGACTAGGCCATCCTCTCAGACCTAGCGCCCGCGCGGGATGGCCTCTGTCCCCAAGCTCGCTGTCGCAGCGCGTGCGGAGGACTATGACCACGAGCGAAGCCACTTCCCGCCAACCCTCAGGTAGCTACCTCTTTTCGAACCATACCCTTGTTCTATTGCCCCATCTGCCACGTCGCTGCATGTGGATCTTTTTCCACTCCACCATCTTCCCAATTTGCTATCCTCTGCTCTGCTGGTCACGCAAACGAAAACCTTAATTTGCACTATTAAAGGAAACCCTACTTCATGCAGACTAATCCATGTCTGGGTTGAATAAGGAAAGGGAGGGAGACTGTACTGTCCAAGAGAGTAGGCATCGAACCCGCATCTAGGTTGAAAAGGGGAAAATCAGTAGCTAAGGAACGAGTCTCGTGTCTCTTGGTTGAAGAAGGGTAGAAAGGCATGACAACGCAATAGAGAATGACCAGTTCGATCGGTTTGTTGTCCTCACATAGGAAAAAGGTGGCTAAACAGAACAAAAAAGGGACGTAATCCACATATGCTGCCTGGATATTTGTTGCTCTGGGCAACCATACCTCCCTCACCACTCTATGCGTCCATGGAGGTACATCGTACTGGTGCGCCCATTGTCCGAATGGGCCTCCCATGCTCTTATTGTCACTTTTTTTGCTGTTAATATAACGCCAGCAGTCAAGTCAAGCAATGCTACTGCTAAAGTGATGCCACATTTAACTAATGCCGCACTCAGTCTAATGCCACCGATAAATTTAAGCAATGCCATTTAATGTCACTGGATTATTTCAGGGTTAGCTGTTGATTGTGGATGTATTAAAGATTTTTCAGCTAAGGCATTCTAATGCTGTTGCACAGCCAGTATACCAACGATGAAACTTGTTACTACCTTCAGATTTTTGCATTGTTAATGCTTATAGATTACATACCTCACTTTCATGAGATAAGTTGATTTTTTGTACAGTGTCACCAAAATGCCAAGGCGCTGATGTCATTTTATTTTGGTTAAACTACACAAAAAATTATGAAGACAAGAGGAAAGGTCAAGAGTGGGCACCTCCTCCTCCGGCTCTTCTCTTGATTCGTTCGATCAAGTTTTTATGTTTGATCGATTATCAAGATTGGGATAGCAATTTTTAAGGTCCCCCCGAGTTCGAAATGATATTTACCTTGGAGGTACATGGTTTGCAATTTTTTATACTGTCATTAGTTAATAATGCTAGTTACCTTCAGACTTTTGTATTTGGTTTAATGCTCATGCACAGCTAGTATACAAATGCTGAAACGTGTTACCTTTACATTTTGTATTGTTAATTCTTATAGAAATATTCCAGTGCTAGAGTTTATTGAAATCTGTTCAGTAAAACCATTGTACTGTACCCTGTAATAAATAACTACTCTACTGCTGCACTAGCCACTAGATTAGTGTATATTTGTAGTATTCAAAATTTCGAATGGTGTTGTATTAGCGTATGGACATAAATAAAGTGTGGCAAGCTTTCCCAGATATGTGCTCAAGAAAACTACTACCTGTTTTTCTAAATACTAGATGTTTGGGTACTTTAAATTGAACCGTGAAAACGTCTTATATTAAGGAACAGAGGGTGTAGAGTTCACTCAAATTATCCCGGTAAAGCTAGTCACACCTCTTTTAAAATTAATGTTCATTATGTTATCGGAGGAGGTCTGTAAGTTTGTCTCTAATGCCTGTCGACTACATACCTGACATCATGATGTAATGTTAAGTCATTTCCTTTTGTACAGTGTCACTGAATTGTCAAGGCGGTGATGGCATTTTATTTTAGTTGAACTGCACAAAATATGCTTAAAAGAAGAGAAAAGGTCAGGAATCAATCATTCTTTCAGAAAGAACTATATATGCCTTTTTGACATCAGCCGCTGTTGCCTTATTTATTCCTTCAAAAAGGTGGTTAGAAACAGTCTTGCTACCTTTTCCCATTAATAAATTGGAATGCTTATATTTGTGAGTCTATGCTTCAACTAGTGTCACTTTTATAGTAATCACACTTTCAATATCTATGGAAACAGGGATGCTCGATTTTAGTGGAACTACACAAAAAGTCCAACTGGTTCAACATTAGGAGCATGTTTTCTTCCAAACCATTATATCCAATTGGTGGCACTATGAGCTGTTCTTAACAAAGGTACATGGTTTGCTACTATATTGCTACTCTTTTTGTACTATCATTAGATAGTAATACTAGCGGTTTGCATGTGAATTTATTGGCAGGGTGGACCTACATTGGAGGTGCAGGACATGATTCAATGATTGGATGCTCAATTTCTGTTGTATCGATTTCACCTCTTCCATCACTGCGAACATGGATATCCTTGGTCTGATGAAGAATAGGCGCTATATTTCTGCTCTGAACCAGCAAATCAATTCAGTATGAAATTGTCCAGGGCAAAATATGACTATATCAAATTGTCCAGTGCAAAACATGACAGATGCTAAGCGGAAGAGACATGTTTAAACCGAAAATACAAGGTGGGGTATATGTTTAGTAGCTGCTTGATATTTGTGCAGACAGAGATGTCTGCCCGTTGCTATTTGGCAAACACACAAAGTGACCGCAATTTTGGTTGAACTGCACAAGAGAATAGTATAGTCACTGCATGTAGTGCCATTTGAAAATAGACACAGAAAGATTGGATAGTCACTTCATGGACTGCAGAAAAGTAGTACTGTACTATTTATTGGCCAACACTAGGTGCTTCATTGCTTTGGTTTGATTATACAATGGGCATCATTTTGCCTAAGTTAAAGTTTGTATTCCAAAAATAGTCTCGCCGTGTGATCGAGAGAAGACCAAATCATATTGCAGTGGATGTTCCTCCATCATGTGTGGTTCATTCTCATGGTTCCAGCTGTTGGTGAAACCACTTACGTTTGCAAGAGGAATTGTAGACTTCACAAACAAATTTGTCTTTCAGTCTGTACTGAATGTGCCAAGAGAAGCATCCATGTTAGTAGGCAGAACATATGTTTTTTCTAGATCTTTGCTTTTGGAGCTACATATTTGTATATGATATGTGAATGATTGAGATGCATTAACATGTTGATCTTATGTATGGGAATCGTACTAGTTGGTTTTAGTTGCGAGGCAAGATCCAAAGTGGCTGATCTTTGCTTTTGGAGCTACATATTTGTATATGATCTGTGAATCATTGAGATGCATTAACAGTTCCTTATTTCTGTTCGCTCAGTGTTTACAAGTTACTGATCGATCACTAGCTAGCCTACTAATGCGCTCCTGGGAGTTTTAGTTGCGACGCAAGATCCGAAGTGGCAGTTTGTTGAATAAAAATGCCTACCTCTAAAGAAACTGACAAGCTGCTCTGAAGAAAATGCCATGCGAATCTGAAGAAACTGCCATCAAAAACGTTCGCAAATGCCTTATCTCCCAGCTAAAGTTCATCAACTAATGCCCTCGGCTGCGACTCATTGCATGCTGCTCCGCGTACTGGCTACGAGCGATTTTGAGTGCTTGCATGCAGCCGGCCGTAATTAAGGCAGCTAACTAATGCGAAAAAAGATGCGCTTTAATTGTTGCGGGCCTTTTAAATCCGTGGAATCATTATTGATAAGGAGGGAGATGATTCGAGTGCACTCGTTTGACCATCATGCCGGCGTGCGACCCAGCACGGACGGGACGGGACGGCACAGTCATAATTTCAGTTTCTCTAGTTTTCCACGGCAAGCTGGCGCGCTAAGCCATGCCTGCTTAATTATGCATTGAATTCCGATGACCGTCGCACTACCTTCCGCCTATAAGTACTGTTTCCCGGCCTTCTCCGGTGGCACCGTGACCCATCTCGCCCTATCCTCATAAGCCCGCACCGGCCCGACGTCGCTCGCCACTTATCCTCGCTCTCGCCATGTTCGCCATGCCCCCGCCCGTCCGTGATAGGCGAGGCCAGAGGCGGTCACCGCCGGAACTAGTGTTTGGTTTTTAACCGGAAGGCAGACGGAGGGAGGAGGCATTCTATCGGTCTTTAGATGGCAATGCGGAGATCGAGGACTTGTTGGAGCGCGACCGCCCAGCGAAGGAGCAGGAGTTGTTGGAGTGCGACCGGTTGGCGGAGGAGCAGCGTATCGCCGATTTGCGCCGCCAGCGGGACATGGAGCAGCAGCGCACCGACACTCTGAGTCGTGAGCAAAGCGCCCGCAACTGGGCCGACTACATGGAGGCTGGTGCCCGGCAAATAGCCTTGGAGGCTGTCAGGCAAGCACGCGTTCGCGACGCCGATTTTTACTACCAGCTCGTCAAGTGGGTTTCCCGCTTAGAAGCCGAAGCTTCGGTGGACCACGCCAGCATGGAAAGGGCCAACGCGCGTGAGCAACGCGCCCTATCGCACCTCTGGCAAGTCCTAGGCGAGGCGAAGGACGCCGGTGCCGGCGTTTAGGGTGTACCGCAGATGGCGGCCGGCATCGTCTACTTAGCTAAGAGTAAGTTAGTACTTGTACGGTACTTGAGTATTAGTGGGAGTAGATAGTTAACTTGGCTATGATGGTTGTCAACGTGGAAGTTCAGTACTCTATATGTGGATCAGACCTGTTACTTTGCTCTGAATGTTGAACTTTCCGTTTGAACGTATGGAATGGGCTGTTATTTTTTAAAATGGGTTGTATTTGTCCTCCACGGGTTTAGAGGCTGACTTGTGGGCCTACCAAGTTGACGCGTACACAATCAGGAGATGATTGTACATGGAGAGGATGACAGCAGGGACCTGCCAAGGTCATGGCAGTACGCAAGCAAGTGCCTCCTTATTTCAAGCTAATAAAAAATGGCGCCTCCTAATGGATTTCTGACATCTGGGTCCCATGCCATTGTCAACGTAGTCAATAAACGAGAGAATTGCACAATGAGCGGCTGACACCAGGGACCCAGCAGCTCGCCCAGTTATTTTTGTTTTGGGTTAATTTGATAAATGCCACTCCAAATCTGGTGTTTCTGAGAAATGCCACTGCAATTTCCAAACTTTGAAAAATGCCATTTCATGCCATTTCCAGTGGCATTTTTCGAAGTCTGGAGTGGCGTTTTTCAAAGTTTGCAAATTGCAATGGCGTTTTCCAAACTTTGCAAAAATTGCAGTGGCATTTTTCAAAGTTTGGAAATTGTAGTGGCATTTTTATGAATCGCCATAATTGAAGTGGCATTTATCTAATTTGTTTTTCAGACGCAAGCAGGGTGTCAACTGGGCTGTGCGGGGCACTCTGGCCTGTCTAGACAGCCTTCTATTTTATGTTTACCACATGCCAGCCCAGTAGTATTTTTTTTCTTTCTAAAAATGGCTAGCCCCGTTTTTTTGTGATTTGCCAAGTAAGTCGCTTTGTCAGGCCTGTTGGGCTGCAAATCTTTCAAGACGAGGAGAGCTTCATTCGGCTGGCCGAGAAAATGGTCTGTCAGTAATGAGAAATGGGCTGTACATTTTTAAAACACATCAAACCGGCAATTAGTTTCAAATTTCTTTTTTTCATTTCGAGATTTTAAATTGCATTAATTTTTATGCGTGGACAATTTGTTGGATTTTATATTGATATACATTTATTTTTAAAATCAGTTTGATTGTGACTCAAAATTTCAGGATTAAAAACAGTTCGGACCGCACCGAAATATGCAAAATTTCATATAATTTTTTAACCGTGGCCACAATATGGGCTGTAATGCTAACAAAAAGAATATGGGCTCCAAAAAAGCCTTAAGAATTAGCAAATGGGCTGTAAATAATTAGAAATAATGGCAGATGGGATGTATGTTGTTTTCCACAGATTTGAGGCTTTCCTAAAAAAAGGTTGACGCATAAGCAGTGACTGTTGGATGTCCATCCAATAGCCGTCATGCTTCTTCAATCTCTGCTCTTCCTGCTCCAGCCGCTCAAACAAGCGCCGGCGGGACTGCCTGCTCCCTCCTCCCCGCGGCCGGCTGTGCTGCCGCGCAGGCCTCACCGCCCCATCGTACTCCCATCGCTGGCCTAGCCATCCCTCTACTCACCCACACCTGCTGTTATTCTCCGGCGATGGCAGACGAACCAGTAAAACCTCGTACAGTCGTACTCCCCTCCGCGTGGGAAACAACTGCCGAGTCTTCCCTGGCTCCGTGTCATTCCCTTCCTAGGCCTCGCCGTCGTCCACCGCCCTGGTGATCTCGGCGCGGCCTGGTCAACGTGGTCAACGACCGACATGCATCTGAAGTGGACTGTACGTGGAGAGGCTGACAACTGGGTCCATGGCCGCACGCAAGGAAATGCCTCCTTATTGCGCGCAAAATAATGATTCCTCCACCTGACATCTGGGACCCACCGAAAGGGCCTCTGTATTTCACGAAAAAAACGTTACCGCCGCTGACAGCTCGGACCCACCAGCTATATCTTCGCACGCAAGGAAGTGCCTCCTTATTACGCACAAAAAATGAATATCCCCCCTGCTAGCTGGGATCCAGTATAGTGGGAGGCTGACTTGTGGGCCTACTAAGTTAACGGGGACGGAGGGCTTTGTCAACTTAGTCAATATGCACGATTCTAGCTCCAATGACCGTACGATGTCCATCCAACGGCCGTAGTGCTTCTTCAACCTCTGGTCTTCTTGCTCCAGCCGCCCAAACCAGCGCCGGTCGTGCCTTGTGCTCCTGCCTCCCGTGGCCGGCTGCGACGCCGCGGAGGCCTCACCGCCCCCTACTACTCCCACCGCTGGCCAGGCCATCCCTCTACTCACCCACACCCCCTGTTATTCTGTGGCGACGGCAGCCTCACACCGCAGCGAACCATTGAACCCTCATACTCCTCTATGCGTGGGTATCCAGTGCCGCATCTTCCCTGGCTCCGCGTCGTCCCCTTCCTAGGCCTCGCCGTCGTCCACCGCCCTGGTGCTCTCGGCGCGGCGTGGTCAACGTGGTCAAGGAACGGCTTCCATCGGACGTGGCCTGTACGTGGAGGGGCTGACAGCTGGGTCCACGGCCGCAGCAATGAAATGCCTCCTCATTACGCGCAAAATAATTATTCCTCCACCTGACAGCGGGGACCCACCAGACGGGCCACCGTATTTTGCGAAAAAAATGTTTCCCCCTGACTGCTGGGACCCACTAGCTACATCTTCGCACGCAAGGTAGTGCGTCCGGGCAAAAAAAAACGATTCGCCCCCCTGACTGCTGGGACCCACCAGCTACATCTTCGCACGCAAGGAAGTGCCTGACAGTCGGGACCCACCTGTTCGAGGCGTATGTAGCGTTGTCATTCTGGTAGTGAACGTGTACGTACATACTGGTCGATATAGAGGCGCGCACGTGTCGTAGTAGAAGCGCGCACGTAGCATGTACACGTACGTACAGCGGCCAGGGTGCAAGAAAGTAAATACGGCCACGTACGTACATAGGGTGGGGTCTCGAACGCCTACTCGCGCGTACGTACGGCCAGGGCTCGTGTACATGGCTGGGTCGGAATAGAGAAACTGCGTCGTCGTCGTGTTCATGGGGAGGCAACGAAATGCGTCGTGTTCATTGGGAGGCAACCAAACGTGTGGGAGCCAACCGGCTTGGACGGAACAACCGATGGAAACGAGGCTTGGCATACCGCAGAACGGAGGAAACGGCCTTGTGTTCGACCGGCCACGCTCGAAACGGGATCCTGTTCATCGGGAGGGGTTTGGCGTACCGCAAAACGGAGGAAACGGACCTCCTATGGTTGAAACGGGGGTCCTGTTCATCGGGTGGGGTGTGGCGTACTGCAAAACGGAGGAAACGGACTTGTGTTGGAGCGCTACGGTCGAAACGGGGGTCCTATTCATCGGGAGGGGCGTGGCGTACCACAAAATGGGACTCCACGGGATACTTTTCATCTCCACCGTCGACCCCCTCCAGCCTCCACGGGCTACTGTTCATCCACCTTCGACCTCCTCCAGCCTCCACCTGCGACTGTTCATCCACGGGCTCCTGTTCATCCAGCCTCCACCGCGCGCTACTCCACCGGCTACTGTTCAACCAGCCCTCTCCACGGGCTCCTGTTCAACCACCCCTCCATGGGCTACTGTTCATCCAGCCCTCCACCATCTATTGTTCATCCAGCCCTCCATGGGGTGGTCCTGTTCATCCAGCCCTCCACGGGGTCCTGTTCATCCAGCCCCAACCGACTCGATCGATCGGGGTCCTGTTCATCCAGAGGCAACACCACGGGGTCCTGTTCATCCACCCCCACCGGGAACTGTTCATCCAACCCCCCCCCCCCCGGCAAAGCTCACTATTCATCCAGAGGCAGCATCGATCGGCTTCAGTTAGCAGCAGTAGCGAAGGAATCGCTCGATCGGGTTCAGTTAACAGCCATCGATCGATCGCTCGGGTTCAGCAACGCGTAGCCTGCAGTGCAATCGCTCGGGTTCAGTTAGAGCCCAATGCCTCGCACCCACGTGCGTGCGTGTACGAATGCCCATCGCTCGGCCCCTACCACCCACCGTAACCGGGAACACCCCGATATTTTCCTCGCCCTCGCTTCTACCTTGGTTTTTTCCGTCATGGACGGCCCAAAGAATCTCATGCAGCTGCGTCTCCGGCCCGCCCAAGACAAAAAGCCCATTTTCTGTCATGATTTTTTGTCATAGAAGTAGGAGCCCACCACATCTATGATGATACCGAGTTTTGTCACAATTATCGTCACAGAAGTGTCATAAGTATGACAGGAAAAAAAATTCGTTCGGCCCAAAATGTCACGGATGTGTCTTTTTTTTGTAGTGAACAACGTCGGTATTGTGACGCCCCTGATTCAATCATACACGCAAACGTGTACGATCAAGATCAGGGACTCATGTGAAGATATCACAACACAACTCTAAAAATAAAAATAAGTCATACAAGCATCATAATACAAGCCAAGGGCCTCGAGGGCTCGAATACAAGTGCTCGATCATAGACGAGTCAGCGAAAGCAACAATATCTGAGTAGAGACATAAGTTAAACAAGTTGCCATAAGATGGCTAGCACAAACTGGGATACAGATCGAAAGAGGCGCAGGCCTCCTGCCTGGGATCCTCCTAAACTACTCTTGGTCGTCGTCAGCGGCCTGCACGTAGTAGTAGGCACCCTCGGTGTAGTAGGAGTCGTCGTCGACGGTGGCGTCTGGCTCCTGGGCTCCAGCATCTGGTTGCGACAACTAGGTAGAATGGAAAGTGGGAAAAGAGGGAGAAAAGCAACCGTGAGTACTCATCCAAAGTACTCGCAAGCAAGGATCTACACTACATATGCATGGGTATCTGTGTAAAGGGGCAATATCGATGGACTGAACTGCAGAATGCCTCAATAAGAGGGGGATATCTAGTCCTGTCGAAGACTACGCTTCTGGCAGCCTCCATCTTGCAGCATGTGGAAGAGAGTAGATGGTAAGTTCAACAAGTATCATCGCATAGCATAATCCTAACCCAACGATCCTCTCCTCATCGACCTGTGAGAGAGCAATCACCGGGTGGTATCTGGCACTTGGAAGGGTGTGTTTTATTAAGTATCCGGTTCTAGTTGTCATAAGGTCAAGGTACAACTCTGGGTCGTCCTTTTACCGAGGGACATGGCTATTCGAATAGATAAACTTCCCTGCAGGGGTGCACCACATTACCCAACACGCTCGATCCCATTTGGCCGGACACACTTTCCTGGGTCATGCCCGGCCTCGGAAGATCAACACGTCGCAGCCCTACCTAGGCACAACAGAGAGGTTAGCACGCCGGTCTGAATCCTATGGCACAGGGATCTGGGCCCATCGCCCATTGCACACCTGCACGTTGCGAGGGCGGCCGGAAGCAGACCTAGCCTCCCTAATACAAGAGCAGGCGTTCCAGTCCAATCTGGCGCGCGCCGCTCAGTCGCTGACATCAAGAAGGCTTTGGCTGATACCACGACGTCGAGTGCCCATAACTGTTCCCGCGTAGTTGGTTAGTGCGTATAGGCCAGTGGCCAGACTTACATCAAATACCAAGATCTCGTTAAGCGTATTTATTGAAGTATCCGCGAACGCCGACCAGGGCCAGGCCCACCTCTCTCCTAGGTGGTCTCAACCTGCCCTGTCGCTCTGCCACAAAGTAACAGTCGGGGGCCGTCGGGAACCCAGGCCCACCTCTACCGGGATGGAGCCACCTGCCCCTTCAGCCCCCATCTCTGAACAGTATCATAAGTAATGTAACAGTTTAGAGTATATAGCATATGCCCGTGATCTTCTCCCGAAGTGATCACGGCCCAGTAGTATAGCATGGCAGACGGACAAGAGTGTAGGGCCGCTGATGGAATACTAGCATCCTATACTAAGCATTTAGGATTGCAGGTAAGGGTAACAACTGTAGCAGCAATGACAGGCTATGCAGCAGAATAGGATTAACCGAAAGCAGTAACATGCTACACTACTCTAATGCAAGCAATAGAGAGAAGGAATAGGCGATATCTGGTGATCAAAGGGGGGGCTTGCCTGGAAGCTCAGCCAAGAAGGAGGGGTCATCAACACCGTAGCTGTACTGGGTAGCAGCGGCGTCGGTCTCGGGGTCTAGCGAGAGAAGAGGGGGAAGAAACAAAAAATATAATGCAAACATATGCATGACGATGCATGACAAGACAATGAGCGGTGTTAGGTGTGCCCTAACGCGGTGGAAGGTGATACCGGCGATGGGGGAAACATCCGGCAAAGTTGCATGTTTGCTAGCTAGGGATGTGTGGCGGACAAACGGGCTGTGTATCCGGATTCGTCTCGTCGTTCTGAGCAACTTTGAAGTACAAAGTTTTTTCATCCGAGCTACGGTTTATTATCTATGATTTTTTTAAGTTTTAAACATCATTCTGAAATTAGTATTAATTGGAAAATAATGATTAAATGCTAGGTGCACCCAGCTCTGTGTACACAGAGGATGACATGTGGGCCAGAGCACCCAGTTGACCAGTCAACGCTTGACTGGTCAACAGGGTGTGGGGGCCCCCTGTCATTGACTGTTTAGGCTAATCTCTTAGTTTAATTAAGTTAACTAACTATTTAGTTAGTTAATTAGGTTAATTAATTAAATTACTAATTAATTAACATTTTTGTTATTATTACTATTATTATTATTAGGGCGCTGGCCCATATGTCATTGGCCCAGCGAGGCCTCACGGGTGCGTGGGCGTGCGGGCACGCGGGCGCGGCCACGAGCGCCCGCCGGGGCGAGCCCGGGCACTGGCCTCGGGCGCGGCCAGCGCAGCGGCCGCCGGCAGTTACCGCAGGGCGGAGGAGGCGGCGAGGTAGGCGGCGGTGGTGCGGGCGAGGCCGCCGGGCGTGGCCGGGGCCAAGCAGCGCGACGGAAGGTGCAACGGGGCGCCGACGATGGGAAACGATGCAGCAGGCAACGGCGGCGGGATGCGGGCACCAGCGTGTGAGCCAGGTGCGGCGGCATTAGGCGAGGCGGGAAGCCGCGGGGCAAGCGGTCAACGGGAGGCGAGCGGGCGGCTGTGGCGGCACGCAGGGGCGCTAGCAGCGGCAGTAACTACGCAGCAGAGCTGCGGCAGCAGCGCGGAGCAGGGGTGGGCGGAGGCGCACGCGGTCGGGCGAGCAGAGGGATGCCCCAGGGCGCAGCGGCTGTGTCGAGACGGGCGCGAGCGAGGCGGCACCTACAGGGCTCCATGAGCGCGCTAGGGCGAACAGGCGAGGCCGTAATGGCTCGGGAGCGTGGTGCTCAGAGCCATGGCAGCGGCCGGAACATGGCCACACGACGGGGTTAGCTACAGGGCTCGGGCGAGCTCGACGAGAGGAAGAGGAGGATCGTGAGCTCACCAACGTTGGTGAGATGGCCCGGGGAAGACGCGCGGCTGCCGGAGTCGTTGGCGAGGCGGCGGTGATCCGAGGAGGAAGAAGGCCGGCCTGGCGATGGAGAGGCTTCCGGCTCCTGCACGTGGGCATGGACGGCGGTGCTGGCGGCCGTGGAGCTCCGGGACGCGCCGAAGAGGTATGGGGGCGGCGGTCGCCGCGGTGGACGCCGGTGGGCGGCGATAGGAGGCGCTCAGTGTAGGGGGGTCTGGTGGAGGGGGAGAGAGTGAGCGACGAGGGAGAGTGGGGGAAAAATATCTGCGTAGGGTGAGGGGGAGCTGACGAGGCCGGGGGCTCGGCCTTATCCCCTCGGCGGCGAGACGCGGGGTGGCGAGGCGGTCGGGCGGCGACCGCGCGGGTGCGCGCCTCGGTCGGATGAACAAGGGGAAGCGGACGACCGCAGGGGAGTGAGTGGGCTAGGCTAGGCCACCTGGGCCGGTTCGGTGGTTAAGGCCCAGGGGGGTTTCCGTTTATTTTGTTTCCTTTTGTTTGTTTTTGCTTTGTTTTCTATTTTACTTTCTTTTGCACTTTAACAACAATCCATGTTTGTAAAATGTGTGGCTGGTCTCAATATTTCGTATGCAATATACCTTACTGCCTTAAAAAGTTTGGGAGTGGTTTGAAGTTGTTTGTATTTTGATTAAAAAGTAAATGACTTAAAATGGGGCTATTTTGGTATTGTTTTCATATCGAGGGCCATTTTAAACATCTCTAAAAATGTTGGTTAAGGCATGACAATTATCTAGTGAATATTTTCAACCCATTGAACATTTTAGTTTTGACATTTGAAAACTTTTATTGTTTGCTTGATTTTGAATATGAATTCGAACCGGTTTTCGAACTAACGCGAGATTAGCAACAGTAATCGAGGTGACGTGGCATCATTCGTAGAGGTTCATTGTAGCTTAATTATCCGGGCGTCACAATTCTCCTCCACTACAAGGAATCTCGTCCCGAGATTTAAGAGGTGGGTAAGGGGGAAAGATCTGGTTACGAAATTCTAACGAATCTTCTCGGTCTTGGTTGCTCTTCTTGAAGAGGTCGATCCATTACGTTGATGTCTCCATTTCTCTGCTTCATGTCATCATGATGAACTCAGCATCCTTTCTTCGGAAACTCCATCGTACTTACGAAAGAATAAAGGGGGAGTATTCCGGGAGAACGGACCTCGGCAAGGTTGACTACCTGGTCGATAACATCGGGGAAGGTGGCGGAAAGTAACTCTCGAATTGAATCCTTAGAAAATTTCGAGAGCAAAGTAAGAAGGTATTATGAGAAGTTTCGAGCGGGCAGGCAATCGTTCGGTGCCTGAAACAGGGCGTGAAAGGGGTTCGTAGCAACGGGAATAAGCATTGTGTCTGATACCAGAATTGATGATCTCATCGGAAGGTGGCTCGTGAATTACATACGAGGCCACGTGCGAGGAATAACTTTGAGATCAGGGGGTGTACAGGAGAGTCAGGTTTCGATCCTGTGGAACTGTGGTTTATGGGCCCACCATGTGGGCTAAAAGTAGGAAGGGTGGTGACATCTTGCGCGACCATGTAAGCAAGGCATGTCAGAGGATAGTTCGTCGGTCATGTTGGCAACAACCTCGGTACCAAGGGCGAGGGACGAAGAGAACCATTTTCCTGCTCGTCGAACAAGGCAGACCAATAGGCAAAGTTCTCGTCCATCGGTGGCTACCGGAATGTCATCAACAATAGTAACAGGGTCTTGCTGACAGAATTGTACACCGAGGTGTTTACATAAGCAGGAGAATATTACCGCTTAGATCATTTAGATCACAAGAAAGGTTAAACCAAACAATGGAAAGGAATATATGATTATCAGAGTAAACAGAACAATGGAAAGGAAAATGTGTTTAAACACATATTTCAAGGGTATATCCTTCCCAAGGACAAGCAGAGCATGATATCCATGACAGGATATAATGTAGAAAACTCTTTAGGTAAGGGGAGAGAAATTTCATGACATTACCCATACAGCGGTGTTTGGATAATTGAGCAGGAAACATTTAGCATTGGGCTTCAAATGTTCTTTTTGAAAATCGGAGTAACATAGACATGCTTCGAGATAGCATTGACATGGTCATCAAGTGAAGATCAGACTTTGGAAACACAAAGGATCCATCAGGAATAACTTGTAGAATAAGTCCTACAATTTCCTCATGGAAGAATGGATAACCTTGCTGAAAAGGAATCTATAACAATACGGCCTCCGGCCAGGTGTGCTAGGCACGACAACACCTTACCGGGTCACGTAAAGACCAACGTTATAACTCTTGGAAATATGTTCCAACCATCATATCTGACCGAGATTCAGATCTGATTGGTGTCAGGATAACTCAGACTCAGGATACCTGAGAAGAAAAGGTGCAACACAAATTGACGAGATGACAATGTAAGATTTTTGGGAAATGAACTATGGGAGCGAGTTCCGAAACAAGAGCTCATCATAAATCAAGGAGAGGATGAGGGGGTAGCTGATGGAATCAGCGACAATCCTCGAGATTTCCAAAAAGGTGGATTTCCACAGTTATGCGAACAAGGAGATAACATCTGTCGGATCAAATGATAAAATGATGTATGCTCGAGGAAAACATACACAGTTAAACATTGGATGAAAGGTGCACCCGAAATATGGGCTGGGTTGCACGACCAATGTCGAAATGGTGATTCAATAATCAATAGTCTAAGAATGAATGGCCGACCATTAACTTCAGAGCAATAGGGTTGCTAGAAGGGCAGAATCCAAATAGCACCGCTCACTTGTTGGTACCCCGGTTGGAATCAACATGAGGACCCAAGAAAAAATGGTGATGGTGAAAAGTATCACCATACCAAGAATTCTTAAGAGGTGGTGAAATTCCCACGACATTCTTGACATAAAAGGTGGTAATATTTCAAGGTAAACAAGAACAATGCTGGGTAGCAAGGAACTCAAGGTACAACACAAAACACGAACAAGTTTGTGTTGGAGGGAAGGCAATAAGGTGGCCGATGATAACACAATTCATCAAGGGCAAGGGTGGTATTTCTCATCATGAATTCAATTGATATCCTGGAAGAGCTCAGTGTTGGGGAACGTAGTAATTTCAAAAAAATTCCTACGCACACGCAAGATCATGGTGATGCATAGCAACGAGAGGAGAGAGTGTTGTCCACGTACCCTCGTAGACTGACAGCGGAAGCGTTATCACAACGCGGTTGATGTAGTCGTACGTCTTCACGATCTGACCGATCAAGTACCGAACGCACGGCACCTCCGAGTTCTACACACGTTCAGCTCGATGACGTCCCTCGAACTCCGATCCAGCCGAGTGTTGAGGGAGAGTTTCGTCAGCACGACGGCGTGGTGACGATGATGATGTTCCACCGACGCAGGGCTTCGCCTAAGCTCCGCAACGGTATTATCAAGGTGTAATATGGTGGAGGGGGGCACCGCACACGGCTAAGAGATCTCAAGGATCAATTGTTGTGTCTCTGGGGTGCCCCCCTGCCCCCGTATATAAAAGAGCAAGGGAGGAGGAGGCCGGCCCTAGGAGGGGGCGCACCAAGTGTGGAGTCCTACTAGGACTCCCTAGTCCTAGTAGGATTCCACCTCCCATATGGAATAGGAAAAGAGGAAGGGAAAAAGAGAAGGAAGGAAGGGGGCGCCCCCCTTCCCTAGTCCAATTCGGACCAGACCAAGGGGAGGGGTGCGGCCACCCTTGAGGCCCTTTTCCTTCTTTCCCGTATGTCCCAATAAGGCCCAATACGTATTCCCGTAACTCTTCGGTACTCCGAAAAATACCCGAATCACTCGGAACCTTTCCGAAGTCCAAATATAGTCGTCCAATATATCGATTTTTACGTCTCGACCATTTCGAGACTCCTCGTCAAGTCCGTGATCTCATCCGGGACTCCGAACTCCTTCGGTACATCAAAACATATAAACTCATAATATAACTGTCATCGTAACATTAAGCGTGCGGACCCTACGGGTTCGAGAACTATGTAGACATGACCGAGACACGTCTCCGGTCAATAACCAATAGCGGGACCTGGATGCCCATATTGGCTCCCACATATTCTACGAAGATCTTTATCGGTCAGACCGCATAACAACATACGTTGTTCCCTTTGTCACCGGTATGTTACTTGCCCGAGATTTGATCGTCGGTATCTCGATACCTAGTTCATCTCGTTACCGGCAAGTCTCTTTACTCGTTCCGTAACACATCATCCCGCAACTAACTCATTAGTCACAATGCTTGCAAGGCTTATAGTGATGTGCATTACCGAGTGGGACCAGAGATACCTCTCCGACAATTGGAGTGACAAATCCTAATCTCGAAATACGCCAACCCAACAAGTACCTTTGGAGACACCTGTAGAGCACCTTTATAATCACCCATTTACGTTGTGACGTTTGGTAGCACACAAAGTGTTCCTCCGGTAAACGGGAGTTGCATAATCTCATAGTCATAGGAACATGTATAAGTCATGAAGAAAGCAATAGCAACATACTAAACGATCGAGTGCTAAGCTAACGGAATGGGTCAAGTCAATCACGTCATTCTCCTAATGAGGTGATCTCGTTAATCAAATGACAACTTATGTCTATGGCTGGGGAACATAACCATCTTTGATTAACGAGCTAGTCAAGTAGAGGCATACTAGTGACACTATGTTTGTCTATATATTCACACATGTATTATGTTTCCGGTTAATACAATTCTAGCATGAATAATAAACATTTATCATGATACAAGGAAATAAATAATACTTTATTATTGCCTCTAGGGCATATTTCCTTCACTCAAAATGCTGATGGCTATCACGACACATTTGTCGAGAGATTTCATGAAGATGTAATCGATCGACGATGACATCAAGTCAAAGGAATGATGAAGCGAAAGGTTATTGGAACCAAGGATTAGACACATACTCGAAATCAAGCTTGCTGTTCAAGGCGAAATGCTATGACGAGTATGGTTGACATAAGCTGAGCTCATCGTCGAAAGTTGTGCTCCGGGAATAAGGAGCAGGTAGCACAGTTAAAATTTAGCACGATAATGATATAGCCGATCAGGCTAGGAATGACTTGAAGGATTAATAAACTCATAAGCAACGAAGATTACTTAGAGTTATTGAACCGTAGTGCGGACTCGGTTCAGTTATCAGTGCCTTTGAGTGTTTAATAACTCAGAACCCGAGGGGGATTGGAATCGGTGAGAATGTAGTACTTGATGAAGAAGTCATAAGAAGTTATGCAGTTCCGTGATAATCTCGAGATACCAGGGGGGTAATACTCGACGATGAATCAAAGTAGAGGTTGTACTGGGGTATTGCTCTGCAAAATATAAGTGCTTAAACTTGCACGAGAAATGGTATTTAAAGGAGAACATGGTCGGAACCACGATTGCAAAAGGCCAGATCCCAGATATAAGATGAACTTATACTAAAGGAATAATTAATTTAAGAGAAGCTTTAATGATAAGATCTACATCGTGTCCATGGGCATGAACACAAAGTTCAAGGTCGACTCCCACTTCTCCAATGCATAACCTTTCATTCACTTCTCACTTTCGAAGAAGTTGTAGTGTTGAAATTTTATCAGGCAAAATACTAGAAGAGTATGACTCGTGAAAACTTTTGAGTTCACACATATTAAGGAAGGCATAGGTTCAACCCATCAGGGTATCATGGAAATATATACCACAAGCTTCAATAGTAAATATCACCAGCTCGAAAGCATATCATGGTTGGCCAAATCAGAGAATAGGATTTACCAATGGCATTATGTATCAGGGAAGGAACTTCTCGAGGTTTTTGTATACGAAGGACACTGTCGGATGATATTTCAACAAAGGATCCGACGGTCCATAGTGAAACTGATGTGAGTATCAGCACACAACCAGAGGAAGAAACAATGCGAAGGCATTGGATTATAGAAGCAAATGACTAATTCAAAGCTCACATGTAAAGGAATTATGATTACCAAATCAAAGGATCAGAAGCAAACACTCTGATTAAGGATGCATAAGTTGAGTAAGCTTAGGGGTAAAATTGATAAGAATTTGATTGGTCGAGATCCAGCTCATGTTTAAAATGACGTCTGAGCCGGAAAGATAATTTAAAAGGATCAACTGATGATTGCGTGCATTCACACTCATGTTGAATCAATGGGATCAAAATGACGGTGCCTAAGGATACTAACGAATATTTCCAGACACACGGAAAGCATCCATAATGCAAGCAGACAAGTATTGCAGAGTAATAAGCTACTAAGGATTTTTGGAGGATCGAATAGTATTTCAAAGACCATTGTGAAACACATGAACAACTGGGGATGAACGGATACTCGATAAGGGCGAGAAATTATCCGTAGGGGTATTCAGGTGGCAAGGAACTGCAAGGCAGTAGGCACAAAATATTCTCGGAACAATAGAAAGGATTTAAAGGTATCTTGTAATAACAAGATCAACTGGGAATAGAAGTAAGAACGGCAAGTGTATGTATTTATCCCTAGGGATATTTCGGTGGTAGGGAATTGCAAAAGCAACGGGCACAAAGTCTCAAAAGAGTATCGGAGAGTAACTTCGAAATCTTCTGGTGCAGCCGGCGATCATCTGGACTGAAGGGGATCTCCGGGAGAAAGTGTTCTCGAGAACCTAAAGTTAGATTTTAGAAATTCATTTAACCCGAATAGAAGAGAGATTAGAATCCCAGAGTATAGACGAGGAATAAAAGATCCTAATACCACTCAATGGTGACGTGGGCCCATGGACCGCACAACCATGTTAGTAAAAGTTTTGTAAAGTCTAGACTCGACTTCCGCCAAGGAGTGTGGAAGGGGGATTCCTACAGGCAGTCGGCTCTGATACCAACTTGTGACGCCCCCGATTCAATCGTACACTAATCATACACGCAAACGTGTACGATCAAGATCAGGGACTCACGGGAAGATATCGCAACACAACTCTAAAAATAAAAATAAGTCATACAAGCATCATAACACAAGCCAGGGGCCTCGAGGGCTCGAATACAAGTGCTCGGTCATAGATGAGTCAGCGGAAGCTACAATATCTAAGTACGGACATAAGTTAAACAAGTTGCCATAAGATGGCTAGCACAAACTGGGACACAGATCGAAAGAGGCGCAGGCCTCCTGCCTGGGATCCTCCTAAACTACTCTTGGTCGTTGTCAGCGGCCTGCACGTAGTAGTAGGCACCCTCGGTGTAGTAGGAGTCATTGTCGACGGAGGCGTCTGGCTCCTGGGCTCTAGCATCTGGTTGCGACAACTAGGTAGAATGGAAAGTGGGAAAAGAGGGAGAAAAGCAACCGTGAGTACTCATCCAAAGTACTCGCAAGCAAGGATCTACACTACATATGCATGGGTATCTGTGTAAAGGGGCAATATCGATGGACTGAACTTCAGAATGCCAGAATAAGAGGGGGATAGCTAGTCCTGTCGAAGACTACGCTTCTTGCAGCATGTAGAAGAGAGTAGATGGTAAGTTCACCAAGTATCATCGCATAGCATAATCCTAACCCAACGATCCTCTCCTCGTCGACCTGTGAGAGAGCAATCACCGGGTGGTATCTGGCACTTGGAAGGGTGTGTTTTATTAAGTATCCGGTTCTAGTTGTCATAAGGTCAAGGTACAACTCCGGGTCGTCCTTTTACCGAGGGACACGGCTATTCGAATAGATAAACTTCCCTGCAGGGGTGCACCACATTACCCAACACGCTCGATCCCATTTGGTCGGACACACTTTCCTGGGTCATGCCCGGCCTCGGAAGATCAACACGTCGCAGCCCTACCTAGGCACAACAGAGAGGTCAGCACGCCGGTCTAAATCCTATGGCGCAGGGGTCTGGGCCCATCGCCCATTGCACACCTGCACGTTGCAAGGGCGGCCGAAAGCAGACCTAGCCTCCCTAATACAAGAGCAGGCGTTCCAGTCCAATCCGGCGTGCGCCGCTCAGTCGCTGACGTCAAGAAGGCTTCGGCTGATACCACGATGTCGAGTGCCCATAACTGTTCCCGCGTAGTTGGTTAGTGCATATAGGCCAGTGGCCAGGCTCAGATCAAATACCAAGATCTCGTTAAGCGTATTTATTGAAGTATCCGCGAACGCCGACCAGGCCCAGGCCCACCTCTCTCCTAGGTGGTCTCAACCTGCCCTGTCGCTCTGCCACAAAGTAACAGTCGGGGGCCGTCGGGAACCCAGGCCCACCTCTACCGGGATGGAGCCACCTACCCCTTCAACCCCCATCTCCGAACAGTATCATAAGTAATGTAACAGTTTAGAGTATATAGCATATGCCTGTGATCATCTCCCGAAGTGATCACGGCCCAGTAGTATAGCATGGCAGACGGACAAGAGTGTAGGGCCACTGATGGAATACTAGCATCCTATACTAAGCATTTAGGATTGCAGGTAAGGGTAACAACTGTAGCAACAATGACAGGCTATGCAGCAGAATAGGATTAACCGAAAGCAGTAACATGCTACACTACTCTAATGCAAGCAGTAGAGAGAAGGAATATGCGATATCTGGTGATCAAAGGGGGGGGCTTGCCTTGAAGCTCTGCCGAGAAGGAGGGGTCATCAACACCGTAGTTGTACTGGGTAGCAGCGGCGTCGGTCTCGGGGTCTAGCGAGAGAAGAGGGGGAAGAAACAATAAATATAATGCGAACATATGCATGGCGATGCATGACAAGACAATGAGCGGTGTTAGGTGTGCCCTAACGCGGTGGAAGGTGATACCGGCGAGGGGGGAAACATCCGGGAAAGTATTCCCGGTGTTTCGCGTTTTTGAACAGATGAACCGGAGGGGGAAAGTTGCGTGTTCGCTATGCTAGGGATGTGTGGCGGACGAACGGGCTGCGTATCCGGATTCGTCTCGTCGTTCTGAGCAACTTTCATGTATAATTTTTTTCCATCCGAGCTACGGTTTATTATCTATGATTTTTTAAAGTTTTAAACATTATTCTGAAATTAGTATTAATTCGAAAATAATGATTAAATGCTAGGTGCACCCAGCTCTGTGTACACAACAGTGTACACAGAGGATGACATGTGGGCCAGAGCACCCAGTTAACCAGTCAACGCTTGACTGGTCAAAAGGGTGTGGGGGCCCCTTGTCATTGACTGTTTAGGCTAATCTATTAGTTTAATTAAGTTAACTAACTATTTAGTTAGTTAATTAGGTAATTAATTAAGTTAATTAATTAATGTTTTTTTATTATTACTATTATTATTATTAGGGCGCTGGGGCCCATATATCATTGGCCCAGCGAGGCCTAACGGGCGCGTGGGCGTGCGGGCACGCGGGCGCGGCCACGAGCGCCCGCCGGGGCGAGCCAGGGCACTGGCCTCGGACGCGGACAGCGTAGCGGCCGCTGGCGGTTACCGCAGGGCGGACGAGGCGGCGAGGTAGGCGGCGGTGGCGCGGGCGAGGCCGCCGGGCATGGCCGGGGCCAGGCGGCGCGACGGAAGGTGCAGCGGGGCGCCGGTGATGGGCAACGGTGCAGCAGGCAACGGCGGCGGGCAGCGGGATGCGGGCACCAGCGTGTGAGCCAGGTGCGGTGGCATTCGGCGAGGCAGGAAGCCGCGGGGCAAGCGGTCAACGGGAGGCGAGTGGGCGGCTATGGCGGCACGCAGGGGCGCTAGCAGCGGCAGTAACTACGTAGCAGAGCTGCGGCAGCAGCGCGGAGCAGGGGCGGGCGGAGGCGTACGCGGTCGGGCGAGCAGAGGGGTGCCCCAGGGTGCAGCGGCTGTGTCGAGACGGGTGCGAGCGAGGCAGCAACTACAGGGCTCCATGAGCGCGCTAGGGCGGACAGGCGAGGCGGTAGTGGCTCGGGAGCGTGGTGCTCACAGCCATGGCGGCGGCCGGAACATGGCCACGCGATGGAGTTAGCTACGGGGCTCGGGCGAGCTCGACGAGAGGAAGAGGAGGATCGTAAGCTCACCAACGTGGTGAGATGGCCTGGGTAAGACGCGCGGCTGCCGGAGTCGTTGGCGAGGCGGCGGTGATCCGAGGAGGAAGAAGGCCGGCCCGGCGATGGAGAGGCTTCCGGCTCCTGCACGTGGGCATGGACGGCGGTGCTGCCGGCCGTGGAGCTCCGGGACGCGCCGAAGAGGGATGGGGGCGGCGGTCGCCGCGGTGGATGCCGGTGGGCGGCGACAGGAGGCGCTCGGTGTAGGGGGATCTTTTGGAGGGGGAGAGAGTGAGCGACGAGGGAGAGAGGGGGAAAATATCTGCGCAGGATGAGGGGGAGCTGACGAGGCCGGGGTCTCGGCCTTATCCCCTCGGCGGCGAGACGCGGGGTGGCCAGGCGGTCGGGCGGCGACCGCGCGGGTGCGCGCCTCGGTCGAATGAACAGGGGGAAGCGGACGACCGCGGGGGAGTGAGTGGGCTGGGCTAGGCCACCTGGGCCGGTTCGGTGGTTAAGGCCCGGGGGGTTTCCGTTTATTTTGTTTCCTTTTGTTTGTTTTTGCTTTGTTTTCTATTTTACTTTCTTTTGCACTTTAACAACAATCCACGTTTGTATAATGTGTGGCTGGTCTCAATATTTCGTATGCAATATACCTTACTGCCTTAAAAAGTTAGGGAGTGGTTTGAAGTTGTTTGTATTTTGATTAAAAAGTAAATGACTTAAAATGGGGCTATTTTGGTACTATTTTCATATCCAGGGCCATTTTAAACATCTCTAAAAATGTTGGTTAAGGCATGACAATTATCTAGTGAATATTTTCAACCCATTGAACATTTCAGATTTGACATTTGAAAACTTTAATTGTTTGCTTGATTTTGAATTTGAATTCGAACCGGTTTTCGAACTAACGCGAGATTAGCAACAGTAATCGAAGTGACGTGGCATCATTCGCAGAGGTTCACTGTAGCTTAATTATCCGGGCGTCACAGGTACCAAGGGTGAGGGATGAAGAGAACCATTTTCCTGCTCATTGAAATGAGGCAGACTAGTAGGCTAAGTTCTCGTCCATCGGTGGTTACTGGAATGTCATCAACAATAGTAATAGGGCTTACTGAAAAAGTTGTACACCGAGGTGTTTACATAAGCATATTAGTGTTACTGCTTAGATCAACTAAATCACAAGAAATGTTAAACAAAACAATGGAAGGAAAATGTGGACTCGATTCTGTTATCGGTGTCCTCGAGTGTCTAACAACTCAGAACCCGTGAAAAATTTGAATCAGCGAGGAATAATAGTTGATGAAGAACTCATAAGAAGTTATGTAGTTCCATGATATTCTCGAGATACCATAGGGCAATACTCGAAGGTAGAACAGGATAGAGGTTGGACAGGTGAAAAGATCTGCAGAATACAAGTACTTCAACTTCTTCGAGAATTGGGATCAAAGAAGAACAATCATGATCGGAACCACGGTTACAAAGGACTGAAACAAAATACAAGATGAATTTATACCAATGGGATAATTATTTTTACAAGAAGCTTCCATGATAGGATCTACATTGTTTCCATGGGCGTGAACACCAAGTTCAAGGTCGATCCCACTTCTTCAATTCATAACCTTTCATTCACTTCTCGCTTTTGATGAAGTTGTAGTGTTGATATTTTATCTGGGAAAACACCAGAAGAGTAGGACTCGTGAAGACTCTCGGGTTCAGACGGATTAGGGAAGGAGTAGGTTCAACCCATATGTTTATCTTAGGAACCTATTCCACAAACTTCACGAGTAATTAAGTCAAGCCCGAAAGTAACGCGTGGTTGACGAGAGCGGGGGATACAATTTACCAAAGGCACTATGTATCCGAGGAAAGGCTCACAAGGTTACTGAATATGAAGGACGCTGTCGGATAAAACCCAACAAAGGATCTGGTGATCCACAAGGGATCTGATGTGAGCATTGATACTCAACCAGAAGAAGTAAGAATGCAAGGAGATCAAATTATAGAAACAACTGACTAATTCAAAGTTCAAATGCAGAGGAATTATGATTCCCAAATCAAGGGATCAGAAGCAAACAGTCTGATCAAGGATGGATAAGTTGAATAGAATCAGAATGACAATCAATCAAGGCTTGATTCGCCGAACACGAGCTCATGTCCGGAGTGACGTCTGAGCCGAAGGGAAGAATTCTAATTGTGATTGATGATTGTGAGCATTCACAAACATATCGAATCAAATGCTCAAAATTATGATGACAGAGGATGCTAATGAACATTGCTAGGCATATGGAAGTAACCATAATGTAAGCAGGTAAGGAGGAACAAGATTAATAGGCTACTGAGGATTTTCAGAAGATCGAATAGTATTTCAAGGCATCTTGTAATAACAAGAGCAACTAGGGATGAAGGTATGAACGACAAATGTAGGATGTTACCCACAAGGATTTATCGATGGTAGGGATCACAACGCGAAGGGCACAGGGGTCTCGGGAAAACATCGGAGAGTATCTTCGGAATCTTCTGGTGCACTAAGCAATCATCTGGAGTGAGGGGCTCTCTGGGAGAAAGTATTTACGAGAGCCTAGGGTTAGAGTTAGCAAAATCATTTAACCCTAATAGAAGAGAGATCAGATTCCCAGAGTATAGACGAGGAATAAAACATCCTAATACCACCCAATGGCGACGTGGGCCCGTAAGCCGCACAACCATGTTAGTAAAAGTTTTTCAGTAACTAGACTCAACTTCGGCCAAGGAGTTAGAAAGGGGGTTCCTACAGCCAGTCGGCTCTGATACCAACTTGTGATGCCCTCGATTCAATCGTACACTAATCATACACGCAAATGTGTATGATCAAGATCAGGGGCTCACGGGAAGATATCATAACACAACTCTAGACACAAATACAATAATACAAGCTTTATATTACAAGCCGGGAGCCTCGAGGGCTCGAATACATAGCTCGAATACAAACGAGTCAGAAGAAGCAACAATATCTGAGTATAGACATAAGTTAAACAAGACTTCCGTAGAAGGCTATCACAAAAGAAGCAACGATCGAAGAGGCAAGGCCTCCTGCCTGGGACCTCCTAACTACTCCTGGTCGTCGGCGGGCTCCACGTAGTAGTAGTCGATGGGGGTGTCATCTGGCTCCTGGGGTCCACCATCTGGTTGCATCAACTGGAAAGAAGAAAGAAGGGGAAAAGGGGGTAGAAAAGCGACCGTCAGTACTCATCCAAAGTACTCGCAAGCATCAGATCTATACTAAGTATGCTTGGTATCAAATGGAAGGGTTGTATCTATGGATTGAACTGTAGAATGCTATAATAGAGGGGAAGGCCTAGCCTATCGGAGACTAGCATCTTCAAGCACCTTCAAGCATCTTGCAGCGTTCAGAAGAGTACATAATAGCATATTATAATTTTCAAACATGTTGTAATATTAATGCCCAGAGATCCTTCCTCGACTCCCTGCGAGAAAGTAATCCCGGAGCCACATATCCATCACATATCTCAAGTATCCATTTCTAGTTGTAATAGATGAGGATACCACTCCGAGCGTCCATTACCATGGAAACGGCTATTCGAATAGATAACTTCCCTGCAGGGGTGCACCACATTACCCAACATGCTTGATTACTCTGGCCTGACATACTTTCTTGGGTCCATGCCCGGCCTCGGAAGATCAACACGTCGCAGCCCTACCTAGGCTCAGAAGAGAGGTCCCTGTCGGTCTACATCCTAAGCACTCCAGGGTCTTGGGCCCATCACCCACCGCACTCTGGGTCGTTGTGAGCAGGGTGGATACAGCACCACCCGTGTAGTGGATGGCACGATCCGACCGTGCCACAATGCTGAACTGGACGTTTGACAAAGCTTCGGCTGATACTACGACGCCGAGTGCCCATATCTTTTCCCGCATGGTGGTTAGTGCGTAAAGGCCAGTGGCCAACTCAGAACAAATACCCAAATCCTTAGAGTGTTAGGAGCTCAAGGAGACGAGCAGAGACTCACGATAATGTGACCCCGTCGCCCCGTCTCGAGGAAATATGGCAAGGGCTAGGCCAAACCCTCTCTCTCTAGGGCGGTCTACCTGCCCGACCATGCCTCGTAATTATCTCGCGGGTGCTCTCCAGGCCCGCCCGACTTCCTCATCAACTCGCGGGTACCCCTCAGGGCTGACCCGAGTAACCATAGACTGTTGGGAACTTTAGGTCCACCTCAACCGGGTTGGTACAGCCTGTCCCTTCAGTCCCGCAGCGTCAGTGCAACAAACCCTAGGTCCGTTGCCCAGACTGTGCACAGGCCGAAGAGCAAGATTACAACACCAAGGTCAGATCAAGATGCAAAGGATCAGTTCTTCAAAGGACCAGCGTGCAGATTAAGAAGACCAAGAGACAATACTCCACTACGAGAGGTACCTCCCTTGCCGGGCAGGCGAGCCTGGAGAGGTTGGGGTTACCTCAGAAGCAAACCTCCAAAGATCGCCCAGGCAGGACTGCTCAGGCTCACGGAGACAAACTACTCCACCTCTGCACCTCACGAGCAACGCAACTCATCGATCAGTGCGGTGTCAAGCCGCAAAGTGACTAAGTGGCTGCTATTTGACACATGGCAGCCATTTCCTACGGAAAATACCTCCAAGCGACACCCTGATACGTCTCCGTCGTATCTACTCTTCCAAACACTTTTGCCCTTGTTTTGGCTTCTAACTTGCATGATTTGAATGGAACTAACCCGGACTGACGCTGTTTTCAGCAGAATTGCCATGGTGTTATTTTTGTGCAGAAATAAAAGTTCTCGGAATGACCTGAAACTTCACGGAGAATATTTTCGTAATCAATAAAAAATACTGCGAAAGAATCAAGGCCGGGGGGCCCACACCCTGTCCACGAGGGTGGGGGGGCGCCTACCCCCTGTGCGCGCCCCCTGCCTCGTGGAACCCCTGGAGATCCACCGACCTCAACTCCAACTCTATATATTCATGTTCGGGGAGAAAAAATCAGAGAGAAGGATTCATCGCATTTTACGACACGGAGCCGCCGCCAAGCCCTAATCTCTCTCGGGAGGGCTGATCTGGAGTCCGTTCGGGGCTCCGGAGAGGGGAATCCATCGCCATCGTCATCATCAACCTTCCTCCATCACCAATTTCATGATGCTCACCGCCGTGCGTGAGTAATTCCATCGTAGGCTTGTTGTACGGTGATGGGTTGGATGAGATTTACCATGTCATCGATTTAGTTTTGTTAGGGTTTGATCCCTAGTATCCATTATGTTCTGAGATTGATGTTGCTATGACTTTACTATGCTTAATGCTTGTCACTAGGGCCCGAGTGCCATGATTTCAGATCTGAACCTATTATGTTTTTATGAATATATGTGAGTTCTTGATCCTATCTTGCAAGTCTATAGTCACCTATTATGTGTTATGATCCGTTAACCTCGAAGTGACAATAATCGGGACCACTACCGGTGATGACCGTAGTTTGAGGAGTTCATGTATTCACTAAATGTTAATGCTTTGGTCCGGTACTCTATTAAAAGTAGGCCTTAATATCCCTTAGTTTCCAATAGGACCCCGCTGCCGCGGGAGGATAGGACAAAAGATGTCATGCAAGTTCTTTTCCATAAGCACGTATGACTATATTCGGAATACATGCCTACATTACATTGATGAATTGGACCTAGTTCTGTGTCACCCTATGTTATAACTATTGCATGAGGAATCACATCCGGCATAATTCTCCATCACCGATCCAATGCCTACGACCTTTTCACATATTGCTCTTTGCTTAGTTACTTTTCCGTTGCTACTGTTACAATTACTACAAAACTATCACTGTTACTTTTGCCACTGTTACCGTTACTTCCATACTACTTTGCTACTAAATACTCTGCTGCAGATAGTAAGTTATCCAGGTGTGGTTGAATTGACAACTCAACTGCTAATACTTGAGAATATTCTTTGGCTCCCCTTGTGTCAAGTCAATAAATTTGGGTTGAATACTCTACCCTCGAAAACTGTTGCGATCTCCTATACTTGTGGGTTATCAAGACTATTTTCTGGCGCCGTTGCCGGGGAGCATAGCTCTATTCTTTGAGTCACTTGGGATTTATATCTGCTGGTCACCAGGAGGAACTTGAAAGACGAAAGAACTAAGATTTTTCCCTCAACTACTAGGGGGGTAAGGAACTGCCATCTAGCTCTGCACTTGATTCACCTTCTGTTTTGAGTAAGCTTGCGACACATAAACCTCCTTCTGCTATTAATTCTGATATGTCGCATGTTCTTGATGATGCCACTTCTACTATGCATGATACTTATGATGAAACTACTTCTATGCTTGATACTACTGTGCCACTAGGTGAATTTCTTGATGAACAACTTGCTAGGGCTAGAGATAATGAAATTATTGAAACTGATAATATTGATGAAAGTGATGATGAAGATTCTCCCCCTAGATATGAATTGCCTGTTGTGCCTGAGGGTTATGTTATGGATGAAGAAACTGCTAGAAACTTTCTTGCTTGCAATGATAGGAATGATCTTAAGAAATTATTAGCTAAGCTGGAAGAAAAATCTTTGAATGCTAGAATGAAATATGACCCTGCTTTTGCTAATTCACCTATCTTCGTTACTGATAAGGATTATGATTTCTCTATTGATACTGAGATAATTACTTTGGTTGAATCTCATCCTTTTTATGGCTATGAATCTGAAACTGTTGTGGCGCATCTTACTAAATTAAATGATATAGCCACCCTGTTCACTAATGATGAGAAAACTCGCTACTATTATATCCTTAAATTATTTCTGTTCTCATTAAAGGGTGATGCTAAAACATGGTTTAATTCTCTTGATCCTGGTTGTGTGCGTAGTCCCCAGGATATGATTTACTACTTCTCTGCTAAATATTTCCCCGCTCATAAGAAACAAGCTGCATTAAGGGAAATATTTAATTTTGTGCAAATTGAAGAAGAGAGTCTCCCACAAGCTTGGGGGAGGCTTCTCCAATTACTTAATGCTTTGCCTGATCATCCTCTCAAGAAAAATGAAATACTTGATATCTTTTATAATGCCATGGAGACCACCTGGATAGTTGTGTTGGTTGTGTTTTCAGGGAAAGAACAGTTGATCAAGCTGAATTGCTATTGAATAATATGTTGGCTAATGAAAATAATTGGACACTTCCTGAACCAACTCCTAAGCCAACTCCGAAGAAAAGGGGTATTCTATTTCTCAGTCCTGAAGATATGCAAAAGGCAAAGAAATCTATGAAAGAAAAAGGTATTAAAACTGAATATGTTAAGAATTTACCTCCTATTGAAGAAATACATGGTCTTAATTTGCTGCCTGTTGAAGAAATACATGGTCTTGACAACCCGACACAGGTAGTAAAGGTAAATTCTCTCTATAGACTTGATGAAGGTGATATTCCTCGTTATAAGTCTGCTAGCCAATGCTTAGATGAGTTTGATAATTTTATTGTCAAACAAGAAAACATCAATGCTTATGTTGGTAGACAATTGAAACACAATGCTGATATGCTTGAACACTTGAGTGATTATATGTCTAGAATTAAAGGTGAACTTAAACTCATTAGTAAACATGCTTCTATGGTTACCACTCAAGTAGAACAAGTGCTTAAAGCTCAAAATTATTTGCTCAATGAATTAAATAATAAGAAGAATGATAATGTTGTTAGAGTTATGACTAGAGGGGGTAAAATGACTCAGGAACCTTTGTATCCTGAGGGTCATCCTAAGAGAATTGAGCAGGATTCTCAGAGAACTAATGTTGATGCACCTAGTCCTTCTAAGAGGAAGAAAAAGAAAAATGATAGGACTTTGCATGCTTCTAGTGAACCTATTGTTGACACACCTGAGAATCCCAATGATATTTCTATCTCTCATGCTGAAACACAGTCTGGTGATGAACATGAACCTAGTGATAATGTTAATGATGATGTTCATGTTGATACTCAACCTAGTAATAACAATGATGTAGAAATTGAACATGCTGTTGATCTTGATAACCCACAATCAAAGAATCAACGTTATGATAAGAGAGATTTCATTGCTAGGAAGCACGGTAAAGAAAGTGAACCATGGGTTCAGAAACCCATGCCTTTTCCTCCTAAACCATCCAAGAAAAAGGATGATGAGGATTTTGAGCATTTTGCTGAAATGATTAGACCTATCTTCTTGCGTATGCGTTTTACTGATATGCTTAAAATGAATCCTTATGCTAAGTATATGAAGGATATTGTTACAAATAAGAGAAAGATACCGGAAGCTGAAATTTCCACCATGCTTGCTAATTATACTTTTAAGGGTGGAATACGTAAGAAACTTGGAGATCCAGGAGTACCAACTATACCATGCTCCATTAAAAGAAACTATGTTAGAACTGCTTTATGTGATCTTGGAGCCGGTGTTAGTGTTATGCCTCTCTCTTTATATCGTAGACTTGATTTGAATAAGTTGACTCCTACTGAAATATCATTGCAAATGGCCTATAAATAAACTGCTATACGTGTCGGTATTTGTGAGGATGTGCCTATTGTGGTTGCAAATGTTACTATTTTAACGGACTTTGTTATTCTGGATATTCCCGAGGACGATAGTATGTCAATTATCCTTGGTAGACCCTTTTTGAATACTGCAGGGGCTGTTATTGATTGCAACAAAGGCAATGTCACTTTTCATGTTAATGGTAATAAGCATACGGTACACTTTCGGAGGAAACAACCTCAAGTCCACAGTATCAATTCTATTGGAAAAATTTCATCGATTATTATTGGAGGTTTTGAATTTCCTCTTCCTACTGTCAAGAAGAAATATGATATTCTTATTATTGGGGATATGCATATCCCTGTTGAGAAAATGATGAAGAGATTTTTGAGGGGCTATTCGAGCCGAAGCTCGAAGGACAAGCAAAGTGAGGAGGATAAGAGGCCCAAATATAATCTCCCTCGCACCACGGAAGTTCGGCCGTGTGAATGGCCTTGTGATCAGTTCTTAACAGCGGCCGGGATTCATCATGATTTTTATTCTTTGGTTGAGAATGCGGGCCTCACCGACTTCCTCCGCGACCAGCGCGAACAGTATCTCTTACTCACCAATATTTTCATGCAAAATTTTCATTTCCATGCTAGGAGATCACCACCTTCAGTGGAATTTTATTTATATGATGAGCATAAGGAGATGTCCCTTTTTGATTTCTACCGGGTCTGTAAGATACCCCTTACTGGCAGCATAGAGGAACCACATCGTAATGATGTGGAAGGTTTTATTGATATGATTGCTATAGGGGAAACGAGGAAAGTTTCTGATGCAAGAATCACTAGCATACACTTTCCGGTTCTGCGTTACTTTGCGATATTTGCTAGTAGATGTTTAATTGGTCGCGGAAACTGTGGAAACCTTAGTGCCCCTAATATTGTTATTTTGTGCCATGCCTTGTTTCGTGACAACACTTTTAGTCTAGGCGCTATTATTGCCAAGCGGTTAAGTCTGAACCGCACGAAGGGTCCCATCTTGGGAGGTATCTTCGCCTCGCGCCTCGCTGCACACTTTAACTTACCTATTAGGCATTATGAGAAAGAAGAAAAGTTGTTGCCTCCTGTTTTCCTAAACTATAAGAGTATGGTAGCACATGATTTTATTGTTAAGAATAAGAAAAAGATGCTTAACTACAGACAGATATTTGATAAAAATCACCCTGAGACTATTACTTTGCCTGCTCCTTCTTTGTTTGACTTATCTTCAGGCAAATATCTTGTTCTGCCGGAGGCATTTCATGCCTACCAGAACCCCACATCAGCTACAGAGCCGAAGCTGGAGCCACAACCTGATTCTCCACGTCAGTCGGTTTACCAGTGGGATCCGGAGGGAATCGCCAAACAGTGGTACCCCAAGGCTCCATCTCAGTACGACCCCAACCACAACTTTGATCCATGGGCATAGACCAACTTAGGCCAAAAGCCTAAGCTTGGGGGAGTACGTATTTCTCACCGACATTACATTCATGTTCACACACTCATTCTAGTTGTCGGTGCTCATACTTTTTCACTGTAATATCCATGCTAGTTTATTTTCTTTTCTTGCTTTCTTCTTGTGTGTTTGAATAACCTTAAGAAAAACAAAAAAATTAGTTGTAGCTTTTAGCTAGTTTACTTTCCATGCTTGTAGTAGTAATAATTAAAAGAAAACCCAAAAAGATTTCTTGTTCTTCTTTTGCTTGTTGGGAGCTTTCCCGTGTAAATAGTTTTATTTCTTTTCTTTGGGGGTCGAGAGGAGAAGACCATAATGAAAATGTTGAAGTGGCTCTTATATGCATTATTGTTGATTTAACAAGAGCCCATATTATCTTGTCTTCTCCTGTGTGTCAGATGCCTGCAGATTCCAGCTTAGTCCAATGCACGTGCACCATTATTATTATACACATCGTTTGGTCGTGCAAGTGGAAGGCAATAATGACGATATATGATGGACTGATTGAGATGAGGGAAGATGGTATGAACTCGACCTCTCTTTTTTGTAAATATGATTAGTTCATCGTTCCTGATTCAGCCTACTATGAATGAACATGTTTGCAATGACAATTAGAGATTATAGTTGCTTATGCCATGCTTAATTTGCTAGGAGTTTATAATGGTTTACCTTGCGTGACAACATGCTATTAAAATGGTTGTGATGTGGTATGATAGGGTGGTATCCTCCTTTGAATGATTCGCTTGACTTGGCACATGTTCACGCATGTAGTTGAAACAAAATCAACATAGACTCCACGATATTTATGTTCATGGTGGATTATATCCTACTCATGGTTGCACTCAATGTTCATTAATTTTAATGCATGTTCATGACTGTTGTCGCTCTCTAGTTGGTCGCTTCTCAGTCTTTTTCTAGCCTTCACTTGTACTAAGCAGGAATATTGCTTGTGCATCCACTTCCATAAACCCCAAAGTTATTCCATATGAGTCCACCATACCTTCCTATATGCGGTATCTACCTGCCGTTCCAAGTAAATTTGTATGTGCCAAACTCTAAACCTTCAAATGAAATTCTGTTTTGTATGCTCGAATAGCTCATGTATCAACTAGGGCTGTCTGTATCTTCCATGCTAGGCGGGTTATTCTCAAGAGGAGTGGACTCCGCTCCTCACTCACGAGAAAAATGGCTGGTCACCGGGATGCCCAGTCCCATGCTCTAAGCAAATCAAATCGAAATAATTGCAAACAAAACTCCCCCGGGACTCTTGTTAGTTAGAGGCACTCGTTGTTTCGAGCCAGCCATGGATTGATGCTTGTTGGTGGAGGGGGAGTATAAACTTTACCATTCTGTTTGGGAACCGCCTATAATGTGTGTAGCATGGAAGATATCGAGATCTCTCGGTTGTTATGTTGACAATGAAAGTATGCCGCTCAAAATATTATTCATCTCTATTTCAAAACCGAGCTCTGGCACCTCTACAAATCCCTGCTTCCCTCTGCGAAGGGCCTATCTATTTACTTTTATGTTGAGTCATCACCCTCTTATTAAAAAGCACCAGTTGGAGAGCACCGCTGTCATTTGCATCCATTGCTATTAATTTATATTGGGTATGACTATGACTGGATCTCTTTTACCATGAATTACAATGTTTAGTCAGTCCTTGATCTTCAGAGGTGCTCTGCATTTATGTTTTGCGGTCTCAGAAAGGGCTAGCGAGATACCGTCTTGTTATATCATATTATGATTGTTTTGAGAAAGTGCTGTCATCCGAGATTTATTATTATTGCTCGCTAGTTGATTATGCCATTTATATGAGTAAACATGAGACCTAAATGTTATTGTGAATATGGTTAGTTCATAGTCTTTGCTGAAAACTTGAATGTTAGCTTTACATATTTACAACAACAAGAGCAAACAGAGTTTGTAAAAGTTTTTCTTTATCATTTTCAGTTTATCAATAGAATTTCTTGAGGACAAGCAAAGGTTTAAGCTTGGGGGAGTTGATACGTCTCCGTCGTATCTACTTTTCAAAACACTTTTGCCCTTGCTTTGGACTCTAACTTGCATGATTTGAATGGAACTAACACGGACTGACGCTGTTTTCAGAAGAATTGCCATGGTGTTATTTTTGTGCAGAAATAAAAGTTCTCGGAATGACCTGAAACTTCACGGAGAATATTTTTGTAATTAATAAAAAATACTGGCGAAAGAATCAAGGCCAGGGGGCCCACACCCTGTCCACGAGGGTGGGGGCGCGCCTACCCCCTGGGCGCGCCCCCTGCCTCGTGGGCCCCCTGGAGCTCCACCGACCTCAACTCCAACTCTATAGATTCACGTTCGGGGAGAAATAAATCAGAGAGAAGGATTCATCGCGTTTTACGACACGGAGACGCCGCCAAGCCCTAATCTCTCTCGGGAGGGCTGATCTGGAGTCCGTTCGGGGCTCCGGAGAGGGGAATCCGTCGCCATCGTCATCATCAACCTTCCTCCATCACCAATTTCATGATGCTCACCGTCGTGCGTGAGTAACTCCATCGTAGGTTGCTGGACGGTGATGGCTTTGATGAGATTTACCATGTAATCGAGTTAGTTTTGTTAGGGTTTGATCCCTAGTATCCATTATGTTCTGAGATTGATGTTGCTATGACTTTGCTATGCTTAATGCTTGTCACTAGGGCCCGAGTGCCATGATTTCAGATCTGAACCTATTATGTTTTTATGAATATATGTGAGTTATTGATCCTATCTTGCATGTCTATAGTCACCTATTATGTGTTACTATCCGTTAACCCCGAAGAGACAATAATCAGGACCACTACCGGTGATGACCGTAGTTTGAGGGGTTCATGTATTCACTAAGTGTTAATGCTTTGGTCCGGTACTCTATTAAAAGGAGGCCTTAATATCCCTTAGTTTCCAATAGGACCCTGCTGCCACGGGAGGGTAGGACAAAAGATGTCATGCAAGTTCTTTTCCATAAGCATGTATGACTATATTCGGAATACATGCCTACATTACATTGATGAATTGGAGCTAGTTCTGTGTCACTCTATGTTATAACTATTGCATGAGGAATCGCATCTGGCATAATTCTCCATCACCGATCCAATGCCTATGAGCTTTTCACATATTGCTCTTTGATTAGTTACTTTTCCGTTGCTACTGTTACAATTACTACAAAACTATCACTGTTACTTTTGCCACTGTTACCGTTACTTCCATACTACTTTGCTACTAAATACTTTGCTGCAGATACTAAGTTATCCAGGTGTGGTTGAATAGACAACTCAACTGCTAATACTTGAGAATATTCTTTGGCTCCCCTTGTGTCGAATCAATAAATTTGGGTTGAATAGTCTACCCTCGAAAACAGTTGCGATCCCATATACTTGTGGGTTATCAAGACTATTTTCTGGCGCCGTTGCCGGCGAGCATAGCTCTATTCTTTGAGTCACTTGGGATTTATATCTGCTGGTCACTATGAGGAACTTGAAAGACGAAAGAACTAAGATTTTTCCCTCAACTACGAGGGGAGGTAAGGAACTGCCATCTAGCTCTGCACTTGATTCACCTTCTGTTTTGAGTAAGCTCGCGACACCTAAACCCGCTTTTGCTATTAATTGTGATATGTCGCATGTTCTTGATGATGCCACTTCTACTATGCATGATACTTATGATGAAACTACTTCTATGCTTGATACTACTGTGCCACTAGGTGAATTTCTTGATGAACAACTTGCTAGGGCTAGAGAGAATGAAATTATTGAAACTGATAATATTGATGAAAGTGATGATGAAGATTCTCCCCCTAGATATGAATTGCCTATTGTGCCTAAGGATTATGTTATGGATGAAGAAACTGCTAGAGACTTTCTTGCTTGCAATGATAGGAATGATCTTAAGAAATTATTAGCTAAGCTGAAAGAAAAATCTTTGAATGCTAGAATGAAATATGACCCTGCTTTTGCTACTTCACCTATCTTCGTTACTGATAAGGATTATGATTTCTCTATTGATACTGAGATAATTACTTTGGTTGAATCTGATCCTTTTTATGGCTATGAATCTGAAACTGTTGTGCCACATCTTACTAAATTAAATGATATAGCCACCCTGTTCACTAATGATGAGAAAACTCGCTACTATTATATCCTTAAATTATTTCTGTTCTCATTAAAGGGTGATGCTAAAACATGGTTTAATTTTCTTGATCCTGGTTGTGTGCGTAGTCCCCAGGATATGATTTACTACTTCTCTGCTAAATATTTCCCCGCTCATAAGAAACAAGCTGCCTTAAGGGAAATATATAATTTTGTGCAAATTGAAGAAGAGAGTCTCCCACAAGCTTGGGGGAGGCTTCTCCAATTACTTAATGCTTTGCCTGATCATCCTCTCAAGAAAAATGAAATACTTGATATCTTTTATAATGCCATGGAGACCACCTGGATAGTTGTGCTGGTTGTGTTTTCAGGGAAAGAACAGTTGATCAAGCTGAATTGCTATTGAATAATATGTTGGCTAATGAAAATAATTGGACACTTCCTGAACCAACTCCTAAGCCAACTCTGAAGAAAAGGGGTATTCTATTTCTCAGTCCTGAAGATATGCAAGAGGCAAAGAAATCTATGAAAGAAAAAGGTATTAAAACTGAATATGTTAAGAATTTACCTCCTATTGAAGAAATACATGGTCTTAATTTGCCGCCTATTGAAGAAATACATGGTCTTGATAACCCGACACAGGTAGTAAAGGTAAATTATCTCTATAGATTTGATGAAGGTGATATTCCTCGTTATAAGTCTGCTAGCCAATGCTTAGATGAGTTTGATAATTTTATTGTCAAACAAGAAAACATCAATGCTTATGTTGGTAGACAATTGAAACACAATGCTGATATGCTTGAACACTTGAGTGATTATATGTCTAGAGTTAAAGGTGAACTTAAACTCATTAGTAAACATGCTTCTATGGTTAGCACTCAAGTAGAACAAGTGCTTAAAGCTCAGAATGATTTGCTCAATGAATTAAATAATAAGAAGAATGATAATGTTGTTAGAGTTATGACTAGAGGTGGTAAAATGACTCAGGAACCTTTGTATCCTGAGGGTAATCCTAAGAGAATGGAGCAGGATTCTCAGAGAACTAATGTTGATGCACCTAGTCCTTCTAAGAGGAAGAAAAAGAAAAATGATAGGACTTTGCATGCTTCTAGTGAACCTATTGTTGACACACCTGAGAATCCCAATGATATTTCTATCTTTGATGCTGAAACACAGTCTGGTGATGAACATGAACCTAGTGATAATGTTAATGATGATGTTCATGTTGATACTCAACCTAGTAATAACAATGATGTAGAAATTGAACCTGCTGTTGATCTTGATAACCCACAATCAAAGAATCAACGTTATGATAAGAGAGATTTCGTTGCTAGGAAGCACGGTAAAGAAAGGGAACCATGGGTTCAGAAACCCATGCCTTTTCCTCCTAAACCATCCAAGAAAAAGGATGATGAGGATTTTGAGCGTTTTGCTGAAATGATTAGACATGTCTTCTTGCGTATGTGTTTTACTGATATGCTTAAAATGAATCCTTATGCTAAGTATATGAAGGATATTGTTACAAATAAGAGAAAGATACCGGAAGCTGAAATTTCCACCATGCTTGCTAATTATACTTTTAAGGGTGGAATACGTAAGAAACTTGGGGATCCAGGAGTACCAACTATACCATGCTCCATTAAAAGAAACTATGTTAGAACTGCTTTATGCGATCTTGGAGCCGGTGTTAGTGTTATGCCTCTCTCTTTATATCGTAGACTTGATTTGAATAAGTTGACTCCTACTAAAATATCTTTGCAAATGACCGATAAATCAACTGATATACTTGTCGGTATTTGTGAGGATGTGCCTGTTGTGGTTGCAAATGTTACTATTTTAACGGACTTTGTTATTCTGGATATTCCCGAGGACGATAGTATGTTAATTATCCTTGGTAGACCCTTTTTGAATACTGCAGGGGCTGTTATTGATTGCAACAAAGGCAATGTCACTTTTCATGTTAATGGTAATAAGCATACAGTACACTTTCGGAGGAAACAACCTCAAGTCCACAGTATCAATTCTATTGGAAAAATTTCATCGATTATTATTGGAGGTTTTGAATTTCCTCTTCCTACTGTCAAGAAGAAATATGATATTCTTATTATTGGGGATATGCATATCCCTGTTGAGAAAATGATGAAGAGATTTTTGAGGGGCTATTCGAGCCGAAGCTCGAAGGACAAGCAAAGTGAGGAGGATAAGAGGCCCAAATATAATCTCCCTCGCACCACGGAAGTTCGGCCGTGTGAATGGCCTTGTGATCAGTTCTTAACAGCGGCCGGGATTCATCATGATTTTTATTCTTTGGTTGAGAATGCGGGCCTCACCGACTTCCTCCGCGACCAGCGCGAACAGTATCTCTTACTCACCAATATTTTCATGCAAAATTTTCATTTCCATGCTAGGAGATCACCACCTTCAATGGAATTTTTATTTATATGATGAGCATAAGGAGATGTCCCTTTTTGATTTCTGACGGGTCTGTAAGATACCCCTTACTGGCAGCATAGAGGAACCACATCGTAATGATGTGGAAGGGTTTATTGATATGATTGCTGTAGGGGAAACGAGGAAAGTTTCTGATGCAAGAATCACTAGCATACACTTTCCGGTTCTGCGTTACTTTGTGATATTTGCTAGTAGATGTTTAATTGGTTGCGGAAACTGTGGAAACCTTAGTGCCCCTGATATTGTTATTTTGTGCCATGCCTTGTTTCATGACAACACTTTTAGTCTAGGCGCTATTATGGCCAAGCGGTTAAGTCTGAACCGCACGAAGGGTCTGTAGCGACCCGACCTCAGACGGTCAAGTCTCTGTGCTTAAGTGTCATCCCTGGATCGGTATGCTGACACACACAGTACTCGAGGATTTATAACAGAGGTAAATCACATGTATAAAGTAACGTAAATACTATTACCTCAATCCATATTGCGGAAGTAACAACAAGGTTGTGGATTCCCATCAACACCAACGGCAAAGTTGAGTGTAGAAATCGTAACCCTAACGTATCACTTACTCGTCGTAAGAATCCTGCAACATGAGACGTTCCAGCCACAAAGGGTCAGTACATTGAATGTACTGGCAAATTCACACCATAGGATAATGATGAATAATAACTATCACTACATGCATATATGGCTGGTGGAGGCTCTATGGTTAACATGTTTTTGCGAAAAGCCAATTTTTCCCTACTCCAAAGGAATATATTTTATTTAACTACAAAGTTTGTTGAAAATATTGAGAAGGTTCCTCCAACTCAATCCCAATTAAACAGTAGTTAACAACCCAACAAGTTAATTTAAGTAAAGTGATGAGATCAATATGATAATCCAAGAACCAGATACTCAAGATGTCCATAATTGGGGACACGGCTAATCATGATTAGTTTGTACACTCTACAGAGGTTTGCGCACTTTTCCCCACAAGACTCGATCTCCTTCGTTGGATTTCTCGCACTACATGATGTTTGAGAAACGGATGACCGAGACACAGTCTTTTTGAAGCATTAACTCTTTACTCTGGGTAGACAGTTACACCTACTTTCCCCTACATCTACTGGCCTACCACTGAAAGAGGTCATGCAACATACTCAACTATGCTAGAGCCCATAATAGCTTGTGGCTGCACACGAAAGTTTCTAGCATGAATAATCTTATGATCCCTTTGAGCCTGGATGGCATTCCATAGGGTGATCACACGGGTCCTCCGGGATCCCCTTGGGCAAGCACTGGGTTCTCCAGGTGCCCGTGCAAACCACTGGGTGCTCCAGGGTGCCCCTACCATTCTACCCAGATGTGTATTAAAGTAGCCACCTTAATTTTCCCTTAGATAATAATAACTCTCACATCTTTCATGAATTCTCTCAAACCAATCCACGTCTACGAGCATAGCATAGCAGTATAAGCATAATGTAGTAACTCCCCAGGGTTTGAATGCAAGACAATAGGTTCCTACCTCATCAACTACTTCCCAATACCCACATGTTATCAATCCTAACCATGCAATGTTTTGAGGGTTGAAACTAATGCATAAAAACTGGGTAATAAAGGGGGTATGATCAAAGTGTGAACTTGCCTTGTACTGTTGATGAAGATGATTTGCACTCATAACTCCTAATAGTTCTACTCGTCACACTCCGGTCAATCTATCGTGAGCAAGCAATTGCATACATAAGCACTCATGCAAAAGAATCGAAGAAAAGTTCTCCGAAAACTTCGAAAACAATCAAATAACTCTTGCAATAGAAAACAATTTCTAACAGTACCGAAATTGGGTGAATTTGGCCTTATCAGAAAGTTTAGGTCAAGAGCTTCGATTTGCAAAAATAATCAACTCAAACGGGGTTATAAAACTCGAGTTATGATCAAACGGAGTTCAAATACAAATTTATTTGAATTACAATTTTAAATCTTTCAAAAACATGTTTAAGTTGATTATCTGGATAGAGAAGATCAAGACGAAGAAGTGGGTGTTAGTTTCGTTGGATTTGGACCAACGAGCAAAAAGTTGTGATAGATTGAAGATCAGGGACTAATCTGTAAATAAAGTATTCACGGATGGATCCCTGGCCGAAAATAAAAAGAAAAAGAAAATTCTATCAAGCGAACGCTCGCTAACAGAACCTAACGAACGAAAATCGTTCGCTACCGAACCTAACGGACGAACGTCCGCTAAATAAACGAAACCTAATAAATAAACCGATCTAAAAACTAAACCGAGAAAACCAAAAAAATACTAAACCAGTCCGGGGCAGTTTTTACCGGTTCGGGGCGGTTTGACCTCTGCGGCGACGGCGAGATCCGGCTGCAGCGAGGCGAGGCGGCGAGGCAGCTCCGGCGGGGCGGGGTGGTGGCGACGGCGGCAGAGCGGGGCGGCGAGCGGCAGAGGCGGCAGCTAGCGGCGCGGGGCGGCGAGCAGCGGCGACGCGGGTAGTGCGGCGGCGGCGGCGCGGAGCAAGGTCGGCGACGGCGCGATGGGGAGGTGAGGCCGGGCCTCGGCCCTATTTAAGGGGAAGAGGGGAGGCGGCTTGCGGGAGGGGACAAAGGAGTCTTGCCTCGGCACGGACGCCGAGGTCGACGCGGCGACGTGTCGTGATGCGGCTGGAAACCGATGGGAGGTCGGGGAAGACGGCGCTGGGCCAGCTGGGCCGGCTGGGTTTCGGCCAAGGCGGTCCGGAAGAAGTTTTTTTAAAAAAACATTTTTTTCACACAAGCAAAAATAAAATAAATAAAATAAATAAAAATATTATATAGGCATATGATATATCAAAATTTTCAGAAAATGATTTTCTACAACATGGACATTATTCTAACATCAAATAAAATCCACAAAAATTTAAATAAAGCAAAGAGTGCTACAACTCTACTAAAATCCAATAAAAATCATTTTAAAAATACCAAAATAATTTCAAATTTATTTCTCTCCAATTTTCTGATGTAGGGAATCATTTTACCCTATTTTCCATATATTTTATTTTTGGAGAAAAATAATTTGAATAAAATCCAAACAACTCCAAATTGAAAATAATTTCAATGGGACTTTAAATTTAATTCTTTTAAAACTTCCAGCTCATATTTCATATGTTTTGAAGAAGTCATTTTATCTTCTCTCATGAAAATCATTGAGTTGCTTAAACTTTCTGAATTTGAAATGTTTCCAAATGAAATTCAAATATTTTCAAAAACCCTTTTCATTTATTTAAATGGAAGAAGTCATGTTATCTTCACTCCAGGGTTTTGTGAGGAAAAGAATTTGAATTCATGGAGATCATAAAAGCAAAATGAAAGTTTGGGAAAGTCCTTTTATTCCCTCTCATTTAACTTTCAAAAAGTTCCAAATTTCACTCACTTTCAGTCAATCAATCACACAACAATCAAACAATCAATCAAAACTATCTATTTAATATAACATTCCAAAATTTAGAATTTTGGGATGTTACAAACCTACCACCCTTAAAATGAATCTCGTCCTCGAGATTCAGAGAGGCTAGCAAGAAATAGGTTAGGGTCGGGGGTTTTCTCAAAATCCATCGATCATCACAGGGGTCTCGGGTGCTACCACCCTTAGAAGCATTGTTACGGTTCCATAAAAACTCATATACTCCATCCTTATTGTTGACAGTGTCGGTCTTCTCAGATTCCCGAGAAAAATTTATTCTCTGGGCTCTTCCGGTAGTGGCATTACCTTTTCCTCAATACTTCTGTCCTTCCATCTTGGTAGGATTCTTCCGAGACTGGATCTTCTTAGCTGACGGGTCTGGCGCCAATACTAAACAACTATCGATATCTCATGGTGGTCATCAATTTATGGTTTCTCCTGCAGGAAAATGGGTCTGGGCTTCGTTCTCACCGTATGACCTACGATTGGCAACAACTGCCTTGTACAAGGGAAAAAAATACTTATACCATTATAAGGTTCAAACAAGGTTTTGATTGTCGTCTCTCTACTATAGGCAAGTCACTCAGATTTACCATCCCAAATAGCAAGGAGAATAATAAGAGTAAGTCGGTATGGTGATCAATCCATCCCGCACCCAAATCATTAGCTTGTATATGGTTTAGCAAATCTCGTATTCTAACATTCGGTCTTCCTTACAAGCATTGCAGAATTTCTCTTATCGACGAACTAAGTTCGGATAAATCCATGAATTCTGCAAGCCAAACAAACATCTATCGTTCCTTCACAACTCTCAGGTTTTGCATTACTCCTATAAAATCGTATGTCGATAAAAATCGTAACTTCTTCCAGGGTTTTTCCTTCAGCAAGAGTGTGCTTGCTTCTTGGCAGGTCCTGGGGCATGTGGGTTATGGCCCATCTCATCACTTGTAGACCTTGAACTCATCATCGGGGCCAACTGATCATTATCTCAACATCTAGCTTCCTAGCATTCTTAAATACATCCAATTGTACCAAACTAAGATGTGATTACTCAGACTCATCATGGAGTTACAATTGCTCCATATACCAACATTCTACCTCCTTTATATCCAATAGTACTTCATCCCCTCCTAATCTTAGGGTATCCCACATATCGAGATAAAACTCATACTTATTTTGTCCAAAGTCCACTTCGTGGAATATCATTATCTTTTCCAAGGGTCAAGTTCCCTCACAGGGTACTACCACCCTAGAAATGCACAACTTCATCCATAGACCATATTTCTCATATCCTCGAAAATGGTCAACAATCTTTCTTCATAGAGTAACTTCTCATAAAATCCAAACCAGTACCAATGATGCTAACCTTATTGATCCTCAAATTATTACAATCTCATGCATATCCATTACATGTCTTAACTCAACACCTCCATATAAAAGAAATATTCTCACTACTACTACTACATTTCTTTTGTTGCAAACTCCACTATTTAGCACAAGCCTCGAGGTTTCCTCATGATTACATAGCCTCCTTGGGTCCTCGGCTTCCTTTTGGGGCAATCATTGAAGTAGTGCCCCGACTCCTTGCACCTGAAACAGGTGATATGACTCAGGTCCTTCCTGGTATCCAATCTACTTCTCTTCCCGGACTTTTCCGTTCCAATCAGGGCTTCTATTTCTTGTGGGTCATACTCTACTTCCTCTGTCGGGAATTCTACTAGATCCCCATTTAGACAATTTTGGGAGGTGTGTCCTTCTTCTCCACATGAATAGCATGACTTGGTGCAAGGTTTAATTGGGTCTTCTTCGGGTGTGTCCTCCACCTCTTCCTTCATCACAGGTTCTTCTAAAATTTCCATGAGGGCTCCTTTCATTGCTTATTTCTTCTGTTGTACGGTTCTTTGTACCATGAGGTAAATGTGACACTGAGTAGGGTAGTGGGTAGTTCCTTCACACAAGAAACAAGTAATCTGCCTAGTTGGGCATTCTTCAGCTGGGTGACTTCCTTCACAATGGGGGCATTCATCCTTGTGTTCTTTATGGTCGTGTCCTATTTCTCCACAAAGCTTGCATGCACAAGGTTTCTTCATATCATTTCCATAAGGCTTCAACTTCTGGGACACAAACCGAGACTTTGGCAAAGTCAACTTAAATTCTTTCCAAGTGGTTACTCCTTGCCATCCATTGATGGTTTGGTACATCCTCCACCAAGTAGCAGCACCTCTTTCAAAGCACTGAAGAGCATGCTGGGTAATATCCTTTCCGGCAATAGTGTTATTCTTCATGTGATCTTCCATGTTCTGAATCCATCGGTTCGTCTCCAATTGGCTTAGTAGTCCCGGAAATGTGAGCTACCTCTATTGGGTCCATGGGTTTTGGGGTGAGATGAGAGAGATAGAGAGGGATACACACAATGCAAACAATAGTTTTGAAAAGACAGATTTCATTTTGTGGCTGTCGGGAAAACATCAAACAAAATGACAGCTCACAATCGTCGCATCTAACATAGGTATATAACAGGGGTTTGGTCTTCTAAAGGTCAACATCGCCAAACTCTTCAAGTCTTGTTCATGTCTCCATGGGCTTCTTCCAATCGTGTTTGTCCTTCTCAAGTTCTTTTGCTAGATCATCTCTGTTGACGCGAAGTCTCTCGTGACGTCCTTTAATATTTCTGGAGTTGCGTTCCAACTTCTGGGTTTCAACCTCCTTGGCATGAACCATGGTCCTACTGTCCTTCAGGTCCTGACGAATCTCCAGTATCTCGAGGTTTTGTTCCTCCAGTTTAGCTACTTCACCTTCTGGGTCCTAAGTTCTTCACAAAATACTTCCTTGTCAAATATGGCTTCCTAAAGGTCCACCCTAAACTTCTTGATGTAATACTTCTGATCCTGGTGATACACCAGCTAAGGTTAAAACTTCGTCTTTTGCTGATAGGTGCTCCATCAGCCTTCTACCATCCAATCCTTCCATGCTTATGCATGCTTAACTCAACACGGTGATAATAGCATAAGCGGGCGATAACATCATGGATAGCCATGTTTCTGCCCTTGTCATTACCATGAGCTATCATTCCATAGTTGATATCTCCTGCCTTAGGGTTTCTTGACAAAAACTTTGAGTTCTAATGCTCCATGCTCCAGTCTTTCTCCGATACACCTTGATCTCGGGTATTGACAGCTTCCATAGTCTGCCAAGTTCCATAAGGGTAGCCTTCCTAGGTCATACCAATCTGGAAATTCTTCAGAGTCTTCAAATTCTCCTAGTCTTCGGAGTCTTCAACCGTTGTAGTTTCCATTATTATAATGCTCGGTAAAATCCTCTTCATTCCGAAGTGGTCTTAGTTTGTCTGATATCTTGTACTTCTTGCAGTCTCATCAGTCGAATCTCCGAGTGGTCAAAAGGAAAAAGGGGTATGGTCTCACTAAAAGGGAATATTTGAATAAGCTCAGAAGAGAGGAGAGGTAAAATATCTTTTTTGAAAAAGAAGTTGTAGAAAAAAATCTTTCCTATGGGCTTGCCAGTTCCTAGGGGTCACGTCCTACAGTCAACATGTGCTCTGATACCATCTTGTAGCGACCCGACCTCAGACGGTCAAGTCTCTGTGCTTAAGTGTCATCCCTGGATCGGTATGCTGACACACACAGTACTCGAGGATTTATAACAGAGGTAAATCACATGTATAAAGTAACGTAAATACTATTACCTCAATCCATATAGCGGAAGTAACAACAAGGTTGTGGATTCCCATCAACACCAACGGCAAAGTTGAGTGTAGAAATCATAACCCTAACGTATCACTTACTCGTCGTAAGAATCCTGCAACATGAGACGTTCCAGCCACAAAGGGTCAGTACATTGAATGTACTGGCAAATTCACACCATAGGATAATGATGAATAATAACTATCACTACATGCATATATGGCTGGTGGAGGCTCTATGGTTAACATGTTTTTGCGAAAAGCCAATTTTTCCCTACTACAAAGGAATATATTTTATTTAACTACAAAGTTTGTTGAAAATATTGAGAAGGTTCCTCCAACTCAATCCCAATTAAACAGTAGTTAACAACCCAACAAGTTAATTTAGGTAAAGTGATGAGATCAATATGATAATCCAAGAACCAGATACTCAAGATGTCCATAACTGGGGACATGGCTAATCATGATTAGTTTGTACACTCTGCAGAGGTTTGCGCACCTTTCCCCACAAGACTCGATCTCCTCCGTTGGATTTCTCGCACTAGATGATGTTTGAGAAACGGATGACCGAGACACAGTCTTTCCGAAGCATTAACTCTTTACTCTGGGTAGATAGTTACACCTACTTTCCCCTACATCTACTAGCCTACCACTGAAAGAGGTCATGCAACATGCTCAACTATGCTAGAGCCCATAATAGCTTGTGGCTGCACACGGAAGTTTCTAGCATGAATAATCTTATGATCCCTTTGAGCCTGGGTGGCATTCCATAGGGTGATCACACGGGTCCTCCGGGATACCCTTTGGCAAGCACTGGGTTCTCCAGGTGCCCGGGCAAACCACTGGGTGCTCCAGGGTGCCCTTACCATTCCACCCAGATGTGTATTAAAGTAGCCACCTTAAGTTTCCCTTAGATAATAATAACTCTCACATCTTTCATGAATTCTCTCAAACCAATCAACGTCTACGAGCATAGCATAGTAGTATAAGCATAACATAGTAACTCCCCAGGGTTTGAATGCAAGACAATAGGTTCTTACCTCATCAACTACTTCCCAATACCCACATGTTATCAATCCTAACCATGCAATGTTTTGAGGGTTGAAACTAATGCATAAAAACTGGGTAATAAAGGGGGTATGATCAAAGTGTGAACTTGCCTTGTACTGTTGATCAAGATGATTAGCACTGATAACTCCTGATAGTTCTACTCGTCACACTCCGGTCAATCTATCGTGAGCAGGCAATTGCATACATAAGCACTCACGCAAAAGAATCGAAGAAAAGTTCTCGGAAAACTTCGAAAACAATCAAATAATTCTTGCAACAGAAAACAATTTCTAATAGTACCAAAATTGGGTGAATTTGGCCTTATCAGAAAGTTTAGGTCAAGAGCTTCGATTTGCAAAAAGAATCAACTCAAACGGGGTTATAAAACTCGAGTTATGATCAAACAAAGTTCAAATACAAATCTGTTTGAATTCCAATTTTAAATCTTTCCAAAACATGTTTAAGTTGATTATCTGGATAGAGAAGATCTAGACGAAGAAGTGGGCGTTGGTTTCGTTGGATTTGGACCAAGGAGCAAAAGGTTGTGATAGATTGAAGATCAGGGACTAATCTGTAAATAAAGTATTCACGGATGGATCCCTGGCCAAAAATAAAAAGAAAAAGAAAAATATATCGAGCGAACTCTTGCTAACAGAACCTAACGAACGAAAATCGTCCGCTATCGAACCTAAGGGACGAACGTCCGCTAAATAAACGAAACCTAATAAATAAACCGATCTAAAAACAAAACCGAACTAAACCGAGAAAACCAAAAAAATACTAAACCAGTCCGGGCGGTTTTTACCGATTCGGGGCGGTTTGACCTCGGCGGCGACGGCGAGATCCGGCTGCAGCGAGGCGAGGCGGCGAGGCAGCTCCGACGGGGCGGGGTGGTGGCGACGGCGGTAGAGCGGGGCGGCGAGCGGCAGCTAGCGGCGCGGGGCGGCGAGCAGCGGCGAAGCAGGAAGTGCGGCGGCGGCGGCGCGGAGCAAGGTCGGTGGCGGCGCGATGGGGAGGTGAGGTCGGGCCTCGGCCCAATTTAAGGGGAAGAGGGGAGGCGGCTTGCGGGAGGGGACAGAGGAGTCCGGCCTCGGCACAGACGCCGAGGTCGACGCGGCGGCATGTCGTGATGCGGCTGGAAACCGACGGGAGGTCGGGGAAGACGGCGCTGGGCCAGCTGGGCTAGCTGGGTTTCGGCCTAGTCGGTCCGGAAGAAGTTTTTTAAAAAAAAACATTTTTCCACACAAACAAAAATAAAAAACAGAGTAAATAAAAATATTATATAGGCATATAATATATCAAAAAATTTAGAAAAAGATTTTCTACAACATGGACATTATTCTAACGTCAAATAAAATCCACAAGAAATTAAATAAAGCAAAGAGAGCTACAGCTCTACTAAAATCCAATATTAATCATTTTAAAAATACCAAAATAGTTTCAAATTTATTTCTCTCCAATTTTCTGATGTAGGGAATCATTTTACCCTATTTTCCATATATTTTATTTTGGAGAAAAATAATTTGAATAAAAGCTAAATATAACTCCAAATTGAAAATAATTTCAATGGGACTTTAAATTTAATTCTTTTAAAACTTCCAACTCATATTTCATATGTTTTGAAGAAGTCATTTTATCTTCTCTCATGAAAATCATTGAGTTGCTTAAAGTTTCTGAATTTGAAATGTTTCCAAATGAAATTCAAATATTTTCAAAAACCCTTTTCATTTATTTAAATGGAAGAAGTCATGTTATCTTCACTCCAGGGTTTTGTGATGAAAAGAATTTGAATTCATGGAGATCATAAAAGCAAAATGAAAGTTTGGGAAAGTCCTTTTATTCCCTCTCATTTAACTTTCAAAAAGTTTCAAATTTCACTCACTTTCAGTCAATCAATCACACAACAATCAATCAAAACTATCTATTTAATATAACATTCCAAAATTTAGTATTTTGGGATGTTACAGGGTCCCATCTTGGGAGGTATCTTCGCCTCGCGCCTCGCTGCACACTTTAACTTACCTATTAGGCATTGTGAGAAAGAAGAAAAGTTGTTGCCTCTGCTACCTCTTGAGCACTGCGTTGGTTTTCCCTTGAAGAGGAAAGGGTGATGCAGCAAAGTAGGGTAAGTATTTCCCTCAGTTTTTGAGAACCAAGGTATCAATCCAGTAGGAGGCCACACGCAAGTCCCTTGTACCTACACAAACAAATAAGAACATTGCAACCAACGCGATAAAGGGGTTGTCAATCCCTTCACGGCCACTTGCAAAAGTGAGATCTGATAGAGATGATAAGATAATATTTTTGGTATTTTTATGATAAAGACTAAAAGTAAAGAAAGCAAAATAAATGGCGCCATAAATAGCTCGTTGATGGGAGATTAATATGATGGAGAATAGACCCGGGGGCCATAGGTTTCACTAGTGGCTTCTCTCAAGATAGCATAAGTATTAAAGTGGGTGAACAAATTACTGTCGAGCAATTGATAGAATTGAGCATAGTTATGAGAATATCTAGGTATGATCATGTATATAGGCATCACGTCCGTGACAAGTAGACCGACTCCTGCCTGCATCTACTACTATTACTCCACACATCGACCGCTATCCAGCATGCATCTAGAGTATTAAGTTCATAAGAACGGAGTAATGCTTTAAGCAAGATGACATGATGTAGAGGGATAAACTCATGCAATATGATATAAACCCCATCTTTTTATCCTCGATGGCAACAATACAATACGTGTCGTTTCCCCTACTGTCACTGGGATCGAGCACCGCAAGATTGAACCCAAAGCTAAACACTTCTCCCATTGCAAGAAAGATCAATCTAGTAGGCCAAACCAAACTGATAATTCGAAGAGACTTGCAAAGATAACCAATCATACATAAAAGAATTCAGAGAAGATTCAAATATTGTTCATAGATAATCTTGATCATAAACCCACAATTCATCGGATCTCGACAAACACACCGCAAAAGAAGATTACATCGAATAGATCTCCAAGAGAATCGAGGAGAACTTTGTATTGAGATCCAAAGAGAGAGAAGAAGCCATCTAGCTAATAACTATGGACCCGAAGGTCTGAGGTAAACTACTCACACATCATCAGAGAGGCTATGGTGTTGATGTAGAAGCCCTCCGTGATCGATGCCCCCTCCGGCAGAGCGCCGGAAAAGGCCCCAAGATGGGATCTCATGGGTACAGAAGGTTGCAGCGGTGGAATTAGGTTTTCGCGGTGCTCCTCGATGGTTTGGGGGTACGTAGGTATATATAGGAGGAAGTAGTAGGTCGGTGGAGCCACGAGGGGCCCACGAGGGTGGAGGGCGCGCCCAGGGGGTAGGCGCGCCCCCTGCCTCGTGGGCTCCTCGGTGATTTCTTGACGTCCACTCCAAGTCCTCTGGATCATGTTTGTTCCAAAAATAACGCTCCCGAAGGTTTCATTCCGTTTGGACTCCGTTTGATATTCCTTTTCTGCGAAACACTGACATAGGCAAAAAAACAACAATTTGGGCTGGGCCTCCGGTTAAAAGGTTAGTCCCAAAAATAATATAAAAGTGTATAAATAAGCCCATTAAACATCCAAAACAGAATATATAATAGCATGGAGCAATCAAAAATTATAGATACGTTGGAGACGTATCAGCCTCCTGTTTTCCTAGACTATAAGAGTATGGTAGCACATGATTTTATTATTAAGAATAAGAAAAAGATGCTTAACTACAGACTGATATTTGATAAAAATCACCGTGAGACTATTACTTTGCCTGCTCCTTCTTTGTTTGAATTATCTTCAGGCAAATATCTTGTTCTGCCGGAGGCATTTCATGCCTACCAGAACCCCACATCAGCTACAGAGCCGGAGCCACAACCTGATTCTCCACGTCAGTCGGTTTACCAGTGGGATCCGGAGGGGATCGCCAAACAGTGGTACCCCGAGGCTCCATCTCAGTACGACCCCAACCACAAGTTTGATCCATGGGCATAGACCAACTTAGGCCAAAAGCCTAAGCTTGGGGGAGTACATATTTCTCACCGACATTATATTCATGTTCACACACTCATTCTAGTTGTCGGTGCTCATACTTCTTCACTGTAATATCCATGCTAGTTTATTTTCTTTTCTTGCTTTCTTCTTGTGTGTTTGAATAACCTTAAGAAAAACAAAAAAATAGTTGTAGCTTTTAGCTAGTTTACTTTCCATGCTTGTAGTAGTAATAATTAAAAGAAACCCCAAAAATATTTCATGTTCTTCTTTTGTTTGTTGGGAGCTTTCCCCTGTAAATGTTTTATTTCTTTTATTTTCTTTGCGGGTCGAGAGGAGAAGACCAAAATGAAAATGTTGAAGTGGCTCTTATATGTATTATTGTTGATTTAACAAAGAGCCCATATTATCTTGTCTTCTCGTGTGTGTCAGATGCCTGCAGATTCCAGCTTAGTCCAATGCACGTGCACTATTATTATTATCCACATCGTTCGGTCGTGCAAGTGAAAGGCAATAATGACGATATATGATGGACTGATTGAGATGAGAGAAGCTGGTATGAACTCGACCTCTCTTGTTTTTGTAAATATGATTAGTTCATCGTTCCTGATTCAGCCTATTATGAATGAACATGTTTGCAATGACAATTAGAGATTATAGTTGCTTATGCCATGCTTAATTAGCTAGGAGTTTATAATGGTTTACCTTGCGTGCCAACATGCTATTAAAATGGTTGTGATGTGGTATGATAGGGTGGTATCCTCCTTTGAACGATTCGAGTGACTTGACTTGCCACATGTTCACGCATGTAGTTGATAGCCTCCACGATATTTATGTTCATGGTGGATTATATCCTACTCATGCTTGCACTCAATGTTTATTAATTTTAATGCATGTTCATGACTGTTGTCGCTCTCTAGTTGGTCGCTTCCCAGTCTTTTTCTAGCCTTCACTTGTACTAAGCGGGAATACTGCTTGTGCATCCACTTCCATAAACCCCAAAGTTATTCCATATGAGTCCACTATACCTTCCTATATGCGGTATCTACCTGCCGTTCCAAGTAAATTTGCATGTGCCAAACTCTAAACCTCCATCATGTATCAACTAGGGTTGTCTATACCTTCCACGCTAGGCGGGTTATTCTCAAGAGGAGTGGACTCCGCTCCTCACTCATGAGAAAATGGCGTCACCGGGATGCCCAGTCCCATGCTCTAAGCAAATGAAATCGAAATAATTGCAAACAAAACTCCCCCAGGGCTGTAGCTAGTTGGAGGCACTCGTTGTTTCGAGGCAGCCATGGATTGATGCTTTTTAGTGGTGGGGGAGTATAAACTTTACCATTCTGTTTGGGAACCGCCTATAATGTGTGTGGCATGGAAGATATCGAGATCTCTCGGTTGTTATGTTGACAATGAAAGTATGCCGCTCAAAATATTATTTATCTCTATTTCAAAATCGAGCTCTGGCACCTCTACAAATCCCTGCTTCCCTCTGCGAAGGGCCTATCTATTTACTTTTATGTTGAGTCATCACCCTCTTATTAAAAAGCACCAGCTGGAGAGCACCGCTCTCCTTTGCATCCATTACTATTAATTTATATTGGGTATGACTATCACTGGATCTCTTTTACCATGAATTACAATGTTTAGTCAGTCCTTGATCTTTAAAGGTGCTCTACATTTATGTTTTGCGGTCTCAGAAAGGGCTAGCGAGATACCATCTTGTTATATCATATTATGATTGTTTTGAGAAAGTGCTGTCATCTGAGATTTATTATTATTGCTCGCTAGTTGATTATGCCATTGACATGAGTATACATGAGACCTAAGTGTTATTGTGAATATGGTTAGTTCATAATCTTTGCTGAAAACTTGAATGCTGGCTTTACATATTTACAACAATAAGAGCAAACAGAGTTTGTAAAAGTTTTTGTTTATCAACTGAATTGTTTGAGGACAAGCAAAGGTTTAAGCTTGGGGGAGTTGATACTTCTCCAATGTATCTACTATTCCAAACACTTTTGCGCTTGTTTTGGACTCTAACTTGTATAATTTGAATGGAACTAACCCTGACTGACCCTGTTTTCAGCAGAATTGCCATGATGTTATTTTTGTGCAGAAATAGAAGTTCTCGGAATGACCTGAAAATCAACGGAGATTATTTTTGGAATTAATAAAAAATACTAGCGAAAGAATCAAGGCCATGGGGCCCACACCCTGTCCACGAGGGTGGGGGCGCGCCTACCCCCTGGGCGCGCCCCCTGCCTCGTGGGCCCCCTGGAGCTCCACCGACCTCAACTTCAACTCTATATATTCACGTTCGGGGAGAAAAAAATCAAACAGAAGGATTCATCACGTTTTACGACATGGAGCCGCCGCCAAGCCCTAATCTCTCTCGGGATGGCTGATCAGGAGTCCGGTCGGGGCTCCGGAGAGGGGAATCCGTCGCCATCGTCATCATCAACCTTCCTCCATCACCAATTTCATGATGCTCACCGCCGTGCGTGAGTAACTCCATCGTAGGCTTGCTGAACGGTGATGGGTTGGATGAGATTTACCATGTAATCGAGTTAGTTTTGTTAGGGTTTGATCCCTAGTATCCATTATGTTCTGAGATTGATATTGCTATGACTTTGCTATGCTTAATGCTGGTCACTAGGGCCCGAGTGCCATGATTTCAGATCTGAACCTATTATGTTTTCATGAATATATGTGAGTTCTTGATCCTATCTTGCAAGTCTATAGTCACCTATTATGTGTTATGATCCGTTAACCCCCGAAGTGACAATAATCGAGACCACTACCGGTGATGACCGTAGTTTGAGGAGTTCATGTATTCACTAAGTGTTAATGCTTTGGTCCGGTACTCTATTAAAAGGAGGCCTTAATATCCCTTAGTTTCCAATAGGACCCCGCTGCCACGGGAGGGTAGGACAAAAGATGTCATGCAAGTTCTTTTGCATAAGCACGTATGACTATATTCGGAATACATGCCTACATTACATTGATGAATTGGAGCTAGTTCTATGTCACCCTATGTTATAACTATTTCATGAGGAATTGCATCCGACATAATTCTCCATCACCGATCCAATGCCTACGAGCTTTTCACATATTGCTCTTTGCTTAGTTACTTTTCCGTTGCTACTGTTACAATTACTACAAAACTATCACTGTTACTTTTGCCACTGTTACCGTTACTTCCATACTACTTTGCTACTAAATACTTTGCTGCAGATACTAAGTTATCCAAGTGTGGTTGAATTGACAACTCAACTGCTAATACTTGAGAATATTCTTTGGCTCCCCTTGTGTCGAATCAATAATTTTGGGTTGAATACTCTACCCTCGAAAATTGTTGCGATCCCCTATACTTGTGGGTTATCACATCACCAATAGATGACATAAAATACATAACCACAAAGTGCTAGATGTAAAATCCATCAGCCGCTCATCTCTGAACTTAACTGTCGAAACTGAATTTAACTGTCGAAACTGAACTTAACTGTCAAAACTAAATTTTTCTGTCGAAACTGAACGCACTAGTAGCAGAAAAGCAGTAGCAGCAGCGCGTGTGAGAGCCGGGGCAGCTGGTCGTGTAGCAGCATCAGGTGAGGCTACCCTGGGCCGCCAGCCACCACCGGCCAAACAACCGCCCCCCGCCGCCCGCGGCCGGCGGTGCGCCGCCACGCCCGCCCCGAAACCACTCCCCACCGCCGGTTCGCCGACGCCCCGACCATCCCTCTAGGCCCCCCTGTGCCGAGATTTTTCTCTGGTGATCCCCACGCCACAGCCCCGCCACCGCCGGCAACCACCGCCCCCACCCTGAACCCTAAGATAGATATTGGGGTACCTCTCCAGCGAGCCCCCCTCCCCATTGCGGCTGGTTCTTCCTTAACTCCGGCGAGCCCCCCCCCCCACCCCCTGAAAATCGACTGACCCGAAAGTCGATTTAGTCGACTGAAGTGTAGCTAAATCAGAGCAGCATCGCAAGCAAGAGCAAGAGCGAGAGCAGCAGCAAGAGCAAGAGCAATAGCAAGAAGAAACCAAGCAGGGGACCGAGAGCAAGAGCAGAGCAGCAGCGCGAGCGAGAGCTAAAGCAGCAGCAGCTCCTACTGATGTGGACGTCGCCGCCGAGGGAGCGACGTCGTGGAGGAAGTGGCCGGCGACGCCGCCGTGGATGGAGCCACGCCGTGTCGGCTCGGGACCAAGCGCCGGCAGCACCGTGAGATCGAATCGAGAAGAAAATGCGGCGATTAGTGTACAACCTCTTTGGTGGCGCCGATTAGGCCTCAGCTTCATCCGAGGAAACGGTGATGATGATGCTCTTCTGGTGGTGCAGGTGAAGACGGCGGTGTGGGAATGGAGGTTACGCAAAAGACGAGGGGAACGTCAGGGCAACTCCTTGGAGGTGGAGGACAGGGTGGCTGAACCGGCGGGACGACGAGATCGACGACAGATCCTCATCCGGTACGGTGGATGAGGGACCTCGAGTTGTTGCTGTGGACGACGTCGTCGGGGAAGAGGCTCCGGGTGGGTGGCGGACGGAGGAGGGTGTGGGGCTTCGCGGGTTTTTGCGGCCTCAGTGTACGAATGGGTGGGCGGATGGGATGGGAGTGGGGAACCATGGCTTAGGGACGCGCTTGTCCGAAATATGGGGTAAGTTACGAAATTACCCCCACCGATTTGAGCTAGGCGGTTCTTTCGATTTAGGGGTATCACGGGCATTTCGCGTGTCGGGATTTCACAGGAAGTGGGAGTTTTCGCGCGCGTCGTAATTTTGGAATAGGAAGGCGCGGGTTGAGATGGGGGGAGTTGTTGGAGCACAACGAGACAAAGATATCTTAAATATTTCGGGGTAACAAGGCGCGGGTTGAAATTTCTGGACAAGCCCAACGTGTAGTGTACCAAATCAATTTGCACTTCCGTCGACGAAAAAACAAAAAGAAATCAATTCGCAGCACACAAGAGAGCCTAGTCCCGTGTACTATACCAAATCAATTCGCACTACAAATGTCATTCAAAACTTTGAATTCATGTTATGTTCAATTAAAATACTTCACTACGTGTATAATGCATGCAACCTGCTACTCAAATGAATGTTTTAGTGCATTCCAAACGTATATACTACCGCTTCAATATGAACTAAATTTGAATTCATTTCTCTATTTGAATAAGATCTACAATGATGATTGTTGTGAAGTCAAACCATTTGAATTCATTTCTCTATTTTAATAAGATCTACAACCATCATTATTGTCAAGTTAAACCATCGTTTGTGTATTATCTTCACAGCACACCACATGATTACTCTCGAGTTAGATATGAACTATGTGTACTATATGAACTCGAACTCGATTATTTGAATCCACTTTATGTTGATTTCAAATCACAGTACATTTCAAGCTCTAGCTAGATCTTCATAATCTAAACCATGTCTCATATGTATAATGTGTTTATCACATAATGTATGGTGCCCCGCCCCCTACGCCTACAAGTATTTAGATGTGAGTTGCAAACACCACACATTACCACAAATTCAAATAAAATGTGAGATTGTTCGATATATAGTATTGTTTAGATTGTTCGATATTTAGTTGTAAGCTGCAAACGCCACACATTATCACAAATTCAAATAAAATGTGAGATTGTTTGATATATAGTATGGTTTAGATTGTTCGACATTTAGCTGTGAGTTGAAAACGCCATGCATTATCACATTATGGACATGTGCAAAACCACAGCACGTGTATCACCGCTATATTCATGCATGCATATGTTTATAACACTATGATCTCCTATTCAAATATATGAATCCAATTTCATATCAAATTATGATCTTTGTTAGTCTCTTACACCCACACAATCCTCTAACCTTTGTAGCTAGCACTAACTTTCTCTCATGCATGCACACGCCCTCCTCGCCCTCCCCCTCACTCAGCATTCTATCCATCGCGCACATTCATTTTTTTCTTTAGGTCGTTCTCCCACAGTCTCCACAACTCCTTTCGACACACACCGATCGATAAACCTCTCTAGTGTCTGCCTACAACATACGTACACATGCACCTTCCATCTCCTCCTTTTTGTGTCCATGCCTCGTGTCTCTCATACGGTCCCACACACGTGTAAACTCCCGCCCCTCTTTTCATCGATCTCACAACCGCACACTCCTCCCCCTATCTTGCTAGTAGCTCGGCCTCTCGCACCACCTCCTAGCTCCATTCTCTCTGTCTATCCGTCTCGCTGGGCCTTATTTGCCTCTAACAAATGGATGTACACCGACCGATCTCCCGCTATACATATAGCTAGCTAGGTCCTTAATTATAACTCGTTTTTTCCCACGCGTCGATCGATCTACCTCATTAGTTATGTCTCTCCCTTCCTCCAACAAACAACAATTGATCTACCGATCTAGTTAGGTTTGCTTAGCAAACACATGGTTCCCCTTCATCATCCATGCATGCGTCCCGACAGATCTATCACGCACAGGAACACACAGAAACACATCCCCACTCTTATTGATAATATTGCAGTTCTACCCTCAGTTTGTCTAGTAGGCCTCTCCCACCATCTTCGAGAAGCAACTCCATCACCCATCCAGCACTCTACACCTCTCCCTCCCTCTCTCTCTCTCTCTCTCCCAACCTATTTCCCGTCCTTCAGTTATGTATGGATGTTGACCCATCTCCCTCAAGACATAGCTGGGTCTTTCCTTCTCAACACATATACGAGTCGTTCTACCTCTTTAGTTAGGCCTCTGCCTACCCCCTCCCCCCCACCCCCCACCCCCCCCCCACACACACACCGATACATCGAGCGCTCTAGTCATGTCTCCCTACCACACACAAACTTGCCCTGTGCCCTCTGATGTTCTAGTAGGTCAGTCGCCCTATATCTTTGACTTGCACACACACAATTTCGGTGGCTCTCTTCATCCATCTCGCACCCACCCACTTGATCCTCTCTTCGACTCTATCGATCTCTATGACCCCTCCCTCTCTTCTCGTGGATCGCCCCCTCTGGCCCTCTCTATATGATATGGATATGCCTCTATTTCACACACATTGCATGCAGAATTTTGTTTGAGATTTCATCGACACATATTCCCACAAATACATTCACGAAATCACCACCCCCAAAAAAACACTCACGAACGCACACGCCATCTATCTAGGTTTGTATCTCTCTTACACACACCCACATAGGTGGGGGACGTGCACGAAGAGAAGAGGTGCACGCACGGCGCACGTACTCCCGTCTCTTTCCCAACCACACCCGCGCGGGTACACGGTGGAGCTCATTTCTGTACGAAAAGGCAGCCCATGTGGTAATTTGACACGTGTACTGGTTGTCCACTTGATGGAGGATCGTCTACCACGGGTGAACAAACAAATTGCGACTTGACGCGTTATGTTAAAAAGAGGCAAACCATGTGGGGCCTACCTTAGAGGCAAGGCTCTATACACTGGAGTACTTTTGATGTGTCCCGTCAACTCGCAGAACGAGGTGAAGCTTGCTTGCTAGTACGCCTTATGCCCACTCCCTCACCCACGCGCGTGGTGGCTCACAGGACGAGGAGAAAATTTTACTAGTACTCCCTCCGTTTACTCCTCGTCCCTACCTTGGTTAGAGAGATTATCATATTGTTTGGAATATATGTCCTTTAGTAGATTTCAATATGAACTACTAGTACATACTTCAAACACTGATGTATATAGACGTATTTTAGAGTGTGGATTCACTCATTTTGCTCCGTATGTAGTCCATATTGAAATGGACGTAATAGTACGCACTCTCACTCACCCCTCGACCCTCGCCCACGTGGTGGACATGCAACAATTCATTCAGTCTCATATAGCCAGAACGATATATACTGCAGTACCATTATTGCTCGACTTCCTGAAGAGGCGAAGAGCCAATCGCAAGGTTAATATTTTGGAGATGCCAAGTGCAAGCTTTATAGGACAACGAGTAGTAGGTGTCGCGTCATTTATAAATAAAGTTTTTTTTCTTCAGTGGCACGTACGCAATGTAAATAGGTTCATATGGAGAGAAAAGGGAAACCGCTCCACTATATACATAGGCAGGACGAGCTTACACGGTTGCTTGTTGGGGTTGCTCTCTTCAGTTTTCACACTCTCTCGCAGAAAACGACTATGGCCACATCTCTAACATCCCGGAGGGTCACGTCCACCGGGGGAAGGGGTGGGTGCTTAGTGTACATGCGGTCGCCGTCGCCAACGGCGAAAACCCACTGTCGGCACGTCCCGATCAGGGGTCCCTATCGTTCTCTCTCACAAAGCCGGTGAGGTTGCCTTCATCCATTGCTCACTGCCGCGATGTGGGCAGTTGCCTCCTCCTGCCGCTCTCCTCTAGGTTGAGCTACGTCCCAACATCCCTCAGGTACAGCTCCCATTACAGACGGCTTGCACCACTGCTCTAGCTGCCCACATCACTCCGTGTGGATATTTCTCTACTTATTTGCCCCGCACATACCTCTACTGGCTTCTACGTACTGTATTTGTGATGAGTTTATGTCTCATCAACTAGTCCCGGTAATCTTATTCTAATCACGCTTCTTCAATTTCTTTGCCACAGGGATGCTCATCTCGATTTTGGTGAAACTGCACAAAATGATCCGATGGTCAAAGGGTTGCAAACTTCATTTTTTAGGAAGCTCCAACGTTGCCAGCAAATTAAAGCCTGGTTAGGGTTTACGGTTCAAGGGCTAGGGACTGCATGGATCTTTTTTTCTTTAGCTGTCCCTGTTCCAAAATAAGTGTCAACTTTAGTAGTAGTACAACTTTGTACTAAAGTTTGCATAAAGTTGAGACACTTATTTTGGAACGGAGGGAGTACATATTGGCTATGATCTGTCAATCATTGAGATGTAATAGCATGCATGTTAGTCTCCTTTGTATTTGATGAAATGTTGCAACAGGCAACCTTGGACGCAAGATACATGAAACAGAAGCTGGAAGCTTCATAGCATTGTACAATTTTATCTTGCTGATAAATTACAGTACGTACTATACTAGTACTATGTAAAGAGTTAGGTGTCGCACGGTGTCCAGAAAATATGGTGATAGTGTGAGGTGGGCCATGTAATCACTGAGCCTGCGTGTTTTCATTGCTCTCGCACTCCTCCGCTGAGAATGGAGAAAATTGTAATCTAGTAGTACCTCCTTTCGCCGAAAGCGTGGGACATCCAGCAGTCCTACCACCTTAGTAATAATGACCAATGAGCCATCAAATCACATAGACCCAGCAGTAAGTTGGACGGATGAAGCAACCATCACTCTTGAATCCGCTTCTCCCTTCAATGCAGGCGCCAGTGAGAGGTCGCGTCCGCTCTGCCCGGGCATGAATGCGGCATCGATTCTTTGGAGCGGCGCTGACGATCGGGCAGGAAGCGCGCGCGGGCGATGGAGGGGCTTTGGGTGGGCCAGGCTGGTCAGGAGCGGGCGTGGCAGCTGTCCCGCCTGTCCCGACCGGACGCCCGGAAATGAGAAGATGCACCGACTCTCGCGGCAAAATCGTACACTACACACCATCTCTCTGTAGGAGTAGGTCGATGTGTCGCTCTCTCTAACACACACATGTTGTTAAACACACACACACACACATGCTGTTAAACACACACACACATGCCGAGGTAAAATGAGTCTATATCTCAATTAATGAAGACTTGCATGTTACCATCCATATGTTACTACCTACTATGAAAGTAGTAACATAGACTAGTAACATATGCATGTTACTAGTCCAAGTTACTCACCACTATGACCAGCCTAGCAATGTAACCAAACGCTCCTTACTCTGCCTTGTTATCTCCCCCGGAAACCCAATGCATGGAGTGCAACTATGCATTGATGCATGCGAGTTAATACGTGGCCCTACATGGTAGCTAAAACAGCATCTCTTAGTTGTTATGATTAATTGTTGCGTTTAGAGACAGAAATTAGGGCTTTGATTCGAGGAAGGACCGGTCAAGTTTCTCCTTCTCCTCCAATCTGGTTGCACCTTGTTTCAAAAAAAATCTGCTTGCACCTTGGTCCCGCTGCACCTTCTAACGTGACTTATTACACCTAGACAGAGGGAGTAGTACAGGATACGATAGCACACTGACTTAGGTCGAATACAAGTGCCCAAAATTGTGTGCATGTTATAATACGGATTCACTTAAAATAGTACGTGAGCGAACAGAGGGATCAATTGGACAGTGTTCACGAGCAGTAGCGAGATGTGTGAGGTAAGATACACCGCTTTAAATCCCAATGACTCCCACGCAAAAAAAACACGGCATGCTTGTCACACGAATGCAGGAATGTATTAAAGGTTATTTTCCTCTCGTTAAACATAACATGGGGGTGGTGTAGCTGGTTAGCCTGTTCGCTCATCAAACTTGAGGTCTCAGGTTCGATAACTACACTTGAGCATAATTTTGTTTTTGTTCGACTTCTTTCTTCCACCCAATGACAGGTAGGCCCTACATGACAGAGAGAGAAAGTGATCTGGGGCGGTGCCAGGAGGATTCTTTGACTGGTCAAAATGGATGGATACGGAGCTATATGATACTGTATAATCACCTCATCATGTATACGCTGCAGCCTCGGCGCTTGTTTTCTAGGGTTTGCACTCTTCACACTCTCTCTCTAGTATATATATACACGATGGAGCCTCAGCACTTGTAGTTGCTCTCTTCACACTCTCTCACCCTCTCTAGATCTAAACACGATCTTTTGTTTTGGGGGACAAGGCTATAGAGTTTGAGCGGGACTAGATTTGCTGCGCTCACATAGGGAAAGGTGTCTAAAGATAACAAAACTGGGACCAACACAAATATGCTCCTTGGTTGTTTTTGTTCTTTGTTGCAACAGACTGTGCATCACCCCTTCATACATCGGTAGATGCACATGGTGCTGGTGCATCCAGTGTCCCGTGCAACTCTTTAGTTGTTGTTATCTAAGGCCCTGTTTGGTTAAAAACTCCCTAGTCCCTACCTGCTTGGTTCCACGGACTAAACATGGACTAGAGGTTATTAAATGACATGCTAAAAGACCATGTTACCCCTAGTAAAACTAATAGAGACAAGCTGCGATGCGGGGCAGGGGCAACTGCTGGAAAAAGTCCCAAAAAGACTCTCCCTCGGGGTCTTCTTTCTTTATTCCCTAAAAGTCCCTCCTGTTTGGTTTAGATGGGACTGACACGGACTTTTTTTAGTCCCTACACCAAAATGTCCCTGTAAACGAACACCCTCTAATAATGCCGCTGGAAAATTGATGCAATGCCATAGTTAAAAGCAAATTACATGTTTAACGAATTTTATTGTTAATATAATCTCTCTGTTAATATTAATCAATGCCACCATTTGGGAAATGCTACTGTCTTGCTTTCTTTCCCATTTAGATAAGTTATATGCTTCTTTTTGTTGGCTTCTGTGTCATCCACCGTTATTGACCACTAGTTGTTTCCTTTGGACCTCTGTGTAAACAGGGTTATCTACTTCACCTCGTTGCTATTGTGACCTTTTGTTGCACTACACAAAACACTTTTGTTTTAAGAGTGTTTTGTGCAGTTCAACCAAAATGTCACACCGACAATGTTGCTTGATTGCTTGATCTTAGTGGAACTGCACAAGAGGAGATCTTACTTCCTATCTGTGTTGGCAAATTTGGTTTAGATCTTCTTCTTGTGAGTTGTTTGAATTCCACGTCATGAGAGGTCAGTACTAGCCTTCTTTCACATGATTGTGTAGTGTGCTTTCATATGTTGTGCTACTTGTACGCTAATGTTGCTTGATTTTAGGGAACTGCACAAATGGAGACAAGACTTCCAATCTGTATGTGCACCGTACTATCCCATTGAGGTAAGATAAGGATATTTCACAACTGTTGGCCTGTATTTTGCCACTTTCATCTGAAAATTAACATCATTGTTTAGTGCTATACTTGTGGTCCCTAATTGACATGCCAAATCTTACATTGAAGGTGAAGCTTGTCTGTTATTGAACCAAGTGATGAAGGGGAAGAACAAGCGGAAGAAAAGCAAAAATCAACTCCCGGTGCTATAATGAAGCACTGGAACTATGATGACACAAGTAATAATATAGTTTTGCATCTTAATTTATTGCTATGGCTGGAACGAGCAATTGTTTTGCCACTGATTTGATGCCACTCTTAATGTAATATGTAATTATCTCTACTTGTGCAAACAAGGATCTTCTTTGAAGATACCATATATTTTAATGGAACTGCACAAGAAGATGTTGGAAACATTAAACTAATCGAGGAGTATATAGTAAGCATGGCAACCACAGTAGATAACAACAGATGGTTCCGGAGAAGTGCTTGATCTGTATGCTCTACACAATAAGCCTCCTGACAAAGGTTGGTACTCGCCCACAGATTTCATCCATATGATTGAGCTTTCTCATCTCTATTGGTGTTGTGCTACTGTTTATATACTATCAAGAGAAAGTGGTATTGTCCTTGAGAAGTGCTTCATCTGTGTTGTTTTAAATATTTCCTTTCCTTTTTTCAAGCAAACAGGGATGCTAGCATTTAGTTGTCCTCTTGTCTTTGCACAACAGGATCATCCTCCTCTGAAGAAGAATATGGAGTATGTGAAGTGCCTAGTTCCGATTATGCCAGGATAAAGAAGCCAAGCCTCTCTTCTTAAGAAGGCAGCAGTTGAAGGATGGTTACATTATTGCCCACAAGAACAAACTAACTTCAGCTCAGAAGGACTCATGGATCTGCATCTTTGTTGATGTGATGGCCAGTACAATGTTGTTTTACGATTCCTTCCGGTGAGTTCCATTTTTTTTAAATGTGTGCTCTGCATGGATCATGTAGGTTGACTGTTTAAACTATCAATTCATAGTACAGTTTGCTTTATACTAATCACTTTTTTGTATTTATGCAAACAGGGGTGCTCAGCTTGATTTCAATGGGAACTGCACAATTCATGAATACATCGAATATTCTCGAATCATTCATTTCCACCACAAGAAAGGAGGTGCCGATATGTTCAAGGCGTTGCAACATATAAAGGCGAAATCATACAAGCTACGCACGAATTTGGTTGATTTTGGTGGAACTGCACAAAAAGAACAACTGGTTTATTTAGCACGAGGTGCCATGTCAATGTCCGAACTGATGGCAAACCCTGCCCATTCCACAATCCTAGGCATTTGATATTTTGGAATGGGAAAACCTTGTCAAAGTTTGCTCATTGATGTACGCAAAACAACACACATTTGACATTTTTGAATGGGACAACCTTGTCAAATTTTGCTCATTGATGTTAGCAAGAAGACATGCGTTTGATATTTTCGAATGGGACGCCCTTTGCTGTTAGCAGCATCTATCGATTTTTCTTTATTCTTTAGTTGTGAAGTAAATATTGGCTCTGACATGTGAATCGCTGAGATGCATAATCATCGATTGTTTCGAATGTTCTCTATGAATTGCCAGGCCTGTGTGTCGATTGCAATGTACAGGAACGCTAAATTTTGTACTCCATCTGTTCCTTTTTACTTAGCATATTAGATTTCTTTCCAGTCAGTTGATTTTACATTGTGAATGTTGATACTTTTTTCTGTAAGATTGGTCAAAGTAGAGATACTTTGACTTCAGACAAAACTTATATGCAGACTAAAAAGGACCGGAGGGAGTACATGTGAAACTGCTACAAACGAGGTGATCGCCCTAGGAATAATGCTAGTACGTATTGTTTTGCATGTTCACCCAATGCCAGTGATACAAGAATTCAAACAAATCAAACTAAATTCATTCATACACTGCCGGATTTCATATAAACATGCCGGATTTCATTACATTCATACATTCTTCAACTAAAAAGGGGTGCGCTGGAGGTATAATTAATTAACCGTAACACCCGTGTCCGGCTGAGCCGAACAGAAGCTTCTTCTCCAGCGGACTGAGCTTCAGTGACATAACAGTAGGTGCGGTTGCATCACTTCTGCTTCATCGCCCTCTTTATAGGCGGTCGCAGCCTCCGCCACCCGCATGCGGTACCGCCAGCGCTCGAGGCGGCCCTCGCGGGCGGAGCAGTATGAGTCGAGCAGCGCCTCCTGCTCCGCCCGCTCCGCGGCGATCTGCTCCTCCGCCTACAGGTGCTCCTGGAGGAGGTGGTTGTTGTAGGCGGCGTCGGCCTGCGCCTCCCGGAACTGCTCCTGACGCTTCTGCCTCATCGTGTCCATGTATTGGGAACAGGCCTCGCCGATGGTCATCGTGCAATGCACTGGCGAGGATGGCGTGCAGGAGGGGGTTGGCGCCGGATCGTCGACTACCATGTTCTCCATGGGGACGTCGTCGTCCTCCGGCTGCCTGCCGGCCAGCCAGTCGGCAGCAATGGCTGCCATCTCCTTGTGGTCCATCGTCCGCCCGTCCCGAAGAGCGCTGGAGCGCGAGGAAGCCATGGTGGGAGTAGTGGTGTGGACAGGAGAAAGGGAACGGAGGCGGATGACTGAGGCTATGGCCGGCGCAGCAGTTTATATAGCAATGGTGGGCGGCGGAGGGACGGACGTGTGGCGCCCGAGTAGCCGCCTCGGCAACCGCATATCCTTAATGTGGGCGGCAGACGGACAGACGGACAACACTTGTGTCGTTTGAAGGCAGAGCAATCGCCTCCACCGGGAAGCGGGGCGGGCGGCGCTGACCGTTTCGGGCGGAAAGCGCGCGCGTGCGAGGGAGGCGGTCTGGGTGGGTGATACGTTCATTTTGCATCATGCTTTTATATCGATATTTATTGCAATATGGGCTGTTATTACACATTATGTCACAATACTTATGCCTATTCTCTCTTATTTTACAAGGTTTACATAAGGAGGGAGAATGCCGGCAGCTGGAATTCTGGGCTGGAAAATGAGCAAATATTAGAGACCTATTCTGCACAACTCCAAAAGTCCTGAAACTCCACGAAAGTCATTTTTGGAAATAATAAAAAATACTGAACGGAAGAAATACGCCAGGGGGGCCACCACCTGCCCACGAGGGTGGGGGCGTGCCCTACCCCCAGGGCGCGCCCCCTGCCTCGTGGGCCCCCTGTTGGCTCTCCGGTGGCCATCTTCTGCTATATGAAGTCTTTCGTCGAGGAAGAAATCATAAGCAACCTTTCGGGACGAGACTCCGCCGCCACGAGGCGGAACCTTGGCGGAACCAATCTAGGGCTCCGGTAGAGCTGTTCTGTCGGGGACACTTCCCTCCGGGAGGGGGAAATCATCGCCATCGTCATCACCAACGCTCCTCTCATCGGGAGAGGGCAATCTCCATCAACATCTTCACCAGCACCATCTCCTCTCAAAACCCTAGTTCATCTCTTGTATCCAATTCTTGTCTCCAAGTCCGGGATTGGTACTAGTAGGTTGCTAGTAGTGTTGATTACTCCTTGTAGTTGATGCTAGTTGGTTTATTTGGTGGAAGATCATATGTTCAGATCCTATATGCATATTAATACCCCTCTGATTATGAACATGAATATGCTTTGTGAGTAGTTACGTTTGTTCCTGAGGACATGGGAGAAGTCTTGCTATAGTAGTCATGTGAATTTGGTATTCGTTCGATATTTTGATGAGATGTATGTTGTCTATCCTCTAGTGGTGTTATGTGAACATCGACTACATAACACTTCACCATTATTTGGGCCTAGAGGAAGGCATTGGGAAGTAATAAGTAGATGATGGGTTGCTAGAGTGACAGAAGCTTAAACCCTAGTTTATGCGTTGCTTCGTAAGGGGCTGATTTGGATCCATATGTTTCATGCTATGGTTAGGTTTACCTTAATACTTTTGTTGTAGTTGCGGATGCTTGCAATAGAGGTTAATCATAAGTGGGATGCTTGTTCAAGTAAGAACAACACCTAAGCACCGGTCCACCCACATATCAAATTATCAAAGTACCGAACGCGAATCATATGAACGTGATGAAAACTAGCTTGACGATAATTCCCATGTGTCCTCGGGAGCGCTTTTCTCTATATAAGAGTTTGTACAGGCTTGTCCTTTGCTACAAAAAGGATTGGGCCACCTTGCTGCACTTTATTTACTTTTGTTACTTGTTGCTCGTTACAAATTATCCTATCACAAAACTATCTGTTACCACTTATTTCAGTACTTGCAGAGAATACCATGCTGAAAACCGCTTATCATTTCCTTCTGCTCCTCGTTGGGTTAGACACTCTTACTTATCGAAAGGACTACGATAGATCCCCTATACTTGTGGGTCATCAAGACTCTTTTCTGGCGCCGTTGCTGGGGAGTGAAGCGCCTTTGGTAGGTGGAATTTGGTAAGGAAAAATTTATATAGTGTGCTGAAATTTACTGTCACTTGTTACTATGGAAAGTAATCCTCTGAGGGGCTTGTTCGGGGTATCCTCACCCCGACCAGTAGAGCAAAGAGTTGCTCCTCAACCCACTGAACCTACTGAAAATGAAAATGTCCACTTTGAGATTCCTTCGGGTATGTTAGAAAAACTGCTAGCTAATCCTTTTATAGGAGATGGAACAAAGCATCCTGATGAGCACCTAATATATGTGGATGAAGTTTGTGGATTATTTAAGCTTGCAGGTATACCCGGTGATGTTGTTAAGAGGAAGGTCTTCCCTTTATCTTTGAAGGGAGATGCATCGACATGGTATAGGCTATGTGATGATACGGGGTCATGGAACTATAAATGATTGAAATTGGAATTTCATCAGAAATTTTATCCTATGCATCTTGTTCATCGTGATCATAATTATATATATAATTTTTGGCCTCGCAAAGGAGAAAGCATCGCTCAAGCTTTGGGGGAGGCTTAAATCAATGTTATATTCATGCCCCAATCATGAGCTCTCAAGTGAAATGATTATTCAAAGTTTTTATGCTTGGCTTTCTGATAACAATCGCACCATGCTCGATACCTCTTGTGCTGGCTCTTTTATGATGAAGACTATTGAATTCAAATGGAATTTATTGGATAGAATTAAACGCAACTCTGAAGATTGGGATCTCGACGAAGGTAAGGAGTCAGGTATGACACCTAAGTTTGATTGTGTTAAATCTTTTATGGATACCGATGTTTTCCGTAAATTTAGCACTAAATATGGACTTGACCCTGAGATAGTAGCTTCATTCTGTGAATCTTTTGCTACTTATGTTGATCTCCCCAAGGAGAAGTGGTCTAAATATCATCCTCCCATAGAAGTAAAAGTAGTTGCACCTATTAAAGTTGAAGAAAAGACTATCACTTATAATGATCCTATTGGTCCTACTTCTTATGTTGAGAAACCACCTTTCCCTGTTAGGATAAAGGATCATGCTAAAGCTTCAAGTGTGGTTCGTAAAAGCAATATTAGAACTTATACACCTCCTGAGCAAATTAAAGTTGAACCTAATATTGCTATTGTTAAAGATCTCTTGTCTGATAATATTGATGGGCATGTTATTCATTTCCGTGATGAAACTGCTAGAATTGCCAAACCTTGTGCTAAAGATAAACATAGACCTGTGGTAGGCATGCCTGTTATTTCTGTTAAAATAGGAGATCATTGTTATCATGGCTTATGTGATATGGGTGCTAGTGCTAGTGCCATACCTATTGACTTATACAAAGAAATTAAGCATGGTATTGCACCTGCTGAGTTAGAAGATATTGATGTTACAATTAAACTTGCCAATAGAGATACTATTTCACCAATGGGAATTGTTAGAGATGTTGAAGTCTTGTGCGGGAAAACTAAATATCCTGCTGATTTTCTTGTTCTTGGTTCCCCACAAGATAGCTTTTGTCCCATTATATTTGGTAGACCCTTCTTGAACACCGTTAATGCTAAGATAGACCGCGAAAAGGATGTTGTTACTATTGGTTTGGGTGATATGTCTCATGAGTTTAATTTCTCTAAATTTCGTAGACAACACCATGAAGAGGAATTACCTAGTAAGGATGAAATTATTGGTCTTGCTTCTATTGCCGTACCTCCTAGTGATCCTTTAGAACAACATCTGCTAGACCATGAAAATGATATGTTTATGAATGAAAGAAGGGAAATAGATGAAGTGTTCTTTAAACAGGAACCTATCCTGAAACACAATTTGCCTGTTGAAATCCTAGGGGATCCTCCTCCACCCAAGGGTGATCCCGTGTTTGAGCTCAAACCTTTACCTGATACTCTTAAATATGCTTATCTTGATGAGAAAAAGATATATCCCGTTATTATTAGTGCTAACCTTTCAGAGCATGAAGAAGAGAGACTATTGAAAACTCTGAAGAAGCACCGTGCTGCTATTGGATATACTCTTGATGATCTTAAGGGCATTAGTCCCACTCTATGTCAACATAAAATAAATTTGGAAGAAGATGCCAAACCAGTTCGTGATCATCAATGATGACTGAATCCTAAGATGAAGGAAGTGGTACGAAAAGAAATACTAAAGCTCCTTGAGGCAGGTATAATTTATCCCGTTGCTGATAGTCAGTGGGTAAGTCCTGTCCATTGTGTCCCTAAGAAGGGAGGTATTACCGTTGTTCCTAATGATAAAGATGAATTGATTCTGCAAAGAATTATTACAGGTTATAGGATGGTAATTGATTTCCGCAAATTAAATAAGGCCACTAAGAAAGATCATTGCCCCTTACCTTTTATCGATCAAATGCTAGAAAGATTATCTAAACATACACATTTTTGCTTTCTAGATGGTTATTCTGGTTTCTCTCAAATACCGGTGTCAGCCAACGATCAATCTAAAACTACTTTTACTTGCCCTTTTGGTACTTTTGCTTATAGACGTATGCCTTTTGGTTTATGTAATGCACCTGCTACCTTTCAAAGATGCATGATGGCTATATTCTCTGACTTTTGTGAAAAGATTTGTGAGGTTTTCATGGACGACTTCTCCGTCTATGGATCCTCTTTTGATGATTGCTTGAGCAACCTTGATCGAGTTTTGCAGAGATGTGAAGAAACTAATCTTGTCTTGAATTGGGAAAGTGACACTTTATGGTTAATGAAGGTATTGTCTTGGGGCATAAAGTTTCTGAAAGAGGTATTGAGGTTGATAAAGCCAAGGTTGATGCTATTGAAAAGATGCCATGTCCCAAGGACATCAAAGGTATAAGAAGTTTCCTTGGTCACGCCGGATTTTATAGGAGGTTCATTAAGGACTTCTCAAAAATTTCTCAGCCTCTGACTAATTTATTACAAAAAGATATACCATTTGTCTTTGATGATGATTGTGTAGAAGCATTTGAAATACTTAAGAAAGCATTGATCTCTGCACCTATTGTTCAGCCACCTGATTGGAATTTACCCTTTGAAATTATGTGTGATGCTAGTGATTATGCTGTAGGTGATGTTCTAGGGCAAAGAGTTGATAAGAAATTAAATGTTATTCAATATACTAGTAAGACTCTAGACAATGCTCAAAGAAATTATGCTACTACTGAAAAAGAATTCTTAGCAATTGTATTTGCTTGTGATAAGTTCAGACCTTATATTGTTGATTCTAAAGTAACTATTCATACTGATCATGCTGCTATTAAATATCTTATGGAAAAGAAAGATGCTAAACCTAGACTTATTAGATGGGTTCTCCTGCTACAAGAATTTAATTTGCATATTGTTGATAGAAAGGGAGCTGAGAACCCCGTTGCAGACAACTTGTCTAGGTTAGAAAATGTTCTTGATGACCCACTACCTATTGATGATAGCTTTCCTGATGAGCAATTAAATGTCATAAATGCCTCTCGTAGTACTCCGTGGTATGTTGATTATGCTAATTATATCGTGGCTAAATTTATACCACCTAGTTTGACATACCAGCAAAAGAAAAAGTTTTTCTATGATTTGAGACATTACTTTTGGGATGACCCACATCTTTATAAAGAAGGAGTAGATGGTGTTATTAGACGTTGTGTACCTGAGCATGAACAGGAACAGATCCTACGCAAGTGTCACTCCGAGGCATATGGAGGACACCACGCTGGAGACAGAATTGCACATAAGGTATTGCAATCCGGTTTTTATTGGCCTACTCTCTTCAAGGATGCCCGTAAGTTTGTCTTATCTTGTGATGAATGCCAAAGAATTGGTAACATTAGTAGACGTCAAGAAATGCCTTTGAATTATTCACTTGTTATTGAACCATTTGATGTTTGGGGCTTTGATTATATGGGACCTTTTCCTGCCTCTAATGGTTATACACATATTTTAGTTGCTGTTGATTATGTTACTAAGTGGGTAGAAGCTATTCCAACTAGTAGTGATGATCATAACACTTCTATTAAAATGCTTAAAGAAGTTATTTTTCTGAGGTGTGGAGTCCCTAGATATTTAATGACTGATGGTGGTTCACATTTTATTCATGGTGCTTTTCGTAAAATGCTTGCTAAGTATGATGTTAACCATAGAATTGCATCTCCTTATCACCCGCAGTCTAGTGGTCAAGTAGAATTGAGTAATAGAGATCTCAAATTAATTTTGCAAAAGACTGTTAATAGATCTAGGAAGAATTGGTCCAAGAAACTTGATGATGCATTATGGGCCTATAAAACTGCATATAAAAATCCTATGGGTATGTCTCCGTATAAAATGGTATATGGAAAAGCATGTCACTTACCTCTCGAACTAGAACATAAGGCTTATTGGGCTATTAAAGAGCTCAACTATGATTTCAAACTTGCCGGTGAGAAAAGGTTATTTGACATTAGCTCACTTGATGAATGGAGAACCCAAGCTTATGAAAATGTCAAATTGTTTAAAGAAAAGGTTAAAAGATGGCATGACAAAAGGATACAAAAGCGTGAGTTTAACGTAGGTGATTATGTATTGATATACAACTCTCGTTTAAGATTTTTTGCAGGAAAACTTCTCTCTAAATGAGAAGGCCCTTACGTTATCGAGGAGGTCTATCGTTCCGGTGCCATAAAAATCAACAACTTCGAAGGCACAAATCCGAAGGTGGTGAACGGTCATATGAATTTGGTATTCGTTCGATATTTTGATGAGATGTATGTTGTCTACTCTAGTGGTGTTATGTGAACGTCGACTACATAACACTTCACCATTATTTGGGCCTAGAGGAAGGCATTGGGAAGTAATAAGTAGATGACGGGTTGCTAGAGTGACAGAAGCTTAAACCCTAGTTTATGCGTTGCTTCGTAAGGGGCTGATTTGGATCCATATGTTTCATGCTATGGTTAGGTTTACCTTAATACTTTTGTTGTAGTTGCGGATGCTTGCAATAGAGATTAATCATAAGTGGGATGCTTGTTCAAGTAAGAACGGCACCTAAGCACCGGTCCACCCACATATCAAATTATCAAAGTACCGAACGCGAATCATATGAACGTGATGAAAACTAGTTTGACGATAATTCCCATGTGTCCTCGGGAGCGCTTTTCTCTATATAAGAGTTTGTCCAGGCTTGTCCTTTGCTACAAAAAGGATTGGGCCACCTTGCTGCACTTTATTTACTTTTGTTACTTGTTGCTCATTACAAATTATCCTATCACAAAACTATCTGTTACCACTTATTTCAGTACTTGCAGAGAATACCTTGCTGAAAACCGCTTATCATTTCCTTCTGCTCCTTGTTGGGTTAGACACTCTTACTTATCGAAAGGACTACGATAGATCCCCTACACTTGTGGGTCATCAGTGGGCCACGGCAGTCAGACTCGTGCTTGGCAGCGAGTCGGTCCAGCAGCCGGGACATGCTGGCTCGCCAGCGAGCTCGCCGAGCTGAGCGACGACAATCAGACGATGGACGTAGCTTCCGACCAGGAGCCGGCGCCACTGTCCAAGCCGGTTCATGCCGTGTTCACAATAGAGCAGGTGCGGCCCACTTCGACGCCCTAATGGCGGAAGAGCTACCAGCCGCAGGAGGACCTGTGCTGCAACCTCCGTCTCCTCAACGAGCACCGATGAACAAGCGAACGACAATGCCGTCGCGGACATGTGGCCCAATGAGCAGCAGGCGCTGTATCAGACCATCCGTAGGGCCCGCGAGGCCCTCTCCGTCATCCTTCGAGTTGTTGCGCTCACCGTGGCGCCGCCGTCTCGCATTGTCAACATGGTCAACGGCATGAGGAATGAGGAGATGACTTTACTTGGAGAGGATGACAGTGGGGACCCACCAGGGCCATAGCCGCACGTACGCAAGTGCCTCCTTATTATATACAACTGTAATATTTTTTGCTTCCTCCTGGTTTCCTGACATCACGGTCCCACACCATTGTCAACCTATGTAGTCAATAAACGAGAGAATTGCACAAGGAGCGGCCGACAGCTGGGACCAAGCAGCTCGAGCAGTATTTGTCTTTTTGAGGTGTGAGCACTATAGAGTTTTTCTTGAGCGATGTTTTTGTTGTTGTTTAGAGGAGAGCAGGGTATTAACTAGGCGGGCTGTGGCCCATCTAGCCCAAGCCAGATATCCAGCCCAGATATTAATTCTTTTTAAGCTGAAAATGGCTAGCCCAGCTATACTTTTTTTTAGGAATACCCAGGCAAGGTCAACTTGTTATTCTCCGCCCCGCTGGGCTGCAAATCTTTCCTAGGAGGGATGCATTAGGCTTAACAAGAAAATGGGCTTTAAGGAATAATAAATGGGATGTAATTATAAAAATTGTGCAGTAACTATACAAAAATGCACCAAACACGTAATTACTTTATAAAATTATATTTTTGGATTTTGAAAATTTTAATTTCATTAATTGTTGCGCGCGCAATGTTTCGTTGGATTTTTACGTAATACAAATTTATATTGAAATTGTATTTAATCTGACTAGAAATTTCGGGATAAAAATATTTCGGATCCCATCAAAATGTGGGAAATTTTATTGAATTCTGTTTTGAACGGTTGGTTGAAATTATTAATCGTTGTCCTAGCTAGAAAATGGGCTGTACTTTTAACAAACTGTAAATGGGCTATAGTAAATTCCATTAGAATTCAAAAATGGACTGTACATTCTTACAAATCGCAAATGGGCTATAAGTTCTCCGCCACACACTTGTGGGCCTACTAAGTTGACGCGTATGCAAGGCTTTGTCAACTTATAGTCAACACACGGTTCTAGCAGCAGTGTCCGTTGGATGTCCATCCAACGGATGTCGTGCTTCTTCTTCAATCTCGGATATTCTAGCTTCAGCCGCCCAAAAAATGATTCATCCCCCTGACATCTGGGGCGCACCGTTTCGGAGGCTGGCCTGTGGGCCTACTAAGTTAACGCGTACCAAGGGCTTTGTCAACTTAGTCAATATAAACGATTCTAGCTGCAGTGACCGTACGATGTCCATCCAACGGCCGTTGTGATTCTTCAACCTCTGGTCTTCTTGCTCCAGCCGCCCAAAGCAGCGCCGACCGTGCCTCCTGCTCCTGCCTCCCGTAGCCGGCTGTGCTGCCGTGGAGGCCTCACCTCCCCCTACCACTCCCACCGCTGGCCAGGCCCTGCGGCGACGACATCCTCACACCGTAGCCGAACCAGTGAACCCTCATACTCCTCTCCCCGTGGGCATCCACTGCCGCGTCTTCCCCGGCTCCGCATCGTCCCCTTCCTAGGCCTCGCCATCATCCACCGCCTTGGTGCTCTCGGCGCGGCGTGGTCAATGTGGTCAACGACCGACTTCCATCGGAAGAGTACTGTACGTGGAGAGGCTGACAGCTGGGTCCACGGCCGCAGCAAGGAAGTGCCTCCTTATTATGCGGAAAATAATTATTCCTCCACCTGACAGCAGGGACCCACCGGACGGGCCACCGTATTTCGCGAAAAAAAAACGTTTCCCCCTGACTGCTGGGACCCACTAGCTACATCTTCGCACGCAAGGAAGTGCATCCATATTACGGGCAAAAAAATGATTCGCCCCCTGACTGCTGGGACCCACCAGCTACATCTTCGCATGCAAGGAAGTGCGTCCATATTACGGGCAAAAAAATTGATTCGCCCCCTGACTGCTGGGACCCACCAGCTACATCTTCGCACGCAAGGAAGTGCCTGACAATCGGGACCCACCCGGTCAAGGAGTACATAGCGTTGTCATTCTGGTCGCAAACGTGTACGTACATACTGGTCGATCGGTCTGTCTGCAGGCTGCAGCGATGAACTATGGTCGTGTAAGGAAGGGCACGTGTGGTAGTAGAGGCGCGCACATGTGGTAGTAGAGGCGCGCACGTAGCATGTACACGTACGTACAGCGGCCATGTTGCAAGAAAGTAAATACGGCCACGTACGTACATACGGGCGGGGTCTCGAACGCCTACTCGCGCATACGTATGGCCAGGGCTCGTTTACATGGCTGGGTCAGAACGGAGAAACCGCGTCGTCATCGTGTTCATCGGGAGGCAACAGAATGCGTCGTGTTCACCGGGAGGCAACGGAACGCGTGCTGTTCATCGGGAGCCAACCGGCTTGGACGGAACAGACAATGGAAACGAGGCCTGGCGTACCGCAGAACGGAGGAAATGGCCTTGTGTTCGACCGGACACGGTGGAAACGGGATACTGTTCATCGGGAGGGGTCTGGCATACCGCAAAACGGAGGAAACGGACCTCCTACGGTCAAAATGGGGTCCTGTTGATCGGGAGGGGTGTGGCGTACCGCAAAACGGAGGAAACGGACTTGTGTTGGAGCGCTACGGTCGAAACGGGGGTCCTGTTCATCAGGAGGGGTGTGGCGTACCGCAAAACGGGACTCCACGGGATACTGTTCATCTTCACCGTCGACCTCCTCCAGCCTCCACCTGCGCTGTTCATCCACAGGCTCCTGTTCATCCAGCCTCCACCGCGCGCTCCTCCACCGGCTACTGTTCAACCAGCCCTCTCCACGGGGTCCTGTTCAACCACCCCTCCACGGGCTTTTATTCATCCAGCCCTCCACCGGCTACTGTTCAACCAGCCCTCCACCGGCTACTGTTCAACCAGCCCTACACGGGGTCCTCTTCATCCAGCCCTCCACGGGGTCCTGTTCATCCACCGGCTCGATCGGTCGGGGTACTGTTCATCCAGCGGCAACGGCCTCTACTACCACGGGGTCCTGTTCATCCAACCCCCCACTGGTAACTGTTCATCCAAACCCCCTCAACAACGCTCACTATTCATCCAGAGGCAGCATCGATCGGCTTCAGTTAGCAGCAGTAGCGAAGGAATCACACTCGGGTTTAGTTAACAGCAAGGGATCGATCGATCGCTCGGGTTCAGTAACGCGTAGCCTGCAGTGCAATCGCTCGGGTTCAGTTAGAGCCCAACGCCTCGCTCGGGTTCAGTTAGAGCCCAACGCCTCGCACACACGCGCATACGTATGAGAGAAACGTGCATCGCTCGGCCCCCGAACAGCCACCGTAACCGGGAACTCCCCGATATTTTCCTCACCCTCGCTTCTACCACGGTTTTTTCCGTCATGGACGGCCCAAAGAATGTCATGCAGCTCTGTCTCCGGCCTGCCCAGGACGAAAAGCCCATTTTCTGTCATAGAAGTAGGAGCCCACCACATCCATGATGATACCGGGTTTTGTCATAATTATCGTCATAGAAGTGTCATAAGTATGACATAATTTTTTTTCGTTCGGCCCTAAATGTCACAGATGTGTCTTTTTTTGTAGTGCCTGGAACACATTTCACTCTCTCTCTCTCACTCCTCCACACCAAATCTTAGATCCCCAAGGGATTTGAGAGCTTTTGAGAGAAGTTGTCCGACCAAGTGATAGATCCACTCCTTCCCCATCTTTGCACCAAAGGAATCCGTGATTTGAGCAAGTCTTGAGCTTTTCCCCATCGTTCTTGTTACTCTTGGAGGTTGGAGACTCCTAGGCGGTAGGAGTCTTTCGGAGAGGAATCGACCATTGTGATTACCCCCGGAAAAGTTTGTGAGGGTTTGGAGACCACCCCAAGGTCTACCACTAGTGGTTGAGAAACGCCTCTGTGGTGTTGTCTCAAAGGGAGAATAGGGTGAGCCTTCGTGGCATTGGTGTGCCTTCGTGGTAACATCCACCTCTCTAACGGTGACGTAGCTTCCCTCCAAGGAAGTGAACATCGGCATACATCCTCGTCTCCCGGAGTTGCGGTTATCCCTAACTCTAACTCTCTACTTGTGGTTACTTGTCTCTTAGCACTTACTTATCTCTTATTGTGCTTGCTTACTTACATACTTGTGTTACTTGTTTATCTTGCTTAGCTCTTAACATCACACTTACAATTGTTAGGCTCACTTTCATATTGCCTAAAATTGCTAAGTAATAATTAAAATTTGTAATTGTACCTATTCACCCCCCCCCCCTCTAGGTCCATCTCGATCCTTTCACTCGCGCTTTTGTATCCTCTTGTCATACCATCTTTTGACTTTTTCTTAAACAACTTGGCATTCTCATAGGCTTGGGTTCTCCATTCATTAAGCGAGCTAATCTCAAATTACCTCTTCTCACCGGCAAGTTTGAAATCATAGTTGAGCTCTTTAACAACCCAATATGCCTTATGTTATAGCTTGAGAGGTAAGTGACATGCTTTTCCATAAACCATTTTATATGGAGGCATACCCATAGGATTCTTATAAGCAGTTCTATAAGCCCATAATGCATCATCAAGTTTCTTAGACCAATTCTTTCTAGATCTATTAACAGTCTTTTGCAAAATCAATTTAATCTCTCTATTGCTCGGTTCTACTTGACCACTAGACTGAGGATGATATGGAGATGCAATTCTATGGTTAACATCATACTTAGCAAGCATTTTACGGAAAGCGCCATGAATAAAATGTGTACCACCATCCATCATTAAATATCTAGGGACTCCAAACCTCGGAAAAATAACTTCTTTAAGCATCTTAATAGAAGTGTTATGATCAGCACTACTAGTTGGAATAGCTTCTACCCACTTAGTAACGTAATCAACAACAACTAAAATATGTGTATACCCATTAGAGGAAGGAAAAGGTCCCATATAATCAAAGCCCCAAACATCAAATGGTTCGATAACAAGTGAATAATTCATAGGCATTTCCTGACGTCTACCAATATTGCCAATTCTCTGGCATTCATCACAAGACAAGCTTACGAGCATCCTTGAAGAGAGTAGGCCAATAAAAACGAGATTGCAATACCTTATGTGCAGTTCTATCTCCAGCGTGGTGTCCCCCGTAAGACTCGGAGTGGCACTTGCGTAGGATCTGTCCCTGTTCATGCTTAGGTACACAATGTCTAATAACACCATCTACTCCTTCTTTATAAAGGTGTGGGTCATCCCAAAAGTAATGTCTTAAATCATAGAAAAACTTTTTTGCTGGTATGTGAAACTAGGTGGTATAATTTAGCAACAATGTAATTAGCATGATCAACATACCATGGAGTATTACGAGAAGCATTTATGACAGTTAATTGTTCATCAGGAAAGCTATCATCAATAGTCAGTGGGTCATCAAGAACATTTTCTAACCTAGACAAGTTATCTGCTACGGGTTCTCAGCTCCCTTTCTATCAATAATATGCAAATCAAATTCTTGTAACAAGAGAACCCATCTAATAAGTCTAGGTTTAGCATCTTTCTTTTCCATAAGATATTTAATAGCAGCATGATCAGTGTGAACAGTTACTTTGGAATCAACAATATAAGATCTGAACTTATCACAAGCAAAAACAACTGCTAAAAAATATTTTTCAGTAGTAGCATAATTCCTCTGGGCACTGTCTAGAGTTTTACTAGCATAATAGATAACATTCAATTTCTTATCAACTCTTTGTCCTAGAACAGCACCAACAACATAATCACTAGCATCGCATATAATTTCAAAGGGTAAATTCCAATCAGGTGGCTGAACAATAGGTGCAGAAATCAAGGCTTTCTTAAGTATTTCAAATGCTTCTACACAATCATCATAAAAAACAAAAGGAACATCTTTTTGCAAGAGATTAGTGAGAGGCCTAGAAATTTTAGAGAAGTCTTCAATAAACCTCCTATAGAAACCAGCATGACCAAGGAAACTTCTTATACCTTTGATATCTTTAGGACACGGCATCTTTTCAATAGCATCTACTTTAGCTTTATCAACTTCAATACCTCTTTCAGAAATTTTATGCCCCAAGGCAATACCTTCATTAACCATAAAGTGGCACTTCTCCCAATTCAAGACAAGATTAGTTTCTTCACATCTCTACAAAACTCGATCATTGTTGCTTAAGCAATCATCAAAAGAAGTTCCGTAAACGGAGAAATCATCCATGAAAACTTCAACAGTCTTTTCAAAAAAGTCAGAGAATATAGTAGTCATACATCTTTGGAAGGTAGCAGGTGCATTGCATAAACGGAAAGGCATACGCCTATAAGCAAAGGTACCGAAAGGGCAAGTAAAAGTGGTTTTCTCTTGATCATCTTTTGACACAGTTATTTGGAGAGAAACCAGAATAACCATCTAGAAAGCAAAAATGCGTATGCTTGGATAATCTTTCTAGCATTTGATCAATAAAAGGTAGAGGGTAATGATCTTTTCTAGTAGCTTATTCAATTTGCAAAATTCAATTACCATTCTATAACATGTAACAATTCTTTGTGGAATCAATTCATTCTTATCATTAGGAACAACAATAATACCTCCCTTCTTAGGGACACAATGAACATGACTTACCCATTTACTATCAGCAATAGGATAAATTATACCTGCCTTTGGAAGCTTTAGTATTTCATTTCTTACCACTTCTTTCATCTTAGGATTTAACCGTCATTGGTGATCAACAACTGGTTTAGCATCAGACTCCAATTTAATTTTGTGCTGACATAGAATGGGACTAATGCCCTTAAGATCATCAAGAGTATATCCAATAGCGGCACGGTGCTTCTTCAAAGTTTTCAATAATTTCTTTTCTTCATGCTCTGAAAGGTTAGCACTAATAATAACATGATATATCTTCTGTTCATCGAGATAAGCATATTTCAAAGTATCAGGTAATTGTTTAAGCTCAAACACGGGATCACCCTTGGGTGGAGGAGGATCCCCAAGGATTTCAATAGGCAAATCGTGTTTCAAAACAGACCCTTAATTAAAGAATATTTCATCTATTTCTCTTCTTTCATTCATGAACATATAATTTTCATGGTGTAGCAAATATTGTTCTAAAGGATCAGTAGGAGGCACGGCAATAGAAGCAAGACCAATAATTTCATCCTTACTAGGCAATTCTTTATCATGGGGTTGTCTACAAAATTTAGAGAAATTAAAATCATGAGACATATCCCCTAAACCAGCAGTAACAATATCTTTCTCGCAGTCTATCTTAGCATTAACAGTATTCAAGAAAGGTCTACCAAATATAATGGGACAAAAATTATCTTGTGCGGAAGCAAGAACAAGAAAATCAGTAGGATATTTTATCTTCCCACACAAGACTTCAACATCTCTAACAATCCCAATTGGTGATACAGTATCTCTATTGGCAAGCTTAATAGTAACATCAATATCTTCTATCTCAGCAGGTGCAATATCATTCATAATCTCTTTATATAAGGAATAAGGAATTGCACTCACACTATCACCCACATCACATAAGCCATGATAACAATGATCTCCAATTTTAACAGAAACAACAGGCATGCCAACAACATGTCTATGTTTATCTTTAATATCAGGTTTAGCAATTCTAGCAGCTTCATCACAGCAATAAATAACATGCCCATCAATATTATCAACCAAGAGATCTTTAACCATAGCAATACTAGGTTCAAATTTCATTTGCTCGGGGGTGTAGGTGTTCTAGTATAACTCTTACGAACCACAGTTGAAGCTTTAGCATGATCCTTTATTCTAACAGGAAAAGGTGGTTTCTCAATGTAAGCAGTAGGAACAATAGGATCAACATTATAAGTGATAGTTTCTAATAGGTTCTACTACTTTAACTTCAATGGGAGGATGGTATTTAAACCACTTATCCTCAGGGAGATCAACATGAGTAGCAAAATATTCACAGAAAGAAGATACTATCTCAGAGTCAAGTCCATATTTAGTGCTAAAATCATGAAAAGCATCGGTATCCACAAAAGAATTAACACAATCAAACTTGAGGTTTATACCTGACTCCTTACCTTCGTCGAGTTCCCAATCTTCAGAGTTGCGTTTAATTCTTTCCAGTAAATCCCATTTGAATTCAATATCCTTCTTCATAAAAGAACCGGTACATGAAGTATCGAGTATGGATCGATCATTATGAGAAAGCCGAGCATAAAAGTTTGGAATAATAATTTATCTTGAGTGCTCATGATTGGGGCATGAATATAACATTGACTTAAGCCTCCCCCAAGCTTGAGCGATACTTTCTCCTTCACGAGGCCAAAAATTACATATATAATTCTGATCACGATAAACCAGATACATAGGATAAAACTTCTGATGAAATTCCAATTTCAATCGGTTGTAGTTCCATGATCCAATATCATCACATAGCCTATACCATGTCAATGCCTTTCCCTTCAAAGATAAAGGGAAGACCTTCTTCTTGACAACATCCTTGGGCATACCTGCAAGCTTAAATAATCCACAAGCTTCATCCACATAGAATAGGTGCATATCAGGATGTAATGTTCCATCTCCTGCATAAGGATTAGCTAATAGTTTCTCTATCCTACCCGAAGGAATTTCATAATAAATATTTTTAGTAGGTGCAGTAGGTTGAGGAGCAACTCTTTGCTCTTCCGGTCAAGGTGAATATACCCTGAACAAGCCCCTTAAAGGATTATTTTCCATAGTAACAAGTGACAGTAAATTTCAGCACACTATATAAATGTTTCCTTACCAAATTCCACTTACCAAAGGCGCTTCACTCCCCGGCAACGACGCCATAAGAGAGTCTTGATGACCCACAAGTATATGGGATCTACCGTAGTCCTTTCAACAAGTAAGAGTGTCGAACCCAACGAGGAGCAGAAGAAAATGACAAGCGGTTTTCAGCAAGGTATTCTCTGCAAGCGCTGAAATTATCGGTAACAGAAGTTGTATGATAAGATAATTTGTAACGGGTAACAAGTAACAAAGGTAAACAAGGTGCGGCAAGCTGGCCCAATCCTTTTTGTAGAAAAGGACAAGCCTGGACGAACTCTTATATAAAGCAAAGCGCTCCCGAGGACCATGGGAATTGTTCTCAAGTTAGTTTTCATCATACTCTTATGATTCGTGTTCGTTACTTTGATAGTTTGATATGTGGGTGGACCAGTGCTTGGGTGCTGCCCTTCCTTGGGCAAGCCTCCCACTTATGATTAACCCCTCTTGCAAGCATCCGCAGCTACGAAAGAAGAATTAAGATAAATCTAACCATAGCATGAAACATATGGATTCAAATCAGGCCCTTACGAAGCAACACATAAACTAGGGTTTAAGCTTCTGTCACTCTAGCAACCCATCATCTACTTATTATTTCCCAATGCCTTCCCCTAGGCCCAAATAATGGTGAAGTGTCATGTAGTCGATGTTCACATAACACCACTAGAGGAGAGACAACATACATCTCATCAAAATATCGAACGAATACCAAATTCACATGATTACTTATAACAAGACTTCTCCCACGTCCTCATGAACAAACATAACTAATTACAAAGCATATTCATGATCAAGATCAGAGGAGTATTAATTATCATTAAGGATCTGAAAATATAATCTTCCACCGGATAAACCAACTAGCATCAACTACAAGGAGTAATCAACACTACTAGCAACCCACAGGTACCAATATGAGGTTTTGAGACAAAGATCGGATACAAGAGATGAACTAGGTTTTGAGAGGAGATGGTGCTGGTGAAGATGTTGATGGAGATTGACCCCCTCTCGATGAGAGGATCATTGGTGATGACGATGGCTTCGATTTCCCCCTCCGGGTGGGATGTTTCCCCGGCAGAATAGCTCCGCCGGAGCCCTAGATTGGTTCTGCCCAAGTTCCGCCTCGAGACGGCGGCACTTCGTCCCGAAAGCTTCCTTCTTATTTTTTCCAGGTCGAAACACACCATATAGCAGAAGATGGGCGTCGGAGGCCTGCCAGGGGCCCCACAAAGATGAGGGGCGCACTCAGGGGGTAGGGCGCGCTCTCCACCCTTGTCTGCTGGCTGGTGGCCCCCTCTGGTGCTTTCTTCGTCCAATATTTTTTATATATTCCAAAAATATTCTCCGTGAAGTTTTAGGACTTTTGGAGTTGTGCAGAATAGGTCTCTAATATTTGCTCCTTTTCTAGTACATAATTCCAACTGCCGGCATTCTTCCTCTTCATGTAAACCTTATAAAATAAGAGAGAAAAGGCATAAGTATTGTGATATAATGTGTAATAATAGCCCATAATGCAATAAATATCAACATAAAAGCATGATGCAAAATGGACGTATCAAACTGCTGCAGCGTCATTGGACGAAACTGCCGCGGCTGCATGCTCCAATCAAGCGCTCCATGCGGATCGGCTAATCGATCATGCGAAGTCAGCGGCATGCATCAATCACGTGGACGCTGGATCCAATACTCACGCGGTGGCTGGTGGGCCACGAGTGCGTGTGACTCCGCATTTGGGCCATACTCTCAGGAGGATCGATCTGTTTCAAGGCTCATGTCGCCCTAGTACGCAATACCCATCGCTCAGCCGCACGTCCTCCCTGGTCGCGCCACTTTGCTCGTACGCCGCCATCCTGTGACAGCCATCCCTGCCGATAATGTCTGGCCGAAACAACAACGCTACCAAGGGATCCACGCCGGCCGGGACAGCAACGACGAACCCGATGATCTTAGCAGGTTTTGGGGCTGCCGCCGGTCCGCTTCGCTTTGGCGCACCACCGGCGTACATCGCACCATCCGTCCCACGGGCTGCAGCACCGCCGCCGACGCCGGCCGTCTTCGGGGCCACCAATCAACCACCGCCCGCAGCTCCTGCTCGCCGCAACAAATACAAGCGCAAGGGGGGACGCCGTGATGGTGCTACCGCCGGTGCTTCCGGTGCCGTCCCTCCGGCTGCGCGACCTCCGCCGTTGTTCCCGCCACCACCGGTTATCGGCGCCGCCCCTGCAACGCTGACTCATGAGGCTACCAACTTTGCTCCGGTGGTTGCGGCCTCGACGAACGCCGCTGGACAGGGCCCAAAAGGAAAGAAAACAGGCCTTTGGTGCTTCAAATGTCGTTCAGATGATCATCTCTCCAAGAACTGCATGGTGTTAGTATTACCATATTTGTGACAATTACAAGCACCCTATGCATCGTTGTCCTGTGCTCAAGCAACCAAGGCCCATTGCGTCGCTCGGTGGATGCGGTCTGGTAAACGCTATGTTCGTGCAACTACCTGACTCGCTCTTCAAGGAACATCTAGCACCACCAACACTGCCGACTGCTCTGGTCACGATCTCCGGTGGTTCTTTGTGCGCTGCTGAGGTGGATGTAGAGGTCGTTAAGAGCGCCTTGGTCCAGTCATCTTGGAATTGGGAAGCCGTGCCGCATGGAGATAATGCTTTCCTAGTTTGTTTCCCTTCCCTTGAGATTTTGAAACATGTGGCAGCTTTTTAGTATAATGTCAAATCACACGACGTGAAGGTTGCATTCAGTGAATGGATAGCTGAGGAGGTCACATCCGTTCTTCCTTTGCAGCTCTATGGGTTCACGTCACTGGCGTTCCACCACCTCTCCACCATTTCCTCGGTTTGTGGGCGGTTGGATCAGTTATAGGAGCCACACAAGATGTTGATTTGGTTTCTTTGCGCCGGCATGGTATTGTGCGAATTCAAGTGGCTGTACATTCTTTGAATATTTTCTCCAAACAAGATGGGTATGTTGATGCTTCGGTCTCCTCGGATGTCTATGTTAAACTTAATGGCTATTCGCTTCGGTTTGTTGTGCAGGAGGAGCACTACGTCCCGGATGTTGACTTTATCCCACGTATTTGGGAAAACCATGATGATGGCCATGAGGACGGCGCTAACCAGGATGAGGATATGCCTGACAGAGATGCTAGCAAAAGGTCTAAAAACGTCCAAGCTGTTGGTGAAAATACGACGTCGGATGCTCAAACTAGTTTGACTGTTCCCATGAAGTATGTACAGAGATCAGTACAGGCAGCGGATCTGGGCTATTCGGCCGGCCGACCAGACGTGAATGTGGCAGCAACGGGTTTGCCCGTGGCCGCCGCTGCTCACGTGAATGAAGTGGACCAAGCGCGGTCCACGGCTGCGTGTGCCATACATGCAGCCCGTGGAGGGCCGGCCTATGGCTCTCGGCTGCATGCGCCATGCACCACTCACAGAGACTGGCCTAGCCGACCATACAAGCATGGCGCTCAAGGAGACAGATGTTGCTGCCCCGATGCAGCATGCAGCTGCAGCGCATGCTCCTGCCAGGGATTCAACGCCGATAGAGCCGGTCGTGGGTCCTGTCGCGCCACCAGTCGTGTCACCAGCTCGTGCGGTTGTCGCCACGGTTCCACTAGGCTCAACACCTTGTTCATTCTCGCTGACCGCTGGGACTGTACGGACACCTTCGCCATCGTTAAAGTCTGCGCCAACGGCTACTCTGTCGACGCTGATGGGTACTATGTTTGGAGGCCTGACCACACCCCTTCGCCGTAGTAACTGTCATTCCCTTGCTGCTGATGGTTCCTCTGCGACTGACGAGCACTCCCTTGAGAAGGCGATGCGTCGTCAGGCCTTGAGGAATTTGGACCCCACGCCAGGTACCTCATCTGCTCAATCTTTTCTTTTCTTTCCAGATACTCGTATTACTAGTAGCTTAAAGAATGCTGGCGTATCTATGGGAAAGAATGATAATGGAATCAATCTGTCGGTTGGGGCACTTAAACACTTGGAGATTGACTGTTTAAAGGTTTCTCCGAAGTGTAATAACGCCCCACCAAACCCCGAAACAGAGGACAATGATGAAGCGGATGCCAAATATGATGGTGCGCTAATCTCCCACTTGGTTGGTGAGGTTACCGAGGTGGGTTTAGATGATGCAAGACCCGGGTCAATGTTTTGTGACTTCACAGTGTCTTCGCGGAAATCTAAATTGCACTCCTCTAAAAAGAAACAAAAACAACCCAAGAAGGCGAAAAGTTCCACACCAATTCAGGTTTTCACATGAGAGGCATGGTTTGGAATAGCAGAGGTCTCTCAGACTTGGCTAAACATAAACACGTCGGTCATTGTGTGCGAGAACATGAATTGGATTTTGTGGCAATTTCCGAGGCTGGTAAATGTGACTTCTGCCCGCACGTCCTCGATCACCTATCAGGTGGTTTCGACTACACATGGCATAGTCTACCAGCTCGTGGAAGGTCTGGAGGAATCCTTCTTGGGATACATACCACGGCCACGGACTTGTTGGCTTTTTCGACCGGTGATTTTTATATCAAATTTCACCTACGAAACAGAGCCGATAATTTTACATGGAGCCTGGTCGCAGTGTATGGGGCTGCCCAAGATGAGCATAAATCTGTTTTCCTCCATGAACTAGTGAACCTGGCTAAGGATAATCCGTATCCAATGCTTATTGGAGGGGATTTTAATATCCTTAGGTACCAGGAAGAACAAAAATGACCGCTTCGACACTCATTGGCCTTTCCTATTCAATGTTGCGATTGACAGTTTGGATCTTCGGGAGGCCTGTATGTCGGGGAGGCAGTTCACTTGGGCTAATAACCGTTTTGTCCCGACGTACGAGAAGCTTGATAGGGTACTCATGGATATCGAATGGGAGCTAAATTTTCCTATGGTAACCGTGCGAGCCCTAGAGCGAATCGAGGCATTATCGAATCATGCGCCAAACATTCTTGATTCTAATTCTACGAGCCATTCGGCCTGTCGCCCTTTCAAATTTGAATTGGCATGGCTGCATCGGGATGGTTTTGTAGACATAATCAAGAACGTTTGGGAGAGGCCCGCCGTTGGTCGTACACCGATTCAGAGATGGAATTATAAAATAAGGGCCATGAGGCAACACCTCTCTGGATGGGCGAACCACACCAACGAATTGTACAAAAAAGAAAAGTAGCGCCTTTGTGCCATCATTGATGACCTCGACAAAATCGTAGAGACATGCACCTTATCTCAACAAGAGATTGAATTGAAAAATCAATCTAATGAGAAGGTTGCCCATCTATTGCGCGAAGAGGAGATCAAATACTACCAGAGGTCCAAAGCTGACTTCATCCTAATGGGATACAGTAATACAAGATACTTCCAATTGGTTGCCAATGGTCGACATAGGAATAAATGTATTCATAGTCTCCAGCAGGATGCGGGGCTGATCAAAGGTCAGGAGGAGCTCAAAAAGTATATCACCAGCTACTACAAATCTCTATTCGGGGCGCCAGATGAAGGGAATGTCACCCTTGACGAGGCCCGAACAGATGATATTTCACAAGTCACGGCGGAAGAGAACGATATCCTCACGACACTTTTCTCGAAAGAGGAGGTGAGAGCGGCGGTGTTCCAAATGGAACACAACAAAGCTCCAGGCCCTGATGGTTTCCCCGTAGAATTCTATCAGAATTTCTGGGATATCATCAGAACTGACCTTTTGGAGTTGTTTAAGTGTCTTCATGCCGATCGACTTGACCTATTTAGGCTAAACTTTGGCGAGATTATTTTGTTGCCAAAAATTAAGGAGGCCGAACGGATCCAATAGTTCAGACCCATATGCCCCTTTAATGTTAGCTTCAAGATTTTTGCCAAAGTGGCTACAAATAGGTTAAATTTGATAGCTCACCATGTTGTCCGCCCATCTCAAATGGCCTTCATGAAAGGAAGGAATATACCAGATGGTGTAGTAATCCTTCATGAGACCGTACATGAGATGCACCGAAAAAACATGAGTGGAGTGGTATTCAAAATTGACTTTGGAAAAGCCTATGACAAGGTCAAGTGGTCTTTTCTCCAACAGGCCCTAAGGATGAAAGGTTTCTCTGATAAATGGCGCCAATGGATCCAAAATTTTGTAAGTGGAGGTTGTGTGGCCATCAAAGTCAATGATGATATAGGTCATTACTTTCAGACAAAAAAAGGACTACGACAGGGTGATTCCATGTCCCCAATGTTATTTAACATTGTTGTTGACATGTTGGCTATTCTGATTGAGCGCGCCAAGCAGGATGGACAGATTGCGAGAGTAGTGCCACATCTTGTGGATGGTGGCCTCTCTATTTTGCAATATGCCGATGACACAATTCTTTTTATGGAACATGACCTGGAAAAAGCTCGAAATCTGAAGCTCTTGCTCTCAGTGTTTGAACAAATGTCGGGCCTGGAAATTAACTTTCATAAAAGCGAGTTGTTCTGCTTTGGAGAAGCCGTTGAGGCGGCGACCGATTATGCTGATCTGTTTGGTTGCGCACTTGGACAATTCTCGATTAAATATCTGGGAATACCGGTTCATTATCGACGTCTCACCATTGCAGAGTGGAAGCATGTGGAGGAGCGTCTAGAGAAACGGTTGAGCAGTTGGAAAGGAAAACTGCTCTCAATTGGAGGTCGGCTGGTTTTGATTAACTCCGTCCTCACAAACATGGTTTCTCTATATGCTTTCTTTCTTCCAACTCCCAAAAGGGGTCCTACAAAGACTAAACTACTTTAGATCCAATTTTTTTTGGCAAGGAGATGGTGAAAAGAAAAAATACAGGCTGAGCAAATGGAGCGTGGTTTGTAGGCCTAAAGACCAAGGTGGCCTTAGAATTCATGACCCGTAGGTCAAGAATGAGGCCCTTCTCAGTAAATGGTTATTTAAACTTCTTACTGAGGATGGTGTTTGGCAAACCATGTTGCGCAACAAGTATCTAGGCCAAAAGGCGGTTTCTCAGGCATATTGGAAACCTGGTGACTCGCATTTTTGGGCTGGCCTAATGGCGACAAAGAAACATCTCTTTCGATTTGGGTCTTTCGCGATAAAGGATGGGTCGGAGATTCGTTTCTGGGAAGACATCTGACTAGGCAATGCCAGTCTCAGAGAATAATATCCAGCCTTATATAACATTGCTCGTGAAAAGAATAATACTATTGCGCATGTGCTCAGTTCTTCCCCGCCGAATATTTCGTTCAGGCGGGATTTGATTGGCCCCCGACTTGTGTCATGGCATGATCTTTTATCCCGCCTGGATTCGATTAACCTGACGCAAGGCCAGAATGTGTTTCGCTGGAACCTTACTACATCAGGGTCTTTCACAGTAAACTTTATATACCGTGCACTCACGCACTCTGAGGTACCAGTGTGTAATAATAAGAAAATTTGGAAGTCTAAGATTCCACTAAAAGTGAAAATCTTCATGTGGTATCTTCATAGAAGGAGTTGTGCTAACCAAAGACAACCTCGCACGGTGCAACTGGCTAGGGATAAGAAGTGTTCTTTTTGTACTCATGATGAGATAATCGAACACCTCTTTTTCCAATGCAATTTTGCCCGTTCTACGTGGTCAATCATTCAAATAGCGTCAAATTTGTATCCGCCCACAAGTGTTGCCAATATTTTTGGTCATTGGTTGGACGGTATTACAAATAGGTTCAAAACGCTAATCAGGGTGGGAGCGTATGCCTTAATTTGGTCGCTTTGGATATGTAGAAATAATTTGGTTTTTAATGACAAAAATGCTTCTCCTCTGCAGGTTATTTTCCGGTGTATGCAGTCGCTACGTAGCTTGGTCTATGCTACAATGGCTGGAGTACCAACCGTTGTTCATGGCGGTGTGCGCGCGATTGGAGCAGGTGGCTACGGAGGTTTTTTTTCCCAACATGGGTGGCAGCATAACCTACAAATCGATCCGTCACCCCTTTCGACAGACATAGGCATAGCGTCGGTCTATAGGACTCTACTTGTTGCCGATTTGTCGGTTTTTATTTTATGAATTTTTGTCAGACTTCTGGATTTGGCTGTGTGTACCCTAGTTATGCAGAGGTCGGATGTTACTCATAAGGTTTTGTATCCGCTTGATGCTATATATTTTAATAACATAATAAAGTCGCCCTTTATCGAAAAAATTTCCATGTGCTTTAATGGAGAGTAAAAGAGAAAACAAAATCATATATAAGAGCACCTAAATCAGCAGATAGCCCCCGCTTTCGATAAGGGAAACACTCCCTATCTATAGTCTGATAGATTTCCTGCGCCAGACCAGTCCAATACCGTCAATTCAATTGAAATCTGACGGCTCACAAATTGTGCTTCTTATGTAAAAAAAAAAACATTCCGCGTTGAACTAACTACCCGTAGCCCCTAATCTCTCCCCTAATTTCTCCCCGTTCGAACCGCAACACACCGGCCTGATCTCCTCCACGTCGCCCAGATCCCTTCTCCCCCCGCCTCGCACACAGCTCCGTCCCGCTCTCCTCGCCGTCGAGCACCACGGCCGCTCCACCTTTAAGCTCCGCCCTGCCTCTCCAAACCTCAGGGTCTTCTCCACTGATCGAGCCCCCATCCTCATCTACGATTCATGCTTTTTTCATGTCAAATCGGGTGTGCCAGCGGCTGAATCGGCTACCAAAGTAGCACCGCCCGGCCGGAGAAGCTGCAATAGATTGCAAAATACGGCCGCCACCACCCCAATTACAAGCGCCCCATATTGAAATCGACGTATTGCAGCGCATCTACCACCGCAGATTTGATTATCCAACAGCCGAGTACTTATTGGTTTGTATCTTCATTGACTGCCTAGTATCGTTCTGGTGATGTGTTAGGTCATTTGTCAACAAACTTTTTGTAGGTAGAGATTTGTAGATAATTTGATAACCCATAGCTTCCAAATGTTGAGAAAATATTCGTTTGTCTCAATATTCAGTGCTTCGAATGATGGTGAGAAATGTTGAGAAAATATTGTTTCATCATTTCCTGTATAAAGAGCTTCCAAATATATGCATACGCAGTTGGTGGCAAAAATTTTGCTTTCGTTTTTCAGGATTCCATGCTTCCACTCAACACGAATAATGCACCATATGTATTATTTTCCAGCTTCATACCTCTAGAAAAATGGAAGCATGACTGTACCAAATATATGCATCGAGGGTTGTTTGTTCGATTATTGTTAAAATGCTTGTTTGTTACTATGCTTCCGTGCAAAATATTCCCAGCCAATTACTATTAGATGGGAGCTTCCAAATATATACATCTGCAGTTGCCGGCAAATTTTTTGGTTTCATTTTCCAAAATTAGATGCTTCCATCCAACACTAATAATGCACCATTTGCATTATTTGCCAGCTTAATACTTCTAGAACAACGGAAGCATGTCTGAACCAAATATATGCATCAAGGGTTGTTTGTAAGAGTTACTGTTAAAAGGCTTGCTTCCGTGCAAACCGTCTCTTATATAGAGGTACTACGGCACTACGACCATGCTTCTCAAATTTGTTCTATACATCCTATCATTTATGTTGTGGTTGATCAAACCGTCTGTTATTTTCTTATGTGTCTTCCAATATACATACAACTGTTTTGCACCACATGATAATTCGCTTCCATGTTTTTTTGCTTCCATAGTCAACCAAATTCTGAAAACATTTTGGAATGTAGGTGATAGAACCATCTGTAAGTTATGCTCTCGGCACTGCCCTTGATGACGAAGTAGTCGTAGCCTCAAGCTGTGCGTGCGACATTTATGCTGGTGTGGAAGACATAAGGGAGCCCGTGGCCATGACATGCCTAGCGAGGAGATCAAGGGTGGATAAGATTAGAGGCCGGTGATGATATTGTCTGTGCTAGCATCTGTCTCGAGTGGAAGCATTTTTTTATTTCTTGGATGCAAATTCAATTTTCTTCGAAGCAGATTCTAATATCTCTAGTAGCAATGTCAGATTGATGGAAAGAAATATATTTTTTATGTTGAGAGCAATTCCTTGAAACAATTGTTGGTCATTGTATTGTCTATGCGTAGCAAACAAAATGCACTGATATGTTATACGTAATTTTTCACTAGATCGAAGCAATCATCCGCTGGCATGAAACAATTTCTCAGCGAGTATGTAACTTAGTTACTTTCTTTTCCCTGCTTTATACAACTTGTCTCATGCTTCCATGGACTCTTGCTTCAAATACATTTTGTTTCTCTACATCATACAACTTGCTTTCATGTTTCAATGGACGCATTCTTCGAATTTGATCACCTGGTCTGTTCTCGTCAACCAATTCAGTGTGTCAGTTCACGATGCATCTCGCCTGCGGCGGCTGCTGGCTTGTTCAATATATAAAGCATGTAAGGAAGCACACATATAGTGGAGTGAAGCAAATATTATTGTGAATGTGTAGTGTATGATATGAAACATGTTAATTCAGGTCGATGTGGAAGAAATTTTTTGGAGACCGGAATCAAGCAAACATTTAGGTCACTGGAAACAAAATATTATGATGAAGCACTATGATTTTGGCGACCAGAAGGAAGCAAATATTTACATCATTGGAAACATGTTATACGAACAGATGAACCATGCTAATTTTCAGTCGACTGGAAGCAAAAAAAAAAAGTCCACATAAGCATAGTTCTGGTTTTTTTTGGAGTAAAAATAACTTCTATTTGCGCTGGAAGCAAATTTTGGTAACATTGGATACAAAGTTTGCTTCATAAGGAAACAAATTGCATAGTGCCGAAGCTTATTTAGCCAGATTAATTATTTTCCGTTAAAATCCAGAATTACTCCCTCCGTTCGGAATTACTCGTCCACAAAATGAATGTATCTAGATGTATTTTAGTTGTAGATACATCCATTTTTATGACAAGTAATTCCGAGCGAAGGGAGTACTTTCCTAAGATTTGTTTTGCTTCCTAAAATCATGGATTAGTTCCCTGGAATCACGTGACCTGTGCACACGTATTAGTTTCCAGCAATTACGAAAGGCTGTGCATCGTTATTATTTTCCTCAAATCACGCATGGAAATTGCTTTGCTGATGCACGTCCTACCATCTAATCGAACGCGGGTAGCTTCCAATCTAACGGTGATGGAGTAGTCTGATAGATGATAGATTGCTAGGATGAGTAGTCTGATCCTAGTGGTTCCCTTTCGATAAAGCCCTGCGACGGCACGACCCTCCGAGGGCGTCGACCGCTACTCCTCTCTCTCCGATGGCGTCCCTCGCCGCCTTCCACCCTAACCTCCCCCACGCCCACGGCCACCCCTCCCATCCCAACCCCACCAGCGGCCTCCTCCGTCTCCTGCCTTCATGCCGCCGCCATCGTGCCCCTCGCCGGCGGGGCCTAGGCCTCGCCGTCTCCGCCTGCGCCTCCTCCGCCGCGTCACCGTCTGCCGCCGGGCGAGGCGATCGCTCCGAAGCAGCCTCTTCGCTCGAGCGTTGCCTCGCGGCGTCCGCCCTCAGCGCCGCGGCACCCGCGGCTGCGCCTCCCCGCGTACCGCCGGCGATGAAGGGCGGGAAGCAGTACGGCGCGTTCGGCGCCGTCACGCTCGAGAAGGCCAAGCTTGACCTATCCCAACGCAAGAAGAAAATCATGCCCGAGGTAGCCAATCCTGTTATTTCCAGTCGATTAAAACTGCAAAAACAAGTGAATTTATGAGTTAGGTTTAGGGAATTTCTGAGAGATATGTTGTCCTTGCCCCCTCGTTATTGAGTAACATTCGCTGATATATATGAATCAAGTAGGAACCCGCTCTGAAAGCAGATGGCTGTACAAGTGGACGGGGATACCGAAATAATGGATAAAGCCTGTTGGTGCGGAGAACCTTGTGTTTTTGTGTTGAGTAGTGTTATATATATTATTTGTGATGATTAGCAAGTATAAGTACTACTCCTTTTCCATCCTTTTGACTTAGGATTGGGCTGTACAATTCCTCCACCACCTGCGCCAGCACATTAACGAAATATCAAAATCAGGAGAACACAATAAGTTTGTACTGTTTGGGATTGAAACAACAAGACATAGATGCATGATGTTTAATGTACTCCCTCCGTCCGGAAATACTTGTCATCAAAATGAATAAAAGGGGATGTATCTAGATGTATTTTAGTTTTAGATACATCCTTTTTTGTCCATTTTGATGACAAGTATTTTCGGACGGAGGGAGTACACGCCAATGGTTCAAACATCAATACTTAGGTATCCAATGTTTATTTATCATGAACTATGACTTATACACAATTTTTAGTTGGTGTATTGAAATACAGATTAATTAAACATATGAGGCTAGTTTACTACAAAGTTCTCATTGCTGTTACCATCCATCATGTGCTTCTTCGCACATTGCAGCTGGCGACAGGTGGTGGTGGTGGAGATATTGGGAAGAGAATTGGCCATGGTGGTGGTGATGGCGGGGATGATGACGGAGATGATGACGATTACTTTGATGATTCTGATGATGGAGAGGAAGAAGATGGTGGACTTTTCAGGAGACGAATTGTTATACAGGAGGTGAAATTTCTGATATTTTCTTCAGAGAAGAAGCATCTGAATCCTGACAAAGATTGGGCTTGTGTGTTGATTACTGCTTGTTCTATTGCAGCTTTTTAATAGAGAGTTTATAGATGCTGTAATGCAAGAGTGGTGCAAAACAATGATTAGTTTACCTGCTGGTCTCCGTCAGGCTTATGAGATGGTAGATGTTTGTCTTGCTCATTCTCATTGCATACTTTGGAGTGGTTTGAACAGTAGACTAAATGTGATAGATCAATCTAGGGTTTGGTAAGTTCTGCTCAGATGGTGCGATTCTTGTCAGTGTTTTCAAGACCTACACACACTAGGTCTTTTTCACGAGCTCTACCTGGATGGCTATCCCGAGGTCTTGTTGGAAGGTAACACCCAAATCATGTGCACACTTCCTTCAGGCATTCTCTATATATTGATATTGATATATGCAGTTTGGATGCTAGGCATGTGTTCCTAATGTTGCAGCTTTGTGCCCTTGGTACAGCTTGTGTTTACATTTCTCCGTACTTATGTTATTTCTCCATTCTATCGCTATGAAAAATTAAAGGGCAGCGCTAGGCACCGGTCGACCGGCCAGAGGCCTCGGTTGGTGACCCTGCGCGCCGTATGATTGGCCCAGGCGCAGCCGTTGAATCTGTGCGTCCTCATGCCGTTGGGTCCTGCGCCCCGTACGATTGGCCCAGACGCAGCCGTTGGATCTGCACATCCTCATCCCGTTGGGTCAACCCACGCGAGGAACAAAAGATCCCCTGCCTGTGCAAGGAAAAAGACTTCGTGCACGTGCGCTCCCGGTGAGGCGAGACAGCACCGCCACACGTCACGCTCGCCGCAGCATCCCCGCATCCGTTGGTGTCGTCGTCCCCGGTGAGGCGAGGCAGAACCGCCCTGCCGTGCCGTCGACTCGCAGCTTTCCCCGTCGCCGCCGGTCGCCATCGTAGCAAAACAGCTTGTCGGTTGCCCATTGTAGCATCACGGCTGGCCGGTTGTAGCGTTGTCGTCTTCCGCTCGCAGCTCGTCGCGTCGCAGGTTCCAGCATCGTCGGCAACGGGTTGTAGCATCCCGCGCTCACAATTGCCGCTTTCCCAAGCGACGGTTCCCAGCTCGCAGCGGTCGAGGTTGCAACATCTCGCGGTCACGAGTTCCCCAGCTCATCTCGATCACCATTTCGCTTTGCACCAGTTGAAGCTTTTTCCGTCACTGGTTGTAGCTTTTTGCGGTTGCGCACTGGCCGGCCAGCCCTTTCTCTCGCTGGTTGTAGCTTTTTAGGCCGTCGGTCGTCCCGTCCCGTCCCCCCCCCCCCCCCCCCCCCCCCCGGTCTCTGGTTCCAGCAAAAAAACAGCACTGCTCATAGCATTTGGTGCTGCTGGTTGCAGCCCTCGCTTTCTCTGGTTTCAGCAAAAAAAGGCTGCAGCTCGTTGCCGCTCCGCCTCGTGCCGGTTGCAGCACGTCAGTGCCATGCAGCTTAGCCGGGCCTCGGCCGCACTCCGATGCACGCCGGGGAGCTTGAGAATTGACGGAGGGAGAATAACGCAACGCCGGGGCGCGGGGGGAGGTGCTCGCCGCAGCGGTTGATGCGAGACGAGAGAGAGAGCAGAAAGAAATTGAGCGAGGGAGAACAGCGGAAGGGAGAGGATAAGGTTTGATAGTAATGGGCGAGGTGGAGAAGGCGATAAGATAAGGGAAAGGATGGGCATGGTGCGTGGGCACCGCGTGGACGCCCGTCCGTGAGAGGTCCATGAGAGGCGACCGGCGCGAGGCTGCGCTGGTCGTCCGGCTTAGAACGTTTCCCAAAATTAAATCCTAGTGCAGTAACACAAGTAATAAATAAGAAAAACAGAAGAACATGTCAAGCTGAACACATTGAAGCGATAGCTAGTACAGTGGCTGTGAAGGTAGAGCTGTAGGCAGATATTTTCATAATTCATGCTGTCCGGATACTGATTGTTCATCTGTAGATGTGGATTCACACTTGGCAGTTCATGCTTTATGTCAATCCTTGCTCATCTTTCGGTTGCTGGTTATTTCTGAAATCATATTTGTTTGTCTCCATTGGAATGCCAGATCTACTTACTAATTAATATGCATCCTTCCAAGTTGTCTAATGACTGCTTACATATGATGGGTGACTTGGTTTCGAACCTTGAATATTCATTACCACATCAGTGCTACCATCGCCAGTTTTAGTTATTATGTTTTCTTTGTAATGCAGAACACTTGCAGATCCTTCATTCCCACATAAGATGGCTTTCGAGTTCTTGGCTACTTTTGCCTCATCTGTTTGGTGGGAGATGAATATTCGTAAGGAGAGGTATGTTGTACCTTATCTGATGTTTAATAGGTCAATACTTACTACTTCATCTAAACCATGTTACACCTTCAAGTAATCAGGTTTGAGCAAGAATGGGATTTGGCCGTTGTCAATGCTTTGACTGCATCGTGTTGCAACCTTGTGGTTCTGGGGCTTCTGGCACCATGCCGTTCATATGGGAGTACATCCCGATTTGACTTCCAAAATGCCATTGAGAAACTTCCTAACAACATATTTGAGAAGAGTTATCCTTTGAGAGAGTTTGATCTGCAGAAACGAATTAGTGCATTCCTTTACAAGGCTGCTGAGCTTAGCCTGGTCGGGGTAGTTGCTGGATCTATTCAGGGTGGTATGTCGAAAGCCCTATCCGCAAGGAAGGATGGCAGGTTGGCTTGGTCATTAACCGTTTCTTTGTCCATTAAAGCTTTCTTCTGGTGGTTCTCTAATCCATTCATGGAAAACTTCTGTCAATCCCTTGGTAGGTTATCGGTGACCCTTCCTAATGTCAGCGCCAATGCCCTTGGTTATGGAGCTTTTCTAGGATTATATGCAAACTTGCGATATCAATTATTGTGTGGACTAGATCAATATATGATCAAGCGCTTTGATGTTCTTGGCATGGCAATCTTCATTGGTACAACACTAAGGTAAATCTACACTAACCTATTGTCTTAGTGCATTAGTTTTACATGGAATATCTCACAGGCGAATGACTTCCTGTTGTTAGTATGTATAATAGCAATGCCAGTTATACTCTCTCTGTTTCACTATAGCATGCATGCTAGGGAGTACAAAATTGTACCACGTGATGGAATTGGACGTTACTTCAATTTTGTGCTTACTGGATATGTACACTGCACATATATTATTGAACAGAGTTGTTAGCTGACTGCCCAGGTTAATCTATTGACAATACATGCCATACTAGTATATTACTCTTCTCATAATTGTCATGTTGTCGAGACATGGTGAGAGTATGAGCTAAATCCCGTGTTTTTTTTTCCTTTCCCTCTCTCTAGATTGACGCTTGGCTTCCATTGTTTCATCTCACTGTTGGTGCTGGATACTAGTTTAGTTGTTGACATTGATAAGCTATATTTGCAGTCTGCCGCCCCTTATCTATGTTTGCTTGATGAGTCAATGATAAACAAAGATCTTATTGATATTCTTGTAACATTCTTACCTTGGAATGTGAAAGTAGAGAGAAATCAAGCATTTGGCACTGGATGTAAACTAGTCAAACATATAGATCAATCAGCTTATGTCTAAATACCCGTTTTCCTAGCTTGACTAAGCTGCCCCTAGACGTTTTATATGGTTGTGAAGGGGAAGAAAGGGCAGCGCTGTGCCCTAGGAGGGAAGATGCGAACAGGAAAACTGAGCTGTGTGGAGGTTTGAAATCCTGTGAGATCATGGTGGTGCTGAGCTCCGGGAGGTCTCAGTGGCAAGTTGGGAGCGTGAAGTCCCTCTGATTCGGCCTATTGACAACATAGCCCAATAAGGCCCACTCAGAAACCCTAGTACCATCTCTGCGCCCCCCTCTCTCTCTCTATGGGTCACTCTTTCCTTCGTCCTCTGTTTCATGCAGCAACGGCGGCGACGCATGCTGCTCCTTCCCTTCCCCGCATCCCTCTCCTCTCCTCTCCTGCTGCCCCTGCCAGAGGGCCTCACTGAACGCATGCACCATTGCCAATGGCCAAAGCGGGGTCGTTGGCCTCTGCCCAGCGCCTAAGTAAGCGCCTTTATGCAGCCTAATTTTTCCATACACGGTCAATATGTCATTTGTAGATAAGATAAAAACCATACAATTTTTATTGTCAATGCATTACATAACATGGGTTTCCCGGGGTTTTAATGCAAAGCCAGTGGCTGTTTCCTGCCATTAACATTCGAGAAAAGGAAAGCACTGGCCTGTTTGTTTATTTGAACTGGTATGTTACTGTTTTTTGAGCAGGTACCTGGAAAACTCTCTACCTATAATGATCAGTTACCTATAATGATCAGTTACCACATTCCAAAAAAGTATCTAATCCATAAATATGAATTCATTCATCCTTAGCTTGCTTTGCTATCCAGTAACTTCTGGATTTGACCTTGCTATCCTTGATCTAGTGTGCCTAATTGTCTAGGTTTTGGGTTCATTTCAGTTTAGTTTCATGCACCAACCAGTAGAACCAACAATCTGAACTGACTAACCAACTGGTTCATGAAACTTAATATGGTATCAGAGCCAAGAAGTCATGGGTTCAAGTCTCGGCGTTGGCCATCTAAATAAGAAAGTTGTTTTCCCCTCCTTCTGTCCACGGTTAGGCCCATCTTCTCCCATCAATTGGGACTATTTTTTTCTTTTGAGGCAGAAAGCAAAAGCTTAAATTACTGCGAGGGCACATCGCCCCTTACAACTTCAGCAACTTGTGCTGGAACATCGTACTCCCAAAACAATGCATTATCACCATTCTAACAAAGGCCTATTTTAGCTAAACAGTGGGCCGACATATTCGCTTTTCGGCAGCATTTCTTAATTTCACAAACGGAGAACCACGTCCTCATTTGCATCTTCAGGTCATCCAGCACCACAGCGTGTTTAGAGAAATCCATTGCCGGGTTACTCAGGGCGTTGGCCAGCTGCTGGGAGTCCGTCTCCATCTCCACACGAATAGGTCCCAGTTCAGACGCCAAATCAAAAGCATGTGTCATTGCCCAAAGCTCTGCCGCGTATGCGCTGGAGGCGCCAACAGTACGCCCAGCCTTGCAGGCCACCACAGTACCTGCATGATCCCTAACAATAACCCCCATGCAGTGTTGTCGGTTTCCGGATAGAAAGGAGCATCAATATTAAATTTCAGAGTGTCCAGCCGGGGCATTTGCCACTTCGAATCCTCCCTATTCCTTTGCACTTTTTTCTTTGGCCATAGTTCCAGGCACTCGGCTGTATCAATTCTGGCATCATGAGCAATCGCCTGCCCGAGCCTTTCCTTCTCCCCATTCCTCTTTTTATTTCTGTTATTATTCCACCAGTGCCACATAAAATGAAAAACTTCCATTCTTTTTTGTTCACGCAACCCCCAAATGATGCCAGAGCCTCACCGGCAGAGGCAGTGGCCTCAAGTCGCCCTCTAATGCATTCTAGCTCAAGAGCCCACCCCACCACACTTCACCTTTTTGCATTTTATAAACAGGTGTGCGCTGTCCTCTTGCACAGACCCACACATGGGGCATCTCAAATCATCAAGGACCATGCCTTTTCTACTCAGGTTTGCACGGACGGCAAGGGAATCATGGGCGAGTTGCCACACAAACATCTTGATCTTGCTGGAACAAGCCATTCTCCATATTCTCTTCCAGAAACTCTCATCTCCAGCGATCAGTCCGCCAATACCACTGGAGCTGGAGGTTCCCCTGTCCTTGCCATTCAGCCCTGACAGTTGCGCATGCAGCTTGTATGCCATCTTAATTGAATGCAGGCCCTTTGAATCATAATGCCACGCCATGAAATCATCCATGCCATCACACAAAGGAATGTTTAGGATCAAATGAGCATCAATAGGCATGAAGGTGTCCCTCACCAATTGCATGTCCCACTTCCCATCAATCGGACTAATTAGCTCATCCACGGTCTCCAAGAGATTCCCGTTTCCTGGTGTAGTGACACCCCTTGACCAGGCCCTGTGGATCCAAGGATCTCGCCAAATATTCACACTTGAGCCCCACTTCGTGAGATAGAAACATGACATAGCAAAGGAGGGGATCGCTTGCGCTACTGCCTTCACTAGTACCTCTTTGCCTGCCTTAGTGATTAAATTTTCTATCCATCCCTGAATTTTCTCCCAGATCTTATCCTTAATATAGGCAAAAGTGTTCCTTACGGATCGCAGCCCCAGGTAGCGACCATTCCTAGCCATGTTCGTTGTACCCAATGGCTCCATGACTGCCTTCCTCCTCTTCTCGTCCACATTAGGGTTGAACCCGATCGCACTCTTCTTGATGTTTATGCACTGTCCCGAGCAGTTTTGGTACAACTCCAGGATCCTTTTTAACGCTTCAGCTTCTTGTTGTTTTGCCTTAATGAGCAGCAGAGAATCGTCCGCGAAGAACAAGTGTGACACATTGGGTGCAGCAGGGCACACTCTAATACCACTAAGGGCACCTCTCTCTTCTCCATCCCGCAGCAGCGCCGACAAGCCTTCTGCATAGATCACAAATAGGTATGCTGAGAGCGGGTCCCCCTGCCTCGGGCCTCTCGATGGCATGAATTGCTCCGTTTGGGATCCATTCAGCTTGATCTTGTACTTACAGTGGTCACACACCTCATGATCACCTCCACCCATTGCTGACAGAACCAAGCTTGGTCATCATGGCACGCAAGAAACTCCACTCCATGTGGTCGTACGCTTTACTCATGTCAGCTTTCACCGTCACGTAGCCCTCCTTCCCACCCTTTTTGTTTAGAAATGTGTCAACTCGTACGCCACAAGAACATTGTCAGTTATCATCCTTCCACTCGCAAAAGCGCACAGGCTCTCGGATATGATATCTGGCAGGACAAGCTTCAGGCGGTTTGCCAAGACTTTTGACACCAGCTTGTATAACATGTTACAAAGGCTAATGGGTCTCAAGTCCTTTATACGAGATGGGTTCTTCACCTTCGGTATAAGTACCACAAAAGTATCATTCCACCCCTTCGGTATCGGACCCCCGTTGAGCACGCGTACAACCTCTTTCACCACTGATTCACCCATGAAATGCTTTTTGTACATCAAAGACGGCATGCCATCTGGCCCCGACGCCTTCAAGTCCCCTATGTTGTGAAGGGCAACTTTAACCTCAGCCTCTGTGAACTCCCTACACAAACAATCATTCATTTGGCGGGTGACCTTCAGCATCACTTTATCAAGTAGCTCATTAGTACGAGTTGGGTTCCCTCAGATGAGATGAATAATTCCTGAAAAAAAGAGCACATAATTAGTTAGGTCGCCCCCCCCCCCCCCTCCACTACCACTCCGTCATCTCTCCACAACGCCGAAATTCTATTTTGCTTCTTCCTGTTTGAGGCATATGCATGGAGAAATTTAGTGTTCTTATCTCCGTCTCTCATCCACCATACATGTGCACGTTGTCTCCATTTGATATGAACCATTTCCTCTAGCTTCTCCACCTCGCACCTTAATCTTGTCTCCTGCCTTACCTTCCTCTCCGACACGTCCTCCCTCATACATGCCTCCAGGTCTTTGCCCTTCTAAGCCTACCTTCTAGCTCACACATCTCTCGGCTCCACTTTTGCATACGTCCAGCCACAACTCAGTGCATCAGACACCTTTTCTCCCATGTTTCCACCACCCCCTCTCCCATGCCTCCTTGATTACCTCCTCACATCCATCCTCTCGGAACCACCGCGCCTCAAAGCGGAAAGAGTTGTCCTTTTCTTGCCAGCGATTTTCTTCCCCACTCGTACATACGATGACGGGCCTGTGATCGGAGTGCCGCGGCTCGCCATTAATCACCATGAAACCATGGAACATACCGCATCACTTCGAGTTAGCCGTTGCTCTGTCTAATCTTTCACAGATATAGTTGCTCACATCATAATTATGATGTCTAATCTTTCACAGATATAGTTGCTCACATCATAATTATGATTTCTCCAAGTAAAGGTGTCTCCATTGTAGCCCAAGTCGTCTAGCTCACAACATTCCAACGCTGATCTGAAATTGTTCATATATTGCTGCGAACGAGGCACACCACTAATTTTCTCAACATTAGACAACACCTCATTGAAATCGCCAACACACAACCACGACTGCCCCTCTTGCTGCTGTTGCTTTAGAGTGCGCAGAACCTTCCAGGTCTCCCTCTTCCTCTCCATTTTAGACTCCCTGTACACCCTTGTTAACCTCCAAACCACCCCCTGTTCATCCGTAACGTCCACATCTACATGCCGCCCCCCCATCGACCGGAGCGAGACTTGCAACCCTCTCTTCCAAAACAATGCCACCCCCCTACTGCTGTCCAGATTCTTCACAACCATGCTAGCGAGCCCTACCTTCCACCGAAATCTCTCCAACTCCTCCTCATATAGTTTAGTCTCCGCCAAGAATAAGATGTCGGGCTCCTCCCATCTCCCCACATCAAGGAGACCTCAAACTGCCGGGCCGTTCCCGAGCCCCTGGCAGTTCCAGCTTACAATCCTCATTGATCCTAGCGGGGCTGCTCCTGCAGCTCGGCCGATAAGTCTGTGTTGATTGTGCTCTTCTCCTCGTTCGCCTCCTTGGTCCTTCCCTTTTTGTTTGCTGGTTTCCCACCTTCCTCATCAAGCTTACTCCTCTTCTTACCAATAACTTCCTCCCTTCCCCCCTTGCTTTTTGATCCCCCCTTCTCCCTAGTCACCCTCTTATACCTCCTACCCTCCCTCCACCTTCGTGCCCTCTCTTCCATCTTTGCCCGCCTTATTATCTGCTCGCTTCTTTTCCCTTTCCCTCTCCACGGACACACTCCCATCCCCTTTCATTTTGTTCGCCTCCTCCTCTCCTACCCCCTGATCTCCCTTTTCTTCCTGCCTCCCTAGGCTATCATCCAGAATGGCCTTCCCCCTCCCTCCACCTTCTTTTCCTCCCGCATCTTATCTTCCTGAAACTCTAGTTTCTTTCTTGCTTGATCAGAAGATCTTTTACCGCCCTCCAACTCCTTGATTGGATTGGTTACCTCCTCCCCACCCTCTCTCCCAGGTCCCTTCTCCTCATTTGAGGCCTTCTCCTCATTTGACTGTGAGCACTTCCTCCAAGATTGGCTATCACTTCCTGACCCACCGCTGACCTGTCCAAAACCATAGCTCCTGTTCCCACTATTACTTCTGCCACTTGGCTGCCATACCCGATCCTCCTCATATGTCCTCCTTTTCCCCATATCCGCCTTTAGCCACCTGTCGTACTGCGATCTCTCCCCTTTCTTTAGCTTGATTGCACATTCTTTTTCTCCGTGGCCCAAAATACCGCATGCATAGCAAAAGTTCAGTAGGTACTCGTACTAAAACGGGCACCAAGACTCCTCATCCTCCTCCTCCTCACATAGCACCATGGCCTGCTTGCCCCTCCCTTCCTCATCATTATAAAGAGTAAATCCTCTCATCAACGGTTTAGCAATAGGAATCCGGAGTTTTAATCCGGAGGTACTTTTCCCACCGCTTGCCCATTTAGACCCATACCCATCTCTACAAACTGGCCTAACATCTCTCCAATCTGCTCGCCGGACTCATTCATCATCCCTGGTGGAAGCCGGTAAACCCTCACCCAAATCGGCACATCCTTAAATTCATACTTTCTCAATCCTCCTGCTCGGGACGTACTCCTCCATGACATCCATGGCCCATCCTCTAATGCCTTCCCCTTTCCCGACTCTTGTTTGAAAGTGAACAAAAAGATGTCGGCCAATTCCTTACAGTCGATCCCTTTGATCGGGCACCATGCTTTACCCAGCACGAGTGCGACTGCTTCGGGGTGCGCAGGCTTCTCAGATAGGATTTTCTCCACTGCCTGCGGCTCGGCCCCCTTCCCTTTCTCCTTCGCTGACACCCGCAGCTTGACACCCTTACTATCTACCTCGGACAGCCTCATGTTCTTCATCAACCCTGCTACTCTCACCATGGATCCTCTCCAATCCAGCCACTCAGACCAGCTCACAAGCAAAGGGAACAAGGAACTGTAGTTGGTGATTTACGACCACGTGCCCCAGGCTCACAAGGGAAGATTTGGGGATGTTGGGAATGGGGCCCCGTCTGACGGACGGGGTTTGCGTCGGACTGAGGACGAGGGAGAGGAGCGAATGGCTGGCGGCGAGCCGGCGGCCAGATCCAAACGGGACGAAGGCAGACGCGGAGGGGGACACGGTCTCGTACGGAATCGCCAGACCACAACGCAAACCGTCACCCAGTTGGGACTGACCTAGTACCTCCACTATCAATTGGGACTATTGGTTCTAGTGGGTGGTGCATGAAACTTAATAATTTCAATGGTCCCTCAAACATCTAGACATCGTTAAGCATGGAACAATCCTGTTAGAAGAAGTCAGCTTTACAGAGTTTCCTGGTAGCCATCATCTGAGATTTCTTAAAAACTCAAATTTGAAACTTGTTTGACAGAAATAAAAATAAAATAAAGTGCATGCGTTGCTAAACTCAAACCCAGAACCTCAACCTTCCAATTCTTCTAGGTTACAACCTCCCGATTAAGCGTTACTGCTATAATTTAGGAGCACCTATGCGTCAGACAACTGTTTTTTTCCTTTTCAGTTTCAGTTGATTTCCCCTCTCTCCCTCAACCTTGAAATCCAATGGCTGCTGCTCTTCTTCTTCCTCCAGAAGCGTCACTGTTCTTCTTCCTTACGCTTCCTCCCTTGGGCGATGTCCTGACTTGTCCTCACCAGCGACGCTGTGGCCTGTCCCGGCTCACCCTCGCCGGTGACGCCACACAGCATCCCCGGCTCAAGCCCGCCTCTGTCTAATCCGAGCAGCATCAGTACAAAGAAGCCCCCAACCTGCACCAGTCAACCCTCTTCCTGCTCTACCGCAGCAACGCCACAGCAAGCCGCGTCGTCCCTGCTTCCGCTGAGGTCCTGGCTTTGCCTTGCTGGCGACATCGCGTATGGCCATGTTGTCCTTTCTAGCTAAGTCGACTGATCTGAGTTGCATTTTCAGGCAACTGATAAATAGCAAAACTGCTATAATTTAGGTCGTGCAATCTTATCTTGCAATCTGCAGTGGTATTTGAAATTTTCCACTGATCCGCAGAATCTTTGACCCAAACGAAAACCGGTTTTCGCTGGTTATTGACCAAGATTTGTTCTCCCAGTTTTGTAACTGCCCCCAATATTTTATTTGAAAGCTCAGACTGCAGGGCAAAAACCCCATAGCATTTCATTTTATTCCTTCCAGCAGTACAAGAGGTAAATACAAAGGCAAGATGCCCAATAAAAAGAAAAGAAAATTCTAGTTACAACATGTACAAAAGGTCAGAGAGGAACTCCTTTAAAGGAGGTAAGTTGGATACCCATCTGAGAAGTTTATCTTTGTATCTAGCCTTAATCCTGTGTGCCAATAATGAAATATCATGGATAAAGCCAGCTCTCCATCTACCAAGAGTAGGTCTTTCATTTCTGAAAACTTTGCCATTTCTAGTGATTCAAATATTCCACCATGCAGTAAACACCACCTCAGAAAAGAATGGCTTGGCAAAGTCTTTCCTTGCTTTGACAGCAATATCAGTCATCATTTCCAGCATGCCAGTAAATTTACAGATAATTCCAAATTCTGATACTAAAATTACACTGAAAGAAAAAATGGTTCCTGTCCTCCCTAGAATGGCTACGGCAAAGAATACAGTTATGTCCATCAGTTATATTCCAGTGTCTCCTCTCCAGCATATCCTTGGACTTCAGCCTATCCATGATCAACATCCAGGCAAAAACCTTTATCTTTAAAGTGCAGCAACTTTTCCAAATCCACATCAAAAGTGAACTAGGAGTAATTGGAGAGTGGATCATCTCATAATACCTCTTAGCTGTATATGACTTGTCAGAATTGCTCCAGCTCCAAATATCATTTTTATTCTGTACCCTGTTAAAATTTGCCAAAAGGCCCTGAATTGCCTGCAATTCCTGGAATGCATTATCAGACAAAGGCAGGTGGAAAAGGGTGGATAAATCAGAGCATTGCAACACCTCCTAGACAGTAATAAAGGTGTCCCTTAGCAAAAGAGAAGCCTTTGATAACCTTGTTGCAGAGGAACCACAGGTTTAGAGTGCTGCCAAAAGTCATTCCAAAAAAGGACTGTTTCCCCCTATTAATCATCACCCCTGACACATTCCTGTAGGAATCCACCAGACCTAAAATATCCTTCCACCAAAAGGAGCCACAGAACATAGTTGCATGAGGTACCCTACATCATAGTATGAATTCCAAATAAGTTGAACCCAAGGTATATCTTCCTTATTAGTAAGTTATTATATAATTTGTTTGCATCATTTGAACAGCCAATTTAAAATTCCCAGACCACCCTTCTTTTTAGGTCTACAAATCAAATCCCAGGCAGCCAAAGAGGGCGCAGATTCCTGTTTATTCTTCCTCCAAAAACATTGCCTCTGAATTCTCTGCAACTGTTTAAGGATCCCAGGTGGAATTTTCAAACTGCACATAAAGAAGATTGGCATAGAAGATATAGCAGACTTTAGCAATTGCAGCCTTCTCCCCTATGCAAGGAAGGAGGAGCTAGCTGTGAGTCTCCTCTCCATACCGTCTACCAGTGGCAAAAGGTCCACAATTATTGGTCTGGTAGTACCTACTGGAAGACCCAAGTAAAGGGCATCTTGCCCAGATTACAAGTAAACACGCCAGCCAGCCTAGCAGCCTCTTCCCCACTCAAGTTAATTGGCACCAAGGAAGATTTATGATAGTTGACCTCCAATCCCTGTTTTCGAGTCGAACGACTAGTCGTGACTAGTCGATGAGTCGTAACTGAAAGTCGACTCAAACACCTCGACTAGTTCAGGCTAGTCGATCGGCATGGCACGACTCGTCGACTCGAAAACCTTGCCTCCAATCCAGTGGACCTAGGAAAAATGGCGAGCATATCCTTGAGAGCTAACAGCTGCGAACCCACAGCAGGCATAATCAACAGTGAGTCATCTGCATACTGGATGATTGGAAAATCTTTTATCATGGCAAGGAATGGGTAATTGCAGCTACCCCTTGTGTAACATCATTTACTACTATAGACTGTAAAAGGTCAGCTGCCAAAACAAAGAGAAGAGGGGACAGAGGATCTCCCTGCCTTGACCCTCCTTGTACATTGGAAATGTTTACCAGGAACCCCATTAAGCAAAACAGAAGAAGTTCCAGAGGATAGCAACTCCTGCACACAAGAAATTCACTTGTTATCAAAACCCTTAGCCCTGCTCATGCCCTTGGTAAACAGCGAGTTGGTTATTTACGGAGAGTGTCAGTCATGGACTTTTCAGAAAAATAAAGAAGACTTGGATGGTTTCTGTTTATTTTCAGATTAAAGAGTAGTTAACCCGAAATTTGCTGCATTTTTTATACTATAGCTTAGGTCCTTTGATCTTCTTTGAAACGAATTTCTTATATTTGCTTTAGTTCTAAAAAGCTCCATTTTGTATACTTTCCTTGGCCACTCCATTCACTTACTCTATGTAACTGCTCTATGTAGCAGTATTTTATGGAGGCTACGTTCTACCATTAAACATGGTGTCATATGTACTGCAGATTCATGAATATTCAGATAGGTGAATCGTCAAGGCGCGCATGGCTTGGAGAGGAAGCTGATCCACAGTACTCTGATCGATTACTTAGGGCATACACCAGACCAGTGGAGGTTACTACTGCTGCGGATCAACAAGAAGAGTCAAGGTGGTTTATATCCAAGGATGCAGTTGTGTCAGGCCTTGGCCTTCTTGGCATCAAGCAGGGTGGGCCTGAGGCGCAGCTGTCCAAGCCCCGGCGAAAGAGAGTAATCCGCAAGAAAGTTGCATCAGGTTGAAATTAGTGGATTTGCTTGCGGTGCTGGAACAATTTTGCTTCAGTTCCACTCCTACCGTACTGAGAGTCATACCAGGTGTGAGCAGTGAGGAAAGCCATCATTGGGAATCAGAGGCCAGTTTACCGGCCAAGGCATCGAAGTGGGGTGGTTGAGAGCTTCGGGCTGTTTGCCATTTTGTATGTTTTGTTGATTTCTGATAATAATTGACATCTCAATTTCTCGCATTTTTCTGAGCCAAATTAGGCACACTTAGGTAGGCTTGAGAATTGACATTACTGTCGGTAATATGAGAAATGATATTTGCATATTTTGTTTGGACCAAGCAGCTTTTAGTGTATGCTTGTAGCGTGGAGGTGAGGTGTAATAATAGCACTTGGTCGGGTTGCCTTTGTCTCAAAGAAAAAGAAATAAACTTGGTCGGGTTGCCCAAATATCCATAAGGTCTCCAAAGCGGAAATTTGAGCAGTTCCGGTAGGTACTAGCAGATCCATAGCCTCTCTGTGCAGTATATTAAATGTGAATAATTTTGCTTTGGGAATACACGGGTATACAACCATTATGTCTTGCATGCATGTGCTGCCCGTTATGATACTCAGGTGCCATCAATCTTAGCTTCTAATGAAATGGTACAGCAGTCTTGCATGCATGTGCTGCCCGTTATGTCTTCTAAACTACTTCATGTATTTATTTGACCTTTATCTCAAAATCATTCATATCTCTTAGACAAAAAATTTGATTTCAATTTTTATATATTTGAACTCATGGCGAGGAGACCTTTAAAACAAGGCGGACCTTGAATATATCTGAGTTTAAAAGACCGATATTCCACTCATTTCATAATAACATGTTTCACTAATTTCAAAACTGATTTCACACATTTGAAAATAGATTTGACTCATTTCATATAAGATATTTCACTCATTTGAAATAAATAAATTCATAATAACATATTCCACCCATTTCAAAAAGGGAAATGATTCCACTTAGCCGACTGATTTTTTTAGTCCTTCTGCCGCCTCCCAAGGGCGATGCGTGTCCTAGTGGGCCTACGGATGGCCCTGCTGCCTTATCTTCTTTCCCGAGGACTCCCATCCACATCTCTTTCCTTACCTTTTCTTGTCCCCTTCCTCAGCCATCCAGCCTCCTCCATCATGCCGCGTCTAGAATGTAGAGCACCCATGGAGGTAGCATTCAAGGAGCAGCTACCGGCTTCAACAACAAGCATCCATGAAGGAGGCATGTGAGCTCGCCGCCGACGCTCCCGACGACGGGGCGGTGCTCCGGACTGGAGCTTGGGGGTGGATGGCCTTGTGGTTGGTGGCGGTGACGGCTATGCAGGTAGTCAAAGATGGCGACGGCGAACGACGGTGCTCAACGGCGGCAACTTAGACAAGCTTTGGCAACATTATCTTTGTTGCAAAAAAAAATCTGCAACAAGACCAGTGTTGGAGTAAAAAAATCTGCAACAAACCTCAATTGCAATTTCTTCGCAACAAAACCTCTGTTGCAAAAAAATTCTGCAACAACACCTCAGTCACGTGATGATAACAATGTTCAGCCCCTGATGGATCAGGCCAGGGCACGTCAAGAGGCGGAGCTGGCAGCTCAGTTAGCGGATCATCAACAACTTCAGCGTAACCCATCGACGTCTGTGGAAGCCGGGATGGCGTTCAGGACAGTGGGCGTGCCATGCTTAGTACCGCTCTTCGCAATGAGCGGTTGCCTAAGGATTTCAAGGACCCTCGAAAGGTGCCCAATTACACAACTGATCAACCTCCCGAGGCTTGGATCGAGAGCTATGAGCTGGCTATGGAGATGTTAGATGTCAATGACGCTGTGTGCGCCAAGTACTTCATCATGATGTTGGATGGGCCGGCTCGAACGTGGTTGAAGGGATTACCCCCTAATTCTATCAATTCATGGGCGGAGTTGAAGGCGCGTTTTATTCAGAAATTCAAAGACACGTGCAAACAACCTCTATTGATCATCGACCTAGACGCTTGTGTCTAGTGCAAGGATGAGTCAGCCCACCATTGGGTTCGTCGGGTTTCCACTATTATCCACTCATCGGATGGCATCGACGCCGGCTCTGTTGTTCTAATTCTGGAGAAAAATTGACGTTTCATCCCTCTCAAACAAAAATTAGGGCGGCTTAAACGTCACTGCAATGACATGGGAGAGCTCATGGCGGCTCTTATCAAATACGCTGACTCCGAGAATACTAAAGACCCTGGGTCTGATGAGAAGTGTAACAAGGGAAAGAAGAACGACAATGGAAAAGTGCAGCAACCAAACATGGTAGGGCATAAACAGAGTGGTAACGGTAAGCACAAGCAGCCTGACGGCAGGTCAGATTTTGTGGCCAATACCAATACACAGAACAACGGTCAACGTCCTAAGGGAAAGCCACTACCTAGTTTGGGAGGGTCGAAGTTCAACCTTGAGGCGATGTTGAACCAGCCTTGCCCGAAGCATAGTTATCCAGATAGACTGCCGACTCACATGTGGAAAGATTGTTTCATCATGAAGGAATATAAGAGCTCTGGTTTTCCTCAGGACCACAATAACAATAATGGCCCGCACGGCGTGCCAGGATCCGGCTCACATGGGCCCGGCTTTGGAGGTGGCGGCTCAAATTATGGATATCAGGGTTAGGGCAATCAAGGCGGTTATTGTCAGCACCCCGGTCAGGGTAACCAGGAACAACAGTCAGGGTATCAGAGTAATCCAAAGCAGCTGAATAGTGGCCAATATCATGTTTTCACTACAAGCCTGTGCAAGCGAGATCAGAAGGTTCATAAACGAGCGGCAAGCGCAGTTGAGCCGGCGGTCCCTCGATACTTACGATGGTCACAACAGCCAATTGTATGGAGCCGTGAGGATCACCCGCCCCGGATTGACAACCCGGATCAGCTGGCTTTGGTGGTAGCTCCTCAGGTTGGAGGTTACAAGTTCACTAAGGTGCTTATGGACGGAGGAGGAGTATCAATATCCTTTATTATGATACTTTTCGCCGGATGAATTTGACTGACAAAGATCTTAAGCCGTCCTCTATAGTTTTTCATGGGGTGGTGCCTGGTAAGTCGGCATACCTAGTGGGTAAGATAGCCTTGGAAGTGGCTTTTGGCAATGAACTGTTGTGAAACGTAGCATGCAATTTCAAAATTTTCCTACGCTCACGCAAGATCTATCTAGGAGATGCATAGCAACGAGAGGGGGACAGCATCTTCGTATCCTTGAAGATCGCAAGCGGAAGCGTTTATCAACACGGTTGATGTAGTCGTACACCTTCATGATCCGTCCCGATCAAGTACCGAACATACGGCACCTCCGCGTTCAGCACATGTTCAGCTCGGTGACGTCCTCGCCTTATTGATCCAGCAAGACGGGCGACGTAGTAGATGAGTTCCGGCAGCATGACGGTGTGGTGACGGTGTTGGTGAAGACCAATCTCCGCAGGGCTTCGCCAAGCACAATGGAAACTATGACGGAGGATAAACTAGAGGGGACGTGGTTGCCGGCACACGACTTGGTGATTCTTGATGTGTTCCAGGTGCTAGCCCTGCCCCTCTATTTATATGTTGAGCCCTCGGGTCGAAACTTGGAGTAAAAGCCTCCTCAGAGTTGGTTTTGCCCGCAAGGAAGAGTCCTTCTCGGACTTCCAGGACCAAACGCCACGGTCCTTGGCGTCTGGCCCAGACGCCATGGGCCTCAGCGTCTGTCCCAGGGCCAGACGCCAGGGTCTCCAGCGTTTGGCCCCCTGGCCTCCGAAAAACTCCTTTTGCACCGACCTAAAGCCCCGTGGGCTTCACCCCTTGGCCGAACCATATCATCCTATATATATCAATCTTTACCTCCGGACCATTCCGGAGCTCCTCGTCATGTCCGTGATCTCACCCGGGACTCCGAACAACATTCGGTCACTGTTGGGGATATAACTACTGGTGTCACCTGCCCAGGAGGGGCCGGGTTACATTGAGACGATCATCGCATGAAGCCCAGAGTCAAGCTCAAAGATGGCGGGCCAGTAATGGGCTTAAGGCCCGGAGGCGGCTTAAGGCCCGTAGTGGTACCGCCGTAAGGCGTGACTTGTAGTGTAAGGCAAGAATAGTTAAGAGTCCGAGCCGGACGCTGTTTATAAGCCGGCCGGGACTCTGAGAGCCGCTGGGCGTTAACCTCTCTATATAAAGGGGCGACCCGGCGGCGGTTCAGGACAAGTAAGATCAGATCGATAGCCAAGCAGAGCGGTTTAGCTCCTGGTCATCGAAACCCTAAGTAATACCACCTCAACTGGAAGTAGGCTTTTACCTTCAACGTAAGGGGCCGAACCAGTATAATCTTCGTGTCCTTTGTCCCGTTTAACCCCTTTAAGCTTCCTAGAGGCGATGGCTCCACGACTAAGTCCTTGCTCGAGGACATCTGCCGTGACAATTCCACGACAGTTGGCGCCCACCGTGGGGCCAGCGCACGGTGGATTTGAGTTCTTGAAGGGCAACTTCGAAGGGCTCAAGGGATACGCTGTGGGCCGGATGACCAAGAGTCGTCGCGGCAAGCTCTACATCAACGATGCAAGCTGGGGCCCCGACGCCGGCTCAATCGAGTACGGGTACCGGGTCCCCTTCGACGGAATCCATGTTTTCATTGGCAAGATTGGCGAGCCGGGCCCTGAGTCGGACCTCTGCGCCGACCTCATCGAGACGGCTCAGCGTGCAAGACCCGCCCGGACTCTGCCTGCCTTGAAGCGTGCTTTCGTGGGATGCGTCCATGGAGGACTCTCTGAAGGATCTGGATCTGGCGATGAGACGGCCGCTCGCTCTGACGGCGAGTCATCCACAGACGAGACCAACTCGTTATATCAACTTCAAGATGGCAGGCTCAGGGGTTGTTCCGATGGCGACAGTATTCCGGACCCCTTTGAGCCGCCCAGCCGGGTTGGAATCTTCATGGCCGGCGCACAACCTGTTCAAAACCCCGCCGCTGGGGCAGGGGTCCTTGCGCACTCGCCGGCTCAGGTGCTAATGGATCTCACAGATAAGATGACAACCCTGTTAACCGCTACGGTCGTCCCAGCGGATCAAGCTCAACATGATGCGGAGGTGGCACAGTTAAAGCTGGATATAGCCAGAGCCAAGGAAGATCTGGCAGCGGAAGGGGTCAGGATGGCTGCAGAGCGGGCGGCTCTCGACGCCCAGACTCAGCTGATTCAGGCGCAGTCTTTCCGGCTCACGATGGATCAGAACGCGTCCAATGAGATCATGAGAAGGAGGCATCAGAAGGCCCAATCTCGACTCCCTCCGGTTTACGATCCTCGAAACCTTTTCAACACGCCTGGTGCAGGGCCCAGTAACCCGCCAGAGATCACGACACCCAGGGCTGGAACGCCGATTCAGCCGCAAGTGATGGGGCCTCCCCATGTGAACACTACCCCGCCTCAGTACGTGCCAATACCACCGGGTCATTATGCCAACCCGTTGGAAAACATGGTCGCCGCGGCGGCGCGACTGACGGCTCTTCCAATCGAGGGCGATTCTCCAACGGCGGTCGAAACCCGCCGGGTCAGAGAACTTCTTCAGACGGCTCTGGCGCAACAGGAGGCATATTCATATAGCCGTGACAGGATTCATTCAACCCCTCGTCCAGGCCGGAGCCCAAGTTATAGCAAACACATGGTTTCAGCGACCGGCTCAAGCAACGTCCGGCGCCGTGACTTGCCAGCTGGCCACGGCCCGACTCATAATGGGGCCTTTAACGCGGCAGACCAAGACAGAGCACGGCAAGAGGCGGAGCAGGCGCCTCAGTTGACGGCTTACCAGCCCCTTCCGGTTTATCCGACGGCTTCTATTGAGGCGGGTGTACCTACGAGGACCGGAGGTGTCCCTTGTCTGGTGCCGGCTCTCCGTAATGAACGTCTGCCCAAGGATTTCAAAGGACCTAGGAAGGTACCTAATTATACGGCTGATTTACAACCCGGAGCATGGATCGAGAGCTACGAGATGGCTATGGAGTTGCTAGAGGTCAGCGAAGCGGCAATGGCCAAATACTTCACCATGATGTTGGATGGGACCGCCCGCACTTGGTTGAAAGGACTGCCGCCTAATTCTATCGGGTCATGGGCAGAGTTAAAAGCCCGGTTCATCCAAAACTTCAAAGATACATGTAGGCAGTCTATGTCAATTGTGGATTTGACTAACTGCAAGCAGCAGGAGGGCGAGTCTACAACCCATTGGGTTCACCGAGTCAAAGAGATAATACATTCGTCTGATAAGATGGATGCCGGCTCTGCAGTTTTTATGTTGGAGCAAAATTGTCGTTTTGCGCCCCTGAAGATGAAGCTCGGGCGGCTCAAGCGCGATTGCAATGATATGGGTACGCTGATGGCGGCTCTGGTCAAGTACGTCGACTCTGATAGTACCAAGGATCCCCCGTCGGATGATGAAAGGACAGGGAAGGGAAAGAAGAACGGCAATGGCAAGGGCCCTCAGCATAACCCGGCGAACCAGGGAGGTAACAAACGTAAGGCTGATGGCAGTATGGAGTTTGTGGCCAACGCCAATGCGCAGGGTAACAACCACCGACGCAAGGGGAGACCACCTCCCCGAGCCGGCGGGTCAGGCCCGACGCTTGAGCAGTTGTTGAATGAACCTTGTCCAAGGCACGACTCTAGGGAGAAGCCGGCCACTCATCTATGGAAAGACTGCGCAATCATGAAGGCCTTCAAAAATTCCAACGCTTTTAATGGCAACAATGAGCCGGGCGGCGGCTTTCATGGCCCGGGCGGCGGATCAAATTCCAATTCTCAGAATTTTCAAGGGGGTTTTAATCAGCAATCTGGCCAGGGTAATCAGCAACAGCAGCAGGGGGGATACCAGACCAATCCAAAGCAGCTCAATGGTGGACAGTATCATGTGTTCACTACCAGTCTGTGCAAGCGAGACCAGAAGCTTCATAAGAGGGCTGTAAACGCTGTTGAGCCGGCAGTTCCCCGCTATTTAAGATGGTCTGAGCAGCCTATTGTATGGAATAGGGAAGATCATCCTCCCCGGGTTGATAATCCTGGTCGCCTGGCCTTGGTGGTGGCTCCTCAGGTTGGGGGGTATAAATTCACTAAAGTGCTCATGGACGGAGGCAGCAACATCAACATCCTCTATTATGAGACCTTCCGTCGTATGGGATTAACTGATAAAAACCTCAGCCAGTCCAATACTGCTTTTCATGGGGTGGTGCCCGGTAAGTCGGCGTATCCAGTCGGTAAGATCGAGCTGGAAGTAGCCTTCGGAGATGAGTACAACTACAGGGCGGAAAAACTAACCTTTGAGGTGGTTAAAATAAGAAGCCCGTACCATGCTTTATTTGGGCGGCCGGCTTACGCCAAGTTCATGGCACGGCCGTGTTACGTGTATTTGCAGCTCAAGATGCCGGGTCACAATGGGACTATTACGGTTCATGGCAGCCGAAAGATAGCCTTGGAGTGTGAGGAAGGTGACGCTGCTTACGCTGAATCTGTTTGTGCGACAGAGGAATTGAAGTTTTACAAGGATAATGTTGACCCGGCAGATATGACGTCTTTCAAAAAGCCAACCACGGATCATGAGCCGGCAATGAAATTTAAGTCAGCTGATGAGACTAAACTTGTTGACTTTGTTCCAGGTGACTCATCTAAGCAGTTCAGCATCAGTGCCAATCTGGATCCGAAATAGGAAGGCGCGCTCATCGAGTTCATCCGTGAGAACAGGGACATCTTTGCATGGAAACCTTCTGACATGCCGGGTGTACCAAGAGAACTCGCTGAGCACACTCTCAATATTGATCCGAAATTTAAGCCAGTCAGGCAATTCCTCCGGCGGTTTAATGAGGAGAGGCGGAAAGCCATTGGTGAGGAAGTAGCCCGGCTCTTGGCGGCCGGGTTTATCGTTGAAGTCTTTCATCCAGAATGGTTAGCTAACCCGGTGCTCGTGCTCAAGAAGAACGGCACCTGGCGTATGTGCGTGGATTATACGGATTTAAACAAGGCTTGTCTGGCTGATCCTTTTGCTCTCCCTCGTATTGATCAAATTATTGATGCTACGGCGGGTTGTGAGCGTTTGAGTTTTTTGGATGCGTATTCTGGTTACCATCAGATCAAAATGGCTGTTAAGGACCAAGAGAAGACGGCGTTCATTACTCCTTTTGGAGCCTTCTGTTATGTGTCTATGCCTTTTGGGCTCAAGAGTGCACAGGCGACTTACCAGCGTTGCGTGCAGAATTGTCTTCATAATCAGATTGGGCGCAACGTTCATGCTTATGTGGATGATATCGTGGTCAAATCCAGAAAGAAGGAGACCTTGATAGATGATCTGAGAGAGACCTTTGATAATCTCCGGGTCTACAAGATGATGCTTAACCCGGCCAAGTGTGTCTTTGGTGTTCCTGCAGGCAAGCTCTTGGGTTTTCTGGTTTCTCACAGAGGCATTGAGGCTAACCCGGAGAAGATCAAGGCAATCACCTCTCTGGCTAAGCCGGCGTGCATAAATGACATCCAGCGTTTGGCGGGTCGCATCGCTGCTTTGAGTCGGTTTATAAGCCGGTTGGATGAAAAGGCCATGCCACTGTATCAGATGATGAAGAAAACAGATGACTTTGTCTGGAATGATGCTGCTAATGCTGCTTTTGAGGATTTGAAAAAACAACTAGCTGAGCCGCCAGTCCTTGCTGCTCCTGTCGACAAGGAGCCTTTATTGCTGTATGTCGCCGCTAATACACGAGCCGTCAGTGTAGTTGTGGTGGTGGAGCGTAAGGAGGCGGGTAAAGAGCATCCGGTTCAGCGGCCGATTTACTACGTCAGCGAAGTGCTCATTGAGTCCAAGCAATGGTATCCACATTGGCAGAAGCTTGTTTATGGGGTGTTCATGGCAAGCCGGAAGCTTAAGCATTATTTCCAGGGCCACCCTATCACTGTGGTCAGTTCTGCTCCCCTAGGAGATATCATCCAAAATAGAGAAGCCACAGGAAGAGTTGCTAAGTGGGCTATAGAACTTGGGCCTCATGGTCTAAAATACGTGCCACGAACTGCTATCAAATCTCAAGCATTGGTGGATTTCATCAACGATTGGACAGAGCTGCAGGTGCCTGAAGAGAAACCGGATAATACATACTGGACTATTCACTTTGACGGGTCCAGGCAATTGGAGGGCTCGGGGGCTGGAGTTGTGTTAGCTTCCCCTCGAGGTGACAAATTTCGTTATGTACTACGGTTGATGTTTCCCTGTACTAACAATGCAGCTGAGTACGAGGCCTTGCTCCATGGTCTTCGGATGGCTAAGGAGATGAGCTTAAGCCGGGTAAGGTGCTTTGGCGACTCAGATTTAGTGGCCCAACAAGTATCAGGCAAGTGGGATTCCAAGGATCCCCTCATGGCGGCTTACCGCCGCGAAGTTGATGTCATTGCTGGACACTTTCAGGGTTACCAAGTAGAGCACATCGATCGCAGAAAGAATGAGGCGGCTGATGCATTAAGCCGGCTGGGCTCTCAGCGAAAGCCGGTGCTGCCTAATACTTTCTTGGATATTCTACATAACCCTTCTGTCAAGTCGCCTACAGAGGAAGACTTGGCTGTTCCTGACCCAGAAGCACAGTTGGTGGCGGCTCTCCATGTTATCCCAGATTGGACAGTGCCATACTTAGCTTACATGACCCGGGGAGAATTGCCTGAGGATGAAACTTTGGCCAGACAAATAACCCGGCGGTCTAAGTCAATGATAATTATCAATGGCGAGTTGCATCATCGCAGTGTCACTGGAACTTTTCAGCGCTGTGTTTCCTCTGAGGAAGGTCAAGCAATTTTACGTGAGATTCACGAGGGGGATTGTGGCCATCATGCCGACTCAAAATCCCTTGTGGCCAAGGCTTTTCGTCATGGTTTTTATTGGCTGACGGCTCATGCTGACGCAGAGGACTTAGTCAGTAAATGTGACGGTTGTCAGAAGTTCTCAAGACGTGCTCACGTGCCGGCTCAAGAGTTGAGGATGATTCCAATCACTTGGCCGTTTGCAGTCTGGGGGCTTGATATGGTTGGGCCTTTCAAAAGGTCCAAGGATAAGAAGACCCACCTCTTGGTGGCGGTTGACAAGTTCACAAAGTGGGTTCAGGCAGAGCCCGTTAGTAAGTGTGACGCAGCCACGGCGGTTCAGTTCATGAAAAAGGTGATATTTCGCTTTGGTTTTCCACACAGCATTATAACTGACAATGGTACCAATCTGTCTAAAGGCGCCATGGAGGAGTTTTGTCAACGAGAGCATATTCGGCTTGATGTTTCATCAGTGGCTCACCCTCAATCCAATGGTCAAGCTGAGAGAGCCAATCAGGAAATCTTGAAGGGCATCAAGCCCCGGCTTTTGGTCCCTTTGCAACGGACGCCGGGTTGTTGGGTGAAGGAGTTACCCTCCGTGTTATGGAGCATCAATACTACTCCTAACAGGTCTACGGGTTATACGCCTTTCTTCATGGTTTATGGAGCGGAGGCGGTCCTCCCTAGCGACATCCGTCATGACTCGCCTCGAGTGGCGGCTTATGTCGAGGCGGATAATGAGCAGGCGCGTCAAGATGCTCTTGACTTGTTGGAAGAACAACGCGACGTAGCAGCAGCTCGCTCGGCGATTTACCAACAAGACCTGCGCCGCTATCACAGCCGCCGGGTTAAGTCCAGGGTCTTTCAGGAAGGTGATCTGGTGCTCCGGCTCATCCAGGATCAAACAGACGCACACAAGTTATCCCCGCCTTGGGAAGGGCCCTTTGTGGTCAGCAAGAACTTGCACAACGGGTCATACTACCTTATCGATGTTCGGGAGCACAAAGATTCACGTAAGTCGGAGGAGGAGACCCGCCGGCCGTGGAACATAGCTCAGCTTCGGCCTTATTACACTTGAGCCACTGGCTCTCATAATGTATATATTTCTATAGCCATGTATATATTGTGATAAATAATAAAGCAGGGCCTCTGTCCCTTTTTCCTCCAAAGGTAAATGTGTCATTGTTATTTTCATTGCAACATTACATGGTCACTTGGAGGTTGATCCGGCTTATGATCGTATTCGAATCTAGCCGTTAAAAATATGATCACTTGGGGGCTTCCTGTTCAAACATAGGTCGTATCCGAACCAAAGAGAACATAGCTGTCGATACCCACTTGATTGGCATATTGCCGAGCTCATTGGGAGTTTTTCTTGATCATATTTGAATCATAGCTCAACCCCCTTTGGGAACCGACGTGGATCGTAGTCGAATCAGCGTCGTTAAACAACTCTCAAGGTCATTTGGGGGCTTCCTGTTCAAACATGGGTCGTATTCGAACCAAAGAGAACATAGCTGTCGGTACCCTCTTGATCGGCAACGCCAAAGCCACTGGGGGCTATATGATCGTATTCGAATCTTAGCTTAACCCCTTTGGAACGGTTCTCTGGTCGTATTCGAATCAGAAGCCTCCAGATTTTTGACATCTTTTTGTTGCAAACAAGTTCTTTTGATCATATCAAAAGTATTCAAGGGTGGTTCTAATTCCACCGGCTTAACCTTGATTAATAATGTTGATGGCACATAATAAGTATTATAAGTGCTGGTGAGCCGGAGTTCTCAACCTCATTATTCGGGCTACATAAACCGGAAGTGTATTTGAAGGCTCGCAGGACAATTAAAGACAGCTATTTAAACTTTAGGAAAGCAGAGGGTCAAACATAACCCGAAAGAATATAAAAGAGCAGTTTAAATGGAGTTAAGCACTACACACGTGCACGATGGCACGACAAAATTAAGCGTTCGTCCTACTCTATTACATGACTCCCCGAGTCTGAAAGGTGAGGCATCGTCTTTTAAGACATCATATGAGCCACCTGCGAGATCAAGGGCGTTGTTGGCCTGAGGTTTCCGGGTCATCCCTCTCCGCTCCTCCGGCTGTGTCCATGACCTGGAAGGTTGATGATTTCCAGTCAATGCCACTCAAGGCTTCAAATTGAGCCTCATCATCAATTAACCCGGCCGGGTCAACTTCAGGGGCGAAGGTATGCTTACGAGTCAGAGGAATCAGGTTGACTGCTTCATAGCGTGGTGTTGGGATCCTCTGATTCTCCGCGTCATAGCCCGGTTGATACTTGGTAAGGTCTGTATCATTACCAATCAAGGTGGCCACCGGGCGCACGCTCTTCACACAGGCGGCGAAGTCTTTCTGGTCAAAGGGGGTGCCATCTTCCTTCAAGCTGGGGTATCCAAGAGCGATGTCGGCCGGGTCTAGCTCCGGTAGAAACGCCTTGGCCCGGCTCAGAGCGGCTATAGCTCCGGCTCTTGCAGAAGCCCGTCTCAACTCTTGGAAGCATTGAGGAAGTACGGCAAGCCGCCTGAGTACATCTGCCAGGTGAGTGGGAACCTCATTTGACAGAGCCACAACGGCTAAGGCATGCTGTGACCCGGTGTACAGTTGCTCTACCAAAGTATAAACCGCCTTCAATTTGGTCAGCACATTTTGATTAAGATTGGAGCTCCTGGGGCCTGCATGACAAAGTCAGGTGAGCTGATGGCAATGGTGATACTTATGGGAAATGAACGAAGTAAACTAGTTAGAAACTTACAGAGTAACTTACCGAAGATTGCGGAGGCCATCTGAGATACATGGCGTTTTAAGCCGGAAAGTTCGGCGGTTCTTTCAGTAAGAGCGGCCTCCGCTTGTTCGGCCCGGCTGAGCAAGGCAGTCTTCTCATCCGCCCAGGCTTTTCTTTCTGCTTCAAACTTTTTCTTCAGTTTCTCTTGTGCAGATACACTGAATTCAAATTTGGAATTGGCCTTTTGGGTCTCACTTTCCTGGGTATTCAGGCGGTTCCTTAGATCAGAGATTTCTGATTCAAATTTCTTACAGGCGGCCTGTACAAATTCCGGGTTACAGTTAGGGTGATTATAATGCAACATTAAGTCCCAAGCACTTTGCAAGCAAAGACACTTGGCACTTGGGGGCTAATGTATGCTGAAAAGCTCTATTTACAGTGCCGGTTCATGAAAATAAGTCCCAAGCACTTTGCAGGCAAAGGTACTTGGCACTTGGGGGCTAATGTGTACAGTTGCTCAACTACTTGATTAAAGTAAGGAAAGAACCGGGTCAACTATGACTGTTTAAGCCGGCCCTTGAGTGTGACCAGGTAAGCCGGTTTCTTGCGGTAATTATTAAGCCGGTATTAAGTCTACAACATATTTTATCATAAGTCATAGACTTGGGGGCTGGCATGGTAAGGATAACTATGGAGTAAGCAAGAGAGTCATACCTCAGATTTTTGCTGTATTTGCTTCACCATGTCAATTTCCAGGTCCCGGCTGTTGTGCACTTGATTAACATAGCCAGAGACAATATCTCCAATGCTCAGATTGGCATAGTCAGTGATGTCCATCCTGGCCCTGCGGCGTTCTAGAAGCTCTTCCTTGGCAGAGCATCTAGCTAACACGGTGGGTCTTCCTGGTTCGACAAACTCTGTTCGGGTGATTACAACGTCCGAATCATCTGGATGAGCCGGGCTGGGGATCTCCGGGTTATCGGAACCTTCCATGACTTGTTCATCAGATGGAGCAGTGGTGGTTTCAGGAGCTGGTGCAGTTGGCGGCTCATGAGCAGAAGCCTCAGGTTCAGTCAGGACCGGCTCTTCGGCCGGCTTATTTTTCTTAGCCCTCTTGCTGGGCTTTACTTGTACACTGAAAGTCAAAGAGTTAGTGCAAAAACATGAGTAAGATAAGCACAAAGTAAGCTGATCATCATTACTCGGGTGCGGTCTTGAAGGCCGGCAAGCTAGACTGCATTGAGTCACCGGAGGAAGGTGAAGTTCCCTGGTAGTTTGAATCAGAAGAATTGAGTGGTTGACGAGTGACGCCCGCCAAAGGATGAAAAGGATATAAGTCGGAGATAACCTCAGTCCGGCGCTTCCTTGTCGCTTCGGGTAAGCCGGAGGAGAGGTCTGCGTCTTTGCTAGTCCGGGTCTGCCTCCGGCTCTCATAAATCTGTCGCTTCAAAAGAAATTGAGGATCTTGATAAGCTAAAGGATGTGAAAATCTTACTTTCCGGGTTACTCTTCGAACTTTCCGTCTCGACAAAGGCTCGGAGTCGGATGAAATTATAGTTACCTCTTCATTCACTTCATGACTTGTTCTAGTGTCCTCTTGCTGATAATCCGTGTCAATAAGATGGTTTAAAAAGGAGCCTAAAGAGTCAAGAGCTACCTCTGACTCGGAGGTGTCTTCCAGACGAAGCAGGTCCGAGGCGCTAGGTTTACTCCCCTTCTTAAGGGGAGCGGCTTTCCTGGCAGCTTTTTTAACTTTCCTGGCTTTCTTGGCAGCTTCGTGGTCATACTTGACCTTCCAGAATTTATCATTAGCCTGTAAAATACAACAAAGGTTAGTAAGTTAAGACAAAATCGTTAAAATGGAAGGAGAAGCATTCAGGTTAATGGTTTACCGCTGGAGCTGGGTTAGTCTTGCAGAAAGGGCTTAAGCCCACTCTCCCGCAATCTGCCAAGCTCTCGTTCAGAAGCGACTTGGTTGTATCATCAATGACGTCCTCAGGTAAGTCGTCTGGGCCGTGTCGTAGAGGATCATCTTTCTGGCCTGTGTAATCACACATCAAGCCGGGGCGGCGGCTTAAAGGAATCACCCGCCAGGCAACCCAGACCCGGACCAGATCAATACCATTCAAGCCGTTCCCCAGAAGAGCTTTGATTTTGTTGATGGTGGGTGTAAGTGGTTGACGTTCAGCTTGAGATAATTTGTCCGGCAAGGGGTGATTTGATTCCAGGCGCTGGGCGCGAAAGCCGGGCAGAGGGTTCTCGTCAGCCGGAGAAATGTCCTGGCAGTAGAACCATGTCTGGTTCCAATCTTTCGGGTGGCTTGGCGGCTCAGCATAAGGAAAGAGACAATCTCTCCGTCGTTGGATTGAAATTCTGCCAAGTTCCAAGCTAGGCCCGTTGGCACATTCATTCTGGCGGTTCAGGTAGAATAACTCCCTAAAGAGCAGCAAGCTGGGTTCTTCTCCGAGGTACACCTCACAGAACACTTGGAAGTTGCAGATGTTTGACACGGAATTGGGTCCGATGTCTTGAGGTCGCAGGTCAAAGAAGTGCAGGACATCTCTGAAGAATTTTGAGCCGGGAGGAGCAAAGCCCCGGTTCATGTGATCAATAAAAATGACAACTTCCCCATCCTTGGGTTGAGGCCTCTCTTCTGATGGGTCAGGAGCACGATAGGACATGACCTCTTTCTTTGGCAGATAACCCGATTTCACGAAGTCAGCTAAGATGTTGTCGGTGACGTTGGATCTAACCCAGTTGCAGGTGATGGGTGCTTTGGGAGCCTTAGGTGGCATTGTGAAAGATGGAAGCCTATGACAAAATAAAGTTTCCGGTTCAAATTTAAGCCGGAGGAAAATTTCAGTTCAGTATTCAAGATGGCGGCTTATGAAAGGGCCTAATGATATATGGTTAATTGTGTCAGGTTATTTAAGCCGCCGTGGATATCATGAGCAATTAAGTTATTTAATTTTATTATGAATGATCCAGAAATTTCATAAAGCATGGCTTCTTTTAAGCCGGCGATATGACCCGCCATGGTTAATAGATGCAGTTTTTGCCTAAGTGTTGCACAAACAAGTTTCACAGATGATGAGGACATCAATACAATTATTACACCCACAGGCCCTGCTGCTATACATACTGGACCAATTACTAGAGCTCGCGCACGCCAATTAAATTACCAGGTACTTTCGTTTCTTGCTAATGATTCTAATGTTCATGAGAATATGATGCTGCCTAAATTGGATACATTTGTTTTGCTTACAAATGAAGGGCCTAGCTTTGAGAAGGATGAACATTGGAGCAAGAACAAGCATGGAGATGATGGCATGCGCATGGGGAACAAGAACGGAGTTACAAGTGATGATTTCAGGACGTTGAAGCCACCATAATGCGTGCATGAAGCCTTGGACGAAATATACAAGATGCTACTTCATAACTTTCGTCCAGAGGCTATTCTAGGTGCTGCGTCACCTTATTATTGGGCCAGGCCCATGTAATTTCGAAATACATAAGTATAGGCTGTTTTTAGAGTCCGTATGTGTGGGGAAACAAGAGATAGGGTTGGTTTCGGACCCCTTCCTCAAGGGCCACGAAATTCCCCCCCTCTTCCTCCATATATACAGCCCTTAGGGCGTCGTTTAGACTTTGGGTTTTGTTTAGATTAAAAGTTCGCCATAGCTGCAACTTCGCGTACTTCGTTTGTGTTCAGCGACCAGACAAAGGCGTCACAGAACCCCACCTTGATCAATAAAGCTTTCATCTTATATTCGCAATATCCAGATTGCAATCTCAGTTTCTTGCCTGTTCTTCGTTTGCTCGCAGGAAACAGACCCTCGTGGTCAGGTTGATCGTGCTCTGGCGTGGTCGATAACCTCTCGGAGTTGGTTTAGCGATTGCTAAGGCGCGACGTCCTCGCACGTTCGTAGTCGGATCGTCAAAGTCGACTTCCATCAAAGCGATATTCATCATCTCATCGAAAGACGGGACACCTTTGCCTCTATCAAGTGGTATCAGATTTCCAGGTTGCTCGGTGAGATTTTACAGTTTTTCGTAGTTTAGATCGAGTCTGTTCTTCATACCTACAGTCCACGAAAAAGCCACAAAAAAAAATTAGGGTTAGTTCATCATATCCGAACCAATCTGAGCCTTTGCATAATCTTTTTAGGGTTTTTGCTTTGTTGAATTTGCGGTTGCATCGTCGTGTCAAGTTGCTGGTCTTAGAGTCTAGTCTTTTAGAGTTTCGAGTTCTGGTCATAAGTTGTCACGCCGCCGCCGCACCATCATCATCGCCTTGCCATCTACCACCATTGCTTATCCGCCACCGCTTTGAATCCGTATCCATATACCACCACCGCTGCCATATACTACCGCCATATATCCACCACCAATCCGAGTTCTTTTCATAGTCGGTTTGTTTTAGAGATCCATATATTTTCCGTTTCGTGTTTCCTTGCCTGAGTAGGTCTCGGAAAAAAAAAAAACTCGGAGACCCCCGGGCAGTTTTTAGGCCAAAATTTCGGCAACCAAAAATATTTTTTCCCTATCCTATTTTTAGGCCCCGGGTAGTGTTTTGAGACACTCGCCATCATAGTGATTTTTTGTCGCACTTTTTCGTCGTCGCTGCCCTGATTTCCGAAAAAAAAAATAGTCAAAAAATTTTGTGCCCATCCTGTCAGTTTGACCTGGGAAGAGTTTTGAGACACTCGCCATTATAGTGATTTTTCGCAAAAAAAAAAAAAAAAGAGGAGCGCAAAAAAAAAAAAAAAAGAGAGCGAAAAAAAAAATTCCTGAGTGTGCTTTTCCCTTGTTTACGTGCAGCGCCGTGATTTTGTTAGTGTTCTAGGCTCGCGTCTCTAGCACGGTCTAGCCTAGGACCAGCACAGTACCGTCGTTGAGCGTTTATTCAACTTTGCATCTCTGAATTGATTATTGCTTACCATTTTGCTACCATATTATAAGCCTTCCCAGCTCCACATAAGTCTACATCGTGCGTTTGACTCTCCCTGGTAATCGCTATATCCAAGCTTTGAGAGTTTTTGACTACAACGGTTGCCGATCACCACCTGCTGCTGGGTAAGAACTGGTAAGAATTTGAGATTCGCTTGAAGGTTTTGTGACACACCACCATCCCACCACTTCTAGTAGTCTGCAGGATCATATTCTTTTGTGTTTCTATTGCTGCTAACCATGGCAGGTTCACAAGCCGATGAGACTGATTGGGCGAACATGACGAACAAGGAGTTGCATGATAAATTTCAGCAAATGATGAGTGGCCAGGTGGGAGATGTGCTAAACAGATTTGAAGAGGCTATGGAGAAGATAGATGCCGTGGAGAAGTCGTTTGAGACAAAGCTGGATAACAAGTTTACTGAATTACTAAAGCGTCTTCCCCAACCACCACCGGCTGTACATGTCGCACCTCTACAACAACCACATCTCCAACGCCGCCTTCCAAATCAAGTGGGACGGGCACAGCGCGTTCCAATTGAGATTGGTCAAAATTCGGGTGCTGCTGTCCCTACTGTTGATGCTTCTTTGGCTCCTGCTCCTGCGGCGGCTGAGGAGGATGACGATTATGCGGGCGATTATGAGGATGAGGTTGATCAAAATCAGAACTACGTGCAGCCACCAGCACCACCACCAGCAGGTCGACCTCAGGTATATATTCGCAACGGTAGGCCGGCACCACCACCTCAGGTACGAGATCATGACCATCTCCCTAAACTGAAATTGAATATTCCACCATTTGAGGGTAGATATGTTCCTGATATATATCTTACTTGGGAGTTAGAAACTGAACAACGATTTACATGTTTACAATATCCTGAGGAGAGACGTGTTCCTGCTGCTGTTTGTGCTTTCACTAGCTTTGCATGTGTTTGGTGGTCTGAACATTGTAGATTATATCCTGTTCCAGCTACTTGGGCTGCTTTGAAAACTGCTATGCGTACTCGTTGGGTTCCACCATATTATCAACGTGAATTACTTCAAAAATTGCAGCGTTTAAGACAAGGAAAAAATTCTGTAGAAGAATATTATCAGGAATTACAAACTGGCATGATTAGATGTGGTATTGTTGAGGAGAATGAAGCTATGCTTGCACGTTTTATGGGTGGATTAAATAAAGAGATTCAGACCATTCTAGAGTATAAGGATTATAATAATATCACTCGTTTATTCCATCTTGCTTGTAAAGCTGAACGTGAAGTGCAGGATCGACAGCCATTGGCGCGAACTAACTCTTCTGCAGGTCGACCTTCATCATGGACACCGCGTGCATCTTCTACTTCCACTTCACCATCACCTCCATCAGGTGCCACCTCCAGCCGTGATACAAGAAAGCAGGCACAACCACCACTCTCTGCCAAGAGCACACCTGCCGGGCCTGTGCAGAGCTCTTCTTCTTCCATGGCATCGACAGGGCACACAAGTGATATTATTTGTCGTCGTTGTAAGGGAAGAGGACATTTTGCGAGAGAATGCAAATCTCAGCGTGTCATGATTGCTACTGAGGATGGTGGGTATGAGTCCGCTAGTGACTATGATGAGGAGACTTTGGCTCTTATTACACGTGAAGAACATGGTGGAGATGATTCTGAAAATGAGACGCAATACATGGCTCCTGAAGATGCTGACAGGTATGAATGTTTAGTTGCTCAACGTGTTTTGAGTGTGCAGGTCACACAAGCAGAGCAAAATCAGAGGCATAATTTGTTCCATACAAAGGGAGTTGTGAAGGAACGTTCTGTTCGCGTCATCATAGATGGAGGGAGCTGTAACAACTTGGCTAGCATGGAGATGGTGGAGAAGCTATCTCTCACCACAAGACCACATCCACATCCTTACTACATCCAATGGTTCAACAACAGCGGCAAGGTTAAGGTAACACGTACTGTTCGTGTGCATTTTAGTATCTCTACATATGCTGATTATGTTGATTGTGATGTGGTACCCATGCAAGCATGTTCCTTATTACTAGGTAGACCATGGCAATTTGATAAAAATTCTGTACACCATGGTAGAAACAATCAGTATACTCTTGTTCATAAGGATAAAAATATTACTTTGCTTCCTATGACTCCTGATTCCATTTTGAAAGATGACATTAATAGAGCTAATAAAGCAAAACAGGAGAAAAATAAGAGTGAAAATCAGATTGTGGCAAAGGAATTTGAGCAACAAATGAAACCTAATAATAAACCATCTAGTGTTGTTTCTGAAATTAAATTGAAAAGTGCATGTTTACTTGCCACAAAATCTAATATTGATGAACTAGATTTCAGCAAATCTGTTTGCTATGCTTTTGTGTGCAAAGAGGCATTATTTTCATTCGAGGACGTGCCTTCCTCTTTGCCCCCTGCTGTCACTCACATTTTGCAGGAGTTCGCTGACGTCTTCCCACAAGACGTGCCACCGGGATTACCACCTATTCGAGGGATTGAGCATCAAATTGACTTAATTCCCGGTGCATCGCTACCCAACCGTGCACCATACCGTACCAATCCAGAGGAGACGAAGGAGATTATGCGTCAAGTACAGGAGCTGCTCGACAAAGGTTATATACGCGAATCTCTTAGTCCTTGTGCTGTTCCTATTATACTCGTGCCTAAAAAGGATGGTACGTCGCGTATGTGTGTTGATTGTAGAGGCATTAATAATATTACTATTCGTTATCGTCATCCTATTCCTAGGCTCGATGATATGCTTGATGAATTGAGTGGCTCTACAATATTCTCCAAAGTTGATTTGCGTAGTGGATACCATCAAATTCGTATGAAATTGGGAGATGAATGGAAAACTGCATTTAAAACTAAGTTTGGTTTATATGAGTGGTTAGTCATGCCTTTTGGGTTAACTAATGCACCTAGTACTTTCATGAGACTAATGAACGAAGTTTTACGTGCTTTCATTGGACGATTTGTGGTGGTCTATTTTGATGATATACTGATTTATAGCAAATCTTTGGAAGAACATTTGGAACATTTACGTGCTGTTTTTATTGCTCTACGTGATGCACGTTTGTTTGGTAACCTTGGGAAGTGCACCTTTTGCACCGACCGAGTATCTTTTCTTGGCTATGTTGTTACTCCACAGGGAATTGAAGTTGATAAAGCCAAGATTGAAGCTATTGAGAGTTGGCCGCAGCCCAAAACGGTCACACAAGTGCGGAGTTTTCTTGGACTCGCTGGTTTCTATAGGCGTTTTGTGAGAGATTTTAGCACCATTGCTGCACCTCTCAACGAGCTTACAAAGAAGGATGTGCCTTTTGTTTGGGGTACCGCACAGGAAGAAGCCTTCACGGTATTGAAAGATAAGTTGACACATGCTCCTTTACTCCAACTTCCTGATTTTAATAAGACTTTTGAGCTTGAATGTGATGCTAGTGGCATTGGATTAGGAGGTGTGTTATTACAAGATGGCAAACCTGTTGCATACTTTTCTGAAAAATTGAGTGGGCCTAGTCTGAATTATTCTACTTATGATAAAGAACTATATGCTCTTGTTCGGACTTTAGAAACATGGCAACATTATTTATGGCCCAAAGAATTTGTTATACATTCTGATCATGAATCTTTGAAACATATTAAAAGTCAAGCTAAACTGAATCGTAGACATGCTAAATGGGTTGAATTCATTGAAACTTTCCCTTATGTCATTAAACACAAGAAGGGTAAAGAAAATGTTATTGCTGATGCATTGTCTCGTCGCTATACTATGCTTTCACAACTTGACTTCAAAATATTTGGTTTGGAGACCATCAAAGATCAATATGTGCATGATGCTGATTTTAAAGATGTATTGCAGAATTGTAAAGAAGGAAGAACCTGGAACAAGTTTGTCGTTAATGATGGATTTGTGTTCCGTGCTAACAAGCTATGCATTCCAGCTAGCTCTCTTCGTCTTTTGTTGTTGCAGGAGGCGCATGGAGGAGGATTAATGGGACACTTTGGCGTGAAGAAGACGGAGGACGTACTTGCTACACATTTCTTTTGGCCAAAGATGAGACGGGATGTTGAGCGTTTTGTTGCTCGCTGCACTACATGTCAAAAAGCTAAGTCACGACTCAATCCTCATGGTTTATATATGCCTTTGCCTGTACCTAGTGTTCCTTGGGAGGATATATCTATGGACTTTGTTTTAGGTTTACCTCGAACAAAGAAGGGGAGGGATAGCATATTTGTTGTCGTGGATAGATTCTCGAAAATGGCGCACTTTATACCATGTCATAAAAGCGATGATGCTGTTAATGTTGCTGATTTGTTCTTTCGTGAAATTATTCGCTTGCATGGTGTGCCAAATACTATTGTTTCAGATCGTGATACTAAATTTCTTAGCCACTTTTGGAGATGTTTATGGGCTAAGTTGGGGACTAAACTGCTTTTTAGTACTACTTGTCACCCCCAAACTGATGGACAAACTGAAGTAGTCAATAGAACATTGTCTACTATGCTTAGGGCTGTTTTGAAGAATAATAAGAAAATGTGGGAAGACTGCTTGCCTCATATTGAGTTTGCTTATAATCGTTCATTGCATTCTACTACTAAGATGTGCCCTTTTGAAATTGTGTATGGTTTCCTACCTCGTGCACCTATTGATTTGTTGCCTCTTCCATCTTCGGAGAAGGTTAATTTTGATGCTAAACAACGTGCTGAATTGATCTTAAAAATGCATGAGTTAACTAAGGAAAACATTGAGCGTATGAATGCTAAATATAAACTTGCTGGAGATAAGGGTAGAAAACATGTTGTGTTTGCACCTGGAGATCTTGTTTGGTTACATTTGCGTAAGGATAGATTTCCTGATTTGCGCAAATCAAAGCTAATGCCACGTGCTGATGGTCCTTTTAAGGTGTTAGAGAAAATAAATGATAATGCATATAAACTTGAGCTGCCTGCAGATTTTGGGGTTAGTCCCACTTTTAATATTGCAGATTTGAAGCCTTATTTGGGTGAGGAAGATGAGCTTCCGTCGAGGACGACTTCATTTCAAGAAGGGGAGGATGATGAGGACATCAATACAATTATTACACCCACAGGCCCTGCTGCTATACATACTGGACCAATTACTAGAGCTCGCGCACGCCAATTAAATTACCAGGTACTTTCGTTTCTTGCTAATGATTCTAATGTTCATGAGAATATGATGCTGCCTAAATTGGATACATTTGTTTTGCTTACAAATGAAGGGCCTAGCTTTGAGAAGGATGAACATTGGAGCAAGAACAAGCATGGAGATGATGGCATGCGCATGGGGAACAAGAACGGAGTTACAAGTGATGATTTCAGGACGTTGAAGCCACCATAATGCGTGCATGAAGCCTTGGACGAAATATACAAGATGCTACTTCATAACTTTCGTCCAGAGGCTATTCTAGGTGCTGCGTCACCTTATTATTGGGCCAGGCCCATGTAATTTCGAAATACATAAGTATAGGCTGTTTTTAGAGTCCGTATGTGTGGGGAAACAAGAGATAGGGTTGGTTTCGGACCCCTTCCTCAAGGGCCACGAAATTCCCCCCCCCCTCTTCCTCCATATATACAGCCCTTAGGGCGTCGTTTAGACTTTGGGTTTTGTTTAGATTAAAAGTTCGCCATAGCTGCAACTTCGCGTACTTCGTTTGTGTTCAGCGACCAGACAAAGGCGTCACAGAACCCCACCTTGATCAATAAAGCTTTCATCTTATATTCGCAATATCCAGATTGCAATCTCAGTTTCTTGCCTGTTCTTCGTTTGCTCGCAGGAAACAGACCCTCGTGGTCAGGTTGATCGTGCTCCGGCGTGGTCGATAACCTCTCGGAGTTGGTTTAGCGATTGCTAAGGCGCGACGTCCTCGCACGTTCGTAGTCGGATCGTCAAAGTCGACTTCCATCAAAGCGATATTCATCATCTCATCGAAAGACGGGACACCTTTGCCTCTATCAACAGATTACAGGGATTATTTTGGATCAAGCGATCGTCCAGAAAAGAAAATTTTCTAGACCTAAAAACTGATACGGAGAAGTTCATCAGCTCTAAATGAGGTCTTTTTGCAAGCAAAAAGGGTCTGCTAATATGGAAAATGGGCGTGAAACGACTACCGCCGAAGTTGTTCCTTACTCTTGGATCAAAGGGAGCCGTTGTGGAAGAACTGCGAAGGAATCGCGAGGAACCACGAAGAACACCGAAGAACTTGCGAACCCTAATGTGGATCTAGTAGACGGGATGGCGAGGACTTACTGGTGCTGACGAGCAGCGGAGATGCGTCGCGGTTCTCTGGTCAAGACAGGTCGATGCAGCGGCCTTGGTTGGTGCAGACGGGATGCGCGGCGGCGGCGGCGGAGCTCGGGCTCTGGGGTGTCGAGAGGAGGAAGACGATGGAAAGGGAGAGTGACGAAGACCTGAGGGCCGGGCCTATTTATAAGGGACGGCTGATGAGTGGGCGCGAGAAACGAGGAGGCTGAAGACATGATTATCCAGTTGCAGAGGCGCCTCGATTTTCGGGATAGTTATTAAGATAAGGATCCGTTGAGATACGTTGGACGGAACGTGCATTAATGGCGGATGACGTCACGGCGGGTTACCAAGAATCTAGAAGATGACGTCATGGCGGGTTATGACCTTCGCACAAGCAGAAGCCGGAAGATTTTCTCTTAAGGTATTGAAGATTGACATGATCCGGTTCAAATCAATCTAGGGCCTAATGTTGGGGATATAACTACTGGTGTCACCCGCCCAGGAGGGGCCGGGTTACATTGAGACGATCATCGCATGAAGCCCAGAGTCAAGCTCAAAGATGGCGGGCCAGTAATGGGCTTAAGGCCCGGAGGCGGCTTAAGGCCCGTAGTGGTAAACCGCCGTAAGGCGTGACTTGTAGTGTAAAGCAAGAATAGTTAAGAGTCCGAGCCGGACGCTGTTTATAAGCCGGCCGGGACTCTAAGAGCCGCTGGGCGTTAACCTCTCTATATAAAGGGGCGACCCGGCGGCGGTTCAGGACAAGTAAGATCAGATCGATAGCCAGGCAGAGCGGTTTAGCTCCTGGTCATCGAAACCCTAAGTAATACCACCTCAACTGGAAGTAGGCTTTTACCTTCAACATAAGGGGCCGAACCAGTATAATCTTCGTGTCCTTTGTCCCGTTTAACCCCTTTAAGCTTCCTAGCGGCGATGGCTCCACGAATAAGTCCTTGCTCGAGGACATCTGCCGTGACAATTCCACGACAGTCACCAACATACATAACTCATATAGTACTATATCGTCAACGAACGTTAAGCGTGCGTACCCTACGGGTTCGAGAACTATGTAGACATGATGGAGACACCTCTCTGGTCAATAACCAATAGCGGAACCTGGATGCCCATATTGGATCCTACATATTCTACGAAGATCTTTATCGGTCGAACCTTATGACAACATACGTAATTCCCTTTGTCTATCGGTTTGTTACTTGCCTGAGATTCGATCATTGGTATCTTCATACCTAGTTCAATCTCGTTACCGACAAGTCTCTTTACTCGTTCTATAATGCATCATCCCATAACTAACTCATTAGTCACATTGCTTGCAAGGCTTATTATGATGTGCATTCCCGAGAGGGCCCAGAGATACCTCTCGGATACTCGGAGTGACAAATCCTAATCTCGATCTATGCCAACCCAACAAACACCTTCGGAGATACATGTAGAGCATCTTTATAATCACCCAATTACGTTATGACGTTTGATAGCACACAAGGTATTCCTCCGGTATCCGGGAGTTGCATAATCTCATAGTCGAAGGAATATGTGTTTGACATGAAGAAAACTGTAGCAATAAAACTGAACGATCAATATGCTAAGCTAACAGATGGGTCTTGTCCATCACATCATTCTCCTAATGATGTGATCATGTTCATCAAATGACAACACAAGTCTATGGTTAGGAAACTTAACCATCTTTGATTAACGAGCTAGTCTAGTAGAGGCTTACCAGGGACACGGTGTTTTGTCTATGTATTCACACATGTATCAAGTTTCCGGTTAATATAATTCTAGCATGAATAATAAACATTTATCATGAATAAGGAAAATATAAAACAACAACTTTATTATTGCCTTTAGGGCATATTTCCTTCAGTCTCCCACTTGCACTAGAGTCAATAATCTAGGTTACATTGTAATGATTCTAACACCCATGGAGTCTTGGTGTTGATCATGTTTTGCTCGTGGAAGAGGCTTAGTCAACGGGTGTGCAACATTCAGATCCGTATGTATTTTGCAAAACTCTATGTCTCCCTCCTTGACTTATCACGGATGGAGTTGAAGCGTCTCTTGATGTGTTTGGTTCTTTTGTGAAATCTGGATTCCTTTGCTAAGGCAATTGCTCCAGTATTTTCACAAAAGATTTTCATTGGACCCGATGCACTAGGTATTACACCTAGATCGGATATGAACTCCTTCATCTAGACTCCTTCATTTGCTGCTTCCGAAGTAGCTATGTACTCCGCTTCACACGTAGATCCCGCCACGACGCTCTGCTTGGAACTGCACCAACTGACAGCTCCACCATTCAATAAAAATACGTATCCGCTTTGTGACTTAGAGTCATCCGGATCAGTGTCAAAGCTAGCATCGACGTAACCATTTACGACGAGCTCTTTGTCACTTCCATAAACGAGAAACATATCCTTAGTCCTTTTCAGGTACTCCAAGATGTTCTTGACCGCAGTCCAGTGATCCACTCCTGAATTACTTTGGTACCTCCCTGCTAGACTTATAGCAAGGCACACATCAGGTCTGGTACACAACCTAACATACATGATAGAACCTATGGCTGAGGCATTGGGAATGACTTTCATTTTCTCTCTATCTTTGAAGTGGTTGGGCATTGAGTCTGACTCAACTTCACACCTTGTAACACAGGCAAGAACCCTTTCTTTGACTGATCCATTTTGAACTTCTTCAAAACTTTATCAAGGTATGTGCTTTGTGAAAGTCCAATTAAGCGTCTTGATCTATCTCTATAGATCTTGATGCCCAATATATAAGCAGGTTCACCGAGGTCTTTCATTGAAAAACTCTTATTCAAGTATCCTTTTATGCTATCCAGAAATTCTATATCATTTCCAATCAACAATATGTCTTCCACATATAATATTAGAAATGCTATAGAGCTCCCACTTAATTTTTTATAAATACAGGCTTCTCCAAAAGGCTGTATAAAACCATATGCTTTGATCACCTCATCAAAGCGTATATTCCAACTCCGAGATGCTTGCACCAGTCCATAAATGGATCACTGGAGCTTGCACACTTTGTTAGCACGTTTAGGACCGACAAAACCTTCTGGTTGCATCATATACAACTCTTCTTTAAGAAATCCATTAAGGAATGCAGTTTTGACGTCCATTTGCCAGATTTCTTAATCATAAAATACGGCAATTGCTAACATGATTTGGACTGACTTAAACATCACTACGGGTGAGAAAGTCTCATCGTAGTCAACTCCTTGAACTTGTCGAAAACCTTTCGCGACAAGTCGAGCTTTGTAGACAGTAACATTACAATCAGGATCAGTCTTCTTCTTGGAGATCCATTTATTCTCTATGGCTTGCCGATCATCAGGCAAGTCAACCAAAGTCCATACTTTGTTCTCATACATGGATCCTATCTTAGATTTCATGGCCTCAAGCCATTTTGCGGAATCTAGGCTCATCATAGTTTCTTCATAGTACGTAGGTTTGTCATGGTCTAGTAACATGACTTCCAGAACAGGATTACCGTACCACTCTGGTGTGGAACGTGCTCTGGTTGACCTACGAGGTTCGGTAGTAACTTGATCCGAAGTTTCATGATCATTTTCATTAGCTTCCTCTCTAGTTGGTGTAGGCATCACGGAAACGGTTTTCTGTGATGAGCTACTTTCCAATTCAAGAGAAGGTACAGTTACCTCATCAAGTTCTGCTTTCCTCCCACTCACTTCTTTCGAGAGAAACTCCTTCTCTAGAAAGGATCCATTCTTAGCAACAGAGATCTTGCCTTCGGATCTGTGGTAGAAGGTGTACCCAACAGTTTCTTTTGGGTATCCTATGAAGACGCACTTCTTCGATTTGGGTTCGAGCTTATCAAGCTGAAGCTTTTTCACATAAGCATCACAACCCCAAACTTTAAGAAACGAGAGCTTAGGTTTCTTGCCAAACCACAGTTCATACAGTGTCGTCTCAATGGATTTAGACGATGCCCTATTTAACGTGAATGCAGTTGTCTCTAATGCATAACCCCAAAACGATAGTGGTAAATTGGTAAGAGACATCATAGGTCGCACCATATCTAATAAATTACGGTTACGACGTTCGGACACACCATTATGTTGTGGTGTTCCAGGTGGCTTGAGTTGTGAAACTATTCCACATTGTTTTAAATAAAGGCCAAACTCATAACTCAAATATTCGCCTCCGCGATCAGATCGTAGAAACTTTATTTTCTTGTTACGATGATTCCGCACTTCACTCTGAGATTCTTTGAACTTTTCAAATGTTTCAGACTTGTGTTTCATTAAGTAGATATACCCATATCTGCTCAAATCATCAACAAAGGTCAGCAAATAACGATACCCGCCACGAGCCTCAACACTCATTGCACCGCATACATCGGTATGTATTATTTCCAATAAGTTAGTAGCTCGCTCCATTGTTCCGGAGAATGGAGTTTTAGTCATCTTACCCATGAGGCATGGTTCGCAAGCATCAAACGATTCATAATCAAGTGATTCCAAAAGCCCATCTGCATGGAGTTTCTTCATGCGCTTTACACCAATATGATCTAAACGGCAGTGCCACAAATATGTTGCACTATCATTATCAACTTTGCATCTTTTGGCATCAACATTATGAATATGTGTATCACCACAATCGAGATTCAACAAAAATAGACCACTCTTCAAGGGTGCATGACCATAAAAGATATTACTCATATAAATAGAACAACCATTATTCTCTGATTTAAATGAATAACCATCTCACGTTAAACAAGATCCGGATATAATGTTCATGCTCAATGCTGGCACCAAATAACAATTATTCTGGTCTAAAACTAATTCCGAAGGTAGATGTAGAGGTAGTGTGCCGACAACGATCACATCGACCTTGGAACCATTTCTGACGCGCATCGTCACCTCGTCCTTAGCCAATCTTCGTTTAATCGGTAGCCCCTGTTTCGAGTTGCAAATATGAGCAACAGAACCAGTATCAAATACCCATGCGCTACTACGAGCATTAGTAAGTTACACATCAATAACATGTATATCAAATATACCTTTGTTCACTTTGCCATCCTTCTTATCCGCCAAATACTTGGGGCAGTTTCGCTTTGAGTGACCAGTCCCTTTGCAGTAGAAGCACTCAGTTTCAGGTTTGGGTCTAGACTTGGGCTTCTTCCCGGGAGTGGCAACTTGCTTGCCATTCTTCTTGAAGTTCCCCTTCTTTCCCTTGCCCTTTTTCTTGAAACTAGTGGTCTTGTTAACCATCAACATTTGATGCTCCTTATTGATTTCTACCTCCGCAGCTTTGAGCATAATCATATCCATCCCTTGCATATTATAGTTCATCACGAAGCCTTTGTAGCTTGGTGGCAGTGATTGAAGAACTCTGTCAATAACACTATCATCTGGAAGATTAACTCCCAGCTGAGTCAAGTGGTTATGATATCCAGACATTCTGAGTATGTGTTCACTGAGAGAACTGTTCTCCTCCATCTTGCAGCTATAGAACTTGTTGGAGACTTCATATCTCTCAACTCGGGCATTTGCTTGAAATATTAACTTCAACTCCTGGAACATCTCATATGGTCCATGACGTTTAAAACGTCTTTGAAGTCCCGATTCTAAGAAGTAAAGCATGACACACTGAACTATCGAGTAGTCATCAGATCGAGCTTGCCAGACGTTCATAACATCAGCATCTGCTCCTGCAGCAGGCCTTTCACCTAGCGGTGCATCAAGGACATAATTCTTCTGTGCAACAATGAGGATAATCCTCAAGTTACGGACCCAGTCCGTGTAGTTGCTACCATCATCTTTCAACTTATCTTTCTCTAGGAATGCATTAAAATTCAAGGGAACGGTAGCACGGGCCATTGATCTATAACATAGATATGCAAAAACTATCAAGACTAAGTTCATGATAAATTAAGTTCAATTAATCATATTACTTAAGAACTCCCACTTAGATAGACATCCACCGAGTCATCTAAATGATTATGTGATCCAAATCAACTAAACCATGTCCGATCATCACGTGAGATGGAGTAGTCTTCAATTGTGAACATCTCTATGTTGATCATATCTACTATATGATTCATGTTCGACCTTTCGGTCTCCAGTGTTCCGAGGCCATGTCTGTACATGCTAGGCTCGTCAAGTTAACCCGAGTATTCCGCATGTGCAAAACTGTCTTGCACCCGTTGTATGTGAACGTAGAGCCTATCACACCCGATCATCACGTGGTGTCTCAGCACGACAAACTGTCGGAATGGTGCATACTCAGGGAGGACACTTATACCTTGAAATTTTAAGGGATCATCTTATAATGCTACCGCCGTCCTAAGCAAAATAAGATGCATAAAATATAAACATCACATGCAATCATAATATGTGACATGATATGGCCATCATCATTTTGTGCCTTTGATCTCCATCTCTAAAGCACCGTCATGATCTCCATCGTCACCGGCTTGACACCTTGATCTTCATCGTAGCGTCCCGGTCGTCTTGCCAACTATTGCTTCTACAACTATCGCTAACGCATAGTGATAAAGTAAAGCAATTACATGGCGTTTGCATTTCATACAATAAAGCGACAACCATAAGGCTCCTGCCAGTTGCGGATAACTTTTACAAAACATGAGCATCACATACAATAACGTATATCACATCATGTCTTGACCACATCACATCGCAACATGCCCTGCAAAAACAAGTTAGACGTCCTCTACTTTGTTGTTGCAAGTTTTAGGTGGCTGCTATGGGCTTCTAGCAAGAACTGTTCTTACCTACGCATCAAAACCACAACGGTGATTTATCAAGTTTGCTGTTTTAACCTTCAACAAGGACTGATCGCAGTCAAATTCGATTCAACTAAAGTTGGAGAAAACAGACACCCGCCAGCCACCTTTATGCAAAACTAGTTGCATGTCTGTCGGTGGAACCGGTCTCATGAGCGTGGTCATTAAGGTTGGTTCGGGCCGCTTCATCTAACAATACTGCCGAATCAAAATAAGACATTGGTGGTAAGTAGTATCACGATCACCGCCCACAACTCTTTGTGTTCTACTCGTGCATATCATCTACGCATAGACCTGGCTCGGATGCCACTGTTGGCAAACATAGCATGCAATTTCAAAATTTTCCTACGCTCACGCAAGATCTATCTAGGAGATGCATAGCAACGAGAGGGGGAGAGCATCTTCATACCCTTGAAGATCGCAAGCGGAAGCGTTTATCAACGCGGTTGATGTAGTCGTACACCTTCACGATCCATCCCGGTCAAGTACGGAACGTACGACACCTCCGCGTTTAGCACACGTTCAGCTTGATGACATCCTCGCCTTCTTGATCCAGCAAGACGAGCGAAGTAGTAGATGAGTTATGGCAGCACGACAGCGCGGTGACGGTGTTGGTGAAGAACAATCTTCGCAGGGCTTCGCCAAGCACAACGGAAACTATGACGGAGGATAAACTAGAGGGGACGGGGTTGCCGGCACATGGCTTGGTGATTCTTGATGTGTTCCAGGTGCTAGCCCTGCCCCTCTATTTATATGTTGAGCCCTGGGGTCGAAACTTGGAGTAAAAGCCTCCTCAGAGTCAGTTTTGCCCGCAAGGAAGAGTCCTTCTCGGACTTCCAGGACCAGATGCCATGGTCCTTGGCGTCTGGCCCAGGGCCAGACGCCAGGGTCTCCGGTGTTTGCCCCCCGGCCTCCGCAAAACTCCTTTTGCACCGACCTAAAGCCCCGTGGGCTTCACCCCTTGGCCGAACCATATCATCCTATATATCAATATTTACCTCTAGACCATTCCAGAGCTCCTCGTCATGTCCATGATCTCATCCGGGACTCCGAACAACATTCAGTCACCAACATACATAACTCATATAGTACTATATCGTCAACGAACGTTAAGCGTGCGGACCCTACGGGTTCGAGAACTATGTAGACATGACCGAGACACCTCTCTGGTCAATAACAAATAACGGAACCTGGATGCCCATATTGGCTCCTACATATTCTACGAAGATCTTTATCGGTCGAACCTTATGACAACATACGTAATTCCCTTTGTCTATCGGTATGTTACTTGCCCGAGATTCGATCGTCGGTATCTTCATACCTAGTTCAATCTCGTTACCGGCAAGTCTCTTTACTCGTTCCGTAATGCATCATCCCGTAACTAACTCATTAGTCACATTGCTTGCAAGGCTTATCATGATGTGCATTACCGAGAGGGCCCAGAGATACCTCTCCGATACTCAGAGTGGCAAATCCTAATCTCGATCTATGCTAACCCAACAAACACCTTAAGAGATACCTATAGAGCATCTTTATAATCACCCAGTTACATTGTGACGTTTGATAGCACACAAGGTATTCCTCCGGTATCTAGGAGTTGCATAATCTCATAGTCGAAGGAATATGTATTTGACATGAAAAAGCAGTAGCAATAAAACTGAACGATTAATATGCTAAGCTAATGGATGGGTCTTGTCCATCACATCATTCTCCTAATGATGTGATCCTATTCATCAAATGACAACACATGTCTATGGTTAGGAAACTTAACCATCTTTGATTAACGAGCTAGTCTAGTAGAGGCTTACTAGGGACACGGTGTTTTGTCTAGGTATTGACACATGTATCAAGTTTCCGGTTAATATAATTCTAGCATGAATAATAAACATTTATCATGAATAAGGAAATATAAAGTAATAACTTTATTATTGCCTCTAGGGCATATTTCCTTCATGAACATGATTACAGGGCTGAGACATTGAACTTTGAAGTGGTTAAGGTCAAAAGCCCCTACCACGCTCTGTTTGGACGGCTGGCTTATGCCAAGTTTATGGCGCAGCCTTGTTATGTGTATCTATAGCTTAAGATGGCGGGTCGCAAGGGTACCATCACGGTACATGGTGACAGGAAGATAGCCTTGGAATGTGAAGAAGGTGATGCTGCTTACGCTGAGTCTGCCTGTGCCATAGAGGAACTTAAGTTTTATAAAGACAATGTTTACCCGGCTGATATGACTCCGTTAAAGAAGCCAACCACAGAGCATGATCCTTTGTTGAAGTTTAAATTGGCAGATGATACCAAGCTGGTTGACTTTGTCCCTGGCGACTCATCTCAACAGTTCACCATCAGTGCCAATATGTGATCCGAAATAGGAAAGTGCTCATCGAGTTCATCCGTGAGAACCGGGACATCTTTTCATGGAAGCCTTCAGACATGCCAGGTGTTCCGAGAGAACTGGCTGAGCACACTCTCAATATTGATCCCAAATTTAAGCTGGTCAAGCAATTCCTTCGGTGTTTTGATGAGGAGAGATGTAAGGCCATTGGAGAAGAGGTGGCCCGGCTCTTAGCAGCCGGCTTCATTGTTGAAGTTTTTCATCTTGAGTGGTTGGCTAACCCGGTGCTAGTACTTAAGAAAAATGGCACTTGGCGTATGTGTGTGGATTACACAGACCTTAATAAAGCTTGCCCAACTGATCCTTTTGCTCTTCCTAGTATTGATCAGATCATTGATGCTACGACGGGTTGTGAGTGTTTGAGCTTCTTGGACGCTTATTCTGGTTATCATCAGATCAAGATGGCAATTAAAGACCAGGAGAAAACGGCTTTTATCACGCCCTTTGGAGCTTTCTGCTATGTGTCTATGCCTTTCGGGCTCAAGAGTGCCCAGGCGACTTATCACTGTTGTGTCCAGAATTGTCTCCATAATCAGATTGGACGTAATGTTCATGCTTATGTGGATGATATTGTTGTGAAGTCTATGAAAAAGGAGACTCTGTTGGAAGATCTGAAAGAGACCTTTGATAATCTCCGGGTCTACAAGATGATGCTTAACCCAGCCAAATGTGTTTTTGGTGTGCCTGCAGGCAAGCTCTTGGGTTTTCTGGTCTCTGAGAGAGGTATTGAAGCTAACCCGAAGAAAATCGAGGCTATTACTTCATTGGCTAAAACAGCGTGCATTAATGATGTCCAGCGTTTGGTGGGTCGTATTGCAGCTTTAAGCCGGTTTATAAGCCGCCTGGGAGAGAAGGATATTCCTCTGAACCAGATGATGAAGAAAACAAATCATTTTCTCTGGAGTGATGCTGCTAATGAGGCGTTTGAGGCGCTTAAAAAATAGTTAGTTGAGCCACCGGTTCTTGCAGCTCCTGTTGAGAAGGAGCCCTTGCTCTTATATGTGGCTGCTAATAGCAGAGCCGTCGGCATGGCGGTTGTAGTGGAAAGGAAAGAGACGGGTAAGGAATATCTGGTTCAAAGGCTGGCTTATTATGTTAGTGAGGTCTTAATTGAGTCTAAACAGGGATACCCACATTGGCAGAAGCTAGTATATGGGGTGTTCATGGCCAGTCGCAAGTTGAAGCATTATTTTCTTGGTCATCCTATTATTGTGGTCAGCTCTACTCCCTTAGGCGATATTATTCAAAACAAAGAAGCTACAGGTCGAGTGGCCAAGTGGGCCATTAAGCTGGGATCCCATGGTTTGAAATATATGCCAAGGACAGCTATCAAGTCTCAAGCTCTTGTGGATTTCATCAACGACTGGACAAAGTTGCAGATGTCTGAGGAGAAGCCTGATAATATGTATTGGACTATTCATTTTGACGGGTCCAGGCAATTGGAAGGCTCGGGGGATGGAGTTATTTTGACTTCCCCACGAGGTGACAAATTTTGCTATGTTTTAAGGCTGATGTTTCCTTGTACTAATAATGCAGCAGAGTATGAGGCCCTGCTCCATGGTCTTCGGATGGCCAAAGATATGAATTTAAGCTGGGACAGGTGTTTTGGCGACTCAGATTTGGTGGCTCAGTAGGTCTCTGACACTTGGGATTCTAAAGACCTGCTCATGGCGGCTTATCGCCGGGCGGTTGATAGTATTGCTGGTCACTTCAAAGGTTATCAGGTGGAACATGTTGATTGCAGAGAATGAGGCGGCTGATGCTTTAAGCCGGCTGGGGTCTCAGCGTAAGCCGGTGCCACCCAATGTTTTTCTTGATATATTGAATAACCCTTCAGTTAAGTTATCGACAGAGGAGGACCTTGCAATTCCTGACCCGGAGGCACAGTTGGTGGTGGCTCTTCATGCTATTCCTGATTGGACGGTGCCGTACTTGGCTTATATGACCTGGGACGAGTTGCCTAAGGATGAAACTTTGGCCAGGCAGATAACCTGGCGGTCTAAGTTGATGACCATTGTTAATGGCGAGTTACACCGATGCAGTGTCACAGGTGTGTTCCAACATTGTGTTTCTCCTGAAGAAGGTCGTGAGATTCTAAGGGAAAACCATGAAGGAGATTGTGGACATCACGCCGGCTCCAAATCTCTTGTGGCTAAAGCTTTTCGTCATGGATTTTATTGGTTGGCGGCTCATGCTGATGCAGAAGATCTGGTTAGCAAGTGTGATGGCTGTCAGAAATTTTCTAGACGAGCTCATGTGCCGGCTCAAGAATTGAGGATGATTCCAATTACTTGGCCGTTTGCAGTCTGGGGGCTGGATCCTCTTTTGATGATTGCTTGAGCAACCTTGATCGAGTTCTGCAGAGATGTGAAGAAACTAATCTTGTCTCGAATTGGGAAAAATGCCACTTTATGGTTAATGAAGGCATGGTCTTGGGACATAAAATTTCTGAAAGAGGTATTGAAGTTGATAAAGCTAAAGTTGATGCTATCGAAAAGATGCTGTGTCCCAAGGACATCAAAGGTATAAGAAGTTTCCTTGGTCATGCCGGTTTTTATAGGAGGTTCATTAAGGACTTCTCAAAAATTTCTCGGCCTCTGACTAATCTATTACAAAAAGATATCCCTTTTGTCTTTGATGATGATTGTGTAGAAGCATTTGAAATACTTAAGAAAGCATTGATTTCTGCACCTATTGTTCAGCCACCCTATTGGAATTTACCCTTTGAAATTATGTGTGATGCTAGTGATTATGCTGTAGGTGCTGTACTAGGGCAAAGGGTTGATAAGAAACTAAATGTTATTCAATATGCTAGTAAAACTGTAGACAATGCCCAGAGAAATTATGCTACTACTGAAAAAGAATTTTTAGCAGTTGTTTTTGCCTGTGATAAGTTCAGACCTTATATTGTTGATTCTAAAGTAACTATTCACATTGATCATGCTGCTATTAAATACCTTATGGAAAAGAAAGATGCTAAACCTAGACTTATTAGATGGGTTCTCTTGCTACAACAATTTGATTTGCATATTATTGATAGAAAGGGAGTTGAGAACCCCGTTGCAGACAACTTGTCTAGGTTAGAGAATGTTCTTGATGACCCACTACCTATTGATGATAGCTTTCCTGATGAACAATTAGCTATCATAAATACTTCTCGTACTGCTCCATGGTATGCTGATTATGCTAATTACATTGTTGCTAAATTTATACCACCTAGTTTCACATACCAGCAAAAGAAAAAGTTTTTCTATGATTTAAGACATTACTTCTGGGATGACCCACACCTTTATAAAGAAGGAGTAGATGGTGTTATTAGACGTTGTGTACCTGAGCATGAACAGGAACAGATCCTACGCAAGTGTCACTCCGAGGCATATGGAGGACACCACGCTGGAGATAGAACTGCACATAAGGTATTGCAATCCGGTTTTTATTGGCCTACTCTCTTCAAGGATGATCATAAGTTTGTCTTATCTTGTGATGAATGTCAAAGAATTGGTAATATTAGTAGACGTCAGGAAATGCCTATGAATTATTCACTTGTTATTGAACCATTCGATATTTGGGGCTTTGATTACATGGGACCGTTTCCTTCCTCTAATGGGTATACACATATTTTAGTTGTTGTTGATTACGTTACTAAGTGGGTAGAAGCCATTCCAACTAGTAGTGCTGATCATAACACCTCTATTAAGATGCTTAAAGAAGTTATTTTTCCGAGGTTTGGAGTCCCTAGATATTTAATGACTGATGGTGGTTCACATTTTATTCATGGTGCCTTCCGTAAAATGCTTGCTAAGTATGATGTTAATCATAGAATTGCATCCCCTTATCACCCACAGTCTAATGGTCAAGTAGAATTGAGTAACAGAGAGCTCAAATTAATTTTGCAAAAGACTGTTAATAGATCAAGAAAGAATTGGTCCAAGAAACTTGATGATGCATTATGGGCCTATAGAACTGCATATAAAAATCCTATGGGTATGTCTCCGTATAAAATGGTTTATGGAAAAGCATGTCACTTACCTCTCGAACTAGAACATAAGGCATATTGGGCCATTAAAGAGCTCAACTATGATTTCAAACTTGCTGGTGAGAAGAGGCTTTTTGACATTAGCTCACTTGATGAATGGAGAACCCAGGCCTACGAGAATGCCAAACTGTTTAAAGAAAAAGTTAAAAGATGGCATGACAAAAGGATACAAAAGCGTGAGTTTAATGTAGGTGATTATGTGTTGCTATACAACTCTCGTTTAAGATTTTTTGTAGGAAAACTTCTCTCAAAATGGGGAGGTCCTTACGTTATCGAGGAGGTCTATCGTTCCGGTGCCATAAAAATCAACAACTTCAAAGGCACAAATCCAAAGGTGGTGAATGGTCAAAGAATCAAACATTATATCTCAGGTAATCCTATAAATGTTGAAACTAATATTATTGAAACCGTAACCCCGGAGGAATACATAAGAGACACTTTCCCGAATGTTTCAGACTCCGAAAAGGAATATGTACGTGGTACAGTAAGTAAACCGACTCCAAAACAGTTCTAATGACAATTTTTCTCCGTTTTGGAATATTTAGAAAAATAGGAAAATAAGAAGCAACCCGGGAAGGACACGAGGCTTCCACAAGGGTGGGAGGTGCACCCTACCCCCTGGGCGCGCCCCCTACCTCGTGGGCACCTCATGTGCTCTCTAGACTCCGTTTTCTTGCACGATACTTCTTTCGGTCGGTAAAAAATCATTATATAATCTCCCGAAGGTTTTGACCACCGTATCACGCAAATATCCTCTATTTTCGTTTCGAGCTGTTTTTCTGACAAATCTAGATCACCATGACGTCTCCAAGCGCCCCCAAGGACAAGTTCTTCGAGAAGGTCATCAACCCCTACCTCGCGGAGGTGCTGCAACACCCTCAAACCATTGAGATGCGTGATGGGTTGCTGCACATCCGCGATGTTGAGGGACCAAGGAGGACCGGAAGCGTGGAGACGAGGCTTGAAGCAATGGAACAACAAGTTTTCAAGTGCCAGGGGATGGTGGAACGTGGACTCAACGCCAACCACATGATGATCGCAGAGTTCACCAACAACCAGAAGCTGAAAGCACAATTTACATCATCAACAACTCCATTATCATCACCTCCGAAGAAAGAGATATAATCACATGGGTATGGGCACTCCCCTTGGCAACCGCCAAGCTTGGGGGAGGTGCCCCGGTATCGTATCACCATCACACTCCTATCTTTACCGTTTTTCTTAGTTCGATCCTTTTAGTAATATCTTGATCTAGTAGAATAAAGTTTTTGGTATGATCTAGTTTTGAGTTTTTCTTTATGATCCCTTTATGTAATTGAGTCCGTGAGCTATATAATAAAGATTAGTGTTGAGTCAAGGGCTTGATTATCTTGCTTTGATCTAGAAAGAATAAAAAGAAACAAAGAGATCATATTGATCTTATGGAGAGTAATGACTTCACATATAAAGAGTATGACGATTAAAAATTGTTGAGAATTGACAAACATAGTTTTGGTCATCGTTGCAATTAATAGAAAGTAATAAAGAAAGAGAGGCTTCACATATAAATATACTATCTTGGACATCTTTTATGATTGTGAGCACTCATTTAAAATATGACATGCTAAAGAGTTGATGTTGGAGAAGGAAGACAACGTAATGGGTTATGTTTTCTTATATCTGAAATAAAGTATATTTTCATGGATCATCCAACATGTTGAGCTTGCCTTTCTCCCTCATGCTAGCCAAATTCTTTGCACCAAGTAGAGATACTATTTGTGCTTCTAAACACCCTTAAACCCAGTTTTGCCATAAGAGTCCACCATATCTACCTATGGATTGAGTAAGATCCTTCAAGTAAGTTGTCATCGGTGCAAGCAATAAAAATTGCTCTCTAAATATGTATGATTTATTAGTGTGGAGAAAATAAGATTTATACGATCTTGTGATGTGGAAGAAATAAAAGCGACGGACTGCATAATAAAGGTCCATATCACAAGTGGCAATATAAAGTGACGTTCTTTTGCATTAAGATTTCGTGCATCCAACCATGAAAGCGCATGACAACCTCTGCTTCCCTCTGCAAAGGGCCTATCTTTTACTTTTATCTCTTACCCTCATGCAAGAGTCATGGTGATCTTCACCTTTCCTTTTTACATTTTATCCTTTGGCAAGCACCTTGTGTTGGAAAGATCCTGATATATATATCCAATTGGATGTAACTTAGCATGAACTATTATTGTTGACATTACCCTTGAGGTAAAAGTTTGGGAGGCGAAACTATAAGCCCCTATCTTTCTCTGTGTCCGATTAAAACTCCGTAACCACAAGTACTGCGTGAGTGTTAGCAATTGTGAAAGACTAAATGATAGTTGAGTATGTAGACTTGCTGAAAAGCTCTTACATAGACTCTTTCCGATGTTATGATAAATTGCAATTGCTTCAATGACTGAGATTATAGTTTGCTGGTTCTCAATGAAGTTTCTGATTCATACTTTACATTGTGAATAGATTATTACTTGAGCATAAGAAATCATATGACAATATATATATATATATATATGTTGCTGTTTTAAGAATGATCATGATGCCCTCATGTCCGTATTTTATTTTATCGACACCTCTACCTCTAAACATGTGGACATATTTATCGTTATCGGCTTCCGCTTGAGGACAAGCGAGGTCTAAGCTTGGGGGAGTTGATACGTCCATTTTGCATCATGCTTTTATATCGTTATTTATTGCATTATGGGCTGTTATTACACATTATGTCACAATACTTATGCCTATTCTCTCTTATTTTACAAGGTTTACATAAAGAGGGAGAATGCCGGCAGCTAGAATTCTGGGCTAGAAAAGGAGCAAATATTAGAGACCTATTCTGCACAACTCCAAAAGTCCTGAAACTCCACGGAAGTCATTTTTGGAAATAATAAAAAATACTGAGCGAAGAAAATACCAGAGGGGGCCCACACCCTGGCCACGAGGGTGGGGGGCGCGCCCTACCCCCCTGGGCACACCCCTGCCTCGTGGGCCCCCTGGCAGGCCTCCGGTGCCCATCTTCTGCTATATGAAGTCTTTCGTCCGATAAAAAAATCATAAGCAAGCTTTCGGGAAGAAACTCCGCCGCCACGAGGCGGAACCAATCTAGAGCTTCGGCAGAGCTGTTCTGCCGGGGAAACTTCCCTTCGGGAGGGGGAAATCATCGCCAACGTCATCACCAACGCTCCTCTCATCGGGAGGGGGCCAATCTCCATCAACATCTTCACCAGCACCATCTCCTCTCAAACCCTAGTTCATCTCTTGTATCCAATCTTTGTCCCAAAGCCTCAGATTGGTACCTGTAGGTTGCTAGTAGTGTTGATTACTCCTTGTAGTTGATGCTAGTTGGTTTATTTGGTGGAAGATTATATGTTCAGATCCATTATGCATATTAATACCCCTCTAATTATGAACATGAATATGATTTGTGAGTAGTTACGTTTTTTCTGAGGACATGGGAGAAGTATTGCTATTAGTAGTCATGTGAATTTGGTATTCGTTCGATATTTTGATGAGATGTATGTAGTCTCTCCTCTAGTGGTGTTATGTGAACGTCGACTACATGACACTTCACCATTGTTTGGGCCTAGAGGAAGGCATTGGGAAGTAATAAGTAGATGATGGGTTGCTAGAGTGACAGAAGCTTAAACCCTAGTTTATGCGTTGCTTCGTAAGGGGCTGATTTGGATCCATATGTTTCATGCTATGGTTAGGTTTACCTTAATACTTCTTTTGTAGTTGCGGATGCTTGCAATAGGAGTTAATCAAAAGTGGGATGCTTGTCCAAGTAAGGACAGCACCCAAGCACTGGTCCACCCACATATCAAATTATCGAAGTACCGAACGCGAATCATATGAACGTGATGAAAACTAGCTCGACGATAATTCCCATGTGTCCTCGGGAGCGCTTTTCTCTATATAAGAGTTTGTCCAGGCTTGTCGTTTGCTACAAAAAGGATTGGGCCATCTTGCTGCACTTTATTTACACTTGTTATTCGTTACCCGTTACAAATTACCTTATCACAAAACTATCTGTTACCGATAATTTCAGTGCTTGCAGAGAATACCTTGCTGAAAACCGCTTATCATTTCCTTCTGCTCCTTGTTGGGTTCGACACTCTTACTTATCGAAAGGACTACGATAGATCCCCTATACTTGTGGGTCATCAAGGTATACTTCACAAAAGACTTGAAAATTGCAGATGTTGGAGACTGAATTGGGTCCGATGTCTTGAGGGTGAAGCTCATAGAAGTTCAGAACGTCACGGAAGAACTTTGAGCCATGTGGAGAAAATCCTCTGAGCATGTGACCAGAAAAAACTATAACTTCTCCTTCCTTCGATTGAGGAGGAACCTCAGCTCCCGGAACCCGCCAGTGGATGGCATCCTTAGATGGCAAGATGCCCATGTCAACAAATTCTTGGTGAGACCGCTCCGTAACATTGGAAACAACCCAGTCGCAGGAGGTGATGGTCTTAGTCATTTTTGTCAAGTAAAAGCCTAGAAAGGAAATCTTGGCGGTTCAATTTTGTGAATGATGAGCCGCCCAAGGGCTGAACAAAGTAAAGTTATTATGCTGAATTGGTTATGTGCAAGGATTAGTAAGCCGCTTAAAGGTTGAAGAAAATAAAATGGCATGATTAAACTGGCAAGGTACAAGCCGGATAATGTTAAGCTTGGAAAAGTATTGGCGGTTTAAACAACTAATCAGGTAAGCCGACTGGTATTTGGCGGGTTATAAAGTATTATTTGAGCCGCCTATACAATAGTGGTCAAGCAGACGATTACAGATCTGGGAATTGAATAAAATTTCACTCGGTGCTAGACAAACAAGTTTCACGAATTCTGCCTATAAGTTCGGATCTATGACCGTTGGAGAAACAGGAGAAAATTACTAGCCCTATAACAGTGGAAGAACTACAATGCGGGGAGTGAATCTCAGCAGCATGAAGTAGATCCATATTTGATAGCAGATATAAAAGATGAGTAAGGCGTGACTTTAGCATCACGTTTTAGTTCGACTAAGATGGCGTGGTCGATGAACTACAGGCGAGGGTGATGAACACTGATGAACACCGAAGAACTGCAGAAACCCTAATGCAGATTGGAGGAAAAAGGAGATGAGTACCTGGAAATGTTGATGAACAGCAGAGGGGCGCCGCCGTTTTCTGGTCGAGGTCAGGTTGATGCAGCGGCCAAGGTGGACGCAGTCGACGGGGGCGGCGGAGCTCCGGAGGCGTCAGTCGCCGCGAGGAAGAAGATGAGGCAGAGGCAGGGGTAAAAAGTGAAAAAGGAGGGGCCCCTATCCCTATTTATAAGGAGGTGAAAAGATGGCATGCGTGGAAATCGAGGAGGCAAAATGATTATGTTAACAATGCGGGCGCCTTGATTCTCGGAAAGCCCATTAAGATAAAGATCCGTTGAGATATCCTGGGTCTCGTGCAAAATTAATGCGCATGAGATCATGGCGGGTTACAATGATTCTACTTATGTGACGTCATGGCAGGTTATAGCGGTCTGAGGAAGATCCTGCACTAGTGCATTCTGCTAAGTAAACAGTGAGGATTGATATGAACAAGTTCAAATCAACCTGGGGCCTAATGTTGGGGATATAGCTTCAAGGTGTGACCCGCCCAGGAGGGGCCGGGTTACACCGTTGGCGGTTTAACAAGAAGGAGGCCCAAGGAGAAGTATGAAGACGGCGGCTCTTGGAGGCAGGCCTGGTGAAGGCCCAAGGCCTGGGCCTGTGAACCGCCATATGAAGACTTGCCCTGTAAGACATGATTAGTTAGAAACTGAGCCGGTCACATTGTGTGAGCCAGCCGGGGCTCTGTAAGCCTCAGGGTCTCTACCTGTGTATATAAAGGTGAGACCCGACGGTGGGTTAACTCAAGAAACAAGCAATCAAGAACTAGGTCAAGCATATTCGCTCCCTTGTAATCGAAACTCAAGTAATACAACTAGAAGTAGGACGTAGGTTTTTACCTCGTTGTGAGGGGCCGAACCTGGGCAAACTCTCTGTGTCCTTTGTCCCGCTCAAACCCTTCAAGCTAACCTAGCAGCTATGTCTCCACACCTAAGTCCTTCCACTAGGGCATCTTCCGTGACAAATCCACGACAATGACCATATTCGGGACACATGCCTACACTATATTGATGAATTGGAGCTAGTTCTATGTCACCCTAGGTTATAACTGTTGCATGATGAATGCCATCCGACATAATTATACATCATTGATCCATTGCCTACGAGCTCGTTTCATATTGATCTTTGCTAAGTTACTTTTCCGTTGTCACTGTTACGATTGCTACAAAACTGCTACTGTTACTTTTGCCACTGTTAACGTTACTTCCATACTACTTTGCTACTAAATACTTTGCTGCAGATATTAAGTCTTTCAGGTGTGGTTGAATTAACAACTCAGCTGCTAATAGTTCAGAATATTGTTTGGCTCCCCTTGTGTCGAATCAATAAATTTAGGTTGAATACTCTACCCTCGAAAATGGTTGCGATCCCCTATACTTGTGGGTTATCAGGCGCTCAACACGAACTCGACGAGCGTCGGCCATGAGAACGGCGGAACAACGACAAAACGACCGACGAAAGAGAGGCTTCGACACGCCCCTACCTGGCGCGCCAAATGTCAAATTCAGGGCTCCGCAGACCCAAGAAAGGTTCGAACTCAGGGGCGTGTGCGAAGAACTCAACCTCTCCAGCCGACGAATCCATCGCTCTCACGACCTAGCTCAATGAACGGAAAAGGAATGAGACACGGCAGTTTACCCAGGTTCGGGCCACCTGGCGGTGTAAGACCCTACTCCTGCTTTGGGGTGGATTAGCCTCGCGAGGGGCCGAGGATAAACTAGTACAGAGGAAGAACAACCTCAGGAGGTATGTTCCTGTGTGGGTGCGAGCTAGTGAGGGTTCGGATTCCGGATCCTCTCCTACGGTGATGGCTAAGCTATATTTATAGTGGCCTCGGTCCTCTTCCTCCAAAACGAAGGCGGGAAGGGATCCCACAATGGCCAAGTTTGAAGGGAGACAAGTAGTACATCTTATCCTGACGAAAGGTGGTCTTCGCCTGCAAAGCTTCTGGTCGCGACGCCGTGGTGGGCTTGGTGATGACATCCGTCCTGCCGTCCTGGCGGTCTTGGTCTCGTTGCACGGGAATGGAAACCTTTGGTTGATTCTTCGGGACCCCGCGCCTACGCTTGCCTCCTTAGCACCAAAGAGGAAACCTGCTGCTCGGCGCCCACTGACGCCCGCCTGGCCTTGGTCGTCATGGCTTGTGTCACCTCAACCTCATGAGGTGAGCGCCTGCATAGGAATCTCCGCTCCTCGGGAGCCAGCCTGGGAAGGCTGCTCCCTCCGAAGGACTTGGTGTCGTCCGCCTCACGAGGCGTGGCCCCTCGCGAGGGTCTTTCCTTGTCGATGCTAAAGATGGGCCATACTAGGCCGTCGATGGAGTCACGTCGTGGGCCGCAGGCAGGCAAGTCTGGGTACACTGATTTCCAGAACACCGACAACACGTGCGTAGGAGTATGTACTCCTGGGAGTACTAACCCATTTTCCTATATATATATACACACACACACATAAACACTATTCTGATCACGGGATCAGAATATTATTCTGATCACAACATAAACTTCCTGAGTTACACGCCTGAACTTCCCTCTATAGGAACCCGACCTTCGGGCTATCTTCTCAACCATGTCTCCCCGCGTGAATTTTTTTGGTCAGTTATGTTCTATGTGATGTAAGTATAATCTACAAACAATTTTTAGCAACTAAATGCCCGTTCTAAATAGGAATCTCGCTCATTGGCGGATTTGTTCTCGGGTCGTGATGAAGCATGTCTTTGTTCCAATTTTACTGCCTGAGTTGTTCGACCTGAACTTCCCCTAGTGTTAGGTTGAACTTCCACAAATATTGCCCAAATGGGGCTTGCGATATACCGTTGGAAAGCTATGGACACGAGTATCATGACCCAAGTTAAATTTTTGGCAAAATGTAAGCGGTTTAAGAGCAGTTTTGAAAACAGTTTTTTCTTCATACAAAAAACGTGAATCGTATTTTCGATCGCATTTCAAAACTGTTTATCGGAATGAGGCAAATAATATGGCGTTGGAAAGCTGCTGCAAAACCGCTCCTTCCACATGTTGAAAGTTTTCACTAATTCCCTACGGTTAAAGAGTAATTTGGAAAATTCCGAACAGCCGAGTTTGTATTTTCAATGTAATTTCTAAACGGCTAATCCAATTGAGGCAAATGATATGGCTTTGGAAAGCTTATGAAAATGCGCTACTTTTTCGTTTTAAAGTTTTTTCTAACTTTGAATGGTTTAAAAGTAATTTAGAAAACGGTCCAAATTGCACCGAGTTCGTATTTACGAGCTAATTATTTAACCGTACGTCCGAATGTAGCAAATGATATGGCGTTAGAAAGCTTGAGGAAATGCGAAACTATTTGGTATATATTGTTTCTCCCAATTCCTTACTGTTTTAAATCAATTTTGAAAATGGCTAAAAACATATTTTCGCCGTAATTTTCTACAAACTTTATCGGAATGGGGCAAATAATATACCGTTGAAAAGCTAAGGAAAATGCGTAACTTTTTCATGTTGATGGCTTTCTCTGATTCCTAGCCGTTTTCAAGTAATTTCAAAAATGGCGAGATCATTCGTTATGCGTTTATCGCGAAACAGATTCTTCGAAAATGCACCGCGTGAAGAACCTGAACTTCTCGGCATGTCTACTTGAACTTAACTCTGTTTTTCACGTGCTTTTTTTTGCCCGTAGCTCTCCATCCACTCACCGGAATTGATTAAGTAATATATCGGTGGAAAGATGGTGTAAACATGCAACTTTCCCGTGTTGATCGTTTTTTCATACTCGCGACGATTTTAAAAGTTTTTCATCTCAAATTCATTCACTATAGTAGTCGAACTTCCTGCTATTTTCACGTTGAACTTCTGTGACGTATTTTCGTTTGTAACCTCCTCATCCATTTGTCAGTGTTACACAAATGATATTCCTTTTGTACAAACCTCTCTCACAATATATTTTTTAACTTTCTTCGACCGAGGACTTGAACTTATAACAACAACAAAATTGGACCTTGCCTTTTTATTCATTTTTCTCATATTAAACACACGCCATGTCGTACATGAACTTTTTCCATTTTTATAGTCTGATTTTTTATTTTCTTTTTGGAATCAAATTTCTCCCAAATAATAACCGAACTTCTTTATGGATTGAGAGAATATTTTGAAACACAAAAAAATAACAATTTCTTCTTTGTGTTTTCGAACATGGAAATACAAGGTGAACCTCTCTCACAAGAATTTTTGAACTTCCCCGGAAAGAGCACTTGAACATATTTCAATAAACCTTTTAAGCTTTTATTTTTCTATACTTTTATTCTCACCTGAAAATGCATTCCTTGCAGTACTTGAACTTCTTGTTGTTTCAGTATGAACTTCTTTCAACAGATAAGAATTTTTTGAATACATAAAAGCATGTTTTAAATGGTATACATGAAAATTTTAAACCGTTCATCAAAATGTCGCACATAATATACCAGTGGAAAGCTTATGAATAGTAGCAAGTTTTTCATGTAGACATGTGTTACAAATTCGTTGCCGTTTGAGAGCAGTTTTTAAAATGGCAAAACAACGTTGTTTTTTGCCTTTTAAAACATGTAAATGAACGACGGACGTCTCGTAAATATAATTTTTGAACCGTGCAGGGTGGAGCACGTGAACTTCTTGCAACAAACCTTTAGGCTTTTAGTTTTGTATTCTTTTATTCTCTTCTGAAACGCATTCCGTGTAGTAGTTGAACTTCCCGCCGTTTTCGACTTGAACTTCCGTCACGTTTTTTTGTTCGTAATTCCGCACATATACATCGGAATTGCACAAATAATATACCTTTGCAAATCTACTCTGAAAAGATATAACTTTTTCTAATACGGTTAAGCTTTTGTTTCGAACAACATGCACCATTTTGTTTATTTCTCTGCCTTTTAATTTGTAAGACTTGGAGTCCTATTTTAATAAAGGGTTGTGGGGCTTTTGCCTCACAGTATTCAGTCAAAAAAAACATGCACCATTTTGTTTAACCTTTTTTGGAATAAGAATATTTATACACCTTGAAAAGTTGTTGAATATGAGGATTTTTTAATGTATAGCATTTTTATTTTAAATTTGTAATGGATTGAGAGAATTATTTTAATTCACAAAAACAACATTTTTTGTGCGTTTTTGCACATGTAAATACATGGTGAGCCTTTCTCACAAGTATATTAGAACTTCCCCTGGCCAAGCACTTGAACTTGTCGCAACATTTTTTTAGAGTTTACCTTTTATTTATTTATTTTTCTCATATGAAAACACACACCATGAAGTACGTGAACTTCTGGGAGTTATACATTTGAACTTCTCTCTGTTTCTCTTTAGTAACGGAAAAAATCCAAGTTTTTTTTATAGAAATCGAACCGCTCTAACTTTTTTATTTGAAATTCTTTTTGTGTTTTTTAAAAACATGAAAATTGAAGTTTTGTTAGAAACATCGAACTTCTTCATTGTTTAAAATTGAATTTATTGGTTTTATTCTTTAGTAACTGGAAAAATCTGATTTTTCAAATAAATATCAAACTGCTTCGCTTTTTCCAATTGAACTTCTTGGTTTTATTCTCTAGTAACATAAAAACTTGACTTTTTTATATACATTGAACTACTCCGTTCTTCGAAATTGAACTTCTTGGTTTCAATCTTTTAGCATTGGGGAAAATCTGAGTTTTATAAACATCAAAGAGCTTCATTTTTTTGGACTTCTTGGTGTTATTCATTGGCAATGAGAAAAGTCCTAGCTATGTAATAAATATCAAAACACATTTCATATAGTAGTTGAACTGCTCGCTGTTTTCACTTTGAACTTCTGTCACGTTTTTTTGTTTGTAATTCCTCACCCGTTCGTTGAAGTTGCACAATGATATACCTTTAGAAACTTGTTGAAAAGATGCCACTTTTTCTAATACGGTTAAACTTTTGTTTCGTATAACATACACCAATTTGTTTTAACCGTTTATTTTGGAATATAGCAAACGGTCTACCCTCAAAAAGTTGTTGAATAGGAGGAACTTTCTTTCATGTAGAATTTCCCCGGTCACATCACTTGAACTTCTAACAACAAAATTTCTAGACTTTGCCATTTTATTATTTTTATTAAACACACATCATTCAGTACGTGAACTTCTAATTGGTATCACTTTAACTTCTTATTTTTTCTAAAAAAACTTGATAGATCCAATCTTTGAACTGCTCTCATTTAAAAAATTGAACTTCCTGGCTTTTACTCTTTAGGTGTGGGATAAATATATTTTATATAAACTTCAAATTTTTCTACTAATTTAACTTGAACTTCTTTGTTTTTGCTCTCCCGAGCACAAAACGGAGAATAGCAAGCACAAATTTGTTTAGATAAAAATATGAGTTTTTTATAAACTTCGAACTTCTCTATTATTTTAATTTGAACTTCCCTATTTTTCTTTTAGAGAAAAATATGGTTTTCAAATAGGCATCAAACAATTTCTTTAATATTGAAGTCCATACTTTTATTTTTCCTAGAATTGGAAAGAATTTTGAGTTTTCCATATACATTGAACTAACCCATCATTTTAATTTTCAGTTTTATTCTATTAGTAACGATGAAAATCTAAGTTTTTTATAAACATCATAACTCCTCCATTATTTTTAATTTGAACTTCCTTGTTTTATTCTTTTTAATAACAGGGAAAATCCTAATTTTGTAAATAAACCCCAAACCACTCTGTTCTTTAAAATTAAACTTGTTGTTTTTTGAGAAATGGAAAATCCATTTTTTATAAACACTGTACTGCTCTATTTTTTATATTTGAACTTCTTAGGGTTTATTTTATTTGAAAATTTGGCACAAAGGTATACATTGTCAACTACTAGCAGATACACATGACACTTAAATTAAGAACAATTGAAGCCTCAAATGATCATTTAAGTACATGATAAATTCCAAAATAAGCAACCCTTTTTCAAATGCATCATAGTAGATCAGATTTAGCTTCTTTGAAAATTGACATTTCTTTTTCTTTTTTTGACATCATGCTTTGTGGAAAACAATCTTCCAGTTTGCGAGCAGTCTTAAAAATGGCAACAATAGATAAAAAAAATTATACATCAAGAGCACAAAATGTAGAAGAAACTTCTCGAATTCTCTCCACGGATGTCAAGTCAATTTTTTCGTGAGCCAAATACATAAACAATCGAAGAAGAAAAAGGCATACTTTTGTATAAAAAAGACATGTTGTATCTCTCATTCCTCACCACACTCTGAATGAGAAAAGGTACAAGAACACATTTTTTGGATGGTTGGTGCTCCCTTGAGCTTGGGGAAATAACTACAGAGAACCAAAATTGATTTTTTTATGTTGGTGCTTCAGGCGAACGAAACCACCTGCTCCTTGAATTACTTCATCAGTAGGATAACACAGCGGACATCGACGGGCGTCTGTGCTCATCTTTTTTCTTGTTTTTGGTGAAGTTAGTTTTTTGGCCTGCAGATTTGTAGTAGCATTGCAGGGCAAGCATAAAACAACCATCTTTGTTGAAATAAAATGGGTGAAAAATGACAGAGTGTATGAAATCAGAAGTACGAGGCCGAAACCTTCCTCATCTGAGCATGGCAGGAGTGGGATTTCGGGGGCCCTGTAGTTGTGAACCTCCACGGGCCGCGTACTTGAACGGCCGGAGGAGGCGTCGATGAACGCCATGGTGCGGCAGTGAAGCTGCACCGGTAGGAGTCTGCGCGGTGGTGAGGGAGCCTCTGCCTGGCAGCATCATCAGGATGGGCTCTCTGATACACCACTGTTGACAAAACCAAAGCCGATTGTGGTGACCAGGTAGACCACTGCAAGAAGGTAGGATGGGCTCTCCGATACACCACTGTTGACAAAACCAAAGCCAAACAACGAGCCATTAGAGAGCAGAAATATTCCATTGGTTATCAAATATATTTCTGAATACTGCCGCTGCATGTTATCCAGAGGTTGGGTAAGACAAGTATCCACAGCATAATAAAGCGTGGCATATGCACCGTGCATTCATGTGTATAAAAGGTGAGCCCTTCAAGTTGGAAATCTTCAGAAACCATTCATTCATTGACGTCCTCTGAAATGTTCACAAGACAATTAGAATATCAGTTGGTAGAGGAAATATTGGTTTCACACGCAAGAGAGCAAAAATAGATATTGATGGGAGAACGGGCACGCGGGAGCGTAGATGGGCAGCAACGCTCCGACCTGTCGAATACAGCCTGAAGGAGTAACCTCCCGCTGCCATCCATCTGTAGATGCAGGTCGAGACCTCCTCTAGCTGCAGGCCGAGGACTCCTCCTTCTGCAAGTGGTGGCCAGGTGGCTCGATGGACGGCGACGGGGTGCGCCGGTGGGGAGCATGGAGCACTGATCGGAGGTGAAACCTTCAAGAGAAAAGCCGATTAGTGCTCTCGTCGGCCACAAATGTCTCTATCTCTCTCCATGAAACACAAGGCTTGATACAAGTACACAAAAACAATTAACTCTCCACGGCGTTGATGCATTTTTGGAAATATAAACTTGGAAGAAAACTGTGAAACTGAAACCAACTAACCAAAACATCATTTTTTTGCACCTACACATATAGCTGAACTTCAGACACTGGCTACGAGCACTAGCTACCCGAGCCGTCGTCGAAGTCGAGAGAGAACAGAGGTGACTGGGCATGGCGAGTGCACCGGTGGTTGCCGTCAGTTGCCATCGATCTCACTCGTCTGTGGTCATCAAAACCCACGCGGTGTAGGGACGGACGGATCCCGCAGCCAAAATCCCAGCAGAGCCCAACCGGTGCGTGAGGAATTAAGAAGGGAGGAGGGAGACGACAGCAGGGGAGGGTCGCCGGTGAGGAGAACAATGCCAGTGGAGGGTCGCCGTGGCGAACCTTTCGGGGTGGGGATGGAAGCACGGGAGCCTGAGGAGAAGCTGAGGTTGAGGTAGACAGGGACCACGGCGGCGATTGGTAGAGGAAGCGGCCCCGGCGAAGGTTGGGAGAGGAGGCGGGGGGTGTACTGGCGCGTCGTGGCAGAGGAGATCCAGGGGCGACGGCTGTCAGCGGTGCGGGGCCCTGGGCATCGCTCTGGGGCAGCGTTGTTGCCTGGGCGGCAAAGCTCGGGGGGCTGGTGAGAGTAGGGGATGGGGGCGCGGGCCCTGGGCGACGCTCCAGAGTAGTGTCCCGTCGGCGGGCGGTGGCGCTCGGGAGCAGGGGCCTGGCGGCAGGGGGCGGTGCTCGGGAACAGTGTGGCGGGGGTGTGGAGGCGACAGAGGTGGTTGGGGCGGAGGGCGCGCGGCGCGGTCTGGCGTGGAGCTGGCCGGCGCGTGGTGGCGGCGCATCCGGGGCGTCGCCGGTGGTTAGGGACGGCGGCGGCGATTGGGAGCAGGGTGGGGGCGCCGCGTGCGGTTGGGGGTAGGGAGGGCGGAGGGGGCCGACGGCGCGTTAGAATCGGGAGGTTGGGGAGAGCTCGTAGGTGAGGTTTCTTTTTCTTCTTTTTTCTATCGGTTCGGGGAGTTCGGGAACACCTCGTCGCTTCTTATAGGTCTGATCGTGATCCAAATAGTTATTCTAATTCCAGAATTAGAATAGTGCTGTCATATATATATATAATCCATCTTATTATTCGGTGGTAGTTATCCACATGTCTCATATATTACCATGCAGTACTATATATACTATTTTATTATTTTAAATATGTTCATATACTATATCTAAGATATTTCAAAACAAGTTATATGAAAAAAATGCACATGAGTCCATAGTTTTTATTATATTTGTGAAATACGTACATATTTGTACGTAAAAAAACATATTCAAAATATGATACATACTAACTAAAAGTTAGTATATATACTACCTAATTATTGTTATATACTACATACTACATGTATATACTCCCGATTTCAACAGATACTACATACAACATACAAAACTGAAGTGGTGGTAACTACCACTGCTTGTACGAAACATTTGTCATATATATATATATATATATATATATATATATATATATATATATATATATATATATATACCATCACTTTAGTTTTGTAGTTGTATGTAGTATCTATAATATTAGAGAGTACGGGTCAGTTTGATTGCTGTCCTGGGCTGCATGCCTGGACAAAAACGCTGCCTGGCCAGGCACATCGAATACAAATTTCCTGGCCTGGTCAGGCTCCCTAGACTAGTATGCGTTTGGATCATGTTCTGGGCCTGGGAAATATTTATGGATTAAAATATTTAGAAGTAGACGGTGTCAGCCCATAACCCATGTCAAAAGCGCTCGGATTAGCTCCAGGCTAACACCGGACATCACCCAGGCTATCGAAAACGGATGCCTGGCAGGCTAATCACCTGCCTGCGTGATCTAGGCCAGGCTTGGACTACTTCTTTCAGGGCTTCAACCAAACAAACACAGTTAGATCTCAGGCAAGCTTCAGGCGAGGCATCACAGACCGAGGAAGCGAATCAAACACGCTCTACGTGCACGTAATATGTAGTATATAAGAATGTTTAGATAGTATATATACTACTTTTTAGGTAATATGCATCGTATTTTGAGTATGCTTTTTTTACGTACAAATATATACGTATTTCACTAATATAATAAAAACCATGGGTCAACTTGTAATTTTTTCATGTAACTCACTTAGGAATATGTTATATATAATATATGAACATATTTATAATGATAAAGTAGTATATATAATACAATATGATAGCATATGAGATATGTGGGGTAACTACCATTGGGTGGTAAGATGAATTTTTCATATATATATATATACACACACACACACATCTGGGCTATTCTGTTTCACGTAACAAAATATTATTCTGTTACCCTACTTGAACTGATGGTTTAGGCGGTTGTACTAATGATTTTCATCTCGTTGAACTGATCGTCTTTTCGTCCGAATGGGGCGTGTAATATATTGTTGGAAAGCTCTTGACATCTACATTACAAGTATATAGGATTTTTTTTTTGTAAAATCATCATGGTTTAAGAGCAGTTTTGAAAAAACCGTTTTTTCAAAACCGAAAACGTGAATTGTATTTCAGACTTAATTTTCAAACGGTTTGTCGGAATTGAGCAAATAAGATGACATTGAAAAGCTGGTGAAAATCCGCTTCTTCAATTTATCTATTGTTTTTTCAAATTCTATACAATTTAAAAGTAATTTAAAAAACGGTGAAATTCTGGGTGAAACGTATTTTCGCTTTTTTTGCAAATGGTTTGTCGGATTGACGCAAGTGATACGGCGTTGGAAAGCTATGGAAATGCGCAACTTTTTTGTATAGAAATGTTTTTCTAATGCTTTACGGTTTAAACTCGAATTAGAATACGGTCAAATTTGATTTCGAACGCGATTTTTTTAAAAGTTTGTCGAAATGGGGTAAATAATATACCGTTGGAAAGATATCGAAGATGCAAAACTTAGTCATGTTGAATATTTTCTCAAATTCGCAACCATTGGAGAGTAATTTTGAATATGGTGAGATTCATCGTGTTGTTTTTCCGGTCAAAAAACAGAGTACTCGATTCCTTTTGTGTGTTTGTGCTGAGGTATTTTTCACAGTAGTTTTGAATGGTTCTGGAGAGAGTACTTGAACGGATATCTATATGGTACTGTACTGAGCATGTTTTCACATACTAGACTTTACTGTGTATTTTCGGTATAATTTTCCTCGTATTCTCAATGGTATCATCATGCCCGAACTTGCATAGTTTATACTGTTGAACTGAATGATTTTTTAATAAAACAAAAATGTTTTGTGTTTTCTTTTGAACTCAACATTGTTTTGCGATGGTATTCTGGACTTCTCTCATTTTGAATGGTTCCGAAAAAAGAGTACTTGAACGGATATCTGTATGGTTTTGTACTGAGCGTGTTTTCATATACTGAACGTGTTTTGTGACGATATTCTGAACTTCTCTCATTTTGAACTCAGCTCCTTGAGCGACCGGCCACAAAACAAGAAGTTAAGTCGTACTGTTCAGCAGGAGGTCCTCGACCCCGACCGCGTATGTACTTAGTATGACGATGTATTTGTACTGCCCAAAAACATACACGGAAGCGCAAAGTAAACATTTAAGTACATTGGCGGTCACCGGGATAGTCACAAGCACAAAAACTTTTTCTTTGATTTGTTAACGAACTGATGATATAAACACATAGTGAACTGCTACATTTAGTGTATGTTTTCTTGTACAAGTCATATACTGAAGCAGGGATCTGGCTCCCCTGATTTGTAGAAACGATGTCAGGGGCTTAATTTAACTCCTCTATCCACAATCCAGTAGCATCGAACGTCCCTGCTTCCCTGTAGTATTCTACTAGGTAGTTGCATCCACTGCTCTGCATTCTGTACTAGCTGCTGTGGATGTACTACCTGAATGAAAACTTCAGTTTAAAAGAGGACGAAGCTGCCACCTGAAATAAAGCTTCAAAGAAAAAGAATGAGGCACAGAGACTTATGCTACTGATACTTGAGAGAAAAAAAGAGAGCATAGCTTTTACTAATTTTTGGCACTAAACGAAGCCGGTATTGTGTAAACAAATATGCATGCTACTCACAGTATGGAAGGCTCAAACACAATTAAACAACTCCGATGAGAGATGAAACAACTAGTACTTCACCGGACTGAATATGATCTAAAATTTTGACACTAAGAACAAAGTCTCCAGCATTTTTAAAAAAAGTCGGTGCAATGAAGACACAAGCGGCATTTTCTGAACGAAGCAACCTAAGAAATGAAATACTACAAGAGCTCCAACATCAGTATTTGAGAACTCATGGTGCCAATATATATCTTCGGCCAAATATGTCTTCAATAGTTTGAATTCTTGATTGTTGACAAAGTTAATTAGCATACAACTTCAGTGCTAGAAATGTTTCAAAACACAAAAGAGAAGGAGTGCCGTCAGTAGGTCCCTGTAACTTCTGAAGATTCTATTTTCTTCAATTTTACAGATCATTTCAAGGTGCTCAAACCCACTGGATAACTAGAACTAAATCAAGTCATTTTAGCCTGAATTGCAACACTTTGTTGAGTCGAATAAGCATAGCACACATGACAAGAAACTCGCTTATGCTAACGTCTCCCTTCAATTATTTACCAACTATAGTAAGATGGCATGGACAATCTTAATAAGCATAACAAGATAGCATGGACAATGAGACCAGACTTGCAACAAGAAATTATTCATTTATTAACTCATCAAGTTTCTAGAAACTATTAGCAAGATACAAACAGTACTATCTTTGTGATATATGATGGCAAAGAAAATTAGTACTAAGACAGAAAGAAGCCCGCTGAAGCTCAGTTAGATACGGAGGAGTAGTATCTTAGAAGCATGAAAATGAAGCACTATTCGGTTACTCAAATAACAAGGGGAATACATCAGATAGCTGAAGTAAAAATAAGAGTTGACTTAACTAAACTAAAAATAAGAATTGAACTGAACTAAAACTGGAAATTGAACTGAACAAAAAATAGAAATTGAACTGAAGCAATAAACTCAACCGAGACTACTATGAACTTATATATTTCGTTTGCACAGTGAATTACAAATCGCATTTGAACCACTGAGCTTTTGCACAGTGAAGTTATATTTTTTTATAGCGAGCTACACTAGAATTGAAAATGTTTTGGATCCAAAGAGACACAAAACGAGGAATATTCAACTTGTTTTTATACCATTTTGATCATTTGAACTGATAGCAATAGAAAGTAAGCAATAAGTACAAGATGAATCTTTCTGGCTGCTTATTGGGGACAATTATTAAGGTAAAGGTGTTTATCACATCTATGTGTTCAATATATTTTTTTGCAGTTCAGAATGTACAAACTATTTAAATAATTGCTGAAAATAAATGACAGAATAATAATGTAGCTACCTGCTAGCCATCATAAAAACTAGAAAAGGCATTTAGTTTAACTTTGTGCTAGTCGAGTTTTCAGAACTTTTTGAGCCACCATTTTTTTGCAAATAGTACCTCTTCCTGTGCTTCTCTCCTTTTTCATCCCTGAATATGATTGAGCTTCTTGTGAGAGTGTCGTTGACGCACGCAGAGGACTACCATCAGCGCTCAACTTGGATGGCTGCCAGCAACTGTTGTGGACGGGCCGGTGGTGGTGTGGCCCAACCAGAGGAGGTCGGTGGCTGTGCGACACGTTGCCCAGACGACACATAAGAATTGAACTGAATGGATTTTAGATATTGAACTGAACCGAAAGAAGAAACTGGACATCATACACGCATTTCTACATCAGGATTGATATAGTGTCCACATGAACTTACCTGAAGTTCAGAGATCAAGTGTAAGACATCATTTTGAAGAAGCGGCGCTGGTGGTCGGGAGATCAAGAAGAAGCACTGACTGGCTGCAAAAAATAAAAAGATAAGAACAAAGTCAAGCACCATGGTCTGCGTACAAGCAGATGGAAGAAAATTTCCAAGGAGTGGTGGCCGCCAGAGACATCATTTTTCAGTTAAAACAATGTATCTCTGTAGATAGCAGGAACAGAAGCTCTTTTAGATAACTCAATCATATATATATGAGATGGAAGAGTAAAGCAACAGGAGAATGCAATGCGAGTTTGTAAATCATGTAAAGAAAGAACAACTTGATTTTCCAAAAACCGTAGTATCCAACTAGTTCTCCACATAAAGCTCAAACAGGCCCTGCATGCTCAGCTAATTAACCACACACGTGACTGTTCTTTTGCACTACACCATACTGCACATTCACATTGGCCATGTATAAACGATTTTCTTTTAGGAATAACATCAAAAACAACAGAAAACTTAGCTTGGGAGATGGAGGAACATGAACGGGTCTGCTTCTCACCGCCGCAGCTGCAGAACATATTGATTTTCAGTAGAAGAAAAAGAATTGATCTATATGTGATCCATCACAAAACAAAGCATGCATGCATACATATATCACAAGTTCAGAACATCACAGCTCACAAGCACATCCTCTACGCTTTGGACCGTGGGAATTGTTGCAGTCCCAACACTCTGTACGTGGCCATAGTGATGCCTCCGCTTCATGTCACACAGGTGCGCGCACGGTGTTCGTCTCGCCGCCACTGTTATCGGACAGGTAGAACAGTGGCAGCCTACAAAACAGCCTCAAACATCGTCTGCTGCTTTTGTGGTGACACCTCATGTGGTCATGCAAGACAACACTGTTTCCTTTTTTCTTCTTCTAATATATATTGAACTGCTACTACCAATAACAGAAATTGTAGACTACCATTGTTTCTGCAAAGATAACCACTGTTTATCTAACTAGAGAACTACATATTTTATAAAAGGTGAACTACTAACCAGATAGCTACAAAATTTAGCAATGGTGAACCAAAGAACTACGGAATTTAGCAAATGTGAACTCCTAACCAGATAACAACAGTTTTTTCAGAAGTGGTTGGGATCTTGTGTTGGCAGTGGGGAGCCGTGGCCGGAGCATGGTGGAAGATGATCTAGAGCGTATGCTCGAGCGCGATGGAGTTGTGGACGGCGCCGAGCACATCGATGGACTGACGTCGCAGGTGTCGGTGCTAGAACCGGTAGCTCCATCTTGGCTTTACCCATGGCGTCGCGCCGGATGGCGAATGGTGCCCGGCGACCTAGTCTTGTGCGAACTGATGCGCGCGCATTACCTGGACGGCCGGGACAAGGTAGAGGCGCGTCGGCGGCCGAGAGGTGGAGACGCACCGGCGACCGAGAGGTGGAGGCGCGCCGGCGAACATGAGGAGGTGGGGGTGGGGAGGTTGGGGGCGGGGCTGGGCGGCGCCGGGGGCGGGGGAGGAGGTGGGGGCGGGGCGACAGATGTATGAGGAGGAGGGGGACGGGGCAGAGGTGGTTGTTGCCGACGCTCCGCCCTCCGCCGACGACCGCTCCTCCAGCGCTTCGTGGGAGGTCGGAGGAGGAGCCATGGCGCGTCGCGGGAGGTGGAGCCGAGGGCGTGGCGCGGCCGGAGGTGGAGGCGGGGGACGTGGCGCGCCGCCACGGGTGGATGGCGGGGGGCGTGCCCGACCCCGGAGGTGGGAGTCGGGGGAGAGGCGCGCCGCTGCGGGTGGGAGGCGAGGGGCGTGGCCGACGCTGGAGGTGGGAGTCGGGGGGCGAGGCGCGCTGCCGCAGGTGGGAGGCACCGTCGTGGCCGACGCCGGAGGTAGGAGGTGGGGGTGGGGGTGGAGGCGATCTGGTTTGAGGGGGAGTTTTTTTCCAGTCAACGAATCACCATCGGGCCCTTAGACCCGTCACGGCGCCGCGGGCTTCCTCGCTCCGGCTCCGGCTCCGGCTGCCGCTCGCTCGCCCGCGACGCCTGCCTCCAGCGGTAGGAGGCGGGTTAGGTTGGGAACGGGTCAGGAGTTTCTATATATATATATAGGTAAATTATATGGGGCACCTAGGTGTCCAGGCACCTCATTTGGATCCAACCTGTTAAGCGTTTTGTATTTGAAAATAATCACTAGTACCATCTAAATAATCTTCTTTCCTTTCTCTACCTGCATGCAATTACTTTCGCTGCCATTTATTGCAGATTGGTTTCCAAAAAACTAGAAGCTATTGATTCTCTGGAATAATTTGTTTCCTTAAACAAATTCGACTAGTCACATTAAAAATAGTTTGAACGCTCGTACTTGGTTCAGTATATATCCTATGACTTATTCTAATTTTTACTAGATACGTACAAAATAGTCCAATATATTTGTAAGTGCATACTCAGGCCCGCGAAAAAGTGCATACTCAAGATATTGTTAATGAAAATATACAAATACCCGGGGCAATTATATCTAATGAAAATACATACCGAAAATATTATACCTAATGAAAATATACATATACCCGAGGTATTGTTTCTACTGAAAATATACAGTATGTACATATACCTCGAAGTTTATGGATATATCTCGGGTATCCTAAATGAAATGAAGTTTGAATAACCAACAGTGATATAATTTGGTGCATACTCAAGTCCCAAAAAAATGCATAGTGAAAATATTCCTCAGTATGTACATATACCTCGAAGTGAAATTTATTGGTATATACCCACAAATGACACTACCTTTTAATAGGTGGATACATGTTCGTAAATTAAATACCTTGATGGATGATATGTTTCATTCCTGTAAATATGAATATCTATACAACATAATCGATAGAGATGTATTTGACGCATGATACTCAAGGATTATAATACCTCTGCTATCTTTGCAAAAATCTTTGTGAAAATCAAAATAAATTGTCATAAATTTCAATTTAAATATTAGTACATGTACATGTATACGTACACATGACGTTTGAAGCGTTTTCTATGTACCTTAGACTGCTAGTTTTCCACACACGTACATGTACAAATATAATTTAGTTACATGCACTAAAATCTGGAAACTTTAACGCATTGATGACTATCAATTAGTATTGAAATGCCATGCACGCATGCATGCATGCTTACCATAAATTTTTGTTACTACCAAATATACTCATTAACGGGTTTACCCACTAGTACTTGGATCAACGGCAATGCCATACATCCAACGGCTAGGAGGTAAGGTGCCCAGGCACCTAGGTGTCCCAAACAGCCATCCTATATATATATATATATATATATATATATATATATATATATATATATATATATATATATATGTATATATACAGCCGGTCTATTCTGCTAACACTTCCGCACTGCATGCTCAACAGAAGCGAACTGCATCGTCTTTATGAGAGAGCTGCTTCATTTTCTGGTGGTCCGCCCGCGTTTTCTGTGTGGAATCGGGTGTTGCGGGATGATTTAGTTTGTGTCTGCATCTCATTTGACCTTTATTCTTTCTAATTTACAGGAAAATCTACTAGAGTGCTTGCAAATCGAGCGATTTGGCGGACGAGCTTTCTCTGTTCGTTCGTGTTCGCGTCGGATGCGACTTTTCTGTGCTCGGATGTTGAGTTAGTAGGAAGTCTTTGATTGCGTTCATTTTAATCGGTCTGTTCACTCTACAATTTGTTAATTTTTAGGAGTTAGTTTTCAATTCCTGTGAATTTGATTGTGTGGGCGGGTGAGCTTCGTCCGCTCTTCTGTTCTTGTTAATTTTTTGGATTTTGTGCGTCGATGCGTGTTTGAATCTTGTAATTATTGTTGCTATAGGTTTGAATTCATTGTATTGCGGGTATAATCGTCATTTTTTGAATTGCAATTTTTAATGAAAGCTGATGTTGTTCGTCCAGTTGCCGTGTCTTCCATGTAATTTTTTGCGGGGGTATTTTTTGATAGTTTAGTGGTTGGACAATTTTTTGGCGAGTTATGGAAGTGCGAGTGAATTGGCACCTCTGTTAGTCTACCACATGTCTGGATTTCTACTACTTTAATTTTATTTGTTGTAGTTGTGGCATACGTTGTAGTACACTGCATTTTTGTTAGTAGTGTACTTCGTTGTAGCTGCATTACAGTGGTTATGGCAGCTTATGAGATTTCTCTTTTCTTAAACTGCATTATGTGTTCTAGAGGACTGCATAATATGCACTTTCGTACTACATTAGCAGTATGGTTAATGTTCTATTCTGCTATTAGAATAGATGGTCCATTATATGCTTGTGTTAGCTAAATAGTTATTATAACAATTTTTTTGAACTGCATACTATGAGAATTCTTTTGAACATCATATGTTAACTGCAAAGTTTCGACCATTCGCATTTCATTGTTACTGTTTAGAGGACTGCTTTTTTATATTTAGGACCACACTATGTGTTTGAGAGAACTGCATTACTGCCAGCAGCAACTTGTCAAAAAAGGGTGATAAAATGATGCAGTTGAGGTTGCATACTTTAAATAGGCATCGTTCAAAGTGTCTGATGGACATAATTTTAAAAGCATACAACATAAGCAAAGCATTAGAAATATGCCACTGATGGCTTGCTTCATATTAGACAGGCTAGAGTGCAAATATTGTAAACTTGAGGGAGTCTTCTTCTTTGTAGAAAAACACCATGGCCACTTCTCCGACCTCAAAGCCATTCTGGGGGACAAAATCTTTCCAACCAGTAGTTATGTTGATGTAGTCTTCAGAGTCGATGTGGTAGTCAGCTTGCATGTCTGCATACCCATTCTTGTGTTGTGTCTCCAAAGTAACCTTCCCTGAACTCGGAGCAGGAAATTTTATTGTGGATGACAGTTTCTGCATTTTGGAATGGGTGGAAAAAGAATTTTATAAGTAAACAACAAATGTTTTTCTTTATACTTAGGATGATTTGTTTATGTTGACTTAAATACTTACATATATATGACTACTATTTTCTAAATTAGTTGCAATGTATGAACAAACTTATATACGGAGTTGACCTCTAGTTTTACTAGGATATATATTATACTGCAACATGTTTGTACTACAAGGTCAGTTACAGTGTACTTCGCCAGCATGTTAAGAGAACTGCAACGCTGATCTACTGACCCTCCTTTTTGTTCGTGTGTTGGGGTTCTGATCTAACTAGTGTCGATACCTGGTGTGGTACTGAAGAAAAATAGGTGGAAGCATCTAGTCTTAATAGCTAACAAATCTGAACAACAATACAAATTCTGTTTTGTATTTGTTGACACTACTGAACAAATTGATTGAACTATATATTCAGATGTGGATTTGCTGCCTAGATTATGTCGAAAATTGTGAGGGAAAAAACATACCCAACTTTCCTGCAGATCTGCGGTTGTGAGGCGATGAAGAAATGGCGCCCGAAACCCCCTCTTGGGTATCATCACGCACCCGAGCATGTTGCGCCACTCGGTGTTGGTGAGCTCTAGACCTTCTGCGTACACGCATGTGTCCGCTACCGGCGCCATCCTTGCCAAACACCCGCACTTACAGTCCATGGCGGGTGCAGTGGAATTTCAGAGAAGAGCTGGGGATGGGATGAACTCTAGATCTACGATTTGAAGAAAAAGAGGAACGGGGGGAGGAGTTGTGTTAGTCTGGAGCACGAATGGATACGTTTTTATGTAACCAATTGAGCAACGGAAGTAATAAATGTTGTGGTTGGTGTTTGGTGGTGGATTGGTTCTGATTCAGTGTACGCGAATGCATTTGAGAAGCAACAGGACTACTTACATGAAAATAGCGAACTGCATTATCATATCACGACGAACTGCAGAATGCATGGTTGGGCTTGTGTTTGTGGAGTGGTATGTGGGATTTTTTAATTTTCAGTGGCCTCTCTTTTGTCTGTTGGGCCTATGTTTGGGGAGTGAAGACGCATTGGGCCCAAGTCGGCCTGTGAGCACGTCTGGTTCCCGGTGCGTTGTGTGTGCGGCCTAATGTTTAGTCCCACCTCGCCCGCAGAGGGTGCGCTTGACCTGTTTATAAGCGCTGGCGAGGCAGCCGTATCGAATTCCTCTAGTTACTTATTTGGGCGCTTATACACGGCGCTCGCTGCTCTATGCTCTCCGACCTGTGGGCCCATGTGTGCCCGGCCCCATGCATCGTGGCTCAGAACGGCTCGCCTTCTATGGGCGCAGACCTACTACGAGACTGGCTGGGGCCGGCTGCACCTGTGGTGGTCAATTTTTTCTTTGTATTTTATCTCTTAAATATTTTTTCAAATGTAGGGGCGTGCACTGCTTAGTAAATCATCCGTGCACTGCATTGATCAGGGTTCCGTACTGCATGTGCACGCATTCCGTACTACATGTACAGTTCTCATTTTGTTTTCGTGTTTTTGCTCTTATGTATTTTTTTTCAAATGTAGGGGCGTGCACTGCTTAGTAAATCATGTGTGCACTGCATTGATTATGTTTCTGTACTGCATGTTCACATATTCCGCACGACATATACCGGTCGCATTTTTCTTTTCGTGTTTTTGCTCTTATGTATTCTTTTTTCAAATTTAGGGGCGTGCACTGCTTTGTTGGGTATGTGTAAACTTCATTCGACAGAGTCTGTACTGCATTCGTACACATTTTGCACTGCATGTGTCCTATTTGCACACTACATCTTCGTTCGTTTTGTGTAGTGCTCGAATCTAATGATACATAAGCAAACAACAGAAAACAAATTATCACAAGCATTCTATACGACAAGTTCATCATCAGCAAACTAAGTTCAAGAGAAAGCAATCTAACATAATCAAAGTTCATCATTACAAGCGATTCTGCATGACAAGCAAACTAAGTTCAGCAAAAGCAAATGATCACAAGCAAACTAACGATACATAAGCAAACAACATAAAGCAAATTTGATGATAATTCTAAAACGACGCTAGCATTGTTGGCTCTTGGCCGGCACCATCTTCTTGTTCAACAGTTAGCGTCTCCCCATCCCCAGCTGCTCCTGGCACGTTTCTTGGGGGGCTCCTCCTTCTCCAGCTTTGCACGGCGAAGCCCGTCCTGGGTGAGGGTGATGCGGTTCCATATCTCGTACACTGCATAGGCGTCCTTTGCCGCGTACTCAATGTGCCTCATGGACAGAGGCAGGGTGGCCCAACGCACTACAAAAAAATACACTTCCGTGATGATACGTGTTTGTCACAGTAGGTCACGTTTTCTATCATGCATGTACATCCATGACAAATTTATGACAGAATCAAGATAGTCATACCTGTGCTGTTGTAGAAGTGTTCCATGACATTACCAAAATTATCATCACGGAAGTGTCCACTTCCATGACAATAAATCGCGCATCACAGAAGTGCTTTCGTCAAGGGTGATCGACACGTGGCATCCACCGTAACGGAACGCCGTTAAGCTATCGGGTCTGGTTTTGGATCTGATAACCCGTTAACAGCCCGGACCAATGGAGATTTTCCACGTGTAAAATCATCATTGGTTGTAGGAAAAACGTGTCAGCTCCGTGTTGGCACAGGTGTCACTCATCCAATGGGCGAGATGCGCCTATGATATGTTAACACGTGGACCGGCCCAAAAGTGGCCCATAAAGTTTAAATGGGTCGGCCCAACTAAAGGCCCACAAGATTTTGCGGACCATAATGGGCTAGCCCAGCTAAAGGCCCGCAAGTTTTTTACGGGCCATAATGGGCCGGCCCAGGTAAAGGCCCACAAGATTTTTGCGGGCGATAATGGGCCGGCCCAGGTGAAGGCCCACAAGAATTTTGTGGACCATAATGGGCCAGCCCAGCTAAAGGCCTACGAGATTTCGCCGACATTAATGGGCCAGCCCAGCTGTAGGCCCACAAGATTTTGAGGACCCTAGTAGGCCGGCCCATTAACCGGCTGCCATGTTTTGGGCCAAATGCTAGCCCATATTTGATCCGATCCATTAATGGCTTGCCACGTTCCGGGCCCAATAATGGCCCATATGCGATCCGGCCCGTTAAAAGCCTACCATGTTCTGGGCCAAATTACGACCCAGATCTGGTCCGGCCCTTTAAGAGGCTTTGGGCTAAATTATGGCCCATATCAGATTCGGCCCGTCAACTTGATGCTATGCTTTTGGGCCCACATTTAGTAATTCGGCCTGATATTAGTTTCGGCCTGTTAAGGGCCCGTTTAACATTTCGGCCTGTTAAAAGCCCGTCATATAGTTGGGCCTAACTACGACCCGGTTTGCATCCGGCCTGCTCGCGGCCGATAATCTGATTGGGCCAAACAAGGACCGAGACAATTTTGGCCTGTTATAAGCCCATGATTTGATTGGCACATTCATGGGTCGGGGTCTATTTCGGCTTTCTGCCGGCCCGTGAGCTGTTCGGCACGTTTCAGGCCCAACCTACTTTTCAGCCTCCTAAAGGCCCATTGAGTTTTCTTGGGAAAATAGGGTCGGCGGTTTACTCGGCCTATTAAAGGCCCAAATCTACTAGTGGGCCAGTTTACATTTAGGCCTGTTAACGGACCAAGATGACGGGGCCCATGATGCGGATCATACATGGTGATTTGCATGACGGCCCGATTATGTATCGTAATTTTACGGTTTGGCCGGTTTACTGCGAAGACAGGATATATATACAGTAAAATAACTGCAGCATCGTGAATAAGAAAAAAAACCTAGACTATACAATAAAGAAATTATGGCATATTACATCCACTGGGCATCAAAGTTCGCCACTATGATAATAAAGCACCAGCAGACAGCAGATTACATACACTGGGCATCAAAGATCGCCACCAGTGCAACTAAACACGCCGACAAAATAATATACAAAACCGACAACACTTCAATAGAGTTCAAGAAAGGTTAGCCCTGCTCGGGAGCTGCAGCGCAAGCAGCTGAGCAAGCTGGTGAGACTGCACTTGTTTGACACTTATATCCTCCTCACTCTGAAAGATAAACAAGCAGACAGATGACAGGTTTTGCACATACAAGTATCAGTGCTGACAATTCATCACATTTCTTACTGACGAATAAAGTGACACAGTTTAAAATAGCATTAACACAATATGGTATTGTTCAGGTCAAGATATGGCAGGAAATGACATTGTGAAGGAGTTGGCAGCTTCACGACACCACTGGATTACAGATCAAGAACTCATAAGTATCAATGGTTAGTGTGCTGTCAATTTATCCCATTTCAGATTGGCAAAATAAGATCACTTGCTCTGTATAGTTTAATTTACATGGTATAAAGAAGGAACTTGGTTGTACAACTGAAAACTTAAATTGAGAAGGACAAACTTTTGTTTATGAACTGGAGTACATAATAAAATTTAAACATGCAATTTGATGCAAACACCAAAAATAAACAGCTGTTGTAGTCATGCCTAACCAAATATACACAACAAAGTTTGAAGGCTTGAGAAGGACAAACTTACATTATTGGTGAAGGCAGGCTCTATAAAGCCCTTGTCCATGCTGATGGGGGGGGGGCAATTCAAGAAGTTTACCACAGAATCTTCTTCATAAGCATTGCCTTTATTCTACATTTTGTTAAGAGTAAATATAGATGTGACAATATAAGAAAAAATGGAGAATATTTAAGATAAGATGAAGAGTGATGCTACATAACCAAGTAGCTATAAATGTAAGTACAACGATACAGGCAAAAGGTACAGCCAAGAGCAATGCAGAGCTAAACTTCTTCAGTACCATCGGTGTTATCCAACCTTATGGTAAGAGTAAAAATAGATCTTATGTGTAGAAAATGGAGGGCAAAGGAAAATAAGCTGCAAAGTGATGGTACATGAACAACTACCTGTCAATATAAGTACACTGATAAAGGACATCAAGTACTTACAAGAACAATGCAGAGCTAAAAAAATTCATTGACATTGGATATATTCTACACTAATGTAACCATTCATACAAATCAGATAATTTGGAGCGAACAATTGATAAGCAAGCTATCATGTATACTGCTGTCACATAATGAACCAGGTATGTATGCAAGTACAGTGATACAGGACAACAGGTACTAACAAGAGCAAAGCAGCGGGCAGCATATTTGTGATATCCTGACGTTCTTTTCAAACCGGAATTCTTTTCCGAGCAGATTTCCTGCAAAAAAGATCCGTAAGGCACATGCGGAAAAGTAGAAGTTCAAATTGTCATGTGATATCATAGACAATACCTCATCCTCGGAACGAGACCAGTGCATAACAAGGTTTTCCATTCAATGTCTTCTAAATTTAGCACCGGAGACTTCACCAGAAATTCGTTTATAGACTTGCCATCAAAGTGTGATTTCCTCAGGTAACACCAATACTACTGCAATGCTTCCTTGAAAAGCGCAAGCAAGCTTTGCTCGTCATGACTATCTAGATTGACCCTCGCCTACTTACAACAATGTAATGTAAATCATTGATGTGTTCAATCAGCAGAAAACAGGAAAATAATCACCATGAATAATAGCACTTACACGTAAGTGGGACAGGAAGATGTGAAAATGGTGTTTGTCTTCACTATAATCTTCCAATGATGGGAATATATGCACGTAGTCCCTAACAACATTGAAAGCATTGTCTTTTAAACTGGGAATAACTGGAATGGGGTTCCAGTCTGCAGGAATTGGCCGTCTCTGCAGTTGGGATAGGTCTTCGGCCGGTGGACTTACTGTACTTTTTGCTGGAGTGGGATTTTTCTGTGGTACGGCTGGTGCTATGGCAACTGAAATTGACATACCTTTTGCTGGAGTGCAGGTCCTGTGTGGTGGGGCTAGTGGTGTGGCCAGTGAAGTATGGGTACAGTCTGCTGGAGTCGGTCCTACGTTTTGTGTCACTGGTTGTACAACCAATATAAGTGGGGTGTTGTCTGATTTCTCTGGCACAACCACGTTTTTCAAGGACTTTGCTGGTGCTCCTTCAGGTTCGGCAATCACCCTCTTCCTTTTTGATGTCTGATGCACAAGAACAACATTTGAGTGGAAAAACATGGTATGATGACAGATGGAATATGTATTGATAATGGATGGGCATGGCATCTCGACATATATGATGAGTAAACTAAGCAGATGGCGGTGCAACAAAGTAGAAGAAATGCAAGACAACATATGCAAGATACGCGCAATCAATAAAACCTTGGCAAATTAGAGCAGGCACCTTGATGGGTGAACATGACAGGCCATCTGCCTTTGACTCCTCGAGGTTAGAATAGTCATTAGGATCATATTCTGAACAAGAATCTACAGGTGGGGAGCGTATGAGTTTCATTGCATCCAGAATGGCACTCAATGCCTTGGTGCCAATTTTGTAAGTCATTGCAGAGTTCCACAATATTCTTCTGATGCGCGGATTCTGATATTCACTGTAATTACGTATAATATCTGAGAACCATGAAAACATAAATAGTTGTGAGATTATCTTTGTAATGCAGAGGATATTCTAATATAGGAGCGCCCCTGTAAACACTTGTGTTCTATCACTGGATTTTGATGAGAGAGCTCATGTGTGCTGTAATATGGTGCGTGCATTTATATAATCTGGCACAAGTACACAAAAAAATAGGCTCCAGAAGTAAGGATAGTTGGCACATGATAGGTTCAAAATATACTGTATAGAGAGTTAATTGCCAAACCATGATAACAAGAGCACACAACAACTAGGCAGATCATAGTGTACATAAAAGGGGTACACCATAACCACGATATATAAATCGGGAAAGTGGAACTGGCTTGAAAGTATGGTGTTGTATTGCCGCTAGTAATTGAAAGCCTATCGATCAAGTACATGCCAGCTCTATCAGCTGTTGACTGCAGATGTCCCTGCTCCCCTTCCTGACAAGGAACATACTATACGTACTAAATACAAAATAACAAAAGTGGAACATGTTAAAGAACAGAAGAGGAAGCATATTCTTGAGGTTCCGCTTAATTGCATACAATGTTGGTTGCCCACTCATGATGAATCACAGCGCCCAAAGAAATGCAATTCCATGCTGTCTCTCTATATGTGGCAATTTTGAACAGGAGTCATTAGGATCATATTCTGAACAAGAGTCAACAGGTGGGGAGCGTATGAGTTTCATTGCATCCAGAATGGCACTCAATGCCTTGGTGCCAATTTTGTAAGTCATTGCGGTGTTTAGCTTCAAGAGTGGACTGCTGCTAGTGCGACACAAAGCAGCTACATAGATCATAGTGTAGATATAATGGGAAAACCATAAGCATCAGAGTAAAATCAGCAAAGTGGAACTTGCTGGAATATATGTGCTAGTATTGCCGGTACGGCTAGAAAGGCTTCGGATACCAGCTCTCTTCAACTGAAGGTGCAGTACTGTTAATATCAGTGTAACTCTCAAAGGCGACACAGCTCCCCGCATTTTCTTGCTATTCTTATAGGATTCAAGTGGGCAGGCCACTACAAATCCTATTCCCATGTTTACAAAATTCTACGAATCAAAGAGGCCCGACGAGTTCAAAGTGTCCATACCAACCGACCGTATAGACCTCTACACTGCAAATGTCCCTGCTCATCTTCACTACAAGGAATATACTGTACTACTATCATACTCCCTCCGTTCCAAAATATAAGCCTTGGTAGAGATTTCCACTATGGATCACATACAGATGTATCCAGATACATTTTAGAGTGTAGATTCACTCATTTTGCTCCATATGTAGTCCATGGTGGAATCTATACAAAGACTTGTATTTAGGAACGGAGAGAGTACTTATTAAAGAAGAACGGAAGAGGAACATGGTAAAGAAGAGCAAGCAGATTTTGGATAATAAAATGTTCGTTGCGCAGTGCCCACACATGATGAACCAGAGCGCATTAAGAAAGCAACTCCCTGCTGTCTCTCTATATGTGGTGCACGTGCTTTTTCAAAAGTAAAGTAGGAACATTAGCTGACCAATTAAATGTTATCTGTTTTAGTAATATCATCATCATATCAGATTCGTACTTGAGCAACAAGTTTGGAATTATGAGTGGCACGTTGTTTAGCTTGATGGATTCAGGAGCAGTGCTAACAGGTATGATGATGGTACTGAATATAAAGGCATGTCTGCATTTGGGTCAGTCGACCATTTCAGGCGGTTGGATGAAGATCCTACGTCTCCTAACCCTTCTTCTTCCTCGTCTCTGATTCTTCCCATACAGAACACCGCACGGGCCGCCGGCCGGACCATCGGCCCCCACCGCCTGTGTTCCTCCGCCACCCCCACCCCCGCCCCCACCCGCGTCGAGTTTTTTCGTTCAGCGAGGCCCCACCACCCCCCAACCGAAGTCCCCACCCGAGCCCCTTCGTTCGCACCGGCGAACTCCGGCGAGCTCTGAAAAATTGACTGACCCAATTTTGAAATGTAGTCTACTGTGATTTAACTAGTGTGGAATATAAAAGGGGAAAACCATAAGCATTGGGAGTATAGTGTTGAGCGTGCCATGGTGGATCTGAAGGTGCAAACCGGACAAAGGCAACTTCGCAACCAATGTTTGCTCTCAACTAGCAAGTAAGTGATGGACAAGAAATCAGAGTAAAGCAGTGGCGATCTATTTTCTTGCTGCGATAAATAAGTTGAGAAGATACGAAAGAGTACCGCCTCTAGTGCGGTGCCGTGTATGCATCTGCTGAGAATTTGACGGTGCTGCGGTAGCGATGGCTGTCGGCGGCGTGGAAGCAGATCTAGGAGGGTAGACGGTGGCGGTGGGGCGCGATGGACGAGACGGTCGTAGGAGCGGTGCCGGCAAGGTGGACGACGGCGGGGATGAAGCGAGAGGACGGGATGCAAGGATCCCGGTCCGAAGCCGTGGATGAGAGAGCTCGATTTCTTGTAATGGACGGCGGCGTCGGGGTATCAGCTCCGGCATGGTGGAGGAGGACGGCGGTGGATGGGGTGGTGGACGGAGGAGGCTGGGGTGGAGAGGGTGTTTTGGCGCCCACGGAGTACGAATGGGGAAATGGAGGTGGAGAGGAAGGGGGAACCATGTCTTCAGGGAGCGCTTGTCTCAAATGCGAGGAAATTTACAAACTTAGCCCCCGTTTCAAATTTCCTACATCACGACAATATTAGTCGGTTGGGGATAGGACGGTAATCTCGCATACACCAAATATTTGCCGACGAGAGTTTGTTTTTGGCGCCCACCGTGTATGAATCAGGGAGGGAGTCAATTTCGGCCGAGGACACACTGTGTTTTGGCACCCACCGTGTATGAATCCGGGTGAGAGGCGGTTATGTCATGTTTGAGTGAAATTACAAACCTACCCCTATTGAAACCTATAGAAATCGAGCAGATAGGCTTTGCGTGGCAGGGATAGGCAGTAGTAATTTCCATCCCGCAGATTTTGGTTTCGGGCGGTTACTGCGACTTTCCCTGCTTCGTTCAAATTTTGCAGAGTGCACGTTTACCGTGCCGACTCAATTCGAATCCCGTTTGTATTCTATTTTTTCTTCGGGCGGGATCCATTTTCGATTGGAATAAAATTCTATATAAATCATTTTTTATATATATACTTTCAAAAGCACAACACCCTTTATACATAAATATGGTTTACAAATGGCATGATCTCAGATTCATAAGGTTGTATCCATCAATTTGGATTTTCAAATATTTGAAACCACTTTATGTTGAAATCCAATGTATGCATTCCTCGCTAACTGTCTCCAATTAATGTGTGTTTCATGCGGTTTTTTTTTACTTCTCAAACATGTATAATGTGTTTCACACACGCAACATATAGTGTATCCCGTTTAGACATTAATTGCATATAAACCATGCATTGTTTCTAATTAAAGAATCTATGGATCACCAATATTGATAAACTATATAACATTACATGTGTCCCGAAATTCAAATGAATATGCATGTTTGATACACCAATTTGCGTTATGATATTATCGATGTCGTGATCTCCAGTTTAAATATTTGAATCCCATTTAATCCAGATATTCGTCTCATATAACTATCACGCATGCTTATATAGGACTATCTCTCTAGACCTATACGCGTTCATCGTCTCTCGGGTATCTCTCGTGCTACCTGTATGTCGACAATGATCTTTTATCTTCGTAACACATTGACGGTACTCTCTCCCTCGACCTTTGCCACTCTATCTCTCTCTAAGTATATCTCGCTCCCTGCTTTGTGTCTCTAACTATGATTCTCCATGTGGAATCTCTTTCTCTCACACAAACACAAAACTTTGTCTTCCGGGGTCTCATTTCTCTCTACTATTCCCCCGTGTGCCACTCGCACACCCCTAATACAGAGATGTCTTTCGCTCCTTAGGTATGAGAACCTACGACTCTTCCTCTTAGATATCTCTTTCTCACACACAAACACAAACTCTGTCTCCCAGGGTCTCATATTTCTCCACTGTTCTCTTGCATGTCGCTCACACACACTGTCTCTCCCTAGAGATATCTTGCGTTCCCTCATATGTTTCTCTAGCTATCACTCTCGTTTTGAAATATCTTTCTGTCTCGCAGACACAAAACTCCGTCTCTCAGGATCTCATTTCTCTCCGATATTTGTTTGTATGTGAGTCACATGCACCCTTTCTTCATCTCTCTCACACCCACACCCATAACTCAGCCTTCTGATCCACTCGACTCCTATCTCTAACGCACACTAGCTAGCATCTTTATCTTTCTATTTATCTGTTTCTCCATCAACCTTCTTTCATTTATAGGTTGATCTCTTTTGCACAATCGTTGTGCCTCACTCCCTCTGCTCGCCATAGATGCATGCTCCAGCCCACGCCACTATCTCTTAAAGACAAAAACACATGCTCAATTGTCGGGCCTTCTTCCCTGCATTCTCGCATGCATGCATATTGTCATACCGATCCGTCTCTCCCATGTCGTTGATCTTAGCTTATGACTTATGTCTTCTTTCTTTTATCTCGATCATGCGCGCGCGCACACACACACACACATCCCACATATACATGTATACCTCTCACACATGCACGTTGAAGGTCTCTATGTCTCCATACGTAGTTAATTACCCTCAACCCTAACGCCACATCAAATCGTTCTCTTCTTGTGTGCACATAACTTCCGCCTGGATGGGTAAAACACACACTCACACTTAACAATCTCCTTGTAGCTACCCCCCTCTCACTCTTCCCCTATATCCCCGAAACCAATAAGACCATCCCTTCGTTTAATTCCCGCCTACATGCACCATCGATATATAGTAGTCTTCCTTGGTGTCTCTCGAACAAGCACGTTCTCTCGATGTCGACTACTCTCACGCGCACACACCTTCTCTTCCCTCTCTACGGGCATTTTCTCTCTCGCACCCCATCGTTGGTGGCCTCTGCCATACAAATCACCTCTCTATGATGAAGCCATGCACACTTAAATTACATCCACCACCGAAGACCCCACGACACACACACACACACACAAACAAACACACACACACACACACGCACGCACCCACCCACCCACCCACACACACAGTAAGACTCCATCACACACACACGCACACACACACACTAAGACTCCATCTCTCTCTCTCTCCCACACACACACACACACACTGAGACTCCATCTCACACACACATGCTCTAGGCGGAGCATTTGTTCCTACCACCCTTCATCCACCCTTACCCGTATGATAAACAATCACCTTAATTTACTTGTATAACATGGACAAATTCCACTTTACTTTAGTAGTTAGCAAACTTATCATTTGTACCCTTATAAAAAAACCGAGTTGGCGATGATGGTGTGCCTGCCATCTTGTAATATAGACCGTCTGATCTATACCTGATGTATAGAAAGCAAACTATGATAATTTTACAAAAGATAGCCACACCTCTCTCCACATCCTTATCTCCCACACCTCATTGCTGAGCAATTAAAAAAGAAAGTCTCCGGAACAATCAAGCATGCTGGCCGCTGCCGCCTGCCGGCGCTGTCCATCCCCATGCCTCCGCCCATTCCGACCACCAGTCACCACCACGCTCCACTCCTCCTCACCTTATCTCTCATCTTTCATTTTTTCGATGACATTCTCGAGATACCAGTTTTCCGATAAAATTCTCTAAATATCATTAGTTTTTACACATGGGATTACTCCTGCATGGGTAAATCACAACATGTGTTTTGTAAAAAAATGCATATTGATGTTTCGTGCAATGCACGAGCATCTTGCTTGTAATTATATAACGCAAATCACGAGCAGGAAGTGACATTTTTTTAACACAACCACGTTAACATGGCCATGTAAATCGCTAGCTAAAGTAAATGCCATTATACTTATATCCCGATGCAAAAGGTTGAGTACATGTCCGAAGAGTAGAGTCGCACACACGCACTCTGTCTCTCAGAATCTCACACACACACACACCAATTACGTGATGCCCACTTAAGTAGACACGTATGTTACAATTTGTGCACCCGCGGGTACACGTGATGCTGCGCATTTATTTAAGCCGGACGACGAACCCAAACAGTAGCTGCATTCATTCCCCTCCCGCCGCCTCTTCTCTGGTCGCCGTCGCCCGGTAGCCATGGCCTGGCCGAAGGTAACAACATACACCATACTCCCGCCGGAGCGGCTGTTTAATCTGGAAATTTTAGTGGTCATGCATGCATCTTTTTGTGCTAGCACTCCTATATAAGGGTTGACCGGTCGCTTCCCGCGGACATGCGCGGGCGGTGGAAGAGGAAGGACAAGGGAAGCGGGCTGTGGAGAAACATTTTTTACCACAATTTCTTAGGAAACTGAGTGCAATAATTGAGTAGTTTTGCAAACTACCAGTACTACACATGAAACGGTTCAAAACCTATACTCCCTTGCCAGCGCGCGCTTCCCACGTGAAACGGTCAGTGTCGCCCTGGAGCGTCATTGCGGCATTAATGCCCGGCCAGAGCGGAGGTGACCTCTCACTGGCACCGGCTTTGAAGCGACGCGACGACCGAGAGAGCGCCGCTTCCCAGTGCACCGACTACTCCGCGTCGAGGCTGGCCATCAACCGGGGTGATGCCCCCTTCCGTTCCGCACTCTAATCTGGTGCATGACACGTATTACATTGACCCAGATGCTGCTGGTTGTCCCACATGTCAGCGAAGTAGTACGTAGTAGTAAGAAGAAGCAAAGAATCACGCGGTATAAGTCTTTCTAGAGATTCCAACAAGTGACTAGACTACACCGCGTGCAGTATCTCAAATCTCCCTTCCGGATTATAGGGCTCAAATCTCAAATCACATCAACCAAGGCATTTTGCGATTGGAGGAATGTATCTCATACTTTACAAAACTACCCTAATTAAACTCATGCATTAATTACGTAGTTCTCTCGTTTTCCTCTCCGCCTTGGTTGCGGTGCACATCTATTGACCACTCCTATATGACTAGCCGCTCTATCTACATGTGGGACATCAAAGCATCCGGGCCCGCGTGCCATCCACCAAATCACAGCGAGGTGCTACAGTCGAAACTCACCGGTCACCCCGGTGTGGCCGTCATGACCCGTCATATCACAAAACCCACACCTTTACCGGTAGTGGTAAGGTGGCCTCGAAGTTGGACTGGACGAAGCAACCATCATTTCACTGGAACGCTCGTTGAAGCCCTTTCTCCCCTTTCTTGAAGAAAACCTCACTCCAGGCTACTCACTTCTGCCATTTTTCTTCTGTACCGACGAAGGAAAGGTGGGCGAATCAGTGATGCTGCTATATTTTCATTCCAAGAATCTTCTTTTTGCGAAGCACCGACCGATTCTCACAACCTATTCTTTTCCTGTTTTCATTGCGATTGTGGTTTCCTTTCGATTGCTTTTTGTTTGTCAGTTCATTGATGGATCCTGGAGCACTAGGCAAAGAGTTGCCGGCGGACAACCCACTGGAGACAGCGATCTCCAGGAAGCGAGCACCGCCCAACGAGTTGACCATGTTGGCAGGCCAACCCATGGAGACGAAGAACTCCAAGAAACAAGCACTGGCCAAAGAGTTGACGACGTTGGTGGACGAACTCCTCAAAGAAAGTTGGAAGAACAGCAAGGGCCCCACCGTGCCTACCCCAGAAACTCTGATGGCCACCTTTGCGCGGCTCAAGGCCGAGTTTGAGGAGATAGTCACCATTGAGAAGCAGTATTCCCCTGGCAAGCTGATGGCCCCCATCGAGGACGAGGAGATCCCTTGGAGGGATGGGATCCCCCGGTGAGCTGCACAAGGTAAAAAATAATGGCTTATTACTGAAAGTTGTGGTTTTTGATTATTTGCAATGTGCTTGCTAATATGTTAGGGTTGTGCAGGTGCCGGTGGACGTCCTTGATGATTCTGATGTCGCGGCCCGTCCTGTGGACAACGCCCTAGAGATCGTTTTCGATGTCGCGGTCCGTCCTGTTGGCATCGCCCCGGAGATTGATTCCGATGCCGCTGTCCATCCTGTGGACATCGCCCCAGAGATCGATTCCGATGTCGCGGTTAGTCCTGTGGACATCGCCCCAGATATCGATTCCCACGCCGCTGTCCGTGCTGTGGTCATTGCCCGAGAGATCGATGACAAGAAATAGTTGGTCGCGCTAATCCTTCAGGGTAGTTTGCATTGCCCTGTGTTTAATTACCAGAACGATGCGTGTTATCAAACCATCTTAGGGCTAGTGCACTGTCTTGTGTGGGAGGTACTTGCTACTTTTGTTTGATAGTGAATCATGCGAACCCTCTCCGAGTTATGGAAACAGATGTATCCTCACCAGCTTTTGATGTAATATATGGCATGCTTAGATGTAATTTTGAACTGTTTATCATATCAGCAGGGCTTATTTGATGATTCTTGGTGTTAGTAGGCTAGCTACTGTGCGAGCTATAGTACTTGCAAAACACTCACCGAAGAGAAATGTTGGGGCTGATGAGCTCGTGGTACGCTTATACTGATCTGTCGTCGATCGGCCAATAGCCCAAGCTCCTAAAATTGTAGGCTTAGCGATTGATCAGACAATAGTCGACACAGATACATTCAGGCCTCATTTGGTTCATAGGTTAGGAAAATCCTAGCAAAAGTACAAAGACGTACAACACAAAATCATAGCATGTAACACCCCACATGTAACTTGCCATATTTGTAACTCCGACTCTTGCCATTTCCGGCTATGTGTTTTGTGTTTTCCTCCGTTGTCGGGTTTTGTCTTTCGTTTTGTATTTTGTCTTGTCTTGCATTTTCATATCATATCATCATGTGCATTGCATTCGCATACGTGTTCGTCTCATGCATCCGAGCATTTTTCCCGTTGTCCGTTTTCCAATCCGGCGCTCCTATCTCCTCCGGTGCACCCCTCTAGCTTTCTTTCGTGTGCGTGTGTCAAACTTTCTCGGAATGGACCGAGGCTTGTCAAGTGGTCTTAATATACCACCCGGAGACTACCGGTCAAGTTTCGTTCCATTCGGAGGTCGTTTGGTACTCCAACCGGGCCTCCGCAATGTCCATTTGAGTATCCAGCAAAAACCACCTCCAAAACCAGCCCAAAGCCCACCAAACTCTCTTCCATGCTCTAGGTCGTTCGATCACGATCGTGTGGGCGAAAACCGCACCTCATTTGGAGTCTCCTAGCTCCCTCTACCTATAAATGAGTGGGCATCCCGAAAAACGAAATCTCAGACGAAACCCTAACCCTCTCCCTCCGCGCCGCGCCGGACGCGTCCGTCCGCGCCGGACACGTCCGCCGCCGCGTCCCGGCGAATCCGCCGTCGACACGTCACCATCTCTCTCTCTCTCCTCCCGCCGGCCCGCCGGGCCCGCGCGCCGGCCCTCCGGCCGCCTCCTCCCGCCGCCGCCGCCTCGGGCCCCGCCTCCGGCCCGCCTCCTCCCGCCGCCGCCGCCTCGGGCCCCGCCTCCGCGCCCGCGCCTCCCGTCGGCCGCCGCCGCCCCCGCCGGCCGGCCCAGCCGCCCGCCGCCGCCCGCCGCCGGCCTCCCCTCCGGCCACCGGCGCCGCCCGCCGCCGCCGCCCTCCGGGCCCTCCTCCACCGCCGGCGACCGCCACCGCCGGTCCCTGCCCCGCCGCCGTCGGGCTCGGGCTCGAGCTCGGGAGCCGGCCCAGATCCGATCGAGGGTACTGCCCCGTTGACTTTCTCTCGCCCTAATATTTTCCAAGTCCCAGATTTTTCTCAGCATATGCTCCTGTTCCCGATGCGATAACTTTGTGCATGTAGCTCCGATTCGTGCGTATAATATGTCAAAATGTTCGTCTCGTGATGCTCTTCATTTTGTTCAATTGCACCATTTTCATTAGAGGTCATCTTGATACCCAAATCTTCGTTGGAAGAGGGCTAGTTGCTGTTAATCTCTGGTTCTTATCAGAACTTGGAGATTTGTCATTTTTGTATCATTTATTCTGTGCATTTTTTGAGCATGAGCTCTACATGTGTTTTGAAGTATGCCATGCCATCTTTCCAGTGGTATAGCCCATGTATTTTTGTGATCTTTGTGGTGACTAGCACAAGCATGCAAAGTAGGCCCCGTAATATTTCTGATTTCAGGGACTTGGTGATTTCTCTAAGTCTTTGTCTGCTGTAATTTTGTTGCCATGTAAACTTGATGCTAGAGGGAGATCCATGCATATTTTGGAGATGTTCAGTAAGGATGTTTTGTAGCTATAGTTGTAATTGATCCATTCCTGCAATTGTTTGCAATTTTAGAGTACCATAGCATGACTCAATCTTGCTCTACTTTTGCTATAAAATATTTCTGGCAGATTCTTAACATGACATGCATTTTTGCCAAGCTTATTGTAGTTGATCCATACATGCCATGTAATTGTTCTTGCCGTGGATAGCTTCTTAAACATGCCATCTTGCTGTAGGTATGCTTGGTTTGTCATGCATTGCTCTGTAGTGAGTGCATCAAGCTCACAAAGAGGCCTACATATTAATATTTCTGCCATGCTCTGTTTTCTGCTAAGTCTGAAACCTGACAACGAAACTTGCTATGTTTACATACTTGCCATCATATCTTCGGGTCCTTTTTGGTTTATGGTCAGTAAGGGTCTTTTGTCATGTGCATTTAGTAGAACACTACCATGCCTTGTTTTGCTATGTTAAGTTTCTGTAGCATATTGATTTCGTGCTCTGAACATTGCTACCTGATGCTGATTTCTGCCATGTCCAGTTTTCACCAAGTCTGTGAACCTGTAATCTTTTGCACTTTTGCCATGCTTGTTTGATCTGGATATGTTGTGAACTAGCAGTAGCTCAGTGTTCATCTTTTGTCAAGCATCTCCTGTAGATTACTTCCATGTGCTTTGTTGCTACGTTGGGATGCTGTAGTATTGTTACTTGTTGTATTTTAAGTGCTATCTTGCTGTTTATCGCAGATTCGTGTCATTCTTGTTTTGCTTGTCATTTGCAAACCGTGCATCCGATTCCGGTGATCTTTATATCGATTTCGACCGAAATCATCTCATCTTTCCAGTGGCATGCTTGGTTTGCCAAGTTACTGCCATGTTCATCATTTCCCTTCCGGAGCACGCATATGCATCGCATATCATATCTTGCATATCACACATGTTTTGCATCATGTTGCTTGCGCATATCTCGTTGTTGATTGTGGTTCCGTTTGTTTGTGTTCTTGTTTTGGGTAGAGCCGGGAGACGAGTTCGTGAACGAGGAACCTGTCGAGTACGCTTACGAGGATCAAGCTTTCGACAACTCTGAGAATCTTGCAGGCAAGATGACCACCCCTCGAAATCACTTCTATCTTTGCTATGCTAGTTGTTTCGCTCTATTGCCATGCTCGCTACCTATCTCTTGCTATATCATGTCTCCTATTTCAGCCATGTCAGCCCCTAACCATCCTTTCCTAGCAAACCGTTGTTTGGCTATGTTATCGCTTTTGCTCAGCCCCTCTTATAGCGTTGCTAGTTGCAGGTGAAGTTGAAGTTTGTTCCAGGTCGGAACATGGATATGTTGGGATATCACAATATCTCTTATTTAATTAATGCATCTATATATTTTGGTAAAGGGTGGAAGGCTCGGCCTTATGCCTGGTGTTTTGTTCCACTCTTGCCGCCCTAGTTACTGTTATACCGGGATTATGTTCCTTGAGTTTGCGTTCCTTACACGGTCGGGTGATTTATGGGACCCCCTTGACAGTTCGCCTTGAATAAAACTCCTCCAGCATGGCCCAACCTTGGTTTTACCAGTTGCTACCTAAGCCTTTTCCCCCGGGTTTTCGCGAGCCCGAGGGTCATCTTATTTTAACCCCCCCGGGCCAGTGCTCCTTCGAGTGTTGGTCCAAACTGAGCAGACTGCGGGGCCACCTCCTGGAAACTCGAGGTCTGGTTTTACTCGTAGGATGTCTCATCCGGTGTGCCCTGAGAACGAGATATGTGCAGCTCCTATCGGGATTTGTCGGCACATTCGGGTGGCTTTGCTGGTCTTGTTTTACCATTGTCGAGATGTCTTGTAAACCGGGATTCCGAGACTGATCGGGTCTTTCCGGGAGAAGGTTTATCCTTCGTTGACCGTGAGAGCTTATGATGGGCTAAGTTGGGACACCCCTGCAGGGTAATATCTTTCGAAAGCCGTGCCCGCGGTTATGAGGCAGATGGGAATTTGTTAATGTCCGGTTTTAGACAACTTGTCACTTGACCCAATTAAAATACACCAAGTGCGTGTGTAGCCGTGATGGTCTCTTCTCGGCAGTATCCGGGAAGTGAACACGGTCTGTGTTATGTTTGACGTAAGTAGGTGTTCAGGACCTCTTCTTGGTCATCACTAGATGACGCTCGTTCCATTGCTTCTCTTCTCGCTCTCATTTGCGCAAGTTAGCCACCATATATGCTTTTGCCGCTGCAGCTCCACCTCTTTGCACCTCTTTGTCCTATAAGCTTAAATAGTCTTGATCTCGCGGGTGTGAGATTGCTGAGTCCCCGTGACTCACAGATACTTCCAACACCAGTTGCAGGTGCCGACGATGCCAGTGCAGATGATGGCGTCGATCTCAAGTGGGAGTTCGACGAGGAACGTGGTCGTTACTATGTGTCTTTTCCTGATGATCAGTAGTGGTGCCCAGTTGGGACGATCGGGGATCTAGCATTTGGGGTTGTCTTATTTTCATCTGGATTTTGACCGTACTCGGTCTACATGATTGTATTTTGGATGATGTATGAATGATATTTATGTATTGTGTGAAGTGGCGATTGTAAGCCAACTCTTTATCCCATTCTTGTTCATTACATGGGATTGTGTGAAGATGACCCTTCTTGCGACAAAACCACTATGCGGTTATGCCTCTAAGTCGTGCCCCGACACGTGGGAGATATAGCCGCATCGTGGGCGTTACATAGCAGTATAGAGACATCCCTCCGTTTCAAAATAGATGAGTCAACTTTGTACTACTAACTTTGAAACAGAGGGAGTATAGATCCTAGGCGGGCTAGTTTGGCCTAGTGGGTTTTAGTGATATGACGTGGTACAATGTCGTCCAGTCTTCGCGTGTGGTAGCAGTACTGCGGGTAGAGTAAGTTTTCTTGAAGAAGCGGAATTCAACGAAGTCATGATGGTTCCTTCGTCCGACTAACTTACAGTGGGAAAGGTTGAGCCTGCGCTACGACCGGGGTGGACCAGGATAATTTTGTGCATGGCAGGTAGACCAGGATGGTCGACGTCCCACATGTCGGCGAATGAAAGTATTCTTTCCGATATAGTGGATGATCAACGAGTATTCATTGTTTATTTTTGATGAAACCTATTGTCTCCACTGTTACGACGAAGGAGTGTGAAACACGGCAGCCCAGTGAACTTGGCATGTGCACCACTCCCTCCTTCCTCATGTAATACTACCATAGTGTTGACTATAAGGTTACAACTTTTTCTCACTTTCTCTCTATCTATTTCCTCTCAAATGTTTTTTACCTTTCTTTTTTTAGACACAATTGTTTTTTATGCCTCTTTTTTTAGAATTAGTCTTTTTATACCTAGGAGCACGTGTAGAGACGAGCTCCTGCAGATCCCACTCCTTGACTTTGTCAATGCCTCTCTCTCCTCCACATAAGCGGGCTTGTCGAGAAGACAAGAGATGATCTCTTAGCACAATATGTTTCACCATGTTTTTAGGAATAACTAGTTATTGAAGATAAGGCTAAGAGATGATCCATTGTACACATGTTTTTTTGTCATCTCTAAATTACATGCAAGACTTATGATAAGACTATCTTATCAACCATTGTACATGCCCTTTATAGCCTAGAATTTTACTGGTAGTACTTGCTATGAATGCGGGCAGCTGGCCTCTGAGGGGGGAGCGCGCGCGGGGAGGTGGTGGGGTGGGGGAGGGGTTCTGGTGGGCCAGGGCGGTAAGAAGCGGGCTTGGAAGCGGTGCGGACTCCCGCATGGCCCACCTCACATCATCACCACATATTTCTTGGAGTCCATGCACGGTGGGCGGGCGATCTCTTCTCCCTCCCCCGTCTCTCTCCTCTCAGCCGACGCCCGCCGAGCGATTAGATTTCGGCTATCGACGGTTTATTCAATTGCAGTCCCACATGTCAGTGAAAATGCAAGACAATGTGTGTCCCTTCTGGTGAGCGGCGTGCGAGCCGGACTGTCGGGGGTGCGACGTGAATGCGACGCGTACGAGTTGTAAGTGTGCCGCCTTTTCCTTTTTGAACTTGCAAAGCATAACATTTTCATGCGATCGATTGATAGAAATCCAGCACAAAATGACGAGGGTGGTGCTTTCCCGCGCGTTAGGCGGGCTAGTTTGAGTGATATGACGTGCTACAGTGCCGTCCACTTGCTCCATTTTTATGTAAGCAAGAGTCTACACTTACGTGGGAGGAGTGCGAAACACGGCGGATCTGATTTTGATCGACGGATAACTGTTCCCTGCGAAATAATGGAGCACTGTTAGCGATTATAGCATGATAGTTAGGGCATCTCCAGTGCTGGCCCTCAAATTTACACCGGCATCTGTCCGAAGACACTGGTGGATGCCATCCAATGCTGCTCGCATACCTTTCGACAACTATATGAACTAACCGGACGAAATTCGTGCAAACAAAGCAAATTTCAAATTGACCGGATGAAATTCATTACATTTCGAGAACTTTTCCTATAAACTGGACGAAATTCATTACATATTTCGCACAAACCGTACTAAAACCTACTGTAAACCTAATCTAAACGATCGTCGGGCCCCGACCACCATGTCCGGCCATGAACCCGAGAAAGCCGGCCATTGCCTTTGCCTCCTCCTTATCCGCCTCGATAACCTCCTCCTCCGGAGCACAAGGTTATGTAGATTTCCGCCTCCACGTCGCCGTCAAGCGGCTAATCGGCCGCTGATTTTTATCCCACCAAGCTTGGCGTCGACTGAGTGGAGGAGCGGTGGCCTTCCTGGGACCAGAGCGGTGGCGACCTACCGTGTACTACTCTTCCTCGCTGCCGTCTTCGTGGTCGTGGTGGCGGAGGGCGGCCGGGGGGCAGCCGGCGATCTCCTTCGTCTGCTCCTGCGAGAGTACGTCCAAGAGAGCTTTGGAGCGCGCCCAGAGCGGAGCCACCGATGTCCTTCGTTTGCTCCTACGGCAGTACGTCCAAGAGAGCTTTGGAGTGCCCGGAGGCCATGGTTGGAGTGGTGCCAACAGAAGGAAGGGACCAGAGGAGAATGAGTGTGGGTCTTTGGCTATGGCTGGGAGCTGGGGCTCAAGTTAATATAGCGGGCGAATGGCAATGAGCCGCGGCAGACGGATGGACGGCTGGCACCGGAGTAGGTTCGTCGGTAGCCGTGGTGTCATTAACGCGGAGTAGTCGCTTGCACCGGGATGCCGCGCGGGTGGCGCTCTCTCGGCCGTCGCGCTGCTGCAATGCCGGCGCCAGTGAGAGGTCGCGTCGGGCGTGAATGCGGATGCTGCTTCAGTGACTTAACCGCAGGTGCTTTGTCTCACTGATATATGGGCCCAACGGGCATCAGGCCCGCATGTCAGTGACACACCAACTGCACCAGCAGTTAAGGCCAGTGAATGTGGCATTGACGTTCTGGAGAGACGGTGATCGTTTCAGGCGGGAAGCGCGCGCTAGCGATGGAAGGGGTTTCGGTAGGCCAGGGCGGTCAGACGCTGGCGTGGTGGTAAAATGTGAACTCATGGATGACGAGCCTTTGAAGCGTATGCGGCACGTATTGACAACCAGGCGTCCATGCAACCACTCTTGTCGCCAGCTAGCATTCGACGACCACCATTAGACACCACACAACCATACATAACTTACGAATAATGGACGAATCGATCAGACACACACTCGTGTGCAGTGGCACTATGATCGGTTGCTCACGATAGTACATACTCCGCACCATAGTACCCTCTCTAGCTAGGCTGTTTTATAGATTGTCGTTGTGATGGACGATATACATGAGCAAGGCGCCGAGTCACGAGTATGACCGTTGGTGTTGAGCCAGGTGAATACATGCTCGGTGTTCGCGGAGGCCTCCAGCAAACGTCTAAATAGTAATGTCACATACGCATAATTTTGGTTTTTATTTCTTTCTCCACTGACAGGTAGGCCCGCATAGATAGATAGATAAAGAACATGAGCTGATGAGGCGCATGCAGATTGTTTGACTGGTCAACCAGACAAATACGGAGCTATACGCTGAGCCAGTGACCGTATAATCACCATATCTCGTATACAATAATCAAAGTGAGCTATCAAGACAAGTTCAATGACCGCCAATGCATTTTACTCGGTAATAAATGACCAGGATTGAAGGGGAATCCAAATTTCCTTCGTCTTCTGTCCTTGAGCTCTTGACAAACCAATGCACTTTACGGTTGTCCGACCACTCCACCCCAGAGCTGTCACCAAGCGTCGTTCATGCCACTGCGCCGCACACTAACCGGTAAGGAAGCGAGTGCATCTCTCCGCGCCGAGTTCCTCGCTGCCCACGACCGCACACAGAATGGTAGGCAAGCGGTGGCATCCCGCCATGCTGAGTTCATCGCTGCTCGCAACCTCACACCTATGTGGGCGGAATTTGAAGCTGCCAAGGCCGAATGGGCGGTAGAGTAGGAGGCGGCCAAAGCCGCACAGAGGGAGTGGAAAAGTCAGAAAGCACTCAAGAAAAGAGAGGCCCGCCGCCGCAAGAAAGAAGAGGACGCACGCGCTGCTGCGGAGAGGTCGGCGGAGATCCAAGCACGGTGGGGTGTCGCCGACAAAGCCGGGAAGGAGAACGACGGCGTCTGGCCAGCATGTGAGAAGTAGTAGTACTAGTAGTTAGTGTGTGTGTCTGTGTCGCCTGTACGTTTTTTAATTAATTACGAGCATGTAACAGTACTACTAGTTACTACTGTAGTTTTTAGAGCAAATTACCAATACATTAGCATAGACTCAATGGAAAAATTCCTATCCTATGCATCAAATGGCATATCTTTCTCTATAGTAATTGAGATGCATGTCATCTCACTTTCTATGATTTTCATATTCCTATAAAATTCCTATCCTATGAACCAAAGGAGGCCTCTGCTGGAGTAACTACTGTAGCTAGCAGTACTGCTAGTACAGTAGTTTTCTTCAAGAAGCAGAATTCAAAGTCATGATGGTTCCTTCGTCCGAGCAACTTCACAGTGGGTAAGGTTGGGCCTGTGATTTGACGGCTCATTAGTAATTACTGCGGCGCAACGACCGGGGTGAGTCTCCCTTGGAGTTCTGCGGGCATGGCAAGTGGACCAGGATGGTCGACGTCCCACATGTCGGCGAGCGGAAGTATTCTTTCTGACATCAAGGAGCAAGGAAACCGCGTGGTATAGTATCACTAGTGATTTATATTTATTTTTTATTTCTAATGAATGCTAGCGTTCTGTCGGGACCCCGATTCCAAGTCACACCGATCTAGCCTGTAACACCTCATATCACTTTGCGGCCTCACGCACGGTACTCCCACGGGTGTCGCCTTACCATGGCCCGGGACCGTTTGCGCCTTTTGGCTCGCGTATATGACAATGTCGCTAGCATCCATATGACAGAGAACCCGGGCCGACATGGCTAGTCGTGAACCCAAAGCGGCACTAACGTATGGGGACAGGCATACATGAATCAACATCGAACATGTCGGTCAGCAGCGTGCGAATCCGGGCTGTAGCACTGGCTAACAGGACTCCGGGAACCCGGGCTGTAGCAGGCTAGGCAGGACTCCGGATGTCACCGCGTGACATTTCCCCGAAGGGACAGACACAGGAACGAAGTGAATCACATGCCGGCCAGTCAAGTGTTCCGGAGCAGTAGTGCTGGGCTAGCAGGACTCCGGTGAACCGGGCTGTAGCGGACTACTATGGCTCGAGGAGGCACTAGACTACATTCCCCCATAAGAGAGGCTGCTAAGGATAGACAACTAGATTGTCGGATCCCACACATACCAAGCATTTCAATCATACACACAATATGCTCGATATGTGCAAGTACAACATGGCATCACAACAAGACTCTACGACTCAGAGTATTTATTCATTAGGCTCCGAAGAGCCAGATATTACAAACATGGGTCTCATGACCCAACATTCAGAGCATACAAGTCAAACACATGCGGAAGCTTAACATGTCTGAGTACAGACATCTATAAAAGAAAGAGGCTGCAAAGCCTGACTATTTACTAGATCCTGCCGAGGGCACAAGATCGTAGCTGAGGTAACAAGCTAAACGTCAAAGTCCAAGCGATACTACTAGCGAGACTGAAGTCTCTCTGCAAAAACATAAAATAGGCAAACGTGAGTACAAATGTACCCAGCAAGACTTACATCAGAACTAGCTACATATGCATCGGTATCAACAAAAGGGGGGTGGTGGAGTTTGACTGCAGCAAGCCAGCTTTGACTCGGTGGCTATCCTGAACTACGACTGCAAGTAACTCCTTTGAGGTGGCGCACACGAGTCCACAAATTCACCATACCAATACACCACTATGGATCCGCTCCCGTCTCCCTACGAGAACGCCATCCATAGCACTCACGCTTATCTTGCGCATTTTAGAGTATCCACTTTCACTTGTCTATGAACTGTTATAGGCAATCCAGAAGTCCATTTCCGCGGACACGGCTATTCGAATAGATCATATTAACCCTGCAGGGGTGTACTTCGTCACACACGCTCTCGCCACTTACCACCATGTACACGTCGTGTACCTCGGCAACCTTCAAGCGGAAGCCTGGCGAGGGAGTCGGCCACAGCCTACCTAAACACTCGAGTCTCTAGTCCAGGTTTATCGCCTATTCAGGTTCCATCCGCAGGGAGTCCGGCCGAGGTTTCCACATACGGCCCCGAACGATGTGTGCAGGGTTCCCGGTCACCAAACGGGCGACTCAGTACACCGGGCCACGAGCCTACCGCATCACAGCCCACCCCTTGGTCAGCGCTGTCCACGGCCTCCAGCTTACTACAAACACCAGAAACTACGTGCAACTCCTGGACAGAGGACAAGGGTGAATAAGAAGCCGAGGGGGTCCATTGGTTTCGGGCCCAATGCGTGGTAGTAACTGTATCATGGATCACAAACACAGAACTCAGTTCCTGAGGACGGCTTCAATGAGACAACCCACCATGTACTCCTACATGGCCTCTCACCGCTACCTTTACCAAATTGTGTTCACACACTTAGCTCACACACAGTAGGACATGTTCATCACCATTCCAATTCGTCCCCGACGAATCAGACCCGACTCAACTCTAAGCAGTAGCAGGCATGACAAACAAGCATGAATGAGTAGGCACATCAGGGCTCAAACAACTCCTACTCATGCTAGTGGGTTTCATCTATTTACTGTGGCAATGACAGGTCATGCAGAGGAAAAGGGGTTCAACTACCGCAGCATGTAACAGTTGAATCGATTGTCCTAATGCAGTAGAAGAGAGCAGGAGCGAGAGAATGGGATTGTATCGGAATGAACAAGGGGGTTTTGCTTGCCTGGCACTTCTGAAGATATTATAGTTCTTCATCGGTGTCATCGAACTCATCGTCGGAATCACGGCTATCGAGAGGGGACAATCACCGGCAAACAAGGAAGAACACAATCAATGCAATGCACAATATGATGCATGATCATGACATGGCAATATGACGTGATTTGGCCTAATGTAACTAGCAACAGAAAGGTTTGGGTTGATTTGAACTCAAGGTTCAAATTCAAATTCAAACTATGAATTCAAATAGTGCATTATCATGTTTTCACCTATACAGCAGGTATAACTTAGTTCGACATGCATGAAAATGATACAGATGGATAGATTGCATTTTTCTGATAATTTTTCATATATAAATTATTTCATTCTGAGCTACGGTTGATTTTATATGATTTTTAGAAGTTTATACTATTTTCTGGAATTTCCTGAATAATAATAAATCCAAAAAATGAGTTATTGCGTCAGCACTGCGTCACTGTGACGTCAGCTGGTCAACAGCGGCTGGTCCAGGTCAAACCTGACAGTGGGGTCCACACGTCAGTGGCACTTGCTCTAGTTAGTGATTAAGTTAAAACTATTAGGGCGCTGGGCCCACTTGTCAGTGACTATAGGTTGGTTAGCTGGCAGTGATTAGCACTAATCACGCGGCCACGTCGGCACGCCGGAGTTGAACGCCGGCGAGCACATCCGACGACGGATGCTCCTCGGGATCGAGCTACGGCAACCATTTGCCTCGCCGATTGCTGCTACGGGTTCCTCGGGTTCGCGCGCATCCAAAGGAGCAAGCGAGAGGAGATGGGGTGAGCTGTGGCGTCGGCGGTGGCGAGCGAGGCGGCGGCCGGAGTTCGGGCACGCTCGGACACAGCGTTTTGGTGCACGGGAGGACGAGCTGCGGGTTGCTACGGAGCCCTGCGGACTCGCTGAGCACGGGGGTGGGCTCGAATGCGTGGTAGATGCGCTCTAGCTACGGCGGTGCCATGGCCGGCGGCGGTGAGCTCTCGGGATCGGTCGGAAGACGGGGCTAGGGGACGAGAACAGAGGGGGAGAGCGAGGGGGAAGCAACAGGAGCTCACAGTGAACTCTAAGGCGTCGTCGGAGAGGTCGGGGAAGCCCGGACGGTGACGAATCGAACGGGGCGGCGCTCGGAGCAGAGGAAGAAGACAACAGCGATAGCGGCGCTGCGGGGTGCTCCGGCGTCACGTGCGTCGGCGTAGAGCTTCATGGATCCGAGGCAGAGCTTGTAGGCTAGTTGGATGGCCGCGGGGATGCTGGTGGCCGCGGTGGTTCACGGCGGCGTGCTCAGGCACGTGAGGGGAAGAGCGATGGAGAGAGACAGAGGAGAGGGAGAAGGTCGGGAGAGAGTGAGAGAGTCCCAGGGGGTGCGTGGCGACGCGGGGGAGATCCAGGGTGATGGGGACGCAGGCAGGCAGGGTGGAGGTGGCCGGGGCGCGTGCCGGCGCGCTGCGTCTACGCGCTCTGCCTACTGGCCTGGGGAGGAAGACGACAGGAAGGACGAGGTGGGCTGGGCCGAATCTGCTAGGCCACCAGGTAAGTGGGCCTCAGGTAAGTCTCTGCTTCCCTTTTTTATTTCTTTCTGTTTTCTATTTTCTGCAATTGGTTCGATTTAGCAAAAATGCCAAACCACTTTGTAAAATGCTCAAAATATTTGTGGCACTTGGGAAATTATTTCCCACGGCCCTCAAATGCTTTCAAGATTATTTGGACATTTAAGAGTATTTATAGAATTTAATTGTCCAAATTCAAATACTTATGAATTAACTCCAGAATCCATAAATGTCCTAGAAATGTGTGCATCATTTTTGGGAGAAGTTTTCACCCATTCCAAAATTGATGAACTTTTCTGTAGGCCATTTTGGGTAGATCGAAAAGATTTAATTTAACCCTAATTGTATTTCATTTAGTGCTAGGGTTTTAACATCCCCATTTCAAGATTAATTGAAATCGAAAATGATGCATGGATGCAATGCCACTAATTACAAGAAGATTTCTAGGGCTGTGACACGTTTCAACTCTTACGATGAAGGAGTGCCAAACACACGGCACGTGCTGGATGTCGCACACGTCAGCGAAAGGAGTGGGGCATGAACAGCGTGGTAGAGCGTCTCCACTTCTGGGTCGGAGACCACACGTAGTAGTACTACTGTACTAGTGGTATGAATGATACAAAGTGCGACCCAGAGAGAAAGACATGTCTAGTTGGAAGGTCTCGGGGCATACACGTAAACAAATATAAAACCTAATATGTGCCTCCAATTAATATAGTAGTAGTAGAGTACTTAGTCACGTACTCCATAACATCACCGGGCATTTCACGTACAACATTTAGTGGTAGTAAGAGACAAATGCCTATATGCCACGCATGTTCATACTATTTGTGCCTTTCTACTTCACTTACTGCGCTACGTTACACAGGTTCGCATGTCCACTCCTGGGTACATGTCCGTCTCGTAGTTCCAGTCCCACGTGTTCTTCATATAGATGGAACGATCCTTGCATGACACGTGCACCTTGATGCTAGATGTGTCGCGTGTTGGTAAAAGGATGAACAAAGCTCATGTAAAAAAATAGAGTGGAAGAACATAGATTCCCGACGACCGAGAAGGAGCAAGGAACCTCGGGGTGGAGCGTCTGCACTCATAATATTTTATATTATTCAGCGATATAAAATCAACCAATCATCTCCACAGTGGACTGGAAGAGTATGAAACACGGTAGCCCAGTGTAGTTACATCATACTAGTACATGGCTAACCCACGCTATCACCATATTTCTTGGCTTCCGTGCGACACCTATCTCTAGTAATCCAGCAGCCCATATCGCCCTCCTCGTCTCTCTCAAAGGCCCCGTTTGGATACTCTAACTCAGTTAAAGGTTAGAGCTAGATTCTAATCCTGAACTAACCCTGAAGTAACTCTAGCGAAAGAGGTGTTTGGATGACAGGGTTAGATGGAGTGCGGATACGGCGAGGTGCCTTCATGGGCGGTGCGAGAGGGAGGGAGAGGACGAGAAGCTTCGAGGAAGTGGGGAGGGATCTGCTGCGGGGAGAGCGAGAGAAAAATGTGTTTTTAGTGTCCCGAGAAGAACTAACCCAAATAAGCACCTCTTGGGTGGGTTAGATTTTTTTGGGTTAGTTGAGTTCAAACTAACCCAAACTAACTCTAACACGTGGATCCAAACAGTAACCCAAAATAACCCTCCTGTTTGGATATTTTTGGGTTAGTTGAGTTCAAACTAACCCAAACTAACCCTCCTGTTTGGATATTTTTGGGTTAGTTGAGTTCAAATCGCACAGCCCGACCTTTCCAGCAGTAAGTAAGTTGAATCCGCTACTCCCTCACCCTCCTCGCCTCTCTGTCAAACTGCCTACACGAAAACTGCCACGCATACTGCCCGGGAAAAGCCCCGCCCTCAACTTTTAACTATGCGAAAATAGTTCGAGCTTGTTCGTTCTATATAAATACTAGTACTGTATGTTTATTCACTCGTGGGGTTGTTCAATGAATGGAGGCCCGGGGAGCACAAGTGAACAATACTACTACTAGTAGTAGTAAGTAGGAGTCGTACAGGTAGTCACCTTAAATAGAGAGTTTCTTTTCTTTAATGCCACGTACACAAATTGAAACGCTTGTTGTGGAGAGAAAAAGATAATCACTCCACTATATATGTACGCAGGGGCCTAAGCGCTTGCTTTACTAGGGTTGCTCTCTTCATTCTCTCATCCTCTCTAGATATAAACAAGACAACGGTAGCGACATTTTCTCTCTGCTCATCGCTGGTCACAGATCCGGCCGAATCCCTTCGGCTGGTGTGTGTAGAGGACTTGGTGCATCGTTCACGCGGTCATCGCCGGTGAGGGAGGAAACCCACAGCTGCCGGACGGGCCCGATCCTCTGCCCGTGTCGTTCTCTCCGACACAGCGCCGGCTCGGGAGGTCCTCCGACCCTTCTTCCTCCCTGTCGTATTGTCCGCAGATCCGACTTGCCGCCGCCGACATCCCGACGACCCTCAGGTATAAGTTTCTTCGAAAGCGGCCTTTCTCTACTGCCCCAGCTCCCCACGTGTCTACATGTGCATCTTTTTCTACTCCCATCAGCTCTTCCAAAGCCACCTAAATTTTTAGTATTATTAGAGGTAAAACTACTTCATGCATTCGAATCCAGGGCTTTGTTCAAACAATGAAGAAAGGGGGGAAAGTTGTAGCATGAATCTAGGACTTGATTCAAAGAGGAAATAATATGGTGAAAGTAGTAGAGACCGGATACCCAACCGGTCTCTTGGTTGAAAAGGGAAATAATGGGAAAACGCAGTACAAACTAGATAAGGAACAGATCTATTATTGGTTGAAAAAAGGATAGAAAGTGGCGGCTGGTGGACAAGTCAACAGAGTATGTCCAGTGGATCCCGACAGGGACTAGACCTTGTGCCCATCCATTCATCTCCTGACAGGGACCAGCGGATCGCCGTCGCCCAGGTATGTGTGCGGGACGAGGTTCTCATCTACCACTTCTGTAGGGCCATCATAGGTTTGGGAGCATTCGCCCGTTTCATCGGCAGCGCCGACTGCACCTTCGCTACGGTGGAGAGAAGGAAGAACGCGACGATTCGGCCATCTGGTGCAACAAGCTTGTCGACATCCAGAAGCAATACAAGATCATCAGCAACGGGCAGGAGAAGGACTCCGTGGTTGACCTCGCCGAGACCATCATCGACCCCTGATACGCCAACATGAAAGAAGACAACGATACCAAGGACCTGAACACGTGGGAGGTACCTCTGAATCTAGCCTACATAACCTACACGGCCAAGGACGCCTACGCATGCTACGGCATGTACAGGCAGATCTTGGACATGAGGGCGTGTCTGCTTCCCGTAACCGAAGAGTACACGGACAACCGCAACGTCATGATCAAGCGTGCCAGGAAGGTCTAGATGTTGTACTTTATCTGTTTATAAGCACCTTTATCATCTGAGTGTTTCATGCATTAGCCTAAGTGTCGTAATTATCTGTTTTTCCGAAATATTTCTTTTAAGAACCCATTAACCTATTTACTTTTTTAGTGGCTATTTGCTTATGTATGTAACTAGTTCACTTGTCCATTAAAAAAACTAGTTCACTCGGCTGGCGTGCTTTGAATCTCCTTCCTCCCAACATATTCCCCTCCTCAGGTGGACCCAGCAGGTCTCCTACACAGACATATGGGACCAACCACCTATCCATTTGTATTTCTTTATTTTGTTCAATCTTTCGTCCTCTTCCTATACAGCTCAGTTCTATTTTTTGTTTTCATTAATCCTATATCTGAATTTTCTCCCACTTTCTTTTTCGATGTAAACTGAGTTTTCTCCCAGTACTTTTCTCTAGAACCAACTCAACTGTCCCACGTCTAGCCTAAAAAATAATAATACCCCACGTACTATTAACTCATCAAATTTAAATGATATTTTATTTCATAAGTTGGAATTTCTTACAAAATAATAATAATAATTGTTTATATATAACTTGGCAAGTTAACTCCTAGTGATTGCGTACATAAGCTTGCAAAGATTTTTACTGACCAATGCAGTAATAGACGTGCAATCATGTGTTTATTTTTTTCTAACATTTCTCCGTCTAGTCCAACATGATATTTTCACCCAGCCCAGCAAGTCCGCGGATTTCGAGAAAAATGCAAATGGGCTTTAAATTCTACCATACATATAAACAGGTTGCGTAGATGATACATCATTGTTTCACCCAGCCCACCAAATGGACTAAAAAACAAATGGACTGGCTAACATGTGGGCCAGTAGGTCGAAGCCTAAGAAGGCGTTGGATTTACATCCAATGGCCGACATTCTTCTTCAATATCTCGTCTTCTTCCCCCAGCACTGCCGGGACCGCCTGCTCCAGCCTCCGGCGTCCAGCGGCGTTGTTTTGCGCTCCTCAGCGAAACGCTACCCCGCCGACGACCAGGACATCCCTCCACTCCGCACCTCCTGTTATTCTCTGCCGAGTGTAGGCCCACCCTGCACCCGAACCAGTCAAGTTCCCCACTCCTCTCCGCCTGCAACTCCACTACCGCGTCTTCCCCATCTCCGGGTCGTTCCAGTCTGGGGCCTCGCCGTCGTTCACCGCCTCGGTGCGCTCGGCGCGGCGTGGTCAACATACGAGAGTCATCGGAAGAGGACTGTACGTGGAGAGCATGACGACTGGGACCCACGAGGTCCATGGTCGCACGCAAGGAAAGTTCCTCCTTATTACGCACTGTACGTGGACTGTACGTGGGAAGGGCTTCTGTATTTCGCGAAAAAAAACATTCCCCCCGCTGACAGGTCGGACCCACCAGCTATATCTTCGCACGCAAGGAAGTGCCTCCTTATTACGCACAAAAAAATTAATACCCCTTGCTAGCTGGGACCCACCATAGTGGGTGGTTGACTTGTGGGCCTACTAAGTTGATAGGGACGGAGGGCTTTGTCAACTTAGTCAATATGAACGATTCTAGCTCCAGTGACCGTACGATGTCCATCCAACGGCCATAGTGCTTCTTCAACCTCTGGTCTTCTTGCTCCAGCCGCCCAAAGCAGCGCCGGTCATGCCGCGTCTTCCTGCCACCCGTGGCCGGCTGTGATGCCGCGGAGGCCTCACCGCCCCCTACTACTCCCACCGCTGGCCAGGGCATCCCTCTACTCACCCACACCCCTGTTATTCTGCAGCGACGGCAGCCTCACGCAGCAGCCGAACCAGTGAACCCTCGTACTCCTCTCCGCGTGGGCATCCACTGTCGTGTCTTCCCTGGCTCCACGTCGTCCCCTTCCTAGGCCTCGCCGTCGTCCACCGCCTTGGTGCTCTCGACGCGGCGTGGTCAATGTGGTCAACGACCGACTTCCATCGGAAGAGTACTGTACATGGAGAGGCTGACAGCTGGGTCCACGGCCGCAGCTGGGTAAATGGCCATAGCCCAGTTTTTTTGTGATTTGCCAAGTAAGTTGCTTTGTCAGGCCTGTTGGGCTGCAAATCTTTCAAGACGAGGAGAGCTTCATTCGGCTGGCCGAGAAAATGGCCTATCAGTAATGAGAAATGGGCTGTACATTTTTAAAACACATCAAACCGACAATTAATTTCAAATTTCTTTTTTTCATTTCGAGATTTTAAATTGCATTGATTTTTATGCGTGGACAATTTGTTGGATTTTATATTGATATACATTTATTTTTAAAATCAGTTTGAATGTGACTCAAAATTTCGGGATTAAAAACAGTTCGGACCGCACCGAAATATGCAAAATTTCGTATAATTTTTTAACCGTGGCCACAATATGGGCTGTAATGCTAACAAAAAGAATATGGGCTCCAAAAAAACCTTAAGAATTAGCAAATGGGCTGTAAATTATTAGAAATAATGGCAGATGGGATGTATGCTGTTTTCCATATATTTGAGGCTTTCCTAAAAAAAGGTTGACGCACAAGCAGTGACTGTTGGATTTCCATCCAACGGCTGTCGTGCTTCTTCAATCTCTGCTCTTCCTGCTCTAGCCGCTCAAACAAGCGTCGGCGGGACTGCCTACTCCCTCCTCCCCATGGCCGGTTGTGCTGCCGCGCAGGCCTCACCGCCCCACCATACTCCCATCGCTGGCCTAGCCATCCCTCTACTCACCCACACCTGTTGTTATTCTCCGGCGACGGTAGCCGCACCAGTAAACCCTCGTACAGTCATACTCCCCTCCGCGTGGGAAACAACTGCCGAGTCTTCCCTGCCTCCGTGTCGTTCCCTTCCTAGGTCTCGCCGTCGTCCACCACCCTGGTGCTCTCGGTGCGGCCTGGTCAACGTGGTCAATGACCGACATGCATCTGAAGTGGACTGTACATGGGAGGCTGACAGCTGGGTCCATGGCCGCATGCAAGGAAATGCCTCCTTATTACGCGCAAAATAATGATTCCTCCACCTGACATCTGGGACCCACCTAAAGGGCCTCTATATTTCACAAAAAAACGTTATCGCCGTTGACAGCTTGAACCCACCAGCTATATCTTCGCACGCAAGGAAGTGCCTCCTTATTACGCACAAAAAATGAATACCCCCCTGCTAGCTGGGACCCAGTATAGTGGCAGGCTGACTTGTGGGCCTACTAAGTTGACGGGGACGGAGGGATTTGTCAACTTAGTCAATATGCATGATTCTAGCTCCAGTGACCATACGATGTCCATCCAACGGCGGTAGTGCTTCTTCAACCTCTGGTCTTCTTGCTCCAGCCGCCCAAACCAGCGCCGGTCATGCCTCGTGCTCCTACCTTCCGTGGCCGGCTGCGATGCGGCGGAGGCCTCACCGCCCCCTACTACTCCCACCGCTGGCCAGGCCATCCCTCTACTCACCCACAGCCCCTGTTATTCTGCGGCGGCGGCAGCCTCACACCGCAACGAACCAGTGAACCCTCATACTCCTCTACGCGTGGGCATCCACTTCCGCGTCTTCCCCGGCTCCGCGTCGTCCCCTTCCTAGGCCTCGCCGTCGTCCACCGCCCTGGTGCTCTCGGCGCGGCGTGGTCAACGTGGTCAAGGAACGACTTCCATCGGACGTGGACTGTACGTGGAGAGGCTGACAGCGGGGTCCACGGCCGCAGTAAGGAAGTGCCTCCTTATTACGTGCAAAATAATTATTCCTCCACCTGACAGCGGGGACCCACCGGACGGGCCACCTTATTTCGCGAAAAAAACATTTCCCCCTGATTGCCGGGACCCACCAGCTACATCTTCGCACGCAAGGAAGTGCGTCCGGGCAAAAAAAATGATTCGCCCCCTGACTGCTGGGACCCACCAGGTACATCTTCGCAGGCAAGGAAGTGCCTGACAGCCGGGACCCACCTGGTCGAAGCGTACGTAGCGTTGTCATTCTGGTCGCGAACGTGTCCGTACATACTGGTCGATGTAGAGGCGCGCACGTGTCGTAGTAGAGGCGCGCACGTAGCATGTACACGTACGTACAGCGACCAGGGTCCAAGAAAGAAAATACGGCCACGTACGTACATACGGGCAGGGTCTCGAACGCCTACTCGCGCATACGTACGGCTAGGGCTCGTGTACATGGCTGGGTCAGAACGGAGAAACTGCGTCGTCGTCGTGTTCATGGGGAACCAACCGGCTGGGTCGGAATGGAATGCGTCGTCGTGTTCATCTGGAGGGCTTGGACGGAACAGCCGATGGAAACGAGGTCTGGCGTACCGCAGAACGGAGGAAACGACCTTGTGTTCGACCGGCCACGTTCGAAACGGGATCCTGTTCATCGGGACGGGTCTGGCGTACCGCAAAACGGAGGAAACAAACCTCCTATGGTCGAAACGGGGGTCCTGTTGATCGGGAGGGGTGTGGCGTACCGCAAAACGGAGGAAACGGACTTGTGTTGGAGCGCTACGGTCGAAACGGGGGTCCTGTTCATCGGGAGGGGTGTGGCGTACCGCAAAACGGGACTCCACAGGATACTGTTCATCTCCACCGCCGACCCCCTCCAGCCTCCACGGGCTACTGTTCATCCACCGTCGACCTCCTCCAGCCTCCACTTGCGACTGTTCATCCACGGGCTCCTGTTCATGCAGCCTCCACCGCGCGCTACTCCACCGGCTACTGTTCAACCAGCCCTCTCCACGGGCTCCTGTTCAACCACCCCTCCACGGGCTACTGTTCATCCTGCCCTCCACGGGGTGGTCCTGTTCATCCTGCCCTCCACGGGGTCCTGCTCATCCAGCCCCAACCGGCTCGATCGATCGGGGTCCTGTTCATCCAGAGGCAACACCACGGGGTCCTGTTCATCCACCCCCACCGGGAACTCTTCATCCAACCCCCCCAGCAACGCTCACTGTTCATCCAGAGGCAGCATCCATCGGCTTCAGTTAGTAGCAGTAGCGAAGGAATCGCTCGATCGGGTTCAGTTAACAGCCATCGATCGATCGCTCGGGTTCAGTAACGCGTAGCCTACAGTGCAATCGCTCGGGTTCAGTTAGAGCCCAATGCCTCGCTCGGGTTCAGTTAGAGCCCAACGCCTCACACCCACGCGCGTGCGTGTACGAGAGAAACGCGCATCGCTCGGCCCCGACCACCCACCGTAATCGGGAACACCCCGATATTTTCCTCGCCCTCGCTTCTACCATGGTTTTCTGTCATAGACAGCCCAAAGAATGTCATGCAGCTGCGTCTCCGGCCCGCCCAGGACGAAAAGCCCATTTTCTGTCATGAATTTTTGTCATAGAAGTAGGACCCCACCACATCTATGATGATACCGTGTTTTGTCACAATTGTTGTCATAGAAGTGTCATAAGTATGACAAAAAAAATTCGTTCGGCCCAAAATGTCACGGATGTGTCTTTTTTTCTGTAGTGGCGCCTGTGTTAGTTGTCGGTGATCTTCTTCTTCATGTTGTTGTAGTAGTCGTCGATGAGCATGCCGGGGATGTCTCCAAGGGAGTCCAACTCCTTGGTTGCCTCGGGCACCCTCCACTCCTTCTAGATGTCGACGAAGTTGGCGACCTCCAGATTGACGCGCTCTAGCCTGGTTTTGTCGCCGTCGATGGAGAATCCTGCAAAGGTGTACCTTGGGTCAGCGAGGAAGTTGTCGAAGACGGTGCACCTTTCAGCGGCGCTTAGTTGGCAGTGGGCGGGTTTCTGCGTCGCTTCAGGCTCGTTGTTGTACTCAAGATCAATGTCGACGATCTTGTGGCGCTGGAGGCTGAGGTGGCGCTCGTACTGCGCGAGGGATATCGCCATCTGCTTCTTGTCGTTGGTGTGGATGATGTGCAACTTGGTGTTGCCGTGGGCCTCCACGCCCTTGTACTCGTCGGTGAACACCATCGCTAGTAGTAGGGCTTGGTGTTTTCTGTGGAGATCGATGTGATGGAGCGGTTTGGTGGCAGCGCAATGGATACTTGTGTTGTTGTGGATGAGAAGGCCTTTGGCTGGGGTCTAAATTTAAGGGGAGGGTGCGGGGTGGGATGGCCGCATCAGATGAACTGCACGATCTCGCTGACGATGCGGTTGTGCAGATCGTGGGTTGGTATTGCATCTGTGATTGTGGGTTTGTGGTGATGGAACCGCTCGGATTGGGTGGTTGTATGCAAATGTGGTTTTTAACGTGGTTTTATTTTATTTTTTATCAGTAATTTTTTAACCACCACTTTCTGTGCGAACGGGCATTTGTCACGTTTATATGTATCCTGCGTGTTAACGAAACTGCATTGGTTATCGTTCTGTACTGCATCGTCTGAAAGAGAACTGCATTTTGTCTACAGGTGCGTACTTCACCATTTTTTGCGTGTCCTTGCTGCAGTCCCTGAAAAAAGTACAATGTATTCCGCAATTTTACGAGTTTTTCGCTGTGGACTAGACTGTGTATTTATTCATGCAGGTAATCCGGAACTGGATTGCTATACCATACTGCTTCATGTAACCAAATGCACTGCATTTTTCTAGAGCTGCGTACTGCATCTGTTTTTGCGTGTACTTACTATAGTCCCTGGTACGGGAGGGGTAGGGGCTGGGGCCCCCTTTTTTTGTTGCGGGACTTATTTGAAGGTAGACTTTTTTCAGATGCGTTTTCTTAACACGCGCGTTGTTTTTTATTTTAACTTTTTTACAAACTACATGTATTTTATTTTGTTTTACCGTATGAACTTCATTGTTCTTCATAGAGAACTGCATCATGTGCGTTTTGATGTAGTCTATCTTATTTTAGCTCGCCGTTTTTGGGCCGGCCCGTTTTATGTGACCCTTTACCACACGCGGGCCTCCTACGTACCCTCCCAGGCGATCCCACCGCTCCGCTGACAGGGAGAGAGACTGAGAACAATCCCCTCTCCTCTCTTGCAGTTTCTCCCGAGGCATCTCTCCCTCGAGCAAAACCGCCGGCGCCCGAGGAACCACCGCCCTCAAGAGGTCCTTATTCCTGCATTCCGCGTCGCCGTCCGCTCCACGAGCCCTTGCCGCTGCACTCCCGCAGCCCTTTCCTGTCCCTTCCCGTCGCCGGCACTCCCCCCGCCGCCGCCGCCGGTGTTCATCCCCTTTTTTGTGGCACGTTCCCTTTGGCCTCGGTCTTGATCGTCCCCTCGTCTAGTTTTGTGATTCTCGTAGTAGTTGTTGCTGTTTTTGCTTGTGTAATTTTTCCGTAGGCAGGCGATTTTATCTTGATTTGAGGTCGATACTCGTGTGTGCTCTGTAGGAAGAGCAAGGTGGATCTAGTGTTTCGTCAGATTTCACCGATTTTGTTGCTTATATCTGTCACTTCATCCTTGTGCTGCAGGCAAACGCCATGTCTTCGCCGAGCAGAGTGGGAGGAGGAGTTCAGGGTATGTGGAGTGCTTATTTTTGGTTTTGTTTATTTTGTTTGATGTTTATCTAGTTTCCTAATTCATCCTGCATATTTGTTTATGCTTTGTTAGTTGTCAGCGTTCGTTGGCATTATTTTGTCATGTGATGTTTTGTAATTTCTGTTTCTGGTTTTTTAATCCAGTAGGTGATTGCAGTGCTCATAATGATACACCAATTGGCTCTCGTTGTCCTGGTGGTAAGGATCATGGTGGCGAGGGAGGACATCAAGTGAATTCGTCGATTGAATCTTCTCCCATAAGTGTGGCCCCTCCTTCTGGTATGTGAATGCTTTGTTTATTTTGTGTATCTGGTTACTTGATGTTGTACAAATTGGCGTTGCCTTGCTGTATCTAGTCTGGCATTTTGTTGGGAACAAACGTGAAGTTAGTGTATGCAACACTGTATTTATTTGTATATGTGAACTCCACTATATGTATGTGTGAACTGCATTGTTGTTTTATTCAAGTTTTTTGTACAATGCATTAATTTTTATTTTTAGCTTATGATTGGAGCACTGCATTTATATGTCTAAGTGTACTGCATTTGTTCTTTTTGTGCACTTTTTAACGACCATAGTCAAACTTCATTTTGACGCAGTGTCTGTTTTCCATGCTGGGGCGCCTGGGTTTGAGGAGGTTACTCAAATTATTAACCATTATTTTGCAGAGGGTAATGTTGGTGTGAGCTTTGACCAGAGACGTCCCGTCTTGTCTGAAACACAATTGCAGTCTGTTGATGGTACAGAGGAAGTTACACAGGATTGGATGGTCTCGAAACAGCTTCGTGAATATGAGTTGAAGCAAAGCAAGAAGAAGTTGAGGTTTGAAAGTGACTCAAAAGAGTTTGCGGAGAATTGAAGGAGAACCAGAGGAGAGCTGCAGATGGTGCCAAGGGTGCCAAATTTGCCAAGGTGAAGTAGCCGGACTTGCAGAAGAAGAGGCTGAGTACTGTTGCTGAGGAAGGTGGTACACCTCGGCGGAGTCCACGCGTTGCTGGCATGAACAAGAATCTTTGCAAGAGAATTGCTGAAGCTGGTGGAAAGGATCCTTAGCGCAAGCGACTACATGTCACTGACGGTCCCAACTATGATGATGACGACTTTGTGCTTGCTGATTTTGTGAGGGATGTTCATACTGGTAGACGCAAAGACTGTGGTTCGTTTAAGAGTCTACCCAAGCGTGCCCGTGATGATGTCGATGAAGATGTTGGTGCTGACTCCGGCGAGGAGGCGGATGTTGTTCCAAAGGTTTGTTGAAGTGGACTGCATTTGTTTCCTTCATTGTTATTCTATCTGTGTTTTCTCTATCTCTTTTTTTATGGCTAATCTTCTAATGTGGACTGCATTTCCCTCTACACAGAGGAAGAAGTCTAGTAAGAGCAATGCAATTGAAGATGATGTTGAGGGAGATGATTCTCAATTTAACAAGACCGTACGTTTGTCGCTTCCCACTGTTTGCAAGGCTGCTGCTTTGTTGAAAGAGGAACACTGTAGTCGTGTTCGGGATGTTGGATTCGGTGTTGTCTTTGAACTGACAGTAAAGAAAAATGTGTCGCGCATTCTTATGTGCTATCTAATGGGAGTGATTGACCCTGCCACCATGATAATGGACTTTGGGAATGGCAGGGTTCTTCGAATCAATCATGATGCCGTTCATCACATTTTTGATTTACCTATGGGACGTCACAATGCACCCATGCCTACTGCCAGCGGCCATGATGACTCGTTGAATGCCCTCAAGGATGAGCTTGGCTTTGACCGTTCAAAAGTATAGGTGTCAAGGACTTGCTTGAGAAGTTGAAGGTGTTGGTGGAGGAAGATGATCATGTGACTATTGACCTTGCTGTGAAGGTGTTCTTCCTGATACTTTTCCAGAATTTGTTGTGCCCTGGGCCTACAGTTCGTTTGTGTAGAGTTGCTGCAATGGTAGAGAACATGGATTATGCGGCTATGGCGCAGATGGACTTTTGCCAGCTTGTTGTTGATGAGTTGCAGGCAGCTGTGGTGAGGTGGCAAACAGAAGGCAGCAAGCGGAATTGTGCAGAGGGTTGTGCCATTGTCCCCCTGATTATGTATCTTGACTGATTGAAGCTTCGCAAATTTTCAGTTATGCACACGTTGACGCCACGTGCGTCATACCTGATGACCAAGGACCTAATGAAGTTATACAATGAGGATGTGCTTGTGAAGGGAAAGATTTACTTGGAAACTTACAAATTTGGGAAGCTGCCGGTTAGTGAATCTGAGTTTTTAATATCAGATTTTTTTAAAAGGTGCAGCCATTATAAATCTAATCTTTTCTAGTACTCACATGTGTACTTCTCTTTGCTTCTTGTCTTTTTTGCAGTGGAAGGCGTCAGGTGATATTGTGTACAACCGTCCTGTTGCAGTTGTATGTGGAAGCTCTGATGCGGGGCCTAGCACTCATGCTAGGTTTTATGAGCCTATTTGTAGCCAGCTTCCTGCCTGTGATGATGAGGTGCCGCGTACTCGTGGTTTCATGGCTCGACAGATGTTTGATAATAGAAGCTCTTCTAAACAGACATTTGTTGGCGGCAAAAAACACGAGGAGATTGATGAGCTTCTTCTGAAGGTTTTGAAGTTGACTGAAGATTTGCCAACCTCTGGTGATAGGTTGAGGACAATTGCTGGTTTTTCCCTGTTGGCCATGGCCCATGAGATGAAGATATTGTTGCTGCTCACAATTTTGATTGTGGCATGATTGAAAGCCTGAAGATTGCAGTGACGAATGTTCGGTCTTCGTATGCTCAGTTGAGACATTCACAGGAAGAAAAATGCGGTCGGTATGAGAAGGACGCTGAGCATATTTTGGATGAAATGAACCGTCAGGACGCTCGCGTCGGCGCAGATAATGTATGTTCTAGGTTTTTTGTGCCTTTGAACCTCTTTTGTGTATTATGTGGATTGCTCCTCACTATTTTTGTTTTTTGTGATAGGCTGGAGTGGAATCTTCTGGTGTCCATGGATCTAGGGACGATGGAATTGGTCAGGTACAAGTACTTCTGCCATGTCTGTTCTGCCATGCGTCCCTCTTCTTGAACTTGCATTTGTTGCTTTCCATTTTATTGTATTTATTGTGTACTTCACAGTTGTAAAGTGTGTATTGCTTGTGCATAGTTGAAGTTTTTTTATTTTTTGGTTGTTACCATCTTATTTTTGTTTTTGGTTTGTTCTATGCCCGTAGACTGGGGTTGCTGCTTGTGATGTGCACAAAGAGTCCTACGATGGCTCTGGGAAGGATGAGGTCTTGGCTGATGCATCGTCCCCTCCGGATGTTGTAGCTGATAAGGTATAGTTGTATTACTTTTTCTGTTAGTGGGTTGTAATCTAATTTTTTGTTGTTGTTGTTATAAACATGATGTACGCTGTTGTGTTCACTCATATGCATTTAATTTACATATGTGAGCTGCAATAGTTTTACATGTGTGAGCTTCAGTCTTTGACAGAAGTGAACTGCAGTTCTTTTTGCATGCGTGGTCCATAGTCTTTTACATATGTAAGCTTCAGTATTTAACATAACTGAACTGCAGCGTTTGACAAAGTGAACTGCAGTTCTTTTTTACGTATATGTGGGTTGCAGTTGTAGTTGTTTTGACACATGTGGGTTGCACTTGTTTTGCATATGTGGACTGCAGTTGTTCTGCGTATGTTGTCAGCAGTCTTTGACATAAGTGTCCTGTGTGTTGTTGTGTTAATTATCCCCACGCTCATTTGTGTTATTGGTGTTTTTTTAACTTTCCACAGCCTGGAGAAGAAAACGTAGAAGTTCATGTTGATCTGAACCAGGGGGGTTGTGCTGTTGATGGTGGCGGCAGTGTTGATGCTTCTGCATCGGTTGCCGTCGACTGTGCAGACCCTTCTGTAGCTCAAGAATCCCATGATGTTGTTTCCCCTAGTCGGCATGAAGATTCTGATTTTGGCATTGAAAAGCCACTGGAGAATGGCGTTCCTGCTGTTAGTGTTGCTGCTTCCCCTGTTTGTCTGGCGGCCAACGATGTTCCTGAAGTATCGGGAGTGGAACCTCATGTAGCTGAAGTATCTAAGGACGTTGCAGTTGACTAGACTGTTGTAAATCCAGAGAATGCTGATGTTGCTGCAGAATGGCAGTCCAGTGAGGTTGTGGTGGATTCGTCGCAACCTAGCCAAGAAAATGTTTTGGTCAGCTCTGAAGAACAACAACATGAAGACTCTGACACTGAAGGCAAGAGTTTTGTTTTGAATAGTGCAGTTGAAATTTTTTCTCATTCGTTTTGTTTAATTACTATGATAGTTGTATTAGATGTTTAATGATAAGTGAAACTTGATCTTTTGTTGATGATTTTCAAAATAGCTAGCAGAATTTCCTTATCTTAATATTTGAACTTCATTCTTTGGATAAGTGAACTTCATCTTTGTATTACAGATGACGAACTTCCTGTTGTGACACCGTCGAGCATTGATCCAGCTCTTGTGAAAAGATACAATGAGTTGTACGCTGCTGTTACGAGGGTTCGGAAGGACAAGAAGAAGAAGTATGGTTTTTTAGAAATTGTTTTGTTCATATGTATTTTCTAATTTCGGTATTTTACCCTTTTTCTTTGTTGTTATTTTTGTAGTATCTTATGTTTCAGTTTTTCATAAAAAATTCAGGGACATGATTGCTTTTAAAACTGAGATGGCTGATATTACCATTGGCGAAGTTGGTCAATCTTTTTGGGATAAAGGGATGCTCACTACAAGCCTTGTAGATCTTGGGGTTTTTTGCTGGTAGATAAGTTTAAGGGATCTCCGACAATGGTTACCCCGTACCATATTTGAGTAAGAATGCAGAATTTTTTGTTTTATTTTTTGATTTTCTTTTCTGATTTCGTGCGACGACCTGTTTGCTTGAGCACTATTTGATTTTTGGTTTTGTTTTGGCAGACAAGTATTTGGAATGGTGGTACTGTAGGCAGGAGTGTTAAAATGATGTTCTCTTCAAAAGCCGAGGAGCGTGTTGATAAAAAGGATATGGTGAGTAACGTTTTTATGTGTCGAAAACTATATTTTGTGTGTTTGTTTTTATAGTGTTCTGTTTCTTCTTCTTATAATAATTTTATTTATTTATCATGCTTCGAATAGGTCCTTTTTGCAACTTTTGATCCGCCAGAGACGAGGGATGGCATTGGTCATTATTGTGTAGTTATGTTAAATGTGAAAGAAAGGCGGTTTGAATTTCTTGACTCGCTCAATAAACCTGGCAGCCCTGATGCGATCAGGGTTTTTAGGATGATGGTTAAAAATATCAAGCGTGCATGGAAAGAAGGTAGCTCAAGTTCTGATGAGCCACTAAATCCTCCTACACTTGATGGATTTGTGTTGAAACATGTCATTGTCCCAATGCAACCAAATGGGTGTGTTTCGTACAGCCCCTCTCCACCATACTACTCAAGTTTTTTTTTCATTATGTGAAACTGATGTTTTTTATTCTTTTATTGCAGGCATGATTGTGGATTCTATATGTTTCAAGTCTTGCAGACCTGGGATGGTGTTCGAGTTGCTCAGTTTGGGGTGGAGCACATTGGCTACATCAGAAAGGCCATGCTCTTTAGTTGGCTCACATCGAGAAAGTGTTGCCTTGATTTAACATCACTTTTAATTTTTGCAGATAAAGGTTGTTTTAGTGAACTTCTTTATCCTCCCTTATTTATTTTTTGTCTACTGCTTGCTTCCGCTTCTTACGGGCTTTTTTTACTAGTGTGTTTAGTTAAGTGCGTGATTTAGAATGGATGTGTATATTTTTTGTTGTGTTAGTGAGCTGCATTTGCTGTAGATAAAGTTAGCTGCATTTATTTTTGGGGCAAGTGAGCTGCATTGTTCTTTATAAGTGGGCTGCATTGTTGTATACAAGTGGGCTGCATTGTTGTATACAAGTGTTCTGCATTGCTGTAGACAAGTGGACTGCATTGATGTAGACAATTGGGCTGCATTCTATTCTTTAGTGAACTGCATTTTTTTATATTAATGAGATGTATTACATGTTTTTTGGTTTTGTATTTTGTACTGAGTGTTTCCATGTTTTTTCTACACATTTTTAGGTTTTGATGGGGGGCTTCATGAAGGTTGTACGTCACTGTTTGAGTCCCAGGGTTCTGAGGTGGTTATGGAGGATTGTGCCATTGAAATCTCTCCAGATAATTCTGGTTCTTTGGCTGGAGATGGTTTGAACACAGTTGTGGCGTCTAGACCTGATGGTGGAAGTGTTTCTTGACCTAGCTCTCCACACGATGTATTTGATGTTGATGATGATGATTTTGTTCCGCCGTGTCCACGCGTCACTAGGACTAGGAGTGCAGCAATTAACCGTTCTCCTGTGGATGAGGTTGAAGTATTTTCGAATAAGAGGGCAGGTGAGAGGGCTTTTAAGTTGAGATGCTCTATAGAGAAATTGAAGCCTCCGAGGTTCAAATATATTGATGAGGCGAGGAAAATAAAGGATCTTGTTCTCAGCAATGATTTTGTAACCAAATACCACGAGTAAGTTTTATGTGTGTGCCCTTAATCCTTTTTGTGTGCTTTGTTTTTTAATTTTAATTTTATTGATCCCATCTGTGTATGTTTACTGCAGGAACGCGTTCTTTATGGTGAATAGTCCTTTTGGTGATGTTGATACTTACACTGTTGACTATATCTATAATACATTTGGCAAAGGAGCTTTAATGGATTCGTATCTCATGGATTTTGTCATCAAGTACTGGAAGCAAGACCCTGAATTGGGTTTAGTTTATCATTCTGGTGAACGTGTGCTACTTTCACCTTTATTTATCACGGTAAACGTGTGCTGTCATTTTTTCTATTGTACTGGTTTTTTCATGTCCATGCGTGCATGCATGGTTTATTCTTTTTTTCATGTCCTGTTTTTGTTCTTTTTCTGTGCAGTATGTTCTTCAAATGGAAACCTTTGTGAAGAGAGATGATGAATTAAACCCTGTGTTGCCAGTTGTGCATAGCCCGTTTGTTTTAGAAGATGCAGTTAAGCAGTTCAAGGTTTTTGTGAGCGACGGCGTAAACCTATTGGACGCAAAACTGGTAAGTCCATTGTTTTCTGTCATTTATTTTCTGGTTTGTTTCATTTCTTTTTATAGTTATTTTTGGAACAGTGGTCCTAGTGCTACGTGTCGAACGAACTTTTCATTTCATTTTTGTTTTTTATGTGAACAGATTATGATGCCGCGCTCCAAGGATGGTCATTATTCCTTATACATGATGAACCAGCATCGCCAGACATTTGATATCCATGACACTAGGAAGTACACTGGCCATCCTGATGTCACGACAAAGTGGCGCAGGACTGACTACCCTTCAGATTGCACTGAAGTGGTATGTCATTTTTTCTTGCCAAGTGCAAAGCTTTTTTGTGTTTCTCCTACTGCATTTTTTTATAAACTGCACATGCAATGTTAGCACACATAGAACCACACTTGTTTATGTAGTGCACTGCAACATATGCGTGACAGAACTGCATTTTCTCACACACCCCCTAATCTATGTAAAAAAGGTGATATGACCTCACGTGCATTTAAAAGAGGGTCTGTCTAGACGTTGAGAACAACTTTGTATTTTTTGGTTCTTCTGAATAGTAATTTGATCTGTGACGTGTGTTATTTTTACTTTGTGCTTCTTTTTTTGCCAGATGAGGAGGATGACTCAGCTGCTGAAGGCGATTTATGGTGAAAAAATGTATAAATCTAAGAACCACCCTGATTGGGTTAAATTGGCAGAGAAGCCCTCTTGCCCGGTTGTGCCAGCGCAGGGAACAAACGAGTGCGGAATCTATGTTCTGAGGTTGACGTAGTTGTATGACGGCCAACGTCTAGTCGATAAAATTATCAAATACGACGTAATACCTTCTCTGTTTCTTCTTTTTCTTGTTACTTTTTTTATTATTTGATTTTTCACTTTTTGTTCTTTATGACAACCTTTTTTTAAATCACTGGTCTGCATTTTTTTAATTTTCTTTTCAGCCTGCTGTTGAAGATTGGAAGGCGGAGTACATGTTCCAGCTGTTGTTCAATCCTTCAAACATGTTGTATTATGAAGACATGCCGCTTGAGCTACGAGATCTGATTGCGGACCTCAGGCTTACTTCCATGTCGCAATCGCGGACGCAGTCGCGGACGCAGTAACAGTCATTTGGCATTGTTTCTCCTGGGTAAAAGCCTGTGTATGGACAAGAACTAGGGTTCATGTTAGGTACTGTGTGTTGTCTAAGGTAGATAATGTATGAAAAGACTTTTTTCTGTTGTTGTGTTTTGTCTGCTTTTTGTAGCAGCGTATATGGACGAATTTGTATGTGTATGTGTATTTTATATAAATAACTCATACAGTATATATATGTGTATATTTTTATTTTGTTGGCCATCACGTTCTGTGCGAACTGGCATTTGTCATGCTTAAATGTATCGTACGTGTCCCAGAAACTGCATTGCATGTGATGCCGAACTTCTTCGTCCAACAAAAAGCACTACATTTGTCTACAAGTTTGTGTTGCACCTGTATTTTTTGCTGCACTTGCCGCAACCCCTGTATTCATGTGTGTATTCCAAAATTGCATTGCTTTAGGATACTGCACTGCTTTGCCTAACCAAATGCACTTCATTGTCTAAAGCTGCGTCCTGCAGTTGGTTTTTTTATTGTTTGTACTATAGGGTGGGGGGCCCATTTTTTAGTTGTCTATAGATTTGTATTGCTCCAATATTCCCTGTACTTAGTGCACTGCGTGCGTTAGCACGAGGCCGAGCAAGGGGTGGGAGGGGGGTCGTGACCCCCCTCCCCACCCCCCTGTGAGCCCGAGCCTGGAACAAGCCGGAGCAGGCGGCTGCCGCGCCGCCGCATGCATAGGCGAGTCCGTCACACCCCGCCGCCTCCCTGTCTATCTTAGGGGTGTGGCTCTGGGGTTGCGTGCATCCTAGGGTTGGAAAAACGGAATGTCCGCACTGCGCCTGTCAACCAAGCGCGCTGAGTGCGTTAGCACGAGGCCGAGCAGAGGGGGTGGGGGGGGTTATGACCCCCCTCCCCACCCCCCTGCGAGGCTGAGCCTGGAATGATCCAGAGCAGGCGGCGATGCGGCCTGCCGTGGCGCCGCATGCGTAGGCGAATCCATCACACCCCGCCGCCTCCCTGTCTATCTTAGGGGTGTGGCTCTGGGGTTGCGTGCATCCTAGGGTTGGAAAAAACAGAATGTCCGCACTGCGCCTGTCAACTAAGCGCATTGCGTGCGTTAGCGCGAGGCCGAGCAGGGGGTGGGAGGGGGGTCGTGACCCCCCTCCCCACCCCCCTGCCAGGCCGAGCCTGGAACGAGTCGGAGCAGGCGGCGACGCGGCGTGCCGCGGCGCCGCATGCGTAAGCGAGTCCGTCACACCCCGCCACCTCCCTGTCTATCTTAGGGGTGTGGCTCTGGGGTTGCATGCGTCCTAGGGTTGGAAAAACAGAATGTCCGCCCTGCGCCTGTCAACTAAGCACACTGCGTGCATTAGCGCGAGGCCAAGCAGGGGGGTGGGAGGGGTGTCGCGACCCCCCTCCCCACCCCCTGCGAGGCCGAGCCTAGAACGAGCCAGAGCAGGCTGCGACGCGGCGTGCCGCGGTGCTGCATGCGTAGGTGAGTCCGTCACACCCCGCCGCCTCTCTGTCTATCTTAAGGGTGTGGCTCTGGGGTTGCGTGCATCCTAGGATTGGAAAAACAGAATGTCCGCATTGCGCCTGTCAACCAAGCGCACTGCGTGCGTTAGTGCGAGGCCGAGCAGGGGGTGGGAGGGGGTCGTGACCCCCCCTCCCCACCCCCCTGCGGGGCCGAGCCTGGAACGAGCCGGAGCAGGCGGCGACGCGATGTGTCGAGGCGCCGCATGCGTAGGCGAGTCCGTCACACCCCGCCGCCTCCCTGTCTATCTTAGGGGTGTGGCTCTGGGGTTGCGCGTGTCCTAGGGTTGGAAAAACAGAATGTCCGCACTGCGCCTGTCAACTAAGCGCACTGCGTGTGTTAGCGTGAGGCCGAGCAGGGGTGGGAGGGGGGTCGTGACCCCCCTCCCCACCCCCTGCAAGGCCGAGCCCGGAACGAGCCGGAGCAGGCGGCGACGCGGCGTGCCGCGGCGCCGCATGCGTAGGCGAGTCCATCACACCCCGCCGCCTCCCTGTCTATCTTAGGGTTGTGGCTCTGGAGTTGCGTGCGTCCTAGGGTTGGAAAAACAGAATGTTCGCACTGCGCCTATCAACCAAGCGCACTGCGTGCGTTAGCGCGAGGCCGAGCAGGGGGTGGGAGGGGGTCGTGACCCCCTCCCCACCCCCTGCGAGGCCGAGCCTGGAACGAGCCGGAGCAGGTGGCGACGCGGCGTGCCGCGGCACCGCATGCGTAGGCGAGTCCGTCACACCCCGCCGCCTCCTTGTCTATCTGAGGGGTGTGGCTCTAGGGTTGCGTGCGTCCTAGGGTTGAAAAAACAGAATGTCCGCATTGCGCCTGTCAACTAAGCTAGGCATAAAGGCAAGGATAGATCTAGGTATTGTCATCTTTGGCGGGCAATCCATAAGTAGCTCTCATAATAGATTCATAAGGTAAATTGATTTTCTTTCTAGGAAAGTGTTCCATGCCTTTCCTTAACAGAAATTGGAGTCTAATATTCCCTTCCTTCATATCAATAATTGCACCAATCGTTCTAAGGAAAGGTCTACCAAGAATAATAGGACATGAAGGATTGCAATCTATATCAAGATGAAATCTACGGGCACATAATTCCTATTTGCAACAATAAGAACATCATTAATTCTTCCCATAGGTTTCTTAATGGTGGAATCCGCAAGGTGCAAGTTTAAAGAACAATCATCAAATTCACGGAAACCTAGCAAATCACACAAAGTTTTTGGAATTGTGGAAACACTAGCACCCAAATCACACAAAGCATAGCATTCATGATCTTTAATTTTAATTTTAATAATAGGTTCCCACTCATCATAAAGTTTTCTAGGAATAGAAACTTCCAATTCAAGCTTTTCTTCATAAGATTGCATTAAAGCATCAACGATATGTTTAGTAAAAGCCTTATTTTGACTATAAGCACGCGGAGAATTTAGCACGGATTGCAACAAGGAAATACAATCCATTAAAGAACAATTATCATAATTAAATACCTTGAAATCCAAAATAGTGGGTTCATTGCTATCTAAAGTTTTGACCTCTTCCATCCCACTTTTACCAAATTTTGCATCAAGATCTAAAAACTCCGAATCATTGGGACGCCTTTTAACTAAAGTTGACTCATCTTCAGTCCCATCATTATCAAGATTCATATTGCAAAACAAAGATTTAATAGGGGACACATAAATTACTTTGAGATCTTCATCTTTATTACCCTCCAAATCTTCCGGTTTAGCGGCCATCTTATTGACTAAGATGGCCTGTTTATCCAAAATTTGAGCTATTAATTTTTCAAGATGAGCAAACTGAGATCTCAAGCCATAAAATTCCTTGGACATATCATCAACCTCTTTATTCATGTACCCCATAAAGCTTTTTGTTCTTTAAGCTCGTTTTTAAAGAAATTATTATGCTCAAATTGCAAAGTCATAAAGCTTCTGACGTTGTTTTCAGTTTCTTCCAACCTTTTAAGGTAAGGATCAACGTTTTTAGGCAGAGCCATTAGGGCAAACGGACAACAAGAAGCAAGCGAAAAAGAGGCGAATGGAAGGAGAGGGTGAATAAAACGGCAAGGGTGAAGTGGGGGAGAGGAAAACAAGAGGCAAATGGCAAATAATGTAATGCGAGGGATAAGAGTTTGTGATGGGTACTTGGTATGTCTTGACTTGTGCGTAGACTCCCCGGCAACGGCGCTAGAAATCCGCACGCTGGTGGGAGATCAAATCTTGACTTGACTTGGCGTAAACGTCCCCGGCAACGGCGCCAGAAATCCTTCTTGCTACCTCTTGAGCATGCGTTGGTTTTCCCTTGAAGAGGAAAGGGTGATGCAGCAAAGTAGCGTAAGTATTTCCCTCAGTTTTTGAGAACCAAGGTATCAATCCAGTAGGAGGCCACACGCAAGTCCCTCGTACCTACACAAACAAATAAGAACCTTGCAACCAACGCGATAAAGGGGTTGTCAATCCCTTCACGGCCACTTGCAAAGATCTGATAGAGATGATAAGATAATATTTTTTGTATTTTTATGATAAAGACTAAAAGTAAAGAAAGCAAAATAAACGGCGATAGAAATAGCTTGTTGACGGGAGATTAATATGATGGAAAATAGACCCGGGGGCCATAGGTTTCACTAGTGGCTTCTCTCAAGATAGCATAAGTATTACGGTGGGTGAACAAATTACTGTCGAGCAATTGATAGAAAAGTGCATAATTACAAGAATATCTAGGCATGATCATGTATATAGGCATCACGTCCGTGACAAGTAGACCGACTCCTGCCTGCATCTACTACTATTACTCCACACATCGACCGCTATCCAGCATGCATCTAGAGTATTAAGTTCATAAGAACAGAGTAACGCATTAGGTAAGATGACATGATGTAGAGGGATAAACTCAAGCAATATGATATAAACCCCATCTTTTTATCCTCGATGGCAACAATACAATACGTGTCGTTTCCCCTACTGTCACTGGGATCGAGCACCGCATGATTGCACCCAAAGCTAAGCACTTCTCCCATTGCAAGAAAGATCAATCTAGTAGGCCAAACCAAATGATAATTCGAAGAGACTTGCAAAGATAACCAATCATACATAAAAGAATTCAGAGAAGATTCAAATATTGTTCATAGATAATGTTGATCATAAACCCACAATTCATCGGATCTCGACAAACACACCGCAAAAAGAGTTACATCGAATAGACCTCCAAGAAGATCGAGGAGAACTTTGTATTGAGATCCAAAGAGAGAGAAGAAGCCATCTAGCTAATAACTATGGACCCGAAGGTCTGTGGTAAAGTACTCACCCATCATCGGAGAGGCTATGGTGTTGATGTAGAAGCCCTCCGTGATTGATTCCCCCTCCGGCGGAGCGCCAAAAAAGGCCCCAAGATGGGATCTCACGGGTACAGAAGGTTGCGGCGGTGAAATTAGGTTTCGTGGTGCTCCTCGATGGTTTCGGGGTACGTAGGTATATATAGGAGGAAGAAGTAGGTCGGTGGAGCCACGAGGGGCCCACGAGGGTGGAGGGTGCGACCAGGGGGTAGGCGCGCCCCCTGCCCCGTGGCCTCCTCGATGATTCGTCCACTCCAAGTCCTCTGGATCACGTTTGTTCCAAAAATAACTCTCCCAAAGGTTTCATTCCGTTTGGACTGCGTTTGATATTCCTTTTCTGCGAAACACTGAAATAGGCAAAAAAACAGCAATTTGCACTGGGCCTTGGGTTAATAGGTTAATCCCAAAAATAATATAAAAGTGTATAAATAAGCCCATTAAACATCCAAAACAGAATATATAATAGCATGGAACAATAAAAAAAATAATAGATACGTTGGAGACGTATCAAACCTCAAGGGTTTTGCCAGAACCCGAAATCCGACATTTGGCGCGCCACGTAGGGGTGCGCCGAAGCTTTCCTTCCGTCGATCCGCGTCCCCTCGCTTCGTCGCATCCATGGCAGACGCTCGTCGAGCCCGCGCTGAGCGTCGGGCCGCCCTCGCCACCTGCATCGCTCAGACCGCTCCTGTCGGCGGGCCTCCCCGTCGTTCCCCGTTGCCTGCCGCCAACGCCGCCAGCGGCCCGGCGGGAAACGAGCAGCAAGCATCCTCGCTGCACCCCTCGGTGCGGCGGGACGGCCGCACCTCCACTCCGTCGCTGACCCCAGCCGGCTCGTCGTCTCACGCTCGTCGTGCTCCCATGGACACACAGGCCGCGTTGCTCATGGCACGCGGGCTCCTGCGCTACCACCCCGTCGACGACCTCTACGAGGATTGGTTGGACCGCATCGCCGAGCTCGTCAACGCCGCAGGGGGCTCCCCTGCGCCATCCCTCTCGCTGCCTCGCCCTCCGCCAGCTGCGGGCGACGTGGCTCACGGAGCGCCTCCACCACCTCTGCACCAAGACGGTGTCCTGCCGCCGAGGCGTGCAGCCCCTTGGCGTGACCCACCGCGCCGGGCGCCCGCGCGAGAAGAAGGAAGCTACCAAGAAGTTCCCCGGCCACAAGAGAACGTTCCCGCGCTCCCAGCACCACTGCGACAAGACCGTGCGCCGCCTGCGGCGGCGGTATGCGAGCATCAAGGGCGGGCTCCACATTAGCAAAGGGTCCCGGTGGCCACCGTGGGCTGTCGCGCCTTCACTCCTGAGCTGCGTAGCGTCGCATGGCCGGGCAAGTTCAAGCCAGACCTGCCTCCTCGCTACGATGGCACCCCCGACCCCGCGGAGTTCCTGCAGCTCTACGAGCTGAGCATCGAGGCGACCAACGACGACGAAAAAGTCATGGCGAACTGGTTCACCATGGCTCTCAAGGATGGCGCTCGCTCGTGGCTCCTGAACCTGCCCCCGGGCTCCATCTCCTCCTAGAACGAGATGCGCGACCGCTTTGTCGCCAACTTCCAGGGCACTCGCGACCGCCCTCCGGCCGCGGGTGACCTGCGCCGCATCAAGCAGCAGCCAGGAGAGACCCTGTAAAAGTACATCCAGTGCTTCAACAACGTTCGCCTCAAGATCCCCAAGGTGACGGACGAGGCCATCATCTCCATGTTTTCTGATGGCGTCCGTGACGTCAAGATGAAGGAGGAGCTCGCCATCCACGAGGAGTTGTGCATGACCTTGGAGCTATTCAACCTGGCGACCAAGTGCGCAAGAGTTGAGGAAGGGCGCCTTTCCCTCCTCGAGCTCCCAGCTGCTGACCCCGAGGAGAAGAAGGCCAAGGCCAAGGACGTGAAGCGCAAGGGGGTGGCTGTGCTTGCAGCGGAGCCGGAGACGAAGCGCGGCCGGGACATTCCCGAGTCGTCCAAGAGCAGCCGCCCGTTCTGCGCCTTCCACAACGTCCACAGCCACAACAGTAATGACTGTCAAGAGCTCAGGGCCATTTGAGAAGGACGCCTCGATCGACGCCCCGAGCCAACGACCGGGGCTACGGTCGAGGAGGAGGACGTGGCGGAGGACGTTGGGACGATCGTGGCCCACGCCAGGAGTGGCGCGACCGGCCTCGCGAAGATCGCTGGCAGGACCAGCCTCGTGAGAGCGCAGCCTCGCGAGGACCGCCCCCAGGGCAACGCTGGCCTTCCTCCGCTGCCGCCACCGCCAAGAAGGAACGACCACCACCATCAGGACGAGGAGGTTGGGGGCTTCCAAGAGCCGCGCGCTATCGCCTGCATCTTGGGCGGAGCTCAGGCCCCAGCTTCTCAACGCATCTTCAAGCAGTTTGCTCGCGAGGTGAACGCAGTCCTTCCCAAGCTCGAGGCCACGCGCCCGCTCAGGTGGTCCAAGTGCGCGCCATCACTTTCAGCTCAGCAGACCAACTCAAGTGCGTGGCCACCGCTGGTGCCCTCCCGATGCTTTGCTCACCCGTCATCAGCAACATGCAAGTCACCAAGACCCTCATCAACGAGGGCGCAGGGCTTAACGTCTTGTCCGTCGAGATGTTCGACAGCCTTCAAGTGCCATACGATCAGCTTCAGCCTACCATGGACGCAAAAGAGCCCTGCAGACAACACGTGATTTCTTTGTTTTGTAAGTGAACTGCATGAAATTAATAAACACATATTTTTTCGTTATTTGTTCATTTTAAAGAAGTGAATTTCATTTGGTTTTGTGAATTACTCATGCATGTGGACTTTTAAAGTTCAGTAAGTGAGCTTTCGTGCATGACTATCAGAAACTAGAATTTTTTTTGCTAGGAGTCGCACCTGTGTGTGTCCAAAGTTTGCACTCACATTCGTAGACACCTTTCTTTTCATCGGCGACCACTTGGAAATTATGCCTTGCCCAGTCAAATGCATCCGATCTGTTGTAGTGGTGTACGAGATACTTTGTCGGGTTCTCAGGGCACCGTTCTGCTCTGAATGTAGTGCTATGGTAGAGTGTTTCTTTGAAATCTGCAAACATTGCCCTTGTATACACTTTTGATAGCTGAATTTCGAACCCAAACTGGGTTGTTGTCTTTACCTCTGACTGCATGATCAGAAATGCACTGTTACAAACAGAGAAATGAAAAAATTGTTTGGCTTTGTAGTTACATTTTAGCAGTTTTTGATGGACATTTTGTTTACCTCATTTGCTACTGTCTCTGCGTGCTCGACGGCCTTCCTGGTCTGAATGCACTTGTCCACCTGCTGAGCAAACAGATGGAGATCATGCTTCTCTTTGACAAAGTTTTTCTTCAGTATGCGGTTCATGCTCTCGCTTCTCTGCATGGAAGTCATCCGAGCACAGAAAATTTCCTTGTAGTAAGTCGAGATCCACTCGTGCCTGTCATCCCACAGCGAATTCATCACTTCGTCGTTTTGCAAGTTGTATCTCTGAATGAGGTCCTTCCATGCTCGTTCAAATTCTGACGGCATTAGTGGGTGGTTCAGCACCGCACTGAGGTCATCCTTGAGTTTCTCGTGCACCTTATACAGCAAGGCGAGGTGGTCTTTGTACTTCTTCATGATATGCCACCGACACAACTTATGCAGTGTATCTGGGAGGATAGTTTTTAATGCTGCCTTCATCGAAGAACACTGGTCTGAGAAGGCAGAAATAGTTTTTTTATTAAGTTGTTTGTGTGTGTGTAAGATAGATGGAAGAAATATAAGTGTACCAAACAAACGTAAGTATACAGGTGTTTTTTTGTACCTGTGAGCATGCAGATTGGCGGCTTGTTGTTCATACACCTCAGAAATGTTTTGAAAACCCACTCGAACAACGGTATTGTTTCATCTCGCACGAGGGCACCAGCAAATATGGTGCTCTGTAGATGATGGTTCACTCCCACGAAGACTCCCAACGGCATGTGGAATTTGTTAGTTTTATATGTCGTGTCAGATGTAACGCACTATCCAAAATCTTCATACGATCCTTTGCAACTTGCGTTGGCCCAAAAGACGTTTCTTACACGGTTATCTACATCAACGTCATAATCAAGAACTCTGGGTTTATCTTCTGCATCTTCTCGAAGAAATCCAGAAGTTTCTTGACGTCATCTTGGGACTCTTCTCTGGCAAACTTTTGTTTCCTGCATTTTCAAACGCAATGCAAACTCATCTCACAAACAGGAAATAATTACCGACAGAATGCTCAAGTGATATGCTCTGTGATGTGCTTACTTGTTTACCTAGTCACGGCTAGTATGTCCCATGTACTGCAGACCACCGGACATACGCGACAACGTTGACATCATCTGAGCGTGTGTGTGGTTGTCCAGTTGCATGTCTTTCACTAACTGGTCTATCAAAGGATCGTCTTTTTTGTGCGATCGCATGTGCAAAAGCATCCCGGGGCTTTCTAGCATCTTGTGATTGTGGTTGAGTTCAACCAATTCTATTACAAATTTGCCATCCTTCCTCTTTTTGACTCTAATCTTTGCCTTGCAGTCAATCCTTTTTGATGTCTTCTGACGTTTCCGGTGATAATCTGACACAGTCTGCTTGTGCGTCCCTTCTCTTGAGCAGACAATGTAGGCATTTGTCCTTTGTTTTGCCCTCTTGCGTATGCCAAACCCTGCACATCTTGCATAATTGTTGTAGAAGTCCCATGCCTTGTCGTACGTGGTGAACTTCATTCCAGCGGCAGGTATGAGGTTCAGCGACATGTTTTAATCCTGCATTAAGTGCAATGCTCTATGAGATAATTTGTTCTGTTCTGTTTTTTAAATACGAGGAGTGCATATGAGTTTAATAAAGCATTGCAATGTTCCTAAGTTTTCAGAAGAATCCAATGTATTAGATGCTAGGTCAAACCTCACAAGAAATATTAGTGTGCACTGCAATGTTATCTGAATGGACTGCAACTATTTTTTTCAGAACATAAACTTACATGTGTGTAGAGTCGTTCACCCGATGGTGTTTGCAGCTCGCCGGGTTGTATTGGACATGGCAGGGTTATAGCAGATCTGTGTAGTTGAGGATCTCGCGGCGGCAATAGTGAGGAGGATTTGTACCTGCTGTTGACTTTTGACCGAGGCACCGTTGGTGGTCGCAGTGTCGAAGTTGATGCAGCAGGTCTGCTTGGAGCTCTGTTTTTCGGTGCAGCAGGTGGACGCTGAGCTCTGTTTTGGGGTGCAGCAGGTGGGCGTGGTGGTAATCCAGTGTTGTGACGATGTCTCAGTGGATTGGTTTGAAAATTTTGGAGCGATGGCACATCATCATAGTCATAATCATAATCATCATCTGCTGCAACATCGTGTTCAACTGCATCATCATTGTCTGTTCGGACATGCTGTCCAAACATAGTGAACTCGTGCTTATACTCTGGGTTGAGAACTGTTATTGGCTCATCTTCATCTTCATCATCCCGTCGGTGAGTGTGTTGGAAATATGCCCTAGAGGCAATAATAAATAGGTTATTATTATATTTCCTTGTTCATGATAATCGTTTATTATCCATGCTAGAATTGTATTGATAGGAAACTCAGATACATGTGTGGATACATAGACAACACCATGTCCCTAGTAAGCCTCTAGTTGACTAGCTCGTTGATCAATAGATGGTTACGGTTTCCTGACCATGGACATTGGATGTCGTTGATAACGCGATCACATCATTAGGAGAATGATGTGATGGACAAGACCCAATCCTAAGCCTAGCACAAGATCGTGTAGTTCGTTTGCTCAGAGCTTTTCTAATGTCAAGTATCATTTCCTTAGACCATGAGATTGTGCAACTCCCGGATACCGTAGGAATGCTTTGGGTGTACCAAACGTCACAACGTAACTGGGTGGCTATAAAGGTGCACTACAGGTATCTCCGAAAGTGTCTGTTGGGTTGGCACGAATCGAGACTGGGATTTGTCACTCCGTGTAAATGGAGAGGTATCTCTGGTCCCACTCGGTAGGACATCATCATAATGTGCACAATGTGACCAAGGAGTTGATCACGGGATGATGTGAGTTACGGAACAAGTAAAGAGACTTGCCGGTAACGAGATTGAACAAGGTATAGGGATACCGACGATCGAATCTCGGGCAAGTAACATATCGATAGACAAAGGGAATTGAATACGGGATTGATTGAATCCCCGACATCGTGGTTCATCCGATGAGATCATCGTGGAACATGTGGGAGCCAACATGGGTATCCAGATCCCGCTGTTGGTTATTGACCGGAGAACGTCTCGGTCATGTCTGCATGGTTTCCGAACCCGTAGGGTCTACACACTTAAGGTTTGATGACGCTAGGGTTATAGGGAAAGCATGTATGTGGTTACCGAATGTTGTTCGGAGTCCCGGATGAGATCCCGGACGTCACGAGGAGTTCCGGAATGGTCCGGAGGTAAAGATTTATATATGGGAAGTCCTGTTTTGGTCACCGGAAAAGTTTCGGGTGATATCGGTAATGTACTGGGACCACCGGGAGGGTCCCGGGGGTCCACCAAGTGGGGCCACCAGCCCCAGAAGGCTGCGTGGGCCAAGTGTGGGAGGGGACCAGCCCCAGGTGGGCTGGTGCGCCCCCCCCCACCAAGGCCCAAGGCGCATGGGAGAAGTGGGAGGGGGCAAACCCTAGGTGCAGATGGGCCTTAAGGCCCACCCTAGTGGCGCCCCCCCTTCTCCTCCCCTTGGCCGCCCCCTTAGATGGGATCTAGGGCTGGCCGCCAGCCCTTGGGGGTGGAAACCCTAGAGGGGGCGCAGCCCCCTCCCCCCCTATATATAGTTGAGGTTTGGGGCTGCCCAAGACACGAGAACGTCTCTCTTTCGGCGCAGCCCTACCCCTCTCCCTCCTCCTCCTCTCCCGCGGTGCTTGGCGAAGCCCTGCGGGATTGCCACGCTCCTCCATCACCACCGCGCCATCGTGCTGCTGCTGGATGGAGTCTTCCCCAACCTCTCCCTCTCACCTTGCTGGATCAAGGCGTGGGAGACGTCACCGGGCTGCACGTGTGTTGAACGCGGAGGCGTCGTGGTTCGGCGCTTAGATCGGAATCAACCGCGATCTGAATCGCTACGAGTACGACTCCCTCATCCGCGTTCTTGCAACGCTTCCGCATCGCGATCTACAAGGGTATGTAGATGCACTCCCCTTCCCTTCGTTGCTAGATTACTCCATAGATTGATCTTGGTGATGCGTAGAAAATTTTGAATTTCTGCTACGTTCCCCAACAGAGTGCCCTCCCAGACGAATGTGACATCATCGTCATCTTCGACCTCTTCTTCCTGGAAAAATCCTCTTCCGGAGAGTACTGCACCCTGTTTGTTGTCGTGAAGAATCCTTGAGGAATCTTAGGGGTAACCCAGCCAGTATCTCTTTCAGAAGAAGCTTTACTCTTCTGAAAGTGTTGTTCTCAGTATTGTCAATTATGCGTGGCATTTCGTATCTGCTGAACGTCATTTCCTGCACACAAAATGACCGAGCTGCATTGTCAGGATAAATGAACTGAATCATGCGAACTGCAATGTGTTTGAAAGGGTGCAGTATTGCACGCTGACTGCATCACCCCGCAAGGTGAATTAAAGCAACCGCGCTGCATCGTTATCTGTAATGAACCTATACAAGCGTACTGCATAATCGAGCAAGTGCACTGCATTTTTTCCCACGACGAACTGAAGCAACCGCACTGCATCGTTTTTTGAGGCGTGTTGTACTGCTTGTACTGCTTTGTATGGAATAAGTAAACTGAGATAGTTGAGGGAGTGTACTGCTTACCTCGTGTTGCAGTGCTTTCTTGCGTTTGCATAAAGAAGTTCCCCTCTCATCCGTCTGCAGAACTTTTTGCGTTAACCCGTGCAGTCCACTTGCCCTTCAGAAGTTCATGAGTGGTCTGGATGTTGCTCAAGGTGAGTGGTGATGGAGGATTTGCTCTGAAGGTCGTTGCAGACTTATTCCAAGAAGCTGTCGTAGATGAAGGAACCTTGCGCACAGTCCTCCTTGCTCGCATTGGTTTGATGTCGAGGCAGCACCAATCCACATATGATGAAGTACAACTAATTGAAGGACCGGAGGAGTTCGGCGGCGGCGCTGCCGCGGAAGAAGGCCGATATGCTGGTGGAGGAGGTGTTGCTCGGTTACTGCCGCAGAAGAACGCCGAGAGGCGATGGGCGGCATCGCTGCTTGGCCGTTGCCGCGGAAGAACGCCGGAAAGGGAGGGGCGGTGGCGCTCCCAGGTCGCCACCGCGGGAGAAAGCGGGGAGGGGAAGGGTGGCATTGCTCCCAGGCCGCCGCCGCGGAAGAAGGCCGGGATGGGAGGGGCAGCGGCACTCCCAGACCGCTGTCGCGGAAGAAGGCCGGGAGGGGAGGGGCGGCGGCGCTCCCAGACCGCTGCCGCGGAAGAAGGCCGAGAGGGAAGGGGCGGCGGCGCTCCCAGGCCGCTGCCGCGGAAGAAGGTCGGGAGAGGAGGGGCGGCGATGATCTGGTGAGGGATGTGCAGAATAAGGCTGGTGTTATTAGAATAAGACTCTTAAGGGGTGTTATCATAATAGACTCACCCTATATATTCTTTACCTAATAATATTAAAGGGAGGAGGCTTTCATAGTTCTCTATATGTCACCCTTTTATATGTTACATAAAGATTGACACATAAGATCTAAAAGTAGATCTATGTTTCTTCCTATCTAAAAAAAGTTCCCTGTCGATCCCATCTGGCTAGCTCGACCTGTCTCTAACGATTGATCTGACCTGGCTGCTCTAGCGATCAAGGACGCCGATAACTGCCACACGTGTGGTGTATCGGGTGGTTGTGCCGCACGCCCTGTGTGGCACGGAGACGACCCCGCCCGCACGACCGAGTACGGGCGCGCGCAGCCACAACCCGCATGTCCGCTGCAGCGCGATAGCCCCGCACGAGCACGTCCGAGCGAGCGAGCCATATGTAGTCTCTTTCACCCGAACATGCTATTGTTACCACGTATGTTTTGTAGCGCTACATGGCAACTGTCTAGTGTTAGTAGGTGGCAACTCCTAAAGATACCACCATCGCCCACATGCCTGTCTCCTCTCCCACACACCAAAAGCTATCAGTTGCCATGTGTTTTTACAGGATCCATGACAACTGCCTCTAGCAAAACATGTAAACAGATGGCAACTCTCTCTTTACCCGAAACATGTTTCTTCCCATGTTTTTTAGTGCTACATGGCAACTGTCCAGTGTTAGTAGATGGCAATTCCTAAAAAATTTCAAATCATGGTAACTGTTGTATGCCAGACCATTACATGGCAACAGCTGCAGTTGCCCAAAAATGGCATCCAGCACTTGACCTAAGATGGCAACTGCAGTTGAGCAACCATGGCAACTGTAGTTGTCCGACATGGCAACTGTAGTTCAGCAACATGGCAACTGAAGAGGGTCCGGACCATGGCAATCGCGACGGGACGCGTGGTTACTGACACGCGGGGGCGTGTGGCACGCAGGCGGGGAGGGGCGACGGCCAAGACGAGTCGTGCGGGCCGCGTGCTCGCTCGCCCGTACGTGCTCGTGCGGGGCGATCGCGCTGCACCAGACGTGCGGTCTGTGGCTGCGCGCGCCCGGACGCGGTCGTGCGGGCGGGGTCGTCTCCGTGCCACACTGGGCGTGCGGCACAACCATCCGATACATCACACGTGTGGCAGTTATCGACGATCTTTCTTATCATGATCTTTGGTGTTGTATCGGCGCTGACAGCAAAAACAATGAGCCAGGTATGTACAAATCAAATTGATAATCAGCAATGACTTCCCCTGCTTCTATGGACAAACATAGGCGTACATGGCCCTGTGACCCTGTCCTACTATTGTAATTTGATTAGAATAAAACAATTAATCGTACAGTCCTAAAGAGTGATTACATGCTGATCAGCGAAGGAGTACAATCGATAAAACTCAAAACTACTGAGAACATATATGGCAAAATAAGACAGTTCTTGTAAATACATCGGTCAGGACATGGATTTTATATATTTCTAAAGATATCTACATCAGCATATAGATATGGGAAAGTGAGCAGCCGGTTTCACAGTATATATTCTCTCCATACGATCAAGAGTGTACATCTAGAAATTTTAGGACAAATTATGGAGTTAAGTAAAAAATGCATTGGAAAAGTGCAAGCCACCATCTCTTTCCTCTTTAATTACCGAACCCCCAATGAGCTAAGTGCATGTAGAAATTAAGAAGACCATGTGTAGATTGATATTGGTCTTGATTACCGTGTGATGAGAGAGAAGTATTTTTTCCTACTTTAAAGTGCATTGGGAAGATAGAGGTACACTCTTTTGTAGACAAATTTTGAAGCTAGATGTACACTCTTCACCGGACGGAGGGAGTAGATGATTCAAAAGTGCTGATAGGATTTAGCATTTAAAGGAGCTGCTATAGAAGACATCAAATAACTCTCAAATGTTCGCAACATTATGTTGGAAACAACAAAATATCGGGTCCAGGCGATCATAAATCCCAATACCTACTTATCGGGTATTTATCAACTAAAAGTCTAAAACTGGGCTAACAGATCCCATGAAACAAATTTTATTATGGATGGCCCTAAAGCGCACAAAAGATAATAAACTAATACACTTTTCCCCATCTGGTGCGAACATTGATGTGGTTCAGATGAGATGAGATGATAGCTTTGCAGTTGAGACTACAGAGTATTGCATTAATTCACAAATGCAAGGTTACCAAGAGTTCAAATAAAAAAAATCATTCATAGCATAAACCATGAACAGCTTCCCAATCCATCAAATGCATGAGATCATGAGCACCGGCGGAGCTACAGCCAAGCAAAACCGTGATATGGCCCGCCCAGGTTTAGTGAAAATACACTAGCATATGAAGGCAGATGGGGCATCGGAGTAAAATAGTTGTACTTCCCTTTAATTTGGCCCGCTCAGGTTGTTATGTGTAGCTCCGCCACTGATCATGAGGTCACGAACAAGAAATATTAACGAGCTTCAATCATGACAAAACAAGCACGTGGAAGGACATGCAATAGTAGCGTATGTTACATGGGGTGTCAGACAAAAGAAGTCCATAATATGAATTACTCATGCCCCACTTACTATTAGCTTACCAGAAGTACGACCAATGTGAGTTTCATATCTACGGCAAGTATCATGGCTGCATTAACGGATGATGTAAAAATAGTCCATTTTTAATATTTGTAAGACATACATCGCCTTGATAAGTTCTTCCTGCATCTCAAGGAATTCCAGTTTTTTCCTCCTCGAAAACTGAATCTTCATATGGCAATATTGTACCAACTCTATCCACAACTTCATATGGTAGAGAAGACGATATTGCTACAACAGTCTCCTCATGTTTCATTCTCCCAGATACGATAAACGCTCTGACAAAATTAGAAAGATGAGTAAGGGTGCTAACCCAAACAGTACTTTTGTAGCCACTGAGAAATATATCAAGAGAATTTACCTTGAAAGTATGAGAATGGACGATGGCATAGCATGATAGAGTGAGAGGTCCAACCAGTCTCATAGCTGGACATAAAATGAAATTGCAACGATGATGAAAAAAAGGTCAAGACAAGAACAGTATATAGTATTCACAAGTGCTGATAGGATTTAGCATTTAAAGGAGATGCTATAGAAGACATCAAATAATTCTTTTTTGAAGAAAACAATGGAAATGATAAGAAGCTTAAATTTCCGCAGAGTTCACCAAAACGATATCACCAATATAATTCTCGAATGGACAGATTGGCCTTATAATTTCCAGAGTTCACCAAAAAGGTATCACCAATATATAGATGATTGGTTGGCACATAGACACTACACAATTCTTCATCACCTTTGTCAGTCTACGATGCAATGATAGATGATCACCTGAGAATTCAACAAAAACAAAGTATATTAGCGCACCATTAGCATGCTAACCATGTGGACTTAGGCAATTAGATATCACATGGCTCATCGATTCTGTCACATTGCATTGCTTATTTTTAACCTTAAATTTATTGCTAGAATTCTACAGAAACACTGCAGCCAAGTGACAACTTCGCAGTTAGAATTCAGAACTTGATCAGTTAGAATTCTTCATCGCCTATATACAAATCATTCATTGTATAATTCTCATGTATAATGTCCTGAACCACTAAATCATTCATTGATATTTTTTTATTATGTGTCCACTAAGTCATTCATGATTTTGCTATAGAAATAATTCTATGTATATATACAAATTTAGCACCAAAATGTGTAACTAAGGGCAGAAAGAGACTTACAAGCCAAAATAACATATTTCTCTCCTTGGAAATCTTGCCGCTGCCCTGATTTTTCTAAACGTCACATTCTCTACCTCCCATGGAACCCGAAATATATCTGACCAATTTTGTAAAAGTACATATCAATTTCATAGCGGAAGATAAACAAACAAACCAGAAAACTATATATATGCACATTTTAGAAAGGATCGAACAGAAAGGGCAGATGAATATAATTTGTTGGATATACTATATAGAATGGAAGAACTAGATGGAAGTATACCTAATTAATAATCTCACAAGACCCGTGGCCTTCACTGCTGTAGCGATACAAACAGCAGCACCAACACCAGTCACAGCTGCTAGGGGTCTTAGTGCACAGGGTTGAACGCGGCGATAAGGACGCCAGATGACGAGGGCATGTTATTTCTAGACTCGGCAACAAGAAACAAGAATAAAAGCTACATCTGCGACTATTAAGAAACAAGAGACACACAGCCGGGAACAAGTAACAAGTTTCGTCCTCTCTTATTTCAGATCATCTCTACACTCTGCATTTTATTCAGAAAAGCATACAAAGTAAGGCAATCATTACATTTAGTTCTGAGCTGCTAGGGACAGGTGCTCAAGTGTAGTTTAATCATGCAATAACTAACTGTACTTCCCAAAAGTTACATAACTGAACCTTCTAACCAGTTCCTTGCCATCTGCTCTGCAAATCTATGGTTCAGTTAGTCCTAAACTTTGCATCTAAAATGTTAATGGACGAGCGCATGTTGTTGCCCAGATTAACTTCAGTAATCTTTCGTGCAGATTAGAACTAAGTTCGCTGCTGCAGTGCGGTACATGGAAAGAGAGGGGGAGAGGGGCGAGAGTGGGGGGGTGGACCTCCATGGCGCCGGCAGCAGTAGGTCGGAGGAGCTCGGAGCAGTGGAGTCGTCTCCTCGCAGGTCCTCGTCGTCGGTGAGCAGGACCATGCCGAGGAAGCAGCGGCCTCCTACTCCTCCTCTGCCGGATAGGAGCGCCGGTGCAGCCGCGCGAGGAGGCCCTGTAGGCGTCGGAGAGAGCCGCACCGTCGACGGTGGCGCGGGTGGAGCTGAAATAAGAGGGAGCCGCACAAAGTCCCGTTGCTACGGCGGGGCGGGTGGAGGGCACAACGGTGCAGCCACCAGAGGCGATATTTTTCCTGCCCTCGTCCTCCGAGAACGACGAGAAGGTGGGAGGCGGCGGCGGCGTTGTCCAACACAAGGGAGGGAGAATGGGGAATAGGAAGGGAAATCGAGTTCGTGCGTCTCTTTTTTCAGTAAAAGAGAGAAGATTTTTTAGAAAAAGTAATAGAGAGAAGATGTGTGTGTCGGTGAAATCATTCTGCTTAATATCTAGTCCCTCCTCGAGGACACACGGGAGAACCCAGATCCTCGGCACCGGCCGACCTCCTTCCCTCCCCACCCCCCTCGCCGCCGCCAAGGGCCACTTTCAGGAAAAGTCCGTGCAGGGCCGGCGGCGGCGGGGCCTCTCCTCGGCGTGGCTCCCCGCCCTTTGACCATGGCGCGGTGCTTTATCGTCGGCGGTGCTTGGCGGCGTGGTGCTGCGAGGGCGCGGCGACGGCATGGTGCGGTGGCTGTGGGGTGATGGTGCTCCGTCGGACGGTGTTGCCTGCGGCTGCGGCGGCCGGAGGTCTCGGTTCCGTCCCGATCCCCTTCTCTGGATCTGGATCTGGCCGGTCGGGACCCGGGCGTGGCTGCCAACGGGTGTGGTGACGCCGGGCCTCCACGGCTGCTAGGCACAGTGGTCGTGCTGGCGGTTGCGTTGGGGGGTCGGTGTGGTGGTGGCTAACGACGAAGCACAACGGGAGACATGGAGATGCGGCAGTCTTGGCAGGGACGGCGGCGGTGTGGTGAGGCGGGCTAGTGGCAGCGGCGGATACTGGAGGCGGCGGCACGACCCACCGTCCAGGTTGGTGGCGGAGCTGCGATGGCTCTGCTAGGATGGAGTTCCTGGCGAGCAGCGAGCGTGCAGGCCACCTATGGGCTATGTGGTGAGCGGCGGTGGTCTTCCGATGGTGCCGGTGTGGGATTTGCCCGTGACTTGGTGCTGGATCGTCGAAAGGCTGTCACTTTGGAGCGGATGATAGCCTTCGATGGCGGTTTTGGCCCTTGCTGGAGGAGTTCGGTGGCTACGGTTCCTTGGCCAAGTTGTAGGTGTTTGGTGGCGGCGTTTGTCCTTGTTGTGCGGACTGTCACCGCTCCTTGGCTATGCAGCTACAATGACGAGGTGTTGCGGTGGCGGTGGTGTGTAGCCTCTTGGACGGTGCCGCCCAATTTCCTTCGAGGTGTGGAGATGTGCGATGATCGGATGAAAATCTTGCACGGCTCTTGCCGGGCCGGCGGCGATGGCACCCGTGGGTGTCATCCCCCTCCTTGGAGGCGTCGTCGAGGTCATTTCGACACTTCCCTCGCTCGTCTGGAGTTGGTTGTTGTCTCCGGGCGAAAGCCATGATTCAGTCGGATCGGCACGATGGAGACGTCTCGACGTCGCTCCTTTGTTGGGAGCATCGTGTTTGTAGATACGGCTTTGTTCCTTGCTGCTCTTCTCCGGTGTTTGCTGCGGTCCTATTCTGATTCCCGACGGCGCTATGGACGGTCATCGCCGATGCATCCAAGACGATGTCTTCCGCAGATCGGAGCAAGTCCTGCCATTTACCTGCCACCTCCTCTTCGGCATTGAGGGTGGATGGTGCGTGTGACGCCCGGATAATTAAGCTACAGTGAACCTTTGCTAATGATGCTAAGTCACCTCGGTTACTGTTGATAAACTCGCGTTGATTCGAAACCGATTCAAATTTAAATTCAAGATCAAGTCAAACAATAAAGCTTTTCAAATATTAAAACTAAATTGTTCGCGTTGTGCCAAATAATGCATAGGTAATTATGGCAGAGAAACCACACTTTTATAAAATGTCTCAATACTCTAAAATGAGTAAAACAGTAGCAAAAACAATTATTTAAATGCTTTTAAAATGATAAACAATTACAAACTATTATATTTAGGTGCCAAGTTAATTGTGGCAGTGGTATAATTACTATTACTAATTTAGGAGTTAACTATATGTTTTACAAAACTAAAACAATTTGAAAGATGAAATAAACAGGAAAGAAATTGAAAGATAAAAGAAAAACAAAAAAATCAAAAGGATAAACCCCCACCCCCTGGCCCAACTGGACCAGCCGACCCAGCAGGCCACAATGGCCGGCCCAACTGGCCCAACCGGCCACCCCCTCTTCCCTTATCCACCCACCCGGTGAAACCCTAACCCCCACCAACGCCCCACTCGCCCCCCACTCCCCCACGATCCCCTTCTCCTTCCCCATCGATCTGGATCGGGATCGGCCCGATCCCGTTGCCCCCGACGCCCTGCGCCCGCCCGTCGCGTCCACCGCCGCCTGGAGCTCCGCGAGCCCCACCGGAGCCACCCCGTCGCCCCCTTGTCGTCACCATCGCCTGGAGGACCACCTCGCTGGCCTGCTTCCTCCTCCCCGCCGGCCTGCCTCCACTCCATACGCGTCGTCCCCGATGACCTCCTCGCGCCCCCGCTGCCCCGTCCCTACAAATCCCGGTGAGGCCACGGCCTCAACCCTCCTTCCCCTGTCCCCGCGCCTCCCTCGGTGCGCCACCGCGCGCACACGCGCCCGCGTGCCGGAGCTCACGCTCTGGGCAGCACGCGCTCACCTCGCGCCTGCTCCGGCGCCGCCCGGTGCTCCTCCCTTCCCGTCCACTCCGGCCACTGGCGGTTGGCCTCGCCGCGGCCGCGGCCCCCCTCTCTGGCCGTCGCTCGGGTCCGTCCCGCCCCCGTCCACGGCCACGCACGGCCAAGCATTGCCCCCCGCTGCGCCCGGCGCTCGCGTCCATCGGGCACCCACGGCCTCGTCCGCCTCACGCACCCCACTGGCCGCTCGTCGGCTCCCTGAACCGCCGCCCCTTTTCCATCCCGCGGCGGTCCTGCTGCTGTGCCGCATCGGCGCGCAGCCCCGGCCTCCTGCGCTGCTGCTGCCGCTCGTAGCGGTGGCCGCCGGCGCCCATCGCCGTTCCCCCCCTGTCGACCTGGGCGGGTGCCCAGCGCCGCTCCAGGCGCCCGTAACCCGTCGCCCACGCCCTGAGAACGAAAATGAAAAAAAAGATATAAAAAATAAATAAATAAATAAAAATATTAGACCTGCTTAAATAACTTAATTAATTGAGTTTAATTAACATAATCAATTAACTAAACTAATTAAACCTGCTTAGTTAGTCTTAGACAATGACAGTGGGACCCACATGTCAGTTTGACTAGGTCAACTGACTAGTTGACTGCTGACATCACCCTGACATCCTGCTGACGTCATAATTGCATTTTCTAATTAAATTAATTCTAATAATGCTAAAAATGAATTAATTATTTAAAAATTAATATAAAATAATCCGTAGCTCGGATGAAAATACTTTGTACATGAAAGTTGCTCAGAACGACGAGACGAATCCGAATACGTAGTCCGTTTGTCAGCCACACATTCCTAGCATAGCAAACACGCAACTTTCCCCCTCCGGTTCATCTATCTGAAAACGTGAAACACCGGGGATACTTTCCCGGATGTTTCCCCCCTTCGCCAGTAGCACCTACTACTACGTTAGGTCACCCCTAGCACCGCGTATTGCCATGTTACGCTTTGTGATGCTTTGATTGCTCTGTTATTTATTGTGTTCCCCCTTCGTTACTTCTTTCCGGTAGACCCCGAGACTGCCGGCGACCCCTAGTTCGACTACGGAGTTGACGACCCCTCCTTCTTGCCAGAGCAACCAGGCAAGCCCCCCCTTGATCACCAGATATCGCCTATTCTTCTCTATACTGCTTGCATTAGAAGAGTGTAGCATGTTACTGCTTTCGGTTAATCCTATTCTGTTGCATAGCCTGTCATTGTTGCTACAGTTGTTACCCTTACCTGCTATCCTACTGCTTAGTATAGGATGCTAGTGTTCCATCAGTGGCCCTACACTCTTGTCCGTCTGCCATGCTATACTACTGGGCCGTGATCACTTCGGGAGGTGATCACGGGTATATACTATATACTTTATATACATGACACATGTTGTGACTAAAGTCGGGTCAGCTCGTTGAGTACCCGCAAGTGATTCTGATGAGGGGGCTGAAAGGACAGGTGGCTCCATCCCGGTAGAGGTGGGCCTGGGTTCCTGACGGCCCCCGACTGTTACTTTATGGCGGAGCGACAGGGCAGGTTGAGACCACCTAGGATAGAGGTGGGCCTGGCCCTGGTCGGCGTTCGCGGATACTTAACATGCTTAACGAGATCTTGGTATTTGATCTGAGTCTGGCCATTTGGTCTATACGCACTAACCAACTACGCGGGAACAGTTATGGGCACTCGGCGTCGTGGTATCAGCCGAAGCTCTTCTTGACGTCAGCGACGGAGCGGCGCGCGCCGGATTGGACTGGAACGCCTGCTAGGCTAGGTCTGCTTACGGCCACGTACGCAACATGCAGGTGTGCAATGGGCGATGGGCCCAGACCCCTGCGCGCATAGGATTTAGATCGGCGTGCTGACCTCTCTGTTGAGCCTAGGTGGGGCTGCGACGTGTTGATCTTCCGCGGCCGGGCATGACCCAGAAAAGTGTGTCCGGCCAAATGGGATCGAGCGTGTTGGGTTATGTGGTGCACCCCTGCAGGGAAGTTTATCTATTCGAATAGCCGTGTCCCTCGGTAAAAGGACGACCCGGAGTTGTACCTTGACCTTATGACAACTAGAACTGGATACTTAATAAAACACACCCTTCCAAGTGCCAGATATAACCCGGTGATCGCTCTCTAACAGGGCGACGAGGAGGGGATTGCCGGGTAGGATTATGCGATGCGATGCTACTTGGAGGACTTCAATCTACTCTCTTCTACATGCTGCAAGATGGAGGCTGCCAGAAGCGTAGTCTTCGACAGGATTAGCTATCCCCCTCTTATTCTGGCATTCTGCAGTTCAGTCCACTGATATGGCCCTTTACACATATAACCAAGCATATGTAGTGTAGCTCCTTGCTTGCGAGTACTTTGGATGAGTACTCACGGTTGCTTTCCTTCCTCTTTTCCCCCTTTCCTTTCTACCTGGTTGTCGCAACCAGATGCTGGAGCCCAGGAGCCAGACGCCACCGTCGACGACGACTCCTACTACACCGGAGGTGCCTACTACTACGTGCACCCCGCCGCCGACGACCAGGCGTAGTTAGGAGGATCCCAGGCAGGAGGCCTGCGCCTCTTTCGATCTGTATCCCAATTTGTGCTAGCCTTCTTAAGGCAAACTTGTTTAACTTATGTCTGTACTCAGATATTGTTGCTTCCGCTGACTCGTCTATGATCGAGCACTTGTATTCGAGCCCTCGAGGCCCCTGGCTTGGATTATGATACTTGTATGACTTGTTTATGTTGTAGAGTTGTGTTGTGATATCTTCCCGTGAGTCCCTGATCTTGATCGTACACATTTGCGTGCATGATTAGTGTACGATTGAATCGGGGGCGTCACAGTGCGTCGACGAGCGAAGTTCAATGGAGCAGTTGGTCTTTGGAGGTGGGTTGAGACGCGGTGTTGTTATCTGGTAGGGCAGGCGCTTGTGCTTTGTAGTGTTGTATGGTCATTGGTGGCTGTCCCTGGACATGCTTGTGTGTGGTGTTCGTGCTACACTCGTTGTTCGCAGCGAGTGGTAGTCTTCTTGTACTTATAATTTTGCCTTCTATAAAGTTATGGTACGCCTAGGCGTACTCTCGAAAGAAAAAATCTGCTGGGGCCAAGCCCAAAAACAGTGCAAAAAAAACAAATACAAATGTAATATAATTTTCCAAAAAAAGTTCCTAAAAAAACTGATACAATTTTTAAGAAAATGTCTTGAAAAATACATCTTTTCAAAAAAAAAATCATGTTTTTATGAACAAGAAAAAATGTAATCGATTGAAAGACTATTGCATGCACAACTACTTTTTCATCAAATGAAAGTGCGGAGCTGAATTAGGTCCTGACGAATATCGTTAGGGTGGCTGCTTCACGTGTGATGGTCCAAAATGATATGCTCAATATAACCTTATTTCTCACGTTAGCCAAAATTTAGATATATGGAGTGTTGTGTAATGCCACATGGAGCATGTTTAATTTTTTTTGCCCATTACAACGCACGGACATTTGTACTAGTATATATATATATATATGTGTGTGTGTGTGAGATATTCTCGCTCCCTTTTGACTAATGTAAATAGTAACCCCAATCGCGTTATTCCCTATGAACCCCTTTTTTCTTCACTTGTTTGGCTTTCTGGCATAGATAGCTTAAGGTGTACTTTGTTGCGCTAATCCCTTCTTGGTTGAAAGCGATGTGTAAAACTTCAAATAGTGTCATTGGGGATCATGCCTTCCAGAATACTTATGTTCACGGAGTAATTGTCCCTGTGCTTACCATGCTAGTCCCTGGATCTATTCGCTAGCACACACAATACATATGAATATCAAATAACAGGTGTATCATTTACTACAACGTATCATCCAGAATTTATAAAGTATTACAAAATGAATAGCACATAGCTAGCCTTATTGAATGACAACAGCGGAAATGTAGCATAATAAAGGATGAGTCACATCAATGACCTTTGGTGAATTGTTGAGTGAAGACTCGCGACTTTGATATATCTCACTGATCATCTGATAATCCTGCAACATGATAAGTTGCAGCCACAAGGGTCAATACATTGAATGTATTGGCAAATCACCCATAATGACATAGCAAAGCTACATCCACAAGCAAGGTATGATAGACAAAACACTCAAGTTTGGTTTCGCATAAAACTACCTTCACCTACCTCCACTAAGTAGTCAAGGTCACGTGGCGACTGCTCACTGATCGGAACCGCCCCGGAAGGGCAAAAACACAAGGCAAGTGAAGTGAGCTGGGCAAAACCGCAATTGTTGAAAAAATAGGGGCAAATCAGTCGAGCGTGACCCAACTAGGGGCACAAATACAATTGTTCCATAAATAAACCATACTTTCATAACAGTAAATTGAAGTCCATGACAAAGAATTTAAACAAAACTCCAACAATAGAAACGTACCAGTAGGTATATATTATCTACATGCTAGTAGGATCACAATGCAAATATAATCAAGTAAATTTGATCAAAGGTTTAAAAGATATGGCCTACGAAAGATTAATTTTAAATTTGGTCAAATTCAAATTTAAACAGTTTGAAAATGTGAAAAATTGGTTCTGCTAGATTTTCCTGGTCAATATCTACACAGGAAAAAGAACCACTAAATTTGTCTATGCAGACTAAAAGTTACAACATAGCAAAGTTTGCGCTAAAATTTACCCAAAAAATGAGATGTGTTGTGCGTGTTGCCACGTGGCAATATACCATTGGCTAGGAAGTGTCCGCTGCAAGTTCTAACAGCGAGCGGTCGCAACTTAAAGGAAAACGATTCGGCAATAAAGATAATATAGGCAATCTAATCTTGGCCCACGGTTTAGATCGAAAGGAAGGGAGATGTGCTCGTCGAAGAAGAACAGAGAAAGGCTCCCGGACTTGGAGAAGAACGGCGCGGCCGACTCAGACTTGGAGCGTGCGCTCGCTGGCGAGGTTTCCCGAGTTCGGGGACGATAGCACGAGATGAGGAGGGACGCGGTGAACTTGAAAACATCCTCTGGGACGACTCGTGCTTCTGCCAGCGTCGGTGACGTCCGGCTGGAGCGGCGACGGCGGTTTCTGCTTCGGGTGGAAGTCGTGGTCTCTCTGGTGTGCCCCTACGCGAGAGAGGAGGTGACGAAGAGAGAGAGGAGGTCAAGGAGAAGAGAATAGGGGCAGGAGGGGAAGCTGGGAACCTTCTGTGGCAACGAATCGACCGACGAGAACTTCTGCAGCGGCTGACCTTTGGCGAGATCGGGACGAATTGATAGGACACATGGTTAGCGATTTGGCAGCAAAATCGGCAGAGGAGAGTGAGGGGATTATTTATAGGGAGGTGGGCCTGCGCGAGGAGCAAAGGATCGATCAAATCGATCGATTCGAACGGGGTTTGGTTCGGTAGCTATAGTGTTTGGCAAGAACACGTTCCCGTGGGGAAGATGACTGGTGGGCCAAGGCAGTCAATGGCACCGAGGTGTAAAGAAAAGAAAATCAATGCGTTGTGGGGTGGGCTGCTGTGCTGCGCCGAAAGGGGCCGGCCTGCTACTGCTTAGCTGCATAGCGCGCGCGGGCGAAGCACAGTGCGATTGTGTAATTTTTTATCTCTACTCCTATAAAATATTCAGTTGGTGATGATGGTGTGTCTATCATCCGTCATTTCTGATCATTAGATCTGCATCTAACGACTATGAGATAAGTTATGATCCTTTTTATAACAATAACCCACTTCTCTGCTCCAATTTGCAGAAAACCATTAGTATCTTGAAACCAACCACATTCCTCCTTTGAAGGAATATATTTTGAGTGTAATATATATAGAGAGAATAGCACTATTCTAATCCCAGCATTAGAATAACTATTTGAATTACAACGGGCCCTATATACTGCGCGCGGATGTCCTCCCGAACTCGCGGAGAAAAAAAAGAAGGCCCTCCCGATCTTATCCCACGCTCTCCTCTAACTTCGCACACATCACTGCCGACCCGATCTCCCACCCCAGACAGCAGGCGCCGCCACCACCACCTGCCTCCACCGGCAGAAGTGCCGTCGCCGCCACCTCCCTCTACCGGCAGAAGCGACGCCGCCACGACCCCCTCCCCCGGCAGCAAGGGCCGCCTCCCCCACCTCCGTCCACTAGCAGAAGCGCCACCGCCCCCATCCCCCTCCCCAACAGAAGCTTCGGCGCCGGCCTGGGCAGTTCGCGGTGGCGGCCCCTGGGACAGGTCCTGGGCAACCATCTCGGGCCGCCAGCGGCCTCCTACTATCACACTGCTGTCGCGACACCGCCGCCGGCCTCTTGCCGCGCCGCTGCCGCCGAACTCTTCCCGCAGCGCCGCCGCGGCCCCTGTCCGCCGCTGCCGTCGCCCACCACCCATGATCCCCACATCACTTTAAATTGAGTATCCATTTACCTCCTTTTCCCGCTAGGATCGGAAATCCTGTATTTTCCATATCCATACGATCGAGTCCTTAGGTTTCTCCTCCGCCAACTCCGATAGGTCTTCTTTCCTCACCTCAAGCTCCTCCCCACAGAGATCCCCGTCCCTCCTCCCCAACCTGGCATGGCTTCTTCCGCCACCACCGCCTCCAAATCATAGCTCTGGCGGGCACCGCCATGTGCCTCCGTCTCTACCGGTTCTAAGTGCTTCCTGAGATTCTGTAGAGCACCATTTTGTGCAGTAATAAAGTATGGCTGCAGTCCAAAGTGTTAGTTTTCAGCAGGCCAATCTGTTCATTCACCAGTTTTGTGCATCAAAAAATAGTAGGACAATGTTGATGAATCAACTTTGTGCATTGAAGAACAGTAGGTCAGCCGCCTAAAATGTGTTGATGAACCAATTAAGCAGAGATGCACTGTTGCTACAAACATGGCTAACTAGGTAGTACTACAGGGTGTTTAACTTCGTAACCTGCCCGATTGTGTGTGTATTGCAGTGACGATGACGGGCGACGACTCGGTGCTCCTATGGATCTCCAGCAACTTGTGACCTTCTAGCGATGGTCGACTTGACCTTCCTAACGAAGGTTACGCCCTGAGCGCCCGTTACAGTTAGTTAATTGCTCATAACCATGTGACGATGCTAGCTCCTAATAAAAATAGTTTGTTTCTTCCGTGGATTACTACTTCCTCCATGTGATGTCTTGCTAAGAAAGTTCAGAAATGGTATCACTGGTGTTTGTTGTGCCACAAAAGTAAAAAACTTTGATGAAAACATGTCCTGCGTGAAGTTATGGCAGGTTGGTGTTGTTTCCTCTCTGGGAAGACATAACACTGTTCGTGTGTGCTTGTGCTATTGTATATGCATATGAGCAGATCTAGCGCTATTCTTTTGTGAGTGTGTAATGTGTTAATTGATGTGTTTCATTGATTTAGTCAACTTTGTTTGCAAAATTTCCTTTCTCATAACTTGCTATGCATCAGTTTCAGAGATATGTGTACAAGTGTACAATAAATTCGGCCTGTAGAGGACCACGCTTGGATATAGTAAAAATGAGTAAAATTACTGTAAACTGAAAAAATGAGAAGAATGCAGTGAATAAAAAAAGGTTCATGTCAAAAGCTTTGCTGTGTTGTAGAAAAAAACCCGAGAGAAATCAGCAAGAGAGTGTTTCCAGTTAAGAAAAGTTGAGGAAAATAGAAGGGGTACTAATTGTTTTTTCAGTTACCAAAACAAAAACACAAAACTTACAAAATGAATAAAAAGGTCAATTTAAAAATAAAAAAGAGCAGCTTACTTTTTGTAAAAAGGAAAAAAATTAAAGTTGAGACACAAGAGACGGGATGTCCCGGACAAAAAGTAAAAAATTAGGTGATCACTTGGGAGAAAATGTGAGAAATCCACGGTATATAAATGAGTAAATTCGTGGTGGAAAAAATAAACAAGTTCAAATTATGGATTCATGGTGATCGGACCCACCAAGCCCCACATAGTGGCACCTATATCGCCTCAAAAATCCCAAGAAGTTCAAATTAAAAAACAGAGTAGTTCGAGAATTTTATTAAAAAATGGATTTTCACCGTTTCTAAAGAATAGAAGTCCAAATTTAAATAGCAGAGAAGTTCAACGTTTATTATAAAACTAGAATTTTTCTCGTTACTAAAGAATAAAACTAGGAAGTCCAACAACTAGCGCATCCCCGGATCCCCAGCCACCACGCGGCGACCAGCAACCCCGCCAGATCGCGCCGTGGTGCTGCCATACCATCCTTCTCCCAGCATCCGGCCCTCACAACTCCTCCGGCATCCGTCTCCGATCCCGCCCGCCACCTAGCCACGCCGCTCCTCCCTCTCTTTTCTCCAGTGAAGACACGACTCTGGTGGATCTCTTGGGACTTTTGACCTTCTAGCAACGGCTGGCTTGACCTTCCCAAGAAAATTTTATGTTTGTAATTAAAAACCTTTACATAGTTTTTTGAGGATTACCTCATTCCTAAAAAATAACCAAAAGGTTCAAATTAAAGTAAAAAACAATTGTGATGTTTTTTAATACAAAAATTTTGTTTAAAAAATACAAGAAGTTTAGATAAAACAAGAGGTTGTTTATAACAAAAACATAACTTTCACGTTTTGACAAATAGGTCAAAAAACCAAGAGTTCAAAAAAAAAAGTATATAGAAAATAGATTTTCCCTACTTCCATGTCGTTTATAAAAAAGTTGACTGAAGTTCAAATTTAATAAAAAGAAGTTTATAAAAGAATTGTTATCAAAGCGCCACCCATAAAAATATTAACTCTAGAAGTTCAAATTCAATAAATCTAAGAGTTCAAATAATATAAAAAGCAAAAAAGAGACACCCTGATGTTTGTACACATCCCCCCCAATGGATTTCCTTGTTCCTAATAAAATATAAAACCAAGAAGTCCAAATTACGAAAATAGAGCAGTTCGATATTTATAAGAAATTCAGATTATTCTCTTTACCAAAGAATACAAGAAAGAAGTTCAAATTAAAATAGCACAGAAGTTTGATGCATAAAAAACTCAAGGCAAGATACAAATATGAAGTTCTATTTTTTTAAAAGTTGTCGAAAGTTTACTTAAAAATCATGTTTTTCTTTTCTAAAAAATAAACCAAAGAGTCCAAATTAGAGTTCAAAAAAAGTATATAGAAAATAGATTTTCCCTAATTCTATGTCATTTATAAAAAAGTTGACTGAAGTTCAAATTTAATAAAAAGAAGTTTATAAAAGAATTGTTATCAAAGCGCCTCCCATAAAAAAATTAACTCTAGAAGTTCAAATTCAATAATTCTAAGAGTTCAAATAATATAAAAAGCAAAAAAGAGACACCCTGATGTTTGTACAGATCCCCCCCGGATTTCCTTATTCCTAATAAAATATAAACCAAGAAGTCCAAATTACGAAAATAGAGCAGTTCGATATTTATAAGAAATTCAGATTATTCTCTTTACCAAAGAATACAAGCAAGAAGTTCAAATTAAAATAGCACAGAAGTTTGATGCATAAAAAACTCAAGGCAAGAGACAAATATGAAGTTCTATTTTTTTTAAGTTGTCGAAAGTTTACTTAAAAATCATGTTTTTCTTTTCTAAAAAATAAACCAAAAAGTCCAAATTTAAAAAAAGTGCAGTTCAATATTTATAAAAAAACTCAGATTTTTTTCGTTACTAAAGCGAAACAGTGAGAAGTTCAAAGTGATAATAGCCAGATGTTCACGTACTGCATGGTGTGTGATTTCATATGAGAAAATAGAAATAAAAATTTAAAGTATAAAATTTTAGTTGCAAGAAGTTTAGGTGCTCGGCACGGGAAAATTCAAAACTTCTTGTGAGAGAGGTAATCAGCACGGTATATCATTTGTACAACTCCGATGAACGGATGAGAAATTACAACCAAACATACGTTGTAGAAGTTCAAAGTGAAAATAGCGGGAAGTTCAACTACTACATGGAATGCATTTCAAATGAGAATAAAATGAATAAAAAACTAAAAGCCTAAAAGGTTTGTTGCAAGAAGTTCCCGTGCTCCTCCTAGTGCAGTTCGAGATCTCTAGTGCGAGAAGTACGACCTTCAATTACATGTTAAAAACAAGCAAAAAACAATGTTGTTTTTGTCATTTTTAATACTGCTCTCAAACGGCAACGAATTTCTAACGTTTTCCTAGATGAAAAAGTTGCTCCTATTCATAAGCTTTCCAACGATATATTATATGCTACATTCTGATAAATGGTTTAAAAGTTTTATGTATACCAATTAAAACAGATTTGCTTACCACGCAAAAGTTGTGTGTTATCGATATATCATTTGCTCAATTCCGGTAAGTGGTTTGGGGCAAAAAACAACACATAAAAAACAGAGTGAAGTTCAAACAGACATGCCCCAGAAGTTCAACTACTTCACGCAGTGCATTTCCTTTCGCGATGAAGGCAAAAATCATGATCTCGCCATTTTCTAAATTACTTGATAACGGCAGGAATATTATTTGTGTAAGTTCAAGTCCTCGGTCGGAGAAAGTTAAAAAAATTATTGTGAGAGAGGTTTGTACAAAAGGAATATCATTTGTGTAACACTGACTAATGGTTGAGAAAATTACAAACGACAATACGTCACAGAAGTTTAACGTGAAAACAGCAGGAAGTTCAACTACTACACGGAATGCGTTTCAGAAGAGAATAAACAAATACAAAACTGAAAGCCTAAAGGGTTTGTTGCAAGAAGTTCACGTGCTCCACCCTGCACGGTTCAAAAATTATATTTACGAGACGTCCGTCCTTCATTTACATGTTGTTTTAAAAGGCAAAAAACAACATTGTTTTGCCATTTTAAATACTACTCTCAAACGGCAACGAATTTGTAACGCATGTCTACATGAAAACTTGCTGCTATTCATAAGCTTTCCACTGGTATATTATGTGCCACATTTCGATGAACGGTTCAAAATTTTCATGTATACCATTTAAAACACGTTTTTATGTATTAAAAAAAATCGTATCTATTGAAAGAAGTTCATAGTGAAAGCAACGAGAAGTTCAAATACTGCAAGGAATGCATTTCGGGTGAGAAATAAAGTATAGAAAATAAAAGCTTAAAAGGTTTATTGAAAGAAGTTCAAGTGCTCTGTCCGGGGAAGTTAAAAAATTCTTGCGAGAGAGGTTCACCTTGTATTTCCATGTTCGAAAACACAAATAAGAAATCGTTTTTTTTGCGTTTTAAAATAATTCTCTCAATCCACAAAGAAGTTCAGTTATTATTTGGGAGCAATTTGATTTCAAAAATAAAATAAAAAATCAAATTATAAAAATGGAAAAAGTTCATGTACTACATGGTGTGTGTTTAATATGAGAAAAATGAATAAAAAGGCAAGGTCCAATTTTGTTGTTGTTATAAGTTCAAGTCCTCGGTCGGAGAAAGTTAAAAAAATTATTGTGAGAGAGGTTTGTACAGAAGGATGAGAAAATTACAAACGAAAATACGTCACAGAAGTTCAACGTGAAAACAGTAGGAAGTTCAACTACTACACTAAATGAATTTCAGATGAAAAACTTTTAAAACCGTCGCGAGTATGAAAACATGATCAACACGGGAAAGTTGCGTGTTTACAGCAGCTTTCCATCGATATATCACTTGCTCAATTCCAATCAGTGTATGGAGTGCTACCAGCAAAAAAAAAGCACATCGAAAACATAGTGAAGTTCAGGTAGACATGCCGAGAAGTTCAAGTTCTTCACGCGGTGCATTTTTGAAGAATCTGTTTCGCGATATAGACAGAACGAATGATCTCGTTGTTTTCAAAATTACTTGAAAACGTCTAGGAATCAGAGAAAACCATTGAAATGAAAAAGTTTCGCATTTCCTCAGGCTTTCCAACGCAATATCATTTGCTGCATACGGACATACGGTTAAAAATTAGCTAAAAAATACGAACTCGATGGAATTTGTATCGTTTTCTAAATTACTTTTAAATCGTTCAAAATTAGAAAAACATTTAACATGAAAAATTAGCGCATTTTCATAAGCTTTGCAATGCCATATCATTTGTCTCAATTGGATTAGCCATTTAGAAATGGCATAAAAAATACAAACTCGTCTGTTCGATTTGCGAAATTTTACGATTTTCCAAATTACTCTTTATCCCTAGGGAATTAGAGAAAACTTTCAACATGTGGAAGGAGCGGTTTTGCAGCAACTTTCCAACGCCATATTATTTGCCTCATTCCGTAAACGGTTTAGAAATGTGATCGAAAATACAATTCATGTTTTTTGTATGAAGAAAAAATAGTTTTCGAAACTGCTATTAAACCGCTTACATTTTTCCAAAAAATTAACTTGGGTCATGATACTCGTGTCCATAGCTTTCCAACGGTATATCACAAGCCACATTTGGGCAATGTTGACGGAAGTTCAACCTAGCACCGGGAGAAGTTCAGGTCGAACAACTCACGCAGTAAAATTGCAAAACACGCAATTTCATCGCGACCCGAGAGCAAAATCCGCCAACGAGCGAGATTTCTATTTAAAACGGGCATTTAGTTGCTAAAAATCATTTCTAGATTACACTTACATCATATAGAACACGACTAACCAGAATAATTCGCGGGGGAAGACACGGTTGCGCAGATAGCCCGAAGGTCGGGTCCCTATAGAGGGAAGTTCAGGCGTGTAACTTAGGAAGTTCATGTTGTGATCAAAACAATATTCTGATCCCGTGATCAGAATAGTGTTTATGTATGTATATATGTATATATATATATATCCCATTTTTATTAAATTTGGATGTTAATCGATTCATTCAATGCATATCATATTTTATTGCATTTTGCAGTTCTTAAATAATTCAAATAATATTTTCCACTCAAGAAAAACAAATGAGAGGGGATAAGATGACTTCCTCAATTATAAAAGAGTTGGAAAATTCATTAGAATATTATTTAGAATTTTTGGAGTTTATTTGGTATTTATTTTATTTGCCAAAGTGCATTAATTGCATTAGGAAGATATTTCCAAAATTATTTGAGCAAGGATTAATGTTCACTATTCTCTATATTGTATACATTGATTTTAGAAATTATTTTGGTATTTTTATAATTTCGTTTGGATTGGTTTTTGGCCTCAAAATAGTTCTCTGTTTAGACACACACACACACACACACACGTGTGCACACACACACACACACCAGCCGGCCCAAGGCCATTCGACCCAGCCAGCCGCTGGCCAATTTTGGCCCAAGGCCGCCCCACGGTTCAGACCCTTAGCTATCTTCACGTGCCCCTTGGTCTCTCTCCCTCACTCACCGATAGTGGGCCCCGCCCTGTCTTCCTCAACCTCCCGCATCCCCCCGCTCAGATGAGCACCGTGCCTCGCCGCGCTCCCGAACTTGACCGAAGCTCTCGGGATAAATCTTATCCTCGGGATCCCTGATACGTCTGTGTCGTATCTACTTTTCCTAATGAAAGTGCAAGTATCACTTAGATTATATTTTGGTGTGATGACAATGTGGTTAGTGGAACTAATGTTGGTTGCTAAAGTTTATCTCAGGACTTTGGTTCCAAGGTGTCCATTGATGGAGGTGTGCGACCCCCCAGTCCAAAAAGATCAAAGGCGTGGTTACCGGCGACTCGAAGGTTTTTCGTTTTGGTTCGATTTGAGTCGTAGGAAAAACCGCACTATCAAGAGGGGTCTTCGTGGATTTAGTGTCGTGTGGGAATGCCTCCAAGACAGATACACCAGCCCTCCTACACCTCCTCAGATATTCCACTTATTGTGTGCTTTGCCGTGGTGTCCTGTGATGTTTCATCAGAAATCTTCTGGACACCCCGTGTGCACGGGGTCTCTGACCCCCATGCGCACGGGGTAGTCAGAATATTTCGGGACACCCCGTGCGCACGGGGTCTCTGACCCCCGTGCGCACGGGGTAGTCAGAATATTTCGGGACACCCCGTGCGCACGGGGTCTCTGACCCCCGTGCGCACGGGGTACCTCGAAACTCACTGGACACCCCGTGCGCACGGGGCTGACTTGGCCCGTGCGCACGGGGTCCAACGGGCAGAAATCCCCTCCCGGCCAAGAACACTATATAAGCCCCCTTCTTCCTCCTCCATCCCTCAACCCTAATGTCTTGTTGAGCTCCTCCATTGCTACACCCCATTTTGCTCACTACTCTCAATCCCTCCACCCAATCTTGTTGAAACTTTGGGGATTGGGAGAGCAAGACCCGATCTACACTTTGACCAAACCAAATCGCGTTCCCCGCAACATTCATCCACCATGACTTGTTACTCTTGGAGCTTGGGCTCCTAGGCGGTTAGAGGTTCCTCCGGAAGCTTCCTTGCTTGTGGTGTGCTCCGGAGAAGTTTGTAAAGGTGTGGTGGTCGCCTTCAAGACCAACCCCGAGTAATTCGAGGCTCATCCGTTGGGGGTGACTCGAAGGAGATTACGGTGAGCCTTCGGTGGCGTTCCGCAAGCTTTGGCTCCGGCACCGCTCCAAACGGAGAGTAGCTCTTCCCCAAGGAAGACTGAACTTCGGGATAAAATCCGCGTCCTCGTCTCACTTGTGGTTAATCCTTTCCCGCACTTTACTTAGCCTTGTATGCTCATTGGCTTGCTAATTAGTTTGTTACCTAGCATATTTAGCTTAGAGCTTGCTTGTCATATAGGTTGTGTTCACCTAGTTGCATATCTAGTGAACCCTTTTTATCCACTAAGCCTTAAAATTGACAAGAAAGAGTAAAATTTGTAGTCTCCTATTCACCCCCCCTCTAGTCGACCGTATCGATCCTTTCAATTGGTATCAGAGCCTCGTGCTCTAATATAAGGTTTTACAACCTTAGAGGATATGGTCGATCTAGGGAATGAGGGAGGTGACGCACCACTTGCGGAGGATGGTTAAAACCTACCCCCCGCCGCGGCCGACGCACTTGTTGCTCCGGCCGTTGCTCCCGTCGCCCCCATTAACCCGAGAGCCCCGTTGACCGCGGCCGATATTCTTTCAATGTTTGCGGACCTCAAAACTGCTATGTTGAAAGAAGTTCGCTCCTCGGTCAAGGAGGAAATTGATGCTCGCTTAAAGCCCTCGACATCCGCCTCAAACTCATTTGATCCAAATGCGGTTCATGATGCGGATGATTCGAGAGAACCTCTTGCATCCCCGGCTCGCACTCAAGTTCCCAAGTACAATGCCGTGGAACCCTTTTACTCACCACAACCCTTGCAGCACCCTCGCATTAATCCCGTGGGGCCTCCACCTCCTTTGAAAGCTAACGCGTTTGCTAAGTGGAAGCTAGATATGGAGTCTCATATTTGCAGTGCATATACACAACTATGGTGGATTGTGGTCAACGGTTTCAACCCCAAGGATCCCATGAATCTCACTCCAAGAGAAGCGGTTGATGATCAACTCAATGCTACCGCCCACAACATGTTGCGCACCGCGGTGACCGATGACTATAGTGACTCCATTGCTCTACTCAAGACCGCCAAGGAAATTTGGGATTGCCTTGAGGAGGCCCTCGAAGGTGATGAAGCAATTCGAAGATCTCGGTTGGCTTTGCTCAAGCAAGAAGTCAACCTATTTGTGAGAAATGAGGGTGAGTCCACGGAAGAGGTATATCGAAGGTTGAAGTCTCTTGTGCTCAATTTGAGAACCTTTGGGTGCACTTGGGCAAATGATGATTTCATTAAGGACAAGTTCATTGATGCTATGGTTCTCACGGAACATACCATGGTGATGATGATACATCAACGCCCGGACTATCAAAAGTTGACCGCGGCACAAGTTGTATCCACTTTCTCAACTCATGTTCTTTTGGAGACCAAGTCCAAGAAGACCTTTGCCATAGCTCAAGCCACCAAGAACTCAAATCTTGCATTGAAGGCCAAGAAAGTAGTTTCCCAACCCTCAAGGGATGAAGAAGTTGTTGAAGAGACTTGTGAGGAAGATGTTGACACCTCATGCCCGGCAAATGACTTTGCGGAAGACTTGGCTCTCTTGGTCAAGAAATATTCCGGGACCATGGCAAACAAAGGGAAGAATCTGCAAGGAAGATCGTTTGGACGAAGAAAATGCTACAATTGTGATAGCCCAAGACATTTTGTGCACGATTGTCCTTATGAGAGACGTGAAGACAAGTCCGAGAAGCTTGTGCTCAAGAAGAAGAAGTTCACCAAGTTTTCCAAGAGGAAAGATGACAAGGCTCTTGTTCATGAGGAGTACATGTCCGGAGATGAAGATGATGGTGATGATGATCATGTGGGCACGACCGCCATTGCCATGCATGCCACTACCTCCTCCTCCACCACCGGCCTCTTCGACTCTCCCAACGAGGACAAGCCGTTCACTCATCATTGCCTCATGGCCAAAGAGGTAAAAACAAAGTCCAAATCTCTAAAACCCTTCATCCACACTCCCAATGTTTCATGTGAGATAGTGGAGGATGAGTGTGATGATGGTGTGGATAATGATGAGGAATCCTTGATGGCTTTCATGAAAACTCTTCATGGTGAAGCTCGTGCTCGTTTTAGCGATCTCCTTAAATCACTCACCGAACGCGATGATTTTATTGAGAACGTTGAAAACCTCCTCATAGAGGAAAAAGAGAGAGTCGAACTCCTTGAGCACGAGCTACATGAAGAGAGTGTCATGAGAGCATCACTTGAGGAAGCCTTGTCTTCTCATAAAATTGACTTCGTTAAAACTGATGATGCGTTGCAACTTGCTCTTGAGAACAAAGATGCCCTTAAAGTAAGGGTTGAAAAGCCTCTAGTTGATCACACGAGACTTGTTGAGGAACATGAGCTCCTTGTGACTAGTTCCAAGGTTGTCAAAGGTGACCTCATTGCCCTCACCGAGTCTTATGCTCAACTTAAAGCTACAACCATTAAGGCTCTTACTTCCGTCCCTCATATTGATTTAAATGATGAATCTTGTACGGCTAACTTTGCTCATGATTGCACCTCTCTCCAAGAGGAGAATAAGAAGTTAAAAGCCCAAATTGAGAAAGGGCTTGTGTCATGCATTCAAGGGGAGAAAAACCTCAATGACCTCTTGAGCAACCAAAAGGAGTGTGTTGCCAAGGAGGGAATTGGGTTTGACCCCTCTTCTAAGAAGAAGAAGACCAAGAAGAAGAGCCACAAGAAGAAGATCGGTCCTACTCCTCCTCCCCAACAAAAGATAGCATTTGTTCATGAAGGACACAAGGAGAAGGAGAAGGAAAAAGGGAATGTTGGGGATGGCAAGGTCACTAGGGACAAGGCCATTCCCAAAGAGTTTGCTGGCAAGAACAACCCATCTTATGTCCTCATGAGAGGAGATGATGGTTATACCTTTGCTAAATTTGTTGGCACTAACTATGATGATTATGCTTGGACTATTTGGGTTCCTAAGACCCTTGTTGCTAACTCTCTAGGACCCATTGCAAAATGGGGACCTAAAATCAAAGCTTGATTCTTGTAGGACTATACCTCCGGTGGAACACAATGGGTGATCGACAGTGGTTGCACCAATCATATGAACGGAGAGAGGGAGATGCTTGTGGAGTTCATTGATTCGCTCAAGGCCACTTCAAACATCTCTTTTGGTGACAATAGCAAGGGAAAGGTATTGGGTTTGGGCAAGGTGGTAATCTCTAGTGATGCATCACTTAAGAATGTCATGCTTGTTCAATCCCTTCACTACAATTTACTTTCTATGATTCAATTGGCACACGCCGGTTATGATTCTCATTTCGGTGAATTTCATGTGACCGTCTTTAAGAGAAGCAATCTCAAAGTGGTCTTTGTTGGGCATGTTGAAGACAACCTTTACGTGGTTGATTTCTCAAATGAGAAAACTTATCTTGCAACATGTCTAATGGCCAAGGCCGACGTGGGGTGGCTTTGGCACCGTCGGCTAGCACACGTTGGCATGAGAAATTTACAAGCTCTCTTAAAGGGGGAGCACATCCTTGGACTAACCAATGTGTCTTTTGCCAAAGATCGTCCTTGTAGTGCTTGCATTGCCGGAAAACTTCATGAAAAAGCTCATAAGGTGAGGACTATCATTACCACTTTGAGGCCTCTCGAGCTCATTCAATTGGATCTCTTTGGGCCTCCATCTTATGATAGTTTGGGAGGGAGGAGGTATTGCCTTGTCATTGTCGATGACTATACAAGATATACATATGGGTGTTCTTTCTCAAGACTAAAGATGAAACTCAAGACACCTTCATCAACTTTGCCAAAGAAGCTCAACGTCAACATAATTGTGAGATCAAGGCAATTCAAAGTGACAACGGCACCGAGTTCAAAAATTACACTATGAACGAGTTCTTGAGCGATGAGGGGATCAAGCATCAATATGCCGCGCCATACACTCCCGAACAAAATGGTGTTGCGGAAAGGAAGAACCGGACTCTCATTGAGATGGCAAGGACCATGCTTGACGAGTACAAGTCTCCATACAAGCTTTGGGCCGAAGCCATCAACACCGCGTGCCATGCTACAAACTGGCTTTATCTTCGTAAGCTCAAGAACAAGACTCCCTACGAACTCCTAACCGGGAGAAAGCCTAACGTCAAATACTTTCGGTTGTAAGTGTTTCATTCTAAATAAGAAATCCCGTTTAGCTAAGTTTGCGCCTAAAACTTATGAGGGCATATTTGTTGGATATGCACCAAACTCTCATGCTTACCGTGTTCTCAACAAATCCACCGGATGTATTGAGGAAATGGTAAATGTGGAGTTTGATGAAGATAACGGTTCCCGTGCGGAGAAAATTGTTCCTAGTGTTGTAGGTGATGAGGCTCCTTCACAAGCTATAAGGACTATGGGGATAGGCCACATTCGTCCACAAGAAACACCCCAAGTCCAAGTAGAAGAAGAAGGAGTAAGAGCCCCTCTTGTGGATTCTCCACAAGGGAAGTCATCACCGCCACCACAAGGTCAAGATGCTATGGAAAATCATGAACCTATCCAAGAACAAGATCAAGTCCCTCATGTTCCCGAGCAAGATCAAGGGCAAGCTCAACCAAATGGAGAAGAACCAATCCGTGAGGCCCAAGGTCAAGCTCTTGATCAAGATCAAGATCAATCCCAACCTCAAGTGTCTTCCACATCATCACATCCAAGTGATCAAGAACTAGAGGTTGTGAAGAGAAGGGTGTCTCCAAGGCTAAAGCATTCCCAAGGCCAAGCTTCTTCCACAAGTTCAAAACCAAGTGAAGAAGAGCTTACCCTCAAAGTGCAAAAAGCGGCCGCCAAGTTAAAGCATCTTCAACATCTCACCGACAACATTTATGGAAGCATCAACAAAGGGGTAACTACTCGTAGACGTTTGGCAAACTTTTGTGAACATCGCTCGTTTGCCTCTTGTGTTGAGCCCCTTAAGGTTGAAGATGCACTTGACGACCCGGATTGGGTAAATGCCATGCATGAAGAACTCAACAACTTCACCCGCAACAAAGTATGGACTCTTGTGAAGAGACCCAAAGAACATCATAATGTCATTGGAACAAAGTGGATCTTTAAGAACAAACAAGATGAGCATGGACAAGTCACTAGAAACAAGGCAAGGTTAGTGGCACAAGGGTTCACCCAAGTTGAAGGTTTGGACTTCGGTGAAACCTTTGCCCCCGTTGCCCGTCTTGAGTGCATTCGTATCTTGCTTGCATATGCTTCACATCATGATTTTAAATTGTATCAAATGGATGTGAAGAGTGCATTTCTTAATGGTCCTCTTAAGGAGTTGGTGTATGTCAAACAACCTCCCGGTTTCGAAGATCCCGATCACCCCTCTCACGTTTATGAACTCCATAAGGCGCTCTATGGACTTAAACAAGCACCTCGTGCTTGGTATGATCACCTTACTGCGTTCTTAAGTGAGAAGGGGTTCCAGATCGGGTTAATAGATTCCACTCTCTTCACGAAGAGGGTAAAAGGAGAATTGTTTGTGTGCCAAATATATGTTGATGATATTATTTTTGGTTCCACTAACCATGCTATTAACGTTGAGTTTGAGAATCTTATGACCAAGGAATTTGTTATGAGCATGATGGGAGAGTTGAAGTTTTTCCTCGGATTTCAAGTGAAGCAATTGAGAGGAGGAACCTTCATCAACCAAGCACTTTATATTCAAGACATGCTCAAGAGGTTCAAAATGCAAGATGTCAAGCCCATGAAGACGCCCATGCCCACAAATGGCCAAGTTAATCTTGATCCCAATGGTAAAGATGTGGATCAAAAGGTATATCGCTCTATGATCGGTTCTTTGCTTTACCTTTGTGCATCTAGGCCGGATATTATGTTGAGTGTGTGTATGTGTGCAAGATTTCAATCCTCTCCCAAGGAGAGCCATTTTTCGGCAGTGAAAAGAATCCTTCGATTTTTGGTTCATACCCCAAACTTGGGCCTTTGGTATCCCAAAGGAGCAATTTTCAAGTTATTGGGATATTCGGATTCGGATTGGGCCGGAGACAAGGTAGACCGCAAGTCCACTTCCGGGTCATGTCAATTCCTAGGGAGGTCATTGGTAAGTTGGTCTTCAAAGAAGCAGAATTGTGTGTCCCTTTCAACCACCAAGGCCGAGTACATTGCCGCAGGAAGTTGTTGTGCACAATTATTATGGATGAGGCAAACTTTGATGGATTATGGTGTCAAATGTGACAAAGTGCCTCTATTTTGTGACAATGAAAGTGCAATCAAGATCGCCGACAATCCAGTGCAACATAGCCGAACCAAACATATTGAGATTCGTCATCACTTCATTCGAGATCATGTGGCCAAGGGAGACATTGATTTATTCCATGTCAACACCGAGAAGCAACTTGCCGACATTTTCACCAAGCCACTTGATGAAGCAAGATTCCGCGAGTTAAGGCATGAGCTGAATATCGTGGATATAAGTAACTTGGATTGAGGTTCTTGCATACACACACATACTCTACTAGTATCTTGTTTTAGATGTAGGCACCTAAGTAGGGGGAGCTAGCTCAACTAAATGAGCTATCTTATCCTACTAGTGCATAAATTGAACAAAATCTTTCACATTAGCCATTTGAAGATGGCATTTGTGCTTCAAAGATGAGTATTGGTCTTGGGCCCAAGGTTCATATCTTCGCGGTGCCATACCAAACAAACTCAAACATGGTGGCTTCGGCCACCGCCCTTCGTTGGAGGTTGGATCTTTTTTTCTTTTTTTGTGTGGTTCTTCTTGTCCTTGTGTTCGTGTTTCGGTGTGTGTGTGTTTCTCGATTCTCTTCCAGTGCAAGTGCTACACATACTCCTTTCTAGCAGTGTTGGATTTCTTCTGCGACGTGTTCAGAAGTGAGGCAGAAATGCTCTTTGGGGTCTTGGTAAGAATTTGCATTTAGCCATAACCCAACAAGCTTCTTCCTGTCAAAATCCTCTGGATACCCCGTGCCCACGGCCCTTGTACCGTGCGCACGGGCCTCCGTGCGCACGGGGCCTTTAGCCCGTGCGCACGGGGTCTGCGGTTTCTGGCCCTGAAGAGGTGGGACGTGGGGGGGGGGTTTGGGTTCTTTCCCACCCAGTCGCCCCCTCCACGGGGTAGTCAGAATATTTCGGGACACCCCGTGCGCACGGGGTAGTCAGAATATTTCGGGACACCCCGTGTGCACGGGGTCTCTGACCCCCGTGCGCACGGGGTAGTCAAAATATTTCGGGACACCCCGTGCGCACGGGGTACCTCGAAACTCACTGGACACCCCGTGCGCACGGGGCTGACTTGGCCCGTGCGCACGGGGTCCAACGGGCAGAAATCCCCTCCCGGCCAAGAACACTATATAAGCCCCCTTCTTCCTCCTCCATCCCTCAACCCTAATGTCTTGTTGAGCTCCTCCATTGCTACACCCCATTTTGCTCACTACTCTCAATCCCTCCACCCAATCTTGTTGAAACTTTGGGGATTGGGAGAGCAAGACCCGATCTACACTTTGACCAAACCAAATCGCGCCCCGCAACATTCATCCACCATGGCTTGTTACTCTTGGAGCTTGGGCTCCTAGGCGGTTAGAGGTTCCTTCGGAAGCTTCCTTGCTTGTGGTGTGCTCCGGAGAAGTTTGTAAAGGTGTGGTGGTCGCCTTCAAGACCAACCCCGAGTGATTCGAGGCTCATCCGTTGGGGGTGACTCGAAGGAGATTACGGTGAGCCTTCGGTGGCGTTCCGCAAGCTTTGGCTCCGGCACCGCTCCAAATGGTAATGTCGCCACTGCTTAAGCGCATGAATGACGGCAGCAAGTTCGAGGTCGTGAACTGGGTAGTTCTCTTCGTGAGGGCGCAATTGTCGAGAGGCATAAGCAATCACTCTGCGGTCTTGCATTAGGACACAGCCTAATCCTTGACGGGAAGCGTCGCAGTAAATGACGAAGTCCTTCTTAGTATCAGGTGGAGCTAGAACTGGGGCAGAAGTCAATTTGTCTTTGAGTGCCTGGAAACTTTCCTGACATTTGTCTGTCCATTGGAACTTGACGCCCTTATGTAACAGGTTAGTCAGAGGCCTGGCGATCTTAGAGAAGTTCTCGACGAATCGACGGCAATAGCTGGCGAGACCGAGAAAACTTCTGACTTGCTTAACGTTCTTGGGAGGAGTCCAATCAAGAATAGCCTGAACTCGCTCGGGGTTGACGGCAATACCATCCTTAGAGATGACATGCCCCAGATAGGTTACTTCGGGTAGCCAGAATTCACATTTAGAGAACTTGGCATATAGTTGATGTTCTCGTAGCTTTTCCAGCACAAGTCGAAGATGTTCAGCATGTTCTTCTTCGTTCTTGGAAAATATCAGGATATCATCCAGATAAACCACGACGAACTTGTCGAGGTAATCCATGAATATATAGTTCATTAGACGAGAGAAGGTGGCTGGAGCATTGGTTAAACCGAAAGACATGACGGTGTACTCGTATGAACCATAGCGAGTCACGAAGGCGGTCTTTGGGATATCCTCTTCACGAACACGGATCTGGTGGTAGCCCAACCTCAAGTCGAGCTTAGAGAACACTGACGAACGCGCCAGTTGATCATACAGATCATTGATCCGAGGAAGAGGGTATTTATTCTGAATGGTAGCTTGATTTATAGGACGGTAGTCTTGAACCAATCGGTTAGTCCCATCCTTCTTCTTGACAAAGAGAGAAGGTGCTCCCCAAGGAGAGCAACTTGGACGAATGAATCCTTTGCGAAGAGACTTGTCGATTTCCTCCTTAAGCTCAAGGAGTTCATGCGGCGGCATTTTGTAGGGTCGCTTGGCTATAGGAGTGGTGCCTGGTTTCAAGTCGATGATGAATTCGACAGCTCTAGCAGGGGGAATCCCTGGAAGTTCTTCAGGGAAGACGTCGAGGAATTCACGCACGACGGGAATGTTTTCAATGCCCTCGAGTGGTGCAGCGTTCAATGCATTCAATGCATAGAGCCTTGCCTCGGCATTTTGCACCAGATGGGCTTGGTAAGTAACTATCTCATCTGAAGGGTGTAGCAGGTGGACGGTCTTAGTGGTGCAAACGATTGAAGCAGTATGCGCTTTTAACCAATTCATTCCCAGAATGAGATCAATGCTACAGGACTTCAGTACGATGGGAGAGACAAGAAATTCCAGTCCTTCAATTTCAACAGTAACATCGCGACTAACCATAGAGGTTTGGCATTGGCCCGCAGGGGTGTGTACCACTAGCGGAGTGTTTATCTCTTCGTAATGAATGCCATGCAGGAATGCAAATTCTGCTGATATGAATGAATGGGATGCTCCTGTATCAAATAAAACGGATGCTGGTACTGAATTTACGAGGAGTGTACCCATCACAGTAGCAGGCTGGTCTTGAGCTTCGCTGAGATCAACGTGGTTGGCATGAGCACGACCTTGAGACTTAGCATTGTTGTTGCGGGGCTGGTTGTTACCACGGCCAGCTGCTGGAAGGGCCAGTTGATTCTGATTCTGATAGCAGTTCCTGGCAAAGTGACCCGGTTGACCACACTTGAAGCACAGACCATTATCTGGAGTGGGAACAGGAGCCCCAGGTGGGGGAGCTGGTAGCCTTGACTGCTTAGATGGTGGAGGAGGCAGACGCGGTGCAGCATAAGATTTCCTGGGAGCAGGTGCATTTGGACGATACATGCTGTTTGGGATCCATATCTTACGCTTCTGTGAGGGCGAGCCCGAAGATGAGCCCGTGTCACGGTTGCGCCTCTGAGAGCTCTGGTATTCCTGTAGACCAGTCTCGACATTGATGGCCTTATTCACCAAGGTGGCGAAATCGGCGAAGTCATGCACTAGAAGTGCGAGCTTGATGTCAGCTTGTAGTCCATCACGGAACTTCTCCTGTCTGCGTGCATCAGTTGCAATGTCTTCTTCAGCATAGCGGGACAAGTCCAGAAACTCCCGCTGATAAGCTTCAACAGTTTTGTTGCCTTGGGTGAGGTTGCGGAACTCACGCTTCTTCCGGTCCATGACTCCCTGAGGAATGAAGCGGGCACGGAAAGCTGCTTGGAAGTCTGGCCATGTGATGATTGTTCCAGCTGGCAGAGTACGCCTGTGGCTGTCCCACCATTGAGCTGCGGATCCCTTCAAGAAGAAGGAAGCAAAATTGACATAGCTGGCAGGGGCTACATCAGCAGACTCCATCTCATAGGTGATGTCACAGAGCCAGTCATCAGCATCCAAAGGCTGAGTTGAGCTGCGGTAGATGGTTGGGTTGAGGCGTATGAAATCTTGAAGAGTCACTTGGGCTGGCTGCTGGTTCATATTGGGGCGAGGAAACTGAGCCATCATATTTTCCATGAATTGGCGGTTCAGTTCAAACTGTTGGATCATACCAGCCATGTACTCAGGTGGTGGTGGGGCATCGCCACCACGACCACGACCACCTGGTCTAACCATCCTGCTAATATATAACAGGGGTAGTTCAGCATTTGAGAAAATTTGCAATGACAAGAATCATTCATGATGAAACATGCATAATTGGAAGGAGCACGATAGCTACTACATAGTAGTCGGCATAACTTACAAAAGGGTTCATGTATATAGTTCAGTACATAGAGTTCAGTACATAAACTAAAACATCATAGGCGGCACACAGGCTCGTGGCGACTGCAACTAATACTACAAGCAAGCCTACATCAGTCCCAAGAGGTACTGTGGAGGTAATCGTAGCCCGACAGCTGGTAGTGAGGCAACGGATAGCTCTCCACGTCAGCAGACTGGGGGCCGCGGATACTCAGGTGTAGAGCCCGACGCTCAGGTGGCAGAAGAGGACCAAGTGCGGGAGAGTAGCCTCCCACCTCTGGCCAACCGACACCGTGGGGCATCACGGTCCTGGCTGGGTAGATCGCAGAACGCGGTACCTGTCCAGACCGGACAAAGGGGTGCAGCAGCGTCAGAGCACGGTAAAGGTGCTGACGGGTGGTGTACATCTCGTGGCGAAGAGCTCGGTTAGCTCGATCCAGCCCATCAGCATGCAGAACCAGGTGCTGATGGTAGAAGGGCTCTCGGGTGACAGTGGAGTAGGCAGCAGTATAGTATCCCTCTGCACCAACATCAGAGGCGATAGCAATGTGCCTGAAAGGGGAGGTGTCCAACTCCCGATACTCTCCACGAAGACGTGTCAGAGCAGCATAGGCTGCATCGTGGACAGCCATATCGATGGTCACACCAACACCATGTGCGGTGTGCAGCACAGTAGTGGAGTCGTACTCCCGAGAGTAGAGGTGGACGATGGCACGGTACTGCTCCTGGTTAAAGTCCTGGTACTCCTCATAGACGGTGTACTCAGGGTGCCAGCGATAACCCAGATAGGTCATCATCTCAGCTAGCACCGCAGGTGATCCCGAGGCACCAATGGCCATCGTGTGGCGAACAACCTGCCTCGTGGGTTCCATCTGAAAGCAAAGACGTTTCAAAGGAGTCAAATGACAGTGTGTGAATTGATCAAAATACTATTCTGAGAAACAACTATGGCTTATCCAACTTTGGGGTGAATGTGGTCACGGGATCCTAGTGTTAGAGTTAGTAAATTCGTTTAACCCGAGTAGAAGAGAGTTCAGAGTCCCAGAGTAAAGGTCGAGGAGTAAAAGATCCTAGTACCACCCAATGGCGACGTGGGCCCGTAAGCCGCACAGCCATGTTAGTAAAAGTTTTGCAATGTCTAGACTCGACTTCGGCCAAGGAGTGTGGAAGGGGGGTTCCTACAGGCAGTCGGCTCTGATACCAACTTGTGACGCCCCCGATTTGACCGTACACTAATCATGCACGCAAATGTGTACGACCAAGATCAGGGACTCACGGGAAGATATCACAACACAACTCTAAAACATAAATAAGTCATACAAGCATCATAATACAAGCCAGGGGCCTCGAGGGATCGAATACAAGTGCTCGATCATAGACGAGTCAGCGGAAGCAACAATATCTGAGTACAGACATAAGTTAAACAAGTTTTGCCTTAAGAAGGCTAGCACAAAAGTAGCAACGATCGAAAAGGCAAGGCCTCCTGCCTGGGACCTCCTAACTACTCCTGGTCGTCGTCAGCGGCCTGCACGTAGTAGTAGGCACCTCCAGTGCCGTGGGGGTCGTCGTCGACGGTGGCGTCTGGCTCCTGAACTCCGACATCTGATTGCGACAATCCGGTATAGAAAGGGGAAAAGAGGGAGAAAAGCAACCGTGAGTACTCATCCAAAGTACTCGCAAGCAAGGAGCTACACTACATATGCATGGGTATATGTGTAAAGAGGCATATCAGTGGACTGAACTGCAGAATGCCGGAATAAGAGGGGGATAGCTAGTCCTGTCGAAGACTAAGCTTCTGGACATCTCCATCTTGCAGCATGTAGAAGAGAGTAGCTTGAAGTCCTCCAAGTAGCATCGCATAGCATAATCCTACCCGGCGATCCCCTCCTCGTCACCCTGTTAGAGAGCGATCACCGGGTTGTATCTGGCACTTGGAAGGGTGTATTTTATTCAGTATCCAGTTCTAGTTGTCATAAGCTCAAGGTACAACTCCAGGTCGTCCTTTTACCGAGGGACACGGCTATTCGAATAGATAAACTTCCCTGCAGGGGTGCACCACATAACCCAACACGCTCGATCCCATTTGGCCGGACACACTTTTCTGGGTCATGCCCGGCCTCGTAAGATCAACACGTCGCAGCCCCACCTAGGCTCAACAGAGAGGTCAGCACGCCGGTCTAAACCTATGCGCGCAGGGGTCTGGGCCCATCGCCCTATGCACACCTGCACGTTGCGAACGCGGCCGCGAGCAGACCTAGCAACCCACACGATCACGGCGGTTACGTCAAAGCGGTCCAACACGGCGCGTGCCACTCAGTCGCTGACGTCAAAAGAGCTTCGGCTGATACCACGACGTCGGGATACCCATAACTACTCCCACGTAGATGGTTAGTGCGTATAGACCAAATGGCCAGACTCAGATCAAATACCAAGATCTCGTTAAGCGTGTTAAGTATCCGCGAACGCCGACCAGGGCCAGGCCCACCTCTTACCTAGGCGGTCTCAACCTGCCCTGTCGCTCCGCCACAAAGATCCACTTGCGGGTACTCCTACGAGCCGACCCGACTTTAGTCATCACATGTGTCATGTATATAGTATATAAGTATATGCCCGTGATCACCGCCCAGGTGATCACGGCCCGATAGTATAGCACAGCAGACGGACAAGAATGTAGGGCCACTGATGGAAATCTAGCATCCTATACTAAGCATGTAGAATTGCAGGTAAAGGTAGTAACAATAGTAGCAAGGATAGGCTATGTATCAGAATAGGATATCGAAAAGCAGTAACATGCTACACTACTCTAATGCAAGCAGTAGAGATTAGAGTAGGCGATATCTGGTGATCAAAGGGGGGGGCTTGCCTGGTTGCTCTGGCAAGTAGGAGGGGTCGTCGACTCCGTAGTCGAACTGGGCAGCAGCAGTGTCGGTCTCGTAGTCTACCGGAGAGAAGGGGGGAAGAAACAGTAAATACAATGCAAACATAAGCATGACGATGCGTGACATGACAATGAGCGGTGCTAGGGGTGCCCTAACGCGACAGTAGGTGTTACCGGGGAAGGGGGGGAACATCCGGGAGGTATTCCCGATGTTTCGCGTTTTCGGACAGACGGACCGGAGGGGGAAAGTTGCTAGTTCGATAGGTTAGGGAGGTGTGGTGGAGGAACGGACTGCGTATTCGGATTCGTCTCGTCGCTCTGAGCAACTTTCATATAGAAAACAATTTCATCCGAGTTACGGTTTAAAAGATATGAATTTTCAAAGTTTATTTGAATTTCTGGAATTATTTATATTCAGAAAAATGAATTATGACGTCAGCATGAGGTAATGCTGACGTCAGCAGGTCAACTGGTCGGCTGACCAGTCAAACCAGACAGGTGGGTCCAGTGGGACCCACATGTCAGCCTCTGTTAGTCTAATATCTATTTAAACTAATCTAACAGTATAATTAGAGGGGTGGGCCCCATATGTCAGTGAGTGATTAGTTAAAATAATTATTTTTATTTATAAAACATTTTCTTTTTAATTTTCTTTTTTTGTTTTTGCGGCGGGGCCCGCATGTCAGTGACTGGGCCTGCCCAGTCAGCAGTTGACTGGGTCAACCCAGTCAACTGGGCCCGTGGGGGCCACTGGCAGTGACCCAGGGGTGGGGCCCGGCCGGCCACGTCGGCAGGGCACCGGAGAGGGGCTCCGGCGAGCTCCAGCGCGGCGGCGATGTGCGGGTGAGCTTCGGGTTTCGCCCACAGTGGGTTTGCGGGGGCGGGGCTGGGCGCGTACGACGCGGCTCGACGTCGCGCGTCCAACGGCGGTGGCCGGAGGGGCTGGAACGGCCGGAGACGTGCGCTACGAACTCGCCGGCGGCGAGGAGCTACGGGTGCCCGAGGGGAGCTACGCTAGAGCGCGCGAACGGCCGAACTAGCTAGCTAGGTGGGTGCGGCACGGTGCGGTCGGGCTAGCGGGCCAACGCCCGTGACCATTTGGTCACCGGAGACACGCCGGCGGCGAGCTCCGCGGCGTGGCGTTCGGGCGCGCGCGGGGAAGTAGCTACGGAGCGCGAGCGAGCTAGCGGAGAGAGGGAGGAGGTAGAGGAGCTCACCGCGCGGCGCAAGAAGGGCCCGTGGGTGCTTAGGAGCAGCAGGTCGTCGCCGGGGAAGAAGGGGGTCGCCGGCGTCCGAAGATGAAGGCGAGCTTGGTGCGTTCGTTGTAGGGGCTCCGGTCTCCAACGGGCTGCACCAGACGCAGCAGCGGGCGACGGCGGTCCTTGGAGACACCTTGGGGCGGCGAGGCGGGCACGGTGGCCGTGTGAACGACGGTGAACGGCGGCGAGCGCTCTCGGGCAGAGGGGAACGGAGGGGAGAGGGAGGGGGATCTGGCGGGGGAGAAGGCGCAGAGGCCGAGGGAGAGCAGGGGCGAGTGGGAGAGAGGCCCGAGGAGGCGGGGGAGCTGGCGCCCTTATCCTCCCCGTCGCCGGCGAGGGGGTGCGGCGGGGACGGCCACTGTTCCGTCCCCGGTCGGGGGAACAGGAAGGGGACGCGGGGGGGGGGGGGGGAGGTGGGCTGGGCCGGGGCGCGGGTGGCGGCCCAGCTTGGGCCGGGGGGGGGGGGTTGGGCCGCGGGTCCAGTGGGGGGGAAAGGCCTGCTCCCCTTTTTTTTTTCTTTTTCTCTGACTGTTTCTGTTTTCTGTTTTCTTTTTATTTGTTTATTTCCTTTTCTGTTTTATTTCATTTAAAAGTATTTAGACATTTTATAAAAATGTGTTTTCTCCACCATAATTACCAGTGTATTATTTAGAATCCACTGGACATTTTTGTTTGAATTTTTGAAAACTTTTATTTTCCACTTTAATTATATTTGAAGTTTGAACTAGGAGTTTGAAAAGGAAGGTGATCCAAATGTGATCAAGCCCTGTTTAGCACATGATTAGCTTAATCACAGGGGGTTACTGTAGCATGATTCTCAGGGTGTTACAGAGCTTGCTTGTCATATAGGTTGTGTTCACCTAGTTGCATATCTAGTGAACCCTTTTTATCCGCTAAGCCTTAAAATTGACAAGAAAGAGTAAAATTTGTAGTCTCCTATTCACCCCCCCTCTAGTCGACCGTATCGATCCTTTCACCTAACGCTTTTCCTCTTGTTTTGGACTCTAATTTGCATGATTTGAATGAAACTTACCCGGACTGACGCTGTTTTCTGCAGAACTACCATGGTGTTGTTTTTGTGCAGAAATAAAAGTTCTCGGATTAGAATGAAACTTTGCAACAATTTTTTATTCAATAAAAAGAGAATTTCTAGAGCCAAGAACCACCGGAGGGGGGCACCTGGGTGGGCACAACCCACCAGGGCACGTCCCCCTCTAGGCGCGCCCAAGTGGGTTGTCCCCACCTGGTGGCCCCGCAGGCCTCAACCCTGATACTATAAAATCACATATTTGGAGAAAAAAATCAGGGAAAGAATTATCGCGTTTCATGAGACGGAGCCGCCGCCACCTCCTGTTCTTTGGGGCTCCGGAGAGGTGGATCTTCGATCTTCGTCATCACCAACCCTTCTCCATCGCCAATTCCATGATGCTCCCCATCGGAAGTGAGTAACTCCTTCGTAGGCTCGCTGGTCGGTGAGGAGTTGGATGAGATTCATCATGTAATCGAGTTAGTTTTGTTAGGGCTTGATCCCTAGTATCCATTATGTTCTGAAATTGGTGTTGCTATGACTTTGCCATGCTTAATGCTTGTCACTTTGGGACCGGGGACCGTGATTTCAGATCTGAACCATTTATGTTATCACCATTATATCTATGTTCTATATCCGATCTTGCAAGTTATAATCACCTACTACGTGTTATGATCCGGCAACCCTGGAGTGACAATAGTCGGGTGATACGTCTCCAACGTATCTATAATTTTTGATTGTTCCATGCTGTTATATTATCAATCTTGGATGTTTAGAATCATTTTCTAGTCATTTTTATATCTTTTTTGGTACTAACCTATTGACATAGTGCCAAGTGCTAGTTGCTGTTTTCTGCATGTTTTTTACATCGCAGGAAATCAATATCAGACGGAGTCCAAATGCAACGAAACTTCACGGAGATTTTTTTGGACCAGAAGGAACATAATGGGCCCTGGCTATGCCTGGGGGGTGCGCCGAGGGGGGCACAACCCACGAGGGCGCACCAGGAGGCCTAGGCGCGCCCTGGTGGGTTGTGCCCACCTCGGGTACCCCCCGGACCGCCTCTTTGCTCTATAAATACCCCAATATTCTAGAAACCCTAGGGGAGTCGACGAAATAGTCATCCAGCCGGCGCAGAGTCCAACCACCAGATCCAATCTAGACACCATCTCGGATGGGGTTCACCACCTCCATTGGTGCCTCTCCGATGATGCATGAGTAGTTCTTTGTAGACCTTTGGGTCCGTAGTTAGTAGCCAGATGGCTTCATCTCTCTCTCTGAATTCTCAATACCATGGTCTCTTGGAGATCCATATGATGTAACTCTTTTGCGGTGTGTTTGTTGGGATCGATGAACTTTGAGTTTATGATCAGATCTATCTTTTTATATCCATGAAAGTATTTGAGTTTCTTTGATCTCTTTTATGCATGATCTCTTACAGCCTCATATTTCTTCTCCAATATTTGGGTTTTTTTGGCCAGCTTGATCTATTTATCTTGCAATGGGAACGGATGCTTTGTAGTGGGTTCAATTTTACGGTGCTTGATCCCAGTGACAGAAAGGGAACCGACACGTATGTATCGTTGCTACTAAGGATAAAACGATGGGGTCTATCTCTACATAGATAGATCTTGTCTACATCATGTCATCGTTCTTATTGCATTACTCCGTTTTCCCATGAGCTTCATACACTAGATGCATGATGGATAGCGGTCGATGTGTGGAGTAATAGTAGTAGATGCAGGCAGGAGTCGGTCTACTAATCTTGGACGTGATGCCTATATAATGATCATTGCCTGGATATCGTCATGAGTATTTGAAGTTCTATCAATTGCCCAACAGTAATTTGTTCACCCACCGTTTGCTATTTTCCTCGAGAGAAGCCACTAGTGAAACCTATGGCTCCCCGGGTCTCTTTCTCATATATTTGCCTTTGCAATCTACTTTTTCCTTGCATTTATTTTCAAATCTATTAAACCAGAAATACAAAAATACCTTGTTGCGTTTTATTTCTATTTATTTTATTTGCAATCTATCTTTCAATCTACTACAAATTTACCTCATGTCCGTTTGCCTATCTTGAGGCGCCGTACCCCGGAAGAGATTGACAACCCCTTTAACACGTCGGGTTGCGAGGATTTGTTATCTGTGTGCAGGTGCTGTTTACGTTGTGTTGCTTGGTTCTCCTACTGGTTCAATAACCTTGGTTTCATATCTGAGGGAAAGACCTACCGCCGATGTGCTGCATCATCCCTTCCTCTTTGGGGAAATACCGACGTAGCTTCAAGCGACATCAAAAGGGATTTCTGGCGCCGTTGCCGGGGAGGATCTTCAACATATACCGGGTTCCTAATCACAAATCTCATCTCCTTGCAATTTACATTATTTGCCATTTGCCTCTCGTTTTCCTCTCCCCCACTTCACAAAAATTCGCCGTTTTATTCGCCTCTCTTTTTCGTTCGCTGTTTTCTCGTCAGATCTATTTTTTGCTTGCAATCATGAGTGATTTCGGTATGGCACCCATAAATGAGGGCCTAACTCCTAAGATTGGACGTATGGGCAATCTGGATGCTAAAACTTTTATCTTGGGGCAAGGGAATGTTAAGGGAAAAGAACGTATCCAAGAATTTTTCAATTGTATGGGAAACTTGAGTCTTGATGATGCTCCTATACTTAAAACTACTAGATCTTATTCGGATGCTATTTCAACACTAGTTCTAAAACTTGAAAGTAAATTTATTCGTACCCATCCTACTTTGCAAAGATTGTTTTTTGAGCTTCCCGTTATAAAGAATCCTAGGGCTAAAAAGTTGGCCACTCTCGTTCTTATGAACGAGTTTGACTACATAATACGGGAAGCTAGGGAAATCTTTGTTTTTATGGTATGAATCGTGAAAAACCTGTGATAGATGAAATTCTTTACAATAGTGACAATGCTTTAAGACATTTGCTTGGGGACAATAAAATCTTTGATCAGAATCTTAAAAAGGAAGTCCCCGTTTTAGATATAATCAAACAAGTTTTCAATAATGTAAATCAACATTACTCTTGGATTGTTGCGGGAAATCAAAAGGGTTATGATGAACACCAACTTAGAAATGCTAAAGTTTATTTGTATAATATGTTTTATGTTGTGTATACAAAACCCCATGATGAAAATACCTCTAAGAAAAATAAGAAGAAAGATGATAAAACCTAGATCCTTGCTTTATGACTAGCTAAGGGCGTAAAACTATAGCGCTTGTTGGGAGGCAACCCAATGAATAAATTTTATTTTTGCTTTTTGCTTTCTGTTCTTGAGTGTTATCACAATTATGCTACTGTTATCATTGTGTTTTTTGTGTTTTAATTAGTGTTTGTGCCAAGTAGAACCGATAGGATCTTCTTGGGTGATAGTTGTTTGATATTGCTGAAAAAGACAGAAACTTTGCGCTCACGAAAACAATTCTCATTTTTTATCAGAAAGTGCTTTTACCCTGATTCGTTATGCAGAATATTAATATATAAATTACCCAGGTCGTCCTAGTCTTTCAGAATTTTTGGAGTTCCAGAAGTTTTCGAAATAGTCAGATTGCTACAGATTGTTCTGTTTTGACAGATTCTGTTTTCTTTGTGTTGTGTGCTTATTTTGATGGCTATATGGTTTTCTTTGATGAGTTTTTGCCATAGAAAAGTTGGAATACCGTAGGTACAATGCAAAAACAAAATATGAATTGGTTTGGTACAGTACCTATAGTAGTGGTTTGCTTTCTCTTACTAACGGATCTCACGAAGGTTTTGTTGAGTTTTGTGTGATTGAAGTTTTCAAGTTTTGGGTTATCTTACGATGGATGAAGGAATAAAGGATAGAAGAGCCTAAGCTTGGGTATGCCCCGGCATCCCAAGCTATTATCCAAAAATGAGCAACCAACTAAGCTTGGGGATGCCCCCGAGTGGCATCCCCTCTTTCTTCTAAGGACCATCGGTATTTTACTCAAAACTATATTTTTATTCGTCACATGATATGTGTTTTGCTTGGAGTGTCTTGTATGATATGAGTCTTTACTTGTTTTATTTTGTGTTTTAAGTCTTGATCCCTTGTTGGATACACCTATCTGGGAGAGCCAAAATTATGTCATGACTTGTTAGAATTGCTCTCTATGCTTCACTTAAATTTTTATGAGTAATGGACTTGCTCTAGTGCTTCACTTATATCTTTTTGGGCATGGTGTGCTCTAGTATTTTTGAAGAAATGCTCTCTTGCTTCACTTAGATTTATTTGAGAGTTAGTAAAATTTTCAAGAAATTCTCTCTTGCTTCACTTAAATTATTTCGAGAGAAAGAAATTTATTTATGCTCATGATCTTCACTTATATTTGTTTGAGCTTATGAAAAGCAACACATAAAAATTAGTCCCAAAGTGATAGATATCCAACAAGGATATAATAAAAACTTTCATGAAGATCATTGGACAAAATAAACTTGGTTCTTAGTAATAGTTTTGAGATATGATGATGTGATATGTGAGTTATGTTGATGAGTAATTATGCTTTAGTAAGAATATTGGTGTTAAGGTTTGTGATTCCCTATGCAAGTACGAAAGTCAATAGTCATGCAATGAAATTATATCCTACTTATGGTGCATTATTTGGTGTTATTTATGCTTAATGCTTGCTTATGAGATTGTCCATTTCTTGGTTGGTCGCTTCTCAATCTTTTGCTAGCCTTCATTTTGCACTAAGTATGATCTCTACCTGTGCATCCAAAATCCTTTAAACCAGTTTTGCCACATGAGTCCACTATATCTACCTATATGCAGTATTCTTTTGCTGTTCTAAGCAAATTTGCATGTGCCATCTCTAATTTTCAAAATAAACTTCTCTTTTGTGTGTTTGTTTCGCTCGCGGAGCGGTGAAGGGTGGCTAATATTTTCCATGCTAGATGTGTTATTCTCACGATGAGTGTTTATTCACTTGTCATTGCACGAGAGTAAGGCAAAGGTTTTAGGGATGCCCAGTCCCGAAATGAAAAAAATGAATTTACTTTATGTTGTCAAATAATAAATTCCTTGGAAAGTGTTGGTATGGAGGGCAACCGTGGATACGGCTAGCCATGGAAAGTGAAAATATGGTGGAAAAAGGAATACACTTTATTTTCTGTTTGGGAACCGCCTATGATATATCTAGCATGGAAAGTGTTGGGAACTCTAAGTCGTCTTCGTTGGTGGGATGGATACACCTCCCAAAATGTTTTTAACTCTAAGTTTTTCTCTTTGAGCTCTGGCACCTTTATAAATCCCTACTTCCCTCTACAAAGGGCCATTCTTTTAATTTATGCAATTTTTATTTTGAATTTGAGTCTCCATCTTCTCTTACAAAAGAACCAACTAGGAGGCAATATGATCGTACTTAAGTATTGGGTGTAACTAATATGCGAGTGTGTTTCATGAATGGATCAATGGTTGAGCATGATGGGCTAGGGATAACTTATTTTAGCGTTGATATTTTGAAAGACATGGTTGCTTGTTGATATGCTTGAGTATTTAAATTATCATGTCAAAACTAGACTATTGCTTTGAATCATATAAAAAGTCCAAATGTCCATGCTATAAAGAAAAGAATATGATATGACATGATAGGCAACATTCCACATCAAAAATTCTGTTTTTATCACTTACCTACTCGAGGACAAGTAGGAGTTAAGCTTGCGGATGCTGATACGTCTCCAACGTATCTACAATTTTTGATTGTTCCATGCTATTATATTATCAATCTTGGATGTTTTAGAATCATTTTCTAGTCATTTTATATCATTTTTGGTACTAACCTATTGACATAGTGCCAAGTGCCAGTTGCTGTTTTTTTCCATGTTTTTTACATCGCAGAAAATCAATACCAGACGGAGTCCAAATGCCACGAAACTCCAAGATGATTTTTTATGGGCCAGAAGGAACACAACGGGTCCTGGCTGTGCCTGGGGGTGCCCCGAGGGGGGCACAACGCACCAGGGCGTGCCAGGAGGCCCAGGCGCGCCCTGGTGGCTTGTGCCTACCACGGGTGCCCCCCGGACCGCCTCTTTGCTCTATAAATACCCAATATTCCAGAAACCCTAGGGGAGTAGACGAAATATTCATCCAGCTGCCGCAGAGTCCAGAACCACCAGATCCAATCTAGACACCATCTCGGATGGGGTTCACCACCTCCATTGGTGCCTCTCCGATGATGCGTGAGTAGTTCTTTGTAGAACTTTGGGTCCGTAGTTAGTAGCAAGATGGCTTCATCTCTCTCTCTCTCTGAATTCTCAATACAATGGTCTCTTGGAGATCCATGTGATGTAACTCTTTTGCGGTGTGTTTGTTGGGATCGATGAATTTTGAGTTTATGATCAGATCTATCTTTTTATATCCATGAAAGTATTTGAGTTTCTTTGATCTCTTTTATGCATGATCTCTTATAGCCTCGTATTTCTTCTCCAATATTTGGGTTTTGTAGTGGGTTCGATCTTACGGTGCTTGATCCCAGTGACAGAAAGGGAACCGACACGTATGTATCGTTGCTACTAAGGATAAAATGATGGGGTCTATCTCTACATAGATAGATCTTGTCTACATCATGTCATCGTTCTTATTGCATTACTCCGTTTTTCCATGAACTTAATACACTAGATGCATGCTGGATAGTGGTCGATGTGTGGAGTAATAGTAGTAGATGCAGACAGGAGTCGGTGTACTAATCTTGGACGTGATGCCTATATAATGATCATTGCCTGGATATCGTCATGAGTATTTGAAGTTCTATAAATTGCCCAACAGTAATTTGTTCACCCACCGTTTGCTATTTTCCTCGAGAGAAGCCACTAGTGAAACCTACGGCCCCCGGGTCTCTTTCTCATATGTTTGCTTTGCGATCTACTTTTTCCTTGCATTTATTTTCAGATATATTAAACCAAAAATACAAAAGTACCTTGCTGCATTTTATTTCCATTTATTTTATTTGCGGTCTATCTTTCAGTCTACTACAAATTTACCTCACGTCCGTTTGCCTATCTTGAGGCGCCGTACCCCGGAAGGGATTGACAACCCCTTTAACATGTCGGGTTGCGAGGATTTGTTATCTGTGTGCAGGTGCTGTTTACATTGTGTTGCTTGGTTCTCCTACTGGTCTGATAACCTTGGTTTCATATCTGAGGGAAATACCTGCCGCCACTGTGCTGCATCATCCCTTCCTCTTTTGGGAAATACCGACGTAGCTATAAGCGACATCATCGGGAAACTTCCCGGTGATGACCGTAGTTTGAGGAGTTCATGTATTCACTATGTGTTAATGCTTTGTTCCGGTTCTCTATTAAAAAGGAGGCCTTAATATCCCTTAGTTTCCAATAGGACCCCGCTGCCACTGGAGGGTAGGACAAAAGATGTCATGCAAGTTCTTGCCATAAGCACGTATGACTATTTACGGAATACATGCCTCCATTATATTTATGAACTAGAGCTAGTGCCGTATCGCCCTAGATTATGACTGTTATATGATGAATATCATCCAACGAATTCACCGATCCAATGCTTACAAATTTCTCTTATATTGTTTCTGCTAAGTTACTACTGCTACTGTTACTGTTGCACTTGCTACACAATCATTGCTATCACTGCTACCGTTACTATTGCTGTTGCTACTACTATCAAAACTATCACACTAGTTTGCTACTGATCACTTTGCTGCAGATAATTAATCTCCAGGTGTGGTTGAATTGACAACTCAGTTGCTAACACTTGCAAATATTCTTTGGCTCCCCTTGAGTCGAATCAATAAATTTGGGTTGAATACTCTACCCTCGAAAACTATTGCGATCGCCTATACTTGTGGTTATCAAGACCTTTTCTTGGCGCCGTTGCCGGGGAGCATAGCTATATTTGCTGAGTCACTTGGATTATTATCAAATTATCACTATGAAGAATCTGAAGGATGCTAACACTAAGATTTTTCCCTCCAAGACAAGGGGAGGTAAGGACTTCATCTAGCTCTGCACTTGATTCACCTTCTGTTATAAGTAAACTTGCAACCCCACCACATGCTATTAATCCTGATATGACGCAAATTATTGATGATGCTACTTCTGCTATGAATGATATTTATGATGATGCTAGTACCTTGCTTGATGATAATGTGCCACTAGGTGAATTTCTTGACGAAACAACTTGCTAGAACTAAAGCTTTTGAGAATGCTGAAACTGATGAAATTGTTGAAACTGATGAAGAGCTTGAAACTGAAAATCTTGAAACACCTATTAGAACTAGTTCTCCTAGATATTAATTTCCAAAGGTACCGGAAGGTTATGTTATGGATGAGGAGACAACTAGAGATGTTCTTTCTTGCAATGATAGAGATAATCTTAACAAATTATTATGCAAACTGGAAGAAAAATCTTTGAATGCTAGAATGAAATGTGATCCTAAGTTTGATACTTCACCTATCTTTGTTGATGATAAGGATTATGAATTCTCTGTCGATCCAGAGTTAATTACTTTGGTTGAATCTGATCCGTTCCATGGTTATGAAACTGAAACTGTTGTGGCACATCTTACTAAATTGAATGACATAGCCACCCTTTTTGCTCATGATGAGAAAATTCGCTACCATTATATTGTCAAACTATTTCCACTCATTAAAGGGTGATGCTAAGACTTGGTATAATACTCTTGCTCCTGGTTGTGTTGGTAGTCCCCAAGATATGATTTATTACTTCTCTACAAAATATTTTCCTGTTCATAAGAAACAAGCTGCCTTACAGGAAATATTTAACTTTATGCAAATTGAAGAAGAGAGTCTCCCTCAAGCTTGGGGGAGGCTTCTCCAATTACTGAATGCTTTGCCTGATCATCCTCTTTAGAAAAATGAAATAATTGATATTTTCTATAATGGACTAACCGGTGCTTCTAGGGTTTTCTTAGATAGTTGTGCTAGTTGTGTTTTCAGGGAACGAACTATTGGACAAGCTGAAGAATTATTGAATAACATATTGAAAAATTATGATGATTGGACTCTTCCTGAACCACCGCTTAAACCTACTCCGAAGAAGAGGGGTATCTTATATATCAGTCCTGAAGATATGCAAGAGGCAAAGAAATCTATGTAGGAAAAAGGTATTAAAGCCGAGGATGTTAAAAATTTACCTCCTATTCAAGAAATACATGGGCTTGATACATCACCATCTAAGGTGGTAGAGGTAAATTATTTAATGAAATTCAATGACAATGACAATCCTTATAATATGCATCCTAGTCAATGCCTTTATGAGTTTGATAATTACATTAGAAAGCAAGATCACTTCAATGCAAATGTTATGAAACAATTGAATACAATTCTGATATGATTGCTCGCTTGAGTGACTTGTTATTTAGAATTACCAATGATGTTAGAGGTGTAGGAAAGCATGCCTCTATGGTTCAAACTCAACTAGAACAAGTTGCTAAATCTCAAAGAGAATTGCTTGATGAAATGAACAATAATATCAATGATCATGCTGTTAGTGTAATGACTAGAGGAGGTAGAATGACTCAGGAACCACTTTATCCCGAGGGACGCCTAGAAAGAATTGAATAAGACTCTCAAAGAGTTTACACTGACGCACCTAGTCCTTCTAAAAAGAAAAATAAGAAGAAAAATGATAGGACTTTGCATGCCTCTAGTGAACCTGAAGTAGAAAAACCTCCTGATAATGATAATGAAGTCTCTATCTCTGATGCTGAAAGTCAATCTGGTAGTGACCACTCACCTTCTGATAATGAAAAAGATAATGATGAGGTTCATGATGACACTCAAACAAATAATAAAGAACCAGACAATGATGTTGAGATAGAACCAGTAGTTGATCTTGATAACCCACAACCCAAGAACAAAAGGTATGATAAAAGAAACTTTGTTGCTAGAAAACATGGGAAGGAAAGAGAACCATGGGTTCAAAAACCTATGCCCTTTCCACCTAAGTCAACTAAAAAGAAAGACGGTGAAGAATTTGAATGCTTTGCTGAAATGCTTAGGCCGGTCTTTTTGCGTACTCGCTTGACTGATATCTTGAAAATGCCTCCTTATGCAAAGTACATGAAAGACATCATCACCAACAAGAGAAAAATACCGGAAGCTGAAATCTCCACCATGCTTGCTAATTACACTTTTAAGGATGGAGTACCTAAAAAACTTGGAGATCCGCGAATCCCCACTATACGTTGCTCCATCAAAAGAAAGTATGTGAAAACTGCTTTATGTGATCTAGGAGCTGGTGTTAGTGTTATGCCTTTCTCTTTATATAAAAGACTTGATTTGGATAAACTCACACCTACTAAAATATATTTGCAAATGGCTGACAAATCAACTGCCATACCTATTGGTATTTGTGAGGATGTGCCCGTTATTGTTGCTAATGTTACTATCTTAACTGACTTTGTTATACTTGAGATGCCCGAGGATGACAACATGTCGATTATCCTTGGTAGACCCTTTTTGAATACTGCAGGGGCTGTTATTGATGGCAATAAAAGCAAGAACACTTTTCATATCAATGGTAATGAGCATACGGTGCACTTTCCCAAGAAACAATTCCAAGTGAATGGTATTAATGTTATTGAAAAATCTCTGACAATCACTATTGGAAGTTTTCAACTACCTCTACCTACTGCCAAAAATAAATATGAAATGCTTATTGTTGGGGACATTCATATCCCTGTTGAGGTAACTTAGTGATTTATGAAAGTTCTTCGGTTTCGTGCTAATCAAAAGTGGTTGTTAATAAGACTTGATCAACCTTATTAATGAATCATTTTTTAGAGGTATGAAGTTGATGAATTTAGTAAGCACTACCTTCTGTCCTACCTTTTGTTTTCTGTTTTTATTAGTTAAATAAAATAAAATGCCATGTTTTGTCTGTTTCTGAATTTCCCATGCAATAAAAAAAGACCCAAAAATAAAGTTCTCAGAATGCTCTGAAAATTTAATATGATTTTTTCTGAATATTTAAGAACTTTTGATGCAAATAACATCAGAGGGGGGGGGGGGGTGCACCAGGTGGGCACAACCCACGTGGGCGCGCCAACACCCCCAGGCGCGCCCTGGTGGGTTGTGGTCCCCACGTTGCCCCCCTCACCTATCTCTTCATCCCACATTATCACCTATCTCCAGAAAAAAATCATCGTTGCTCTCTCTCTCATGTTCTTGCTCTCAAACCCGCGGACTTCGATCTCTTTGCTTGAAGGTCCGTTTCCAAAACTATTTTGGGGGATTGTTGCTTGGTATGTGACTCCTCCATTGATCCAATTAGTTTTTGCTTTAGTGGTTTATATTTTGAATAACTAGTTACTCTTGGTGCTGCTGTAGATGATCTTGCATGTTGAATTATTAGAGTTCTAAGTAGTTTGAATGCTTAATATGGCCTCTATGCATCCCTATGAGTAGTTTCTATCAATCTTGTGAAGCTTTGTTAACAAATTTTTGTGACCCAATAATTTTCAGAAAATTATACGTGAATATGATGAACCTCTTTGGAAGGAGTTCTTCAAGGAGGAGGTCCTCGGAGGCATCTTCTAGTAGCAGCTCCGCTCGTCAGTCTTATGTTGAACCAAGTGAAAGTTCCATACGAGATGCCGCCACCAAATCATGCTTATGGCCATGCAACGATTATATGGTGCGTGTGGGCATTAAGGAAGAATTTGAGAAATATGTTCACAATGCCGAGCTCGGTCCCTACATTTTAGATAAGTGCAACCAACACCTCAACCTCACTGAATCATTTACCAAAGGATTTAAATTCCATCCTCGCGAGTCTAATAAAAACATGCATCAACCCCTATGCATAGATTACCCCAATATCACCACGGGAATCCGTGAGTTGAATGCCATAACACATATCAAGTGAATCAATATGATACCCAATTGTCACCTCAAGTACTCATACTGCAAGACATACATCATGTGTTCTCATCTCTGAATATTCAATCCGACATGACAAAACTTCAAAGGGTAAAGACTCAATTCATCACAACAAGAGTATAGAGGGGAGAAACATCATATGATCCGACTATATTAACAAAGCCCATGATATAGATCACGAGAGAGAGAGAGAGAGATTAAGCACATAGCTACTGGTACAAACCCTCAACCCCGAGGGTGGACTACTCCATCCTCATCGTGGTGGCCGCCGGGATGATGAAGATGGCCACCGGAGTTGATTCCCTCCTCCGACAGGGTGCCGGAACGGGTCTAGATTGGTTTTCGGTGGATACGGAGCCCTGCGGCGGTGGAACTTCTGATCTAGGTTAACCCCCAAGGGTTTCGGAATATTTGGGAATTTATAGTGCAAAGAGGGGGTACAGGAGGCCACCGAGGTGGGCACAACCCACCTGGGCGTGCCAGGGGGGCCTGGCGCGCCCTGGTGGGTTGTGCCCCCCTCGGGGCACCCCCCAGGTGCTGCTTTGGCCCAATGGATGTCTTCTGGCCCATAAAAAATCCCCGTAGAGTTTCGCTCCATTTGGACTCCATTTGATATTGATTTCCTGCAATGTAAAAAACAAGCAAAAAACAGCAACTAGCACTGGGCACTAGTGAGGGAGTCCTGGACTAAGGGGTCCTCGGGCGTCCGACCTGTTATCCATGGGCCGGACTGATGGGCTGTGAAGATGCGAAGGCCGAAGACTGTACCCGTGTCCGGATTGGACTCTCCTTGGCGTGGAAGGCAAGCTTGGCGACCAACTATGAAGATTCCATCTTATGTAACCGACTCTATGTAACCCTAGATCCACCCCCCGGTGTCTATATAAACCGGAGGGTTTAGTCCGGAAAGGATATACTCATTACCATAGTCATACATGCTAGGCTTCTAGGGTTTAGCCATTACGATCTCGTAGTAGATCAACTGTTGTAATACTCATATTCATCAAGATCAATCAAGCAGGAAGTAGGGTATTACCTCCATAGAGAGGGCCCGAACCTGGGTAAACATCGTGTCCCCTGTCTCGTGTAACCATCGACCTTAGACGCACAGTTCAGGACCCCCTACCTGAGATCCGCTGGTTTTGACACCGACATTGGTGCTTTCATTGAGAGTTCCACTATGCCTTCGATGAAAGGTTTGATGGCCCCTTCGATCGTCTACAGTGACGCTGTCCAAGGAGAAACCTTCCTCCCCGGACAAATTTTCGTATTCGGCGGCTTCGTACTGCGGGCCAACTCGCTTGGCCATCTGGAGCAGATCGATAGCTACGCCCCTGGTCACCAGGTCAGATTTGGAAGCTTGGACTACGTTGCGGATATCCGTGGAGACTTGATCTTCAATGGATTTGAGCTCGCGGCAATCGCTCCCCCTCGCACCGATGAGCATGACTCAAATCTGTCATCGGACCATATTCAGAAGATGGTTCCTATAACTGCTATGGCCTTAGATCCGGAGTAGATCGCGCCATCCGAAGCCACAGAATCCGTGGCGTTGGAGCCGCACACAGACTCAGCACCTGGCAATATCTGCGTCAACGGAATTCCGGACTCGTTCCCGGCTATAAGTTCCGAACCGCGTACACCTGCAGACACCGAGCTGGATCAGTCATCGAACTTCGAGTTCAGCGCCGCAGACGTCTTCCAACACTCTCCCTTGGGCGATGTGCTAAATTCATTAAAAAACCTATCCTTGGCAGGGGACCCATAGCCGAACTATGTCCGGTTCGAACTAGAGGCTGGTGATGGAGAATTTCGCTTCCTACCCGCCACCCACTTCATAGACACTGTCGAGGACTTAACCGACGTGCTTGATTATGGCTCCGACGACATCGATGGTATGGACGACGATGCCGACAAGGAGCAAGTCCAAGACCCGCCATACACTGGACGTTGGACGACCACCTCTTCGTACGATGTTACATGGTTGACACACCTAAAAAAGCTAGCGACGATGACAAAGAAGACCCAGTTGCGAATAAACCTCCTGAGACACAGTCCAAGCGCCGGTGCCCTAAACGCCGTTCTAAGTCACGTCGCTGGAAAGATAGTAACACTGGATCCAGAGAAAATAGTACTCCGGACGACGCCGAAAACAATGAAGACCCTGTTGGAGCAACATCCGAACAGGAGGAACAAGACAACGGGCAAGTTAACCCTGATAATCAGGCCATGCCCAACGACTCGGATGATGATAGTTACCGTCCACTCTCCGAGGATGAGGAGAGCCTCGGCAATGAGGATTTCATCGTGCCTGAGGCACCCCTCGAGCAGGAGCGCTTCAAGCACCAGCTAATAGCTACTGCAAGAAGCCTGAAGAAAAAGCAGCAGCAGATTCAAGCTGATCAAGACCTACTCATTGACAGATGGACTGATGTCCTGGAAGCCGAAGAATACGGCCTCAAGCGTCCAGCCAAGAGTTACCCGAAGCGCAGACTACTACCTCAGTTCGATGAGGAGGCGCCAGAGCCGATACCTCCCTCGCGCAAGACCACCACATGGTCGGGATAGTGCGGCTGACCGACCACCCCGCGGTCGGGATAAAACGACAACTCTGGCCGAACAGCAGCCCGCCCACCACCTCGTAAAAACAGAGACAAAACAGCTCGGGACTATACATACGACCTTTGGCAGGACCTGGAAAGTAGAGCAGGACACACCAGATCAATCTACGGATCGCGAGGACGCTTTTTGACTTGCGATGACGGCCACCTATTCAGACGTGACAAACCTAGTCACGCCCGGGCCGATAACCGCAGGCGAACTTCATCGGAGGTGCGCCGCGACACGACCCGATATAGAGGCGCCGCACACCCTCTTTGCTTCACAGATGAAGCAATGGATCATGAATTCCCCGAGGGGTTCAAGCCCGTCAATATTGAATCATACGACGGAACAACCGATCCCGCATTATGGATCGAGGATTTTATTCTCCAGGTCCATATGGCCCGCGGAGACGATCTCCACACCATCAAATACCTCCCACTTAAACTAAAAGGTCCAGCTAGACACTGGCTAAATAGCCTGCCTGAAAATTCCATCGGCAACTGGGAGGACTTGGAAGAAGCTTTTCTTGACAAATTCCAAGGCACTTATGTCCGGCCACTAGACGCCGATGACTTAAGTCATATAGTTCAACAACCTGGAGAATCAGCCAGAAAATTCTGGACTAGGTTCCTAACCAAAAAGAACCAGATCGTTGACTGTCCGGATGCCGAAACCGTAGCGGCCTTCAAACACAGCATCCGTGACGAATGGCTCGCCCGCCACCTCGGCCAAGAAAAGCCGAAATCCATGGCAGCCCTCACGGCACTCATGACCCGCTTTTGCGTGGGTGAGGATAGCTGGCTGGCTCATAGCAAAAACACAGCCAACGATGCAGGCCCCTCCGAGGCCAAAAACAGCACCGGCAAGCTATGGCGCAATAGACACAAACGGCAAAGCAATGACGATAACACCGATGACACCACAGTTAACGTCGGATTCAGCAGCTCCAAGTCCGGCCAGCGGAAGAAGCCCTATAAAAGGAACAGTGAGGGACCATCCAGCTTGGACCGCATACTCGATCGTCCATGCCACATACATGGAACCCCAGACAAACAAGCCAATCATACCAACAGAGATTGTTGGGTTTTCAAACAGGCTAGCAAGTTAAATGCCGAGAACAAAGAAAAGGGATCACAAAGTGAGGATGAGGGCGAAGAGCCCCGGCAGCCGAACACTGGGGGGCAGAAGAAATTTCCCCCTCAAGTCAAAATGGTGAACATGATATACGCTACACACATCCCCAAAAGGGAGCGCAAGCGCGCACTCAGGGACGTCTACGCGGTAGAGCCAGTCGCCCCAAAATTCAATCCGTGGTCGTCATTCCCGATCACCTTCGATCGTCGAGATCATCCAACTAGTATCCGCCATGGCGGTTCGGCCGCACTGGTCCTCGACCCAATCATCGACGGATTTCACCTAACACGAGTCCTAATGGACGGTGGTAGCAGCCTTAACCTGCTCTATCAGGATACAATGCGCAAAATGGGCATTAATCCCTCACGAATCAAGCCCACATAGACTACCTTTAAAGGAGTCATACCAGGCGTAGAGGCCCGTTGTACGGGCTCAATCACACTGGAAGTGGTCTTCGGTTCCCCAGACAACTTCCGAAGCGAAGATTTAATCTTCGATATCGTCCCCTTCCGCAGCGGCTACCACTCACTGCTCAGACGAACCGCGTTTGCTAGATTCAACGCGGTACCACACTATGCTTATCTCAAGCTCAAGATGCCCGGTCCACGTGGCGTCATAACAGTCAATGGAAACACTGAACGCTCCCTCCGAACAGAGGAGCACACAGCCGCCCTAGCAGCAGAGGTACAGAGCGGCCTTCTCAAGCAGAACTATAATCCGGCTGTCGAGCCCCTGGACATCACTAAGAGGGCCCGGACCACACTGCAACAGGACAGTTCGGCTCGTCAAGAGCTCGATTAGCAATTCTGCCTCCGTCCCAGTCCCGATGAGGTAGCGGCATCCGTACCACGCGTACATAATTACGCACTCAAAATCCCATGGGCATCGACGGAGGCACAACTAGCTTGTAGTCCACAGTTCGGCTACACCGATCCCGGACTCACTTGTATCTTTACTATTTCCTTTTTTCCTTTTTTTCAGGTCTCTTTTATACAGGCCTCCTTCGATGGCCTGATTACTGGTCCTGTCAAAGGACAAGTACACCAGATTGGCACAGAGCACATGCATACAGGGGAAGCCCTAGAGGACAATCCAACGATTACTCTACCTGTTTTTCAGTACCCAAATGCAGCTCTCCTTTGGTTATGGCATGTTAAATAGCCGGTTGCTCATCACACTATTTGTATAAATGCGCTTTGACGCATTAACCCAACTATAATGGCAACAGTTTAGGGCCCAAGTCAAGGGGCCCCAGATATTACCTCTGCTCTCTTTCTGTTTTCCTTTGCCATTAATTACTTATATTCTCGCACCCGTGCACTTTGGTACGTTTCATATTCGCCAGGGGCTCCCCATCGCCCCATAATACGGCAACAAAGTCCGAACACTTCTTATAGATAAGTTCGGCACCCCGAATTTAGCATTATATGCATTGGCTCCGAATCATGTCTTTGGTCAATAGTTGGGTTGCCCGGCTCCTGTGCTTGCTACCCTATGTTTCGCTACATCGGCTAGGGTAGTAAAGGGAGAACTACTGCGATTGTGCCCTGGTCTAAACCGGATGAGCACCTCAGTAGAGAAAGCCGGAAACTGACTGTCATGATGCGGCGAGAGCCGATCAGCTGTTCGGAGGTCACAAATCGTTGGAGATTTTTTCCGCATTCCGCGAAGGATCAGTACTTCCCGATCAGACGCTGACAGCACTCTGGTTCGTATACTAGGGGCTGCGCCCATGTTTTATTATAAAACTCCTATGGCTAAGTGAGGGCGTTTAAGCCACATAGTCTGATTGCCTGGTTCGTTGCGCTAAACAACTCCTTCAAGGACCATATAATTGGATCAAGATTGTTTAGATTCCATCCCGAACACCTCCGTACTACCTACGTGAGGGCAGAAGCCGACGACTGGCCAACCCTCAGATTCCATACAACACGGCCGCATAGGAGGAAACAATCAAAACCTAACAAACATTATATTACAAACCGAATGTGTTTTCATCATACAAGGCAAAGACAAAATAAGACTGTATTCATTCGAAAATAATGTCCTGCCCACACTGCGCTGCTGCAAGTCGAGATCCCTCCAGGACATCCACAAAATATCGCTCGGGTGTACGGTGCTCCTTGCCCTCCAGCGGCCCCCTGGCCACCTCGACGGCGTCCATCTTTGCCCACCACATCTTGCAACGAGCGAAGGCCATGCGGGCACCTTCGATGCAGACTGATCGCTTGACGATGTCTAGCCGCGGACAAGCCTCCACCACCTGCTTCACGAGGCCAAAATAACTGCTAGGTATAGCTTCGGCTGGCCACAGCTGGATTATCAAATCCTTCATGGCCAGTTCGACCACCCTGTGCAGCTCGACCAACTGTTTCAGTTGATCGGCAAAGGGCACTGGATGTTCTGGCACAACATACTGCAACCAGAACAACTTCTCCGTGGAATTCCCTTCTCTGGCTCGGAAGAACTCCGCAGCATCAGACACGCTGCATGGCAGATCCGCAAAAGCCCCTGGGCAACTCCGAATCCGGGTTAGTAAAAGGTACTTCCTCTCCGCATACTTGCTTTGCATGTTAAAAGCCTTACCCGCTGCGATCTTCTTGGCCTCCTGGATCTCCTGGAGAGCGTCCCAGGCCTCATTCCGTGCGGCCTCCGTGCTCTGGCGAGCCTTGGTAAGTTCTGTCTCTCGAACCGATGCCTCGCGCTCCAAGGCCTCACACTTCTTCACCGCGTCCTGGAACTCCTGCTGGACCTCGTCGACCCGGGCCTTGAGCTTCTTACGGGCAGCTTGCTGCTGGACAGCCTTCCCCTCGGCTTCGATCAGGGCATTTTTCAAGGCCTCGACCTCGGTCGCCGCCCCTACACATATTATGACACTCCAGTCAATACTCACCGCCTACTCTTTCCAAATACACAGCAAGTCGTTACTCACCATGCTTCTCGCAGAGCCGAATCTTCACCTCGCTGTGCTCGTTCTCGGTCCGTTCCAACCTCTGCTTCAGTTCAGAGACTTCGGCAGCATGCGAGGTCGCGGCCAACAGCGACGGCTGCTTATTCATACATATCAAATTAGTCTCCTACAAAGGATTGATCCTCTGTCCTGCCTTTTTTTTCCGAACACCGGACAGTGTCTCAGGGGCTACGGTCAGCACGGGGTGTTCTCTTTCTACGTGACTTACCTCAAAACCTGTCAACAGATTGTTGCAGGCCTCGTTTAGTCTGCTCTTGACGGACTGAACCTTCTCGATCACCATACCCATAAGGATACGGTGCTCGTCCACAATGGAGGCGCCTCGTAGCGCCTCCATCAGGTTATCCGGTGCCCCTGGTTGGACAGGGGCCATCGGTGGAATTGGCGCACCCCCTCCTTCGAAGGAAGGTGCGCGTCGGATTCCGGGGCCGTACCGGTCCCCGGAATCGCATTCGGTTGAGGGCCGAACTGAATATGTCCCTCCTCGCCAGTCTCCATGGGGATCTGCTCGCCCATGTGTCCGGCAGCGGAGGTCTCGCCTTGCGGCGCCTCCTGGACAGCGTCCTGGGCCCCTCCCCAGCTCGGAGCGGTCCTCCGAGACAACACTTCGGTGTCGTCCTTGGCCTCGGGGGAATAAGCGGTCGGTGATGACATGCTGGCCATTTCCGCCGGATCCAACGAACCTCCAGATGAGGATCGCTGGATACTGTCGTGGGCTGGACTGCAGTAGCACAATTAACCACGTCAAAATGATAAAAAGAGAGGCCGGGTATGCGGGTATACATGAGTCATAGTACTTACGATGCGGCCCGAGGTTTAGTGCGGAGGCATCGCTCCGGACTGCTGTCAACGACCCACGCGAGGTTGACCGCAAGGGAGCCCTTCCCTTTCTTGGGCGTTCCCGCCTCCAGATTCGTGGAAGCCCCCCTTTTCTTCTTTCCCTCTTCAGGGGGAGGGTTCTTCTCCTCCTCCTCCACCTCTTCCTCGTGGTCGTCCTCAGGGATGGAGGAATGGGCTTCTTCATCTTTGGACGTCACGTCTGAAGCGCCCTTGCGACGAGGGCCACTTTTGGCCCCCTTGGCCTTCTTCTCCGGCGCCTTATATGGTGCCGGCACCAGCATCTTCGCCAGACGCGGGATGACCGGTTCTTCGGGCAGCGGAGCAGGACACTGGATCCGCTTCGCCCTCTCCATCCAATCCTGAAAAAGCAATGATAAAAGCTCAGACATCATCCTCGAAACAAACAAGTAGGGGATACGTTAAAAATAACATACCTCGCTAGCGAGGTGTTTAATGTCGTGCCCACGGTCTGAATCTGTGGCCGGCAGTTTCTCGTTGCCCTTAAAGAGCAACTTCCAGGCACCTTCGTGAGTGGTTTCGAAGAGCCTCTCCAGGGTTTGGTGCTTCTTCGGATTAAACTCCCACAGAGGGCGACTTCTGCGCTGGCACGGGAGGATCTGATGAACTAGCATCACCTGGATTACAGCGACAAGCTTGACGTTCTTGGCTATCATACCTTGAACGCGCGTCTGCCGCGCTATCAGCTCATCGGGCGAACACCAGTTCGTACTCTTCTCGACACAGGAGGTAAGTCACATGGGAGCACCGGAGCCGAATTCGGCACCTGCAGCCCAGGTGGTGCCGCGGGGTTCTGTGATGTAGAACCATTGTTTCTTCCACTCCTTTACTGTCTCCACAAAAGTGCCTTTCGGCCAGGAGACGTTGGACAGCTTACTCACCATGGCTCCTCCGCACTCCGCGTGCTGGCCGTCCACCACCTTCGGCTTCACGTTGAAGACTTTGAGCCATAGCCCGAAGTGGGGTTGGATGCGGAGGAAGGCCTCACACACGACGATAAACGCGAGATGTTGAGGAAAGAGTTCGGGGACAAATCGTGGAAATCTATCCCGTAATAATACATCAGCCCATGGACGAAAGGGTGGAGTGGGAACCCTAGTCCGCGGAAGAAATGAGGGATGAATACCACCCTCTCGTTGGGCTTCGGCGTGGGGACGACTTGTCCCTCGGCCGGCAGACGGTGGGCAATTTTCTTCGCCAAGTATCCGGCCACCCGAAGCTCAGTAATGTCCTCCTCCTTGACGGAGGAGACCATCCACTTGCCCTGACCTCCGGATCCGGACATGGTTGAGTGCTAGCTCGAGTGGAAAGGAGATGAGAACTTGGGCGTTGGAGCTCGAGATTGAAAGGGCGGAGATAGAGAGAAGGCATGGGAGAGGAAGACGAAATCCTTATCCCTTTATAAAGGCAGCGAATATTGAAAGCCTCCCCACTCGCCTTAGAACTGGCCTATTCCCAAGGTCTGTATAAACGGCACGGTTGGGTTACCCATGCCCGCATTGATGAGAATCCCATGATAAGGGGACACGATCTCTGCTTTGACAAGACATGCCAATGACCACCGCGTCTCGGGACGTGGAGCGTCGAACACAAAACGGTCCGGAATTATGACCGGTCGGACGTGATGTCATGCTACAAAAATTTGTCAGCGGATTGGACTCATGTAAAATTATATTCTCTCTGTGGTTGTGTATGGTGTGTGTGACAGGTCAGGATAATCGCATCCGAAGACTATCCTGGAGTTCGGAAAGAAGGGAACCCGCCTTGCAATGCCGAAGACAATCTGCGCGCCAGACTCCTCGTCATTGAAGCCAGGTTCAGGGGCTATTGAGGGAGTCCTGGACTAAGGGGTCCTCAGGCGTCCGGCCTGTTATCCATGGGCCGGACTGATGGGATGTGAAGATGCGAAGGCCGAAGACTGTACCCGTGTCCGGATTGGACTCTCCTTGGCGTGGAAGGCAAGCTTGGCGACCAACTATGAAGATTCCATCTTATGTAACCGACTCTATGTAACCCTAGATCCACCCCCCGGTGTCTATATAAACCGGAGGGTTTAGTCCGGGAAGGATATACTCATTACCATAGTCATACAGGCTAGGCTTCTAGGGTTTAGCCATTATGATCTCATGGTAGATCAACTCTTGTAATACTCATATTCATCAAGATCAATCAAGCAGGAAGTAGGGTATTACCTCCATAGAGAGGGCCCGAACCTGGGTAAACATCGTGTCCCCTGTCTCCTGTAACCATCGACCTTAGACGCACAGTTTGGGACCCCCTACCCGAGATCCGCCGGTTTTGACACCGACAACTGGGTCAATAGGTTAGTCCCAAAAAAGATATAAAGTTGCTATAAAATGATAGTAAAACATCCAAGAATGATAATAAAACAACATGAATACTTCATAAATTATAGATACGTTGGAGACGTATCAGCATCCCCAAGCTTAATTCCTACTCGTCCTCGAGTAGGTAAACGATAAAAGAAATAACTTATGAAGTGTGAATGCTAGCAAAGTGCATAAGTTTGATCAATGATAATTTCAATCACTTTTCCTAGCATCATAACAGCAATACTTTCTTATAAAACTTCTCATGTTATAGTATCAACCAATTCACATGTTAAGGCTCAAACAATGAACTCTCTTGAAACTCAACAACCTATGTTCTTAGTCACCAAGCAATTGCAATTCAACTTATTCAACAAAGTTAAGTAAGAGCTCCACATACTCAACCATCATATAGTCTTCTATGATTGCTAACACTCACCGCATACACATGAGCAAAACATTTCAACCGGACACAAAGAAAGATAGGGGCCTATTGTTTTGCCTCCCAACGTATTCACCTCAAGGGTGATGTCAACAATAATAACTCATGCTACCCATATTCAACTGGACATATGTGCCTAGATCTTTCCTCACCACATGATGCTTGCCAAAAGAGAAAAAGACAGAATCAAGATAGTCATACCTGTGATGTCGTAGAAGTGTTCCATGACATTACCAAAATTGTCATCACGGAAGTGTCCACTTCCATGACGATAAATCACGCATCATAGAATTGCTTTCATCACGGGTAACAGACACGTGGCATCCACCGTAACGGGTCGCCGTTAAGCTATCGGGTACCGGTGTAAAATTCTCATTCGCCGGATTTTCCACGTGTAAAATTCTCATTAACAGCCCCGACCAATGGGGATTTTCTACGTTAACAGCCCCGACCAATGGGGATTTTCCACGTGTAAAATTCTCATTCGCCGGAGGATCAATGTGTCGGCTCAGCGTTGGGGCAGATGTCATCCACTCATAGTACGGGAGGCGCCTAGGATACGTCGGCACGTGGCAAGGCCCAACAGTGGCCCATTCCGGTGAAAAGGGTCGGCCCAGTAAAAATTAGCAGGCCGGCCCATATAAGGCCTACTTGTGTCAGGTCCATTTAAGCCCAAGGCCCATACGAGATGTGCCAATTCGGCCCGTCAACGGCCCATTAACGATTTGACACCATTGCAGCCCATCGTCCGTTTGGGCCCGTTAACAACCCGCTATATATTTGGGATCAATATTGGCCCGATGTGGTTTCGGCCTGTTAACAGCCCATTCAAGGGATGGGCCAATTTTCAGGATGTACGTCTTTCGGCCTTTTAGCGACCCATTTAAGTGTTGGGCCAATTTCCGGCCCGGTGTGTCTTCCAGCCTGTTAATGGTCCATAAATGAGTTGGGACATTTGCAGTCGGGCCTGAGTTTTGGCCTTTTAACGGTCCGTGTTCTTCATGGTCCAATACCAGCCCGGTTTCTCTTTCGGCCTGCTAAAGGCCCTCAACACAGTTGGGCCATATACAGTACGACCTGACTTTTGGCCTCTTAGCGACCCATGCTCTTCATGGTCCAGTACGAGCCCGCTGTCTCTTTCGGCCTGCTAAAGGCCCACAGTATAGTTGGGCGATATGTAGCCCAACCTTAGTATCGACCTATTAACGGCCCGTGAAATCAAATGGGCCCATCTGTTGCCTGCTTCGATGTCGGCCTGTTAACGACCCGGGAGGTAATAGGTCCGAGCATTAACTTTTGGCCTGGTAATGGCCCATTAACTTAATGGGCCCACTAAAGTTCGAACATGTTTGTAGGCCCAATTAGATAATTTGAGCCCATTACGACGAGCAATTATGCACAGGACCAAAACCGATCAATCAAAGGCCTATGAGAATTTTGGCCCCCGCGAGCCCATTAGGGAAGCCCATTAAGGGCAGTGGGCTACTTCCTTCATATAGGGCCCATGACTGTTCGTGCTAACTAATAATTTAACTACTTTTTTAGCTTCCTGGCGACCAGTTAGCTGGAATGCGAGGCGTGCTAAGCAAAGGTACGACATACATGGAAAAACGTTGCACATCCAGCATATATTACAGGAAATTACATCCATTGGGCAATCAAAGATTGATGCCAGTGCAAATAAATGAACAGAACCTACGTGGATGACGCCCATAAATAGGTGAGCAAGTTCTTCCTTATTTGCTACACTGTCTCTGAAAACATTGATCAGTTGTTGTTGCGCAAGAATGTGCACCTCTGATTCCTCCATGATTTCCATCATTGCTTCAGCTAGTAATTGGTTCACAAACATACATTTTTCCATTCCATTCGAGACAGAGGAAACTGAACAGATTCAACTGGAGATTTTGGCAGGCTTGTATTATTGATAGTGGAGAGTGTCTCGACCACTGCGTCATAACATAAATTAGGAGGGGAACCGAACAGATTAATCAAGAGTTATTGCCATATTACCTGGCCTAGATTTATTGGAAAGAAACAATGGGGTTGCCTTGCTGTTTTCAGAGTTTGTCTTCTTATCTTCAGCAGCCTGCACCAAATTAACACAGTAGCATGTTTATCATTGGCCAGGTCAGATAATAGGAAAGCAACATTGACACAATGAACGTTTGGGCAACCAGACCACACCAGCCTACACCAAATTAACACAATATGGCACAACTATCATCAGCCAGGTAAGAAATACGAAAGCAACATTGACACAATGAATGAATGGGCAACCAGAGCAGCACTACAATTCAGTAATGTGCATGATATGAGATAGTACACTCATGCAGCTCAGTATGCAAAACTACCAGGCAGTTTTCCTTACAAAAATCAACATTTTCACCTTTAATTATACATTTTGCTACAACTAAATTTAGATCAGATAAAGGTTGGATTCACGCCGATTAACAAAATACATGCTGATGTAAAAATATAGTGATATACAACAGGTACTTACATCAGCATTGGAGCACAGAGAATTCCCGCAAGATACTTTCCCCGAATACGGTCCCGGTGCAGAAAGTCCTATATCCTTTAAGCTTATTTTCTAAAAGAGAGATGGGTAAGAAACATGTAGAAAATATGATCAAAATGCTATAAAATTTCATGATGCGAGGATACGCACACACTTCTTAGAATGGAGTTGACATATTTTTGCTGGACTGGAGCGGACTAGTTCTTTGGCCACTGGAATCTGCTTATTATCAGTAGGAGTTGGGTTTCTCCGTGCTGGAGCAGTATCTATGAAAACCGAAGTTGGTTTACTATCTCCTGGCATTTGGATCTTTTGCAAATACCTTGTTTGTAACCCTTCAGATTCTAACATAGTCGTCTTCCCCTTGCATGCCTTATATAGAAGAATGGTGCTTCAATTATAAAACATGCTACAACAGAGAGATGGAATAGGTACTGAAGAATAGAAAGGCATGACATATTGACATGTATTCCCTCCATCCGGAAATAAATGGATGGGTCTAGACATATTTTAGTTCTAGATACATCCATTTTTATCCATTTCTGCGACATTTAATCCGGACGGAGGGAGTATGATGTAAGAGCTAGGGATACGACAGGACAACAGAGTAAAAAACACTAGTTGAATGTAAAACAGTATGCTAGCGGAATACATACAGAAAAACACTAAGGCAACATATGCGTGTATGCTTGGAAACTAAGATGGCATTGCAATAGACCACTAGAACGACACTTCAATGTAAAAAAACATGGTATGGTAGACAGATGAAGTACATACCGATGAATAACAATGCATAAGATATTCAGAAGCATGATGTCCAAACTAAGAAGATGGCATTGCAATAGAGTAGAATGACAGTACTTGAATTTGAAAACACGTTATCATGAATGGAATAGGTACTGAAAAACAGGAAGGCATGACATATTTACATGCATGATCAACAGGCTAAGCACATGGCATTGCAACAGAGTAGATGCACTCCAGGACATTATATGCATCTTGTACCCATATCACGGGCCAAGTTAGAGCAAGGACCTTGTGGGGTGAATAGGATTCATCATCTTTCTACAAGTCTTCTGAAGAACACCCTTTACATGGTCCATCATATTGGGTATCATTGACGTCAAGTTTGTTGGCCGTTACATTGCTCCGTGAGGTTCTTGTGGATATACCAGTGTGTGCAATTATATCTGACATGCATGGAAGACAACTAGTAGTTAGATTTATGTAATGAGTGCCTGTAGGAGACGACATAAATAGTAGGACTAGGGTTAACTAGCAGCAACAGGTCTAAAAAACTAAAGGGAGAACACAGATGAAAGCTACAGAATATGTATCGTTTGTACTCGAGATTAATTAGATGGCACACAAAAGTATTAAAGAATAACATAGGTAATATTAGAAGTGGTATAATACTATAATCACCAGCCTGTGGGATAGCATTGGCTGATGGATGATAACTATGGGACAACGTTACCTAAAGAACAAGTCTCTTAGCTGAACTATGGAACAACCTTAACTCCTGAACAAGACCCGTAAGAGATCAGCATGAATATACAGTGAAATTTGATAATCTATTTTCCATGCTTAGATGAATAACAAAGCCATAAATGTTGCACACAAGTAAGATGAGGGTACAACCTATCTGGCCGCCATCCATAGGAGTGAGCATCATGTACTGACTTGTCAATGGCCCTGCAGTTGTTTTGGCTGTCCAGCGCATTCGATGCAGGGAACTGTTGAGTGGGGACAATAGCTCCCTTCTGGTGTATGCTGCCTTGTTGGAGCAGCTGCAGTGAGAAGGAAGACGGTGTGGCTGAAGATGCAGAAAACACATAATGTTAAGAATGACACATATCTTGCATCTGGAAAAATACCGTAAGAGATCAACAGTAAGGTACGAGAGTGGTCACATGTCTGTTGACTGATGACTAAATTGTGGTCACATGATTTTATTTTATTTTGGTATTGTCCGATCTATGCCGGATGGCTTAATGGTTGTCTTGCGCTGATACGTCCATTTTGCATCATGCTTTTATATCAATATTTATTGCATTATGGGCTGTTATTACGCATTATGTCACAATACTTATGCCTTTTCTCTCTTATTTTACAAGGTTTACATGAAGAGGGAGAATGCCGACAGCTGGAATTCTGAGCTGGAAAAGGAGCAAATATTAGAGACCTATTCTGCACAACTCCAAAAGTCCTGAAACTCCACGAAAGTCAGTTCTAGAATATATAAAAAATATTGGGTGAAGAAAGCACCAGAGGGGGGCCACCCACCGTCCACGAGGGTGGGGGCGCACCCTACCCCCCTGGGCGCGCCCCCTGCCTCGTGGGCCTCCTGGCAGGCCTCCGGTGCCCATCTTTTGCTATATGAAGTCTTTCGCCCTGGAAAAAAATAAGAAGGAAGCTTTTGGGACGAAGCGCCGCCGTCTCGAGGCGGAACCTTGGTGGAACCAATCTAGGGCTCCGGCAGAGCTGTTCTGCCAGGGAAACATCCCTCCGGGAGGGGGAAATCATCACCATCGTCATCACCATCGATCCTCTCATCGGGAGGGGGTCAATCTCCATCAAGATCTTCACCAGCACCATCTCATCTCAAACCCTAGTTCATCTCTTGTATCCAATCTTTGTCTCAAAACCTCAGATTGGTACCTGTGGGTTGCTAGTAGTGTTGATTACTCCTTGTAATTGATGCTAGTTGGTCTATTTGGTGGAAGATCATATGTTCAGATCCTTTATGCATATTAATACCCCTATGATTATGAACATGAATATGATGTGTGAGTAGTTACGTTTGTTCCTGAGGACATGGGATAAGTCTTGCTATAAGTAGTCATGTGAATTTGGTATTCGTTTGATATTTTGATGAGATGTATGTTGTCTTTCCTCTAGTGGTGTTATGTGAACGTGGACTACATGACACTTCACCATTATTTGGGCCTAGGGGAAGGCATTGGGAAGTAATAAGTAGATGATGGGTTGCTAGAGTGACAGAAGCTTAAACCCTAGTTTATGCGTTGCTTCGTAAGGGGCTGATTTGGATCCATATGTTTCATGCTATGGTTAGGTTTACCTTAATACTTCTTTTGTAGTTGCGGATGCTTGCAAGTGGGGTTAATCATAAGTGGGATGCTTGTCCAAGGAAGGGAAGTACCCAAGCACTGGTCCACCCACATATCAAATTATCAAAGTAACAAACGCGAATCATATGAGCATGATGAAAACTAGCTTGACAATAATTCCCATGTGTCCTCGGGAGCGTTTCCCTTTATATAAGAGTTTGTCCAGGCTTGTCCTTTGCTACAAAAAGGATTGGGCCACCTTGCTGCACCTTGTTTACTTTTGTTACTTGTTGCCCGTTACAAATTACCTTATCACAAAACTATCTGTTACCGATATTTTAGTGCTTGCAGAGAATACCTTACTGAAAACTACTTGTCATTTCCTTCTGCTCCTCGTTGGGTTCGACACTCTTACTTATCGAAAGGACTACGATAGATCCCCTATACTTGTGGGTCATCAAGACTCTTTTCTGGCGCCGTTGCCGGGGAGTGAAGCGCCTTTGGTAAGGAAAAATTTATATAGTGTGCTGAAATTTACTGTCACTTGTTACTATGGAAAGTAATCCTTTGAGGGGCTTGTTCGGGGTATATTCACCCCGACCAGTAGAGCGAAGAGTTGCTCCTCAGCCTACTGAACATACTGAAAATGTTTACTTTGAAATTCCTTCGGGTATGGTAGAGAAACTGCTAGCTAATCCTTTTACAGGAGATGGAACATTACATCCCGATTTGCACCTAATCTATGTGGATGAAGTTTGTGGATTATTTAAGCTTGCAGGTCTGCCCGAGGATGTTATCAAGAAGAAGGTCTTCCCTTTATCTTTGAAGGGAAAGGCATTGACATGGTTTAGGATATGCGATGATATTGGATCATGGAACTACAACCGACTGAAATTGGAATTTCATCAGAAGTTTTATCCTATGCATCTGGTTCATCGTGATCGTAATTATATATATAATTTTTGTCCTCGCAAAGGAGAAAGTATCGCTCAAGCTGGGGGGGGGGGGGCTTAAGTCAATGTTATATTCATGCCCCAATCATGAGCTCTCAAGAGAAATTATTATTCAAAAATTTTATGCTCGACTTTCTCTCAATAATCGCTCCATGCTCGATACTTCTTGTACTGGTTCTTTTATGATGAAGACTATTGAATCCAAATGGGAATTATTGGAAAGAATTAAACGCAACTCTGAAGATTGGGAACTCGACGAAGGTAAGGAGTCAGGTATAACACCTAAGTTTGATTGTGTTAATCTTTTATGGATACCGATGCTTTTCATGAATTTAGCACTAAATATGGACTTGACTCTGAGATAGTAGCTTCTTTCTGTGAATTCTTTGCTACTAATGTGATCTCCCTAAGGAGAAGTGGTTTAAATATCATCCTCCCATTGATGTAAAAGTAGTTGAACCTATTAAGGTTGAAGAAAAGACTATCACTTATAATGTTGATCCTATTGTTCCTACCACTTATATTGAGAAACCACCTTTCCCTGATAGAATAAAGGATCATGCTAAAGCTTCAACTGTGGTTCGTAAGAGTAATGCTAGAATACCTACACCCCCTGAGAAAATTAAAGTTGAACCTAGTATTGCTATGGTTAAAGATCTCTTGGTCGATAATATTGATGGGCATGTTATTTACTTTTGTGATGAAGCTGCTAGAATTGCTAGACCCGATACTAAAAATAAACATAGACCTGTTGTAGGCATGCCTATTGTTTCTGTTAAAATAGGAGACCATTGCTATCATGGCTTATGTGATATGGGTTCTAGTGCGAGTGCAATACCTCATTCCTTATACGAAGAAATTATGCATGATATTGCACCTGTTGAGATAGAAGATATTGATGTTACTATTAAGCTTGCCAATAGAGATACCATTTCACCAGTTGGGATTGTTAGAGATGTTGAAGTCTTGTGCGAGAAAGTTAAATATCCTACTGATTTTCTTGTTCTTGGTTCCCCACAAGAAGACTTTTGTCCCATTATATTTGGTAGACCCTTCTTGAATACTGTTAATGCTAAGATAGATTGCAAAAAGGATGTTGTTACTATTGGTTTAGGGGATATGTCTCATGATTTCAATTTTGCTAAATTTCATAGACAACCCCATGATAAAGAATTGCCTAGTAAAGATAAAATTATTGGTCTTGCTTCTATTGCCGTGCCTCCTGTCGATCCTTTAGAGTAATATTTGCTAGACCATGAAAATGATATGTTTGTGAATGAAAGAAGGGAAATAGATGAAGTATTCTTTAAGCAGGGACCTATTTTGAAACACAATTTGCCTGTTGAAATTCTAGGGGATCCTCCTCCACCCAAGGGTGATCCCGTGTTTGAGCTTAAACCATTACCTGATACTCTTAAATATGCTTATCTTGATGAAAAGAAGATATATCCTGTTATTATTAGTGCTAACCTTTCAGAGCAGGAAGAAGAGAAATTATTGAAAACTCTGAAGAAGCACCGTGCTGCTATTGGATATACTCTTGATGATCTTAAGGGCATTAGTCTCACTCTATGCCAGCACAAAATAAAATTGGAGAAAGACGCTAAACCGATTGTTGATCACCAACAAAGGTTAAATCCTAAGATGAAAGAAGTGGTAAGGAAAGAAATACTAAACTTCTGGAGGCAGGTATAATATATCCCGTTGCTGATAGTCAGTGGGTAAGTCCTGTCCATTGTGTCCCTAAGAAGGGAGGTATTACTGTTGTTCCTAATGATAAAGATGAATTGATCCCACAAAGAATTGTTACATGTTATAGAATGGTAACTGATTTCCGGAAACTAAATAAAGCTACTAAAAAGGATCATTACCCTTTACCTTTTATTGATCAAACGCTAGAAAGATTATCCAAACATACACATTTTTGCTTTCTAGACGGTTATTCTGGTTTCTCTCGAATACCTGTGTCAAAAGAGGATCAAGAAAAGACCACTTTTACTTGCCCTTTCGGTACCTTTGCTTATAGACGTATGCCTTTTAGTTTATGCAATGCACATGCTACTTTTCAAAGATGTATGACTGCTATATTCTCTGACTTTTGTGAAAATATTGTTGAGGTTTTCATGGATGATTTTTTCATATATGGAACCTCTTTTGATGATTGCTTAAGCAACCTTGATCGAGTTTTGCAGAGATGTGAAGAAACTAATCTTCTCTTGAATTGGGAGAAGTGCCACTTTATGGTTAATGAAGGTATTTTCTTGGGGCATAAAATTTCTGAAAGACGTATTGAAGTTGATAAAGCTAAAGTTGATGCAATTGAAAAGATGTCGTGTCCTAAGGACATTAAAGGTATAAGAAGTTTCCTTGGTCGTGCTGGTTTTTATAGGAGGTTCATTAAGGACTTCTCAAAAATTTCTAGGCCTCTGACCAATCTCTTACAATAAGATGTTCCTTTTGCCTTTGATGATGATTGTGTAGAAGCATTTGAAATACTTAAGAAAGCCTTGATTTCTGCACCTATTTTTCAGCCTCCTGATTGGAATTTACCCTTTGAAATTATGTGTGATGCTAGTGATTATGCTGTAGGTGCTATTCTAGGACAAAGAATTGATAAGAAATTAAATGTTATCCAATATGCTAGTAAAACTCTAGACAGTGCCTAGAGAAATTATGCTACTACTGAAAACGAATTTTTAGCAGTTGTATTTGCTTGTGATAAGTTCAGACCTTACATTGTTGATTCTAAAGTAACTGTTCACACCGATCATGCTGCTATTAAATATCTTATGGAAAAGAAAGATGCTAAACCTAGACTTATTAGATGGGTTCTCCTACTACAAGAATTTGATTTGCATATTATTGATAGGAAGGGAGCTGAGAACCCCGTTGCAGACAACTTATCTAGGTTAGAGAATGTTCTTGATGACCCACTACCTATTGATGATAGCTTTCCTGATAAACAATTAGCTGTCATAAATGCTTCTCGTACTGCTCCATGGTATGCTGATTATGCTAATTACAATGTTGCTAAATTTATACCACCTAGCTTCACATACCAACAAAATAAAAAGTTTTTCTATGATTTAAGACATTACTTCTGGGATGACCCACACCTTTATAAAGGAGTAGATGGTGTTGTTAGACGTTGTGTACCTGAGCATGAACAGGAACATATCCTACGCAAGTGTCACTCCGAGGCTTATGGAGGACACCACGCTGGAGATAGAACTGCACATAAGGTATTGCAATCCGGTTTTTATTGGCCTACTCTTTTCAAGGACGCCTGTAAGTTTGTCTTGTCTTGTGATGAATGTCAAAGAATTGGTAATATTAGTAGACGTCAAGAAATGCCTATGAACTATTCACTTGTTATTGAACCATTTGATGTTTGGGGCTTTGATTATATGGGACCGTTTCCTTCCTCTAATGGGTATACACATATTTTAGTTGTTGTTGATTACATTACTAAGTGGGTAGAAGCTATTCCAACTAGTAATGCTGATCATAACACCTCTATTAAGATGCTTAAAGAAGTTATTTTTCCAAGGTTTGGAGTCCCTAGATACTTAATGACTGATGGTGGTTCACATTTTATTCATGGCGCTTTTCATAAGATGCTTGCTAAGTATGACGTTAATCATAGAATTGCATCTCCATACCACCCACAGTCTAGTGGTCAAGTAGAATTGAGTAATAGAGAGATTAAATTAGTTTTGCAAAAGACTGTTAATAGATCTAGAAAGAATTGGTCCAAGAAACCTTGATGCGTTATGGGCCTATAGAACTGCATATAAAAATCCTATGGGTATGTCTCCGTATAAAATGGTTTATGGAAAAGCATGTCACTTACCTCTCGAATTAGAACATAAGGCATATTGGGCCATTAAAGAGCTCAATTATGATTTCAAACTTGCCGGTGAGAAGAGACTATTTGACATTAGCTCACTTGATGAGTGGAGAACCCAAGCCTATGAGAATGCCAAACTGTTTAAAGAAAAAGTTAAAAGATGGCATGACAAAAGGATATAAAAGCGTGAGTTTAACGTAGGTGATTATGTTTTGCTATACAACTCTCGTTTAAGATTTTTTGCAGGAAAACTCCTCTCTAAATGGGAAGGTCCTTACGTTATCCAGGAGGTCTATCGTTCCGGTGCCATAAAAATCAACAACTTCGAAGGCACAAATCTGAAGGTGGTGAACGGTCAAAGAATCAAACATTATATCTCAGGCAATCCCATAAATGTTGAAACCAATGTTATTGATACCGTAATCCCGGAGGAGTACATAAGGGACACTTTCCATAACGTTTCATACTCCGAAAAGGAATAGGTACGTGGTACGGTAAGTAAACCGACTCCAAAACAGTTCTAATAGGAATTTTGCTCCGTTTTGAAATATTTAAGAAAATAGGAAAATAAGAAGTAGTCTGAAAAGGACACGAGGCATCCACGAGGGTGGAGGGCGCGCCCTACCCCCTGGGCGCGCCCCCTGCCTCGTGGGCACCTCGTGTGCTCTCCGGATTCCGTTTTCTTGCACGACACTTCTTTTGGTCGGTAAAAATTCATTATATAATCTCCCGAAGGTTTTGACCACCGTACCATGCAAATATCTCCTGCTTTTGTTTCGAGCTGTTTTCTGCCAGAGTTTTCAAGGCCAGGCATCATGCTGTCCCCCTCCTCCAACAATGAGGGCGACGATGGTTGGCTAATGAAGATAGAGCTGAAGAGTGAAGAACCCGGGGAGATTAACAAGGATTCTAAGATCAAGAAGGCCACGGAGGATCAAGCTCCGGCAGCAGAAGAAGAAGACATCCTTCAACCTCATTACAATCTTCTTACCCCTACTAAAATTGAAGCTTTCAAGAAGATTGAAATAGTTCGGGTGCAGAACAAGTATCTAACTCGTGAAAATATTCTGTTGCAAGAGCATATCACCGCACTCAAGGGCATTATTCGTAAGTTGGAGCACCTCCTACGCTCGATGTTGGACGACAAGCCTATGTAATCAACAATCCCTTCATCACCACCAAAGCAGAACTGAGTATTGGCTATGAGCACTCCCCTTGGCAACTGCCAAGCTTGGGGGAGGTGCCTCGGTATCGTATCACCATCACACTTCTATCTTTACCGTTTTTTTAGTTCGATCCTTTTGATTATATCTTGATCTAGTAGAATAAAGTTTTAGTATGATCTAGCTTTGAGTTTTGTGTTGATCCTTATCTATGTAATTGAGTCTACGAGCTATATATAATAAAGATTAGTCTTGAGTCAAGCGCTTGGTTATCTTGCTATGATCTTGAGGGAATAATAGTAAAAGGAAAGAATAAAAAGAAATAAACAGATCATATTGATCTTATGGAGAGTAATGACTTCACCTATAAAAGAGTATGATGAATAGAAGTTGTTGAGAGTTGACAAACATAGTTTTGGTCATCGTTGCAATTAATAGGAAGTAATAAAGAAAGAGAGGTTTTCACATTTAAATATACTATCTTGGACATCTTTTATGATTGTGAGCACTCATTAAAATATGACATGCTAAAAAGTTGATGCTGGACAAGGAAGACAACGTAATGGGTTATGTTTTCTTATATCCGAAATAAAGTATATTGTCATGGATCATCCAACATGTTGAGCTTGCCTTTCCCCCTCATGCTAGCCAAATTCTCCGCACCAATGATCATGATGCCCTCATGTCCGTATTTTATTTTATCGACACCTCTATCTCTAAACATGTGGACATATTTTTCATTATCGGCTTCCGCTTGAGGACAAGCGAGGTCTAAGCTTGGGGGAGTTGATACGTCCATTTTGCATCATGCTTTTATATCGATATTTATTGCATTATGGGCTGTTATTACGCATTATGTCACAATACTTATGCCTTTTCTCTCTTATTTTACAAGGTTTACATGAAGAGGGAGAATGCCGGCAACTAGAATTGTGAGCTGGAAAAGGAGCAAATATTAGAGACCTATTCTGCACAACTCCAAAAGTCTTGAAACTCCAGAAAGTCAGTTTTGGAATATATAAAAAATATTGGGAGAAGAAAGCACCAGAGGGGTGCCACCCACCGTCCACGAGGGTGGGTGGCGCGCCCTACCCCCTGGGCGCGCCCCCTGCCTCGTGGGCCTCCTGGCAGGCCTCAGGTGCCCATCTTTTGCTATATGAAGTCTTTCGCCCTGGAAAAATAAGAAGGAAGCTTTCAGGACGAAGCGCCGCTGTCTCGAGGCGGAACCTTGGTGGAACCAATCTAGGGCTCCGGCGGAGCTGTTCTGCCGGGGAAACATCCCTCCGGGAGGGGGAAATCATCACCATCGATCCTTCATACGTCTCCAACGTATCTATAATTTTTGATTGTTCCATGCTATTATATATTCTGTTTTGGATGTTTAATGGGCTTATTTATACACTTTTATATTATTTTTGGGACTAACCTATTAACCCAAGGCCCAGTGCAAATTGCTGTTTTTTTGCCTATTTCAGTGTTTCGCAGAAAAGGAATATCAAACGGAGTCCAAACGGAATGAAACCTTCAGGAGAGTTATTTTTGGAACAAACATGATCCAGAGGACTTGGAGTGGACGTCAAGAAATCATCGAGGAGGCCACGAGGCAGGGGGCGCGCCTTCCCCCTTCATGGGCCCCTCGTGGCTCCACCGACCTACTTCTTCGTCCTATATATACCTACGTACCCCGAAACCATCGAGGAGCACCACGAAAACCTAATTCCACCGCCGCAACCTTCTGTACCCGTGAGATCCCATCTTGGGGCCTTTTTCGACGCTCCGCCGGAGGGGGAATCGATCACGAAGGGCTTCTACATCAACACCATAGCCTCTCCGATGATGTGTGAGTAGTTTACCACAGACCTTCGGGTCCATAGTTATTAGCTAGATGGCTTCTTCTCTCTCTTTGGATCTCAATACAAAGTTCTCCTCGATCTTCTTGGAGATCTATTCGATGTAACTCTTTTTGCGGTGTGTTTGTCGAGATCCGATGAATTGTGGGTTTATGATCAAGATTATCTATGAACAATATTTGAATCTTCTCTGAATTCTTTTATGTATGATTGGTTATCTTTGCAAGTCTCTTCGAATTATCAGTTTGGTTTGGCCTACTAGATTGATCTTTCTTGCAATGGGATAAGTGCTTAGCTTTGGGTTCAATCATGCGGTGCTCGATCCCAGTGACAGTAGGGGAAATGACACGTATTGTATTGTTGCCATCGAGGATAAAAAGATGGGGTTTATATCATATTGCTTGCGTTTATCCCTCTATATCATGCCATCTTACCTAGTGCGTTACTCTGTTCTTATGAACCTAATACTCTAGATGCATGCTGGATAGTGGTCGATGTGTGGAGTAATAGTAGTAGATGCAGGCAGGAGTCGGTCTACTTGTCACGGACGTGATGCCTATATACATGATCATGCCTAGATATTCTCATAATTATGCACTTTTCTATCAATTGCTCGACAGTAATTTGTTCACCCACCGTAATACTTATGCTATCTTGAGAGAAGCCACTACTGAAACCTATGGCCTCCGGGTCTATTTTCCATCATATTAATCTCCCGTCAACAAGTTATTTCTATCGCCGTTTATTTTGCTTTCTTTACTTTTAGTCTTTATCATAAAAATACCAAAAATATTATCTTATCATCTCTATCAGATCTCACTTTTGCAAGTGGCCGTGAACGGATTGACAACCCCTTTATCGCGTTGGTTGCAAGGTTCTTATTTGTTTGTGTAGGTACGAGGTACTTGCATGTGGCCTCCTACTGGATTGATACCTTGGTTCTAAAAAACTGAGGGAAATACTTACGCTACTTTGCTGCATCACCCTTTCCTCTTGAAGGGAAAAACCAACGCATGCTCAAGAGGTAGCAATCCTCTAATCGGGAGGGGGTCAATCTCCATCAACATCTTCACTAGCACCATCTCATCTCAAACCCCAGTTCATCTCTTGTATCCGATCTTTGTCTCAAAACCTAAGATTGGTACCTGTGAGTTGCTAGTTGTGTTGATTACTCCTTGTAATTGATGCTAGTTGGTTTATTTGGTGGAAGATCATATGTTCAGATCCTTTATGCATATTAATACCGCTGTGATTATGAACATCAATATGATTTGTGAGTAGTTACGTTTGTTCCTGAGGACATGGGAGAAGTCTTGCTATAAGTAGTCATGTGAATTTGGTATTCGTTCGATATTTTGATGAGATGTATGTTGTCTTTCCTATAGTGGTATTATGTGAACGTCGACTACATGACACTTCACCATTATCCGGGCCTAGGGGAAGGCATTGGGAAGTAATAATTAGATGATGGGTTGCTAGAATGACAGAAGCTTAAACCCTAGTTTATGCGTTGCTTCGTAAGCGGTTGATTTGGATCCATATGTTTCATGCTATGGTTAGGTTTACCTTAATACTTCTTTTGTAGTTGTGGATGCTTGCAAGAGGGGTTAATCATAAGTGGGATGCTTGTCCAAGGAAGGGCAGTACCCAAGCACCGGTCCACCCACATATCAAATTATTAAAGTAACGAACGCGAATCATATGAGCATGATGAAAACTAGCTTGACGATAATTCCCATGTGTCCTCGGGAGCGTTTTCCTTTATATAAGAGTTTGTCCAAGATTGTTCTTTGCTACAAAAAGGATTGTGCCACCTTGCTGCACCTTGTTTACTTTTGTTACTTGTTACCCGTTACAAATTACCTTATCACAAAACTATATGTTACCGATAATTTCAGTGCTTGTAGAGAATACCTTACTGAAAACTACTTGTCATTTCCTTCTGCTCCTCGTTAGGTTCGACACTCTTACTTATCGAAAGGACTACTATAGATCCCCTATACTTGTGGGTCATCATGTGCCTCCCGGCTGACACTGTTCAGAATCTTCCCCGAAGAGCCAGCGACCACCAGCAGAGCAGCCTGCCTCCGTCGTCCGTGGCTGCGAGAGCTCGGACCAAAACCCTGCTCCCCGCCCCATTGCACTGCCGTGGTATCTCCGCCCTCAGCCAATCCACAATGACTCGCCGCCATCATGATCCTACGGCGGCTGTCGGTGTCAAAACCAGCCGATCTCGGGTAGGGAGTCCCGAACTGTGCGTCTGAGGATCGAAGGGAACAGGAGGGAGGGGAGACGATGTTTACCCAGGTTCGGGCCCTCTTAATGGAGGTAATACCGTACTTCCTACTTGATTGACTTTGATGAGTATAGGGGTTACAAGAGTCAATCTACCTCGAGATCGTAATGGCTAAACCCTAGATGTCTAGCCTGTATGATTTGTGATAGCCTCTACGGACTAAACCCTCTGGTTTATATAAACACCGGAGGGGCCTAGGGTTGTACAGAGTCAGTTTACAGAGAAAGGAAACTACACATCCGATCGCCAAGCTTGCCATCCACGCAAAGGAGAGTCCCATCCGGACACGGGGGAAGGCCTTTTATCTTGTATCTTCATGGCCCACCAGTCTGGCCCATGTCACATAGCCCGGACGCCCGGGGACCACCTAATCCAGGACTCCCTCAGTAGCTGTAACACCCCAAAAAATTAACCATAATTTTATTAAGTAAAATTTGGTCAGAAATAAAATTTTGAGCTATATGAGGTCATTTATTTATTTCAGAGCCTTTTCTATTTTCTGTTCTACAAAAATTCTCCTCTCCATAGAAGATTATTTTTGAGAAATATTGTGGTATGTGGTTGTTTTGTAAATCATTTCATTTATATCATAAATAACAGTAGGAAATATTTTCATAATAAAATTTGCCACAAGTAATTCTTTTAAAAGCATTTTTAGTACTTGAAATGCCTTTGCTGCACTACAATTATTTAAATAATTGTTTTAAAATTACACAAAAATTATGAGAGGTCAGGTGATACCTATAAATCACTTTTGAGCAAAAACCTAACTATGTATTTTAATTTTTTAGTGAAACATCCTCTTTTCATTTCTGCCCCATTCCTGAGTCATAACGGCAACCCTATTTTCCTAGCTCCATTAATTCTGAAACTTTGCCATCTTGTAGTCCTTCCAACCAAAACCTTAACTCCAGGAGATTAGCTCTATTTTCCTCTTTTAAGTCCACCAAACACTCCTCTGAAGTTTCTGTCCAGAACTGAATTCTGGTAAAACTTGCACTAACTAGTTTCTCATCTTTCCAAACTAACTCCACCACCATCTCTATCATCTAAAGAGACCCCATCCTGCCAAACTTCAGATCCAAAAGAATCTTCTAGCCAGCTCTAGCATTCTGTCGAGCATCTCATGTGCATGACAGAATTCTGCAAGTTCATAAACTTGCATTTGGCACCTGGTCATCTGATCAAACCAGCATGTCCACTAACTCTATCTCACCCACACTCTTGACCCTCTTATGCTCCAGCTGCACCAGATCCCTCTAGGTTGCCCTGGCATTTCGTCGAGCATGTCCCGTGCGTGTCTAAAGCGTGTCGAGAGCGCGCGTTTTGCACGTGTACTTCACTACTGGCATCGAGCTTCTGCCGTGTCACTGCTGCCTCCCCCTCTCGTCCTGATCCTCCTCTGGATCAGCCCGACCACCCAGGAGCTCGCCGACACCCTCGCTTGGCTCCTAGCGCCGGCCACCGCCGTCCACGACGACCAGGACCGCCACCCGACGAGTCCCGCACGGCCACGTCTCTGCTCAACCCGCGTGGCGCGTCCCGAGCAGTCCAGCTCCTCCCAGGAGTAACTGCAGGTGGCCACCGCCCTCGCCTACCTCCACCGGCCACACTTACCACCGTAATGGACGCCGCCACCATGCTTATCCTCTGGACGGCGCGGAACCAACCCCCCTCCCGCTATAAAAGCCACCTGGAGCCCTCTCAGTCCATCACCACTCCCCTATCTCCCTCTGTGAGCCTCCCCGAACATCAGAACGACCTAGGATGGCCGTCTTCCCAACCTCCGAAAACTACGGCAGCCGCCATCTTTCGGATGATTCGGGCGCCACCAGAGCTCCCCATCCTCCACTCTCCTCACCTTCCATCCCCTCATTGCCCCACGACTCCATCCCCACCTCCAATTCATCTCGGGAGCCGCCGTAGGTGGAGCACCCCTTTTGCCCGACGCCGCCATCCGCCGGAGAGCTCGCCGTCGGCGACTCCGTCCACCATAGCGACCGCGAAGGGTACCCACGGGTCCGCCTCGACCCCCTGAACCCATCCAGGTGCTCAGATCCTCGTTGTTCGCCGCCGTTCACCGGCGAGGGCCGCCGGAACGGTGCCTCTGTTTTGCCACGGGAGGGATGGCACGGTTGGACTGGTCAAACCTGACTGGTGGGCCAGGCAGGCCCACTGTCAGTGACCCAGCGCCGCGCCAGCTCGCATGAGAGACGAGTTCCATTGAAGTTGATTTCCCGCGAGGAAAGCATATTCTAGCGAGTACGCTTTCGACGTTGCAGCCCTCCCGCACGGTCGAGCGATTGGGCTTGGCCCAGTAGCGCCAGGCGGCTATACCACGCCTAGGGCGCGTTTCTGCTCAGCACACCATAGTAATATCTGTTCTTTTTTTCTTTTCCAGCAGATTTCAAATAATTCCACAGCAGCCATTTCACATCCAAATTTGATGATTCAAATTTCTACCCTAAAATCATGCTCTGTTAATCCAGCTTGGGTGAACATTTTTCCTATGCTCTGTTTCTACTGGATCTATTTAATAGTCATATTCTTCATTTATTCCAGCTTAGAAATCCCCTAGGAAAATCATATGAACTCCAAATGACTTGATTCTTTTTCTGTTATTTCTCAAATTTCATCTAGTTTATTTTAGTATTTATTTAAAAAAATCCAAACAACTTTTTAGCACTATTTTGGCTTTATGTGGTAACTGGATTATTTTGAAAATAGGAAAATGCAGGGGAGATATAATTTTCAAAGTTTTGTAGTGCACCTAATCTTTCTGCATGGTCAAGGCAAGCATCTTGAACACATGATATGGTGAATGCATATTGTTTGTTTGCATGTAGAAATGAATTATGAATATGTTGAATTCATATAGAAATTTCATCTTATTAGTCATACATGCATGGTCCCCCTTGATGGTATTTTATCTTCACTTAAACATGAGGTATAAGTGAGTACAGTTACTTTCATGTGCCATATGTGCCTATGTTGGTCCAGGCTAATTTGCAGGGAGAATCAGTCACGAGAAACGTGACCGTGAGACTGAAATCTCATTGTGACGAGAATGATCAGTGATACTATGTTGGGACATACCAGGTGGTGACCCTGTTGGGTACCGCCAAGGAATTATATTGTGCTAACCACTGCAGGAAAAACTTAAACCTCCTGAGTTGACCATAGATTGAGTCTTGTTCCAGTAACCCCCATACTTGAATCGTGCTACCACATGTCCCTGCCACAGGTAGGGTATGGTTCAATAAGTTGTTAACCCCTTTCCCTGCACACACTGTACAGAGAGGCCACGATGAGGGTTTCCAGGTACCGGCTGCAATGCCAGTCATCGGGCCAGGGGCATGGGTGTATCCGGCTGGGCCAAGAGAGGGGCACCCCTTGTAATCCGCGCGTGTTAATAGTGATCCCATGCTACTTGAGACGATGGTCTCCCCGCCTTAAGAGTTTCTTTTGAACGATGCTTTGGGTGATTCCTGGCGTCCGGAAAGTTAATCTGGTGTGTGCTGGTCAGGTGTGTTTTCAACCCAAAGGCCGTAACGGGAATTAGTCAGCGTCTCGGTGTTGGCTAAAGAAATCCTCTACTTGTGGGTAAAGAGTACACCCTCTGCAGAGTTATATCTATTCGAATAGCCGTGTCCATGGTTAAGGACTACAGTCTGGGTTGGTCAAGTGTCGGTCTTAGTGTCAGTCTCCGGAGGAAATAATTAAAGTGATCATGGTTCCTTTTGCAGGATAATGATTATCACTACTAGTGCTATTATGAATATTATTGTTGATATGGATATTGTTGTGGACTAACCTTTTCCTCTTATGTTTAACCTTGAGTATCTCTTGGGATGGCTAGACTACACGGGATACTCAGGTTTATTTTCGTTTCTGAGTATCACTTGGGATGGCTAGTCCACCTGGATACTTGTGTTATTATTTTCTTATAAGCCCTTTATGAGGCGTCGCTTCAGACACCCGACTGTGGCATGTATTTTAAAGACCTCTTGAGGCGTCGCTTTTAGACACCCGTTTGGCATTTCTTTTCAAGACCTCTCGAGGCATTGCTTGAGTTCTCGGACGGTCCTGTCTCGCCCGATTCTCTTTTAGACACCCGCTTTGCACATTTCTTGGAATTCTTCGGGCGGTCCAACGCCCGACGTTCCATTTCATTTCTTCGATTTACTACTAACGTGATTCATTTATGCCTTCTACACCATTTGAATATTGGTCATGACATGTTTTAATTTTCAGTCAGCACATGCATATAGTTTAATTCATCATGAATGTATGCATTCAGTATATCTTTTGTTCATCATGTTTGCGAGTACATTCAAACGTACTCACTGGCTTGTCCCTGGCTATTGTCTTGGCCAGATCATGATTCAGAGAGGAGTACTGCGAAGACACCCCGCAACCTAGGATTCGAAGATAGCAACCACGCAAGATAGGAGTTATCCGGGTCAGCTGTTCCTGAGGGAATGGAGTCCCATCAACGTTGGATATCCACCAGTCGCTTCCGTCATCCACCACTAGAGATCCTTGTTATATTCATTGGACCTTTGTGGTCTTGTACTCAAATCCTTGTAATTGCTTGGAATTATGTATCAAGGAAATGTCCATCAGCAACAGTAATCTTGGGGCTGGTGGTGACATAAGGGTCATTTACTGGGAATTTATGTCCCGGAAAACCGGCCCTGACAGTAGCCTCTGAACCAGGCTTCAATGACGATGTGTCCGGCGCACAGATTGTCCTCGACATTGGAAGGCGGGTTCCTCCTCCGAATACACCAAAGCAGTTGAACAAGAGAACTATATCCGGCTCTGTATAACAGTTACAACCCTGAACCACAAGGGCGAAATACTTAAACAAAATAAGTCATGTCCACTGACAGCTTTTTCGGTGAGACATTATGCCTGGCCTTATTATTATTTCAAACCGTTTTTAGCCTCCTGCTCCGCGTTTCAAGGCGCGGCCTTCATTGACACGTCTTGTCAAAGCAGAGATTGTGTCCCCTTATTCGGGATTCGTCAAAGCATCGTTCGCACGACCCCTCGGGAATAGGCAAGTTTTAAGGCTTGCGAGGGGGCGTTTGATATTCATTGCCTTTATAAGAGGATAACGATCCATCTTTTTACCCCACGCCTTCTTCTTCCTCAGCCCCTCCATCCTCGAGCTCCAGCGCCCAAGTTTTGATCTTTTTCGTCCCCACCAAACACTCCAGCCATGTCCGGATCCGGCTCGCAGGGCAAGTGGATGGCTTCCTCCGTCACGGAGAGGAATGTCAAGGAACTCCAGGAAGCGGGGTACTTGGCCGCGAACATCGCGCATCGGCTCCCTACCAAAAAGCACATCATCCCTACTTCGGAGCCCAATGAGAGGGTGGTGTTTATCCCCCACTTCCTCCGTGGACTAGGGTTTCCCCTCCACCCTTTTGTCCGTGGCCTCATGTTCTATCATGGCCTAGATTTCCACGATCTAGCCCCAAATTCCTTTCTCCATATTTCGGAGTTCATCGTCATGTGCGAGGCGCTCCTCCACACCCCCCAATTCGGCCTATGGCTTAAGGTCTTCAACGTGAAGCCAAAACTGGTCGACGGGCAACACGCGGAATGTGGCGGCGCCATGGTGAGAAAGCTCCCCAACGTCACCTGGCCCAAGGGGGCCTTTGTGGAGACTGTGAAGGGATGGCAACAGGAGTGGTTCTACATCACGAAACACCGCGACACCACATGGGCCGCCACTCCTGAGTTTAAATCCGGACCCCCAATGCGGTTCCGTCGTAGATTAACAAGGGCCTGGATTGGGCGTCGTCCGACGAGGTGATGACGTTGCAGAAGCGCATCAAGAGTATGATAGAGAAGAACACTAGTCTTGCTGATGTGATCCAGGTGATGCTTTTTCGCCGGATTCTCCCCTGCCAGCACCGGCCTCTCCACCTGTGGGAGTTCAATCCGGCCGGCCCTCGGATCCTGCAGCGATTCTTCGGCATTTCGCACGAAGAAATCTGGAAGCTGCTTTTCAAGGCCCAAAAGTCGTGGCCGGAGGCGACCGAAGACATCGGCCTCAATTGCGCTCATCCGGCCACTCCAGTAAGTTTTCTGATTTCCAAACATAACCTCAACTTGTAAATCCAAGGAGTATGTCGAGCTTTCCATTCTTCCCTCAGGGCTGGACAAAGAAGGCAGAGCGGATCCGATGTCCCGCTCCGCTACCCGAAGACCCAACCATTCCTCTGTTAACGAGGATGCTGGTCCCGACGCCGTACCAGGCGCCGGAGAAGAAGGCCAAGAAGAAGGGCAAGGAGGCCAAAAGTGGCCTTCGTCGTAAAGGTACTTCGGACACTGTGTCCAAAGATACCGAAGCTCCCTCCTCCCACGAGGGATATGAAGATGAAGAGGAGGAGGAGGAGGAAGAGAGCAATTCTCCCCTCAGGGAGAAGAAGAAGAGGGCGGCCTCCGCCGACCTGAAGGCGGAGGCATCGAAAAGGGGGAAGATATCCCTCTCGGACGGCTCGGACTCGGATGCCGAAGTCATCCCCCAGCCGCACCCAGGGCGAAGCCCCTAGCCGAATCATAAGTATTCAAAGATACTATACATATATCTGGCCTTTTACAAATTATAGGATAACATATCATTTATGTATTTAAGTCCGGCCCGTGATCTCCCCAACAATCATCGTCTTCGGGGAACTCTTTGGCGCCGAAGATGATGGAGAGCGAAACGCCTCCGTGAGCCTCTCCGCCACATGACGCGGATGACACTGAGGTGTTGTCCCAAAGGACCTCTCCGGGCTAGGGAGAGGTACGGAAGGCCGCTGAAATGGCGCCAGAGGGTAATGCCTCGGCTGCCGAAAACATGGGGGGCACAACCCCCATGGAAACTGACGACGCGGGCCCGGACCAGTCCGGCCCCTAGCCGAATACAACTCCGGAGACCCACACGGCTCCGGAATCGAGCGAGCAGCCCCCTTTAAGGGATGGGGAGTGCCGACTCCACCCGCGACCTCCATCAATCCGGAGGCGCCAGACATATTGAGGGTAGCGCTTCGACGTGCTTCCGTCGTGGAGGAGCACCGTACCTTGATGGGTACGGTGGTTGAGAAGGTTCAGTCCGCCAAAAGCGGACTGAATGAAGCTTTCAGTAGCCTGTTAACAGGCTTTGAGGTATGTGATATAATATTCTTAGCCGCTTTTCGTATGAAAAAATATGCCGGTATATAGATAGTAGCCCCTAAGACTCTGTTCGGCTCTTTGGAAAAGGGGCCGGACAGAGGATCAAATATTCGCCGGAGATAACACGCTTATCTATTTTGATAAACAGGCTTCACTGTTAGCGGCTTCAGCCAAGGACGCTGAAGTTTCCGAACTCGAGCGGAAACTGAAGCTGGCTAATGATGAGATCGACCGCATTAACAAGTTGTTCGATGAGGCCGAAGGTATGCTTTTAAAAGACCCCTTTACAAGCCTAAATTGTAATGCAAAGTCAGAGTTTAAGCTCATGTGCTGCTATGTGTATGATTGTAGGCAGCGCGACCGAGGTCGAGACCCTCAAGAGTGCCCTTGCCGAAGCCAAGGAGGAGGCGAGGGCAAGCAAAGCGTCCGCAGAGAAAGCGGCCGCGGATTTAAAGGCCGATCAGGTCGCCCACCGCCAGTATGAGGAGAGGGTGACCGAAGTGGAGCAGGTGCTCCAGGATGCCGCCAACAAGTGTGAGGCCTTGGAGGAGAGTAACAAGGCCCAAGCGGCCAAACTCACCAAGGCTCTTCAAGAGGCAAAGGAGGCGCGGACCGAGTCCCGGGCGGCTCGCGAGGAGATCAAGCAAGCCGAACAGATAGTGGCTGGTAAGCCATTCCTTTTACAGAGTATATTTGGCGGTCGAAGATATGCTTTGCTAAATCGACTATGGAGTGCTCCAGACGCCTTTGCGGATCTCCCACGGAGTGCTGCCGACGCCGCCCAGTATTTCCGGGCCCAAGAAGGGAACACGACGGAGAAGCTCTTCTGGTCGTAGTATTTGGCGCCAGAGCGGCCAGCGCTACTAAACAACTAGATGATGCAGCTGGCGGAGCTGCATAGGATGTCTGGTTTGGCCATGAAGGACATCATAGTCCGGTTATGGCCAGTCGGACCCGTTCCGAGCAGCTAATTCGGCCTGGTCAAGCGGCTCGACGACGCCTTGCCCCAAGTTGACACTGTCAAGCGCTCGGCGTGCATAGAAGGTGCGCGGATGGCCTTTGCCTGTGTCAAGATGCACTGGGTGAAGATGAAGGCCGTCGTCGTGGCAGTTGAGGGTTCGCCCGGAGGCAACGACCACCGCAGGCTGGAGTGCTATTTCGAAGACGTCCTTGAGGGTGCCCGTTTGATAGAGGGTCAATGCTCGTAGGATATTATGTTCGAGTATATGTATGCGAGCTACCCAGACAATGTATTATAAACCAAGGCTATGTAATATATTTTATGCATTTATCTGAACTACTTTCCTCCTGTGCGGCCATATGTTATTATTCTGAAAGTTTGCCAGTCGTCGGCTTCAGCCCCCATGTAGATGCTACGGGGGTGTTCGGAATAATGTGTAATCACTCTTGACCCAACGTCTTGGTCCGTAAGGAGGTGATTTACGTAGTGAACCAGACAATCAGACTATGCGGCGTTAGCACTTTCACTTGGCCATAGGAGTTTGACGGTGGGGCTAAGAACTAGCCCCTGGTGCACATGCGGCTGTCTGAACTGGGATGTCTTAGGCGCGTGGCCGAGCCGAAGCCAGTCCTTCGTGTAGTACGGAAAAAATTGCGAAAGATTTAAGTGAAGTCGCTGAATAGCTGACCAGCCCTCGCCGCATCATGACTGTCAGTTTTCGGCTTTCTCTACTGAGGTGTTTGACCGGACGAGCCAGAAACACAACGGCAGTAGTTCCCCTTTACTATCCTAGCCGAACTAATGGAATGTAATGTAGTAACCACAGGAGCCGGGCAACCCAACTATTGACCAAAGACATGATTCGGAGCTGATGCATATAATGCCATATTCGGGACGCCGAAGTATACTATAAAAGTGTTCGGACTTCTTTTTTTTGAAAAATATATGTGGCCAGACAAAGCCCCTGGCGATTTAAATCATGCCGAGGTGTATGTGCCAATCTGATGTAAAGAGGGAATACATATTAGGAAATAAGCATACCGAACAGGGTTAGGCAAAAACTGCTTCCATTATAGTCTGATTGATGCGTCAAAACACATTTTTACCGAGAATGCCATAACTATCAAGGCTATTTTACATGCCAAGAGTTTGAGAACAAGGGAAAGCTGTATACAGGTCCTAAAAAAGGAAAAGGTGATCTTGAAGATCCTTTGGACACTCTGCGCACGTCTGCGCCGCTTTTCGCCTTGGTGTGTGATCCTTTGAGAGGATGGACGATCGAGTACACATAAGGGGCCTGGAAAAGGGACCTTGGTACCATCGAAAAGTGATGTGGGTTGTAAAGAACCTGAAAAAATAAAAATAAGAAAAAAGGGATAATATGAGGGTCTAGATAAGGTCGAGCCGTATTGTGGACTGTGTTTTCAGTGTGCCTCCGTCCTTGCCCATGGTATCTTTAATGTGTAGTTATGTACGCACGGTATGTATGCCACAATCAGGTTGGGATTTTGTCGGAGGCCGAATTGCTAATCTAGCTCTGGACGAGCCGGACTATCGTTCTGTAGGGTAGACCGGACTCGTTTGACAGTGTCCGGGGGCTTGGCTGCCGATGTAGTATTCGGCTTGATAAGGCCACAATGTGCTTCAAATGCGAGGGCCGCGATATGCTCCTCTGTACGGAGGGAGCGCTCCGTGTTTCCATTGACTGTTATAACGTCGTGTGGTCCGGGCATCTTGAGCTTTAGATAAGCATAATGCAGGACCGCATTGAAACGGGTGAACGCGGTCTGTCCGAGCAGTGCGTGATAGCCACTGCGGAACGAGACGATGTCGAAGATGAAGTCTTCGCTTTGGAAGTTATCCGGTGAGCCAAAGATGACTTCCAGCATTATGGATCCTGTGCAACAGGCCTCTACGCCGGGTATCACTCCTTTGAAGGTGGTTTTGGTGGGCTTGATTCTTGACGGTTCGACGCCCATTCTGCGGACAGTGTCCTGATAAAGTAGGTTAAGGCTGCTACCTCCGTCCATAAGGACTCGCGTGAGATGAAATCCGTCGATAATTGGATCGAGGACCAATGCTGCGGAACCTCCATGACGGATACTGGTCGGGTGGTCTCTGCGATCGAAAGTGACCGGACAGGCTGACAATGGGTTGAATTTTGGGGCTACTGGCTCTATGGCATAGACGTCCCTTAGTGCGCGCTTGCGTTCCCTCTTGGAGATATGTGTAGCATATATCATATTCGCCGTTTTTACCTCGGGGGGAAATTTCTTCTGTCCCCCTGTGTTCGGTGGGCGAGGCTCTTCGTCGTCCTCGCTGGGCGGCCCTTTCCCCTTATGTTCGGTGTTTAGCTTGCCGGCCTGTTTAAAGACCCAACAATTTCTGTTGGTATGATTGGCAGGCTTGTCAGGGGTGCCATGAATCTGCCAGGCCGATCGAGTATTCTGTCCAAACTGGATGGACCATCCCTGTTTCCTTTGAATGGCTTCTTCCGCTGACCGAGTTTAGAGCCACCGAATCCAGCGTTGACCGCCGTGTCTTTGGTATCTTCCTTGTTACTTCGACTCTTGTGTTTGTTGCATCGTAGCTTGCCATTGCCATCTCTAGCTTCGAGGTGTCAGGGTTGCTGGTGCTGTTGCTTCTACGAGCGAGCCAGCTGTCTTCTCCCACGCAAAAGCGGGTCATGAGTGCGGTAAGGGCTGCCATGGACTTTGGTTTTTCTTGGCCGAGGTGTCGGGCGAGCCACTCGTCCCGGACACTGTGTTTAAAGGCCGCGAGGGCTTCGACATCCGGACAATCCACAATTTGGTTCTTTTTAATTAAGAACCTGGTCCAGAGCTTCCGGGCTGACTCTCCGGGTTGCTGGACTATGTGACTAAGGTCGTTGGCGTTTGGAGTCCAAACATAGGTACCTTGGAAGTTGTCTCTAAAGGCATCTTCCAAGTCTTCCCAGCTACCAATAGAGTTTTCTGGGAGGCTGTTTAACCAGTGCCGAGCCGGTCCCTTTAATTTTAGCGGGAGGCAGTTGATGGCATGGAGATCGTCACCGCGAGCCATGTGGATGTGGAGAAGAAAATCTTCGATCCATACTGTGGGATCTGTCGTTCCATCATATGATTCAATATTCACGGGTTTAAACCCTTCTGGGAACTGGTGCTCCATTACTTCATCGGTGAAGCATAAGGGGTGTGCGGCGCCTCTGTATCGGGCGACATCACGACGCAGTTTTGATGAAGTCCGTATGCGGTTTTTAGCCCGGGTGAGGTTGTGCCTGTCGCGCCAGGCTTGGTGGTCGTCTTCTCTCGTTGGGGCACGCCCCCTTGATCCATAGATTGATCTGGCTTGGCCTGCTCTATTGTCCAGGTCCTACAGTAGGTCGTAGGTGTATCCTGGAGCCGCTGTCTCTCTGTCTCTACTGCGAGGTGGTGCAGGTTGGTGTTCGGCATAGGTGGCTGCTTTATCTCGCCCATGTGGTGGCCGGTCTGGTTCATCAGCACGGTCATGTCTTGACGGTATGAGCTCGAGGGCCTTGTTGTCAAATTGTGGTAGTAGCCAACGCTTTGGATAACTCTTTGCTGGGCGTTGAAGGCCATACTCTTCGGCAGCTAGGAACTGGGTCCATCTGTCATTGAGTGTATCCTCTTCGGCTTGTAGCTGTTGCTGGTTCTTTTTTAGGCTTCTCGCAGTGGCGATTAGCTGGCCCTTAAAGCGCTCCTTCTCGAGTGGTTCCTCTGGCACGATCACGTCTTCGTCGCTGAGGCTTAAATCATCCTCGGAGATTGGTAGATAGTTACTATCCTCCGAGTCCTCGTTCCCGACTGGATCGTTAGGGTTAACTTGCCCATCCTCCCAATCATCCTGTTCGGATGTTGGCTCGACAAGGGCTTCGGGGTCTTCGGCGTTCTCCGGAGTGTTATTGTCTCCGGTGCCGGTATTGCTGTCTTTTTCGCGACGTGATTTTGAGCGGCGCCACTGACGTCGACGCTTTGGAGGTGCCTCGGCAGGTTTGTCCTCAGTAGGATCCTTCCTCCCGTCGTCGTCATCCTCTTTGGGTGTGTCCACCATATACACGTCATATGTGGAGGTGGCCGTCCAACGTCCGGTGATCAGCGGGTCTTGGCCTTGTTCGTCTCCGGCATCGTCATCCATGCCGTCGATGTCTTCGGAGGCGTAGTCCAGCATGTCGGTTAAATCTTCGACAGTGGCTATGAAGTGGGTGGTGCGTGGGACGTGAAATTCCCCGCTCTCGGTCCCTAGCCCGGGCTGGGCGTAATTCGGAAGTGATTCCTCTGTAATGGCGAGGGGTCGAATTAAGTCTAGAGCCTCGTTTAAGAGTGAGGTTTGGACGGGGAAAACGAGAGTCTGCGGGGATGGCCGGGGTAAAAGCCTCCTGGCCATGCTTGATTGGCGCGGACTTTGAGAGTTCAGATCTGGAGTCCGGGGGCGAGTCCGGCCTTTCAATGATAGGGGGAACCCGGTCTGATTCCGAGTTCACCGTGGACATAATCGTCTCCGGATCCTTGATAGTGCGGTTTGCAGCGGAGAGTCCGGTGGGCTCCAAAGTCCCATCTCCAGACCTGGTGGTTTGCTCCGAATCTGAGGCCAGAGCAATTGTCGGGGCCGCGAACCCTTCGAAGATTAAGTCTCCTCGGATATCAGCGACATAATTTAGGTTCCCGAAACTGATCTGATGACCAGGGGCATAGCTATCGATCTATTCGAGGTGGCAAATCGAGTTGGCATGCAAAACAAAGCCACCGAATAAAGAAATCTGGCTGGGGAGGAAAGCTTCCCCAAAAACGGCATCGTTGTAGATGATCGAACGACCCATCAAGCCTTCTGTTGATGACACAGTGGAACTCTCAATGAAAGCACCAATGTCGGGGTCAAAACCGGCCGATCTCGGGTAGGGGTCCCGAACTGTGCGTCTGAGGATCGAAGGTAACAGGAGTCAGGAGACACGATGTTTACCAAGGTTCGGGCCCTCTTAATGGAGGTAATACCATACTTCCTGCTTGATTGACTTTGATGAGTATAGGGGTTACAAGGGTCGATCTACCTCGAGATCGTAATGGCTAAGCCCTAGATGTCTAGCCTGTATGATTTGTGATAGCCTCTATGGACTAAACCCTCCGGTTTATATAAACACCAGAGGGGCCTAGGGTTGTACAGAGTCGGTTTACAGAGAAAGGAAACAACACATCTGACCGCCAAGCTTGCCATCCATGCAAAGGAGAGTCCCATCCGGACACGGGGGAAGGCCTTTTGTCTTGTATCTTCACGGCCCACCAGTCCGTCCCATGTCACATAGCCCGGACGCCCGGGGACCCCCTAATCCAGGACTCCCTCAGCGGCAGTACTATAGCGCCCAAGATGCGATTCTATCCCAATCACGTGATGAATTCATGTATGGGGCACAACCACATTTTGAGCGCATAGCAAGGTGGATATCATTACAACATACCATGTACTGAATAGATGAGAATACAAGATAAAGGCTTACACTCGCCACAAGTTACAACATTCATACAACAATACATCAATACATAGCAATCATCATACACAAGAGCAGGATCCGACTACAGATGAAATCAACCGAAAAAGAAGAACGACATCCACCCTGCTAATCCCAGGTTCCCCGACCCGGAACCTATCCCTTGATAGAAGAAGTAGAAGCAGAAGAACTCCAAACAAGCAAGCATCGCACTCGCGTCAGATCATCGCATTACTTGTACCTGCAACTGTTGTTGTAGTAATCTGTGAGCCACGAGGACTCAACAATCCCATTACCATGGGCATCAAGACTAGCAAAGCTTAATGGGTATGGAATGGATAAGTGGTGAGGTTGTAGCAAGCGACTAAGCATTATATGGTGGCTAACTTACGAGTACAAGGATAAGATGAGAAACTATGCAACGGTCGCAAACTAGTAATGATAAAAAAGTAATCCTGAACTACTTACGTTCAAACATAACCCAACCGTCTTCTCCTCTCGAACGCACCCATGATACGTCTCCAACGTATCTATAATTTTTTATGGTTCCATGCTATTATATTATCTGTTTTGGATGTTCAATGGGCTTTATTATACACTTCTATATTATTTTTCGGACTAACCTATTAACCGAAGGCACAACCCAAATTGCTGTTTTTTTGCCTATTTCAGTGTTTCGAAGGAAAGGAATATCAAACGGAGTCCAAACGGAATGAAACCTTCGGGAACGTAATTTTTGGAACAAACGTGATCCAGAGGACTTGGAGTGGACAACAAGCAATCAACGAGGAGGCCACGAGGCAAGGAGGTGCGCCTGCCCCACCTGGGCGCGCCCCCACCCTCATGGGCCCCTCGTAGCTCTCCTGATCAACCTCTTTCGCCTATATATACTCATATAGCCTGGAAACATCAGAACAGGAGCCAAAACCCTATTTCCACCGCCGCAACTCTCTGTACCTGTGAGATCCCATCTTGGGGCCTTTTCCGGTGCTCCGCCGGAGGGGGCATTGATCACGGAGGGCTTCTACATCGACACCATAGCCTCTCCGATGATGTGTGAGTAGTTTACCTCAGACCTTCGGGTCCATAGTTATTAGCTAGATGGCTTCTTCTCTCTCTTTGGATCTCAATACAAAGTTCTCCTCGATTCTCTTGGAGATCTATTCGATGTAATCTTCTTTTGCGGTGTGTTTGTCGAGATCCGATGAATTGGGGTTTATGATCAAGATTATCTATGAACAATATTTGAATCTCCTCTGAATTCTTTTATGTATGATTGGTTATCTTCGCAAGTCTCTTCGAATTATCAGCTTGGTTTGGCCTACTAGATTGATCTTTCTTGCAATGGGAGAAGTGCTTAGCTTTGGGTTCAGTCTTGCGGTGCTCGATCCCAGTGAGAGTAGGGGAAACGACACGTATTGTATTGTTGCCCTCGAGGATAAAAAGATGGGGTTTATATCATATTGCTTGAGTTTATCCCTCTACATCATGTCATCTTGCTTAAAGCGTTACTCCATTCTTATGAACTTAATACTCTAGATGCATGCTGGATAGCGGTCGATGTGTGGAGTAATAGTAGTAGATGCAGGCAGGAGTTGGTCTACTTGTCACGGACGTGATGGATATATACATGATCATACCTAGATATTCTCATAACTATGCTCAATTCTATCAATTGCTCGAGAGTAATTTGTTCACCCACCATAATACTTATGCTATTTTGAGAGAAGCCACTAGTGAAACCTATGGCCCCCGGGTCTATCTTCCATCATATTAATCTCCCGTAAACAAGTTATTCCCGTCGCCGTTTATTTTGCTTTCTTTACTTTTAGTCTTTATGATAAAAATACCAAAAATATTATCTTATCATCCCTATCATATCTCACTTTTGCAAGTGGCCGTGAAGGGATTGATAACCCCTTTATCGCGTTGGTTGCAAGGTTCTTATTTGTTTTTGTAGGTACAAGGGACTTGAGCGTGGCCTCCTACTGGATTGATACCTTGGTTCTCAAAAACTGAGGGAAATACGTACGCTACTTTGCTGCATCACTCTTTCCTCTTCAAGGGAAAACCAACGCAGTGCTCAAGAGGTAGCAAGAAGGATTTCTGGCACCGTTGCCCGGGAGTCTACCACAAGTCAAGACATACCAAGTACCAATCACAAACTCTTATCCCTCGCATTACATTATTTGCCATTTGCCTCTCGTTTTCCTCTCCCCCACTTCACCTTGCCGTTTTATTCGCCCTCTTTTTCGTTCGCCTCTTTTTCACTTGCCTTTTGTGTCTCCTGTGCCGTCATGGCTAGTCCTTTATCTAGTCCTTTGTCTCCCGAGAATGAAGTTCTTAATTTTAAACAAAGGGAGGGAGAAAATCTAAAAGATGCTTGGTACAGAAAATCTAAAATAGATCTACGAGGAAGCAATCTACTTCCGTTCTTCTGTGCAATTTTTATGTAGGCATCACTCCTTGGAATAGATATATTCTTGATACCATTACCGGAGGAAATTTCTTGGGTAGCCATACTTTTGATTCTTATAATGCTATGATAGATTTGTTTGGCCCACCACCTCTTTTGGTTAATGGAACTATTTTAACTTTGGAACATGGGATGCAACGGCTTGAAATTATTGAAAATAAAGTTGCCACCGTATAGTTGATTGAAAATTTGGATAGAAAGATCCACAACCAAATTACCCAATACGAATCTAAGGTAGGAGTTGCTCTTAAAAAATTTAAAGAAAAGGAACCTATGGTTAATGAAAAGATAGATCAAGATTCCACTAGAATTGATAAAATTGAGGATATTATTACCAACCTAGGGTCTGCCTTTTCTTCCTTGAAAACACTCCTTCTAATGCTAAGATTGCTAAATTGATGTATGTTCCTAAAAATAAGGGTGAAACTTCTAGTAAGGGAAATGCGGACCACAAATCCATAAGTGTTCACCCCAACTTTCTTGCTATCCTTAAGGAACCTTTTGCTACAAATGATTTTCTCGATTTTGTGCCTAGGAGTTTGATAATTAAGAAAAAGAAAGAAACTCCTAGGGGTTATAGGTGTCTTATTGAAGAATTGCCTACCAAAGATGGCAATACCTAGATCTATCCTCGCTTTTATGCCTAGCTAGGGGCGTTAAACGATAGCGCTTGTTTGGAGGCAACCCAATTTTATTTTAGCTTTTTGATTTTTGGTTCTGTTTAGGAATAAATAATCCATCTAGCTTCTTTTTAGATGTGATTTTGTGTTTTAATTAGTGTTTGTGCCAAGTAGAACCTTTGGGAAGACTTGGGGAAAGTCTTTGCGATCTTGCTGTAAAAAACAGAAACTTTAGCACTCACGAGATTAGCTACAACTTTTTACTGGAGAGTGGTATTTAGTTGATTCTTTTTGCAGATGATTAATAGATAAATTCCTCATGTCCAGATATTTATTTTAGAATTTTTGGAGTTCCAGAAGTTTGCGTTAGTTACCGATTACTACAGACTGTTCTGTTTTTGACAGATTCTGTTTTTCGCGTGTTGTTTGCTTATCTTAATGAATCTATGGCTAGTAATGGAGTTAATGAACCATAGAAAAGTTGGAATACAGTAGGTTTAACACCAATATAAATAAATAATGAGTTCATTAAAGTACCTTTAAGTGGTGTTTTCTTTTCTTTCGCTAACGGAGCTCACGAGATTTTCTGTTAAGTTTTGTGTTGTGAAGTTTTCAAGTTTTGGGTAAAGATTTGATGGATTATGGAACAAGGATTGGCAAGAGCCTAAGCTTGGGGATGCCCAAGGCACCCCAAGGTAAAATTCAAGGACCACCAAGAGCCTAAGCTTGGGAATCCCCGGAAGGCATCCCCTCTTTCGTCTTCGTCTATCGGTAACTTTACTTGGGGCTATATTTTTATTCACCACATGATATGTGTTTGGCTTCGAGCGTCTTGTATGATTTGAGTCTTTCCTTTTTAGTTTACCACAATCATCCTCGCTGAAAACACCTTTTGAGAGAGACACACATGATTCGGAATTTTTTAGAATACTCTATGTGCTTCACTTATATCCTTTGAGCTATATAGTTTTTGCTCTAGTGCTTCACTTATATCTTTTAGAGCACGGTGGTGGTTTTATTTTATAGAAATTATTGATCTCTCATGCTTCACTTATATTATTTTGAGAGTCTTAAACAGCATGGTAATTTGCTTTAATTTGTGAAATTAATCTGAATGTGATAGGCATCCAAGATGAGCATAATAAAAACTTCCATATTGAGTTCATTGAATATCATGAGAAGTTTGATACTTGATAAGTGTTTTGAGATATAAAGGTGGTAATATTAGAGTGTGCTAGTTGAGTAATTGTGAAATTGAGAAATACTTGTGTTAAGGTTGGCAAGTCCCATAGCATGCACGTATGGTAAAAGTTGTGTGACAATTTTGACACATAAGTTGTTCTTTTATTGCTTTCCTTATGTGAGGTGGTCGAGGACGAGCGATGGTCTTTTCCTACCAATCTATCCCTCTAGGGGCATGCGTAGTAGTACTTTGCTTCGAGGGCTAATAAAATTTTGCAATAAGTATATGAGTTCTTTATGACTAATGTGAGTCCATGGATTATACGCACTCTCAACCTTCCATAATTTTCTAACCTCTACGGTACCGTGCATTGCCCTTTCTCGCCTTGAGAGTTGGCGCAAACTTCGCCGGTGCATCCAAACCCCGTGATATGATACGCTCTATCACACATAAACCTCCTTATATCTTCCTCAAAACAGCCACCATACCTACCTATCATGGCATTTCCATAGCCATTCCGAGATATATTGCCATGGAACTTTCCACCGTTCCGTTTATTATGACACGCTCCATCATTGTCATAATGCTTTGTGATACATCTCCAACGTATCTATAATTTTTGATTGTTCCATGCTATTATATATTCTGTTTTGGATGTTTAATGGGCTTATTTATACACTTATATATTATTTTTGGGACTAACCTATTAACCGGAGGCCCAGCCCAAATTGCTGTTTTTTTGCCTATTTCAGAGTTTCGCAGAAAAAGAATATCAAACGGAGTCCAAACGGAATGAAACCTTCGGGAACATGATTTTCGGAACAAACGTGATCCAGAGGACTTGGAGTCCACGTAAAGTAATCAACAAGGAGAGCACGAGGCAGGGGGCGCACCTACCCCCCCAGGCACGCCCTCCACCCTCGTGGGGCCCATGTTGCTCCACTGACGTACTTCTTCCTCCTATATATACCTACGTACCCCCAAACCATCAGAGGCATCCACGAAAACCTAATTCCACCGCCGCAACCTTCTGTTCTCGTGAGATCCCATCTTGGGGCCTTTTCCGGCGTCCTACCGGAGGGGGCATTGATCACGGAGGGCTTCTACATCAACACCATAGCCTCTCCGATGATGTGTGAGTAGTTTACCTCAGACCTTTGGGTCCATAGTTATTAGCTAGATGGCTTCTTCTCTCTCTTTGGATCTCAATACAAAGTTCGCCTCGATTCTCGTGGAGATCTATTCGATGTAATCTTCTTTTGTTGTGTATTTGTCAAGACCGATGAATTGTGGGTTTATGATCAAGATTATCTATGAACAATATTTGAATCTTCTCTGAATTCTTTTATGTATGATTGGTTATCTTTGCAAGTCTCTTCGAATTATCAGTTTGGTTTGGCCTACTAGATTGATCTTTCTTACAATGGGAGAAGTGCTTAGCTTTGGGTTCAATCTTGCGGTGTCCTTTCCCAGTGACAACTGGGGCAGCAAGGCACGTATTGTATTGTTGCCATCGAGGATAACAAGATGGGATTTATATCATATTGCATGAGTTTATCCCTCTACATCATGTCATCATACTTAAAACATTACTCTGTTCTTATGAACTTAATACTCTAGATGCATGCTGGATAGCGGTCGATGTGTGGAGTAATAGTAGTAGATGCAGGCAGGAGTCGGTCTACTTGTCACGGACGTGATGCCTATATACATGATCGTACCTAGATATTCTCATACCTATGCTCAATTCTATCAATTGCTCGACAGTAATTTCTTCACCCACCGTAATACTTATGCTCTTAAGAGAAGCCACTAGTGAAACCTATGGCCCCCGGGTCTATTATCTATCATATTAATCTTCCAACACTTAGCTATTTCTATTGTCTTTTATTTTACTTTGCATCTTTATTTATCTTTATCATAAAAATACCAAAAATATTATCTTATCATATCTATCAGATCTCACTCTCGTAAGTGACCGTGAAGGGATTGACAACCCCTTTATCGCGTTGGTTGCGAGGTTCTTATTTGTTTTGTGTAGGTGCGTGGGACTCGAGCGTAGCCTCCTACTGGATTGACACCTTGGTTCTCAAAAACTGAGAGAAATACTTACGCTACTTTACTGCATCACCCTTTCCTCTTCAAGGGAAAAACCAACGCAGTGCTCAAGAGGTAGCAAGAAGGATTTCTGGCGCCGTTGCTGTGGAGTCGACGCAAAAGTCAACATACCAAGTACCCATCACAAACCCTTCGCCCTCGCATTACATTATTTGCCATTTGCCTCTCGTTTTTCTCTCCCCCACTTCACCCTTGCCGTTTTATTCGCCCTCTCTTTTCCGTTCGCCTCTTTCTCGCGCGCTTCTTGTTTGCTCGTGTGTTGGATTGCTTGCTTGTCATGATGGCTCAAGATAATACTAAATTGTGTGACTTCACCAATACCAACAACAATGATTTTCTTAGCACTCCGATTGCTCCTCTTACCGATACTGAATCTTGTGAAATTAATGCTGCCTTGCTGAATCTTGTCATGAAAGATCAATTCACCGGCCTTCCTAGTGAAGATGCCGCTACCCATCTAAATAGCTTCGTTGATTTGTGTGATATGCAAAAGAAGAAAAATGTGGACAATGATATTGTTAAATTTAAGTTATTTCCTTTTTCGCTTAGAGATCGTGCTAAAGCTTGGTTTTCGTCTTTGCCTAAAAATAGTATTGATTCATGGAATAAATGCAAAGATGCTTTTATCTCTAAGTATTTTCCTCCCGCTAAAATCATCTCTCTTAGAAACGATATCATGAATTTTAAGCAACTTGATCATGAACATGTTGCACAAGCTTGGGAGAGGATGAAATTAATGATACGTAATTTCCCTACACATGGTTTGAATCTTTGGATGGTTATACAAAAATTTTATGCCGAATTGAATTTTGCTTCTAAAATCTTTTAGATTCGGCCGCGGGAGGCACTTTTATGGAAATCACTTTAGGAGAAGCTACCAAACTCCTAGATAACATTATGGTTAATTATTCTCAATGGCATACTGAAAGATCTACTAGTAAAAAGGTACATGCGATAGAAGAAATTAATGTTTTGAGTGGAAAGATGGATGAACTTATGAAATTATTTGCTAATAAGAGTGTTTCTTCTAGTCCTAATGATATGCCCTTGTCTACCTTGATTGAGAATAATAATGAATCTATGGATGTGAATTTTGTTGGTAGGAATAATTTTGGTAACAACGCTTATAGAGGAAACTTTAATCCTAGACCATACCCTAGTAATTCCTCTAATAATTATGGTAATTCCTACAACAATTCTTATGGAAATTTTAATAAGTTGCCCTCTGATTTTGAAACTAGTGTTAAAGAATTTATGAATTCGCAAAAGAATTTCAGTGCTTTGCTTGAAGAAAAATTGCCTAAGATTGATGAATTGGCTAGGAACATGGATAGAATTTCTCTTGATGTTGATTCTTTGAAACTTAGATCTATTCCACCGAAGCATGATATCAATGAGTCTCTCAAAGCCATGAGAATTTCCATTGATGAGTTTAAAGAAAGAACCGCTAGGATGCGTGCTAAAAAAGATTGCTTTGTGAAAGCGTGTTCTTCTAATTTTTATGAGAATAAAGATGAAGATATTGAAGTTATTGATGAGTTCCCTATTAAATCTTTGTTTTGCAATATGAATCTTGATAATGATGTGACTGAATATGAGCCACCTTTACCTAGAAGGCGTTCCAAAAATTCGGAGTTTTTAGATCTTGATGCAAAAATTGGTAGAAGTGGGATTGAAGAGGTTAAAACTTTAGATAGCAATGAACCCACTCTTTTGGATTTCAAGGAATTTAATTATGATAATTGATCTTTGATAGATTGTATTTCCATGTTGCAATCCGTGCTAAATTCTCCACATGCTTATAGTCAAAATAAAGCTTTTACTAAACATATCGTTGATGCTTTAATGCAATCTTATGAAGAAAAACTTGAGTTGGAAGTTTCTACCCCTAGAAAACTTTATGATGAGTGGGAACCTACTATTAAAATTAAAATTAAAGATCATGAATGCTTTGCTTTGTGTGATTTGGGTGCTAGTGTTTCCACGATTCCAAAAACTTTGTGTGATTTGTTAGGTTTCCGCGAATTTGATGATTGCTCTTTAAACTTACACCTTGCGGATTCCACTATCAAGAAACCTATGGGAAGAATTAATGATGTTATTATTGTTGCAAATAGGAATTATGTGCCCGTAGATTTTATTGTTCTTGATATAGATTGCAATCCTTCATGTCCTATTATTCTTGGTAGACCTTTCCTTAGAACGATTGGTGCAATCATTAATATGAAGGAAGGAAATATTAGATTCCAATTTCCGTTAAGGAAAAGAATGGAACACTTCCCTAGAAAGAAAATTAAATTGCCATATGAATCTATTATGAGAGCCACCTATGGATTGCCTACCAAAGATGGCAATACCTAGATCTATCCGTGTCTTTATGCCTAGCTAGGGGCGTTAAACGATAGCGCTTGTTGGGAGGCAACCAAATTTTATTTTTAGTTTTTTTCTTTTTGCTTCTGTTTAGGAATAAATCTTTGATCTAGCCTCTGGTTAGATTTGTTTTTATGTTTTAATTAGTGTTTGTGTCAAGTTAAACCTATAGGATCTTCTTGGATGATAGTTATTTGATCTTGCTGAAAATTCCAGAAACTTTCTGTTCACAAAAACAATTGTTAAAAATCACCAGAACGTGATAAAATATTGATTCTAATTGCAGAAGATCAATAAACAAATTATTTAGGTCGTCATATTTTGGCTGAATTTTTTGAGTTCCAGAAGTTTTCGTTAGTTACAGATTACCACAGACTGTTCTGTTTTTGACAGATTCTGTTTTTCGTGTGTTGTTTGCTTATTTTGATGAATCTATGGCTAGTAAAATAGTTTATAGACCATAGAAAAGTTGGAATACAGTAGGTTTAACACCAATATAAATAAATAATGAGTTCAATACAATACCTTGAAGTGGTGTTTTGTTTTCTTTCGCTAACGGAGTTCACAAGATTTTCTGTTAAGTTTTGTGTTGTGAAGTTTTCAAGTTTTGGGTAAAGATTTGATGGAGTATGGAACAAGGAGTGGCAAGAGTCTAAGCTTGGGGATGCCCATGGCACCCCAAGATAATCTAAGGACACCAAAAAGCCAAAGCTTGGGGATGCCCCGGAAGGCATCCCCTCTTTCGTCCTCATCCATCGGTAAATTTACTTGGAGCTATATTTTTATTCACCACATGATATGTGTTTTGCTTAGAGCGTCTTGTATGATTTGAGTCTTTATTTGTTAGTTTTCCACAATCATCCTTGCTGTACACACCTTTTGATAGATACACACATGATTCGGAATTTGTTAGAATACTCTATGTGCTTCACTTGTATCCTTTGAGCTATATAGTTTTGCTCTAGTGCTTCACTTATATCTTTTAGAGCACGACGGTGGTTATATTTTATAGAAATTGTTGAACTCTCATGCTTCACTTATATTATTTTGAGAGTCTTAAACAGCATGGTAATTTGCTTTAATCATGAAATTAATCTTCCATATTGAGTCCATTAAATATCATGAGAAGTTAGATACTTGATAAGTGTTTTGAGATATAAAGGTGGTAATATTAGAGTGTGCTAGTTGAGTAATTGTGAAATTGAGAAATACTTGTGTTAAAGTTGGCAAGTCCCGTAGCATGCACGTATGGTAAAAGTTGTGTAACAATTTTGACACATAGGTGTTCTTTTATTGCTTTCCTAATGAGTGGCGGTCGGGGACGAGCGATGGTCTTTTCCTACCAATCTATCCCTCTAGGGGCATGCGTAGTAGTACTTTGCTTTGAGGGCTAATAAACTTTTGCAATAACTATATGAGTTCTTTATGACTAATGTGAGTCCATGGATTATACGCACTCTCAACCTTTCACAAATTTCTAGCCTCTATGGTACCGCGCATTACCCTTTCTCACATTGAGAGTTGGTGCAAACTTCGCCGGCGCATCCAAACCCCGTGATACGATACGCTCTATCACATAAACCTCCTTATATCTTCCTCAAAACAGCCACCATACGTACCTATTATGGCATTTCCACAGCCATTCCGAGATATATTGCCATGCAACTTTCCACCGTTCCGTTTATCATGACACGTTCCATCATTGTCATATTGCTTTGCATGATCATGTAGTTGACATCGTATTTTGTGGCAAAGCCAGTATTCATAATTTTTTCATACATGTCACTCTTGATTCATCGCATATCCCGGTACATCGCCGGAGGCATTCACATAGAGTCATATCTTGTTCTAAGTATTGAGTTGTAATTGTTGAGTTGTAAGTAATAAAAGTGTGATGATCATCATTATTAGAGCATTGTCCCATGTGAGGAAAGGATGATGGAGACTATGATTCCCCCACAAGTCGGGATGAGATTTCGGACTAAAAAAATGCCAAAGAAAAAAAAGAGAAGGCCCAAACAAAAAAATGAGAGAAAAAGAGAGAAGGGACAATGTTACTATCCTTTTCCACACTTGTGCTTCAAAGTAGCACCATGATTTTCATGATAGAGAGTCTCCTATGTTGTCACTTTCATATACTAGTGGGAATTTTCATTATAGAACTTGGCTTGTATATTCCAATGATGGGCTTCCTCAAAATGCCCTAGGTCTTCGTGAGCAAGCAAGTTGGATGCACACCCACTTAGTTTCTTTTGTTGAGCTTTCACATATTTATAGCTCTAGTGCATCCGTTGCATGGCAATCCCTACTCCTCTCATTGACATCAATTGATGGGCATCTCCATAGCCTATTGATTAGCCGCGTCAATGGGAGACTTTCTACCTTTTTGTCTTCTCTCATAACCCCCATCATTATACTTTACTCCACCCATAGTGCTATATCCATGGCTTGCGCTCATGTATTGCGTAAGAGTTGAAAAGGCTGAAGCGCGTTAAAAGTATGAACCAATTGCTCGGCTTGTCATCGGGGTTATGCATGATGAGAACGTTTGTGTGAAAATATTGAAACATAGCCTAACTATATGATTTTGTAGGGATAAGCTTTCTTTGGCTATGTTATTTTGATAAGACAAAATTGCTTGGTTAGCATGTTTGAAGTATTATTGTTTTAATGTAAATATTAAACTTTTATCTTGAATCTTTCAAACCTAAATATTCATGCCACAATAAGAAGGATTACATTAAGAAGTATGCCAAGAAGCATTCCACATAAAAAATTCTATTTTTATCATTTACCTACTCTAGGACGAGCAGGAATTAAGCTTGGGGATGCTTGATACGTCTCCAACGTATCTATAATTTTTGATTGTTCCATGCTATTATATATTCTGTTTTAGATGTTTAATGGGCTTATTTATACACTTTTATATTATTTTTGGGACTAACCTATTAACCGGAGGCCCAGCCCAAATTGCTGTTTTTTTGCCTATTTCAGAGTTTCGCAGAAAAAGAATATCAAATGGAGTCCAAATGGAATGAAACCTTCGGGAACGTGATTTTCGGAACAAACGTGATCCAGAGGACTTGGAGTCCACGTAAAGTAATCAACGAGGAGAGCACGAGGCAGGGGGTTGCGCCTACCCCCCAGGCGCGCCCTCCACCCTCGTGGGCCCCACGTTACTCCATCGACGTACTTCTTCCTCCTATATATACCTACGTACCCCAAACCATCAGAGGCATCCACGAAAACCTAATTCCACCGCCGCAACCTTCTGTACCCATGAGATCCCATCTTGGCACCTTTTCCGGCGTCCTGCCGGAGGGGGCATTGATCATGGAGGGCTTCTACATCAACACCATAGCCTCTCCGATGATGTGTGAGTAGTTTACCTCAGACCTTCGGGTCCATAGTTATTAGCGAGATGGCTTCTTCTCTCTCTTTGGATCTCAATACAAATTTCTCCTCGATTCTCGTGGAGATCCATTCGATGTAATCTTCTTTTGCGGTGTGTTTGTCGAGACTGATGAATTGTGGGTTTATGATCAAGGTTATCTATGAACAATATTTGAATCTTCTCTGAATTCTTTTATGTATGATTGGTCATCTTTGCAAGTCTCTTTGAATTATCAGTTTGGTTTGGCCTACTAGATTGATCTTTCTTGCAATGGGAGAATTGCTTAGCTTTGGGTTCAAGCTTGCGGTGTCCTTTCCCGGTGACAGCAGGGGCAACAAGGGACGTATTGTATTGTTGCCATCGAGGATAACAAGATGGGGTTTATATCATATTGCATGAGTTTATCCCTCTACATCATGTCATCATACTTAAAGAATTACTCTGTTCGTATGAACTTAATACTCTAGATGCATGCTGGATAGCGGTCGATGTGTGGAGTAATAGTAGTAGATGCAGGCAGGAGTCGGTCTACTTGTCACGGATGTGATGCCTATATACATGATCATACCTAGATATTCTCATAACTATGCTCAATTCTATCAATTGCTCGACAGTAATTTCTTCACCCACCGTAATACTTATGCTCTTGAGAGAAGCCACTAGTGAAACCTATGGCCCCCGGGTCTTTTATCTATCATATAATCTTCCAACACTTAGCTATTTCTATTGCCTTTTATTTTACTTTGCATCTTTATTTCTCTTTATCATAAAAATACCAAAATATTATCTTATCATATCTATCAGATCTCACTCTCGTAAGTGATCGTGAAGGGATTGACGACCCCTTTATCGCGTTGGTTGCGAGGTTCTTATTTGTTTTGTGTAGGTGCGTGGGACTCGAGCGTAGCCTCCTACTGGATTGATACCTTGGTTTAAAAGCTGAGGGAAATACTTACGCTACTTTACTGCATCACCCTTTCCTCTTCAAGGGAAAAACCAATGTAGTGCTCAAGAGGTAGCACTTTGCATGATCATGTAGTTGACATCTTATTTGTGGCAAAGCCACCATCATAATTTTTCATACATGTCACTCTTGATTCATTGCATATCCCGGTACACCGCCGGAGGCATTCACATAGAGTCATATTTTGTTTTAAGTATTGAGTTGTAATTCTTGAGTTGTAAGTAATAAAAGTGTGATGATGATCATTATTAGAGCATTGTCCCATGTGAGGAAAGGATGATGGAGACTATGATTCCCCCACAAGTCGGGATGACATTCCGGACTAAAAAAAAGAGGCCAAAGAAAAAAAAGGCCCGAGAAAAAAAGAGAGAAAGAAAAAAAAGAAAAAAAATGAGAGAAAAAGAGAGAAGGGACAATGTTACTATCCTTTTTCCACACTTGTGCTTCAAAGTAGCACCGTGATCTTCATGATAGAGAGTCTCCTATGTTGTCACTTTCATATACTAGTGGGAATTTTTCATTATAGAACTTGGCTTGTATATTGCAATGATGGGCTTCCTCAAAATGCCCTAGGTCTTCATGAGCAAGCAAGTTGGATGCACACCCACTTAGTTTCTTTTGTTGAGCTTTCATATATTTATAGCTCTAGTGCATCCGTTGAATGGCAATCCCTACTCCTCTCATTGACATCAATTGATGGGCATCTCCATAGCCTATTGATTAGCCGCGTCAATGTGAGACTTTCTACCTTTTTGTCTTCTCACATAACCCCCATCATTATACTTTATTCCACCCATAGTGCTATATCCATGGCTTGCGCTCATGTATTGCGCAAGCGTTGAAAATGCTGAAGCGCGTTAAAAAGTATGAACCAATTGCTCGGCTTGTCATCGGGGTTATGCATGATGAGAATGCTTTGTGTGACGAAATTGAAGCATGGCCTAACTATATGATTTTGTAGGGATAAGCTTTCTTTGGCTATGTTATTTTGATAAGACATAATTGCTTGGTTAGCATGTTTGAAATATTATTGTTTTTACGTCAACATTAAACTTTTATCTTGAATCTTTCGGATCTAAATATTCATGCCACAATAAAAAGAATTACATTGAAAATTATGCTAAGAAGCATTCCACATAAAAAATTCTGTTTTTATCATTTACCTACTCGAGGACGAGCAGGAATTAAGCTTGGGGATGCTTGATACGTCTCCAACATATCTATAATTTTTGATTGTTCCATGCTATTATATTATCTGTTTTGGATGTTCAATGGGCTTTATTATACACTTTTATATTGTTTTTGGGACTAACCTATTAACCGGAACCCTAGCCCAAATTGCTGTTTTTTTGCCTATTTCAGTGTTTCGAAGGACAGGAATATCAAACGGAGTCCAAACGGCATGAAACCTTCGGGAATGTGATTTTCGGAACAAACGTGATCCAGAGGACTTGGAGTGGGCGTCAAGCAATCAACGAGGAGGCCACGAGGCAGGGAGGCGCGCCTGCCCCACCTGGGCGCGCCCCCACCCTCGTGGGCCCCTCATAGCTCTCCTGACCGACCTCTTTCGCCTATATATACTCATATACCCTGGAAACATCAGAACAGGAGCCAAAACCCTATTTCCACCGCCGCAACTCTCTGTACCCGTGAGATCCCATCTTGGGGCCTTTTCCGGCGCTCCGTCGGAGGGGGCATTGATCACGGAGGGCTTTTACATCAACACCATAGCCTCTCCGATAATGTGTGAGTAGTTTACCTCAGACCTTCGGGTCCATAGTTATTAGCTAGATGGCTTCTTCTCTCTCTTTGGATCTCAATACAAAGTTCTCCTTGATTCTCTTGGAGATCTATTCGATGTAATCTTCTTTTGCGGTGTGTTTGTCGAGATCTGATGAATTGTGGGTTTATGATCAAATTATCTATGAACAATATTTTAATCTCCTCTGAGTTCTTTTATGTATGATTGGTTATCTTTGCAAGTCTCTTCGAATTATCAGTTTGGTTTGGCCTACTAGATTGATCTTTCTTGCAATGGGAGAAGTGCTTAGCTTTGGGTTCGATCTTGCTGTGCTCGATCCCAGTGAGAGTAGGGGAAACGACACGTATTGTATTGTTGCCATCGAGGATAAAAAGATGGGGTTTATATCATATTGCTTGAGTTTATCCCGGTACATCATGTCATCTTGCTTAAAGCGTTACTCCATTCTTATGAACTTAATACTCTAGATGCATGCTGGATAGCGGTCGATGTGTGGAGTAATAGTAGTAGATGCAGGCAGGAGTCGGTCTACTTGTCACAGACGTGATGCCTATATACATGATCATACCTAGGTATTCTCATAAGTATGCTCAATTCTATCAATTGCTCGACAGTAATTTGTTCACCCACCGTAATACTTATGCTATCTTGAGAGAAGCCACTAGTGAAACCTATGGTCCCCGGGTCTATCTTCCATCATATTAATCTCCCGTCAACAAGTTATTTTCGTCGCCGTTTATTTTGCTTTCTTTACTTTTAGTCTTTATCATAAAAATAACAAAAATATTATCTTATCATCTTTATCAGATCTCACTTTTGCAAGTGGCCGTGAAGGGATTGACAACCCCTTTATCGCGTTGGTTGCAAGGTTCTTATTTGTTTGTGTAGGTACAAGGGACTTGAGCGTGGCCTCCTACTGGATTGATACCTTGGTTCTCAAAAACTGAGGGAAATACTTACGCTACTTTGCTGCATCACCCTTTCCTCCTCAGAAAACCAACGCAGTGCTCAAGAGGTAGCAACCCGGAAAGAGACAGTCACGGTTACACACGCGGTTGGTGTATTTAATTCGAATCTGGTGTCAAGTTCTCTACAACCGGATATTAAAAACTCCCATCTGCCACATAACCGCGGGCACGACTCTCGAAAGTTTAAACCCTGCAGGGGTGTCCCAACTTAGCCCATGACAAGCTCACGGTCCGCGGAGACAATCCTCCATCGCGGGACTCTCCGATCAGACTTGAAATCCCGGTGCACAAGACATTTTGACAATGGTAAAACAAAACCAGCAAGACCACCCGGTGCGTCGATACCCCGACAGGAGCCACGCATATCTCGTTCTCGGGACAACACCATCTATGCATAGTGGACGATAGCCAAAAAATACCATCGAATTGCCCCGAGGTGGCACCGCCGACTGCTAGGTAGGTGGACCAACACTCATGAGGAGCACTGGCCCGGGGGGTTGATTAAGAGACCTCGGGTGCTAGCCGGTCCCTATGCAAGTTTTAGTTGTTATTAGGCAAAATGTAAAACCAAAGTTGGGCCTTGCTGGAAGAGTTTTATTCAAAGCGAACTGTCAAGAGGGGCCCATAAACCCTCACCGTGTTAGGGATGCAAAATCAAGGAACATAACACCGGTATGACGGAAACTATGGCGGCAAGAGTGGAACAAAACACCAGGCAAAAGGCCGAGCCTTCCACCCTTTACCAAGTATATATGTGCATTAATTAAATAAAAGATATTGTGATATCCCATGATATCCATGTCCCAACATGGAACAACTGCAACTGCACCTGCAATTAGCAACGCTATAAGAGGGGCTGAGCAAAGCGGTAACATAGCTAAACAACGGTGTGTTGGGATGGTGAAAAAGGTTAGAGGCTTATCATGCCAATTTGGGAGGCTTGAGAAACAAATGGTAGGTAGCACGACATAGCGATAGCATCGAGACAGCTAGCATAGCAAAGACAGTAGTGAGATCCAAGGTGATGGTCATCTTGCATGAAATCCCGTTAGGAAGAAGACCGAGTCCATGAAGAAGACGAACGGGCGTAGTCGAACGAATCCTCACAATCGCAATGAAACCGGAACTATCGAGCAGAATAGCAACCGGAAAGAAGCAAACAACATGGTAAACCAACAAGCATAAACATGGCATGATGCACAACCAATTATGATGCATGTCCAATTTAAATAGGCATTGCAGGACAAAGTGCAACAAACAATACTACAAGTTAAGTGGAGCTCAATATGCAACGAGTTGCATATTGACGAAACACCACATTTGAATTATTTAGTTCGCTCTTGTTTATGAACAAGACAAGATTAAATGTTGATTAACATGGCAAGAGGTGAAACATAAGTAAATTACCTATTTAGGCAAGTTTAAATGAGGCCAGAAATAAGAAACAACAATTTCGGAAAATCCTCATATCCATATTTTGAATTTAATGCAAACAACAATCTTAAACATTTTAAATATTGTTATCATGATGTGGATGACATATACAAATTTCATGCAATTTTATGAAAATATTGACATGAGCATGTTATGGAGCATTTGTCACCGTGGTGGAAGGAAAGGGTGCCACGGCGACGAGAACGGAAACTATGCCATGGCAATGTTCCGATTCCGGTACTTCGTTGAGAGATCGGTGCAAAAGAAGTGGGAATGAGCGAGTCGTGCAAGGATGGTGGGGTGATCCTGGTTACCGGGTGCCCACGGGTCGATGGCATGAAAACAAGGAATGCGCAAGCTACAATTCGGACACGGTGCAAACATGAGCATCTCATGCAACTCATGCATTCGTCCACGGGTCATCTTCTCGACGGTATACTTCCGAAGCATGCGTTTCGGGGCGGAACAAGTTCGATGCGGTGTAGAAGGAAGTAGACGTTCTCGCGGCGGTAGTGGAAGTAGTGGTACACGTCTCGGAGAGGGACTTGACGAATCTGAGTTCTTCGGGGTAATCAGGTACCCGTTCGCGTTGTAGTCGTGCATGGTTTGTAGACGTCCAGTGCGCTCGTAGAGGTACTTGGCACATCGTTACAAAGGTCGTACATAGATCCAGAAGAGGAACTTGGCGTTTCCTTCAGCACTCGTTCGAGCATCCGTGTGGTCTTGCCGGTGGTGTACTTGGCGAATCCAGAGGCATTGTGTTGACACCAGATTTTGGCACGGTCAAAAACTTAATTAATATGGCCTCAAATGAAGAAGTGATCTACATAAAAAAGTTTCGTATTGTCGATATGAACATCTTTGAAGTTTGGGCCATTGCCATGCGATCTCATCTCGAAGGCCGAAGTTGTGTTAGAAATACTGAGATTGTGTATTCAGAACACTATTCGGCTCATTACGGCCCCAAGACCGCCTCGTATGGAAAAATGATCTACACGGATTGTCTTCATCTCGTCGAAGCGATCAATTTTGATATAAAAATTGTTCCAATCCGAATTCATATGCAAAAGTTAGAGCCATCAGAATGCAGCTCTGTCAAGAGGCAGAAAATGGAGCGCCCCACAAGACGCATTTATCTTTTATCTTTTCTCCTTAACCCTAGTTCTTCTTCTTCCTTGTTCTTCGTCTGTTCTTCTTGTTGCGGGGCGGCAAACCTCGAGGCCCTAGGGGCGATCAGGTTGACCTAGGGCAGCCCATAGCCGCCGCGCGCCCAGAAGGGGTCCCTCCCGAGCGTGTGGGGTTTCGGGTCCTCAAAAGCACCCACCGGATTGCCTGCGTACCGCGCTTCCGGCCGGGTGTCCTTCGACGTGAGCTGCGGTGCATCACCCCGGCGTCGAGGGTACACGGTGACGTGTTCGTGTGCGAACACACTTTTTGGCGACTCCGCTGGGGACGAAGCTTTGAACGGTCTCCAGCCCATTCTTTCTACGAAGCGATCGTCATCAAGTTGCTGCAATCTACAAAGGTAATATGAATACCCAATTCCCCTTTGTAGATGCAAATAATCCATATGTTGTTGTTGGATCACCTAATGAGCATAATGTATGGGCTAGTCCTAGTTTTATCAATCATGCATCTAATTATGCGCGAGGGCCGATGCAAAACAATCTTCATGCTTCAAATTCTTATGATTTTAGCAACGTACAACATATGTATCCAAACTCTAATGCATCGGCAACGCCACAAATCCATATGGCGATGAACAACATGATGGGTTTGGTTAATCAATTTGAAACACCTCATGTTAAAATTTCCAATAGTATACAAGAAAGTGTTTCACCTTTTTATTCATCGGCAACTAATTTGCAATATGTGAATCTAACCTTGCCGATGGATGGGAGAATTGGACATGCTACTACTAGCTATTCGGCCAGTTACTCTCAACCATCATATGGTACACCTCTTCTTAGTATTTTTTAGCACCGTATGCAACTGTAGATGTTCATAATTCGGCCCCGCATCTTCATGGTCATAGCCGAATAAGTGAAAATTTTACAGGAACACATGTGCCGTCAGCAAATACTGTATTCGGCAACACTCACGAATCATTACCGGAAGAATCTAAAAGTATTGCGGAGCAATCCCTTCGAGAAGCGTTTGTGGCTGCATTAAAAAAGAGCTTGGCACAAAACAAGAGAATTAGTGCTCTTTGTCTTGAACAATATGAAAAGGGATTGTTTCCTGATTATGCTGCAATAAAGGCTAGAGTTTTCCAAGAAGATGAAACTTCATCAATTGATAGTATTGGTGAGAGAGCATACGGTTATACAACAGTCCATACACCTCCACCTAGTACCGCAGCATATTATACACCCCCTACACAATTGTAAAATTTCGGCAACACTAACACTTCATTGCCGAAAGATCCTAAAAGCATTGGGGGGCAAACTAATCTAGAGCAGGCTGAAATTGAGAGGGGAGTTAAAGCTTTGCGCGATAGGGTGCAAGTACTTCGCCAAGAGAGAATTGATAGGGAATTAGCTCAAAGAAAAGAAGCCTTGCCAATTGATATAACCGGTGAAAAGAATGATGATTCGGAAACTAAAAGTGCTTTGGTTGAAAAAGCCGAATCAAGTAGTATATATTCCGAATCCATCACATCCAAAGAGGCAAACATTGCTGAGAAAGGGCATGGCAAGCATAGGAAAACAATGGTGCTTGATTTTTCTGAAGTTAATGGAACCTATTTCCTGCCCTATGAGTTCCGTGCCGTAGAAATTGACAAGCTTCAAGGACAAGAACAAGTAGCAGACCAAAGTTCGGCCGACAAAAACCTTCAGTGTAATGATGCACGGAATCAAGAAAAAGATGACGAAGAGGCGTTGGGGAGCCACCCAAAGATGAAGCAAGATATTGTTCAAGTCACACCACCATCATGCTCTCCCAACATATTTGAAGAGGTATGTTTAGCAAGTAATTTACCTATTTTCAAATTTGGTCAAAACTTTATTGTTGATGCATCTATTAGAAAAATCTTCTTAAGTAATTTTGAAAGACCAATGAAGAAGGGTAATTTACTTGTTAGCAATAAAATTGTTATAGAACATATCGGTCAACCCATTGCGCCATTTATAGAGACTGATACTGACTTATTGTTGCAATCAAGGCTTTCCTCATTGCTTTATTTAAAGTTCGTATCTACATGGGTAGCTTTGCTTGTTTCATACTTGGCTTACTCTAGGTCTCAATTGAGGCATGCATGTTCTAACTATTTTTGTTTCAGAAACATAAAACCAATGTTAGATTCTTTTCAGAAAACCGATGGTAGTATAATATCTTATCCAATGACATCGGTAAAAGAATGCAAAATAAAAATCATAGCCGAATGGGGTGATACAAAATCTGAACCATTCGTTTGCTTAACTCCAAAGCCGTTTTCACAGCAAGATCGGCTAGAAAATAAAAAAATTACCTTCAATTCCAATATGTGTGATCAAATCTTTGATTTGCTGTTGGGAAATAACTATATTAGAATTCTTGATCACCATGTTGAGCCATCTGTCCAGGGACGAATGTATGGTAAGTTGCATGATTTGTCCAAGCATAATTTTGAGGATTGCAACATGTTTTGTCAAATAATTAAATCGACCATTGATAAAGGACGATTGAAATTTGTTGAGACACCAAGAGATGACCAGTCTATTCCGATTGGTCCGATGGCAGAAAGTTTTTGCATCGGTTGCTTCAAGCCGATCCACTTAAAGAGAAGGTAAACACTACAGGTGATGAGATCAAGCTTTCAAGTAAAGAAGTTGTTGAAGAGCATAATGAACATAATCTTGTGTGCGAGAATTCCATCGAAGCTACAATGAAGACGCAAAGGACTAGGGGGCAGCAAACAAATCCAATGATCGACGAAAGCAAACCAAATGAAAACAAAGGCCAAAATAAGCGCAAGTGTAAGAGATCAAAAATCACCTTCGCTGAACTATTGGATAAATATCAAAATAAGAGTGAAGAGAAGAATACTTATCGGCCAAATCATGCAAAGAAACCAAGATCACCCCCAAGGCACAAATATGAGGATTGGTATTGGCAAAGTGAGAATTTTAATGCAACATATTCATATCCTTATTTTGGGCCGCCAATGCCAATGCCGTGGATGCCTCCCTATGCTCATATAGATCCATATCCATCATGGGACATGTATGATACAAGGGCACATTCTCCATCTTATTTTAAACCATCTCACCAATATTATGCAGCTTCGAGAAGATCAACATTTGAACAATCACATGTTAAAGACCGTTTCAATCATAAGGAATTGGTCCACAACGCAAGTGAAAGGATCGATATAGTTGACTAGAGGGGGGGGTGAATAGGCAACTAACAATTTTTAGCTTTTCTTTACCAAATTAAACTTTGCATCAAAATAGGTTGTCTAGATATGCAACTAAGTGAGCAACCTATATGATGCAACGACAACAAGCACGCAATCAAGTAAGAGATATAACACAAGTAAACTAGCTAAAGTAAAGGAACGAGATAACCAAGAGTGGAGCCGGTGAAGACGAGGATGTGTTACCGAAGTTCCTTCCTTTTGAGGGGAAGTACGTCTCCGTTGGAGCAGTGTGGAGGCACAATGCTCCCCAAGAAGCCACAAGGGCCACCGTATTCTCCTCATGCCCTCACACAATGCGAGATGCCGTGATTCCACTATTGGAGCCCTTGAAGGCGGCAACCGGACCTTTACAAACAAGGTTGGGGCAATCTCCACAACTTAATTGGAGGCTCCCAACGACACCACAAAGCTTCACCACAATGGACTATGGCTCCGCGGTGACCTCAACCGTCTAGGGTGCTCAAACACCCAAGAGTAACAAGATCCGCTAGGGATAAGGGGGGGGGAATCAAATTTCTCTTGGTGGAAGTGTAGATCGTGGCCTTTTCAACCAATCCCGAGCAAATCAACAAGTTTGATTGGCTAGGGAGAGAGATCGGGCGAAAATGGAGCTTGGAGCAACAATGGAGCTTTTTGGGGGAAGAGGTAAGTCAACTTTGGGGAAGAAGACCCCTTTATATAGTGGGGGGAACAAACCAACCGTTACCCCCCTTCAGCCCCGAAGAGAGCGGTAGTACCGCTGTGCCAGCGGTACTACCGCTTGCCACTATAAGCGGTACTACCGCTGCACACCGCGGTACTACCGCTTGGCCCACAGTGGTACTACCGCGGAGGGAGGGCGGTACTACCACACAGGAGCGGTACTACGACCCCCACAGCCGCGGCCAGTACCGTAAAACCCGACACGAAAAAGGAGCCCTCGAATCGAGGCGGCACTAGCACGAGACCACCGCGGTACTACGGCTTGGGGCCACTAGCGGTACTACTGCTCTGGAGCGGTACTACCGCCCCCTGAGCGGTACTACCGCTTGTGGCGCCCAAGCGGTACTACCGCTCCGTCCCGCGGTACTACCGCTGGGACCAGAGTTAGTACACACATGGGGCTACTAGCGGTACTACTGCTCTGGGCGGTACTACCGCTCCGGAGCGGTACTACCGCTTGTAGCACCCAAGCGGTACTATCGCTCAGGGCCGCGGTACTACCGCTGGGACCAGAGAGGGCACAAAGAGAGGAGACCCAAGCCCATCATCGAAAAGGAAAGGCTCGGAGGGAGGGGTAAAGGAAGTGTACGTGATGATTCCGCCCTAGCCTTTCCAAAATGGACCCCCTCTTGATAGTACGGTAATCCCTATGAAACTAGTCCACCAAACTAATCCGAAAGGACTACACCGTCTTCGCTTTAAGATCCGAGGGGAGAAAATCGTCTCGTGCCAAAAGGATGAATCTCTGAAAAACACTCAACGCACACGATTAGTCCGCAAAAGCATTGTCATCAATCACCAAAACATCTTAGGGATAAATATGCCCTTACAATCTCCCCCTTTTTGGTGGATTGATGACAATACGGGATTTGCACAATTGGGAAATAACAAAGGACATAAGCAAACCCCAAATCTCTAAAATATAGACGGGCTCCCCCTAGATGTGTGCCATCAAGATAAGTGCTTTGAACTGCACGACACACATACTAGGATCAACACTCCCCCTGTATTTTAGAGACCAACAACCTAAGCGAGATACAAGATAGCAGGATATATAACATAATGAAGCATATAACTCATGAGATATCAAATGACTAGACAAAGATAAAGATATGATAATGATAGGGTAGCATATGTCTCACACCATATGACTCGAACTAAAGTCTCACTGAACACAAAACCAAGCAAAACCAAGCAAAGCACAAAGTAGCACATAAAGGACAAAGGCAAAGACACACTCGCAACACAACGACGCAAATCCCTAAACTCTCTCCCCCTTTGGCATCGAGACACCAAAAGGGGCAAAGAGCTAACCTACGGCTCCAGGTGAGAGCGTGCTGAGGATCTCGAACATCAGGACTCTGCATGATCATCTGCACTGCCGTCCTCGCCCTGAAACTGCTCGGCATCTGAGTCGGTCCACGGACAGTGCTGCTGGATCCACTCCTCCTCCTCAGTAATCTGACTCTCAGAGCCGCTGGTGACTGTGGCACCCATCTGACGCATCAGCTCCTTGTGACGTCCTCTTGCCTTCTTCTCAGTCACATGAGTCATGTACTGACCATGAGACTCCATGCAGAACAGCTTCTTCATCTTGCATTTGAGGTTCTTTGCCCAAGAGGGCTCTGCTGCAGAAGGATCTGTCCCAGGAGGCACATAATCCTCATCATCCTCACCGGCATCAGCCTCGTCCTCGGTCTCCATGGCAGCAGCAGAAGATGGAGCTCCAGATCTACCCCAATTATCCTTTTTCCTCAGATGCTTGATCTCATGAGAGACCAACTCTCCAGTTTCCAGCTGCTCCTCAAGATAGGTATGTCTCCAGGCCCTCTCAATAAGCAACATGATGAACGGACCATAAATTGGGCACTTGCGCTCAGAAACAGCCGCCAGAAGCTCAGACCACATGACGTGAGAGATGTCCAGGGACTCGCCGGTGTTTGCGTCCTTCTCACGCTGGCAGAAAAGAAGCATGTCCACAAGGTAAGAGTGTACCATGTCCATATTCCCAATACGAGGGAAGAGAGTCTCGCGGAAGATACGGTGAAGGATGTCCAGATAGGTAGACAACTCATAGGTCTCCTTCCTGGTCTCAGGGTGGACCTTCCGAGTACAGTAGGGCCAGAGGGCTTGCTTGTGAGTGGAGGTGACATTTTGGTGAGGACGAAAACCAACTAGAGTCTCGAGCCCTTGATCTTCCACCTCAAGCAGCCCCATGAAGGCCTGCCACTTGACAGCTAACACCTTTCCATTTGTCATCCAAGTCAGAGTCCTGTCTGCATCAGTTCCTAGGTGAACAGTGGCAAAGAACTATGCCAGCAAATCTGCATCGAAATCCTTGTTGAACTGCATGATCCTGAGAATGTTCAACTGAGAGCACATCTGTAGGGCATCACCAAAGTACTCAAGGTCCTTCTCCATAGCATCCGTGTTGATGGAATGAACATTGACAAAGAGATTCTTCTTAGCCTTGATCACATCAAAGTATGTGGCATACTGAAACCGGTTCTAGAACGGGCGATTGACAAGATTGGGTTCTTGGTCTTCCTCATAGGGGTTGCGCCGACGCCTGTCCTAGAATTCCTTGCTAGACATCTCAGTCACTTTCTTGCCACTTGGCTTCGGTCGGCTGGCAACCTTCTTCTTGCGAGGAGGATTAGCACTGGAGGAAGCACCCCTGCTGGCTGTGGAGCACTGGAAGAACCACCTGCAGTCTTAGATGAGCGGTACCGCTTCGACGTTGACCGCCCGGGGTTGACACGGCGGACTTGCTGCTCAGGATGTTCATCACCTGGAACCAAACACACGGACACCAGAAACAACCAGAAGGAACGATCAAAACCAAATAAACACAACAAAGATGGATCAACATGTGGTAGGAAACAATGGAACTAGGCATCCAGCGGTAGTACCGTGCCTGCTCAGTGGTAGTACCGCTTAGCCACATAAGCGGTAGTACCGCTCCAGTGGTAGTACCATGCCAGATGGGCGGTAGTACCGCCCGAGACGGGGCACGGCGGATCCCTACTGGCGTGGTCAGATCCGGCACTACCGGGGATGCCAAATTCAAAAATAAACCTACCAAACATCAATCAAAAGAGTCTAGTTGCCTTCTCCAACCTACTCAAGCCTAGATTTGGCCAAAAATCTAGAGATGAAACTACTATTGCCCCTAAAATGCGAGATCTGAAAACTAGACAAGAAGAGAAGAGGAACGGGGGCAATACCGGCATCCATGGCAAGAGGACGAGGTGGGGATCGACTCCACCGAAGGAAATGGAGAGGAACGGTCCGGAGACGGAGGGCCGCCGGAGCCTTCCCGCGGAGAGATGGCGCTGGAGAGAGAGAGGAAGAGGAACCAGGGGACGAAGCAAATGGGTATGGGGTGGAGGAAACCACCCCTGCCCACGACTTAACCCCCTGGCCCCGCCCCTCAGCGGTAGTACCGTGGTGAGGGGCGGTAGTACCGCTTAGCCATATAAGCGGTAGTACCGCTCCGTGGAGAGGTAGTACCGCTCCAGCGGTAGTACCGCTCCCTCACAACGGTAGTACCGCCCAACGCAACTCAAACCAGACTCAACACATATGGTTCAAAACGAAAGACGGGAAACAACGGCAAGAAGACCAACAAGAGCACTAGCAAGAGAACAAGAATCACACGCCTCTATATGAGAGGGCGGTGGCCGAGGCCACCTATGTTTGAGTCAATTGGTATGGCACCGCGAAGAATTATCCTTGGGCCCATGACCAAAACTCGTCTTTGAAGCACAAGTACCATAAAAAATGGCTAATGTGAAAGAGTGCGATTAGTTTATGCATTATGGGGGGAGGAAGAGTTCATTGAGAGAACAACACTCCCCCTAAGTCCATGCCTACACCTAGACAAGAATGCATGATGAATGTGAGGGGTGTGGAAAGGTTCAAACCACATTGCTCGAATCAATGATATTTAGCTCATGCCTTAACTCACAAAATCTTGCTTCATCCAATGGCTTCGTGAAAATATCTGCAAGGTTATCATGAGTGTTGACATAGTTGAGCTCGATCTCCCCTCGCCTAATATGATCCCGGATGAAGTGATACCGAATCTCAATATGCTTCGTCTTGAAGTGTTGCACCGGGTTGAGAGAAATCTTGATAGCACTTCCATTGTCACACCAAAGAGGCACTTTGTCACAAATGACACCGTAATCCTTTAAAGTTTGCCTCATCCATAAGAGTTGTGCACAACAACTTCCGGCCGCCACATACTCCGCTTCGGTGGACGGGAGGGACACACAACTTTGCTTTTTAGAAGACCAACTTACCAAAGAGCAACCAAGAAATTGGCACCCTCCGGAAGTGGACTTCCTATCCACTTTGTCTCCCGCCCAATCGGAGTCTGAATAACCTACAAGCTTGAAGTTTGCTCCTCTTGGGTACCATAGGCCAAAGTTTGGGGTATGAGCCAAATATCGAAAGATTCGCTTGACCGCCACAAAGTGGCTTTCCTTAGGTGCGTCTTGAAACCGTGCACATATTCCCACACTCAACATGACATCCGGTCTAGATGCACAAAGGTAAAGCAAGGATCCAATCATAGAGCGATATACCTTTTGATCCACCGCTTTACCATTGGGATCAATGTCAAGTTGGCACTTGGTGGGCATTGGAGTGGAAGCCGGCTTGACATCACTTAGCTTGAATCTCTTTAGCATGTCTTGAGTGTATTTGGCTTGGTTGATGAAGGTTCCTTCTCTTCTTTGTTTGATTTCGAATCCGAGAAAGAACTTCAACTCTCCCATCATAGACATCTTGAACTTTGAGGTCATGAGAGCGGCAAATTCTTCATTGAAAGCTTTGTTAGGGGAACCAAAAATAATATCATCAACATATAGTTGGCACACAAACAACTCCCCTTTGACCTTCTTAGTAAAAAGAGTGGGGTCGATATTCCCAATTTCGAATCCACGATCTTGTAACAACTCCGTAAGATGCTCATACCACGCACATGGGGCTTGTTTAAGGCCATAGAGCGCCTTGTGGAGTTGATACACATGATCGTGGAAATAGGGATCTTCGAACCCGGGGGGTTGTTTGACATATACCAACTCATTTATGGGACCATTAAGAAAAGCACTCTTCACATCCATTTGTTGCAAAGTGAAATTATGATGAGAAGCATAAGCAATCAACAAAAGAATAGATTCAAGGAGAGCAACGGGAGCAAAGGTTTCACCGTAGTCGAGACCCTCGACTTGGGAGTAGCCTTGTGCCACCAAACGAGCCTTGTTGCGAACAATGATTCCATGAGCGTCTTGCTTGTTCTTGAATATCCACTTGGTTCCAATGACATTATGATTCCCGGTTGGCCTTGGCACTAACTTCCACACTTGGTTATGTTCGAAGTTGTTGAGTTCTTCATGCATGGCGTTGAGCCAATCCGGGTCCTCAAGCGCTTCATAAACCTTTTGGGGTTCGACACAAGAAACAAACGCATGATGTTCACAATAGTTTGCTAATTGTCTACGAGTGCTTACCCCCTTTCTTAGGCTTCCAACCACATTCTCCATGAGATGACCTTTGGTGGTGAGCTTGGAAGCGATCTTAGCGGCACGACGCTCCAATTCCTCCTCGGAAGTGAAGTGAGGAGGGGTTACTTGATCATCTTGAGCGTCGTCTTGAGCTTGTTCTTGATCTTGAACTAGCTCGAGGGGAAGAACTTGACCTTGGGCATCATTTGATGGATCACCACCATCTTGAGGTTGATCTTGCCTTTGATCTTGTTCATGAGGTTGAGGGCCTTCACTTTGTTCTTCGGAAGCGTGTGGGTCTTGGGTTGGTGATGGCTCCACTTGAGTGGAGCATTGTCCTTCTCCTTCAGTCACAAGGGGTTCCTCAATGGGTAGGATATATCCAATACCCATTCTTCTTATGGCTTGGGGAGGAATTTCATCACCTACATCACAAGTACCACTTTGCTCCACTTGGGAGCCGTTATTTTCATCAAACTCCACGTTACACGTCTCCTCAATAAGTCCCGTGGACTTATTGAGAACACGGTAAGCATGGGAGTTTGTAGCATAACCAACAAATATGCCCTCATGAGCTCTAGTCTCAAATTTAGACAAACGAACACCTTTCTTGAGAATGAAGCACTTACACTCGAACACCCGAAAGTACTTGAGGTTGGGCTTGTTACCGGTGAGGATCTCATATGGAGTCTTGTTCAAGCCTTTGCGAAGATAGAGTCAATTTGAAGCATGACACGCGGTGTTGATGGCTTCGGCCCAAAAGTTGTATGGAGACTTCAACTCCGCCATCATGGTCCTTGCCGCATCCATCAACGTCCGATTCTTCCTCTCCGCAACACCATTTTGTTGAGGGGTGTAAGGTGCGGAATATTGATGCTTGATCCCCTCATCACTGAGAAACTCATCCAAGGTGTAGTTCTTGAACTCGGTGCCATTGTCACTTCTTATTGTCAAGATCTTTGCATTGTGCTGACGTTGGGCTTCATTTGCAAAGTCAATGACTGTTTGTTGGGTCTCACTCTTCCTCTTGAAGAAATACACCCACGTGTATCTGGAATAATCATCCACAATTACCAAGCAATACTTTCTACCCCCAAGACTATCAAAGGATGGAGGCCCAAAGAGATCCAAATGAAGGAGCTCCAACGGCCTCTTCGAGTAAATAAGAGTCGTGGGAGAATGAGCCTTCTCATGAAGCTTTCCTTCGATACAAGCACTGCAAGCACGATCTTTGGCAAAACTAACGTTCATTAGTCCATGGACATGGTCCCCCTTGAGAAGACTTTGCAAAGATCTCATATTGACATGGGCTAAACGGCGATGCCAAAGCCATCCCACGTCAACTTTAGCCATTAGGCATGTCGCGGTCTTAGTGGGTTGCTCCGAAAAGTTAATCACATAGAGACCGTTCTCGACATGCCCAACAAAGGCTACTTTAAGAGTCTTGCTCCACAAGAGGGCCACGGTATCAATATCAAAGAAAGTGGCAAAACCCATGATAGCAAGTTGACGAACGAAAAGTAAATTGTATGCAAGGGACTCAACTAGCATGACCTTCTCGATCGTGAGATCATGAGAAATGACAACTTTGCCGAGTCCCAATACCTTAGAAGACGAGGCATCACCCCACTCGACATTGGTGGGCATAGATGGAATCTTGTGCACGTCCACCACCAAGTCCTTGCTTCCGGTCATATGATTTGTAGCTCCACTATCGAGCAACCATGATCCCCCACCGGAAGCAAACACCTACAAAAGATCAATGCTTGGTTTTAGGTACCCACTTTGTAATGGGTCCTTTGATGTTAGTAATAAGGGTCTTAGGAATCCAAATAGACCATTCAATGTACTCATAAGGAGAACCAACGAATTTGGCATAAACATGCCCATCACTAGCACGACATAACACATAAGAAGGATTAAAGTCGACGGCTTTGTTGGAAGGAGTGGCATTGCTCTTATTGACACCGCCACCCTTTGCATTGTTCTTCTTCTCCTTGGAAGCACCCTCTCCCTCCTTCACAAAAGTTTGCTTGAGAGGAGGAGGTCGCTTGGTCTTGTCATTCTTCTTCTTGTTCTTGGAATTGGGTGTGAACCCAATCCCCTCCTTGGCCACAACTTCCTTTTGATTGCTCAAGAGGTCGTTGAGGTTCTTCTCACCTTGTGTGCATGACACAAGGCCTTTCTCAAGTTGCTCCTTCAACTTAGCATTCTCCTCAACAAGATGCACATGCTCACAACACGGGTTAGTAGCATTTGCATTATCAATTAACACCATATGAGGAAAGGTGGCTTTCTCCTTTGTTAGCTTCACTTGGAGTTGATCATGAGACTCCTTGAGGCTAGCATGAACACCCTTCAAGACTTTGTGAGCCTTGTCGAGAATGCCAAACTCCTCTTTGAGTCTAGCAAGATCAACCCCAAGTTTTTCCTTCTCGGAGTTTAGCACACGAGACACAACAAGAGCATGATCAAGATCTTTCTTTAACTTAGCATGATCATCGTTGTATGACTCCTCAAGAGCCAAACGAAGACCACGCTCTTCGTCAAGAGCATTGGAGAGATCCGAAATCTCATCGGCATAGTCACGACTATGCCCCTCCATCTTAGAGATGGTATCTTCGTGAGCCTCGATCATGTCATTGGCTTCACCAAGTTGTTCCAAGAGAGCAACGAAGTGCTTCTTGGATTTACCCTTGAGTTTACCCATAAAGATCTCAAACTCATTTTCCTCCACATTTGTCCCCTCATGTTCATCAATGCTATCCGTCAAAGAAGGATGATCAATGATGGTAGTTTTGATGTTGGAGGTTACCTTATTGGTGGCTTTAGCAATGAGGCACTTGGCGGTGATGTTCTCATTGGGTGAGTCGAAGAGAGACACCCGTGGAGTCTTCGCAATGGCAACGGAGGCCATGGAAACCGACTCACTATCTTCATCATCGTCATCATCCTCGTTGTACTCTTCTTGAACCACCAACGCCTTGGGAGGAGTCTTCTTGGTGAAGTTGCTCTTGTTGGGGAATGACTTGGCCTTGTCTTTTCTAATGAGCTTGCCACCATTGTCTTCCCTCTTCTCGTAAGGGCACTCCGCAACAAAGTGGCTAACATTGCCACAATTGAAGCAAGTCCTCATCCGTTGCTTGCCCTTTGCGCCACTTGAGTTGCTTTTGTTGAAGTTTGGCCTTGTGTTCTTCTTGCTCCAAAATTGCCTTGAAGCAAGAGCCATGTGTTCATGATAGGCATACTTCATATCTTCGAGGTTGCCCTCCTCTTATTCCTCTTCATCCTCTTCCTCCATACTAACCTTGGCCTTTAGAGCAAGGTTGGGCTTCTTAACTCTTTGAGAGCGAAGAACCGCATTGTCGGCGGTCTTGTCCAAGATGCTCATAGCCACAAACTCATCCAACACTTCACTTGAGGACAAGGTGTGAAAGTCCGGCCTTTGACGAATTACGGAGGACATGGCTTTGTGGTAGGGCATCATTGCCTTGAGGAACTTGCGCTTGATCCAATTGTCATCCGTGTCCTTGCTTCCATGATCTCGGAGCGAGACCGCGAGTTTGGTTACTCTCCGAAAAAGCTCACGAGGTTCTTCATCTTCTTTCATTGCAAACTCGTCGGCTTCATCTTGCACCACTTCATAGTTGGAGCGGTGAATGCTTGCACTTCCCCGATAAAGGGAAACAACTTGGAGCCACGCATCTTTGGCCACGGTGTAAGGCCGGAGATGAGGAACATCTTCGGGTGGGATGGATTCTTGGATGATGAAGAGAGAATTTTCATTGAATTGATGATCCACAACTTCTCTAGGAGTGAAGTTACTTCGGTCATGCGGATAAAAGCCTTCTTCAATGATTCTCCAAAGGTTAGTGTTCACATGATTTAAACGACGCTTAAAACGATAGACCCAAGAATCAAAATCTACATTCTTCTCAATCTTAGGGGCCGGGCCGGCATGATTCAAATGAGTGGAAGGGAGCGGTCCACCATAGACATGTGGAGGTTCCACATGGGCAAAGATGCCGGTCCCATTTTTATCACTAGAACAAGGAGCCTTCTCGCTCGAAGCTTCCCCCTTGTCGGAGGTAGCATCCGTCACCTTGTTAGCGGGATCACCCACTTTCAACGGTGCGGTGGTAAGTTTAAGCCCTTCTAAGAATTTATTCAACATGCTTTTGACCTTGGTCGTCATGGAGGTTTTCAATGTGTCCAACGCCACATTGAATTCCTCACGAGAGACCGCGGTTCCCCCATCTCCCGTAGACGAGACTGCATTCTCACCGGAGTGCTCCTCTGCACCGTCTACGACGTCAACCATACTCTTTGGACGGTAAAGTCCTTAATAAAGAGACGAGGCTCTGATACCAATTGAAAGGATCGATATAGTTGACTAGAGGGGGGTGAATAGGCAACTAACAATTTTTAGCTTTTCTTTACCAAATTAAACTTTGCATCAAAATAGGTTGTCTAGATATGCAACTAAGTGAGCAACCTATATGATGCAACGACAACAAGCACGCAATCAAGTAAGAGATATAACACAAGTAAACTAGCTAAAGTAAAGGAACGAGATAACCAAGAGTGGAGCCGGTGAAGACGAGGATGTGTTACCGAAGTTCCTTCCTTTTGAGGGGAAGTACGTCTTCATTGGAGTGGTGTGGAGGCACAATGCTCCCCAAGAAGCCACAAGGGCCACCGTATTCTCCTCACGCCCTCACACAATGCGAGATGCCGTGATTCCACTATTGGTGCCCTTGAAGGCGGCAACCGGACCTTTACAAACAAGGTTGGGGCAATCTCCACAACTTAATTGGAGGCTCCCAACGACACCACAAAGCTTCACCACAATGAACTATGGCTCCGCTGTGACCTCAACCGTCTAGGGTGCTCAAACACCCAAGAGTAACAAGATCCGCTAGGGATAAGTGGGGGGAATCAAATTTCTCTTGGTGGAAGTGTAGATCGTGGCCTTTTCAACCAATCCCGAGCAAATCAACAAGTTTGATTGGCTAGGGAGAGAGATCGGGCGAAAATGGAGCTTGGAGCAACAATGGAGCTTTTTGGGGGAAGAGGTAAGTCAACTTTGGGGAAGAAGACCCCTTTATATAGTGGGGGGAACAAACCAACCGTTACCCCCCTTCAGCCCCGAAGAGAGCGGTAGTACCGCTGTGCCAGCGGTACTACCGCTTGCCACTATAAGCGGTACTACCGCTGCACACCGCGGTACTACCGCTTGGCCCACAGCGGTACTACCGCGGAGGGAGGGCGGTACTACCGCACAGGAGCGGTACTACGGCCCCCACAGCCGCGGCCAGTACCGTAAAACCCGACACGAAAAAGGAGCCCTCGAATCGAGGCGGCACTAGCACGAGACCACCGCGGTACTACGGCTTGGGGCCACTAGCGGTACTACTGCTCTGGAGCGGTACTACCGCCCCCTGAGCGGTACTACCGCTTGTGGCGCCCAAGCGGTACTACCGCTCCGTCCCGCGGTACTACCGCTGGGACCAGAGTTAGTACACACATGGGGCTACTAGCGGTACTACTGCTCTGGGCGGTACTACCGCTCCGGAGCGGTACTACCGCTCAGGGCCGCGGTACTACCGCTGGGACCAGAGAGGGCACAAAGAGAGGAGACCCAAGCCCATCATCGAAACGGAAAGGCTCGGAGGGAGGGGCAAAGGAAGTGTACGTGATGATTCCGCCCTAGCCTTTCCAAAACGGGCCCTCTCTTGATAGTACGGTAATCCCTATGAAACTAGTCCACCAAACTAATCCGAAAGGACTACACCGTCTTCGCTTTAAGATCCGAGGGGAGAAAATCGTCTCGTGCCAAAAGGATGAATCTCTGAAAAACACTCAACGCACACGATTAGTCCGCAAAAGCATTGTCATCAATCACCAAAACATCTTAGGGATAAATATGCCCTTATAGCAAGGAAGAAGAAAGAGGTGGTCAAGCAAGTTTACCATGTTAAAAGAGATGGTCGTAAGAGTGCAACTTCAGATTTGATCTCAAATGAAAAAGAGTCAATTAATGTGTTGACATTGGCTACTAAAGACAATGAGACAAAGCAACCAATTATTGAGAGTCGAAGTGCCAAATCTGAAGAAAATAAGTTAAGAGTGCACAAGGCCAAAAAGGAATTGCCATTGGTCAAAACAGAATCATAGCCTAGATGCCTGCTCGGCTTATCGTATTGGCAAAAGAAGATATTATAAAAACTTAGTGCACAAGAACTTGAAGAAAGGAACATGGCATGGGTTGCCAAAGGAAGTGCTCGAAATAAGAATTATGTGCCAGCTTCCATTACAAGAAGTGCGGCAAAGGTGAAGAAGGAAAAGAGTGAAAACTATGGAGGACCAAGCCGAAGGTTTCAACATCTTTGGTCTACACATTATCCATATTCTTCAACTATGCCATTAACGCCTATGCCATGGAATTCGTCATCAGGTATGATTGGTAACCCTGAATGGGCTTATTTTAATCCATGGATGCAATATAATTTCTTACATCATGAAAGGGTATTACCAAGTCACTATACATTTGATTAGCTACAAGTTTGTTGCTGATCCAAAGGGCCGAAATACTTGATTTGCCATTTCATTTGTTTATTTCGGCTATATGTGCTTTGAATGAAGTTTACATGGTAGGCCGGCGTAGTATTCTAACATCGTCCTTAGTTCGATTGGAGAGCGAGACAAGGTACGTGCTCATGGAAATTTATATGTATGCCTATATTATGATTGAATGGAGTTGAGACATCATGACCGAAGTCATTGAATATATGCTGCGTAGACCAATTCATAGCTGCAGAATTGGTTAGTGGGCTTATACTTTATTTGGATATGATTTGGCTTATGCATCTTTGAGATCTATAAGAGGCCAAATCATAGCTGATTTTATTACTGAACATCGGATTAATGCCATGCATAATATTAATATTAGCCTTGTCTCTCTAGTACTATGGATATTATGTTTTGAAGGTTCAATTCATAGCAATGGCCAAAGTGTTGGTGGTGTTTATATATCTCTTTATGGTACTATTTTTGAAGCCTCATGCCGCTTAGAATATTTTTATGCACGATTAATCAAGGCCGAATATGCATTGTTATTCGGATTGACTCTTTTACTTGCTATAGGTGCTATACATATTGAGGCTTTCGGTGATTCGTTATGAGTAGTGCAACAAATATCCAAGGGTTATCAATGTTTTGACGAATCACTTATAGTTTATCTTGGGGTATGTCTAAATGCAAAATTTACCTTGGGTTGCATTAAAATTGTTCATATATTTAGACATGACAATTGGAGAGAGTTGACATAGCAAGCATCCGGCTACCATGTCCGTCATGGTGTATTGCACATCTATCAATAGCCGATGCTTATTCTTGCCAACATAGGTAAGGCCGAATTGGAGCTCACCACCTCGTCCAGTAATGAAACTTTTATGCAGGCAAAGCAAGGATCAGAGGAAGTTCATTCTTGATTATCTGCAAAATCCTAGCGAAAGGGTGAATAATATGGTTCGGAGGATGGCTTTGAGATACATATCTATGGAACCTTATCATCGGATTGTTATATAAGTTGTGAAGTCTTCACCCAAGTTGCATCAAGAGGTTCAAATAAGCAATGGCCGATAAATAACTATCGCACTTAGCATAAACATGGCGGATACATAATTATCGCCCTGAGAAATATAAATGGCCGATGGAGTGTTGACATCGTCCTTAGAACAAATACATTGCAAATTATTTTTCGGCACCCAAATTTTGCCGAAAACAGGGGGCATGTGTTGACACCAGATTTTGGCACGGTCAAGAACTTAATTAATATGGCCTCAAATGGAGAAGTGATCTAGATAAAAAAGTTTCGTATTGTCGATATGAACATTTTTGAAGTTTGGGCCATCGCCATCCGATCTCATCTCGAAGGCCTAAGTTGTATTCGAAATACAAAGATTATGTATTCAGAACACTATTCAGCTCATTACGGCCCCAAGACCGCCTCGTATGGAAAAATAATCTACATGGATTGTCTTCATCTCGTTGAAACGATCGATTTTGATGTAAAAAACGTTCCAATCCGAGTTCGTATGCAAAAGTTAGAGCCATCGAAATGCAGCTCTGTTAAGAGGCAGAAAATGGCGCGCCTAACAAGACGCCATGTCTGATGGGTAGCACGAATAATAACCTGTTTTGCACGAGCGATTTGACCCTCAAGATGACCTCTGATAAAAGAACGTTCAAAATGAAAGTTCTTTGTCTCGTCAAAACGATTAAGACTGCTTTTGGACTCGTTTCCATCCGAGTTCGTTTACCACCACAAAAAAGACCCACAAGGTGTAGCCAGTTTAAACCGAACAGTTTTGGAAAGTTCAGATAAAACCAATCCGAATTTGACTAGGGTTTTGGACGTGAATCCAAGCCTTTTCCTTGCACGGGAAGTCCAACCGCCTCTTATATGGTGACGGCTGATTAAACAACACACAATCGATCAATTCATCTACCACTTTTTATCTTTTATCTTTTCTCCTTAACCATAGTTTTTCTTTTTTCTCGTTCTTCGTCTGTTCTTCTTGTTGCGGGGCGGCGAACCTCGAGGCCCTAGGACGATCAGGTCAACCTAGGGAAGCCCATATCCGCCGCGCGTCCTGACGGGATCCCTCCCGGGTGTGTGGGGTTTCGGGTCCTCAAAAGCACTCGTCGAATTGCCTGCGTACCGCGCTTCCGGCCGGGTCTTTTTCGACGTGAGCTGCGGTGCATCACCCCCGGCGTCGAGGTTACACGGTGACGTGTTCGTGTGCGAAGTAGTGGTACTTGGCGAATTCCACGCTCGGTGGTCGCTGGACTTGCATGAACAGCAACAGGGGCGAGATGCAGGGGCGACGGCCGCGGGACTTAGCGCGTGGAGGAGGCTGGTTCCGAGCGGGACTGGCCTGTCCTGGCGGGCTGCTCGCCGGCGAGGTTCAGGTGAGGTCGCCGGCCGGTGAAGGTGCAGAAGAGGATGTCGCGGGGCCCTCGAGCGGAGGCGGGGCTTCTCCTGCTGGCTTCTAGCGACGAGCGGCGCGGGAACGAGGACGAGGCAGGAGGTCGCGCGAGGTGGTCGAGGCGGCGACTCCGATGGTCGGCCGGCGAGGCCGTGGCCTTCGCGTAGAGGAGACGCGCAGCTGCACTTGCGGGGAAGCGGCGGCGCAGCAGCTCGCACAGGAGGACGGAGGAGCGGAGGGCCAGGACGGCGTGGGGCTGCAGGATCCGGCGAGGGGTGGCGGCGTCTTGAGCTCCTGGTGGCCGGGAGGCAGTGCACGGGCAAGAGGGGAGGGCGACGGGGTTTTGAAGAGGAGGAGCGAGGGAAGCTCCTCTCCCTGGCGATGCGTGTGGGTGGCGGCGCGAGGGAGAGAGTGGAGGGAGAGATTAAGAGGAGGGTTGCGCGGCCAAACCCTATTCGGCGCCTTAAGCGCCCGAATTAGGCGTTTCGGCAAACGCGCACATACCCCCTCCCCGCACGATGGGCCGACCCATTCATCCCTATTTTTTGTTACAAACTGCAAAAAACTGCGCGCAGGTGGAACTCGAACTCGCGATAACCTACGTTTAGCTTAGCTGTGGAAGCCAACTACGCTACTTACCTTGCTGTGATTCGAAAGATCCTTTTGATTCTTTTATTGCATCTTCTTATCATTTTCATTTTCTTTTCCTTTTCCTTTTTCCTTTTTCCTTTCTTTTTCTTAAATGCATGCTTTTAAAAAAAATCCAGTGAACTTTTTCCCAATTCGTGAACTTTTTATTCAAAATTGATGAATTTGAATTCATGAACTTTTTTTGAAAATCCATGAACCTTTTCTAATTAGTGAACTTTTTTATCGAAATTGCTGAACTTTTTTCAAACCCGTGAACTTTTTTTCCAAATTTGGTGAACTTTTTTTGAATTTGTGAACTTTTTTAACAAAATCGATGAACTATTTTTAAATCTGTGAACTTTTTGATCGAAATTGATGAACTTTTTTAAAACCCGTGAACTCTTTTTCCAAATTTGGTGAACTTTTTTGGAATTTGTGAATTTTTTTAACAAAATCGATGAACTATTTTTAAATCTGTGAACTTTTTGATCGAAATTGATGAACTTTTTAAAAACCCGTTAACTCTTTTTCCAAATTTGGTGAACTTTTTTCGAATTTGTGAATTTTTTTAACAAAATCGACAAACTATTTTTAAATCTGTGAACTTTTTGATCAAAATTGATGAACTTTTTTAAAAATTCCGTGAACTATTTTTCCAAATTTGGTGAACTTTTTGGAATTTTTGAATTTTTTTAACAAAATCGATGAACTATTTTTAAATCTGTGAACTTTTTGATCGAAATTGATGAACTTTTTAAAAAATTTCGTGAACTCTTTTCAAGTTTGTAAAAAATATTTATTGTTTTAGTCAAACCTTATCACAAAATACTTTTCAACCTTATCACAAATATTCTTCACTTTCTTCTTAACACAAATATTTATTGTTTTAGTCAAACGAGGCGTAACGAACATAAAATATTTATTATGAAGAAGTCTGCCAAAGAGAAGAAACAATCATAACAAACTCTCCAGTTGAACCAGTCGTGAAAAACTCTCCCGAAACAGCCGCACGAACGAACGGGAAACGTAATTCTACGTGTGCACGCACGAACGAAGGAAGCAGTCGAGAAACAGTCCTAACTGGGCTTCCTTGAAACCAGCCCAACAAGAGAACGCGTAGGCGCCCGAACTTCTATCGGGCGCTGAAGGCGCCGACGAGGAGCACTCGGTTGCGCGTGTGGATCGGCTAGGGTTAGGGGCGCCGGAGCTGGGCCTTGGGCCAACTGGTCCGGCTGGATACAAGTGGCGGCTGGGCTGGACTCTCTTCTCCCTCTCTCTTATTTCCTTTAACAGAAAAGCATTAGAGAGAAGAAAAGGAAGAGGGGGTTAGGGAAAGAATTTGAGCATGCGGATAATTTTCCCAGACTCATAAAAATGAGCTTGATCCAAGAAAATAGAAGTGAGCATGTGTGTGAAGATTGGATTCGAACTCGTTCGAATTAAATTCAAATGAGTTTGAATAAGAAGTGGGTATTCGGTAGGTCCAAAATGTTGAGAATTTTGGTGGAGCTCTGGAAAGTAATGAAAGAATTTAGGGCAAAGTTTGGAGACCAAACTTGAAGCAGAAAAGACACGGAATCGTTTTGCAAGTGTGTTATGGTTAATTCCAAATTAACAGAATATTTTATTATAGCTCCCTAAAATATTGGGAGGATATGTTATAAAGAGAACTCACCATGTGAATTCCCTCGATTTAAATGGATCTAAGATCCATGAAATTTATTTATGTGAGTTTTAAAAAGGGTTGCATGATGACATGATGCAATACAAATGATGCAATGATGAATGCAACGAACAAAACAAATCACACGACGAATCTCTGGAGCGCCGGTCTTGGGGTGTCACAAGTACCTTCAACCCATGCAACTCTAAGATAGCCATCTAAGCGATGCTTCCGTGGCAAACTTGCGCCCCCGCACCCTTACGTTAGACACCAGCCAACCGGCAGCATAGGAGCTCCGCCGCCTTGAGGGGTGCTGGTTCCCATTGGGAATCGATTGGCCCAGAATAAAAATTCAGACAACTAACGCCTAAATAAAGTGATTTGAGATAAGTGTACGACCTATCTTGCGGCCCGGTGAAGTAGGCAGCTCGGGCTGTCAAGTCGGTGAGGCCAGCGAGGTTGCGGTGGCTACCGGCGGCAGGAAAGCAAAGATGTCGTGACGGTCGACGGCTACGAGGAAGCAGCGCCGGGTGTCATGGGAGTAAGTCTGACAGTAAGAATAGGGGGTACGTATGAGGAGGCACGACCCTAGCTATGGAGAGGTTGTGCACGCAAGGTTTACGAGTTCAGGCCCTTCTTGGAGGAAGTAACAGCCCTACATCTCGGTGCCCGGAGGCTTGGTCGATTGGATTATGCATGAGAGTTACAGGGGTGCGAACCCTTGTGCCAGAGGGGAGGGGTGGCTAATATAGAGTGCGCCACCCCTTCACATGCCTCAGTTACATAGGGTTTAATGTAGATTAAGACAGAGACGTTACTGGTAACGCCTGCTATAATGACTATTAATGACCTTTAAGGCTACGGAGTGAACGCCTGACCGTTGCCATCCAGGGGTGGCTTTAGATCTTGTGTACTCCGAGTGATTCCCTGTAAGGTCGAGTGACTCTATATTAGTCGAGTGGGATTGGGATATCCGAGTGGTATATCTGGTCGAGTGGATTGCACTCCAAGGTGACTTCAGTCGGTATCTTTGGTTGTACTTTGAATGTCTTTGACTCTAGGGTAGTGTCCTTGGGTAGGGCGTCTAGGTCAGGCCTATGACCCTACCCTAGGTACATGTCATCGTCATTAGCCCCCGAACGGATTGAGGTCCGAGTGAAAAATGGGTTGAAGTTGGTTCCGACTCGATTGCACGCTTTGGAGGCATTTCATTGGAGTTTGAAAATCATGCTGAAGCTTCAACCTTGTTTCAGTCGCCTTGATCGATTCAGAGGTTGTCGACTGAATTATGTTGATAATCCTCGAGTGTTGTTCTGGTGCGAAATCTTCGGTGCGATTGGTTGCTCTACGGTTCCCGGATATCACGGGATTCAAAATTTTGGAGAAGCGCGCGGGACGGAGCGTGCCACGGCAATCGGAGCGGGTAGACAGTTGCGCCTCGATCCCCGCACTACCTTTTTTGCCATGTATCTGGTGAGCGACTGTTGCGGGATATGACAGGATTGCTCGGGCCCACGGGTCATGTTGGGGAACGTAGTAATTTCAAAATTTTCCTACGCACACGCAAGATCATGGTGATGCATAGCAACGAGAGGGGAGAGTGTTTTCCATGTACCTTTGTAGACCGAAAGCGGAAGCGTTAGCACAACGCGGTTGATGTAGTCGTACGTCTTCACGATCCGACCGATCAAGTACCAAACGCACGGCACCTCCGAGTTCAGCACACGTTCAGCCCGATGACATCCCTCGAACTCCGATCTAGCCGAGTGTTGAGGGAGAGTTTCGTCAGCACGACGGCGTGGTGACGATGATGATATTCTACCGACGCAGGGCTTCGCCTAAGCACCGCTACAGTATTATCGAGGTGGACTATGGTAGAGGGGGGCACCGCACACGGCTAAAAGATCAAATCAGTTGTTGTGTCTCTAGGGGTGCCCCCCTCCCTGTATATAAAGGAGTGGAGGAGGGGGAGGGCCGGCCCTCTCTATGGCGCGCCCTAGGAGGAGTCCTACTCCCACCGGGAGTAGGATTCCCCCCTTCCAGGTAGTAGGAGTAGGAGTCAAGGAAAGGGGAGAGAGAACAGAAGGAAGGAGGGGGTGCAGCCCCTCCCCCTAGTCCAATTCGGACTAGGCCTTGGGGGGGCGCCCAGCCTCTCCTCTCTCTTTCCCCTAAAGCCCAATAAGGCCCATATACTCCCCGACGAATTCCCGTAACTCTCCGGTACTCCGAAAAATACCCGAATCACTCGGAACCTTTCCGATGTCCGAATATAGTCATCCAATATATCGATCTTTACGTCTCGACCATTTCGACACTCCTCGTCATGTCCCCGATCTCATCCGGGACTCCGAACTACCGTAGGTACATCAAAACACATAAACTCATAATATAACCGTCATCGAACTTTAAGCGTGCGGACCCTATGGGTTCGAGAACAATGTAGACATGACCGAGACACGTCTCCGGTCAATAACCACTAGCGGAACCTGGATGCTCATATTGGCTCCCACATATTCTACGAAGATCTTTATCGGTCAAACCGCATAACAACATACGTTGTTCCCTTTGTCATCGGTATGTTACTTGCCCGAGATTCGATCTCGTTACCGGCAAGTCTCTTTACTCATTCCGTAATACATCATCCCGCAACTAACTCATTAGTTACAATGCTTGCAAGGCTTATAGTGATGTGCATTACTGAGTGGGCCCAGAGATACCTCTCCGATAATCGGGGTGACAAATCCTAATCTTGAAATATGCCAACGCAACAAGTACGTTCGGAGACACCTGTAGAGCACCTTTATAATCACCCAGTTACGTTGTGACGTTTGGTAGCACACAAAGTGTTCCTCAAGTAAACGGGAGTTGCATAATCTCATAGTCATAGGAACATGTATAAGTCATGAAGAAAGCAATAGCAACATACTAAACGATCAAGTGCTAAGCTAACGGAATGGGTCAAGTCAATCACATCATTCTCCTAATGATGTGATCCCGTTAATCAAATGACAACTCATGTCTATGGCTAGGAAACTCAACCATCTTTGATTAACGAGCTAGTCAAGTAGAGGCATACTAGTGACACTATGTTTGTCTATGTATTCACACATGTATCAAGTTTCCCGTTAATACAATTCTAGCATGAATAATAAACATTTACCATGAAAAAAGGAAATAAATAATAACTTTATTATTGCCTCTAGGACATATTTCCTTCAGTCTCCCACTTGCACTAGAGTCAATAATCTAGTTCACATCGCCATGTGATTTAACACCAATAGTTCACATCACCATGTGATTAACACCCATAGTTCACATCGTCATGTGACCAACACCCAAAGGGTTTACTAGAGTCAATAATCTAGTTCACATCGCTATGTGATTAACACCCAAAGAGTACTAAGGTGTGATCATGTTTTGATTGTGAGAGAAGTTTAGTCAACGGGTCCGCCACATTCAGAGCCGTATGTATTTTGCAAATATTCTATGTCTACAATACTCTGCACGGAGCTACTCCAGCTAATTGCTCCCACTTTCAATATGTATCCAGATTGAGACTTAGAGTCATCTGGATCAGTGTCAAAACTTGCATCGACGTACCCTTTACGACGAACCTTTTGTCACCTCCATAATCGAGAAACATATCCTTATTCCACTAAGGATAATTTTGACCGCTGTCCAGTGATCTACTCCTAAATCACTATTGTACTCCCTTGCAAAACACAGTGTAGGGTATACAATAGATCTGGTACACAGCATGGCATACTTTATAGAACCTATGGCTGAGGCATAGGGAATGACTTTCATTCTCTTTCTATCTTCTGTCGTGGTCGGGCTTTGAGTCTTACTCAATTTCACACCTTGTAACACAGGCAAGAACTCTTTCTTTGACTGTTCCATTTTGAACTACTTCAAAATCTTGTCAAGGTATCTACTTACTGAAAAAACTTATCAAGCGTTTTGATCTATCTTTATAGATCTTGATGCTCAATATGTAAGCAGCTTCGCCGAGGTCTTTCTTTGAAAAAACTCCTTTCAAACACTCCTTGATGCTTTGCAGAATAATTCTACATTATTTCCGATCAACAATATGTCATTCACATATACTTATCAGAAATGTTGTAGTGCTCCCACTCACTTTCTTGTAAATACAGGCTTCACCGCAAGTCTATATAAAACTATATGCTTTGATCAACTCATCAAAGCGTATATTCCAACTCCGAGATGCTTGCACCAGTCCATAGATGGATCGCTGGAGCATGCACATTTTGTTAACACCTTTAGGATCGACAAAACCTTCTGGTTGCATCATATATAATTCTTCTTTAATAAATCCATTAAGGAATGCAGTTTTGTTTATCCATTTGCCAGATTTCATAAAATGCGGCAATTGCTAACATGATTCGGACAGACTTAAGCATATATACGAGTGAGAAACTCTCATCGTAGTCAACACCTTGAACTTGTCGAAAAACCTTTTGCGACAATTCTAGCTTTGTAGATAGTAACACTACTATCAGCGTCCGTCTTCCTCTTAAAGATCCATTTAATCTCAATGGCTTGCCGATCATTTGGGCAAGTCAATCAAAGTCCATACTTTGTTCTCATACATGGATCCCATCTCAGATTTCATGGCCTCAAACCATTTCGCGGAATTTGGGCTCATCATCGCTTCCTCATAGTTCGTAGGTTCGTCATGGTCAAGTAACATGACCTCCAGAATAAGATTATCGTACCACTCTGGTGTGGATCTCACTCTGGTTGACCTACGAGGTTCGGTAACAACTTGATCTGAAGTTTCATGATCATCATCATTAACTTCCTGACTAATTGGTGTAGGTGTCATAGGAACCGGTTTCTGTGATGATCTACTTTCCAATAAGGGAGCAGGTACAGTTACCTCATCAAGTTCTACTTTCCTCCCACTCACTTCTTTCGAGAGAAACTCCTTCTCTAGAAAGGATCCAAATTTAGCAACAAATATCTTGCCTTCGGATCTGTGATAGAAGGTGTACCCAACTGTCTCCTTCTATGAAGACACATTCCTCCGATTTTGGGTTTGAGCTTATCAGGATGAAACTTTTTCTTATAAGCATCGCAACCCCAAACTTTAAGAAACGACAACTTTGGTTTCTTGCCAAACCACAGTTCATATTGTGTCGTCTCAACGGATTTAGATGGTGCCCTATTTAACGTGAATGCACCTGTCTCTAATGCATAGCCCCAAAACGATAGTGGTAAATCGGTAAGAGACATCATAGATTGCACCATATCTAATAAAGTACGGTTACGATGTTCGGACACACCATTACGCTGTGGTGTTCCAGATGGCGTGAGTTGCGAAACTATTCCGCATTGTTTCAAATGAAGACCAAACTCGTAACTCAAATATTCTCCTCCACGATCAGATCGTAGAAACTTTATTTTCTTGTTACGATGATTTTTTCCACTTCACTCTCAAATTCTTTGAACTTTTCAAATGTTTCAGACTTATGTTTCATTAAGTAGATATACCCATATCTGCTCAAATCATCTGTGAAGGTCAGAAAATAACGATACCCGTCGCGAGCATCAACACTCATCGGACTGCATACATCAGTATGTATTTTCCAACAAATCTGTTGCTCGCTCCATTGTTATGGAGAACGGAGTCTTAGTCATCTTTCCCATGAGGCATGGTTCGCAAGCATCAAGTGATTCATAATCAAGTGATTCCAAAAGCCCATTAGCATGGAGTTTCTTCATGCGCTTTACACCAGTATGACCTAAACGGCAGTGCCACAAATAAGTTGCACTATTATTATCTTTTGGCTTCAATATTATGAATATGTGTATCACTACGATCGAGATCCAACAAACCATTTTCATTGGGTGTATGACCATCGAAGGTTTTATTCATGTAAACAGAATAACAATATTCTCTTATTTTAAATGAATAAATGTATTGCTATAAACATGATCAAATCATATTCATGCTTAACGCAAACACCAAATAACATTTATTTAGGTTCAACACTAATCCCGAAAGTATAGGTAGTGTGCGATGATGATCAATCAATCTTGGAACCACTTCCAACACACATCATCACTTCACCCTTAACTAGTCTCTGTTCATTCTACAACTCCCGTTTCGAGTTACTTCTCTTAGCAATTGAACCAGTATCAAATACCGAGGGGTTGCTATAAACACTAGTAAAGTACACATCAATAACATGTATATCAAATATAACTTGTTCACTTTGCCATGCTTCTTATCCGCCAAATACTTGGGGTAGTTCCGCTTCCAGTGACCAGTCCCTTTTGCAGTAGAAGCACTTAGTCTCAGGCTTAGGTCTAGACTTAGGCTTTTTCATTTGAGCAGCAACTTGCTTGCCATTCTACATGAAGTTCCCTTTCTTTCCCTTTCCCCTTTTCTTGAAACTAGTGGTTTTGTTAATCATCAACACTTGATGCTTTTCTTGATTTCTACCTTCGTCGATTTAAGCATCACGAAGAGCTTGGGAATCGTTTCCGTTATCCCTTGCATATTATAGTTCATCACGAAGTTCTAGCAACTTGGTGATAGTGACTAGAGAACTCTGTCAATCACTATCTTATCTGGAAGACTAACTCCCACTTGATTCAAGTGATTGTAGTACTCAGACAATCTGAGCACATGCTCACTGCTTGAGCTATTCTCCTCCATCTTTTAGCTATAGAACTTGTTGGAGACTTCATATCTCTCAACTCGGGTATTTGCTTGAAATATTAACTTCAACTCCTGGAACATCTCATATGGTCCATGACGTTCAAAACATTTTTGAAGTCCCGATTCTAAGCCGTTTAGCATGGTGCACTAAACTATCAAGTAGTCATCATATTGAGCTAGCCAAACGTTCGTAACATCTGCATCTGCTCCTGCAATAGGTCTGTCACCTAGCGGTGCATCAAGGACATAATTCTTTTATGCAGCAATGAGGATAAACCGCAGATCACGGATCCAATCCGCATCATTGCTACTAACATCTTTCAACTTAGTTTTCTCTAGGAACATATCAAAAATAAATCAGGGGAGCTAAACGCGAGCAATTGATCTACAACATAGATATGCTAATACTACCAGTTCATGATAAATTAAAGTTCAATTAATCATATTACTTAAGAACTCCCACTTAGATAGACATCCCTCTAATCATCTAAGTGATCACGTGATCCAAATCAACTAAACCATAACCGATCATCACGTGAAATGGAGTAGTTTTCAATGGTGAACATCACTATGTTGATCATATCTACTATATGATTCACCTCGACCTTTCAGTCTCAGTGTTCCGACGCCATGTCTGCATATGCTAGGCTCGTCAAGTTTAACCTGAGTATTCTGCGTGTGCAAAACTGGCTTGCACCCATTGTAGATGGATGTAGAGCTTATCACACCCTATCATCACGTGGTGTCTGGGCACAACGAACTTTGGCAACGGTGCATACTCAGGGAGAACACTTTTATCTTGAAATTTAGTGAGAGATCATCTTATAATGCTACCGTCAATCAAAGCAAAATAAGATGCATAAAAGATAAACATCACATGCAATCAATATAGTGATATGATATGGCCATCATCATCTTGTGCTTGTGATCTCCATCTCCGAAGCACCGTCATGATCACCATCGTTACCGGCGCGACACCTTGATCTCCATCGTAGCATCGTTGTCGTCTCGCCAATCTTATGCTTCTACGACTATCGCTACCGCTTAGTGATAAAGTAAAGCATTACAGGGCGTTTGCATTGCATACAATAAAGCGACAACCATATGGCTCCTGCCAGTTGCCGATAACTCGGTTACAAAACATGATCATCTCATACAATAAAATTTAGCATCATGTCTTGACAATATCACATCACAACATGCCCTGCAAAAACAAGTAAGACGTCCTCTACTTTGTTGTTGCAAATTTTACGTGGCTGCTACGGGCTAAGCAAGAACCGTTCTTACCTACGCATCAAAACCACAACGATAGTTTGTCAAGTTGGTGCTATTTTAACCTTCGCAAGGACCGGGCGTAGCCACACTCGGTTCAACTAAAGTTGGAGAAACTGACACTCGCCAGCCACCTGTGTGCAAAGCACGTCGATAGAACCAGTCTCGCGTAAGCGTACGCGTAATGTCGGTCCGGGCCGCTTCATCCAACAATACCGCCGAACCAAAGTATGACATGCTAGTAAGCAGTATGACTTATATCGCCCACAACTCACTTGTGTTCTACTCGTGCATATGACATCTACGCATAAAACCTGGCTCGGATGCCACTGTTGGGGAACGTAGTAATTTCAAAATTTTCCTACGCACACGCAAGATCATGGTGATGCATAGCAACGAGAGGGGAGAGTGTTGTCCACGTACCCTCGTAGACGGAAAGCGGAAGCGTTAGCACAACGCGGTTGATGTAGTCGTACGTCTTCACGATCCGACCGATCAAGTACCGAACGCACGACACCTCCGAGTTCAGCACACGTTCAGCCCGATGACGTCCCTCGAACTCCGATCCAGCTGAGTGTTGAGGGAGAGTTTCGTCAGCACGACGGCGTGGTGATGATGATGATGTTCTACCGACGCAGGGCTTCGCCTAAGCACTGCTACAGTATTATCGAGGTGGACTATGGTGGAGGGGGGCACCGCATACGGCTAAAAGATCAAATCAATTGTTGTGTCTCTAGGGGTGCCCCCTCCCTGTATATAAAGGAGTGGAGGAGGGGGAGGGCCGGCCCTCTCTATGGCGTGCCCTAGGAGGAGTCCTACTCCCACCGGGAGTAGGATTCCCCCCCTTCCAAGTAGTAAGAGTAGGAGTCAAGGAAGTATTTTTATTTGGGTTCATCCAAGACTTGATCTTTGGTCTTGGAGGTTTTTCATCTTATGTTGACTCAACACCAATGTTTTTCATTGGAAAAGTTTTTGGAAATCTTTTCTTTATAAAATAGCCCTATGGCATATGGAGTGATCCTTTCCCTTTCAAAATTGCCTCTTGCCATGACCTAAGTGGAAATCCCCCTCCCAAAAGCCATCTCCCCACTTTGTGTCAAGATAAACTTCAAATCCAGCAAGTTAAACTCCCGCATGATTTTATCTCCATTTTTTTTATCAAAAACCTTTTGTGTCCTCTATTTTGACCCTTGGAGATTTACAAAGGAACCACTAGTTCTCCTTTGAGTTTTGCCTCCAAACAAATTTCCCTGGCTAGTCCTTAGAGCCCTCAACAAAGATCCATGAAGATCTACTGGTCTCCAGTTCAAAATTTTCAAAATGTGCTTGCTGCAAGTTTGGACCATATTTGTCAAATTTGATGAAATTCATTTGTTTTCCCCTCCTAAAAATCTGAGAAAATTCAGGCAGCCTCTGGATGCATCAAGAGGTCACCTCACCAAGCCCCAGCTCCAGAAAAAATTTCCTCGTGCCCAAATCATATCGTCGAACACCTGGCATGCACTGTTACTATCAAAGTTCAGTGTTCAGAAAAACAGTTTCAGAAGCCAGTGTCGTTTTCTTTAGAAACTTACCTCGATCTCGCCAGTAGCCGCGGTGGCGCCTTGCTCCCTGTTCCCCCTTCTTATCCACCGCGCCGCACGGTCGCCTGGACGCTTGCGGGCGTCGGCGACGAGCTGGCAGAGGTGCGCCTCCTCGTGAGCGGCGGCAGCAGCGCCCGCTGCTGCTGCCAGAGAGGCTCAGCGTGGGACGGCGCCGTCCAGCACCGCCCAAGCCACCAGAGACCACCGCGTGGCCGTCCCCTCCCCTGTGCACGTTGCAGAGCCGTCGTCGTGAACTGGAAGGCGCGGAGCGCGCTCCCTGCCACCGTCGTGCCCGTACGGCCATTCCGTCGAGGACCAGAGCATTACCCCAATCCGGCCGAGGTATTAGCGGAGAAACGGTGCCAGTGAACCACCACGATGATGCCCAACCGCCTAAACCTCCTGCCCGACCTCTGCCTCGCCGTAATTGCTCGCCGACGTTATCCCGTTCATGGCCACCTCCTTGGATCGCCTATAAAAGGAGGTCCCGAGCTCGAACTCGAACACGCACCATCCCTACACCCCACAAGTACCACGCCAAGCCACTGGGAAGGCCTCGAGGAAGTCTTCTTCCCCAACTCCGGCCGCCTCGACCCGCTTCGGGATCCGGCAAGATTCACTCCAGTGCGTGCACCCCTGCCTCTCAACCCATGCCAGTAGCATCCTAGTGCATCCACCTCTCTAACCCGCGCAGCAATTTGAAGTTTGCAGCACCCACCGGAGAGTTCCACCCTCGCCCGAACCACCGTCCGCCGGAGATAAGGTCACCGTCGACGTGGTGCTCACCGAAGGCCAAGTCCACCACCCACCGATGCAGAAGGATACCCTGAACCCGTAGGTACCCTCCGATCACCCTACCTCGCCGTGGATCAGCGCCGGCGACCACCGCAGCCTTCGGGCGTCGGCGAACTCTGTTGGAGTTTGAACCTGACGGGTGGGACCCCCCCGTCAGCCTCACTTTCTTTTCCCTTTGAACCATTTTCTGAAGGCGCCTTCGGGCAAAGTGTGTTTTCTCTCTGGGCTGGCGTATTTCGTACCGAAGCGTTTTCTGCTTTTTCAAACAAGCCCCTGGATCTTTTCTGTTTCATCACAGATTAGTCCTTGGACTAAAACCTCTATATCTTTTAAACCAAAGATGCTTTTTGATTGATTCTTTTTTTGTCAGTCTTATATTTCTGTCTAGTTTTTTATAGTATTTATTTGGAAATTTTTTGGAATAATTTTTATACACGCAACGGTATTCACGTTAGTATACGGTTTCTTTATACCGTAGATTCCGGAGGAGGTGACGGAGCCGCGAACTTCGCCGAACTAGACTCCAACTTCTCCGAACAAGGCAAGCATGTTTGAACCTTTGATATGATGAGTGTTTTGCATGTTCGCTTGAATAGTGTGTGCATGGCATATGGGCATCGGTGAGTGTTACGTTGCATGCAAGGCAACTAACCGTGTGCTTCGAAGTTTACTGTGATCTTTTGATGAGAGATGACCTGATCATGTGGTGACATGAGAGGTAGTAAGATGGTATTGTTGTAGCATGCCAGTCTTATGTCATCCGATAAACTCCGACGTTAACGTGGACCGAGCCACGTTACCGTTCGTCCCCTTCCGTGCTGCCACATGTTTTCTGCAAAGAATACGGTTTAGTAAGTTGCAAACCTCTTTCCTTGTACACACCAAATAGAGGGGCCGGGATGAGGGTTCCATGGCCCTGGATTAAAGCCAGTCATCCGGTCAGGGGGCATGGGTGTTTCCTGTTGGGATCGAGAGGGGGCACCCCTTAGAGCGCGCGATATAAATTTTATCCCATGCTACGCGAGGTTGTAGCCTCCCCGTCTCAAGGTTTTTCTTGAACGTTGCCTAGGGTGATTCCTGGCATCGGAATGTGGAATGGGTGTGTACTGGTTAGATGTGTTTCTCCTAAAATACCGTAAACGGAACTAGTCCTTGGTGACTACTGAAATCCGTTGGCTGTGGTTAAGAGTACAAACTCTGCAGAGTCAAACCTTCCGAGTCATCGTGTCCATGGTCAAGGACCTGGGTCAATATTTCAAAACAATATCCATATCAGTCTCAGTGTCAGTCCCCGTGTCAGTCTCCGTGGAAATTCCCGGTGAACAAGCTTGAGCGGTAAACCCGATTGAATGCTATTACTGTGGATGGACTAACCACTTTATTATTTTCGTACCTGAGTATTTCCTTGAAATGATTTAAATTCATGAGCTACTGGTATATCGAGTTAGGAAATATAAGCCCTTTATGTGATGTCGCTTAGATGTCCGACTTGGCACTCTTTTTATTTACTTTCAATATAAGCCCTTTCTGTGATGTCGCTCAGACGTCCGACTGTGGCACTCTTGTTATTTACTTTCAATATAAGCCCTTTATGTGATGTCGCTCAGACGTCCGACTGTGGCACTCTCGTTATTTACTTTTGATATAAGCCCTTTACGTGATGTCGCTCAGACGTCCGACCGTGGCACGCATTGTAGTTTATATTCCATTATAAGCCCTTTATGTGGTGTCGCCCTGACGACCGACTGCGGCATTGTTAATTTATTTGTACCCTTTCGAGCAGTCATTTCAGACACTCGATTGGCCTTCAGTATTACATTGGGATTTCGGGAGGACTACCGCCCGACTTCCTTTTTTATTTTCCACGCATTGCTATTTTATTATCTGAGTGCGCATTATTAAACTGTCCATATGCATCATGTTTGCATTTGTTATATCTTATGTCCAAACTGTCTTGCGAGTACTTTCATAGTACTCACCTGGCTTGTTGATTTGGCCAGATGTTGACGAAGGCGATCTCATGGATGATGAGTTTGATAGCGAGTCCGACGCGTAGAGGAGTCCCAGTCAGTCCCGTGCGATCCTGGATTTGGTCACTGGTATTATATACGCTTCCGCCACCCAAATAAAAGTCCTCGAGCCTCACTCCTACGCTCGATGAGCTGTAAGATTTAGGAGTCCTGTCACCCACATCACTGTGACATATCCACCACCACTTTTATTACGAGTCAGTAGTTATGCCACCATATCCATTGTGTCATATCCGCCCTTATGTATAATATCGGCGTGCTTGAAATTAATTGTTGAGCAGCCTCCGCTCAACCTTGTATTATATTTAGTACTCCTGGATATTTCTGTAATCAAGAATTTTGTCTACCAGTAAGAAGGATCCTTCTCTACTGGTCCGTTAAAGGGATCGGTTTCTCAATAAATGTTTTATTAGAAAACCGGTCGTGACAAACTTGGTATCAGAGCCAGGATTACTGTAGGAAGCCATTAGGTGCGATCGCTAATCGGTTATTAGCGTTTTTAGTGCTTTTTCAGCATTTTGCAAATGTAGCTATTTTCTGTTGGTCATCATAAATTTATGATTTGACTACTCAGAATTTTTGCCTACTTTTGCAGATGGCTGGCAATGACTGCGGGTCGCGGGTGTTCGCCAATGTGCCCGAGGGGTTTGTCAAACTTCTCGTCTCCATCACCAAGCTCACGATCGGGCCGTCGAGTCGTCCAGAGTTCACGCTTTACCAGCACAAGCTCAGCGACGACGTGTCTATGCACCAGGCCGTGGTGCAATTCAAGGGAGGACGTTCTGCGTCTCGCCACTTCCGTTTTGTGGGGAGGGCCATGCCTACGGAGAGGCATGCCATGCAGATGGCCGCCCGTGAGGCGATAGCTCGTCTTCGGGATGTTCTTCCTACGATGAAGACTCGTCGCTACCGCTACCTCCCATGCCATGTGCCATATACTTGTCACTATGCATTCGCCTGCCATAGGGGAGAGAGAGATGAAGCTATCGAGATGCTGGTTGAGTATCTCAAAGCTCTGGAGGCAGCTTTCGACAACCTCGTGGACGACCTTGTGGCTGCCCGTATGGACTCAGTTCAGGGCTGTTCTGCCAACAGGAGGGAGCTTCTCCACATGGCACCACCACTGACTTTCGTCTCATCCTCAGCATCCTTTGCACCTGCCATTTTAGCCACCGCTTGTCGTCTGCTTACCACTGAGGAGTTCGACCAAGTCATTGCTCCTACTCCGAGTAGAGCTGCACCGCCTGTCGCACCCGCACCAACTCCTCAACGCAGTGCTACGTGCCTGGAGCCTATTAGGGAGGAGGAGGAGGTTGAGTCTCCTGCACCTCTGGGTCTCACCCTCGGCAGACAGAAGGAAGTTTTTACCATCTCCGACTGAGTGCGCCTAGCAGCCGTGTGATGTACCCGCTTGTATGATATGTTTTTATGTACATAGGTTTGGTGAGAAGTAGTTTGTGTGCGCATCATGTAGGAACTCGGAGAAGTGCACTAGCCTAAATAACATGTCAGGGATGTGTACGCACATCCTGAGTGATGTATTGTATAATTACGACTCGCGTGTAAGATATGTACTCAGCAGTCCTTCTCCGTGCGCAATCAAGTATTTTTTTTGAAAAATCTTGAGGTCTTTTAAATTTTTGCCTTCGCAAAAATTTCCTTGTGCCACACAGTTCTTCTCATGAGTTTTGCAAAAAAATACCACAGAGTGGAAAATGCCTCGTCCCTGGACTCGTTCCATGCCAAATCCACCGGAAGAAGTTTATGGAACCCAGACAAGCAACAACTTCACACAGGGGCAGTCTAGTCAGCAGGACAGCGAGGCAGCATTGTCTCAAGTATGCCGCCTTTTCGAACAAAGCCAGCAGCAACACCAAGAAATGATGAATCACGTCATCAATATGGGAAATCACCGTGAGCCATACCAACCGCATTCCAAGTTGTCTGAACTACAGAAGACACGTCCTCCAACGTTCGCTCACACTGATAGGCCGCTTGAGGCCGATGATTGGCTTCGAGACATCGAAAGGAAGTTGATTATTGCACAATGTTCAGATCATGAGAAAGTGCTTTATGCACCTCACTACCTCACTGGAGCAGCTGCAGCATGGTGGGAAAATTTTCTACACATGCACCCCAATGAACATAACATCACCTGGGAAGAGTTTAAGAAGGTTTTCGTGGGGCGCACATCCCCAGGAGCATTATAAAGATCAAAAAAGGGAGTTTGATGACCTCAAGCAGAGAGGCATGACAGTGACTGAGTACAACAGTCAGTTTACTCAACTGTCTCGTTATGCCTACGATGAGCATATGACTGAGAATAAAAGGATGGAAAAAATTTTGGACGGCCTGGCGCCAGCACTAAAATGCCAACTGGTCGTACACACCTTTCCAAATTTCAAAGCACTGGTTGACAAGGCCATTATGTTGGAGAATGAGCGCCGCAGTCTGGAGGATATTCGCAAGCGAAAAAGGGACAAGACGGCTCATGCTCGCAACAACCGGAGCAAGACTGATATTCAGAGGAATGAAGCGAGAAAATCCACGACCACTGCTCTAAGGCCAACCAAACATTTCCATTCAAGGGACAAAGACTTTACATACCGCCCAGGTGTTACTTGTTATGCTTGTGGAGAGGAAGGGCGCTATGCCAAACAGTGCCCAAAGCCGAGGAACTCGGCCCCCAAGCCGAACAATAGTGGAAATAATCCAGCCCCAAAGCGTAACAATTTCAACCCCAACAACAATCACAAGAAGGGTCACTTGAACCATGTGACCAAGGAGGAAGCACAGAATGCCCCAGATATCGTGCTCGGTACGTTCCCTGTCAACACAATACCTGCCACGGTTTTGTTTGATTCTGGAGCTTCTCACTTGTTCATTTCGAAGAGTTTTGTTTTGCAACATGGTTTTCCGACACTTTCTTTGGAAAAGTCTATGATCATCAAGTCCCCCGGGAATAAGCAGATCACTCAGAGTTACTGCCAAGGTGTGATTATTGAGTTTGAAAGACTAAAGTTTCAGGCGAATCTCATCGTGTTGGAAAATAAAGGACTGGATGTTATCCTAGGAGTGGACTGGTTAACCACCAACAAGGGATTTATCGACTGCTTCAATCGGACTGTAATCCTCACTCATCATCATGGCAAGACAATAAAAGTTGCAGCTCAAGAGAGACCACGGTCACGGCAACCAAAGTTGAACAAGGTGGACATTTCGGAATTGAGAAAAGTTCCAGTGGTGTGTGAGTTTCCCGACGTATTTCCCGAAGAACTACCAGGCATGCCACTAGACCGAGAAATAGAGTTCAACATTGAACTAGCACCTGACACCACCCCCATTACAAGAAACCTTATAGAATGGCACCCTCCGAGTTGGTAGAATTAAAGAAGCAAATAAAAGAATTACTGGACAAAGGATTTATACGAGCCAGCTCCTCACCTTGGGGTTCACCAGTATTATTTGCCAAGAAAAAGGATGGGACACTGAGACTGTGTATAGACTATCGAGCTCTCAATATGGTCACCATCAAAAACAAATATCCGATGCCATGGATAAATGATTTATTTGACCAGCTCGCAGAAGCCAAGGTGTTCTCAAAAATTGATTTAAGATCGGGATATCATCAATTAAAAGTACGGACAGAAGATATCCCTAAGACAGCATTCACCTCCAGATACGGATTATATGAGTTCACAGTAATGCCATTCGGACTAACGAACGCCCCCGCATATTTTGTCCACCTCATGAACAAAGTGTTTATGAAATTTATGGACAAATTTGTTGTGGTGTTCATTGACGATATTCTGGTATACTCAAAGACACCGGAAGAACATGCTGAACATCTCAGAATTGTACTGGGAGAGTTAAGGAAACATCAATTGTACGCCAAATTCAGCAAATGTGAATTTTGGCTAAGACAGGTTGGTTTTCTAGGCCATGTACTAACCCAAGAAGGCGTTGCCGTAGAACCAGAGAAGGTCAAGGCCATACTTGGCTGGAAACCACCAGCCAACATAACAGATGTACGAAGTTTCCTATGAATGGCTGGATATTACCGAAGGTTTATTGAAGGATTCTCCACCGTGGCAAAACCAATGACACAGTTACTCAAGAAAGACAAGAAATTTGTATGGACTGAAGCGTGCGAGAAAAGCTTCCAAGAACTCAAGAGGAAATTAACAACAGCACCGGTTTTGGTTGTGCCGGACATACACAAAATTTTTGAAGTGTATTGTGACGCATCCCGGAAGGGCCTCGGGTACGTATTGATGCAGGACGGCAAAGTTGTCGCATATGCTTCCAGGCAACTAGGGAAGCATGAAGAAAATTATCCTACTCATGACTTGGAGCTAGCAGCAGTCATCCATGCACTCAAAGAGTGGAGGCACTTTTTGCTGGGAAATCGTTGTGAAATATATACGGATCATAAAAGCCTTAAATATATTTTCACACAACCAGAGCTCAATTTACGACAACGACGCTGGTTGGAATTAGTCAAGGACTATGATGTCGGCATTCACTACCATCCAGGGAAAGCAAATGTAGTGGCAGACGCTCTTAGTCGGAACCCCAGCTCAGGTAACGACAGTCTACAGAACTTGAGGCCTGAAATTCAGCAGGAGTTCGCCAAACTCAACATGGTGATAGTCGCGGAGGGCAACGTATCAAATCTGGAGATACAGCCCACCCTAGTGGAACAAATTAAGAAGGCTCAGCATGGACATCCCAGCATCGAAGGTATAAAGAGAAAAATGAGCCTTGGCAAGGCTTCAGAGTTCGTCATAGACAATGAGGGAGTATTATGGTACGGGGACAGACTTTGCGTACCAAACATTAAGGACCTCAAACAGCAAATCCTAACCGAAAGCCACACCGCCCCGTATTCAATCCACCCTGGAGGAACCAAAATGTACAAAGACATTCAGGAAAGATTTTGGTGTCACGGTATGAAGAGGGATATAGCCACATTCATTGCATGCTGTGATTCGTGTCAGCGCATTAAAGCCGAGCACCAAAAACCCGCAGGGCCGCTACAGCCAAATAGGATACCTGAGTGGAAATGGGACGAAATTGGAATGGATTTTATCGTCGGACTACCTCGATCACAACGCGGAAATGATGCCATATGGGTCATCACAGATAGGCTAACCAAGGTAGCACATTTCATTCCCGTAAAGACAACCTACTCCACTCAGAAGCTTGCTAAGCTTTATCTCTCCCGCATAGTTTGTCTGCATGGAGTCCCAAAGACTATAATATCCGCCCGGGGCACTCAATTTGTCTCTAAATTTCGGGATCACTTACAACAAGCCCTGGGCACTCAACTAGCATTCAGTACAGCGTACCACCCCTAGACTGATGGACAAACTGAACGCGTGAACCAAATCCTAGAGGAAATGCTGAGAGCCTGTGTTCTCACCTATGGAACCAGTTGGGAGGAAAGCTTGCCATATGCTGAGTTCGCATACAACAACAGTTACCAAACCAGCCTACAAATGGCACCTTTTGAAGCATTGTATGGACGGAGATGTCGTACCCCATTAAACTGGTCAGAAACAGGCGACAGTCGTATCTTCGGCCCAGGCATGCTCAAGGAAGCCGAGGAGAAAGTTAAACAAATCAGGGACCGACTTAAGACAGCTCAAAGCCGACAAAAGTGCTATTACGATCGAAAACATCGTGAGGTCAGCTTTGAACCCGGTGAATATGTATACCTACGAGTGTCTCCTATGAGGGGCCTGCAACGGTTCAAAATTAAAGGGAAGCTAGCCCCAAGATTTATTGGACCCTTCTGTGTAGTTGCACGAAGAGGCACAGTAGCCTACCAGCTAGACCTACCCAAAGAGCTGTCAGACGTCCATGACGTGTTCCACGTCTCACAGTTGAGGAAATGTGTGAGCAACCTGGAAAAGCATGTATCTCATGAGAGCATTGACGTGCAACCAGACCTCACCTACAGAGAGCGGCCAGTAAAAATATTGGAAGAGTCTGAAAGGAGGACCCGTCAGAAAACAATTAAATTTTTCAAGGTTCAGTGGAGCAATCACACCGAGGATGAAGCAACATGGGAAAGAGAGGATTTTCTTCAGGCAGAGTACCCACATCTATTTGAGGATCAGCTGAAATCTCGGGGACGAGATTTTTCCTAAGGGGGTAGGTGTTGTGACACGCAAAATTTTTATTTGGCTTTATCAAAATCTTTATTTGGTTTGAAGGAGGTTATTTAATTTTTTTAAAAGGACCCTCCTTCTCAAAAACTTTCCTTTTATGACAAGTATTTTCATTTGGGTTCATCCAAGACTTGATCTTTGGTCTTGGAGGTTTTTCATCTTATGTTGACTCAACACCAATGTTTTTCATTGGAAAAGTTTTTGGAAATCTTTTCTTTATAAAATAGCCCTATGGCATATGGAGTGATCCTTTCCCTTTCAAAATTGCCTCTTGCCATGACCTAAGTGGAAATCCCCCTCCCAAAAGCCATCTCCCCACTTTGTGTCAAGATAAACTTCAAATCCAGCAAGTTAAACTCCCGCATGATTTTATCTCCATTTTTTTTATCAAAAACCTTTTCTGTCCTCTATTTTGACCCTTGGAGATTTACAAAGGAACCACTAGTTCTCCTTTGAGTTTTGCCTCCAAACAAATTTCCCTGGCTAGTCCTTAGAGCCCTCAACCAAGATCCATGAAGATCTACTGGTCTCCAGTTCAAAATTTTCAAAATGTGCTTGGTGCAAGTTTGGACCATATTTGTCAAATTTGATGAAATTCATTTGTTTTCCCCTCCTAAAAATCTAAGAAAATTAAGGCAGCCTCTGGATGCATCAAGAGGTCACCTCACCAAGCCCCAGCTCCAGAAAAATTTCCTCGTGCCCAAATCATATCGTCGAACACCTGGCATGCACTGTTACTGTCAAAGTTCAGTGTTCAGAAAAACAGTTTCAGAAGCCAGTGTCGTTTTCTTTAGAAACTTACCTCGATCTCGCCAGTAGCCGCGGTGGCGCCTTGCTCCCTGTTCCCCCTTCTTATCCACCGCGCCGCACGGTCGCCTGGACGCTTGCGGGCGTCGGCGACGAGCTGGCAGAGGTGCGCCTCCTCGTGAGCGGCGGCAGCAGCGCCCGCTGCTGCTGCCAGAGAGGCGCAGCGTGGGACGGCGCCGTCCTGCACCGCCCAAGCCACCAGAGACCACCGCGTGGCCGTCCCCTCCCCTGTGCACGTTGCAGAGCCGTCGTCGTGAACTGGAAGGCGCGGAGCGCGCTCCCTGCCGCCGTCGTGCCCGTACAGCCGTTCCGTCGAGGACCAGAGCATTACCCCAATCCGGCCGAGGTATTAGCGGAGAAACGGTGCCAGTGAACCACCACGATGATGCCCAACCGCCTAAACCTCCTGCCCGACCTCTGCCTCGCCGTAATTGCTCGCCGGCGTTATCCCGTTCACGGCCACCTCCTCGGATCGCCTATAAAAGGAGGTCCCGAGCTCGAACTCGAACACGCACCATCCCTACACCCCACAAGTACCACGCCAAGCCACTGGGAAGGCCTCGAGGAAGTCTTTTTCCCCAACTCCGGCCGCCTCGACCCGCTTCGGGATCTGGCAAGATTCACTCTAGTGCGTGCACCCCTGCCTCTCAACCCATGCCAGTAGCATCCTAGTGCATCCACCTCTCTAACCCACGCAGCAATTTGAAGTTTGCAGCACCCACCGGAGAGTTCCACCCTCGCCCGAACCACCGTCCGCCGGAGATAAGGTCGCCGTCGACGTGGTGCTCACCGAAGGCCAAGTCCACCACCCACCGACGCGGAAGGACACCCTGAACCCGTAGGTACCCTCCGATCACCCTACCTCACCGTGGATCAGCGCCGGCGACCACCGCAGCCTTCGGGCGCCGGCGAACTCTGTTGGAGTTTGAACCTGACGGGTGGGACCCCCCGTCAGCCTCTCTTTCTTTTCCCTTCGAACCGTTTTCTGAAGGCGCCTTCGGGCAAAGTGTGTTTTCTCTCTGGGCTGGCGTATTTCGTACCGAAGAGTTTTCTGCTTTTTCAAACAAGCCCCTGGATCTTTTCTGTTTCATCACAGATTAGTCCTTGGACTAAAACCTCTATATCTTTTAAACCAAAGATGCTTTTTGATTGATTCTTTTTTTGTCAGTCTTATATTTCTGTCTAGTTTTTTATAGTATTTATTTGGAAAAAAATTGGAATAATTTTTATACACGCAACGGTATTCACGTTAGTATACGGTTTCTTTATACCGTAGATTCCGGAGGAGGTGACAGAGCCGCGAACTTCGCCGAACTAGACTCCGACTTCTCCGAACCAGGCAAGCATGTTTGAAACTTTGATATGATGAGTGTTTTGCATGTTTGCTTGAATAGTTTGTGCATGGCATATGGGCATCGGTGAGTGTTACGTTGCATGCAAGGCAACTAACCGTGTGCTTCGAAGTTTACTGTGATCTTTTGATGAGAGATGACCTGATCATGTGGTGACATGAGAGGTAGTAAGATGGTATTGTTGTAGCATGCCAGTCTTATGTCATCCGATAAACTCTGACGTTAACGTGGACCGAGCCACGTTACCGTTCGTCCCCTTCCGTGCTGCCACATGTTTTCTGCAAAGAATACGGTTTAGTAAGTTGCAAACCTCTTTCCTTGTACACACCAAATAGAGGGGCCGGGATGAGGGTTCCATGGCCCTGGATTAAAGCCAGTCATCCGGTCAGGGGGCATGGGTGTTTCCGGTTGGGACCGAGAGGGGGGCACCCCTTAGAGCGCGCGATATAAATTTGATCCCATGCTACGCGAGGTTGTAGCCTCCCCGTCTCAAGGTTTTTCTTGAATGTTGCCTAGGGTGATTCCTGGCATTGGAATGTGGAATGGGTGTGTACTGGTTAGATGTGTTTCTCCTAAAATACCGTAAACGGAACTAGTCCTTGGTGACTACTGAAATCCGTTGGCTGTGGTTAAGAGTACAAACTCTGCAGAGTCAAACCTTCCGAGTCATCGTGTCCATGGTCAAGGACCTGGGTCAATGTTTCTAAACAATATCCATATCAGTCTCAGTGTCAGTCCTCGTGTCAGTCTCCGTGGAAATTCCCAGTGAACAAGCTTGAGTGGTAAACCCAGTTGAATGCTATTACTGTGGATGGACTAACCACTTTATTATTTTCGTACCTGAGTATTTCCTTGAAATGATTTAAATTCATGAGCTACTGGTATATCGAGTTAGGAAATGTAAGCCCTTTATGTGATGTCGCTTAGACGTCCGACTGTGGCACTCTTGTTATTTACTTTCAATATAAGCCCTTTCTGTGATGTCGCTCAGACGTCCGACTGTGGCACTCTTGTTATTTACTTTCAATATAAGCCCTTTATGTGATGTCGCTCAGACGTCCGACTGTGGCACTCTCGTTATTTACTTTTGATATAAGCCCTTTACGTGATGTCGCTCAGACGTCCGACTGTGGCACGCACTGTAGTTTATATTCCATTATAAGCCCTTTATGTGGTGTCGCCCTGACGCCCGACTGCGGCATTGTTAATATATTTGTACCCTTTCGAGCAGTCATTTCAGACACTCGATTGGCCTTTAGTATTACATTGGGATTTCGGGAGGACTACCGCCCGACTTCCTTTTTTATTTCCCACGCATTGCTATTTTATTATCTGAGTGCGCATTATTATACTGTCCATATGCATCATGTTTGCATTTGTTATATCCTATGTCCAAACTGTCTTGCGAGTACATTCATAGTACTCACCTGGCTTGTTGATTTGGCCAGATGTTGACGAAGGCGATCTCATGGATGATGAGTTTGATAGCGAGTCCGACGCCTAGAGGAGTCCCAGTCAGTCCCGTGCGATCTTGGATTTGGTCACTGGTATTATATACGCTTTCGCCACCCAAATAAAAGTCCTCGAGCCTCACTCCGACGCTCGATGAGCTGTAAGATTTAGGAGTCCTGTCACCCACATCACTGTGACATATCCACCACCACTTTTATTACGAGTCAGTAGTTATGCCACCATATCCATTGTGTCATATCGGCGTGCTTGAAATTAATTGTTGAGCAGCCTCCGCTCAACCTTGTATTATATTTAGTACTCTTGGATATTTTTGTAATCAAGAATTTTGTCTACCAGTAAGAAGGATTCTTCTCTACTGGTCCGTTAAAGGGATCGGTTTCTCAATAAATGTTTTATTGGAAAACCGGTCGTGACATTGAGTCAGACTCAATGCCCGACCACTGCCGAAGATAGAGAGAAAATGAAAGTCATTCCCTATGCCTCAGCCATAAGTTCTATCATGTATGCAATGCTGTGTACCAGACCTGATGTGTGCCTTGCTATTAGTTTAGCAGAGAGGTACCAAAGTAATCCAGGAGTGGATCACTTGACAGCTGTCAAAAACATCCTGAAATACCTGAAAAGGACTAAGGATATGTTTCTCGTTTATGGAGGTGACAAAGAGCTCGCCGTAAAAGGTTACGTCGATGCAAGCTTTGACACTGATCCGGATGACTCTAAGTCACAAACCGGATACGTATTTATATTGAATGGTGGAGCTGTCAGTTGGTGCAGTTCTAAGCAAAGCGTCGTGGCGGGATCTATGTGTGAAGTGGGAGTACATAGCTGCTTCTGAAGCAGCAAATGAAGGAGTCTGGATGAAGGAGTTCATATCCGATCTAGGTGACATACCTAGTGCATCGGGTCCAATGAAAATCTTTCGTGACAATACTGGTGGAATTGCCTTGGCAAAGGAATCCAGATTTCACAAGAGAACCAAGCACATCAAGAGGCGCTTCAATTCCATCCGCGATCAAGTCAAGGAGGGATACATAGAGATTCAAAATACATACGGATCTGAATGTTGCAGACCCATTGACTAAGCCTCTCTCACGAGCAAAACATGATCAGCACCAAGAGTCCATGGGTGTTAGAATCATTACTATGTAATCTTGATTATTGACTCTAGTGCAAGTGGGAGACTGAAGGAAATATGCGCTAGAGGCAATAATAAAGTTGTTATTTATATTTCCTTATATCATGATAAATGTTTATTATTCATGCTAGAATAGTATTAACCGGAAACTTAGTACATGTGTGAATACATAGACAAACAGGGTGTCCCTAGTATGCCTCTACTTGACTAGCTCGTTAATCAAAGATGGTTAAGTTTCCTAGCCATAGACATGTGTTGTCATTTGATGAACGGGATCACATCATTAGAGAATGATGTGATGGACAAGACCCATCCGTTAGCTTAGCATATGATCGTTTAGTTTATTGCTACTGCTTTCTTCATGACTTATACATGTTCCTATGACTATGAGATTATGCAACTCCCGAATACCGGAGGAGCACTTAGTGTGCTATCAAACATCACAACGTATCTGGGTGATTATAAAGATGCTCTACAGGTGTCTCCGATGGTGTTTGTTGAGTTGGCATAGATCGAGATTAGGATTTGTCACTCCGAGTGTCGGAGAGGTATCTCTAGGCCCTCTTGGTAATGCTCATCACTATAAGCCTTGCAAGCAATGTGACTAATGAGTTAGTTGCGGGATGATGCATTACGAAATGAGTAAAGAGACTTGCCGGTAACGAGATTGAACTAGGTATGATGATACCGACGATCGAATCTCGGGCAAGTAACATACCGATGACAAAGAGAACATATGTTGTTATGCGGTTTGACCGATAAAGATCTTCATAGAATATGTAGGAGCCAATATGAGCATCTAGGTTCCGCTATTGATTATTGACCGGAGATGTATCTCGGTCATGTCTAGATAGTTCTCGAACCCGTAGGGTCCGCACGCTTAACGTTCGATGACGATTTGTATTATGAGTTTATGTGATTTGATGATGGAAGGTTGTTCGGAGTCCTAGATGAGATCACGGACATGACGAGGAGTCTTGAAATGGTCAAGACATAAAGATTGATATATTGGACCATGTTATTTGGACACCGGAAGTGTTCCAGATAGTTTCGGGTAAAAACGGAGTGCCGGAGGGGTTATCGGAACCCCCCAGGGGAACTAATGGGCCACCATGGGTCTTGTTGGAGAGAGAGGAGGGCAGCCAGGGCAGGCCGTGCCCCCCTTGCAGTCCAAATTGGACAAGGGAAGAGGGGCGGCGCCCCCCTTTCCTACTCCCTCTCCCTCTCCTTCCTTCCCCCTCTCTTCCTTGTGGAGGAATCCTACTAGGATTGGTAATCCTAGTAGGACTCCCTCTCCTTGGGCGCGCCCCTAGGGCCGGCCAGCCTCCCCCTCCCTCCTTTATATACGTGGGGAGGGGGGCACCCTAGAACACACAAGTTGATCTTTTAGCCGTGTGCGGTGCCCCCCTCCATAGTTACACACGTCGGTCATATCGCCGTAGTGCTTAGGCGAAGCCTTGCGCCGATAACTTCATCATCACCATCACCACGCCATCATGCGGAACTCTCCCTCGGCCTCAGCTGGATCAAGAGTTCGAGGGACGTCACCGAGCTGAACGTGTGCTGATCGCGGAGGTGTCGTACGTTCGGTACTTGGATCGGTTGGATCACGAAGACGTTCGACTACATCAACCACGTTACTAAACGCTTCCGCTTTCGGTCTACGGGGGTACGTAGACACACTCTCCCCTCTCGTTGCTATGCATCTCCTAGATAGATCCTGCGTGATCGTCGGAAATTTTTTGAAGTACTCCGTTCCCCGACAATTGAACTTCCAGACGATAATGACCATGAAGAAGTGCCACAAAAGAGCACGGGGAGAGGGGCAGGACTCTGAGCAAGAAGGCGCCTTCTAGCAAAGTGTCCCACTCGACTTTAGCTCCAGAATAGGTCATTCAGCAACCCGGAGATCCTATTCAGACTTCTGTTTCCTTTGCTGACCCTATGTCAATTGATCGACCGTCGGCATCGACTGCTCAAGCTCTTGCTCCGACTGTGCAACTCCAGGATTCAGCTCCTCTGGCTGCCCCGTCTACTCCACCAACTCCAGTTTTTGTTACTCATCATGTCCCGAAGGACCAGGTAGGCGCTGCTAAGGAAGCCATACTCCAAGCAGGCCTAATGATGGACCGAATGAAGGTGGTGTACGAGACCAGCAAGGCCGCCTATGATGCCAACTCTGCCCTTCAAGCCAACGTCCAAGTAAGTGGGATTGCAAGTTGATTTCCGAGTCGGGTTTCAGCTTGATCTTTGCTCTGTTAGGATATGCTACTTCAGAACTGCTGCTTTATTATTCGTAAGGTGTCTGTGGATGAGCGTTTTGGGACCTTTAATGTGCATCTATCATGAGTCTGCACCTTACATCCGCTCACCCACTGGGTGTTTCTGCTTTTGCTGTGTAGCTCTTTTCACTTGAGTCGACCAGGTCGCGTCGAGTAAACTCTTGAACCAGTGGGGGCACGTAGAGTGCACGCACGGGGTGTAATCCCCGAGACTGCCGTCGAATGTTTGATTCGGCGGGGGTCTTTGCGAAATGTTTGTTTATAGTACTTCCACTAGGTCTAGGCAGGTCGTGCCGAGTGGGAACAGAATCAGTGGTGGCATGCTAAGTGCACCCACTGGGTTTAGTCCCCGAGACCACGGTCGACTGCAGGCAGTCGGCGGTGGTCTGATAACAAATGCTGTCGTCGTTTTTTTACTCCTTCCACACGTACTGGGCAGACCATGTCGAGTGGGAAATCAAGCCAGTGGGGGCACACCAAGTGCACCCACTGGGTGTAGTCCCCGAGACTATTGTTGAATGTTTGATTCAGTGGTAGTCTTAGAACTCTTCTGTCATAATAATCTGCTCTTTGCATCTTATCACTCGGAAGCGACTGATTTTTGTTTCTGTTGGGTGACTTGTCTTGTTGTTTACTGTAGAAATCATGTGACCTCGGAACCAAGTTTGCTGATCTGGAGAGGAAACAGATCCAACTCAATCTCGATCTGGAGTTGGCCAAGGACAATTTGCAGAAGGCTAAGGACAAAGCGGCTGCCATGGGAGGTAATAACTTGTCGACTGTTTGCCTTGTCACCTTCTCTTTTCGTCTTTTGAACCGAGTGACTCCACTCGAACAGATGTGCATAGTGAAAACCGACAACTCCAAGCTCGTCTGAAGAATGTTATTTCTTTAGACAAAATGAAGCAGGCCCTGGAGTAGAAGGACCTCGACCTTGCAGCAGCGCAGAAGACGGCGCGAGAGAAAACTAAACTTGCTGATAAGAAGCTGGCTTCAGTCGGCAAGTTGGAAGAAGAGAATGCCAAGTTGAAGACTGCTGTTGATGAAGTGAATGAAGAAGTTGTGCAGCTAAAGGAGGAGAAGGTGGCCTTGACCGACAAAGTCGAAGTTCTCACTCGAAAGAGAGACGAGCTGGAGACTTATCTGGGAGGCCTTGCCAAGAAGGTGTTCCTTATGCTTGAAGGTGCTTTCCCTTGTCCGACTGATTTGCAACTGCCGACTCATCATGCGACTGTCGACTCATTATTTTTCTGTGTGTGCAGAGTTCTGTCAAAATTTCGAGGAAGAGTCTAGGTGGATTGGGACGAGTCTAGACCCCATCAACTCCCCCATCAAGGACGAAGCCGCGATGAATGTGCTGCGACTGGAATCCCGCCTCGCCAGTGTTATGGACTATCTTGCTCGACTGAAAGTGGCAGTGTCGCAGATCGACACAGAGCTCTGGCCAGGTGCGATGTTCCAGAATGACCTCCAGTCTCTGATGACTCGACTCAATGAAATCCCTGGCCGAGTGCTGGTGTGGAAGAAGTCATCTGCTCGCTGTGGCGCTGACGTGGCTCTGTCTCTGGTCCGTGATCATTGCAAGGAGGTCAAAGAAGAGAAGTTGGTGGCACTCAAGGTTGCCAACACCAAGAAGCTTTAATTGCAATCCTTCATGGAGACCTTCATCGACACTGCTACTCGAATTGTAGACGACATCGACCTTGACAGTTTTGTCGAGCCAGCAAGCCCTACTCCCGCCAAGGGAAAACTTGATAACTTGATTCTATTTGCCTCGGAATGCCGAATGATCCTGTAATCGTTAAAACTCTTTCGGGCTTGACGCCCGAGTACTTCTGACTGTGGTTCTGAACCTTCATGGATTTATCCGAACTTGGTTTTTCTTTTGAATGTGGTTGCTTTGTCTTTATCACCTTCAGATATCTTGACTCGAGCGAATTGGGAATCACAGCTGAATCTCCGAGTGAAAGGTCCGCTCTTCACTCGGAGTAGACGTTGTACTTGTGGTGCAGCTCCGAGGGTAACCAGGCGTTGTACTTGTGGCGTAGCTCCGAGGGCAACTAGACGTTGTACTTGTGGCGCAACTCTTAGTATGCGGCCAAGCCTCCGAGTGACAGGGCCGCTCTTCACTCGGAGTATGTTTTGTAACTTAGGCGAGTACGTGATCGCGGCTAAGCCCCCGAGTGGGAGGACTGCTCTCCACTCGGAGTGCTTTTGTAACTTAGGCGAATCGGTTTCGCGGCTAATCCCCTCCGAGTGAGAGGGTTGCTCTTCACTCGGAGTGTTTCTGAAACTTAGGCGAATCGGGTTCGCGGCTAAGCCCCCGAGTGGGAGGGTTGCTCTCCACTCGGAGTAGTTTTGAAACTTAGGTGAGTACGGGGTCGCGGCTAAGCCCCTGAGTGGGAGGATTACTCTCCACTCGGAGTAGTTTTGAAACTTAGGCGAGTACGGGATCACGGCTAAGCCCCCGAGTGAGAGGGTTGCTATTCACTCGGAGTGTTTTTGAAACTTAGGTGAATCGGGTTAGCGGCTAAGCCCCCGAGTGGGAGGGTTGCTCTCCACTCGGAGTAGTTTTGGAACTTAGGCGAGTACGGGATCGCGGCTAAGCCGTCGAGTGGGAGGACTGCTCTCCACTCAGAGTATTTTTGTAACTTAGGCGAATCGGGTTCGCGGCTAAGCCCTCGGGTGAGAGGGTTGCTCTTCACTCGGAGTGTTTTTGAAACTTAGGCGAATCGGGTTCGCGGTTAAGCCCCCGAGTGGGAGGGTTGCTCTCCACTCGGAGTAGTTTTGAAACTTAGGCGAGTACGGGGTCGCGGCTAAGCCCCCGAGTGGGAGGATCGCTCTCCACTCGGAGTAGTTTTGAAACTTAGGTGAGTACGGGATCACGACTAAGCCACCCACTTGGGGATTTGAACACATATGCTTATGGGATAACAATCATTAAGATACTGCAAAAAATCTTGTCCTTGATAAGCAAACTGAAGGATTCTTATTACAACTCGTCGATCCGAGTGTTTAGGTATAAAAACGGCGGAGCAGATTGATGACCCACAAGTATAGGGGATCTGTCGGATCCAGGTTCCGGCAAAACCCTCGAGGTTTGAACACTGGGGTGCGCACGAAGATCTCTCCCTACCTAATCATGCCCTCAGCCTCACCGCGATCTCAAAGCTTAGCTTGACGAACCCGCAACACAAGAGACACGAGATTTATACTAGTTCGGTCCACCATTGTGGTGTAATACCCTACTCCAGTGTGGTGTGGTGGATTGCCTCTTGGGCTGTGGATGAACAGTACAAGGGGGAGAACAGCCTCCTGAGGAGAGGTGTTCTTGTGCTTGGTGACTTGTGTGGGTGAGGATGATCTGAATCCGTTCTCCCTGAGTTGAGTTGCCTCCTACTGTGGTGGCTAGTCCTATTTATAGAGGCCCTGGTCCTCTCCCCAAATATTTAGCGGGAAGGGAGCCAACAACGGCCAAATTCGAAGGGGGACAACTAGTACAAGTTATCCTGACTAAAGGTGGTCTTCACCTGCCAAAGGCTCTAGTGGTGACGCCGTCTTGGGCTCCACGGTGACCTCTGTCTTGCCGTCCTGTTGGTCTTGGTCTCATTGAAACCTTTGCCTGATGCCTCGGGACTCCTCGTCCGCGCTTGCCCCTTTAGCACCAAAGAGGAAGCGAGGACACTACGCGCGCTGGCGCCCGCCTGGTGCCCGCCTGGCTCCAGTCGTCATGGCTTGCGTCACAGGAACCTCGTGAGGTGTCCCTTGCCTTGATCTCTCTGCCCCTCGTGAGCCAGCCTGGTGAGGCCGCTCCCGAGGAGGTCTTGTGTCGTCCGCCTCGCGAGGCTTGGCCCCTCGTGAGGGTCTTGAGTATTTGTCGGTGAAGATGGGCCGTACAGGGCCGCTGGCGGAGCCACGCCGTGGGCCGCAGGTAGGCAAGTCTGGGGACCCCCATTCCCAGGACGCCGACAGTTGCCCCCGGGCCCATGGCGCGCTCGGACTTTGCTTCGAGGCGAAGCCAAAGGGCAAGTGCGGAGCGCCGCGGGCCCCAACAGCCTGCGGCCTTGGTCGACGCGTGGCGATTGATTGGACGTGGGCGTCTCCGCTTCCCCACGCTACCTCGGCAACTGCCCGACTTGACGAGTCCCTGCTGCATGCAGAGAAATATCATCATTACCTGTGATCGTGGGGATCGCCGATTGGCCTTCTCCTGCTATAAATGAGGAGGGGGACGGAGCCCCCGTTGCTCATCTCTTCCTGCTCGCTTCTCCTTCCTCGCTCTACTACTAGTAGTGACCCCCATGGCGCCTGCGAAGAGGTTCTCGGCCGTGGAGAAGGGGAAGTGTTGGGGATATAACTACTGGCGTAACCCGCCCAGGAGGGGCCGGGTTATGTTAGGGTAATTCATCATATGAAGCCCAATATCAAAGCTTGAAGATGGCGGTTCAATAAAGGGCCTAAAGCCCGTGGGTGATTTAAGGCCCGTAGTGATAAACCGCCGTAATGGCGGGACTTGTGTTGTAAGGCAAGATTAACTAGTTACCGAGCCGGATACTGTTTATAAGCCGGCCGGGACTCTGTAGGCCGCGGGGCGTCAGCCCGTGTATATAAGGGGATGACCCGCCGGCGGCTTAGGACAAGTAACATCAAAACGGTAGCCAGGCATAGCGGATTTACTCCCTGGTCATCAAAACCCTAGTAATTCCACCTCAACTGGAGTAGGCTTTTACCTTCACCGTAAGGGGCCGAACCAGTATAACCCTCGTGTCCTTTGTCCCGCTTTAACCCCTTTAAGCTTCCTAGTTGCGATAGCTCCACGACTAAGTCCTTTCACAAGGGCATCTGTCGTGACTATTCCACGACAGTTGGCGCCCACCGTGGGGCCAGCGCACGGTGGATTTGAGTTCTTGAAGGGCAGCTTCGAAGGGTTCAAGGGATACGCTGCGGGCCGGATGACCAAGAGTCGTCGCGGCAAGCTCTACATCAACAACGCAGGCTGGGGCCCCGACGCCGGCTCAATCGAGTACGGGTACCGGGTCCCCTTCGGCGGAATCCATGTTTTCATTGGCAAGATCGGCGAGCCGGGCCCTGAGCCGGACATCGGCACCGACCTCATCGAGACGGCTCAGCGTGTGAGACCCGCCCGGACTCTGCCCGCCTTGAAACGTGCTTTCGTAGGATGCATCCACGGAGGACTCTCTGAAGGATCTAGATCTAGCGATGAGACGGCCATCTGCTCTGATGATGAATCATCCACAGGTGAGACGGACTCGTTGTATCAACTTCAAGACGGCAGGCTCGGGGGTTGTGCCGATGGCGACAGTATTCCGGACCCTTTTGAGCAGCCAAGCCGGGTTGGAATCTTCATGGCCAGCACACAACCTGTTCAAAACTCCGCTGCTGGGGCAGGAGGCCCTGCGCACTCGCCGGCTCAGGTGCTGATGGATCTCACGAATAAGATGACTGCCCTGCTAACCGCCACGGTCGTCCCAGCGGATCAAGCTCAACATGATGCGGAGGTGGCACAGTTAAGGCTGGATATAGCACGAGCCAAGGAAGATCTGGCAGTGGAAGGAATCAGGATGGCTGCAGAACGGGCGGCTCTGGACGCCCAGACTCAACTGATTCAGGCGCAGTCTTTCCGGCTCACGATGGATCAGAACGCATCCAATGAGATCATGAGGAGGAGGCATCAGAAGGCTCAATCTCGGCTCCCTCCGGTTTATGATCCTCGAAACCTCTTCAACACGCCCGGTGCAGGGCCCAGTAACCCGCCAGAAATCATGGCACCCGGGGCTGGAACGCCGGTTCAGCCGCAAGTGATGGGGCCTCCCCGTGTGAATACTGCCCCACCTCAATACGTGCCAATACCGCCGAGTCATTATTCTAATCCGTTGGAAAACATGATCGCTGCAGCAGCGCGACTGGCGGCTCTCCCAGTCGAGGGTGACTCTCCAACGGCGGTCGAAACCCGCAGGGTCAGAGAACTTCTTCAGACGGCTCTGGCACAACAGGAGACATATTCATATAGCCGAGACAGGATTCATTCAACCCCTCGTCCAAGCCGGAGCCCAAGTTATAGCAGACACATGGTTTCAGCGACTGGCTCAAGCAATGTCCGGCACCGTGACTTGCCGCCTGGCCATGGCCCGGCGCATAATGGGGCCCTTAGCGCGGTAGACCAAGACAGAGCACGTCGAGAGGCGGAGCAGGCGGTAGACCAGCCCCTCCCGGTTTATCCGACGGCTTCTATCGAGGCAGGCATAGCTACGAGGACCGGAGGTGTCCCTTGTCTGGTGCCGGCTCTCCGTAACGAACGTCTGCCCAAAGTTTTCAAAGGACCTAGGAAGGTACCTAATTACACGGCTGATTTACAGCCCGGAGCATGGATTGAAAGCTACGAGATGGCTATGGAGTTGCTGGAGGTCAGCGAAGCGGCAATGGCCAAATACTTCACCATGATGTTGGATGGGACTGCCCGCACTTGGTTAAAGGGACTGCCACCTAATTCCATCGGGTCATGGGCAGAGCTGAAAGCCCGGTTCATCCAAAACTTCAAAGATACATGTAGGCAATCTATGTCAATTGTGGATTTGACTAACTGCAAGCAGCAAGAAGGCGAGTCTACGACCCATTGGGTACGCCGGGTCAAGGAAATAATACATTCGTCTGATAAGATGGATGCCGGCTCTGCGGTTTTAATGTTGGAGAAAAATTGTCGTTTTGCGCCCCTGAAGATGAAGCTTGGGCGGCTCAAGCGCGATTGCAACGATATGGGTACGCTGATGGCGGCTCTGGTCAAGTACGCCGACTCTGATAGTACCAAGGATCCCGCGTCTGATGAGGAAAAGACAGGGAAGGGAAAGAAGAATGGCAACGGCAAGGGCCCTCAGCATAACCCAGCGAATCAGGGAGGTAATAAGCGTAAGGCTGATGATGGTATGGAGTTTGTGGCCAACACCAACACACAGGGTAATAATCCCCGACGTAAGGGGAGACAGCCTCCCCCGTTTGGCGGGTCAGGCCCGACGCTTGAGCAGTTGTTAAATGAGCCCTGCCCAAGGCATGGCTCTAGGGAGAAGCCGGCCACTCATCTATGGAAAGACTGCGCGATCATGAAAGCTTTCAAGAATTCCAACATGTTCAACGGTAACAATGGGCAGGGCGGCGGCTCAGGTGGAGGCGGCTTTCATGGCCCGGGCGGCGGTTCAAATTCCAATTTTCAGAATTCTCAAGGTAATCAAGGTGGTTTTAACCAGCAATCTGGCCAGGGTAATCAGCAGCATCGGGGGGATACCAGACCCATCCAAAGCAGCTCAAAAGTGGACAGTATCATGTGTTTACTACCAGTTTGTACAAGCGAGACCAGAAGCTTCATAAGAGGGCTATGAATGCTGTTGAGCCGGTAGTTCCACGTTACTTGCGATGGTCCGAACAGCCGATTGTATGGAGTAGGGAAGATCACCCTCCCCGGGTTGATAATCCAGGTCACCTGGCCTTGGTGGTGGCTCCTCAAGTTTGTGGGTATAAATTCACTAAGGTACTCATGGACGGAGGCAGTAGCATCAACATCCTTTATTATGAGACCTTCCGTCGTATGGGTTTAACTGATAAAAACCTCAGCCAGTCCAATACTGTTTTCCATGGTGTGGTGCCCGGTAAGTCGGCGTATCTAGTTGGTAAGATCGAGCTGGAAGTAGCCTTTGGAGATGAGTACAACTACAGGGCGGAAAAACTGACTTTTGAGGTGGTCAAAATAAGAAGCCCGTACCATGCTTTATTTGGGCGGCCGGCTTACGCCAAGTTCATGGCACGGCCGTGTTACGTATATTTGCAGCTCAAGATGCCGGGTCACAATGGGACCATTACGGTTCATGGCAGCCGAAAGATAGCCTTGGAGTGCGAGGAAGGTGACGCTGCTTACGCTGAATCTGTTTGTGCGACAGAGGAATTAAAGTTTTACAATGATAATGTTGACCCGGCAGATATGACGTCTTTGAAAAAGCCGACCATGGAGCATGAGTCGGTAATGAAATTTATGTCGGCCGATGAGACTAAGCTTATTGACTTTGTGCCAGGCGACTCATCTAAGCAGTTCAGCATCAGTGCCAATCTGGATCCTAAATAGGAAAGCGCGCTCATCGAGTTCATCCGTGAGAACCGGGACATCTTTGCATGGAAACCTTCCGACATGCCGGGTGTACCAAGAGAACTCGCTGAGCACACTCTTAATATTGATCCGAAATTTAAGCCAATCAAGCAATTTCTCCGGCAGTTTAATGAGGAGAGGCGGAAAGCCATTGGTGAGGAAGTGGCCCGGCTCTTAGCGGCCGGGTTCATCGTTGAAGTCTTTCATCCAGAATGGCTAGCTAACCCGGTGCTCGTGCTCAAGAAGAACGGCACCTGGCGTATGTGTGTGGATTATACGGATTTAAACAAGGCTTGTCCGGCTGATCCTTTTGCTCTCCCCCGTAATGATCAAATTATTGATGCTACGGCGGGTTGTGAGCGCTTAAGTTTTTTGGATGCTTACTCTGGATACCATCAGATCAAAATGGCAGTTAAGGACCAAGAGAAGATGGCGTTTATTACCCCTTTTGGAGCCTTCTGTTATGTGTCTATGCCGTTTGGGCTCAAGAGCGTCCAGGCGACTTACCAGCGGTGCGTACAGTATTGTCTTCATAATCAGATTGGGCGCAACGTTCATGCCTATGTGGATGATATTGTGGTAAAATCCAGAGAGAAGGGGACCTTGATAGACAATCTGAGGGAGACCTTTGGTAATCTCCAGGTGTACAAGATGATGCTTAACCCGGCCAAGTGTGTCTTTGGTGTTCCTGCAGGCAAGCTCTTGGGTTTTCTGGTTTCTCATAGAGGCATTGAAGCTAACCCGGAGAAGATCAAGGCAATCACCTCTCTGGCTAAGCCGGCATGTATAAATGACGTCCAGCGTCTGGCAGGTCGGATTGCTGCTTTAAGTCGATTTATAAGCCAGTTGGGTGAAAAGGCCATACCGCTGTATCAGATGATGAAGAAAACAGATGACTTTGTCTGGAGTGATGCTGCCAACACCGCTTTCGAGGATTTGAAAAGACAGTTAGCTGAACCGCCAGTTCTTGCAGATCCTATTGATAAGGAGCCCTTATTATTGTATGTAGCTGCTAACACACAAGCCGTCAGTGTGGCAATCGTGGTGGAGCACAAGGAGGCGGGTAAGGAACATCCGGTTCAGCAGCCGGTTTACTACATCAGTGAAGTACTCATTGAGTCCAAGCAACGGTATCCACATTGGCAGAAGCTTGTTTATGGGGTATTCATGGCAAGCCGGAAGCTTAAGCAATATTTCCAGGGCCACCCTATCACTGTGGTTAGTTCTGCTCCTTTAGGAGATATCATCCAAAACAGAGAAGCCACAGGAAGAGTCGCTAAGTGGGCCATTGAACTTGGGCCTCATGATCTAAAGTATGTGCCACACACAGCTATCAAATCACAAGCATTGGTAGATTTCATCAACGATTGGACAGAGTTGCAGATGCCTGAAGAGAAACCGGATAACACATACTGGACTATTCACTTCGACGGATCCAGGCAATTGGAGGGCTCGGGGGCTGGAGTCGTGTTAGCTTCCCCTCGAGGTGACAAATTTTGTTATGTACTATGGTTGATGTTTCCCTGTACTAACAATGCAGCTGAGTACGAGGCCTTGCTCCATGGTCTTCGGATGGCTAAGGAGATGAGCTTAAGCCGGGTGAGGTGCTTTGGCGACTCCGATTTAGTGGCCCAACAAGTATCAGGCAAGTGGGATTCCAAGGACCCCCTCATGGCGGCTTATCGCCGTGAAGTTGACGCCATTGCTGGACATTTTCAGGGTTACCAAGTAGAGCACATTGACCGCAGAAAGAACGAGGCGGCTGTGCCTTAAGCCGGCTTGGCTCTCAGCGAAAGCCGGTGCCGCCTAATACTTTCTTGGATATTTTGCATAACCCTTCTGTCAAGTTACCTACAGAGGAAGACTTGGCTGTTCCAGACCCTGAAGCACAGTTGGTGGCGGCTCTTCATATTATCCCAGATTGGACAGTGCCATACCTGGCTTACATGACCCGGGGAGAATTGCCTGAGGAGGAAATTTTGGCCAGACAAATAACCCGGCGGTCTAAGTCAATGATAATTGCCAATGGCGAGTTGCATCATCGCAGTGTCACTCGGGCTTTTCAGCGTTGTGTTTCCCCTGAGGAAGGGCAAGAAATTTTACGAGAGATTCACGAGGGGGATTGTGGCCATCATGCCGGCTCAAAATCCCTTGTGGCCAAAGCTTTTCGTCACGGTTTTTATTGGTTGACGGCTCATGCTGATGCAGAGGACTTAGTCAGTAAATGTGACGGTTGTCAGAAGTTCTCAAGACGTGCTCACGTGCCGGCTCAAGAGTTGAGGATGATTCCAATCACTTGGCCGTTTGCAGTCTGGGGGCTTGATATGGATGGACCTTTCAAAAGGTCCAAGGATAAGAAGACCCACCTCTTGGTGGCGGTTGACAAGTTCACAAAGTGGGTTGAGGCAGAGCCAGTTAGTAAGTGTGATGCGGCCATGGCGGTTCAGTTCATGAAAAAGGTGATATTTTGCTTTGGTTTTCCACATAGCATTATAACTGACAATGGTACCAATCTGTCTAAAGGCGCCATGGAAGAATTTTGTCAACGAGAGCATATTCGACTTGATGTGTCATCAGTGGCTGACCCCCAATCCAATGGTCAGGCTGAGAGAGCCAATCAGGAAATCTTGAAAGGCATCGACCCCCGGCTTTTGGTCCCTTTGCAGCGGACGCCGGGTTGCTGGGTGGAGGAGTTACCCTCTGTGATATGGAGCATCAATACTACTCCTAATAGATCTACGGGTTATACGCCTTTCTTCATGGTTTACGGAGCCGAGGCGGTTCTCCCTAGAGACATCCGTCATGACTCGCCTCGTGTGGCGGCTTATGTTGAGACGGACAATGAACAAGCGCGTCAGGATGCTCTTGACTTGTTGGATGAACAACGTGATATAGCAGCAGCTCGCTCGACGATTTACCAACAAGACCTGCGCCGCTATCACAGCCGCCGGGTTAAGTCCAGAAACTTTCAGGAAGGTGACTTGGTGCTCCGGCTCATCCAAGATCAAACAGATGCACACAAGCTATCCCCACCTTGGGAAGCTCCCTTTGTGGTCAGCAAGAACTTGCACAACGGGTCATACTACCTCATCGATGTTCGAGAGCACAAAGATTCACGTAAGTCGGAGGAGGAGACCCGCCGGCCGTGGAATATAGCTCAATTTCGGCCTTATTACACTTGAGCAACCGGCTCTCATAATGTACATACTTCGTGACGATGTATATATTATGATAAATAATAAAGCATGACCTCTGTCCTTTTTTCCCTCAAAGGTAAATATGTCATTGCTATTTCTATTAGGATCTTACATGGTCACTTGGGGGCTGATCCGGCTTACGATCGTATTCGAATCTAGCCGCTAAAAATTATGATCACTAGGGGGCTTCCTGTTCAAACATAGGTCGTATTCGAACCAAAGAGAACATAGCTGTCGATACCCTTTTGATTGGCACACTACCGAGCTCACTGGGCAGTTTCTTGATCATATTTGAATCATAGCTCAACCCCCTTTGGGAACCGACGTGGATCGTATTCGAATCAGCGTCGCTAAACAACTCTCAAGGTCATTTGGGGGCTTCCTGTTCAAACATAGGTCGTATTCGAACCAAAGAGAACATAGCTGTCGGTACCCTCTTGATCGGCAACGCCAAAGCCACTGGGGGCTATATGATCATATTCGAATCTTAGCTTAACCCCTTTGGGACGGTCTTCTGGTCGTATTCGAACCAGAAGCCTCCAAATTTTCGAAGTCTCTTTTTTGCAAACAAGTTCTTTTGGTTATATCTAAGGTATTCACGGGTGGTTTCTGTTCCACCGGCTTAACTTTGATCAATAAAGTTGATTGCACATAATAAGCATCATATTACAGAGTTGGGTTTTCACCCTCATTATTCGGGTTATATAAACCCGAAGTGTACTTGAAATATCATATATATGCTGTTATGGTTGTCTCAAAGATATAATTGAAGAACTGATTTATTATGATTTTTTTGCTGCATACTTCGGGTTATATATATGACCCTCCATGCGGTAAGCCGCCAAGGTACTTGTGATTTGTTCTATATGCAGGACAATTAAAGCAAGGAAAGAAGAGGATCAGTATAATACGGGTGAATATAAGATGGCGGCTTAAGAAGTGTTGAGCGCCACACAAATGCGCAATGGCACGACAAAATCAAGTATTTTCCTACTCTATTACATGACTCCCCGAGTCCAAAAAGTGAGGCATTGTTTTTTATCAAGACATAACCATGAGCCGCCCGAGGGATCAAAGGTGTTGTTGGGCTGAAGCTTCCGGTTCATCCCTTTCCGCTCCTCCGGCTGTTTCCCTGTCCTGGAAAGTTGATGATTTCCAGTCAATGCCACTCAAGGCTTCAAATTCAGCTTCATCATCAATTAACTCGGCCGGGTCAACTTCAGGGGCGAAGGTATGCTTACGAGTTGGAGGGATCAGGCTGATTGCTTCATAACGCGGGGTTGGAATTCTCTGATTCTCGGCATCATAACCCGGTTGATACTTGGTGAGATCTGTATCATTGCCAATCAGAGTGGCCACAGGGCGTATGTCCTTCACGCAAGCGGCAAAGTCCTTCTGATCAAATGGAGTGCCGTCCTCCTTCAAGCTAGGATACCCAAGGGCGATGTCGGCCGGGTCTAGCTCCGGTAGCCACGCCTTGGCCCGGCTTAATGCAGCTATGACTCCGGCTCTTGCAGAAGCTCGTCTCAGTTCTTGGAATCGTTGAGGCAGCACGGCAAGCCGCCTTAGCACGTCCGCCAGATGAGTGGGAACTTCATTTGACAGAGCCACGACAGCTAAAGCACGTTGTGACCCGGTGTAGAGTTGTTCCACCAGGGTATAAACGGCCTTTAGCTTTGTCAGCATGCTCTGGTTGAGATTGGAACTCCTGGGGCCTGCATTGCAAAGTCGGGTGAGCTAATGATAATTGATATACTTGTTGAAAAAGATTTAAAATAGCTAACACTTGCAGAGTAACTTACCAAAGATTGCTGAGACCATCTGAGATACATGGCGTTTTAAGCCGGATAATTCGGCGGTTGTTTCTGCAAGAGTAGCCTCCGCTTGTTCAGCCCGGTTGAGCAAAGCGGCCTTTTCATCAGCCAAGGCCTTTCTTTCTGCTTCAAACTTCTTTTTCAGTTTCTCTTGAGCAGATACACTGAATTCAAACTTGGAATTTGCCTTTTGGGTCTCATTCTCTTGAGTTTTCAATCGAGTCTTCAGTTCAGAGATCTCCGACTCAAATTGATTAATGGCGGCCTGTATAAATTCTGGGTCACAGTTAGGGTGATCATAATGCAATATTAAGTCCCAAGTACTTTGCAAGCAAAGTCACTTGGCACTTGGGGGCTAATGTATGCTGAAGAGCTCTATTTACAATGGCGGTTTATGAAAGTAAGTCCCAAGCACTTTGCATGCAAAGGTACTTGGCACTTGGGGGCTAATGCATATTGCTGGATCAAATCTGCTATCTAAGCCGGACCTTGGGCGCTACCGGATAAGCTGGTTTTCTTGCAGTAATTACTAAGCTGGTGTTAAGTCTACAACATATTTGATCATAAGCAGTAGACTTGGGGGCTGGTAGAGTTAAGATAACTAAGGAATAAGCAATGAGAATTATACCTCAGATTTTTGGTGAATCTGCTTCACCATGTCAATTTCCAAGTCACGGCTGTTGTGCACTTGATTCAGATAGCCAGTGACGATGTCTCCAATACTCAGATGAGCATAATTAGTAACGTTCAATTTGGCTTTGCGGCGTTCCAGAAGTTCTTCTTTGGCAGAACATTTCGCCAGCGCGGTAGGTCTCCCCGGTTCAACAAAGTCCGTCCGGGTGATTTCGACCTCCGGGTCATCCATCATGGCCGAGCTAAAGGATGTGAAAATCTTACTTTCCGGGTTACTCTTCGGACTTTCTATCTCGGCAAAGGCTCGGAGTCGGAGGAAATTATAGTTACCTCTTCAATCACTGCAGTACTCGCTCCTGTATCCTCCTGCTGATAATCAGTGTCAATAAGATGGTTAAAAAAGGAACCTAAAGAGTCAAGAGCTACCTCTGACTCGGAGGTATCGTCCAGATGAAACATATCCGAGGCGCTAGGCTTGCTTCCCTTCTTACGGGGAGCGGCTTTCCTGGCGGCTTTCTTAGCTTTTCTGGCTCTCTTTGCAGCCTCATGGTCATACTTGACCTTCCAAAATTTGTCATCAGCCTGCAAATTGCAACAAAGGGTTTTTGAGTAAAGACAACATTATCAAGGTGGGAAGTAAAATGCTCAAAGTCAATAGCTTACCGCTGGAGCTGGGTTAGCTTTGCAGAAATGGCTTAAGCCCACTTTCCCGCAATCGGCCAGGCTTTCGTTCAGAAGAAACTTGGTCATGTCATCAACAACGTCTTCGGGTAAGTCGTCGGGACTGTGCCGTAGAGGATCATTGTTCAGGCTAGTGTAATTGCACATCAAGCCGGGACGGCGGCTTAAGGGGATAACCCGCCAGGCAATCCAAACCCGGACTAGATCAATGCCATTTAGGCCGTTCCCACTACGACTGGTTCCGCATATATCTCTCACGTGTCGAGGCACGGCTTAGAGGCATAACCGCATTGTAGGTTTTGTCGCAAGAAGGGTCATCTTCACACAATCCCATGTAATGAACAAGAATGGGATAAAGACAGTTGGCTTACAATCGCCACTTCACACAATACATAAATAAATTCATACGTCATCCAAAATACACACATAGACCGACTACGGTCAAATCCAAATGAAAAGAAGATAACCCCAAATGCTAGATCCCCGATCGTCCCAACTGGGCTACAATACTGATCATCAGGAAACGAAACATAGTAACGACCAAGTTCCTCGTCGAACTCCCACTTGAGCTCGGTTGCGTCACCTGCACTGGTATCGTTGGCACCTGCAACTGTTTTGGTAGAATCTGTGAGTCACGAGGACTCAACAATCTCACACCCGCGAGATCAAGACTATTTAAGCTTATAGGAAGGAAAGGGGTCATGTGGTGGAGCTGCGGCAAGCACTAAGCATATATGGTGGCTAACATATGCAAATGAGACCGAGAAGAGGAGCAACGCAACGGTCGCGAAGCTAGAAATGATCAAGAAGTGATCCTGAAACTGCTTACGTTCATACATAACCCAGACCGTGTTCACTTCCCGGACTCCGCCGAAAAGAGACCATCACGGCTACACACGCGGTTGATGCATTTTAATTAAGTCAAGTATCAAATTCTCTACAACCGGACATTAACAAATTCCCATCTGCCACATAACCGCGGGCACGGCATTCGAAAGATAATACCCTGCAGGGGTGTCCCAACTTAGCCCATCACAAGCTCTCACGGTCCACGAAGGATATTCCTTCTCCCGGGAAGACCCGATCAGTCTCGGAATCCCGATTTACAAGACATTTCGACAATGGTAAAACAAGACCAGCAAAGCCGCCTGAATGTGCCGACAAAACCCGATAGGAGCTGCACATATCTCGTTCTCAGGGCACACCGGATGAGCAGTCCGTACAACTAAAACCAGGCCTCAAGTTTCCCCGAGGTGGCGCTGCAAAGGGCTCTAGTTTGGACCAGCACTCGGAGGAGCACTGGCCCGGGGGGGGGGGGTTAAATAAGATGACCCTCGGGCTCGCGAAAAACCAAGGGAAAAAGGCTTAGGTAGGCAAATGTAAAACCAAGGTTGGGCCTTGCTGGAGGAGTTTTATTCAAGGCGAACTGTCAAGGGGGTCCCATAAATCACCCAACCGCGTAAGGAACGCAAAATCAAGGAACATAACACCGGTATGACGGAAACTAGGACGGCAAGAGTGGAACAAAACACCAGGCATAAGGCCGAGCCTTACACCCTTTACCAAATATATAGATGCATTAATTAAATAAGAGATATTGTGATATGCCAAAATATCCATGTTCCAACATGGAACCAACTTCAACTTCACCTGCAACTAGCAACGCTATAAGAAGGGCTGAGCAAAAGCGGTAACTTAGCCAAACAACGGTTTGCTATGAAAGGATGGTTAGAGGCTTGCCATGGCAACATGGGAGGCATGATATAGCAAGTGGTAGGTAGTGCAGCATAGCAATAGAGCGAACAACTAGCAAGCAAAGATAGAAGTGATTTCGAGGGTATGGTCATCTTGCCTGCAAGGTTCTCAGAATTGTCGAAAGCTTGATCCTCGTTAGCGTACTCAACAGGTTCCTCATTCACGAACTCGTCTCCTGGCTCCACCCATAGCAAGAACACAAGTAATGGAACCACAATCAATCACAGTGCAATGCACAAGCAACATGATGCAATACATGGCAATATGGGAGATGTGATATGCAATGCATATGTGTGCTCCGGAAGGGAAAAGATCAAAAAGGCATCAACTTGGCAAACCAAGTATGCCGCTGGAAAGATGAGATGATTTCGGTTGAAATCGATATAAGGATCACGGAATCGGATGCACGTTTTGCAAATGACAAGCAAAACAAGGATGGCACAAATCTGCGATTAACAACATGATGTCACTTACTATGCAACAAGAAGCTAAGCTACTGCACTCCAACATAACAACAAAACATATGAAAGTGATGTACTCAAGATGCTTGACAAAACATGAACACTGAGCTACGGCTAAATCACAATCGAACAGGTTCAAACAAGCATGGCAAAAGTGCAAAAGATATCAGCTTCACAGACTTTGTGAAAATACTAACATGCTAGAAATAACATCAGGAAGCCATGTTTAGAGCAAGCAAACAACATGCTACAGGAACTTATCATAGCAAAACATGGCATGGAATGAATCTACTAAATGCATAGAACAAAAGTCCCTTACAGATCATGAGCCAAAAAGGCATAGAAGATATGATGGCACCCATGTAAACATAGCAAGTCTTATTAACAGTTTCAGACTTGGCAGAAAAACAGAGCATGGCATTAACAAAATTATGAAGGCATCTTTGCAAGCTCGATTTACGCATCACAAAGCGTGGCATGACAAAACAAGTATACCAACAGCAAGAAGACATGTTCGTGAAACTAACCGTGGCAAAAACAAGCTCATAGCATGCAAGGATCAACTACAACAACCATGGCAAAATTGAATACCATGTTAACAATCTGCCAGGAACATTTTATAGCAAACGTAGAGTAAGATTGAGACATGCTAGGGCACTCCATAATTGCGAACAGGGGCATGCATGAATAGAGCACATCTATATGTCCAAAACATGCTTACTGAACATACTCAAAAGAAGCATGGATCTCACTGTAGCAACATGGATACATGGCATCAAAATAACAGCAGGAAAAGGACTTGGCAAAATCCTAAGTCCCTGAAAACAGAAACATCACGAAGCCTAGTTTGCATGCTTGTTCTAGTCACCACATAGATCACAAAAATACATGGCAAGCACCTATGTAAATAAGACATGGCATAGTTCAAAACACATGTAGAGCTCATGCTCATAAGATGCACACATCAAATGCAACAAAAAGGACAAAACATCAAGTTCTGTTAACAGGCAGCAGTAAACATCATATAGCACTCTTGCAACGATGATTTAGGCATCAAGATGAGCTCAAACACACATGGCACAATGGAACAAAATGAAGAGCATCTCATGTTGAACATTTTGACATATTATATGCATAAATCGGAGCAACGAGTATGGAGATATGATATGATGAACATGGCATGAAAATAACAGGGAGCTCCGGGACTTGGTAGAAATCGACCTCGAGGGAAGAAGTCAACGGGTCGCGGGTCGGGTCGCGCACGGTATGGAGCGGATCGGGTCGGACTCGGGCCCGACCGTGGAGGAAGAACCGGGCGGCGGCGGCAGCTCGCCGGCGTCGGGTGGCCGGAGGCGGCGCGGAGGTTCCTGGCCTCAGACCCGGCGAGCTCCGGCCAGATCTGGGCGCCGGAGGCGAGGGCGACGGGAGGCGGCTGGAGGAGGCGCGGGCGACGGGCGGCGGGGCGGCGAGGTCCGGTGGCCGGGGTGGCGAGGTCGCCGGACGGCGGGCGGAGGCGCTCGGCGCGCTCGGGCGCGGTCGCCTGTGGGCGGCGGCGGCGGGGAGACGGGTCGCGGAGGCCGGCCACGGGCCCGGGCGGGCCGGCGGTGCGGGAGGCGGCGGTTGCTGACGTGGCAGGCGGCAGTTGGATGGCGCGCGGCGGCACGGACGCGTCCGGTCCGATCCGGACGTGTCCGGCGGCGGAGAGGGGCTAGGCTAGGGTTGTACCGCGCGAAAAATTCGGAGGGGAGCACGTATTTATAGGTAGAGGGAGCTAGGAGACTCCAAATGAGGAGTGGTTTTCGCCCACACGATCGTGATCGAACGACCGAGAGCATGGAGGGGGTTTGGATGGGCTAGGGGGCTGTTTTGGAGGGTGTTGGGCTGCAACACTCAAAAGGCCTTTGCGGTTACTCGGTTAACCGTTGGAGCATCAAACGACGTCCAAATGGAAGGAAACTGGATAGGTGGTCTACCGGTGGTGTACCAAGGCCACTTGGCAAGACTCGGTCCATTCCGAGAACGTTTAACACCCGCTCACGAAAAGAGACAAGAGGGGTGCGCCGGTGCATGCGGGAGTGTCGGATTGCAAAACGGACAACGGGGAAAATGCTCGGATGCATGAGACGAACACGTATGCAAATGTGATGCACATAGTGACATGGGATGGAATGCATAACATGAACAAAATGCAAAACGAAAGACAAAAACCCAACCACGGAGGGAAATATCATAACACATAGGCGAAAATGGCAAGAGATGGAGTTACAAATATGGAAAGTTACATCCGGGGCGTTACAACACTCCACCACTACAAGAGGATCTCGTCCCAAGATCTAGGACTGAAAGAACTCCGGATATTCGGAACGGAGGTGGTCCTCGCGCTCCCAGGTGGCTTCTCGGTCGGAATGGTGTGACCACTTCACTTTCAGGAATTTGATTGACTTGTTGCGAGTCTTGCGCTCAGTTTCTTCAAGAATAGCAACGGGGTGCTCATGATAAGACAGATCTTATTGGAGGTCAATATCTTCGAAGTTGATGGTGCGCTCAGGAGTCTTGAAGCACTTGCGAAGCTGTGACACGTGAAACACATCGTGCACATTTGCGAAGTTGGACGGAAGCTCAAGTTGATAGGCGAGGTCGCCTCTTTTGCCAATGTTCTTGAAAGGACCCACGTATCTAGGGGCAAGCTTCCCTTTGATACCGAAGCGACGAGTGCCTTTCATTGGAGAGACACGGAGGTAGACATGGTCTCCGATCTCGAAAGCCAAGTCACGGTGCTTGCTATCATAGTAACTCTTCTGGCGCGATTGCGCGGCTTTGAGATTTTCACGGATGACTTTACACATTTCTTCAGCCTCTGTGATTAAGTCGTTGCCAAGAAGTTGGCGTTCACCAGTCTCTGACCAATTGAGAGGAGTACGACACTTCCTGCCATACAGAATCTCGAATGGGGCCTTGCCCGCACTTGCTTGGAAGCTCTTGTTGTAGGAGAACTCGGCATATGGGAGGCAATCTTCCCACTTCATACCGAAAGAGATGACACAAGCCCTGAGCATATCTTCAAGGATTTGATTGACTTGCTCGACTTGGCCACTAGTTTGAGGATGGAAAGCTGCGCTGAAGCGAATGTTGGTGCCCATGGCCTTCTGGAAGGAGTCCTAGAACTTAGAAGTGAAGATGCTTCCACGATCTGAAGAAATCAATTGTGGAACGCCGTGCAAGGAGACAATCCTGGAGGTGTATAGCTCTGCCAACTGAGCTGCTGTGATAGATTCTTTGATTGGAAGGAAATGAGCCACTTTTGTAAGCTTGTCAATGACAACGAAGATAGCATCATTTCCACGTTTGGACTTAGGAAATCCAGTCACAAAGTCCATTTCGATATGGTGAAACTTCCATTCTGGAATAGCAAGAGGTTGGAGGAGACCAGCTGGTCGTTGGTGTTCTGCTTTCACCCTTCGGCGGACATCACATTCATTCATGAATTGAGCAATCTCTCGCTTCATTCGAGTCCACCAATACGACTGCTTGAGGTCATGGTACATCTTCGTTCTTCCAGGATGAATGGAAAGAAGAGAATTGTGCGCTTCGTTCATTATGACCTTCCTTAGATCACCTTTAGGAACCACAATCTGGTCCTCGAAGAATAAAGTGTCTCTGTCATCAATGCGATAGCACTTGTATTTGGAAATGCCCTTGTCAATACCACGTTTCACCTTCTTCACCATGGTATCCAGGAGTTGTGCCTCACGAATTTGATCTTCCAAAGTAGGAGAGACTAGGAGGTTGGCAAGAAAGCCTTGAGGAACAACTTGGAGATTCAGTTTGCGAAAAGCTTCACAAAGGTCCGGTTGGAAGGGCTTAAGAATTAAGCTGTTGCAGTAAACCTTCCTGCTCAAAGCATCTGCAATGACGTTGGCCTTGCCTGGAGTATATTCAATACTCGGATTGTACTCTTGAATCATTTCGACCCATCGAGTTTGCCTGAGGTTGAGGTTGGGCTGAGTGAAGATGTACTTGAGACTCTTGTGATCGGTGAAAATGTCCACTTTCCTTCCCAACAAGAGATGTCTCCATGTTATTAATGCATGGACAACTGCCACCAACTCAAGATCGTGAGTGGGGTAGTTCTTTTCGTTGGGCTTCAACTGACAAGAGGTATAGGCCACAACTTTCTTCTCTTGCATTAACACAGCACCGAGACCTTGAAGAGAAGCATCACAGAAAACTTCGAATGGCTTGGATTCATCAGGAGGAGTTAAGACATGAGCTGTGACTAGTTTCTCCTTGAGAGTGTTGAAAGCAACGTCACACTGAGGAGTCCAGACATACTTTGCATGCTTCTGGAGGAGGTTGGAAAGAGGCTTTGCAATCTTAGAGAAATTCTCAACGAATCTTCGACAATAGCTTGCAAGACCAAGGAAACAGCGGAGCTGCTTGACATTCTGAGGAGGTTCCCAATTCACAATTGCAGACACCTTCTCGGGATTAACAGCGATGCCCTTGGCGGAGATGATGTGACCAAGGTAAAGAACTTCATCAAGCCAGAACTCACATTTGGAAAACTTCGCATAGAATTGATACTCTCTGAGCTTGTCGAGCACCAATCACAAATGTTTGGCATGATCCTTCTTATTCTTGGAGAAGACCAAGATATCATCGAGATACACCAAGACGAATTCATTGGTGTAGGGGTTGAAGATGAAGTTCATCATTCGAGAGAATGTTGGAGGAGCATTGACAAGGCCGAAAGACATGACAATATATTCATAAGAACCAAAACTTGTTATGAATGCTGTCTTAGGGATATCTTGTTCACGAATGCGAATCTGATGATAACCCATTCGAAGGTCAAGCTTGGAGAACACCTTTGCACCTTTAAGTTGCTCGAATAGCTCATTGATATTGGGAAGTGGATACTTGTTCTTGATTGTCTTCTTGTTCAATGGACGGTAATCGACGCACAGTCGGTCCGTGCCATCTTTCTTCTGGACAAAGAGAACTCCACAACCCCATGGAGATGAACTCGGTTTGATCAAACCCAGACGCTCTTGTTCATCGAGCTGTTTCTTCAATTCTTTCAGCTCCTTGGGTCCAAGCTTGTAAGGACGCTTGCAAACGGGTTCAGTGCCAGGCTCAAGATCGATAACGAATTCGACTGGCCGGTGAGGAGGCATACCCGGAAGCTCTTCTGGAAAGACATCTTGGTACTCACAAACGACTGGAATCTGAGAGATTGTGTCTAGCCCGCCCTTCTCATTGAGAGAGAATAACCGAATGGTCTCATCACGAGCGGCATAGATGATCACATCCTCAGAAGAGTGTGTCAATTGAATTTCCCTGGCAGCACAATCAAGTTGAGCCTTGTGCTTAGAAAGCTAGTCCATCCCGAGAATTAGATCAATATCCGAGTCACCAAGGACAATTGGAGAAGACGGAAATTTATAGTTGCCCATCTTGATAACGGAATCCCGAAGGAATACTCGAGAAGTCATTTGCCGAGCCGGGGAAACAATAGACAATGGACTCAACAATACTTGAGTAACCAAATCATGCATAGCCACAAAAGGTCTTGACATGAAAGAATGCGATGCACCAGTATCAAATAAGACTTTTGCAGGAATATCATTAACTGAGAGATTACCCATTATCACATCAGTAGATTCCTCCGCTTGAGCTGCATTCATCATGTTCACCTTTGCAGACTTGGGATTATGCTTGACCACTGCATTGCTGGAAGATCTCACAGGAGGAGGAGGCGGAAGGCGCCTTTGGTTGAAGCACTAGTTAGCATAATGACCTTTCTGCTGACATTTGTTGCAAGTCACCTCTGAGAGCGGACGATGATAAGGAGCATTAGACCTTGGAGCTTGATTCTGAGACTTGTTCTGATAGCCAGGGTTGGGTGGGTGGGGAGATCCATGGCCACCTTTGTTCTTCTGCTGGAAAGGCTGACGAAACGGAGGAGGAGGAGACAACCAGAACTTCTGATGCTTAGCAGCCACTAGTGAGGAAGAAGAAGACTGAACTGCATCCCTGACTCTCTTCTTAGAAGCCTCACACTTGAGCTGAGCAGCTTCTTACTTCAATGCCATGTTGTAGAATTCATCATACTTGGTCGGCTCAAAAAGCACGAGAGCTAATTGCAGATCTTCTCCGAGGCCACCTCTGAATTGATAGATCATGCTCTTTTCATCAGGAACGTCTTGCATAGCGAAGCGAGTGAGTTTCTGAAACTGGGTATTGTATTGATACACGGACATGCCTCCTTGCTTGAAATTGCGGAACTCCTCACGCTTTCTCTCAACAACACTTTGTGGAATGTGGTGAGCTTTGAAGTCTCGGCGGAAATCATCCCAGGTAATCACACGACCTCCTCTGGAATCTTTGTATTGTTGATACCACTCGGCAGCTTGATCCTTGAGTTGAAAAGAAGCAAACTTGACAAAGTCCTTAGGCCTGCCATTGCTACATTCAAAATGCTTGTTGATGTCCACGAGCCAATCATCGGCGTCTGTGGCCTCGGCACAGTAGCTGAAAGACTTCGGCTGATTCGCAAGGAACTGGTTGAGGGTAGCGAAGTGAGGCTGATTGTTGCCTTGGCCTTGATTTCCTTGGTTGCCTTGCCCTTGGGTGCGCTCTTGCAAGAGTTGCAAAATCATCTGCGCATTGGCGTTGGTGGCTGCCATGATAGCTTGCCATGCCTCCGGAGGCGGAGGTGGTGGCGGAGGGTTTGCCTGACTCCCATCATTACGTTCCGAATTCTGACGCGTTGGCGGAGCCATCCTGAAGAGGGTGACATCCGTTAGCATCTTGATAGACAGATAGACAAGTTGAATCAACGGATAGAAATTGCAACATATAGTCTTCACAATAAACATTCGAACGAGGATGAACGAATGAATTCCATAGTAAATCATCACACTTCCATAAGTTGAGAAGCCACTTAGAAAAAGGTATGGAATCAACATTTGACTTCGAAGCAACTCGAATACCACAACTCAAAACAAAACAAAGGATTGGCTTGCAGAATAAGCCGGAACAAACATATGATAGATTTCGTCTGAAGTTTTTGTGGTGGGGCCCACACGGGCTCGATCGTAGAGCACCATCATGTACAAGGCAGTGCACATGACATACGAAGCGTCCCCGAGTCGGCATAGCCAAGGACTCTTTAAGACACTACGAGACCACTGTAAAACCAACCGTGGATAGGCGGACCACTAGACGTCGAACCCCAATCTCATATCATGCATCTGTCGGAAAGATATCCTAGGAGCTACTTGAATTCCCACTTATAAACTCCCGAAACTTTCTGGTTATGCAATCAGGTGTTGGGGATACAGGGGACGCAATATATCTCACCCAAACTAACAATACCTAGATCCAGTTGTATCCATCCTTCAACACATAACCAAGAAACCTTCGGAAATCATTTACCTCAACCTTCGAAAAGCATCTGTTATACGAGTTATGGCAATACTCCCGAACTCCCGCCCCAGTACTGGGTGGCGTCGAGGTGATCTCACCAACAACTGCATAAAAGAGATTTTCGATGTCGGCGAAACTCAGGTATTCCAGAGCTGCAACGATAAAATTGTGACGACAACACCTCGGAGCTCAACTCCCCGGGACACTGCCACAACCCCTAAATGTCAGGAGGCACCAAGAACAATGTTCTCGTCACAAAACCATCGGAACGATTCCAAGATACCCGCGTGATCCTAAATTTTTTTTTAGTGAAATTTGAGGAGAGGAGAGTCAAAACTTCTACGTCAGGGGATCTCACCAGAGCGACGAAGGGACTGAGGAGTAAAAAGAATCCTACTCTCTGATATATATAATCCTAAGACTTAAAACATTTTGTCCTAGACTCAACAACGCCAGCGGTTCGATCAAGCAGGGGGCTCCTAAGTCGGGGATGGCTCTGATTACCAACTTGTAACGCCCACGATGCGGCTATATCTCTCATGTGTCGAGGCACGGCTTAGAGGCATAACCGCATTCTAGGTTTTGTCGCAAGAAGGGTCATCTTCACACAATCCCATGTAATGAACACGAATGGGATAAAGAGAGTTGGCTTACAATCGCCACTTCACACAATACATAAATAAATTCATACATCATCCAAAATACACACATAGACCGACTACGATCAAATCCAAATGAAAAGAAGATAACCCGAAATGCTAGATCCCCGATCGTCCCAACTGGGCTACACTACTAATCATCAGGAAACGAAACATAGTAACGACCAAGTTCCTCGTCGAACTCCCACTTGAGCTCGGTTGCGTCACCTGCACTGGTATCGTTGGCACCTGCAACTGTTTTGGTAGAATCCGTGAGTCACGAGGACTCAGCAATCTCACACCCGCGGGATCAAGACTATTTAAGCTTATAGGAAGGAAAGGGGTCATGTGGTGGAGCTGCGGCAAGCACTAAGCATATATGGTGGCTAACATACGCAAATGAGAGCGAGAAGAGGAGCAACACAACGGTCGCGAAGCTAGAAATGATCAAGAAGTGATCCTGAAACTGCTTACGTTCATACATAACCCAGACCGTGTTCACTTCCCGGACTCTGCCGAAAAGAGACCATCACGGCTACACACGCGGTTGATGCATTTTAATTAAGTCAAGTATCAAGTTCTCTACAACCGGACATTAACAAATTCCCATCTGCCACATAACCGCGGGCACGGCATTCAGAAGATAATGCCTTGCAGGGGTGTCCCAACTTAGCCCATCACAAGCTCTCACGGTCAACAAAGGATATTCCTTCTCCCGGGAAGACCCGATCAGTCTCGGAATCCCGATTTACAAGACATTTCGACAATGGTAAAACAAGACCAGCAAAGCCGCCCGAATGTGCCGACAAAACCCGATAGGAGCTGCACATATCTCGTTCTCAGGGCACACCGGATGAGCAGTCCGTACAACTAAAACCAGGCCTCAAGTTTCCCCGAGGTGGCGCTGCAAAGGGCTCTAGTTTGGACCAGCACTCAGAGGAGCACTGGCCCGGGGGGGTTAAATAAGATGACCCTCGGGCTCGCGAAAAACCAAGGGAAAAAGGCTTAGGTAGGCAAATGTAAAACCAAGGTTGGGCCTTGCTGGAGGAGTTTTATTCAAGGCGAACTGTCAAGGGGGTCCCATAAATCACCCAACCGCGTAAGGAACGCAAAATCAAGGAACATAACACTGGTATGACGGAAACTAGGGCGGCAAGAGTGGAACAAAACACCAGGCATAAGGCCGAGCCTTACACCCTTTACCAAATATATAGATGCATTAATTAAATAAGAGATATTGTGATATGCCAAAATATCCATGTTCCAACATGGAACCAACTTCAACTTCACCTGCAACTAGCAACGCTATAAGAAGGGCTGAGCAAAAGCGGTAACTTTGCCAAACAACGGTTTGCTACGAAAGGATGGTTAGAGGCTTGACATGGCAACATGGGAGGCATGATATAGCAAGTGGTAGGTAGCGCAGCATAGCAATAGAGCGAACAACTAGCAAGCAAAGATAGAAGTGATTTCGAGGGTATGGTCACCTTGCCTGCAAGGTTCTCAGAGTTGTCAAAAGCTTGATCTTCGTTAGCGTACGCAACAGGTTCCTCGTTCACGAAATCGTCTCCCGGCTCTACCCAAAGCAACAACACAAGCAATGGAACCACACTCAATCACGGTGCAATGCACAAGCAACATGATGCAATACATGGCAATATGGGAGATGTGATATGCAATGCATATGCGTGCTCCGGAAGGGAAAAGATGAACAAGGCATCAACTTGGCAAACCAAGTATGCCTCTGGAAAGATGAGATGATTTTGGCTGAAATCGATATAAGGATCACCGGAATCGGATGCACGGTTTGCAAATGACAAGCAAAACAAGGATGGCACAAATCTGCGATTAACAGCATGATGTTTCTTAGTATGCAACAAGAAGCTAAGCTACTGCACTCCAACATAACAACAAAACATATGAAAGTGATGTACTCAAGATGCTTGACAAAACATGAACAATGAGCTACGGCTAAATCACAATCGAACAGGTTCAAACAAGCATGGCAAAAGTGCAAAAGATATCAGCTTCACAGACTTGGTGAAAATACTAACATGCCAGAAATAACATCAGGAAGCCATGTTTAGAGCAAGCAAACAACATGCTAAAGGAACTTATCATAGTAAAACAAGGCATGGCATGAATCTACTAAATGCATAGAACAAAAGTTCCTTACAGATCATGAGCCAAAATGGCACAGAAGATATAATGGCGCCCATGTAAACATAGCAAGTTTTATTAACAGTTTCAGACTTAGCAGAAAAATAGAGCATGGCATTAACAGAATTATGAAGGCATCTTTGCGAGCTCGATTCACGCATCACAAAGCATTGCCTGACAAAACAAGCATACCAACAGTAAGAAGACATGTTCATGAAACTAACCGTGGCAAGAACAAGCTCATACCATGCAAGGATCAACTACAACAACCATGGCAAAATTGAATAGCATGTTAACAATCTGCCAGGAACATTTTATAGCAAAAGTAGAGCAAGATTGAGACATGCTAGGGCACTCCATAATTGTGAACAGGGGCATGGATGAATAGAGCACATCTATATGTCTAAAACATGCTTACTGAACATACTCAAAAGAATCATGGATCTCACTGTAGCAACATGGATACATGACATCAAAATAACAGGAGGAAAAGGACTTGGCAAAATCCTAAGTCCCTGAAAACAGAAACATCACGAAGCCTAGTTTGCATGCTTGTTCTAGTCACCACATAGATCACAAAAATACATGGCAAGCACCTATGTAAATAAGACATGGCATAGTTCAAAACACATGTAGAGATCATGCTCATAAGATGCACACATCAAATGCAACAAAAATGACAAAACATCAAGTTCTGTTAACAGGCAGCAGTAAACATCATATAGCACTCTTGCAACGATGCTTTAGGCATCAAGATGAACTCAAACAAACATGGCACAATGGGACAAAATGAAGAGCATCTCATGTTGAACATTTTGACATATTATATGCATATATCGGAGCAATGAGCATGGAGATATGATGTGATGAACATGGCATGAAAATAACAGGGAGCTCCGGGACGGTAGAAATCGACCTCGAGGGAAGAAGTCAACGGGTCGCGGGTCGGGTCGGGGACGGTGTGGAGCGGATCGGGTCGGACTCGGGCCCGACCGCCGAGGAAGAACCGGGCGGCGGCGGCAGCTCGCCGGCGTCGGGTGGCCGGAGGCGGCGGCGGAGGTTCCTGGCCTCAGACCCGGCGAGCTCCGGCCGGATCTGGGCGCCGGAGGCGAGGGCGACGGGCAGTGGCTGGAGGAGGCGCAGGCGACGGGCGGCGGGGCGGCGAGGTCCGGTGGCCGGGGCGGCGAGGTCGCCGGACGGCGGGCGGAGGTGCTCGGCGCTCTCGGGCGCGGTCGCCTGTAGGCGGCGGCGGAGGGGAGACGGGCCGCGGAGGCCAGCGGCGCGGGAGGCGGCGGTTGCTGACGTGGCAGGCGGCGAATGGACGGCGCGTGGCGGCGCGGACGCGTCCGGTCCGATCCGGACGTGTCCGGCGGCAGAGAGGGGCTAGGCTAGGGTTGGACTGCGCGAAAAATTCGGAGGGGAGCACATATTTATAGGTAGAGGGAGCTAGGAGACTCCAAATGAGGAGTGGTTTTCGCCCACATGATCGTGGTCGAACGACCGAGAGCATGGAGGGGGTTTGGATGGGCTAGGGGCTGTTTTGGAGGGTGTTGGTGTGCAACACTCAAAAGGCCTTTGCTGTTACCCGGTTAACCGTTGGAGCATCAAACGACCTCCAAATGGAACGAAACTTGATAGGTGGTCTACCGGTGGTGTACCAAGGCCACTTGGCAAGATTCGGTCCATTCTGAGAACCTTTAACACCTGCTCACAAAAAGAGACAAGAGGGGTGTGCCGGTGCATGTGGGAGTGTCGGATTGCAGAACGGACAACGGGGAAAATGCTCGGATGCATGAGACGAACACGTATGCAAATGTGATGCACATAATGACATGGGATGAAATGCATAACATGAACAAAATGCAAAACGAAAGACAAAAACCCAACCACGGAGGGAAATATCATAACACATAGCCGAAAATGGCAAGAGTTGGAGTTACAAATATGGAAATTTACATCTGGGGCGTTACACTGGCCGCCGCTCACCCAGCTACGTCGACTCCCCCTCCGGTGACAGCTCCAGCAGCGACGGCTACGATCAGCTGCCACGCTGCCGTGCCCGCTTCGAGGGCGACAACGGGTCGTCTCGTCGCCGCGCCCAGTAAAGCGCGAGGAGGGGTCCGGCTGAGCCTATGAGAGCGCCATGGGTCCATCCTCGCGAGCTGCCGCAGGGGCATGCACCGGTTTTGTTTTGTTCTTCCTTTTCTTCCTGCATTAAGAGAGAGACAAGTATGGGGCCCCGCGGGGGCGTGCAACAAACTATGATTTCCAAGTTGTTATGTTGTGTTTATTGTTCCTGTGTCGCGTCGCAATATCAATGTTTTATATAGGCACGTAGGAATAACTTAGCTTGACACGCTTGAAGTAGTTTCCGCCTTACGAGGCGCGCATTTCTCAGTACCTGGCGAGGCGTCTAGGAACTGCAAAAATTTGTTAGGAGATTCCGAGCCCTGGTCGCAGGCGCCGCTGGCCATGACCCAGCGTCTCGCCTCGCGGTACCCGAGGGGCACGGATTAAGAGAGGAGCGCCAGCTTGCGGTTCGGACGAGAGTGCCTCGCGAAAAAACAGACAAGACGCTCAGGAGGGCACTTGTCCAGCCCCCTCGCGAGGGACGCTAGAGAGAGTACAGGTTAAACAGAGAACCGAAGGAAGAAACAAAGGCAGAAGGCGATGGAACAAGGCCGGCAAGGAACACCAGAAAGCAAATTTTGATTAAAGATGGGCAAGCCAACTACGGAAAGCAAATGAAAAGCCGCGTCCGGCACCTAGTCTAGTCTTCTTGTCTTCTCACCAGCGCAGAGCTAAGTGCTGCCACTAGGACGTGGGAGGGAGCCCCAGAGGCTCGAGGGCGACACACCTGAGACTTCAGGGCGTGTACAACCCCACTCATTATTACGTGAGAGTGTCACGAGCGGAGACCATCATAGGCACTGGGCCTTCTTCACAGGCGCTGGGCCTTTCTTCATGGGTAGAACTTCCGGAGGTGCTGGATGTTCCAGGCGTTCTGGATGGGTACCCCGTCCTACATCTCCAGGCGCGTGGCGCGAGGCCTGGAGACGTGGGCGACCCGAAACGGGCCCTCCCACATGGGTGAGAGCTTATGTAGCCCCTCCCTGGAGAGCACCCGCCTTAGGACGAGGTCACCCACCTCGAGCGTCCTGGAGCGGATGTTGCGAAAGTGGTACCGCCGCAGCGCCTGCTGATATCTTGCTGCCCGTAGCGTGGCTTCACGGCGGCGTTCCTCCCCCAGCACGAGGTCCATCCCCCGCATGGCGTCCTGCTGCGCCTCATCAAACGCCAGGACCCGCGCGGAGCAATGCTTGACCTCATGAGAGAGAACCGCCTCTGCTCCGTAGACGAGGAAGAATGGGGTCTCGCCCGTTGGCTTGGTGGCGGTGGTGCGGATGGACCACAACACGGATTGGAGCTCGTCGTGCCAGCCCCTGCTGCAGGCCTTGAGCTTCTTCTTGAAGGTCCTGGTCTTGAGGCCTCTTAGGACCTCCGCGTTGGCGCGTTCGGCCTGACCATTGCTCCGAGGGTGCGCCACCGAAGCATAGCAGATCTGCGTTCCAAGGTTAGCACAATATGTCTTGAGGAGATTGCTAGTGAACTGCGAGCCGTTATCGGTGATGATGCGGTTGGGGACCCCAAACCAGCTCACGAGACCTTTGATGAACTTGACCGCGGAGCCGGTCGGGATGGTGCAGACGACTTCTACCTCCGCCCACTTGGTGAACTTGTCGATGGCGACGTAGAGGTAGCGGTAGCCCCCAGGCGCTCGAGGGAACGAGCTCAAGATATCCAGCCCCCAGACCGCGAATGGCCACGAGAGTGGGATGGTCTGGAGGCCCAGAGCCGGCTGTTGCATCTGCTTGGCGTGGAACTGACAGGCCTCACAGGACTTCACCAGCTCAGTCGCGTCGCTGAGTGCCGTAGGCCAGTAGAATCCGCTGCGAAACACCTTGCCGACGAGGGTCCGTGATGACGAGTGGTGCCCGCAGTCCCCGCCGTGTATGTCAGCTAGCAGCTCTTTCCCCTGCTCCCTGGAGATGCAATGCAGGGAAACGTCATTTGGACGCTTCCTGTATAACTCACCGTCCTGGATGCAGTATGCCGTGGCCTGTCGGGCCAGACGCTCCGCGTCCTCCTCCTTCTCCGGCAGCGTCCCTTGCGTAAGGTATTCCTTGAATTCCTTGGTCCAGCGCCCCTCCTAAGGCTCGAGCGCCAAGAGTAAGCGTGCTCCCGAGGTCGGGCCGCAGGCCGGGGCTCCCGAGGCAGGTGGTTGAGGGAGATCCTCCCGAGGCAGCGCGGTTCTTGAAAGTGGAGGTGTTGCCGATGGCTTGAAGAGCCGCTCCTCAAAGACGCCAGGCTCTTGGGGTAGCCACTTGGATGCTCTCCTGGCAATGTCGTCGGCTTCTTTGTTGGTGCCACGAGGCACGTGCTGCAATTCCAGGCCCAAGAACTGCTTCTCCATCTTGCGTACCTACGCGAGGTACGCCTCCATGTGCTCATCCTTTGGCTCATATACCTTGTTGGAGAAGTTGACGAGGAGCTGCGAGTCGCCCTTGATGGTGAGGCACTTCACTCCCAGTGCCACCGCAGCCTTGAGACCAGCTATGAGGCCTTCGTACTCTGCTATGTTGTTGGAGACCTTCTCGCCCTGCTGGAAGCAGAGCTGCAAGGCGTAGTGAAGCTTGTCCTAAGTGGGTGAGATGAGCACTGCTCCAGCCCCCGCGCCCTGGTGCGCAAAGGCGCCATCGAAATACACAACCCAGCCGTCTGGCGCTTCACTCCCTGGTGAGAGGGACCGATCCTCGCCTTCTTCAAGCCCCGGGGCGTCCGTCCATTCTGCCACGAAATCAGCGAGCGCGGCTCCCTTGATGACCCTGGTTGTTCTGAACTCCAACTGAAATGCCTGCAGCTGGATGTTCCACTCGGCGACTCTCCCGGTGGAGTTGGGGCTCCTGAGCACCCTCTCCAATGGGTAGGCCGACACGACCTTGATGGGGTGACCTTGAAAGTAGTGCCGCAGCTTACGCGAGGCCACCAAGAGCGCGAGCAGGAGCTTCTGAGGCATGGGGAACCGTGCCCTCGCGTCCCGCAACACTGTGCTAACAAAATACACAGGGTGCTCTATGAGGGCGGGTGTATTGACGAGGCTCACGACTTCCGGAGGTTGGGGCGCCTCCTGAGGCGACGAAGCCCCCAGAGCCTGGTCGCTCATTGGGGCCTCCGCAGGCCCAAGTGCGCCGTCTTGCTGAGCCTGGTCCTTTGCTGACGTTGCCGCAGCCCTCGCGGTGCCCTCTGGGTCTTGCGCCGGCTTGGCTGGGGGAGCGGCTTGGCGCGATGTATCCCTGACCCGGCGCTCGTCCCGGACCGCCACCAGAGCTGCGCTGGCAGAGTAAGGGGTGGCGGCAAGGTACAACACCAGGGGCTCGAGAGGTCGGGGCGCCACCATCACTGGAGGGCTGGTCAGGTATCTCTTGAGGTCTTGAAACGCTTCGTCGGCCTCCGGGGTCCACTCGAATGGTCCCTTCTTCTTCATCAGCTTGAAGAATGGTAGGGCGCGCTCTCCTAGCTTGGAGATGAAGCGCCCCAACACAGTCACGCGACTGGCAAGCTTCTGCATCTCCTTAAGGGTCTGTGGTGGACTCATGTCTTCGATTGCCTTGACCTTCTCTGGGTTGGCCCCGATCCCTCTGTGGGACACGAGGAAACCCAACAGCTTGTTGGAAGGGACACCAAACATGCATTTCTCCGGGTTGAGCCACAAGTCCACCCAGCGCAGGCTTTCGAAGGTCTCCTCCAGGTCCTGAATTAGGGTTCTCGCCTCCCAAGACTTCACCACAATGTCGTTGACGTAGGCTTCGGCGTTCCTCCCGAGCTGCTGACCCAGGGCGATGTGCATCAGCCGTTGGAAGGTCACACCTGCGTTGCGCAGCCCAAACGGCATGCAAGTGTAGCAGTATACCCCGAACGGGGTCAGGAAGGCCGTCTTCTCGACATCTTCTACCGCCATCTTGATCTGGTGGTAGCCTGAAAACGCATCCAGGAAGCACAACAGGTCGCACTCGGCAGTGGAGTCGATGATCTGGTCGATGATCTTGGGGGCAGGGCTTGTTGAGGTTGGTGAAGTCGACACACATGCATTCCTTTCCGCCTTTCTTGGGCACAACGACTGGGCTTGCCAACCATTCAGGGTACGGGACCTCGCGAATGACACCAGCTGCCTCCACCTTGCGGGTTTCTTAGACGATGAAGGACTGCTTCTCCGTGGACTGCCGCCGCGCCCTCTGCTTCACAGGGCGTACATTGGGGCACACCTTCAAGTGGTGCTCAATCACTCCTCTTGGGACCCCTACCAGCTGATCGGGCTCCCAGGCGAATACTTCCTTGTTTGCGCGCAAGAACTTCACCAGTGCCTCCTGTTGATCGGGGTCAAGGTTGGCACCTATGGTGAAGGTGGCCCCCGAGGACCCATCTTCCTCGACCGGCACCGGCTTGGTTTCCGCCCAGTCTTGAGTGAACAACTGCTTCTTCTTGGTTGGTGCGACTTCCTTAACTCCGGAGGTGTCCGCGTCGACCGGTTGCGCCATCGCGGCGGTCTTGAGGGCAAGCTTGAGTGCCACCAGAGCCTCCTCGGTAGCTCCTACTACGGTGAGGACGTCCTTGCTCCCGGTTATCTTCATGAGGTTGTAGGCCGGATGGGTCGCCGCCATGAACTGAGCCAGAGCCGGGTACGTGAGAATGGCGTTGTACGGGAGGCTGATGTGGGCGATGTCGAAGTCGATCAGCTCGGTGCGGTAGTTGTCACGAGTGCCGAAGGTCACAGGCAGGCGGATCTGCCCCAGAGGACTGGCGGAGCCGCCGCCGACTCCAGGGAAGGGCTTGCTAGGGCGAAGCCCGCTCGAGTGGTACGTGAAGAAGGCTAAAAGCTTCCACAGAGAACACGTTGAGGCCGGCACCGCCATTGATAAGGGTCTTGGTGACGGCTACGCTGCAGATGGTGGGGGTGCAGAGCATTGGGAGCATGCTCGAGCCGACAGTGGTGATAGGGTGATTCCCCGAGTTGAAGGTTAGGTCAGCCTCGGGTGCCACCCAACCCGGGGGAGCCCCCTGCCGTGTGGAGGTGGCGCCAATCTGGCGGAAGAACGGCTTGGTGTGGCGGTTCGAGGGCGGTGCTTGCGAGCCGCCGAGGAGGGCCGCGACCGCATGGGGCGCCGGCGCCGCGAAGCGCGCGGTGAAGAGGCCGTGCAACTCCTCCCAAGATGCCACCGTGGATCCGGGGAGGTTGAGCAGCCAAGCGCGCGACACGCCAGTGAGGGCCATGGGAAGCCAGTTGGCCATGACCTTGTCATCGCCCCCCAGCCTTAAGGACAGCCTCCTCGTATGCCAGCAGGAAAGTCATCGGGTCCGCCGCGCCGTCGTAGCGCGGTGGCATCCACGGCTTGAACTTGGGCAGCCACCGCACCAGCCGTAAGACGGGGGCCAAGGCTCGGAGCCCCCTGGCCCCGCTATTGGTACCAGTCGTCAGAGCCGGAAGTGTGACGCCTGCCATGGGGGCGAATCACGGTGGTGGCGAAGCGCAGATCGACGGAAGGGGAGCTCCGGTGCACCCCTACTTGGCGCGGCAAATGTTGGATTCCGAGTTCCGGCAAAACCCACGAGGTTCGAACACTTGGGTGCGCACGAAGATCTCTCCCTACCTAATCACGCCCTCAGCCTCACCGCGATCTCAAAGCTTAGCTTGACAAACCCGTAACACAAGAGACACGAGATTTATACTGGTTCGGGCCACTGTTTTGGTGTAATACCCTACTCCAGTGTGGTGTGGTGGATTGCCTCTTGGGCTGAGGATGAACAGTACAAGGGGAAGAACAGCCTCCTGAGGAGAGGTGTTCTTGTGCTTGGTGAACTAGTGTGGGTGAGGATGATCTGAATCCGTTCTCCCTGAGTTGAGTTGCCTCCTACTGTGGTGGCTAGTCCTATTTATAGAGGCCATGGTCCTCTCCCCAAATATTGAGCGCCAAGGGAGCCAACAACGGCCAAATTCGAAGGGGGACAACTAGTGCAAGTTATCATGACTAAAGGTGGTCTTCGCCTGCCAAAGGCTCTGGTGGTGATGCCGTCTTGGGCTCCACGGTGACCTCCGTCCTGCTGGTCTTGGTCTCGTTGCACCGATATGGAAACCTTTGCCTGATGCCTCGGGACTCCTCGTCTGCGCTTGCCCCTTTAGCACCAGAGAGGAGACGAGGACACTGCGCGCGCTGGCGCCCACCTGGCGCCTGCCTGGCTCTAGTCGTCATGGCTTGCGTCACAGGAACCTTGCGAGGTGTCCCTTGCCTTGATCTCTCCGCCCCTCACGAGCCAGCCTGGTGAGGCCGCTCCCGAGGAGGTCTTGTGTCGTCCGCCTCGCGAGGGTCTTGAGTATTTTTCGGAGAAGATGGGCCGTACAGGGCCGCTGGCGGAGCCCCGCCGTGGGCCGCAGGCAGGCAAGTCTGGGGACCCCCGTTCCCAGGACGCCGACAGGATCAATTGTTGTTCTTTTCGATCGATAAGAGTGTCAAACCCAACGAGGAGTAGAAGGAAATGACAAGTAGTTTTCAGTAAGGTAATGTCTACAAGTGCTGAAATTGTAGTTACCGGAACTATAGATTGGTGCTTGTGGGTGACTAGTAGTGTTGATTACATCTTGTAGTTGATTACTATATGGTTTATTTGGTGGAATATTATATGTTCAGATTCATTATGCTATTTAATACTCCTATGATCATTAACATATTTATCATTTCTGAGTAGTTACCTTTGTTCTTGAGGTCACGGGAGAAATCATGTTGCAAGTAATCATGTGAACTTGATATGTGTTTGATATTTTGATAGTATGTATGTTGTGATTCCCTTGGTGGTGTCATGTGAACGTCGACTACATGACACTTCACCATATTTGGGCCTAAGGGAATGCATTGTGGAGTAGCAATAAGATGGTGGGTTGCGAGAGTGACAGAAACTTAAACCCCAGTTTATCCGCTATTTCGTAAGGGATCGATTGGATCCAAATGTTTAATGCTATGGTTAGAATTTATTCTTAATACTTTTCTCATAGTTGCGGATGCTTGCGGGAGGGTTAATCATAAGTAGGAGGCTTGTTCAAGTAAGAACAACACCTAAGCACCGGTCCACCCACATATCAAATTATCAAAGTAGCGAACACAAATCAAACCAACATGATCAAAGTGACTAGATGAAATTCCCGTGTACCCTCGAGAATGCTTTGCTTATCATAAGAGACCATTTTGGCCTGTCCTTTTCCTCAAAAGGATTGGGCTACCTTGTTGCACTTGTGTTACTACTATCATTACTTGCTCGTTACAAATTATCTTGCTATCAAACTACTCCGCTACTTAAGATTGAACACAAGAGATGAACTAGGGTTTGAGATGAGATGGTGCTGTTGAAGATCTTGATGGAGATTGCCCTCCCCAAGATGGGAGAGTTGTTGGTGATGATGATGACGATGTTTTCCCCCTCCGGGAGGGAAGTTCCCCCAGCGGAATCGCTCCGCCGGAGGGCAAAAGTGCTCCTGCCCAAGTTCCGCCTCAAGATGGCGGCGCTCCGTCCCGAAAGTCTCCTCCCTAATTTTTCTAGGTCAAACGGACCTATATACCATAAGATGGGCACCGGAGGTGGGCTGAGGAGGCCAAAACCCACCAGGGCGCGCCTGGGGGCCCTGGTGTCGGTGTCAAAACCGGCGGATCTCGGGTAGGGGGTCCCAAACTGTGCGTCTAAGGCGGATGGTAACACGAGGCGGGGGACACGATGTTTACCCAGGTTCGGGCCCTCTCGATGGAGGTAATACCCTACTTCCTGCTTGATTGATCTTGATGATATGAGTATTACAAGAGTTGATCTACCACGAGATCGTAGAGGCTAAACCCTAGAAGCTAGCCTATGGTATGATTCTTGTTGTCCTACGGACTAAAACCCTTCGGTTTATATAGACACAGGAGGGGTCTAGGGTTACACAGAGTCGGTTACAAGGGAGGAGATCTACATATCCGTATTGCCAAGCTTGCCTTCCACGCCAAGGAGAGTCCCATCCAGACACGGGTCGAAGTCTTCAATCTTGTATCTTCATAGTCCAACAGTCCGGCCAAAGGATATAGTCCGGCTGTCCGAGGACCCCCTAATCCAGGACTCCCTCAGTAGCCCCTGAACCAGGCTTCAATGATGATTAGTCCGGCGTGCAGATTGTCTTCGGCATTGCAAGGCGGGTTCCTCCTCCGAATACTCCATAGAAGATTTTGAACACAAGGATAGTGTCCGGCTCTGCAAAACAAATTCCACATACCATCATAGAGAGAATAATATTTCCACCAATCTAATCTGCTGACACATTTTGCAGTATGACATCACACCACGGCCCGGTCATTATTCAAACCGGTTTTCACAACCAGCCACTGCACATATCACGAGGCGGTTTCCTTGGCACATCTTGTCGAAGCAGAGATCGTGTCCCCTTATCACGGGATTCTCATCAATACAGGTGTGGGTAACCCAACCGCGCCATCAATTACGGCGCTTGGGGAATAAGCGAGTTTACGATGTAGGTGGGGAGGCGCATAGCTTCTTCCGCCCTTATAAAGGGACAAGGATTCACCCTTTTCACCCACGCCTTCTTCCTCCTTGCTCACCCACTCTTGCGCACTCGAGCTCCAGCGCCCGAGTTCGCGTTTTTCTCCTCAAACCACTCCAAGCATGTCCGGAGCGGGAGGCAAGTGGATGGTCTCCTCCGTTACGGAGGAGAACATCACAAAGCTGCAGGGAGCCAGATATCTGGCCGTGGATATCGCGCACCGGCTGCCAGATGCGGGGCAGATCATTCCTACTCCAGAACCCCATGAGAGGGTGGTTTTCCTTACCCACTTCGTCCGCGGACTGGGATTTCCCCTCCACCCTTTTGTCCGCGGGCTCATGTTCTACTACGGGCTAGACTTTCACGATCTGGCCCCCAATTTCATCCTCAACATCTCGGCGTTTATCGTCGTGTGCGAGGCCTTCCTCCGCATCAAGCCCCACTTCGGCCTGTGGCTGAAGACCTTCAATGTTAAACCGAAGGTGGTGGTCGGCCAGCAAGCGGAGTGCGGAGGCGCCATGGTGGGCAAAATGCCCAACGTCACCTGGCTCGAAGGCTCCTATGTGGAGACCATAAAGGAGTGGCAATCGGGGTGGTTCTACATCACCGAGCCGCGCTACACCAACTGGGTGGCGGCCCCCGGATTTCGATCCGGAATCCCCATGCGGCTCACCTCCTGGAAAGAGAAGGGCCTGTCCTGGGGTTCCCTGGTAGAGCTGACCGAACTCCAGACATGCATCAAAAACATGATGAGCAAGAAAATCAAGCTTGTCAACGTGGTCCAGGTCATGCTCTTCCGCCGGATCCTCCCGTGTCAAAGACGGGCATTCAATTTGTGGGAGTTCGACCCGGCCGAGCACCAGACGCTACAAGAGCTCTTCGACACGACGCACAAGGACGTCTGGAAGGTGCTGTTCAAGGGCGCCGAGGTACCTCCTCCCCTCATCGAGGACCGCTGACTCAGCGCAAAGCACCCTGCCAATCCGGTAAGTCTTTTACATCTCGTAAGATGTTCTTTTCCCCAGTGTAACCACGCGCAGGATCTAAGCCTCCACGCCATTTACAGGACTGGGTAGCGACAGCGGGGTGGATTGATTATCCGGCTCCCCTGCCTGAAGATCCAGCAGAGGCTCTCCTAACGGAGATGCTGGTTCCGACATCTTATGAGGTGCCAGAGAAGAAGGCCAAGAAGAAGGCCACGGGGACCAGGAAGGGTCTCCGGCGCAAGGTTATATCGGACTCATCGTTCGAAAACACCGAGGCGCACTCCTCCCACGAAAACGAGGAGGAGGAAGAGGAAAGTTCTCCCCCCCAGCCGGGGGAGACAAGAAAAGGAAGGCCGCCCCATCTGGGGAGGCTGAAGGGTCCAAGAAGGGAAGGACCCTCCTTCCGGACAGCTCCACAACCGCCGCCTATAGCGACGACGAGTGACTGCCTAGGGATAAGCCCCTGGCGAAGTCGTAAGTATTCGGATACCATAATAATTTTGGTATGTTTCGTTTTGTTGTTTCTCATCATGCCGAACATGATCATGCAGTCCATGCCGAGCCCGCATCGACGTATCCTCTTCGGAGGAGTCCTTGGGCCAATCAGAGATGAACAACGATTCGCCCCCGCCCGCCTCCTCCCTCTGCCCTACGGACGACGTCGAGGTGTTGTCTCAAAGGGCACCGAACCAAGGGGAGGTAGTGCTGGAGGCGCCTCAAGGCGACATTCCGGACGCTGGGCGTAAGGGGAGCAAAACTCCCAAGGGCTCCGATGGTGGGGGCAGCAAGTTTGGCCCCCAGCCGAATACTGTACCGGAACCTCCAGTGGTTTCGGACTCTGTCAGGCGACCCCTCACTAAGGGGGGCGAGCCGTCTATGCCGATGACCTCTGTCCAACCAGAGGCATCGGACAACTTGCTGGAAGCGCTTCGCGGCGCTTCCATTGATGAAGAGCACCGCACTATCATGAGTGCGGTGATCAAGAAGGTTCAATCTGCCAAGAGCGGACTGACTGAAGCCTGTGCCAGCCTTCTAACAGGCTTTGAGCTAAGTAATCAAAGTATAAGAAAATATTGCGGCATAGACAGTAGCCCCTGATGCTCTATTTGGCATTCGCGAAGGAAGGCCGAATAGAGGATCAAATAATAATCGCAGGAGTCTAATCAGAATATGTCTATGTGTATATGCAGGCTTCACTACTGGCCGCTGCCGCACGTACTGCGGAGGTCGCCGCACTGAAGCGGGACCTTGAGCGGTCCAAGGAAGAGCTCGGCCTTGCTAAGAGGCAGCTCGAAGAGAACAAAGGTAAGTGACACCCCGTCTGAATATTGATAAAGAAAATTTTGTTTTTGGAATAATAGGATCGTCATGAATTTTGCTAGGGGCCACGACCAAAGTGGCGGCCCTGCAGAAGGCGCTATCTGAGGCCGAAGACAAAGCGGCCAAGGAGCGCATCGAGTGAGAAAAGCAGGAAGCCCGAGTAGGCGAGGTGCAGCAAGAGCTCCAGGCTCTCGCCAAAAAGCACGAGTCCTTGGAGCGTGAATCTAAGACGCAAGGGTCTGAGATTGCGAAGGCCTTCAAAAGCGCACAGCGTGCCAAGGCCGAAGCCCAAAAGGCCCTCCGGGAAATTGAGGCGGTTAAGAAGATAGCAGCGGGTAAGGCATTCATTATGCAAAGCAAGCATGTGAAGGAAGCTTTCTTTTTACTTACCCGAGTTCGGAGCTCTTCAGGAGCGTTGCAGATCTGCCCTGCAGTGTGTCGGATGCCGCGGAGTTCTACCGGGCTAAGGAGGGGAGCTCGACGGAGAAGTTTTTCTGGTCTCAGTATACTGGGACCGAACACCCAATGCCCTTGAGCGACCAGCTGAATCAACTTGTCGAACTCCACAAGGCGGCCGAACAGGCCATGAAGGGTCTTATAGTCCGGATGTGGCCTGGCGAGCCCCTGCCTGATAGCTACTTCGGTCTGGTGAGGCGGCTTGTGAATGCCTTCCCACGGTTTGAAGTCATAAAGCGGTCCGTCTGCATCGAGGGTGCGCGCAGGGCTTTTGCTCGGGCGAAGGTGCACTGGGCGAAGCTGGACGCCGAAAGGCTGGTGAAGGAGGGGCCGTCGGAGGGCAAGGAGCATCGCCACCCCGAAAAGTATTATGAAAGTGTCGTGAAGGGTTCTTGCCTTGTGGCAGAGGAATGTGCTAAGGACGTAATATTTGAATAAATATACTTCATGTGATCATGTAATGTGAAACAAGTTCATTTGCGCTATGCAACGCTTGTGAATTTAAAATATTACCTTGTGTGCGGCCGTTTATGAAATCTGAGAGTTGGCGAGTCGTCGGCTTCTGCCCCCATGTAACTAGTACTGGGGTGTTCGGGATAAATCTGAGCACTCTTTATCCCAATTTTGGGTCCTTCGAAGGAGGTGTTCAGCACAACGAACCAGGCAATCAGACTATAAGGCTTTATCACTCTCACTTAGCCATAGAAGTCTACAATTTTAAATTTTGGCGAAGCCCCTAGTATTCGGAAGGCCGAATTTGGGGCGCTATATATGCCTAAGTCGGGCTAGGCCGACTCCTCACCCGAAGCGCAAAAAGTCTTTAAGGACTTGAGACCTCTCGAACAGCGACCAGCTCTCGCCTTATCATGTCAGTCAGTTTTCGGCTTTCTCTACTGAGGTGCTCGTCCGGAAGAACCGGTACACAATCGCAGTAGTTCTCCCAGTGCTACCTTAGCCGATATTGCGGAACGTAAGGTACCAAAACATGGGAGCCGGGCAAACCCAACTATTGACCCAAGACATGATTCGGAGCTGATGCATATAGTGCTATAAGTTCGGGGTGCCGCACTGTCGGAAGTGTTTGGACTTCTCACGCCGTATTTATGGGGTATACTGAAGCCCCTGGCGTACTGGTCGTACCAGAATGTACGGGTGTAATTTGTCGTAAATAAGCAGACAAGGGAAGAAAAGTGTAATGCAATAATAGACTAACACTATGCATTGTTAGTAAATAATACGTCGAAGCGTATGGATACAAGTAGTGCAATAAGCAAAAAATAGGACTATTTGACATGTGCTATCCAAGGGCAAGCTGCGTATGGGTATTTAAAACAGGTATTTCGATAGTTATCAGAGACCACCTGGGGATTCCCTTGTATGTCTCAGCTTCTTGCCTCCTTGGTATTTCCTTCCTGTAATGCGTCCAGCAATCAATCTGCCGAAAAGGGCTTCCAGAGAGTAAGGTCCTGAAAGAGAGAAAATGATAAAGGTATACAACCCCTGGGGCGGTTTAGCCGCATTGTGAGGCGTGTCCTGGCCGTGCCCCCGCCTATGCCCATGGTATTTTTAGTGCGTAATTATGTACGCGCAGCACAGATTTCATCGCTTGACTGAGACTAGGACGGAGGCCGAATTGCTAGGCGAGCTCTGAACGTGCCAGGCGATCCTGTTGCAGGTTACTCTGGACTCGCTTGAAGGTGTCCGGGGGCTTTATCGCCGAATTGGCGGTGTGCCTTAAAAGACTGCTTTGTGCCTCTGCTGCGAGGGCCACAGTGTGCTCCTCCGTGCGGAGCGAGCGTTCTGTGTTTCCATTGACTGTTATAACCCCATGAGGTCCTGGCATTTTGAGCTTGAGGTATGCATAATGCGGTACCGCATTGAATCTGGCAAATGCGGTTCGTCCAAGCAGTGCGTGATAGCCACTGCGGAACGGGACGATATCGAAGATTAACTCCTCGCATCGGAAGTTGTCCGGAGATCCGAAGACCACTTCTAGTGTGATTGAGCCCGTGCAGCGGGCCTCTACACCTGGGATGACACCTTTAAAGCTGGTTTTAGTGGGTTTGATCCTCGAGGGGCCTATACCCATTTTGCGCACTGTATCCTGATAAAGCAGGTTCAGGCTGCTGCCGCCGTCCATAAGGACTTGGGTGAGGTGAAATCCGTCAATGATGGGATCAAGGACCAATGTGGCAGAACCGCCATGACGGATACTAGTGGGGTGGTCCCTGCGATTGAAGGTGATCGGACAAGAGGACCATGGGTTGAACTTTGGGGCGACTGGCTCCATCGCATAGACGTCCCTTAGTGCACGCTTCCGATCCCTCTTGGGAATATGGGTTGCGTATATCATGTTCACCGTTTTCACTTGTGGAGGGAACCTCTTCTGTCCTCCTGTGTTCGGCGGCCGAGGCTCATCCTCGTCGTCGCTATGCAACCCCTTTTCCTTGTTTTCGGTATTCAACTTGCCGGCCTGCTTGAACACCCAGCATTCTCTGTTGGTGTGATTGGCTGGCTTATCGGGGGTGCTGTGAATTTGACACGAGCGAACGAGTATGCGGTCCAAACTGGACGGGCCCGGATTGCTTCTTTTGAATGGCTTCTTCTGCTGACCGGATTTAGAACCACTGAATCCGGCATTAACTTCCGTGTCTTTGGCGTTGTCACCTTTGTTGCGGCGCTTGTGTCTGTTGCGACGTGGTCTGCCGTTACTATCTTTGGCATCTGAATTGCCATGACTTCTTGATGTGTTGTTGCTGCGAGCCAGCCAGCTGTCCTCGCCCGCGCAAAAGCGGGTCATGAGTGTCGTGAGGGCTGCCATAGACTTCGGCTTCTCCTGGCTGAGGTGCCGCGCGAGCCACTCGTCACGGATGTTATGCTTAAATGCCGCTAAGGCCTCTGCATCTGGACAGTCGACAATTTGATTTTTCTTAGTTAGGAACCGGGTCCAGAATTTCCTGGCCGAGTCCCCTGGCTGCTGGGTTATATGGCTCAAGTCATCAGCATCCGGTGGTCGCACATAAGTGCCCTGGCAGTTGTCAAGGAATGCATCTTCCAAATCCTCCCAACTGCCGATGGAGTTTGCTGGCAAGCTATTCAGCCAATGCCGAGCTGGTCCTTTGAGTTTTAGTGGGAGGTACTTGATAGCATGTAGATCATCACCGCGAGCCATGTGGATGTGGAGGAGGAAATCCTCGATCCATACCGCGGGGTCTGTTGTACCATCATATGATTCAATATTTACGGGTTTAAAACCCTCTAGGAATTCGTGATCCATTACTTCATCGGCGAAGCATAGGGGGTGTGCGGCGCCTCTGTGCCGGGCTATATCGCGACGCAGTTCGTATGAGTCTTGTCTGCTGTGTTCGGCCCAGCCGGATTTGCTTTTAGTGTATCCGGCGTGACGGTCATCGTCCCGCGTTGGGGCGCGCCCCCGTGATCCGTAGATCGATCTTGCATGTTTTGCTTTGTTTTCCAATACGTCTCGCAGGTCCCGCGTGTTGCCCGAGGCCTTGGTATTTTTGTTTGAATGGCGGCGGGGTGCGGGCTGGACTTCGGGCTGATATGCCTCTCTGTCTCGGCCACGAGGTGGCCGATCAGCCGCATCATATGCTGGTGATGTAGGTTTCAATGCTTCCTCCTCGAGTTGGGGTAGCAACCTGCGCTTTGGGTAACTCTTGGTTGGGCGCTCGAGTTCGTATTCCTCGGCTGCTAGGACTTCAGTCCATCTATCCGCTAGCAGATCTTGATCAGCTCGAAGCTGTTGTTGTTTTTTCTTCAGGCTGTTTGCTGTGGCTATAAGCTGGCGCTTGAAGTGCTCCTGCTCGACGGGATCCCCAGGCACGATAAATTCTTCGTCGCCGAGGCTCACTTCATCTTCGGAGAGAGGCATGTAATTGTCATCCTCTGATTCTCCGTTTGCTGCCTGTTCCGGGGGGCTAGCTTGTTCATCCTCCTGCTCGGGGTCTGTCCGGAGGGGATTGTCGTCGTCTTCGGCACTATCTGGAGCGTTATTGTCTCTTGTGCCGGTATCGCTGCTTTTGCTATGGCGGGACTTAGAGCGGCGCCGCTGACGTCGGTGCTTGGATTGCTTCTTGGAGGGATTATCCTCCGCTGTCTTATCGCCATCGCCTTCTTTGGGGGTGTCCACCATGTATATATCATACGATGAGGTGGCAGTCCAGCGCCCTGTGGGCGGTGGTTCTTGTTCGTCTCCTGCATCGTCGTCCATACTGTCGATGTCTTCGGAGCCGAAGTTGAGCATGTCGGTTAAATCGTCGACGGTGGCTACTAAGTGGGTGGTGGGTGGGGAGCGAATTTCTTCGTCATCCGCATCCCATTCTAGCCGAACATAGTTCGGCCAAGGGTCTCCTGACAGGGAGAGTGCCTCAACGAGTTTAGCACGTCGCCAAAAGGCGAGTGCTGAAAGATATTCGCGAAGGTAAACTCCATGATCGGTGCCCAATCAGATTCGATAGGCACGGATGCAGGCGGCTCGGAGTCCATGGCCGGGGACGAATCCAATGGTTCGGCAACACGGATCTCGGAGGGGGTGAAGTCAGTATTTGGCTCTATCGCCGCTGAGTGTGCGGCCTCCGTTGCGGGGTCCATCCACCCGTCGTCAGATGGCGCAATTTGTTCCGGTTTGAGGGTCGGAGTAGTTGCAGGTGTGATCTCCCGAACACTGTCCGATGGCAGAGCTAAAGCATGCTTGTCGTGATTGTGCGTCGCACCTGACATGTGCTCGAATCCGTCGAAGATAAAGTCTCCGCGGATGTCGGCAGTATAGTTCAAGTTTTCCATACCTGACCTGATGGCCAGGGGCGTAGCTCTAGATCTGCTAAAGATAGCCAAGCGAGTTGGCCCGTAGTACGAAGCCGCCGAATACGAAGATTTGTCCGGGGAGGAAAACCTCACCCTGGATCACATCGTTGCCGATGATCGAAGGAGCCATCAAGCCTTATGGTGACGGCACAGTGGAACTCTCAATGAAAGCACCAATGTCGGTGTCAAAACCGGCGGATCTCGGGTAGGGGGTCCCGAACTGTGCGTCTAAGGCGGATGATAACAGGAGGCGGGGGACACGATGTTTACCCAGTTTCGGGCCCACTCGATGGAGGTAATACCCTACTTCCTGCTTGATTGATCTTGATGATATGAGTATTACAAGAGTTGATCTACCACGAGATCGTAGAGGGTAAACCCTAGAAGCTAGCCTATGGTATGATTGTTGTTGTCCTACGGACTAAAACCCTCCGGTTTATATAGACACCGGAGGGGGCTAGGGTTACACAAAGTCGGTTATAAGGGAGTAGATCTACATATCTGTATTGCCAAGCTTGCCTTCCACGCCAAGGAGAGTCCCAGCCGGACACGGGTCGAAGTCTTCAATCTTGTATCTTCATAGTCCAACAGTCCGGCCAAAGGATATAGTCCGGCTGTCCGAGGACCCCCTAATCGAGGACTCCCTCACCTGGCACGCCCAGGTGGGTTGTGTCCACCTGGTGGCCCCCCTCTGGTAGTTATTGGCTCCAGTAGTTCTTAAATATTCCATAAAAAATCCTTGTGAAGTTTCAGCTTGTTTGGAGTTGTGCAAAATAGGTGGCCTGACGTAGCTTTTTCAGGTCCAAATTTTCAGCTGCCGGAATTCTCCCTCTTGGTGTGTACCTTGCAAATTATGAGAGAAAAGGCATTAGAATTACTCCATAAAGCATTATTATGGAAAAAACCTTATAAATAATAGTAATAAAACATGATGCAAAATGGACGTATCAACTCCCCCAGGCTTAGACCTCGCTTGTCCTCAAGCAAAAACCGAAATCAAAAAACATGTCCACATGCTTTGAGAGAGAGAGGTGTCGATAAAAACAAAATACGGACATAGAAGCATCACGTTGATTATTATAACAGCAAGAAAATTAAACATAGGACTTTTATCATAAAACTTGCATCATGTACTTCTCATGAATAAGTAATAGTTCATCACATAATCGAAGTATAAAGCAAAAAACTCTACTAAAAACCAACAAACTATGTTCTCAGTCAACTTTGCAACTACAATTCATCATATTTCCAGGAAGAGTCATGTGTCGGAGCCTTTTAGGCAAGTCCACATACTCAACCATCATATAATCTTCTATGATTGCTAACACTCACCTCGTACCCATGAACAAAATGGACGTATCAACTCCCCCAAGTTTAGACCTCTCTTGTCCTCAAGCGCAAACCAAAATTGAAAAACATGTCCACATGCTTTGAGAGAGAGGTGTCGATAAAAACAAAATAAGGACATAGAAGCATCATGTTGATTCTTATAACAACAACAAAATTAAACATATGACTTTTATCAAAGAACTTTTATCATATACTTCTCATGAATAAGTAATAGTTCATCACACAATCGAAGTATAAAGAAAAAACTCTATTAGAAACCAACAAACTATGTTCTCAGTCAACTTTGCAACTACAATTCATCATCTTTTCAGGAAGGGTCACGTGTCAGAGCCTTTAGGCAAGTTCACATACTCAACCATCATATAGTCTTGTATGATTTCTAACACTCATCTCGTACCCATGAACACAACGTTTCAACTGGACACATAGAAAAATAGGGGCTTATAGTTTTGCCTCCCAACATACTCACCTCAAGGGTGATGTCAACAATAATAACTCATGCTATCTATATTCAACTGGACATATGTGCCCAGATCTTTCCTCACCACATGATGCTTGCCAAAGGAGAAAATAAAAAGAAATAGAAGGAAAGCTTTGACTCTTTGCATAAAAGTAAAAGATAGACCCTTCGCAGAGGGAAGCAGAGGTTGCCATGCGCTTATTTGTTTGTATGCTCAATCCCTTAGTGCAAAAGAACGTCACGTTGTATTGCCCCTTAAGATGACAACCTTTATTATGCAGTCTGTCGCTTTTATTCTTTGTCATCCAAGTTCGTACAACGCTCAATTTTCTCTTACACTAAATGATCTCACACTTTTAGAATCAATTTTATTGCCTTTTTGCACCGATGACAACTTACTTGAGGGATCTTGCTCAACCCCTAGGTAGGTATGGTGGACACTTGAAAATAAGATTTGGGTTTAAGGGTTTTTGGATGCACAAGTAGTATCTCTACTTAGTGGGGAATTTTTGGCTAGCAAAGATAGGGGCAAGCATCACATGTTAAAGGATCTATGACAATATGACTTCTATGTGAATATGAACAAACACAAACCATTAAGTTGTCTTCCTTGTCCAACGTCAACAATTTTGGCATATAATATTTTGATGAGGGCTCACAATCACAAATGATTTCTAGGATAGTATATTTATATGTGAATCTTCTCTTCCTTTATGAATTCTTTCATGAGTTGCATCATTGACTAATGCTATGTTTGTTAATCTCCAATAAAATTTTCTACTTATACTCTTCCTTATGTGGTGCTATCACCTACCATCGGATTAGTATATAATCTCATTGATTTGTTTCCTTTCTTCTATTTATTTCCTTTCTCCTTTTCTTTCTTATTTCTTTTCTTTATTTGAAACATGAAAGTAAAGGAAGCAAAAACTCAAACTAACTTTATTATATAACTTGCACATGATTACAAGGATAGATCACTAAGAAACTCTCAAAGAAGAAAGGACCAAACTAACTTTTATTCATCTAAAGCAAAAGGATCGAACTAAAATAAGTGAAAGCAAAAGGATAGTGGGATGATACGATACTGGGGCACCTCCCCCAAGCTTGGCGGAAGCCAAGGGGAGTGCCCATACCTGATACTCAATTCTCCTTTGGTGGTGAAGAAGATGGTGGTGGTGATGACAATTGTGCCTTCAGATTTTTCATATTGTAGTTGAGGAGAGCAATTTCCTCTTTTAAATCGTCGACCTCCAACTCCAGCTTCAAGATCTTGTCACATAAATCTCCTTTGCTTTTCTGCCGAAAACGAGAAGGAATGGATCGGTTATTAGACCGGTTAGTTCTCTTAGGGAGACTAGACTTCTTGAACTCCACGTGCATATCCCCAGGTTGAGGTAGAGGAACATCCTCCTCCTCCGAACTTGAATCATCGATCCTCATCAAATGAGCATCCTCCTCACCATCCGTAGTTTGACCATAAGGTGATAGGTCCCATAGGTCTTTGGGCCAGCAATGAGATGTGAGACATAGCTCTCTCCGTCGGAGTCTTGGGACGACATAATTTTCAAACTGCGTAGAAAACAACAAGAAAAGAGAACAGAGGATTTCTCCGCGACACGGTGGTTAACAAGTTTAGGAAGTATATATAGATTTTTTTATCTTGGAGGACAAGCATACGGGAGAAAAACGGAGTACGGGAGGTGTCCCAGGTGGGCACAACCCACCTGGGCGCGTCAGGCTTGCCTAGCGCGCCCTGGTGTATTCTTCCCACCAGGGGACGCTTCCTGGGAGTTCCTTTATTTCCAAAATTCTTAAATATTCCAAAACTGATAAAAAATATTTTTGCGGATTTTTCGGAGTTCGTTTACTTACGTATCACGTACCTCCTTATTTTCACGATTCTGGAGTGTTCTGGAAGGACTCTTTTATGTGTTCTCCCGGTGTCAAAGTTTGGATAATATTACTTTCAACGTTAATGGGCGTACCTGAGATATAATGCTTTATTCGTTGCCCATTGACAACCTTCGGGTTAGTACCTTCGGGGTTATTTATTTTGATGGCTCCAGACCGGTAAACCTCCTCGATGACATATGGGCCTTCCCATTTTGAGAGGAGTTTTCCTGCAAAGAATCTGAAACGAGAGTTGTGCAAAAGAACATATTCCCCAACTTTAAACTCACCCTTTTAAATTCTTTTGTCATGCCATCTTTTAAACTTTTCCTTGAATAATTTTGCGTTTTCATAAGCTTGGGTTCTCCATTCATCTAGAGAGCTAATATCAAATAACCTCTTCTCACTAGCAAGTTTGAAATCTTAATTGAGTTCTTTAACTGCCCAAAATGCTTTATGTTCTAACTCAAGAGGCAAATGACAAGCTTTTCCATAGACCATTTTATAAGGAGACATACCCATAGGATTTTTATATGCTGTTCTATAAGCCCAAAGTGCATCATCTTATTTATTAGACCAATTCTTCCTGGACCTATTAACACTCTTTTGCAAAATTAATTTTTTTCTCTATTACTAAGTTCAACTTGACCACTAGACTGAGGATGATAAGGTGAGGCAATTCTATGATTAACATCATACTTGGCAAGCATTTTATGGAAAGCACCATGAATAAAGTGTGAACCACCATCAATCATTAAATATCTAGCGACTCCAAACCTTGGGAAATTAACATCCTTAAGCATTTTAATAGAGGTGTTGTGATCAGCACTACTGGTTGGAATAGCTTCTACCCATTTAGTAACATAATCAACAACAACCAAAATATGTGTATACCCAATAGAGGAAGGAAAAGGTCCCATATAATCAAATCACAAACATCAAATGGTTCAACAGCAAGTGAATAATTCATAGGCATTTCTTGATGCTTACCAATATTACCTATTCTTTGACATTCATCACAAGATGAGACAAACTTACGGGCATCCTTGAAGAGAGTAGGCCAATAAAATCCAGATTGCAATACCTTGTGAGCAGTTCTATCTCCAGCATGATGTCCTCCATAAGCCTCGGAGTGACATTTCCGTAGGATTTGTCCCTGTTCATGCTCAGGTACACAACGTCTAATAATACCATCTACTCCTTGTTTATAAAGATGTGGGTCATCCCAAAGTAATGTCTTAAATCATAGAAGAATTTTTTTCTTTTGTTGGTATGTAAAGCTAGGTGGTAAATATTTAGCAACAATGTAATTAGCATAGTCAGCATACCAAGGAGTACTATGAGAAACATTTATTGCAGCTAACTTCTCATCAGGAAAACTATCATCAATAGGTAGTGGGTCATCAAGCACATTTTCAAGCCTAGATAAATTATCGGCTACTGGGTTCTCAGCTCCTTTTCTATCAATGATATGTAAATCAAATTCTTGTAACAAGAGAACCCATCGAATAAGTCTAGGTTTAGCATCTTTCTTTTCCATAAGATATTTATTAGCAGCATGGTCTGTGTGAACAGTTAATTGGGAATCAACAATATAAGGTCTAAATTTATCACAAGCAAACACCACTGCTAAGAATTCTTTTTTGGTAGCAGCATAATTTCTTTGAGCACTGTCTAGAGTTTTACTAGCATAATGAATAACATTCAATTTCTTATCAACTCTTTGTCCTAGAACAGCACCAACATCATAATCACTAGCATCACACATAATTTAAAAAGGCAAGTTCCAATCAGTTGGATGAACAATAGGTGCAGATTTAAGGCTTTCTTGAGTGTTTCAAAGGCTTTTAAACAATCATCATCAAAAACAAAGGGAATTTCCTTTTGCAAGAGACTTGTGAGAGGCCTAGAAATTTTAGAGAAGTCTTTGATAAATCTCCAATAGACACCAGCATGACCTAGGAAACTATGAATACCTTCTATATCTTTAGGACATGGCATTTTATCAATTGCATCAACCTTAGCTTGGTCCACTTAAACACCTCTTTCAAAAAATTTATGACCCAAGACAATGCCTTCATTAACCATAAAGTGGCACTTCTCCCAATTCAAGACAAGATTTGTTTGTTCACATCTCTGCAAAACTCGCTCAAGATTGCTTAAACAATCATCAAAAGACTTCGCATAAACAGAAAATTCATCCATGAAAACCTCAACAATCTTTTCACAAAAGTCAGAGAATATAGCAGTCATACATCTTTGAAAGGTAGCAGGTGCATTACATAAGCCAAAAGGCATACGTCTATAAGCATAAGTTCCAAAGGGACATGTAAAAGTGGTCTTTTCTTGATCAAGTTGAGAAATAGGTATTTATGAGAAGCCAGAGTATCCATCAAGGAAGCAAAAGTGTGTGTGCTTAGATAATCTTTCAAGCATTTGATCAATAAAAGGCAAAGGGTAATTGTCTTTTGTAGTTGCTTTGTTTAATTTTCTGTAATCAATTACCATCCTATAGCCTGTAACAATTCTTTGTGGAATAAGCTCATTCTTATCATTAGGAACAACAGTAATACCTCCTTTCTTAGGGACACAATGAACATGACTTACCCATCTACTATCAGCTATGTGATAGATTATACCTGCTTCTAGAAGTTTTAATATTTCCGCTCTTACCACCTCTTTCATCTTCGGGTTTAACCGACGTTGGTGATCAACAACAGGTTTAGCATTAGGTTCCGTATTAATTTTGTGCTGACATAGAGTGGGACTAATGCCCTTTAAATCATCAAGAGTATATCCAATCGCAGCTCGGTGCTTCCTTAGAACTTTCAATAATCTTTCTTCTTCGTTTTCTGAAAGGTTAGCACTGATAATAACAGGATATATCTTCTTTGCATCAAGATAAGCATATTTCAAAGTGTCTGGCAATTGTTTTAATTCAAACACAGGATCATCTTTAGGTGGAGGTGGACCTCCTAGAGTTTCAATAGGCAAATTGTGTTTAAGTAGAGAACGTTGTTGAAAGAAAATCTTATCTATTTCATTTCTCTCACGCATATGTAAATCATTTTCATGGTCTAGCAGATATTGTTCTAAAGGATCAGTTGGTGGAACAGCAATAGAAGCAAGACCAATTAATTCATCCTTACTAGGCAATTCTTTTTCATGAAGATTTCTACTAAACTTGGAAAAATTAAACTCATGAGACTCGTCACCAAAGCTAACACCGACAGTTTGTTTCTTACAATCTATCTTAGCATTAACTGTGTTCAAGAAAGATCTACCAAAGATAATGGGACATAAGTCATCTTGTGGGGAACCAAGAACAAGAAAATCAGTAGGGTATTTTATTTTCCCATACAAGACTTCAACATCTCTAACAATCCCAAATGGTGATATGGTGTCTCTATTAGCAGGTTTAATAGTAACATCTATTTCTTCTATCTCTGCTGGTGCTATGTCTTTCATAATTTCTTGATAAAGGGTGTAACGAATAGCCCTCACACTAGCACCCATGTCACATAAACCATGATAACAGTGATATCCTATTTTAATTGAGATGACAGGCATGCGAACAACAGGTCTATGTTTATCCCTTTTATGAGGCTTAGCAATTCTAGCAGCTTCTTCACAGAAGTAAATAACATGCCCATCTATATCTTCTTCTAAGAGATCTTTAACCATAGCAATGCTAGGTTCTACTTTAATTTTTTCATCAGGTTTAGGTGTTTTAACATAGCTTTTGTTGACCACAGTTGAAACTTTAGCATGTTCCTTTATCCTAACAGGGAAAGCTGGTTTCTCTAAATAACAGAAGGAACAACTGGATCAACATTATAAAATATAGTTTCTTCTTTATCTGGTACCGGTTCTTTAATTTCTTCTTTAATAGGTGGGTGATATTTAAACTACTTCTCCTTAGGGAGTTCAACATGAGTAGCAAATGATTCACAAAAGGAGGCTACTATCTCAGAGTCAAGTCCATATTTAGTGCTAAACTTTTGAAAAGCGTCAGTATCCATAAAAGATTTAACACAATCATACTTAAGTTTAGTACCTGACTCTTTACCTTCGTCGAGTTCCCAATCTTCAGAGTTGCATTTAATTCTTTCCAAAAGATCCCACCGGAATTCAATAGTCTTCTTCATAATAGAACCAGCACAAGAAGTATCAAGCATGGTTTGATCATTACGAGAAAGCCGAGCATAAAAATTCTGGATAATAATTTCTCTTGAGAGCTCATGATTGGTGCATGAATATAACATTGACTTAAGCCTCCCCCAAGCTAGAGCGATACTTTCTCCTTCACGAGGCCAAAAATTATATATATATAATTCCGATCACTATGAACTAGATGCATAGGATAAAGTTTTTGGTGGAACTCCAATTTCAAACAATTCCAATTCCATGACCCAATATCATCGCATAGCCTATACCATGCCAATGCTTTTCCCTTCAAAGATAAAGGGAAAACCTTTTTCATCACTTCATCCCTGTAAACCTGTAAGCTTAAACAATCCACAAATTTGTTCCACATATATCAAGTGCATATCAGGATGTTCAGGTCCGTCTCCTGCATAAGGATTAGCTAGCCTAGTCGACTTCTTGTATTTTTTGTGAGTTGTGTATCCACTCCAATAATACTACAGTTGTTCTATCATACCCAAAGGAATTTTGTATTCAATATTTTCAGTAGGTGCAGTAGGTTGAGGGGTAGCAAATTGTGGTTCCAGACGAGGTGAAGATACCCCGAACAAACCCCTCAAAGGATTGTTTTCCATAGTGACAAGTGATAATAAATTTCAGTACACTATATAAATGTTTCCTTACCAAAGGCGCTTCACTCCCCGGCAACGATGCCAGAAAATATCCTTGATGACCCACAAGTATAGGTTATGAATTGTAGCTCTTTTCGATAAGTAAGAGTGTCGAACCCAACGAGGAGTAGAAGGAAATGACAAGTAGTTTTCAGTAAGGTAATGTCTGCAAGTGCTGAAATTGTAAGTAGCAGAGTAGTTTGATAGCAAGATAATTTGTAACGAGCAAGTAACGATAGTAGTAACAAAAGTGCAGCAAGGTAGCAATCCTTTTGAGGCAAAGGACATGCCAAAACGGTCTCTTATAAGCAAAGCGTTCTTGAGGGTACACGGGAATTTCATCTAGTCACTTTCATCATGTTGGTTCGATTTGTGTTCGCTACTTTGATAACTAGATATGTGGGTGGACCGCTGCTTAGGTGTTGTTCTTACTAGAACAAACCTCCTACTTATGATTAACCCTCCAGCAAGCATCCGCAACTATGAGAAAAGTATTAAGAATAAATTCTAACCATACCATTAAACTTTTGGATCCAATCGGTCCCTTTCGAAATAGCGCATAAACTGGGGTTTAAGTTTCTGTCACTCTCACAACCCACCATCTGATTCCTACTCTACAATGCATTCCTTAGGCCCAAATATGGTGAAGTGTCATGTAGTCGGCGTTCACGTGACACCACTAAGGGAATCACAACATACATACTATCAAAATATCGAACACATATCAAGTTCACGTGATTACTTGCAACATGGTTTCTCCCGTGACCTCAAGAACAAAGGTAACTACCCACAAATGATAAACATGTTCATGATCATAGGAGTATTAAATAGCATAATGGATCTGAACATATAATCTTCCACCAAATATACCATATAGTAATCAACTACAAGATGTAATCAACACTAATAGTCACCCACAAGCACCAATCTATAGTTGTGGTAACAAGATTGAACACAAGAGATGAACTAGGGTTTGAGATGAGATGGTGCTTTTGAAGGTGTTGATGGAGATTGTCGTCCCCAAGATGGGAGAGTTGTTGGTGATGATGATGACGATGTTTTCCCTCTCCAGGAGGGAAGTTCCGCCGGCGGAATCGCTCCGCCGGAGGGCAAAAGTGCTCCTGCCCAAGTTCCGCCTCGAGACGGCGGTGCTCCGTCCCGAAAGTCTCCTCCCTAATTTTTCGAGGTCAAAATGACCTATATACCAGAAGATGGGCACCGGAGGTGGGCCGAGGAGGCCGCAAACCACCAGTGCGCGCCTGGGGGCCCTGGCACGCCCAGGTGGGTTGTGCCCACCTGGTGGCCCCCTCTGGTAGTTGTTGGCTCCAATAATTCTTAAATATTCCATAAATCCCCGTGAAGTTTCAGCTTGTTTGGAGTTGTGCAGAATAGGTGGCCTGACGTAGCTTTTTCAGGTCCAGATTTCCAGCTGCCGAAATTCTCCCTCTTGGTGTGTACCTTCCAATTTATGAGAGAATAGGCATTAGAATTACTCCAAAAAGCATTATTATGGATAAAAATATCATAAATAACAGTAAGAAAACATGATGTAAAATGGACATATCATAGATCCGCATTCCACGAGCGTGGCTCGTCTTCTTTCTTGGCTACGTTGTAGAGGTGATACGCCCCATTGTGGAGCACCTTGGTGATGATGAAGGGTCCTCCCCTGGCTGGAGCAAGCTTGTGAGTCTGTTTCTGGTGCACTCGGGGCACAAGATCTCCTTCCTGAAATGCTTGGCCTCTGAGTTTCGGGCATGGAACCGGCGCAGATCTTGTTGACAAATGGTCGACCGGGTCAGAGCCATCTCTCGCTCTTCCTCTAGGAGATCCACTGCATCTTGACGTGCCTGTTCTACTTTAGCTTCTGAGAAGAGTTCCACTCGGGGAGCATTGTGCAGCAAATCACTCGGAAGCACAACTTCGGCACCATACACCATGAAGAAAGGGGTTTGATCTGTCGACCGGTTGGGAGTTGTTCTCAGTCCCCATAAGACAGATGCCAATTCAGTCACCCAAGCTCTAGTAGCATGCTTGAGGTTGCGCATCAGTCGGGGTTTCAGCCCTTGAAGGATCAAGCCGTTTGCTCTTTCTGCTTGCCCATTCGACTGCGCGTGCACAACAGATGCGTAGTCGACCCGAGTGCCTTGGGACGCGCAACACGCTCTGAACTCATCAGAATCAAAGTAGGAGCCGTTATCTATGATAATGCTGTGAGGGACTCCATATCTGAATATCAGCTCTCTGATGAAACCGATGGCAGTGCTCGAGTCAAGATTCTTGATAGGCTTGGCTTCGATACATTTGGTGAATTTGTCGACTTCTATGAGCAAATGAGTGAAGCCGCTTCTGCCGGTCTTGAAAGGTCCAACCATGTCCAACCCCCAAACTGCAAACGGCCAGATGAGTGGAATAGTCTTCAAGGCAGATGGAGGCTTGTGAGACATGTTTGAGTAAAACTGGCAGCCTTCGCACTTGTCGACTATATCTTTAGCCATGTCATTTGCACGCGGCCAGTAAAATCCTGCTCGGTATGCTTTGGCCACGATGGTCCGAGAAGACGCATGGTGACCATAGGTCCCCGAGTGGATCTCATTTAGGATCAGCCGACCTTCTTCTGGGGAGATGCAACGCTGAGCAACTACGGTTACACTTTCTCTGTAAAGCTGTCCACATATCACTATGAAAGCTTTGGATCGACGGACGATCTGGCGGGCCTCATCTTCATCCTCTGGGAGCTCCTGTGTGACGCCTGGATAATCAAGTTACAGTAAACTCTGCTAATGATGCCACATCACCTCCGTTGTTGTAGGTAATCTCGTGTTAGTTCAAAACGATTCGAATTCATATTTAAATTTTTGTCAAACATCGAAAAACATTCAAACATTAAAACAAAAATGTTCGGTATGTGGCTTAATTAAGTTTACTAAATTAGGTACAACCTATGTATTTTTACAAAACTAAAATGTTAGGTAAATAAAGAGAAAACAGAAAAGGAAATAAAGAAAAGGAATGTATAAAAAATAGAAAACAAAACTAAAAAAAGAAAGAAAACAAAGCACCCCCCACTGGGCTCCGGCCCAGCAGGCCACCAGCCCAACTGGGCAAAGGCCCAACCGGCCGACCCACCCCCACTACCTTATCCCCTCTCGCCCAAAACCCTAACCCCAACTACTCCCACTCGCTCCCACTCACCCCCACGTCGCTCTCTCTCCCTCCCCGATCCAGATCTGGATCGGAGAACGAACCACGACCCCCGACGCCGGCGACCACCCCGTCATCGCCTCGGTCACCCCATCGCCTCCTGGATCGCCGCTGCCGCTCGCCTCCCCGTTGTCCGGTCGTCTCCGTCCTCCTCCTCAACCACCACTGCCCCGAACCCTACGCCCGTGGTGAGGCCCTGACCTCTCCTTCTCTCTCCCCGCCCGCCGCCTCCCGCTGCTCGCTCACCACGCCCGCAGCTCCGCGCGTGCCGTCGCCGATGCCCCTCGCCGCGCGCCCGCTTGTGTCTACTGCCGCCGCCGCAACCTGTAGTCCGCCCGCGCCTTTCCGCCGCGTGCACGCTGCCCTCCCCCGTGCCCTGCGGGCACAGGCCAAAACCGCATCGCCAGCGCTCCGCCCCTGGATCAAGCTCGACCGTCGCCGACCCCGCCTGCGGTCGCCCGCCGCAGCACCCACGCCTGTGCTCGCGGCCGTGGCCGTGTGACCCCTGCGCCGCAGCCACCCCATGCCGCTCCTCCACCTGCTCGTCGGCCCCTGCATCCAGTAGTTGTCGCCGCCCCCTGCAGCTGCTTGCCGCGCTTGCCGCTGCGGCGCCCGTCTCCGGCCGCCTCCGCTCAGGACCGCGCCCTCGCTCCCCGCACCCGCCTCGTCATCGCCCGGCCGCGCCATCGCCGCCCTAGCGCACGCACACCGCAGCCCCTGCGTCACCTCCACCTGCCGCGTCGCCGACCACGCGCCCGGCACCGGCGCTCCGGCGCACACACGCACCTGCCCGTCACCCGCTTCCCCTGAGCCCGTTCGGGCTATGCCCATTCGCCCGCCCCCGTTTGGCCCTATGGGCCAATGACAAGGCGGCCCCGCGCCCAGAATGATTTTTTAAAAAGGAATTAAAAATAAATAAAGAAATAAATAAATGAATGAATAATACACCCTCCATCCAAAAATACTTGTCATCAAAATGGATAAAAAGGGATGTATCTAGAACTAAAATACATCTAAATACATCCCCTTTTATTCATTTTGATGACAAGTATTTCTGGACGGAGGGAGTAAGTAAGTAAAAATATTGATTAATTAATATTTTTTACTTACTTAATTAATATTAACATAATTAATTAAGTTAATTATGTTTAATTAACCTCATTAACTTAACCTAATTAATCTGTTAATTAAACTAATTAACTAGGTTAATTAGTTGTCACTCAATGACATGTGGGTGCCCTGTCCAGTTTGACCAGTCAAACTATTGACTGGGTTGACCCAGTCCATGACAGGCGGGTCCTGTTTGACCCTATTGACCAATCAACAATTGACTGGTCAAATGTTGACTGGACCCCCCTTGACCCCACCTGCCAGGCACACATACATTCTGTTGGGTACAACTCTCGGAACCCGTAGCATTTTATTCTTTTAATTTCGAATTAAAATTAAAACCAGAAAAATTAGAAAATGAATTAAAACTTTTAAAATTGATATAAAATAATCCGTAACTCGGATGCAAATACTTTGTACATGAAAGTTGCTCAGAACGACGAGACGAATCCGGATGCGCAGCCCGTTCATCTGCCACATATCCCTAGCATAGAAAACATGCAAGTTTCCCCCTCCGGTTCATCTGTCCGAAAACGCGAAACACCGGGAATACTTTCCCGGATGTTCCCCCCCCCCCTCACCGGTATCACCTACTACCGCGTTAGGGCACACCTAGCACCGCTCATTGTCATGTCATGCATCGTCGTGCTTATGTTTGCATTATATTTATTGTTTCTTCCCACTCTTCTCTCGCTAGCCACCTAGACCGACGTTGCTGCTACCCAGTACGACTACGGTGTTGACGAGCCCTCCTTCTCGGCTGAGCTTCCAGGAAAGCCCCCCTTGATCACCAGATATCGCCTATTCCTTCTCTCTACCGCTTGCATTAGAGTAGTGTAGCTTGTTACTGCTTTCGGTTAATCCTATTCTGCTGCATAGCGTATCATTGTTGCTACAGTTGTTACCCTTACTTGCAATCCTAAATGCTTAGTATAGGGTGCTAGTATTCCATCAGTGGCCCTACATTCTTGTCCGTCTGCCATGCTATACTACCGGGCCGTGATCACTCGGGAGGTGATCACGGGTATATACTTACATACATATTATATGATACATGTGGTGACTAAAGTCGGGTCGGCTCGTAGAGTACCCGCAAGTGATTCTGATGTGGGAGGCTGAAAGGACAGGTGGCTCCATCCCGGTAGAGGTGTCCTGGCTTCCCGACAGCCCCGGGCTGTTACTTTGTGGCAGAGCGACAGGGCAGGTTGAGACCACCTAGGTGAGAGGTGGGCCTGGCCGTGGTCGGCGTCCGTGGTTACTTTAAAATAACACGCTTAATGAGATCTTGGTATTTGATTTGAGTCTGGCCACTGGCCTATACGCACTAACCAACTACGCGGGAACACTTATGGGCACTCGATGTCGTGGTATCAGCCGAAGCCTTCTTGACGTCAGCGACTGAGCGGCGCGCGCCGGATTGGACCGTAAGGCTGCGCTTGTATTAAGGGGGCTAGGTCTGCTTCCGGCCGCGTACGCAACATGAAGGTGTGCAATGGGCGATGGGCCCAGACCCCTGCGCGCATAGGATTTAGACCAGCGTAATGACCTCTCTATTGTGCCTAGGTGGGGCTGCGACGTGTTGATCTTCCGAGGGCGGGCATGACCCAGGAAAGTGTGTCCGGCCAAAGGGGATCAAGCGTGTTGGGAAATGTGGTGCACCCTTGCAGGGAAGTTTATCTATTTGAATAGCCGTGATCCTCGGTAACAAGACGACCCGGAGTTGTACCTTGACCTTATGACAACTAGAACTGGATACTTAATAAAACACACAATTCCAAGTGCCAGATATAACTCGGTGATTGCTCTCACACAGGGCGACGAGGGGAGGATCGCCGGGTAGGATTATGCTATGCGATGATACTTGGTGAACTTACCATCTACTCTCTTCTACATGCTGCAAGATGGAGGCTGCCAGAAGTGTAGTCCTCGACAGGACTAGCTATCCCCCTCATATTCTAGCATTCTGCAGTTCAGTCCACCGATATTGCCCCTTTACACTGATACCCATGCATATGTAGTGTAGATCCTTGCTTGCGAGTACTTTGGATGAGTACTCACGGTTGCTTTTCTCCCTCTTTCCCCCTCTCCATTTCTACCTGGTTGTCGCAACCAGATGTTGGAGCCCAGGAGCCAGACGCCACCGTCGACGACGACTCCTACTACACCGAGGGTGCCTACTACTATGTTCAGGCCGCCGACGATCAGGAGTAGTTTAGGAGGATCCCAGGCAGGAGGCCTGCGCCTCTTTCGATCTGTTTCCCAATTTGTGCTAGCCATCTTATGGCAACTTGTTTAACTTATGTCTGTACTCAGATATTGTTGCTTCGACTGACTTGTCTATGATCAAGCACTTGTATTTGAGCCCTCGAGGCCCCTGGCTTGTATTATGATGCTTGTATGACTTATTTTATTTTTAGAGTTATGTTGTGATAGCTTCCCGTGAGTCCCTGATCTTGATCGTACACGTTTGCGTGTATGATTAGTGTACGATTGAATCGGGGGCATCACAAGTTGGTATCAGAGCCGACTGCCTGTAGGAATCCCCCTTCTACACTCCTTGGCCGAAGTCGAGTCTAGACATTACAAAACTTTTTACTAACATGGCTGTGTGGCTTACGGGCCCACGTCGCCATTGGGTTGTATTAGGATATTTTATTCCTCGTTTGTACTCTGGGATTCTGATCTCTCTTCTATTCGGGTTAAATGATTTTGATAAAAAACTAAGTTTTGGTTCTCGAAAATACTTTCTCCCGGAGAGCCCTGCACTCCAGATGGTCGCTTGCTGCACCAGAAGATTCCGAAGATACTCTTCGATGTTATCCCGAGAACTTGTGCTCATTGCGTTTGCAATTCCCTTCCACCGTCAACCCCTATAGATAGCTACATGCACTTGCCATTCTTACATTAGTCCCCAGTTGCTCTTGTTATTACAAGATACCCCAAAATACTCGTTTTTGTTCCGAGAATTCTTGTGCCTACTACCTTGCAGTTCCTTGTCACCTGAATCCGCCGACAAATTAATCCTCACACACACACACACCCCGAGGATTTGTTTCTCCCCAGTTCATGTGTTTCACCAAAGTCTTCGAAATACGATTTGATCTTTCAAAAATCCTCAATAGCCTATTGTTCTTGAAATTCTTGCTTGCTTGCATTATGGTTAATCCCATAAGTATAGTAATCTTATTGGAATCCTTTGTCACTATCATTCTTGAGTCCATTGATTCAATACGTTGCGAATGTTCACAATCATCAATCGAATCCTTGGATTATCCTTCCGGCTAAGACGTCATTTGGGTATGAGCTGGTTCTTGACCAATCAACGCCTTGATTGGTTGTGCTTCTAAGTCTATTGAACTTATTCATTTTTGATCAGAACGATTGCTTCTGATCCCTTGATTCGGAAATCATAAATTTCTTTGCATTGAGCTTTGAATTACTCTGTTGTTTCTATAATCTGATGCCCTTGCATTCATTCATCCTCTGATTGAGAATCGATACTCACATCAGCCCCGTTGTGGACCGCCATACCCATTGACGGGTTATTATCCGACAATGTCCTTCACAACCAAAATTCTTGTGAGTTCTTTACATGATACACAATGCCTTTTGTAAATTGTATCCTCTACTTTTGTCAACCATGCTCTACTTTTTAGCTTGTGTTAATTACTCCCGGAGTTCGTGGTATATGTTCCTAAGATGCCCCGAGTTGAACCTATACCTTCCCTAAAACCGTATAAAACCGAAAGTTTTCACAAGTTATACCCTTTTGGTGTTTTACCAGATAATATTCTACCCTACAACTTCTTTGAAGATGAGAAGTGAATGAAAGGTTATGCATTAAAGAAGTGGGAGTCGACCTTGAACTTTGTGTTCATGCCCATGGACCCGATGTGGAACTTATCATGGAAGCTTCTTGCAAAATATTTAATCAATCGGGTAATTCTTTCGGTGTCATTAAATTGGATCCCTTGCAGCTATGGTTCCGACCATATTGTTCTTCTTTGATCCCATTTCTCGGCCAAGTTTAAGCATTTGTCTTCTGCGGATCAATACCCCAGTCCAACCTTTACTTTCATCTACCGTCGAGTATTACACTCTGGTATCTCGAGAATATCGTGGAACTTCATAACTTCTTATGGTTTCTTCATGAACTGTTATTTCTCACCTATTCCAATTTTCCTGGGTTCTGGGTTGTCGTCAACCGAGAACACGAAATAGTGAATTGAGTCCGCACTCCGATTCAATAACTCTAAGTAATTTTCGTTGCTCATGATTTTAATAATCCTTCAAGTCATCCCAAGCCTAATCGGCTATATCATTATCATGCTAAATTTTAACTGTGCTACCTGGCCCTTCTCCCCGTAGCAAAATTTTCGACGATGAGCTAAGCTTACGTCCATCTTCCTCGTCATATCATTTCTCCTTGAACAACAAACTTGATTTCGAGTTTGTGTCCTACCCATGGTTCCAATAACCTTTCGCTTCATCATTCCTTTGACTTGATGTCATCACCGATCGATTACATCTTCATGAAATCTGTCGACAAATGTATCGTAATCATCATCAGTATTCCGAGCTTTTCCAGGATACCAATTGAATTCATGATGAGAAATACCATCCTTGCCTTGATGATTTGTGTTATCATCGACCACTTTATTGTCTTCCCTCCAACACAAACTTTTGATCGTGTTTTGTGTTATACCTTGAGATCCTTGCTATCCAACATTTGTTCTTCTTTACCTTGGAGTATTACCATCTTTTATGTCAAGAATGTCGTGAGAGTTTCACCACCTCTTAAGGATTCTTGGTATAGTGGTACTTCTCGCCATCACCATTCTTTTCTTGGTCCCCGTGTTCCAACCGGAATACCAAATAAGTGAACAATGTTGTGAGAATTTAATATTTCTAGCAACCTTATTGTTTCGGAGTTAATGGACAATAATTCCAATTTAGTGTGCTAATTGTTAAATCTCCATTCCGACGTTGGTCGTGCAACCCAGCCCATATTTCGGGTGCACCTTTCAACCCATGTTTAATTGTGTATGTTTTCTGTCACACCCTGATTTTCATGCCACAACACTTAAACTACTAAATCATGATAGAGTGTGGTTTGACAAAACTTTTGCATTATTTGGCTTTTTATTTGAGTTGGTTTTCTCTCTGTTTTTTTCAAGTGCTCTTTAAAGTAAACACAACTCCACCTTCTATACTTCATCTCCTTGCCCCAAACTTCTGCCCAATGATCATGCCATGTGTATAGTGCAATATAGTATTTTCTTACAAAAAATAATTTGGCCAAATAGTATTTTGAAAAATTAGTTTTCCAAAAACCCCTGAATTGAGGTTTGCACTGCAAGTACTTGATTTGGGTTGTGAAAAATCTTTCAAAAGGTATATTTGAAACCTATTAGATATAGGATTCCCATAAACCACAAAAATATAATTTTAAAAATTATTTTCCTATTTTATTTAAAAGCTTTTTCTTAAGGCCAGAAATGGTCTTTAATAGGGAAAAATTATTTTATTATTTCAAAAATATTTGTCAAAAATCAGGGAAACTCAGTGGACATATATTGTCCATATATATGAGTTTCAACACATGGTCATGTTCAAAATATTGGACAAAACCTCCCAAAACCATTTCTGCCCATTTCAAGGATTTGAAATATTTCTACAGGAAATATTATCATAAAAATCCAAGGAAAATCCAGCAAGTCAGAAATGCATATTGTGATCACCTTGCAAAGCCTCATCTCAATTAAGGTCATTTTGGTTCACCAAAACCCCCCAAAACCCTCTCTGACCAGAATCAAATTTGAACAACTTTGTACTGCCAACTTTCTCTCCATGACCCCAACTTTTGTGAGCATGTTCACATGACCAAATGAGGCCACTACACCAAGTGGTGCATCAAGGTAAAGTGAATTGCTCAACTAGATCTACACAAGTTTATTTCTGCTAATTTCTAGGGTTTACAAAAGTTGCATTGGCAACTTTGGCCAAATAAGCTCCAAATTGGTGGAAGGCCCTAATTATATGTGTCATTTCACCCTGTGGAGTCTCATGACAAATGGAAATCATCTACTTGCCCAAACCATTATCAAACACCTTCTGACACTTTACCAAAATGCCATTTTTGACCTCTTCCACTAATCTCCATGGGCTCAACTTTGTACCACAGCTGCTCCTGACCCTCTTCTACCTCCAGTAGCAATGGCAGCATCTCAGATCAATTATTGGGGGTAAAACCACCTCTTTCTCTCTTTGTTCACCCATGGCAGCACCTCTCTCTCTCCCATTTCTATATTCCAGCACCCCACCTAGCCTCTCTCCACCCCAGGGCATCCAAGAAAACCCCAAGGCACAAAGGGACATGCCCTGGACCTTTCAAAATGGCCATGCCAGCCATTTGCATGCTCCAGAGTGCGCTACAGTGCGCTCCCGCACTGTAGCCGCCCTCTGCCAACCACCCCCGGCCACCTCGGGCCTCCCCAGCGCGCCCGACGTGGTGCCTCGGCGTCTGCGTCATGCTAAACCCCTGTCCCCCTCCTCCTTCTCCCTCCTGCTGCCCCTCCTCGCACGCGCACCGGCCGCCCGAGAGCTCCAATGAGTGGCCTCACACGCGCGGCATCTCTGGCCTTACCCCGCTCTCTCCCTTAGCTCCCCTCGGTGTAGTCCACGCCCAGCAACACCCCAGACATGGCGCCAGCTCCTCCCGAGCCCTGTGGCGACGAGCAGGAGCTCGCCGGCGCACGGGACCACGACACCCCACCGTTCGCCTATTTAAGGGCCTCCCCGAGCCCTACTCTGCTCACCACTCGCTCTCTCACTCCCCTAATCACCCCCCTACACCACTCACCCCTCTCCAGACGAGCCCGAGCTCGAGATCGAGCTCGAGCTCCGCCGCCTCGGGTCGCCGTCGATCCCATGGTACAGGCCACCCCCGGCCCTCTTTATTGCTTCTCTGGGACGCCCATAGCCCACTGATCGATTCCCCCCTCTTTCCCGCTCGTTTTGTAGTCGGAAACGGCCGGAGCCATCGACGCCCGGCGCTCCTCCGCCGCGAACCTCGTCGCCGGCGAACCACTGCTCCCCTCCAGCCAACTCCAGCACCACCCGAACGGTGACACGACGAGGAGTCCAACAGTGCCATCAGCTCACCCCGCCGTGCCCGGAAACGTCGCCGGTGAGCTCGCCGGCCCTCTGTCGCAGGGTTAGGGATGACAGGCGGACCCCGCCTGTCAGCCTCTCTTCTCCCTCGCCTCCCTCTCTCTCACTGGCGCCTGGGCCCCGCCTGTCAGGTTCAAACCTGGCGCGCGCGCTGCTCGGCTCGCCTGGGCCGAATCGCCTCTGGGCCTGTGCGCTGCGGCTGTTCTGGCCCAGTTGCACAGTGCTCCTTTTTCTTTTTCTTTTCTGTTAAACTTGCAGAAATTCCATAGGATTAAATATTAATCCAAATGCAATAATTCCAGTTCCTAAAATCTTTTAAAAATCCCACCTATTTAATGGTATAACTTTCATTCATGTCCAACCAACTTTTATGTATTGTTCATATTCAAATTCAAATTTGAATATATTTAAACCCCTCTGAAAATCCATTTCTTCTATTCTGCTTCTCCAAATCCAAAACTAGGAATTTTCCCCTTCTTAGTTTCACCCTAGTATTTAACAAAAATGAGTTGACATTTTTTTTGAGCACTTTGGTTTCTGTTTTATTATTGCCTTATTTTTTTCTCGTTATTATTTTGCAACGATAGATTGCGTTGCTAACAAGGAGTTGGACCAGAAGACTTTGAAGACCCAGAAGACTTTGCTGAGCCAGGCAAGTAGCCCTTTGACCATGTCTATGAAACCCTTTTTATGCATGTCATATAGCACTTTTATTGCTTGCATCGGAGACCTGGTGATGAGGTGACCACATGGGGTGGTTTGCCACCGTTACTTCCTCGTTGATACTTGCATGGTGCATGACCCTACCTCCTTATGAGGGTTATGCCGGTGGGAGTAGGTAGGATGCTAGAGTAGTTGCTACGCAAAAAGGGACGGGAATATGCATGGTGATGGAGACAAAGTATATTCAAAAGACTTTTTCGAAAACCTCGTCGGGTGCCACTTATACCCGAGGGAGATAATGAGATGGGTAACCACTTGATGACGAAGTGGTGTACCGAGGCAAGTGTGTGTGTTGTTTTCAAAAATGGATTTGATTTAAGATTTGTCGATTGTCCCAACCTTACATGCGCAACCACTCTACCCTTATATGGGAAAGGGCATTGTTGATTACCTAGGCCGATACTAGCATGGTGCCCGCATTGCTAGTGACGGGAGAGTTGTTGCTCTCTCGGGACGGGGTCGTGCCAGGTAGGGCGGCCAAGAACATTTTTATGGGGCACCGGACACACAGTTGGTACCCCGTGCCAGTGGTATGTGATGAATATGGGAGCGAGGCTCCACAATTTTAAGTTGTGAAATGTTGGGCACGGGGGTTACTACCAATCTAGTGGACTCTATGTTACTGTCGTCTAGGGAAAGATAGTGATCGGGTGCTTACCCCGGGTACTTGAGGTACCGTGGGTCGTGGATGACACGGAAGTTCCCCGGATCGTGTGGGTAAAGTGTGCAACCTCTGCAGAGTGTAAAACTATTCGAATAGCCGTGTCCACGATCAAGGACAATTGGGCGGTGCTGCTTAAACTACGTCCAGAGTTTTGCAACTCGTGTGTGTGAGTTGATATAACTGTTTGGGTTAAGTCAGATGGCTTGACAAGATGATCAAGTTGGATTGGTGTCCAACTCCGCTTATGTTGATATCTGTAACTTGTTCGTACGGATATCTGTACTCTCATGATGCATACTTTACATGTGGATAGATCATGTCATTGCACTCAAAACTAGCTTTCTGCAAACTACCTACTTAGTGCTATATCATTGCATTATTGTGCCTTGTTCCAATCATGGGTTGCTTGCGAGTACATTCAAAGTACTCATTGGCTTGCCACTGGTTATTTAATTGGCCAGGCATGGAAGAACAGGAGTTCGAAGAAGAGTTCTTTGGAGACGAACGTGCGAACTAGGACATTTCCCAGTCAGAATGCCTGTAGGGTTAAGGCAGATGGCATGGGTTCTACTTATCGACAAAGATTTCCGCTGCTTAAGTTTATTTGGTATTCAGCCCTTGTGGCTTTATCTATGTAAGACTTGACCATAATGGTCATAATTTGTGTAAGACGGTACGTATGGATGTAAGACTCTTGTTATTCAGCTTCTGTGTGTTCAGTGAGCATTGATCTCTGGGATCACTGTACACGTGCATTCGGTGATCGCGACTTATGAGTCGGGGTCCCCACATTTTCCCCGAGCATACATCATTATATCATTTGATCTGGCAAATGTTATCTCCTTGTTCACATAATTGTGGAAATCCATCTTTTGGAAATCTCGATGAATTGTCGCAGAGTTCATCAGCCACCTGCTCATCCTCTCCTTGGTTTAATGATGAACTCATGATTCCAAACTTGCTTCCATCGTTCATTTCCTGAGAATCTTGCAACACCATCTCGTCAAATTGTGTTGCACCCCTTCTCCTCAGGCATCATCAATCTGAGGTATCTTGACACTAATCAGATCTGAACCTCGGTTAGATATGATGGTTGGAACATATTTCCAGGAGTTATAACATTGATCTTTATAAGACCCGGTAAGGTGATGCCATGCTTAACACACCTGTCCGGGGGACCTATTGTTATAGTTTCCTTTTTAGCAAGGTTAGCCATTCTTCCAGGAGGAAATTGTAAGACTTATTCTATAAGTTGTTCCTGATGTATCCTTTATGTGTCCGAAGTCTGACCTTTGCTTGAATACCATGTCAGTGCTATCTCGAAGCATGTCTGTGGTACTCCGATTTTCAATAAGAACATTGAAAGCGCAATGCTAAATGTTTCTCGATCAGTTATCCAAACACCTTTGTATGGGTAATGTCATGAAATTTCTCTCCCCTTTTCTAAAGGGATTTCTATGTTATTTCTTGTCATGGATATCATGTTCTGCTTGTCCTTGGGAAGGATATACCCCCTGAAATATGTGTTTAAACACATTTTCCTTGCCATTGTTCTGTTTAATCTGATAATCACATTTTCCTTTCCATTGTTATGTTTAGTCTTTCTTGTGATCGATATGACATAAGCAGTAATATCTCCCTGCTTATGTAAACAACGTGGTGTACAACTTAGTCAGTAAGACCCTGTTACTATTGTTGATGATATTCCGGTAACCACCGATGAACGAGAACTTTGCCTATTGGTCTGCCTCGTTTCGACGAGCAGGAAAATGGTTCTCTTCGTCTCTCGCCCTAGGTTCCGATGTTGTTGCCAACATAAATGACAGGCTATCCTCTGACATGCCTTGTTTACATGATCATGCAAGACGTCTCTGCCCTTCCTACTTTTAACCCACATGGTGGGTCCATAACCCACAGTTCCACAGGATCGAAACCCGACTCTCCTGTACAACCCTGTTTCTAATGGTTATTCCTCATGCTTGGCTTCATATTAATTCACGAGCCACCTTCCTAGTGCTCTATTCTGGTATCAGATGCAATACTTACTCTCGCTGCTTTGAACCCCTTTCTCACTCTGGTTCAGACTTCGAGCAACTATCTATCCGCTTGGAACCTTTTATTGTACCTTCGTACCTTACTCTCGATGTATTCTATATGTTCAACTCAAGAGATAATCTTATGCTCATTCATGGGTTAACCCCAGATTGTTTCCCTCATAAGCATTCTGTCATAGCCGAGTTGCCCCTTACCTATTCGTAAGTACGTTGGAGTTCCTGAAGAAAAGGACGACTTCACCATGATGACCTGAAGCAGAGAAATGAAGACGTCAATATGATGGATCGACCTCTTCGAGAAGAGCAACCAAGGCCGAGAAGATCCGTTAGAATTTCATAACTAGACCTTTCCCCCTTCTCTACCTCTTAAATTTCGGGACGAGATTTCTTGTAGTGGAGGAGAATTGTGACGCCCGGATAATCAAGTTACAGTAACCTCTGCTAATGATGCCACATCACCTCCGTTGCTGTAGCTAATCTCGCGTTAGTTCAAAAGGATTCGAATTCATATTTGAATTTTTGTCAAACATCGAAAAACTTTCAAACATTAAAACAAAAATGTTCGGTATGTGGCTTAATTAAGTTTACTAAATTAGGTACAACATATGTATTTTTACAAAACTAAAATGTTAGGTAAATAAAGAGAAAACAGAAAAAAGAAAATAAAGAAAAGCAAAGGATAAAAAACAGAAAACTAAACTAAAAAAAGAAAGAAAAGAAAGCACCCCCACTGGGCTCCGGCCCAGCAGGCCACCAGCCCAACTGGGCAATGGCCCAATAGGCCGGCCCACCCCCACTACCTTATCCCCTCTCGCCCGAAACCCTAACCCCAACTACTCCCACTCACCCCCGCCTCGCTCTCTCTCCCTCCCCGATCCAGATCTGGATCGGGGAACGAACCACGGTCCCCGATGCCGGCGACCACCTCGTCGCCGCCTGGATCGCCGCTGCCGCTCGCCTCCCTGTCGCCCGGTCGTCTCCATCCTCCTCCTCAACCCCCACTACCCCGAACCCTACGCCCGTGGTGAGGCCCCGGCTCTCCTTCTCTCTCCCCCGTCTGCCGCCTCCTACTGCTCGTTCATCGCGCCCGCAGCTTCGTGCGCACCCGCTCCGCTGCCCCTCGCCGCGCACCCGCTTGTGTTTGTTGTCGCCGCCGCAACCTGTAGTCCGCTCGCGCCTTTCCGCCATGCGCACGCTGCCCTCCCCTGTGCCCCGCGGGCACCGGCCAAGCCCGCATCGCTAGCGCTCCGCCCCCCGGGTCAAGCTCGACCGTCGCCGACCCCGTCTGCGGTCGACCGCCGCCGCACCCACGCCTGCGCTCGCGGCCGTGCAGCTCTGCCCGCGCCGTGGCCTCGCGACCCCTGCGCCGCAGCCGCCCCATGCCGCTCCTCTACCTGCTCGCCGGCCCCTGCATCCATTTGTTGTCGCCACCCCCTGCAGCTGCTTGCCGCGCCCGCCGCTGCGGCGCCCGTCTCCGGCCGCCTCCGCTCAGGACCGCGCCCCCGCACCCGCCTTGCCTTCGCCCAGCCGCGCCATCGCCGCCCTAGCGCAAGCGCGCCGCCGCCCCTGCGTCGCCTCCACCTGCCGCGGCCGGCTGGCGAGCCGCGTCGCTGACCACGCGCCCGGTGAGGGAGTCCTAGATTAGGGGGTCCTCGGACAGCCGGACTATATACTTTAGCCGTACTGTTGGACTATGAAGACACAAGATTGAACACTCTGTCCCGTGTCCGGATGGGACTCTCCTTGGCGTGGAAGGCAAGCTTGGCAATACGGGTATGTAGATCTCCTCCCTTGTAACCGACTCTGTGTAACCCTAGCCCCCTCCAGTGTCTATATAAACCGGAGGGTTTAGTCCGTAGGACAACAACAATCATACCATAGGCTAGCTTCTAGGGTTTAGCCTCTATGATCTCGTGGTAGATCAACTCTTGTAATACTTATATCATCAAGATCAATCAAGCAGGAAGTAGGGTATTACCTCCATCGAGAGGGCCCGAACCTGGGTAAACATCGTGTCCCCCGCCTCCTGTTACCATCCGCCTTAGACTCACAGTTCGGGACCCCCTACCCGAGATCCGCCGGTTTTGACACCGACATTGGTGCTTTCATTGAGAGTCCCACTGTGTTGTCACCATAAGGCTTGATGGCTCCTCCGATCATCGACAACGATGCGATAAGGGGCGAGGTTTTCCTTCCCGGATAGATCTTCGTATTCGGCGGCTTCGTACTGCGGGCTAGCTCGCTCGGCCATCTGGAGCAGATCGAAAGCTACGCCCCTGGCCATCAGGTCAGATTTGGAAACTTGAACTATACTGCCGACATCCGCGGAGACTTGATCTTCGACGGATTCGATCCCATGTCCGGTGCGCCGCACAGTCACGACGGGCACGACTTAGCTCTGCCGTCGGACAGTGTTCGGGAGATCACACCTGCAACTACTCCGGCCCTCAATCCGGAGCAGATTGCGCCATCCGAGGACGGGTGGATGGACCCCGCCACGAAGGCCGCACACTCAGCGGCGATAGAGCCGAATGCTGACTTCACTTCCTATGAGACCAGTGTTGCTGGACACTTGGATTCGTCCCCGGCCACGGGCTCCGAACCGCCTGCGTCCGTGCCTATCGAATCTGAGTGGGCACCGATCATGGAGTTTTCCTCCGCGGATATCTTTCAGCACTCACCAATGGGCGACGTGCTAAACTCATTGAGGTCTCTCTCCATGTCAGGAGACCCTTGGCCGAACTATGTCCGGCTAGAATGGGATGCGGACGACGAAGAAATTCGCTGCCCACCCACCACCCACTTAGTAGCCACTGTCGACGATTTAACCGACATGCTCGATTTCGGCTCCGAAGACATCGACGGTATGGACGACGATGTAGGAGACGAACAGGAACCACCGCCCACAGGGCGCTGTACTGCCACCTCATCATATGATATATACATGGTGGACACCCCCAAAGAAGGCGATGGCGATAAGACAACGGAGGATATTCCCTCCAAGAAGCAATCCAAGCACCGACGTCAGCGGCGCCGCTCTAAATCCCGCCATAGCAAAAGCAGCGATACCGGCACAAGAGACAATAACGCTCCGGATAGTGCCGAAGACGACGACAATCCCCTCCATCCAGACCTCGAGCGGGAGGATGAACAAGCTAGCCCTCTGGAACAGTCAGCAGACGGAGAATCAGAGGATGACAATTACATGCCTCTCTCCGAAGACGAGGTGAGCCTCGGTGACGAAGAATTTATCGTGCCTGAGGATCCCGTCGAGCAGGAGTGCTTCAAGTGCCGGCTTATAGCCACAGCAAACAGCCTGAAGAAAAAGCAACAACAGCTTCGAGCTAATCAAGATCTGCTAGAGGATAGATGGACTGAAGTCCTGGCGGCCGAGGAATACGAACTCGAGCGCCCAACCAAGAGTTACCCAAAGCGCAAGTTGCTACCCCAACTCGAGGAGAAAGCATTAAAACCTACATCACCAGCGTATGATGTGGCTGATCGGCCACCTCGTGGCCGAGACAGAGGGGCATATTAGCCCAAAGTCCAGCCCGCACCCCGCCGCCATTCAAACAAAAAAACCAAGGCCCGGGGCAACACGCGGGACCTGCGAGACGTATTGGAAAACAAAGCAGGACATACAAGATCGATCTACGGATCACGGGGTCGCACCCCAACGCGTGACGATAATCGTCACGCCGGATACACTAAAAGCAAATCCGACCGGGACGAATACAGCAGACAAGACTCGTATGAACTGCGTCGTGACATAGCCCGGCACAGAGGCGCCACACACCCCCTATGCTTCACCGATGAAGTAATGGATCATAAATTCCTAGAAGGATTCAAACCCGTGAACATTGAGTCATATGATGGAACAACAGACCCCGCGGTATGGATCGAGGATTTCCTCCTCCACATCCACATGGCCCGCGGTGACGATCTACATGCCATCAAGTACCTCCCACTAAAACTCAAAGGACAAGCTCGACATTGGCTGAATAGCCTGCCAGCAAACTCCATTGGCAGTTGGGAGAATTTGGAAGACGCATTCCTTGACAACTTCCAGGGCACTTATGTGCGACCACCAGATGTTGATGACTTGAGCCTCATAACCCAACAACCAGGGGAATCGACCAGGAAATTCTGGACTCGGTTCCTAACTAAAAAGAACCAAATTGTCGACTGTCCGGATGCCGACGCCTTAGCGGCATTTAAACATAACATCCGGGACGAGTGGCTCACCCGACACCTCGGCCAAGAGAAGCCGAAGTCCATGGCAGCCCTCACGACACTCATGACCCGCTTTTGCGCGGGCAAGGATAGCTGGCTGGCTCGCAGTAACAGCACATCAAGAAATCCTGGCAATTCAGACGCCAAAGATACTAACGGCAGACTACGTTGCAACAGACACAAGCGCCGCAACAACGGCGACAACGCCGAAGACACGGCAGTCAATGCCAGATTCATTGGCTCTAAATCCAGTCAACAGAAGAAGCCGTTCAAAAGAAGCAATCCAGGCCCGTCCAGTTTGGACCGTATACTCGATCGCTCGTGTCAAATTCACAGCACCCCCGATAAGCCAGCCAATCACACCAACAGAGAATGCTGGGTATTCAAGCAGGCCGGCAAGTTGAATGTCGAAAACAAGGACAAGGGGCTGCATAGCGACGACGAGGATGAGCCTCGGCCGCCGAACACAGGAGGACAGAAGAGGTTCCCTCCACAAGTGAAAACGGTGAACATGATATACGCAACCCATATTCCCAAGAGGGATCGGAAGCGTGCACTAAGGGACGTCTATGCGATGGAGCCAGTCGCCCCAAAGTTCAACCCATGGTCCTCTTGTCCGATCACCTTCAATCGCAGGGACCACCCCACTAGTATCCATCATGGCGGATCTGCCGCATTGGTTCTTGACCCCATCATTGGCGGATTTCACCTCACTCGCGTCCTTATGGACGGTGGCAGCAGCCTGAACCTGCTCTATCAGGATACAGTGCGCAAAATGGGCATAGACCCCTCGAGGATCAAACCCACCAAAACCACCTTTAAAGGTGTAATCCCAGGTGTAGAGGCTTGTTGCACGGGCTCAATCATACTAGAAGTGGTCTTCGGATCTCTGGACAACTTTCGAAGCGAGGAGTTAATCTTCGACATCGGCCCCTTTCGCAGCGGCTATCACACACTGCTCGGATGAACCGCATTTGGCAGATTCAATGCGGTACCGCATTATGCATACCTCAAACTCAAAATGCCAGGACCACGCGGGGTTATAACAGTTAATGGAAACACAGAGCGCTCGCTCCGCACGGAGGAGCACACTGTGGCCCTCGCAGCAGAAGCGCAAAGCAGCCTTATTAGGCAAACCGCCAATTCGGTGAAAAAGACCCCGGACACCTTCAAGCGAGTTCAGAGTACCCCGCAGGTGGATCGCCAGGCACGTTTTGAGCTCGCCTAGCAATTCGGCCTCCGTCCTAGTCCCAGTCAAGTGGCGAAATTTGCGCCGCGCGTACATAACTACGCACTCAAGATACCATGGGCATAGGAGAAGGCACCGCTACGGCACGTCCCACAATGCGGCTCAACCGCCCCAGGGGCCATATAACTTTATCATTTTCTCTCTTTCAGGACCTTACTCTCTGGAAGCCCTTTCCGACAGTCTAATTGTTGGACCCATCGCGGTAAGGAAATACCAAGGACGCAAGACGCTCTGACGTACAAGGGAATCCCTAGGTGGTCTCTGATAACGATCAAAATACCTGTTTTACATACCCATACACAGCTTGCCCTTGGATAGGACATGTCAAATAGTCCTATTTTTTGCTTTTTGCACTACTTGTATCCGTACGCTTTGACGTATTATTTAATAACAATGCATAGCGTTAGTCTATCATTGCATTCCCCTTTCTTTTTTTCCTTGTCTGCTTATTTACGAAAAATTGCACCAGTACATTCTGGTACGACCAGTGCGCCAGGGGCTTCAGTATACCCCATAATACGGCGTGAGAAGTCCGAACACTTTCGACAGTGCGGCACCCCGAACTTATAGCATTATATGCATCAGCTCCGAATCATGTCTTGGGTGAATAGTTGGGTTTGCCCGGCTCCCATGTTTTGGTACCTTACGTTCCGCAATATCGGCTAAGGTAGCACTGGAAGAACTACTACGATTGTGTCCCGGTTCTTCCGGACGAGCACCTTAGTTGAGAAAGCCGAAAACTGACTGTCATGATAAGGCGAGAGCTGGTCGCTGTTCGAGAGGTCTCAAGTCCTTAAAGACTTTTTCCGCTTCGGGCGAGGAGTCGGCCTTGCCCGACTTAGGCGTATATAGCGCCCCAAATTCGGCCTTCCGAATACTAGGGGCTTCGCCAAAATTTAAAATTGTAGACTTCTATGGCTAAGTGAGAGTGATAAAGCTTTATAGTCCGATTGCGTGGTTCATTATGCTGAACACCTCCTTCGAAGGACCCAAAATTGGGATAAAGAGTGCTCAGGTTTATCCCGAACACCTCAGTACTAGTTACATGGGGGCAGAAGCCAACGACTGGCCAACTCTCAGATTTTATAAACGGCCGCACAGAAGGTAATATTTTAAATTAACAAGCGTTGCATAGCGCAAATGAACTCGTTTCATATTACAGGATCACATGAGTACATTTATTCAAATATTACATCCTTAGCACATTCCTCCGCCACAAGGCGAGCACCCTTCAGGATAGTGTCATTATACTTTTCGGGGTGGCGATGATCCTTGCCCTCCGGCGGCCCCTCCTTCACCAGCTTTTCGGCGTCCATCTTCGCCCAGTGCACCTTCGCCCGGGCAAAAGCCCTGCGTGCACCCTCGATGCAGACGGAGCGCTTTATGACTTCAAACCATGGGCAGGCAATCACAAGCAGCCTCACCAGACGAAGTAGCTACCAGGCAGGGGCTCGCCAGGCCACATCCGGACTATAAGACCCTTCATGGCCTGTTCGGCCGCCTTGTGAAGCTCGACTAGTTGCTTCAACTAGTCGCTCAAGGGCATTGGGTGTTCGGTCCCAGTATACTGAGACCAGAACAACTTCTCCGTCAAGCTCCCCTCCTCGGCCCGGTAGAACTCCGCGGCATCCGACACACTGCGGGGTAGATCTGCGAACACTCCTGGAGAGCTCCGAACTCGGGTAAGTAAAAAGAAAGTTTCCTTCACATGCTTGCTTTGCATAATGAATGCCTTACCCGCCGCTATCTTCTTAACCGCCTCAATTTCCTGGAGGGCCTTTTGGGCTTCGGCCTTGGCATGTTGTGCGCTTTCGAGGGCCTTCGCAAGCTGGAACCCTTGCATCTTAGAGTCAAGCTCCAAGGACTCGTGTTTCTTGACGAGAGCCTGGAGCTCTTGCTGCACCTCGCCCACTCGGGCCTCTTGCTTCTCTCGCTCGATGCGCTCCTTGGCCGCTTTGTCTTCGGCCTCGGATAGCGCCTTCTGCAGGGCCGCCACTTCGGTCGTGGCCCCTAGCAAAATTCATGACGATCCTATTATTCCAAAACCAAATTTTTCTTTATCAAAATTCAGACGGGGTGAGACTGACCTTTGTTCTCTTCGAGCTGCCACTTGGTAAGGCCAAGCTCTTCCTTGGACAGCTCAAGGTCCCGCTTCAGTGCGGCGACCTTCGCAGTACGAGCGGCGGCGGCCAGCAGTGAAGCCTGCTTATTCACATAGGTACATTCTGATTAGACTCCTGTGATTATTATTTGATCCTCTATTCGGCCTTTCTTCGTGAACGCCAAACAGAGCATCAGGGGCTACTGTCTATGCTGTAACATTTTCTTACAATTTGATTCCTTACCTCAAAGCCGGTTAGGAGGCTGGCACAGGCTTCAGTCAGTCCGCTCTTAGCGGACTGAACCTTCTTGACTACCGCACTCATGATAGTGCGGTGCTCTTCGTCAATGGAAGCGCCGCGAAGCGCTTCCAGCAAGTTGTTCGATGCCTCTGGATGGACAGAGGCCATCGGCACAGACGGCTTGCCCCCCTTAGCGAGGGGTTGCCTAACAGAATCCGGAACCACTGGAGGTTCTAGCGCTGTATTCGGCTTGGGGCTAGACTTGCTGCCCCCGGCGTTAGGGCCCAGAGGAGTCTTGCCCCTCGTGCGCCTAGCACCTGGAATGTCGCCTTGGGGCGCCTCCGGAACTGTCTCCCCTTGGTTCAGTTCCCTTTGAGACAACACCTCGGCGTCGTCCGTAGGGTGGGGGGAGGAGGCGGTCGGGAGTGAATCGTTGTTCATATCTGATGGGACCAAAGAATCATCCGACGAAGATACGTCGATATGGGCTCGGGACGGACTGCATAATCATGCGCGGCGTGATAAGAAACAGTACAATAAGACGTACAAAGAATTATTATGGTATCTGGATACTCACGACTTTGCCAGGGGCTTGTCCTTGGGTAACATCTCGTCACTGAAAGCGGCCGTCGTGGAGCAGTTCGGGAGGAGGGTCCTTCCCTTCTTGGACCCTTCGGCCTCCCCTGATGGGGCAACCTTCCTTTTCCTGCCCCCCCCCCCCCCGAATGGGGGGGAGGACTTTCCTCTTCCTCCTCCTTGTTTCGTGGGAGGAGTGCGCCTCGGTGTTTTCGGATGATGAGTCTGATATAACCTTGCGCCGAAGACCCTTCCTGGTCCCCGTGGCCTTCTTCTTGGCCTTCTTCTCTGGCACCTCATAAGGCGCCGGAACCAGCATCTCCGTTAGGAGAGAATCCGCTGGATCTTCGGGCGGGGGGCTGGACAATCGATCTGCTCCGCTATCGCTACCCAGTCCTGTTAAATGGCGTGGAGGCTTAGATCCCGCGCGTGGTTATACTGGGGAAAAGAACGTCTTATGAGATATAAAAGACTTACCGGATTGGCAGGACGCTTTGCGCTAAGTCCGCGGTCGTCCGAAAGGGGAGGAGGTACCTCGGTGCCCTTGAACAGCACCTTCTAGACATCCTTGTGCATCGTGTCGAAGAGCTCTCACAGTGTCTGGTGCTCGGCCAGGTCGAACTCCCACAAATTGAATGCCCGTCTTTGACACGGGAGGATCCGGGGGAAGAGCATGACTTGGACCATGTTGACAAGCTTGATTTTCTTGCTCATCATGTTTTTGACGCAGGTCTGGAGTCCGGTCAGCTCTACCGAGGAACCCCAGGATAGGCCCTTCTCTTTCCAGGAGGTGAGCCGCATGGGGATTCCGGATCGAAATTCGGGGGCCGCCACCCAGTTGGTGTCGCATGGCTCGGTGATGTAGAACCACCCCGATTGCGCCTCTGCACTCCGCTTGCTGGCCGACCACCACCTTCGGTTTAACGTTGAAGGTATTCAGCCACAAGCCGAAGTGGGGCTCGATGCGGAGGAAGGCCTCGCACACGACGATAACGCCGAGATGTTGAGGATGAAATTGGGGACCAGATCGTGAAAGTCCAGCCCGTAGTAGAACATGAGCCCGCGGACAAACGGGTGGAGGGGAAATCCCAGTCCGCGGACGAAGTGGGTAAGAAATACCACCCTCTCATGGGGTTCTGGAGTAGGGACGATCTGCCCTGCATCTGGTAGCCGGTGCGCGATATCCGCGGCCAGGTATCCGGCTCCCCGTAGCTTTGTGATGTCCTCCTCCATAACGGAGGAGACCATCCACTTGCCTCCCGCTCCGGACATGCTTGGAGTGGTTTGAGGAGAAAATGCGAACTTGGGTGCTGGAGCTCAAGTGCGCAAGAATGGATGAGCAAGGAGGAAGAGGGCGTGGGTGAAAAAGATGAATCCTTGTATCTTTATAAGGGCGGAAGGAACTATGCGCCTCCCCACCTGCCTGGTAAACTCGCTTATTCCCCAAGAGACGTAATTGATGGCGCGGTTAGGTTACCCACACCCGTATTGATGAGAATCCCGTGATAAGGGGACACGATCTCTGCTTCGACAAGACGTGCCAAGAAAACCGCCTCGTGATATGTGCAGTGGCTGATTGAGAAAAACGGTTCGAATAATGACTGGGCCATGGTGTGATGTCATGCTGCAGAATGTGTCAGCAGATTAGATTTGTGGAAATATTATTCTCTCTACGGTGGTATGTGGAATTTGTTTTGCAGAGCCAGACACTATCCTTGTGTTCAAAATCTTCTATGGAATATTCGAAGGAGGAAGCCGCCTTGCAATGCCGAAGACAATTTGCGTGCCGGACTCATCGTCATTGAAGCCTGGTTCAGGGGCTACTGAGGGAGTCCTGGATTAGGGGGTCCTCGGACAGCCGGACTATATACTTTAGCCGGACTGTTGGACTATGAAGACACAAGATTGAAGACTCCGTCCCGTGTCCGGATGGGACTCTCCTTGGCGTGGAAGGCAAGCTTGGCAATACGGATATGTAGATCTCCTCCCTTGTAACCGACTCTATGTAACCCTAGCCCCCTCCGGTGTCTATATAAACCGGAGAGTTTAGTCCGTAGGACAACAACAATCATACCATAGGCTAGCTTCTAGGGTTTAGCCTCTACGATCTCGTGGTAGATCAACTCTTGTAATACTTATATCATCAAGATCAATCAAGCAGGAAGTAGGGTATTACCTCCATCGAGAGGGCCCGAACCTGGGTAAACATCGTGTCCCCCGCCTCCTGTTACCATCCGCCTTAGACGCACAGTTCGGGACCCCCTACCCGAGATCCGCCGGTTTTGACACCGACACCCGGCGCCGGCGCTCCGGCGCACACACACACCTGCCCGTCACCCGCTTCCCATTAGCCCATTCGGGCTATGCCCATTCGCCCGTGCCCGTTTGGCTCTATGGGCCAATGACAAGGGGGCCCCGCACCGAGAACGATTTTTTAAAAAGGAATTAAAAATAAATAAATAAATAAATGAATAATAAGTAAGTAAAAATATTAATTAATTAACTTAATTAATTATATTTAATTAACCAAATTAATCTATTAATTAAATTAATTAACTAGGTTAATTAGTTGTCAGTCAATGACATCTGGGTCCCCTGTCCAGTTTGACCAGTCAAACTGTTGACTGGGTTGACCTAGTCCATGACAGGTGGGTCCTGTTTGACCCAGTTGACCAGTCAATAGTTAACTGGTCAAATGATGACTAGACCCCCCTTGACCCCACGCGCCAGGCACAAATATATTCTGTTGGGTACAACTCTGGGTACCCGTAGCATTTTATTCTTTTAATTTCGAACTAAAATTAAAACCAGAAAAATTAGAAAATGAATTAAAACTTTAAAAATTGACATAAAATAATCCGTAACTCGAATGAAAATACTTTGTACATGAAAGTTGCTCAGAACGACGAGATGAATCCGGACACATAGCCCGTTCATCCGCCACAAATCCCTAGCATAGCAAACATGCAACTTTCCCCCTCGGGTTCATCTGTCCGAGAACGCGAAACACCGGGAATACTTTCCCGGATGTTTCCCCCCTTCGCCGGTATCACCTACTACCGCGTTAGGGCACACCTAGCACTGCTCATTGTCATGTCATGCATCATCATGCTTATGTTTGCATTATATTTATTGTTTCTTCCCCCTCTTCCCTCGCTAGACACCGAGACCGACGCCGCTGCTACCCAGTACGACTACGGTGTTAATGACCCCTCCTTCTCGGCTGAGCTTCTAGGCAAGCGCCCCCTTGATCACCAGATATCGCCTATTCCTTCTCTCTACTACTTGCATTAGAGTAGTGTAGCATGTTACTACTTTCGGTTAATCCTATTCTGTTGCATAGCCTGTCATTGTTGCTACAGTTGTTACCCTTACCTGCAATCCTAAATGCTTAGTATAGAATGCTAGTATTCCATCAGTGGCCCACATTCTTGTCCGTCTGCCATGCTATACTACCAGGCCGTGATCACTCGGGAGGTGATCACGGGTATATACTTACATACATATTATATGATACATGTGGTGACTAAAGTCGGGTCGGCTCGTAGAGTACGGGCAAGTGATTCCGATGTGGGGGCTCAAAGGACAGGTGGCTCCATCCCGGTAGAGGTGTGCCTGGGTTCCCGACAGCCCCCGACAATTACTTTGTGGCGGAGCGGCATGGCAGGTTGAGACCACCTAGGTGAGAGGTGGGCCTGGCCCTGGTCGGCGTCCGCGGTTACTTTAAAATAACACACTTAACGAGATCTTGGTATTTGATCTAAGTCTGGCCACTGGCCTATACGCACTAACCAACTACGCGGGAACAGTTATGGGCACTCGACATCATGGTATCAGCCGAAGCCTTCTTGACATCAGCGACTGAGCGGCACGCGCCGGATTGGACCGTAAGCCTGCGCTTGTATTAAGGGGGCTAGGTATGCTTCCAGCCGCATACGCAACGTGCAGGTGTGCAATGGGAGATGGGCCCAGACCCCTGCGCGCATAGGATTTAGACCGGCGTGTTGACCTCTCTGTTGTGCCTAGGTGGGGCTGCGACGTTTTGATCTTCCGAGGGCAGGCATGACCGAGGAAAGTGTGTCCGGCCAAAGGGGATCGGGCGTGTTGGGAAATGTGGTGCGCTCCTGCAGGGAAGTTTATCTATTTGAATAGCCGTGATCCTCGATAACAGGACGACCCGGAGTTGTACCTTGACCTTATGACAACTAGAATGTGATACTTAATAAAACACGCCCTTCCAAGTGCCAGATATAACCCGGTGATCGCTCTCACATAGGGCGACGAGGGAAGGATCGCCGGGTAGGATTATGCTATGCGATGATACTTGGTCAACTTACCATCTACTCTCTTCTACATGCCGCAAGATGGAGGTTGCCAGAAGCGTAGTCTTCGACAGGACTAGTTATCCCCCTCTTATTCTGGCATTCTGCAGTTCAGTCCACCGATATTGCCCCTTTACACTGATACCCATGCATATGTAGTGTAGATCCTTGCTTGCGAGTACTTTGGATGAGTACTCACGGTTGCTTTTCTCCCTCTTTCCCCCTTTCCATTTCTTCCTGGTTGTCGCAACGAGATGTTGGAGCTCAGGAGCCAGGCGCCACCATCGACGACGACCCCTACTACTACGTTCAGGCCGCCAACGATCAGGAGTAGTTTAGGAGGATCCCAGGCAGGAGGCCTGCGCCTCTTTCGATATGTTTCCCAGTTTGTGCTAGCCATCTTATGGCAACTTGTTTAACTTATGTCTGTACTCAGATATTGTTGCTTCCACTGACTCGTCTATGATCGAGCACTGGTATTCGAGCCCTCGAGGCCCCTGGCTTGTATTATGATGCTTGTATGACTTATTTTATTTTTAGAGTTGTGTTGTGATATCTTCCTGTGAGTCCCTGATCTTGATCATACACGTTTGCGTGTATGATTAGTGTACGATTGAATCGGGGGCGTCACATCCTGCCTGAGCAGATATGCAATATATGGCACTGTCCAGTCGGTGGTGATCACTAAAACCTCCATGATCAAGTCGACAACAGCTAGGACATCAATCTCAGTCGGATTGGTTGAGCTTATCGGTTGTGGGGGCTCCTCTGTAAAGGGATCATCGGCTGGAGATGCTCCAAGAACACATTACTGGGAATGGGTTTCTGAGTGGAACCTATCTTCGCCAGATCATCGGCTGCTTGATTCTTGATTCAGGGTATGTGGTGGATCTCTAACCCCTCAAACTTCTTCTCTAGTTTTCTTACTGCATTGCAATAACCACTCATAGCTGGGCTCCTGATATCCCACTCCTTCATCACTTGATTGACCACCAAGTCTGAGTCGTCGTAGACCATCAGGCGACGGACGCCGAGTGAGATGGCCATACGCAACTGCTACCTCTTGAGCATGCGTTGGTTTTCTCTTGAAGAGGAAAGGGTGATGCAGCAAAGTAGCGTAAGTATTTCCCTCAGTTTTGAGAACCAAGGTATCAATCCAGTAGGAGACAACGCACAAGTCACCTAGTACCTGCACAAACAATCAAGAACCTTGCAACCAACGCGATAAAGGGGTTGTTAATCCCTTCACGGTCACTCGCAAATGTGAGATCTAATAGAGATAGTAAAGTAAATAATTTTGGTATTTTGTTGTATAGATTCGAAAGTAAAGATTGCAAAATAGTAAATGAGATGCGATGTAAATAAAAGAGATGTAACATAATAGGAAAGAGACCCAGGGGCCATAGGTTTCACTAGTGGCTTCTCTCAAGATAGCATGTATTACAGTGAGTGAACAAATTACTGCCGAGCAATTGATAGAAAAACGCATAGTTATGAAGATATCTAAGGAAATGATCATGAATATAGGCATCACGTCCGTGTCAACTAGACCGAAATGATTCTGCATCTACTACTATTACTCCACACATCGACCGCTATCCAGCATGCATCTAGAGTATTAAGTTCATAAGAACGGAGTAACGCATTAAGCAAGATGACATGATGTAGAGGGATAAACTCAAGCAATATGATATAAACCTCATCTTTTTATCCTCGATGGCAACAATACAATAAGTGCCTTGCTTCCCCTACTGTCACTGGGAAAGGACACCACAAGATTGAACCCAAAGCTAAGCACTTCTCCCATTGCAAGAAAGATCAATCTAGTAGGCCAAACTAAACCGATAATTCGAAGAGACTTGCAAAGATATCAAATCATGCATATAAGAATTCAGAGAAGAACCAAATAATATTCATAGATAATCTTCTTCATAAATCCAGAATTCATCGGATCCCGGCAAACACACCGCAAAAGAGTATTACATCGAATAGATCTTTGTATTGAGAATCAAAGAGAGAGAAGAAGCCATCTAGCTAATAACTATGGACCCGAAGGTCTGTGGTAAACTACTCACGCTTCATCGGAGGGGCAATGGTGTTGATGTAGAAGCCCTCCGTGATCGATTCCCCCTCCGGCAGATCGCCGGAAAAGGCCCCAAGATGGGATCTCACAGGTATAGAAGGTTGCAGCGGTGGAAAAGTGGTTTCGTGGCTCTCCCTGATGTTTCTAGGGTATAAGAGTATATATAGGCGAAAGAAGTATGTCGGTGGAGCTACGAGGGGCCCATGAGGGTGGGGGCACGCCTACCCCCCTGGGTGCGCCCTCCTGCCTCGTGGTTTCCTCGTGGAGTTCCAGACTTCGACTCCAAGTCTTCTGGATCGCTTTCAGTCCAAGAAAGATCATCACAAAGGTTTCATTCCATTTGGTATTCCTTTTCTGCAAAACTCTAAAATAGGCAAGAAAAAACAGAAACTGGCACTGGGCCTCCGGTTAATAGGTTAGTCCCAAAAATAATATAAAAGAGCATATTAAAGCCCATTAAACATCGAAAACAGATAATATAATAGCTTGGAACAATAAAAAATTATAGATACGTTGGAGACGTATCAGCAACCCATACAGAAGCTCCTCGTACTCAGCTTCATTGTTTGAAGAATCGAAGTGAATCTGGAGGACATAAATGAGCTTGTCACCTCTTGGGGATACTAGGACCACTCCAGCAACAGAACCATTCAACATCTTGGACCCATCAAAGAACATAGTCCAATGTTCCGAGTGAATCTGAGTCGGTTGCTGATGTTCAATCCACTTGGCGAGGAAATCTGCTATTGCTTGAGACTTGATTGCTTTCTTTGCCTCAAACATTATATCCAAAGGAAGGAGTTCAATCGCCCACTTGGCCACTCGACCGGTTGCGTCCCGATTGTTCAGAATTTCTGATAATGGAGCGTCGCTAACAACTGAAACCAAGTGGTCTGCGAAGTAATGTGCAACTTTCTCCGTGGTCAAATAAATCCCATAGACAAGCTTCTGGTAATGCGGATACCTTTTCTTGGACGGAGTCAAGACTTAAGAAATATAGTACACTGGGCGTTGAATTTTGTAGGCTTTGCCTTCTTCTTCCCGCTCGACTGTGAGCACTGTGCTGACAACCTGTCCAGTGGCTGCGATATACAGCAGTAGAGGCTCTTTGCTGATTGGGGCAGCAAGCACTGGCTGGGTGTAAAGTAGGGCTTTGAGCTCTACAAACGCTTCCTCGGCTTTAGGAGTCCACTCAAACTTATCAGACTTCTTCATCAGTCGGTAAAGAGGCAATGCCTTTTCACCGAGACGAGAGATGAATCGGCTCAATGTAGCCAAACAACCAGTAAGCTTCTGAACATCGTGTACACGCATGGGGCATTTCATTCAAAGGATTGCTCCAACCTTTTTTGGGTTTGCGTCGATCCCTCGTTTGGAAACGAGGAAACCGAGTAACTTTCCGCCCGGGACTCCGAATGTGCACTTCGACGGATTGAGCTTGATATCATATCTTCTGAAGTTAGCAAAGATTTCAGCGAGGTCAGTCAATAGGTCGGAACCTTTGCGTGATTTGACCACGATATCATCCATGTACGCTTCCACGTTCCGATTGATTTGAGTGAGCAGGCACTTCTGAATCATGCGCATGAACGTGGCGCCAACATTCTTGAGGCCAAAGGGCATGGTAACATAGCAAAAACACCTGAATGGGGTGATGAAGGCTATTTTTATTTCATCGGGCCCCACTGGTACAACGACGTGCTATACAAATGGTTTTTAACCCCTTTCCATGACGGCATTTGGAACCGTCGCCAAGTGAGTGTGGGCGATAGGGGGGTCCTTCCCACACGACCCAGAAACCGTCGGGGATAGGCCCTCCTGGGACACCAAGTGAGCTCGTGTGCAAGCGGGCGAGGCATCGAAACCCAATCATTTCCGTAGGTATGTACATCGTACACAGTGAATCCTAGAAAAACATTTCCGTAGGTATGTATATAACACACAGTTCTTTGTGTGGAAACATTTGTGCAAGGTGGCCTAACACAAACAGTTCGCTGCCGGAAGCCGTGTGTGATTGTTAGTTGATCGAACACGCCTACTTTCTAGAAACCATGCGGGTTGTTTGAGTTCATCGCCCACAGTGCTGTCTGAGTAACCGTCTGCAATAGAAAACCCCAATAAGCAGGGTAATTAGCCTATTATTGATAATCCATGTACTAATCAAACTGATATTTCTTATAAAACACACCAGATATTTCATATCCGTATAACAACAACTAGGATTTCATAATCGAATTACATCAGATAGCTTCGGCACTCAATTACACCATTACACAACAGCACCAAGTTTCACATGCAGCATCAAAAACCTCTGCAAAGTAGCATCATACATGGTAAATAGACAGATGAATCTCATCTGGGAAACTGCAGAAGCGGAAGGCAAATATTGAGCCTTCAGTGATGCTGAATGTCCTTGCAACTTTAGGCCAGTGGCTATGGATAATTGCCCGCCCAACTTTCGTCCTCTTCAGCAAGACTTCCAATATTGTATCGTGGGTGTTGAATGAATACCTTCCTCGCCTCTTGACCATGCAGGTGGTTTGAGAGGTAATCATTGGTGAACTGCTTTGAAAAGTACTAAAAACAAAGCTATGCATAAATCACTGTTATAGATTTTGAAATGGCGCAAGGGGTAAAAACAAGGTAAAAGAGTTAGTACCATCCTATAGTTGACTGATGTCTTCTTTATTGTGCAAACAAAGATCTTGCTGTTATTCGTCGCAAGTTTCTTCATCCTAACAGTCTTTCTGAGTTTCTTGACTTAACTGATATTCATGGACATCTCATTTCCCCATATGCAAAATGGGTCGAACAGTGGGTCTAAGCATCTGACAGCAGGACCTACATGTGCAAGACCAAATTGTAAGAAACCTAAATATTAGAATGATTCCTGCAACTGCACAATAATGTGCTATTAGCCAAAGGACCGTGCTTGAACAAACCTCGATGGTAAACCGCAGTGTCGCCCATTGTTTCCCTGCAACACACATAAGGAAGATCTTGATCAGGTTAATTGAGAGTTGCCATACTATCAGTAGAATATGTATTGAGTATAGCCAAATTCGATTGGTGTCACATGCATAACAATACAAAATTGTACCCACAGCAAATGAAAATCAAATTTTAGAACTGAACCAAACAGTTAAATTGACATCCGACCAAATGAACCAAAATAGTTAACTGAGCATGACATTGCAGAATAGAAACATGTAATAGAAGATAAGACAGTTAACAAAACAAAGAATGCTTGAGAACAGTACTACAAAATGTAGCAATTTTTGGACCGAAGTGTTAACTGAACATTACATTTTACAGGACCAAACTGTTAACCGAACATCAGATTGCATATTAACATTACAGAGGACAAATCACTAGAAGGAACTGGCACTGGCAGTGGCCTCGAGAAAACAGCACGAACTATATTTTAAAGTAGACAACCGCATGGCGGTGTCGATGGTCGCCTCGAAGACGAGGTGCTCCTCCAAGATCTGGCGGTCGACATGCATCGCAGTGCGTGCGGCCGCATGCTACTGAGCTCCATGTTATATTGCAGGCAAAATGGTTGTGGACGGCGCTTAATTGGAGGAGGGGGCAGTGATTTCGGTGGAAGGTGTCGCGCCGTCGGTCGGGGCATGTGGGACGGGAAAGGAGGAGGATGGTGTGGGTGGGCAGTGGATTACCTGACCATATCGACGAGGCCGCGCAGCAAGAAGAAGGGTCGGCAGCGAGGAGGCCGCGCAGCAAGAAGGGTCGCCGGCGAGGAGGCGGCGCTGCAAGAAGAAGGGTCGCCGGCGAGGAGGCGGCGCTACAAGAAGAAGGGTAACCGGCAAGGAGACGGCGCTGCAAGAAGAAGGGTCGCCGGCGAGGAGGCTGAGCTGCAAGTAAGCAGCAGTGAAGGTTTGAACTTGGATAGCAAGGAGGAACAGTGGAAATGTGGCTTTTGGTGGGAGGGAGGGGGCGAGGAGATAGATATTTCTGCGGTGGCAAAAAAATTTCGCTCGGTGCCGCGAGAAACTGGCGCGCAAGTGTGGTTCAAGCGGGGGCGGTGGACTGTAGACGACGAAGCTTCCTGCATAAGCCAGACAAGACGGTGCGCCAACATATTTTATATCGCATCCCACACGATTCTTTCTAGTAAACTGTTTGCGGTATACCTGATTTTTTCATTATGTTTTGAAAGAGAGAATGGTGTTACAGAGGAAAAGGATGGTGTTTGAATTGCTAAAACATTTACGTACATTGAACATGCAACTAGTACATGAGTGTCGTGTTTAAATATGGGATTATTCCGGGTTCGTTTGGCATTTTTATGCATTAATTGAGTTTCTGGGCATTTAATGTGCATAATTCAAATTTGAACTACAAGCACATGCTCCAATGCACCAAAGTTTGTTGGAAAATCACATGTGTGTCTTTGGGTGAATTTATAGGTCCCATGCAAGAAATGGGAATGAAATTGAAACATGTGGGCGTCGTGGCTCAGCCGGAAAGATTGAGAAACTTGGTTTTTTAATTCCTGTGAATCCTAAACACGCCTAAAAACCATGAAACTTGGCATGGTGTCATGACATGGCACCAACATGCTTCGGTAATTTTTTTGGCCGAATTGGGACAAGCTTTGGTGTAAGCTTCTTGCAAAGCGGAGCTTCCCTCAAGAAGGCTCGTGGCTCTGAGAGGGAACGTGTCACCTCCATGCACGAAATGACATACTGCCCTCTCCCGCCTTAATTTTTTTACACATGCAGATTAGACCAAATAGTGCTAAATTTTGGAATTATTCCGGGTTCGTTTGGCCTTTTTTATACATTAATTGAGTTTATGCGCATTTAATGTGCATAATTCAAATTTGAACTACAAGCACATGCTCCAGTGCAACAAAGTTGGTTAAAAATCACATGTGTGTCTTTGGGTGAATTTATAGGTCCCATGCAAGAAATAGGAATGAAATTCAAACATCTGGGCGTCGTGGCTTGGCCGGAAAGATTGAGAAACTTGGTTTTTTAATTCCTGTAAATCCAAAACACCCTGAAAATCATGAAACTTGGCATGGTGTCATGACATGGCACCAACATGCTGCGGTAATTTTTTTGGCCGAATTGGGACAAGCTTTGGTGTAAGCTTCTTGCAAACCGGAGCTTCCCTCAAGAAGGCTCGTGGTTCCGAGAGGGAACGTGTCACCTTCGTGTGCGAAACGACATACGTACACTGCCTTCTCCCGCTTTAATTTTTTACACAGGCAGATTAGACCAAATAGAAGTATCGTGCTAAATTTTGGAATTATTCCGGGTTCGTTTGGGCTTTTTATACATTAATTGAGTTTCTAGGCATTTGATGTGCATAATTCCAATTTGAAGTACAAGCACATGCTTGTAACATCCCAAATTTTCAATTTGGATGTTATACATAGGTCATCATATGCATATCATATTTTAGTTGCATTTTTGTTTGTGATCCTAGAAATCTTAAGCAACTCAAGGACCCAAGGAGAGAGTTGGGGATTTCACATATTTTCACATTTGAATTTTTCTTATATTTGAAAAGAGGATCAATTTGATTTTAATATTTTTCTCTCCAATTATTTCCAATATTAAAAAATAAAAGAGTGAAGATAAAATGACTTCTTCAAAAGAGAGGAATATTGGAGAAGAAATTTTAAAATCAAACTTATATTTTATTTGTATTTTATTTGAGTTAGAAAAATATGCGTTTTTGAAAATTGCATTTTTAGGCCAGAAAAATGTTCACTTTGTTCTAAATATTAGGTTTAGACGGAGAAAATTGTTTTTGGAATTTTTAGATTTTTTTTATTTTATTACGTATTTTCTTTCGGGCGAAATTTTATTTAAAAAAAGTTTCGCCGCCGGACTGGGCCGAAGGCCTAGCCGAGCCGGGCCACAGCCCGCGTCGCCCCGCCACCTTCCTCCCGAGTGGGAGGAGACCCGCCGCCACACGGACGCCGAGGGGAGTCCGAGCCGGACTCCCATGGCCGCCCCCTCGCCCAAGGCAGCGCCCCCCTCGCCTTTATATACCGCCGCCGCAACCGCCCGCCTCCTCACAGCCGTGCCGCACCCCGCCGCTGCTGCTGCGCGCCGCCGCCGCCACCCCGCACCCGTGCCGCCACCGCAAGCCGCCCCCGCCGGATCCCGTCGCCTCGCCGGAGCCTCGCCTCGCCAGACTCGCTGGATCCCGCCATCGCCGACCCGCTGGTTTTTTTAGAAGCGGTAAAGACCGCCGAACCGTTGCCCCGATTTTCTTTTCTGGTTTTTTCGTTAGACCAGTTTTGTTTTTTTAGGGTTCGCTAGTTAGCAAACGTTCGCTCCAACGTCTCTATTAGCGAGCGTATTTGTTCATTTGTCCCTGATAGCGAACGTTCGTTCTTTAAGTTTTTCTTTTTAATTTTATTTTTTGGCCAGGGACCTATCCGCGATACTTTTCTCACATTTTTGTCCCTGATCTTTAAACCCTCACAACTTTTTGCTCGTTCTTCCAAATCTAGTGAAACCAATGCCAAAATCTTCGTCTCGGACCCCTCTTTCCAGATAATGAACTTGAACATAGTTTTGATAATTTAAAAGTTGGTTTCAAGCAGATTTGAATTCGAACTTCTTTTGATCGTAGTTTGAGTTTCGTATCTCCGATTTGATTGATTCTTTTTGCAAATCAAAGCTCTTGAGTTGAACTTTCAGTTTGGATATTTTCTTTTGAGTTTTACCCTTGCATATTATGAGTGAGTGCTTATGTATGCTATTGTTTGTTTACGATAGAGTTTCCGGAGTGCGAAGCGTGCTACTACGAGTCACTAGGGTTTTCAGATCGTCAGCAAGGCAAGTAACACTTTGATCATACCCTTTATTACCCAGTTTTATGCATTATTTTTCAATCCTCAAACACTGCATAGTTAGGACTTGTATACTTGTGGGTTTTGGGAAGTAGTTGATGAGATAGAACCTATTGTCTTTAATTCAAACCCTGGGAGTTACTTCTACGTTATGCTTATACTGCTATGCTATGCTCGTAGGCGTGGTTTGGGTTTAAGTGATCCATGACAGATGTGAGAGTTTTAATTAATGGTTAAACTTAAGGTGGCTACTTTAATACACATCTAGGTGGATTGGTTGAGGCACCCTGGAGCACCCAATGGTTGTCTGGGCACCTGGAGCAATCCAGCGTTGTCCTGGGATACCCCGGAGTACCCGTGTGACCATCCTACGGTTTGCCACCCAGGCTCAAAGGGATCATAAGATTATTCATGCTGGAAACTTCCGTGTGCAGCCACAAGCCATTATGGGCTCTGGCATAGTTGAGTATGTTGTGTGACCTCTTTCAGTGGTAGACTAGCAGATGTAGGGGATGTAGGTGGTACTGTCTACCCAGAGTAAAGAGTTAATGCTTCTGAAAGACTGTGTCTCGGTCATCCGTTTCTCAAACACCATGTAGTGCGAGAAATCCAACAAAGGAGATCGAGTCTTGTGGGGAAAAGTGCGCAAACCTCTGCAGAGTGTACAAACTAATCATGGTTAGCTGTACCCCGGTTATGGACATCTTGAGTATCTGGTACTTGAATTATTGATTTGATCTCATCACGCTACTTAATTAATTTGTTGGGTTGATGATTATTAATTTCGGATTGAGTTGGAGGAACCTTCTCAATGTTTTCAACAAACTTTGTAGTTAAATAAAATATATTCCTTTGTTGTAGGGAAAAACTAGCTTTCTGCAAAAGTTAACCATAGAGCCTCCACCAGCCAAATATGCATATAGATATAGCTGTTACATGTTCAATACTCTGTAGTTTTATTTTGCCAGCATATTCCATGTGCTGACCCGTTTCGGGCTGCAACGTATTATGTTGCAGACTTTTCAGACGAAGAGTAAGGTGCGCTAGGTCGTTGTCGTGCACTCAGCTATGCCGTTGGAGTTGATGGACTCATTTAGCTTCGAAGCTTTCGCTGTTATCTTATTTAGATGGCCTTCAGCCATATTATTGTAATAAGTTCTCTTTCGAGACATTCGATGTAATAAGTGTGTGATTGAACTCTGTTATAAAACCTTCGAGTATGGTGTGTGTCAGCATTACCGATCCAGGGATGACACTTATACACAGATATTTGACCGTTTGAGGTCGGATCACTACAAGATGGTATCAGAGCACACGCTGATTGTAGGACGCGACCACTAAGATAAGCCATAGGACCCTCTTCTCTACTCACTTCTGTCTCTTCTCCATTTTCTACTCTATAGATGGCGGACCCAAGGAACAAGTTTGCTCAACCGGATGAAGACACCCCTTTTGGATGACACCTGAAGGAAGCCACTAAGTACCTGAGCATCGGAATACCAAGCTTCACGGGGACCTACACCACCACTCTACCGGAAGAAGAGCGCTGGACAATTCGAGTACATGTTCCAGGTAGGACATTCACACCAGTTATTGAGCCCATAGAGTTTTCCTTTGATGCACCAACCTGGAGTCTAGGAAGGAGCATGGAAGCTCACATCGTCATGGGACGCATCGGTGAAGTTTACCACAAGGATCTTAAGGACACCATCTATCAGATATGTGGACGCCGAGATGAGCAATGGGAGATGATTTTCGCCAGGAAGGACAAGTCAATTGCAGCCTACATCAAGGAGTTGAACCAACACATTCGTCGTCAGGAGAACCAAATGTGCACCAGCATGATGGACATGAAGAAGGTGATGACCCGGAACATGGAGCTAGAAGAGGAACTCAACTCTACACGTGATGGATATGAAGAGGAGATTGCAGTACTACTGGAGAAGAATGAAGACCTGAAGAAGAAGCTAGGAATATTCATGGGAGACCCCGCACCAGGAGTGGACATCCATCCCGAAGACTACATCATCATCGACGACACCGACTCCGACCCCGACAGTAGTGATGATGATTACGAAGACGAAGCTGGAGCAGGTATCATGGAGTCTTCCACTGATCAAAATTTCTAGTCGACCACCATATTATCAGTAGAATTTCCCCCATGTATATAGTAATAGTCCAAGTATTTTTTGTAACCGTAGCTAGATCAATTGTATGCCCTTGTTTGAATTGAGTGATGTGATATGCATGTGTTTGTCTCATGTGCATATGGGTAGTGATTTCTCTTTAGACCTCACTCTATTCTAATCTCTTCCCTCTAAACCAATCAGATGCCTCCGAGACATGACCCCGGATTTGTCTTCCCACCGGAGCTCACTCAGTTGATCCAACAGCAGAATGCCTTGATGCAGCTACTAGTTCAGAACCAAGGCAACAACAACAACAATCCACCGCCACCACCTCTCGTGGACAACTTAGCCCATTTTCTAAGGTTGAATCCACCGGTGTTTTCCAGTAGCACCGAGCCGATTGTTGCTGATGACTGGCTCTGCAAGATTGGAAGGGAGCTGACCACTGTAGGTTGCACAGATGCTGAGAAGGTGCACTTTGCCACACACCAATTGGATGGACCCGCAGCCTCATGGTGGGATAATTACACAACCAATTTTCCCATAGCCAATGTCACATGGAATCAGTTTCAGCAAGCTTTTCACAGTGCACATGTCTCAATTGGAGCAATGAGCATGAAGAAGCGTGATTTTTGCAACTTACGCCAGGGAAATCGTACTGTGGCAGAGTACGTGGATGAGTTTAGTAAGTTAGCTTGCTATGCCCCAGATGATGTGGCCACAGATGCCGCAAAGTAGGAGAAGTTTGTGGAAGGGCTGAATGATGAGCTGAGTATGTAATTGATGGTGGCAACATTCATTAACTACCAGGAGTTGGTAGACAGGGCCCTCATGATTGAAGGCAAGCAGCAGCAGATAGAGAGCTGCAAAAGGAAGTATGGACAGGGGAAGTATAATTCTGGAGCTCAGCAGAAGCCTTGTTTTACCCCGAACTCGGGAGGACATACCCATCATAACCATGGTTGGCTCAGTATCTTGTCTACAATTTTAGATTAGCAATTATTTGACAGTTTCTCATCAACGTGGCTTTAAATACTGATCATTCCATTCTTGACGTGGATTTCAAACGGTGCAGTGAGAATTTCTACTAAAAAATTAAGATGACGTATTGACATGCAAGTTCAATTAAATTGTCAACTTTAATGCCGACCATAAATCGATTGGAAGTGCATCTAGGCATGGATGTTATGGAGCTTTCAAGTAGTAACAATAAACTGCAGAGTTAATAGTGTACCTCTAAATGTAAGGCCGTCCAAGCAAAAATAATTTTGTTGTGTGTACAAATGCAGTTGATGTTGCCAAAATAATTCATCTTCTTAGTCCATAAAAGAGGAGAAACTTAACACCAGAACATCTAAACAAAAGTGATCCATGTTGTTTTCTTGCGAGAGTGCGAATTCTTGGAATATCCTTTAACCATACAAAGTTGTTGACATTGTCAACTCTGAACCTACAAAAGATTGATGCCCACGGCCCACCTCATACTTTCATGATTTTTTTACTTGACAGGATATGCATACGAACCTTGCTATACGAACGAAAAAAATTCAGACGACTCCCATGTCCACTATGGAGCAACGACCACTGGATTTGTAATCGTCCACCTTTTGTCGTCTGTAGAGCAATTTCGTATGCATGGAAACCTTCCATGTAGAGATGGAACCTTCATCAACAAAGGAAATATGCTAATCATGACTCAAGGAGATAATTTCACTTACATGCATTAGGGCATTTATCAGTTGATGCAACCAACTTATAAGCCCCATTAATCAAGTCATTCTGTTTGTTGGATCAAGCCTTGTTTGAACAACATGAGCAACTCCAGCTCTTACTTCATCTATCACAACTACACAATAAAAACATACTTATTCATTTGAACTTCAAAATTTTAAATGAACAGTGTCAAAAATAAATAAATGAATCGAAAAGTAAAGAAGAGTGTTTTATATTTGTTTGAAGGGAAAAGAATCTGATCTCTACAACTTGCCATTTTGAGAAGAAAACTAACACAAAGAGAAACCAATTTGGCATGTGGTGCAGGTATAAATTGTAGTAAAGCATTAGAATATTGAAGGAGAGAACTTTACATTCAATTGAATAAAGCAGGATTCGGGCATCAGTGGTTTATAATATTTAAAAAATAAATAACACAAGATAAGAAGAAATAAATTAACCTTGTGTCATGCTAATGAAAATGTATAACGTCAGAGCAGAGATGACCTTCAGCTCTGAACTATCAAAAGAAGTAGCACACACGGTGCACAAAGAGTAACAACATGTCAAACTATATGTTTAGAAAACATGATTCTTAGCTCGGATAACCGGTTTAGCAATCATCTGATCAGTCTAAAAGTGCATCTGTTCTATCTTAGATTAGGCTAACTCAGTAACTTATTCCATGGTTCTAGTTTTTATTTACAAAAGAAAAGGTCTAGCTTCGCAAAACATTTAAATGGAAAGCTTTTCGGACAATAAAAATATATTCAATTACTTACCTAATTCTGTAGTCCAAAAATTGCCCGACTGCTCTGCTGAGGCAGGGAATGGCCTGATCCTAAGTCCAGCGAGTTGCTACAACCATTCCACAATGTGCATGCCCAACAACTAAACTGGATCAATGGCCTTATTGCGACAAAGCAGGCCCATCGTCGTCGCGGCCGTCCAGCCCCATTGATCAATCGACCGACAGTGCGAGCGAGAAGGAGGTCGAGAAGGACCGCGGTTGCCTCCCATGGCGTCGATCTAGGAATAAAAATTGTTCGATGGCAGAAATCCATGAGACCAAAGAATACACGAGAGATATAGAAATATCTATGCTATACATACATGCTTTTGGCTCAACATCGCCCAACTCCACTCCGAGTTGCTCCGAAGTCTTATCTCGAGCAAACATACCCAGGTTCAGTCGCCCCCAGCGTCGAAAGAAGCTCATGCCCCTCATGTTAGGCAATAACAATGAAGGATGGCCTTGTAATGCCATGAATGGAGGTCACCCATGATGATCCATCTATAAGGGCTGTCACAATAAGCAAAAGAATAAGAATTAAATGCTTCCTGTCCAAACCTACATCCTACAACAGTGCAGGAAGGTGGAATCAAGTTCCATAGTGTAGCACTTGATGGCACCCCATCATGCATATTTTCAGAAATCCCGACTAAAGTAATCCCATCGTTGTCGCGGCCGTCCGGCCCCATTGATCAATCGACCGGCAGTGCGAGCGAGGAGGAGGTCGAGCAGGACCGCGGTTGCCTCCCATGGCGTCGATCTAGGAATAAAAATTGTTCGATGGCAGAAATCCATGAGACCAAAGAATAGACGAGATATATAGAAATATCTATGCTATACATACATGCTTTTGGATCAACATCGCCCAACTCCACTCTGAGTCGCTCCAGAGTCTTATCTCGAGCAAACATACCCAGGTTCAATCGCCCCTAGCGACAAAAGAAGCTCATGCCCCTCATGTTAGGCAATAACAATGAAGGATGGCTTTGTAATGCCATGAATGGAGGTCACCCCTGATGATCCATCTATAAGGGCTATCACAATAAGCAAAAGAATAAGAATTAAATGCTTCCTGTACAAACCTAGATCCTATAACAGTGCAGGAAGGTGGAATCAAGTTCCATAGTGTAGCACTTGATGGCACCCCATCATGCATATTTTCAGTAATCCCGACTGAAGTAGATATCAAGTTATTTTTCCTCTATGTTGAAGAAGTGAAATATAAGAGTAATAAACTCTCATAACTATGGAGATATTTTAGTAAATTGAAGAAGTGAAATATAAGAGTAATAAACTCTATAACTATGGACATATTTTAGCAAGGGTAATTATGTTAGAATTAAGCCGGATAGCTTCTCACTTGCTATGGCTTGGACCTTTCACATCTCTTACAACCCACACAATCTTCGGTTCTCGGCCCAATTTTGAATTGTCAAGACAAGAGCTTTATGTAAGAGTAGAAGCCCCAAATTTTAAATTTTAAATACTTTAATTAATTTCTATTATCTTGGGAATCGTCGATATTGGGAAAGTCCATAAAATTTAGGAACATTAGAGTTTTCAAAAAAATTTAAAAATGGGTAAAAGCCGAGAAGTTTTATATTTTTATATTAGCTAATTAATTAAATTATAAGTGATGATACAGAGTATACATGATCCCATGTATACAATAGTAACAAAATCTATTTTCAATTAAAATACTATCTTAACTAGACAATCTTAACTGTGTGTTGGACAACCTTTGTGGTTTGCCCATGTCTCTGACAACCTTAACGCACAACTTTGACCTTGTTTGATGAGGACATAACTACCTTGGATATGACCAAAAATATTGCATACATGCATATTTGTCAGGTGATTTCTAGTGCAAACTATTCAATAATCTAATTATGTCTAATTGCAGGTGTATGGGACATTTGTACAATCCAGAACAAAAATACTTCACACACTTTTGTCGTTTGTCTAATTGCAGGTGTATGGGACATTTGTACAATCCAAATATGAAGATAAGGGAAAAATAGAAGTTTAGGTTCTGTTCAAAAAGTCCTCTCACGTCACTTTTGGGCCAAGAGAAGATAGAGTCCAAGTCTCTCACGTTCTGGATTCAGATTCGGACTGCACATAAATACCTGACTCAAAACGCCAACAACTTTTTCATACGGACTCCGAATTGGGTGATACGTTTTTTGTTTGAAAGTAGATTTCGTTCTCTTTCCAACCCAATTGGATTCACCTTCAAATTCGTCCGGAGCGTTGAGATATCGACGAAACAATTTGACGCTGCAGCAGAATCTGAGTCAAACAACATGTCCAAAGGTGTTGCATCACCTCCACTTGGGCCCATGAGCCTTGTACGACCTAGGGTTAGTTTTAGGCTGCCTTGGGACGTCCTCCCACCTCCTTGGCCGCCACCCCTTGCTCCTATATAAGTAGATCCATCTAGTAGCTTTTTGCTTTGGTTTTGTTTAGATTAAAGTTCCCCATAGCTGCCACTTCGCGTACTTCGTTTGTGTTGAACGACCAGACAAAGGTGTTGTCGTGGTTCTAAGTCTGACAGTAGAATGGGGGTAGGGATGTAGAGGCAAGATCCTAGCTATGGAGATCTTGTACGCACGAGTTTTACGAGTTCAGGCCCTTCTCGGAGGAAGTAACAGCCCTACGTCTCGGAGCCAGGAGGCGGTCGACTGGATTATATGCGTGTGTTACAGAGGGTGCGAACCCTTGTCCCAGAGGAGGAGGGTGAAGAAAATATGCCCTAGAGGCAATAATAAAGTTATTATTTATTTCCTTATATCATGATAAATGTTTATTATTCATGCTAGAATTGTATTAACCGGAAACATAATACATGTGTGAATACATAGACAAACAGAGTGTCACTAGTATGCCTCTACTTGACTAGCTCGTTAATCAAAGATGGTTATGTTTCCTAGCCATAGACATGAGTTGTCATTTGATTAACGGGATCACTTCATTAGGAGAATGACGTGATTGACTTGACCCATTCCGTTAGCTTAGCACTCGATCGTTTAGTATGTTGCTATTGCTTTCTTCATGACTTATACATGTTCCTATGACTATGAGATTATGCAACTCCCGTTTACCGGAGGAACACTTTGTGTGCTACCAAACGTCACAACGTAACTGGGTGATTATAAAGGTGCTCTACAGGTGTCTCCAAAGGTACTTGTTGGGTTGGCGTATTTCGAGATTAGGATTTGTCACTCCGATTGTCGGAGAGGTATCTCAGGGCCCACTCAGTAATACACATCACTATAAGCCTTGCAAGCATTGTGACTAATGAGTTAGTTGCGGGATGATGTATTACGGAACGAGTAAAGAGACTTGCCGGTAACGAGATTGAACTAGGTATCGAGATACCGACGATCGAATCTCGGGCAAGTAACATACCGTTGACAAAGGGAACAACGTATGTTGTTATGCGGTCTGACCGATAAAGATCTTCGTAGAATATGTACGAACCAATATGAGCATCCAGGCTCCGCTATTGGTTATTTATCGGAGAGGTGTCTCGGTCATGTCTACATAGTTCTCGAACCCGTAGGGTCCGCACGCTTAACGTTACGATGACAGTTATATTATGAGTTTATATGTTTTGATGTACCGAAGGTTGTTCGGAGTCCCGGATGTGATCACGGACATGACGAGGAGTCTCGAAATGGTCGAGACATAAAGATTGATATATTGGAAGCCTATGTTTGGACATCGGAAGTGTTCCGGGTGAAATCGGGATTTTTCCGGAGTACCGGGAGGTTACCGGCACCCCCCGGTAACTTAATGGGCCTTAGTGGGCCTAGGTGGAAGAAAGGAGAGGAGGCTAGGGCAGGGCCGCGCCCCCCTTCCCCCCCAGTCCGAATAGGACAAGGAGAGGGGGGCGGCGCCCCCTTCCTTCCTCCCCTCCACCTCTTCCCCCTTCCACTTCTAGTCCAACATGGAAAGGGGGGAGTCCTACTCCCGGTAGGAGTAGGACTCCTCCTGGCGCGCCTCACCTCCCTTGGTCGGCGGCCTCCCCCTTGCTCCTTTATATACAGGGGCAGGGGGCACCTCTCGACACACAATTGGTCAACGATCTTTTAGCCGTGTGCGGTGCCCCCCTCCACCATATTACACCTCGATAATATCGTAGCGGCGCTTAGGCGAAGCCCTGCGTTGGTAGAACATCATCATCGTCACCACGCCGTCGTGCTGACGAAACTCTCCCTCAACACTCGGCTGGATCGGAGTTCGAGGGACGTCATCGAGCTGAACGTGTGCTGAACTCGGAGGTGCCGTGCGTTCGGTACTTGATCGGTTGGATCGTGAAGACGTTCGACTACATCAACCGCGTTGTGTTAACGCTTCCGCTTTCGGTCTACGAGGGTACGTGGACAACACTCTCCCCTCTCGTTGCTATGCATCACCATGATCTTGCGTGTGCGTAGGAAATTTTTTGAAATTACTACGTTCCCCAACAGTGGCATCCGAGCCTGGTTTTATGCGTTGATGTTATGCACGAGTAGAACACAAGTGAGTTGTGGGCGATATAAGTCATACTGCTTACCAGCATGTCATACTTTGGTTCAGCGGTATTGTGAGATGAAGCGGCCCGGACCGACATTACGCGTACGCTTACGCTAGACTGGTTTCACCGTTGCGAGCACTCGTTGCTTATAGGTGACCGTCGGGTGTCTGTCTCTCTCACTTTAGTTGAACCGAGTGTGGCTACGCCCGGTCCTTGCGAAGGTTAAAACAGCACCAACTTGACAAACTATCGTTGTGGTTTTGATGTGTAGGTAAGAACGGTTGTTGCTAAGCCCGTAGCAGCCACGTAAAACTTGCAACAACAAAGTAGAGGACGTCTAACTTGATTTTGCAGGGCATGTTGTGATGTGATATGGTCAAGACATGATGCTATATTTTATTGTATGAGATGATCATGTTTTGTAACCGAGTTATCGGCAACTGGCAGGAGCCATATGGTTGTCGCTTTATTGTATGCAATGCAATCTCCATGTAATTGTTTTACTTTATCACTAAGCGGTAGCGATAGTCGTAAAAGCAATAGTTGGCAAGACGACAACGATGCTATGATGGAGATCAAGGTGTCGCGCCGGTGACGATGGTGATCATGACGGTGCTTCGGAGATGGAGATCACAAGCACAAGATGATGATGGCCATATCATATCACTTATATTGATTGCATGTGATGTTAATCTTTTATGCATCTTATCTTGCTTTGATTGACGGTAGCATTATAAGATGATCTCTCACTAAAATTTCAAGATAAAAGTGTTCTCCCTGAGTATGCACCGTTGCGAAAGTTCTTCGTGCTGAGACACCACGTGATGATCGGGTGTGATAGGCTCTACGTTCAAATACAACGGGTGCAAAACAGTTGCACACGCGGAATACTCAGGTTAAACTTGACGAGCCTAGCATATGCAGATATGGCCTCGGAACACGGAGACCGAAAGGTCGAGCATGAATCATATAGTAGATATGATCAACATAGTGATGTTCACCATTGAAACTACTCCATCTCACGTGATGATCGGACATGGTTTAGTTGATTTGGATCACGTAATCACTTAGATGATTAGAGGGATGTCTATCTAAGTGGGAGTTCTTAAGTAATATGATTAATTGAACTTGAATTTATCATGAACTTAGTACCTGATAGTATCTTGCTTGTCTATGTTAATTGTAGATAAATGGCCCGTGATGTTGTTCCGTTGACTTTTAATGCGTTCCTTGAGAAAGCAAAGTTGAAAGATGATGGTAGCAATTACACGGACTGGGTCCGTATCTTGAGGATTATCCTCATTGCTGCACAGAAGAATTACGTCCTGGAAGCACCGCTAGGTGCCAGGCCTCCTGCAAGGGCAACACCAGAAGTTATGAACGTCTGGCAGAGCAAAGCTGATGACTACTCGATAGTTCAGTGTGCCATGCTTTACGGCTTAGAACCGGGTCTTCAACGACGTTTTGAACGTCATGGAGCATATGAGATGTTCCAGGAGTTGAAGTTAATATTTCAAGCAAATGCCCGGATTGAGAGATATGAAGTCTCCAATAAGTTCTACAACTGCAAGATGGAAGAGAATAGTTCTGTCAGTGAGCATATACTCAAAATGTCTGGGTATAATAATCACTTGATTCAACTGGGAGTTAATCTTCCGGATGATAGCGTCATTGACAGAATTCTTCAATCACTGCCACCAAGCTACAAGAGCTTCGTGATGAACTATAACATGCAAGGGATGAAGAAGACAATTCTCGAGCTCTTCGCAATGATAAAGGCAGCGGAGGTAGAAATCAAAAAGGAGCATCAAGTGTTGATGGTCAATAAGACCACTAGTTTCAAGAAAAAGGGCAAAGCGAAGAAGAAGGGGAACTTCAAGAAGAATAGCAAGCAAGTTGCTGTTCAGGAGAAGAAACCCAAGTCTGGACCTAAGCCTGAAACTGAGTGCTTCTACTGCAAGCAGACTAGTCACTGGAAGCGGAACTGCCCCAAGTATTTGGCGGATAAGAAGGATGGCAAGGTGAACAAAGGTATATGTGATATACATGTTATTGATGTGTACCTTACTAATGCTCGCAGTAGCACCTGGGTATTTGATACTGGTTCTGTTGCTAATATTTGCAACTCGAAACAGGGGCTACGGATTAAGCGAAGATTGGCTAAGGACGAGGTGACGATGCGCGTGGGAAATGGTTCCAAAGTCGATGTGATCGCGGTCGGCACGCTACCTCTACATCTACCTTCGGGATTAGTATTAGACCTAAATAATTGTTATTTGGTGCCAGCGTTAAGCATGAACATTATATCTGGATCTTGTTTGATGCGAGATGGTTATTCATTTAAATCAGAGAATAATGGTTGTTCTATTTATATGAATAATATCTTTTATGGTCATGCACCCTTGAAGAGTGGTCTATTTTTAATGAATCTCGATAGTAGTGACACACATATTCATAATGTCGAAGCCAAAAGATGCAGAGTTGATAATGATAGTGCAACTTATTTGTGGCACTGCCGTTTAGGTCATATCGGTGTAAAGTGCATGCAGAAACTCCATAATGATGGACTTTTGGAATCACTTGATTATGAATCACTTGGTACTTGCGAACCGTGCCTCATGGGCAAGATGAAAACACCGTTCTCCGGAACTATGGAGAGAGCAACAGATTTATTGGAAATCATACATACAGATGTATGTGGTCCGATGAATATTGAGGCTCGTGGCGGATATCGTTATTTTCTCACCTTCACAGATGATTTGAGCAGATATGGGTATATCTACTTAATGAAACATAAGTCTGAAACATTTGAAAAGTTCAAAGAATTTCAGAGCGAAGTTGAAAATTATCGTAACAAGAAAATAGTTTCTACGATCAGATTGTGGAGGAGAATATTTGAGTTACGAGTTTGGCCTACATTTGAAACAATGCGGAATAGTTTCGCAACTCACGCCACCCGGAACACCACAGCGTAATGGTGTGTCCGAACGTTGTAATCGTACTTTACTAGATATGGTGAGATCTATGATGTCTCTTACTGATTTACCGCTATCATTTTGGGGTTATGCTTTAGAGACGGCTGCATTCACTCTAAATAGGGCACCATCAAAATCCGTTGAAACGACACCTTATGAACTATGGTTTGGCAAGAAACCAAAGTTGTCGTATCTTAAAGTTTGGGGTTGCGATGCTTATGTGAAGAAACTTCAACCTGATAAGCTCGAACCTAAATCGCAGAAATGTGTCTTCATAGAATACCCAAAGGAGACTGTTGGGTACACCTTCTATCACAGATCCGAAGGCAAGATATTCGTTGCTAAGAATGGATCCTTTCTAGAGAAGGAGTTTCTCTCGAAAGAAGTGAGTGGGAGGAAAGTAGAACTTGATGAGGTAACTGTACCTGCTCCCTTATTGGCAAGTAGATCATCACAGAAACCAGTTTCTGCGACACCTACACCAATTAGTGAGGAAGTTAATGATAATGATCATGAAACTTCAGATCAAGTTATTACTGAACCTCGTAGGTCAACCAGATCAAGATCCGCACCAGAGTGGTACGGTAATCCTGTTCTGGAGGTTATGTTACTAGACCATGAAAAACCTACGAACTATGAAGAAGCGATGGTGAGCCCAGATTCCGCAAAATGGCTTGAGGCCATGAAATCCGAGATGGGATCCATGTATGAGAACAAAGTGTGGACTTTGGTTGACTTGCCCGATGATCGGCAAGCCATTGAAAATAAATGGATCTTCAAGAAGAAGACTGACGCTGACGGTAATGTTACTGTCTATAAAGCTCGACTTGTTGTGAAAGGTTTTCGACAAGTTCAAGGGATTGACTACGATGAGACCTTCTCACCCGTAGCGATGCATAAGTCTGTCCGAATCATGTTAGCAATTGCCGCATTTTATGATTATGAAATTTGGCAAATGGATGTCAAAACTGCATTCCTGAATGGATTTCTGGAAGAAGAGTTGTATATGATGCAACCGGAAGGTTTTGTCGATCCAAAGGGAGCTAACAAAGTGTGCAAGCTCCAGCGATCCATTTATGGACTGGTGCAAGCCTCTCGGAGTTGGAATAAACGCTTTGATAGTGTGATCAAAGCATTTGGTTTTATACAGACTTTTGGAGAAGCCTGTATTTACAAGAAAGTGAGTGGGAGCTCAGTCGCATTTCTGATATTATATGTGGATGACATATTGCTGATTGGAAATGATATAGAATTTCTGGATAGCATAAAGGGATACTTGAATAAGAGTTTTTCAATGAAAGACCTCGGTGAAGCTGCATATATATTGGGCATCAAGATCTATAGAGATAGATCAAGACGCTTAATTGGACTTTCACAAAGCACATACCTTGACAAAGTTTTGAAGAAGTTCAAAATGGATCAAGCAAAGAAAGGGTTCTTGCCTGTACTACAAGGTGTGAGATTGAGTAAGACTCAATGCCCGACCACTGCAGAAGATAGAGAGAAGATGAAAGATGTTCCCTATGCTTCAGCCATAGGCTCTATCATGTATGCAATGCTGTGTACCAGACCTGATGTGTGCCTTGCTATAAGTTTAGCAGGGAGGTACCAAAGTAATTCAGGAGTGGATCACTGGACAGCGGTCAAGAACATCCTGAAATACCTGAAAAGGACTAAGGATATGTTTCTCGTTTATGGAGGTGACAAAGAGCTCATCGTAAATGGTTACGTTGATGCAAGCTTTGACACTGATCCGGACGATTCTAAATCGCAAACCGGATACGTGTTTACATTGAACGGTGGAGCTGTCAGTTGGTGCAGTTCTAAGCAAAGTATCGTGGCGGGATCTACGTGTGAAGCGGAGTACATAGCTGCTTCGGAAGCAACAAATGAAGGAGTCTGGATGAAGGAGTTCATATCCGATCTGGGTGTCATACCTAGTGCATCGGGACCAATGAAAATCTTTTGTGACAATACTGGTGCAATTTCCTTAGCAAAGGAATCCAGATTTCACAAGAGAACCAAGCACATCAAAAGACGCTTCAATTCCATCCGGGATTTAGTCCAGGTGGGAGACATAGAAATTTGCAAGATACATACGGATCTGAATGTTGCAGACCCGTTGACTAAGCCTCTTCCACGAGCAAAACATGATCAGCACCAAGACTCCATGGGTGTAAGAATCATTACTGTGTAATCTAGATTATTGACTCTAGTGCAAGTGGGAGACTGAAGGAAATATGCCCTAGAGGCAATAATAAAGTTATTATTTATTTCCTTATATCATGATAAATGTTTATTATTCATGCTAGAATTGTATTAACCGGAAACATAATACATGTGTGAATACATAGACAAACAGAGTGTCACTAGTCTGCCTCTACTTGACCAGCTCGTTAATCAAAGATGGTTATGTTTCCTAGCCATAGACATGAGCAGTCATTTGATTAACGGGATCACTTCATTAGGAGAATGACGTGATTGACTTGACCCATTCCGTTAGCTTAGCACTCGATCGTTTAGTATGTTGCTATTGCTTTCTTCATGACTTATACATGTTCCTATGACTATGAGATTATGCAACTCCCGTTTACCGGAGGAACACTTTGTGTGCTACCAAACGTCACAACGTAACTAGGTGATTATAAAGGTGCTCTACAGGTGTCTCCAAAGGTACTTGTTGGGTTGGCGTATTTCGAGATTAGGATTTGTCACTCCGATTGTCGGAGAGGTATCTCTGGGCGCACTCAGTAATACACATCACTATAAGCCTTGCAAGCATTGTGACTAATGAGTTAGTTGCGGGATAATGTATTACGGAACGAGTAAAGAGACTTGCCGGTAACGAGATTGAACTAGGTATCGAGATACCGACGATCGAATCTCGGGCAAGTAACATGCCGTTGACAAAGGGAACAACGTATGTTGTTATGCGGTCTGACCGATAAAGATCTTCGTAGAATATGTAGGAACCAATATGAGCATCCAGGTTCCGCTATTGGTTATTGACCGGAGAGGTGTCTCGGTCATGTCTACATAGTTCTCGAACCCGTAGGGTCCGCACGCTTAACGTTATGATGACAGTTATATTATGAGTTTATATGTTTTGATGTACCGAAGGTTGTTCGGAGTCCCGGATGTGATCACGGACATGACGAGGAGTCTTGAAATGGTCGAGACATAAAGATTGATATATTGGAAGCCTATGTTTGGACATCGGAAGTGTTCCGGGTGAAATCGGGATTTTTCCGGAGTACCGAGAGGTTACCGGAACCCCCCGGTAACTTAATGGGCCTTAGTGGGCCTAGGTGGAAGAGAGGAGAGGAGGCTAGGGCAGGGCCGCGCCCCCCTTCCCCCCCCCCAGTCCGAATAGGACAAGGAGAGGGTGGCAGCGCCCCCCCTTCCTTCCTCCCCTCCACCTCTTCCTCCTTCCACTCCTAGTCCAACATGGAAAGGGGGGGAGTCCTACTCCCGGTAGGAGTGGGACTCCTCCTGGCGCGCCTCTCCTCCCTTGGCCGGCGCCCTCCCCCTTGCTCCTTTATATATGGGGGCAGGTGGGCACCTCTCGACACACAATTGATCAACGATCTTTTAGCCGTGTGCGGTGCCCCCCCACCATATTACACCTCGATAATATCGTAGCGGCGCTTAGGCGAAGCCGTGCGTCGGTAGAACATCATCATCGTCACCACGCCGTCGTGCTGACGAAACTCTCCCTCAACACTCGGCTGGATCGGAGTTCCAGGGACGTCATCGAGCTGAACGTGTGCTGAACTTGGAGGTGCCGTGCGTTCGGTACTTGATCGGTCGGATCGTGAAGACGTTCGACTACATCAACCGCGTTGTGTTAACGCTTCCGCTTTCGGTCTACGAGGGTACGTGGACAACACTCTCCCCTCTCGTTGCTATGCATCACCATGATCTTGCGTGTGCGTAGGAATTTTTTTGAAATTACTACGTTCCCCAACAGAGGGGTGGCTTATATAGAGTGTGCCACGACCCCAGCTCCCCTCCGTTACACAGGGTTCAATGTTCATAAAGAAGGAGCGTTACAGGTAACATCCGTAGTAAAGTGTTATAAATGACTATTAAGTCTAAGGGTAAATGCCCGACCGTTGCTGCGCGGAGTGGCTTTAGGTCTTCTGCACGTCGAGTGGTTTAGTGGTCGAGTGACCTGAATAAGGGGGGGGGTCTCCGAGTGAATGGTAGGTCGAGTGGATTGCACTCGACACCTTCGTTGGGTCCCCTCTATTTACTCCTGAACCTCTTTGCTTCTAGGACAAGGACCTTAGGTAGGAGGTATAGGTCAGGCCTATTACCCTCATCATTAGCCCCCGAATGGATTAAGGTCCAAGTGAAAAAGAAGGTTGAAGTTGACCTTGCTTTGACTCTTGCTTTCATCTCCAAATGGATGCTAGTTGTTGGAACTTCGGCTTTGTTTCAGTCGCCTTGATCGATTCAGAAATGACCGACTGGTTTTTATAACATCATCCGTCGAGTGTTATCCTTGACATGGAATCTTTGGCGTGATCGGTTGTAGAGGATCCCGGATTTCGCGGGATTCAAAATTTTGGTGGAAGCTTGCCAGGTGGAGCGCGCCGTGGTAAGCGGAGCAGATAAGTAGGACGTTTCGATTTCCGCGCCACCTTTTTTGCCACGTATCCTGTGTGCGACTGTAAAGGGATTAGACATGATCGTCCGGGCCCACGCGCCAGCCACTCGGAAGTAGGCCTTTAAAAGCGGCGAGGCCGAGGCATCCGCACTGTGCGTGCCCATTCTCCTTCTTCCTCTTGCTCCTTTACCTCGTTCAGCTTCTCCACTCTCGACGCCGCCGCTCCGCCGCCATGGGGAAGGAGAAAACGGCGGCGCTGGAACGCGCGAAGAAGGCGACGGGGGCGGCAAAAAGAAGACGAATCGGGGATCTTCATCGCGCTCGGGGCTGTCGTCGGGTTGGATCCAGGGAGATTGGATCCGATCCTCACTTCGGCAGGAAGACTTGGACGATATGGCCGAGTTAGGGCTGATCGTCCATGAGTCCGCGTGGCTGCCGGAGGGGGAAACGGAGCCACAGCCACGACCGGGTGAGTGTGTTCTGCTCGCCACTCATGTCGACCGCGGCTTCTCGCTTCCTCCACACCCCTTCTTTCGAGGTTTCCTGAATTTCTTCGGGGCTCAACTCCATCATTTCACTCCCAACACCATCACATACCTTGCCGCATTCGTGTCCATGTGCGAGAATTTTCTGGGGTGTCGACCGCACTGGGGTCTTTTCAAGCACATTTTCACCATCTGCTCCCAAACAGTGAAGAAAGCGAACTCGAACGACGAGAAAACCCATGTTATCCAGATGTGTGGGGGTCCGGGTATTCAGAAGAGGAAGAGGAGTTCCTTCCCTTCGATGACTCTTCCTGAGTCGGTCAGGGGCTCGCAGTCGACCTGGTTCTATTGCCAGGATATCGTGACCCCAGGCCAGTCGACTGGACTTCCCCCTTTCTCTTTTGATCGTGTTCAAACTCCATCTTCGTTGAAAGTGACCGCCGCAGAGAAGGCGGAGACGGGCATGCTGGTCGAGAGAGTAGTTCAACTGATCAACCATGGTGTCACCGGCATGGATCTGCTGGAGGTGTTCCTCAGTCGGCGCATTCAACCACTCCAAGCTCGTGACCACTCCATGTGGATGTACTCCGGGGCTGGGGATACCGCTCGGGTTCATCCGGAGGAGGTGGCGGCCAAAACATTGGCCCAGTGGCTGAGGGGCATCACCGGGAACAAGGACAACCCTAGGGGCGCCAGGAGAGTCAACCCTTTCAGCGACAGCAACCAGCCAGACAAGGTTTGGCCACTACAACTGATTGAATTTGGATGTGTTTTCTGACTGTTTGTTGAACCGACTGATTTCCACTCGGCTCCTTATTTTGTAGATTTATACAAAGATGTACTCAATGCCCAATGGCGAACAAGCTCTGGAGCAGGACCATGAAGGCGAGGACAGCGCGGAGGAGAGCGGCGAGTGGGAGTCACCAGCCGACGATGATGAAGATGAGAGCGATGAGTCAGACGACGAGGAGGTAGCCGACTCACCACCTCGTTCCGAACGTCGATCCAAGCAGCACCATGATCCCGCGGGCAAGCGCGGCAAGGCTGTGGCCTCGAGTGCTCCATCTCAAAAGCGCGCTCGGTCTTCGACTCCAGAATTGGCTGAGAAGGTCACCAAGCAGCCCAAGATCAATCCTTCGAAGGCTCGGAAGACCTTGCCTAGAATCAAGATGGACGTTCCTGTTGCTTCTGGGTAAATGTTCTCCCCGTATTTGCTTGTTCTGACCGATTCTCTTGTACTGACCGAGTGGATGATGAACCTTTACAGCACGGCCTCGGCTGTGACTGATATGGATATCGACAAGACCCCAGACGACGAGGAATCCGATGATGCAGCTACCTCCAAAGCCAGTAAGTCTGCCCGACTCGAATTTATTTGGACGACTGGATTGTTTGTCAGCTATCTCTTTGACTTTCTTTGTTTGTTGCAGCACCACGGGACGTTGTTGTGCTCCCGGACGGTGAAGAAGTACCGCTGAGGGGAAGGAGGAGGAGGGACAAGGAACTGAGCGGGAAATCGCCTGAGGCCCAGGTTCCTCAGTCGACTGAGATGCCTGGGACGGCAGTCGAACGATCGACAGATCCGGCACGTACCAATGTCACTTTCGCTATCCCGCTGTCGACTGATTGCCCATCAGGATCAGCTGCTCAGACTTCTGCTGCACCAATACAACTCCACGCATCAGACCCAGCAGTTGCTCCGACTGCTCTGCCATCATCGCTTTTCACTGCGTATCAAACCCTGGACGACCCACCGACTGCCACAAAGGAAGCTCTTCTTCAGTTGAACCTTGTGAGGGGGCAGATGAAAGTGGTGCATGAGGCCAGTCAGGTGGCCTTCAACGCTGGAGCTGCTCTGCAGACCAATGTCCAGGTTAGTTGATTTCTGATTGATCATACTTCTCATCCGATCACCCACTGGGGTGTGACTGTTTTGAAGTTGCACGAGTCAATTTGAGTCGTCTTGAATTGAATCTTTGAACAAGTGGGGGCACTCTTGGTGCACCCACTGGGTGTAGTCCCCGAGACCTTAGTTGACTGCGGGCAGTCGACTGTGGTCCGAGAATCTGAATTTTGTCACTCGGTTTGGACGGACCAGGTCGAATGAAACCAGAACCAGTGGGGGCACACCAAGTGCACCCACTGGGTGTAGTCCCCGAGACCGTGGTTGACTGCGGGCAGTCGACTATGGTCTGAGAACTGCTTTTTTTTACTCTCGCGCTGGGCAGGCCATGTCGAGTGTTTATTCAAACCAGTGGGGGCACGCTAAGTGTACCCACTGGGTGTAGTCCCCGAGACTGCCGTTGAATGTTTGATTCAGTGGTAGTCTTGGAGTAGCTATCACTGTGATGTCTCTTTATCTCAGTCAACTGATATGGCTTATACTGCAGAAATATTGTCATCTTGGGGCTCAGCTTTCTACAATGAACAAGCAGCAAATCAGCCTCAACCTTGATCTGGAATTGGCCAAGAAGAATCTCAAGACTGCTCGTGATGAAGTAGCTACCATGGGAGGTAACCAATCGTCAACTGTCTATCTCACTGCTAGCACTTTTCCTTTCCATTTTTTGAACCGAGTGACTCCACTCGAGCAGATGTATGTGTAAGTGCATCTAGTGCCCCTTAGTGATTTTGGTGTATTGAAGACTTATAGGTTAAGGGACTAATGTGTTTATGAGTGTACACAGGTCTATAAGTCTATGAGGAGTTTGATATTTACAGAGAAAGTCGACCCCTAAAAATGAAGTTCTTCGACTGAAGACTTTGGAATTCTGAAGACTTTCTGAAGACTTTGAAAGTGAAGAAATTGGTGTAACCTTGAAGACTTGGTATTCATTTGAGGAACATGAAGCGTGAAGACGTTTGTTTTCGTAGTTTCATTTTCTCTTTCTTGAGTCATAGGAAACACCGTACTGTTAAAAGGGGTCGAGGAAATACTAAGGAAAAAATTCCATGTGATGCTCAACTCAAAATCCTACACCTACCAATCCCTTCGAGTGAAGCCATTGGAAATCTCATACAGTTCAGTCATATTCTTCAGTGACAGAGACGAAGTTCTTCTGGTCTCTGAGGAATTTTTTCTGACTGAGGAGTTAGGAATTCGCCAGTGCGGATTGCCTACACAGTGAGGAACATGATAGCCCTGAGGAATTTGATACTCAAATTTCTGACCGTTGCTGTGCTATGCGCCAGTTGTCCCAAAATATCTACCCACCTAACGGTCATATCATTGAAGGTCATTTATGTCTTATCATGTCGGGCTGCTCCCTAGGCTATAAATAGCCCCCCCCCCTACAACCACTAGCTGGTTGGCTGCTCCGAGAGAAACTGACACTTGTCATTTGAGAGCATCCCATCCTCCGAGGACTTTGAGCGAAAATCATCAAGTGAGGAAAACCCCAAACCCAAACACCTACAAACCCAAAGTGATTGAGCATCACTGAAGAGATTAATCCTGCGTGGATCCGACACTTGTTACCTTTGAAGACTATGCTTCTTCCAGACGGTTAGGCGTCATGGTCTAGAGCGTCCAAGAGGAAATTGTGGATCACCGAGTGACCGAGTTTGTGAAGGTTTGGAAGTCACCTGAAGACTTACCACGAGTGATTGGGCGAGGTCTGTGTGACCTTAGCTGAAGGAGAATACGGTGAGTACTGTGTGTCCGGGACTGTGTGTCCTCAGGATTAAATACCTAGCCGCTCCAACCATACGTAAAACTGAGACAGCAGTTGGAACTGGTCTACCAAATCATTGTCTTCACCAAGCTTACTGGTTCTATTTCCTCAACTCTTCCATTTCCTCATTACTGTGTTGTATGCTTGTTCATATCTGTGTTTGAAGACTTTGACTAAAGACTTTCTCAATTTCCTCAGTTCAATTTCCTCAGTCTGTTTGTCTTCATCCTGTGTTATCCTGTGTTTACGCTTTCTGTACTCTGTGCTTGTTTTCATTTCATCATGATGACTATGCTTGTGTTCTGCTATGCATACTTTTGAGTACTTATTCCATTGCAAGTAGTTCTTTGCTAAGGAATTTCCTCACCCACAAATTCCTCAGTGAAGAATTTATAAAAATCGCCTATTCACCCCCCTCTAGTCGATATAACGCACTTTCAATTGGTATCAGAGCAAGGTACTCCCTTGTTCTGTGTGATTTTGGTTTAACTGCCTGGAGTTTTAGTTATGTCGACCGCAGGTATGAAGAAAGTGACATGTCCCATCTTTGACGGTCATGATAATCCCAAGTGGAAGGCCATGATGAAGAAGCGCCTCATGGCGATGAACAGCGAACTGTGGACCGTCACTGAGATTGGTCTTACCGATCTGTGCAAGACGGCGGAAGCTGATGACATTCGCAAGTACACTCTTCTCAACCTCACAGCGAATGGCGTCATCTGCTCCTGTCTGTCTCAAAATCAGTTCAGGAATGTTATGCATCTCGATCATGCGAAGCTTATCTGGGACCATCTCTCTGATGTCTATGAAGGTCATCGAACCTGTCATGATCCTTGGTTTGAGGACTTCAAGGAATCTCTCAAATCAATGACATTCGAACCAGAATGATCATCCTCCTCACCATGCCTTATGGCAGATGGTGAAAAGGTAACTGAATGCTATCTGTCTGAATCTAGTGATGATGAATCTGATGATGAATTAGGACCCAGTTATGTCAAACTTGTTTCCCTTGCCGCTAAACAACAAAGAGCTTTGGAAAAGGTTCAAAACATGCTTAGTAAGAGCGATGATATGTTGGGTGAAGAAATGGATCAGTCAAAAGCCTTGGCTGAAAGTCTTCAGAGACTTCATACTAAGTATGAAACCCTTCAAGATCAACATAACACTCTCTTATCTAATCATGAGAAGCTTTCTTATGAATTTCTTCAAAGAAAGCAAGATCTTGAGAAGCTGAAAGTGAGTTATGAAGATCTTCAGAAGGAGTGCGATTCATTACTTGCTCAACAAATCAGCGCTGCTCAGGAAGAATTTGTTCCTCCATGTTTGAAATGCATTGAACGTGAATATGCTAATTCTTCACCTGAATATTCAAATGCTTCTAATGCTACAAATTCCTCAACTGTCTCTGCTATCATTAATTCCTCATCTGAGGACATTGCTAGTATCACTAAGGATGCAGGGCTGAAGGAATTGTACATGACAGGCATGTACAAAAGCCTTAAAGGGCATCAGACTCTTTGTGATGTGCTTAAAAAGCAGATCCTCAACAGGAACCCTAGGAAAGAGGGTATTGCCTTTGAGAGGAAACTCAATGCTGATGGTACATATTGGAAGCCTGAGCAGTACCCCAAAACCTCATGGGTTGCTGCAAAGGGACCTCTAGTTGATCCATCTAATTTATCTGGCTTTACATGTGAATCTTCTCATTCTTCTGATGAGTCACTTGACTCCAACTACAAACTGTTTAAAACTCAGAATGGTGAAGTATTTGCTAGATATGTTGGCACTAACTACAGGAACGGTTCCCCTATGAAGAAAATCTGGGTTCCCAAAAGGTGCCTTGAAAGTCTTCAGGTGAATGTCCTCATGACACCACCTGTGAAGAATAGGAACCCCAGATCAAATTCTTCATATGGACCAAATTCTTCATATGGACCAAATTCTTCATATGGATCCAAGTCCTCATGCGGACCAAATTCCTCACATGGATCATATTCCTCAAGAGGATCAAAGTCCTCATATGAACATCATCGTGCTAACAACTCTGTTTCGCAGGGAAGAGCCAAGGGCTATGAATATGAGCATTATTCTTCTAATCATTATGTTCATAAGTCCTCAAAGAATTTCTCTGCTTATTCATATGCTTACCCTAAGTTCTCTTATGTGAAACGAAACGGATTGGCTTCTATGCCACCTTTCTCATATGGAGCTCACAGAGTGATGAACTCTTTGGCACCCCTTCAGATGTGGGTGGTGAAGAAAAAGAACTAAAATCTTCTGCAGGGTCAGGTCTCCAGACGTGCTTGAACGTCTGAAGAATTTGTTGGAGACCTGAAGAGTGCCTGAAAGGACGCAGGCTAATCATGAAGAAATGAACTTTCATTTCTCACGTCCTCATACTGTTTTTAACTGTTGCATTGCTTGATGAAATTGGTCTGATGAATTGTGATGTCATATTCTTCACTGATGAAGTATATGAAGTTCGTAAGCTGCACTAATTCATCTGCAAGATGATCAACCCAAAGCCATTGAGTGGGTCCTCGATAGTGGATGTACAAATCACATGACTGGTGACAAGAATCTATTGATTGATGCTCCCTTATCACCATCGCATCTGAAGCATATCATCTTCGCTGACAAAGGCAAAAGTCAGGTATTGGGTGTAGGTAAGGTTGCGATCACAAAGGATCGACACATGGACAAAGTCATGCTTGTCGAGTCCTTAGGATACAACCTCATGTCTGTCTCAAAGCTTTGTGATCTTGATATGGTAGTTGTCTTTGACAAGTATCGTTGTGTTGTGGTTATGGAAGCTGACAATTCCAAAGTCTTCGAAGGCTTTATGAGAGGAGACTTGTATATTGTTGATTTTTGAACAGTTTATAGTTGGAGTGCAACCGGCCATGTGCCTACTCGCAAAAGCTTCAGAAGGTTGGCTATGGCATCGACGACTTGGTCATGCAGGCATGAGGAATTTGCACACGCTTGCAAAGAAGAAGCATGTCATTGGCATTGAGAATGTCAAATTCCTCAAGGATCACTTGTGTGGAGCTTGTGAAGCTGGAAAGATGACCAAGGCTAAGAATCCAGCGAAGACTATCATGACCACTACTCGACCATTCGAATTGCTTCACATGGACCTCTTTGGTCCTAACCATTACTCAGCTGTCACAAATGACGCATCTCTCTATGGGCTTGTTATTGTTGATGATTACTCTCGTTACACATGGGTACACATTGTTACTTACAAACATGAAGTGCAGGAAGTCTTCAAACGATTTTCCTCGAGGGCTTCAACCAACTTTGGTGTGAAGATCAAGCACATCAGAAGTGACAATGGAACTGAGTTCAACAATTCTGGTCTTGATGACTATCTTGATGAACTTGGTATTACTCATGAGTTATCTGCTCCTTATACTCCTCAGCAGAATGGCGTCGTGGAGCGCAAGAACAGAACTCTTGTTGAGATGGCTCGCACTATGCTTGATGAGTACAAGACACCTCGTCACTTATGGATTGAGGCAATTTATACTGCGTGCCACGTCATCAACAGGGTATATCTTCACAAATTCTTCAAGAAGACTACCTATGAACTCCTCACTGACAAGAGGAAAGTCTTCGGTGCTAAATGTTGGATTAGAGATCCTCATCACAATGCTAAATTTGCACCGAAAGCACATGAAGGTTTTATGCTTGGTTACGGAAAGGACTCGCACACCTACAGAGTCTTCAACACCATTCTTCACAAGGTCGTTGAAACTGTAGATGTGCGGTTTGATGAAACTAATGGCTCGCAAAGAGAGCACCTACCCTCTGTGATAGATGAACCAGCACCTGAGGAAACTATCAAGTTCAAGGCTACTGAGGATGTCATTCCTACCGAAGAATCTGCTGAAGAATTCATTCCAGAACGTGAAGAACGTCGAGCTAATGCACCTGAAGAAATTGCTGAAGAAAATGGTGCTGAAGAAATTTTTTATCAAATTCCTCGACGACAACCTACTCATCCTCGCGTTGCAAAAGAAGTGCAAGTTGAGAAGATCATCGATGACATTGAAGCACCAGGTCCTGTCACACGCTCAAAAGCTTCACATTTATCTAACTTTTGTGGGCACTATGCTTTTGTCTCTATCACAGAACCCACTAAGGTAGATGAAGCATTTCTAGAGTCTGAGTGGATTCAGGCCATGCAAGAAGAATTACATCAGTCCAAGCTCAACAATGTTTGGGAACTGGTCAATCGTCCAGATCCTCTCAAACACAATATCATTGGCACAAAGTGGATCTACCGCAACAAGCAAGATGAAAATGGCCTTGTGGTGAGGAATAAGGCGCGGCTAGTAGCTAAAGGCTACACACAGGTTGAAGGAATTGATTTCGATGAAACTTTTGCACCTGTTGCTAGACTTGAAGCTATTCGCATATTACTTGCTTATGCTAACCATCATGATATCACTTTATATCAAATGGATGTGAAAAGTGCATTCCTCAATGATAAGCTTGAGGAAGAAGTATATGTTGCGCAACCCCTAGGTTTTGAAGATCCTAAGCATCCTGACAAAGTCTTCAGACTAAATAAGGCCCTCTATGGCCTCAAGCAGGCCCCTCGAGCGTGGTATGATACTTTGAAGGAATTCCTCGTGAAGAAAGGCTTCAAACCCGGTTCACTCGACCCTACTCTTTTCACTAAATCATATGATGATGAATTGTTTGTATGCCAAATATATGTTGATGATATCATCTTTGGCTGTACTGACCAACGTTATAGTGATGAATTTGCCTATATGATGAGTGAAGAATATCAAATTTCTATGATGGGAGAGTTGAAATTCTTCTTAGGTCTTCAAATTCGTCAACAGCGCAATGGCATATTCATATCTCAGGAGAAATACCTCAAGGATGTACTGAGGAAATTCGGCATGCAAGATTGCAAAGGCGTCAAAATTCCGATGCCCACAAATGGCCATCTGTGCACTGATGAAAATGGTATTGATTTCGATCAAAAGGTATACCGCTCCATGATTGGTTCTTTATTGTACTTATGTGCATCTAGGCCCGATATTATGCTTAGTGTTTGCATGTGTGCCCGATTTCAAGCTACACCGAAGGAATCACACCATAAGGCTGTGAAACATATTCTTCGATATCTAGCTCACACACCAACACTAGGATTATGGTACCCCAAGGGCTCAGCTTTTGATCTCGTTGGATATTCTGACTCTGACTATGCTGGTGATCGTGTGGATCGCAAGTCAACATCTGGTACATGTCATTTCCACGGACGATCTTTGGTCTGTTGGTCCTCGAAGAAACAGAACTGCGTATCACTGTCTACTGCTGAAGCTGAGTACATTGCTACTGGCTCTTGCTGTGCTCAATTGCTGTGGATGAAGCAAACTCTCAAGGACTACGGTGTCAACGTGAAGAATGTGCCTCTCTTCTGTGACAATGAGAGTGCCATCAAGATTGCTCACAACCCAGTTCAGCACTCGAAGACAAAGCACATTCAGATTCGTCATCATTTTCTTCGCAATCATGTGTTGAAGGGTGACATTTCTATTGAGCATGTGAAGACTCAAGAACAGCTAGCCGATATCTTCACAAAGCCCTTGGATGAGAAGAGATTTAGCAAGTTGCAGTGTGAGCTAAATATCTTAGAATCTTAGAATTTTCTTTGAAAATGACACTCATCCTAACACTTATGCAAAATTGATGTTTTAGATGTGCAACACATGAATAAACGTTTTTCTTCAATCAATGAAGAATAACTCTCTAAGTGTGAAGAAATTAATGAAGAATTTGATTCTCAGAACCCTACGACAATTGTACGCGGTATCTGAAATCATCATTCTTATACGGTGGGTCACGCCACCACAAAAGTTGAAAATCTTCAATTTGAGTTTTTCCTCAGTTTTTGAAATTCCTCAGTTGTTCATATTCTTCAACTTTGCAAAATCTTCACTGTTTCCGTCGTTTTTCTTCATTGGCTATATATATAAGTTTATGTCCTCTACAACATTCACTTATGGCTAATTCTTCAAGTAGGTTTTTTCTGCTAAGTGAATGTGATCGGACCCTTCCCCCTCTATGCTATACTCAACCCAATCTATTCACAAATTCTTCATGTGCGTTCTATTTGAAACTCGTTCAAAATCTTCACTGCGTCCTTGTCAGCTGAAGAATTTGCGAACGGAACTTTTAACTTATCTTATCCAAATTTTCGGCTTTGCCGCTCAAACCGTTCCGCTTCACACGATATACTTATCTATTCACCCACGATCTAACACGATCTCCACTTCTCAGTACGTGGGTGACACATGTCAAGCGAATGAGAAGGGTCAAGGGCACGTTCGTCCAATTTCTTCGGGCGAACAGTTTTTCACCGTGGCTATAAATACCCCCTCTCCCCTTCCTCATTTCTTTTACTCCGCTCGACCTCTCTCCAGCTCGAGCTTCTCAAACCCTAGCGCCGCCGCTACATCATCGTCGCCGGTGAGGAAGAGCTTCACTGCCTCGACCTCGTCGCCGCCGTACTCGCGCCGGCCGCGGAAATCTTCACTCTGCCGCTGCCGTAGCCGTCTTCCTCCGCCAAGTTAGGGTGTGGAAGATCTGCACAGACAAGCTTCACTTCTCCACAACCCAATTCGTCGTGTTCTTCGTTGAGGGTAATTAAAAGCTACTTTTACTACCCTCTTTGATTCAAATGACTTCTACAAAATCTTCAAAGGTGTTTATTCCTCAAATCTTTCACACACTAAACACCTCACTTGTCATCTGTTCTTGATTCGTTTCTCAGCATCATTTTTCTTCAAGATTCCTCAATTGTGTGGATCTTCGATCTATACAACTCTGGAACCTAAGACAAAGAACGCTTAGTGAAATTCTTCAAGACTCATCTGGTCAAATTCCTCAAACTTGTTCTTTTTTGAAAAACCTTCTGAGAACGCATATGACCTCTCCAAATTCCTCGCAACTATACTCTGTTCACAGGTACTCATGTCCGCTGCTGAATCACTAGGTTCTCATCAACTTAACTCATTTGCAGCGTTCCTCGAAGAAAAGTTGCATACTTCTTCAGAGAGTTCAATTGTTCAAATTCCTCAACTGAAGAAAATGGCAGATGGAAAGAAACCACAGAAAGGAGGAAAGAGGCATGAGGTCAATACTGCCTTTGATATCCCTGAGGACATTTATGCTGGGTACTGCACACCCCCTGAGGAAGATAAGAATCAGTGCAAGGTGCGCATTCAGAGGATAGAAAGGAGATGGGCAAAAGAGTGGAGGGAGTACAGGTATGTGACTCCACAATACATGAAGAAATTCGCTGTTACTCCTCCATGATCAAGACCACCATTGGCACCTGGCCAAGAGGCAGATCCCACTAGCATCAAGCGCGGTGAGGATTTTCCTGAAGAATGGGCCAAGCGCCAGGCCAAGTTGGCCAAACAGGCAAAAGATGCAGTGAAGAAATTCAACGAAGATTCCACTGTTGCTGCTGGTGAGGCCTCTGTAAGGCCGAAGAAATCCATGGCAAAGAAGCCTGCGCACAAGCCAAGTGCCTCTTCTTCAATGCCCTCACGGCCAACTTCCTCAACTCAGCCCTCATGGCCAATTCCTCAAGCCGCTCCTGCTCCTCCAAAGTCCTCAGCTGCTCCGACGAAATCCTCAGCACCTGTGCATCTTGTCACGTGCCAAAGGACTACAGGCATCTCTATTGCCTCAGGAGCTTCGGCTAGTTCCTCAGCTGCACCAAATTCTTCAACAGGACCCTCTCAGCTGAAGACAAAGACCACTGCTGGACGAGGCTCTCGCCCAAGTCCTCACAAGAAGCAGGTCGCCTTCCAAGTGTCGTCTGAAGAAGACAAAGCTGATGATGAAGAACTTGCTGAGATCATCAAAGATAGGCAAGTCAGGGCCGCTAGAGCCAAGGGCACAAATGTGCCACTGCTTTTGGATCCAAAGTTGATCCTCGACTATATTGATCTCTGGCACAAGGACCCAAACACTCCTATGCCTGACTTCAAGCTGACTCCTGGTCAAAGTCATATGCTGACTGCCTTCATCCAAGAAGAAAAATGGAAATTTGAGAAGGTCAGGCAGCTCAAGAAAGCACAGTACAGGAAGGAGAAGTTCCTGAAGAACAACGTTGTCTCAATGACAACTGATGAACTTGTAAAGATCCAGTCTGAAATCAAAGTCCTCAGCGATGATTTCAATGCTTACTATGCTGATTGGAAAGGAGCCAAGGTTAGGTTTGTCAAACTGACCAAACTGTTCACCTCAAATATTGCAGCCCCATCGCAACAAGAAATTTCTTAGGCTGAAGCATCTGCTCAGCCAACTGAAGAACATGCCAGCACCGCTGATGATAATCAGGCTGCTGAAGAAAATGTGAGTTCCAGGGCTGATGACTGCATTCCAGCCGCTGAAGAAATTGCCAGGGCACCCACTAGTGGTGCGCCTGAAGAAAATGAAGAGGTCAGGGAAACTGCATCAGTTGTGCCTGAAGAAAATCTACCACATTCCTCTGCTCCTCCTGCGCCTACTCCAACTCCAATCCTTCCATCTGCATCAGATGTGAAGAAGACCAAGGCTGCAGAGCATGCACCAGTGAAGAAAAGGAAAGCATCAACTCCTTTAGATTCTTCAGCACCGAAAAAGATGAAGAAATTGACAAGCTCATTTGCTCATCCAATTGATGTTGTTCCAGTTTCCTCCATGCCATCAAAGGAAATCATACCTTTTGATGAAGAATATGTGATCCCTAGCTGATCTGATGAAGAAAATCCTTCTGCTGCTTCGTCAGAGCAGATGGATGAAGAAATTGAAGTGGATAAAATCCCTTCAACCCCTCACAGTTTCCTCGCCTATGCCTCAGTATACTGGTGAACAGGCTGGCGTTGAAGAAATTGAATATGAAGATGTGGACATTGGCTGTACCACACCAGTGATGAATGATGACTTTTGGGAAAGTCAACACCCCAATTCTCCACTCTTCACTCCACTGCAGCAAATTCCTCAGTCCCCAGCCACTACAGTTTAAAATGAGATCTGATGAAGCTCATGAAGACATTCCAGCCGCTAGTGCTGAAGAAAATGAAAATGAAGATTTGAAGAAGCAGGCTGCCACTGAAGAGGAACCAGAAATTCCTCAGCTAGAAGAACCTGAGATTGCGATTCCTGATGTCATCATGCAACTGACTGACACTCTTCTGCCCAAGCCAAAGGATCCATTCTCAAGGAAGCAAAAATTCAAGGCTGATGATTTCTTTGGCGAGCACGTATTATTCACTGATTACAACCCTTATGACTCTGCTCGCATAAGGAAAAGGCGTTTCTCAACTGCCAGCCAGGCAAATTTCTATTCCTCAGTGCTGTTCAATAAAGACAAAGTCTTCGATCATGAGCACATTCCTCACATGGATATGGAATCTCTGCCATGCTTCGTGCCAGTCCTCAGTGTCCTTTACGATGCTGGACTGTTAAATTTCTGCACTGACATATGTGATTGGAATGAAGAGCTAATTCTTCAATTTTATGCAACACTGCACATCACTGGCAACTCTGAAGATGTGAATTCATGGGTGCTGGACTGGATGTCTGAAAACACTCACTAGAAAGCACTAGCTACTGAATTGCTTCGTGCTTTGCCTCTTAGTCCGCCCCTTGAAGGTGCTTGTTGCGTCTACAATGAACCTAAGCTTACCGATCACTACATGCAAGTGTTGATGAAGCCTTTGAAGCCAGGTCAGGCCCCAAGAACAAAATTCCTTGTGAAGGAATTGTTGTATGTGCCTCGGACTGTCTATCGCATTCTGACGAAGACATTGAGTCCTATCAAGGGCCACGACTCAAATGAAGAAGAAGTCGTTGGCATCATGAAGAATCTGCTTTTCAATATCATTCATGGCATTCCCGTCAACTTCCATGATTTCTTCATGAGGACTCTGGCCAATGTCGCAATGTCACCATTTGAGTTGAAGCCTTATGCACCATGGATTATGAGATTCATTAGAACAAGGTCTTCACTCAACTACAAAGCTGATACACTGAACCATTGCAGCTACTTGCCCCCGATTGAAGTCCTCAAACGGACATTTTCCTCAGCTGATGAAAAGGGCAAGGCTACTGCTGTAACTGATGAAGGCATTCGTCCATTGGATGGACAATTTTGCAAGGCTGCATCCTACTCCACCAATGATGACTCTGCCACCCATGACTCTGTCGCACACGCATCCAAGAAAAATCCTCAAGTCACAGCACCCAGGGTGATGACTGACCGTGAGCTTCTCCTCAGTCTTCATCAGAAGGTTGATCGCAATCATAAATGGGTCAAGCGTCAGTTTGGTTCAATTCTTCACAACATGACTGCTACCCACAATGCAGTAAAGAAAAACCACTACTACCTTCGTGAAACCCTCAACTGCACCTGGGCAGTTCTGTCTCAAGTCTATAGTGAAGAAGATCTGAAGAAAATGGGTCTCAAGGAAGATCTTGACTGGGATGCACCTCCACCGAAGAAGTACAAGAAGGTCAAGGTTCCTTCTTTGGTCGCCAGGTCCTATTCTTCATCACGTGACACTGATGAACATGAAGACTTGGACGACACTGCGGCAGGCCCTACTACAACAAACGACCCCAACAACGCTGATGCTCCTTCATCACCTTGATATTCTTCAGGGGCGTTAGTCCTCATTTTCGACCCTTTTGGTCATTCGATGACAAAGTGGGAGAAATTTGAGTTAGTCTTCAAGCGGGTCTATCTTATATGGGCATTTTTTTTTCTAAAGTTACAACTCTCGTTCTTCTGATGACTTTGTTGGATCGAGTTGTAAACTTAAACTCTATGGTGGCATGATACTTTTGTTGTTTCTTCTGCATGCTTATTCCTCGTTAATGTTATTGCATGCATGCTGAATTACATCAGTCACCATATTTTATCATGCATTTCAAATTCTTCATATATTATGTCAAATGCGTGTATAAATTACAAGATATAGGGGGAGATCTCCATGATTCAATTCTTCAAAGTGTGCATTGCTTCAAAAGCAAATTCCTCACTATGCACATCTTCAGGGGGAGTTCTTCTATATCTTGCAATCAAATTCCTCAATATCTATATTTACACTTCATATGTTTATCCCCGTTGAAACTTAACCTATATTGTCATCAATCACCAAAAAGGGGGAGATTGTAAGTGCATCTAGTGCCCCTTAGTGATTTTGGTGTATTGAAGACTTATAGGTTAAGGGACTAATGTGTTTATGAGTGTACATAGGTCTATAAGTCTACGAGGAGTTTGATATTTACAGAGAAAGTCGACCCCTAAAAATGAAGTTCTTCGACTGAAGACTTTGGAATTCTGAAGACTTTTTGAAGACTTTGAAAGTGAAGAAATTGGTGTAACCTTGAAGACTTGGTATTCATTTGAGGAACATGAAGCGTGAAGACGTTTGTTTTCGTAGTTTCATTTTCTCTTTCTTGAGTCATAGGAAACACCGTACTATTAAAGGGGGTCGAGGAAATACTAAGGAAAAATTTCCATGTGATGCTCAACTCAAAATCCTACACCTACCAATCCCTTCGAGTGAAGCCATTGGAAATCTCATACAGTTCAGTCATATTCTTCAGTGACAGAGACGAAGTTCTTCTGGTCTCTGAGGAATTTGTTCTAACTGAGGAGTTAGGAATTCGCCAGTGCGGATTGCCTACACAGTGAGGAACATGATAGCCCTGAGGAATTTGATACTCAAATTTCCGACCGTTGCTCTGCTATGCGCCAGTTGTCCCAAAATATCTACCCACCTAACGGTCATATAATTGAAGGGCATTTATGTCTTATCATGTCGGGTTGCTCCCTAGGCTATAAATAGCCGCTCCCTACAACCACTAGCTGGTTGGCTGCTCCGAGAGAAACTAAAACTTGTCATTTGAGAGCATCCCATCCTCCGAGGACTTTGAGCGAAAATCATCAAGTGAGGAAAACCCCAAACCCAAACACCTACAAACCCAAAGTGATTGAGCATCACTGAAGAGATTGATCCTGCGTGGATCCGACGCTTGTTACCTTTGAAGACTGTGCTTCTTCCAGACGGTTAGGCGTCATGGTCTAGAGCGTCCAAGAGGAAATTGTGGATCACCGAGTAACCGAGTTTGTGAAGGTTTGGAAGTCACCTGAAGACTTACCACGAGTGATTGGGCGAGGTCTGTGTGACCTTAGCTCAAGGATAATACGGTGAGGACTGTGTGTCCGGGACTGTGTGTCCTCAGATTGAAATACCTAGCCGCTCCAACCATACGTACAACTGAGACAGCAGTTGGAACTAGTCTACCAAATCATTGTCTTCACCAAGCTTACTGGTTCTATTTCCTCAACTCTTCCATTTCCTCATTACTGTGTTGTATGCTTGTTCATATCTGTGTTTGAAGACTTTGACTAAAGACTTTCTCAATTTCCTCAGTTCAATTTCCTCAGTCTGTTTGTCTTCATCCTGTGTTATCCTGTGTTTACGCTTTCTGTACTCTGTGCTTGTTTTCATTTCATCATGATGACTATGCTTGTGTTCTGCTATGCATACTTTTGAGTACTTATTCCGTTGCAAGTAGTTCTTTGCTAAGGAATTTCCTCACCCACAAATTCCTTAGTGAAGAATTTATAAAAATCGCCTATTCACCCCCCTCTAGTCGATATAACACACTTTCAGTATGTAGTGAAAACCGTCAACTCCAAGCCCGTCTGAAGAATGTTATTTCTTTAGAGAAAATGAAGTAGGCTTTGGAGAAGAAGGATCTGGATCTTGCTGCTGCACAGAAGGAAGCGCGAGAGAAAACGGCGCTTGCTGACAAGAAGCTTGCTTCAGTCGGCAAGTTAGAAGAAGAGAACTCCAAACTGAAGACTGCTGTTTCTGACGCCAATCGGGGGGTCGAGCGACTGAAGAAAGACAAGGACAAGCTGACTGACGAGCTTGGGAGCCTCAAGGCCAAGAAGGGCGAGTTGGAGTCTTATCTGGGCCAGCTTGCTGCAAAGCTGGTCCTAAAACTTGAAGGTACTGATGATTGACTGACTTATTACGGTCGACTGTCAAGCCTGATCATATCGTCGACACACCATTTACTCAACTGTGCAGAGCTTTGCCAAGACTTTGAAGCAGAAACTGGGCGAGTCGAGACGGGTCTCGATCCCATAAATTGTCCAGTCAAGGATGATGTTGCGATGAATGTGCTGCGGCTGGAATCTCGCATGGACAGCGCGGTTGCTTATCTTGCCCGCCTGAAGGCAGCGATGACCCGAGTTGATACTGAACTCTGGCCTCAGGCGGAACTGTCTCAAGACCTCAAGTCTCTGATGGCTCGACTGAATCAAATACCTGACCGAGTGCAAGAATGGAAGAAGTCATCTGCTCGCTGTGGCACTGATGTCGTGTTGTCCTTGGTCCGAGTGCACTGCAAAGACGTCAAAGAAGACAAGATGGCGGAGCTCAAGGTTGCTAACACAAAGAGGCACACCTTCCAATCCTTCATGGACACTTTCCTTGACGCCGCCACTCACATTGCAGACATCATAGACCTTGACAGTTTCTGCGACCCAGCCAGTCGTTCTCCTGACGCATGACCGAGAAACATTATGCTCCACCTTTATTTGCCTCGGAATGCCAAGTGATTGTGTAATCGTTAAACTTCTTCGGGCTTGATGCTCGAATACTTTTGATCCGTCGTCCGGAACTTTAGGATTTATCTGAACTTGGTTTATCTCTGAATATGCTTGTGTTTGCCTTCGAGTGGAATTTGCTCTTCAATTGGAATAATCTTTGTACTTGAGATGCAGCTATTGTACTTATGGCGCAGCTCCGAGGAGAAGGTTGCAGTCGACCTGCACCACGCCATCCTTGCAGATGAGGATGGGGCGCATGTTGTACTTGTGGCGCAGCTCCGAAGGAGAAGGTCGCAGTCGACCTGCACCTCGTCGTCCTTGCGAGTAGGGAGGGAGCACACGTTGTACTTGTGGCGCAGCTCCGAAGGAGAAGGTTACAGTCGACCTGTACCTCGTCGTCCTTGCGGATAGGGAGGGAGCACACGTTGTACTTGTGGCGCAGCTCCAAAGGAGAAGGTTACAGTCGACCTGTACCTCGTCGTCCTTGCGGATAGGGATGGAGCGCACATTGTACTTGTGGCGCAGCTCCGAAGGAGAAGGTTGCAGTCGACCTACACCTCGTCGTCCTTGCGGATATCGGCGTGTTTCGAACTTAGGCGAGTACTGGACTACAACTAAGCTCCCGAGTGGGAGGGTTGCCCACCACTCGGTAGGATTTTTCAAACTTAGGCGAGTACTGGACTGCAGCTAAGCCCCCGAGTGGGAGGGTTGCTCACCACTCGGTAGGATGTTTCAAACTTAGGCGAGTACTGGACTGCAGCTAAGCCCCCGAGTGGGAGGGTTGCTCACCACTCGGTAGGATTTTTCAAACTTAGGCGAGTACTGGACTGCAGCTAAGCCCCCGAGTGGGAGGGTTGCTCACCACTCGGTAGGATTTTTCAAACTTAGGCGAGTACTGGACTGCAGCTAAGCCCCCGAGTGGGAGGGTTGCTCACCCCTCGGTAGGATTTTTCAAACTTAGGCTAGTACTGGACTGCAGCTAAGCCCCCGAGTGGGAGGGTTGCTCACCACTCGGTAGGAATTTTCAAACTTACGCGAGTACTAGACTGCAGCTAAGCCCCCGAGTGGGAGGCTTGCTCACCACTCGGTAGGATTTTTCAAACTTAGGCGAGTACTGGACTGTAGCTAAGCCCCCGAGTGAGAGGGTTGCTCACCACTCGGTAGGATTTTTCAAACTTAGGCGAGTACTGGACTGCAGCTAAGCCCCCGAGTGAGAGGGTTGCTCACCACTCGGTAGGATTTTTCAAACTTAGGCGAGTACTGGACTGCAGCTAAGCCCCCGAGTGGGAGGGTTGCTCACCACTCGGTAGGATTTTTCAAACTTAGGCGAGTACTGGACTGCAGCTAAGCCCCCAAGTGAGAGGGTTGCTCATCACTCGGTAGGATTTCTCAAACTTAGGCGAGTACTGGACTGGAGCTAAGCCCCCGAGTGAGAGGCTTGCTCATCACTTGGTAGGATTTCTCAAACTTGGGCGAGTACTGGACTGCAGCTAAGCCCCCGAGTGAGAGGGTTGCTCATCACTCGGTAGGATTTCTCAAACTTAGGCGAGTACTGGACTGGAGCTAAGCCCCCGAGTGAGAGGCTTGCTCATCACTTGGTAGGATTTCTCAAACTTAGGCGAGTACTGGACTGCAGCTAAGCCCCCGAGTGAGAGGGTTGCTCACCACTCGGTAGGATTTTTCAAACTTAGGCGAGTACTGGACTGCAGCTAAGCCCCCGAGTGGGAGGGTTGCTCACCACTCGGTAGGATTTTTCAAACTTAGGCGAGTACTGGACTGCAGCTAATCACCCGAGTGAGAGGCTTGCTCATCACTCGGTAGGATTTTCCAAACTTAGGCGAGTACTGGACTGCAGCTAAGCCCCTGAGTGAGAGGCTTGCTCACCACTCGGTAGGATTTTTCAAACTTTAGGCGAAACGGATTCGCGGCAAAGTCACCCACTGGAGGATTTCAGACGCAAACAAAAGCAAGAACAACCATTTAGGAAGACTGTAAAGCTGTTGTCTTTGATGAACAAACTACAAAGGTATTTCTTATTACATCTCATCCGAATGAGTACTTAAGTATAAAAGGGGCGGAGCGGCTCCGCGTTCCAAGCCCGTGGTACGTCTTTCTGATGATCGACATTGTAAAGATGGTATGCTCCATTGTGGAGAACTCTGGTGACAATGAAGGGACCTTCCCAAGCAGGGGCGAGCTCGTGTGGTTTCTGCTGATCCACTCGAAGAACCAAGTCTCCCTCTTGAAAGGCTTGGCCCCTCACGTTTCTGGCATGGAATCGACGCAAGTCTTGCTGATAAATGGTCGACCGGATTAAGGCCATCTCTCTTTCCTCCTCTAGGAGATCGACTACGTCCTGTCGGGCCTGTTCTGCTTCATCTTCAGAGAAGAGCTCGACTCGGGGTGCATTGTGAAGCAAGTCACTCGGTAGAACAACTTCAGCTCCATAAACCAAGAAGAATGGAGTTCGGCCAGTCGACCGATTGGGAGTTGTCCTCAATCCCCAAAGAACTGATGGAAGTTCATCGACCCAGGTGCCTGCTGCGTGCTTGAGATCACGCATCAGTCGGGGTTTCAGTCCTTTGAGAATCAAGCCATTTGCTCTTTCTGCTTGTCCATTCGACTGGGGGTGGGCGACTGAAGCATAGTCGACTCGTGTGCCTTGGGAAGCACAAAAGGCTCTGAACTCATCAGAATCGAAGTTCGACCCGTTGTCAGTGATGATGATGTGCGGAACTCCACATCTGAATGTCAATTCTCTGATGAAGCTGACGCCAGTACTGGCTTCAAGATTCTTGATAGGCTTGGCTTCAATCCATTTGGTAAACTTGTCGACTGCTACAAGCACATGAGTGAAGCCACTCCTACCAGTCCTCAGGGGTCCAACCATATCCAATCCCCAAACAACAAAGGGCCAGACGAGTGGAATAGTCTTCAGGGCTGACGCAGGCTTGTGGGACATATTGGAGTAAAACTGGCAGCCTTCACATTTGTCGACTATATCTTTCGCCATTTCATTTGCTCGTGGCCAATAAAATCCAGCTCGGTATGCTTTGGCCACAATGGTCCGAGAGGAAGCATGGTGACCACAGGTTCCCCGAGTGGATGTCGTTGAGGATCACTCGACCTTCTTCTGGTGTTATGCATTTCTGGCTGACTCTGGTTACGCTTTCCCTGAACAGTTGTCCTCTTATCACAGTAAAGGCTTTGGATCGACGGACGATCTGTCGAGCCTCTTCTTCATCCTCTGGGAGTTCCTTCCTAAGGATATACGTAATATATGGCACTGTCCAGACGGGAGTGATGACCAAAACCTCCATGATCAGGTCGACCACGGCTGGGACTTCGACTTCAGTCGGATCTGTGGCATTCTTAGGCTCCGGGGGCTCTTTAGTGAAAGGATCTTCTTGAACTTAAGGTGTATGAATGTGTTCCAAAAACACGTAGTTGGGAATGGCTTCCCTCTTGGAACCTATCTTTGCCAAATCATCGGCTGCTTGATTTTTCAGTCGGGGTATATGATGGAGCTCTAACCCCTCAAACTTCTTTTCCAACTTCCTCACAGCATTGCAGAAACCTGTCATAGCTGGGCTTCTGACGTCCCACTCCTTCATCACTTGATTGACTACCAAATCTGAGTCGCCGTAGACCATGAGGCGACAGACGCCGAGTGAGATGGCCATACGTAACCCATATAAGAGTGCTTCATATTCCGCTTCGTTATTGGAGGAATCAAAGTGAATCTGGAGAACATATCCGAGCTTGTCTCCTCGGGGGGATACCAGTACCACCCCAGCACCGGAACCACTCAGCATCTTGGAACCATCAAAGAACATGGACCAGTGCTCCGAGTGGACTTGAGTCGGCAGTTGCTGTTCTATCCACTCGGCGAGGAAATCTGCTATTGCTTGGGACTTGATAGCTTTCTTTGCCTCAAACTTAATATCCAGGGGAAGGAGTTCAATCGCCCACTTTGCCACTCGACCAGTTGCATCTCTGTTGTTCAGAATCTCTGATAATGGAGCGTCGCTGACGACTGTAATGGAGTGGTCAGAGAAATAATGTGCAACCTTCTTCGTGGTCATATAAATCCCATAAACAAGCTTCTGATAATGTGGATATCTTTGCTTTGATGGAGTCAAAACTTCAGAAACATAATATACTGGGCTCTGAACTTTACAGGCTTTTCCTTCTTCTTCCCGCTTGATCGTAAGTACTGTACTGACGACTTGTGCAGTAGGTGCAATGTAAAGCAGTAAAGGCTCTTTGCTGATTGGGGCAGCAAGCACCGGCTGGGTGGAAAGTAGGGCTTTGAGCTCTGCAAATGCTGCATCAGCTTCAGGAGTCCACTCGAACTTATCAGACTTCTTCATCAGTCGGTAAAGAGGCAATGCCTTTTCACCGAGGCGAGAAATGAACCGACTTAAGGCGGCGAGACAACCTGTAAGCTTCTGGACATCGTGCACACGCACAGGGCGTTTCATTCGGAGAATGGCACCAACTTTCTCTGGGTTAGCATCGATCCCCCGTTCGGAAACGAGGAAGCCGAGTAATTTTCCGCCCGGAACTCCGAATGTTCACTTTAATGGATTAAGCTTGATATCATACCTTTTGAGGTTGGCAAAAGTTTCAGCAAGGTCAGCCAACAGGTCGGAACCTTTATGTGACTTGACCACAATGTCATCCATGTATGCTTCCACATTCCGACTGATTTGAGTGAGTAAACACTTCTGAATCATCCTCATGAATGTGGCTCCAGCATTCTTCAGGCCGAATGGCATGGTGACATAACAGAAGCACCCAAATGGAGTGATGAAAGCTGTTTTTATCTCATCGGGTCCATATAGTCGGATCTGATGATACCCGGAATAGGCGTCCAAAAAGGACAAGCGCTCACACCCTGCAGTCGAGTCGACTATTTGATCGATGCGGGGGAGAGGAAAGTGATCTTTCGGGCAGGTCCGATTGATATGCTTGAAGTCAATGCACATGCGAAGTGAGTCGTCCTTCTTGGGGACCATGACAACATTGGCTAACCACTCGGAGTGGTAAATCTCTCGGATAAACTCAGCTGCTAGGAGCCGAACCACTTCTTCACCGATTGCTTTTCTGTTCTGCACGGCGGACCGTCGAAGATGTTCTTTGACTGGTTTCACTTTTGGGTCGACTCACAAACAGTGCTCAGCCAGCCCCCTGGGAACACCCGGCATGTCAGAAGGTTTCCATGCAAAGATGTCCCAGTTCTCACGGAGGAACTGGATGAGCGCTTCTTCCTATTTGGAGTCGAGTGTTGTCGAAATGTGAGTCGGAGCAGCATTGGGATCGGTCGGGTGAATATGAATCGGCTTCGTTTCACCAGACGACTGAAATGCTGAATCCGTGGCAGGCTTCTTAGCTCGCAACAAATCACTCGGATCTGCATTTTTTTGATACTCCTGCAATTCCACTACTGCCATTTGCGCATCGGCGATTTTTGAGCCCTTCTCGAAGCACTCTTCTGCCTTCTTCCGATTGCCAGTGATAGTGATCACTCCTTTAGGACCAGGCATCTTCAATTTGAAGTAAATGTAACATGGTCGAGCCATGAAACGTGCATAAGCCGGCCTGCCCAGAATAGCATGATAAGCACTCTGGAAATCCACAACTTCAAACGTCAACTTTTCTTTGCGGTAATTCTTGGAATCACCGGAAACCACATCGAGGGCGATCTGGCCGAGTGACTCAGCCTTCTTGCCAGGAATAACTCCATGGAAACTCATATTGCTTTCACTGAGTCTGGACATCGGAATGCCCATTCCTTTCAAGGTCTCCGCATACAGTACATTAAGGCCACTGCCACCATCCATCAGAACCTTAGTCAACCGAGTGCCTTCGACGACTGGGTCGACCACCAACGCTTGCCTCCCAAGGGTGGCTATGTGTGTTGGGTGATCAGACTGGTCGAATGTAATGGCAGTCTGAGACCACTTCAAATAATTGGGCGTCGCCGGAGCGACCATGTTCACTTCTCTGTTGATGACTTTCGGTCGACTCTTGCTCTCAACATCAGCAAAAATCATCAGGGTGGAATTGACATGGGGGTAACCATCATAATCCTCTTCCTTATCCTCAACTTTGTCCGATTCTTTCTCCTTTTCTTTGGATTGTTTCTCTCGGAACTACTGGATTAGGAGCCGACATTGCCGAGTGGTATGTTTCGGATAAATGAGATTACCTTCCTCATCCTTTATAGTGTGAATGTGGCATGGTAAATCCAACACATCATTTCCATCTTGATCTTTTACTTTCTTGGGGTTCCATGGCCCTTTGGGCTTCCCCTTGAACTTTCCTTGAGTCACGGCTAAGGCTTCTCCGGGAGCAGCTGGCTCGGCTTTACGCTTCTGCTTCCAACTAGAGTTTCCTCCTCCGGTTTCGTGGGGGACAGTTTTGTGTTTGCCACTCCGGAGCCGATCCTCCTCTTCACCGTTAGCATACTTGGTGGCAATTTCCATCATTTGACTCAGAGACATATCTCCGGTCCGACCGAACTTCAGATTCAATTCTCGATACTTGACGCCTTCCTTGAAGGCACAAACTGCTTGGTGATCAGACACATTCTCCACCGTGTGGTGCAACGTGATCCACCTCTGGATATAATCTCTCAAAGTTTCATTCGACTTCTGCACACAAGACTGTAGCTCTGTTAGCCCTGCTGGCCGTTTGCATGTACCTTCAAATGTTCTGACAAACACTCGGGCAAGCTCTTCCCAGCTATAAATACTGCCAGGTGCTAACTGATTCAACCACGCTCTGGCCGAGCCCTCTAACATCAAAGGAAGGTGCTTCATGGCCACTTCATCATTGCAACCACCAATCTGCACAGCCACTCGGTAGTCCTCAAGCCAAGTGTCAGGCTTGGCTTGACAAGTGAACTTGCGGAATCCAGCCGCCAACCTGAAGTTGGGAGGAATCACTGCTGCTCTGATGGCTCTGCTGAAACACTCGGGACCTGAAACATGCACCCTGTTGCCGGTCGGGTAATCTCTATCATGGCCATCTCTGTATGCTCTGTTCCTGTCAACCAGACCTTGAACAAGAATGGATGTCGCGTCAAAGCCCGGCTCCCGGGGGTCGACTGGAATCCTTTGCCCACCACTGTGAAGGCGCCTATCATCGTGTTGTCGAGGCGCGTATGACCCACTCCTTGGGGGAGGCGTGGGTACTCGACGATGATCATACTGCTCACGGTTTCTGTACTGATCCTGTCGATCTCCACGTCCCTCACGCCTTGGAGGTGATCTTGGGCTGTGAGCCGACTGAACTATGTCTGCCATTACAGACCTACTATGAATCCTATTCCGAGACTGTGACACTGCTGTGTTCTGCTCCCCCGCCGCCCGAAGCAAAGCCCGGATCTGCATCAAACCCCTACCAGCCTCAGACTGGGAAGGCTGAATCGACTCTGCTATTCGGGCAGCAGCTGTGAGATTCTGGATCGGAATTCGATATACCTGGGTTGGAGGCGGAAAAAGTTGTCGTCGACTGGATTCAGGAACTCGCTGCCGAGCACGCTCGTCGAGTGCGTGCTGGAGATTCTCCAGTCGAGTGTGCTCAGCCAAGTTGGCCAGGTGCACCTCCTCCAAGGCCCGGGCCTCGGGGGTTTCTCCAACGATAGGAGTGTGAAGTGCATCCATGTTACGGCGGCGAAACTCTTCCCTCTGCTGCGAAGAGAGGGGCTCGAGGCGGTACTCCTCGTGGACACGTGATGGATCGCCTCCGCCATCACCACCATCGTCGCGGGGGAAGCCAGGAGGACTGCGTGGTCCGTTCACCATCAGGACTTCCGCCGCGGGGTCACTGCTGTCGCACTCGGACGCGGTCTCAACGGAGCAAGTCGAACAGGCCGTAGAGAGTTTCGTCGGGCTCGATTGCCGCAACTTGGGGGGTGGCCGATTGGCGAGCCACCGCGTGCCTCACCCACCGCTGGAGCCTCGACCGACCGGAATGCTTGTGCCGGCGGGCAGTAGGGAGTGAACACGCCACCGGAGCCGACCGATACTGAGTCGACGGCTGCCGCAGGAGGACGCCGCGGACGCACGCGCGAAAGTGTGTTGCCCCGCGGACGGGGAGCGCCTCGACGTCGAGTGGAGCTTCTTGGAGCCAAGCGGAATCATCGGCGACGAACACGAGCACGCCGAGATGGATCTCGTGGCCCTCGGCCAATCCTCCGCCTGAAACCATGCTGATGGGGATCGGAAAAACTGCAACTTTTCAACAAGTCGCTAAGATGCCTGCCCCAAGGTGGGCGCCAACTGTCGTGGTTCTAAGTCTGACAGTAGAATGGGGGGTAGGGATGTAGAGGCAAGATCCTAGCTATGGAGAAGCTGTACGCACAAGTTTTATGAGTTCAGGCCCTTCTCGGAGGAAGTAACAGCCCTACGTCTCAGAGCCCAGAGGCGGTCGACTGGATTATATGTGTGTGTGTTACAGAGGGTGCGAACCCTTGTCCCAGAGGAGGGGGTGGCTTATATAGAGTGCGCTAGGACCCCAGCTCTCCTCCGTTACACAGGGTTCAATGTTCATAAAGAAGGAGCATTACAGGTAACGTCCGTAGTAAAGTGCTATAAATGACTATTAAGTCTAAGGGTAAATGCCTGACCGTTGCTGCGCGGAGTGGCTTTAGGTCTTCTGCACGTCGAGTGGTTTAGTGGTCGAGTGACCTAAATAAGGGGGGGTCTCCGAGTGAATGGTAGGTCGAGTGGATTGCACTCGACACCTTCGTTGGGTCCCCTCTATTTACTCTTGAACCTCTTTGCTTCTAGGACAAAGACCTTAGGTAGGAGGTATAGGTCAGGCCTATTACCCTACTCCAGGTCTATGCCCTCATCAGGCGTCACAGAACCCCACCTTTGATCAATAAAGCTTTCCTCTTATATTCGCAATATCCAGATTGCAATCTTAGTTTCTTGCTTGTTCTTCGTTTGCCTGGAGGAAACAGACCTTCGTGGTCAGGTTGATCGTGCTCCGACGTGGTGAATAACCTCTCGGAGTTGGTTTAGCGATTGCTAAGGCGCGACGTCCTTGCACGTTCGTAGTCGGATCGTCAAAGTCGACTTCCTCCCAAAACGATAGCCACCATCTCATCGAAAGACGGGACACCTTTGCCTCTATCATTGTTTATCACAGTCCATGACGAAGCTCCTGACATCAGCTAATGTAGAGATCGTAGAAACCTTCATTGCAGTTTCTGTCCTGAAGAAAGCATATGCCTTAACACACCCAAAATCCCAAAATAGTATGCACACTTCAAAGCTGAAGCAAGACTAACCAGTATATCCACTCATTAGCCATCCTGGAACTAATGCAGTCAAAATTCTGAAATTTGGATAACTAATAAACACATAAACAATTTGATTCTGGCTAAAAGACATTGTATTGGTATATTTTTATAGTACCAAGTTAACAAAGACAGCAAAAGAATGCTAATATATTTTTACAGTACCTAGTTCACACCAATCGAAAAAAGGTACTGATCAACGGTTTGCACTGGAGAAAGTCAATGTTTGAAACTACAAAGTAAGGGAAGGATAGCAATCATGTTGTAAAGGTAGACAAATTCAAAAATTTGCATTTATAAAAACAAATGGGGATACCTTTAATTGTTGCCTCAATTTGATGAGTGACACAGCAGCAGTAGTAGGGTAGGTGAGTTCGCTCCGTTCAATCATTTATAGGAAGTCCTCATCGCAGATGTCCATCTAGATCATCTTGTCTTCCTTGTCCTGCTCGCTCCTCAACGACTTTTATTTTTACAGAAATCTTCTATACTCTAGTGAAAGATTTTATTTTTACATCCAGGGTGTTAGGCTTGGCATCATCTTGCTATAACTCCAGCAGTCCAAAACCTATGATAGTAAACCGCCCCTGTAGCAATGAGGAGATCAACACTGACACCAAAAAATTATAGCCAAGCAATAATACAAATGTCATCCCCTAACAAAACGTCGATTGAATTCTGTTGCCAACCCGTAAATATGAACCAACTGTGGTTGACCAATGTGGTTGCATCGACCCATATCCTTCAAAGGATGCTCAAACGCCGGACTTCAACAACGGAGTGTAAAATTCTATTATGCCATCTAATTTAGGCGTTTCTCTTCAACTTCAATAAATCATGTATGACCTAAGCCTTTCAAATTCCTTAATTGAATGTCCAGATTGGCGAAATGCAGTTCCTCCGGTACACGGGCGAAATGGTAGTTAGTAGCCATGATTGGTGGTTGGAATATTAATTAAGCTAGTCATACGAAAGTACTACTATCTGCATATATACATAGAATATAATGTTAAGCAAACGAATGAAAGAAAAAGAATAGCATAGGATTTTAGAAAATAGGATGACAAAAGAGCTCAGTGTTAAAGGATAGCTTGAAGAAATAAGATGGAGTTATACATAAATTCCTTGTTCTGTCCAAGCAAGATCAGTCATGAGCACATCATCAAATTAGTACACCATGCAACATCTTTCTTCGGTAGTGCAAGAGGCAAACTTTGCATTTGCTTGTCAAGAAATCCTTCTGTGAGAAGAAACATCTTGTTGTCAAGAAGTACAAGATATGGATCAAGTCACAAAACAAATCAATGAATTAAGTCCCCACAAAACAAATCAATGAATTAAGTCCTATAGAACTCAATAATGCATGCTCTGTTGGCATTAACATAGATTTCTCTACATAACTTAGTTCTGTGTGATGCAATTTAATATACCCACAAAATAAGTTGAATTGTTCGTAATCGGTACCATTAAATCTTGTTCAATGAGTGCTATAATCACAATGTGAGCAAAACTTAGGACTAAGAAGGGATTAGGGAGAGAGGAGTGGTTACATGAATCTGCTACATGCTGGCGGCGGGGATGTATGAGGCGGAAAGGCTTCTTGCAGGGGAGAGAAACAAAATACGATTTTTATTGTAACAAAATAAGATGTCCTGTTATTCTTCCGCACTGGAACAGATTCGCTCTACATTATCTCCTTGAATGTAGGTAAATACCAAATTACTGGCTGAAGTTATTTTCCATTACACATAATTGTTCTGTAGGGAGAGACTGCTTAGTGCTCAGGTGGTCTGATGTCACATAAATCAGTGCAATGATCTCTCTGCTTAGATAAACCATTATGAATCCAAAGCTACGAGCAGAAGACAACATGTGTTTACAATGCTCTGATTTGTTTGTTTTCCTGAATGTGGCGACAGTTGGAGCATCTCCTTTTTAGTTTCCTGCGCTCAAATTTTGTGGAGTCACCACGATGATGCTCAAGATCTAAAGAAAAAATGCAGAGTGGGGGCTGACCTTGCTGCTGCAGAACGCCTTGAGGCGGTCCAGATGGCTCTCGGAGCCCACCACGGACTCCTTGGCCAGGCGGCGCATGCGCCGCTCCTCCAGCTCCGTGGTTAGGTCCAGCGGGCGCCGCTATTGGGCGGCAGCAATGCGTCGGGATCTGCGACGGTGACAGCCATGCGTGGGGATCTACGATGGCGGCAGCGTGTGCAGATCCACGTCGGCGTCGGCGTCGTGGGGATCGGCCGTGGCGGTGGCATCCCAGGGATCGGCAGCAGCGGCATTGGGATAGGCAACGGCGTCGGCGACGTCACTGGGGATTTTCGTGTGTCTGTGCGTCAGTTGAGAGATAGCACGACGGTCGCGGCCCGTCCTTGATAGGAGCGGCGTTACTGCGGGGTGTTTTTTTCCAGGCTGCGTTCGTTGGCTGGGGTGGGGTGGGGGGAGGGGACGAAAAAACCTGTTGAAACTGGTGGGACGAAAATAAACCATGGAGACTATTCGCCAACTTAGACTCTAGGAGTAGAGATAGAGGCCTCGTCCTCTTCCCCTAAAATGTAGGCGGGAAGGGATCCCACAATGGCCAAGTTTGAAGGGAGACAAGTGGTACACCTTATCTTGACGAAAGGTGGTCTTCGCCTGCAAAGCTTCTCCTCGTGACGCCATGGTGGGCTCAGTGATGACATCCGTCCTGGCGGTTTTGGTCTTGTTGCACGGGAATGGAATCCTTTGGTTGATTCCTCGGGACTCCGCGCCTGCGCTTGCCTCCTTAGAACAAAAGAGGAAACCTGCTGCTCTGCCCCCGCTGGCGCCTGCCTAGCCTGGGTCGTCATGGTTTGCATGATCTGAACCTCGTGAGGTGAGCATCTGCATAGGAATCTCTGCTCCTCAGGAGCCAGCCTAGGGAGGCCGCTCCCTCCGGAGGTGTTTGCCTTGTCTGCCTCGCGAGGGTCTTGTCTTTTCGATGCTAAAGATGGGCCATACCATGGCATTGATGGAGGCACGCCATGGGCCGCAGGCAGGCAAGTCTGGGTACCCTAGTCCCAGAACACTGACAACGTCCGCCGGGGGAAGGGGTGGATGCTTTGTGTAGATGCGGTCGCCGTCGCCGGTGGCGAAAACCCACCGTCGGCATGTGCCGATCAGGGGTCCCCGCCGTTCTCTCTCACAAAGCTGGTGCAGTTACCTTCGTCCCTAGCTCACTGCCGCGATGTGGCCAGTTGCCGCCTCCCGCCGCCCTCCTCTAGGTTGAGCTACATCCCGACATCCCTCAAGAACAACTTCCTTTACAACCGGCTTGCACCACTGCCCCAGCTGCCCACATCGCTCCATGTGGATATTTCTCTACTTCTTTGCCCCGCACGTACCTCTACTAGCTTCTACTATATTTGTGATGAGTTTATGTCTCATCAACTAGTCCCAGTAATCTTATTCTAATCACGATTGTTCAGTTTCTTTGCCACATGGATGCTCATCTTGATTTTAGTGAAACTGCACAAAATGATCCGATGGTCAAAGGGTTGCAAACTTCATTTCTTCAGAAGGTTCATCGTCACCAGCAAATTAAAGCCTGCTTAGGGTTTAGGGTTCAAGGGCTGGGGACTGCATGGATCATTTTTTTCTTTAGTTGTCTCTCTTCCAAAATAAGTGTCAACTTTAGTAGTAGTACAACTTTGTACTAAAGTTTGCATAAAGTTGAGACACTTATTTTGGAACGGAGGGAGTGCATATTGGCTATGATCTGTCAATCATTGAGATGCAATAGCATGCATGTTAGTCTCCTTTGTATTTGATGAAATGTTGCAACAGGGCAACCTTGGACGCAAGATACATGAAACAGAAGCTGGAAGCTTCATAGCATTGTACAAATTTATCTCGCTGAGAAATTACAGTACGTACTACTCCTACTATGTAAAGAGTTAGGTGTCGCATGGTGTCGAGAAAATATGGTGATAGTGTGAGGTGGGCCATGTACTCACTGAGCTTGCATATTTTCGTTGCTTTCTCACTCCTCCACCATAAGAGTGGAGAAAATTGTAATCTACATCCTTTCGCCGAAACATGGGACATCCAGCAGTCGTACCACCTCAGTAATAATGACCAATGAGCCGTCAAATCACTTAGACCCAGCAGTAAGTTGGACGGACGAAGCAACCATCACTCTTGAATCCACTTCTCCCATCAACGCAGGCGCCAGTGAGAGGTTGCGTCTGCTCCGCCCAGGCATGAATGCGGCACCGATTCTCTGGAGCGACGTTGACCGTTTCAGGCGGGAAGCGCGCGCGGGCAATGGAGGGGCTTTGGGTGGGCCAGGCTGGTCAAGAGCAGGCGTGGCAGCTATCCCGAATGGACGCGCAGAAACGAAAGGATGCACCGACTCTCGCGGCTAATTCTTACACTACACACCATCTCTCTGTAAGAGTAGGTCGGTGTGTCGCTCTCTATAACACACACACACGCTATAAAACACACACACACACACACACACATGCGCACATAGGTTCATAGAATAGGAATATCGTGCGAGTGGGAAGCCACAGGAAGTGAGATAAATGGAGTACGTACAAGAAGAGAAGAGGTGACGAATATTCCATCAAACCTGGACCGAGGAGTAGTACTCCCTCCGTCTAGGTGCTAAGTCATCTTACGAAAATCAGATATTCCCAAAATGTTTAGGCGTCATCCATTAACTTCGCATCTCAATCCCCTCCTAGCCTCATTGCTAGCGAGCGTTACTTACTCTGCCTTGTTATCTCCCCCGGAAACCCAATGCATGGAGGCAACTACGCGTTGATCAATCAAGAAATCAAAGTCGGCTTGCATGCGAGTTAATATGTGGCCCTGCATGGTAGCTAAAACGACATCTCTTAATTGTTGTGATTAATTGTTGCGTTTAGAGAGAGAAATTAGGGCTTTGATTGGAGGAAGGACCGGTCAAGTTTCTCCTTCTCCTCCAATCTGCTTGCACCTTGGTCCCATTCCACCTTCTAACGTGACTTACACACCTAGACAGAGGGAGTAGTATGAGATACGGTGGCACACTGACTTAGGTCGAATACAAGTGCCCAAAATTATTGGAAGAGAGCAAAGTGTACAAACTAAATAATTAAAATTGAATTTCTCGTTTTTTTTGAAACAGAGGCAAAAGGTTTGCGTCATCCACTAAATAAGAGCAGAATAGAGTTTCACAGTTTGCAAGTGACCCTACAAATAAACGGCATGGCAATTACTCTCAATACGCCCTAGTTTCTTAGCACCCGCCGTAACCCTTAGTACATACGTTGGCATACTGACTTAGGCCGAATACAAGTGCCCAAAATATTTAAAATTGGAGGATGGTGCAGCCCACCTTTCTGATATTTTGACCGTGTGTGGTTCAGTTGTTGTTCACTTCGGAGGGTCGTGTACCACACGTGAACGTTAGTAAGTGCGACCGGGAGGCATGCAGCGTTAATTGCGAGTTGACTCCTTCGAGTGTTAAATTTTCTTAACGTATTAGCATAGCCCCTAATATCTCTCCTCACTACGTTAAATAAAGAGTTCCGTTTCGTGCACAATTTAAAATGATTTTTATGGAGAGAAAAAGGAAACCACTCCATCTATATACGCTGCAGCCTCGGCGCTTGTTTTCTAGGGTTTGCTCTCTTCACACTCTCTCCACTATATATATATACACGCTGGAGCCTCAGCGCTTGTAGTTGCTCTCTTCACACTCTATTACTCTCTCTAGATATAAACAAGACTTCGTTGGCCTCTCTCTCTCTCCCCCTCACTGCTGGTAAATGAGCCGGCAGGATCCGTCCGTCGGGAAGGGAAGGAGGTTTACCGCTGTCGCCGTCGGCGAGGGAGGGAATCCACTACCGGCGCAGCTGTTCTCTTTCACCCAGCGGCGGCACACGAGGGCCTCCGACCCCTTCTTACTCGCTGCCATACATAGTGTGGGCAGATCGGCCTCCGACCGCGCATTGAGCCACACCCCGAGAATCTTAAGGTATAATTTACTTATTCCACATGCATTGCTCTAGTTGCATGTGGATTTTTTTCCGCTTCTGCACTTGAATATAGGTGTTGGATCAAACAGGAAAGTAGTGGGGAAAGTTGTATAGCATGAATCTAGGACGTGGTTCAAAGAGGAAAGGAAGGGGGAAAGTAGTACAGACTGGCTATCCAGTACCTACGTTGGTCGAAAAGGGAAAACAATGACAAACGTAGTACGCACATCTATAACAAACTGATCTTTCTGTTGGTGGGGGACAAGGCTGTAGAGTTTGAGCAAGACTAGATTTGCTGCCCTCACATAGGGAAAGGTGTCTAAAGATAACAAAACTGGGACCAACACAAATATGCTCCTTGGTTGCACTACAAAAAAATACACTTCCGTGATGATACGTGTTTGTCATAGTAGGTCACGTTTTCTGTCATGCATGTACATCAATGACGATTTTATGACAGAATCAATATAATCATACCTGTGCTGTTGTAGAAGTGTTCCATGAAATTAACAAAATTATCATTACGGAAGTGTCCACTTCCATGACAATAAATCGTGCGTCATAGAAGTGCTTTCGTCAAGGGTGAACGACACATGGCATCCACTGTAACAGTTCGCCGTTAAGCTATCGGGTCCGGTTTTGGATCTGATAACCCGTTAATAGCCCGGACCAATGGGGATTTTCCACATGTAAAATTCTCATTGGCCAGAGGAAACACGTGTTGGCTCACCATTGGGACAGATGTCATCCACTCATTGGACAGGAGGCGCCTATGATACGTCGACACATGGCACGGCCCAACAGAGGCCCATTACGGTGAAGAGGCCGGCTTGTTTGACTTGGTCAAAATGTAACGGCCCGGCCCATGGAAGGCCTGTTAACGGTCTGTTCGTATATCGCCCTTTTACGGCCCGCTAACTTCTGACCCGTTATGGCCTATAGGAATTAAGCCCAGTACCTTAATCTGGGCCGTCCAATATAATTCCAGCCCATTGTAACTTTTGGCCCATGTATGGGCCATGATGTCTTTCGGCCCATATGAGGCCCTTTGTAACTCTTGGCCCATTAATGGCTCGTGGTGAAACTGGCCCGTAATGAACAGTGCACCGCTTTATACTCATTGATGGCCCATTATTCCATTGGGCCGTTTCCAACCCGTGTCAACTTTCGGCCTTCTAAGGGCCCATTTATTCTTGGGCTCATTTTCAGAATTCGATTACATATGGTCCGTTACTGGCCTGTTCAGCTTGTGGGCCAAATTCAGCCCGTGGTTACAGTCGGCCTGCTTGTGGCTCGTTAACACGTTGGGTTGTTTTCGTAGCGTCATCAATTACGGACTATTAACGGCCTGTTATGGTCGGGCCATTAAACAGACGATTTCCACTCTAGACCGTTTACGACCCATTTTGCGGTCTGTCATTGGTCCACGAACAGTACGGCCCATGTTTGGCGAAATGATTATACGGCCCGTAGAAGGCCCATAGATGAGACGACCCGTAGAAGGCCCATGGATCCTATGACCCGTAGAAGGACCATGGATCCTACGGCCCGTAGAAGGCCCAAGGATCCTACGGCCCGTGGAAGGCCCATGGATCGTACAGCCCGTGGAGGGCCATGGTCACTACGCAGGTAGCAGGACCATGGTCACAACAGTCCGTGTGTTGCCATGGTTATTGTGGCCTAGTTTATTGTGGCCACTAGAAAAACGCGGAAAAAGAACTACAGTGACTACAAGAAAACAACTAAACAAGACAATAAGGAAATAAATAAGCAAGGAACTAACGCTAGGCTATTACGACTATTACCCATATTACATCCACTGGGCATCAAAGTTTGCCACCAGTGCAAATATAGGGAACAAAGCAGCATATTACATACACTGGCCGTCTAAATTGGCCACAAGTGCAAATAAACGCGGCAGCAAAACAAGTCCATAACTGAAACAACTTCAGAAGAGCTCAAGAAACGTTATCCTGGGTATCCACCATGCTGGCAATAAGCTTAGCAATCTTATTAGCATTGTCATGTTTGTTTCTAAAATCCTCCAACGCTTGTTGTTGCACCAGAAAGTATGCATCTGAATGCTCCAGGACTTCCGCAGTCCTTCCGCTTCTTGTCGCAGAACAGCTGATCGATGTCTTTCAGCTTGTAGTTGAGACTCAAGAAACCGAACTGATTCAGACAGTGAGTTTGTATAGCTTGTGCAAGCGGTAGTGGCCAGTAACTCGAACACTAAACCAAGATAGGACTTTGGGGTTGTCTCACTGTCTTCAAGATAGTCTTCCTTAGCTGTTTTATCAGCTTTGTTGGATACCAACAAGGATGTCTCACTATCCTGAACCTTATCTGCATTACTTCCTTTACCATTGCTTAATAAGGCACTCTTCCCCAATATTCTATCAGCATTCTAAAAGAAGAAACAAGCAGACACATAACAGGTTTAGCATGTACTAGTATATGAAACTCATTTCGGTGAACCAGTTCATTAGTAAGGTCACTACAAAAAAATACACTTCCGTGATGATACGTGTTTGTCACAGTAGGTCACGTTTTCTGTCATGCATGTACATCCATGACAATTTTATGACAGAATCAAGATAGTCATACCTGTGCTGTCGTAGAAGTGTTCCATGACATTACCAAAATTATCATCACGGATGTGTCCACTTCCATGACGATAAATCGCGCGTCACAGAAGTGCTTTCTGCAAGGGTGACCGACACGTGGCATCCACCGTAACGGAACGCCGTTAAGCTATCGGGTCCGGTTTTGGATCCCATAACCAGTTAACAGCCCCGACCAATGGGGATTTTCCACGTGTAAAATCATCATTGGCTGGAGGGAAGACGTGTCGGCTCGCCGTTGGGACAGATGTCATCCACTAATTGGACCCAAAGCGCCTATGATACGTCAACACGTGGCACGGCCCAACAGAGGCCCATTCCTGTGAAAAGGCCAGCCCGTTTGACTTGGTCAAAAGGTGGCGGGCCGGCCCACGGCAAGCCTGTTAACGGCCTGTTCGCATATAGCCCATTTACAGCCCGCTAACCCAGGGCCCGTTTACGGCCTATCCGTATTAGGCCCAGTAGCGTCATCTGGGCCGTCCAATATAATTCCAGCCCGTTTTAACTTCCGGCCCATGTATGGCCCATGACATTTTTCGGCCCATATGAGGCACTTTGTAACTCTTGGCCCATTAACGACCCATGGTGAAATTGGCCCGTAATGAACAGTATATCACTTTATAGCCATTAACGGCCCATTATTCCATTGGGCCGTTTCAAGCCCATGTTATCTTTCGGCCTTCTCAGGGCCCATTTATTCTTGGGCTCATTTCCAGCATTTGGTTACTTACGACCTGTTACTAGCCTTTTCTGCTTGTGGGCCAAATTCAGCCCGTGGTTACAGTCGGCCCGTTTGTGGCCCGTTAATCCGTTGGGCCGTTTTCATAGCGTCATCAAATACGGTAGATTTAACGACGGCCCATTATGGTCGGCCCATGAACGGATGATTCCAACTCTAGCCCGTTTACGACCCATAATGCGGTCCGTTATTGGCCCATGTTTGGCCAATCGATCATACGGCCCATAGAAGGCCCATTAGTAACCCTCGGCCCATTAACGGCCTGTGGTAAAACTGGCCCGTAATGAACAGTGTATCACTTTATACCCATTAACGGCCCATTATTCCATTGGGCCGTTTCCAGCCCATGTTATCTTTCGGCCTTCTCAGGGCCCATTTATTCTTGGGCTCATTTCCAGCATTCGTTTACTTTCGGCCCGTTACTGTCATTTTCTGCTTGTGGGCCAAATTCAGCCAGTGGTTACAGTCGGCCCGTTTGTGGCCCGTTAATACGTTGGGCCATTTTCATAGCATCATCAAATACGGCCGATTAACGACGGCCCGTTATGGTCGGCCCATGAATGGACGATTTCAACTCTAGCCCATTTACGGCCATAATGTGGTCTGTTATTGGCCCATGTTTGGCCAACCGATCATATGGCCCGTAGAAGGCCCATTGATGATACGACCCGTAGAAGGCCCATTGTGTCTACGGCCCGTATAAGGCCCATTGTTTCTATGCCCCGTAGAAGGCCCATTGTTTCTACGGCCCTTAGAAGGCCCATTGTTTCTACGGCCCGTAGCAGGCCCATGTTAACTACTGTAAATATGTAGCCCATGGTTAATGTGGCCTAGTTTTAGAAAATAGGTTATTGTGGCCACTAGCAAACCGCGGAAAAAGAACTGCACTGACTACAAGAAAACAAATAAACAAGACAATAAGGAAATAAATAGGCAAGCAACTTACGCTAGGCTATCACGGCTATTACACATATTACATCCACTGGGGATCAAAGTTCTCCACCAGTGCAAATATAGGGAACAAAGCAGTATATAAACGCCGCAGCAAAACAAGTCCAGAACTGAAACCACTTCAGAAGAGCTCAAGAAACAATATCCTGGGTACCCATAATGCTGGCAAGATGCTTAGCAAGCTTATTAAATTTCTCTTGTTTGGCGCTTAAATCCTCCAGCACTTGCTGTTGCACCAGAAAGTATCCATCTGAATTCTGCAGGGACTTCCTTAGTCCTTCGGCTTCCTGCCGCATAACATCTGATCGATGTCTTTCAACTTGAAGTTGAGACTCAAGAAGCCGAACTGATTCAGGCAGCGAGTTCGAAGAGCTGGTGCCAGCAGTAGTAGCCAGTAACTCGAACACTACATCAAGACAGGACTTTGGGGTTGTCTCAGTGTCTTCAATATAGTTTTTATCAGCTTTCTTGGAGACCAACAGGGATGTCTCACTATCTTGAACCTTATCTGCATTACTTCCTATACCATTGCATAACGGGGTACTCTTCTCCAATATTTTATCCGCATTCTAAAAGAGGAACAAACAAACACATCACATGTTTACAATGTAGTATATGAAACTCATTTTGGTAAACCAGTTCAGTAGTAAGGTGGACAGGATAAAAGCATGAAACAAACATATATCTATGTAGTATGGTCACTGTATGGTCTATATCATTCTAGTTTATGTTGCCAAATCAAGATAGATACAGTTCGAATCATATCTATTTAAGACAAAGCAGCTTAAACAAAATATAAGTGTGGGAAACTACAAAGAAATAACAACACTTGTAAGGTGCATGGCATGAGAATATAACTGTTTATTCAATTGAAACTGAAATCAACCAAGAGCAAGTTACAACAGCAAACACGTTAAATAAACAGGTTTAAAACATACCTGTTGCGTCATTGGAGTTTCAATTGCATCCTTCAAATTTGAAATTAGTTGGTATGAGTAAATACAGTGATGCAAGAGCAAAGTAGTATGAACCATAGCTACGGAACCTGACCTGAGAACAATTCTTCTTCTGCTTTAAGCATTGCCTTGGGGTTCGGAGTGGTGGTCCTCGTGCTTTGGGCACTGCAGTTGCCTTACTAACTGCTCGTGTTTGGGTGCTCTGTGGTGGAGACAGTGATGTGTCAACGGGAACTGGGTTACTATCTGCTGGGGTTGGGGTTAGAAGGGGTGTAGCTGGTTCTCTGTCCAACTGGGTAGGGGTACAATCTGCGTGAGTCTGGGTTATGTGTGGTGGGGCTGGTTCTTGGGAAAGTACAACCGTGGTTCTATCTCCATCGACAGGTAGCACGATCTTTTCTGAAGACTGTGTTTTTACTCCCACAGATACTGCCATCACCCGCTCCAATTGAAATGGCTGATAAACAAGAAAAGTTATTGAATGTACAGACATTGTAAGATAGACAGGTGCAATGGATAGTAGGGAAGAAAACAGGGCATGAAATAATTCACATTTATGTTGTCTAACCAAACAGAATAGCAGGACATAATTTCACATATATGATGGCTAATTAAACGGGATAGCATGACACAATTTCACATGTATGATGGCTAACTAAACAGGATAGAATGACATACTTCAAAATATGATGACTATGTAAACAGGATGACATGATATAACTATATGATGTGTCTATTAAAGTGGTTGGCATGCCATAAATCATAAACATGCCGTTGATGGAAACATGATGGCATGATATAATTCATGGATAGAATGACATAATTCAAAATATGATGACTATGTGAACATGATGAGATGATATAACTATATTATGTCTTGAGAAAATGGGTTGGCATGCCATAATTCAGATACATGCTGTCTATGTAAACATCATTGCATGATATAATTCAAATATATGATTTATATACTAAGGAAGTGAGTAGAGGGCAATCGCATATATGATGTGTCAACTAAGGAGATGGCATTCAATATCGTGTATATGATGTAAAATCTAAGCATTGCAATACAACATATGCATGATATGAGTAATATAACCCTGCCAAGTTTGAGCATACACCTCAGGGGGATAATAGGACTGGTCATCTGCCTCTGAATCCTCCTCTGAAGAGCTATCTATAACCAGCAAGATATCTGCTTCACCAGGTAGCATTGTCTGCTCTGAAGACCTTGTTTTCACTCCAGATTTCTCCATCACCAATTCAAATGGCTGATGCACAGGAAGAGCAGTTGAATGTACAAACATTGTCAACAAAAGCAATGAGAAATACAAAAAAAGGACAACATGATATAATTCACATATATGACGCTTGGCTAAACAACATGGCATTGCATAATTCACATATATAATGCCTTGCAACAAGATAGCATTGCATAATTCACATATATAATGTCTTGCAACAAGATGGCATTGTATAATTCACATATATGGTAATTAGACACTAAACAGGTGGCATTCACACAAAGCATGTCTAAACTAAGCAAATGATATAGCAATTCAAGATACCATACGCACGATATGAGCAACATAACCCTGCCAAGTTAGAGCATGCACCTCGGGGGGGGGGGAAATAGGACTGGTCTTCTGTCTCTGAATCCTCCTCTGAGAAGCTATCTGTAACTAGCAAGACATGCGCTTCGTCAGATAGCATTGTCTGCTCTGAAGACCTTGTTTCCACTCTAGATTTTTCCATGACCGTGCCGAATGGCTGATGCACAGGAAGAGTAATTGAATGTACTAAAATTGTTGACAATTTAACACGTAATAAAAAATGATGTCATGATATAATTCACATATAAGATGACTGGCTAGCCAGGGTGGCATTGCAAAATTCACATATATGATGCCTGGCAAAACAAGATGGCATTGCATGATTCACATATACGATAAAGAAACTAAACAGATGGCATTGACACAAAGCATGTCTAAACTAAGCAGATGACATCTTTGATGTATACAGTAAGTAATGCAAGGCACCATATGCATGATATTACCAACATCAGCATGGAAAGTTAGAGCGAAGACCTCATGGGGTAAATAGGAGCGGTCTTCTGCTTCTGAATCCCCCTCAGAATAGTTATCTTCCTCTTAATTACAATCCGAAATGGGTGGAGGAGGGCTGCCTTTGCGCCCGCCATGGAGCGACGTCTGCATGAAATTTTATTGCCATGCAAGGCTCGTCTCTTTTGCTCTACATGTTCAGTTCCATTGTGTACAATTACTGACATGCATAGGAATAAAACATAGTGAGATTATGTAAGGAGTGCATGCACAAATCCAGAGTGATGGTAGCAAACTTTGGATAGACCCAAAACAAATGATAGCAGGCAGATAATAGCTTTAGTTAAAAAATACAGATAATGGCTCCTTTAATGTTTGTTTGCACCCAACATGAAACTCATAGTAGACACCCAAAATTAACCAGATAGTAGACAAATAGTACTGATTGTTGCCCCAATATGTACCCCACAACCATTTAAAAACTCAAGTTTCAACATAAGTTTGGACCTGAGTCGGAGACTAATAGGTGAACACGACGATAAAGTAGCATGTCATCATATTAAGCGATGCATAACGTAAGCAGACACGGAAGAGTGTGACCTCTCTTGCGGACCCGTGTAGTCCTCAAGGTCATCTGCTCTGTTGATGATGGTAATGCAGTTGTCGTGGCTGCCGGCAGCGGGGAAGAAGATCTGAGGTGGCGAAAGACAGTCTGGAGAGCGGATCCCTGCTGTGGTGAACCCTTCCGTCGTTGGAGCAGCTGAGCTGGGGTGGAACACAGCACCGCAGGAGCAGGACAAACCACACAAGGTTTTCTTTGTCACATATCTGTAACAGAAGTAATTGTGTAAGGGCTTGTTTGAATCTGAGGATTCTAACAATGCAGGGATAGGAAATAGACAGGAATAGGATAGGAATGCACGTGCAAAACAGAGAATTTAAAAACACAGGATTTCTGCCAATCTGGGTGTTTGGTTCACAAGAATTGGAAGATCACAGTATGCAAAGAAGCATGGTGAGATTAACTCAAACCACAAGAAGTGTACAACCTCTTTGGCGAAGCCATGTCGATCTCAGCGTGATTGGGTTGGCCGGTGAGGATGCTCTGGCTGACTTGGCTGTCGGAGGAGGGGAAGAAGATCTTAGGCGTCTGGAGATGGAGCCCGAGGTACTGCTCCGCTGTGATGGAGGGTTTCGTCGTTGGAGCAGCTCCGGTGAGTTGTACGACCCCGAGGCTGAAGCAGGACAAGAGAGACAACGTTAACCTAAGTGGAATTCTAATAGCATCTCCAATAGATGACGTAAAATACATAACCACAAAGTGCTAGATGTATACATCAGCCGCTCATCTCTGAACTTAACTGTCAAAACTGAATTTAACTGTCGAAACTGAACTTAACTGTCAAAACTGAATTTTGCTGTCGAAACTGAATTTTACTATAGAAACTGAATGCACTAGAGGTGAGGCTACACGTCAGTCGACTTTACTTTTTCATCTCTGGTTAGTCAATTTTGCAGCCATTGGATACGAAATCAAGGGCCTGCAGTTCATCTTCAAACTCCACCCCCGTGAGCCGCCAGCCACCACCGGCCAAACAGTCGCCCCCGCCGCCCGCGGCCGGTGGTGCGGCGCCCCGCCCGCCCCGAAAACACTCCCCACCGCCGGTCCGCCGCCGCCCCGGCCATCCCTCTAGGCCCCTCCCCCCGTGCCGAGCTTTTTCTCCTGCGATCCCCACGCCACCGCCCCACCACCTCCGGCGACCACCGCCCCCACCCTGAACCCTAAGATAGATAGTGGGGTACCTCTCCGGCGAGCCCCCCTCCCCGCTACGGCTGGTTCTTCCTTAACTCCGGCGAGCCCCCCACCCCCTGAAAATCGACTGACCCAAAAGTTGATTCAGTCGACTGAAGTGTAGCTAAATCGGAGCAGCATCGCAAGCAAGAGCAAGAGCGAGAGCAGCAGCACGAGCAAGAGCAGACCAGGCAGGGGACCGAGAGCAAGAGCAGAGCAGCAGCGCGAGAAAGAGCTAAAGCAGCAGCAGCTCCTACTGATGTGGACGTCGCCACCGAGGGAGCAACGCCGTGGAGGAAGTGGCCGGCGACGCCGCCGTGGATGGAGCCGCGCCGTGTCGGCTCGGGACCGAGCGCCGGCAGCACCGTGAGATCGAATCAAGAAGAAAATGCGGCGATTAGTGTACAACCTCTTTGGTGGCGCCGATTAGGCCGGAGCTTCATCCGAGGAAACAGTGATGATGATGCTCTTCCGGTGGTGCAAGTGAAGACGGCGGTGTGGGAATGGAGGTGGTGCGAAAGACGAGGGGAACGTCGGGGCAGCTCCTTGGAGGTGGAGGACGGGGTGGCTGAACCGGCGGGACGACCAGATCGACGACGGATCCTCATCCGGTACGGTGGATGAGGGACGTCGAGGTGTTGCTGTGGACGACGTCGTCGGGGAAGAGGCTCCGGCTGGGTGGCGGATGGAGGAGGGTGTGGGGCTTCACGGGTTTTCCCGGCCTCGGTGTACGAATGGGTGGGCGGATGGGATGGGAGTAGGGAACCATGGCTTAGGGACGCGCTTTTCTGAAATGTGGGGTAAGTTACGAAAGTACCCCCACCGATTTGAGGCGGTTCTTTCGGTTCAGGGGTATCACGGGCATTTCGCGTGTCGGGATTTCACAAGAGGTGGGAATTTTCGCGCGCGTTTTAATTTTGGAATAGCAAGACACGGGTTGAGATGGAGGGAGTTGTCGGAGCACAATGAGACAAATATTTATCTTAAATATTTCGGGGTAACAAGGCACGGGTTGAAGAGGCGGGAGTTTCGCAGCACGATAGACAGAGACGCTAGCTTGAAATTTCAGCATAACAAGGTGCGGCTTGAAATTTCGGGAGAACAAGCTTAACGTGTACCAAAAGAAAAGACAATTTAGACTAGTATGATATACTACGTACAATGTGTTTAACACGCACAAGACACACACACAAACACCATTTAGACTAGTAAGGTACACGTGCATTACACGCATGAGATTTGGCAACCAAATTATGAATAAATACCACATTATAGCATGTAAGCTTTGAGTCATATATGCATGATGTAGCTGTTCGTTTAATTCTTATAGTTCATTTCATTCAAAATCATCTAGTTTTTATAAGAAAGCTAATCTATTTTAAGATTCATGGAATTGTGCGTTGTAAGGCATAAAGTAAAAACAAATCATGTAGAAAAACATTTGGGCAATTCTGATACGGAAGATTCTAGAACAAAGAAGAAGTGCTTGTGTTTTGAGGTTTGTGCATTATGCTTAAGTTCAACCACAGAGTCTTCTAGATTGTACATGTGGCAAAATCTGGTGGAATCTAGATGATATCCAACGACCAGTAGTGCTCAAATTTGCCAGCTCTGCATCATCGGATTGGCCTCATTCAACGACCATCTTTCAAAATTAAAGTTATCCGCACACTATATAAAAAATATAAAATATAATATATATAGGGGTATAGATATAGATATGTGATGCGAAAGCCACCCATCATCTCCAATTAGAATAGTGTGTCCATGCAAGGATGCAATGTGGCCAAACGATGTCTGCCATCGGTATCTCAAATTCAAACCAGTCTGACCTTGTTCGATGTGTATACATTACAACATGCTCGTTTCCAAACAACACCGCGCAGATCTCCGTTATATTCATGCATGCATGGGTTTCAAACATCATGATCTCTTATTCAAATATTTGAATTCAACTTTACATTGATTATGACCTCACCTAGTCTTTTACACCCACACATTGGTCTTCTCTTTATAATTGTACCACTAACTTTCTCTCGTGCATGCATGCACACACACTACCAGTCGGCATTATCCATCGCACACATGCAATCTTTTTCTTCAGGTTGGTCTCCCATGAAGGCACGCACACACACATCCCCCTCTCCATCATATCGAGCATTCTTTATCTCTCGCATGCATGCGCAACGATCGATGTTCCTCTACGTGTGTGTATAGCTAGGTCTTTCATAGTTTTCCACATAAACTGATCAATCTATATATCTACTGAGGTCTCACCCTCTTTCCCACGTCCACATCGATCAATCTATACCTCTCTATATAGGATTACATATATAGTTAATACACCCACATTAATTATATATCCAACGCCCCCCTCTCATCATCCATGCCTTCCGCTTCATCTCTCAGACGCGCGCACAATGGCGAAGACACGGGGCAGCAAGGGCCCTGCCCCCCTAACATCACTATATATCGAGGCTAATATGAATGTGATCATTAGACAATTGATGGTAAAAATGGTTTAAGTTGATGAATTGGCCCTCCTCGTAAAGGATTAGCAATGCTTGGCCCCCTAGCCCATGGGACATTTTTCATGGCTCCGCCACTACGCGCCACAGCGCACGTTCTCGCCTCCTCTCTCTAAATATCGATCTCGCAGTTGTGCACTCCTTCATAGTCTCCCTCCAACCGGCCCCTCGCACCATCTTCTATCCCCCCACCGGATTTTTCCACATGTACAATCTAGCAGACTCCATGATTGAACTTAAGCATAGTGCACAAATCTCAAAACAACAGTGGTTCTCCTTTGTTCTAGAATCTTCCGTATCATAACTTCCCAAACTTTTTTTCTAGTTGAATTGCCATTATTTGTTTTTAATTTATGCTTTACAACGCACAATTGCATGAATCATAAAATAGATTAAGGGCTTCTTTGATTCAAAGGATTCAAGATTCTAATCCTTAGGAATTTTTTCCTATCTTGATTGTTTGATTCGTAGGATTGTAAACCATAGGAATTTTTCCATATGATTCATTTGCACTAGATTTCATAGGAAACATCCCATCCACTCAAACCTCTTTGAAAGAATTCTGCATTTTTCTATCAACAATCAAACACTCATACCTACCTGTAGGATTCAAGACGACATTCCACTCTAATCCCATGTTCTTCCTATCCCGCATTTTGGAAATCCTATGAATCAAAGAGGCCCTAGGTTTTTTTATAAAAACTAATTGATTTTGAATGAGATGAACGATAAGAATTAAACGAAGGTCTACATCAGGCATATATGACTCAGAGCTTACATGCTACAGTGTGGTATTTATTCATAATTTGGTTGCAAAATCTGACGCGTGCAATGCACGTGTACCTTACTAGTACTTCGAGTATGTGCAAAACACAATGGCAGGCTACAGAGTGTCTCTCTTACAGTTCATGAAGCCATGTGGCACATGTGGAGGCGTTGTCACGACATCCTTGTGTGGATTGATCACAACGACGTGCTGCTGGTTCCAGAAGAATGTACTCGTCCTCCCTGAGCCGCACTGGCGTACATGCACGAAGCGAAGATGTGCACGCACGCCACGCACGCACTCATTCCCTCGCACGCACATGCGGGTACACTAGTGGACGCAATTTTGTACCAAGATCCACCCCATGTGATAATTTGACGCATGTAAAGTCCTTCACTTCATTGATGGTCAATTAATACAGTGCATGCAAATTGAGTGGACGTGAGGGCGTAAGAAAGACATTACTACTCCACTGCGCGCATGCGAGTTGTTAAATCATGGGTTTCTAGTAGTACTTCCATTGGTCTCCTTCGTATTTTGTGCCAATTTTTGACAGTAACATAATATTTACGCATCTGAGCAGTGTAGTCTACTTGAAATTTATGTTCCACTAAACTCATCGGGAGCCGTTTCGGGCCTCGAAACCAAAAACCATCAATTAATCTTTACCTTGTTCCCATCACATTCGGAAGTACTAGTGCTACAATTAAGTGCAAGCCTGCTCACACCTACCAGTACGTACCAAACCTGAACGTGTTCCCACTATGCAGGTTTTAGTACTAGTGCTAGTACTTAGGTTATAAAAAGGGGAACTACCTAACAGAAAATTACTCTACCTTCCTCCTCATAAGTCCTCCTTTGTCCGTCCTTGCCATGGCCGGTGTGCAGAGCTCTAGGTTGAGAACTACTCGTAACAAGGGAGCGGCAACCAAGGCTGCAGAAAAAAAGATGGCTCGCCGCCACGCAGAGACCTCGAAAGATCTCTCACGGGCAGGCGATGGCTCCCAGGAGCGCCCTAGATGCGGAGGCGAACATGCCGAGCTAGAGGCGCTGGAGTCATTATCCCTTGACGGCATGCCCGATCAGCTCAATAAGCACCTCAATAAGCAGAAGGAGTTCATCCACGGCTTGGTGGAGCTGCTGAAGGAGAGCCTCGTCGACATGCCTGCTGAGCTCAGTGAGCAGGGGGAGTTGACCGCCGGCTTGGTGATGCTGCTAAAGAAGAGCATTGCCTCGGAGAAGAAGGCGACCGGCGAAATCCTGCAACTTCAGGAGGACAAGGCGAAGCTCTGCCACGAGCTCGACCTGCTGATGGAGGAGAACGCCGGCTGGAAGAAGCTGCATCAGAATAGTAGTTCCTCGATGAAGATGTTGCAGGCCCTCGTGATGGAACAGAAGGAGGAGTTGGCGAAGCTCCGCATCGAGCACCCGGCTGCTGTCAAGGTACATAACGCGGCCGTGGAACAGATGATGAAGGCTCGCGTCGAGAAATCCCGAGTCATGGACACAATGAAGAAGATGGCGGAGGAGACGCGCAAGGAGATGGAGGTCATGGAGGCCATGAAGAAGCAGTTACGACTCCGCGACCAGCAACCCTTCATGTAGTGAGAGCAGCGCCCCAGACTTGTGTGTGTGTCTTCCTTCTTTTTTGGGGGTGATAATCCTCCTTCTTCTTTTGCTCCTGTGTTTCTTCTTTTTCTTTGGGTGTTTTGCCTTACGTGTCACCTTCTCTGCGAGGCATGAATAGAACAATGCTAAAAATGAGATGACTAGCAAATTAGATAATTCTTTATCGCCAATAGAACAATGCCTCTTGCTAGTAATATATAATAAGAGTAGAGAGTAGAGGATATGTCACTGGGCTGCCGTGTTTCATGCTCCTCCGTCGCACTCCAGTGGAAAACTTGAGTATACCGCACGGTTCTTTGCTCCTCCTCAGGTCGTCGGCACATTTATACGAGCAGTCAAATCACAAGGCCCCGCCTTCCAGCAGTAATGAGCCGTCAAATCACAAAGGCCCTCGCCTCTCGTGAAAAGGACCAAGCTAGACTGCCCCGCCCTCTAGCCTTTTAAAAAATGTATACATTTGTACAGTAGTAGTATCGATGGATTGCGCCATGGAGCAAAACTAACAAGATGTAATTAAAGAAAAAAGGTGGTACATATAGAGAGCGCTCGTCGCCAAATTATGCATATACTATATGGCACTACCCACTATGAAGGTACTAGTAACATAGACTAGTAACTAGTGTATGTTACTCTCCACTATGACCAGCCAAAGTCGAGGCGCGGATACCAACGAGGGCCTCGTTGTGTCTATACTTGGACAACTCACCCGGCTACATGCGCACCAGGCAGACGAAGCTCGTGTCGTGTTGGTGCTGTGTGCGGCCCGCACATTAACCAAAACCTCGTGCCTCTATCTTAGCCTCCGCATTTTAAACTTCTCAATCTCAAGGCCAAGGAGTAACTTGAAACCTATGATAGAGCCAATCGGATGGTTGAGAACACTACAATTCGTAGCTACAGATGCGTGTGTGAGAGAGGACGAGTGCGTGCATGCACCTCTTCTCAGAGTACAACTGTATGTGGGTGGCATCGACCTAGGGAGCAGTGATGGTGCGTGCGAGAAGTCCCGAGAGATAGGTGTAATGCGTCTGAAAAAAAGACTAGTCTATAGCTCGCCACAAGGCTATTCCTGTCGAACGCCAAGCGTAAGATATGTATCCGACGGTGCCAGTTTTTGCACGTACACAACAGTAGAAAAATAACTAGTACCATGGCATATGCTACACCACAACCGAGAAAACGTGCCGATGTTACGCCATCCGGGAATAGTGCCGCACTTCGAAACTAGAACCGTCAAAAAATTTGAGCGCGTGTCGTCACATTCCAAATTACTACTACTACCATGCTATATTTAATTGCAAACCTGTTCACACCGATCACAACCTAAACGGTTTCCCACTTCGGAGTGTATTAGTAGTACTCGATTATAAATACTACTATCCTAAGATGACTGCACATTCCTCCTCAACTCCTCATCCACAAAAAACAATCAAGTCAATCAAGCCATAGCCAGCGTGAGTTCTCGGTCGAGAGATTTCCACCAGGGAGAGGTGAGCATGGAAGAGGAAGCACGAGAGATGTCCCGCCTCGCCGCGAAAGCAGCCGACATGTCCATCCGCGCAGCATTAGCAACACAGAGGTCCCGCCGCGCCGCCGAAGCAGCACGGAGGTCCCGCCGCGCCGTCGATGTAGCAGACTGGTTCGTCCACGCCGCGAAAGCAGTAGAGATGTCCCGCCGCGCCGCCAAAGCAGCAGGGAGGTCCCGCCGCGCCGCGGCGGCCTGGGAAAATTTCTCGCGGGCAGGCGAGGACTCTTACACGCACATGCATGCGATAATCCATAGCCAGATGGATCAAATCTCCGGCTGGGCGAGGATGCAGGACGAGGCTACCGGCGTCATCCAGCAACTAGGGGAGGGCAATGCGAAGCTCCGGGGCAAGCGCGACCTGCTAAAGGCAAAGATCGCCGGAAGGGCGAAGCAGGAGGAGGAGACCGCTGCCTTGTTGCAGAGGACGGGCGTCATCATCAAGAAACTTATGGACGAGAATGCCATGCTCCGCATCGAGCGCAATAGGCTGGTGGAGGAATCCATGGATGCTGTCAAGCAGCGTATTAACGACATGAAACTGATGAAAGAGATCATCGCCCACCGCGAGAACTAGTCTCCGCGACCTGCAGCGCATAAAGAAAGTAGAGATCAGCGAGCCAGATCATTGTATGCGTCTTCCTTCTTCTTTTGCCCTTGTGTATTTCGGGCGTGGCCGCATGTGGCTTTTTGAATTATCTTCCTAATTATGTAAGACAATTATTATCCACTCTCCTCGTCCTTATATATATTCATCAGTCTTGCTATAAGTCGCAGTAGATGCTATATAGGTCCGTCGGATCTTACATCAAGATTCGTGCAAAAATTTCTTTTCAGATTTTCTTTTTTCTCTCTTAAATCTCAGTCAAGTGAGACATTGCCACGCCATTAAACAGAGGCTCGGGCGCCATTAATGGAGACCTTGGGAGAGAGGTGGACGGCAGATGGAGGTCAAAGGGCTCTCCTCCCGATAAGCACGCGCAGGGGGTCTGATCGCACGCCTCCCGTACTCAAATAGCTACCCTACACGACGCCTCCTAGCTAATAAAAAAAGGGGACGCGTGGCGTCACGTAAATGGTAAATAGAACGCCCACGGTTTCAATAATACTTGTGTTTCCGATTGTCACGTGACATCACTTGTTCCAAAATGACTTTGTTGATTGTTAATGTGTGCGCCTTCGCAAATCAGACAGCAAAATTACCACAACATGTTGGTGCCATGTCATGACACCAAGCCAAGTTTCATGATTTTCATGCGTGTTTCAGATTTACAGGATTTAAAAAACCAAGTTTCTCAATGTTTCCAGCCGAGCCATGACGCCCAGATGTTTGAATTTCATTCCCATTTCTGGCATAGGACCTAGAAATTTACCCGAGGACACACATGTGATTTTTCAACCAGCTTTGGTGTAATGGAGCATGTGCTTGTATTTAAAATTTGAATTATGCACACAAAGGTGACACGTTCCCTCTCAGAACCATGAGCCTTCTTGAGAGAAGCTCCAGTTTGCAAGAAACTTATACCAAAACTTGTTCCTATTCTGCAAATTTTTTACCACGGCATGGTAGTACCATGACATGACACCATGCCATGTTTCATGATTTTCAGGCGTGTTTTGGATTTACAAGAATTTTAAAACCAAGCTTCTCAATGTTCTCGGCCGAACCATGATGCCCAGATGTTTGAATTTCATTCCCATTTCTTGCATGGGACCTGGAAATTCACCCGAGGACACACATGTGATTTTTCAATCAACTTTGGTGCACGGGAGCATGTGCTTGTAGTTCAAATTTGAATTATGCACATTAAATGACCAGAAACTCAATTAATGTATAAAAAAGGCCAAACGAACCCGGAATAATTCCAAAATTTAACAGGGCACTCATATAGTTCTATGTTGCCTCTGTAAAGAAAATCTGGGGGGAGGCACCATATATTGTTTCGCACACAAAGGTATAAAGAAATAAAGAAATAAAGAAATTAGCGTACCTATTTAATTCTTGGGTTCTTATTATTTATGCCACTAGTTGTGTATCACTACTCAGTTTTGCCATTAGAAGTTACAACTACTCAAAAAATGCCATCGATCCGTGAGATGCCTGCTCAAAAATGCAATTAGATATCTAAAAAATGCCATCGTTAAGTTAGATGTTTGCTCAGAAATGCCATTAGACATTTTTATTTTCACGTCAAACCCGTTGACCATGTTACATGACAAAAATAAGCCATTCTCACAATGATAACTTAATGGTGTCCAGCACAACACACCCCTCAAATAAAACTAAGCACCCTGGAATTCTTTGACAAAACTAAGCACCCTGAAATTCTTTGACAACTAAACTGCTGGCTATATGATGTTGGCCATATATATTGTACGTATATAATGTCAAGAAACGAGTGGTAGTACTATACCAACTAAAAGATGAAATGTACGAAATATAACGAGAAGAAACATAACATAGTTCTGCTGGGGGCTCAGCACAAGTGCACAAAACACCCCTCAAATAAAACTAAGCACACCAGAAATTAAACTAAGCAACTAATCCGGTAGACACGGCATTAGAACCACCATGAGAAACGACACTGCCACCTTACTCGGAGTCCTCGTGCACGTCCTCGACTTCGTCCTTGTCCCTCTTCCTCTTGGGCGATACTTCTTTGCTTGAACTGCACACTTGGCTCTTGCTCTTCATCCAACCCTTGTAGATATTGAAACAAAGGTACCACCCATTGCAGCGTAGTGGATGTGGTCTATATCTAGTACCGTCCATTGCCATGCACGATGAAACATGTGCGGAGGTTTCTTCAGTTCACCGTACGAAGGATGAACCATGGCTCCTGCCAGGGTCAGCATTGAAGGCTGATCAAGGGAGGGCACCAGCCCTTCCTTCTGGAGGTCGAAGGGGTCGCCTACAACGAGGCCTATCCGACCCAGGATTTCCTTGTCGTTCCTAAAGTCTATAGTAACGAATTTGACTCGGCCGCCCTCGAGGAACTTCTTAAATTCCTCGCACTCAACGTCGGCATGGCATATGTGGTAGACCAAGCATAAGTCATGCATGCAAACCTGGATCACGGCGGGCTTCTTCTTCTCTGCCTCCTTTAGTTTCTTCTCGCTTCCCAGGACTATGGTGTACTCAACATCTAGCCCAGTGACCCATTCATCATTTGTGTTTTCGAACATGCGTTTGAAGCGAGCAAGGCATTCTTTCACCGTTGCGGAAGAACAGGTGTAGATGACGTCGAACTCATCGCCGGTGATGGTTCTAACCTTGTACTCACCGCCGATCATGGAGATTTGGGACGCCATGGATTTGGGAGGAGGGTTAGGATTAGTGGAAATGCCGTAATGTGAAAGGATGGGACGACTAGGAGCGGTTTATCGATTGTAAAAATGTCGAGTGGGGGGGATGTGCGAATGGCAGGGTAGTGGCTTTCCTGGTGGATAAATGGATTCATGCACAGTACTATGGGGGGCCCAATTAGATGTCATGTCTACTCGACGCCCAATTAAATGGCTTTGGATGTCATGTCAAGCGTCGGGAAAATTACAGGTGATACGAAGCTTTCCATTCTCCCATGATACGGGCTACCGAGAGCCCTTGGATCTGAGATCGAATGGTTGCATGGCGTGATTCTAGACCTATGGGTGAATATCCTATCCTGGAGGGTTATTCTGCGAATTTTCAGCAACTTAGCATGCGACCGTTCGATCTCAGATCCAAGGGCTGCCAGCAGCCCGTATCATGGTTGCGCCTACCACGACCGTCGCGTCGCTCGCGCGGTCGCGCCCTTGGAGATTTAACACGGTGCGTTAGGCTATCTGATGTTGGCATGTCATACATAGTCATCACTTACTCACTCATACAACAAGGTTAGCCATAAGGTTGGCTATAAGAGTATTTTTTGTTTACTTCTCTCTATCTCTTTCTTCGTAGTATTTATTGCATTTGCCAAGGAGTGACTTCTTCCAATGAAATGGTGCTTAAATGAGGTGCTATGGGCATTAAATGGCTTAGCAACTCAAGTCCCCAATGCATAGGTGCTTAGTTTTTTGTTGCTAAGTTTGCTTCATCTAGGTACACGCGCTTATCACCGTTTCTTCCCGGGGTCACCAAACCAGTCTCTCTCTTCTTAATTAACTTGCCACAACAGACTTTATGCCTATGTGGCAGGCTTAGCACCTGTAGGATCAAGTACAATAGTGGGCTATAAGCCCGCTTTACATGACATTTTTGCATATGTGGGGGAAAGAGGCAAGGAAAAAGTGGAGGAGTGGGCTCTCAAGCAAGAGCCAGCCTCTACATGGTGGAGCATCGGGAGAGGCACCTGTATGGAGGTGGTCAGGAATCGGGAGACTCAAGTCGGTCGTAGCGCCGCAGTTAAAATGATAATGGCAAGTCAAATCACCGGGCCCCACCTGTCCAGCAGTAACTCACTGTCAAATCACACAGCCCTACGTTTGCAGCAGCCTACTCCCTCATCTTCTCGCGTCTGTGTCGAACCGACTAGGTGGAACTGCCCCACCTACCGCATGGGAAAAGCCCCGCCCTCGACTTTTAAATAGTACGGTATACTAATTTTGTATCTATGGATTGCACCATGGAGCAAAGCCTAAAGAAAACGGCGGTAGACATGTACGGAGTATACAGCACGCCCGTCACATTCGCGTTGCACCCCAGACGGTCGGTCGGTCTGGCACGCCGCTCTCCGAATGGAACGCGCGTCATATTGCGTTTGCACACACATGTGGGACCGCAATTGAAAACCGACCATAGGCACACTCCCCGGCCCCGCAAGTCGGGTGAGTTAATAGAAGAGAGAGACGAGTGATAGTACTACTAGAGAAGTGTTGTAGGAGTACATACGTTGGTACCTGGACGATCCTTGCAAGACACGGAAGATCAGTTCGTCCATGCATGTGACCAGACTCCAGCAGACACGCCTAGATTGGCAATCGTCTACATATCGTGTAGGCTGTGTTGTACAGGGCTGTAGTTGAGGTGAGAAATCTAAAAAAAGGTTTCTTGTCATCTCGCAAAATTAGGTGTCATGTGCTTCGGATCACTGCGAGGGTTAAACAGCGACAACTGAGTTGGGCTAGTCATTGGGGGCACATGCACGAAGACTACTCGGCTGCCATCTAGGTCAAGCCGGCTATGTTAATTAGGACATCTATTGATGGACCCCTTTTCTACGAGTTTGTTTTTAATTTGAGCTTTGATCCTCGTTAGTTTGTCCGTCGGGATTCATCTTGTCTCCTTTTGGCATTGAGGTTATGATTTCTTGTCATGTGGCATTTTTTCGTGTTATATGTTATAATCCGGTGCTTCAGATCAAAATGACGACAACTGCGCCTCTGGGGCACGTGCATGAAGACTTCTCAACAATCATTGCCGAGGTCAAGCCGGCTTTGGCCGGTAGACAAAAGAAAACTAGTACTCCACTATATAGGCAGGAGCCTCCGCGCTTGCTTGCTAGTGTTGCTCTCTTCACACTGTCTCATCCTCTCCAGATCTAAACACCACACCGGTGGCAACACACACTCTCTCTACTCACCGATGGTCACAGATCAAGCTGGATCCTCTCCGCCGGGGAAGGTGAGAAGGTGCAACGTTCACGCGGTCGTCCTCGGCGACGGCTCTTACCCACTGCCGGCGCATTCCGATCAGCGTGCCTTGCCGTTCTCTCCCAAGCATCGCTGGCGAGGGAGGGCCTCCCACACCTTCTTCCTCGCCGCTGTAGTGTGGGCAGATCCGGCCTCCCGCCGCCCACCTAGCGACATCCCGGCGACCCTCAGGTATAACTTCCTTCGAAACTGGCCTTGCTCTACTTCCCGAGCTCCTAACGTCGCCGCATTTGTATCTTTTACTATTTCTCAGGCCCCCTCGTGTAGATAGGATCGATCGGCTGTTCGAAAACCACCTAATTTTTTACTGTTAAGAGGTAAAACTAGTTCATGCACTCGAATCTAGTAGTACTTGGTTCGAACAAGGAAGAAAGGGGGTGGGGGTGGGGGAAGATTTGTTACCTGAATCTAGGACTTGGTCGAAAGAGGAAATAATGGGGGCGAAAAGTAGCAGATACTGGCTATCCAACTGGTCTCTAGGTCTAATAGGGAAATAAAGGGAACGTAGTACAAACTCAATATAAACCCGATCTATTGGTTGAAAAAGGAAACAAAGTGGGGACTGGGGGACAAGTCAACAGAGTAAGTCCAGCAGTAGATTTGCTAGCCTCACACAGTATAAGGTGGCTATATACCGAACAAAAATGGGACCAACCCAGATATCCTCTTCTGATGTTTGTTGCCCCGAGCCGCTCTTATGTAATGCCACTGGTAAAATGTAGCAGTCGCACTGTTAAAAGTAAGGACACGTTAAACCAATGTTGTTTTCAATGTAATGCCTCCAGTAATATGAATCAATGGCACTTTTTTTCATGTCCTGCTAAATTTCCCATTAAGATAAGTTGCTTCTTTTCGTTATAGATGCAACTATCCTGGTCCGCCTACTCTCCAGGAGCTTCACGACCAACCTTGATGTTGCTCAATTTTATTGCAACTAATGAAGAAGAAGCTCTGTGGGTTTCATTTTCTGATGGAAATGGAACTGGGGTGGAGCCCTTTTCATAAAAAAAGAAGAAGAAGCTGCTATCTCATGGGACATTGCTTCATTTTAGGTGAACTGCACCAAAAGGTCCCATGAATTGAATCATCCATGTTGGTGACTGGTGTCATCCCTCCTATGATGGCGTTGACTGCAGATATGGTTCCCATCACGAGGTATGTTCCTTTTTGGTCTGACCGTTTGCCAAAGATTCTTCATGTTGATCCTGCTCTTGTGCTACTGTTTTGGCACTGCCATGATAAAGCAGTAATGTTATTATTTTGCACCTTAATCTAGTGGCACTATTAATTTGAGGCAATGTTTTGGCACCGCTAGTGCCACTGTTTTATATATATATCGAAAGAGGGGTTCCCTCCGATTTCATTAAAGAAACCCAACCATAGAGAACCATTATCCGACAACATCTCAGTGTAAACGGGCAGTTATGCAACTACTACTAGAACGGACTGAGTACTAGCAGGAGACAAGTTCGCCACATAAGATAGGCAGGTAGGGGGACGCAGCACCAGCTCGACCAAGTTTGGATTACAACCTAGATGCTACAACAGAAACGTCAGGGGGAAGATAGGGACTGAAAGAGCCAGCTTCATCATCCCAGTCTAAGCACCCCGGCCTTCATTGTTGCGACGCACGGTACACCTCGTTTGCCACCTGCTCGACCCTAGTGTCACTGATAAAATGAAGTAATAATACAGTTAAAATAGAGCGAGTGTCCTCTCTATCATTTCATTTCCAATGTAGATAAAGAAAGTGCTTCTCTTTGTTAATGTATGTTTCATCAACTAGTCCCATTGTTAATGTTTAAGCGTTTCTGCAAACTGGGGTGCTTAATTTTAGTTGATCTGCACAAAAATAGAGATTTGAATGTCTCAAGGCCCCTCCTTGTACTACCGCTGTACACTGATGTTCATCACTGGCAGAAGGTGTATCGGGGAGACTTGGGACGATTTCCAGTATGAGGCGTGGCGTACCGTATGAGGCGTCGCATGGGCCATCTCGCCCTCGCGGCATGGCATACTATGATACTATCACAATATTTTCTTCTATTTATTTTGCGTGTTTCATCAACTAGTGCCACTATAATGTCATCACGCTTTTTCATTATCTGTGCAAACAGGGTTATTCAGCTCCATTTTGGTGGAACTGCACAAATGTACGGATGGAACCGGCATATATGCAGAGTGCGAGGTGTGCCAAGTAAAAATTACCGACACCAACCATGCTCCATGCACGCATTGGCATCCACCACCACCAGTGGGATGTGTGGCGCTCTGTGTGGATGGATCTTTCTCGGCAGCAAATCCTCTAACCAAATACTAGTAGCTTATATTGGCAGTTTTCTAGGGAGTACTCTTTTTTGAAACAAGCACCAATCTATTTTTCTTTATTTGTACACAGTGTCACAACTTTGACCCAAAGGTCCAGAGCTATTTAAGGGTGATTGGCATAGTACTCAGAGACTGATTGTAACCATGATTTTCATTAGCTGTCACACTGATTGTAAGCATGAGCAGGTGGAAGATTAGGTTACCTTAAACCCTACCATCCTCGAAATCTCCCACTCATTGTCAAACCAAGTAAGGATCTCCTTCAACCTGGCTAACTTTTCCTGGTCGCCGCCGGTGATTTTCCTGATTCGGTGCTAGCTTTGGAAGATGGGAGGAGAGACGGTGGTCTTGCAATAGAGAAGAGGGAGAGGCGAGACGGTGGTTTTGGAATGGAAATGATGGAGAGGAGAGGAGGTGGTTTTGCAATGGAGAAGAGGGAGAGGCGACACGGTGGTTTTGGAATGGAGATGATGGAGAGGAGAGGAGGTGGTTTTGCAATGGAGACGAGGGAGAGGAGCGTGCGACAATGATTTAGGATTGGACGAGAGGGTCGGCGCGCTGTGACTGGATCAAAATCAAACTCAATTTACCCTTCAATTAAGAAAGCGACCCCACATTAACTAGTCTCCCTTTTATTCTGGGTCATAATTGACCATGATTTTCGCAAATAAACTATATGTTATACGTTGCAAAAATAATATAATTTGAAAGTACATTCAGATACGAACCAAACGATACAATTTTTGGTGACATGCATTCACATTTTGCTTGTCAAATACAGTACGTGGTCAAACTTTGACCCAAAATACGCAAAACAAAAAAATACTTCCAAGACCAGCGCCGCTCTTTCGCTCCCCTCCTCTTAAACCACCACCGCTCCTCTCCCGTTCCAATCTAAATCCAGCGCCGCTCCTCTCCTCTTCCATTTCAAAACCATCACCCCTCCTCTCCTGTTCCAATCCAAAACCAGCGTCGCTCCTCTTCCGTTCTAAACCAAAACCAGCGCTGCTCCTCTCCTCTTCCTTTCAAAAACCACCACCAGCGAGTGAAGGTGCTGTGGAGAAGTAGATCGATGGAGGAGTACAACCGATACGTGAGGATCGCAGACGGCGACCCTGTGAAGCTAGCTAGGATGTTGGAGATACAGTCTTGGTTTGACAACAAGGACCAACTAGCGGCGACGGTGACATCCATGGCCAAATATCTGCAACAGAGCGAAAAGGCGGCGATACTCCCGGAGGGAGTCGTGTGGGAGTACATAGAGCTGCTCCTTTGGTCCATGGAGCAAACAGATTCACCGAATCCGACCGTGAGGGAGCGGTGGTGGGAGTATCGATCCCAGATGGAGCATCCACAAGAGATTGAAGGATCGAGCATCTACAGGGTGCCGTTTGTGAGGGTGTCATGCCAGAGCGAGCCGGTGGAGTCTTCGTCGACCAAACCCAACTGCAAGAGGAGAAAAATAGTTGGCCCGGCGATGCTTCCCCACCATCCTCTCCCTCGCCGTTCACATCGTCTCATGGGGCGGCTGTCTACCGCCGAGGAATAGGAGGGATTGCCCCCTCCCAGACCAATAGTCGGGAAGGTTGTGAATTGTCAGGAGGAGCTTAGGGTTGTTAGTATTTGCAGGTTGTGAATTGTGTTTTGTGTTGTGTATTTTGAGAGTACTTTCAGATATGAATGTCTTTTGAATTTCAGATTTGCAGTATTGAGCATATGAAGTATTTTATGAATTATAGAGATCTATTTTTAGCACTTAAAAAAATTGTAGTTTCATAGGACTATAAAAGTGCAGACAATGTGATTCTCAGAGAAGAAACTGCAAGTTTCAGTTTCAGATAAGAAACTCCAAGTTCAGTTTCAGATAAGAAACTGCAACTTTCAGAGGCAAAGCATTTATATTAACACGGCCTTTTCAAACAGTGTTAACATCATGCTGGAAGTTTTATTCATGGTCGAAACTGGAACTACCATCCAGTTAACATCATGTTGATCAACATTCATGCATAGCACATCTTCATATGATGCACAGTCAAAAAGATATGATATTTTCAAAATGCCCACACAATGTCGAGTGTGCGAAAAACAGAGAAAACGAGGGACGAAGTTTTGGCAAGTGTTGGATGTGGTGTTCATAGATGACAATTGGGACCCACATGTCAATAAAGGCAGAGGCAAAAAAATTGGAGATATTTTCTCTGCACAGGTGGAATCGAACCCGGGCGGAACAGCTGTCGGGTAGTGTCACTCGGCCACTAGGCTAGTTCAGTTGTTTCGTTACTAATAAGGCACTTCCTCAGGTGGTCGGATCACCTCCTGCGCCTTTGTGCGCTCGCCGCAACGCCGCTGTCTGCCGTTGTGAACATGCTGAACAAACGAGAGGAATCTGGAGAGGACTGTACGTGGAGAGGCGGACAGTCGGGACCCACCAGGTCTATGGTCATACGCAAGCAAGTGCCTCATCAAAAAAATACTTCCTCCTAATGCTATACCGATGTTGGGGCCCACGGGTTTGTCAACATAGTTACATTTTTCTTAGGTCCTTCAACGTAGTTACTATAGGAGATAAATTCACAACGAAGCCGGGGAGCTGGCAGGTATCATTTATTATCACTGGGGCAGCAAGTATCAGCTGGGTTTTGGGCTTCCCCGTCTAGGCTTTCTTTTTTAACATGCGCAGCCCACGACCTTGGATGGGAGGTCCATAGGCCTGTTTGTATTTTCTTGAGGGCCGTCATGTATCGACCGGCCTATGCACCTCCCATCCGAGGTTTTATTTTTCCTGAAACATCGGCAGCCCAATTTATGTATTTTTTTGAAGAAAACGCAGAGGTCTGTTCTATTTTTCTATATAAGAATAGGAACGCCTGGTACAACTTATGTTTCCCTTCTAACTATATTATATATATTTAAATTATTTTATATGTTATTATATATTATTGTTATTGTCATCATATATTTAACACATACTTACATATGTAAGAAAACAATATCCCACATCTTATTAACTTATAAAAATAATTTCTTAACAATAAAATCCTAGATTTTTTTTGGCAACGAAAATCCTGGTGATTGTGTACAAAAGCTTGGTAAGATTTAAGGACCAATGTAATAATAAATGACTTATTATATATATATATATAACAAAATGCTCAGCCCCTGTTTATTTTTTGATAACATTGCTGCGCCCACCCCAACATTATAATTAGAATCAGCCCAGCAAAATCGTGTATTTCGAGAAAGTGCAAATGGCCCGTAATTTTTTAGGAAATACATAAATGGGCCGCATGGATGCTACATTATTTGTTTACCTAGCCTAATGGACTGTAATTCAAAAAAAAAATCAAATTGACTGTAAATTCTACCCCACAAAAAAGACTGTAAATTCTGAAAAAATGGGTTGAATACATGCCACATTTTTGGAGGCTGAAATGTGGTCCAATAGGTCGAAGCCAATGCAAGTCGTTGTCAACTTAGTCAACAAATGATTCTGACATCATTAGCCGTTGGATTTACATCCAATGACTGGCATCCATCTTCAATCTCTCGTCTTCTTCCTCCAGCGCCGCCGGGACCACCTGCTCCCGCCTCCTCCTGCTAGCAGCTCTGCTTAGCACGCTTCGCTGTGAAGCGCTACTCCACCGTTGGCCAGGCCATCCCTCCATCCCTCCACACCTCCTGTTCTTCTCCACCGACTGCCGAACCACACCGCACCAAAACCAGTTAACCCTCGTACACCTCCCCGTCTGCGACTCTACTCCCACGTCTTCCCATCTCCGGCTCGTTGCTGTCCGGGGCCTCGCCGTCATCCACCACCTTGGATGTGCTCGGCGCGGAGTGGTCAAGGTGGTCAATGAACGACACCATCGATAGTACACTGTGTCCACAGCCGCACGCAAGGAAATGCCTCCTTATTACGTGCAAAATAATGATTCCACCACCTAACAGCTGGGACCCACCGGAAGGGCCTCCGTATTTCACGAAAAAATGTTCCCACCGCTGACAGGTCAGACCCACCAGCTATATCTTTGCACGCTAGGAAGTGCCTCCTTATTACGCACAAAAAATGAATACCCCCTCCTAGCTGGGACCCACAATAGTGGGAGGCTGACTTGTGGGCCAACTAAGTTGACGGGGATGGAGGGCTTTGTCAACTTACTCAATATGAAAGATTCTAGATCCAGTGACCGTATGATGTCCATCCAACGGCCGTAGTGCTTCTTCAACCTCTGGTCTTCTTGCTCCAACCGCCCAAAGCAGCGCCGGTCGTGCCTCGTGCTCCTGCCTCCCGTGGCAGGCTGCGATGCCGCGGATGCCTCACTGCCCCTACTACTCCCACCGCTGGCCAGGCCATCCCTCTACTCACCCACAATCCCTGTTATTCTGCGGCGACGGCAGCCTCACACCGCAGCGAACCAGTGAACCCTCATACTCCTCTACACGTGGGCATCCACTGCTGCGTCTTCCTGGCTCCGCGTCGTCCCCTTCCTAGGCCTCACCGTCGTCCACCGCCTTGGTGCTCTCGGCGCGGCGTGGTCAACGTGGTCACGGAATAGCTTCCATCGGATGTGGACTGTACGTGGAGAGGCTGACAGCTGGGTCCATGGCCGTAGTAAGGAAGTGCCTCCTTATTATGTGGAAAATAATGATTCCTCCACCTGACAGCAGGGACCCATCGGACGGGCAACCGTATTTCACAAAAAAAAATGTTTCCCCCTGACTGCTGGGACCTACCAGCGGCATCTTCGCACGCAAGGAAGTGCGTCCGGGCAAAAAAACGATTCACCCCCCTGACTGCTGGGACCCACCAGCTACATCTTCGCACGCAAGGAAGTGCCTGACAGTCGGGACCCACCTGGTCGAAGCGTATCTAGCATTGTCATTCTGGTCGCGAACGTCTACGTACATACTGGTCGATGTAGAGGCACGCACGTGTCGTAGTAGAGGCGCGCATGTAGCATGTACATGTACGTACAACGGCCAGGGTGCAAGAAAATAAATACGGCCACGTACGTACATACGGGCGGGGTCTCGAATGCCTACTCGCGCGTACGTACGGCTAGGGCTCGTGTACATGGCTGGGTCAGAACGGAGAAACTGCGTCGTCTTCGTGTTCATGGGGAGGCAAGGGAATGCGTCGTGTTCATCTGGAGGCAACAGAGCGTGTGGGAGCCAACGGCTTGGATGGAACAGCCGATGGAAACGAGGCTTGGCGTACCGCAGAACGGAGGAAACGGCCTTATGTTCGACCGACCACGTTCGAAACGGGATCCTGTTCATCGAGAGGGGTCTGGCGTACCGCAAAACTGAGGAAACGAACCTCCTACGGTCGAAACGGGGGTCCTGTTGATCGGGAGGGGTGTGGCATACCGCAAAACAGAGGAAACAGACTTGTGTTGGAGCGCTACGGTCGAAACGGGGGTCCTGTTTATCGGGAGGGGTGTGGCGTACCGCAAGACGGGACTCCACGGGATACTGTTCATCTCCACCGTCGACCGCCTCCAGCCTCCACGGGCTACTGTTCATCCACCGTCGACCTCCTCCAGCCTTCACCTGCGACTGTTCATCCACGGGCTCCTGTTCATCCAGCCTCCACCGCACGCTACTCCATCGGCTACTATTCAACCAGCCCTCTCCACGGGCTCCTGTTCAACCACCCCTCCACGGGCTACTGTTTATCCAGCCCTCCACCATATACTGTTCATCTAGCCCTCCACGGGGTGGTCCTGTTCATCCAGCCCTCCACGGGGTCCTGTTCATCCAGCCCCAACCGGCTCGATCGATCGGGGTCCTGTTCATCCAGAGGCAACACCACACGGTCATGTTCATCCACCCCCACCGGGAACTGTTCATCCAAAGCCCCCAATAACGCTCACTATTCATCCAGAGGCAGTATCGATCGGCTTCAGTTAGCAGCAGTAGCGAAGGAATCGCTCGATCGGGTTCAGTTAACAGCCGTCGATCGATCGCTCGGGTTCAGTAACGCGTAGCCTGCAGTGCAATCTCTCGGGTTCAGTCAGAGCCCAACGCCTCGCACCCACGCGCGTGCGTGTACGAGAGAAACGCGCATCGCTCGGCCCCGACCACCCACCATAACCGGGAACACCCCGATATTTACCTCGCCCTCGCTTCTACCATGGTTTTTTTTCTATCATGGACGGCCCAAAGAATGTCATGCAGTTGCGTCTCCGGCCTGCCCAGGACGAAAAACCCATTTTCTTTCATGATTTTTTGTCATAGAAGTAGGAGCCCACCACATGTATGATGATACCGGGTTTTGTCACAATTATCGTCATAGAAGTGTCATAAGTATGACATAATTTTTTTTGTTCGGCTCAAGATGTCACAGATGTGTCTTTTTTTTGTAGTGGGTGGACATGATTGAACTACCAAGTCTTCTATTGCCAAGTACTCCCTCCGTCCGGAAATACTTGTCATTAAAATGAATAAAAGGAGATGTATCTAGACGTATTTTAGTTCTAGATACATCCCTTTTTATCCATTTTGATGACAAGTATTTTCGGACGGAGGGAGTAGTACATAATAAAAGCATCAAACAAACATATATCTATGTCCTATGGTCACTGCATTGTCTTGCCGAATCAAAATAGAGACATGGTTCAAATCATATCAGTTCAAGACAAAGCAGCAGTGAAAGAATACAAAGCGTGGGAAACTACACGGCACAACAAGATTTTAGATGGGTACCACGGGTCGACATGTAAAACAACACTATTGGCTCTGTTGTGATGCTAGTAATGTGCATGATATGAGAAGTCAACTGTATATACAATTGAAATTGAAATCAACAGAGCTATTGATAAGAGCAAACCTGTTAAGGAAACATGCGTGAACATACCTACTGTGCCATTGGAGTTTCGATTGGATCCTTCAATTTAAAAGTAAGTTTTTATGAGTAAATACAATGATACAAGAGCAAAGCAGTATGCACGATAGCAATGGAATCTTAAATTTGAACAGTTGTTCTTGAGGTTTAAGCACTTGTTCTACATGAACAGAGTACAGTAAGACGCAAGAATATAGTACTTAAAAATAGAAAATGAGCTCATAGACCTTACCACATTCTTGGTTCGGGACCAGTACAGAACAAGGTGTTCCCAGTCATTGTCTAGTAAATGTGTCTCAGGAGAACGTAAGGGAATTTGATGAGTTTCTTTGCCAGTGAAGTACATTTTCTTCAGGTAATTCCGATACTGCCACCAAGTATTCTGGAAGATAGCAGAGATATTAGCACAGGTTACCTCATCCCGAGTTTCCAAATAAGTCCTTCTCTATAGAGAAAAATGGGAAAATTTGTTGTATTATAACCATCATGGAGGTAGAATGTATGGGACAAAGCAAAGTAATTGCCATGAATAACATTACTCACACATAACTCCTAGACAAACACCTGCAACTGGCATTTTCCTTCAGCTTCAGTATAATATTTCCAAGATGGGAAGATGCGCATATAGGATTTAACAACATCAAATGTGATAGATGCTAAACTACGTCTGGCTGGTTGTGCTCCCTCCACAGGAATAAGCGTACTAACTGGTGGAGTTGGGGTTCGCCGTGGTAGTACTGGCCCTTTGGGCACTGGAGCTGCCTTACTAACTGCTCTTGTTTTGGAGCTCTGTGGTGGAGATGGTGCTGTGTCAACAGGAACTGGGTTACTATCTGCTGGGGTTGGGGTTAGATTGGGTGAAGCTGGTTCTCTGTCCATCGCAGTAGGGGTACAATCTGCGGGAGTCTGGGTTATGTGTGGTAGGGATGGTTCTCGTGCATGTACAACCAGGGTGCTATCTCCACCAAGAGGTAGAACTGTTTTATTTGAAGACCATGTTTTTACTCCGCTAGATACCGGCATCACCCGCTCCATTTCAAATGGCTGATAAACAGGAAACATAGTTGAATGTACAGACATTGTATGAGAGACAGATGCAATAGATAGTGTGGAAAAAAGAGGGCATGAAATAGTTGACATGTATATTGTTTAACTAAAACGGATGGCATGACATAATTTCACATATATGACGTCTATCTAAACTGGATAGCATAACATAACATAATTCAAAGATATGATGAATAACTAAACAGGATTGCATGACATAATTCACATACATGTTATCTAAGTAATTAGGATTGCATGATTTAATTCACATATGTGATTTATATGCTAAACAGAGGGCATTCGATATGATGTCTGAACTAAGAACATGGTGTTGAATATTGTGTATATGATGTCTAAACTATGCAATGCAAGACACCATATGCACGATACGAGCAGTATAACCGTGCCAATTTAGGCATACACCTCGGTGGGGGAATAAGACTGGTCATCTATCTATGGATCCATCTCTGAGGAGCTATCGGGACCCAACAAGAGATCCGCTTCGACAGGTAGCACTGTCTGCTCTGAAGGCATTGTTTTCACTCCAGATTTTTCCATCTCCCACCCAAATGGCTGATTCAGAGGAAGAGTAGTTTAATGTACAAACATTGTCGACAAATGGAAATGTAATGAAGAAAAGGATGGGCAAGATATCATTCAAATATATGATGCCTGGTTAAACAGGATGGCATTGCACATTTCACATATATTATGGCTGGCTAAAAGACATGAGACTGCATAATTCCCATATATGATATAGAAACTAAACATGTGGCATTATAGAACATGTCTAAACTAAGCAGATGACACATATGATGTCAAAAGTAGGCACTGCAAGGCAACATATGCATGATATGACTAACATCATCATGCCAATGTAGAGCAAACACCTTGGAGGGTAAATCAGAGTGGTCAGCTGCGTCTGAATCCGCTCAGAACAGATATCTTCCTCTGGATTACAATCTCGAGAGGGGGGGAGGGTTTTCCATTGAACCCGCCATGGAGCGATGTCTGCGTGACATTGTATTGCCACGCAAAACTCTTCTCTTTTTCTCTACATGTTCAACATGACTGTGTACAATATCTGACATGCATACGAAAAAAATATGGTGAGATTATGTAGGGCGAGCATGCAGAAATCTAGAGTGATGGTAACAACCAGTGGATGGGTCCAAAAATAATGATAGCAGGCTGATTATTTCTTTAATTTAATAAAAAGACAGATGATGATTGCTTTACTATTTGTTTCCCACCCAAGATGAACAACATAGGCATACCCTAGGTGAACCAGATATTAGACAGAGATACTATTCATTGCTGCCTCGATATGTGCCCCACAACTAATTTAGAACTCAAGTTTGAACATTAATTTGGACCCGACTTGGAGTCTAAGAGGTGAGCATGACGATAAAGTAGCAGGTAATTTTAAGCAATGCATAACATAAGCAAAAGCAAAAGAGTGTGACCTCTCTTGTGGACCCGTGTACTCCTCAGGTTCATCTGCTGAGTCGATGATGGTGATGCCGTTGCGGTGGGTGCCGGCGGCAGGGAAGGAGATCTGAGGCGGCGAAAGACGGTCAAGAGTCGTGATGTCTAGTTTGGTGGATGCTTCTGTTGATGGAGCAGCTCAGGTGAGGTGGACGACGTTGCGGCAGGATCAGGACAAACCACACAAAGTTTCCTTCGACACCTACGTGAACTGGAGTAATTCTATAACGGCTCATTTGGCTTGCATGATTCTAAAAATGCAGGGATAGGAAAAACACCGGAATAGGATAGGAATGCACATGGTAAACAGAGCATTTGTAAACACATGATTTCTATCAACTCGGGTGTTTGGTTCACAGGAATTGGAAGAGCATAGGAGTGTAAAGAAACATGGGCAAAATAAAGTGAAACCATATGAAAGCGTGTACAGTTAGAATGTTATTCTGCCACTAATGCACTTGGTCTTGTTTTCATGCATAGGATTTTGAAAAGTAGGTCCAGGTGGATGTTTTGCTCCATTCCTTTCAACAAAATGCATGAATAATTCAATAGTAGAGTGCCATAGGAAAATTTCCTATTGCTATGTTTTTCCGTTGAACCAAAATAGCCCTAATGGATCGACATGAATGTAGAGTAATAAGTGATGCAACAAGTGTACAAACTCTTTGCCGTAGCCGTGTCGACCTCAGCATCATTGTGTTGTTCACTGAAGAAGTTGAGGCAGAGGTGGCTGTCGGAGGTGTGGAGGAAGATCCGAGGAATCTGTAGACGGCGTCCAGGGCACTGCTCTGTTGTGATGGATCGTTCTGTCGTTGGAGCAGCTCCGGTGAGCCGTAAGACGTCAAGGCTGAACCAGCACAAGACAAACATTGTTAATATCAAGTGGGATTCTAATAGCATCTACAATAGATGATGTAAAATAGATGTAAAATTTACATCACCAAAAACCACCTGACTACAACAGATGAGGTAACAACTATTGAATCTGAACTTAACTGTTAAAAATAACTGAAATTTACTGTGGAATCTGAAATGTTACTGTCGAAACTGAAGGCAATGGTAGCAGAGAGGCACTTGACATGTAGTTTAGGGAGGACCTGCAGTTCATCTTTAACCTGCACCCCCTGAGCCGCCAGCCACCACCGGCCCCCGCGCCACCTCGCCGCCCCGTAACAACTCCCCACTGCCGGTCCGCCGCCGCCCCAAAAAACTCCCCACCGCCGGTCCGCCACCACCCCGGCCAGCCCTCTAGCCCCCCCCCCCCCCCCCCCCCCCCCGCCGAGCTTTTTCTCCGGCGATCCCCACGCCACCGCGCCCCCACTGCCGACGACCACCACCCCCACCATGAACCCTAAGATAGATAATGGGGTACCTCTCCGGAGAGCCCCATCCCCGCTACGGGTGGTTCTTCCTTAACTCCGGCGAGGCCCCCCACCCCCTGAAAATCGACTGACCCAAAATTCGATTCAGTCGACTGAAGTGTAGCTAGATCGGACCAGAGCAGCAGCATGAGCGAGCGGGGGAGCAGCAGCAGCAGCGCGAGCGAGCGAGAGCCAGAGCAGCAGCAGCAGAAGGGGCCTTGTCGGATCACGGGTTCCGGCAAAACCCTCAAGGTTCGAACACTGGGGTGCGCGTGAAGATTTCCCCCTACCGATCCACGCCCTAGCTCGCTAAGATCTCGCGGATGAACTCGACGAACTCGCAACACAGAAAGACACAAGATTTATACTGGTTCGGGCCACCGTTGTGGTGTAATACCCTACTCCAGTGTGGTGGTGGATTGCCTCTTGGGCTGGTGATGAACAATACAAGGGGAAGAACAGCCTCCTGAGGTTGAGGTGTTCTTGTGCTTGGTGTGTTGCTAAGAGCTGGCTCTTGATCAGGTTAGCTTCCTCTCTACTGTGGTGGCTAGTTCTATTTATAGAGGCCCTGGTCCTCTCCCCAAATATTGAGCGGGAAGGGAGCCAACAACGGCCAATTTGAAAGGGGACAGCTAGTACAGCTTATCCTGACAAAAGTAGTCTTCGCCTGCCAAAGGCTCTGGCGGTGACGCCGTCTTGGGCTCCATGGTGACCTCCGTCTTGCCGTCCTGCTGGTCTTGGTCTCGTTGCACCGATATGGAAACCTTTGCTTGATGCCTCTGTACTCCGCGCTTGTGCTTGCCCCTTTAGCACCAAAGAGGAAACGAGGACGTTGCGCGCGCTGGCGCCCGCCTGGTCTCGATCGTCATGGCTCATGTCACGAGGACCTCGCGAGGTTTGCCTTGCCTTGATCTCTCCGCCCCTCGTGAGCTTGCCTGGCGAGGCCGCTCCTGAGGAGGTCTTGCATCGTCCGCTGCGAGGCTTGGCCCCTCATGAGGGTCTTGAATGCCTTGTGGATGAGGATGGGCCATGCAGGCCTGCTAGCTCAGCCACGCCGTGGGCCGCAGGCAGGCAAGTCTGGGGACCCCCGTTCCCAGAACACCGACAGTAGCCCTCGGGCCCAAGGCGCGCTCGGGCTTGGCTTCGAGGCAAAGCCAAAGGTCAAGCACAGAGCGCCACAGGCCCAAAAAGCCCGCGGCCTCGGTCGACGCGTGGCGGTTGATTGGACGTGGACGTCTCCGCTTCCCCACGCTGCCTCGGCAACTACCTGACTTGACAAGTCCCTGCGACATGCAAGGAAAACCATCATTACCTGTGATCGTGGGGGGCGCTGGTTGGCCTTCTCCTGCTATAAATGAGGAAGGGGGCGGAGCCCCCATCGCCCATTTCTTCCCATTCCGCTTGTTCTTCTTCCTCCGCTCCACTGCTAGTAGCAACTTCAATGGCGCCGATCCGAAGATTCTCAACTGAGGAGAAGGGAAAGATTCCCCTCGACACGTCGGCGCTGCTCCCACCGAAGAAGAGGTCGGTCCACCGCCGCGACACAACAGCAATGCAGGTGGTGACGAGGCCTTGGTGCGAGCGGCCTCCTCCTGGGTATCCGCTGCCCTTGTACGCCCAAGCCGGGGGCTCAGGAGGAAGGAGCAACGAGCGTCGGCACACGCGCTGTGGCCAAGGCCGACGCGCCGAGACGACGAGCACCGTCGCTCCTGGAGTCCATGCAGCAGACTCCCCACGCTAGCTTGTGCTATGGGCGGCGATGCCCCCAAGCTCCTGGATCCGCTTCCCGCGCTTCTTCTCCGACCTGATGTCGCTGAGGGGGCCTCTCGAGCTCTGGTTGCAGCATGCCGACTGCGATGCTCCGGCGACCAGAGTAGAGGTTGAAGCAGTCTCCACTGGCAAGATCTTCATGACCCGCGGCTGGGGCGAGGTCGTGCGGGTTTGTTGTGTGGAGGGCTCCCTCGCGATCCACTTCGAGTACGATGGTGCCTCCACGCTATTCTTCAAGGTCTTCTACACGGAGGGACGCCGCTTGGAGCGTTGCCTTGGAGGGGAGCGCCAGGATGAGGCATGCCCCGCTCGCGGCTACTCCAGCAGCAGCGACTCCTGGGAGTCCAGTGGTTCTCCCGAGCTCTACGAGACTCCGGAGACGAGCGACGACAGCTACGTGCCCCCGAGCTCTCGTCGCGCCCGGAGCAGGGACGCAACATCCGCCCGCCGACGTCGCTGATCTAGATGGGGTTGGCGCCGGCTTCCCATGGCCCACTATTGACGATGGCGTCGGCCGCGAGGGTGCGTATATAGGAATCAAGAATTACCCCGTGGGGGCGTGTAAAGGGTCTGTAATGTCTTTTGTTAATATTATCCTGGTTATGGAGACCTGTGAACGCAAGTCCTGTTTAGGCTCGGTCTTCCCTTTCCAACCTCGCGACAGCTTGTTGCTCAACGCTGATAGGTCCCAGTCCCCAGGCAAGCTGCAGCCATCGCTGGTATGCCAGGTCGCGTGCCGTGGTCAAGGCCAGGAGGTGAGCGGCCCGAGGTCTAGTAAGAGATCCTGAGGCGCGATGCTCAGGAGGTCCCCTTTAGCGCGCAACCAGCCGTGGTAAGATAAGAAAGGGAGGCGACGTTGCCACAACAGGGTTGCGGCGAGCATGTCCCCTAGGTTTTGACGATTAGTTGATCTGAGCTCGTGACTTATCTTGGCGGTCCGGGGTCGATTCCTCGTGATGCGCAAGGTTTGCACGCAAGCATCCGCAGCATAGCTAGGTCAGGCCCATACGAGTCTCCCTTTCTCCCATGTTCTCCTTCGTGCTCTACGTCCTCAGGTCCCGGCCCTCGAGCGAGCTCAGCCGCCGCTGGTATGCCAGGTCGCATGCCGTGGACAAGGCCAGGGGGTGAGGGCTGGAGAGCCAGTAAGAGCTCCTGAGTCGCGATGCTCAGGAGCCCCCCTTTTAACGCGCAAGTGGATTACACGGAAGAAGTGGGGGCTCGCGGTGCCGCTTTCTGTTATCCTCATGAGATTCCTGCAAGCCAGTACGAGGGGAGACATAGTTTGCCATTATGGTTGCCAACCTGCCGCCGGTTGCTCCACGAGGGAATGAAGGCACTGAGGGCCTGGTGAGGTGACGTGCGCGGGGCATGCCACGAGCCAGAGCTCGACCGCTCAGGTTTGTCGACGTGGCAGGGACTGACCCGTGCACCAGCGCCGTGTCGGCGTGAGGAGCCCCGTGGGAGGCGACGATCGAGCAGGTAATGATCATAGGTAGATTAAGCATGGAAAGCAGTAGGCTCAAGTAAATGCAAGGAAGATACATGCCACTGGGTCAGACCCGAGCGACTTGGGGATGATGCAGCCCGAGGGGCGCCCCCAACAAGGTAAGCCAAAAGCATAAAAAGGATACATGCCACAGGGACGGACCCACGCGGCCTGGGAATGATGCAGCCCTGGGGGCGCTCCCAGCTAAATGAACTTGGAAAATGTTACCTGGTTCTGTTGACGAAGGAGAGTTGGGGCAGCTGAAGATGCACGCCAAAAGGATCGCTCCTCGCGAGCCACCGGGGCCCTGAGCCTCGGGAGGCTCTGGGGGCTCTGGTGGTTCCTTGAGGACCGTCTCCATCTCCGTCAGGACGGCGTGGTGCCTGGCCTCCTGAGCCGCCAGGATGCGCCGCAAGCTGCGCTGGTAGATGGTCGCCACGCTCGGCAGGCCAAAAGGCATGCGAACGTAGCTGTGAGGTGGGCCTTCGCAGCGTCCACGCGCGAAGGCCAGAAGAGCTCCTGAGAAGCGGCCTTGTTGAGCCCTGGGACGTCGATGCAGACGAGCAACCCGGCGTCCTTGCCTGGATGGGAAGCTGCGCCTCATGAGCGGCGGTCGCCGCGCATGGCCTTTGCGTCTTGCAATTCCTGAGTGGTCTTGGTGATGAACTCTTGAGCGGTGGGCGCTCCTTGCCCTGTGTCCTCCTGAGGGAAATGTGCCGCGACGCACGCCTCCAAGTGGTGCCCAAGTGCCTCCCTCATGATGTGGGCAAGGTGTGAGGCCCTCCAGAAGAGAGCCCCCGAGCCCTGCCCGAGAAGGGCGCCGGGCACACCTTCCTATGCGATGGAGGGAGGCGCCCCTGGAGCGGGCACTGATCCTGACGAGGTTCTAGCTGCGACGACACCCTCTTGAGGTCCTGCACGGCACAACTGCTTCTTCTTCTCGGGGATGGCCTCAGGAGGGCCCTCACCCTTGCTGTCGGGGTCGTCGATTGCTATAGCTTGGAAGGCACGCTCGAGGGAGCACACCGCATCTCTTTCTTCGCACGGGACTGTGATGACCCCGCCGCTTCCCGGCATCTAGAGGACATTGTAGCCGTGATGGGTCACCACCATGAACTTGGCCAGGGCTGGGTACCTGAGGATGGCATTGTATGGCAGACGGATGTGCGCGATGTCGAAGTCAATGAGCTCGGTGCGGTAGTTCTTGCGTTCTCCGAAGGTGACAGGGAGGCAGACCTGCCCTATCGGTGTGGTGGAACCGTCGGTCACTCCTGAGAAGGGCTTGGTAGGCTGAAGCTGGTCATATGGCACTTGAAGGTTGTCGAACGTGTCGACGGACAGGACGTTGAGCCCTGCGCCATCGTCGATGGGTGTCTTGGTAACTTGCACATTGCTGATGACTGGGGAGCAAAGCATCGGGAGGGCGCCAGCGGTAGCTGCGCACTTGAGCTGATCTGCCGAGTTGAACGTGATGGGGCACTGGGACCATCTGAGCGGGCGTGTGGCCTTGAGCTTGGGGAGGACTGCATTCACTTCACGAGCAAACTGCTTGAAGATACACTGCGAGGCTGGGGCCTGGGCTCCACCCAAGATGCAAGCGATAGCACGCGGCTCCTGGAAGCCCCCAGCCCCCTCGTCTTGATGGTGGTCGTCATTCCTTCTTGGTGGTGGCGGTAGTGGAGGGAGTCCGGCGTTGCCTTGAGGACGGTCCTCAGGAGGCTGATCCCTCCAGGCACCCTCGCGAGGCTAATCCTGCCACCGGTCCTCACGAGGCCGGTCGTGCCACTCCTGGCACGGGCCACGGTCGTCCCAGCGTCCGCCACCATGTCCTCCTCCTCGGCCGTAGCCCCGATCGCCGCGCTCGGGGCACCGACCGAAGCGTCCTTCGCGAATGGCTCTTAGCTCTTGACAGTCGCTGGTGTTGTGGGTATTCAGGTTGTGGAAGGCGCAGAACGGACGGTTGCTCTTGGACGACTCTGGTTGGTCTCTTCCATGCTTGGTGTCTGGTTCCGCTGCGAGCACGACTGCTCCCTTGCGCTTCACGTCCTTGGCCTTGGCTTTCTTCTCCTCTAGAGGCGCCCCTCCTCAGCTCTAGTCACTTGGTCGCCAGGTTGAACAACTCCAGAGACGTGCACAGCTCCTCGTGGATAGCGAGCTCTTCCTTCATCTTGACGTCGCGGACGCCATCAGAGAACACAGAGATGATGGCCTCGTCCGTCACCTTGGGGATCTTGAGGCGGACGTTGTTGAAGCGCTGGATGTACTTCTGGAGGGTCTCTCCTGGTTGTTGCTTGACGCGGCGCAGGTCACACGCGGTCGGCGGGTGGTCGCGAGTGCCCTGGAAGTTGGCAACGAAACGGTTGCGCATCTCATCCTAGGAGGAGATCGAGCCTGGAGGCAGGTTCAGGAGCTAGGAGCGGGCGCCATCCTTGAGAGCCATGGGGAACCAGTTCGCCATGACTTTCTCGTCGCCGTTGGCCGCTTCGATGCTCAGCTCGTAGAGCTGCAAGAACTCCGCGTGGTCAGGGGTGCCGTCGTAGCGAGGAGGCAGATCCGTCTTGAACTTGCCCGGCCAGGCGACGCTACGCAGCTTGGGGGTGAACGCACGGAGGTGGAGCTTGGTCTTGGTGGGGTCCGCGCACTGCGGCTGCAGGCGGCGCGCAGTCTTGCTGCAGCAGACGATCCTGGCGCGGCGATGCGAGGAGTGGCGAGCGTTTTCTTGCGGCGGAGGGACTTCTTGACAGCTTCTCTCTTCACGCGCGGGCGCCGGACGCGGTGGGTCGCATCGTGGAGCCACGCGCCGTGGCGCCAGGGCGCCGTCTTGATGCAGAGGTGGTGGAGGTGCTCCATGAGCCACGTCGCCCGTGGCTGGCGGAGGTTGAGGCAGAGAGAGGTACGACGCAGGGGAGCCCCCTGCGGCACGGACGAGCTCGGTGATGCGGTCGAGCCAGTCCTCGTAGAGGTCGTCGACCGGGCGGTAGCGCAGGAGCTCGTGCGCCATGAGGAGCACAGCCCGCGCATCCCTGGGAGCGCGACGTGCGTGGGACGAAGAACCGGCCGGGTCAGTGATGGAGTGGCGGTGCGGCCATCGCGCCGCACCGTGGGGTGCAGCGAGGATGCTTGCTGCTCGTTCCCCGTCGGGCCGGTGGCGGCGTTGGCGGCAGGCGACGGGGAATGACGAGGTGGCCCGCCGACGGGATCCGTCTGAGCGACACGGGCAGCGAGGGCAGCCCGGCGCTCAGCACGAGCGCGGCGAGCGTCCGCTATGGAGACGACGGAGCAACGGGGCGCGGAGCGTCGAAAGGAAGCTTCGGCGCACCCCTACCTGGCGTGCCAAATGTCGGATCACGGGTTCCAGCAAAACCCTCAAGGTTCGAACACTGGTGTGCGCGCGAAGATTTCCCCCCTATCGATCCACGCCCTAGCTCGCTAAGATCTCGCGGACGAACTCGATGAACTTGCAACACAGAAAGACACAAGATTTATACTGGTTCGGGCCACCGTTGTGGTGTAATACCCTACTCCAGTGTGGTGGTGGATTGCCTCTTGGGCTGGTGATGAACAGTACAAGGGGAAGAACAGCCTCCTGAGGTTGAGGTATTCTTGTGCTTGGTGTGTCGCTAAGGGCTGGCTCTAGATCAGGTTAGCTTCCTCTCTACTGTGGTGGCTTGTTCTATTTATAGAGGCCCTGGTCCTCTCCCCAAATATTGAGCGGGAAGGGAGCCAAGAACGCCCAATTTGAAAGGGGACAACTAGTACAGCTTATCCTGACAAAAGTAGTCTTCGCCTGCCAAAGGCTCTGGCGGTGACGCCGTCTTGGGCTCCATGGTTACCTCCATCTTGCCATCCTGCTGGTCTTAGTCTCGTTGCACCGATATGGAAACCTTTGCTTCATGCCTCGGTACTCCACGCCTGCGCTTGCCCCTTTAGCACCAAAGAGGAAACGAGGACGCTGTGCGCGCTGGCGCCTGCCTGGCGCCCGCCTGGTCTCAATCGTCATGGCTCACATCACGAGGACCTCGCAAGGTTTGCCTTGCCTTGATCTCTCCGCCCCTCGTGAGCCTGCCTGGCAAGGCCGCTCGTGAGGAGGTCTTGCGTCGTTTGCCTCGTGAGGCTTGGCCCTTCGCGAGGGTCTTGAATGCCTTGTGGATGAGGATGGGCCGTGCAGGCCTGCTAGCTCAACCACGCCGTGGGCCGCAGGCAGGCAAGTCTGGGGACTCCCGTTCCTAGAACGCCGACAGGCCTCGCACTTGGGGAGAGCCACTGTGGAGATGTCGCCCGCGGCACTAGCTTCGAGGTGCTGCTCCATGGGGGTGTGGGATGGAGCACCTTCGGCGCCGGGATGTCGAGTTAAGGAGAAGGTGCGATGCGATGAGTGTACAACCTCTTTGGTGGCGCCGAGTAGGCCTCGACTTCGTCCGAGGAGTCGGTGAGGATGCTGCGGTTCTGGTGGAGCACGTTAAGGCGGCCTATGGGGATGGAGTAGCTGCGATAGACGAGGCGATCGTCGGAGCAGCTCCTTGGAGGTGGAGGACGGGGCGGCTGAACCGGCGGGACGACGAGATGGACGACGGATCCTCATCCGGCGAGGTGGACGAGGGGCGTCGAGCTGTTGCGGTGGATGACATCATCGGGGAAGAGGCTCCGGCTGGGTAGCGGTGAGGTGGCGGACGGAGGAGGGTGGGGTTTCGCGGCTGGAGCGGGGAGGTTATGGCGGCCTGGGATTTTGAATGGCGAAAAGGAGGCGATGGGAGGGGGAACCATGACTTAGGGACGTGCTTGTCCAAAATGTAGGGTGTGTTACAAAAGTACCCCCACCAATTTGAACTAGCGGCCCTTTTGGCTCAGGGTTAGAAGGGGGATTTCACGTGTCGGGATTTGGCAGCTGGAGGGAGTTTTCGCGCGCGTTGTAATTTCGGGATAGCAAGGCGCAGGTTGTGAAGGCGCCAGTTTTGCGAGAAATATATCTGAATTTTCGAGATATAACAAGGTGCGGGTTGAATTTTAGGGACAAGCCTAACGTGTAATATTGTACTTGTATGTACCAATTCAATTCGCACTTCCCTCAACGAAAAAAACGAAAAAAATATAACTATTCACACCACACAAAGAGAGAGTCTTGTCCCATTTTACTATACAAATGCTATTCAAAGCTACTCCCTCTTTCCATCTATATAGGGCCTAATGCGTTCTTCGAGGCTAACTTTGACCAAATATTAGGGCAATAATATATGACATGCAACTTACATAAAGCACACCGTTAAATTCGTGTGTGAAAGGAGCTTTCAATGATATAATTTTCACATTGTGCATGTCATGTACTATTAATCTTGTCATTAGTCAAAGGCGGTCTGAAAAAACGCATTAGGCCCTATATAGATGGAAGGAGGGAGTATGAATCCATGTTATGTCCAATTAAATTTTTTCACTGGCTGTATAATGCATGTAACCTACTCATACCAACATTTTAGTGCATTCCAAATGTCTATACTACCACTGCAATTCGAACTGAATTTGAATTCGTTTCTCTATTTCAATAAGAATCTACAATCATGATTGTTGCCAACTTCAACCATCATTCGTGTATTACCTTAATAATACACCAGATGATTACTATAGAGATATATATGAACTATGTGTACTATATGAACTAAATTCTATTTTTTGAATACACTTGATGTTGATTCCAAATAATAGTACATTTGATGTACTAACTATATATTCATAATCTAAACCATGTTCCATACGTACACCGTGTTTATCACACAAAGTATAGTGCCCCGCCCCCTACATTATGACAAGTATTTAGCCCTGAGCTGCAAAAGCCACACATTAGCCCAAATTATAATCAAAGTTCTACATTATGATATCTTCTTCAAGTATCTGTATCCAGTTTTTTATAATGAATTATGATCTTTGTTCGTCTTTTACACCTTCACGATCCTCTTCTCCTTGTAGCTAGCTAGCGCTAACTTTCTATCATGCATGCACACGCCCGACCCCCTCTCACCCTCCCTTAGCGTCCCCTCCATCACGCACGTTCGTTATTTCTCTTTAGGTCGTTCACCCGTGGTGTGTGTAGGCCCCCCAGCTCCTTCTTTCCGGCACACACCGGTCGATATACCTCCCTAGCCAAGTGTGCCTACCACAAACACATACTTCCCCTCTTCTCTTCTCACCGTCCATGCCCCCCTATGTCCAATACGGTTCCACGCAGGTGCACACTCCCACCCTTCTTTTCATCAATCTCATACTCGCACACTCCTCCCCCCTCGATATGGTAGGCCTTTCGCACCACCTCCTAGCCGCGCCCCTCTCCCCTGTCTATCTCTACGGACCTTATTTGCTTCTAACACATGCATGCATGTATACGTACCGATCTCCCTACACATAGCTAGGTCGACTATAATTCGTTTTCCCCATGCATTGATAGACTTACATCACTAGTTATGTCTCTCCCTTTCTTGGACACACGACACTTGATCTTCCTATGTAGTTACGTATGCTTACCACAACCATATCGTCTCCCCTCATCATCCTTGCATACCTCCCGACCCGTCTCTCACACGCACGTGCATAGACAGACAGACATCCCCCGCCCTCTCTTATTGATATTGCACTCGTACCCTCTGTTTGTCTAGCAGGCCTCTCCCACCATTTGTGAGACGCCACTCCACCACCAACCCTCGGACACTCTACCTTTGTCTTTATCCCAACCTTATTCCTCTGCTACACATATCCACGGATGCCGATCGATCTCCCTCAATACATAGCTAGGTCTCTCTCCTTCCCCACACATATACTAGTCGATCGGTCTCTGCCCCCTCCCCCCCCCCACACCGATAGTCGAACGTTGTAGGTAGGTATCCATGCCATAGAGAAAAACTGCACCTCTGCCCTCTCAAATTCCAGTAGGCCAACCGCCCTGTATCTTTGATGTGGGCAAACACAAATTTGATGGCACTCTTTACCGATCGCGCAGCCACACACTTCATTCCTGTTTTTGATTCTATCGATATCTCATGTCCATGACTCCGTTTCACACACATTGCATATGTTACGTTTTTTTGTTTGAGATATCATCGACACATTGCCTCTGTTTCGCACAAACCATCTCTCTCACACCCACCCACGTACATACCTGCACCTAAAGAAGAGGTGCACGCAGGACGCACATACTCACGTCTCGTTCCCGGCCACACCCGGGCGGGTACACGGTGGAGTTCGTTTTTGTACGAAAAGGAAGCCCACGTGATAATTTGGCGCGTGTAGCGCTTGTTTACTCGAAGGAGGTTCGGGTACCACGCCTAGACGGAACAAAGTTCGACTTGACGCGTTAGTATTAAATAAAGTTATATATTCCTCAATGGCACATACAGAATATAAAATGATTGCCGTGGGAAAATGGAAATATCCACTCCATTATTAAATAAAGTTATATATTGCCTGCCGGGGTTTGTCTCTCATCACACCATCTCACACAAGGCGGTGGTGGCCTCTCTCTCTCACTGTTGGTCAGTGATCCAGCCGCATCCCGTCCGCCGGCGGAACGGGAGGACGTGCATCGTTTCTCCGTTCGACGGTCTTGAGGCAGCATGTCCCGATCTGCGGTACCCGCCGTTCTCTCTGACCAAGCTCCGACGCGGTAGGGCCTTTGCCACTTGCTCGCTACCGTAGTATGGGCAGATCCTGGCCGCCGACGCCCTCCTAGTAACATCCCGACGGCCCTCAGGTACAGCTTCCTCCGGCCTTGCTCCACTGCCCATCTTCCCACGTTGTTGCATGTGGATCTTCTTTAGTTGTTTGCTTAAAACGTATCTCGGCCGGCGTACTTTCCATCTTGGAATCTCGTCCTCAAACCATTTTTGATAAACCACCATGCTGCTATCTTTCCCTTATTACATGGAATATGCTTCTTTTTGTCGGCGTATGTGCCTTCAACTCGTGTTATTGGGTAGTAATTGTTTCCTTTCTACCTCCTTTTGCAAACAGGGCTATCCATTTTCACCTTGTTGCTATTGCAACCTTTTGGTGAACTGCACAAATCACTTTTTTCTTAAGAGTGTTTTGTGCAGTTCCGCTAAAATGTCGCACGGGCAATGTTTTAACATTTCTGTGGGACTGCAGAAAGGGAGATTGGTTTTGCTATCCTCCTCATCCAACTCCGTGCCTAATCTTCTCCAACAAGTAGTTAGTGATTGGCTTCTATTTGTGTGTGTTATGTTTCATCATCTAGTTCCACTATTATTGTAATCACACTGATTGGATATCTTTGCAAACATGGATGGTCCGCTCGATTTTAGTGGAGCTGCACAAAATGATCGGATTGTGGTGTCCTCCATACACCACTTTTTTGGCTACAGAGCTGGGTGAAACTAGCTGCCAAGCTATGAACACTGTGCCCAGGAAATGGAGCCATGCCTACAAACATCATTGATCAATTATATATTTTTCTTCATTGGTACACCTTCTCACAACTTTGTCTTCAGTTGTGATGTGAATATTGGCGCTGATCTACGAACCATTGAGATGCATTAGCAGCAATGGTAGTTTCATTTGTATTTGATGGAATGTTGTAACGAGATAATCTTGAGGCAAGAGGACACATGAATCCTAAGTTGAAACCTTTTTCTAGCGGGAACCAAAGTTGAAACCTTCATAGTATCACAGTACAATTTCATTAAAATTATGCGTACATATAAACAAATCCTGAAGGATTGATAGCAATGCCAGAAACAATTTAACTTCGTTTCGCCGACATGTGGGACATCCTTCATCCGGCTCCACCTGCCATGGAGCAATATTGAGTGCACAACTGCAGGGAAAGATTCACCCCAGTCATTGCACCACAGTAATAATGACTAGTGGGCAGTCAAATCACAGAGCCCCACCTTCACCACAGCAAGTTGCTCGGATGAAGCAACCATCATTTCTCTGTTCCTTGAATCCGCTGGTACTCCCATATTCCCATAGTAATAAGTTGCACGGGCAAAGCAACCATCACTTCACCTTTCCCACGGTAAGTACTAGTACCTCCTTTTTTTACTCTAGAAACAACCACACGCGAATATTGGCGGTAGCAGCACAGCAACTGAGTTAAAAATCAAAACCAACCAATGAACTGCTACTAATGGTGAGCGTTTGCTAGTATCATGTACTCCGTCTGTCCATGTATATATAGGGCTTAATGCGTTTTCCGAGACTAACTTTGGCCCTGTTTGGATCCATGGGTTAGAGTTAGTTTGAGCTAGTTGGGGCTCAAATAGCCCTAAAGTATCCAAGCATGAGGGTTAAATTGGAGCAAGTTGCACCGAACCCACCAAAAAAACTATCCCACCCAAGAGGTGCTAATTGGAGATAGTTCTCATTGGGCCCACAAAAAATCACTTTTCTCTCTCCATCAAGTGCATTTATTGTCAATCTAACCCTGTCACCCAAACACCTCTTTGGCTACAGTTAGTTCAGGGTTAGTCATGAGTAAGTCTAACCTCTAGCTAACTTATAGTATCCAAACAGGAGCAGTATAGGACATGCAAGTTGCTCAAAGCCTACAGTCAAATTCGTACGTCAAATGATCTTTTTTTAAACGGAACGTGAAAGGATCTTTGAATGATATAATTTTCAAATTATATAAAATCTTATCAATAGTCAAAGGCATCCTCAAAGAATACATTAGGCCCTATATAAAATCTAATCAATAGTCAAAACCAAGTGTTCTAAACGAGTTCAAAATGAGAAATTGGACCCACTCATGGCACGACACGCCTGTCTTGTTTGGTCCGTCGGTCAAAGCGCTTCCTCTTCTTGGCATGTCGCTAACATGTGATGGGTTAACCGGCCTCAATAGACGGCAAAAACGCCAGCTCGCCGCACTTTGAGAGAGACGAGGAGCAAGAAGCGATACGGGCTGCTGGATTACTAGAGCTAGGTGTCGCACGGAGGCCAAGAAATATGGTGATAGCATGGGTTAGCCATGTAGTATGATGTAACTACACTGGGCTATCATGTGTCATACTCTTCCAGTCCACTGTGGAGATGATTGGTTGATTTTATACCAATGAATAATATAAAATATTATGAGTGCAGACGCTCCACCACGAGGTTCCTTGCTCCTTCTCGGTCGTCGGGAATCTATGTTCTTCCACTCTTTTTTTGACGTGAGCTTTGTTCATCCTTTTGCCAACACGCGGCAACTCGCAGAACGACGAGAAGCTTGCTTACTACGCCTTCTCCCTCGCCAACGCATGCGTGGTGGCTTGCAGCACGAGGAGAAACTTTTGCTTACAAGTGGTGGACGTGCAGCAGTTCATAGTGGGATTAACATAGGTAGTAACATAGCGCAGTCCATGACAAGTTTGCTTATGTGGCATGTATTTAATAACGAGAGATGTGTTTAGAGTAACATAATATGTTACTATAACATAGCGCTTTCCAAGAGAGGATGAGTCTACAAGGTAATAAATGAAGCCAACTAGTATGACACTACTATGTTACTCTGCATTATGCAGGTAGTAACTTAGACTAGTGTCATATGCATGACACTAGTCTAAGTTACTCTACACTATGACCAGCCTAAGAGCATTGTTAATAGTATAGCCAGCTGATGGCTATAAGAAATTGCCATGTCATGTATAGCGATTATTTATAGTCACTCATATAGTAGTGTGGGCTAGAAGGTTGGCTATAACATTACTAGTACTTTTTTCAACCTTCTCTCTTTCTCTTTGTTCACATTTATTCTATTTGTCTAGGAATCCGCATATAGCTAGGCTCTTGCATGAGACCCCACTCCTTAGACTACCCATAGTGGGAGTAACATAGATGGTAACATCACACATCTCAAGGCAAAACAGATGATGTGGCGAGTAATTAATGAGAAAAGAGAAGCATGTGGTAACATAGCTAGTTACTGTAACATCACACATACCATGACAAGATGAGTCTACAACCTAATAAATGAAGTGTTGCATGACAACACATATATGTTACTTTCTTGTAGCCCACTACTATACGTGTTGGCTATTATATTGACTATAGATGACATGGCAAGATGTTATAGCCAACAACATGCTATATTATTAACCATGCTCTAAGTTAGTACTACCCATTGTGACTAGTCTTACTTTTTCATCACTCTCTCCTCCACATAGGCAAAAAATGCCATGTAAGCGGGCTATAAGCCCACTATTATACTTGTGGGAGAGAGAGATGTGAAAAAGTAAGGGGAGTGGGCTCTCATGCAAGAGCCTAGCAATATACGCATTCCTAGGTAAATGCAATAAATGTGAAGAAAGAGCTAGAGAGAAGATGAAAAAGTACAAATGTACTAATAGCCAACCTTATAGCCCACACTATTGCATGAGTGCATATAGATGATGGTTGTAGATGACATGGCGGTTCCTTGTAGCCATCAGTTGGCTATGTTATTAACCATGCTAAGGCTAGTCATAGTGGGTAGTAATTTAGACTAGTAACATATGCATGTTAGTAGTTTATGTTACTATCATCATTGTGGGTAGTAACATAAATGTAGTGTCATGCAAGCCTTCATTTGTTATGTTGTAGACTCATTTTGCATTGGTGTGTGTTATGTTACGGTAATATATTATGTTACTACAAACATCTCTCTCCTCATTAACTCCATACCACATAAGCATATATGACTTGGGATACGTTATGTGCAAAAAACCTTCGATTAACATGTGTTCAAAAAACAAAAAAAAATGTCAAAAATTACAAAACAAAGACCTCGATATTAACTAGACAGATGGGTCACTGCAAAGGTTTATTATAAACCTTTGAAGTGACCCATCCCTCTAGTTAACATCGAGTCTACTTCCCATCCGGTCACCCATCTCATGACTACACCAACCTCAGCACAGTTAACTTGGGAGTTCTGTTAGATGAGCTATCGGTAGGGAAGTTGGTCCTTGATGATATAGGATGCCTCTTCGTATCCTTTATGGCATACCCGGAAGACCGCATGTTGCCACCCAATAGCCAATGCCACGTCCCCTGCAAATGTAGAAGTTTCCCTCCTTCGTCTTAGCTGGTTCACGTGTTTTCCTTGTTTTAAGCCGTCTGCCCACCTATAGAACCGCCTCGGGCTGGCTAATTCCTCTCCAAACACCTAGGGAGGCGGTTGAACCGAACAAGTCTAACTTGTTTCTAGTGGGTACATTGACGTGGCATCGAAAGGGTGTGATAGCTGACTCTGGCAAAATAATTGACTAGTACCACGTTGGCATACATGAGCATGGGGCCCGGACACATCAAAAGTAGTGCATTAATCTCCAAAAAGGGTTGACCATGTCCATGGCTACCCATCCCATGCTCGGTCATTAAGTGTGTGCTTCTCGTCGTTCTGCGAGTTGTCGGGACACATCAAGGTTAATACGTAGTATTTAGAACTCTCTCCAAAAAGGGCCGACCATGTCCATGGCTACCATCCCATGCTCGGTCATTGAGTACGTGCACTATTCACGTGCCATCGAGGAGGAAAAATATTGCGTATCACTAGGTGCCATCATAGTGCACGACTCACTTACGCACTGCTTATCTCCATTTTCTTGCATGACATGTGCACCTTGATGCTAGATGTCCCGCGTGTTGGCAAAAGGATGAACAAAGCTCACGTCAAAAAAAAGAGTGGAAGAACATAGATTCCCGATGACCAAGAAGGAGCAAGGAACCTCGTGGTGGAGCGTCTGTAGTCATAATATTTTATATTATTCAGCGATATAAATCAACCAATCATCTCCACAGTAGACCGGAAGAGTATGAAACACGGCAGCCCAGTGTAGTACTACATGGCTAACCCACGCTATCACCATATTTCTTGGCCTCTGTGCGACACCTAGCTCTAGTAATCCAGCAGCCCTTATCACTTCTCGCTCCTCGTCTCTCTCAAAGTGCGGCGGGCTGGCATTTTTGCAGTCTATTGAGGTCGGTGAACTCATCACATGTTACCGACTCTTGGGTGGGATAATTTTTTTTCGTGGGTTTGGGGCAACTTGCTCCAATTTAACCCTCATGTTTGGATACTTTAGGGCCATTTGAGCCCCAACTAGCTCAAACTAACTCTAACCCATGGATCCAAACAGGGCCAAAGTTAGTCTCGGAAAACGCATTAAGCACTATATACATGGACAGACGGAGTACATGATACTAGCAAACGCTCACCAGTAGTAGTAGTTCATTTGTTGGTTTCGATTTTTGATTCAGTTGCTGTGTTGCTACCGTCCAATATTCGCGTGTGGTTGTTTCTAGAATAAAAGAAATGAGCTACCCCTACTTATGTTAGTCCCACTATGCCTAGCCTAAGGTTAGTAGGTGACCTTGCGCTTGGCTCTTCGCCTCTTCCGGAAGTTGAACAATAATGATGGTACTACAATAGTACTTCTGGCAATCTAACACCAAATGAACTGCTGCACGTCCACCGCTTGTAAGCAAAAGTTTCTCCTCGTGCTGCGAGCCACCGCGCACACGTTGGCGAGGGAGAAGGCGTAGTAAGCAAGCTTCTCGTTGTTCTGCGAGTTGACAGGACACATCAAAGTTACTTAGTACGTACTCTCTCCAAAAAATGGCTGACCATGTCATGCCTACCATCCCGTGCTCCGTCGTTGAGTATGTGCACTATTCACGTGCCATCGCGGAGAAAAAATATTGCATAGTAGGTGCCATCGAAGTGCACGACTCACTTACGCACTGCTTATCTGATTATCTCCATTTTCTTGCATGACACGTGCACCTTGATGCTAGACGTCTCGCGTGTTGGCAAAAGGATGAACAAGGCTCATGTAAAAAAGAGTTGAAGAACATAGATTCCTGACGACCGAAAAGGAGCAAGGAACCTCGCGGTGGAGCGTCTGCAAGGAACCTTGCGCGTTTTCCCCTGTTTTTTGCCGCCTGCCCACCTATAAATAAATAAAAGAACATCAACTCTTCGCTAACCTCTAGAGACAATACATCAGGATGCTAAGTTGAAGATGTTTTACAGTTTATATTGATAACCATGCAAGAAGCCACGCATGTACAGGACGCATGGAGCCACTCATGTACACACGCCAACGCACTAACTCATGCCGATCCAACTCATGCACATACGCGCACAGCATGGAGCACACAATGCACGTATACAACACATGCATGCACACACACTCGGCCGCAGAATGCACATGAATAACACATGCATGCGCACACACTCGGCTGCATGGAGGCGTGCGCCATCTGCGGCGACGTCCGGTTTGTCGTGCTACGGCGAAGCTCGCACACAACAGCGCCTACGCATCTCTTGCAGCACCTCTTTACCGTCGTTGCTCAATGACTAGTCGGAGACGAAGACGACCGCAGGATCGGCCTTAGAGCTAGCATCGATGGAAAAGCACGCACGCTGCACGCACACGAGCACGTACGGAGTGCCCACGAAGTGGTGCATCCCTAGTCGCCTCTACTCCTTCTGCGCATGTTGTCTATCAAGGTGGCTGCATGCCTAATGATGATGTGGGTGAGATCTTCTAGGACTCAGATGATGACAAGGAAAATTATGAGACTACCCACAGTGGGAGTAACATAGGTAGTAACATCACACATATCTAGATAAAGTAGATGATGTGGCAAGCAATAAATGAAGAAAGAGAGGAAAGTAGTAACATCACACATATCAAGGCAAGATGTGTCTATAGCCTAATAAATGAAGTGTTGCATGTTACCACACATATGTTACTATAAAGGTAGTAACATAGACTAGTAACATGAGCATGTTACTTGTCTATGTTACTACCCATTGTGGCTAGTCTGAGGGGGGTGTCTCCAATAGTGTTCCTCGGCTCGCACCTCTTGCATCACGGTGGTCGAGCTTGGAGTCATTCATCTGGTACATGTGGCATCTCAAATCTGGACACAAGGTGACGTACACCGTCAAGGTCCACAGTCAAGGGGGTCAGGGTGGACGTGACCTCTCACTGCGTCCGCCATTTGAAGCGGCGCGACGGCCCAGGGCGCCGCCCGGTGCACTCCCAGCTGTACCAGCTGTCGGTGTCAAAACCGGTGGATCTCGGGTAGGGGGTCCCGAACTGTGCGTCTAAGGCGGATGGTAACAGGAGGCGGGGGACACGATGTTTACCCAGGTTTGGGCCCTCTCGATGGAGGTAATACCCTACTTCCTGCTTGATTGATCTTGATGATATGAGTATTACAAGAGTTGATCTACCACGGGATCGTAGAGGCTAAACCCTAGAAGCTAGCCTATGGTATGATTGTTTTTGTCCTACGGACTAAACCCTCCGGTTTATATAGACACCGGAGGGGGCTAGGGTTACCCAGAGTCGGTTACAAGGGAGGAGATCTACATATCCGTATTGCCAAGCTTGCCTTCCGTGCCAAGGAGAGTCCCATCCGGACACGGGACGAAGTCTTCAATCTTGTATCTTCATAGTCCAACAGTCCGGCCAATTGATATAGTCCGGCTGTCCGAGGACTCCCTAATCCAGGACTCCCTCAGTAGCCCCTGAACCAGGCTTCAATGACGATGAGTCCGGCGCGCAGATTGTCTTCCGCATTGCAAGGCGGGTTCCTCCTCCGAATACTCCATGGAAGATTTTGAACACAAGGATAATGTCCGGCTCTGCAAAACAAATTCCACATACCACCGTAGAGAGAATAATATTTCCACAAATCTAATCTGCTGATGCATTTTGCAGCATGACATCACACCACGGCCCAGTCATTATTCGAACCGTTTTTCACAACCTGCCACTGCACACATTGCGAGGCGGTTTCCTTGGCACGTCTTGTCGAAGCAGAGATCATGTCCCCTTATCACGGGATTCTCATCAATACGGGTATGGGTAACCCAACCGCGCCATCAATTACGGCGCTTGGGGGATAAGGGAGTTTACCAGGTAGGTGGGGAGGCGCATAGCTTCTTCCGCCCTTATAAAGGGACAAGGATTCACCCTTTTCACCCACGCCTTCTTCCTCCTTGCTCATCCATTCTTGTGCACTCGAGCTCCAGCGCCCAAGTTTGCGTTTTTCTCCTCAAACCACTCCAAGCATGTCCGGAGCGGGAGGCAAGTGGATGGTCTCCTCCGTTACGGAGGAGAACATCACAAAGCTGCGGGGAGCCGGATATCTGGCCACGGATATCGCGCACCAGCTGCCAGATGCGGGGCAGATCATCCCTACTCCAGAACCCCATGGGAGGGTGGTTTTCCTTACCCACTTCGTCCGCGGACTGGGATTTCCCCTCCACCAGTTTGTCCGCGGGCTCATGTTCTACTACGGGCTAGACTTTCATGATCTGGCCCCCAATTTCATCCTCAACATCTCGGCGTTTATCGTCTGTGCGAGGCCTTCCTCCACATCAAGCCCCACTTCGGCCTATGGCTGAAGACCTTCAATGTTAAACCGAAGGTGGTGGTCGGCCAACAAGCGGAGTGCGGAGGCGCCATGGTGGGCAAAATGCCCAACATTACCTGGCTCGAAGGCTCCTATGTGGAGACCATAAAGGGGTGGCAATTGGGATGGTTCTACATCACCGAGCCGCGCGACACCAACTGGGTGGCGGCCCCCAAATTTCGATCCGGAATCCCCATGTGGCTCACCTCCTGGAAAGAGAAGGGCCTGTCCTGGGGTTCCCCGGTAGAGCTGACCGGACTCCAGACATGCATCAAAAACATGATGAGCAAGAAAATCAAGCTCGTCAATGTGGTCCAAGTCATGCTCTTCCGCCGGATCCTCCCGTGTCAAAGACGGGCATTCAATTTGTGGGAGTTTGACCCAGCCGAGCACCAGACGCTGCGAGAGCTCTTCGACATGACGCACGAGGACGTCTGGAAGGTGCTGTTCAAGGGCGCTGAGGTACCTCCTGCCCTTACCGAGGACCGCGGACTCAGCGCAAGGCGCCCTGCCAATCCGGTAAGTCTTTTATATCTTATAAGATGTTCATTTCCCCAGTATAACCACGCGCGGGATCTAGGCCTCCACGCCATTTAACGGGACTGGGTAGTGACAACGGAGCAGATCGATTGTCCGGCTCCCCTGCCCGAAGATCCGACGGATGCTCTCCTAACGGAGATGCTGGTTCCGGCACCTTATGAGGTGCCGGAGAAGAAGGCCAAGAAGAAGGCCACGGGGACCAGGAAGGGTCTCCGGCACAAGGTTATATCGGACTCATCGTCCGAAAGCACCGAGGCTCACTCCTCCCACGAAAACGAGGAGCAAGAAGAGGAAAGTTCTCCCCCCAGCCGGGGGAGGCGAGAAAAGGAAGGCCGCCCCGGCTGGGGCGGCCGAAGGGTCCAAGAAGGGAAGGACCCTCCTTCCGGACAACTCCACAACCGCCACCTACAGCGACGACGAGTGGCTGCCCAGGGATAAGCCCCTGGCGAAGTCGTAAGTATCCGGATACCATAGTAATTCTGGTAAGTTTCATTTTGTTGCTTCTTATCATGCCGAAAATGATCACACAGCCCCTCCAAAGCTCATATCGGCGTATCCTCTTCGGAGGAGTCCTTGGGCGAGTCAGAGATGAACAGCGATTCGCTCCCGACCACCTCCTCCCCCCGCCCTACGAACGACACCGAGGTGTTGTCTCAAAGGGAACAGAACCAAGGGGGGGGGGGCAGTTCCGGAGGCGCCCCAAGGCGACATTCCAGGTGCTGGGCATAAGAGGGCAAGACTCCCCTGGGCCCCAACGCCGGGGGCAGCAAGTCTAGCCCCAAGCCGAATACGGCGTCGGAACCTCCAGTGGTTCCGGATTCTGTCCGGCAGCCCCTCGCTAAGGGGGGCAAGCCGTCTGTGCCGACGGCCTCTGTTCATCCAGAGGCATCGGACAATTTGCTGGAAGCGCTTCGTGGCGCTTCCATTGACGAAGAGCACCGCACCATTATGAGTGCGGTGGTCAAGAAGGTTCAGTCCGCCAAGAGCGGACTGACTGAAGCCTGTGTCAGTCTCCTATCAGGCTTTGAGGTAGGTAACCAGATTATAAGAGAATGTTACCGCATAGACAGCAGCCCCTGATGCTCTGTTTGGCGTTCGTGAAGAAAGGCCGAATAGAGGATCAAATAAGAACCGCAGGAGTCTAATCGAAATATGTCTATGTGCATATGCAGGCTTCACTGCTAGCCGCTGCCGCACGTACTGCGGAGGTCGCCGCACTGAAGCGGGACCTTGAGCGGTCCAAGGAAGAGCTCGGCCTTGCCAAGAGGCAGCTGTAGGAGAACAAAGGTAAGTGATACCCCGTCTGTATATTATAAAAAATTTGGTTTTAGAATAATGGGATCGTCATGAATTTTGCTAGGGGCCACGACCGAAGTGGCGTCCCTGCAGAAGGCGCTATCCGAGGCCGAAGACAAAGCAGCCAAGGAGCGCATCGAGCGAGAAAAGCAAGAAGCCCGAGTAGGCGAGGTGCACTAAGAGCTCTAGGATCTCGCCAAAAAACACGAGTCCTTGGAGCTTGACTCTAAGACACAAGGGTCCGAGCTTGCGAAGGCCCTCGAAAGCGCACAACATGCCAAGGACGAAGCCCAAAAGGCCCTCTAGGAGATTGAGGCGGTTAAGAAGATAGCGGCGGGTAAGGCATTCATTATGCAAAGCAAGCATGTGAAGGAAACTTTCTTTTTACTTACCCGAGTTCGGAGCTCTCCAGGAGCGTTCGTAGATCTACCCCACAGTGTGTCAGATGCCGCGGAGTTCTACCGGGCCGAGGAGGGGAGCTCGACAGAGAAGCTGTTCTGGTCTCAGTATACTGGGACCGAACACCCCACGCCCTTGAGCGACCAGCTGAAGCAACTGGTCGAGCTCCACAAGGCGGCCGAACAGGCCGTGAAGGGTCTTATAGTTTGGATGTGGCCTGGCGATCCCCTGCCTGATAGCTACTTCAGTCTGGTGAGGCGGCTTGTGAATGCCTGCCCACGGCTTGAAGTCGTAAAGCGGTCTGTCTGCATCGAGGGTGCGCGCAGGGCTTTTGCCCGGGCAAACGTGCACTGGGCGAAGCTGGACGCTGAGAAGCTGGTGAAGGAGGGGCCGCCGGAGGGCAAGGAGCATCGCCACCCTGAAATGTATTATAACAGTGTCCTGAAGGGTTCTCGCCTTGTGGCAGAGGAATGTGCTAAGGATGTAATATTTGAATAAATGTACTCATGTGTTCATCTAATATGAAATGAGTTCATGTGCGCTATGCAACACTTGTTAATTTAAAATATTACCTTCTGTGCGGCCGTTTATGAAATCTGAGAGTTGGCCAGTCGTCGGCTTCTGCCCCCATGTAACTAGTACCGGGGTGTTCGGGATAAACCTGAGCACTCTTTATCCCAATTTTGGGTCCTTCGAAGGAGGTGTTCAGCACAGCGAACCAGGCAATCGGACTATAAAGCTTTATCACTCTCACTTAGCCATAGAAGTCTACAATTTTAAATTTTGGCGAAGCCCCTAGTATTCGGAAGACCGAATTTGGGGCGCTATATACGCCTAAGTCAGGCAAGGCCCACTCCTCGCCCGAAGCGGAAAAAGTCTTTAAGGACTTGAGACCTCTCGAACAGCCACCAGCTCTCGCCTTATCATGATAGTAAGTTTTCAGCTTTCTCTACTGAGGTGCTCGTCCGGAAGAACCGGGACACAATCGCAGTAGTTCTCCCAGCGCTACTTTAGCCGATATTGCGGAACATAAGGTACCAAAACATGGGAGCCGGGCAAACCCAACTATTGACCCAAGACATGATTCGGAGCTGATGCATATAATGCTATAAGTTCTGGGTGCCGCACTATCGAAAGTGTTCGGACTTCTCACGCCGTATTATGGGGTATACTGAAGCCCCTGGTGCACTGGTCATACCAGAATGTACGGGTGCAATTTGTCGTAAATAAGCAGACAAGGGAAAAAGGGTAATGCAATAATAGACTAACTCTATGCATTGTTATTAAATAATACGTTGAAACGTATGGGTAAAAGTAGTGCAATAAGCAAAAAATAGGACTATTTGACATGTCCTATCCAAGGGCAAGTTGCGTATGGGTATTTAAAACGGGTACTTCGATCGTTATCAGAGACCACCTGGGGATTCCCTTGTACTTCTTAGCTTCTTGCCTCCTTGGTTTTTCCTTCCCGTAATGTGTCCAGCAATCAGACTGCCGAAAAGGGGCTTCCAGAGAGTAAGGTCCTGAAAGAGAAAAAAAATGATAAAGATATACAGCCCCTGGGGCGGTTGAGCCGCATGGGTCGTGCCCTGGTCGTGCCCCCGCCTATGCCCATGGTATTTTTAGTGCGTAATTTGTACGCGCGGCACATATTTCGTTGCTTGACTGGGACTAGGACGGGGGGCCGAGTTGCTAGGCGAGCTCTGAACGTGCCAGGCGATCCTGTTGCAGGTTACTCCGGACTCGCTTGACGGTATCCGGGGGCTTTATCGCCAAATTGACGGTTTGCCTTAAAAGGCTGTTTTGTGCTTCTGCTGCAAGGGCCGCAGTGTGCTCCTCCGTGCGGAGCGAGCGTTCTGTGTTTCCATTGACTGTTATAACCCCACGAGGTCCTGGCATTTTGAGCTTGAGGTATGCATAATGCGGTACCACATTGAATCTGGCAAATGCGGTTCGCCCAAGCAGTGCGTGATAGCCACTGCGAAACGGGACGATATCGAAGATTTACTCCTCGCTTTGGAAGTTGTCCGGAGATCCGAAGACCACTTCCAGTGTGATTGAGCCCGTGCAATGGGCCTCTACACCTGGGATGACACCTTTAAAGGTGGTTTTAGTGGGTTTGATCCTCGAGGGGTCTATACCCATTTTGCGCACTGTATCCTGATAGAGCAGGTTCAGGCCGCTGCCGCCGTCCATAAGGACTCGAGTGAGGTGAAATCCGTCGATGATGGGTTCAAGGACCAATGCGGCAGATCCACCATGACGGATACTAGTGGGGTGGTCCCTGCGATCGAAGGTGATCGGACAAGAGGACCATGGGTTGAACTTTGGGGCGACTAGCTCCATTGCATAGACGTCCCTTAGTGCACGCTTCCGTTCCCTCTTGGGAACGTGGGTTGCGTATATCATGTTCACCGTTTTCACCTGTGGAGGGAACCTCTTCTGTCCTCCTGTGTTCGTCGGCCGAGGCTCCTCCTCGTCGTCGCTATGCAACCCCTTGTCCTTGTTTTCGGCGTTCAACTTTCCGGCCTGCTTGAACACCCAACATTCTCTGTTGGTGTGATTGGCTGGCTTATCGGGGGTGCCATGATTTTGACACGAGCAATCGAGTATGCGGTCCAAACTGGACGGGCCCGGATTACTTCTTTTGAACGGCTTTTTCCGCTGACCGGATTTAGAGCCACTGAATCTGGCATTGACTGTCGTGTCTTCGGCGTTGTCGCCGTTGTTGCGGTGCTTGTGTCTGTTACGACGTGGTCTGCCGTTAGTATCTTTGGTATATGAAGTGCCAGGATTTCTTGATGTGTTGTGTTGGGGAACGTAGTAATTTCAAAAAATTTCCTACGCACACGCAAGATCATGGTGATGCATAGCAACGAGAGGGGAGAGTGTTGTCCACGTACCCTCGTAGACCGAAAGCGGAAGCGTTAACACAACGCGGTTGATGTAGTCGTACGTCTTCATGATCCGACCGATCAAGTACCGAACGCACGGCACCTCCGAGTTCAGCACACGTTCAGCTCGATGACGTCCCTCGAACTCCGATCCAGCCGAGTGTTGAGGGAGAGTTTCGTTAGCACGACGGCGTGGTGACTATGATGATGTTCTACCGACGCAGGGCTTCGCCTAAGCACCGCTACGATATTATCGAGGTGTAATATGGTGGAGGGGGGCACCGCACACGGCTAAGAGATCAATGATCAATTGTGTGTCTAGAGGTGCCCCCTGCCCCCGTATATAAAGGAGCAAGGGGGGGGGGGTTCGGCCGAAAAGGGGAGAGGCGCGCCAGGAGGAGTCCTACTCCTACCGGGAGTAGGACTCCCCCCTTTTCCATGTTGGGCTAGGAGAGAGAGGGGAAAGAGGTGGAGGGGAGGAAGGAAGGGGCGGCGCCGCCCCCCTCTCCTTGTCCTATTCGGACTGGGGGGGAGGGGCATGCGGCCCTACCCTGGCCTCCTCTCCTCTCTTCCACCTAGGCCCACTAAGGCCCATTAAGTTACCGGGGGGTTCCGGTAACCTCCTGGTACTCCGGAAAAATCCCGATTTCACCCGGAACACTTCCGATATCCAAACATAGGCTTCCAATATATCAATCTTTATGTCTCGACCATTTCGAGACTCCTCGTCATGTCCGTGATCACATCCGGGACTCCGAAAAACCTTCGGTACATCAAAACATATAAACTCATAATATAACTGTCATCGTAACGTTAAGCGTGCGGACCCTACGGGTTCGAGAACTATGTAGACATGACCGAGACACCTCTCCGGTCAATAACCAATAGCGGAACCTGGATGCTCATATTGGTTCCCACATATTCTACGAAGATCTTTATCGGTCAGACCGCATAACAACATACGTTGTTCCCTTTGTCATCGGTATATTACTTGCCCGAGATTCGATCGTCGGTATCTCGATACCTAGTTCAATCTCGTTACCGGCAAGTCTCTTTACTCGTTCCATAATACATCATCCCGCAACTAACTCATTAGTTACAATGCTTGCAAGGCTTATAGTGACGTGTATTACTGAGTGGGCCCAGAGATACCTCTCCGACAATCGGAGTGACAAATCCTAATCTCGAAATACGCCAACCCAACAAGTACCTTTGGAGACACCTGTAGAGCACCTTTATAATCACCCAGTTACGTTGTGATGTTTGGTAGCACACAAAGTGTTTCTCCGGTAAACGGGAGTTGCATAATCTCATAGTCATAGGAACATGTATAAGTCATGAAGAAAGCAATAGCAACATACTAAACGATCGAGTGCTAAGCTAACGGAATGGGTCAAGTCAATCACATCATTGTCCTAATGATGTGATCCCATTAATCAAATGACAACTCATGTCTATGGCTAGGAAACATAACGAACTTTGATCAATGAGCTAGTCAAGTAGAGGCATACTAGTGACACTCTGTTTGTCTATGTATTCACACAAGTATTATGTTTCCGGTTAATACAATTCTAGCATGAATAATAAACATTTATCATGATATAAGGAAATAAATAATAACTTTATTATTGCCTCTAGGGCATATTTCCTTCATGTTGTTGCTGCGAGCTAGCCAGGTATCCTCGCCCGTGCAAAAGCGGGTCATGAGTGTCGTGAGGGCTGCCATGGTCTTCGGCTTCTCCTGGACGAGGTGCCGGGCGAGCCACTCATCACAGATGTTATGCTTGAATGCCGCTAAGGCCTCTGCATCCGGACAGTCGACAATTTGGTTTTTCTTAGTTAGAAACCTGGTCCAGAATTTCCTGGCCGATTCCCCTGGCTGCTGAATTATATGGCTCAAGTGCCCTGGAAGTTGTCAAGGAATGCATCTTCCAAATCCTCCCAACTGCCAATGGAGTCTGTTGGCAAGCTATTCTGCCAATGCCGAGCTGGTTCTTTGAGTTTTAGTGGGAGGTACTTGATGGCATGTAGATCATCACCGCGATCCATGTGGATGTGGAGGAGGAAATCCTCGATCCATACCGCGGGATCTGTTTGTACCGTCATATGATTCAATGTTTACAGGTTTAAAACCCTCTGGGAATTCGTGATCCATTACTTCATCAGTGAAGCATAGGGGGTGTGCGGTGCCTCTGTGCCGGGCTATATCTCGACGCAGTTCATATGAGTCTTGTCTGCTGTGTTCGGCCCGGCCGGATTTGCTTTTAGTGTATCCAGCGTGCCGGTCATCGTCCCGCGTTGGGGCGCGCCCCCGTGGTCCGTAGATCGATCTTGCATGTTTTTCTTTGTTTTCCAATACGTCTCGCAGGTCCCGCGTGTTGCCCCGGGCCTTGGTATTTTTGTTTGAATTGCGGCGGGGTGCGGGCTGGACTTCGGGCTGATATGCCTCTCTGTCTCGGCCACGAGGTGGCCGATCAGCCGCATCATACGCTGGTGATGTAGGTTTCAATGCTTCCTCCTCGAGTTGGGGTAGCAACCTGCGCTTTGGGTAACTCTTGGTTGGGCGCTCGAGTTCATATTCCTCGGCCGCCAGGACTTCAGTCCATCTATCCGCTAGCAGATCTTGATCAGCTCGAAGCTGTTGTTGCTTTTTCTTCAGGCTGTTTGCTGTGGCTATAAGTCGTCGCTTGAAGCGCTCCTGCTCGACGGGATCCTCAGGCACGATAAATTCTTCATCTCCGAGGCTCACTTCGTCTTCGGAGAGAGGCATGTAATTGCCATCCTCTGATTCTCCGTTTGCTGCCTGTTCCGGAGGGCTAGCTTGTTCATCCTCCCGCTCGAGGTCTGGCTGGAGGGGATTGTCGTCGTCTTCGGCACTATCTGGAGTGTTATTGTCTCTTGTGCCGGTATCGCTTCTTTTGCTATGGCGGGACTAAGGGCGGCGCCGCTGACGTCGGTGCTTGGATTACTCCTTGGAGGGATTATCCTCCGTTGACTTATCGCCATCGCCTTCTTTGGGGGTGTCCACCATGTATATATCATGCGATGAGGTGGCGGTCCAGCGCCCTATGGGCGGTGGTTCTTGTTCGTCTCCCGCATCGTCGTCCATACCGTCGATGTCTTCGGAGCCGAAGTCGAGCATGTCGGTTAAATCGTCGACAGTGGCTACTAAGTGGGTGGTGGGTGGGGAGCGAATTTCTTCGTCGTCCGCATCCCATTCTACCCGGACATAGTTCGGCCAAGGGTCTCCTGACAGGGAGAGAGACCTCAACGAGTTTAGCACGTTGCCAAAGGGCGAGTGCTGAAAGATATCCGCGGAGGTAAACTCCATGATCGGTGCCCAATTGGATTCGATAGGCACGGACGCAGGCGGCTCAGAGTCCATGGCCGGGGACGAATCCAACAGTTCGGCAACACGGGTCTCGGAGGAGGTGAAGTCAGTATTCGACTCTATCGCCGCTGAGTGTGCGGCCTCCGTGGCAGGGTCCATCCGCCCGTCCTCAGATGGCACAATTTGTTCCGGATTGAGGGCAGGAGTATTTGCAGGTGGGATCTCCCGAACACTGTCTGACGGCAGAGCTAAATCATGCTCGTCATGATTGTGCTCAAATCCGTCGAAGATCAAGTCTCCACGGATGTCGGCAGTATAGTTCAAGTTTCCAAACCTGACCTGATGGCCAGGGGCGTACCTCTCGATCTGCTCTAGATGGCCAAGCGAGTTGGCCCACAATACGAAGCCGCCGAATACGAAGATTTGTTCGGGGAGCAAAACCTCACCCTGGATCGCATCGTTGCCGATGATCGAAGGAGCCATCAAGCCTTATGGTGACGGCACAGCGGAACTCTCAATGAAAGCACCAATGTCGGTGTCAAAACCGGCGGATCTCGGGTAGGGGGTCCCGAACTGTGCGTCTAAGGCGGATGGTAACAGGAGGCGGGGGACACAATGTTTACCCAGGTTCGGGCCCTCTCGATGGAGGTAATACCCTACTTCCTGCTTCATTATATGAGTATTACAAGAGTTGATCTACCACGAGATCGTAGAGGCTAAACCCTAGAAGCTAGCCTATGGTATGATTGTTTTTGTCCTACGGACTATACCCTCCGGTTTATATAGACACCGGAGGGGGCTAGGGTTACCCAGAGTCGGTTACAAGGGAGGAGATCTACATATCCGTGTTGCCAAGCTTGCCTTCCACGCCAAGGAGAGTCCCATCTGAACACGGGACGAAGTCTTCAATCTTGTATCTTCATAGTCCAACAGTCCGGCCAAAGGATATAGTCCGGCTGTCCGAGGACTCCCTAATCCAGGACTCCCTAACCCGCCTCCTCACCGCATTCAAAAACCTACATTTAAAACTGCGTGGAATGCGAGAAACCAACTCCAGCCACACAAGTCCATTCAGGAGCAGGACGCCGGCCAAGCTCCTCCTTCCACCATTTTGTCCACTCTTTCGGCGGCATCCGACGAGCAGGAAGAGCAGTTCTCTGGCATAAAAGCCGTCTGAGTGGCCCGCCGAGACCGACAGTTACGAGCGAGGCAGCTCGCTTCTCCACCTACCTCGCCTAGCCCGTCGGAGGCAGTTGCCGCACTAAGCCAGCGCATGGTTCCGAAGTTGACCTCTCCAATACAGCTCGAGGAAGAGTGTCAACTTGCTCCACGCCGGCTTGTCGGGGAGCACGGCGGCACGGGCATCGTCGCTGCCCTCAAAGCCGCTGCGTCGTACATCACCTCCAGTGTATGCGACTGCGCCATCCGCCGTCGACGCGCTCGTAGCCGCGACATGCAGGCAAAGAAAGAAGCCGCCACGGATGTCGACAAGGTGATGCGGCTACGCGGATGTCGACGAGGTGACAGGCAGCACGTCCCCGCCTGCCGCCATCATCAAGGAGAAGTAGGACACGGGAGGCCGCCGCCGATTGTATCCCATGAAGTCCATCACCGAGGCGACGCCGGCGAATATATTCAGTGTCTTGCGCGATTCTTCTTCTGCCGAATGCTGGAGGAGGACAAAGAGATCGGGCGGCGACCATTTAGATTAGGTATTTTAATTCTATGAGGCTGGTTGTAATGGGGGTATTATAAGTAGTATCATGCATGCCAACTAGTAGTAGGCAAATTTGATGAGGTGGCATAGAATTAAATGAAGAAAGAGAGAGTTGAGTATCATATGATGATACCGTATGAAATTAAGACCTCTTCCAATGCAAATGTGCTTAGATGAGGTGCTAAGTGCATTAAATGGCTTAGCAACTCAAGTCTCCAATGCATTAGTGCTTAGTTTGTTGTTGCTAAGCTTGCTTCATTTAATTAGCTATAGACTCAAAACTGACTTTCCACCGTTTCTTCATGGGGTCACCAAACTAGTCTCTCTCTTCTTAATTAACTTGCCACATCATATTTTATGCCTACATGGCAGGCTTAGTAGCTATACATGGTGGAGCACTGGGAGAAACCAAGGCTGATCATAGTGGGGAGTAACTTATACTGTAACATATTACTATGTTACTCTAAAGATCTCTCTCCTCATTAACTACATGCCACATAAGCAAAATTTTCTTGGAGTGCGCTATGTTACTACCTAAGTTACGCCCACTATGAGGCGGGCGACGAGCCGACGAGGTAGTCCGACGACCCCTTGAGCTTGAAAGGCACTCGCATGATCTCCTCTCCTCGTAGGGAAGGTCGGGGTCTATTGGGTAGATCTCCGATGACATCCGCGGCTTCCGACGGTGTCGTTGCCATTTCATTAGTGTAAATAATTAGTCAGTTCCTAGTCAACAATCAAAACCGCCTAAACTCTAACATGCGAACACTAAAACTGCCCAAGGGGGTGATATACCCGGTTTTAGATATTTTAGGGTAAAAATCGTACCAAAATTGACTTTGGGGGGTTATTTGTCCATCAACTTACATTTGAGGTGAAAAATATACTTCTTTCAATGGTCCGCTGGTCAGAGTATTCTTTTTAGATTTATAACATGTGGGACCGACTGTGAGCGCACCGACCTCAATCGACGGCAAAATCTCTGCCAGACGCACTTTGAGAGAGATGAGGAGCAAGAAGCGATACGGGCTGGTCATGTGATGCAAGAAAATGGATGGTCTCATGATTAAAACTTGATGTACTATAGTAGAGGTATATGTAGATGTAGATGTAGACGTAGTGTAGACGTAGATGCAGATGTACATGTTGAGATGTAGAGATAAGTGAGACTCACCAACGATCACCAACGTAGGCCGAGTACGTGCACGAATCACCCACAAAAAAAGGAGTACGTGCACGAAGAGAAAAATTGCACGCACGGACGCACATACTCCGTCCCTCATTCCCTAACACACGCGCGCGGGTACACGGTGGAGCTCAATTTTGGATGAAGAGGCAGCTCACGTGATAATTTGACGCGTTTGGTAGTTGTTCACTTAGTGGAGGGTCGGGAACCACGCGTGGACGAATCAAAGTTCGACCATGACACGGTAGCGTGTTTGTTTTTAATTTTTTTTCTTCAATGGAACGTACGCAATTTTTTTCTTGAATGGCACGTGAATCGTGCACATACTCAATGACGGAGCACGGGATGGGATGGTAGCCATGGACATGGTCGGCCCTTTTTGGGGACTACTACACTGGTACTTTGATGTACATTTTGAAAAAAAACTACTACTTTGATGTGTCATGTCAACTCGTAGAACGATGAGAAGCTTGCTTACTACGCCCTCTACATAGCCCACACTTTGTACGGCTAGTTATAGTGGGAGTCACTTAGCACACTCCAAGAAAATTTTGCTTATGTGGCAAGTAGTTAATGAGAAGGGGTAACATAATATGTTACTGTAACATAGCGTTTCACAAGACAAGACGAGTCTACAAGCTAATAAATGAAGCCATCATAACATTACTGTACTACTCCCTCCTTTCCAGTTGATAGGGCTCCCTCCTTTCCGGTTTATAGGGCTCAATTCGAAAATCTCACCAACCAACATAGATGATGAGTGGTGGAATACTTTTTGTAATTTGCAAAAGCACCCAATTAATGCTCTTGTTTTCCTAAAAAAATTATGTTTACCATTGTATTAATTGCAATGCGTGCATGCATGCATAAAGTACATGCATTGGTCAATTTTCTCTTAATACTTGCATGCAATTATTTAATGCACCTTGAAATCTAAACTTGTGATGGGGAACAACCAAATTGATCCTTATAAAATGGAAAAAACTAAGATTTTGAGATAAGCCCTATAAACCGGAAAGGAGGGAGTAGGAACATAGACTAATGTCATATGCATGAAACTACTAGTGAGTATGGGAGCACATGATATTTCCCCGTCCGGACCGATCCGAAGTTGGATTCTCACCTTCTTGGCCCAACAAAAAACCCTCCCCCCTCCTGCGTGCGCTTCCCGCATGGCGCCAGCTGAGCCCGCCGCTCCACATTGATGGCAAGTCAGGGCGACACGACCTCTCACTGCTTCCTCCATTGAAGCGGCGCGCCGACCGAGGGCACCGCCTGCTACACGCCCGACATTTCTGACTACACAGTGGAGAGTAACTTTAGAGCAAGTACTACAATTAGATGACATAAGCAGGCTATAAGGATTTAAATATAGTATTTGTGCTTAGTTGAAGGAAAGAGAAGAGGAGAGAGAAGAGAAGCGGGTTGTAAACTTGTAGCCGGTTGTAGCAGGAGCTCCAACATACTTTGTGAGACAAAAGGTGGGGCCATTATTAATGATATAGTATTATACTAAAGGGACTAACTATTGTACTAGTAGGCTATTAGGTGGTTCTAGATGATGTGTCAACTTCATATAGCCGGATGTTGGCTATACAATTAACCATGCTCTAAGTGTGGTGTGAGTGGGACTAAAGTTTAGTCCCATACTGCTAGGTGAGTGTGAGTTGCACCACTTTATAATGTGATCTATTCTAGCATTTGCATGAGCATGATAATAGGAAACCTACACGCGCGCTCTTCGGGAATGAGCTTGTCCAAGGACAAAAGCTATCCACGTGGTCTATATTTTTGTTGGTCCGAAAATTTATTAAGTCATTAATTAATAACTAACGGACGCCTTAATTACTCAGCCATTTCTGATTCTTTTGGATAGTGGGGCTATTATTGACTTGGACGTGGGGTTTGGGCCAAAGGCCTACTATTATACTTGGTCTTACTCGCACGACCGACCTGACAGGCTCTACCCTAGCCGCCGCTGTATCATATGGTTTCGCACCGTTCCAGATCTTAGCGCCGCCACGCAATTCTTCTCCAGCCATCCCTTCTGGCGTGCACCGCGAGAAGGGAAAACAGTCCTCCGAACCCCGCCTTTCGTGATCCTGTACGGGAGAGGGGCGATCAGGTTTTTGGGGAGCGCACTCCTGTGACTGCTGCCAGCGACGACTTCCTCAACGACAGCCTTCTTCCCCGACCTCGGTAACCTCTTCATCAACGACATGAGTGACAACATCAACCACAGCGGTTCTGCTCCCGCTGTACAGTATGTGATTCTGTCCTCCTGGTTTAGTCTGCATCACTACTTTGATCTTTGCAATTGTTGTCATGATCTATTTATTGTTGATTCAGATTAAATCTCATAGTAAATTGCTCATATATTCAACAATCCAATCCAAAAACTTGATTATAGGCAATTTACTCCGAGTGGTTTTGCTGCGCTTTTGAAGCCGCCTACTTTTAAGGGGGTGCAATTTAAAAGGTGGCGCACAAGAGCACTATATTGGTTTCAGATCATGTACTGCTATGACGCCACTAAGGGTAAGCCTGAGGGCGATCTTAATCCTACACATCAGGAAGCTTTTGAGAACATGGATACCCTCTTCAAAGCCGCCCTGTTGAGTGTTCTTGACGATTCCATTGTGGATTCATATTGTGACGCCCCCCGATTTGACCGTACACTAATCATGCACGCAAATGTGTACGATCAAGATCAGGGACTCACGGGAAGATATCACAACACAACTCTAAAACATAAATAAGTCATACAAGCATCATAATACAAGCCAGGGGCCTCGAGGGCTCGAATAAAATTGCTCGATCAGAGACGAGTCAGCGGAAGCAACAATATCTGAGTACATATATAAGTTAAACAAGTTTGCCTTAAGAAGGCTAGCACAAAAGTAGCAACGATCGAAAAGGCAAGGCCTCCTGCCTGGGACCTCCTAACTACTCCTCAAAGCCGAACTCCACGTAGAATCATCCTCGGGATCTCTAGCTCCTGGACTCCAGCATCTGGTTGCGACAATCCGGTATAGAAAGGGGAAAAGAGGGAGAAAAGCAACCGTGAGTACTCATCCAAAGTACTCGCAAGCAAGGAGCTACACTACATATGCATGGGTATATGTGTAAAGGGTCATATCGGTGGACTGAACTGCAGAATGCCAGAATAAGAGGGGGATAGCTAATCCTGTCGAAGACTACGCTTCTGGCAGCCTCCATCTTGCAGCATGTAGAAGAGAGTAGATTGAATTCCTCCAAGTAGCATCGTATAGCATAATCCTACCCGACGATCCCCTCCTCGTCGCCCTGTTAGAGAGCGATCACCGGGTTATATCTGGCACTTGGAAGGGTGTGTTTTATTAAGTATCCAGTTCTAGTTGTCATAAGGTCAAGGTACAACTCCGGGTCGTCCTTTTACCGAGGGACACGGCTATTCGAATAGATAAACTTCCCTGCAGGGGTGCACCACATAACCCAGCACGCTCGATCCCATTTGGCCGGACACACTTTTCTGGGTCATGCCCGGCCGCGGAAGATCAACACGTCGCAGCCCCACGTAGGCTCAACAGAGGGGTCAACACGCCGGTCTAAATCCTATGCGCGCAGGGGTCTGGGCCCATCGCCCATTGCCCACCTGCACGTTGCGTGCGCGGCCGGAAGCAGACCTAGCCTAGTAGGCGTTCCAGTCCAATCCGGCGCGCGCCGCTCCGTCGCTGACGTCAAGAAGTGCTTCGGCTGATACCACGACGTCAGGATACCCATAACTACTCCCGCGTAGATGGTTAGTGCGTATAGACCAAATGGCCAGACTCAGATCAAATACCCAGAACTCGTTAAGCGTGTTATTTATTCGCGAACGCCGACCAGGGCCAGGCCCACCTCTCTCCTAGGTGGTCTCAACCTGCCCTATCGCTCCGCCATAAAGTAACAGTCGGGGGCCATCAGGAACCCAGGCCCACCTCTACCGGGGTGGAGCCACCTGTCCTTTCAGCCCCCTCATCAGAATCACTTGCGGGTACTCCTCGAGCCGACCCGACTTTAGTCACCACATGTGTCATGTATATAATGTATATAGGATATACCCGTGATCACCTCCCGAAGTGATCACAGCCCAATAGTATAGCATGGCAGACGGACAAGAGTGTAGGGCCACTGATGGGTCACTAGCATCCTATACTAAGCAGTAGGATAGCAGGTAAGGGTAACAACTGTAGCAACAATGACAGGCTATGCATCAGGATAGGATTAACGGAAAGCAGTAACATGCTACACTACTCTAATGCAAGCAGTATAGAGAAGAATAGGCGATATCTGGTGATCAAGGGGGGGGCTTGCCTGGTTGCTCTGGCAAGTAGGAGGGGTCGTCAACTCCGTAGTCGAACTGGGCAGCAGCAGCGTCGGTCTCATAGTCTACCGGAGAGAAGAGGGGGGAAGAAATAGTAAATACAATGCAAACATAAGCATGACGATGCGTGACATGACAATGAGCGGTGCTAGGTGTGCCCTAACGCGGCAGTAGGAGATACCGGCAAAGGGGGGGCATCCGGGAAAGTATTCCTGATGTTCCGCGTTTTCGGACAAACGGACCGGAGGGGGAAAGTTGCGTGTTTGCTATGCTAGGGATGTGTGGCGGACAAACGAGCTGCGTATCCAGATATGTCTCATCGTTCTGAGCAACTTTCATGTACAAAGTTTTTCCATCCGAGCTACGGTTTATCTTATATTAATTTTAAAAGGATTTTATCATTTTCTAGAATTAACAGAATTAATTTAATCCTAAAATGCATTTATGACGTCAGCATGACATCAGCGGTCCACTCTGGCCGTTGAACTGGTCAACCTGACAAGTGGGTCCCACTGTCTTGGACTGTTAACTAACCTAACTAAACTAGGTGATTAGGTTAATCTAATCAGGGTTAAGTAAGTTAAATAATCCTTTAATTAATTAATTAATTGTTATTTTAATTAATTTTAATTATTAATTATTAATTTATTTTCTCAATTCTTTTCTTTCTTTTTTTCAATTTCGTTCTGGGCGCAGGGCCCACCTGTCTGTGGCCCATAGGCCAACTGGGTCGGGCGTTAGCGGGCGTCTGAAGTGGGCGCTGGGCACCCGCCCAGGTCGACGCGGGGGGGGGGGGGGAGGGGGAAGGCGCTGGGCGCCGGCGGCCAGAGCGGCGAGCGGCCGCAGCCGCGCAGGGGGCGGGGCTGCGTGCCGGTGCGGCGCAGCAGCAGGGCCGCCGCGGGATGGATACAGGGCGGCGGTCCGGGGAGCCAATGAGCGGCCAGTAGGGGCGCGTGAGGCGGACGAGGCCGTGGGCATGTGTGCGCGCGAGCGGAGCAGTGCAGCGGTAGGGGAAGTAGAGCGCAGGGGGAGGCCACGGGCACGGCGAGCGCGTGCGCGCAGGGGCTGGTGCGACGGCGAGAGGCGGTGCCGCGGTTCAACGACGAGCTGCGGCGCGGCGCAGAACAGCAGCAGTCTGCGGGAACGGGGCGAGGTAGGGAGGCGTGCGCGCGCGATGCGCTGCGGTGGCAGGGGCTATGTCGGGGGCGCACGGGTGCGCGCGTGGTCGAGCGGGCTCGGCCGCGGCCGCGGTGGCCGTGAGTGGGAGCCCGAGCGGCGGCGGCTGCGCTAGCAGCAGAGGCGGCGAGCAAGGCGGGGAGGGAAAGAGAGGCCGGGGGTTGGCCTCACCGTGGTGTGTAGGGAACGGGGCAGTGGTGCTCGAGGTGGGGGACGGGGACGCGGTTGACGACGAAGAGGAAGGCGAGGCGGCGATCCGGGCGAGCGCCTTGAGGAGGAGACGAGGTCGCGTCCGGCGAGGAGGAGACAAGGACGACGGCGGAGCAGAACTGGGCGGCGTCGGGGTTCGGCGACGAAGGTCGGCGGTGGGCGGCGGGGCCGTGCCCGATCTGGATCAGGGGCGCCAAGGGAGGAGACGAGGGGCAAAGGGGAATCGTGGGGGGGAGTGGGGGTTACGGGTTAGGGTTCGGTGGGAGTGGGGGGTTAAGGGGAGGAGTGGGGATGGGCCGGCCTGGTCAGCTGTGGCCAACTGGGCCACTTGGCCCCGGGGAGAGGGGGTCTTTTCTTTTTGTTTTTTATTTCTTTTCTATTTTATTTTAAGTTCCCTTTTATTACAGTTTTGTAAAAAAAATAAACACTAGCACCTAAATTTGTATTTATAAATATACTACTGCCACCTTAATTCTCAACCCAAAATAAAATAGTTTAATATTTTATAAAATTCAATAGGCATTTATTTAATTGTTTTAACTACTGTTTTAATTATCTTAGAGCCTTTAAACATTTTATCAAAGTTTGGTTTCTCCACCATAATTACCTATGCATTATTTAGTTCACTCTGAACATTTTAGTTTTAATACTTGATTTTTTTTATTGTTTGCTTGATTTTGGATTTGAATTTGAATCGGTTTCAAACTAACGCGAGATTGACAATAGTAATCGAAGTGATGTGGCATCATTAGTAGAGGGTTGTTGTAGCTTAATTATCCGGGCGTCACACATATATGTCATTTGACAGCAGCAAAGACATGTGGGCTGCGCTCGAGGCCACGTTTGGGGCCTCGGGCGCTGGCAACGAGTTGTACGTCCTGGAGCAATTCTGTGACTACAAGATGACTAATGAGCGCTCTGTTGTTCAGCAGACTCATGAGATACAGTCACTCGCTAAGGAACTTGAGTACTTTAAGTGTGTGTTGTCGGACATATTTGTTGCTGGGACCATCATTGCCAAGCTTCCACCTTCGTGGAACGATTTTGCTACTTCTCTGAAAAACAAGAGACACGAGTTTTCCGTTTCGGATCTCATTAGCACTCTTGATTTTGAAGAGAAGGCGAGATAAAAAGACACACGTGCTCGGGTCGCTGAGGGAGCTTCTAGTGCCCACATGGTACACGAGAAGAACTTCCAGCCCAAAACAACAAGAACAAATCTCAGGGGAAAGGCAAGTTTGATGCAAAGAACAAGCCGTCACATTCTACCAACTTCAAGAAGAATTCCCATAACGGGAAGGGATACAGACCTCAATTTTGGTAGCACCGCACAAAATTTATATGGCTGCATCTACCTGCTGTCAGCTAACCTCATGGTGCTCCAGGTATTCCTACATTCATAACTACGTACAATGACCACCACAAGATGAAATAAGCTTATTCCTACGTTGACTTGCTGATTGCAGTGCGAAACGATCCTATCATGTGTGGAGGAGCAAACAAGCAGTGTAGCCGAAGGTGGAAATCAACCGAGGACTTATGAAATTATATATAATCTTCCTCAGGCAGGTCAATATCCCTTTCATCCAGATGATCGTGTTTTGTCATGCCAAGCTATTGATATGTGCTACTATTTTGCGACACCATTTAAGTACAGCTATTGTTTTCCTATCTTTTCAGATTCAGGACAATAAATATGATTTCAGGGGAACTGCACAATATGGACTCATATTGAGTCATCTCTATTGCCTCATGTGTTTGCTGCAAATGTGTCAGCATCAATTGCAAGATGAGGTAGCTAGCTAGCTGTGGAGTTGCCAACATGCTCAAAGTGCTCGCAACATTGAGAAGAAAAAAGCATGCCCAGGAAATCAATGCGTGCGCAGGGAGGCCCTTTGCTCAGAGAAGCATCAACCGATTTTCTTTATTTCTACACCTTCTCACAGCTTTGTATTGGTTATAGTATGGTGAATCATTGAGATGCATAAACATGCTGAACTTTTGTTCTTCTGAATGTTAGTATGCATACCGTATCTTCTGAAGCTTAGTTTAATGTGAATGTTGACTAGCCTGTGGACCTTCACAATCTAGTAAGTATATTGTAGGCCTATTATTTGACACCTCACTTTGCTGCGCTACACGACCAGTGTGAGTGTCTGCATCCAGTACCACATCCTCTAATTTGGTGGATGCCAAGTTGAAAAAGGTTATCGATGAGTAGCCATAAGCTGGAGGCGTCTCTTTTTTCTTTCGAACGGGCAATAAGCTGGAGAGTGTCTTGGGATGCCTCTAGCACAAGGCCCTCCAGTACGAAACACGGGTAGCCGACTGGGACGATACAAAAGCCTATCCATGTTAAAGCCCATTTGTTTTTGTTTTTTGCAAGGAGAAGCCCATATTTCTTGAAGAGGGGGCAATCCCAGAAAAACCCTCCTTCCTCCTCGCTTCCACTTATACTGCAGCTCGCTCTCCCGCTTACGTCTCCCCCCAATTCCCCCCACTCCCCATCTTCCTCACTCGTCCAGAAAACCCCCGCTCACCTTCTTCCTCACTCGTACAGAAAACACATACTCCTCTTCTTCCACTCCTACAGAAAACCCCAGCCCTCCTTCTTCCCCACTCACACTGCCACTAGGCTCGTCTCTGGCTACTCTGCTCAAACCCGTGAGCTCGGTGCGACGCCCGCAAGGAAAATGGAGTCGGCTGGCCCCAGCGCCAAGAAGATGAGGCTCCCGGCAGCGGTTACGCCGGTTGTAGATCCCGCACCCGACAGCGCGGGGAGAAGCGGTGAGCCCCCCCACCCGGATGTGAGGACCGGTAGAATCTCATCTCCCGGACGTCGTCCTTGAGGAGATCATCGCGCTTCTCCCCACCAAGGATTGCTGCTGCACACAAGTCCTCTCAACTCGGTGGCGCCCTCTATGGCGCACCGCACCCCTCAATCTCGACTGTCGTCAGACATCTGTCCTTCCTGAATTTGATCTCCTTAGAGCCATCGTCTCCTCTCACCAGCAGGGCCCCGTTAAACGCCTCTGCATCCCGACATGCTACCTGTTGTCCATACCCGGCACGGTGGACGCTTGGCTGACATCCCCTGAATTCGGAAAACTCCAGCAGTTTGAGTTCTACCATTACCACAAAAAGTTTCATACCACGAACACACCAAGAATTTGTGCCCACACCACCGTTGTCCATCTCACGGTTTTCCTCCTCTCTCCACACCGCCACCTTCACCCGGTGCCATCTACCAGACGATCTGGTACAAATGCTTCGACTCCCACTTCTAAAAAAACTTTCGCTTTTGTGGTGGTTTATCTGTCGGAGGCCTCACTACACAGCATCATCCACTCTAGTTGCCCTGCCCTGGAGCACTTGCTGATTGTTTTGGGAATAGAAATCCCTATCAGTTGTCTCAAAATAAAGCTGCCTCACCTTAAAAGCATGGGAATTTGTTTTGAAGGACATCAACTCATCATCGAGGATGCCCCTTCACTTCAAAGGTTGCTCCTTGATAATTGTTATAAACCTTTGCAAATACCTGTCGTCTCTGCGCCCAAACTGTAGACCTTGGGTGTAATTCATGATCCGTTTAATGATCACAGGAAGTTGGTGTTTGGCTCCTCACTTTTTCAGGTACCGTATATTATCATATACACATTGGTAATCATAAGCTAGATTTTTCATTTGTGTGCATAAGTTTTATATAATCTTGGAGTACACTTTGGGTACTAATACTATGTTATATGCTCAATGCAGAGTTTGTGCATGGATAGCCTATCAATGCTACTGGATTCTGTCAAGATCTTATATATCAGAATGTCTAGTTTTGATCTGAACATAATTATTGGCTTGCTGCGATGCTTTCGATCTCTAGAGAATTTATATATAAAGGTGATGATTTCATGCACATTGAAAGTCCGTATATATTGTACTAGAATTAACCGTTGAGCTGTCGCTCTTTCGACATACTCTTTTTTCAGACCTTAACTGTTTTCAATATTCATGTCTACTTAGGTACTGCGACCACATGGAGAAAAACGTATAACCAATCGGTGGCGTAATAAGCACCAGAATTTTCTCAGTTCTCATGACATTCGTTTGAGGACAACAACGATGGAAAGATATGCATCCAACCATGCAAACAGAAGCTTTCCACATTCTTCCTGTTGAATGCAAGGTTACTATTGTCCATGAGGCTTAAGTTTTACAGCAAGAGATTTCTCACGGACGGACACGTTGAACAGCAAAAAAAGAAGTTTCAGGTGGACAAATGGGCTTCTAAACGTGCTCGGCTTCTATTTACAACAAGTTGTAGTCATCCTGAAATAATTTTTTTTCACGGGATGTTGATTTTATGGATCAGACCGTTCCATTTGTTCGTGACTTCGAAAAAGAGTGGTTGGGTTAGATGTTACTGCCATGTTCAATCTGGATTTTGTCTAAAAATTTGACGAACAATTAATCCTTGGGCTTTTTGTACCGTTGGTAAGCTTGAGTTGCATGTTGTGCCCCTCGTACTCCCCTCCACCTGCCACTACACTGCCGCATCTTCCACGGTTGCTGTTCGTTCCCGTCCGAGGCCTCGGCATCGTTCTCCGCCTTGGTTCGCTTCCTGTGCCCGCATCCGTCTGGCTATGTCAACATGGTCAACAACCAAGAGGAATCAGGAGATGACTGTACGTGGAGAGGCTGACAGTAGGGACGTACCAGGGTCATTGCATTACGCAAGCAGGTGCCTTGTTATTACAAGCCAAAAAAACCCTTCCTCCTAATTGTTTGACAACTAGGTCCCACACCATTGTCAATGTAGTCAATAAACGAGAAAAATACACAACGAGCGGATAACACCAGGGACCCAGTAGCTCGCCCAGTTGTTTTTTAGTTTCAGAGACAGAGCTCAACTATGCGTTGTGCGGGTGCTGTGGCCTGTCTAGCCCACACTTACGCTTTTATTGAAGCACATGACAAGCCCAGTTGATATCTTTTTTTCTTTCTGAAAATGGCTAGCCCAGTTCTTTTTTTGGAGAATACCAAAACCGAGGCCTACTTGCTTTTCTCAGCCCTGTTGGGCTGCAAATCTTTCAAGACGAGGAGGGATGTAAGTAGTAAGAAATGGGCTTCCCCGGAAAATGGGCTATAAGTTGTAAGAAATGGGCTGTAAATTTATAAACCAAAGCCAACCGGCAATTACATTAAAATATCATTTGTTCTGGATTTCTCTACTCTCCACTCTTATAAAACCCAAAGCCAACTGGCAATTACATTAAAATATCGTCTTTTCTCCCACAAGATAAACTACTCATACAAATGCAGCTTCATGTTCCGTGCAACGCACGGGCATCTTGCTAGTTAAGATTTTAAATTTCATTCTTTTTTGCAAAAAATTGTTTTTTAATTTTATTTTGTGATTAAAAGAGTTCGGACCCCACCAAAATATGCAAAATTTCGTTGAATTTTTTAGCAGTGCCCAGAATATATGGTCTGTAATGCTAATAAAAAGAATATGGGCTTCAAATATCCTTAAGAATTAGCAAATGGGTTGTAAATTATTGAAAATAATGGCAACTAGGCTCTATACTGTTTTCCACAGATTTGGAGGTTGACTTTTGGGCGTACTAGGTTGACGATGATGCTGTCCTAATTTTTTTTGACGCGTACGCAAGGCTTTGTCAACTTAGTCAACACAGAGCAGTGACTGTTGGATGTCCATCCAACGGCCGCCGTGCTTCTTCAATCTCTGATATTCCTGCTCCAGCTGCCCAAACCAGCGCCGGCGGGACTGCCTGCTCCCTCCTCCCGTGGCTGGCTGTGCTGCCGCCAGGCCATCCCTCTACCCACCCGCACATCCTGTTATTTGCCGGCGACGTCAGTCTCACCCTGCAGCCGACTAGTCAGCGCTCGTACTCCTCTCAGCGTGGGCATCCACTGCGGTGGTTTCGCTGGCTCCGGGACGTTCCCTTCATAGGCCTCGCCCTCGTCCATCGTGTTTGTACTCTCGGCGCGGCAAGGTCAACATGGTCAACATACAACAACCATCGGAAGAGGCTGACAGTAGGGGCCCACACAAGTAAATGCCTCCTTATTACGCGCAAAAAATGATTCCTCCACCTGACAGCTGGGACCCACCGGAAGGGCCTCTGTATTTCACAAAAAAACGTTCCTCCCGCTGTCAGCTCGGACCAACTAGCTATATCTTCGCACGCAAGGAAGTGCCTCCTTATTACGCACAAAAAAAATGAATACTCCCCCTGCTAGCTGGGACCCAACGTATTAGGAGGCTGACTTGTGGGCCTACTAAGTTGACGGGGATGGAGGGCTTTGTCAACTTAGTCAATATGAACGATTTTAGCTCTAGTGACCGTACGATGTCCACCCAACGGCCGTAGTGCTTCTTCAACCTCTGGTCTTCTTGATCCAGCCGCCCAAACCAGCACAGGTTGTGCCGCCTGCTCCTGCCTTCCGTGGCCGGCTGTGCTGTCGCGGAGGCCTCATCGCCCCCTACTACTCCCGCCGCAGGCCAGGCCATCCTTCTACTCACCCACACCCCCTGTTATTCTGCGGCGACGGCAGCCTCACACCGCAGCCGAACCAGTAAACCTCATACTCATCTCTACGTGGGCTTCCACTGCCATGTCTTCCCCGGCTCCGCGTCGTCCCCTTCCTAGGCCTCGCCGTCGTCCACCGCCCCGGTGCTCTCGGCGCGGCGTTGTCAACGTGGTCAAGGAACGACTTTCATCAGAAGAGTACTATACGTGGAGAGGCTGACAGCTGGGTCCACGGCCGCAGCAAGGAAGTGCCTCCTTATTACGAGGAAAATAATGATTCCTCCACCTGACAGCAGGGACCCACCGTACGAGCCACCGTATTTCGCGAAAAAAACGTTTCCCCCTGACTGCTGGGACCCACCAGCTACTTCTTCGCACGCAAGGAAGTGCCTCACAGTCGGGACCCACCTGGTCGAAGCGTACGTAGCGTTGTCATTATGGTCGCGAACGTGTATGTACATACTGGTCGATCGGTCTGTCTGCAGGCTGCAGCGATGAACCGTGGCCGTGTAAGGACGGGCACGTGTCGTAGTAGAGGCGCGCACATGTCGTAGTAGAGGTGTGCACGTAGCATGTACACGTATGTATAGCAGTTAGGGTGCAAGAAAGAAAATACGGCCACGTACGTACATACGAGCGGGGTCTCGAACTCCTACTCGCGCATACGTACGGCCAGGGCTCGTGTACATGGCTGGGTTGGAACGGAGAAACTGCGTCGTCATCATGTTCATGGGGAGCCAACAGGCTGGGCCAGAACGGAATGCGTCCTCGTGTTCATCGGGAGTCAACCGGCTTGGACGGAACAACCGATGGAAACGAGGCATGTCGTACTGCAGAACGGAGGAAACAGCCTTGTGTTCGACCGACCATGGTTGAAACGGGATCCCGTTCATCAGGAGGGGTCTAGGGTACCGCAAAACGGAGGAAACGGACTCCTCTTGGTCGAAACGGGTCCTGTTGATCGGGAGAGGTGTTACGTACCGCAAAACGGAGGAAACGGACTTGTGTTGGAGTGCTACGGTCGAAACGGGGGTCCTGTTCATCAGGAGGGGTGTGGCGCACTGCAAAATGGGACTCCACAGGATACTGTTCATCTCCACCATCGACTGCCTCCACGGGCTACTGTTCATCCACCGTCGACCTCCTCCAGCCTCCACCTACGACTGTTCATCCATGAGATCCTGTTCATCCAGCCTCCACCGCGCGCTCCTCCACCGGCTACTGTTCAACCAGCCCTCTCCATGGGGTCCTGTTCAACCACCCCTCCATGGGTTACTGTTCATCCAGCCCTCCACCGGCTACTGTTCAACCAGCCCTCCACGGGGTCATCCTGTTCATCCAGCCCTCCACGGGGTCTTGTTCATCCACCCCCAACCGGCTCGATCGGGTCCTGTTCATCCAGCGGCAACGGCCTCTACTACCACGGGGTCCTGTTAATCCACCCCCAGCGGGAACTGTTCATCCAACCCCCCAACAACGCTCACTGTTCATCCAGAGGCAGCATCGATTGGCTTCAGTTAGCAGCAGTAGCGAAGGAAGCACTCGGGTTCAGTTAATAGGAAGGGATCGATCGCTCGGGTTCAGTAACGTAGCTAGTGCAATCGCTCAGGTTCAGTTAGAACCCAACGCCTTGCACCCACGCGTGTACGTGTACGAGAGAAACGCGCGTCGCTCGGCCCCCAACCACCCACCGTAACCGGAAACTCCCCGATATTTTCCTCGCCCTTGCTTCTACGATGTTTTTTCCATCATGGACGGCACAAAGAATGTCATGCAGCTGCATCTCCGGCCCGCCTAGGACGAAAAGCCCATTTTCTGTCATGATTTTTTGTCATAGAACTAGGAGCCCACCACATCTATGATGATACCGGGTTTTGTCACAATAATCGTCATAGAAGTGTCATAAGCATGACAGAATAATTTTTCGTTCGGCCCAAAATGTCACGGATGTGTCCTTTTTTGTAGTGTTGTTTGTTCTTTGTGGCAATTGATTGTGCATGACCCCTTTATACATTGGTAGATGCACATGGTGCTAGTGCGTCCACTGTCCCGTACAACTCTTTAGCTGTTGTTATCTAATAATGCCGCTGGAAAATTGAAGCAATGCCACAGTTAAAACCAAATTACATGCTTAACGAATTTTATTGTTAATATAATCTCTCTGTTAATATGAATCAGTGCCACTGTTTGAGAAATGCTACTGTCTTGCTTTCTTTCCCATTTAGATAAGTAAGATGCTTCTTTTTGTGGGCTTCTGTGTCATCCACAGTTCTTGACCAGTAATTGTTTCCTTTGCACCTCTGTGTAAACAGGGTTATCTACTTCACCTTGTTGCTATTGCGACCTTTTGTTGCACTGCACAAAACACTTTTTCTTTAAGAGTGTTTTGTGTAGTTCAACCAAAATGTCACACTGACAACGTTGCTTGATTGCTTGATCATAGTGGAACTGCACAAGAGGAGATCTGACTTAGTATCCGTGTTGGCAAATTTGTTTCAGATCTTCTTATTGTGAGTTGTTTGAATTCCGCATCATGAGAGGTCAGTACTAGCCTTCTTTCACATGATTGTGCAGTGTGCTTTCATATGTTGTGCTACTTATACGGTAATGTTGCTTGATTTTAGTGAACTGCACAAAAGGAAACCAGACTTCCAATCTGTATGTTCATCGTAATATCCCATTGAGGTAAGATAATGATATTTCACAACTGTTGGCCTGTATTTTGCTACTGTCATCAGAAAAGTAATGTTATTGTTTATTGCTATACTTGTGCTCCCTAATTGACATGCCAAATCTTACATTAAAGGTGAAGCTTGTCTGCTATTGAACCAAGTGATGAAGGGCAAGAACAAGCGGAAGAAGAACAAAAATCAACTCCCGGGGTTGTAATGAAGCACTGGAACTGTGATGACACAAGTAATGATATAGTTTTGCATCTTAATTTATTGGTATGGCTGGAACGAGCAATTATTTTGCCACTGTGATTTGATGCCACTCTTAATGTAATATGTAATTATCTCTACTTGTGCAAACAGGGAACTTGTTTGAAGATAACATATATTTTAGTGGAACTGCACAAGAAGATGCTGGAAACATTAAACTAATCGAGGAGTTTATAGTAAGCATGGAAACCATAGCATATAATAATGGATGGTTCTGGAGAAGTGCTTCATCTGCATGCTCTACACAAAAGCCTCCTGACAAAGGTTGGTACCGGCCCACGGATTTCATCCATATGATTGAGCTTTGTCATCTCTATTGGTGTTGTGCTACTGTTTAGCTACTGTCATGAGAAAGTGGTATTGTTTCGCATGTTAATCTAAGGCTGCTAATAAATTGATGCACTGGTTTGCCATCGTTATAGCCACTGATAAAATTAAGTAATAATATTGTTCAAGTTGAGCTGATTTGTTTGGTATCATATCATTTCCTAGTTCCGATGGTAGCATTTAGTTGTTCTCTTGTCTTTGCACAACAGGATCCTCCTTCTCTGAAGAAGAATATGGAGTACGTGAAGTGCCTAGTTCCAATTATGCAAGGATGAAAAAGCCCAGTCTATCTTCTCATCAGAAGGAGCAGTTGAAGGATGGTTACATTACTCCCCACAAGACCAAACTAACTCCAGCTCAGAAGGACTCACATATTTCCATATTTTTGCCGTGATGGGAAAGTACAATGTTGTTCTAGGATTCTTTCTAGTGAGTTCCTTTTTCTAAATGTGTGCTCTGGATGGACCATGTAGGTACCTGTGTAAACTGTAAATTCATAATATAGTTTGCTATATTAATCACATTTTTTGTATTTATGCAAACATGGGTGCTCAGCATGATTTCAATGGGAACTGCACAAAATATTCTGAAGGTTCGTGCCCATTATACTTCATCATGCACAATACATCGAATATTCTCGAATCATTCATGTCCACCTCAAGCCACAAAATTAGCTACAAGAAAGGAGGTGCCGATATGTTCAAGGCGTTGCAACATATAAAGGTGAAATCATACAAGCTACATGCGAATTTCGTTGATTTTGGTGGAACTGCACAAAAAGACCAACTGGTTTATTTAGCATGAGGTGCCATGTCAATGTCCGAACTGATCGGAAACCCCGCCCATTCCACAATCCTAGGAATTTGTTATTTTGGAATGGGAAAACCTTGTCAAAGTTTGCTCATTGATGCACGCAAAAGGACACGCATTTGATACTTTGGAATGGTACAACCTTGTCAAATTTTTCTCATTGATGTTAGCAAGAAGACATGTGTTTGATATTTTCGAATGGGATGCCCTTCGCTGTCAGCAGCATCGCTCGAGTTTTCTTTATTCTTTAGTTGTGAAGTAATATTGGCTCTGACATGTGAATCACTGAGATGCATAATCATCGATTGTTTTGAATGTTCTCTATGAATTGCCAGGCCTGTGAATTTGATTGCAATGTACACGCACGCTAAAAAGCTGCTCAAACTTTTTGTACGTGTGAAACTGCTGCAAACGAGACGGTCACTGCGCGTCCTGGGAATAATGCTAGTACATATGGTGTTGCATCTTCATCCAATGCCAGTGCTAGAAGAATTCGAACTAATCGAACTAAATTCGTTCATACACGGCCGGATTTCATATAAACATGTTGGATTTCATTACATTTCATACATTCTTCAACTCAAAAGGGGTGCGTCGAAGGTATAATTAAGGGATAATTGGTTTTATACCCTTAGTTGTGTCCCCCTCGTCAGGATTGCCCCTAGTTTCTGAAAACACGTGGTCTTGCCCAACCTACTTTGGCATCTTGTGCTTTTGCCCTTTGACCATTTGACCATGACTTTGAAAACTTCATAACTAATTCATACTAAATCAGAAAAATACAAATAAGATACCAAAATGTTCGGAAAACATCACCAGTGTGTCAATGTCACTTGCATTCATGACAAAAGTGTTGGTAAGTGCCCATCTGAGTTTTAGCTCTTATGATACCACCATGAACAGTAAAATCTAAAGAAAACATTGGTGGCAAAGAATGACAGATGTTTTAAGTGCTTGCCAAGTTTCATCAGGGACTGACATTCGTGGAAGTCGTGGAAAAACAGTCTATTTTCGAGTGTTGATTGTTTTTTTGCCATGAATTCCAAGAATGTCATTACGTGATGAAACTTGGCAAGCACATAAAACATTTTTCATTCTTTGTCACCAACTATTTTTTATTTTATTTGTTGATTTTTTTAGATTGTATAGTTCATGGTCGTATCACAAGAGCTAAAACTCGGATGGGCACTTACCAACACTTTTGTCATGAATGCAAGTGACATTGACATCCAAGTGATGTTTTTTCGAACATGTTGGTATCTTATTTGAATTTTTCTGATTTAGTACGAATTAGTTATGAAGTGTTCAAAGTCATGGTCAAACGGTCAAGGGGTAAAAGCGCAAGATGCCAAAGTGGGTTGGGCAAGACCACGTGTTTTCAGAAACTAGGGGCAATCCTGATGAGAGGGACACAACTAAGGGTATAAAACCAATTATCCCTATAATTAATTAAACTAATCTATGATCTCCGGAGCCCATTTCCCGTGTCCGGCTGAGCCAAACATAAGCTTATTCTCCAGCACACCTCTCCAACTCCACGTCGCTGCCAAGAAGCTAATTGGCCATCAATGCTCAACCCACCAAGCTTGGCTTCAACCGGAGGGTAGCAGTGGTGGCCTTACTTGGACCCGAGCAGCGGCGACCTACCGTGTTCCTCTTCCTCATTTTCTGTGTGGCGCGGCCTCATTGGCAGTGGGGCGGGGTCTTGACGGAGCCGAGGATGTCCTCTGTCTCGTTGCCGGCATGGCGGCGCCTGGGCAGAGCAGGGGAAATCCTCGCCCTTGTTGCTAGGAGGGCGGGGCCTCGACGGAGCCGGTGATGTCCTCTGCCTCGTTGTTGGCGGGGCGGGGCCTCGGCGGAGCAGGGCCACACCGAAGCCGGCGATATCCTCCGCCTCGGTGCCGGCTGGGTGGGGCATCAGTGGAGCCGGCATTGTCCTCCGCCTCATCGCCGATCTCGCCAAACAGTGCCTCGCCCGCTTCATCGCCTCTTTGTAGGCGGCCGCAACCTCCAACACCCGCACGCGGTACCGCCAGCGCGCGAGGTGGCTCTCACAGGTGGAGCGGTACGACTCGAGTAGCGCTTCTTGCTTTGCCCGCTCCGCGGCGATCTGATCCTCCGCCTGCAGGTGCTCCTGGAGGACATGGTGCTTGTAGGCGGCGTCGGCCTGCGCCTCCTGGAATAGCTCCTGATGCTTCTCCCTCACCGTGTCCATGTATTGGGCACATGCCTCGCCGATGGTCATGGTGCAATGCACCGACGAGGATGGCGCAGAGGAGGGGGTTGGCGCCGGATTGTCGACTACCACGTTCTCCATTGGGACGTTGTTGTCCTCCGGCTGCCTGCCGGCCAGCCAGTCGGCAGCAATGGCTGGCATCTCCTTCTGGTCCGTCGTCCGCCCGTCCCGAAGAGCGCTGGAGCACGAGGAAGCCATGGTGGGAGTGGTGTGGACAGGAGAAAGGGAACGGAGGCGGATGACTGCGGCTATGGCCGGCGCAGCAGTTTATATAGCAATGGTGGGTGGCAGAGGGACTGACGGGTGGCGTCGGACAAGCTGCCTCGGCAACCGCGTATCATTAATGTGGGTGGCAGACGGATGGATGGATGACACTTGTATCGTTTGAACGCGGAGCAATAGCCTACACTAGGAAGCGGCATGGGCGACCCTAACCATTTTGGGCGGAAAGCGCGCGTGGGCGAAGGAAGCGATCTAGGTGTGTCAGTGCAGTCAGACTCGTGCTTGGCAGCGGTCCGGTCTAACAGCCAGACATGCTGGCTCGCTAGCGAGCTCGCCGAGCTGGGCGACAAGAACCAGATGATGGTCGTGGCTTCCGACCAGGAGCCGGCGCCACCGCCCAAGCCGGTTCATGCCGTGTTCACCATAGAGCAGGTGCGGCCGCACTTCGACGCCCCAATGGCGGCTACCAGGGCAGGAGGACCTGTGTTGCAACCTCCGTCTCCTCAATGAGCACCGCCTCGCGGAAGGACGAATCACCGGCGAACAAGCGAAGGACAATGCCATCGCGGACATGTGGCCCTATGATCCTGGCTTCCTGAATGAGCAGCGGGCGCTGTATCAGACAACCAGGGTGCTCCAGGAGGCCCAGGCGCGCCTTGGTGGGTTCTGGCCACCTCGGGTGCCCTGTGAACCGCCTCTTTACTCTATAAATACCCCAATATTTCAGAAACCCTAGAGGAGTCGACGAAAATCAATTCCAGCGGCCGCAGAGTCGAGAACCACCAGATCCTATCTAGACACCATCACGGAGGGGTTCACCACTTCCATTGGTGCCTCTCCGATGATGTGTGAGTAGTTCTTTGTAGACATTCGGGTCTGTAGTTAGTAGCTAGATGGCTTCCTCTCTCTCTTTTGATTATCAATACAATGGTCTCTTGGAGATCCATATGATGTAACTCTTTTTTGAGGTGTGTTTGTTGGGATCAGATGAATTTTGAGTTTATGATCAGATCTATCTTTTTATATCCATGAAAGTTATTCGAGTTTCTTTGATCTCTTATATGCATGATTGCTTATAGCCTCGTATTTCTCCTCCAATATTTGGGTTTTGTTTGGCCAATTTGATCTATTTATCTTGCAATGGGAAGAGGTGCTTTGTAGTGGGTTCGATCTTACGGTGCTTGATCCCAGTGACAGAAGGGGAACCAATACGTATGTACCGTTGCTACTAAGGATAAAACGATGGGGTCTGTTTCAACATAAATATATGTTGTCTACATCATGTCATCGTTCTTATTGCATTACTCCATTTCTCCATGAACTTAATACACTAGATGCATGCTGGATAGCGGTTGATGTGTGGAGTAAAAGAAGTAGATGCAGGCAGGAGTCGGTCTACTAATCTTGGACGTGATGCCTATATAATGATCATTGCCTGGACATCGTCATGATTATTTGAAGTTCTATCAATTGGCCAACCGTAATTTGTTTACCCAATGTTTGCTATTTTTCTCGAGAGAAGCCACTAGTGAAACCTACGACCTCCAGGTCTCTTTCTCATATATTTGCCTCTGCGATCTACTTTTCCTTTGCTTTTATTTTCAGATCTATTAAACCAAAAATACAAAAATACCTTACTATGTTTTATTCTTATTTATTTTATTTGGCGTTCGATCTATCAATCTACTACAATTTTATTCTATTAAATTATTTGCCATTTTCCTCTCGTTTTCCTCTTCCCCACTTCACAAAAAATTTCCGTTTTATTCGCCTTCTTTTTCGTTCGCCGTTTCACGTCGGATCTTTCCTTTGCTTGCAATCGCGAGTGATTTCGGTATGGCACCAACAGATGATGGCCTAACTCCTAAGATTGGACGTACGAGCAATCTAGATGCTAAAACTTTTATCTTGGGGCAAGGGAATGTTATGGGAAAAGAACGTATCCAAGAGTTTTTCAATTGTGTTGGGAATCTAAGTCTTGATGATGCTCCCATACTTAAAACTACTAGATCTTGTGCGGATGCTATGTCAGCACTAGTTCTGAAACTTGAAAGTAAATTTATCCGTACTGATCCTACTTTGCAAGGATTGTTTTTTGAGCTTCCCGTGATAAAGAATCCTAGGGCTAAAAATTTGGCCACCCTTGTCCTTATGAATGAATTTGATTACATAATACGGGAAGCTAGGGAAATCTTTGATTTTTATGGTATGAATCGTGAAAAACCCGTGATAGATGCAATAGTGATTATGCGCTAAGGCATTTGCTTGGGGATAATAAAATCTTTGATGAGAATCTTAAAAAAGAAGTCCCCATTTTAGATATAATCCAACAAGTTTTCAATAATGTTAATCAACATCACTCTTGGATTGTTGCGGGAAATCAAAGGGGATATGATGAAAACCAACTTAGAAATGCTAAGGTTCCTATGGATAATATGTTTTATGTTGTCTTTACAAAATCTCATGACAAGAACACCCCTGAGGAAATTAAGAACAAGGATGACAAAACTTAGATCCTTGCTTTATGCCTAGCTCAGGGCGTAAAACAATATCGCCTGTTTGGAGGCAACCCTATGAATAAAATTTATTTTTGCTTTTTGCTTCATGTTTTTGAGTGTTAGCACAATTATGCTACTGTTATGATTGTGTTTTTTGTGTTTTAATTAGTGTTTGTGCCAAGTAGAACCTTAGGATCTTCTTGGGTGATAGTTGTTTGATCTTGCTGGAAAAAACAGAAACTTTTGCGTCCAAAGTTAGAATTTTAATAAATCACAGAAGCGACGAAAAACTCTGATTTTTTTTACAGTATATTGATTAGAAATTTCTCAGGTTGTCCTATTTTTCAGGATTGTTGGAGTTACAGAAGTATTCGAACAATTAAGATTGCTACAGACTGTTCTTTTTTTGACAGATTCTGTTTTCCTTGCGTTGTGTGCTTGTTTTGATGATTCTACGGTTTTCTTTGATGAGTTTTTGCCATATCAAAGTTGGAATACAGTAGATATAATGCAAGAATAAAATATGAATAGGTTGCAACAATACTTATAGTAGTGATTTATTTTCTTATACTAATGGATCTCACAAAGGTTTTGTTTCAGTTTTGTGTGATTGAAGTTTTCAAGTTTTGGGTTATCTTACGATGGATGAAGGAATAAGGATTAATAAGAGCCAAAGCTTGGGGATGCCTTGGAATCCCAAGCTATTATCCAAAGAGAGCAAGAAACTACGCTTGGGGATGCCCCGAGTGGCATCCCCACTTTCTTCTAACGACCATCGGATTTTACTCGAAGCTATATTTTTATTCGTCACATACTATGTGTTTTGCTTGGAGAGTCTTGTATGATATGAGTCTTTGCTTGTTTTATTTTGTGTTTTAAGTCTTAATTCCTTGCTGGACACACCTATTTGAGAGAGCCAAAATTATGCCATGACTTGTTAAAATTGCTCTCTATGCTTCACTTAAATTTTTTATGACCTACGGATTTGCTCTAGTGCTTCACTTGTATCTTTTTGAGCATGGTGTGCTTTAGTATTTTTTTAAGAAATGCTCTCTTGCTTCACTTAGATTTGTTTGAGAGTTAGTACAATTTTCAAGAAATTCTCTCTTGCTTCACTTAAATTAATTTGAGACAAAGAAATATTATGCTCATGATCTTCACTTATATTTGTTTGAGTTTATTAAAAGCAACACATGAAAATTAGTCCCAAAGTGATAGATATCCAAGAAGGATATAATAAAAACTTTCATGAAGATCATTGGACAAAATAAACTTGATTCTTAGTAATAGTTTTGAGATATGATGATGTGATATGTGAGTTATGTTGATGAGTAATTGTGCTCTAGTAAGAATATTGGTGTTAAGGTTTGTGATTCCCTATGCAAGTACGAAAGTCAATAGTCATGCAATGAAATTATATCCTACTTGTGGTGCATTATTCGGTGTTATTTATGTTTAATGCTTGCTTATGAGATTATTCGTTTCTTGGTTGGTCGGTTCACAATCTTTTGCTAGCCTTCATTTTGCACTAAGTATGATCTCTACTTGTGCATCCAAAATCCTTTAAACCTGTTTTACCACATGAGTCCACTATATCTACCTATATGCGGTATTCTTTTGCCATTCTAAGCAAATTTGTATGTGCCATCTCTAATTTTCAAAATAAACTTCTCTTTTGTGTGTTCGTACCGCTCGCGGAGTGGTGAGGGGTGGCTAATATTTTCCATGCCAGATGTGTTATTCTCACGATGAGTGTTTATTCACTTGTCATTGCACGAGAGTAAGGCAAAGGTATTAGGGATGCCCAGTCCCGAAATACAAAATGAATTTACTTTATGTTGTCAAATAAAACATTCCTTGGAAAGTGTTGGTATGGAAGGCAATCGTGGATACGGCTAGCCATGGATAGTGAAAGTATGGTGGAAAAAGGAATAAACTATATTTTCTGTTTGGGAACCGCCTTTGATATATCTAGCATGGAAAGTGTTGGGAACTCTAAGTCATTTTCGTTGGTGCGAAAGACACACCTCCCAAAATGTTTTTATCTCTAAGTTTTTCGCTTTGAGCTCTGGCACCTCTACAAATCCCTACTCCCCTCTGTGAAGGGCCTTTCTTTTACTTTATGCAATTTTTATTTTTGAATTTGAGTCTCCATCTTCTGTTATAAAAGCACCAACTAGGAGGCAATATGATCGTACTTGAGTATTGGGTGTAGTTAATATGCGAGTGTGTTTCATGAATGGATCAATGGTTGAGCATGATGGGCTAGGGATAACTTATTTTAGTGTTGATATTATGAAAGACATGGTTGCTTGTTGATATGCTTGAGTATTTAAGTTGTCATGTCAAAACTAGACTATTGCTTTGAATCACATAAAAGTCCAATTGTCCATGTTATAAACAAAAGAATATTATATGACATGTTAGGCAGCATTCCACATCAATAATTATGTTTTTATCACTTACCTACTCGAGGACGAGCAGGAGTTAAGCTTGGGGATGCTGATATGTCTCCAATGTATCTATAATTTTTTATTGTTCCATGCTGTTATATTATCAATCTTGGATGTTTTATAATCATTTTATATCATTTTTGGTACTAACCTATTGACATAGTGCCAAGTGCCAGTTGTTGTTTTCTGCATGTTTTTTACATAGCAGGAAATCAATACGAAACGGAGTCCAATTGCAACAAAACTTCACAGAGATTTTTTATGGACCAGAAGACACCCAATGGGCCAAGGCAGCGCCTGGGGGGGCTCTGAGGGGAGCACAACCCACCAGGGCGCGCCAGGAGGCCCAGGCGCGCCCTGGTGGGTTGTGCCCACCTCGGGTGCCCCCTGAACCGCCTCTTTACTCTATAAATAACACAATATTCCAGAAACCCTAGGGGAGTCGACGAAAATCAACTCCAGCCGCCACAGAGTCCAGAGCCACCAGATGCAATCTAGACACCATCACGAAGGGGTTCACCACTTCCATTGGTGCCTCTCCGATGATGCGTGAGTAGTTCTTTGTAGACCTTCGGGTCCGTAGTTAGTAGCTAGATTGCTTCCTCTCTCTCTTTTGATTATCAATATAATGGTCTCTTGGAGATCCATATGATGTAACTCTTTTTTGCGGTGTGTTTGTTGGGATCGGATGAACTTTGATTTTATGACCATATCTATCTTTTTATATCCATGAAAGTTATTTGAGTTTCTTTGATCTCTTATATGCATGATTGCTTATAGCCTCGTATTTCTCCTCAGATATTTGGGTTTTGTTTGGCGATCTTGATATATTAATCTTGCAATGGGAAGAGGTGCTTTGTGGTGGGTTCGATCTTACGGTGCTTGATCCCAGTGACATAAGGGGAACCGACACGTATGTATCGTTGCTACTAAGGATAAAACGATGGGGTCTATTTCTACATAAATAGATCTTGTCTACATCATGTCATCGTTCTTATTGCATTACTCCGTTTCTCCATGAACTTAATACACTAGATGCATGCTGGATAGCGGTCGAGGTGTGGAGTAATAGTAGTAGATGCAGGCAGGAGTCGGTCCACTAATCTTGGACGTGATGACTATATAATGATCATTGCTTGGATATCGTCATGATTATTTGAAGTTCTATCAATTTCCCAACTGTAATTTGTTTACCCATCGTTTGCTATTTTTCTCAAGAGAAGCCACTAGTGAAACCTACTGCCCCGGGTCTCTTTCTCATATATTTGCCTTTGCGATCTACTTTTCCTTTGCTTTTATTTTCAGATCTATTAAATCAAAAATACCTTGCTGCATTTTATTCTTATTTATTTTATTTGGCGTTTAGTCTATCAATCTATTACAATTTTATTCACATCCGTTTGCCTATCTTGTGGCACCGCTACCCGAAAGGGATTTACAACCCCTTTTACACGTCGGGTTGCGAGTATTTGTTATTTGTGTGCAGGGGCTATTTACGTTGTGTTGCTTGGTTCTCCTACTGGTTCGATAACCTTGGTTTCATCACTGAGGGAAATACCTACCGCTACTATGCTGCATCATCCCTTCCTCTTTGGGGAAATACCAACGTAGCTTCAAGCGGCATCAGCTCCGTATCGTAAAACGCGATGAATCCTTCTCTCTGATTTTTCCTCCCCGAGTAGGGTTATATGGAATTGGAGTTGAGCTCGGAGGAGGTCCAGGGGGCCCACAAGCCCTCTAGGTGCGCCCCAGGGGGCGCCCCCAGGCTTGTGGCCTCTGGGTGGACCCCTCCCGTTAATTCTTGCGCCAGTATTTTTTACAGATTCCAAAAATATTCTCCGTAAATTTCCAGGTCAATCCGAGAACTTTTATTTCTACACAAAAATAACACCATGGCAATTCTGCTAAAAACAGCGTTAGTCCGGGTTAGTTCCATTCAAATCATGCAAATTAGAGTCCAAAACAAGGGCAAAAGAGTTTGGAAAAGTAGATACAATGGCGATGTATCAATATGTCTCCAACGTATCTATAATTTTTGATTGTTTCATGCTATCATATTATCAATTTTGTATGCTTTATACTCTCTCCGTCCCAAATAAGTGACTAAACTTTGTACTAACTTTAGTACAAAGTTAGTAGAGACTTGAGTCACTTATTCAAAGTTAGTACAAACTCGAGTCACTTATTTTGGGACGGAGGGAGTATGTTTTATTTTGCTATTCGACATCATTTTTTGGGACTAACCTAATAACTCAGTTCCCAGTGATAGTTCCTGTTTTTTGGCTTGTTTTTGGTTTTTCAGAAAAACAATACCAATCGAAGTCCAAACACGATGAAACTTTACGATGATTTTTTTGGAGAAGGGGCCCTAGAAGGTTTGAGAGGAGGCTAGAAGGCCTCTGGAAGAGCCACAAGCTTATAGGGCACGCCCTAGGGGGTGGGGCTTGCCCCCTAAGCTCGTGACTCCCACGCAGCTCCGTTTTACCTAATTCTACCTCTATATTGGTCGTTGAACTGGATATTTCTTGCCTTCCTCTTAGCAGGCAGATTCTTCAACCATGTTTATGCCGAACATTCAAGCATCATGGTCAGATACTAGGCACAAACTGCATCGCTGACCCCCAGCATATCCATGGCCAGTTCGTAATTGTCAATCCAGACTGCTAGCGGCATGTCTACTATGTAATTAGAGACTTTAGGAGGACCTTTGAAATCCTAATGCATGCGCTCTTTCCTTAGGGCTAGCCCCAAACACTGAGTCTTAATGGTCCTCCCAACAAATCCTACTCCTCCGGAGGTTGGGTTGTGGTGGGTGGGACTCGTATTTCTGGCAGAACATACTCAACACACGTATGACATGCGTTTGCATTGCACAAAGCACATGCGTTGTACACAATGGCTTGTGCATCTGAAACCGCTGGTTGGGCTGTTGCGGTGGCTATTGCGGAACCACATGTTCCCTATGGCGATGCGCACTGCTTGATACTGTGGGAAACTCTCCATATGTTGGCTCCTGCTTCTGCTCTAGTGAGGCGTGAAGTGCAGCCAGATTGGACTATGGGAGTAATTTGTCTGCTGCATCACTGCCATCTTTAGATCTTGATCACGTTCTGAGCCTCTACCTCTGTCGGGCTATTACCGTGGATCGGTATGGTAGCAAGGTTGTGCATTGCCACCCATACGTTGTCAACCAGGTTTCAGTAATGACCAGCCGGCGTATGGAAATGCCCCATCTGCCGTTGAATCTACTAATGCTGATGATGAGCCGGTGTCGACTTAGATGGCATTTGGTCCCGCTAAGCCGGCACTGCTGCGGGGCCACGATTGGGGGGACCTCTTGAGTCTATTCGGTTATGACAGCCCCTGTACCGGCATGCTCGTACCGACTCCTTGTATCATTTGGGGAATAGGGCCTCCTGGCTTTGGGAAAAGCCTTTGTGGCTCCATCGTTACCGGGAGACGACTCTGGAACCTCCCTTGATGTAGTGCAGACATCTCGTTTTAACGAAAACAAAGATGAATCACCTCGTCATCCAAGCGTTTGGCCTCCTGAAGGACCTTGCTCCTGGGTTCAGCAAGACGTGTGTCTTCTGCATTGATTTCCTCCTGGACCTTGGATAGTTACTCTCGACACTTGTCGATCTCTGCCTTTCATGTTTCCTCGTTTTTTGGAGTTATCGGTTCGTAAGGAGTGCGTCAAGCACGGCTGCTGTCTCAGGTAAGACTTGTGAACCCAGAATTTCCGCGCTAGCTCCACTGGTTGCGGTTGTTTCTCCCTCGGCCGCTATCACATCGTTAGTTAGCTGACTCGGCGTGACCAGCGGCGGGTCCTGACGTGGAGAGATATTTGGTAGATATGTAACCAGGTTTCCCTGGTCATCATAACGAGGCTGGTTTCCTACCATGTAGATGGATGCGTTATGAGGTAGCCCGTGGGACGCTGAATAATCCTCCTTCGAGCAACATCTTCCTAGCCTCTCACTTGAAAGCTGGAAATAGACCCGGTTTCATCGCGGTTGGTCTCGCCGACTGACGACTCGCCGTATGAGTAGACAAGCGCTTCGCCCACTGACATAAAGTCGGGAACATATATTGATTCCTGCACCGCTCCGCTGATGAAGCCGACAAAGGTGCTGCTGCGGCCGGTGGTGACCCAACGCACAGAATCGACGAAGCTGGCGACGATATCTGGCTCTGGCATGGATCCGCCGATGAAGACTGGATCTTGCCGAAGGGGACCCGGTATCCTGACTCAAGAGAGTCGGCCTTGGGGCCCCAACCTACATCGTCGATGTAGAGCTTCCTGTGTCGGCTCTTGGTCATCTAGCCAATCGCGAGCTTCTCAATCCTTGGAAGGGCTCCCTCCAAGAACACAACACCATCATGCGTTGGCCCCACAGTGGACACCAACTATCGTGGTTTTGTCATGATAGATGTTGTCATTGGAGAAATTAGTTGTAAAGGCCATCGCTGCTAGGTGAAAACTTGGATGTGTTTGATCGGAAACGAGAGACGCGAGTTTACCCAGGTTCGGCCCCTCACGGTGGAGGTAAAAGCCTCTCCTGCTTGAATTCTATTGATGATGATGATCTTGATTCCAAGGGTGCTCTTTCTCTACTTAGCTTTCGAAAGTTTCTAACTTGTCCCTTTGGACGACCCAGGAACCCCCTTTATATAATAGGACTCGCAAGGAGTGTGTTGGGCGCTGCTAACATCTCACTTAAGACTTGTGAACCAAGAATTTCTACGCTAGCTCCTCCAGCTGCGGCTGTTGCTCCCATGGCCGCCATCACGACGTTAGTCACCTGACCCGACGTGACCAACGACAGGTCTTGGCCTAGAGATGGATTTGGTGGATCTGTAACCAGGTTTCCCTGGTCATCATAACGAGGCTAGTTTCCTACCATGTAGATGGCTGCATGACGAGGTGGCCCATGGGATACTGAATAATCCTCCTTTGAGAAACATCTTCCCACTCATCGAAAGCTGGAAGATAGACCCGGTTTCATCGTGATTGGTCTCGCCGACTGATGACTCGTCGTCTGAGTAGACAAGCATTTCGCACACTGACATAGAGTCAGGAACGGATTCTGATTACTGCGCTACTTCACTGGTGAAGCTGATGAAGGTGCTGTTGCGGCTGTGGGTGACCCAGCGTGCGGACTCGATGAAGCTGGCAACGGAATCCGGCTCTGGCACGTATCTGCCGACGAAGCCGATGAAGAAATGGATCTTGCCGAAGGGAACCCGGTATCCTCACTCAAGAGTCGGCCTCGGGGTCCTTGCCCGCATTGTCAATGTAGAGCTCCCCGAGCTGGATCTTGTTCATCCTCTAAATCGCGAGATTCTCGATCCCTAGAAGGGCTCCCTCCATGAATACAACACCACCGTGCGCTGGCCCCATGGTGGGCACCAACTATCGTGGTTTCATCACGACAGATGTCTTCATTGGAGAACTTAGTTGTTAGGCCATCGCTGTTAGCTGAACACTTGGACGGGGTTGATCGGAAACAAGAGACACGATTTTACCCAGGTTTGGTCCCTCATGGTGGAGGTAAAAGCCTACTCCTGCATGATTGCTATTGATGATAGTGATCTTGATTACAAGAGTGCTCTTTCACTACCTAGCTTTTGAGCGTTTCTAACTTGTCCCTTTGGACGACCCAGGAACCCCCTTTTATATAATAGTCGGGTCCTGAGGTTTACAATAGGTTTCCGGGTTCTACCCGTGCTAGGAATTCTACTCTAAGTCTTGTTGACTTTCCTTGTCCTCCAAGTCAGGAGAACTCAAGCCGGCTCCGGGCCTGTCCATAAGCTGGTTCTAGACTTGTTCGTAAGCCGGCCCCAATTGGCTGGTGTCGGGACCCCGATTCTAAGTCACACCGATCTAGCATGTCACACCTCATATCACTTTGCAGCCTCACGCACGGTATTCCCACGGGTGTCGCCTTACCATGGCCCGGGACCGTTTGCGCCTTTTGGCTCACGTATATGATAGTGTCGCTAGCATCCATATGACAAAGAACCCGGGGCGACATGACTAGTCGTGAACCCAAAGTGGCACTAACTTACGGGGACAGGCATACATGAAACAACATCGAGCATGTCGGTCAGCAGCGTGTGAATCCGGGCTGTAGCAACTGGGCTAACAGGGCTCCGGGAACCCGGGCTGTAGCAGGCTAGGCAGGACTCCGGATGTCACCGCGTGACATTTCCCCGAAGGGACAGACACAGGAACGAAGTGAATCACATGCCAGCCAGTCTAAGTGTTCCGGAGCAGTAGTGCTGGGCTAGCAGGACTCCGGTAAACCGGGCTGTAGCGGACTACCGTGGCTCGGTGGAAGCACTAGACTACATTTCCCCATAAGAGAGGCTACCAAGGATAGACAACTAGGTTGTCAGATCCCACACATAGCAATACACGTTACACGTACGCATAACATGCAAGTATGTGTTGTACAACATGGCATCACAACATAACGCAAACTCATATAGATAAAAGGCCCAGAAGAGCCACATAGCATTAAGTACAAACAGGGGTCACATGACCCATCATTCAGAGCATACAAGCAACAGAAGCATTACATGTCTGAGTACAGACAACTACAAAAGAAAAGGCTGAGAAGCCTGACTATCTACAAGCCCCTCCCAAGGGTACAAGATCGTAGCTGAGGTACAAGCTACTCGTCGAAGTCCAAGCGGAACTACTAGTAAGACTGAAGTCTCTGCTGCAAAAACATAAATAAAGCAACATGAGTACAAAGGTACTCAGCAAGACTTACATCAAATCCTATCATACATGCATTTGTATCAAGAAGGTAGTGTGGGGTTTAGTTGCAGCAAGCCAGCTTTGACTCAGTGGCTATCCTGTTCTACAACTACGAGAAACTTCTTTGAGGTAAGAAGGCGCACACGAGTCCACTAATCACCACCTCAATACACCACTATGGATTCATTCCCGTCTCACTACGAGAAGCCATCCATAGCACTCACACTTATCTTGAGCATTTTAGAGTATCCACTTCAAGTTGTCTATGTACCACGTAAGCATCCAAGAAGTCCATAACCGAGGACACGGCTATTCGAATAGATCATGATAGCCCTGCAGGGGTGTACTGCTTCACACACGCTCTCGCCACTTACCGCCATGTACACGTCATGTATCTGGGCAACCTTCAAGCGGATGCCTGGCGAGGGTGTCGGCCACGACCTGACTAACCACACAAGACTCTAGTCCAGGTTTATCGCCTATTCGGGTTCCATCCGCAAGGAGATCCGGCCGGGGTGTCGTTCACGGCCCCAAACGATGTGTGCAGGGTTCCCGAGCCCACCATCCGGGTGCCACTCGGTACACCGGGCCACGTGTGCCTAGTCTGTCCCAAGCCCACCCTACCGGGTGCCACTCGGTAGAAAAATAACACTACCTACAAACACCAGAAACTAGTTGCAACTCCTGGACAGAGATCAAGTTGGTTAATAAGTCGAGAGGGGCACTTAAGCATTCCAATGTGTGGTAGTAGCTAGTCATTGGACAACATACACAGAACTCAGTGCTTAAGGACGGTTCCAGTGAGACAACCCACCATGTACTCCTACATGGCCTCTCACCGCTACCTTTACCAAATCGTGTTCACACACTTAACTCTCAGCACCAGAACATATCGTAACACTCCAGTTCATTCCCTATGAATCAGACCTGACACAACTCTAAGCAATAGCAGGCAAGGCATGGTAGGAACACAACATGGCTCAAACAACTCCTACACATGCTAGTGGGTTTCAACTATTTACTGTGGCAATGACAGGTCATGCAGAGGAATGGGTTCAACTACCATAGCATAAAGTAGCAGTTGAATCGTTGTTGTCCTAATGCAGTAAAAGAGAGCAGGAGCGAGAGAGTAGGATTGTATCGGAATGAACAAAGGGGGTTTGCTTGCCTGGTAGATCAACAGGGTGGCACTGCTCCTCAGACAGGTACTCTGGAACACTCTCCGGAGCAGGCCTATCAAGAAGGAACGGTGTCGACAATCAAAACACAATCATATGCAACAATATGATGCATGAATATGGCATGAATATGTGATGTGTTTTGAGCCAATGCATTTAGCATTCAACTTGGAAGAGATCCATTTGAACCAAATGCAACTCTAATATAAGTCCCTTTAAATGCCATAAGTGTGTTTTCATATATACAACATGTATAGGTTGGTTTGTCATGCATGAAAATGGCACAGATGGATAGATTGAATTTTTCTGATCATTTTTCATATATAAATTATTCAAATCTGAGCTACAGTTGAATTTCTATGAATTTTTGAAGTTTATATCATTTTCTGGAATTTCCTGATTTAATTTAAATCCAGAAAATGAATAACTGCGTCAGCACTGCATCATGCTTGCGTCACCAAGTCAACGGCGCTGACTGGGGTCAAACCTGACGTGTGGGGTCCACACGTCAGTGACACAGTGTTAAACAGGGGGTTTTTACTAATCTAATTAAAGGATTAGGGCGCATGGGCCCACTGGTCAGTGTCAGGGGCTTAGGTTAGGTGGTGATTAGCACTGAGCTAATCACCTAACCGACGGGGCCCACTGTCAGTCCGGCGAGGTCGTCGTCGGCGACCTCAGGACGCGGCGGCGTCCGCGTTACAGGCCACGGGGGCGGCGGCTAAGGGCACCGGGGCGTAGCCCGGGCTCTCGCGCATCTGGTGGGGCAGGAAGGAGGAGGAGGGGTGGCCGGAGCTCGCCGGAGCGGAGCTCGCGGTGGCGGCCAGAGCTCGGGCTCGAGCGGCTGCGGGGGGGGGGGTATAGAGCACGGGGAAGCAGAAGAGAAGGGGGAACCGATGAAGGGGCTCACGGCGGATTCGGGGGCTTCGTCGGAGAGCTCGGCGAAGGGCTGGTGCGGCCGGAGGGTCGCCGTCGATCTCGGGTGGCCGGAGACGAAGACGATGCCGCCGAGGACGAAGCGGAGCTCGCCCGGGTTGCTTGGCTCGGTGAGGAGGGAGAGGGGGTCGCTGCGGAGCTGTGGAGCGTGTCGGGGAGGTGCGGCAGTGGCCGAGGCCACGGTGGCTGTGGACGGCGGCGACGGGCGCGTTCGGCCGCGAGAGAGAGAGAGCAAAGGGGAAGAGGAATGGGCACGGGGGAGAGCGAGGGAGGTGCGGGGCGGCGCGTGGCGTCGCGCGGGTGTTCCAAGCGACGAGGGGGAGAAGCAGGAGGTGGCCGTTCGCGTGGCCGCGCGCACCGAGCGCGTGCCCCTGTCCTCCTGGCGCGAGTAAGGGGACGACTGGCACGGCCAGCTGGCTGGGCCGGCCTGCTGGGCCGCTGGGCCAGGCTGCACAGTGAGGTAAGTGCAGGTGGGTTTTCTTCCTTTCCTTCTATTTTTGTTTTCTGTAATTTGTTTTGATATAGTTTTAAACACTAAATCATTTTATTTACTTCTGTCAATTTTTGTAGGAACTAGTTGGATTGCTCCAAAACTCCTCACCAATTAACAGAATTTTTGGACATATACTATATATATAGCAAATATATATCCAAAGCAAATAATTATGCATTAAGTCCAAATGGCCAAAATAAATACTTATGAGCTCCTGAAAATATTGGTTTGATTTTTATCCCTGTCCAATATTTTCAGAGAGTAACATGAACATTTTCTTGGACCTTTTGGAGCAATTTTTATCTGGGTCATTTCCAGAAATGATTTATGAGGGTTTCACAAATCCCCATTTCAATTTTAAATTGAATTTAAACATGCTGCTCACAAGAAGACTAGCCTAGGTCATACCAGAACTAGGGATGTGACAGCTGGGTCTGTTCTCTAAGCCCATCACTATGTTATCCATAACGAGCCTCCTGGACCTTGGCGAGTAACCACCCAGGATGGGTCACATTTTCGGGTTGTGGCCGGGTCTTCCCTAGGCCGAGCCTCAACTGTGGGGAAAAACACCAACATGTCCCCTGCCTTGCGTGGGTCCGTCTTTGGGGGCTACCCTTTTCTTGTTCGTGAGATTCCCCAAAGTTGATAGGGCGAGGGTTTACGATGGGCTTTTGGGTGCCTGGGTACTAATTATCTTGCCTAGGGTCTTTGTGGTGGTGCATTTTTTGTTGCTACTAATGTTGTCTCTGTTAGTTGTTCTTTGCCCTAATGTGTGACCTTTCTCCTTTAATGCTTTTCCCCATTTCTTTTTCCCGTGCATCCATGATACGTCTCCAATGTATGTATAATTCATGAAGTATTCATGCCATGTTTACAACAATTTTATATGGTTTTGGTGCACTTCTATATGACTTTTGGGAACTACATATTAACCTAGTGCCCAGTGCCGGTTTCTGTTTTTTGGCTACTTTTTGTTTCGCAGAAAAACCATACTAAACAAAGTCCAAATGCCATAAAAATTTACGATGATTTTTTTGGACAAGAAGAGACCCACGGAACTTCAGAGAAGGACCAAACAAAGTCTAGGGGATTCATGAGCCTGGGTGGCGTGCCCCCTAGGGCATGACGTTTGAGCTTGTGGGTCGCTCAGGACTCTCCCTGATGTGAAACCCAGGTTGAAAATTCTTATAAATCAGGAAAGCCCTAGAAAGAAACCTAAACTTCCACACTGCCGCCACAAGCCTCTATTTCAAAGCAATCTCATCTGGAGGCCTTTTCTGGCACCCTGACAAAGGGGAAATCATCACCGGAGGCCATTTTCATCATCCCGGCGGTCTCCATGATGAGGAGGGAGTAGTTCGCCCTCGGGGGTTGAAGGTATGTACAAGTAGCTATGTGTTTGATCTCTCTCTCTCTCTTTCTCTCGTGATCTTGATTTGGCATGATCTTAACGTACAATGAGCTCGATTAATATAGTTGGATCATCTGGTGTTCTTCTCTCTATCTTTTTTGGGATGAATTGAGTCCTTCCCTTTGAGGTTTCATTATTAACGGATTGAATATTTTGGATTTGGGATCACTTGATGTATGTCTTATGTGTGGATACCCGAGGTGACAATGGGGTATTTTATTGAGTTATTTGATATATGTTTTGGTAATCAACTTGTGGATTCCCATGTGACATTGGGATAATATAGGCACATATGTTGATACATGTTTTCATCCTACTTTCTTCGATAGAAACTTTGGGGTAATCTTTGAAGTTCTTTGTTTTGGATTGAATATTTTGAATCTGAAACTATTTGATGCATATCGAATAATTGACTCATGGATACTTGTGGTGACATTGTAGTATCTAGGTGACATTAGAGTTGATTGATGCCTATCATATGGTGTTATTGTAGTACGAACTCTAGGTTGTTTGTGACACTTATAGGGGAAGGCTCAATAGATTGATCGGAAAGATAACTTTGAGGTGGTTCGCTACCTACAAAAATTTCATCTTATGGTCTCCTCTATTGATAAGAACTTTGGAGTGATTCTTTGTTGCACATTGAGGGATTGTTATATTATTTAGTTATGTTACTACTGTTGAGAGATTGCACTAGCGAAAGTATGAACCTTAGGCCTTGTCTTTAAGCATTGATATACCGGTTTGCTCGCCGTTTTCTACTTGCTACGTTGCTATTTTTATTATTATCATATTACAAAAACCTATATATACTATCCATACTACACTTGTATCACCATCCCTTCGACGAATTAGTGCACCTATACAATTTACTGTTGTGTTGGGGGTATTGGCGACACCAGAGATTTCTTGTATTTGATTACATGGTTATTTGAGAGTGACCATCCTCATCCTACACCTCCCATGGATTGATACACCTTAGGTCATCCACTTGAGGGAAATTTTTTGCATTCCTACAAAACTCTGTGCTTGGAGGTGAAAGTGCAATTATCCCTGGGTGGTTTTGGTAATTCCTAACAACATATAGCTCATTGAGCTAATGCTATTTGAAGATAAATATTTCAGGAAAGCTCAATGATTGGAATGGCATGGATTAGAAAGTGGACCCCTCAAAATGCTAAGGACAAAATATTGTCTCAAGCTCAAAGCACAAGACTCTACATTTTACTTTTAGTGATCGAAGATCACATTGAGTCCATAGGAAATGCCAATACTATTAAAAGGGGGTGAGGTGTTGCTTAATGAGTTACTTGCTCAAAATGCTTAGTGATATGCTCCAAAAACCCTCAACTACTTTCTCATATCCACATATGTCCCAAACCAAAAGTCAAACTCGGCGCACCGAAATCTTCTATCTGGCGCCACCGAGTTCTCTTGACATAGCCACTGCCACAAACACTAGTCACTTCGGTCTCACCGATAGGGATCCCGGTCTCACCAAGATGGGATTGCAACCTCTCTGTTTCCCTTCGTAACGTTTTGGTCCAACCGAGATGAGCGATCGGTCCCACCGAGATTGCAATGCAAACTCTCTGTTTCCCCTTCGTAACGTTTCGGTCTAACCGAGATGAGCGAATCGGTCCCACCGAGTTTGCCTGACCAACTCTCTGTTTGCCTATTACCAAAATTCGTCCCACCGAGTTTGTGTAATCGGTCTCACCGAGATTACGTTATGCCCTAACCCTAACGACATCGGTCCCACCGAGTTGACATGTCGGTCCCACCGAAAATCCTAACGTTCACATTTTGAACTAAATCGGTCTGACCAAGTTTTATAATTCGGTCCCACCGAGTTTGGTGATTTGTGTGTAACGGTTAGATTTAGTGTGGAGGCTATATATACCCGTCCACCCACTCTTCATTCGTGGAGAGAGCCATCAGAACATGCCTACACTTCCAACATACATTTTCTGAGAGAGAACCACCTACACTTGTGTTGAGGTCAAGATATTCCATTCCAACCACATAAATCTTGATCTCTAGCCTTCCCCAAGTTGCTTTCCACTCAAATCATCTTTCTACCAAATCCAATCCTATGAGAGAGAGTTGAGTGTTGGGGAGACTATCATTTGAAGCACAAGAGCAAGGAGTTCATCATCAAGACACCATCTATTACCTTTTGGAGAGTGGTGTCTCCTAGATTGGCTAGATGTCACTTGGGAGCCTCCGTCAAGATTGTGGAGTTGAACCAAGGAGTTTGTATGGGCAAGGAGATCGCCTACTTCGTGAAGATCTACCCTAGTGAGGCAAGTCCTTCGTGGGCGATGGCCATGGTGGGATAGACAAGGTTGCTTCTTCGTGGACCCTTCATGGGTGGAGCCCTCCGTGGACTCGCGCAACCGTTACCCTTCGTGGGTTGAAGTATCCATCAACGTGGATGTACGATAGCTCCACCTATCGGAACCACGGATAAAAAATCTCCGTGTCTACATTGCGTTTGCTCCCTCCAAACTCCTCCCTTTACTTTCATATGCAAATGTTTTACATTCCGCTGCTATACTCTTAGAATTGCATGTGTAGGTTGATTACTTGATTTGTGCTAAGTTGCTAAAATCTGCCAAAACTTAAAATTGGGAAAAGGCTAGATTTTTATTTGGTCAAGTAGTCTAATCACCCCCTCTAGACATACTTTTGATGCTACACGAGGCCCAATAGAGTCTACAAGAATAAAAGTTGCATAGTAGACATCAAGTTATTTCTGGCACCATTGCGGGGGAGGTGAGTGCATGAAGGTATATTTTAGATCTTGTAATTGAATCTTTTAGTTTCTTGTTTATTCACAAGTTTGGTTTGTAATGAAAACTAAAAAATGTAATTGAAGTTGCATCAAATTCTTTATCTTTACGATGTGTTTCTTGAAAATGATGGATCAGAAAATTGTGCCAAAGTGTTAGAAGAAGAATTCAATAAATGTTTGGCAGAAAGTCCTTGAATGATAAGCATTGTTGCAATGTTGTTAGTATGAATTCTATGAATATCCATAATACTAATGATGATTGCACTAGTCATGATAAAACAGTTTCCTATTAGCATGTCAATTTTTGTGGAGTGCATAGAACTTGTGTAGATATGCCAATTAGGGATGGTAGATTTTGTAAGAAGCATAAACTTGACAAAACTGAATGGTGGCTTAAAGTTACAGACGATTTTGCTAAAAAATTATGTTCTGTTTATCCCATTACTTGTGAACTTTGCAATAAAGTTGGCCATCTTAATTTCCAATGCATGCTTTTTCATGATCGAATCGTGGCCCAATATTGTAATAGCTTGATCACCCGTGAACTTTATAATGAATTTTGTTTATTTTTGGGGTGTGAAGAGTTGTCACATAAACATAGTCGATTTGAAGCATTCATATTCATAGACCATGCTAAAGCTAATTTGACAGAAAGTTATATGTGTTGTCTGGTAAATTGCAATGAGAACGCTGATATTGTAAATTATAGGACGACAGAAAAACCAATATAAAAGGAATACTCATGGATGAGCAAAGGTTTCCCAATACCCTCCTTTTGTTTCTCGTGATGAACCAGGTGACGAGAAGGAGATTGCTATCCTACCAATCTCTTCAATAGGAAGCTCAAAAAATTGATTAAACCCACAAATAATGTGGAGAAGAAGAAGTGGAAGAAAATAAGAAAAAGTAAAGGTAAAAAGGTATCTCTCCCAAATAAGGTTGCTCCTATTATTGTTGTGCCTCATGAGAATGAATCAAAAATAATTGTGGAAGATGACACACTCGAGGATGATTTTGTTATGCCTATTACTTTTTGTGATAATTGTGATTGGAAATATAATGATACTCCTGACAATCTTGAATATCCTTTTGGCACCAACTTGGGAAATTACGATGATAATAATTGTTATACTATTGGTGCTATTCATACTATTGATGTTGAGAGGGATTATGCTAATGGTATGCAAAACCACAAGCTTGGGGATGCTATGTTTGATGAGAATGACATGTTTGAGAATTTATTTGCTATAAATAATGTTTATCGTAAGCTTGTGGAAGCTATGTTTCATGATGATGATCTTTTTAGTCCCCCTACTTTTATGATGAAACTTATTATGATGATAGCATGCCTTCTATTTACGATGATTGCAATAATTATGAAAGTGGGTTTGGAAGAGTGTCAACTTTAGGTAATAATTATACCACTATTTTGGAGGGTGTTTAATCTTATTGTAATGATAAAAGTGGATTTTGTGAGGTCATGACTTTATTTAATGTTGAATCCACTATTTTGGAAGAGTTTTCAATTGATTATGATGAGAACAGAGTTGCTACTTAGGATGATTATTGTGATGATACTTACATTATAAAGAGTAGTGATAATTATTATTATAAAGCTTGTCATAATTAGGAATACCATTGTACAGAACATTACTGTTTTAATGTGGAAACAATTTATAGTATTTGAGTTTATATGATACTCCCACTATTATGAAAGAGAAGAAATTTGCTTATGTGGAGAGTAATAAATTTTCTATGCTTGTGAATCATGAAAGTAATGATTAATGTGATAGTTATATTGTTGAATTTGTTCATGATGCCACTAAAAATTATTATGGGAGAGGAACATATGCTTTTACATATCTCAATAATATCAAGTTTCCTCTCTATGTGTTGAAAGTTTTGAAGTCATGGTTGTTTTGCCTTCCTATGCTAGCTGATTCTGGCTCCCATATTGTTTGCTCACAAAATCCATGTCCATAGGAAGAGGGTTAGGCTTAAATGTGTTTGCCATTTGTTTCATGATGCTTCCACTATGTCTCAATTCTTTACTTTCATGTGAGCATCATTAAAACATTCATGCCTAGCTATAAAGCCATTAATAAAAAGGACATGTTGGGAGACAATACAATATTTACCCCTACTATTTTTGTGTGATCACATGATTAAGATAATGTATTAATCATGTTTTATAGATTTTTTAATAATGTGCCAAGTAAAGCCTTTGGCATAATATGGATGATAGTTGAATTGATTCTATGCAAAAACATAAACTTTTACGTCCAGTCCTAGAATATACGTTTTTACGGGAATGAGACCTTGGCCTGAAATTTTAGACAGTATTTATATACAAGTTGTCTATGTTTTCCTAATTTTTCAGAATATTTGGAGTTACAGAAGTATGGTTTTTGTTCATATCATTACAAACTGTTTTGTTTTTGATGGATTATGTTTTCAATGCATAGATGGCTTGTTTTACAGTTTCTATGGCTTATATTGGTTAATATAAATTGTAGAAATGATAGAGAATAGTAGGATGTATGTGAGAACAATTATGAATCGTGTATTGACAATACCAAGGTGAATGGTTTATTCTCTATCATACTAACCTATCTCACGAAGTTCTGTTAAGATTTGTGTGATTGAAGTTTCTGAGTTTTGGGTGAGATATTGATATGAGGATAATAAGTTGTGGACGACCCTAAGCTTGGGGATGCCCAAGGCACCCCAAGGTTATATTCAAGGAAGACTCAAGCGTCTAAGCTTGGAGATGCCCCGGAAGTCATCCCCTCTTTCGTCTTCGACATTATCGGTAACCTCACTTGGAACTATATTTTTATTCATCACATGATATGTGTTTTTCTTGGAGAATTTTTTGTTTTGTTTGTTGTTTGAATAAAATATTTAGATATGAGAATTTTAAATTGGAGAGAGTCCTCACATAGCTACTTAATTGTTTAACTACCACTGGTACAATGAGGTGCTATACAAACGGTTTTTAACCCCTTTCCGCGACGGCGTTTGGAACGGTCACCTAGTGAATGACTATGATAAGGGGGTCCTTCCCACATGACCCAGAAACCGTCGGGGATATGCCCTCCTGGCACACACGCTCGGCAAAATGAGGTCGTGTGCGACCGGCGAGCGACCAAATACGGTTATACGTATAGTAGTGTTAAAAAAATACAATTATACAGGCGAAATCGTTTCCGGTTGTAAGTACATCCCACACAGTCAGTCCCAGCTAAACGTTTCCTTTCTTATATACATCCACACAGTCGCTCCAAGGAAAACGTTTGCGCAAGGTGGCCTAACGCAAACAGTTTTGAAGAGAATGTCGTGTGTGATTGTTCATTGATCCAACACGGTTTATTCCTAGAAACTTTATGCGTTGCCTGAGGTCATCACCCACGGTGTTTTCTCGATAACCGTTTGCAATAGGAAAACCCAATTAGCAGACTAATTGCCCTATTATTAATAATCCATTTATTAATCTAATTGGCATTCATATTAAGCACATAATATATTTCATTTCCATATTAAGGAAGCAGGATTTCATAATTCAAATGCATCCGAGTACAACATGATATAGCTTCAGCACTCAGCTACCCCATTACACAACTGCACCAGCACCAAGTTTCACATGCAACATCTAGAACCTTTTGAAATTAGCATCATAGACGGTACATAGACATATGCATCTCATCTAGAAAACTGCTGAAGCGGAAGGCGAACATTGAGCCTCCATTCATGTTGAAGGTCTTTGCAACTTTAGGCCAGTGCCTGTGGATGATTGACCGTCCATCTTTCATCCTCTTCAGGAACACTTCAATATTGAACCGTGGGTGTTGTATGAAAACTTTCCTCGCCTCCTGACCATAGAGGTGATTTGAGAGGTAATCATCAGTGAATTGCTTTGGGAAGGCCTGAAAATAAGGATGTGCATAAATATCTTCTCTATATTGGAAATGGGGCAAAGGAATAAAAAAGGCAAGGTATAATAGGTAGTACCATCTTGTAGTGAACTGATGTCTTCTTCATTGTGCAGACAAATATTTTTGTTGTTTTTTGCCGCTAAATCTTTATCCTAACAATATTTCTGAGTTTCTTGACTTGATTGATATTCATGGACAACTCATTTCCCCATATGCAAAAAGGGTCGTACAGTGGGTCAAAACCTCTGGCAGCAGGACCTACATGTGCAAGACCAAATTGTTAAAAACCTAAATATTAGAATGGTTCCTGCAATTGCACAATAATGTGCTATTACAACGGACCATGCACGTGCTAACCTCGATTGTAAACCTCAGTGCTTCCCATTGTTTCCCTGCAACACATATTGTCGGATGTGGTGTTCCGCCAAACCCTTAAGGTTCGAACACTGGGGTGCACGCGAAGTCTTTCCCTCCTACCGATCTACGCCCTAGCTCGCTGTGATCTCGTGGACGAACTCGACGAACTCGCAACACAGAAAGACACGAGATTTATACTGGTTCGGGCCACCGTTGTGGTGTAATACCCTACTCCAGTGTGGTGGTGGTGGATTGCCTCTTGGGCTAATGATGAATAGTACAGAGGGAAGATCAGCCTCCTGAGGTTGAGGTGTTCTTGTGCTTGGTGACTTAGCGGGTGAGAGCTGGATGAACTGCTCGATCAGATCAGATGAGATCCAGCCGAGATGAGATGCCCCTACTGTGGCGGCTAGCTCTACTTATATAGGCCCTGGTCCTCTTCCCAAATATTGAGCGGGAAGGGAGCCAACAACGGCTGGCAAATTTGAAGAGGGACAGCTAGTACAAGCTATCCTGACAAAAGTGGTCTTCGCCTGCGAAAGGCTCTGGTGGTGACACCGTCTTGGGCTCCACGATGACCTCCGTATTGCCGTCCTCCTGGTCTTGGTCTCGTTGCACCGATATAGCAACCTTTTGCCTGATGCCTCGGTACTCCTCGCCTGCGCTGGCCTCCTTAGCACCAAAGAGGAAACAAGGACGCTGCACGCGCTGGCGCCCGCCTGGCGCCCGCCTGGTGTCGATCGTCATGGCTCATGTCAAGAGAGCCTCGTGAGGTTTGCCCCGCCTTGATATCTCCCCTCCTTGTGAGCCTGACTGACTAGGCCACTCCTGAGGAGGTCTTGCGTCGTCCGCCTCGTGAGGCTTGGTCCCTCGCGAGGGTCTTGGATGCCTTATTGATGAAGATGGGCCGTACGGCCTGCTAGCTTAGCCATGCCGTGGCTCGCAGGCAGGCAAGTCTGGGGACCCCCATTCCCAGAACGCCGACAGTAGCCCCCGGGCCCAAGGTGCGCTCGGGCTTGGCTTCGCGGCGAAGCCAAGGGTCAAGGTCGGAGCGCCGCGGGCCCCAAAAGCCTGCGGCCTCGGTCGACGCGTGGCGGTTGATTGGACGTGGGCGTGTCCGCTTCCCCACGATGCCTCGGTAACTGCACGACTTGAGAAGTCCCTGCGACATGCAAGGAAAACCATCATTATCTGCGATCGTGGGAGGCGCCGGTTGGCCTTCTTCCGTTATAAATGGGGAGGGGGCGGAGCCCCCGTTGCCCATCTCTTCCCCGCTTGCTTGCTTCTTCCCCCTCGCTCCATTGCTTGCAGTGCCACCGATGGCGCCACGAAGGAAGTTCTTTGCCGCCGAGAAGGGAAAGGCCCTTCGTGAGGGACCCGGCTCCCCGGCGCCCAAGCGCGGACGCGGCCGTCCGCGCAAGCACGCCGCGACCCCCGCTGTGGCCCACTGTCGAGACGGCGCCGCGGCAAGCGAAGGGGGTCGTCCCAACCATGGCGGTCCAGTTGACGAGGGGAGGCGTGCTACGGTGGCGCGGACCCCCCGTCCGCGCTTCCATACGGCGAAGGTGTCGCCGGAGTTTGTCATCTAGTCGGAGAACCCGGCCGGCAACTGGCTCCAACTTCCGCGCTTCTTCTCCGGCGAACTGCCGGCCTCTGGCCTAGGCGGACTCTGGTTGCAGGCGGATGGTTGTTGCAGCAAGGCCTCTTGGGTTGCGGTCGAGGCTTCCGTCGCGGGCAACGTAGCCCTGGCCCGCGGCTGGCAGACGTTCGCTCGCGCGCGTGGCCTGGGCAGGCGGTGCACCCTCCACTTCAAGTATGATGGTGGATCGACCCTCTATGTGAGGGTGTTTGGGGAAGATGGTCGCCGCGCCGGGTGCTGCCCCGAGGCAAACAACGGTGAGGAGGTGCTCGGCCTTGGGGACGATCGCGACGAGGATGAGGGCGAGCCTGCCCTTGGCGGCGACCGTGTCTCGTCCAGCTATGGTGGCTCTTCCTCCGACGACAGCTCCAGCAGTGGCAGCTACGACCAGCCGCCGCGCCCGCTTTGAAGGCGGCAGTGGGTCATCTCGTCGTCGCGCCTCCGTGAAGCGCGAGGAAGGATCCGGCTAGGCTCGGGTGCCGCCAGGGGCCTGCCTCCGTGGATCACTGCAGTGCTACTTTTGTTTTACTCTTTTTCCTACATCAAGAATGAAACCAGCATGGGCCCAAGGGGGCGTGTACCGAACTATGGTTCCTCGGTTATTGCACTATGCGTGTTGTTCCCGTGCCGTGTCGTTATTTCGCGCAAAGATAACTTAACCTGGTATATTCAGGACGCCCTCTTCCTCACGAGACGCTTATTTCCTCGTGTCCATCTTGCCTTGGTGGCCTGCATTTGCTCAGGAACTGCCAAAAGAACTCGTCCGGAGGTGCGCTAAAAGATTTTCCGTTCACCCTGGCCCTGACCTGGCGCTTTGTATCGCGGTACCCGAGGGGCACGGACTAGGAGAGGTGCGCCAGCTTTTGGGCTCGAACGATGGTGGCTCGCGAGAAGGCAGAGAGGAGAAAAAATGCTCATGAGGGCACCTGCCTAGCCCCCTCGTGAGGCATGCGAGAGAGAGAACACGAGCAAACCCGAGCCGGAAAAAATGCAGTGAGAGGCGAGGGAATCAAATCAGCAAGGAACGCCAAAACCAAACCTCGATCAAGGAAAAGCGAGCCAACTACGGAAAGCAAATGAAAAGCCATGTCCGGCACCTAATCTAGTCTTCAAGTCTTCTCACCAGCGCGGAGCTAAGTGCTGCCACTGGCGTGGGCGGGAGCCCCAGGGCCTGAGGCCGGCGCTCCTGAGACTCCGGGGCGTGTACAACCCCAACTCATTATTACGTGAGAGTGTCACGGGCGGCGATTCTTCATAGGCACCGGGCCTTCTTCACAGGCTCTGGGCCTTTCTTCACAGGCTCTGGGCCTTGCTTCATGGGTAGAACTTCTGGAGGTGCTGGATGTTCCAGGCGTTTTGGATAGGTACCCCGTCTTGTGTCTCCAGGCGCACGATGCCAGGTCTGGAGATGTGGCCGACCTTGAACGGGCCCTCCCACATTGGTGAAAGCTTATGAAGCCCTTCCCTGGAGAGGACCCGCCTCAGGACTAGGTCACCCGTCTCGAGCGTCCTGGAGCGGATGTTGCGGCAGTGGTATCGCCGCAGCGCTTGCTGGTACCTTGCCGCCCTCAGCGCAGCTTCGCGACGACGTTCCTCATCGAGCACGAGATCGATCCCCCGCATGGCGTCCTACTGCGTTTTGTCGAACGCCAGGACCCATGCGGAGCGATGCTTGACCTCGTGAGGAAGGACTGCTTCAGCTCCGTAGACGAGGAAGAATGGAGTCTCGCCCGTTCGCTTGGTGGCGGTGGTTCGGATGGACCACAGCACGGACTGGAGCTCATCGTGCCAGCCCCTGCCGCAGGCCTCTAGCTTCTTCTTGAAGGTCCTGGTCTTGAGGCCCCTCAGGACCTCCGCGTTAGCGCGTTCGGCCTGACCATTACTCCTGGGGTGGGCCACCGAAGTGTAGCAGATCTGCGTTCCAAGGTTAACATAGTGGGTTTTGAAGAGGTTGCTAGTAAACTGCGAACCGTTATCTGTGATGATGCGGTTGGGGACCCCGAAGCGGCTCACGAGGCCCTTGATGAACTTGACAGCAGAGCCGGCCGGGATGGTAGGGACGGCCTCCACTTCTGCCCACTTGGTGAACTTGTCGATGGCGACGTAGAGATAGCAGTAGCCCCCAGCGCCCGAGGGAACGGGCCTAAGATATCCAGCCCCCTGACCGCGAACGGCCATGTGAGATGGATAGTTTGGAGGCCCTGAGCAAGCTGATGGATTTGCTTGGCGTGGAACTGGCAAGCTTCGCAGGACTTCACCAGCTCGGCTGCGTCGTTGAGTGCTGTAGGCCAGTAGAATCCACTGCGGAACACCTTGCCGACGAGGGTCCGTGACGACGAGTGGTGTCCGTAGTCCCCGCCGTGTATGTCAATCAGCAACTCCCTTCCTTGATCGCTGGAGATGCAGCGCAGCGTGACATCGTTCGGTCGTTTCCTGTATAACTCGTTGTCTTGGATACAGTATGTCGTGGTTTGCCGGGCCACGCGCTGCGCGTCCTCTTCCTTCTCCGGTAGCATCCCGTGCGTCAGGTACTCCTTGAATTCCTTGGTCCAGCATTCCTCCTGGGGCTCGAGCGCCAAGAGCAGCCGAGCTCCTGAGGTCGGCCACAGGCTGGGGCTCCCATGGCCGGAGGCTGTGGGAGCTCCTCCCGAGGCTGAGTCGTGCTTGAAAGAGGTGGCGTAGCTAATGGCTTGAAGAGTCGCTCCTCAAAGACACCGGGCTCTTGCGGTTGCCGCTTGGATGCTCTCCTGGCGATGTCGTCGGCTTCCTTGTTGGTGCCCCGGGGCACGTGCTGCAGCTCCAGGACCGAGAACTGCTTCTCCATCTTGCGCACCTCCGCGAGGTAGGCCTCCATATGCTCGTCCTTCGACTCGTACACCTTGTTGGAGAAGTTGACGAGGAGTTGTGAGTCGCCTCTGACAGTGAGGCGCTTCAGCCCTAGAGACGCCGCAGCCTTCAGGCCAGCTATGTGGCCTTCGTATTTTGCGATATTGTTGGAGACCTTCTCGCCGTGCTGAAAGCAGAGTTGCACGGCGTAGTAGAACTTGTCCTGAGTGGGCGAGATGAGCACTGCTCCAGCCCCCGCGCCCTGGTGCGCGAAGGCGCCATCGAAATACATGACCCAGCCGTGTAGGGCCTTGCTTCCTGGGGAGGTGGACCGGTCTTCTCCTTCCTCAAGGGTCGGGGCATCCGTCCATTCTGCCACAAAATCAGCGAGCGCGGCCCCCTTAATGACCCTGGTAGTGCTGAACTCCAACTGGAATGCTTGCAACTTGATGTTCCACTCGGCGACCCTTCCGGCTGAGTTAGGGCTCCTGAGTACCCTCTCCAATGGGTAGGCTGAGGCGACCTTGATGGGGTGGCCCTGGAAGTAGTGTCGCAGCTTGCGTGAGGCCACCAGGAGCGCGAGCAGGAGCTTCTGGGGCATGGGGTAGCATGCCCACGCGTCCCGCAGTACGGTGCTGACGAAGTACACCGGGTGCTCGACCAGGGCTGGCACACTGTCGAGGCTCGGGTCCTACGGAGATCGGGGAATATCCTGAGGTGGAGGGGTTCCTGAGACCTGACTGTCCTCAGGAGCTCCTGCGATGTTGCCCTGCTGAGCTTGGTCTCCCACCGTTGATGCCTTTGCTGCCGCTTTCCTGACCCTGCGCCACTTCAGCTCCGGCTTGGCGCAGCGCGCCCTTGGCTTGGCGCTCCTCCCGAACCGCCACCAGCGCCGCGCTGGCAGAGTACGGGGTGGCGGCAAGGTAGAGTACCAGAGGCTCGAGAGGCCGTGGTGCGACCATCACCGGGGGGCTGGTAAGGTATTTCTTGAGGTCTTGGAAGGCCTGGTCGGCCTCCGGGGTCCACTCGAACGGGCCCTTCTTCAACATGAGCTTGAAGAAGGGTAAGGCACGCTCTCCTAGTTTGGAGATGAAACGCCCTAACGCGGTCACCCGCCCTGCTAGCTTCTGCATCTCTTTGAGGGTCTGTGGTGGGCTCATGTCCTCGATGGCCTTGATCTTCTCAGGGTTCGCCTCGATCCCTCTGTGGGATACGAGGAATCCCAGCAGCTTGCCGGAGGGGACGCCGAACACACACTCTCCGGGTTAAGCCTCAAGTTCGCTTGGCGCAGGCTCTCGAAGGTCTCCTCCAAATCTTGAATCAATGTCCTCGCCTCGCGAGACTTGACCACTATGTCATCGACGTAGGCCTCTGTGTTTCTCCCGAGCTGCCGCCCCAGGGCGATGTGCATCAACTGCTGAAAGGTTGCGCCCGCATTGCGCAGCCCGAAGGGCATGCAGGTGTAGCAGTACACCCCACATGGTGTCAGGAAGGCTGTCTTCTCCACATCTTCCACCGCCATCTTGATCTGATGATACCCTGAGAACGCATCTAGGAAGCACAGCAGGTCACACTCGGCGGTGGAGTCGACAATCCGGTCGATGCGCGGGAGTGGGAACGGATCTTGAGGGCAGGCCTTGTTAAGGTTGGTGAAGTCGACACACATCCGTTCCTTCCCGCCTTTCTTCGGCACTACGACGGGGTTCGCCAGCCATTCGGGATATCGAACTTCTCGGATGGCACCCGCCGCCTCCAGCTTGCGAGTCTCTTGGACGATGAAGGCTTGCTTCTCAGTGGACTGCCGTCTTGCTCGCTGCTTCACGGGGGGTATGTTGGGGCACACCCTTAGATGATGCTGGATCACCTCCCTCGGGAGCCCTACCAACTGATTGGGCTCCCACGCGAATATCTCCTCGTTCGCGTGCAAGAACCTCACCAAGGCTTCTTCTTGCCCCGGGTCAAGGCCGGCTCCTATGGTAAAGGTGGCTCCTGAAGACCCGTCCTCGTAGACCGGCACCTGCTTGATTTCCGCCTTGTCTTGGGTGAACAAGATCTTCTTCTTGGTAGGCGCGGCCTCCTTGGCCTCAGGGGTACCGGCGCCGGCGGGCTGTGCTGCTACCGCGGTCCTGAAGGCATGCCTGAGCGCCATCACGGCCTCCTTAGTGTCCCCCTTGATGGTGAGGATGCCCTTGCTCCCTGGCATCTTCATGAGGTTGTAGGCCGGGTGAGTCGCTGCCATGAACTGAGCGAGAGCCGGGTACCCAAGGATGGCCTTGTACGGGAGACCGATGCGAGCGATGTCGAAGTCCACCATCTTGGTGCGGTAGTTGCCGCGCGTGCCGAAGGTGACAGGGAGGCAAATCTGCCCCAGAGAGTGGGCAGCTCCACCACCCACTCCCGAGAAGGGCTTGCTGAGGCCGAGCCGCTCAAGCGGCACGTGAAGAAGGCTGAAGGCTTCTACGGAGAGCAAGTTGAGGCTAGCACCGCCGTCGATGAGGGTCTTGGTAATGGCCACATTGTAGATCGTGGGCGTGCAGAGCATTGGGAGCATTCCGGAGCCGGTGGTGGAGTCGGGGTGGTCCTCTGAGCCGAAGGTGAGGTCGGCCTCTGGCGCAGCCCAACCCGGCGGAGCCCCCGGGCGCTTGGAGGTGGCCCCGATCTGTCGGAGGAACGACTTGACGTGGCGGTCCGAAGGTGGTGCTTGAGAACCGCCCAGCAGGGCCACGACTGCGTGGTGCGCCGGCACCGCGTAGCGAGCGGTGAAGAGGTCGCGGAGTTCCCCCCAGGAGGCCACCGTGGATCCCGGGAGGTTGAGCAGCCAGGCGCGCGGCTCGCCGGCGAGGGCCATGGGGAACCAGTTGGCCATGATCTTGTCATTGCCTCCGGCTTCGAGGACAGCCTCCTCGTACGCCAGCAGGAACGGCGTCGGGTCTGCCACGCCGTCGTAACGCGGCGGCATCTCTGGCTTGAACTTGGTCGGCCACCGCACTCGCCGTAGGGCGGGGGCCAGGGCCCGGTACCCAGACGCCCCGCTGTTGATGTCGGTCGCACAGGTGGATGGCGGGGAACCAGCCATGGGGGCGAAGTGCGGCGGTGCGGGGCGCAGGTTGGTGGAGAGGAGCTCTGGCGCACCCCTACCTGGCGCGCCAAATGTCGGATGTGGGGTTCCGGCAAACCCTTAAGGTTCGGACACTGGGGTGCGTGCGAAGTCTTTCCCTCCTTCCGATCTACGCCCTAGCTCGCTGAGATCTCGCGGACGAACTCGACGAACTCGCAACACAGAAAGACACGACATTTATACTGGTTTGGGCCACCGTTGTGGTGTAATACCCTACTCCAGTGTGGTGGTGGTGGATTGCCTCTTGGGCTAATGATGAACACTAAAGAGGGAAGAACAACCTCCTAAGGTTGAGGTGTTCTTGTGCTTGGTGACTTAGCGGGTGAGAGCTGGATGAATTGCTCGATCAGATCAGATGAGATCCAGCCGAGATGAGATGCCCCTACTGTGGCGGCTAGCTCTACTTATATAGGCCCTGGTCCTCTTCCCAAATATTGAGCGGGAAGGGAGCCAACAACGGCGGGCAAATTTGAAGGGGGGCAGCTAGTACAAGCTATGCTGACAAAAGTGGTCTTCGCCTACGAAAGGCTCTGGTGGTGACGCCGTCTTGGGCTCCACGATGACCTCCATCTTGCCGTCCTCCTAGTCTTGGTCTCGTTGCACCGATATAGCAACCTTTGCCTGATGCCTCGGTACTCCTCTCCTGCGCTGGCCTCCTTAGCACCAAAGAGGAAACAAGGACGCTGCGCGCGCTAGCGCCCGCCTGGTGTCGATCGTCATGGCTCACGTCACGAGAGCCTCGTGAGGTTTGCCCCGCCTTGATATCTCTGCTCCTCGTGATCCTGGCTGACTAGGCCACTCCTGAGAAGGTCTTGTGTCGTCCGCCTCGCGAGGCTTGGCCCCTCGCGAGGGTCTTGGATGCCTTGTTGATGAAGATGGGCCGTACGTCCTGCTGGCTTAGCCACGCCGTGGGCCGCAGGCAGGCAAGTCTGGGGACCCCCGTTCCCAGAACGCCGACACATATAAGGTAGTTAGTCATCAGGTTAAGTAAGGGTTCGCATGCTATCAGTAAAATATGTTGATGAAAAATAAGCACATTGCAGATTCATCAGATTAATTCAAGCCACATGGAAAACCCATTTATCCAAACCAAGCATGATTAAGAACTAGGAAATATAGCACTTGTATATGTTTCACATGTATTAAGTGCAGCCAAATTCGATTTATTCCTCACATGCACAACAATACAAAATTCTACCCACGGCAATTGGACATCACATTGCAGAATTGAACCAAGCAGTTAACTAAACACCACAACAAATGAACCAAACGTTAACTGAGCACCACATTGCACAATATAACATACTCCTAATAGAAGATCAGACAGTTAACCAAACCAAGCATGCTTAACAACTTGGAAGTTTACCAATTGTATTTGTTTCTCATGTATTTAGTACAGCCAAATTCGATGTATTTCTCACATGGTATGCAATAACAGAATGCAGTCACGACAATTGAACATCGCATTGCAGAATTGAACCAAATCAGTTAACTAAACACCACAACAAATGAACCAAACGTTAACTCAGCACCACATTGCACAATATAACATACTCCTAATAGAAGATCAGAGAGTTAAACAAACCAAGCATTCTTAACAACTTGGAAATATGACAATTGTATTTTTTCTCATGTATTTAGTACAGCCAAATTCGATTTATTTCTCACATGGTATACAATAACAGAATGCTCCCACAACGATTGAACATCGCATTGTAGAATTGAACCAAATAGTTAACTAAACACCACAACAAATGAACCAAACATTAACCGAGCACCACATTGCACAATATAACATACTCCTAATAGAAGATCAGACAGTTAACGAAACCAAGCATGCTTGACAACTTGGAAAATTGCACCCTAAAGAATTGAACATCACATTTGCAGAATTGAACCAAACAGTTAACTGAACACCACATTGCACGACATATAGAACATATACACTAGAGCAGAAGATTGCATGGTAAAAGTAGATAGCACAATTCACTAGATTGATAAGGAAAGGCAGTAGCTACCAAACTGAACATGGGTCCTTGTAGTGAGCTAATAAGACAAGCTACTCCTCATTTTCGGAGATATCGATGATGATTGGCTCCTTGGACATGGAAGAGGCGAGGCCTCCGCATCGTGGGGGCCCTCGTCGTAGTGGTGAGTTGCCTGAGCCGCTCCGGGCACCAACCTGCTGGCTCTCGAGATGAGGCAAGCACGTGCACGCTAAGAAAACACCTCGTAGTCTTCGTCGAAGGTACCGAGGGTGGCCTCGAGAAAACGTCACAAACTGTCGTTCAAAGCAGCCAACCGCACCGCAGTGTTGGCGCGCGAGGCGTCGACGGTGGCCTCGACGGCAAGGTGCTCCTCCAAGATCTGGGGGTCAGCACGAATGGCAGCCATCGTGACCTCATCCGCGTGTGCGGCCGCGATTTGCTTCTCCGTTGCCAAATGCTCCTTGAGATCCTGGCTATACTGTGTGCACCATGGCTTAGGGCGGCGCTTATTTGGTGGAGGGGTCAGTGATTTGGGTGGAAGGTGTCGCGCCGGCGGTCGGGGCATGTGGGATGTGGAAGGAGGAGGAGTATGGGGGTTGGGTGTGGATTACCTGCCTAGATAGGCGAGGCGGAGCATCGTGAAGGAGGGTCGCCGACGAGGAGGCGGCGCTGCAAGCAAGGAGTGAAAGTTTCAACTTGGAAAGGAAGGCGGAAACAGGGAAAATGTGGCTTTTGGTAAGGGGGAGAGGGCGGGGAGGTAGATATTCCCACGGAAGCCAAAAATTTGGAATCACTTCAGCGAAAAAAATAGCGTGCAAGGTGTCATCAGACATGGTCCCTTATTCAGAGCGGGTTGTGGACTGTAGCTGTCGCGCCTTCTTGCGTAAGCCGTATGCGTACTATACTCCGACGGTGCTCCAAGATATTTTGTGCTACATCCCACACGGTTGGTGATAATAAACTGTGTGGGATCTACTTGATTTTTCATCTTGATTTGAATTACATAATGGGGTCACAGCAGCAATGGACGGTGTTTGAATTGCTAGACCTTTTATCTGCAGTCAACATGCAACTATATGTGTGTCGTAAAATATTTGGAATTATTCAGGGTTCATTTGGAAATTTTATACATTAAATTGGTTTTCTAGCCATTTCAGGTGCACAATTCAAAATTAAAGCACATGGACATGCTCCGGTGCACCAACATGGGTTGTAAAATCATATATGTGTCCATGGGTTTATGCTTATGTCCCATGCAGGAAATGGGGATGAATTTCGAACACCACGGCATCGTGGCTCTCCAGCAAATGTTGAGGTACTTGCTTTTGTAATTCTAGTAAATCCAAAACCCGTTTGAAATTCATGAACCTTGGCATGCTATCATGAAATGTCATCAACATGCTGGGGTAAAAAATATTGTCCCATTTGGGGCAGGTTGTGGTATAAGCTTCTCACAAACCAGAGCTGCTCATAAGAAAGCCTCATGGTTCCGTTAGGGAAACGTGTCACCTTTGTGGACAAAACGATATTCGTCGCCTCTTCTTCCTTTCAAGTTTTTCCTGGTGTCAACATAGAACAACAGGAGTGTCGTGTTAAATTTCGGATTTTTTTGGGGATCGTTTGGAAATTTTTATACGTTAATTGAGTTTTCTAGGCATTTATGTGCATAATTCAAAATTGAACTACATGCACATGCTCCAGTCCATAAAAAATGGGTTGCAAAATCAAATGTTTGTCTTTGGTTTGCAAGATGAGGTCACATGCAAGAAATGAGAATGAATGTCAAACACCTTGACACTGTCGCTCGGCCGCTAACATTGAGATACATGGTTTTAAAATTCTAGTAAATAGAAATTTCGTCTGAAATCGATGAAACTTGACATGATATCATGGAATGGCAGCGACATGCCGTGGTAAAAAATATTGTCCCATTTGGGGCAGGTGTGGGTATAAGCTTCTCGCAAACCAGAGCTTCTCTCACAACAAGCCTGATGGTTTCGGTAGGGTACGTGCCACCTTGGGGGACGAAACAATATTTGTTGCCTCTTCTTACTTTCAAAATGTTTCTTGTGTCAACATAGAACAACACGAGTGTTGTGTCAATTTTTGGGATTTTTTGGGGTTCGCTTGGACATTTTTATACATTAACTGAGTTTTCTATGCATTCATGTGCATAATTCAAATTTGAACTACAGGCACATGCTCTAATGCATATAAATTAGTTAAAAATTCAAATATGTGTCCTTGGTTGCATGCTTAGGTCCCATGCAAGAAATGAGAATGAATGTCAAACACCCTGCCACCGTCACTCGGCTGCAAACATTGAGATACCTGGTTTTTAAATTCTAGCAAATCCAATGCTCGTCTGAAATTCATGAAACTTGGCATGCTATCATGGAGCGGCATAAACATGTCATGGTAATTCGTTTGTCCCATTTGGTGCAGGTTTGGGGATATGCTTCTCACAAACCAGAGCTTCTCAGAACAAGCCTGATGGTTTCGGTAGGGAACGTCCCACCTTTGGGGACGAAATGATATCCATTGCCTCTTATTGCTTTCAAAATAAAATTCTCATGTCAACATAGAACAACAAGAGTGTTGTGTCAATTTTTGGGAGTTTTTGGGGTTCGTTTGGACATTTTTATGCATTAATTGAGTTTTCAATGCATTTATGTGCATAATTCAAATTTGAACTATGTGCACATGCTCTAATGCATATATATTGGTTGAAAATTCAAATCTGTTTCCTTGGTTGCATGTTTACGTCCCATGCAAGAAATGGGAATGAATGTCAAACACCCTGCCACCGTCACTCGGCTGCAAACATTGAGATACCTGGTTTTTAAATTCTAGTAAATCCAAAACTCGTCTGAAATTCATGAAACTTGGTATGCTATCATGGAGCGGCATCAACATGCCGTGGTAAATCTTTTGTCCCATTTGGGGAGAGTTTGGGTATAAGGTTCTCACAAACCAGAGCTTCTGAGAACAAGCCTGATGGTTTCGGTAGGGAACGTCCCACCTTTGGGGACAAAACGATATCCGCTGCCTCTTATTGCTTTCAAAAATTTTCTAGCGTCAATATAGAACAACAAGAGTGTTTTGTTAAATTTTGGAATTTCGGGGTTTGTTTGGACATTTTTATACATTAACTGGGTTTTCTAGGCATTTTATGTGCATAATTCAAATTTGAACTACATGCACATGCTCTAGTCCATATAAATTGGTTGGAAAATCAAATCTGTGTCATGGGGTGCATGCTTAGGTCCCATGCAAGAAATGGGAATGAATTTCAAACACCAGGGCACCGTTGATTGCCGGCAAAACATTGATATACTTTATTTTTAAATTCTAGTAAATCCAAAACACGTATGAAATTCATGAAACTTGGCATGCTATCATGGAATGGCACCCGACATGGTGTGGTATTTTTCGTCTCCATTTTGAGAGAAGGCGCACTCGAATAACAACCAACAAAATCATTTTGAAAAAATAGCTGCCACTTTAATATCTCAAACGTTTGTATAATTCAAATCATGTGTGTTCTATTAACCATTTACGTGACGCCACGTGTCTTAGTTTTAATGGCTATAGGAGGTGCCATGGGGATAGCTGCTTGACTGAACGAGAGGCGTGCGAGCGCAGTCCGGTGTGCAGGCTCACCAAGAGGCTCACCGGGAAGCGTGCGAGCTGTTCAACGCAGGATTTGTGCATCTCTTCAACGCAAACGGTTCAGATTGAATATGGTATGAGCTGTTTAACCGGCCATCCTTCAGTTAAGCAGTATAGCGGTGGAAAATAAACCAAAAAATATACGTGCTGCCACACGCCCCGTGTGTCGTGCGAGCAAGCGTGAGTTGACGGGATGCATGCGAGTAGTCCGCCCAGCAGGCATACCGGGAGGCGTGCGTGCAGGTGTGCGTATTGACGGGGCAGCGTGCGAGTAGCTGTGTGAAATGATGGTAGGAATGGCAGAAGTCTGCCGCGCAGGCTCACCGGGAGGCGAGACAGCTTTTGACCGCAGCCTACCTCGCTCCCACTGGTCCATATTAATTGCGCGCTGGAGCCGCTGGCCATAATAGGCGGCCGCACCCCCGGTCCAAAGTGGTCACCAACGTCTGGACTCTAGAGTGTATGACGATGCCGGCGCAGCGCACCATCGGAGGGAGTGGCGACGCCAGGGCTGGTGAAGCACCCGCGCAACTCGTGAAGCTGGGCACAGAGGTTGTCGTCGTTGCCGCCGAGGTCTCACGCGGGCAGCAGCACGACCTTGACTTCGTCGGTGCTGTCGTGCCCCCCTCTAGCCGGAGCCGGAGGTCAATAGCAACTCCGGCAACGACTGCGACTTCAATGGAAAACCGGTTAGTCATCTATATACCCATTTGGGCGGCAAACATATCATGTGTTTTCTCTGGTTAATCCCCCCCACCCCGCCCCTCTATAATTTTTCTGGAATACAAATCCTATGGTTATGTTCCCTCAGTCCATGAAATCAAAGTAATTAAGATCCGTTAGATGCACGTAGTGTATTGATTGTTTGAATGTTATTCGTATAGAGTTAGTGATTAATTGTTGTTATAAACCTTTGCAAATAACCGTGGTCTAATAATTCGACTAGGGTTAGCTTGCATGCTAATAATTCGGGGCCAGATCTTGAGGATTGATTTTGAATGTCCTACATATATGTTTGTGCCTTTTTTCTTCCTGATCTTGAGAATTGATCTTGAATGTCCTACATGTTGTGCCATTTTTTCTTTCAGATTGGTATGTACACAGATGAGGCTCCGACCAGCACCGCCGCTGGATGTAGATCTTGGACCCAGCTATGCGGCCAGAAGCGCCCCCTGGACCCGAGGAACCAGTAGTATCTCCGGTGGACCGCATTAGCAATCTCCCGGACGACATCCTTGGGGAGATCATCTCATCTCGGTGGCGCACTCTGTGGCGCACCGTGCCTCTTAATCTCGATTGTCTTCAGCTATCCATCGATGATGATTCCGAACTCCCCGGAGCCATCATCTCCTCCCACGAGGGCTCCGTTCAACGCATATGCATCCTGGCATGCTACCTGCTGGACATACCATGCACGGTGGCCGCCTTGCGGACATCCCGTCAATTCGATAAACTCCAGCAGCTTGAGTTCTACCATTACTACAATGATAGGTTACTACCAAGAGCTGCATCTGTGCCCTCACCACCGATGCCCAACTCATGGTTTTCCTCCTCTCTCCACACCGCCACCTTGACCCGGTGCCATCTAGAAGACTATCTGGTACAAATGCTTCGACTGCCACTGCTGAAAAAACTTGCGCTTGTGTTGGTTGATCTGTCGGTGGCCTCACTTCACAGCATCATCCAGTCTAGCTGCCCTGCACTGTAGCGTTTGGTGCTTGTTTTTGGACTAGGAATCCATATCCCTTGTCTCAAAATAAAGCCGTCTCACCTTGTAAGCATTGCAATTCATTTTGAAGGATAGGAGCTCATCATCGAAGACGCCCCTTCACTTCAAAGGTTGCTCCTTGATTGTTGTTATAAACCTTCGCAAATAACTATGATCTCTGCGCCTAAACTGGAGACCTTGGGTACAATTAGTGATCCATTTGAATGGTTCCAGATGGTGTTTGCCTCCACACCTATTGAGGTACTGTATATTATTCATGTACACTTTTGTAATTTGCATTTTTCATTTGTGCGCATAAGTTAAGTATCATCTTGGAGTACACTTTTAGTGCTAATATTATGTTCTATGCTCAATGAAGCGCTTGTCCATCCTATCAGTGGTGGTGGATTCTGTCAAGACCTTATATATCAGTATGTGGTGTTTTGATCTCAACATCATTATTGCCTTGCTGAAATGCTTTCCATGTTTGGAGAATTTGTATATAAAGGTGATGATTTCACGCACATTGAAAGCCCATATATAATGTACTATAATTAATCGTTCAGCTATCACTCTTTCAACATAATCTTTTTTAGACATTAACTATTTTCAATCTTCATCTCTATTTAGGCACTAACGCATGGAGAAAAATATATAACCAATTGATGGTTCAAGAAGCACCGGGATTTTCTCAGATCTCATGACATTCGTTTGAAGACAGTAACACTAGAAGGATATGCATCCAACAATGCAAACACTAGCGCCCACCAGCACCCACAAACTTATTTTCAGCTAGCACACCAAATGGGCTGTAATTCTTAATAAGAAAAGTTTCATGGTAGTGACAGATTTGGATTTGTCATTTGGGACCCACGAGGAAAAACCCTATCCAGGGCGGTGCCGACTCTACAGTAAACATTGAGAAAACTAGTTTTAAAATTACTCCAAATCCAAAACTCGCCTCAAAATCATGAAACTTGGCATGGTGTTATGACATAGCACCAACATGCTGTGGTAAAAAATTAGTCCAATTTGGGACACTTTTGGTACAAACTTCTTACAAACCGGAGCTTCTCTCAAAAAGGCTCATGGTTCCAAGAGGGACCTTGTCACCTATGTGTGCGAGGCGACATACGCTGTCTCTTCCCGCCTTTACAGAGGCAACATGCAACTATAGTAGCATCGTCGTAAAAATATGAAATTAGTCACGGTTCATTTTGCCTTTTTATACATTATTCGAGTTTCCTAGGCATTTTGGAATGTACTTTGGTGTGTGCAATGGTCATGTGTGTACTAGCCACATATGTAATTGGATGTTCAATCTGTTTATGGAATCAAATTAAGTTATAAGTACATATGTTGTTGTTTTGTGTGCAATGACATTGCACACGGACTGTACTGGGGAACCCGTCGGTGATGTTTTCATCAATCATTCACAATTGTATACCAGCAATCGTTTGCTCACAACACACACGACTTGTTAGCAACAACCGTCTGTGTTCTTATCGGTCTTCGCACACGTTTTTGATTACAGACCTGTTTGCCGCGTATCACACACATCTTGTTAAGTTGAACCATTTATGTTCTCTTGTCCCAACGCAAACAGTTCATCCGAGTGAACCGCATGCCGTATATCGCACACACCTTGATCTGGCTGACCGTTTCTTTTGTGTTGCATAATCACAAACAGTTCATTCGAGTGAACCGTATGCTGTATATCAAACACACCTTCATCTGGCTGCCCGTTTCTTTTGTTTCTCCTCATCGAAAATAGTTAACTGAACTGAACTGTATGCCCTGCATCGCACACGCAACTAAAATCTGAACCGTGTTTGATGCATCTGCCATCGCAAACGTTTTGCACCTTTTTTGACAGTTGTTTTAAACCATCGTTTGCGATTATTGCGTCGCACACAATTTTGTCGAAGGGTCTCTGATCGTAATGTAGCGTTAGCATCATCCTTGCAGTAGTGTACTCTTTGTGCTTCACTTATATCTTTTGGAGTAGTTTGTCATTCACTCTTGTGCTTCACTTATATCCTAAGAGTAAATTGTTGAATGAATTGAATATCATAAACCTCAAATTATATATGCTTCATATGTTTAGTACTATTTCACATTGGGTATACAAAGTAAAATCTATTGAAATTTGACAATCACAATATTGGTCATCTATGCAATTCATGAATGATAAGTATATGGAAGAGAAACTTCACATACAAATGTTTTATCTTGGACATCTTTTATGATTGTAAATACCCATTAATTATTTTCAAACCTGATCAAATTAGTGAAGTTGGACAAGGAAGACAACGTGATGAGTTATGTTTGGGTATAATCGCATAGAAGTTATATTGTTATGGATCCTCCAACACGTGGTGCTTGTTTATAATCTTTTGCTCGCCAAAAAGTTCGGTACTAAGCGGGAATACTGCTTGTGCATCCAAAATCCTCGAGCCAAGTTTCTTCCATGAGTGTCCACCATATCTACCTATATACGGTATTACCCTGTCGTTCCAAGTAAATTTGCATGTGCCGGCTCTAAATCTTCAAATAAACATCTGTTTTGTGTGCCCCTCCCGCTCATGGAGCGACGGGGCGGTCAATATCTTCCATGCTAAGTGGGTCATTCTTGCGATGAGAGTTTATTCACTCGTTTTGCATGAGAGAGGCTAGTATTTGGGATACCATGTCCCTTTAAATAAAAACAAAGGAAAATATAATAAAACAAACTCCCCCCGGAAAGTTGATTGTTTGGAGGGCACGCGAGAATTCGGCTAGCGATGGCTTGTGTTTTTATGGTTGTGGGGGAGTAAATATCTTCCTTTCTGCATGGGAACCACCAATAATGTGTTTGTCATGGAGGATATTTAAAACCTTTATTGTGACGTTGACAGGAAAAGCAGACCACTCCAAATGTATTCTTCTCTGTTTTTAGCAATGATCTCTGGCACCGCTACAAATCCCTCCTTCCCTTTGCGAAGAGCATATCTTTTACTTTTTCTATCAATTGTATTTTTGGTGACTCAACTTGTTATTAAAACCTTAGGTATTCTCTACTTGGCAAGCATCATGTGGTGCAGAAAGATCTAGTCACATATATCCAGTCAAATATATTTGATCATGAATTATTATTGTTGACAATTATCTCTGTGATAAGTAAGTTGGGAGGCGAAACATTAAGCCACTATCTTCCTCTGTGTTCGGTGGATGCTATTTGTTCGAAAAATATGCTTTGAGTACTAGCAATCATAGAAGACTATATGATAATTGAGTATGTGGAAATCTTAGTTAGACTTTTCAAAAAATAGGTTGAATTGTAATCGTTTGATCACCAAGAACATAGGTTGTTAAGTTTCAAGAGAACGTATTTTTTGAACCATACCATGTGAATTGATTGCTACTTTATCATGATGAGTTTTATGAGAAAGAGTTGTTGTTTATTATGCTAGGAAAAGTGATTGAAATTCCCATTGATCAAACTTATGTACTATGCTAGCATTCACACTTCAGAAATTATTTATTTTGTCATTTATCTACTCGAGGACGAGTAGGAATTAAGCATGGGGATGATGATATGTCTCCAATGTATCTATAATTTAAGAAGTATTCATGCCTTGTTTATAAAAAATTATATGGTTTTGGTGCACTTTTATATTTTTTTCAAAACTAACCAATTAACCTAGTGCCCAGTGCCAATTTCTGTTTTGTAGAAAAATCATGCCTAACGAAGTCCAAATGCGATAAAAAATTACGGTGATCTTTTTACATGTAGAGACTCATGGAGATTCCGAGAAGGACCGGACGAAGTCCAGGGGAGTCACGAGCCTGGGTTGCACCCCCTAGGGCATGCCGTCTTAGCTTGTGGGTCCCTCGGGCCCCCCTGACGTGAAACCAACACTGAAAATTCCTATAAATTGTGACCCCCCAAGAAAGAAACCTAGAACTTCCATGCCGCCGCAAGCCTCTGTTCCGAAGCGATCTCATTTGGAGGCCTTTTCCAGCACCCTGCCGGAGGGGGAAATCATCACTGGAGGCCATCTTCATCATCCCGGAGGTCTCTATGATGAGGAGGGAGTAGTTCACCCTCGGGGTTGAGGGTAAGTACCAGTAGCTATGTGTTTGATCTCTCTCTCATGATCTTGATTTGGCATGATCTTGATGTACCATGAGCTTTGTTAATATAGTTGGATCATGTGATGTTCTTCCCTCTCTCTTTGTTGTGTTGAATTGAATCTTCCGTTTGAGGTTTCATTATTATTAGACTGAATATTTTTTATTTTGGATCACTTGTTGTATGTCTTGCATGTGGATACCCGAGGTGACAATGGGGTATTCTATTGAGTTGCTTGATATATGTTTTGGTAATCAACTTGTGGATTCCTATGGTGACATTGGCACTACAAAAAAATACAATTCCGTGATGATACGTGTTTGTCACAGTAGATCACGCTTTTTGTCATGCATGTATATTCATGACGATTTTATGACAGAATCAAGATAGTCATACCTGTGCTGTCGTAGAAGTGTTCCATGATAATACCAAAATTATCATCACAGAAGTGTCCACTTCCATGACGATAAATGGTGCGTCATGGAAGTGCTTTCGTCAAGGGTAACTCACACGTGGCATCCACCATAACGGGTCGCCATTAAGCTATCGGGTTCTGGTTTAGATCCGATAACCCGTTAACAACCCAGGCCAATAGGGATTTTCCATGTGTAAAATCATCATTGGCTGGAGGAAACATGTGTCGGCTCACCGTTGGGACAGATGTCATCCACTCATTGGACAGAAGGCGCCAATGATACGTCTACACGTGGCACGACCCAACAGAGGCCCATTACTGTGAAAAGGCCGGCCCGTTTGACTTGGTTAAAAGATAGCGAGCCGGCCCACGGAAAGCCTGTTAACGACCTATTCGCATATAGCCCATTTACAGCCCGCTAACCCAGGGCCCGTTACGGCCTATCCGAATTAGGCCCAGTAGCGTCATCTCGGTCGTCCAATATGATTCCAGCCCGTTGTAACTTCCGGCCCATGTATGGCCCATGACATTTTTCGGCCCATATCAGGCACTTTGTAACTCTTGGCCCATTAACGACCCATGGTGAAATTGGCCCGTAATGAACAGTATATCACTTTATACCCATTAACGGCCCATTATTCCATTGGGCCGTTTCAAGCCCATGTTATCTTTCGGCCTTCCCTGGGCCCATTTATTCTTGGGCTCATTTCCAGCATTTGGTTACTTACGACCTGTTACTGGCCTTTTCTGCTTGTGGGCCAAATTCAGCCCGTGGTTACAGTTGGCCCGTTTGTGGCCCGTTAATCCGTTGGGCCGTTTTCATAGCGTCATCAAATACGGTAGATTTAACGACGGCCCATTATGGTCGGCCCATGAACGGATGATTCCAACTCTAGCCCGTTTACGACCCATAATGCGGTCCGTTATTGGCCCATGTTTGGCCAATCGATCATACAGCCCATAGAAGGCCCATTGATGCTACTCCCCATAGAAGGCCCATTGTTTCTACGGCCCGTAGGAGGCCCAGGGTCACTACAGTAAATATGTAGCCCATGGTTATTGTGGCCTAGTTTTAAAAAATAGGTTATTGCGCCACTAACAAACCGTGGAAAAAGAATTGCACTGACTACAAGCAAACAAATAAACAAGACAAAAAGGAAATAAATAAGCAAGCAACTTACGCTAGGCTATCACGACTATTACACATATTACATCCACTAGGCATCAAAGTTCGCCACCAGTGCAAATATAGGGAACAAAGCAGCATAACACATACACTGGTTGTCAAAGTTGGCGACCAGTGCAAATAAACGCCGAAGCAAAACAAGTCCAGAACTGAAACCACTTCAGAAGAGCTCAAGAAACTATATCCTGGGTACCCATAATCCTGGCAAGATGCTTAGCAAGCTTATTAACTTTCTCTTGTTCGGCGCTTAAATCCTCCAGCGCTTGTTGTTGTAGAAGAAAGTATGCATCTGAATTCTGCAGGGACTTCCTCAGTCCTTCGGCTTCTTGCTGCAGCACAGCTGACTGATGCCTTTCAGCTTGTAGCTGAGACTGAAGAAGCCAATGTGATTCAGGCAGCAAGTTCGAAGAGCTTGTGCCAGCGTTACTGGCCAGTAATTCGAACACTACATCAACGCAGGACTGTGGGGTTCTCTCACTGTCTACAAGATAGTTTTTATACCTTTCTTGGAGACCAATAGGGTTGTCTCACTATCTTGAACCTTATCTGCATTACTTTCTCTACCATTGCATAGTGGGGTGCTCTTCTGCAATATTCTGTTCGCATATTACAAGAGAAAAAAGCAGACACATCACAGGTTTAGCATGTAGTATACAAAACTCATTTTGGTAAACCGGTTCAGTAGTAAGTTGGACAGGATAACTACATGAAACAAACATATATCTATGTACTATGGTCACTGTGTTGTCCATATCATTCTAGTTTATTTTGCCAAATCAAGAAAGAGACACAGTTCAACTCATATATTTTTAAGACATGGCAGGATAGACAGAATATAAGTGTGAGAAACTACACAGCATTGGCAACACTTGTGATGTGCATCACATGAGAACATAACTGTTTATAAAACTGAATCTGAAATCAACATAGAGCAAGAAGTTAGAACAACAATCCAGTTAAAGAAATAGGTTTAAAACATACTTGTTGCGCCATTGGAGTTTCAATTGGATCCTTCAAATTCGAAAGTAGTTGGTATGAGTCAATAGAGTGATGCAACAACAAATGAGTATGGACCATAGCTACGGAATCTGACCTGAGAACAGTTGCTCTTCTGCTTTAAACGTGGAGTTTGGGTTTGCTGTGGTGGTCTTAGTGCTTTGGGCACTGCAGTTGCTTTACAAACTGCTCGTGTGGGGGTACTCTTTGGTGGACATGGTGTTGTGTCAACTAGAAGTGGGTTACTATCCACTGGGGTTGGGGTTAGATGGGTTATAGATAGTTCTCTGTCCAACGGTGTAAGTGTGCAATCTGGAAGATTCTCGATTATGTGTGGCGGGGCTAGTTCGTGGGCCAGTACAACCATGGTTCTATCTGCATCGACATGTAGCATCGTCTTTTGTGAAGAACGGGTTTTTGCTCCCTTAGATACTGCCATCACCCCCTCGAATTCAAATGGCTGATAAACAAGAAAAGAAATTGAACGTACAGACATTGTATGATAGACAGATGTGGTAATTCACATATATGTTGTTTAACCAAACAGGACAACATGACACAATTTCACATATATGATGCCTACTAAACAGGATAACATGCCGTAATTTCAGATATATGATGGATAACTTAATAGGATATAATGTCATAATTCAACATATGATGAGTATCTAAACAGGATGACATGACAAAACTATATGATGTCTTTCTAAAATAGGCTCGGATGAGATAATTCACATACATGTTGTCTAAGAATACAGGATGGCATGATATAATTGACATAATTGATTCATATACTAAGCAGATCGCACTCGCATGTATGATCTCTAAACTAAGCAGATGGAATTCAATATTGTGCATATGATGTCTAAACTAAGCAATGCAAGACACCATATGCATGATATGAGAAATATAAACATTGCAACTTAGAGCATACACCTCAGGTGATATAGGACTGGTCATCTGTCTCTGAATCCTCCTCTAAGGAGCTACCTGTAACCATCGAGATATATGCTTCAACATGTACCATTGCCTGCTCTGAAGACCTTGTTTTCACTCCTGGTTTTTCCATAACCGGCTCAAATGGCTGATATACATGAAGAGTAGTTCAATATACACAGATTGTCGACAAATGGAATACATAATGAAAAAAGATGGCATGATATAATTCACATATATGATGCCTGGCTACATGGAGATGCATAATTCACATATATGATAACTGGCTGAAAAACATGGCATTGCATAATTCACATATCTGATATAGAAAGCAAACATGAGGCATTCACACAAAAGCATGTCTAATCTAAGCAGATGGCATGGCAATGCAAGACACCACATGCATGATATGAGCAATATAACCCTGCCAAGTTAGAGCATGCACCTCGGGGGGGGGGGGGGGGATACGACTGGTCATCTGTCTCTGAATCCTCCTCTGAGGAGCTATCTGTAACCAGCAAGAAATCTGCATCAACAGGTAGCACTGACTGCTCAGAAGACCTTGTTTTCGCTCCAGATTTTCCCATGACCGACTCAAATGGCTGATGCACAGGAAGAGTAGATGAATGTATAAACATTGTTAACAAAAGGAATACATTATGAAAAAAATATGGCATGATACAATTCACATATACGATGACTGGCTAAACATGATGGCATTGCATGATTCACGTTTATGATGCCTGGCTAAAGAAGATGGCATTGCATAATTCCCATATACTCCCTCCGTTCCTAAATATTTGTCTTCTTAGAGATTTCAAATGGACTACCACATACGGATGTATATAGACATATTTTAGAGTGGTGATTCACTCATTTTGCTCCGTATGTAGTCACTTGTTGAAATCTCTAAAAAGAAAAATATTTTGGGAACGGTGGGAGTATGATATAGAAACCAAACAAGTGGCATTCACACAAAGCAAATCTAAACTAAGCTAATGACATATAAGATGTATAATGTAAGCAATGCGAGGCGCCATATGCATGATATGACCAACATCAGCATGCCAGGTTAGAGCAAACACCTCAGGTGGTAAATAGGAGTGGTCGGCTCCCTCTGAACCCCCCTCTGAACAATTATCTTCCTCTGGAATACAATCTGGAATGGCGGGAGGGGGTGGCACTTCGCCCACCATGGAGCGGCGTCTGCATGACATTATATTCCAACGCAACGGTTTCTCTTTTTCTCTACATGTTCAGTATGATTGTGTACAATAACTCACATGCATAATAAAAAAAACATAGTTAGATTATGTAAGGCCTAAGGGGTGCTTGCAGAAATCAAGACTGATGGTAGCAAACGAGTGGATAGATCGAAAACTAATGATAGAAGGTAGATTATAGCTTTAGTTTAAAAAGATAGACAATGGATCATCTACTGTTTGTTGCCCACCCAACATGAACCACATAGAAGAGCCCAGATGAACCAGATAGTAGACATATACTATTCGTTGCTGCCTCGATATGTGCCCCACGGGCATTTTTAAAACTCAAGTTTGAACGATAAAGTAGGAGGTAATAATAACCGATGTATAACATAAGCAAACACGAAAGAGTGTGACCTCTCTTCCGGAAGTGTGTAGTCCTCAGGTTCATCTTCTCAGTAGATGATGGTAATGCAGTTGACATGGCTGCCGGCAACGGGGAAGATGATCTGAGGCGGCAAAAGAAAGTCTGCAGGGGGAACCTCTGCTCCATTGAATGCTTCCGTCGATGGTGCACCTCAGGTGGGGTGAATGACGGCACGGCATGAGCAGGACATAACACACAGAGTTTTCTTTGACGCCTATCTGAAAATGAAGTAAATCTGTAAGGGCTCCTTAGAATTGGAGGATTCTATAAACGCAGGGACAGGAAAAACACAAGAATAGGATAGGAATGCACGTTTAAAACAGAGCATTTGGAAACATAGGATTTCTGTCAACCTGGGTGTTTGGTTCACATGAATTGTAAGAACACAGGAATGGAGAAACATGGTCAAATTAAAGTCAAACCACGTGAAAATGAAGAAAATAAGAATCTTATTATGCCAGTAATGCAATTAGTCCTGTTCTTCAAGCATATTAATTTGAAAAGGACGTCCAAGTGGATATTAAAATTCCTACATTTTTTCTTTGAAAGAGACACCAAAGGAAAAAATCCTCCAGTTTTGCTTTGCTCCACTCCTAACCAAATGCACGAATAGTAGTACCATAGTAGTTCCATAGCAAAGGATCCCTCAGGGATCAACATGAATGCAGAGTAACAAAATGATGCGACGAGTGTACAACCTCTTTGGCATAGCCTTGTCGACCTCAGCATCATTGGGTTGGACGTGGAGGATGGTGATGCTGGTGTGGCTATCGAAGACGGGGAAGAAGATCCGAGGCCTCTGGAAACGGTGCCGAGGGTACTGCTCCACTATGATGGACGGTTCCGTCGTTGGAGCAGCTCCGTTGAGGTGTACGGCGGTGAGGCTGAAGCAGGACAAGACAGACAACGTTAATCTGAAGTGGGACTCTAATATCATCTACAATAGATGATGTAAAATACATCACCAAAAAGTGCTAGATGTAAAACGCATAAGACACGCCACGGCAGCTCCAACAGATGTTGTAAATACTGTTCACTCTGAACTTAACTGAAGAAACTGAACTTTACAGTCGAAACTGAATTTTACTGTCGAAACTGATAGAACTAGTAGCAGAGCATTGCAATAGATGTTTAGGGCGTTCAAGCAGTACTAGCATAGAAGCAGTGATCTAAATCAGCAGCCGCTCGAGCAGGGAACACACTAGCAGAGAGCAAGTCGTGCAGCAACATCGTGAGTGAGTGCTAAAGCAGCAACTCATGTAGCTGTTGGAGGTCGTGCAGCAGCAGCAGCGCGAGCGAGAGCAAGAGCAGAGCAGCAACACAAACGAGAGCAAGAGCGGAGCAGCAGCGCGACCGACAACAATATTAGAGCAGAGCATCAGCACTAACGAAAGCAAGAGCAGTGCAGCAGCGCGACCGACAACAAGAACAGAGCCGCAATGCGAGTGAGAGCCGGAGCAGCAGCAGCAACGCGAGCGAGAGCCGGAGCAGCTGCAGCTAGTGCCTGTGTGGAAGTCACAGCCGAGGAAGCAACGACATGGGGGAGAGACATCATTGATGAAGTGGCCGGCGATGGCGCCATCGATGGAGACCCGCCATGGCTGCTCGGTATCGATCACTGGCAGCCCCGTGAGATCGAATAAAAGATAAAATGCAGCAGTGAGTGTAGAACGTCCTTGGTGGGGCCGAGTAGGCTTCGGCTTCATCGAAGGAATTGGTGAGGGTGCTGCGGTTCCGGTGGGGCAGGTCAAGATGGCGCTGTGGGGATGGAGGTGGCGTGATACACGAGGTGAACATCGGGCAGCTCCTTGGAGGTGGAGGACGGGGCGGCTGATCCGGCGGGACGACAAGATCGACGACGGATCATCATCCGGTGCGATGGATGAGGGACATCGAGCTGTTGCGGTGGATGATGTCGTCGGGGAAGAGTCTCTGACTGGGCGGCGGTCGGGAGGCCAACGGAGGAGCGTGGGGTTTCAAGGGTTTTGGCGGCCTCGGTGTACGAATGGGGGGGGGGGACGAAGAGGAAGGTAGGGGAGCCATGGCTTAGGGACGCGTTTGTCCAAAATGTAGTGTAAGTTACCAGTGTACCCCCACCGGTTTTGACCACATGACATCGAGCCGGCATTTCTGGCTGAGTGGTAGAAGCAGGATTTCGCGTATCTGGGCTGCGGAACCGATTTCGGATGAGGAGGGATTTTTCACGCGGGTCGAAATTTTGATATAACAAGGCGCGGATTGAAGAGGTGGGAGTTTCACAGCAGATGAGACAAAAGATACTCGAGCTTGAAACTTTCGGGATAACAAGGCGCAGATTCCATGTTCGGCAGAACAAACTGAATGTGTATAAAAAAACAATTCATACAAGACACAAGAGAGTCATGTCCCCTTTTACTATATTTCTACAAATGCCATTGAAAAAACTACAAGAAAAATGTAAAAAAATCGGGAGAACAAGATTACCCTGTACAGTACCAAATCAATTCGCACTTCCCTCAACAACAACAAAAAACAAATCAATTCCCACCACAAGAAAGATTCATGTGCCTTTTATATGATTACAAATGCCAGGATCTCGAATTTCAATTTTTGAATCCACGTTATCTTGAATTCGAATATATCGTTAGGTGACCTTGCAGTTTATAATGGATGTAGTCCTACATTTTGATCTACCATCATCTATGGACATTTTACTCCACCCTATGAACATATATATTGTCATCTATCATATGGACTAAATTTGAATCAATTTTCCTTATTTGAATACGATTGTTGTCAAGTTATACCATCATTTAAATATTATCTTGATAACAAAAAACATGCATATGGCAGTAATCATGTTTCACTATTAACTACATGTACCATACGATCTCCAATTCAAATATTTGTATCCATTTTATGTTGAATTCAAATCATAGTACATTGGTCTAGGTAGCGAGATGTTCGAGATAATCTAAAACCTATTTTCATATATATAATTTTTGGCTGAATTGGGACAAGTTTTGGTATAAGCTTCTTGCAAAATCGTAGATTCTCTCAACAAGCCTCGTGGTTCCGAGAGGGAACATGTCACCTTTGTGTGCGAAATGATATACGCTGCCTCCCCCCTGATTTTCTTTACAAAGGCAACATAGAACTATATGAGTGCTCTGTTAAATTTTGGAATTATTTCGGGTTCATTAGGCCTTTTTAATACACTAGCAAAACATGCCCGTGCGTTGCAACTAGAGGGAAAAAACATCTTTCATACACACATCCGACAACCTCAACAAACAATATTATTTAAAAAAATCTTTATTGACACAATTTCAAACAATATGAAAAACAACTTTAAGCCTCTGGTTTACATAAAACTCATATCAACAGTTTAATGTGCATGTGCAAAACATAGAAGATGATTATGTACCCGTTTTAACCTTTAGGATATGGTAGTTGATAGGAATCAACATCCCCTATAGTGCCAATAATAGATTATGTGAGAGCATCAAACTGTCATATCTACTAAATTTGAATAGGGTAGAAAACATATATAATAGACATTTATTAAATGCCCCACATAGAGAAGATATTAATTAAGTCTACATTTTGTGAAAATTTGGAATTATTCTGGGTTCATTTGGCCTTTTTTATATTAATTGAGTTTCTGGACATTTAATGTGCATAATTCAAATTTGAACTGCAAGCACATGTGCACAAAAGTTGGTTGAAAAATCACATGTGTCTCCATGGGTGAATTTCTAGGTCCCATACAAGAAATGGGAATGAAATTCAAACATCTGGGTGTCGTGACTCGGCCGAGAACATTGAGAAACTTGGGTTTTAAATTCTTGTAAATCCAAAACTCGCGTGGAAATCATGAAACTTGGCATGGTGTCATGTCATGGAACTAACATGTTGTGGTAAAAAACTTGGCCGAATTGGAACAAGTTTTGGTATAAGCTTCTTGCAAACCGGAGCTTCTCTCAAGAAGGCTCGTGGTTATGAGAGGGAACGTGTCACCTTTGTGTGCGAAGCGATATACGCTCCCCCCCCCCCCGATTTTCTTTACAGAGGCAACATATAACTATATGAGTGCCATATTAAATTTTGGGATTAGTCCGGGTTCGTTTGGCCTTTTTTATACATTAATGATTTTCTGGTCATTTAATGTGCCTAATTCAATTTTGAACTACAAGCACATGCTCCAGTGCACCAAAGTTGGTTGAAAAATAACATGTGTGTCCTCGCGTGAATTTCTAGGTCCCATGCAAGAAATGGGAATGAAATTCAAACATCTGGGCGTCGTGGCTCGGCCGAGAACATTGAGAAACTTGGTCTTAAAATTCTTGTAAATCCAAAACACGCCTGAAAATCATGAAACTTGGCATGGTATCATGTTATGGTACTAACATGTTGTGGTAAAAAAATTAGCTGATTTGGAACAAATTTTGGTATAAGCTTCTTGCAAACCATAGCATCTCTCAACAATGCTCGTGGTTCTAAGAGGGAAAGTGTCACCTTTGCGTACGAAACGATATACGCTGCCCCCGCCCCTTGATTTTCTTTGCAAAGGCAACATACAACTATATGAGTGTCGTGTTAAATTTTGGAATTATTCTGGGTTCGTTTGGCCTTTTTTATACATTTATTGAGTTTCTGGTCATTTAATGTGCATAATTCAGATTTGAACTACAAGCACATGCTCAAGTGCACCAAAGTTGGTTGAAAAATCACATGTGTGTCCTCGGGTAAATTTCTAGGTCCCATGCAAGAAATGGGAATGAACTTCAAACATCTGGGCGTCGTGGCTCGGCTGGAGACATGGAGAAACTTGGTTTTTTAATTCCTATAAATCCAAAACACGGATGAAACTCATGAAACTTGGCTTGGTGTCATGACATGGCACCAACATGTTGTGGTAATTTTGTTGTCCAATTTGTGAAGGCGCATAGATTAATAATCAACAAAGTCATTTTGGAACAAGTGTTGTCACGTTACAATTGGAAACACAAGTATTATTGAAACGTTGGGTGTTCTAGTAACCATTTACGTGTAGCCACGCGTCCCCTTTTTTATTAGCTAGGAGGCGCCGTGCAGGGTAGCTATTTGAGTACAGGAGGCATGCAATCAGACCCCTGCGCGTGCTTATCGGGAGGAGAGCCCTTTGACCTCCATCTGCCGCCCACCTCTCTCCCATGGTCTCCATTAATGGCGCCCGGGCCCCTATTTAATGGCGTGGCTATGTGTCACTCGACCGAGATTTAAGAGAGAAAAAAGAAAATCTGAAAAGAAAATTTTGCACGGATCTTGATGTAAGATCTGACGGACCTATATAGCATCTACTATGACTTATAGCAAGACTAATGAATATATAAGGACGACGACAGTGGATAATAATTGTCCTACATAATTAGGAAGATAATTAAAAAGCCACATGCGGCTACGCCCAAAATACAGAAGGGCAAAAGAAGAAGGAAGACAACGATCTGGCTCGCTGATCCCTACTTTCTTGATGCGTTGCTGAAGGCTGCGGGAACTAGTCTCCGCGGCGAGCGGCGATGAGCTTTTTCGTGTCCTCAAGACGCTGGTTGAGAGCATCCACGGATTTCTCCACCAGCCTTTGGCGCTCGATGCGGAGCATGTCATTCTCTTCCATTAGTATCTTGATGATGACGACGGTCCTCTTCAACAAGGCACTGGTCTCCTCCTGCTGCTCTGCACTTCCGACGATCTTCACCCTCAGCAGGTCGCGCTCGGCACGAAGCTTCTCATTGCCCTCCCTTAGTTGTCGGATGACGCTGGTAGCCTATTCAAAAGAGGCTTTCATGTTGTCCTGCAACCTCGCCCAGCCGGAGATCTGATCCATCTGGCTATGGACAATCACATGCATGCGCCTGTAAGAGTCGTCGCCTACCCGCGAGACATTTTCCCAGGCTGCCGCGGCACGGCGGGACTTCTCTGCTGCTTCTGCGGCGTGGCCGGACCAGTCTGCTGCATCGACGGCGCGGCGGGACCTCTGTGTTGCTACTTTCGCGCGGCGGGACATGTCGGCTGCTTTCGCGGTGAGGCGGGACATCTCTTGTGATTCCGCTTCCATGGTCGCCTCTCCCTGGTGGTAATCTCTCGACCCAGAACTCATACTGGCCATGGCAGACGCTGATGTCTACTACGCAAATTTATTCTTGTAGACACGTGTTGGGCCTCCAAGCGTAGAGTTTTGTAGGACAATAGCAATTTTCCCTCAAGTGGATGACCTAAGGTTTATCAATCCGTGAGAGTTGTAGGATGAAGATGGTCTCTCTCAAATGACCCTGCAACCAAATACAAGAAAATCTCTTGTGTCCCCAACACACCCAATACAATGGCAAATTGCATAGGTGCACTAGTTCGGCAAAGAGATGGTGATAAAAGTGTAATATTGATGGTAGAAATATATTTTTATAATCTGTATAAATAAAAACAGCAAGGTAGGAAATAGTAAACGGGCACAAAAACGGCATTGCAATTCTTGAAAATGAGGCCTAGGGTCCGTACTTTCGCTAGTGCAATCTCTCAACAATGCTAATATAATTGGATCATATAACCACCCCTCAAAGTACGATGAAGAATCACTCCAAAGTTCCTATCTAGTGAATGATACGTCTCCAACGTATCTATAATTTATGAAGTATTCATGCTATTATATTACCCATCTTGGATGTTTATGGGCTTTATTAAACACTTTTATATTATTTTTGGGACTAACCTATTAACCCAGAGCACAGTGCCAGTTCCTATTTTTTCCCTTGTTTCACTGTTTCGCAGAAAAGGAATATCAAACAGAGTCCAAACGGAATGAAACCTTCGGGAGAGTTATTTTTGGAACAGAAGCAATCCAGGGGACTTGGAGTACACGTCAGGAAATCAACGAGGAGGGCATGAGGCAGGGGGCGTGCCCACCCCCCTGGGCGCGCCCTCCACCCTCGTGGGCCCCTCCTGGCTTCCCTTACCGAATTCTTTCGCCTATATATATCCATATACCCAAAAACATCGGGGAACACAATAGATCGGGAGTTCCGCCGCCGCAAAGCTCCAGAGCCACGAGAAACCAATCGGGACCCTGTTCCGGCACCCTGCCGGAGGGGGGATCCCTCACTGGTGGCCATCTTCATCATCCCGACACTCGCCATGATGAGGAGGGAGTAGTTCACCCTCGGGGCTGAGGGTATGTACCAGTAGCTATGTGTTTGATCTCTCTCTCTCTCTCTCGTGTTCTTGAGGTGATACGATCTTGATGTATCGCGAAATCAAGTGCTGCATTGGATTAAAGAAGCCCGGCGGAAAGATCTTCTCTAACTTGCGGATCAACTCCGGCGCCAACTCTTCCATTTCTTCTAGCAGGCCAGGCGATAGTTCTTTCACACAGAGAACACGGAAGAAATAGCTCAGCTCTGCTAGTACTAGCCATTCATCCTCAGGGATGAAGCCACGCAACATCACCGGCATTACCCGCTCAATCCATATGTGCCAATCATGGCTCTTGAGACCAAATATCTTCAATTTATCAAGACTCGCTCCCCTCTTTAGATTCGCTGCATACCCATCGGGGAACATCAACTGTTGTTGCACTCACAAGATAATTTCCCTCATAGCTGGCCTTCCAAAATTGAACCATGCCTTTGTCTTCGTCCAGTTCTGCTTTCCTTTCGGTTCTTTCATGTTTTGTAACGACCTATCACATAGCGCCTCCAGATCAACTCTAGCCTTAGTATTATCCTTTGACTTCCCATCTGTGCTGAACAATGTACCAAAAAGTGCCTCGGCAATATTCTTCTCAGTGTGCATCACGTCGATGTTGTGTGGGCAAAGGAGGTCTTTGAAGTAAGGCAAATCCCACAAGCATGTCTTGTGAGTCCAGGTGTGTTTCGAATTATACCCCTTGAAATACCCTGGACGCTCTAGATTTGGCTCGAGAGCGTTTAACTGATCTAGTGTCTCTTGGCCTGTCAACGCAGGTGGTGCAGAGTTTTTGACAACTCTACCTCTGATGAAGTTTGTAGGATCGAAAGTATGTCTAGAGGGGGGTGATTAGACTACTTGACCAAATAAAAAATCTAGCCTTTTCCCAATTTTAAGTCTTGGCCGATTTTAGCAACTTTGCACAAGTCAAGCAATCAACCTACACATGCAATTCTAAGAGTATAGCAGCGGAATGTAAAACAATTGGACATGAAGGTAAAGGCAGGAGTTTGAGGGAGCAAACGGAATGTCGACACGGAGATTTTTTATTCGTGGTTCCGATAGGTGGTGCTATCGTACATCCACATTGATGGAGACTTCAACCCACGAAGGGTAATGGTTGCGCGAGTCCACGGAGGGCTCCACCCACGAAGGGTCCACGAAGAAGCAACCTTGTCTATCCCTCCATGGCCGTCGCCCATGAAGGACTTGCCTCACTAGGGTAGATCTTCACGAAGTAGGCGATCTCCTTGCCCGTACAAACTCCTTGGTTCAACTCCACAATCTTGACGGAGGCTCCCAAGTGACACCTAACCAATCTAGGAGACACCACTCTCCAAAAGGTAATAGATGGTGTGTTGATTATGAACTCCTTGCTCTTGCGCTTCAAGATGATAATCTCCCCAACACTCAACTCTCTCTCATAGGATTGGATTTGGTGGAAAGATGATTTGAGTGGAAAGCAACTTGGGGAAGGCTAGAGATCAAGATTTATGTGGTTGGAATGGAATATCTTGACCTCAACACAAGTGTAGGTGGTTCTCTCTCAGAAAATGTATGTTGGAACTGTAGGCATGTTCTGATGGCTCTCTCCACGAATGAAGAGTGGGTGGAGGGGTATATATAGCCTCCACACAAAATCTAACCGTTACACACAAATCACCAAACTTGGTGGGACCGATTAATGAAACAAGGTCAGACCGATTTTGTTCAAAATGTGAACATTAGGGTTTTCGGTGGGACCGACATGTCAACTCGGTGGGACCGATTTCATTAGGGTTAGGGCATAACGTAATCTCGGTGAGACAGATTACACAAACTCGGCTGGATAGATTTTGGGAAGAGGCTAATAGAGAGTTGGTCAGGCAAACTCGGTGGGACCGTTTCGCTCATCTCGGTTGGACCAAAACGTTACGAAGGGAAAATAGAGAGTTTGCATTGCGAACTCAGTTGGACCGATCGCTCGTCTCGGTTGGACCGAAACGTTATGAAGGGAAATAGAGAGTTTGCAATCCCATCTCGGTGAGACCGAGATCCCTATCGGTGAAACCGAAGTGACTAGGGTTTGTGGCAGTGGGTATGTCAACTGAACTCGGTGGCGCTGGATAGAAAGTTTTGGTGGGGCTAAGTTTGACTTTTGGTTTGGGACATGTGTGGATGTGAGAAAATGGTTGAGGGTTTTGGAGCATATCACTAAGCAATTTGAGCAAGAAACCCATTAAGAACACCTCATCCCCTTTTAATAGTATTGGCTTTTCCTATGGACTCAATGTGATCTTGGATCACTAAAAGTAAAATGTAGAGTCTTGAGCTTGAGCCAATCCTTTGTCTTTAGCACCTTGAAGGGGTCCACATTTTAATCATCGAACTTTCCTGAAGTATTCATCTTGAAATAGCAATAGTTCAATGAGCTATATGTTGTTAATAATTACCAAAACCACCCAGGGATAGTTGCACTTTCAATCTCCCCTTTTTGGTAATTGATGACAACATATAGATCAAAGCTTCGACAAATGATAATAAGATTGAAGTACCTCGTCGCTTTGAGAAGTATGTGATAAGCAAGAGCTCCCCCTAAATTTGTGCATTATTTAAGATTTGCTTTTGAATGCAAATGCACAATTGATTAGGATCATGGGTTACTCTTCCATGTCACATACATATTGGTGGAGCGCTCAAAATGATATAAATTAAAAAAACATGCACTCATCACCAAGCAAAGTGAGTGATCATATAAGAGATATAAGATATAGTACCATCCAAGAAAGCATTAAGGTAGCATATGATCAAACACATGATCAAACAAGTATCTCACACAAGGACATAAAGTATAAGCCAAGCACACAACAGTTCAACCAAAAGAAAGAGAGACAAAGAGGCAAAACACTCTCTCTCTCGAAGCCTATGATCTATACATATTTCTCCCCCTTTGGCAACAGGTTACCAAAAAGCTCAAATATGCATGGTGCTATGCATCTCTCAGGCTTGGTCTTTAGGAGGTGGTGTAGATAGAACTCCAAGGACGAAGGCATCAGTTGATGTTGTTGGAGCTGGTGGAGTGGTTGCTGGAGGTGGCATTGAAGCTGTGGCTACTGGTGCTGATGTGGTGGCTCTAGTGTGAGCCATGGGTACTACTGCAGACCTCTGACCTCTAGGCACTCGCTGAAAAGCATCAGTAGTTGCCTTCCCTTTCCTCTCTTCTGCTTCCTCCTGGAGCTGCTCAACTGCTGTTTTTATCTCAGTAACCTTCAGATCAACATCATGAAATTTTGTCTCTATGATCCTCTCCAAACTCTCCTGATTCTGAGTCAGGGTGGCCAATCCCTTCTCAATCCTCAAAGTGGCTTGAATCAGATATCCAAGCTGATCTTGTTTGTCTCTAGGAAAACTTGAGATGCTTCCTCAACAGTAGGCATCTTGGCAGCTTTCTCTGCTTTAGCTTTTGCTCTCTTATCTTGTGCTTGAGCTGATGAAGGTTTATTCTCATTCATGAAAACTTCATTATCTTCAAACTCAGGGAGCAAGGGTAAATGATCTTTATCCAACAAGTATGTTCCTGTGCCCATCTTAGCATTGATAAGCTCCTGAATATGTGCAGCATACCCACAACTCCTCTTTTGGTCAGCAGCTGTCCTCTTGATTGTCTTTACAATCAGGCTCATGACTTTAAACTTTTGAGGGACATCAAAAATTTGCAACATGTTGATGGAATGTCCTCTGATCATCTTGTGATCTCTTGACTTTGGTAGCAATGTGTGCCCTAGAATGGTGTTGATGCTAGGCAAACCAGACAACAAATAATGTACATACCCAAGCTTGTGTGTCTCCAAAGCTTTATCAGGGATCTCTTTGTACATGTTAGCCATAGTGTTGTCGTCTTTCTTCATGTTACTCTGGGGCATTGATCAACTTGGCCCATTCTTCAACAGTGGATTGGTACCTAGTACCTTCAGGCATCCGAATGATCTTCCCATCTGGGTAAAAGTGAGCAGTGGAGTAAAACTGCATGATCAACTCATCATTCCATTTTGTGAGCTTCTGCCCAACAAATTTGTCAACTCCACATGCTTTGAAGCTGTCATAAACTCCTGGGAAAGTGATATTCATTCTCCTTGATGTATTCCCAATCAACCCATCTCATGTCACAGACAATTGGCTTCTTGTCAAGCAGAATGGTCTCATAAAAGTCTTGTTGTTCCTTTGTATGAAACCTGTAGTCAACTGCAGTCCTCCTCCTCGCAGCATAGGGATCAGACTGTCTCCACAATCTCAGTCCAGCATCCTTTCTGATATGCATGTCCTCAGCCAGTGGACGAGCATCATTGTGGTCTGGAATCTTGGGTTTCAGCTTTCTCAAAACAAGAGAATCATCATCCTCTTCTTCAGCTTGAGGCACTGGTGCCTTGTTCTTCTCTCCTGCAGGAATGCTCCTGGTGTTCCTCTTGGGCTTTGGGGGCTTCTGAGCTTGAGCTTTGGGAGCAGTCTTGGGCTATGATGGAGCAGCCCCTGACTTGATAGCATCTCCCATAAGCTTTTGAGCTTTGGGTGCTGGTGCAACATCCTTTTCCTCTTCCTCTTCTGACTCTCTAACCATAGTTGACTTTCCAAGAACTTTTGCAGTAGTGGTTCTTGCCCTCTTCTTTTTCTTGTCATCTCCTGCTGCTTCACCATCATAGATTCTATGGTGAACATCATTGTCTCTCCTGTTGCCACCTTCCTTGGTTTTGACATTGGGATTCTTCTGGCAGGTGCCTTCTTGTTCAAGCCTGGCTTTGTTGCAGCAGCTGTGCCATACTCCTTCTTCAGCACTTTCTTCCTTGAGGTGGCTTCATCCTCAACAGCCACATAGTCCTCATCCTCAGAGTCTGAGGTTCTCTTCTTCCTTGCTCTAGTGGCTGCCTTGGGCAAGTTACTAGGTGTGCTCCTGCTGTCCTCATCATAGCTGCTTGAGAGATCTGAACCCTTACTCAATACACTTGTTCCTCAGATCTGTTCTGACTGTCACTCTGGTCAGACATCTTGGCAAACTCACTGACAGCAGACCCTTTGAATAGATGTAGATGAGGTAGAGTGGATGAGCATCACAAAGTGCAGAGTTTTGGCAAAACTGATGACTCAAAAACTTAGTTTTAGTTCTCCACAGAAAGCATTTCGGAGCTACTGATTTGATAAACTCGGTGATACCGAAGCAATTTTTGGAGCCTAAACATGTGAACTCGGTCAGACCGAGTCATAGTTTGGTGGCACCGAGACTGCTAGGGTTTCATAGAGAATCGAGCTCGGTCACACCGATGTGAAGTTCTCGGTCAGACCGAAAACGCATGTGCAATGGCCTAAGCCAAATCAGTGAGACCGAGTTCTACAGCTCGGTCGGTCCGAGATGAGTTCGGCGGAGACCTAACCCTAAATTTTCAAATCAAATCTAACCTAAGGGATGTTTTCAGTGGATAGATCATTTGCATACGTGGTAAAGATCATGGCGAAGCAATGTGCTATGAAAATGAGTTATAGGAATAGCACACAGAGTCGAACCCATACCCTAGTTCGGCGGAGGTTCGCTACGGCGACAACGACGGAGTAGATTTCCGTTGACGGTGATGGAAACCAGCGGCGGGAGGTTGCTGGCGGCGAGGAGATGATCCGGAGACCAGAGGAGGTAGAGCAGGACACACGCGTGGGCGAAGGGTTTTGGAGGAATTTCCAAAATTCAACCCGTCGGTATATATATCCCGACCCTGTCAGTGTCACCGAGTGGAACAACTTGGTGGCACCGAGATGCAGAATCGCAAGCGGTTCTGCAACTCGGTGTGACCGAAAAGTTCAAATCGGTCGCACCGAGATGAAAAACCTAGATCAACTTAGTGAACTCGGTGTGACCGAAGTGGATGACTCGGTCATACCGAAATGCACAAAGAGGTTTAGGAGGTTTTAAGTCTATGACGAATCAGGGACTCCGAGTGCTCCTCACACAGAGTGGTTCGAATCTGACTTGATCAAACTTTGTGATGTAGAGTTTGAGATGAGAAAAGCATAGATAGCTAGAGAGAGCGCTTAGGCATTCTTGTCCATCCATTTGGCAAAAGAAAAAGAGCCAAACAATCAAGGCAACAAATGGATGTCCTCGAATGAGTAAAATATGCATTCAACATGCTCACATAATGAAATGGCAAATGAAATATGTGACAAAGCATGCACAATCACTCTAGCACCTATCAAGCAATTGGCGATGACTAGGTCATCTATATATAAGTATATTGACTTAGGAGTCAAATGAGAACATTTGATCATAGGTCATACTCATCGTTTAAGCACAAGTGGGGTTGCCACTTTTACATAAAGCATTGTTGTCTTCACATCATTAGAGTTGCTTTAGCTCAATTGATTAGAGTAAAGCTCCCCCTAGATGTGATATCCCCCCTAAGAGGGATGAAGTAAACTTGGGTTTTGTCGATGATGACTTCATGTAGGTGTTGAAGATGTGGACGCTCAATATTGATGTAGATCATTTGGAGCAATCCATTTGAATGAGTTACACTTTCAATACCTACACGGGTTAGTCCCACAAGGAACAAACAAGGATATCCATAGACATAGAGTGATGTACACACAGGATGATGTCCATGAAAGCATTAGGTTACCTTGTCCCTTGTCTTACCAACAAGAGGGTTTGTGACTCCTTGAACTAGTGCATAATGTCGAAGTTGTTTGCACTTGTCCTTGCCAAAATGATATGAGTGAAATATGTTGGCGGAGTCACCCTCAAGAACTCTCTAGTCCTTCTTCTTCGGGATCCACACCATCTTTATGGAAATCCTTGGAGTTGTAGTCATACTTGATGAAGTAGAACTTGATGTAGTCTTGGGAACTGAGGGAGTCCTAGACTAAGGGGTCCTCGGGTGTCCGACCTGTTATCTGTGGGCCGGACTGATGGGCTATGAAGACACGAAGGCCGAAGACTATACCCGTGTCCGGATTGGACTCTACTTGGCGTGGAAGGCAAGCTAGGCAATCGATTATGAAGATTTCCTCCTATGTAACCGACTCCATGTAACCCTAGATCTCTCCGGTGTCTATATAAAACGGGGGGCATAGTCCGGATAGGACAGATTCATTACCATATACTCATAGGCTAGACTTCTAGGGTTTAGCCATTACGATCTCGTGGTAGATCAACTATTGTAACACTCATATTCATCAAGATCAATCAAGCAGGAAGTAGGGTATTACCTCCATAGAGAGGGCCCGAACCTGGGTAAAAATTGTGTCCCCCGTCTCCTGTTACCATCGATCCTAGACGCACAGTTCGGGACCCCCTACCCGAGATCCGCCGGTTTTGACACCACCTTTGGTGCTTTCATTGAGAGTTCCACTGTGCCATTGACGAAAGGCTCGATGGTCCCTTCGATTGTTGGTAATGGCGCCGTTCAGGGAGAAACCTTTCTCCCCGGACAAATCTTTGTGTTCGGCGGCTTCGTACTGCGGGCCAACTCGCTTGGCCATCTGGAGCAGGTTGATAGCTACGCCCCTGGCCATTAGGTCAGATTTGGAAGCTTGAACTACGTCGCGAATATCCGTGGAGACTTGATCTTCGATGGATTTGAGACCGCGGCGATCGCTCTCCTCCTCTCCGATGAACATGACTCAAATCTGTCATCGGAACACACCCAGGAGATGGATCCTGTTGCTGCAACAGCCTCAGTACCGAAGCAGGTCATCCCCTCCGAGGCCATAAAGTATGCGGCGTTGGAGCCGCACATGGATTCAACATCCTGCAATGCTGGCATCAATGGAACTCCGGACTCGTCTCCGTCTACATGTTCCAGATCAAGTGCGCCTGCGGACACCGAGCTGGATTGGTTATCGATTTTCGAATTTAGGGCCGCAGACATCTTCCAGCATTCGCCTTTGGGTCACGTACTAAATTCTTTGAAGGACTTGTCCTTGGAGGAAGACTCACCGCTGAACTATGTTCGGTTCGAGCTAGAGGCGGACGACGAGGAATTTTGCTCCCCACCCGCCACCCACTTCATAGCCACCGTCGATGACTTAATCGATGTGCTTGACTATGCCTCCGAAGACATCACCGGTATGGACGACGATGCCGACAATGAGCAAGGCCAAGACCCACCATTCACTGGACGTTGGACGGCCACCTCTTCGTACGACGTATACATGGTTGATACACCCAAAGGATCTGGCGACGAACAAGAAGAGCCAGATAAGAATAAACCTTCTGAGACGCAGTCCAAACGCCGGAGCCCCAAACGCCGTTCTAAGCCTCGCCGCTCAAAAGATAGAAACACTGGTACCGGTGAAAATAGCACTACAGGCGATGCCGAAAACAATGAAGACCCTGTCGGTGCTGCATCCGAACAGGAGGAACATGACGACAGACAAGACAACCCTGATGAGCGGGCTATAGAGGATGACTCAGGGAACAATAGTTATCGTCCACCCTCCCAAGAGGAGACAAGCCTCGGCAACAAAGATTTCATCGTGCCTGAGGACCCTCTGGAACAGGAGCGCTTTAAGCTTCAACTCATAGCCACCACAAGGAGCCTGAAAAAGAAACAGCAGCAACTTCAAGCTGAACAAGATCTGCTCGTCGACAGATGGACTGACGTCCTGACAGCGGAAGAATACGGCATCAAGCGCCCAGCCAAGAGCTACCCGAAACGCAGACTGCTACCTCAATTTGACGAGGAGGCACCAGAGCACACATCTCCCTCGCGCAATGCGGAACGACCACCACGTGGTCGAGACAGGGCGGCCGACCGGCCACCACGCGGTCGGGATAAAGCGGCAACTCTGGGCAAACAACAGCCTGCCCAACCGCCCCACAAAAATAAAGACAGAAGAGTCTGGGGTCACACATATGACCTCCGGCAGACCCTGGACAGTAGAGCAGGACATACAAGATCGATCTATGGATCGCGAGGACGTTCCTCGAGGCACGAAGACGGCTACCTATTCGGACGTGACAAACCTAACCACGCCCGGTCCGAGTGCCGCAGACGGACTCCATCAGAGCTACGCCGCGACACGGCTCGGTACAGAGGTGCCGCACACCCTCTCTGCTTCACAGACGAGGTACTGGATCACGAATACCCCGAGGGATTCAAGCCCGTCAATATCGAATCATACGATGGCACAACCGATCCCGCAGTGTGGATCGAGGATTTCATCCTCCACATCCACATGGCTCGAGGAGATGACCTCCACGCCATTAAATACCTCCCACACAAGCTCAAAGGACCAGCTCGGCACTAGCTTAACAGCCTGCCTGAAAACTCTAACGGCAGCTGGGAGGACTTGGAAGAAGCTTTCCTAGACAACTTCCAAGGAACATATGTCCGGCCACCAGACGCTGATGATCTAAGCCACATAGTTCAACAACCTGGAGAATCAGCCAGAAAATTCTGGACTAGGTTCCTAACCAAAAAGAACCATATCGTTGAGTGTCCGGATGCCGAGGACTTAGCAGCCTTCAAACACAGCATCCGTGACGAATGGCTAGCACGCCACCTGGGCCAAAAAAAGCCGAAGTCCATGGCAGCCCTCACAGCACTCATGACCCGCTTTTGCACGGGAGAGGACAGTTGGCTGGCCCGTAGTGACAACACAGCCAGTGAGAACAAGCCCCTCCGAGGCCAAGAATAGCACAGGCAAGCTCCGGCGCAATAGGCACAAACACCAAAGCAATGACAACAACAACGATGACACCACAGTCAACGCCGGATTCAGTGGCTCCAAGTCGGGCCAACGGAAGAAGCCCTACAAAAGAAATAATGAAGGACCTTCCAGCCCGGACCGCATACTCGACCGTCCATGCCAGATACACGGCACCCCGGACAAGCAAGCCAATCATACCAACATGGATTGTTGGGTCTTCAAGCAGGCTGGCAAGTTAAATGCCGAAAACAGAGAAAAGGGATCACAAAGTGAGGACGAGGATGAAGAGCCCCGGCAGCCGAACACTGGGGGGCATAAGAAGTTTCCCCCTCAAGTCAAAACGGTGAACATGATATACGCTACACACATCCCCAAAAGGGAGCGTAAGCGTGCACTCAGGGACGTCTACACGGTAGAGCCAGTCGCCCCTTCAATCCATGGTCGTCATTTTCGATCACCTTTGATCGTCGAGACCACCCAACCAGTATCTGTCATGGCGGTTCGGCCGCATTGGCCTCGACCCAATCATCGACGAATTTCACCTAACGCGAGTCCTAATGGACGGTGGTATCATCCTCAACCTGCTCTATCAAGACACACTTCGGAAAATGGGCATTGACACCACTTGACCAAGGCCTTAGGAGCTTCTTCAAATGCATCAATTTCCTCTTGAAGCTTGTCCTTGACTCTTTGCTTGTGGTCTTGTGGTGGAAGATCATCTTGAGCTTGTGTCCCTTGGAAGGAAGTAGGATCATACTTCTCTTGTTGAGGAACAAACTTCGTCTTGGGGTATTGATCTTCCTCCCACTCAACTCCATTGGCATTGAACTTTCTTTCAAAACCAACACCTTGATTATTCCGGTGTCTTCCTTGCTTGCGTACAATTTCCTCAAATTGCTTACTTCCGGCAAGGCTTTTGTAAACACCTTTCTCTATAATTCCCTTCAATAAGCTCTTTTCTTGCTCAAGTGTAACCTGGCTAAGAGGATCGTTAGTGGAATCAAGAGTACTACTAGAAGCAACAATATTTGATTTAGCATGATCATTGTTACTACTAGATGAAGAATCTTTCTTACTCTTGTTGCTAGATTTTACTTGTGGCATGTAAGTAGACAGGAGTAAACGCTTGGCAATGTAAGAAGAACTTTTCTTGCGAAGATCATCATTGATTTCCTTTAAGAACTCATGCTCTTGCTCAAGGTTGAGCTTTTCGAAGCGTAGCTTCTCATGAGTCATTAAAAGTTCTCGATGATATTCCAAGGTAGTTTCATGAGCTAACTTAAGAGTGTTTAGTTCTTTAGTTAGACGCTCAATCTTCTTCTTATCATCATCATTCATTTTATCTTGATTGGTATGATTAATAGCAAGTTCATGATAGTTTTCATCACTAGAGTTGTCAACAACTAAATCATCATCTCCTAGCAAATCATCTTCATCAATATTGAAATCAACACACTCAGGGTGTGATACCTTTGGGCTTTTAGCCATGAGCATCTTCCAATTCCTTCATTTGGTGATTCAAATATGTCATAGGAGTTGGTTGACACAAGTGCTAGACCGGCAACACCTTCATATTGAGTATATTCGGAGTCGGAGTGATAACTTCTTTCGAAGTGATTGTCGAAGTCGGAGCCGGATACCCATTCACCAACATGAGCTTGATGTCTTCGTTTTGTGTAGCTCTTTGATGATTTGTCCTTCCTTTCCGAATCTTTGCTTCTCCGAGAGGTTCTTCATTCATAACGATCATCTCTACTCCTTCTCTCTCTTGGTGGAGATTCTTCTCTTCTACTTCTTCTTTTGGGAGAATCTTCTCTTCTTTTGTAGGAGCCGTACACTCATTGGAGTAGTGTCCGGGTCTTCCACAATTGTAGCAATTACGTTCACGACTTGAAGATCTTTTGTCATTGTAGGACCTTGACTTGGAACTTCTCTCCTTGCTTCTACTCTTGTAGAACTTGTTGAAGTTCTTCACCATTAGGCCCAATTCTTCATTGAAGGCTTGTTTCTCACTTGAAGATGTGGGAGCATCACATGAGGCTTTATAAGCACCACTTGACTTGTTGTGAAGCTCTTCCTTATCCTTGAGTGACATCTCATGAGCAACAATTCTTCCAATGACTTCCGTAGGCTTGAGATCTTTGTAATTGGGCATCATTTGGATCAACGTGCACACGGTATCATATTTTTCATCCAAGGCTCTTAGGATCTTCTTGATGATGAAACTATCGGTCATTTCTTCACTTCCTAAGCCGGCAATCTCATTTGTGATGAGAGCAAGCCTAGAGCACATATCTGCGACACCTTCACCATCCTTCATTTTGAACTTGTCAAGCTGACTTTGAAGCACATCCAATTTGTATTCCTTGACGGAGTCGGTACCCTTGTGCATATCAATCAAAGTATCCCAAATTTCCTTTGCATTCTCAAGACGGCTGATTTTGTTGAATTATTCGGGGCACAATCCGTTGAAGAGGATATCACAAGCTTGAGCATTGTATTGCAGCATCTTCAACTCTTCCGCGGTAGCTTCATGGTTCGGTTCTCTTCCATCAAAGAATTCACCTTGCAAGTCAATACACACAATGGCCCAAATGACGGCGTTATGTCCAAGAATATGCATTTTCATCTTATGCTTCCAACTAGCAAAATTAGTACCATCAAAGTAAGGACCTCTACGGTGGTAATTTCCCTCGCTAGACGCCATACTCTCCTAGGTTGTGAAACCAAGGCTATGATCACCAAAAGCTATGGAAATCAAGGCAAATGGAGACGGTAGCTCTGATACCACTTGTAGGATCGAAAGTATGTCTAGAGAGGGGTGATTAGACTACTTGACCAAATAAAAATCTAGCCTTTTGCCAATTTTAAGTCTTGGCCGATTTTAGCAACTTTGCACAAGTCAAGAAATCAACCTACACATGCAATTCTAAGAGTATAGCAGCGGAATGTAAAACAATTGCACATGAAGGTAAAGGGAGGAGTTTGAGGGAGCAAACACAATGTAGACACGGAGATTTTTTATCCGTGGTTCTGATAGGTGGTGCTATCGTACATCCACGTTGATGGAGACTTCAACCCACGAAGGGTAACGGTTGCGCGAGTCCACGGAGGGCTCCACCCATGAAGGGTCCACGAAGAAGCAACCTTGTCTATCCCACCATGGCCGTCGCCCACGAAGGACTTGCCTCACTAGGGTAGATCTTCACGAAGTAGGCGATCTCCTTGCCCGTACAAACTCCTTGGTTCAACTCCACAATCTTGACGGAGGCTCCCAAGTGACACCTAACCAATCTAGGAGACACCACTCTCCAAAAGGTAATAGATGGTGTGTTTATGATGAACTCCTTGCTCTTGTGCTTCAAGATGATAGTCTCCTCAACACTCAACTCTCTCTCATAGGATTGGATTTGGTGGAAAGATGATTTGAGTGGAAAGCAACTTGCGGAAGGCTAGAGATCAAGATTTATGTGGTTGGAATGGAATATCTTGACCTCAACACAAGTGTAGGTGGTTCTCTCTCAGAAAATGTATGTTGGAAGTGTAGGCATGTTCTGATGGTTCTCTCCACGAATGAAGAGTGGGTGGAGGGGTATATATAGCCTCCACACAAAATCTAACTGTTACACACCAATCACCAAACTCGGTGGGACCGAATAATGAAACTCGGTCAGACCGATTTAGTTCAAAATGAGAACGTTAGGGTTTTCGGTGGGACCGACATGTCAACTCGGTGGGACCGATTTCATTAGGGCTAGGGCATAACGTAATCTCAGTGAGACCGATTACACAAACTCGGTGGGACCGATTTTGGTAATAGGCTAACAGAGAGTTGGTCAGCCAAACTCGGTGGGACCGATTCGCTCATCTCGGTTGGACCGAAACGTTACGAAGGGAAACAGAGAGTTTGCATTGTGAACTCGGTGGGACCAATCGCTCATCTCGGTTGGACCGAAACATTACGAAGGGAAGCAGAGAGTTTGCAATCCCATCTCGGTGAGACCGAGATCCCTATCGGTGAAACCGAAGTGACTAGGGTTTGTGGCAGTGGGTATGTCAACTGAACTCGGTGGCGCCGGATAGAAAGTTTCGGTGGGGCCGAGTTTGACTTTTGGTTTGGGACATGTGTGGATGTCAGAAAATGGTTGAGGGTTTTGGAGCATATCACTAAGCAATTTTAGCAAGAAACCCATTAAACAACACCTCATCCCCTTTTAATACTATTGGCTTTTCCTATGGACTCAATGTGATCTTGGATCACTAAAAGTAAAATGTAGAGTCTTGAGCTTGAGCCAATCCTTTGTCTTTAGCACCTTGAAGGGGTCCAATTTCTATTCCATGCCATGCCAATCATCGAACTTTCCTGAAATATTCATCTTGAAATAGCATTAGTTAAATGAGCTATATGTTGTTAATAATTACCAAACCCACCGAGGGATAGTTGCACTTTCAAAGTTCTTCTTGTCTTTCCTGAACTTATGGCGAGGATCCAGGAACTGTCTATGCATGTTGAAGCAAGAAAACTTGCGACCGACCTGAAGCCAACAGAACTCAAGAGCTCCCTTGCATGTGGGGCATGGGAACCTTCCATGCACACACCAGCCAACGAATAGCGCATACGCCGGCAAGTCATGCGTTGAGTACATGTACCACACATGCATTATGAAGTTCCATTTGCTAAAGGCGTCGTATGTCTTGAACCCATTATCCCAGGCTTCTTGCAATTTGTCCTTCAGCGGCTGCATGTACACATTCATATTCTTCCCATGATAGTTGGGCCCTGGAATTATCAACGTCAGGAAAATGTTCTTTCTTTGCATAAACTGTCCGGGGGGAGATTGAGTGCAAAGACAAATACGAGCCAACAACTGTATTGGGCTGCCGTCAGACCAAACACATCGAACCCATCCATGCTGATGCCGACTCGAGATGCCTCGGATCTGCCGCTTTGTCATCATGTAATGCATCGAAGCTCTTCCATGCTTCACCGTCAGATCTGTGCACCATCATCAGCTTCCCATCTGCATCTAGTTGGGTTCTTTTGCCCGTCTTGTGCCATGTCATCTGTCTTTCCGTCTCTTCGACCATGAAAAGACGTTGAAGTCTTGGTACGATTGGCATATACTGAAGAACATTAACGGGGATTTTGGTCTATGTCTTCTCACCCATATCGTTGTCTACCACAACATACCTGGATGACTTGCAAATGGGACAATAGTTCAAGTCCGCATACTGAAGCCTAAATAAAGCACATCCTTTCTCACAGTCATGTATCTTCTCATAGGGCATCTTAAGAGCACGGAGAATTTTGTCTGACTGGTACAGGTTTGCAGGTAGTACATGGCTTTTGGGTAGAAAATGTCCAAATATTGTCATAATTGCATCATAGCATTCTCTGCCCAAGTTAAATTGAGCCTTCAGAGCCATTATTTCTGAGATGGCATTCAGCAGACAAAGCTCGGTGTGCTCGTGGAGAGGACGTTTTGAAGACTCCAACATTTCATTGAAGGCCTTTGTAGATTCCTCCATCTCATTGTCCGAGTCCCGAGCATCATCAAAGTCTTGCACCATGTCTTGCATCCCGGTACCATGCTCGTTGGTGCGAAGACGAAGCACCTCAGCTCTGGCACGTTGGGCAGACTCGCCATGAAATGTCCACGCCGTATAATGTGGCGTAAAACCCCACTTATGCAGGTGTTTGCCCATTTCATCCTGCCGGAGTCCTGGGAACGGGGGTCCCCAGACTTGCCTGCCTGCAGCCCATGGCGTGGCTAACTTAGCAGGTCGTACGACCCATCTTCATCAACAAGGCATCCAAGTCCCTCGCGAGGCGGACGATGCAAGACCTCCTCAGGAGTGGCCTAGTCAGGTAGGCTCACGAGGAGCAGAGATATCAAGGCAGGGCAAACCTCACGAGGCTCCCGTGACGTGAGCCATGACGATCGACGCCAGGCGGGCGCCAGCGTGCGCAGCGTCCTTGTTTCCTCTTTGGTGCTAAGGAAGCAGGCGCAGGTGAGGAGTACCGAGGCATTAGGCAAAGGTAGCTATATCGGTGCAACAAGACCAAGACCAAGAGGACGATAAGGCGGAGGTCATCATGGAGCCCAAGACGGCGTCACCACCAGAGCCTTTGGTAGGCGAAGACCGCTTTTGTCAGGATAGCTTGTACTAGCTGTCCCCCTTCAAATTCGCCTGCCGTTGTTGGCTCCCTTCCCGCTCAATATTTGGGAAGAGGACCAGGGCCTATATAAGTAGAGCTAGCCACCACAGTAGGGGTATCGAGCAGTTCACCCAGCTCTCACCCACTAAGCCACCAAGCACAAGAACACCTCAACCTCAGGAGGCTGTTCTTCCCTCTGTACTATTCATCATCAGCCCAAGAGGCAATCCACCACCACCACACTGGAGTAGGCTATTACACCACAACGGTGGCCCGAACCAGTATAAATCCCGTGTCTCTTTGTGTTGCGAGTTTGTCGAGTTCGTCCGCGAGATCTTAGCGAGCTAGGGCGTAGATCGGTAGGAGGGAAAGACTTCGCGCGCACCCCAGTGTTCGAACCTTAAGGGTTTGTCGGAACCGCACATCCTACATTTGGCGCGCCAGGTAGGGGTGCATCGGAGCTTCTTCTCCGCCGACCAGCTCACCGACGCTCCACAGCCACGATGTCCGGTGACTCGAGGGCCGGCTCCGACCGCTGGGCAGCCTGGCCAGCCCGGGAAGCGCCGCCTACCCATGAAGACCTCGACCCCGTGCTCCAGGCGGCGCGAGCGCCGCCAAGCTCTGCCGGATGCGGCCAGCGCGGCCAGGCGTCGTCCACCCTCACCCCGCGGCAAGTACGGGCCGCTGCAAGAGCGGCGAGCCATGCCGCAGCAACGGCGCCGCACTCACGGCGGGAGCAAGCAAACATGCGGGCATCGCTCATCGTGGCAAGGGAGCTGCTGCGATGCAGGCTGATGGAAAGCGGCCGGGATGCACTGCTGGAGCGTGTTGCCGAGTTGCTCGATGCAGCAGCGTCGGGGGCACCACCTTTCTGCTATCGACTTTCTCCTCAGGCCCCTACAGGGCCACGCGGCGAGCCTCACCACAGCCACGCGCCATCAACTACGCCCGGGGGCTTCGTCAACACCAGCACGGCCAGCGGCGTAGGGGGCTCCGCCACCCCCATGCCGCCCGCGACAAGCACGGGAACAAGCGTCGCCCCCCATGGTCCTGGTCGGATGCCACGCTACCATCCTCAGGACGCCACCCTGGGCCGAGCAACATGGAGCGTGGGGCACTACGGCGAGGTGCTCGGGGTGACGGCCCCGGAAGCCTATGTGCCCTGCATGATGGACCAAGAGTACGCACCGGAGGACGACCCCCGTCTCATTCGCTGGAGAAGATTGGGGAGAGGGGGCGCTAGGAGCCGAAACCTTCCAAGAACCAACGGAGAACCACGACGATCGCGCCGGCAACGGCAACTACAGGGTACCGCTAATCTCTCAGGAACAGGCTTATGCTAACCATGGGCTGCAGATGAATCAGGTTGCAGCGTCGATCGACGACCTTGGCACGGCAGCACCCCTTTCAACAAGGGAAACACGCTGGGGGCCGCCAGGAGGGAGCCAGGAGCCAGGCCCCTCCCCGCGTCATGCGACGCCTGGCGACACCCGGAGGTAGGCCCTCTGCCGGGGAGGCCTTGACAACCCTTCCACCGGCAGAGGACCTGTGGTCGCCGAGGGCACCGCTGGCGTCCTCTTTCCCTCTTTTGTGTCGTCCTGGTGACCGGTCGGCTCAAAGGAGGTCAAGGGTGATGCAAGGCGGGCCCCTCGACTGGCGATATGAAGCAAGGCCGGTACCTGTGAAGAAGGCCCAGTGCCTGTGAAGCTCGCCGCCTGTGACACTCTCACGTAATAATGAGTTGGGGCTATACATGCCCCGGAGTCTCAGGGGTGCCGGCCTCAGGCCCTGGGGCTCCCTCCCACGGCTAGTGGCAGCACTTAGCTCCGCGCTGGTGAGAAGACTTGAAGACCAGAAGACTAGACTAGGTGCCGGACGCGGCCTTTTGCTTTGGATCTCTCTTTCTGTAGCTTTGCTTTCTGGATCTGGATTTGAGTTGAAGCCGAGTTTTTTATCGATGCGCGCGGGGGGGAGCCTTTTCTCGTTCAAGCAATTTTCTTGCCTTCTGGATCTCGTTTTGTCTGGGACTCATGTCCGTCGCCTCCCCCTCACGAGCTCCTCGCGAGCGAGAGTGCGCGACTAAGGTAAACCATGACAGAAAACTCGCACCTGGATTCACGAGTCCGCGAGGACACAAACTCACACCGCATAGGAAAGTAAAACTGCAATTTGCTTACATGAGGGGCTCCCCCTCTCAAAATGCTCTTACAAGTTTTCCAAGGGCCACACCCGAGTTTTGTGTGCAGGATGAAACGACAGGAGAACATGGGGTCAGCCAGAAATGTCGCTCGCTGCATCACCCGCGGACGCGTCACTCGCGTCGTCATTGTCTTCGTCGGCATCGTCGCCGCCATCGGCGACGCCCCCATCGTCGTCGTCAACCACGTCGCCTTCGTCTGCGGCGACCACCATCGCGTCATCCTCCGAGGTGAAGGCCCTGACCAACGCGTCCACATTGTCCTCAACCCAACATGCCAGGTCGCCCCGGACAGCCGTGGGTACGGGGGCGATGGCGGCGTCGAAATCAAAATTGGGGTCGGCATTCAGGAGATGGCTGAAGACACGGGAGAAAGCGCGCTCAAGCAGGCCATGACCCCTTTCCTCCACAAGCTGGCGAGCTCTGGCAGATCGAGCCTTCAGGCGCGTCACCACCTCGATGAAGAAGGTCAGGTGGCTGGCATAATCATTCGAGTGAGGGGCCAGCGCCTCCACGTCGCAAATATGGCCCAGGGCGATATTGGCCCTGTTCCGGAGATCCTGGAGCATAGGGGCATGCTCGCGCTCCAGCATTCGTCGTTGGAGCACTTCCTTCGTGTTTTGCCGCACGACGGCCTCAGCGTCATCAACCCTCCTCCAGAGGGAACGCAGCTCGGCGCGGGCGGAGGCCAAGTCCGCCTACGCCGTAACCAGGGTGGCGGCCGTGGCTTCCGCGCGCCTCTTAGCCTCATCCAAGCTGGGCCTAAGGGCAGCGGCCCTGCCCGCATCCTCTGTACCCGCGAGCCTCAGCTTCAGGTCATACCTACCCTCCAGGTCTACGCGAACCTCGGCCACCTGGCGATTGACCTCCTCCTTGACTCTGGCCTCGCGAGCTCAGACGGCATCTTCTGCTTGAGCAACTTGACACTCCCTCGTCTCCAGTTGCTCGAGCTCGAGGCTGCGCTCCACGGCTTCTAGGGCCAGCACCTCGTCAAGCTTCCGGACCTCCTCTTCCTCCACGGGCGTCCCCCTCAGCGATGCAAGAGCGGCCCTGCGCGCCTCAACCTGCTGCTCAACGGACGCGCTCCAGGCCTGGAGCTCCCACGCGCGCTTCTCCGCAGCCTCGCGACGATGGTCAGCCTCGCAAGCCTCTTCCAAGGCTCACGAGCGGGCTTCATAGGCGATCTTCAGGGAGGCCTCGGCCTTCGCATTCTCAAGGTCGCGCTGATAGCGACCGAGGTTGATGGCCACCTTCAGCTTGCGCCACTCCTCCACCAGCCGGAGACCTTCAGCCTCAAGGCGTGAGTCGACACCAACGAGCTCTTCACCCAGTCGACTCATTGCGCCCATCGCCTCCTAAAAGAGCTCATGACGAACTACGCTCCGCTCGCGCTCGAGCTCGAACGCTCGGCCCACCTCGTCCTCCACCTCCGGGGCAGCGGGCGGGGCGCCAAGTGGCGCGTCACCTCCCGGCAGGGGGTTGGGGGCTGATGCCGCACCTGATGTCAGCCAGTCCTCACGAAGAAGCCCGAGCCGATCGGGGCACGCTGCGTGAAGAGGAGCCAAAGATCAAAGCCAACCAGCTGTTGTCCATGAGCAAAGGAGGGGTCTTGGTCACGCCCGCCAGGCTCCACGCCAGACCGTGGGGGAGGAGTGACCAAGCCGCTGGCTCAGTGCGCCGCGAAGGCGGAGATGCTCCCCCAACCGACCCCGCTCCAGAGGCGGTAAGTAGACCAGGAATGCTCAAGGCCGGTGGGGGAGTCGAGGAAGGAGTAGGCCGTTTCTGAGGAGGCGCAGCCGCCTCGACGGAAGGAGCCCTGAAGAACTGACGTCAGGAGATGGAAAACAGCACACAAGGAGCCACAACAATACGATACTTACGCGTCAACGGCGATGTACTTCCTCCGCATCAGCGGTCCAAAGATGTTGTTGCCGCTCGGGGATCCTCTCCTCTTGCGGAGCTCCGCAAAATCAACACAGAGCCGGCCGTATCGCTGGACGTGGCGGCCTGCACGGGGCGAAGAGCTTGGAGAGACAACTTCAGGGGTGCCCGGATGCGGCAAACAGCCGGGCGCCGCCTCACCACCAACTCCCGATGCTTCCGGGGCCTTAGCCTCGAGAGCCGCACGCTGCGTCTCCTCAACGACCGGTGTTTCAAGAGGGGGGTCACAAGCTCCCGAGGATGACGCCCCAGGATCACCACTCAGCATGCGCTCCTCAGCACTTGGGCCACCAGCCTCCGTCAGAGCTCGCCCTCCTGCACCCCCAATTGGGGTGAGCTCGGCACCAGCGGCAAGGAAGGGAACCACGACGACGGGGTTCTCGTGGGGCCCCACCAGACCGGTCGGCCGCAGCCCCCATTCGTCAAAGGAAGGCATGCTCACTGCGAACTCGTCCTTGTTCTTGTAGCGATACAGCAGGCAATTCTTCCCAGGCATTTCTGCCGGCAGAGGGACACCCGTCAAGACCTTGAGCACTGTCCGCCGTGTCCCGAGAGGGAGCCCAGACTCCTGGAACCTCATGTGGTCCTGACTGTTGAGCAAGGTCCACATTGGGTGAGAGTGGCGCTGAAGAGGAGCAACCCGGCGTCTGACGAACTCCTTCACCACCATAGGCGCGGTCACGCCGCGGTCCTTCAGCAGCTTCAGCCTGGCCCAGACGAGAGCAAGGCGGGGGCTCGTGAGCTTCTGATGGCCCCAGCCGAAGTTCAAATAGCAGGCCCCGCCGGAACTTGGAGCAGAGGGCTGAGCACGCCGGCATCAACAAACACCCATCGCGCGCGAAACTCGCTCATGGATGAAGGGAGCTCGAAGTCAATCCCCACGCCCGGAGTCGCGGCCACGGCCTGGAAGCTCACACACCCCGAGCTCTGCCGGCAATCGGTCAGATGCAATGAGAAGAAATGGCGAAGCAGGGCCACGAAAGGAGCGATGCCCACCATGGCCTCGCACAAGAAGGCGAAGACGGCAAGAAGGGTCACAGATTGAGGGTCGAGATGAAGCATGTGGATCTCGTAATGCTCGAGCACCGCGTTGAAGAAGGTGGAGAAGGGAGGAATCAAGCCAGCCCAGAGGGCATCAATGAAGATCGGGTCCTCAGTGGCTGCCGATCCATGCGAGTGCGGGCCGCGGGCCAAGCCACCGTCTCTCCCCACTCGTTGAAGCTGGAGGCAAGCATGGGGTGCACCTTCTCCATGGCCTCGTCGTTGAGCACCCAAGGCCGGCCGAGCGCCGACTCAAAAGACGGAGGCGCAGTTGGCAACGACAGGGGTTTCTTCCCCTTTTCAGGTTGTTTCGGCACCATGGCGATGAAGCAGGCGGAGCGTAAGCCGGATTAGCATGGTAGAGCAGGGCCTCAAGGAAGCAGGGAGATTGGAAGAGCCAGGCGTGGGCGAAGGAAGAATAATTGTGTACGCCGCGAGGGCCGCATAGCCAGGCGGATTCAAAGGCAGCACGGGGAAGCGGAGACGCCCACGTCCAATCAACCACCACGCGTCAACCGGGGCCGCAGGCTTATGGGGCCCGCGGTGCTCCGTACTTGACCCTTGGCTTCGCCGCGAAGCCAAGCCCGAGCGCACCTTGGGCCCGGGGGCTACTGTCGGCGTCCTGGGAACGGGGGTCCCCAGACTTGCCTGCCTGCGGCCCACGGCGTGGCTAACTTAGCAGGCCGTACGGTCCATCTTCATCAACAAGGCATCCAAGACCCTCGCGAGAGGTCAAGCCTCACGAGGCGGACGATGCAAGACCTCCTCAGGAGTGGCCTAGTTAGGCAAGCTCACGAGGAGCGGAGATATCAAGGCAGGGCAAACCTCACGAGGCTCTCGTGACGTGAGCCATGACGATCGGCGCCAGGCGGGCGCCAGGTGGGCGCCAGCGCGTGCAGCGTCCTTCTTTCCTCTTTGGTGCTAAGGAAGCAGGTGCAGGCGAGGAGTACCGAGGCATCAGGCAAAGGTTGCTATATCGGTGCAGCGAGACCAAGACCAGGAGGACGGCAAGGCGGAGGTCATCGTGGAGCCCAAGACGGCGTCACCACCAGAGCCTTTGGCAGGCGAAGAACGCTTTTGTCAGGATAGCTTGTACTAGCTGTCCCCCTTCAAATTCGCCTGCCGTTGTTGGCTCCCTTCCCGCTCAATATTTGGGAAGAGGACCAGGGCCTATATAAGTAGAGCTAGCCACCACAATAGGGGTATCGAGCAGTTCACCCAGCTATCACCCGCTAAGCCACCAAGCACAAGAACACCTCAACCTCAGGAGGCTGTTCTTCCCTCTGTGCTGTTCATCATCTGCCCAAGAGGCAATCCACCACCACCACACTGGACTAGGGTATTACACAACAACGGTGGCCTGAACCAGTATAAATCCCGTGTCTCTTTGTGTTGCGAGTTTGTCGAGTTCGTCCGCGAGATCTTAGCGAGCTAGGGCGTAGATCGGTAGGAGGGAAAGACTTCGCGTGCACCCCAGTGTTCGAACCTTAAGGGTTTGCCGGAACCCCACATCCGACACATCCTCTGTGCTCTTGTGCCAATTGTTACACCTGGCACAGGGGCACCATGTTGTCCTCTGGCCATTTGCACATGCGGCTCTCAGAAACCCCTTGTTTTTTGTTAACCATTCAATGATCATGTCTTTCTGACTAGTGTGACCGGTGTACATCCACGCATGATTAGTCATCTTGCCTAGCTACTGGACACATAAGAAATATATATATATATATAAATCAGCATGTATATATTCATCAGTTAATAGAGTTTGTCACTTTTATTACGTCCATGCAACCTAGACTCTAATAGGTAAAGATAGGTCCGAATCCCACCCGAGTATGTGTAGATTGGGTTCGTTTTCCCATGCTCTGCTCCGGATCCGACACAAAATTTTGGCAGCACCTCCCCGTTGTTCTCCTGATACACGTCTCTTCAATAAGAAGAGAGGATGTGTACCCGGAGAACAACAGGGAGGCACTGATGAAATTCTGCATCGAATCCGGAGCAGAGCATACGGGAAAACGAACCCAATCTACACGTACTCGGGCTGTCCATGGATAACTTTGGACAATTCGAAGTATCACGGATATAAATATGCAAATGCATGCATATTTATAGATGTAACCCTTTCGAACGGGAGCTGCATAGTGGTCACGCATACTGATGATTGAAGACACCTATAGCTAGCAAGTTTCATCGGCACGAAGACCGGAACAGAGCAAAGGAAGGGGGGAGGAGGAGATGTCGTTTGTTCTCACCCACGAACGCAGGGGCAGAGCTCGTCGAACACTAGACCCTCGCAGTGACGAAATAACTTCACATTTAAATCGAAAGATGAGTAACATAGTAATTTTGTTTTTCCGTCGACCTAACTAAATATTTACAACATGACAAGCGGGTTGGGGGGTTCCTTGGCATCGATGGAACCCTAAATAGCAAGTATCGTCGGTGCGAGATACATGTGGCGCTCGGCGTTGAACACTAGATCCACATCCCACAAGTGAAGCCGGCGCCCGGCGTCCCGCAACAATAGTTCTGGTGGACGATGATGGTCGAACACCTTCGCGAATTTGTCTGGCAGCCTCTGTGATGAGGATTAAAGCCAAGTTTTGAAATTTCAAACAACCAAACCGACTTGAGTCAGTTTGGGTGTTTTAAGTTTCAACACTTGCCTTTTAATCGTCATCGCAGAGGCTGCCAGACAAATTCGCAATGGTGTTCGACCGCCATCGACGCCGAGAACTGTTGCTTTGGGATGCCGGACACCGGCATCACTTGTCGGACATGGAAGTAGTGTTCAACACCGACGGCCACACGGTACTTGCTATTTAGGGTTCCATCGACACCGAGGAACCCCCTAACTCGCTCGTCCCCGGGCGCCCTCAGGTATGGCGATGCACGGTCGACGAGTCAGCACTCGGACCGGGGAGTTCCCGGCATGGGCGTCGGGACCGGCGGGACCCAATGGCTCCATCATCTATCCCCTCGGCAACCCTCTTCCTTTTTCCCTTTTTCCTCTTCTTCTACTTATTCTTCTTTTTTTCATTTTTTCTTCTTCTATCGAAACCTAAATCTGGCACTAACCTAATCGCACCACCATAACCTAAACCTAAACACAAATAACAGTAGAAAAAACAAAAAAATCACCTTGGCTCCAGCAGTGGTGGAGGAGGCGGCGGGGCGGGGTGGGCGGCAAGCCGGGGCGGGCCGGGCGCCGTGGCGGGGGCGGTGTGGCAAGCCGGGCCGGGGCGGCGGGGGTGGGGCGGCGAGCCGGGTTGGGGCGGTGGGGCGATGGGGCGGGGCGGCGTGGCGATGGGGCGGCGGGGTGGTGGGGCGATGGGGCAGGGCGGCGTGGCGGCGGGGCGGTGGGGAGATGGGGCGGGGCGGCAAGGTGGCAGGGCGGGGTGGCGGGGCCGAGCGGCGGTCGGGGGCGGTGGCGTGGGTGGTGAAAGCAAGGAGATCTAGAGAGAGAGAGAGGTGGGGGCGCGGGCGCGGCCCCTTTTCTGCTAGTAGGTCACAGCTCTTTGCCGTCTGCTAGCAGACGGCAAAGAGCGTACCTAGTGGGGTGGGGCCGGGGGGGAACGGCCGTTAAAACGGCGATTTTCTTTGCCGTCTGGTTGCGGACGGCAAATAATTTTTGCCGCAAAACTGGCCGTTAGGTCGTCCTCGTAAGCCCGCCACCCACCCTTTTTGCCGTCAGCTAGGAGACGGCAAAGCTTCATTCGGACCGACTGGAATTTTAGGAATTTTATTTTATTCGCATTTTTCTTCGCGGCGCTTAGAAAAATTTGGACCGACTGGGCCGAAGCCCAGCCGGCCCTGTGCCCAGCCGCCCGCGACCGACTTCGGCCGCCGCCCGCCTCGCCGCTCGCCGAGTCCGGCTCGGACTCCACCCGCGCCGCGCCTTTCCCCCCTCCTCCAAGAAGCCTCCGGCCGGCCTCTTTATAAGCCGCGGACCCCGGCCCCCTCCTCCACAAATCGCCGCCACCGCAACCGCCGCCTCCAGCCGCCGACGCCGTCCCGCGCCGCAGCCGCCGCTCGCCGCTGCCCCGCGCCGTCGCTAGCCCCGCTCGCCGCTGCCCTGCCTCGCCGCACCACCCGCCGCCAGCCCCGCGGCCTTGCCGCCCCACCCCGCCCTCACCGGATCCGCCGCCACCGCCAGCCATCAGTTTTCCCCGCCCGAACCGGTATAATCCCGACCCGGTTTTTTTTCGTTTTCGTATTTTTCTTTCTAAAACCCGGTTTATTATTTTTTAGGTTAGCTTATTTAGCGGACGTTCGTCCGTTAGTCTTCGGTAGCGAATGTTTTTCATTCGTTAGGTTTCTGTAGCGAACGTTCGTTCGTTAGATTTTTTCTTTTTCTGTTTATTTTTGGCTAGGGACTTATCCGTAATTATTTTTTCTTCGTAGTTTAGTCCCTCATCTTTAAACGGTCACAACTTTTTGCTCGTTTATCCAAATCCAACAAAACCAATGCCGAATTCTTCGTTATGATCCCCTCTGTCCAGATAATCAACTTGAACATGTTTTTGTAATTTAAAATTTTGTTTTAATTAGATTTGAATTTTGAACTTCTTTTGATCGTAACTTCACTTTTGTAGTTCCGATTTGATTGATTATTTTTGCAAATCGAAGCTCTTCACTCGAACTTTCTATTCAGATCTCTCTATTTTGTTTTACCTTTGCCTCATATGCTTGAGTGCTTATGTATGCAAAGCTTGCCACTACGAATCTCTAGGGTTTTCTGATCGTCAGCAAGGCAAGTCACACTTTGATCATATCCCTTTATTATCCAGTTTTTATGCATTAGTAACAACCCTCAAATATTGCATGACTAGTATTGGGAACATGTGGTTATTGTTAAGTAGTTAATGAGGTAGGAACCTAATACCTTTTATCACCCCGGGAATATACGTTATGCTCATATTGCTTAGCCATGCTCGTAGACGGGGATTGGGATGTGAGATTCATGCAAGTTGCGAGAGATAATAATTAAGGGAAACTTAAGGTCGCTACCTTAATACACATCTAGGTGGAATGGTTGCAGGCACCTGGGAACCCAATGTTGTCCTAGGATATCCCGGAGTACCCATGTGATCATCCTATGGAATGCCACCTAGGCTCAAAGGGATCATACTATTTTTCATGCTAGAAACTTCTGTGTGCAGCCATAAGCCATTATGGGCTCTAGCATAGTTGAGTAAGTTGTGTGACCTCTTTCAGTGGTAGGCTAGCAGATGTAGGGGAAAGTAGGTGGTACTGTCTACCCAGAGTAAAGAGTTAATGCTTCGGAAAGACTGTGTCTCGATCATCCGTTTCTCAAACATCATGTAGTGGGAGAAAGTTAACGGAGGAGATCGAGTCTTGTGTGGAAAAGTGTGCAAACCTCTGCAGAGTGTATAAACTAATAATGATTAGCCGTGTCCCCGGTTATGGACATCTTGAGTATCTGGTATTTGAATTATTGGTTGATCTCATCACTTTACTTAATGAATCTGTTGGGTTATTAATATTCTTTTGGGATTGAGTTGGAGGAACCTTCTCAATAATGGCATAAACTTGGTAGTAAAATAAAAATGTATTCCTTTGTTGTAGGGAAAAATTAGCTTTATGCAAAAATTAAACTTAGAGCCTCCACCAGCCAAATATGCATATAGAGATAGACATTCTCCTTATTTATTCTATGGTATGAAATTGCCAGTACATTCAATGTACTAACCTACATGGCTGCAACGTCTCATGTTGCAGGATTCTTACGACGAGTAAGTGATATGTTAGGGTTACGTTATCTACACTCAACCTTGCCGTTGGTGTAGTTGGGACTCCACAGCTTTGTTGTTACTTCCGCTATATGGATTGAGGTAATAGTATTTACGTTACTTTATACATGTGATTTACCTCTGTTATAAATCCTCGAGTAATCTGTGTGTCAGCATACCGATATAGGGATGACACTTAAGCACATAGACTTCGATCCATTCGGGTCTGGTCGCTACAAGATGGTATCAGAGCACACGTTGACTGTAGGACGCGACCACTTGGAAAAGCCACAGGATACTCTTCTCTACTCATTTCTAACTCTTCTCTATTTCTACACTATAGATGTCGGACCCAAGGAACAAGTTCACTCAACCGGATGACGACACCCCTTTCGGATGACACTTGAAGGAAGTCACTAGGTACCTGAACATCGGCATACCAGGCTTCACCGGAACCTTCACCGCCACTTTACCTGAAGAGGAGCGCTGGACGATTCAAGTTCATGTTCCAGGAAGGACGTTTGCACCAATTACCGAGCTCATCAAGTTTTCCTTTGATGCACCAACCTGGAGTTTAGGAAAGAGCAAGGCCGCCCTCACCATTGGATGCATAGGCGAGATGTACAACAAGGATCTTGAAGACACCATCTACCAGATATGCGGACGCCAAGATGAGCAATGGGAGATGATTCGCACCAGGAAGGATAGGTCTATTGCATCCTACATACAAGAGTTGAACCAACACATTCATTGTTATGAGAACAGATGTGCGCTAACATGATAGATACAAAGAAGGTGATGACCCGGAATATGGAGCTAGAAGAGGAACTCAAGGAAACACGCGATGGATAAGAAGAAGAAATTTCGGTACTACGGGAGCAGAATGAAGACCTGCAGAGGAAGCTAGGAATACCCGTGGTGAAGCCCGAGCCTGAAGTGGACATTCGTTTTGAAGACTACATCATACTAGATGACACAGACACAGACCCCGACAGCGATGATGAAGACAGTGACGATTATGAAGACGAAGCTGGAGCGGATATTATGGAGTCTTCAACCGATCAAAATTTCTAGTCGAGCACCATATCACTATTAGTATTCTTCCAAGTAGTTAGAAATCATTGCGAGATCTTGTAACAGTAGTTTAGGTCAATTGTATGAATCTTATTTGAATTGAGTGGTGTGAATTGATATATGTTTGTCTCATGTGCATATGGGTAGTGAAATATCTCTTTAGACCCTATTCTACTCTGTTCTCACCCCTCTAACCCTATCAGATGCCTCCGAGATGTGACCCCGGATTCGTATTCACGCTGGAGCTCACTCAGTTGATCCAATAGCAGAATGCCTTGATGTAGTTGCTAGTCCAGAACCAAGGCAACAACAACAACAACAACAACAACAACCCACCGCCACCACCCCCAGTTGACAACTTAGCCCGTTTCCTAAGGTTGAATCCGCCGGTGTTCTCTAGTAGCACCGAGCCGATTATTGCTGATGACTGGCTCCGCAAGATTGGAAGGGAGCTGACCACCGTAGGTTGCACTGATGCTGAGAAGGTGCGCTTTGCCGCACATCAACTGGATGGACCTGCAGCCTCACGGTGGGAGAATTACACCGCTACTTTCCCCATGGCCAATGTTACTTGGGATCAGTTTCAACAAGCCTTCCGCACTGCACATGTCTCAGCTGGAGCCATGAGTATGAAGAAGCATGAGTTCCGCAACATACGCTAGGGAAATCGTACTATGGCGCAGTACGTGGATGAGTTCAGCAAGTTAGCATGCTACGCCCCAGATGATGTGGCCATAGATTCCGCGAAGCAGGAGAAGTTTCTTGAGGGACTGAATGGTGGCAACATTCACCAACTATTAGGAGCTGGTAGACAAGGCCCTCACGATTGAAGGCAAGCAGCAGCAGATAGAGAACTGCAAACGGAAGTATGAACAGGGGAAGTACAACTCTAGAGCTCAGCAGAAACCCCACTATTCCACGTACTCGGGAGGACACTCATACCCATGGAGGACATAACCATGGAGGCCATTCTCACAATGGAGGAAATTCACACAACCACAATGGCCCTAATAATGGTAATGGAGTGGAGGAAACAACATTCAGAACTGTTCCAACCCCGCTACACCCGCCAAGAAGGATCTAAGTCACATTACTTGTTTCAAGTGCGGGAAGACTGGACACTACACCACCGAGTGTCCTGAAGCAAAGAATGGTAATGGCAATGGAAGCTCAGGAAAGAAGCCAAATCCCTTCACCAGAGGTCAGGTGAACCACGTCAACATGGAGGAAGTTGAAGAGCAGCCTGACGCAGTTATTGGTAAGTTTCTGATTAAGTCATTTACAACCCTTGTTCTTTTTGACAATGGTGCATCGCATTCATACATATTAAGGGGATTTGTGGATAAGTTTGAGTTGCCAACCCTAGTCCTTAGGTCACCCATGTTAGTGAGCTCACCAGGAGCGGAATATATGGCTAGCCGATGGTGTTGTCAGTTGCCATTGACCATAGGTAAGCATATTTTCCCCTCAGACCTCATTATTTTGGAATCACAAGGATTGGATATAATACTAGGCATGGATTGGCTATCAAAGTATGGAGGAAACATCAATTGTGCTAGTAAGTCAATTCTCCTCACCACCCCAGAGGGGAAACGGATCAAGTATGTGTCTAGGCATGCGCCAAGGAGGACTCAAGTAAATTCACTCTCGGGATTTTTTCAAGAGGAAGTGCCAGTTGTGAAGGATTTTCCCAATGTATTTCCGGAGGAATTACCAGGCATGCCACCAGACCGAGACATAGAGTTTTTTATCAAGCTATTGCCAGGCACCGAACTAATATCTAAGAGACCGTATCGGATGCCCGCAACTGATCTGGAGGAAAGTAAGAAGCCTATGATGGAGTTATTGAAGAAGGACACCAACTTCAAATGGACCGAGGAGTGTGAGGCCAGTTTGAAGGAGTTGAAGAAACGTTCGGTTACAGCCCCAGTGCTAATTCTCCCGAATATACGCAAGGATTTCCAAGTATATTGCGACACTTCATGACGGGGACTTGGAGGCGTTCTTATGCAAGAAGGAAGAGTTGTTTCATATGCCTCACGACAGCTTCGACCTCATGAGTTGAATTATGCCACACATGACTTGGAGTTACCAGCCGTAGTGCATGCGCTCAAGACCTGGAGACATTTTCTTATTGGAAATCATTGTGATGTTTACACGGATCATAAGAGTTTGAAGTACATCTTCACATAGAAGGAGTTGAACCTCAGGCAGAGTAGATGGTTATAGCTCATAAAGGATTTTGACATGAAACGCATTATCATCCAAGAAAGGCCAATGTTGTAGCATACGTGTTGAGCCGCAAGAGTTATGGTAATACCCTCATAACCGGAGGATTACCCTAGGAGTTAGCCGAGGATCTTAGAGAACTTCGAATGGAGATAGTTCCGAGAGGTTTTGTTGCAGCATTGGAAGTTCAGTCCACGTTGTTGGGAAAGATTCGAGAAGCTCAGAAGACAGATAAGGAGATTGCGGAGATAAAGGAGAAGGTGAGTAAAGGAAAGGCCAAAGGATTTCGTGAGGATAAACACGAAACTTTATGGTTTGAGGGTCGTATCTATGTGCCCAATGATCCATAGATCAGGAAGTTAATTCTTCAGGAAGCTCATGACTCACCATACACGATTCACCCAGGCAACACCAAAATGTATTTGGATTTGAAGAAACATTTGTGGTGGACAGGTATGAAGAAGGATATTGCCGAGTATGTAGCAGTATGTGACGTGTGTCAGAGAGTTAAGGCAGAGCATTAGAAGCCAGCAGGATTACTTCAGCCTTTGCCGATACCCGAATGGAAGTGGGATAAGCTTGGCATAGATTTCATCACCGGATTACCTAGGACACGATTAGGACACGAAATGGAGTCATATATGACTCCATTTGGGTAGTTGTTGATCACTTGACCAAAGTGGCTCACTTTATCCCCGTGAAAACCACTTACACGAGTGCGAAGTTGGCCAAGATATATATATATGACCAGGATCGTATGTCTGCATGGAGTTCCGAGGACCATCATATTAGATAGAGGAACACAGTTTACCTCGAAGTTTTGGAATCAGTTACACCAGAATTTTGGTACCAGGCTAGAATTCAGTACAGCCTTTCATCCGCAGACATATGGGCAGACCGAGAGAGTCAACCAGATTATGGAGGACATGTTGAGAGCTTGTGCGCTAGATTATGGATCTAGTTGGGATGATAATTTGCCTTACGCAGAGTTCTCGTACAACAACAGCTAACTAGCTAGTTTGAAGATGGCCCCTTTTGAAGCCTTGTATGGAAGGAGGTGCAGGACACCATTGATGTGGGATGAAGTTGGAGACCTACAATTATTCGGGCCAGATTTAATCAGAGTGTCTGAGAAGGTCAAGTTGATTCGTGATAGACTCAAGGTAGCTCAGTCCAGGCAAAAGAGTTATGCCGATACTAAATGCAAGGAGGTAGCCTATGAATCGGAGACATAGCATATCTTCGTGTATCACCACTTCGAGGAGTTAAACGATTCGGAGTCAAATGAAACTTAGCACCTAGATTTGTAGGACCATACCGAGTTTTGGAACGTATGGGTGAAGTTGCCTACAAGTTGGAATTACCCAAAGGATTGTCAGGAGTTCATGATGTGCCATGGAATTGTCACAGAAGATGTCCTAGTGTGAGGACTTAGTCGTGAGGCCAACACATCTATGTGGTAGCTTAAGAGGTGTTGATCGGAATCGAGAGACGCGAAGTGGATTAACACACAAGACAAGGGTTTAGACAGTTTCGGTCCCCGGGAAACATCATCTGGTAATAACCCTACATTCTATTTGTGGCTAGGTCTCATTATGCTCATGAGGGAGTCGCCGCATAAGCCGGCTCCCCTTTGTTGTATCTAGCCTTAGAGATTATTTCATGTCCCTCTTGGGGTGCCCTGCCCCTCCTTATATAAGTTGAAGGGGTAGGTTACATGTAGAGTCCTAGTCGGATTAAGACTTAAACTATTCTAACTTCTCATCACGGGCTTCTCTCCATGGGCTTCTTAACGTCTTGGGCTTCTTAACGTCTCGGGCTTATTAACCCTAAGCGGCTCTGTCTGTCGGGTTATAACTGTCTGTCAGGTCGTAACCATCTGTCGTCTTACCACTGTCTGCCGGCTTACCACTATATGCCAGGTCGTAACTATCTGCCGGCTTACCAATGTCTGCCGGCTTACCACTATTTGCCAGGTCATAACCATCTGCCGGCTTACCAATGTCTACCGGCTTACCACTATCTGCCAGGTCGTAACCATCTGCCGGCTTATAATCTGCCGGGTCACCAATGAAACAGCAAGTCCCAGCCGGGTCATATCTCCGGCCGGGTCATACCGCGGGGTATATCCCTGACATTAGCCCCCAGTTTAATTTGGATTTATCCATGTTAAACTGATCCTGCAAAATAAACACAATAACAAACTTGACAGGTTGTGCTCTGGGTTAAAAATTTTCGTAAGCCGGCACCTGATCATCCTTAATTCCAATTGTCATTTCCTTCTTCTAGAAGATCCGAGTCAATAGGCCAGCTTCATACTTGCTGACGTTGGTTTCTCATAGAGAAATATTGTGAAGAATAATTCATTTGACTCAGCTCCCAATGCTTAAAAAATATTAATCTTTGAAATACTCATCTGATCTTCAACCGGTCTTGAAGATGTAGAACTTGCCGGTTTATCATTGCCAAAACTGTCGGTTCGTAAATATTAATGGCACCGGGTCATAATTGTTGCTAACATCAAGCTTGAAAATGTACCTCCTTTATATGCATATCACTTGTAGCCCCCAAGTCTTAAGAAGGGAGCGTCGTAACAACTTAAGGCTTGCTTCAATATAAATGTTGCAACCTTGAAGAAATCCAAGTTGTTCATCTCAATCACTAGTCATAAACTAAATATTCCACATATGTAGCCCCCAAGTGCCGGGTTGTCATGCTTGTAGCAACCTAGGACTTGTAATTGCCTTATGCTCAAAAAACTTCAACCAGTGTAGCCCCCAAGGGCCGGGTCATTATGCAATAATGAGCAGGGAATTTGTAGATATGATCATGTAAACTTGAGCAGCAACATGTAGCCCCCAAGGGCCGGCTGAGTAAGATAATACTGAGCTGGGAGTTTATATATACTTCATTGAAAATAACATCATATGATGTAGCCCCCACCGTGAGGCTCGAACCCAGGACCATAAGGTTAAGAGCCTTTTGCTTTACCAACTGAGCAGTGGACCCTTCAATATAATGTATTAAGGCTTTTGTACTTGGAATTTTTGCCAGGAGCAATTAGTAACCCCCAAGGGCCAGATCATCACTATGTGATGTGTCGGGTCTTCAATAAGGCGAGTTAAGAATGACTTTGCATTAGCCCAAAGTGCCATGGTACAGGCTGGCAGTGACATGGGACTTGCATATTTGATGTACTCTCAACTTGAATAATGTAGCCCCCAAGTGCTGGGTCGTAAGCCTACAGCGACTCCAGACTATTCCTTCCATTGTAGAATAAATCATATTCATTGAGAAAATAATAGCCATTGCGCTGAAGCAACTTTGAAAACTTCGATCATAATACTGGTTATTGATAACCATAATAAAAATCCAGCCATGTTGGCTATTCAAGATTTGAATAATATATCCGGTATGAAAACCTTAATCATTCAATATCATCATGACAATCCAGCCAAGTTTGGCTATTAAAGATTTTAAATACCTTATCGGTTGACAAGTAAATCCGGAGTTTAAATACTTAGTGGCTCTTGGCCGATGGCGACTTAATGCGCATCCATTGTAATCTGGAATTTTTGTAACCCGACGGCTTATAGCCTTTAATAATCAAGAACTGATAACATCAATTTGAAACATCAATTTTGATGATGGGCTTGAACTTAATTATTTATGTAAGCCATAGCTCTGCATGTTCTGCACAAAGTTTAAACAACATATGCCCTGGCGACTTAACATCAAAAGCTAGGGCAGGTAACAACCCAAACATTACATAGTCTTATGCAATTATGGAAAAGACTAGCATTAAGGCCATTCAAGCCTAAACGTACTGGCAACTTGAAGTTAAAAGCCAGGGCGGGTTATCAAACCTCGCATAATTATCCAACAATTTAAAAATATACCTGGAAGATTGGCTCAAATTGCCGGCTTACATCGCCATATCCAGTGAGGGTGTCAATCCCAAAGATTTATAAGCGCATAATTACGATGGCGCAATCCAAATATATATTGGCGACTTAATGTCGAAAGCCAGGGCGGGTTATCAAACCTCGCATCTTCATATAACAAGTACAAAATATACCTGTAAATTTGGTTCACACTACCGGCTTACCATACCTGTGCAGTAAGGGTTATAACCCAATGCCCTGTTCAATTGACATATACCGCCAGCTTACAACGCCGTATGCAGCAAGGGGTAATATCCCAAAACTTAGAGCACCGCGCATCCAAGTATATAAGATCATCATACACTGGCGACTTATAGTCCAAAGCCAGACCGGGTTAATAAACGTCGAGTAAATTCATATATGAACCATAAGGCGTCATAGCCTTCATCGGTTTTCAACCATGTATTAACATGTCACAAAAGATGAACCTCAAAAAATCTTCAAATCAAATAACAAAAAATCAAGGCTTTCATAGGCGGCCAGGCCTAAAAATCAAGTGCTTTCAAGGGCCGCACAACCACTGAGTTAAACTTCATACAAACCTTATAAGCCGGACCTCACATGACCAATCGTCGTTTTAACTTTGACAAGTTCAGGGTCTGTATAAGATCGACTTGTCAAAAGTACGGCGGGTCATTCCAGGATCACCTGGGCGGAGTGGCAAACATAAAAGGCAGGATAACCCGGGTTTTTAGGTGAATACACCTGGCTTCCAAGCCTGGCTTTTAAGCCTATTACAAGGGTAATAAAAACTCTTGTCCGTTGAACAAAGAGCCCCCAAGTAACATTTTATTCCAGTCATATAAGCCGGATCAACAAGGGTAGTCATAGCTATGCTCAATGAGCAGGAAGCCCCCAAGTAATTGTAATAAAATAAGCCCATAAGGCAGGATACCCATGTTTGAACCGCGCATCATGACAGCAAGTTCTCTTTGGCAACCTTTAATTTTTCTGAGAGCTCGAACTTGCGAGAGATGAATTCTTTTTGAACCAGAATTTCAAACCGGATATTGAGAGCTTCAGAGCTTTGTGGGAGACAGATTTCCCTTGAGTCGGATTTTAAACCGGGATCCTTCATTTTAAGCCTGAAATTTTCTGACAGCCTTTAAATTGTCACCAATAGGGCAGTAGCCTCCGGGGCCGGGTTATTTTTCCCTCCAATGACCCAGAGTTCTTGATTTCACTGAAACCGGCCAATTTTGCCTAGTCATGTCATTGTAGCCCCCCGAGTCCTAAGACGACTCGAGGAGTTGTCTTGAGATTCTCCATATTTGACCGTGATATAAACCGGTATGAGTCATTTCAACAGCTCAGTGATGTAATAGTCCCCTTTGAAGTAGACAACTTTTCCTGCATTGAAGAACATGCAAACCAGAGTAATTGCTCTTTTAAGGAAAGCAACATGTAATATAATATACTGAACAGATTTCACCTGGTATGTCAGGCCAGTAATTATCCACCGCGGAGTTGATGATCACCACGGTGAAGTTAACATCAATCATGGCTGAGTCGGCCGCGGGAGCAGATAGATGAATCGACCAGGGCGTTGTAAGCCGGTGCAAACGGGCGAGTCAATCATAGGCGCGGTAAGTCGCGTGGATGGGTGAGTCAGCACAGAAATGACAGCGCGCCAGGACAGATGTAGACTGGATCGCAGGGGCGGCGGTTTGCGCATGTCTGTCGAGCAATTTGAGATAGTGCAGATGTAGACGCGACCTCCAATGATAGTGCGCCAAGATAGGATCATACTTTTGCCGTGAGGTAACTGACCGTGCACATTATATGCATACTTGCACCGTTCTTCCATTTGGTACTAGCCTTGTTAGCATTTTATATTGAAGCATCAGCTATAGTTAATATTCCAAGGTGTGTCCAATCAGCACAGAAATTGTGTCTGCAGGGTGGACGCTGGCCCAAACTCCATTGAGGACGCATGAGCCCTGTATCCACGGAGCGAAGTCATTTCGACAGTCAACTGACTGACTGTGCCAGCACTTGTTGTAGTCAATTGTCTCTTGCTTAGATAAAAAACCGATGATTCCTTGTCTTTCTCCAGACGAAGTAGTACATGGGCTCCACATCACATGAAGTAGTACTCATTGCTTTTTGGTCCTTCGGCGTTGTAGCAATTCATCTTCAGTTTCCCATTGTTTAACAATAGGCTTCGGTGATAGAAACGAGCCAATGGCTCAAGGCAAGGAAAACAACAACTGAAACCACGACGTCTCGCTGATGGCTGCTACGGCCGGGTCATACGGGGCGGCTCAAAGCAGGCCGCTACCGAAGTGAGCAGTCCGGGCGGCTTGTCGCTGAGGCTAAATACGCCACGGCATGGCCGCCAGAGGCGGCTTGGCGGTGGCAGCTCTCCCGCTGTGACGGTGGCTCTCCCACCGCAGAGACAGTAGCGACTTAGATGATGCAGGCCCACGCGTAGTGGAGACGGTTCAGAGTGGTGATGGCAGCTCAGCGGGGCGAGGCTCATCGGCAACTTGCCGGTGAGCTCTTGGTGAAGACAAACGGCGGGTCGCAACAGCAGCCAGCGACTCACCACGAGGCCATTGAAGTGGCGGAAACAGGCGGCGAGTCGTTGTGGTGCCACAGCAAAAATGGCGCGAGGCCCGCTGATCGACAAGTCGGCTCGACGCGGAGGCGGCCCAGAGGTGGCGCTGGAAGAAAAGGCAAGGCCGAGGAGGCGACTACTCATGGGCGGCAGTTGCCGCGGCCGGTGGCTCGACACGAAGGTCCACGCGGGGCAATTCTTCAGCGGCGGCTCGGACAACCGTAGAGGCAGAAGGCAGCCATAGTTGCAGAACCCGTCATGAGGGAGATGACGCTTAGCGCAGCACAAGGCGGTGGCCGCTTGGCGCACCGGCGACTCGGGAGGCGTTTTGGCAACTCAGAAGCTGCAACGAGGGCGCCCCGGCAGGTCGATGAGGTGTGTCCGCGACAACAGTGAGTTGTAAAGGCACGACCGTGGCTGTTTCAGCCGGGTCACCAATGAAACACCAAGTCCCAGCCGGGTCATATCTCCGGCCGGGACATACTGCGGGGTATATCCCCGACATGATGTGTTTCACGTTTCCCAGTTAAAGAAGTGCCATGCAGAGATGGCCGATATTCCTCTAAGAGATACCGTGCCCCTAGAAGCAATTCAGTTGGAGAGTGACCTAAACTATGAGGAGAAACCCGTCAAGATTCTCAAGTTCGCCAACCGAGTTACACGCAGCAAGGTCATCAAGTTTTGCAAAGTTCAGTGGAGCCACCATACCGAGGAGGAAGCCACCTGGAAGCGAGAAGAAGACCTCCGGAAAGACCACCCACACCTATTTGGTAGCCAACCCGAATCTCGAGGGCGAGATTCTTCTTAAGGGGGGTAGGTTTGTAACATCTCAATTTTCAATTTGGATGTTATTCATTAGGTCATCATATCGATCCATAATTTGAGCATTTTTAAATTTGTTTTATTTGGACTTTTGATCCTAGAAACCTTACGCAACCCAAGGACCAATTGAGAGAGTTGGAGGTCTTCACAAAATTCCATTTTTGAATTTTCCAAAATTGGCAAATTGGATCAAAGTGATTTTATTCGAAATTATTTTTCCAATAATTTCCAATAAATGAAATAATGAGAGAAGATAATATGACTTCTTAAAAACAGCTAGGAAATATTGGAAAATTTAATTTTGAATAAAAATATATTTTATTTGAGTTTTATTTGCAATTTTATTCGGTTGCATTTTATTAAATTAGGGAAAAGATGCATTTTCAAAATTGCATTTAGTCTAAAAAAATGTTCACGTTGTCCCAAATATTAGGAGGGGATGGTGAAAATTGTTTCTGGAATTTTAGGAATTTTATTTTATTTTATTCGGATTTTTCTTCGCGGCGCTTTAAAAGAAACTTTTTTCGGACCGACTGGGCCAAAGCCCAGTCGGCCCAGTGCCCAGCCGCCGCGACCGACTCCGGCCACCGACCTCCTCGCCGCTCGCCAAGTCCGGCTCGGACTCCGCCCGCGCCGCGCCTTGCCCCCTCCTCCAAGAAGCCGCCGCCCGGCCTCTTTATGAGCTGCGGACCCCGGCCCCCTCCTCCACAAATCACCGCCGCCTCCAGCCGCCGATGCCGTCCCGCGCCGCATCCGCCCCTCACCGCTGCCCCGCCTCGCCGCACCACCCGCCGCCAGCGCCGCCGCCTTGCCGCCCCACCCCGCCCTCGTCTGAGCCGCCGCCACCGCCAGCCATCACCGCCGCCGTCGGTTTACCCAGCCGAACCGCCAAACCAGCCGAACCGGTATAACCCCGACCCAGTTTTTTTCGTTTCCGTTTTTTTCTAAAACCCGGTTTATTATTTTTTAGGTTAGCTTATTTAGCGGACGTTCATCCGTTAGTCTTCGGTAGCGAACGGTTTTTGTTCGTTAGGTTTCTGTTGCGAACGTTCGTTCATTAGATTTTTTTTCTTTTTCTGTTTATTTTCGGCCAGGGACCTATCCGTAATTATTTTTTCTTCACAGATTAGTCCCTGATCTTTAAACGATCACAACTTTTTGCTTGTTTATCCAAATCCAACGAAACCAACGCCAAATTCTTCGTTATGATCCCTTCTGTCCAGATAATCAACTTGAACATGTTTTTGAAAATTTAAAATTTGGTTTCAATCAGATTTGAATTTTGAACTTCTTTTGATCGTAACTTGTGTTTCGTAGTTCCGATGTGATTGATTCTTTTTTCAAATCGAAGCTCTTCACTCAAACTTGCTATTCAGATCTCTCTATTTGGTTTTTACCTTTGCCTCTTATGCTTGAGTGCTGATGTATGCTATTGTTTGTTTACGATAGAGTATCCGGAGTGCGAAGCTTGCTACTACGAATCTCTAGGGTTTGCCGATTGTCAGCAAGGCAAGTCACACTTTGATCATATCCCTTTATTGCCCAGTTTTTATGCATTAGTTATAACCCTCAAACATTGCATGAGTAGGATTGGGAACATGTGGTTATTGTTAAGTAGTCAATGAGGTAGGAACCTAATACCTTTTATCACCCCGGGAATATACGTTATGCTCATTGCTTAGCCATGCTCGTAGACGGGGATTGGTATGTGAGATTCATGCAGGTTGCGAGATTTAATAATTAAGGGAAACTTAAGGTGGCTACTTTAATACACATCTCGGTGGAATGGTTGCGGGCACCTGGGGAACCCAGTATTGTCCTAGGATATCTCGGAGTACCCGTGTGATCATCCTATGGAATGCCACTTAGGCTCAAAGGGATCATACTATTATTCATGCTAGAAACTTCCGTGTGCAGCCACAAGCCATTATGGGCTCTGGCATAGTTGAGTAAGTTGTGTGACCTCTTTCAGTAGTAAGCTAGCAGATGTAGGGAAAGTAGGTGGTACTGTCTACCCAGAGTAAAGAGTTAATGCTTTGGAAAGACTGTGTCTCGATCATCCGTTTCTCAAACATCATGTAGTGCGAGAAATTTAACGGAGGAGATCGAGTCTTGCGGGGAAAAGTGTGCAAACCTCGGCAGTGTGTATAAACTAATCATGATTAGCTGTGTCCCCGGTTATGGACATCTTGAGTATCTGGTATTTGAATTATTGGTTGATCTCATCACTTTACTTAATGAATCTGTTGGGTTATTAATATTCTTTTGGGATTGAGTTGGAGGAACCTTCTCAATAATGGCATAAACTTGGTAGTAAAATAAAAATGTATTCCTTTGTTTTAGGGATAAATTAGCTTTATGCAAAAATTAAACTTAGAGCCTCCACCAGCCAAATATGAATATAGAGATAGATATTCTCCTTATTTATTCTATGGTGTGAAATTGCCAGTATATTCAATGTACTGACCTACATGGCTCCAACGTCTCATGTTGCAGGATTCTTACGACGAGTAAGTGATATGTTAGGGTTACGTTGTCTACACTCAACTTTGCCGTTGGTGTTATTGGGACTCCACAGCTTTGTTGTTACTTCTGCTATATTGATTGAGGTAATAGTATTTACGTTACTTTATACATGTGATTTACCTCCGTTATAAATCCTCGAGTACTATGTGTGTCAGCATACCGATCCAGGGATGACACTTATGAAGGAAATATGCCCTAGAGGCAATAATAAAGTTATTATTTATTTCCTTATATCATGATAAATGTTTATTATTCATGCTAGAATTGTATTAACCGGAAACATAATACATGTGTGAATACATAGACAAACAGAGTGTCACTAGTATGCCTCTACTTGACTAGCTCATTGATCAAAGATGGTTATGTTTCCTAGCCATAGACATGAGTTGTAATTTGATTAACGGGATCACATCATTAGGAGAATGATGTGATTGACTTGACCCATTCCGTTAGCTTAGCACTCGATCGTTTAGTATGTTGCTATTGCTTTCTTCATGACTTATACATGTTCCTATGACTTTGAGATTATGCAACTCCCGTTTACCGGAGGAACACTTTGTGTTCTACCAAACGTCACAACGTAACTGGGTGATTATAAAGGTGCTCTACAGGTGTCTGCAAAGGTACATGTTGGGTTGGCGTATTTCGAGATTAGGATTTGTCACTCCGATTGTCGGAGAGGTATCTCTGGGCCCACTCAGTAATACACATCACTATAAGCCTTGCAAGCATTGTGACTAATGAGTTAGTTGCGGGATGATGTATTACGGAACGAGTAAAGAGACTTGCCGGTAATGAGATTGAACTAGGTATCGAGATACCGACGATCGAATCTTGGGCAAGTAACATACCGATGACAAAGGGAACAACGTATGTTGTTATGCGGTCTGACCGATAAAGATCTTCATAGAATATGTAGGAACCAATATGAGCATCCAGGTTCCGCTATTGGTTATTGACCGGAGAGGTGTCTCGGTCATGTCTACATAGTTCTCGAACCCGTAGGGTCCGCACGCTTAACGTTACGATGACAGTTATATTATGAGTTTATATGTTTTGATGTACCGAAGGTTGTTCGGAGTCCCGGATGTGATCACGGACATGACGAGGAGTCTCGAAATGGTCGAGACATAAAGATTGATATATTGGAAGCCTATGTTTGGACATCGGAAGTGTTCCGGGTGAAATCGGGATTTTTCCGGAGTACCGGGAGGTTACTGGAACCCCCCGGTAACTTAATGGGCCTTATTGGGCCTAGGTGGAAGAGAGGAGAGGAGGCCAGGGCAGGGCCGCGCGCCCCTCCCCCCAGTCCGAATAGGACAAGGAGAGGGGGGCGGCGCCCCCCCCCCTTCCTTCCTCCCCTCCACCTTTTCCCCCTTCCTCTCCTAGTCCAACATGGAAAGGGGGGAGTCCTACTTCCGGTAGGAGTAGGACTCCTCCTAGGCGCGCCTCTCCTCCTTGGCCGGCGGCCTCCCCCTTGCTCCTTTATATACGGGGGCAGGGGGCACCTCTCGACACACAATTGATCAACGATCTTTTAGCCGTGTGCGGTGCCCCCCTCCACCATATTACACCTTGATAATATCGTAGCGGAGCTTAGGCGAAGCCCTGCGTCGGTAGAACATCATCATCGTCACCACGCCGTCGTGCTGACGAAACTCTCCCTCAACACTCGGCTGGATCGGAGTTCGAGGGACGTCATCGAGCTGAACGTGTGCTGAACTCGGAGGTGCCGTGCGTTCGGTACTTGATCGGTCGGATCGTGAAGACGTACGACTACATCAACCGCGTTGTGTTAACGCTTCCGCTTTCGGTCTACGAGGGTACGTGGACAACACTCTCCCCTCTCGTTGCTATGCATCACCATGATCTTGCGTGTTCGTAGATTTTTTTTTTAAATTACTACTTTCCCCAACAACTTAAGCATAGAGACTTCGATCCATTCGGGTCGGGTCGCTACACATGTAGAATCAAGAAGACTCCATGGTTCAACTTAAGCATTATGCACAAACCTCAAAACACAAGCACTTTCCTTTGTTCTATAATCTTCCATATCTTAATTGCTCAAACTTCTTTTTTGAAAATGAATTGTCACTATTTGTTTTTACTTTATGCTTTACAATGCACAATTCCATGAATCGTAAAATAGATTTTTTTTATAAAACTAATTGATTTTGAACTAGATGAAATATAAGAATTAAACGAACATCTACATCATGCATATATGACTCAAAGCTTACATGCGATAGTGTGTTATTTATTCATAATTTGGTTACTGAATCTCATGCCTGCAATGGACGTGTACCTTACTTGTTGGTAGTAGTAAGAAACAAATTCCGGGTTTGGCACGAGCTCGTACTGCGGGAGCACCACAAGGCCTGCCGCGGGAGTGACATTTCCCTCTCGGGGCCCACGAGACCGAGCTTCAGTGGCTTAGTGCACCGGCCTATGAGTCAATGACATGAGGACCTTAAATGCGGCTGGCCCACATGTCATTCTCATGGCGGTGGCGTGGTTTGCGACTCACTTGTTCGAGATGAACCGGCCGATGGTGGCGTGGCCGTGGCGAGGGTGCTACAGCTGGGCGTCGAGGCGTTACGAGGCGTAGATGGCCACACCGGCGGGTACTACCTATAGTACAGAAGTACTCCAGCTGAGGATACATGCCCGGGACGAAATGTTTCACAGCCGCTGGATGAAAATTTGATGGTGCGGGAGTATGGATCGGACCAGACAAACCGCGTCCAATCGGGTGTGGCTGCTGGTAGAAAGTTGATGGTCACCGTAGTTCAGCTGGCCCGCATGTCATGCACACAAAGGCAGAGGAGCGGTGGGGCCGAGAGGGATGAGGCGCACGTCGGGGGACATCATGCCGTGGGTTGGAGCGGCGTCGTGGGAATCGCATGTGGGTGTGGCAGTGGTACAAACAAGAAACGTGATGGTTGCCGTGGTTCAACTTCCATGGACAAGTTGTCATGTCTGCAGACACATGCATTGCATACCGCTCACTGCAAGGAGTAGTAGTAGAGAAAACTTGTTCCAAAGATACCTTCTTTCCAATAAAATTCTCGAGATATCATTAGTTTTTACACATGGGATTACTCCTGCAAGGGTCAATCAAAACAGGTGTTTTGTAAAAAAATGCATCTTGATGTTCCCTGCAATGCACGGGCATCTTGCTAGTTATTGAATAAGCCCACACGGGCATCTTGCCGCAGGGTGTGCCACCGACCCAAACTCAATTTTTTTTCAGCGCGGCGTGGTCGTAGGTTAGCACACCCCTCTCCACATTTGCAAATAAGGCCTTCCCTCCTTCATCCTTTTCTCTCACAAGATAAACTACTCATACAAATGCATCTTGATGTTTCGTGCAATGCGCAAGGATGTTTCCTTGGGGGTCTCTCCAGAGCGGCGTGGCCGTAGTTGCAAGTTGACGCCCCTTGAGATGCCGACGTTGAGGAGCACTCGGATTTTGTCCGATGAGCAGGTAAGATGAGTTTGATCACGTAGTAAATGCATTCTAAAGACTACTTCTGTGTCCATTTCCTAATTCTCCCTCTGCCCACTATTTCATAGGTTAGGCTCGGTGCGAGTGGAGATTGGCTTGCATATGTACGAGAGGGTACCAACATCAATTTACCCAACATTTGCAACGGTGACACCGTTCCCGTAGAACCTTTGTCCAACATTGGGATCAGCCATGCAACGGGCCACCGCCTGAATTGGTACAATGGAACCACGGTGTGATTGAAGAAGATAGCACGAACCTTGCACATGGCGGTCAAAGGTGGACCATGCTGTCTGCGGCCGATTTGTTGCCGTACGAGTACAAAGACGCTGTGCTCCTTTCTAACCACATCTTTGTGGTGACAAACCAGGGGACTTGTTTCGTATGGGACACATCCTACGGTATACTCAGTTTTGAATTTTTTCGTTTTATAAGTTTCAAATTCAAATTTAGAGCTCCCCATCACATGTTGAGATTACAATGTCCATTAAATCGTTGCATGCATGTATAGTAAAGAAACAAATCTTGATTTTGGCACGAGTTCGTGCAGCGGTAGAACCACAAGGCCCGGTGCAGGAGTTACATTTCGCTCTCGGGGCCCTCGAGACTGAGCTTCAGCGCCTTACTACACCTGCCTTAGAGTCAATAACATGTGGACCCGATAGGTGGCCGGTCCACATGTAATGCTCTTGAAGACAAAGCGGCGCGGGGCCAAGAGGGGTGAGCCGCAGGTCGGGGGACGTGTGGTGTCATGGGTTCGAGCGGCGTCATGGGAATCGTGTGTGGCTGTGGTAGAAACTTGATGCTCGCCGCATTTCAGGTGGCCCACATGTCCAGCACACAAAGGCAGAGGGGCAGTGCGACCGAGAGGGGTGAGGCACATGTCGGGGGACGTGGTGCTGTGGGTTGGAGCAGCGTCGTGGGAATCGCGAGTGGAAGTGGATGAAACGTGATGGTCGCCGTAGTTGAACTTCCATGGACAAGCTGTCATGTCTACGGACACATGCATTGCATACCGATCACTGGAAGGAGTAGTAGTAGAGAAAGCTAGAGGGATAAATAGTTCCGTATAGTCAAGTGGACCCACGCTACTACTTGTTTCAAAGCCACACACACCATCGAAATAGTCCATCTATATCAATATACATAGAGAGGGAATAATTTTTTTACAAGAGAGGAAATACTTCATCCATCCATAATTCCCTACTGCTGGTGCAGCTTCTTCTTCTTCTTATTACTCTTCTTATTCTTTTTCTTGTTCTCATTTTCTGTGGGAGACGGCTTCGCAACAAGCTCTCTGGACCTTGCAGCTATCTCGAAACTCACACGGGCATCGAGGGCAGCATATTTTATCCGCTCATACATCAAGGGATAATTCTCCCATCTAGACGACCTTAATGCCAGTGTCTTGTCACCCTTCTGAAGATTTGTTTTGAGCAAAAAATTTGCTACGTCGAATAGGGATGGTGTCAGTTTATCACAATCTTCTATAGGAATTTTTATTTTGGTTTGTACGTTAGCGATGCTTTTCAAATCAAGGTTGTACGACTCCAACTTATGTTTGTCCCCTGAGATGGCTGCCCCACAGAAGTATATGTCCTCCCGAGACAAGAATCGTGAAGCTCACCTGCTATGGAGGGTGCGTGTATGATGTGGTACACCAAAACATCATCTTCGAGGCACAGCTGAAGGACGGCGGCACGTTGGATCTTCCCAGTGGCACGCTCCGTGTACTCTACGTCAAGACCAATGACCTTTGTCTCCACCTTTTGGAGGGAGTTGGATACATTGTTGATCCACTTCCGAACAACCCTTGGGTGGTCGGTGACCGTGGCAACTATGGTCAACGAGCCTTCGACGAGGACATGTTAGACGCTAAAAACCTGCATCTCGATCTCTTTCGCCATTTGGAACAGCTGGACCGGGGGGCTATGGTTTGGAGAATTAGGATTAGATGGCTAGTCTAACTGAAGAAGATGATTATTTAAAGGGGCTTTGGAATTACTCCAGGAGGATGTGAAGAGGTTAAAACAATGTGAATGCGGTGTGGTTTGGATGCAAATGAAGATTAAGGAGTAGTGAAGAAGCCGAGGAAAATCGGTTCCTAATGGAGAAGTAAATGGGAGAAGTGGCCTGCAGGCAGTTGACTAGATGGCTAGGTAGACTAAACGAAAACGCTACGCGGGTAGACTAAGGAGTGGTACCTATCCGTGTACGTGCCCATCCTTCTAGCGCTACATGTGCCACTGGCTAGTTGCGGTCACTCTTTCGAATCACCGCGGCGAGACATTTTATGATCCTTTTTATTTCTGCACCCCTCCTGACAGGTGGGACCTATGCAAACAGATAAAAAAAGTGTCGCAGCTGGTTCGGATGGATATTGGCGCGTGCGTGGGAGACACAAAATTCTCTAGTTAAGGAATATGTGGTTATCCTCAAAAAAAGAAAAGTCCTTCTTCGTGCTTCCGCATGCACGAGAATTTGGTTCTGCTCGCAATATGGATGATACCTGGAGGATGAAGTGAACCCAGAGGCATGCTAGCACGGGAGTACTACTCATGTTCCTACTACTCCTACTACTAGTAGTAGTACAACTGTGGTACACTTGATGGTCAAAATACTATTATTCATCCAGTCCTCACAGTGAAGTGACAAGACCCTGCGCCCGAGATGACACAAGTCCAGGCAGCGTGTCCGGGTTACCAAAGTCAGCCTCACCTTGTGCATTGTGCAGTCACTGTCACTGTCGCTATATAGCATGCCTCGCCTCGTATCCCTCTCCCCTAGCACCACTCCATCTCCGTCCCCGTCTCGCCGGAGATCCTGAGGTCACTCTTCATCATCTCATTGTGCCCCCACGTACCCTTGCCTCGCTCACCTCCCCCAGTACCACTATTCCCTCGCTAGCCGCTCCAGCACTGAGAGCCTTCTCCCCCATAAATCAAGCCCCCCAAAACCCGACCTTCCAAACTCCACCATGGCCGAACGCGAACGGCGCAACATCCATATGAGCTGCGATTGGAGCAATCTCCCCAGTGACATCCTCGACCTCTGTTGTTCATGTATGGATATGTTGAGCGCCCTGCGGCTGGCTGCATGCTCGAGGGGCATGCACATGGCCATCATCGAAGTGAGGCCTAAGCTTTTCAAGACACCGTGCTTGCGGCTATCTGAACTTGCGAGATGCATGATGCCCCTCGACTTCAATCCGATATCCATTAGCCAAAACATCTTTATAGGTATGTAGTGGGTCGCCATACATCATTTCCCTCGACTTTGATCTGATCACCATCGCCCGAAACTTCTTGCAGGTATGTACTGGGTCGGCATGAACTCCCACTGGATGGCTGCCGTCAGAGAAGACAGGAAAATGTTGGTGCTCGTGAACTTCCAGACCTCCTATGAGATTATCCTTCCTTTGTTGTATGATATAGAGTTTTACCGTCGCGGTCCAAGTCATCTAGATTACGTCGTTAGTTGGACGCACCTTGTTTTGCAGAAGATTGTAATATGCCAAGTTCCCACACGACATGCAAATTACGCAGACTTCAAGCTAATTGCCTTGTTCGACAAGGGACTCGCCTATCTTTCCGCCGGTGCCTTCTTTAGCTAGAGACAGCTCAGCTTGTAGTGGATCATCGTCAAAGCTGATACGCACTTCTGTGATGCTATTGAACACAATGGCATTATCTACGCGATCGACAAAGCACATGGCACCACATATTGCTGGGACGACGCGTGTAAGTTGTTTCCATCTGATGTTAATGATGACGCCGTGACACTGTTTGAACTTTTTGTGATGATTGACATATCCCTGTTTGAGCAGAATTTGAGTAGAACTATGGCAATGTATTAGAGACGCCGTAAATCAGCTATATTTGGAATGAGTTAATTCATGCGATTGTGACCATGTCATTACAGTCAATTTGTACCCCTGAATAATCAAACGGTTAGGAAGATATTGTTATTCTCCTTACTTTACAGTAATCTATATACTACTAAATATGAGTGTGCATCAATGGCCATGTTAGTTTCCTCATTTTCATGATTTAGAAACATGCATCACACTGTTGGTTTCACCTAACCATACATTAGGGAAGTAAATGTGCATATGGAGAACTCTATATATGGAAGTAGTGAAATCCTATAATGCTTACCATGAGTACATACCTATGTTCGCCCTTCAGCAACCAATGGCTAGAATAATATGCTCACAAAATTTTTGCCCACAGAACATGAGTATATAACAATGCATCATCTGTTAGTTTCCTTGAAGAATTTGTTTGTGAGGTCAGAACATGATTACATAACATGCATGACATGGTAGTTTCCTGTGAAGAATCGATTATGAGATAACATGAGTATAACCATGCATGACACTTCTATATTTTCGAACCCAGTATACATTTCCCTGTATTTTCCTCCCAGTTCCAACAGGGACATATCAATGCTTTCTCTTGCATTATCCTACTCATACTCTGAACAATGCTTACATTAACAATGCCTGTCCTTTTTGATATGATGAAGTGTCCCTAGAGTTACTGCCCTTTGTAATCACACCACCTTTGCCAAAAACCGTGAAGCACAACTGGTTCCTCGCTCGATCAGATGACGGCAAAAGACCGATGATCATTCAAACACATTAGCTGGAAAAGTTATATTGCAAAAACCCCACTGTATGCAAGCACCGTGAAATACGTGAGTATCCGGATAGTGGTTGTTACGTCTATGAGCAGGATACCAGCTTGTTGGGGCCTTCAGGATTTTTGAGTTGGAGGCGGGTAAACAGCCTTGGTTCACACTCTTTGTTTCTCAGACTCAATTATTGGTTAACCAGGAGATCACAGTTGGCAAGGACTTTGTTGGCAGAGAGACTCTGTTTGCTATGGAAAACTGTGTCTACACAGCGAGCCCTAGGAGTTCAGGAGCAAACTCCCCTGATTGTCAACAATATAGCCTGCAACCAAAAGAAGGTGAGAATTACAAAGGTATCTGGATTAACTTTGGTCCTTGGATGTATCGAGTCCGATAGGCAGTGATGTGATTCAAGCCTTCAGGTTGATAGGTAATTAAGCTGTTGCGTCGAAAGGGTGGAGTGCTGGTGTCTCCGAATCACTGGTGGCTGAACCGGGGCTGCAAATTATGATGGTGTTAAATCATCCCTCTTCGAATGACTTGTTGTCTTTGCTGCTTGTTCTGGATGGGTTGTTCTCTCTTTTGTTATGCATATTCCTTGTCATTTGGTCATCCTCGTCTATGCCACTCTTACTATGTAATAGTTGCCTCTATTTAGAATGTCATTCTCGTCTAGACCACAAGAGTCTGAGCACTTCAGATGAGTGCGTTTTGGTGGTGTAGCAAGACTTCTTATGAACTATCATGTCTTGTTGTTTATGTTAGTAGTAGTCACTAGTCAGTGTTTGCATGTTGTATATATCGTTGTTTTGAACTGTTTATTGTCTCGAACAGCTGGTGGGCTAAATGAGGGCATCACCATTCTCCAGTGTTCAGAGTATATCTCCTTTTTTCATGTTACTAGCAAGATGCCCGTGCGTTGCACGGAACATCAAGATCTTGTGGGAGAATTGGGACTCTTGCGCGCCGACATGTGGGCGCCACCCGTGTTTTCATGCGCTTGCGCGCCGAGAGCATATTGGTGCGTGTTCGAAATTCATGCTACCTTTTCATCCCCAATCTCCCGCCCCTCCCCTACCTCTGGAATCTTGATTCCTACTCCAGTTCCCCCAAATCCCCCTCCTGTACTCCCTGTACTCAAGCGCACTATCATGTCACCGGTCAACGCGGATCTCCGAGCCGGAGATCCTGAGGTCCGTCCTGCCTTCGGGCGCTGCGTGCTGTCGCTCAACAGTGGCATGGCGGCGCTTGACGACCAGTTTGCCGGCAAAGTGCTTATGGTAACCATCAACGGCAACCGGCCTCCCATCTCGCCGGACAACCTTATCAAAGCTCTTGGGACTTGCTCGTCGAAGTCTGTCCGCCACCGGCTGATTTCTTCGTCAGGTTCGGACAACTTTCGACTGCAGTCGTGTGTTCGAATCTTCCCAGCGTTTGTTCTGCAATGGCGAGCTGGTGAGCTTTGATCGGTGCCACCCAGGATGGGGCTCGGTGCCCTCTGAGCTTGAGTGTTTAAAAATATTACCTTCCATGGCATGCCTTGACGTGCTTGGAACAGCGAGTCCATGAATGAGCTTACCAACGACCTTGGAGGTGAGCTCGTAAGTATGTTCCCCCAGACAGCTGGGCTCTGACGGTTATGGCATGGATGAAGAAGCCGTCCACCATACTGAAGGTGGTTGGTGTTGAGATACCGGTGCAGGAACCGGGGTTGTACTATTCGTCGCCACCAAGGCAGCCGCGGACCATGTTAGGGATGTACCTGTATCGAGTGTTCGTGCATGTCGAAGAAGTTTTCAATCCATCAATCGAAGTCCTGCCGCCGCTGCTGGTGCCTGGGTCCGTCGACGACGTCCATTACAGGAGTCAACGTCCGACTTTCCCCGTGTTGCTCGGAACAATGGATGGCACAGGGCCTACTCCATCACGCGATGGAGGCCACTGCTTCTTTGGGAGAAGAGGCAGGGCTGGCTGCCTGGATGTGCTCTAATTTAAGGTAACAACTGAATCTTGTGATACTAGTTAAATCCGAGCTATGGGTGTGAAGCACTGATGTGCCGGTACATTTGATTGTGACCTATTCTTTTTTTTACCTGAACTTTTTTTAGAAAGGGCTGTACGTCAACTTAATGTTCTAGCAAAACTTATATAGTGTGTTGTCTGTCTGTTTTCTTTGCACAGCATATAAGATATTTCCCCATCATTGATAAAGACGATGAACCGTTACGTACGAGTTAGTTGGTTTCAACATAGCCCTACCCATAGTGATCCACTGCTTCCACCCTGATTGTGCCGCCTGCGTGAAATTTTAGTATGCAAGTTCAGTGTGCTATGATGTTCTATATGATTGTTTCAACTATTTAAGTTTTTACTGAGCATCATCAATGCATATGGCTGAAAGATGTATTTACGAGCATCAACCAATGGGTCTCTCTCTCTCTCACTATCAGCGTTCTGGGAACGGGGGTCCCCAGACTTGCCTGCCTGCGGCCCGCGGAGTGGCTCCACTAACGGCCTGGTACGGCCGATCTTCACAAGCAAACACTCAAGACCCTTGCGAGGGGCCAAGCCTCGCGAGGCGGGCGACACAAGACCTCCTTAGGGGCAGCCTCACTAGGCTGGCTTGTGAGGATCGCAGAGATCAAGGCGAGGGGCACCTCGTGAGGTTCCCGTGACGTGAGCCATGACGACCAAGGCCAAGCGGGCGCCAGGCGGACGCCAGCGGGCGCAGAGTACTGGTTTTCTCTTCGGTGCTAAGGGAGCAGGCGCAGGAGAGGAGTCCCGAGGCATCAGGCAAAGGTTTCCATATCAGTGCAACGAGACCAAGACCAGCAGGACGACAGGATGGAGGTCATCGGGGAGCCCACGACGGCGTCACCACGAGAGCCTTTGGCAGGCGAAGACCACCTTTTGTCAGGATAGCTTGTACCAGTTGTCCCCCTTCAAAACGGCCGTTGTGGGATCCCTTCCCGCCTAATATTTGGGAAGAGGACCCCGGGCCTCTATAAATAGGACTAGCCACCACTGTAGAAGGCAACTGATCTTGGATCAGATCCATTCCATCCACACACACACAAGCTCACCGAGCTCAAGAACACCTCTCCTCAGGAGGTAGTTCTTCCCTTGTACTTGTTCATCCCAGCCTACAAGGCAATCCACCACACCACACTGGAGTAGGGTATTACACCACATCGGTGGCCCGAACCAGTATAAACTCTTGTGTCCCTTGTTCCTCGGGTTCGGCGAGCTAGGCTTTGAGACCGTGGTGAGAGCGTGAGCTAGGGGGAGAGACATCTTGGTGCGCACCCCAGAGTTCCAACCTCAAGGGTTTTGCCGGAACCCGTAATCCAACATTTGGCGCGCCAGGTAGGGGTGCGCCGAAGTTCGCCCCTTCGCCGACACCGCCTCCACGTCCTGTCCCCATGGCCGGCGTTGCTCCTCCGACTGGGTCAACGGACGCCCACGACGGCACCAGGGGGCTCAGAGCTTTCGCCCCGCCTTGCGGTGGGCGCAGCAGCCACCCAAGTTCAAAACGGAGATGCCGCCGTGCTACGACGGCGCGGCGAATCCGTCGGTCTTCCTGCTAGCATACGAGGAGGCCGTCCTGGAAGCTGGAGGCGACGACAAAGTCATGGCCAACTGGTTTCCCATGGCCCTCGCTGGCGCACCGCGCGCCTGGCTGCTCGACCTCCCAGGATCCTCTGTGGCCTCTTGGGAGGAGTTGCGCGGCCTCTTCGTCGCGCGCTTTGCGGCACCGGCGCCTGTCGCCTTCGCAGCCCTCCTCGATGACTCGCAAGCACCACGCTCGGACCGTCACACCAAGCAGTTCTTCTGGCAGATCGGCACCGACTTTGTGCAGCAAGGAGCTCCTCCAGGATGGGCGGCGCCCAAGGCCGACCTCACCTTCCACTCGGGGGATCACCCCGTCACCACTGCCAGCTCGGGCGTGCTCCCAATGCTTTGCACGCCCACCATCTGCAACGTAGCCGTCACCAAAACCCTCATCGACGGTGGGGCCGGCCTGAATGTGCTCTCCATGGAAGCTTTTGGCTTGCTTCACGTGCCGCATGAACGGCTCCATACCACCAGGCCCTTCTCCGGAGTCGGCAACGGCTCCACCAGCCCCCTAGGGCAGATCCGCCTTCCTGTGACCTTCTGCACTCGCTACAGCTACCGCACCGAGCTGATCGACTTCGACATTGCCCGCATCGGCCTCCCATACAACGCCATCTTGGGTACCCGGCCCTGGCTTAGTTTATGGCGGCGACCCATCCAGCCTACAACCTTATGAAGATGGCTGGGAGCAACGGCGTCCTAACCGTGGCGGGGGATACCAAGGAGGCTCTGACGACACTCAAGCTTGCCTTCAAGGCCGCCGCGGCAGCACGCCCGGCTGACGAGGCCACCCCGGCGCTAAGGAGGCCGCGCCGGCTAAGAAGAAGCAGCTGTTCACTCAAGATCGGGCCGAAACGAAGCAAGTACTAGTCGAGGAAGGTGGACCCTCAGGAGCCACCTTCACCATAGACGCCAACCTCGACCTAGATCAAGAGGAGGCATTAGTGAAGTTCTTGCACGCGAACAAGGAGGTATTCGCCTGGGAACCCAAGCAGCTGGTAGGGGTCCCGTGGGGGGTAATCGAGCATCACTTAAGGGTGTGCCCCGATGTGCGCCCAGTGAAGCAGAAGGCACGGCGACAGTCCACGGAGAAGCAGTACTTCATCATCCAGGAAACCCGCAAGCTAGAGGCAGTAGGTATCATTCGCGAGGTCCGGTACCCAGAGTGGCTGGCGAACCCCGTCGTCGTGCCAAAGAAAGGCGGGAAGGAGCGCATGTGTGTCGACTTCACCAACCTCAAGAAGGCCTGTCCCCAAGACCCGTTCCCGCTTACGTGCATTGACCAGATCGTCGACTCCACCGCCGAGTGCCACTTGCTGTGTTTCCTGGACGCATTCTCGGGCTACCACCAGATCAAGATGGCGGTGGAGGATGTGGAGAAGACGGCTTTCCTAACCCCGTGCGGGCTATACTGCTACACTTGCATGCCATTCGGGCTGCGCAACACAGGGGCGACCTTCCAACGGCTGATGCACATCGCCCTGTGTCAGCAACTCAGGAGAAACGCTGAAGCCTACGTCGACGACATCCTGGTAAAATCCCAGGAGGCGAGATTCAGGACCTCGAGGAGACCTTCGCAAGCCTGCGCCAGGTGGACCTGCGGCTTAACTCAGAGAAGTGCGTGTTCAGCATTCCCTCCGGCAAGCTGCTGGGCTTCCTCGTGTCCCACAGGGGCATTGAGGCTAACCCGGAGAAGGTCAAGGCAATAGAAGACCTGAGCCTGCTGCAAACTCTCAAGGAAATGCGGAAGCTTGCGGCTGCGTGACCCCACTGGGGCGCTTCATCTTCAAACTGGGGGACCACGCCCTGCCATTCTTCAAGCTGATGAAGAAGAAGGGACCGTTCGAATGGACCCCGGAGGCCGACCTGGCGTTTCAAGACCTCAAGAGATACCTGACCATCCCTCCGGTGATTGTGGTGCCTCGTCCCCTCGAGCCCCCGGTGCTTTACCTAGCCGCCACTCCCCACTCCGACAGCGCACCGCTCGTGGCGGTTCGGGAAGAGCGCTAGGCCAAGAATCCACCGCGCCGTGTCGCACTTTTGACCGGGGCGACGCAGCACCAAGATGGCGCCCCAAGGGCTGCAACAACGACGGCGAACGGTCAGACCCAGCAAGACGGTGTCCTCGGGCCTGCAGGGGCCCCAACGGATGACCACGCTCTTGAGGTCCCATCACCTCAAGAAACGCCCCAATCTCCGGCAGCCGCAGGCTCCATCTACGCTCCCGCCCTCGTCGAGCACCCAGTGTACTTCGTCAGTACGGTGCTGCGGGACGCGAGAGCACGGTATCCCATGCCGTAGAAACTTCTGCTCGCGCTCTTGGTGGCCTCACGCAAGCTGCGCCACTACTTCCAAGGACACCCAATCAAGGTCGTCTCAACCTATCCATTGGAAAGGGTGCTCTGGAGCCCCAATGCCGCGGGAAGGGTCGCCGAGTGGAACATTGAGCTACAGGCATTTCAGCTTGAGTTCAGCACAACCAGGGTCATCAAGGGGGCCGCCCTCGCCGACTTCGTGGCTGAATGGACCGATGCCCCGGAACCTGAAGTCGGCGAGAGCCGATCCCTCTCACAGGGAAGTGAATCACCAGATGGTTGGGTCATGTATTTCGACGGCGCCTTCGCACGCCAAGGCGCGGGGGCTGGAGCCGTGCTCATCTCGCCCACCCAAGACAAGCTCTACTACGCTATGCAGCTCTGCATCCAGTGGGGCGAGAAGGTCTCCAACAACATTGCAGAGTACGAGGGGTTGATCGCCGGCCTCAAGGAAGCGGCGGCCTTGGGAGTGAAGCGTCCCACCATCAGGGGCGACTCCCAGCTCCTCGTCATCTTCTCTAACAAGGTGTAAGAGCCAAGAGACGAGCACATGGAAGCATACCTCGCGGAGGTGCGCAAGATGGAGAAGCAATTCTTGGTCCTGGAACTACAGCATGTACCGCGCGGCACCAGCAAAGAGGCCGACGAGATCGCCAAGAGGGCGTCAAAGCGTCAGCCCCAAGAACCCGGCGTCTTTGAGGACCGACTCTTCAAGTCCTCGGCGGCTCCCCCTGCCACCGGACTCGTACCGACTCAGGAGGAGCACCCCGTGCCACCAACCTCAGGGGCCCCCGCCTGTGGCCCGACTTCAGGGGCTCGCCTGCTCCTGACGCTCAAGCCTAGGAGGGGTGCTGGACCGAAGAGTTCAGGCATACTTGGTGCGGGGGACGCTGCCAGAGAAGGAGGCGGATGCAGAGCGTGTGACCCGGCAAGCCATGGCATACTGCATCCAAGATGGTGAGCTCTACAGAAAACGACCGAATGATGTTTCCTTACGTTGTATCTCTAGGAAGTAAGGTGGCGAGCTGTTAGCCGACATACACGGCGGAGATCGCGGGCACCACTCATCATTGCGCACCCTAGTTGGCAAGGCGTTCCGCAGCGGGTTCTACTGGCCCACGGCACTCAACGACGCAGCCGATCTAGTGAAATCCTGCGAGGCCTTCCAATTCCATGCCAAGCAGATCCACCAGCCAGCTCAGGGCCTCCAGACTATCCCGCTCTCATGGCCATTCGCGGTCTGGGGGCTGGATATCCTAGGCCCGTTCCCTCAAGCGCCTGGGGGCTACCGCTACCTCTACGTCGCCATCGAAAAGTTCACCAAATGGGCAGAGGTGGAGGCCGTCCGCACCATCCCAGCCAGGTCCGCAGTTAAGTTCATCAAGGGCCTCGTGAGCCGGTTTGGGGTCCCTAACCGCATCATCACCGACAACGGCTCGCAGTTCACTAGCAATCTCTTCAAGACATATTGTGCTAACCTTGGAACGTAGATATGCTACGCCTCAGTAGCACACCGCAGGAGCAATGGCCAGGCCGAGCGCGCCAACGCGGAGGTCCTGAGAGGCCTCAAGACCAGAACCTTCAAGAAGAAGCTTGAGGCCTGCAGTAGGGGATGGCACGACGAGCTCCAGTCCGTGCTATGGTCCATCCGCACCACCGCCACCAAACCAACAGGCGAGACTCCGTTCTTCCTCATCTACGGAGCTGAAGCAGTCCTCCCTCACGAGGTCAAGCATCGCTCCGCGCGTGTCCTGGCGTTCGACGAAGCGCACCAGGACGCCATGCGGGGGATGGACCTCGTGCTGGGGGAGGAGCGCCGCCGCCAAGCGTCGCTCCGGGTGGCAAGGTACCAACAGGCACTGCGACGGTATCACTGCCGCAGCGTCCGCTCTAGGACGCTCGATGTGTGCGATCTCGTCCTAAGGCGGGTGCTCTCTAGGGAAGGGCTGCATAGGCTCTCACCCATGTGGGAGGGCCCGTTTAGGATTGCCCACGTCTCCAGGCCTGGCGCCGTGCGCCTGGAGACGCAGGACGGGATTGCCCATCCAGAACGCCTGGAACATTCAGCACCTCCGGAAGTTCTACCCATGAAGCAAGGCCCAGTGCCTGTGAAGGTCTCCACCCGTGACACTCTCACACAATAATGAGTGGGGCTATACACACCCTGGAGTCTCCGGAGTGCTGCCCTCGGGCCTTGGGGGCTCCCTCCCACGTCCTAGTGGTAGCACTTAGCTCCGCGCTAGTGAGAAGACTAGACTAGGTGACGGACGCGGCTGTACATTTGCTTTTCGTAGTTGGTTTGCCCCTCTTTAATGGAAATTTGAATTCTGGTGTTTCTCGTTGGCTTGGTTCGATTCCCTTTTCTCTATGTTTCTTCCCTCGGTTCTCCGTTTTGACCGGCACTCTCCCTCGCACACCTCGCGAGGGGGCTGGACAGGTGCGCGCGTAAGCGCTTCCCCTGGTCTTCATGAGGCACCCTCGTTCGAGCTCGCAACTGGCGCACCCCCCCTCTTTTAAGTCCGTGCCCCACGGGTACTAGATGTGGTGCGCTGGGCCATGACCGGCCACGCCTGGGGCCCTGAGCAAGGATTAAGGGCTTCTTAACAAATTTTTGCAGTATCTCGACGCCCCCCCCAAGTTCGCAGCAGGGAGGTCTCATCAAGTGCTGGGAGATGTGCGCCTCACGAGGTGGAAACTACTTCAGACACACCGAGCTAAGTTATCTTTACATGCCTACGCAAAGCACTGATGCTATAGCACAACTTGGAAGTGATAAACATAGCAAAATGCAGGAAAAGTGTTATGGTTCATCATACGCCCCCGTGGGGCCCCATACTTGTTTCTTGCGATGCAGGAAGAAAAAAAAAGAGGGAAACAGGCAAAAGCGGCCCCGACACCCGCGGCTACTCCTGAGAATCAGCTCCCAGCGCTCCCCCAAACTTAGCAACAGCCCTCCTCGCGCTTCACCATGGCGCGACGGCGGGATGACCTGCCACCATCCTCGAAGCGAGTGCGGCGACGGGGCAGTTGGTCGTAGCCGCAGCTGCTGGAGCTTTCGCTGGATGAGGAGCCGCCGGTGATGGACGAGTCGTGGCCATCACCGAGGGTGAGCTCGCCCTCATCCTCGTCGCGGTAGTCGCCAAGGCCAAGCACATCGTCACCATCGCTGTCTTTAGGGCAGCACCCAGCGCGGCGACCATCTTCCCCGAACACCCTCATGAAGAGGGTCGCGGCACCATCGTACTTGAAGTGGAGGGTGCACCGCCTGCCCAGGCCGCGCGTGCGGGCAAACGTCTGCCATCCGTGAGCCAGGGCTATGTTGCCCACGATGGATATCTCCATCGCGACCCACGAGGCCTTGCTGTAGCAGTCGTCCGCCTGCAGCCAGAGGCCGCCGGGACCCGAAGTCGCCAGCTCTCTGGCAAAGGAGCGCGGAAGCAGGAGCCAGGTGCCGGTCAGGTTCTCCGACCACGCAATGAACTCCGACAGCAACTCCGCCGAGTGGAAGCATGGCCGGGGACGCCTAGCGACAACGGTGCGCCTCCCCTCATCGACGGGACCGCCGCACCCCAAGCGGCTTCCACCAGGAGGAGAAACGCCGCCTCGGATGCCCGGAGCGGCACCGGACCCCGAAGAGACTCGTCCTCACCCGTGAGGAACCACAGCAGGGGTCGCGGCGTGCTTATGAGGGCGACCGCGCCCCCTCTTGGGCGGAGGAGAGCCGGGCCCCTCTTGGCGAGCCTTCCCTTTCTCCGCAGCCGAGAACCTCTTCGTTGGCGCCATGGGTGCCACTGCTAGCAGTGAAGCAAGGAAGAAGAAGCAAGCAGAACGGAGGAAGAGACGGGCGACGGGGGCTCCACCCCCCTCCCCATTTATAGAAGGAGGAGGCCAACCGACGACGCCCATGATCACAGGTAATGATGGCTTTTCTGCATGCACTAGGGACTCGTCAAGTCGGGCAGTTGCCGAGGCAGCGTGGGTAAGCGGAGACGCCCACGTCCTGTCAGTCGCCACGCGTCATTCAAGGCCGCAGGCAGTTGGGGCCCGCGGCGCTCCGCACTGGCCCCTTGGCTTCGCCTCGAGGCCAAGTCCGAGCGCGCCTTGGGCCCGGGGGCTACTGTCGGCGTTCTGGGAACGGGGGTCCCCAGACTTGCCTGCCTGCAGCCCGCGGCGTGGCTCCACTAACGGCCTGGTACGGCCCATCTTCACCAGCAAACACTCAAGACCCTCGCTAGGGGCCAAGCCTCGCGAAGCGGGCGACACAAGACCTCCTCAGGGGCAGCCTCACTAGGCTGGCTCGCGAGGAGCGGAGAGGTCAAGGCGAGGGGCACCTCGTGAGGTTCCCGTGATGTGAGCCATGACGACCAAGGCCAAGAGGGCGCCAGGCGGATGCCACGGGCACAGATTACTGGTTTCCTCTTTGGTGTTAAAGGAGCAGACACAGGTGAGGAGTCCTGAGGCATCAGGCAAAGGCTTCCATATCGGTGCAACGAGACCAAGACCAGCAGGCAGGATGGAGGTCATCGCGGAGCCCACGACGGCGTCACCACCAGAGCCTTTGGCAGGCGAAGACCACCTTTTGTCAGGATAGCTTGTACTAGTTGTCCCCCTTCAAATCGGCCGTTGTGGGATCCCTTCCCGCCTAATATTTGGGAAGAGGACCCAGGCCTCTATAAATAGGACTAGCCGCCACCGTAGAAGGCAACTGATCTTGGATCTGATCCATTCCATCCACACACACACACAAGCTCACCGAGCTCCAGAACACCTCTCCTCAGGAGGTAGTTCTTCCCTTGTACTTGTTCATCCCAGCCTACAAGGCAATGCACCACACCACACTGGAGTAGGGTATTACACCACATCGGTGGCCCGAACCAGTATAAACTCTTGTGTCCCTTGTTCCTCGGGTTCGGCGAGCTAGGCTTTGAGATCATGGTGAGAGCGTGACCTAGGGGGAGAGAGATCTTCGTGCGCACCCTAGAGTTCAAACCCAAGGTTTTTCCGGAACCTGTAATCCGACACAGACACACACACACACACACACACACACACAAACACACAGACATACGCGCGCACACACACAAACACACACACATGCGCACACACACAAGTGGGACCGTTGAATTATTTCTTCGCTCGTGACAGCTTTTAATTAGGTTCCACTGTACTCTAACTTTTTTCTTAAGTTATTAATTGAGCTCAGTGACTTCAAAAAGTTGTGCAAAAGCCTTGTTTGGGCCTTTCCGGTGTCGCTGAATGTGGGTTGAGTAGCCATGTAAGGTTGTACTGTACTACACAAGCCTTTTTTTTCAACATCAGCAATGCAACTGGGCCGACAGTTGTACACAATCCGGGTCAACTTGTTATTCTCCGCCTCGCTGGGCTGCAAATCTTTCCTAGGAGGGATGCATTAGGCTTAACAAGAAAATGGGCTTTAAGAAATAATAAATGGATGTAATTATAAAAACTGGGCAGTAACTATAAAAAATGCACCAAACACGTAATTAGTTTATAAAATATTACTTTTGGATTTTGAAAATTTTAATTTCATTAATTGTTGCGCGCGCAATGTTTCGTTGGATTTTTACGCACTACAAATTTATATTGAAATTGTATTTAATCTGACTAGAAATTTCGGGGTAAAACTATTTCGGACCCCATCAAAATGTGGGAAATTTTATTGAATTCTGTTTTGAACGGTTGGTTGAAATTATTAATCGTTGTCCTAGCTAGAAACTGGGATGTACTTTCAACAAACTGTAAATGGGCTGTGGTAAATTCCATTAGAATTCAAACATGGGTTGTACATTCTTACAAATCGCAAATGGGCTATAAGTTCTCTGCCACACACTTGTGGGCCTACTAAGTTGATGCGTCCCCTAAAAAAAGTAAGTTGACGCGTATGCAAAGCTTTGTCAACTTATAGTCAACACACGGTTCTAGCAGTAGTGTCTGTTGGATGTCCATCCAACGGATGTCGTGCTTCTTCTTCAATCTCTGATATTCTAGCTTCAGCCGCCCAAAAAATGATTCCTCCCCCTGACATCTGGGGCGCACCGTTTCGGAGGCTGACCTGTGGGCCTACTAAGTTGACGCGTACCAAGGGCTTTGTCAACTTAGTCAATATAAACGATTCTAGCTGCAGTGACCGTACAATGTCCATCCAACGGACATCGTGATTCTTCAACCTCTGGTCTTCTTGCTCCAACCACCCAAATCAGCGCCGGGCATGCCGCCTGCTCCTGCCTCCCGTGGCCGGCTGTGCTGCCACGGAGGCCTCACCGCCCCCTACCACTCCCACCGCTGGCCAGGCCCTGCGGCGACGGCAGCCTCACATCGCAGCCGAACCAGTGAACCCTCGTACTCCTCTCCATGTGGGCATCCACTGCCGCGTCTTCCCTGGCTCCGCGTCATCCCCTTCCTAGGCCTCACCGTCGTCCATTGATACGTCTCCAGTGTAACTATAATTTTTGATTGTTCCATGCTGTTATATTATCAATCTTGGATGTTTTATAATCATTTTATATCATTTTTTGGTACTAACCTACTGACATAGTGCCAAGTGCCAGTTGCTATTTTTTTCCATGTTTTTACATCACAGAAAATCAATACCAGACGGAGTCCAAATGCCACGAAACTCCACGATGATTTTTTATGGGCTAGAAGGAACACAATGGGCCCTGGCTGCGCCTGGAGGTGCCCGGAGGAGGGCACAACCCACCAGGGTGCGCCAGGAGGCCCAGACGCACCCTGGTGGGTTGTGCCCACCTCGGGTGCCCCCCGGACCGCCTCTTTGCTCAATAAATACCCCAATATTCTAGAAACCCTAGGGGAGTCAACAAAATATTCATCTAGCCACCGCAGAGTCCAAAACCACCAAATCCAATCTAGATACCATGTCGGATGGGGTTCACCACCTCCATTGGTGCCTCTCCGATGATGCGTGAGTAGTTCTATGTAGACCTTCGGGTCTGTAGTTAGTAGCTAGATGGCTTTCTCTCTCTCTCTGAGTTCTCAATACAATGGTCTCTTGGAGATCCATATGATGTAACTCTTTTGCGGTGTGTTTGTTGGGATCTGATGAACTTCGAGTTTATGATCATGGAAGTTATTTGAGTTTCTTTGATCTCTTATATGCATGATTGCTTGTAGCCTCGTATTTCTTCTCCGATATTTGGGTTTTGTTTGGACAACTTGATCTATTTATCTTGCAATGGGAAGAGGTGCCCGGTAGTGGGTTCGATCTTACGGTGCTTGATCCCAGTGACAGAAAGGGAAACGACACGTATGTATCGTTGCTACTACGGATTAAACGATGGGGTATATCTCTACATAGATAGATCTTGTCTACATCATGTCATCGTTCTTATTGCATTACTCTGTTCTTCCATGAACTTAATACACTAGATGCATGCTGGATAGCGGTCGATGTGTGGAGTAATAGTAGTAGATGTTGGCAGGAGTCGGTCTACGAATCTTGGACTTGATGCCTATATAATGATCATTGCCTGGATATTGTCATGAGTATTTGAAGTTCTATCAATTGCCCAACAGTAATTTGTTCACCCACCGTTTGCTATTTTTCTCGAGAGAAGCCACTAGTGAAACCTACAGCCCCCGTGTCTTCTTTCTCATATAATTGCCTTTGCGATCTACTTTTTCCTTGCATTTGTTTTCAGATCTATTAAACCAAAAATACAAAAATACCTTGCTGCATTTTATTTCTATTTATTTTATTTGGCGTTCGATCTATCAAATTATTATAACTTATTCTTGTCTGCACGCCGTTTCTGGCGCCGTTACCCAAAAGGGATTGACAACCCCTTTAACACGTCGGGTTGCGAGGTGTTGTTATTTGCGTGCTGGGGCTGTTTACGTTGTGTTGCTTGGTTCTCCTACTGGTTCGATAACCTTGGTTTCATATCTGATGGAAATACCTACCGCTGTTGTGATGCATCATCCCTTCCTCTTTGGGGAAATACCGACGTAGCTTCAAGCGACATCAAAAGGAATTTCTGGCGCCATTGCCGGGGAGGATCTTCAACATAGACGAGGTTCCTAATCACAAATCTAATCTCCTCGCAATTTACATTATTTTCCATTTGCCTCTCATTTTCCTCTCCCCCACCTCACAAAAATTTGCCATTTTATTCGCCCTCTTTTTCATTCCCCTTTTTCTCGTCGGATCTATATTTTTGCTTGCAATCTTGTTTGCTATCTTTGCTTATGTTGCCATGTTCCTTCTATTTGCTTGCATCTTCGCTTGCTAAAAATCTATTGATATGGATCCTCATCCACTTGCTAATCTTTTCAAAAGATCCAATTATGATGAACCAATTGCTAGTGAATTGAGTGCACTAGATTATCTCTATGAAGTTTTGCTTGAGAATCGTGAATCTGAAAATTGTGATGAAGAAATTTACGAAGGTATTCATGATAGCTCCTTCAATGAAAAGTATGATTGCAATAATTTTACTATAAATTATGTTAATATCAATTGTGCTAATAATATGCAAAACCCCAAGCTTGGGGATGCTTGTTTTGTCATGTCCGCTACTTAATGCAATGATCATAATTGGGGTGGTAATGTTTCTTATGATCTTGAAAATTTATTTGAGCCTCATGATGAATATGTTTGCGATAATATTGAAAGTGGGTTTGAAAGAGTGTCAACTTTAGCTAAAAATAATCCCACATATTTGGAGAGTGTTCAATCTTATGAATTTTTTGATGAAAGTGGGTTTGGAGAGGTCATAACTTTATTTGATGATCCCACTATTTTGGAAGAGTCTCAACTTTGCATGCATGTGGATCATAAAGAGAAAATTTTATGTGATAGTATATTATTGAATTTGATATGATCCTACATATAATTATTATGAGAGAGGAAAATATGGTTGTAGAAATTTTCATGTTATTAAATTTCCTCGTTGTGTTGAGATTGTCAATGTTTTATTCCTCTCCTTTGCACATGCTAGATATTTCTTGTCTTGATAATTTGTTTTCCTGTAAAATCCCTATGCATCGGAAGTATGTTAGACTTAAATGTGTTTGTCACATGTTTCATGATGCTCTCTTTGTGTTTCAATTATTATCTTTCGTGTGAGCATCGTTGAAATCTTATGCCTAGCTAAGGGCGTAAAACTATAGCGCTTGTTGGTAGGCAACCCAATGAATAAAATTTATTTTTGCTTTTTTATTTCTGTCTTGAGTGTTAGCACAATTATGCTACTGTTATGATTGTGTTTTTTGTGTTCTAATTAGTGTTTGTGCCAAGTAGAACCAATAGGATCTTCTTGGGTGATAGTTTTTTGATCTTGCTGAAAAAGACAGAAACTTTGTGCTCACGAAAATAATTGCTAAAAATAACCAGAACGTGATAAAATGCTAATTCTTTTTGCAGAAGATTAATATACAAATTACCCAGGTCGTCCTAGGTTTTCAGAATTTTTGGATATACAGAAGTATTCGAACAAATCAGATTTCTACAGACTGTTCTGTTTTGACAGCTTCTGTTTTCTTTGTGTTGTGTGCTTATTTTCATGGCTCTATGGTTTTCTTTGATGAGTTTTTACCATAGAAAAGTTCCAATACAGTAGATATAATACAAAAACAAAATAAGAATTTTTCTGATACATAACTGATAGTAGTGATTTATTTTTCTTACACTAACGGATCTCACGAAGGTTTTGTTGAGTTTTGTGTGATTGAAGTTTTCAAGTTTTGGGTTATCTTACGATGGATGAAGGAAGGATAGAACTATCGGTATTTTACACGAAGATATATTTTTATTCGTCACATTATATGTGTTTTGCTAGGAGCGTCTTGTATGATGTGAGTATTTGCTTCTTTTATTTTGTGTTTTAAGTCATCAATCCTTGCTGGACTCACTTATTTGGGAGAGCCAAAATTATGTCATGACTTGTTAGGATTGCTCTCTTTGCTTCACTTAAATTTTTTATGAGCAATAGGACTTGCTCTAGTGCTTCACTTGTATATTTTTGAGCATGGTGTGCTTAGTATTTTTGAAGAAATGCTCTCTTTCTTCACTTAGATTTATTTGAGAGTTAGTAAAATTTTGAAAAAATTCTCTCTTGCTTCACTTAAATTATTTCGAGAGAAAGAAGAAAAATTATGCTCATGATCTTCACTTATATTTGTTTGAGCTTATGAAAAGCAACACATGAAAATTAGTCCCAAAGTGATAGATATCCAAGAAGGATATAATAAAAACTTTCTTGAAGATCATTGGACAAAATAAACTTGATTCTTTGTAATAATTTTGTGACATGATGATGTGATATATGAGTTATGTTGATGAGTAATTATGCTTTAGTAAGAATATTGGTGTTAAGGTTTGTGATTCCCTATGCAAGTACGAAAGTCAATAGTCATGCAATGAAAATTATATCCTACTTGTGGTGCATTATTCGGTGTTATTTATGCTTAATGCTTGCTAGTGAGATTATCCGTTTCTTGGTTGGTTGCTTCCCAATCTTTTGCTAGCCTTCACTTTGCACCAAGTATGATCTCTACTTGTGCATCCAAAATCCTTTAGACCAGTTTTGCCACATGAGTCCACTATATCTACCTATATGCGGTATTCTTTTGCCGTACTAAGCAAATTTGCATGTGCCATCTCTAATTTTCAAAATAAAGTTCACTTTTGTGTGTTTGTTTCGCTCGCGGAGCGGTGAGGGGTGGCTAATATTTTCCATGCTGGATGTATTATTCTCACGATGAGTGTTTATTCACTTGTCATTGCACGAGAGTAAGGCAAAGGTCTTAGGGATGCCCAGTTCCGAAATGCAAAAATGAATTTACTTTATGTTGTCAAATAATAAATTTCTTGGAAAGTGTTGGTATGGAGGGCACCCGTGGATACGGTTAGCCATGGAAAGTGAAAGTATGGTGGAAAACAGAATAAACTTTATTTTCTGTTTGGGAACCGCCTATGGCATATCTAACATGGAAAGTGTTGGTAACCCTAAGTCGTTTCGTTGGTGGGATGGATACACCTCTCAAAATGTTTTTATCTCTAATTTTTTTGCTTTGAGCTCTGGCACCTCTACAAATCCCTACTTCCCTCTGCGAAGGGCCTTTCTTTTACTTTATGCAATTTTTATTTTGAAATTGAGTCTCCATCTTCTCTCATAAAATGCACCAACTAGGAGGCAATATGATCGTACTTAAGTATTGGGTGTAGCTAATATTCGAGTGTGTTTCATGAATGGATCAATGATTGAGCATGATGGGCTAGGGATAACTTATTTTAGCATTGACATTTTGAAAGACTTGGTTGCTTGTTGATATGCTTGAGTATCTAAATTATTATATCAAAACTAGACTATTGCTTTGAATCGCATAAAAGTCCAATTGTCCATGCTACAAAGAAAAGAATATGATATGACATGTTAGGCAGCATTCCACATCAAAATTCTGTTTTTATCACTTACCTACTCGAGGACGAGAAGGAGTTAAGCTTGGGGATGCTGATACGTCTGCAACGTATCTATAATTTTTGATTGTTCCATGCTGTTATATTATCAATCTTGGATGTTTTATAATCATTTTATATCATTTTTGGTACGAACCTATTGACATAGTGCCAAGTGCCAGTTGGTGTTTTTTCCATGTTTTTTACATCGCAGAAAATCAATACCAGACGGAGTCCAAATGCCACGGAACTCCATGATGATTTTTTATGGGCCAGAAGGAACACAACGGGCCCTGGCTGCGCCTGGGGGGTGCCCCGAGGGGGCACAACCCACCAGGGCACGCCAGGAGGCCCAGGCATGCCCTGGTGGGTTGTGCCCACCTCGGGTGCCCCCCGGACCGCCTCTTTGCTCTATAAATACCCCAATATTCCAAAAACCCTAGAAGAGTCAATGAAATATTCATCCAACCGCCACAGAGTCTAGAACCACCAGATCCAATCTAGACACCATCTCGGATGGGGTTCACCACCTCCGTTGGTGCCTCTCCGCTGATGCGTGAGTAGTCTTTGTAGACCTTCGGGTCCATAGTTAGTAGCTAGATGGCTTTCTCTCTCTCTCTCTCTGAATTCTCAATACAATGGTCTCTTGGAGATCCATATGATGTAACTCTTTTGCGGTGTGTTTGTTGGGATCTGATGGACTTCGAGTTTATGATCAGTTATATCTTTTTATATCCATGAAAGTTATTTGAGTTTCTTTGATCTCTTATATGCTTGCTTGTAGCCTCGTATTTCTTCTCCGATATTTGGGTTTTTTTGGCCAACTTGATCTATTTATCTTGCAATGGGAGGAGGTGCCCGGTAGTGGGTTCGATCTTACGGTGCTTTATCCCAGTGATCGAAAGGGAAACGACACATATGAATCGTTGCTACTAAGGATAAAACGATGGGGTCTATCTCTACATAGATAGATCTTGTCTACATCATGTCATCGTTCTTATTGCATTACTCCGTTTTTCCATGAACTTAATACACTAGATGCATGCTGGATAGCGGTCGATGTGTGGAGTAATAGTAGTAGATGCAGGCAGGAGTCGGTCTACTAATCTTGGACGCGATGCCTATATAATGATCATTGCCTGGAGATCGTCATGAGTATTTGAAGTTCTATCAATTGCCCAACAGTAATTTGTTCACCGACCGTTTGCTATTTTTCTCGAGAGAAGCCACTAGTGAAACCTACGGCCCCCGGGTCTTATTTCTCATATATTTGCCTTTGCGATCTACTTTTTCCTTGCATTTATTTTTAGATCTACTAAACCAAAAATACAAAAATACCTTGCTGCATTTTATTTCTATTTATTTTATTTGGCGTTTGATCTATCAAATTATTACAACTTATTCCCGTCCGCACGCCGTTTCTGGCGCCGTTACCCGAAAGGGATTGACAACCCCTTTAACACGTCGGGGTGCGAGGTGTTGTTATTTGTGTGCAGGGGCTGTTTACTTTGCCTTGCTTGGTTCTCCAACTAGCTCGATAACCTTGGTTTCATATCTGAGGGAAATACCAACCGCTGATGTGCTGCACCATCCCTTCCTCCTTGGGGAAATACCGATGTAGCTTCAAGCGACATCATCCACCGCCTTGGTGCTCTCGGCGCGGCGTGGTCAATGTGGTCAATGAACGACTTTCATTGGAAGAGTACTGTACGTGGAGAGGCTGACAGCTGGGTCCACGGCCGTAGCAAGGAAGTGCCTCCTTATTACGTGCAAAATAATAATTCCTCCACCTGACAGCAGGGACCCACCGGACGGGCCACCGTATTTCATGAAAAAAAACGTTCCCCCTGACTGCTGACACCCACCAGCTACATCTTCACAAGCAAGGAAGTGCGTCCATATTACGGGCACACAAAAATGACCCCCCTGACTGCTGGGACCCACCAGCTACATCTTCGCACGCAAGGAAGTGGCCGACAGTCGGCACCCACCTGGTCGACGTATACGTAGCGTTGTCATTCTGGTCGCGAACGCGTACATACATACTGGTCGATCGATCTGTCTACATGCTGCGGGATGAACCGTGGTCATGTAAGGAAGGGCACGTGTCGTAGTAGAGGCGCGCACGTAGCATGTACACGTACGTACAACAAGGGTGCAAGAAAGTAAATACGTCCACGTACGTACATACGGGCGGGGTCTCGAACGCCTACTCGCGCATATGTACGGCCAGGGCTCGCGTACATGGCTGGGTCGTAACGGAGAAACTGCGTCATGATCGTGTTCATTGGGAGCCAACTGGCTTGGATGGAACAGCCGATGTAAACGAGGCCTGGTGTACCGCAGAATGGAGGAAACGGCCTTGTGTTCTATCGGCCACGGTCGAAACGGGATCCTGTTCATCGGGAGGGGTCTGGCATACCGCAAAACGAAGGAAACGTACTTCTCTTGGACCTCCTACAGTCGAAACGGGGTCCTGTTGATCAGGAGGGGTGTGGCGTACCGCAAAACAGAGGAAATGGACTTGTGTTGGAGCGCTATGATCGAAACGAGGGTCCAGTTCATCGGGAGGGGTGTGGCGTACCACAAAACGGGACTCCACGGGATACTGTTCATCTCCACCGTCGACCTCCTCCAGCCTCCACGGGCTACTGTTCATCCACCATCGACCTCCTCCAGCCTCCACCTGCAACTGTTCATCCACGGGCTCCTGTTCATCCAGCCTCCACCGCGCGCTCCTCCACAGGCTACTGTTCAACCAGCCCTCTCCACGAGGTCATGTTCAACCACCCCTCCACGGGCTACTGTTCATCCAGCCCTCCATCGGCTACTGTTCAACCAACCCTCCAAGAGGTCGTCCCGTTCATCCAACCCCCAACCGGCTCGATCGATCGGGGTGCTGTTCATCCAACCCCCCACGGGGAAGTGTTCATCCAACACCCCAACAACGCTCACTGTTCATCAAGAGGCAGCACGTTCGATCGGCTTCAGTTAGCAGTGATACGTCTCCAACGTATCTATAATTTTTTATTGCTCCATGCTATTATATATTCTGTTTTGGGTGTTTAATGGGCTTATTTATACACTTTTATATTATTTTTGGGACTAACCTATTAACCCAAGGCCCAGTGCAAATTGATGTTTTTTTGCCTATTTCAGTGTTTCACAGAAAAGGAATATCAAACGGAGTCCAAACGGAATGAAATCTTCGGGAGAGTTATTTTTGGAACAAACATGATCCAGAGGACTTGGAGTGGACGTCAAGCAATCAACAAGGAGGCCATGAGGCAGGGGGCGCGCCTACCCCCCTGGGCACACCCTCCACCCTCGTGGGCCCCTCGTGGCTCCACTGACCTACTTCTTCCTCCTATATATACCTACGTACCCCAAAACCATCGAAGAGCACCACGAAAACCTAATTCCACCGCCGCAACCTTCTGTACCCGTGAGATCCCATCTTGGGGCCTTTTCCGGTGCTCTGCCGAAGGGGGCATCGATCACGGAGGGCTTCTACATCAACACCATAGCCTCTCTGATGATGTGTGAGTAGTTTACCACAGACCTTCAGGTCCATAGTTATTAGCTAGATGGCTTCTTCTCTCTCTTTGGATCTCAATACAAAGTTCTCCTCGATCTTCTTGGAGATCTATTTGATGTAACTCTTTTTGCGGTGTGTCTGTCGAGATCCGATGAATTGTGGGTTTATGATCAAGATTATCTTTGAACAATATTTGAATCTTCTCTGAATTCTTTTATGTATTATTGGTTATCTTTGCAAGTCTCTTCGAATTATTAGTTTGGTTTGGCCTACTAGATTGATCTTTCTTGCAATGGGAGAAGTGCTTAGCTTTGGGTTCAATCATGCGGTGCTCGATCCCAGTGATAGTAGGGGAAACGACACGTATTGTATTGTTGCCATCGAGGATAAAAAGATGGGGTTTATATCATATTGCATGAGTTTATCCCTCTACATCATGTCATCTTACCTAATTCGTTACTCTGTTTTTATGAACTCAATACTCTAGATGCATGCTGGATAGCGGTCGATGTGTGGAGTAATAGTAGTAGATGCAGGCAGGAGTCGGTCTACTAGTCACGGACGTGATGCCTATATACATGATCATGCCTAGATACTCTCATAATTATGCAGTTTTCTATCAATTGCTCGACGGTAATTTGTTCACCTACCGTAATACTTATGCTATCTTGAGAGAAGCCACTAGTGAAACCTATGGGCCCCGGGTCTATTTTCCATCATATTAATCTCCCGTCAACAAGCTATTTCTATCGCTGTTTATTTTGCTTTCTTTACTTTTAGTCTTTATCATAAAAATACCAAAAATATTATCTTATCATCTCTATCAGATCTCACTTTTGCAAGTGGCCGTGAAGGGATTGACAACCCCTTTATCACGCTGGTTGCAAGGTTCTTATTTGTTTGTGTAGGTACAAGGGACTTGCGTGTGGCCTCCTACTGGATTGATACCTTGGTTCTCAAAAACTGAGGGAAATACTTACGCTACTTTGCTGCATCACCCTTTCCTCTTCAAGGGAAAACCAACGTAGTGCTGAAGAGGTAGCAAGAAGGATTTCTAGCGCCGTTGCCGGGGAGTCTACGCACAAGTCAAGACATACCAAGTACCCATCACAAACTCTTATCCCTCGCATTACATTATTTGCCATTTGCCTCTCGTTTTCCTCTCCCCCACTTCACCCTTGCTGTTTTATTCGCCCTCTCGTTCCGTTCGTCTCTTTTTCGCTTGCTTCTTGTTGTCTGTTCGCCCTAATGGCTTTGCCTAAAAATGTTGATCTTTACCTTAAAAGGTTGGAGGAAATTGAAAACAACGTCAGAAGCTTTATGACTTTGCAATTTGAGCATAATAATTTATTTAGAAATGAGCTTAAGGAACAAAAAAGATTTATCAGGTACATGAATAAAGAGCTTGATGATATGTCTAAGGAATTTTATGGCTTGAGATCTCAGTTTGCTCATCTTGAAAAATTAATAGCTCAAATTTCGGATAAGCAGCCACCATAGTCAATAAGATGGCCGCTAAACCGGAAGACTTGGAGGGGAATAAGGATGAAGATCTAAAAGTGATTGATGTATCCCCTATTAAATCTTTGTTTTGCAATATGAATCTTGATAATGATGGGACTCGAGATGAGTCAACTTTAGTTAAAGGCGTCCCAATGATTCGGAGTTTTTAGATCTTGATGCAAAATTTGGTAAAAGTGGGATTGAAGAGGTCAAAACTTTAGATAGCAATGAACCCACTATCTTGGATTTCAAGGAATTTAATTATGATAATTGTTCTTTAATAGATTATATTTCCTTGTTGCAATCCGTGCTAAATTCTCCGCATGCTTATAGTCAAAATAAGGCTTTTACTAAACATATTGTTGATGCTCTAATGCAATCTTATGAAGAAAAGCTTGAATTAGAAGTTTCTATCCCTAGAAAACTTTATGTTGAGTGGGAACCTAATATTAAAATTAAAATTAAGGATCATGAATTCTATGCTTTGTGTGATTCGGGTGCTAGTGTTTCCACAATTCCAAAAACTTTCTGTGATTTGCTAGGTTTCCGTGAATTTGATGATTGTTCCATAAACTTGCACCTTGCGGATTCCACCATTAAGAAACCTATGGGAAGAATTAATGATATTCTTATTGTTGCAAATAGGAATTATGTGCCCATAGATTTCATTATTCTTGATATAGATTGCAATCCTTCATGTCCTATTAATCTTGGTAGACCTTTCCTTAGAACGATTGGTGCAATTATTGATATGAAGGAAGGAAATATTAGATTCCAATTTCCGTTAAGGAAAGGCATGGAACACTTTCCTAGAAATAAAATAAAATTACCTTATGAATCTATTATGAGAGCTACTTATGGATTGCCTACCAAAGATGGCAAGACCTAGATCTATCCTTGCCTTTATGCCTAGCTAGGGGCGTTAAACGATAGCGCTTGTTGGGAGGAAACCCAATTTTATTTTAGTTTCTTGCTTTTTGGTTCTGTTTAGGAATAAATAATACATATAGATTCTGTTTAGATGTGTTTTTGTGTTTTAATTAGTGTTTGTGCCAAGTAGAACCTTTGGGAAGACTTGGGGAAAGTCTTTGCGATCTTGCTGTAAAAACAGAAACTTTAGCGCTCACGAGATTAGCTACAACTGTTTACTGGAGAGTGCTATTTAGTTGATTCTTTTTGCATATGATTAATAGATAAATTACTCACGTCCAGAAATTTATTTTAGAATTGTTGGAGTTCCAGAAGTTTGTGTTAGTTACAGATAACTACAGACTGTTCTGTTTTTGACAGATTCTGTTTTTCGCGTGTTGTTTGCTTATTTTGACGAATCTATGGCTAGTAATGGAGCTTATGAACCATAGAAAAGTTGGAATATAGTAGGTTTAACACCAATATAAATAAAGAATGAGTTCATTACAGTACCTTGAAGTGGTGTTTTGTTTTCTTTCGCTAACGGAGCTCACGAGATTTTCTGTTAAGTTTTGTGTTGTTAAGTTTTCAAGTTTTGGGTAAAGATTTGATGGATTATGGAACAAGGAGTGGCAAGAGCCTAAGCTTGTGGATGCCCAAGGCACCCCAAGGTAAAATCTAAGGACAATCAAAAAGCCTAAGCTTGGGGATGCCCCGGAAGGCATCCCCTCTTTTGTCTTCGTCCATCGGTAACTTTACTTGGTGCTATATTTTTATTCACCACATGATATGTGTATTGCTTGGAGCGTTTTGTATGATTTGAGTCTTTGCTTTTTAGTTCACCACAATCATCCTTGCTGTACACACCTTTTGAGAGAGACACACATTATTCGGAATTTATTAGAATAATCTATGTGCTTCACTTATATCTTTTGAGCTAAACAATTTTGCTCTAGTGCTTCACTTATATCTTTTAGAGCACGGTGGTGGTTATATTTTATAGAAATTATTGATCTCTCATGCTTCACTTATATCATTTTGAGAGTCCTTTAGAACATCATGGTAATTTGCTTTGGTTATAAAATTAGTCCTAATATGATAGGCATCCAAGATAAAACTATAAAGTGCATTGAATGCTAAGAGAAGTTTGATACTTGATAATCGTTTTGAAATATGAAGATGGTGATATTAGAGTCATGCTAGTTGAGTAGTTGTGAATTTGAGAAATACTTGTTCTAAAGTTTGTGATTCCCATAGCATGCACGTATGGTGAACCGTTATGTGATGAAGTCGGAGCATGATTTATTTATTTATTGTCTTCCTTATGAGCGGCGGTCGGGGACGAGCGATGGTGTTTTCCTACCAATCTATCCCCCTAGGAGCATGCGCGTAGTACTTCGTTTCGATAACTAATAGATTTTTGCAACAAGTATGTGAGTTCTTTATGACTAATGTTGAGTCCATGGATTATACGCACTCTCATCCTTCCACCATTGCTAGCCTCTCTAATACCGTGCACCTTTCGCCGGTATCACATACCCACCATATACCTTCCTCAAAACAGCCAACATACCTACCTATTATGGCATTTCTATAGCCATTCTGAGATATATTGCCATGCAACTTACCACCATTCCATTTATTATGACACGCTTCATCATTGTCATATTGCTTTGCATGATCATGTAGTTGACATCGTATTTGTGGCAAAGCCACCTTCATAATTTTTTCATACATGTCACTCTTGATTCATTGCATATCCCGGTACACCGCCGGAGGCATTCACATAGAGTCATATTTTGTTCTAAGTATCGAGTTGTAATTCTTGAGTTGTAAGTAAATAAATGTGTGATGATCATTATTAGAGCATTGTCCCATGTGAGGAAAGGATGATGGAGACTATGATTCCCCCATAAGCCGGGATGAGACTCCGGACGAAAAAAAGAAAGAAAAGAGGCCAAAAGAAAAAAAAGGAAAGAAGGCCCAAATAAAAAAATTGAGAGAAAAAGAGAGAAGGGACAATGTTACTATCCTTTTTGAACACTTGTGCTTCAAAGTAGCACCATCATCTTCATGATAGAGAGTCTCCTATGTTGTCACTTTCATATACTAGTGGGAATTTTACATTATAGAACTTGGCTTGTATATTCCAATGATGGGCTTCCTCAAAATGCCCTAGGTCTTCGTGAGCAAGCGAGTTGGATGCACACCCCCTTAGTTTCTTTTGTTGAGCTTTCATACACTTATAGCTCTAGTGCATCCGTTGCATGGCAATCCCCACTAACTCACATTGATATCTATTGATGGGCATCTCCCAAGCCCATTGATACGCCTAGTTGATGTGAGACTATCTTCTCATTTTTTGTCTTCTCCACAACCACCATTCTATTCCACTTATAGTGCTATGTCCATGGCTCACGCTCATATATTGCTTGAAGATTGAAAAAGTTTGAGAACATCAAAAGTATGAAACAATTGCTTGGCTTGTCATCAGGGTTGTGCATGATTTAAATACTTTGTGTGGTGAAGATAGAGAATAGCCAGACTATATGATTTTGTAGGGATAACTTTCTTTGGCCATGTTATTTTGAGAAGACATGATTGCTTTGTTAGTATGCTTGAAGTATTATTATTTTCATGTTAATATTAAACTTTTATCTTGAATCTTTCGGATCTGAACATTCATGCCACAATAAAGAGAAATACATTGAAGAATATGCTAAGTACCATTCCACATCAAAAATTCTGTTTTATCATTTACCTACTCGAGCACGAGCAGGAATTAAGCTTGGGGATGCTTGATACGTCTCCAACGTCTCCATAATTTTTTATTGCTCCATGCTATTATATATTCTGTTTTGGATGTTTAATGGGCTTATTTATACACTTTTATGTTATTTTTGGGACTAGCCTATTAACCCAAGACCCAGGGCAAATTGCTGTTTCTTTGGCTATTTGAGTGTTTCGCAGAAAAGGAATATCAAACGGAGTCCAAACGGAATGAAACCTTCGGGAGAGTTATTTTTGGAACAAACATGATCCAAAAGACTTGGAGTGGACGTCAAGCAATCAACGAGGAGGCCACGAGGCAGGGGGCGCGCCTACCCCCTGGGCGCGCCCTCCACCCTCGTGGCTCCACCGACCTACTTCTTCCTCCTATATATACCTACGTACCCCGAAACCATCAAAGAGCACCACGAAAACCTAATTCCACTGCCGCAACCTTCTGTACCCGTGAGATCCCATCTTGGGGCCTTTTACGGTGCTCTGCCGGAGGGAGCATCGATCAAGGAGGGCTTCTACATCAACACCATAGCCTCTCCGATGATGTGTGAGTAGTTTACCACAGACCTTCAGGTCCATAGTTATTAGCTAGATGGCTTCTTCTCTCTCTTTGGATCTCAATACAAAGTTCTCCTCGATCTTCTTGGAGATCTATTTGACGTAAATCTTTTTGCGGTGTGTCTGTTGAGATCCGATGAATTGTGGGTTTATGATCAAGATTATCTATGAACAATATTTGAATCTTCTCTGAATTCTTTTATGTATGATTGGTTATCTCTGCAAGTCTCTTCGAATTATCAGTTTGGTTTGGCCTACTAGATTGATCTTTCTTGCAATGGGAGAAGTGCTTAGCTTTGGGTTCAATCATGCGGTGCTCGATCCCATTGACAGTAGGGGAAACGACATGTATTGTATTGTTGCCATCGAGGATAAAAAGATGGGGTTTATATCATATTGCATGAGTTTATCCTTCTACATCATGTCATCTTACCTAATGCGTTACTCTGTTCTTATGAACTTAATACTCTAGATGCATGCTGGATAGCGGTCGATGTGTGGAGTAATAGTAGTAGATGCAGGCAGGAGTCGGTCTACTAGTCACGGACGTGATGCCTATATACATGATCATGCCTAGATATTCTCATAATTATGCACTTTTCTATCAATTGCTCGACAGTAATTTGTTCACCTACCGTAATACTTATGCTATCTTGAGAGAAGCCACTAGTGAAACCTATGGCCCCGGGTCTATTTTCCATCATATTAATCTCCCATCAACAAGCTATTTCTATCGCCATTTATTTTGCTTTCTTTACTTTTAGTCTTTATCATAAAAATACCAAAAATATTATCTTATCATCTTTATCAGATCTCACTTTTGTAAGTGGCCGTGAAGGGATTGACAACCCCTTTATCGTGTTGGTTGCAAGGTTCTTATTTGTTTGTGTAGGTATGAGGGACTTGCGTGTGGCCTCCTATTGGATTGATACCTTGGTTCTCAAAAACTAAGGGAAATACTTACGCTACTTTGCTGCATCACCCTTTCCTCTTCAAGGGGAAACCAACGCAGTGCTCAAGAGGTGCAAGCAACAGTAGCGAAGGAATCGGTCGATCGGGTTCAGTTAACAGCCATCGATCGATCGCTCGGGTTCAGTAACGCGTAGCCTGCAGTGCAATCGCACGGGTTCAGTTAGAGCCCAACGCCTCGCTCGGGTTCAGTTAGAACGCAACACCTCGCACACGCGCGTACGTGTACAAGAGAAACGCGCATCGCTCGGCCCCGACCACCCACCATAACCGGGAACTCCCCGATATTTTCCTCGCCCTTGCTTCTACCACAGTTTTTTCCATCATGGACGACCCAAAGAATGTCATGCATCTGCGTCTCCGGCCCGCACAGGACGAAAAGCCCATTTTCTGTCATGATTTTTTGTCATAGAAGTAGGAGCCCACCACATCTATGATGATACCGGGTTTTCTCACAATTATCGTCATAGAAGTGTCATAAGCATGACAGGAAAAAAATCGTTCGCCCCAAAATGTCACGGATGAGTCTTTTTTGTAGTGTCTTCTATGATTGCTAACACTCACCACATACATATGAGCAAAACGTTTCAACCGGACACATAGAAAGATAGGGGCTTATTGTTTTGCCTCCTAACGTATTCACCTCAAGGGTGATGTCAATAATAATAACTCATGCTACCCATATTCAACGGGACATATGTGCCTAGATCTTTCCTCAGCACATGATGCTTGCCAAAAGAGAAAAATAAAGGGATAATTAGATTTATGCCCCTAGTTGTGTCCCACTCGTCTGTTTTAACCCTAATTCCCAAAAGTCACTGGTTCTGTCCAAGTCACTTTGCTCCTATTATGCTTTTTCCCTTTGACTGTTTGACCATCAGTTTGAAAACTTCATAACTAATTCATACTAAATCAAAAAAATGCAAATAAGATACCAAAATGTTCAGAAAAACATCACCTATATGTCAGTGTCATTTGCATTCATGAAAAAAGTGTTGGAAAGTGCCCATCCGAGTTTTAGCTCTTATGCTACCACCATGAATAGTATAATCTAAAAAAGTTCAAAAATTGAAAAAAAAACTTGGTGGCAAAGAATGACAAATATTTTCAGTGCCTCCCAAGTTTCATCAGGGAATAACATTCGTGGGTGCCGTGGAAAAAAAACAATCAGCACTCCAAAATAGATTATTTTTTTGCCACGACTTCCACGAATGCCGTTCCCTAATGAAACTTGGCAAGCACTTAGAACATTTATTGTTCTTCGCCACCATATTTTTTTTGAATTTGTTTGAATTTTTTTGAGTTCACTATTCATGGTGGTATCAAAAGAGCTAAAACTCGGATGTGCACTTTCCAACACTTTTTTCATGAATGCAAATGACACTGACATATAGGTGATGTTTTTCTGAACATTTTGGTATCTTATTTGCATTTTTCTGATTCAGTATGAATTAGTTATGAAGTTTTCAAACTGACGGTCAAACGGTCAATGGGCAAAAGCATAAGAGGAGCAAAGTGACCCGGACAGAACTGGTGACTTTTGGGAATTAGGGGTAAAACAGATGAGTGGGACACAACTAGGGGCATAAATCTAATTATCCCAAAAATAAAAAGGAATAGAGAGAATAACTTTGACTCTTTGCATAAAAATAAATACTGAAAAATAAAAGATAGGCCCTTCGCAGAGGGAACCAGAGGTTGCCATGCGCTTATTTGTTTGTATGCTCAACCCCTTAGTGCAAAATAACATCATGTTATATTGCCCCTTATGATAGCAACCTTTATTATGCAGTCTGTCGCTTTTATTCTTTGCCATCACAAGTTCGTTCAACGCTCAAATTTCTCTTACACTAAATTATCTCACACTTTTAGAAGCAATTTTTATTGCCTTATTACACCGATGACAACTTACTTGAAGAATCTTATTCAATCCTTAGGTAGGTATGGTGGACTCTTGAAAATAAGATTTGGGTTTAAGGGGTTTTGGATGCACAAGTAGTATCTCTACTTGGTGCAGAATTTTTGGCTAGCAAAGATGGGGGGCAAGCACCACATGTTGAACGATCTATGACAATATGACTTCTATGTGAATATGAGCAAACATAAATCATTACGTTGTCTTCCTTGTCCAACGTCAACAATTTTGGCATATAATATTTTGATGGGGGCTCACAATCACAAAAGATTTCCATGATAGTGTATTTGCATGTGAAAGTTCTCTTCCTTATACTAATTATTCGTGAATGTATGACCAAAATTTTATTGTCAAGCCTCAAAATATTTCACTTTCTAAACCCTATGTGAAGCTACCACTAGGCATGATATAATTTCAACTTCATGACATTCAATTTATTCAACAATTTACTCATAGGATATAAGTGAAGCACAAGAGCAATTCCAAAGAAAAGAGCTTCGTTGACGGGATGTGAATGCCGCTTACTTAGCCTCCTTGGCAACAATTTGAGGACTCTATTTTATTTAAAAACTTTCAGATCGAAGTATTTTATTAAAACAGCAAGTAAAACAAAAATAAAATGACATTCTAAGAATAGCACAACTCATGTGAAGAAGCAAATACTTAGGCTCAACCGATACTAACCGATAATTGTTGAAGAAGAAAGCTGGGATACCTACCGGGGCATCCCAAGCTTAGACGCTTGAGACTTCTTGAAATATTAGCTTGGGGTGCCTTGGGCATCCACAATCTTGAGTTTTTTTGTCTCCTTAATTCTTCTCATATCACGGTTTTCCTAAATCTGAAAAGCTTCATCCACACAAAACTCAACAAGAACTCATGAGATAAGTTAGTATAAACCAATGCAAAAACCTTATCATTCTCTACTGTAGCAAATCACTAAAATTATTATTCAACATTGCATACTAAATGCCTCTGCATATTTAATACTCCTATCCTCAAATAGAATCATTAAACAAGCAAACATATGTAAACAATGCAAACACAACAGCAATCTGCCAAAACAGTACAGTCTGTAAAGAATGCAAGAGTATCAATACTTGTTCAACTCCAAACATTATGAAATTCTACCACACTGTAGAAAATTTATCAGAGCTTATTATGCAAAAAGTTTCAACATTTTATCACATTCTTACTTTCCTCGGGAATTTTTGCAACATCGATAAACTTTCTGTTTTCAAACAGCAACATGTATACTTGCAAGATAAGCATGGCAAAGGATATCAATGCCACTTTTATTGAAATAAAATATGCAAAAAGTTAATATAAATAACAGAAAGCAAATACAAATAAAATAAAATGACACTCCAAGAAAAACACATATCATGTGACGAAGGAAAACATAGCTCCAAGTGAGGTTACCGATAATGTTGGAGACGAAAGAGGGGATGCCTTCCGGGGCATCCCCAAGCTTAGTTGCTTGGATATTCCATGAATATTATCTTGGGGTGCCTTGGGCATCCCCAAGCTTAGGGTCTTGTCACTCCTTATTCTCCTCATATCGATATCTCACCCAAAACTTGAAAACTTCAATCACATAAAACTTAACGATACTTCATAATTGCTTCCACACAATTCCTACTGTATCATATCATTTCCACAATTTATATTGAGCAATATAAGCCATAGAAACTAAAAAGCAAGCAAACTATGCATTGAAAACAGAATCTGTCAAAAACAGAACAGTCTGTAGTAATCTGTATTCAAACCATACTTAAGCTACTCCAAAAATTATGAAAAAATTAGGACCACGTGAGAAATTTGTATATTAAACTTCTGCAAAAAGAATAAACTCAAAATCACTCTTCTGTTAAAAATTAGACTTATTTTCGTGAGCGCTAAAGTTTTTGTTTTTCAGCAGGCTCAAATCAACTATCACCTAACAAGATCCAAAGGCTTTACTTGGCACTTTATTGAAACAAAAGCAATAAAACATGATCAATACAGTAGCACAATCATGTTAACACACGAAAATAGTAAGTAAAAGTGTTTGGTTGTCTCCCAACAAGCGCTTTTCTTTAATGCCTTTTAAGCTAGGCATGATGATTTCAATGATGCTCGCATAAAAGATAAGAATTGAAACATAAAGAGAGCATCATGAAGCATATGACTAGCACATTTAGGTCTAAACCACTTCCTATGCATAGGGATTTTGTGAGCAAACAACTTATGGGAGCATGAATCAACTAGCATAGGAAGGCAAAACAAGTGCAACTTTAAAACAATCAACACATAGAGACGAAACTTGATATTATTGAGATATGCAAGAGCATAAGTTCCTTCCTCATAATAATTTTTAGAAAAATCATGAGTGGATTCAAGAATATAACCATCACATACAACACTCTTTTCATGATGCACAAGCATAGAAGATTTATCACTCTTTATGGCATACATGTCATCATAATAATCAGCTATACCAATATAAAAAGACCCAGTGGGGCAGATCCAACAGATCTCGGCCATCCATTCGCGTTCATCCAATAGTTGTTATTGTCCTAATGGTGAGCGACTAAACGCGTTTAATGCTAAACACAACTTTCTCTTCCATGATCACCTTCCTTTGCCACGAAAGGAAAGAAACTGCCCACGTCAATCAATCAAGAAAGAAAGGAAAGTATGTTCTCTTCCGTGATCACCTTTCAGTGGCACGAAAGGAATTAAACTGCCCACGTCAATCAAGAAAGAAAGGAAAATAACCGCTGCATCATCGCTCCGCTCCCAATCGCCTCCAGCCGCCGCACCTTCACGACGCCTCCCCCCATCGCCTCCAGCCGCCGCACCTTCACGACGCCTTCCCCCATCGCCTCTAGCCGTCGCACCTTCACGACGCCTCCCCTCCCATCTCTGTGTTGCCCCAACCCATCGCCTCGCCTGTCGGCGGCACCGCCTCCCTACACTGCTTGGCCGGCCGCCAGGAACGGTGCCTCCTCCTACACCACCTGGCTTGGCTGTCGGGGACGGCGCATCCTCCTACAGCCAGCCGTCTGGAAGCCGCCTCCTACACCGCCTAGCAGGCCGTCGGGGACGCCTCATGTTCCTCGGTGTTATTCGTCGTCCATCCTGGCGGCTCCGTGGACAACTGCCTCACTAGCTTGGCGTCCTCCAACGGGATCCTTTGATCTCTTTCTTGGTGGGGAGAATGGCGAGCAACATAGTCAACAGTGGTCTCTCTTCCATGGTCGACATCGAGCAGGTCCCAGCGGACGTTGCCCCCCCCCTTGGTGCCATTCCGTGGTCGACATCGAGCAGGTGCCTAAACCCTAAACCCTAAACCCCCCCCGGTTCCACCTGGCCGGGAACCAACCCAGGCTCAAGCGACGACTATGGCCTTTGGATGTGTAGAAGTCTACCTATGCATTTGTTCTCACCAAGATGAAGGGAACTGCATAGTGTTGTCCATATGAAAAAACCAAGTCAATGTGATTCATCAAGTACATTCACAAGCAGTCTGGTATAAAACTGACCTTCCTGTTATCATCTAGATGCTTATTATTTTATTTTGCCTTACTATAAAGATGCATATTGATCATCTTATAGATGTTGTTATTTATATGAAAGGGCACAAAAGTAGCGTAGATAGTAGTACTGCAAATCTTGGAGTTGTTGCTATGTTGAAGCTAATATTCCGAACCTGAGGTGACAAGATGTAGGATCTTTGCTGGTTGCAACAAGCCCCATTTGAGAGGTCCATCATATTGGTGAAGGAAAATTGATAGCTCATTGCTCAGGTCTTATCCTTTTTAGAAGATAGCCAGCGATGTCGGAAATTCAGTGATGGCATATTTATGAAAAAAACATCATGACAACTAGCCATTGGTAAGTCTCTGTGCTCTATTATTTTCCTTCTACTAGGCATCAAGGTCAGTAAAATATCTTCATGCTTCTCCAATCATACTAGATTTACTAAAAGATTAAGTCGACATTATTTCTTTCACTTTTTTGTATAATCCATTGTGCACACAATAGTGGGTCGGATGATTGATTTCACTGGAATTTGCGCGTAATTAAGTCATGGCTGATGCAAAGTTAATTTACAGTTTTCTTTTGTTTCTATTCAGTACTTCAGAAGTCTATTTTGTTTAATTGATTGAATGGAGTTTGTTTTGTGGTTTCATATGATGAGTTTGTCAAGATCGGGATTAAGTATACGCATGTGGTATTAGGTATCACCTGCTATTAAATAACATTCATGCATCAAATGTAGTGATATTGATTCATTTCTTAATACTTCATCAATTTGGCAAATGTCAGAGATAATTGAAGGTGGCACATATGTCTGCTATATAACCACTACGACACAAATATACTATTAGAGATGTGTTCTCCGACTGACAAAGGACATCTTGATGAAACATGCGAGGCTTAGAATTATTGCTAAGAAGATTAATCGTGCTTTGCACGTGCAAACTTACTAGTCATAGATAGCAACTTCATTGTCATAATCAATTGAAACCTCTTCCAAAATAGTGGATGTATCACTAAATAAAGTCATGACCGCTCCAAATCCACTTTCATCAATATTGTAATAAGATTAAACACCCTAAAAAATAGTGCGATCACTACTACCTAGAGTTGACACTCTTCCAAACCCAGTTTTATCAATGTAATCATCATAAATAGGAGGCATGCTATCATCATAATAAATTTTCTTATCGAATGTAGAAGGAATCAAAGGATCATATTCATTAAGCAAAGCATCCCCAAGCTTAGGACAAGCATTATTTCCAGCAAATAAATCTTCAAACATGTCATACTCATTAAACATAGCATCCCCAAGCTTGTGGTTTTGCATATCATCACAATCATTCTTATCAATAGCATGAATGGCACCAATAGTATAGCAAACATTATTATCATATTCTTCCAAGCAAGTACTTAAAAGATTTTCAAGATCATAAGGGATATCGTTGTCTTCCCAATCATAATCATTACAAAAAGTAGTAGGTATCACAAAATCATACTCAATATCATCATCCTCCATCAACATATTTGATTCACTTTCATGAGGCACAATGGTGATAGGAGCAACATTATTTGGGAGAGATACCTTTTTACCTTTATTCTTTCTTCTTTTCTTCTTCTTCACCACATCATGTGTGGGTTTAATTAAGTTTTCAAGCTTCTTGTTGAAGAGATTGATTGGATAGGAAGCTCCTCCTCGTTACCTGATTCATCATAATAAACACTAGGAGGGTATTGGGAAACATTTTCCCTTTCATTAGTACTCTCTTCGTATTCCATTTGTTTTCTTGTCTTTAGGTAGTTGGCAATATAAGGATTCTCAATGCAATTTACCGCACAAAACATATAAATTTCTTCTAGATCAAAATCAAGAAACCTCTCGGGATTTGGAAAACCCTTAGTTATATGTTTCATTTCTTCATACCCCAAAAGAAGATTAAGCTCTTTATGAAGCTCAAGGGTAATCAAGTTATCACAATTTTTGGACACGATTTGATCATGAAATAATTTGCATTGGAGATTTAAATGACCAAGTTCATTGCAAAGTTCACAAGGATGGCGAAAAAATTACATCTTTCCGCACAATCATCTAGCCTCTCTTGCACCTTTTTCGTTTCCAAATATTTATGCTTCTTACAAAATCTATCTTCCCTTTTTGGTGTGCAAAGGCACTCTCAATTCACTCCGCAAAAAGTGACATGCTTATAAGAAACATTTTTGTCATGACTTGTGCAATCATCATTAGCATTTTGGATATTCAAAGAATTCACACTAACAACATTGCAATCATGCTCATCATTCAAATATTTTGTGCCAAGCATTTTATTGACTTCTTCTTGTAACAACTGAGCACGATTTTCTGAACCATCATTTTCAAGAAAGATATTATAAAGATGATCAATAATATGATGCAACCTCAATTCCATTTTTTTGTAGTTTTCTTTTATAAACCAAACTAGTGATAAAAAAAGAAACTAAAAGATTCAATTGCAAGATCTAAAGATATAACTTCATGCACTCACCTCCCCTGCAACGGCGCCAGAAAAGAGCTTGATGTCTACTACGCAAATTTATTCTTGTAGACACGTGTTGGGCCTCCAAGCGCAGAGTTCTGTAGGACAATAGCAATTTTCCCTCAAGTGGATGACCTGAGGTTTATCAATCCGTGAGAGGTGTAGGATGAAGATGGTCTCTCTCAAATGACCTGCAACCAAATACAAGAAAACTCTTGTGTCCCCAATACAACCAATACAATGGAAAATTGTATAGGTGCACTATTTCGGCGAAGAGATGGTGATAAAAGTGTAATATTGATGGTAGAAATATATTTTCATAATCTGAATAAATAAAAACAGCAAGGTAGCAAATAGTAAACGGGCACAAAAATGGTATTGCAATGCTTGAAAATGAGGCTTAGGGTCCGTACTTTCGCTAATGCAATCTCTCAACAATGCTAATATAATTGGATCATATAACCACCCCTCAAAGTGTGATGAAGAATCACTCCAAAGTTCCTATCTAGCGGAGAACATAAGAATAGATTGTTTGTAGGGTACGAAACCACCTCAAAGCTATTCTTTCCGTTCGATCTATTCAAGAGTTCGTACTAAAATAATGATTGAGTGTAAGTACAGTGCGGTTTTTCACCCAAACTGCGAGGGTCGTGTTCTGCTCAGGGACTAGGCGACGGCAACTATATTCGGCTAAAGCTAGGTAATAAAATTCAGATGATGGGAAGAGAAAATAAACCTAAACTATCAAGATTGTAGCCAATGAAAATGCGAATAAGCAAAGGTAGATTCAGATTTTACTCAAAATCTTTTTGGTATTTTCATTACACATGAGAATCTAAAACACTAACAACAAGCGAGAATCAATATTAGGGAAAGCTGCTAGACAAGAGCACGTATAACTATCAAACATGTAATAGAGGGAAGAGACAAGGTTGTAGGACAGAATATATATGTATCACATCACAGACAAACACATATTTATATATATTCCCATGTACTTGAGCTAACACAAGGACTACAAAATGGAACAAGTTCACAAGGTTGAACACAAACAGAAGCTAGCAGATTACTAACTTGGAAAGCAAAATCACATAGACCAAATATTAAATGTGCACTATAGCTACAAGTACGAAACAGTACACAAGTTCACCTAGCAGTTTATAGAATTTTGCAAGAAGTAAAGAGAGAAGAGAAGCAGCAGCAGTTCGGGTTCAGAGAAGAAGACAGCAGCAAGAGGCGTGGGCAAGAAGAGAGCAGCAGTAGCAGGTTGAGAGAAGGAGAATGAGCAGCAGAAATGAGAGTTGAGAGAGGAGTCGCACAAGGCACTAGGGAGAGAGAAGCAGCAGAGAGGGTTGAGGGCGAGCAGCAGCATGTTCAGGAAGCAGAGGCAGCAGCAGTTAAGAGAAGGCATCAGCAAGGAGGCGCAAAAGAGAAGGAGCAGCAGGGGCATTAGGAAGAGAGGATCGACGGAGAGGGAGAGGTCACGTGGAGGACCAGATGCCCGTGCTTGCCCTTGTCTGGTCGGGCGCGCGATGTGCGGTGGTGGCTGGAGATGGTGGCGCTGGTGGATGAAGTTGGTGGTGAGAGGTGGATGTTTGTGGTGGGTGTGCTGATGGTGAGGAGGCGCACCACCACGCCGGCCTGGCCGTGGTGGCGGCCGGAGGTGGAGAAGGAGGGGTGAGGGAGAGAGATGAGTAGCCAGGCCCGATGGGGAATGGAGGCGTGCTAGGGATTTTGATCCCCTCACGCCTGATCTGGACATTTTCACATTGACCCTCCTGCTTTCTTCTTTCTTCACAAGAAGATCCCTTCTCTTCTTTAGCTTGCCCCTGGTAACTTCTTTTCTTCTCGCTCGGGTCCTTGACTCCATCACTTGATCATTTGTAGTAGAAGGATTTTGTGCCTTGTCGCACTTTTCTGCAAAATAAACAAGTGACTAGTCAACAATCCTTTTATATGATTTTCATTCAATTATTCTATATTTAAAACAAGAATTGGTGGTCAGAACTCAACAAATGGTATATTTGTATGCCAAAATTATGTATAAGAAATGTGCTTATCAAGTTCCCCCACACTTAAATCTTTGCTTGTCCTCAAGCAAGGGCATATGACAAGAGCAAGAACATGAACAGTGAACTGACTAGAGAATGTCAAGTGAAGTAGATCTCTAAACAGTGTATGCTTTGGACTTGGCTAGTGAAAATTAATGGTTAACAGTGCTACATGTCAATAGGACACTAGTAAACTCAATCATTTTAAACTTTTACAAAGATAAAAGTGGATCAACAAGTTCAAATGCTGATTGTGCGAAAGGGTTCCTAAAGAGAGCATGATCCCAAAAAAAAACTTATTACCCGGAACATAACATTATGGTTGAAGCACTTATTGAATTTGAAGGAAGTAATGATAATATTTTATCGATCTCACCAAAAGAACATACCACCGATCCCGAGAACATGGTATACACCTGGCTCGACCAATTATTAGTTTTTTTGTTTGTCTCCCCAAAGGAACATACCACCGATCCCGTGAACATGGTAGACACCTGGTTCGACAATTACATTTTTATTATTAATTACTGCCCAAGCTAACCCGATTTCACATGCCACCGATCCAGGGAACATGACATGCTAATGTAGGTAGTCAGAATTATTTATTCATTATTACCTTTTTAACAAATGAATACAAAAAGGAAACAAGAATCATCACTCATCCAAGCATGGTTCACATACTACCGATCCAGGGAACATAGTATGCTAGTCCATAGTGGTGAATGATTGCTCTGAAGGGGAACACACTTGGCACAAAATCAGCATCTAACAATTGATGATCTAGGTGTATCCAAGTAAATGCAGAAAATGATGAAGTTTTCTAGTGTACTAGGGATTTGAGCACTCAAAACTAATAACTTTCACTAATTTCAGCAAAGCAAGCAGTATGTAGATCACTAGTTTACAAGGCATCCACAAATCAGTTTACATATTCACATCAAGCACCATATGTCAAAGGTAAAATTCAGTGGGACAACGTTTAAGAAATGGCTCAAGCAACCCAAATAGCAATTGATTTTAGCATGTATCAATGGATGATATATTCAGATTGGGGACATGAAACAACTCACCGGGTTTATATAGGAAGTAGCACTCGCTCAACACTCTCTAAACTGCAGCTCTTCTCTTTTTGCTTCTCTATCCCCATGCCTGCTCCAGCTTCATTCTTCTTCGCGTGTGCACATTGGTTCTCCTCATCACCATGCCGTGAATCCACCAGGATCCCATGGGATGTCATCTCGAACTTGGTCAGCCCACAATGAATGGTGCACAAGCGTAAACCTGAAAGAACACTCAACAAACAAGCCAATACAAATGATAGGGATAATGCCCTCTAAGTCATCAATAGAGTATCCTATCACATAAGCATATCTATTGAGCATATGATAAATAGATATCATCAATAAATCGCTTGGTGCATAGGCAGTATCCATGATATGGCATATCTTGTCGAGAAAGCTGATATCATACCTGAGATACTTGGGAAGAAGCTTCATGACTACCTCAATTGAAGATACCAAGTGAGGTGTGGTAGTAGAAATTTCCACTGGACTCATGTCAACAAGTGAAATAGTAGAGCTTGGCTCCTTGACATCTGAATCCACCTCATCATAATTAACCATGAAGCTCTCCATCTCAGGCTCAAGTGTCGAGGAATCAATGCGGCTAACATCATTGAAGGTGAACTTCTCCATATCTGGCTCTAGCAGCACATGATCAATATCAACTAAAGGTGACTCCTCAATATAAAAAACAACTAACTGCAGCTCTGGCTCATCCATGGAAGAATCATCACAATGCAAAACTAAATCTCCAACACTAGTATCCATATGATCTTAAGTGTGTGTGTCAACTACGATGGTGTCATCATCATCAAAGATAATCCATGAAAGCTCAATCTTGTTACACGAAGAAACTGGTTCCGACTTCTGTGTAAGAATTTGTGGCTGAGGTGTAGTGACTTGTTGCAAGCAAACCAATGAATAAGACCTGGGCTTCTTATTGTACCACTGAAGTTGGTGGAAAGCTATGCTCTCAATCAACAGAAAAGCTTCATCAAGTGTCTTGTTTGTAATAGCTCCACCCGCTGCCATATCGACGTAAGCTCGAGTGTCCGAAGTCAATCCTCTATAGAATATCTGCAACTCTAACCATCTCTCGAGCCCGTGGTTAGGACATCTCCTGAATAAAGCCTTGTATCTCTCCCAAGCATCATACAAGCTCTCGTATTCACGCTGAACAAAATTGAAGATCTCATCTCGAATCGCAGACTGCATGTGTAGTGGGAAATATCTATCCAAGAAAGCTCGTGATATCTCATTCCAACCGAATGATCTTGATGGCAAGGATCGATACCAAGCACGAGCATCATCTCGGAGAGAGAATGTGAACAGCATGCACTTGATAACATCTTGAGGAACTCCATGATACTTTACTGTATCTGAATACTCCATGACTCGGAGCAAGTGCTCATAAGGGTCTTCAGTAGGCAGACCTCCAAACTATTGTTGTTGAACCAAAGCAATAAGACTAGGTTTCAGCTCGAAGTTCTCTGCCTCAATAGTTGGCCAAACCGGTCCTGTGATATAGCATTGACTTTTAGGCATCCAAAGATCACGAAGCAATGCCATCTTAACCGAGTGTAACTATAGAACAACCTGCAATTAGTTCAGATTTCCTACGAACACTCATAAATAGTAAACACTAGTCAGAAAGTTAGTATCCTAATAAGCCGAAGCAACAAAAAGTAAAAAGGTAAAAGAAGCATAGAAATAAATTTGACTGGAAATTTAAACAAAAAACTATACTAAGCCTAGTCTATAGCTTCACACAATCGTTCGACGCTAGTCCCCGGCAACGGCGCCAAAATGATCGAGTGTAAGTACAGTGGGGTTTTTCGCCCAAACTGCGAGTGTCGTGTTCTCCTCAGGGACTAGGTGACGGTAACTATATTCGGCTAAATCTAGGTAATACAATTCAGATGATGGGAAGAGAAAATAAACATAAACTATCAAGATTGTCGCCAATGAAAATGCGAATAAGCAAAGGTAGATTCAGATTTTACTCAATATCTTTTTGGTATTTTCATTATACATGAGAATCTAAAACACTAACAACAAACGAGAATCAATATTAGGAAAAGCTGCTAGACAAGAGCACGTATAACTATCAAACATGTAATAGAGGGAAGAGACAAAGTTGTAGGACAGAATATATATGTATCACATCACAGACAAACACATATTTATATATATCCCATGTACTTGAGTTAACACAAGGACTACAAAATGGAACAAGTTCACAAGGTTGAACACAAACACAAGCTAGCAGATTACTAACTTGGAAAGCAAAATCACATAGACCAAATATTAAATGTGCACTATAGCTACAAGTACGAAACAGTACACAAGTTCACCTAGCAGTTTACAGAATTTTGCAAGAAGTAAAGAGAGAAGAAGCAGCAGCAGTTTGGGTTCAGAGAAGAAGACAGCAGCAAGAGGCGTGGGAAAGAAGAGAGCAGCAGTAGCAGGTTGAGAGAAGAAGAATGAGCAACAGAAATGAGAGTTGAGAGAGGAGTCGCACAAGGCACCAGGGAGAGGGAAGCAGCAGAGAGGGTTGAGGGCAAGCAGCAGCAGGTTCAGGAAGCAGAGGCAGCAGCAGTTCAGAGAAGGCATCAGCAAGGAGGCGCAAAGAGAAGGAGCAGCAGGGGCATCAGGAAGAGAGGATCGGCGGAGAGGGAGAGGTCACGCGGCGGACCAGACGCCCGTGCTCGCCCTTGTCTAGTCGAGCGCGCGAGGTGCGGCGGTGGCTGGAGATGGTGGCGCTGGTGGATGAAGTTGGTGGTGAGTGGTGGATGTTTGTGGTGGGTGTGCTGATGGTGCGGAGGCGCACCACCACGCCGGCCTGGCCGTGGTGGCGGCCGGAGGTGGAGAAGGAGGGGTGAGGGAGAGAGATGAGTAGCCAGGCCCGATGGGGAATGGAGGCGTGCTAGGGATTTTGATCCCCTCACGGCTAGTCTGGACATTTTCACATTGACCCTCCTGCTTTCTTCTTTCTTCACAAGAAGATCCCTTCTCTTCTTTAGCTTGCCCCTGGTAACTTCTTTTCTTCTCGCTCGGGTCCTTGACTCCATCACTTGATCATTTTTAGTAGAAGGATTTTGTGCCTTGTCGCACTTTTCTGCAAAATAAATAAGTGACTAGTCAACAATCATTTTATATGATTTTCATTCAATTATTCTATATTTAAAACAAGAATTCGTGGTCAGAACTCAACAAATGGTATATTTGTATGCCAAAATTATGTATAAGAAATGTGCTTATCAAATAACATAAAGCTATTCTTTCCGTTCGATCTATCCTAGAGTTCGTACTAAAGTAACACCAAAGCAAATTCATATTCATAATACTCAATCCAACACAAAGAACTTGAAAGAATGCCCCAAGATTTCTACCGGAGAAACAAAGACAAGAACGTGCATCAACCCCTATGTATAGATTACCCCAATGTCACCTCGGGAATCCGCGAGTTGAGTGTTAAAACATATATCAAGTGAATCAATACGATACCCCATTCTCACCACGAGTATTCAATTGCAAGACATATATTCAATCCGATAACAACGAAATCTCAAAGGGTAAAACTCAATTCATCACAACAAAATCGAGAGGGGAAAACACCATACGATCCGACTATATTAACAAAGCCCGCGATACATCAAGATCGTGACATCTCAGGAACACGAGAGATAGAGAGATTAAACACATAGCTACTGGTACAAACCCTCAGCCCCGAGGGTGGACTACTCCCTCCTTGATACGTCCATTCTGCATCATGCTTTTATATCAATATTTATTGCATTATGGGTTGTTATTACACGTTATGTCACAATACTTATGCCTATTCTCTCTTATTTTACAAGGTTTACATGAAGAGGGAGAATGCCGGCAGCTGGGATTCTGAGCCGGAAAAAGAGCAAATATTAGAGACCTATTCTGCACAGCTCCAAAAGTCCTGAAACTTCACGGAAGTCATTTTTGGAATTAATAAAAAATATTGAGCGAAGAAACTACCAGAGGGGGGCCACACCCTGGCCACGAGGGTGGGAGGCGCGCCCTACCCCCTGGGCGCGCCCCCCTGCCTCATGGGCCCCCTGGCAGGCCTCCGGTGCCCATCTTCTGCTATATGAAGTCTTTCGTCCGAGGGAAAATCATAAGCAAGCTTTTGGGAAGAAACTCCACCGCCACGTGGCGGAACCTTGGCGGAACCAATCTAGGGCTCCGGCGGAGCTGTTCTGCTAGGGAAACTTCCCTCCGGGAGGGGTAAATCATCGCCATCGTCATCACCAACGATCCTCTCATCGAAGAAGGGTCAATCTCCATCAACATCTTCACCAGCACCATCTCATCTCAAACCCTAGTTCATCTCTTGTATCCAATCTTTGTCCCAAAGCCTCAGATTGGTACCTGTGGGTTGCTAGTAGTGTTGATTACTCCTTATAGTTGATGCTAGTTGGTTTATTTGGCGGAAGATCATATGTTAAGATCCATTATGCATATGAATACCCCTCTGATTATGAACATGAATATGATTTGTGAGTAGTTAAGTTTGTTCCTGAGGACATGGGAGAAGTCTTGCTATTAGTAGTCATGTGAATTTGGTATTCGGATGATATTTTGATGAGATGTATGTTGTCTTTCCTCTAGTGGTGTTATGTGAACGTCGACTACATGACACTTCACCATTGTTTGGGCCTAGAGGAAGGCATTGGGAAGTAATAAGTAGATGATGGGTTGCTAGAGTGACAGAAGCTTAAACCCTAGTTTATGCGTTGCTTCGTAAGGGGCTAATTTGGATCCATATGTTTCATGCTATGGTTAGGTTTACCTTAATACTTCTTTTGTAGTTGCGGACGCTTGCAATAGGAGTTAATCATAAGTGGGATGCTTTTCCAAGTAAGGACAGCACCCAAGCACCGGTCCACCCACATACCAAATTATGAAAGTACCGAACGTGAATCATATGAGCGTGATGAAAACTAGCTTGACGATAATTCCCATGTGTCCTCGGCAGCGCTTTTCTCTATATAAGAGTTTGTCCAGGCTTGTACTTTGCTACAAAAAGGATTGGGCCATCTTGCTGCACTTTATTTACACTTGTTACTTGCTACTCATTACAAATTACCTTATCACAAAACTATCTGTTACATATAATTTCAGTGCTTGCAGAGAATACCTTGCTGAAAACCGCTTGTCATTTCCTTCTGCTCCTTGTTGGGTTCGACACTCTTACTTATCTAAAGGACTAGATAGATCCCCTATACTTGTGGGTCATCAAGACTCTTTTCTGGAGCCGTTGCCGGGGAGTGAAGCGCCTTTGGTAGGTGGAATTTGGTAAGGAAAAATTTATATAGTGTGCTGAAATTTACAGTCACTTGTTACTATGGAAAGTAATCCTCTGAGGGGCTTGTTCGGGGTATCTTCACCCCGACCAGTAGAGCAAAGAGTTGCTCCTCAACCTACTGAACCTACTGAAAATGTTTAGTTTGAAATTCCTTCAGGTATGATAGAGAAACTGCTAGCTAATCCTTTTGCAGGAGATGGAACATTGCATCTCGATTTACACTTAATCTATGTGGATGAAGTTTGTGGATTATTTAAGCTTGCAGGTATGCCCGATGATGTTATTAAGAAGAAGGTCTTCCCTTTATCTTTGAAGGCAGATGCATTGACATGGTATAGGCTATGTGATGATATGGGATCATGGAACTACAAACGATTGAAATTGGAATTTCATCGGAAGTTTTATCCTATGCATCTTGTTCATCGTGATCGTAATTATATATATAATTTTTGGCCTCGCGAAGGAGAAAGCATCGCTCAAGCTTGGGGGAGGTTTAAGTCAATGTTATATTCATGCCCCAATCATGAGCTCTCAAGAGAAATGATTATTCAAAATTTCTATGCTCGGCTTTCTCGTAATAATCAAACTATGCTCGATACTTCTTGTACTGGCTCTTTTAGGATGAAGACTATTGAATTCAAATGGGATTTATTGGAAAGAATTAAATGCAACTCCGAAGATTGGGACCTCGACGAAGGTAAGGAGTCAGCTATAACACCTAAGTTTGACTGTGTTAAATCTTTTGGATACCGATGTTTTCTGTGAATTTAGCACTAAATATGGACTTGACTCGGAGATAGTAGCTTCTTTCGGTGAATCCTTTGCTACTCATGTTGATCTCCCTAAGGAGAAGTGGTTTAAGTATAACCCTCCCATAGAAGTAAAAGTAGTTGCACCTATTAAAGTTGAAGAAAAGACTGTCACTTATAATTATCCTGTTGTTCCTACTGCTTATGTCGAGAAACCACCTTTCCCTGTTAGAATAAAGGATCATGCTAAAGTTTCAACTATAGTCAACAAAAGTAATATTAGGACACACAAACCCCCTGAGCAAGTTAAATTTGAACCTAATATTGCTATGGTTAAAGATCTCGCTGATAATCTCGATGGGCATGTTATTTACTTCTGCAATGAGACTGCTAGAATTGCTAAACCTGGTGCTAAAGATAAACATAGACCTGTTGTAGGCATGCCCGTTATTTCTGTTAAAATAGGAGATCATTGTTATGATGGCTTGTGTGATATGGGTGCTAGTGCTAGTGTAATACCTCATACCTTATACAAATAAATTATGCATGATATTGCACCTGCTGAGATAGAAGATATAGATGTTACAATTAAACTTGCCAATAGAGATACTATTTCACCGATTGGGATTGTTAGAGATGTTGAAGTCTTGTGTGGGAAGGTTAAATATCCTGCTGATTTTCTTCTTTTTGGTTCCCCACAAGATAGCTTTTGTCCCATTATATTTGGTACACCCTTCTTGAACACTGTTAATGCTAAGATAGACTGCGAAAAGGCTGTTGTTACTATTGGTTTGGGTGATATGTCTCATGAGTTTAATTTTGCTAAATTTAGTAGACAACCTCGTGAGGAAGAATTGCCTAGTAAAGATGAAATTTTTGGTTTTGCTTCTATTGCCATGCCTCATAGTGATCCTTTAGAACAATATTTGCTTGATCATGAAAATGATATGTTTATTAATGAAAGAAGGGAAATAGATGAAGTATTCTTTAAACAGGGACTATTCTGAAACACAACTTGCATGTTGAAATCCTAGGGGATCCTCCTCCACCCAAGGGTGATCCCGTGTTTGAGCTTAAACCATTGCCTGATACTCTTAAATAGGCTTATATTGATGAAAAGAAAATATATCCTATTATTATTAGTGCTAACCTTTCATAGCATGAAGAAGATAAATTATTGAAAACTCTGAAGAAGCACCGTGCTGCTATTGGATATACTCTTGATGATCTTAAGGGCATTAGTCCCACTCTATGTCAACACAAAATAAATTTGGAGAAAGACGCCAAACCAGTTATTGATCACCAATGACGACTAAATCCTAAGATGAAAGAAGTGGTAAGAAAGGAAATATTAAAGCTCCTTGAAGCAGGTATAATTTATCCCGTTGCTGATAGCCAGTGGGTAAGTCCTGTCCATTGTGTCCCTAAGAAGGGAGGTATTACTGTCGTTCCTAATGATAAACATGAATTGATTCCGCAAAGAATTATTACATGTTATAGGATGGTAATTGATTTTCACAAATAAATAAAGCTACTAAAAAAGATCATTACCCTTTTCCTTTCATTGATCAAATGCTAGAAAGATTATCCAAACATACACATTTTTGCTTTCTAGATGGTTACTCTGGTTTCTCTCAAATACCTGTGTCAGCTGATGATCAAGAAAAGACCACTTTTACGTTCCCTTTCGGTACCTTTGCTTATAGACGTATGCCTTTTGGTTTATGTAATGCACCTGCTACCTTTCAAAGATGCATGATGGCTATATTCTCTGACTTTTGCGAAAAGAGTTGTGAGGTTTTCATGGATGATTTCTCAGTTTATGGGTCCTCTTTTGATGATTTCTTGAACAACCTTGATCGAGTTTTGCAGAGATGTGAAGAAACTAACCTTGTCTTAAACTGGGAGAAATGCCACTTTACGGTTAATGAAGGAATTGTCTTGGGGCATAAAATTTCTAAAAGAGGTATTGAAGTGGATAAAGCTAATGTTGATGCTATTGAAAATATGTCGTGTCCCAAGGACATCAAAGGTATAAGAAGTTTCCTTGGTCACGCCGGTTTTTGTAGGAGGTTCATTAAGGACCTCTCAAAAATTTCTCGGCCTCTGACTAATCTATTACAAAAAGATATCCCTTTTGTCTTTGATGATGATTGTGTAGAAGCATTTGAAATACTTAAGAAAGCATTAATTTCTGCACCTATTGTTCAGCCACCTGATTGGAATTTACCCTTTGAAATTATGTGTGATGCTAGTGATTATGCTGTAGGTGCTGTTGTAGGATAAAGAGTTGATAAGAAATTAAATTTTATTCAATATGCTAGTAAAACTCTAGGCAGTGCCCAGAGAAATTATGCTGCTACTGAAAAGGAATTCTTAGCAGTTGTATTTGCTTATGATAAGTTCAGACCTTATATTGTTGATTCTAAAGTAACTATTCACACTGATCATGCTGCTATTAAATATCTTATGGAAAAGAAAACCTAGACTTATTAGATGGGTTCTCTTGCTACAAGAATTTGATTTGCATATTATTGATAGAAAGGGAGCTGAGAACCCCGTTGCAGACAATTTGTCTAGGTTAGAGAAAGTTCTTGATGACCCACTACCTATTGATGATAGCTTTCCTGATGAACAACTAAATGTCATAAATGCTTCTCGTACTGCTCCATGGTATGCTGATTATGCTAATTATATTGTTGCTAAATTTATACCACCTAGCTTCACATACCAGCAAAAGAAAAAGTTTTTCTATGATTTAAGACATTACTTCTGGGATGACCCACACCTTTATAAAGAAGGAGTAGATGGTATTATTAGACGTTGTATACCTGAGCATGAACAGGAACAGATCCTACGCAAGTGTCACTCCGAAGCTTATGGAGGACACCACGCTGGAGATAGAACTGCGCATAAGGTATTGCAATCCGGTTTTTATTGGCCTACTCTCTTCAAGGATGCCCGTAAGTTTGTATTATCTTGTGATGAATGTCAAAGAATTGGTAATATTAGTAGACATCAGGAAATTCCTATGAAATATTCACTTGTTATTGAACCATTTGATGTTTGGGGCTTTGACTATATGGGACCGTTTCCTTCCTCTAATGGGTATACACATATTTTAGTTGCTATTGATTACGTTACTAAGTGGGTAGAAGCTATTCCTACTAGTAGTGCTGATCATAACACTTCTATTAAGATGCTTAAAGAAGTTATTTTTTCTGAGGTTTGGAGTCCCTAGATATTTAATGACTGATGGTGTTTCACACTTTATTCATGGTGCTTTCCGTAAAATGCTTGCTAAGTATGATGTTAATCATAGAATTGCATCTCCTTATCACCCGCAGTCTAGTGGTCAAGTAGAATTGAGTAACAGAGAGCTCAAATTAATTTTGCAAAACACTGTTAATAGATCTAGAAAGAATTGGTCCAAGAAACTTGATGATGCATTACGGGCCTATAGAACTGCATATAAAATCCTATGGGTATGTCTCCGTATAAAATGGTTTACGGAAAAGCATGTCACTTACCTCTCGAATTAGAACATAAGGCATATTGGGCCATTAAAGAGCTCAATTATGATTTCAAACTTGCCGGTGAGAAGAGGTTGTTTGACATTAGCTCACTTGATGAATGGAGAACCCAAGCCTATGAGAATGCCAAACTGTTTAAAGAAAAAGTTAAAAGATGGCATGACAAAAGGATACAAAAGCGTGAGTTTAATGTAGGTGATTATGTGTTGCTATTCAACTCTCGTTTAAGATTTTTTGCAGGAAAACTTCTCTCCAAATGGGAAGGCCCTTACGTTATCAAGGAGGTCTATCATTCCGATGCCATAAAGATCAATAACTTTGAAGGCACAAATCCGAAGGTGATGAATGGTCAAAGGATCAAACATTATATCTCAGGTAATCCCATAAATGTTGAAACTAATATTATTGAAACCGTAACCCCGGAGGAATACATAAGGGACACTTTCCAGAATGTTTCAGACTCCGAAAAGGAATAGGTACGTGGTACGGTAAGTAAACCGACTCCAAAACAGTTCTAATGGAAATTTTTCTCCGTTTTGGAATATTTAAGAAAATAGGAAAATAAGAAGCAGTCCGGGAAGGACACGAGGCTTCCACGAGGGTGTGAGGCGTGCCCTACCCCCTGGGCGCGCCCCCCTGCCTCGTGGGCACCCCGTGCGCTCTCCGGACTCCATTTTCTTGCACAATACTTCTTTTAGTCGGTAAAAATTCATTATATAAACTCCCAAAGGTTTTGGCTCTTGTATCACGCAATTATCCTCTGTTCTTGTTTCGAGCTGTTTTCTGTTAGGGTTGTCAAGGCCAGGCATCATGTCGTCCCCCTCCTCCAATAATGGTGACAACGATGTTTGGCTAATGAAGACAGAGCTGAAGAGGGAAGAACCCATGGAGATCAACAAGGATGAAGGGATCAAGAAGGCCACGGAGGACCAAGCTCCGACAGCAGAAGACATCCTTCAACTTGATCACAATCTTCTTACCCCAACTGAGCTCGAAGCTTTCAAGAAGGTTGAGTTAGCTCGTATACAAAACAAGTATCTCACACGTGAAAACATTTTGTTGAAGGAGCATAACATCGCACTCAAGGGCATTATCCGCAAGTTGGAGGACCTCCTACGCTGGATGTGCGACTATCCATCATCACCTCCATGTCCTTCACCGGCAAAAGAGATATAATCACATGGGTATGGGCACTCCCCTTGGCAACTGCCAAGCTTGGGGGATGTGCCCCGGTATCGTATCACCATCACACTCCTGTCTTTACCGTTTTTCTTAGTTCGATCCTTTTGGTAATATCTTGATCTAGTAGAATAAAGTTTTAGTATGATTTAGTTTTGAGTTTTGCTTTATGATCCCTCTATGTAATCGAGTCCGTGAGCTATATAATAAAGATTAGTGTTGAGTCAAGGGCTTGATTATTTTGCTATGATCTTGAGGGAATAAAAGAAAAGAGAAAGAATAAAAAGAAATAAAGAGATCATATTGATCTTATGGAGAGTAATGACTTCACATATACAGAGTATGATGATTAAAAGTTGTTGAGAGTTGACAAACATAGCCTTGGTCATTGTTACAATTAATAGGAAGTAATAAAGAAAAATAGGTTTCACATATAAATATACTATCTTGGACATCTTTTATGATTGTGAGCACTCATTAAAATATGACATGCTAAAGAGTTGTTGTTGGACAAGGAAGACAACGTAATGGGTTATGTTTCCTTATATCCGAAATAAAGTATATTGTCATGGATCATCCAACATGTTGAGCTTGCCTTTCTCCCTCATGCTAGCCAATTCTTTGCACCAAGTAGAGATACTACTTGTGCTTCCAATACCCTTAAACCCAGTTTTGCCATGAGAGTACACCATATCTACCTATGGATTGAGTAAGATCCTTCAAGTAAGTTGTCATCATTGCATGCAATAAAAATTGCTATCGTATGACTTATTAGTGTGGAGAAAATAAGCTTTATACGATCTTGTGATGTGGAAGAAATAAAAGCGACGGACTGCATAATAAAGGTCCACATCACAAGTGGCAATATAAAGTGACGTTCTTTTGCATTAAGAGTTCGTGCATCCAACCAAAAGCACATGACAACCTCTTCTTCCCTCTGCGAAGGGCCTATCTTTTACTTTTATCTTCTACCCTTATGCAAGAGTCATGGTGATCTTCACCTTTCCTTTTTACATTTTATCCTTTGGCAAGCACACTGTGTTGGAAAGATCCTGATATATATATATATATATATATATATATATATATATATAATTGGATGTAAGGTAGCATGAGATATTATTGTTGACATTACCCTTGAGGTAAAAGGTTGGGAGGCGAAACTATAAGCCCCTATCTTTCTCTGTGTCCGATTAAAACTCCATAACCACAAGTATTGCGTGAGTGTTAGCAATTGTGAAAGACTAAATGATAGTTGAGTATGTGGACTTGATGAAAAGCTCCTATATTGACTCTTTCTGATGTTATGGTAAATTGCAATAGCCTCAATGACTGAGATTATAGTTTGTTAGTTTTCAATGAAGTTTCTGATTCATACTTGATGTTGTGATTAGATTATTACTTGAGCATAAGAAATCATATGACAATATCCATATATGTTGCTGTTATAAGAATGATCATGATGCCCTCATGTCCGTATTTTATTTTATCGACACCTCTATCTCTAAACATGTGGACATATTTATCGTTATCGGCTTCCGCTTGAGGACAAGCAAGGTCTAAGCTTGGGGGAGTTGATACGTCCATTCTGCATCATGCTTTTATATCGATATTTATTGCATTATGGGCTGTTATTACACGTTATGTCACAATACTTATGCCTATTCTCTCTTATTTTACAAGGTTTACATGAAGAGGGAGAATGCCGGCAGCTGGGATTCTGGGCTGGAAAAGGAGCAAATATTAGAGACCTATTCTGCACAGCTCCAAAAGTCCTGAAACTTCACGGAAGTCTTTTTTGGAATTAAAAAAATATTGACCAAAGAAACTACCAGAGGGGGGCCACACCCTGGCCACGAGGGTGGGAGGCGCGCCCTACCCCCTGGGCGCGCCACCCTGCCTCGTGGGCCCCCCTGGCAGGCCCCCGGTGCCCATCTTCTGCTATATGAAGTCTTTCGTCCGAGGAAAACTCATAAGCAAGCTTTCGGGAAGAAACTCCGCAGCCACGAGGCGAAACCTTGGCGGAACCAATCTAGGGCTTCGGCGGAGCTGTTCTGCAGGGGAAACTTCCCTCTAGGAGGGGGAAATCATCGCCATCGTCATCACCAACAATCCTCTCATCGGAGGAGGGTCAATCTCCATCAAAATCTTCACCAGCACCATCTCATCTCAAACCCTAGTTCATCTCTTGTATCCAATCTTTGTCCCAAAGCCTCAGATTGGTACCTGTGGGTTGCTAGTAGTGTTGATTACTCCTTGTAGTTGATGCTAGTTGGTTTATTTGGTGGAAGATCATATGTTCAGATCCATTACGCATATTAATACCCCTATGATTATGAACATGAATATGATTTCTGAGTAGTTACGTTTGTTCCTGGGGACATGGGAGAAGTCTTGCTATTAGTAGTCATGTGAATTTGGTATTCGTTCGATATTTTGATGAGATGTATGTTGTCTTTCCTCTAGTGGTGTTATGTGAACGTCGACTACATGACACTTCACCATTGTTTGGGCCTAGAGGAAGGCATTGGGAAGTAATAAGTAGATGATGGGTTGCTAGAGTGACAGAAGCTTAAACCCTAGTTTATGCGTTGCTTCGTAAGGGGCTGATTTGGATCCATATGTTTCATGCTATGGTTAGGTTTACCTTAATACTTATTTTGTAGTTGCGGACGCTTGCAATAGGAGTTAATCATAAGTGGGATGCTTGTCCAAGTAAGGACAACACCCAAGCACCGGTCCACCCACATACCAAATTATCAAAGTAACGAACGCGAATCATATGAGCGTGATGAAAACTAGCTTGACGATAATTCCCATGTGTCCTCGGGAGCGCTTTTCTCTATATAAGAGTTTGTCCAGGCTTGTCCTTTGCTACAAACAGGATTGGGCCATCTTGCTGCACTTTATTTACAATTGTTACTTGCTACACGTTACAAATTACCTTATCACAAAACTATTTGTTACCTATAATTTCAGTGCTTGCAGAGAATACCTTGCTGAAAACTGCTTGTCATTTCCTTCTGCTCCTCGTTGGGGTCGACACTCTTACTTATCAAAAGGACTATGATAGATCCCCTATACTTGTGGGTCATCACTCCTCATCGTGGTGGCCGCCGGGATGATGAAGAAGGCCACCGGAGATGATTCCCCCCTCCGGCAGGGTGCCAGAACGGGTCTAGATTGGTTTTCGGTGGCTACATAGCCTTGCGGCGGCGGAACTTCTAATCTAGGTTAACCCCGAAGGGTTTTGGAATATTTGTGAATTTATAGGGTAAAGAGGGGGTGCGGGAGGCCACCGAGGTGGGCACAATGCACCTGGGCGCTCCTGGCCCCCCAGGCACGCCCTAGTGGGTTGTGCCCCCTCAGGGCACCCCGAGGTGCTTCTTTGCCCCACTGTTGGTCTTCTGGTCCATAAAAAATTCTCTGTGAAGTTTCGTTGCATCTGGACTCCATTTGGTATTGATTTCCTGCGGAAACAAGCAAAAAACAGCAACTGGCAATGGGCACTGGGTCAATAGGTTAGTCCCAAAAATGATATAAAGTTGCTATAAAGTGATTGTAAAACATCCAAGAATGATAAAATAACAGCATGAATACTTCATAAATTATAGATACGTTAGAGACGTATCAGACGCAAGGGAAGGATGCTAAATGACTTGTTTGTTTTTGTGGATGAGGACTTGAGGAGGAATGTGCAGTCATCTTTGCATAATTGTATTTATAACCGAGTAATAATACGCTCCTAAGCGGGAAGCCGTTTAGGTTGTGATCGGTGTGAACAGGTTTGCAATTAAATATAGCGTGGTAGTAATTTGGAATGTGACAAGATGGAAGCTCAAAATTTATTGACGGTTCTAGTTTCAAAGTGCGGCACTATTCCCAGATGGCATAAGGTGGGCACGTGTTCTCGGCCATGGTGTAGCATACGCCATGGTACTTCTTTTTCTACTGCCGTGGACATGCAATAACTGGCACCGTTGGATACATATCTTACGGTTATTCGGGCGTTCAACAGGAATAGCCTCGTGGCGAGCAATAGACTAGTATTTTTTTCACACGCATTACATCGACACATATCATCTCTCTCCCTCTTTCCCACGCACACACCTAGTCTCTTGGGACTTCTCGCACGCACCATCTCTAGCTCCCTAGGTCGATGCCACCCACATACACTTGTACTCTGAGTTTAGTACGTTATACAGGAAGAGAAGAGATGCACGCACGCACTCGTCCTCTCTCACACACGCATCTGTAGCTACAAACTGTAGTGTTCTGAACCATCCGATTGGCTCTATCATAGGTTTCCCGTTGCTCCTTCGCCTTGAGATCGAGAAGTTTAAAACGCGGAGGCTAAGCTGGAGGCGCGAGGTTTTGGTTAATGTGTGGGCCGCACACGGCACCAACACGACACGAGCTTCGTCTGCCTGGTGCGCAGTCGGGTGAGTTGTCCAAGTATAGACACAACCAGGCCCTCCTTGGTATCTGCGCCTCGACTTATGCACAGAGAAATTAGGATCGGAGGGAGTACTACTAGGAGTACTACTACTTTCATGTGTCGCGTCAACTCGCACAAGTACCACTACTGCAGGAGACAGCTAACGCGACACTACGATCAGAGACCCTTTGCCGAAACTATGTTCGATGCAATAATCGCAAACGATGGTGTAAAAAACCGTCAAAAAAGGTGCAAAATGTTTGCGATGATGGCTGCATCAAACACGGTTAAGATTTTAGTTGCGTGTGCGATGCAGGGCATATGGTTAATCCATTCAAGTTGTCTGCGATGAGGCAGAACAACAGAAACTAGCAGCCATAACAATGTGTGTGCGATGCAGGACACACGGTTAATTCATTCAAACTGTTTGCGATGAGGTAGAACAACAGAAACGGGCAGCCATATCAATGTGTGTGCGATATACGGCATACGGTTAACTCGGACGAACTGTTTTCGATTACGTAACACAACAGAATGGTTCAACTTAACAAGATGTGTGTGATATGCAGCATACAGTTCACATGGATGAACTGTTTGCGATGAGCCAAAAGAACACAAACGGGTCGTGTAAACAAGATGTGTGTGATACGTGGCAAACAGCCGACTCGGATGAACTGTTTGCGATGAGAAATTACAACACAGACGGTCAATACAGTTACTTCGTGTGTGATTCTGTGTGTACAAAAAACTTTGAAAAATGCAAACTAGTTGCTTGCGGTGGCTAGGAGTATCGCACACGATGCGTCTGCGAGTACTCGTGTGCGATGATTTGTATGTTACACATACGTTTCCTTATGTGAACATGTGTGTGAATTTGCAATATGGACAGCTAATATGCAAATGCCATCTGGACATCGGGCACATGCTTAAACTCAATGAACTGTGTACGATACTAATACTTTCCATGAAAATTTATGAACTTGGGTAACAACATTTGAGTAACATATATATAGTGGTTACACTATTCGACAAAAGGAGGATCTTCGTAACACGGTTTTGACAACCATATGGTCCATATCTACATACTTAACATAGTAACAACTATCACATTTTAAGAGGCTAAGGGCCAACAACCATATGGTCCATATCTACATACTTAACATATATAGTAACATCTAGCACATTTTAAGAGGCCGAGGGCCAACAACCACAACTATCCACTGGAAGCAGGTTGATCACGGCGACTCGACATCTCGTCAATGAAAAGGAAGAGCCCTCCTGTGCCTTGGTAGAGCAGGAGTAGAACAGTGTCTCCAATTTTCCAATATGGATGCATTGCCATGAGAAGCGAGAACTTGTTAATTTGAATGGTTCCATTTGTGCGGGAAATGCAGTACCCTGCAATCACTATGGCGTTATTAGCAGGCACAAGTGTAATTCGACCATGCCGGGAAATCGATCCAGGAACGGCTACAGGGGGCAATTTATGTTGACATGTAGAATAAAAAACAATCGTAACATATCGTTGAAGATATATATAGTTTATGAGCATCAACATTAAAATAAGACTTTTTACCAGCGCATTGTGTACACAATTGGTCTTGTTCAGTGTGTGCAACATAGGTCTAATTGATCCCATCCAAAATCCAGCGTTCATGCGCTGTGCTATCTCTGTCAGATTATCAACAAAGTTTGTGACATGCTTCAAGTCCTTCCAATGAAATTTGGTACGCTTAGTAACATACAGATCGTTCACTATGCATCCAACATATCCTGCTTAAAAGGTGGAAAGGTATTATTTATTCAGAACATGGCAGAAGAATATATAGTGCGCATAAATTGGTAAACATAATTTCTTACTGCCTAGGAAAGGAGTCAGAATATGATATCACAATTGGTTGCTTAAATAGTGATCAATTGGTTGCTTAAATAGTAATATGACAGCATGGAGAAAGTTGAAAGGACACTAACCTCGATCAGACTTTGATTGGCTGATGACGTTGGGGAAGTAAACATCCATGTTAATTAGACCAGGCTGTGGTGCACACACTAGAATTTTATTGCCAGCTTTCGGTTCATAACACTAAGACATTTTTCTCCAAAGGTCCGCATTAAAATAGGAATCACCATTTTTATCAAGTTTTATGCTAACCGTCATTGTAAATCCATGTTGCGTTGTCGATAGGACAACCTGGGAGTCATCAGCAAAGTAAAGCCCAAGATTTCCTTCTACTCCTGTTCTTGCAAAGCAAGGGATGTACTGCTTGAAATGAAAATTAAGATCGTAAATTAGATATATTGAAATAACCGAGCAAGATGCAAATATGGGAGTAACTGATAGAACATATCCATATATAGATGCAAGCAAAGTACAAAAATATAGAATTAAAAATAGATAATGCAACAAAGATTTGATGCAAATATATAGATAATGTAGCAATAGACGGTATATGTTCACAAATTTAGGCCATGCCGACCGTGGTTGGTTGAGATTGAACATACCGAGCGCTCCCTGAAGTCATCTGGAATGGTGAGGTAGAACTTCGTTTCCGACTGCCCATGACCACAGTTGCCCGATTTGTGCTCCACTGTGCACACATGAATGATCACCCACGAATCAGCTAGAACAAAAATGATTCCATAGCAATTTCCGCCGGTTGATTAACAGCGACGGACGGACTGCGATAAGAGATGAGTGAATATTTTCCTAATTAAGTTGTTACCTTCTCCCTGAGAAAAATCCCCGGCCCAATCCCGCAGAAAACCCCAGTCGACCAGAGTCTAGAATGTCTGTGCAGATAGGCGGCAGGAAGCGGTGGAGGCGAAATCCGGTGTCGTTTGGAGGGCGACCTACGCCCGCTGCCAACAACCGTCGAGCTTAGGGTGCAGAGTTGCGGAGGAGTCCGCGGCGAGTGAGTGGGGACAAAGTGGGCGAGGGTTTTATTTTCCTTTTGCATGTGTGAGTGAACACACACGGTTCGCAGACGCGACGGAGATGAATCGTGTGCGATAGTAAATCACCGAGATTGAATGGGAATCCAAATTTCCTTTGTCCTTCATCCATGAGTTTTATACGATGAACATAAACCCTACTAATCACCGTGTTCAAATTCGACACTTTTCTGGGTTCATTTACAATATTTAGGGGATTATGTGCATTTTGTAGGCATTAATGCACGTAATTCAAATTCAAACAATTGGTGCATGAAAGGGTGCACAAGAACGGTCTGGAAAAACCATACTCGTGGTATTTATTAATTTCTCAAGCCTTTTACAAGGAATGGGCATAGATTTCAATTGAATGCGTGGCAATAGTCAACCACAAACGCGTCATTTGCTGGGTTATCAACTATAGAACAATGAAATATGTGCTTGAAAAACATGACGGCTGGCATCGTGCCAGGGTATGGCCTCACCATGCCCTGGTTAAAAGCTGAGAAGGTTTGATTTATGTCATCATGCACGCCCTTCATAAATCGAACCATCACCGAGGAAGTTCAATGCTTTCGAGAGGGAAATCACCAAGATTGAAGGGGGATCCAAATTTCCGTCCTAGTTTGTCATTAAGTTTTTTTCCAATGATCAACATACCGCCTCAAATGAAACGTGTTCAAATTTGACATTTTTCCGAACTCATTTACCATATTTAGGGGATTGTGTGCATTTTCTAGGCATTAATTGTGCACATAATTCAAATTTGAACAATCGGTGCATGAAAAGGTGCACAAGAACGGTCTGGAAAACCATGCTTGTGCTATACGAAAAATGAAACACATGGTTGGAAAACATGACGCCTTGTGTGGTGCCATGGTATGGCCTCACCATGGCCTGGTAAAAATTGGAGAATGTTTTCCTTATGTCATGATGCGCGCCTTTCATAAAACGAACCATCATCCGAGGAAGTTTAAGGTTTCGAGGGGGAAATCACCAAGATTGAAGGGGGATCCAAATTTCCTTTGTCCTTTGTCCACGAGTTTTTTTCTATGATGAGCATACAACCTGCAAATCACCGTGTTCAAATTGGCACTTTTCCTGGTTCATTAGCCATATTTAGGGGATTATGTGCATTTCCTAGGCATTAATGCCCATAATTCAAGTTCAAACAATCGATGCATGAAAGGGTCCACAAGAACGGCCTAGAAAACCATGCTCGTGCCATTTAGTAAATTCTCATGCATTTTACAAGGAATGGACAGATATTTTGATGAAATGTGTGGCAATAGTCAACCACAAATGTCTATTTGTTGGGTTTTCAACTATAGAAAAAATGAAATAAATGCTTAAAAAACATGATGCCTGGCATGGTGCCATGGTATGACCTCACCATGCCCTGGTGAAAATTTGATATAGTTTGGCTTATGTCGTCATGCACGCCCTTCATAAATCGAACCATCACCGAGGAAGTTCCATGCTTTCGAGAGGGAAAATCCCCAAGATTGAAGGGGAATCCTAATTTTCGTCCTAGTTTGTCATTCAGTTTTTTCCAATGATCAACATACCGCCTCAAATGCAATGTGTTCAAATTTTACATTTTCCCGGGCTCATTTACCATATTTAGGGGACTGTGTGCATTTTCTAGGCATTAATGGAAATAATTCAAATTCAAACAATCAGTGCATGAAAAGGTGAACAAGAACGGTCTGGAAAACCATGCTCATGTTTGTTAGCACATTGTCATGCCTTTTACAAAGAATGGGCAGATAGTTGAAGGAAATGTGTGGCAATAGTCAACCATAAACACGGCGTTTACTTGATTAACAACTATACAAAAAATGAAACACATGGTTGGAAAACATGACGCCTGGTGTGGTACCATGGTACGGCCTCACCATGCCCTGGTAAAAATTGGGGAATGTTTTCCTTATGTCATGATGCACGCCTTTCATAAATCGAACCATCACCGAGGAAGTTTCATGGTTTCGAGGTGGAAATCACCAAGATTGAAGGGGGATCCAAATTTCCTTTGTCCTTTGTCCACGAGTTTGTTTCTATTATGAGCATACAACCTGCAAATCACCGTGTTCAAATTTGGCACTTTTCCGGGTTCATTTGCCATATTTAGGGGATTATGTGCATTTCCTAGGAATTAATGCGCATAATTCAAGTTGAAACAATCGATGCATGAAAGGGTCCACAAAACGACCTAGAAAACCATGCTCGTGCCATTTAGTAAATTCTCATGCCTTTTACAAGGAATAGACGGATATTTCGATGAAATGTGTGGCAATAGTCAACCACAAATGTCTGTTTGTTGGGTTTTAAACTATAGAAAAAAATGAAATAAATGCTTAAAAAACATGACGCCTGGCATGGTGCCATTGTATGACCTCACCATGCCTTGGTAAAAATTTGAGAAGGTTTGGCTTATGTTGTCATGCACGCCCTTCATAAATCGAACCATCACCGAGGAAGTTCCATGCTTTCGAAAGGGAAATCCTCAAGATTGAATGGGAATCCAAATTTTCTTCGTTCTTTGCCCTGGAGTTTTTTCTACGACGAACATACACCCGGCGAATCACCGTGTTCAAATTTGGCATTTTTTGGGCTCATTTACCATATTTAGGGGATTATGTGCATTTTCTAGGCATTTAGCGCATATAAATCTAATCCAGCTACAGGTGCACGGGTGTGATGTGAGGGACGTGGATTGTCGTTCGATCACGGCGCATCCAACGGTGCACACGAGTGATCCGCGTGGCTGGGGTTCCGGCCAATCATAACGCAACACACAATAGGCTCGGCGCACACTATTTCCGGAAGCGACGGAGATGAACCGTGTGCGATAATGAACGAGCAAAATTGTAAGGGAAGCCAAATTTCTGTTGTCGTTTGTGGTTGAGCTCTTGAATACCACCGCACTGTACGGCTGCCTGGCCCCTCCATCCCAGAGCTCTCTCCAGGCGTCATCCATGGCACCGCGACGCACAGTAACTGGTAAGGAAGCGATGGCATCCCGCCGCGCCGCATTCCTCGCCGCCCGCGACCGCACACATGGTAAGGAAGCGATGGCATCTCGCCACGCCAAGTTCATTGCCGCCGGTGGCCAGACAGTTACATGGGCGAACTTTGATTTTGCCATGGCCCAATGGGTGGTGGATCTAGAGGCAGCCACAGCCGCATAGAAGGAGCGGAAAAGGCAAAATCAGTCAGGAAAAGAGAGTCCCGCCGCCGCAAGAAAAAAGCGGGCGCACGCCATGGTGAGGAGAGCTTGGCGGAGATCAAAGCACAGTGGGCTGCCGCCTGCAAGGCCGGGAAGGAGAACGCCGACGTCTGGCCAGCATGCCCTAATGGCAGCATGTGAGAAGTAGTTTAAGTTTGTAGTATTAGAGCAAATTACCAGTAGTACTTTAAGTTTGTAGTATTAACGTACAATGTCGGTAAGAGCATCCTTTGAGGGCTTTGAGCGTTGATTAGCATGTGTGCCCGTATGCATTTTTTGCGTTAATCATTAGATGATCACAAAACACACGGTTTCCATGCCGTACCCGTCTGCGTTTTTTGCGTTAATGACCCATAAGTCAGTTACCTGTGCGATATTTCCTAATAAACCAGGCGTACCATTGACCGAAAAAATCAAGTACAAGTGTATTTTACGCGCTTCGTCTGTGTTGTGTGTTTCCCCCACCCAAGTTTCAAATTTCGCACCAAAATTTTCATTAGGCGCGCGATTTCAGAATTTATTCCTCCAACCACATCCCCTTCCCCTCAGTATCCCCCTCCCTGGCGCCTCCCCCTACCGGCATCTCAAACCGCCGCCGCCGCAACACAGCTTCAACCACATCTACATTTTGCTCGGATCCAGTTAGGTAACCCACCGATCTCTATCACGTCCCCGACTCGATTGCTTAAATGGCGACTGTGAAACATCCTAATGCCTCCAAATTCCCCCACCCCGCCAGGAGCTGATGGCGGTCCATGGCGCGATGGCCGCTGAGCATGTTGACCCGGAGGAACACCTTGCCTCCGCCGCCGCCGACGACATGGTGCAGGCTCTGGCCCACATGAAGTCCCCCAGCGACTACCCCCCAGGACTTAACAGGTAAGATCTGAGCAGCTAAATCTTACCAATACCACTTGCAACGGGTATGATTTGTATGGTTGATGTATTAAGCATGTTCGTGCATTGTTTATTTCAGTACTACACATTGTGTGATGTTCAAATATTACCATGTCCAGCTCAATTTCACCAATACCAGTAACAAACTTACAATACATGACTCAGGATATCACCAGAGATGCTGCCCATTTGCTATTTTTAGTGGATGCTAACCCTATTGCACTTAACATGCCTGTCCATGTACTTACGCAGGGTCATAATGGCTGATGCTTTTGTTTGCCGTCGAGGTGAGCTGCATCCCATGTCTTACAGTATTTCACATAATTTGTGCAATTGCAGTTTCACTTCTACCCATTTACTGGTTGCGTGTAGGTACACATGTCAAAGGAACTGATCCATGCTTTGACTCGGTGGAACAGCCCGCCTCCGCCGTCGCTGACTTTGGGCGAGCTCTGTCCCAGATGAAGTGCCCCAGCAACTACTTCTCAGGACTTACCAAGTATGTACTCACTAGTTCAATCTTGCCAATACCAGTTGCAATTAATGGCTATGTTCTGTACGGTCGATGTATTAAGCATGTTCTAGTAAACATGCCTAACACGGTTTTGCTACTTTCCCTACCTTTTTGTAGACATCTGGGCCATTCTCTGCTCTGGCAGCACCTGCCTTGTGATGTTTAACTATGCCAATTGCATTTTTATCAGTACCGGTTTCAATGTCTATTAAGCCTGTTGCAATTAACAGTTGAATCCATTTTTAAACAGTTGCATTTCAATGGCTACAAACTTACAAAACATGACTTAGGATGTTGTTAAGCCTGTTGCATTTAACAGTTGTATCCATTTTTAATCTGTCCATTTGCTACCATGCTACTCTCCGCAATGAAGATATACTAGAGATGCTGCCCCATTTGCTTTTTTTGGTGGATGCTAACCCTGTTGTACTTAACATGCTTGTCCATGTACTTACGCAGGGTCATAACGACCGATGCAATTGTTTACCATCAAGGTTAGCTGCATCCCATGTCTTACAGTATTTCACATCATTTGTGCAATTGCATTTTAACTTCTACCATTTACTGGTTGCATGTAGGTACACATGTCAGTGGCACTGATCCACGCTTCGACCCGGAGGAATAGCTCGCCTCCGCCGCCGCTGACTTTGGGCGGGCTCTGGCCAAGATAAGTGCCCCAGCAACTACCTCTCAAGACTTACCAAGTATGTACCCACCAGTTCTATCTTACCAATACCAATTGCAATTAATGGCTATGTTTTGTACTGTCGATGTATTAAGCATGTTGTAGTAAACATGCCTAACACGTTTGAGCTATTTTCCCTACCTTTTTATAGACAACTGGGCCATTATCTGCTCTGGCAGCACCTGCCCTGTGATGTTTAACTCTGCCAATTGCATTTTTATCAGTACCGGTTTCAATGGCCATTAAGCCTGTTGCAATTAACAGTTGTATCCATTTTTAAAGAGTTGTATTTCAATGGCTACAAACTTACAAAACATGAATTAGGATGTTGTTAAGCCTGTTGCAATTAACAGTTGTATCCATTTTTTAACCCATCCCTTTGCTACCGCACTACTCTTTCGAAATGAAGATATCACTACAGATGCTGCCGTTTTATTACCATTTGCTATTGTTGGTGGATGTTAACCCTATTGTAGTTAACATTGGCTTTTCATGTACTTACACAGGGCTACAATGGGCGATGCTGTTGTTTGCCGTCAAGGTTAGCTGCATCCCATGTCTTATACACCATCTATTCCTAAATATAAGTATTTTTAGAGATTCCAATATAGACTACATAAGGAGCAAACTGAGTGAATCTAGGTTCTAATCTAAGTTATATCTATAATTCTATATACATCCGTATGTAGTTCATATTGAAATCTCAAAAAAATACTTGTACATAGGAACATAGGTAGTTGTATTTTACATCATTTGTGCAATCTCAATTTAGCTTCTAACATTTACTGGTTGCTTGTAGGTACATATATGAGGGGTACTGATCCATGTTTTGATCCCTTTTGCGTCTGGGGCAATGAGATATTCATGAACAAGCATCAAGTGAGGAAACTAAGAAAGATTGTTAGGCGAAAGAAACGGGTGATTGGAATTAAGATCTTTATTTACACTTTGTCGAAGACAACAGTGAACTTTAGGATGGTAAGTAATGTGTTGCCTTTTCCCCTGCCCACAATAAGTTACTCTATTAGACCTCAGTATCTGATATTTTTCTCTTTTCAGTGGTTTCTGAAGCTATTTACCGATGATTACCTTGCAAACTACATGACCGGAGTGGAGGCAACTAAGGTTAAAGTATATAATTCATGCTACCATGATAATGCTCTAGAAGTCTTCCTAAAGGCGGTGAAGGATGGGCGGGCGATCTTCACAAGGGGTTGGACAAAAGTGGTTCGTGCCTATGGCATGCAGGAAGGCACATTATGGGCATTCCGCTTCTTCAACACCGTCGGCAGTCAAAATGATTTACACTTGTCTCTTCACCTTTACCGCCTTTAAATATTGCGGTTCATCATAGTTAATTGCTGCCTAATCCTATAATTACTGAACATATTGTACTGGCAATTTTATTTATGGATTCGTTGTTGAACCATTGTGCTGAGAATTTGAATTGCACGTTTCGTATTTCAAAATTTCCAATTAGAATAATAAATTACAGGCAAAAATAAAAATAGAACAGACGGTCATGGACCTTTGCAAACGGTTCTAGCAGTAAAAGCGCTTGCGATGGATAGCCCAATGCCACACAGTTTTCTACATCAAATCGTGTGTGATGTAGTTAATGAAAGCAAACAGTTAACCAAGGCAGAACGTGTGTGATAGTTACACCTTTCACACACGAGCGTATACATAAAATCGTGTGGGATGTGCATCCGAACGGAAATGTTTTCCCTGGATTGACTGTGTGGGATGTACATAAGAACGGAAACATATTCCTTGGATTGACTGTGTCTGATATACATACGAACGGAAATGATTTCCTGGGATTCACCGTGTGGGATGTACATACCTACGGAAATGATTTCTGGGATTTACCGTGTGGGATGTACATACCAACGGAAATGATTGGGTTTTGATGCCTCGCCCGATCGCACACGGCCCCAGCCTGGGTCCTAGGAGGGTCTATCCCCGACGATTTTTGGGTCGTGTGGGAAGGACACCCTATCACACACACTCACTTGGCGACGGTTCCAAATGCCATCGCGAAAAGGGGTAAAAACCCGTTTGTTTAGGACCGACGCGCACCAGTGTACACTTCCGGAACAAACAAGCATATAAGCTATTATAGTTCTTACCCAAAGGATCTTTATATCCAACAGACACAAAATATCCATTCGACTTTTGGAAATTACTTTAACTACTGATCCGATGTTGAAGTAATTGCTGCATCGCCACCAAAACCCACCATCTCTTATGCTAAAGTAGACGGGGCAAACCCCCAAATTAGCATACTACTAAGATAAACAGAAGGCACTATAGAATCATTTAGGAGGTGAGCTTGTCAATCTGAATGTGGAGGGACACCGTCCTCGACAACCTAGCCCTGGCCAATAGCCTGGGCGGAACTGTGAAGAAGGTTAGCTCTTGCACGGCGACGTCGCCGGGATCCTTGCTGCTTGTCACCTCCATTTCCACCTTGACGGCGTCGGCCCTGACTTTGGGCTCCCCCGGCGGGCCATTTGCCCACATCTTGGCCATGTAGTGCGGCAGTGGGGATGCCCCCGCTCTGATGCAGACGACCGACACGATGATAGGCGCGCCGATATCAAGCACGCCGCTAACCAAGAAAAACGCGCGGTCGTCCTCCTCCGCGAACAGCAAGAGCCATGGCTCCGACTGTGGCACTTGCAGCTGGAGCACCTTGCCGTACTGGATCCTGTGCATGGACATGGGATGCATGGTTCTGATGTGGTGGGAGAGCGCCGGTGGTAGGCCTTTTTAGCCGCAGACGGGCACGGGGCATTTGCAGGACGCGAGCAGACACATGCTCTGGTGATCGGCGAGCTAGTGGTAAGTGATGTAGAGCCCACAACCTTCATGCGGGCACTCCACCCTCACTGAGGAGAGGACGACGTCCACCGCCGTGTTCCGCACGTCGAAGCCAACGTCGTGCTCGCACTTCTGGCACTGCGGCTGGTTCCCGGGGCACTCACTGCGGCAGTCCATGCAGGCCAGGTGCCCTTCATTGCACTGCACAAATCAATCGAACAACACATCAATCAAGAAACCTGCACCTTGCTCAATCAGGCGAATGGATGAGGTGTATTCGAACCTCATACACTGGAGGCTTCAAGGGACGGAGGCACAAGGGGTAGTGGAGCAAGGTGAGGTCCATAGAGACCATGGAGAGCCCCATAGTCAGGTCCTGTTCCGTCGGCATGATCTCGCCCTCCTCGTGTACAACCATCTCTCGCTTTAGGCTCGGGGCATTACAAAGCTTTACCGTCACATATTCATACTACTTCAAGGTGCATTAAATCAACACATACAAGTAACAAAAGGAAAGTCACGGCATGCATGCATGCATTGTAATTAATGCATCGGTAAACGCAAATTATTGAAATATATCGAGTGCACTGCTTTGATGTGCCGCGTCAACTCATACAACAACGAGAAGTTTTATTACAACGCCCTCTCCCTCACCCATGAGCGTGGTGTCACTACTAGGAAAATGCTTATAGACAGTAGCATAGTAGTAGCGCCTTTTATAATAAAGCGCTGCTACTACTTATTAGTAGCGCTTTTTATAAAAAAAGCCATACTACTATGCACTTAGCAGTAGCGCTGTTTTAGTAAAAAAAACGCTACTACTACAATTGCCAGGCCATTGCCGGCAGGCCAGGCATAGTAGTGGCGCTTTTATGTATGAAGCGCTGCTGCTACCGGACGTAGCAGTAGCGCTTTCTAGATATAAGCGCTACTACTACGGGCTCTATCCAGCCCAACGGCCCGCACTCGACCTCTCTCCCACTCCCCCGCCCTCACAAACTCACTCGCCTCTCTCCGCTGTCGTCGCCGCCGCCCTCCCCCGCGCACCGCAGTCGCCCGCGTTGGAGCTCTCCCACCGGCCGCCCTCGCCCGAGCCGGCTCTGCTCCCCCGCCGGCCACCCTCCCCCGCGCCGGCCTCGTCCCCCGCCGGCCACCCTCGCCCGCGCCGGCTCTGCTCCCCCGTCGGCCTCCTCCCCGCGCCGGCCTCCTCCACCACCGTGAGGTACTCCTCCTCCCTCCATTTAGTTCATTAGGTTACGTAACTTAGGTGAATTTAGTTAATTAACTTAGGTGAATTTAGTTAATTAACTTAGGTGAATTTTAGTTAATTAACTTAGATGTTTAGTTTATAGAAAAAATTCAATATAGTTCTTTTACTATTTTTAGTAAGTGTTTAATAGAATTAGTTAGAAAATTAATAGAAGTAGTTAAACTAGTTTATTTTTAGTAAGTACTAGTTTATTTTATTTATAGTAAGTGCTTAGTTGAACTAGTTGAATTAATAAAACTAGTTTATTTTTAGTAAGAAAATTTAGGTATATGAGATTTGATGATCTAATTAAAATTTTACTATAGAACTAGTTTATTTTTAGTAAGAAAATTAATAGAACTAGTTTATTTTTTAGTTAAACCAATTATTCCCGCATCGACGTCGACAACGCCTATCCCGCATCCTCGTCATCGACTTGGCGGAGGAGGCCTGGGCTTGGTGAGGAGCCATGTCCGGGACTGGGCTCCGCTGGGCTGGTACTTGGAGGTGCTACCTTCCGGGGGGCTTAGCTTGGTAAGGAGCCAGCCCGTCATTGACCTGAACCTTCTTTGGTGGCGGTCGCATGGGCCAGTGATGGTGCGGAGGCTTGAGGATCCCGTGGAGGTGGTACGTCACCGTGTTAGCGAGGAGGACGAGCACGTCCGCCGCTACATGGTTGCGTTGGAGGGCAGGTTCTCCAATACCTGGGAGGTTCTTCAGGGATCTCACTGGAGCTATGATCCTGTGATGGTTCCTTCTCTTTGGGTGTCCACAGCCCGCGCCGATACCCGTCGTTCGCTACGGTTTTAGTTGTATTAGTGATGTTATATGTATGAGACTATTCGAGATCTATTAGTGATAATATTCAATGATGTACGGAGGAAAGAGATGGTTTAGTTTTGCTTATCGAATGAATGCTAATTTGAATACTAATTTATTTATGATTTGGTTTTGCTTATTGAATGCTCAAATTGGAAAACTACTCCATCAAGTTTGAATGCTCATATGATGTAGATATAAACATGTATATCTTGTGTTGCTCAAATAGGATATGTGTTTGCCCAAGTGGCCGGCCATGTTTGCAGGTTACACCTCCTATAGTGGCCTATGTTTTGCTGGAGTGTTGATTAATTTCCATTCCGGCAAATTTTAGGCGCTCGATATGTCCTTTCTAGCAAAGGTCATGCTGTATTTTTCCGTGAATTCTGGCATGACTTGTGCTAGAATATGTAGGAAATATCGAGTGGCCTGGATTTTCTCGAAAAATAATTAAACGACATTTCGGGTTGACTTTAAGTCTGTCGAGGCTCCATCACTGAAGGTTGAAAAATCAATGAGGGAGTGTATCCACCATATATGAGAGAGGAGGAAGAAGCCCGACTGTTGTCGTGGGGGTCGTTTTTCCTTCTTCTCCTTGTGCTAGACCTTTGTAATGCACTAGGGGAAGGAGGAATAACGACCATCACCGACGGTCGAAAAATCTATGAGGGAGTGTATCCACCATATATGAGAGAGGACGAAGAATCCCGACTGTTGTCGTGGGGGTCGTTTCTCCTTCTTCTCCTTGTGCTAGACCTTTCTTATGCACTAGGGGAAGGAGGAGTAACGACCATCACCGACGGTCGCAAATGTCAGGGAGGAATCAGTGAGGGAGAGTCTCCACCATATAGACTCGGCACACCAATAGTCAACCCGTGATGAATAATAATGATCTAATTTATTTTTTATATTACATATATTGAATTGTACAAGTTTAATCTTTGAATTATGAACGTAGGAAATGTCGTCATCGGATGACGAAAGTCTCCCGGGGAAGTGCAGCTGGTGCAACGACGATCGAGGTCTGTGCGACAGGCCTCACCTGGACGAAGATCGGTGCTTCAGCATTAAGCTCCAGGAGACCTTCGATGTTGAAACGGTACGCAACGATGACAAGTGTTTTTTCATAATTAATTAAGCACGACTTCAACTATTTCAACATGTAATTTTCATCTTTTACAATTTGACTAGCTTATCCCATGCCATGCAAGACGCTATGTCTTGGAGAGGATGGGTTTTTAAGACCATGAAAGTTTCGAAACAAAGAAAAATCACCTAAGGACCTATCATGATATGGATTTTGAAGTAAATCTGTATAATTCTAAGAGCGTAACCCATTTTGGTTGCAAAAATTGGGAAGCACTTTGCAAGATGTATGATTTTGATGAGGGTATGCTTGTCACCATGGATCTTGGTGATCCTGACATCGACCAAGACAATATGGACATTTGGGTCCTTGTTGATACGCTTCCAATTCTACCGTTATGTGAGTTTCTCAAACATAGTTATTAACTAATTTATATTGTTCATTTCAAAATAGTTGACAACTTATTTTCATTGTTCAAACAATGTGCGGAACATGGTAGACAGAACCTACTACACCGATGGCTCTGAGTTAACTTATCAGGAGAAAAATCATCTGGTTGCATTTTGTACTAATCTTGAGAATTACAATATCTATTATAAAACTCCTCCACATTATGGTCAATACGTGCCACTAGTGCACGTGTTGAACTACGGTAACATCCATGGAGATGCCATGGTAAGATTTTTTAGTATTACGACATCCGTGCATCTTTTGCATAAATTCTTTTAAAACATAACTACATTGCTAACTATGAAGTTATTACTATGTTTTTCAACAGAAAATCCCGAATGATTGTGTGCCTCATCTGATGTATCAGAATGCTCACCTTGATGTTTTGAACATACGGCCAGGTCATCCTATGAATCTCACCTGTCCATATCAGATTTCTAAAAGAAGTGGAGACATGAAAATCAAAGAATGGAAAAAATGTATGGACAATCGTAAGGAGGTACTTGGAAGCAACATTGTGCGAAAGGCAAGAATTGAAGACAGGATAATCTCCATTCTCCATAATGGAGAGTCAGGGCCTATCTTGTTTTATGCTATTTTACCTAAGAGAAGGTAGTAAATCCTAGTTAATAATACTCATGATCATGTGCTAACAACAACTAAGTAGGATTGGTTAGATGACTATGATGATGATGTGGTATCGAGTTGAAGTTGTATGATCGATGATGATGAGTATGACTTGTTATTATGATACCAATGATGAGTTATTTATTATTATGATCGATGATGCATGATGCTAAGTTGTTATATGAGCATGATTACTTATTATATATAATAGTGGGTGAAATGAACCTGGATTAGATTCAAGTGAAGCCAACATGTGGTGCACATCGAAAGTACTACTAATCCAAACTAGATCAAGTTTGGATTATAGTAGTACTTTCGACATGCACCACATGTTGCCTCCACTTGAATCTACTCCATGTTCATTTCACCCACTGTTATATATAATAAGTAATCATGGTCATAAAATCATATGATGAAAGTACTGTATATAAAACCACACAATGAAAATAAGCTATATTTTTAAAAATACAGGAAAATTTAGCAGCATTGCTTTTTAGAACAAGCGCTACTGCTACTTACAAGTAGCAGTAGCACTGTCTAGAGGAGAGCACTACTGATAACTAGGTATAGCAGTAGCGCTCCCTTTCCAGCGCTACTGCTACTAGTTAGCTCTAGCGCCTTAGTGGTAGCGCTGGACCCAGCGCTACTGCTATGCATATTTCAAGTGCTACTACTAGGGTTTTCCCTAGTAGTGTGTCTCGTAGGACTAGGAGAAGCTTTCACTACACGCTCTCCCTCCCGCACGCGGTGGACATGCAGCAGTTAATTTGGTGTCAGATGGCTAGAAGGATACTGTAGTACTCCACTACAGTAGTACCATCATTGTTCGACTTCCCAAAGAGGCGAAGAGCCAAGCGCAACCCGGATGCTCGTGTGGCAGTTTCGTGTGTAGAGTAGTCTAGGATAGCGTGTATAGTGCCACTAAGCTTAAAATCGTTGGAGTCGGCTCCATGCTATGAGGCCGTCTTGAAGCATTTTTTTCATTAAAATAATCTTCTGTCCCTACCTGTCATCCTGGTGATTGTAGTTTGCACGCTCATCTGGTCAAGACATGAATATATATTTTAATTTGTGGTGGGGTAAATGTTAGAGGTTGCACCAAATATATTGTACACTGCGGGCCTTTTAGCCAAGTTTAGAGGCAAGCATGTGAGGCCAGTGCTATGATGTGTCGCGTCAACTCGTACAATGAGGAGAAGCTTGATTTTACTACTACACGCCTTCTCCCTCGCCCATGCACGCGGTGGCTCGCACACGAGGATATGCTTTTGCTTACTACAACAAGCTATCCCTCCCGCATGCGGTGGACGGACATGCAGCAGTTGATTCGATACTGTAGAAGTAGTAACATCATTGATCGTCTTCTCGAAGAGGCGAAGAGCCAAGCGCAAGCCGAACGTGGCAGTTGCGAATGCTCGTGTGGCAGTCTTTGTGTAGGGGTGTGGCGTGGTGGGGAGCCTTGGAGCATGCATATAGCCAAGCTCTTGCATGAGACAAAATTGCTATATAAGCAAGCTATAAGCCCACTATTGTAGTACTTGCTAGTATAGCCCTGTAAACCAGAAAGGAGTATTTTCCTTTCTAGAGATTTCAACAAGTGACTACACCCTAAATAAATGGGCGAATCTACACCGTAAATAAATATGTAGTTCTCTCGTTTTCCTCTCCGCCTTGGTCGTGGTGCACAATATTGAGTATACTACTACTGACTAGTCTTTTTTTGACACACATTTACGTTGATACGGCTTGAATGCCAACGACGCAGAGGGTAGCGGTCCCCGAAACGTTGAATGGTTCAATGATGCCTCCGCATTCAATTAGCATGCAGAGGTAGGAGTAAGTAATTGGAGAAGCATTATGAAGCCATCACGATGTGAATGCAACGCGGTTTGGACTCTCATATAAAGGCGCCCCACCACTCCAATCCGTCTACTCCTAGTCTCTGCGCAACACTGCCCACTCCAATCCAAGACCAAGACCAAGTGACCATAAGCCACAACACCCATGGCGTCAATGGACGCGTGCGGCAGTCGGCTGTGCCAGGTCGTCCAAGACACCGACCTACTACCCCGCACCTTGCAGTGTTTCCAGACGGTGCTGGCAACCGCTGGTGTCATAGCCCTCGTCGACGCCGGCTTCGCCTCTGGCATGTGCCAGATGATGGTCGACTCCATTCGCAGGTTCACCGCCATCAAGAAGCGCGTGGACAACCATGCCGTATTGCTCCAGCCCGCGCGTCCAGGCTACTCATTGCCTGCCACCCTCATCGGCCTCCAAGGTGACGAACTCTTTGAAGCACGGGTGGCCCTGCAGCTGACGGAGGTCGCGACGAAGAATGTGCACCTCGAGGCCACGCTCGCCGTGCAGCACCTCACCATGCAAGAAACCATCGATATGCACAGCTGCGTCTACGAGGAAATCGTCTACATAGGCCACTACAAGGCCAGCGAGGACAGAAAGACGTTGGCTTACTTCAAGCGGCTAGAATCTTTGGATGCCATTGTTCAGAAGCATGTCAACCTGGCCACGAAAGCCGCTGCTACTTAGCCGTCGTTCGGTGGGCTGGCGCCCTGAGTCGCGGAGATGGACGTCGTCGATGGATGCATCTTTCTTCTTGCCTCCTGTAACCAGCACTGCATCGCCTCATGGCCTTAATGTTTTATTAGTAGTATATGGAATTTTTATTCCAGTCGTAACGTTTTCACTATGAGGTGGGGCCACAGTTGAGCAAACCGACCATCGGCAAATCCCCACCCCGCCTACCGAGCGTCGGCTGAGTTTAGAATTAGAAGAGAGAAACAAGGGAGAAGAGCTAGCTGTAGCACGGACGATGTTGTCAGATGGGACTCGAGTTGATAGAATAGGAGTACTGAGCACTCGTACCTCTTTTTTTAGGGAAAAGTAGTCGTACGTCTAGTACCACTAGATGGGTGCGTGCCACCTATACCTGTCATCACTTTAGGTCTCCTTTTCGAACCGCAGCTATGCTTCATAGTACATATTTTTTCACGCATTTATCCTCCTATATGTACTCGTAGGCTATTTCCACGTGCTCCCTTTCGCTGACATGTGGGACATAGAGCATCTGGGTCGTAGTGCATGCATGACTCGGAGCATATGCAACCATGCCGGGGTACTTTACATTTCAGACCTCATGAATTACATGCAAACCCCCCACAAAAGAATAAATAAATGAATGAATTACTACATAAAACCGGATTATTTTCATAGAAACCGGAGCATGTTCATTAAATTTTGGACATAACACCTTTATAAAAAACGACCGGACCTAAACCAGTATAAGGGCCTCTTTGATTCGCAGGACACTGAAAACACAGGAATGGGGAAAGTATGATGGCGATGAACCGAGACGAGGAAAACTCTAACTTAGTTAGAGGTTAGAGTTAGATTCTAACCCCAAACTAACCCTGAACTAACTCTAACCAAAGAGGTGTTTGGACGACAGGGTTAGATTGACAATAAAAGCTCTTTCTCAATCATTTGTCTACTTTGGACCCTATTTCCTGCAGGATTTGGTGTGGCCAGCTCTTGTGTGGCCTCCTCCCGCTCACAATTGGCATAAACGAACCATCTTTTACAAATCAAGCACTACAAAAAAAGACACTTCCGTGATGATACGTGTTTGTCACAGTAGGTCACGTTTTCTGTCATGCATGTACATCCATGATGATTTTATGACAGAATCAAGATAGTCATACATGTGCTGTCATAGAATTGTTCCATGACATTACGAAAATTATAATCACGGAAGTGTCCACTTCCATGACGATAAATCATGTGTCATAGAAGTGCTTTTGTCAAGGGTGATAGACACGTGGCATCCACCATAACGGGTCGCCGTTAAGCTGGTCCGGTTTTGGATCCAACCCGTTAACAGCCCGGACCAATGATGATTTTCCATGTGTAAAATTGTCATTGGCCGGAGGAAACACGTGTTGGCTCACAGTTGGGACAGATGTCATCCATTCATTGGACAGGAGGTGCCTATGATACGTCGACACGTGGCATGTCCCAATAGAGGCCCATTCCGGCGAAAAGGCCGGCCTGTTTGACTTGGTCAAATGGTAACGGGCTGGCCCATGGAAAGCATGTTAACGGCATGTCCGTATATAGCCCATTTTCGGCCCGCTAACTCACGACCCGTTATGGCCTACCGGAATTAAGCCCAGTAGCTTCATATGGGCCGTGGAATATGATTCCAACCTGTTGTAACTTCCGGCCCATGTATGGCCCATGATGTCTTTCGGCCCATACGAGGCCATTTGTAACTTTTGGCCCATTAACGGCCCGTGGTGAATCTGGCCTGCAATGAATAGTGTACCACTTTATACCCATTAACGACCCATTATTCCATTGGGACGTTTCCAACCCGTGTTATCTTTCGGCCATCTAAGGGCCCATTTATTCTTGGGCTTATTTCCAGCATTCGGTTACTTACGGCCCGTTACTGGCCTTTTCTGATTGTGGGGCCAAATTCAGCCCGTGGTTACAATCGACCCATTAATCTGTTGGGCCGTTTTCATAGTGTCATCAAATACGGTAGATTAACGACGGCCCATTATGGCCGGCCCATGAACGGACGATTCCAAATCTAGCTCGTTTACAGCCCATAATGCGGTCTGTTATTGGCCCATGTTTGGTCGATCGATCATACGGTTCATAGAAGGCCCATTGATGCTATGACCCGTAGAAGGCCCATAATTTCTACGACCCTTAGAAGGCCCACTGTTTCTATGGCCCACAGGTGGCCCATGGTAACTACAGTAAATATGTAGCCCATGGTTATTGTGGACTAGTTTTAAAAAATAGGTTATTGCGGCCACTAGCAAACCGCGGAAAAAGAACTGCACTGACTACAAGCAAACAAATAAACAAGACAACAAGGAAATAAATAAGCAAGCAACTTACGCTAGGCTATCACGGCTATTACACATATTACATCCACTTGGCATCAAAGTTTGCCACCAGTGCAAATATAGGGAACAAAGCCGCATATCATATACATTGGCTGTCAAACTTGGCGACCAGTGCAAATAAACGCCACAGCAAAACAAGTCTATAACTGAAACCACTTCAGAAGAGCTCAAGAAATAATATCCTGGGTACCCATAATACTGGCAAGATGTTTAGCAAGCTTATTTACTTTCTCTTGTTTGGCGCTTAAATCCTCCAGCACTTGTCGTTGCACAAGAAAGTATGCATCTGAATTCTGCAGGGACTTCCTCAGTCCTTCGGCTTCTTGCCGCAGCATAGCTGACTGATGCCTTCCAGCTTGTAGCTGAGACTGAATAAACCGAAGTGATTCAGGAAGCAAGTTCGAAGAGCTTGTGCCAGTGGTACGGGCCAGTAACTCGAACACTACATCAATGCAGGACTGTGGGGTTTTCTCACTGTCTACAAGATCGTTTTTATCACCTTTCTTGGAGGCCAACAGGGCTGTCTCACTATCTTGAACCTTATCTGCATTACTTTCTCTACCATCGCATAGTGGGGTGCTCTTCTCCAATATTCTGTTCGCATACTACAAGAGAAACAAGCAGACACATCCAAGGTTTAGCATGCAGTATACAAAACTCATTTTTGTAAACTGGTTCAGTAGTAAGGTGGACAGGATAACAGCATGAAACAAACATATATCTATGTACTATGGTCACTGTATTGTCCATATCATTCAAGTTTATGTTGCCAAATCAAGATAGAGACACAGTTCAACTCATATATTTTTAAGACACAACGGCATAGACAGAATATAAGTGTGAGAAACTACACGACATTGGCAACACTTGTAATGTGCATCACATGAGAACATAACTGTTTGTACAACTGAAACTGAAATCAACATAGAGCAAGAAGTTAGAACAACAATCTAGTTAAAGAAATAGGTTTAAAACATACCTGTTGCACCATTGGGGTTTCGATTGGATCCTTCAAATTCGAAAGTAGTTGGTATGAGTAAATACAGTGATGCAACAGCAAAGGAGTACGGACCATAGCTACGGAATCTGACCTGAGAACAGTTGCTCTTCTGCTTTAAACGTGGAGTTTGGGTTTGCTGTGGTGGTCTTCGTGCTTTGGGCACTGCAGTTGCTTTACAAACTGCTCGTGTGGGGGTACACTATGGTGGACATGGTCCTTTGTCAACTAGAAGTGGGTTATTATCCACTGGGGTTGGAGTTAGATGGGTTGTAGCTGGTTCTCTGCCCAACGGCGTAAGTGTGCAATCTGGAAGAGTCTCGATTATGTGTGGTGGGGCTAGTTTGTGGGCCAGTACAACCATGGTTCTATCTGCATCGATGGGTAGCACTGTCTTTTGTGAAGAACGGGTTTTTGCTCCCTTAGATACTGCCATCACCCACTCCAATTCAAATGGCTGATAAACAAGAAAAGAAATTGAATGTACAGACATTGTATGATAGACAGATGTGGTAATTGACATATATGTCGTCTAACCAAACAGGACAGCATGACACAATTTCACATATATGATGCCTAACTAAACAGGATAGCATGACACAGTTTCAGATATATGATGGATAACTTAACAGGATATAATGGCATAATTCAACATATGATGAGTATCTAAACAGGATGACATGACAAAACTACATGATTTCTTTCTAAAATAGGTTGGGATGAAATAATTCACATACATGTTGTCTAAGTATACAAGATGGGATGATACAATTGACATAATTGATTCATATACAAGTAGCTGGCACTCGCATGTATGATCTCTAAACTAAGCAGATGGAATTCAATATTGTGTATATGATGTCTAAACTAAGCAATGCAAGACACCATATGCATGATATGAGAAATATAAACATTGCAACTTAGAGCATACACCTCAGGTGGGATATAAGACTGGTCATCTGTCTCTGAATCCTCCTCTGAGGAGCTCCGTGTAACCATCGAGATATATGCTTCAACAGGTACCATTGCCTGCTCTGAAGACCTTGTTTTCACTCCCGATTTTTCCATAACAGGCTCAAATGGCTGATATACATGAAGAGTAGTTCAATATACACAGATTGTCGACGAATGGAATACGTAATGAAAAAAATATGGCATGAGATAATTCACATATATGATGCCTGGCTACATGGAGGTGCATAATTCACATATATGATAACTGGCTGAAAAACATGGCATTGCATAATTCACATATCTGATATAGAAAGCAAACAAGAGGCATTCACACAAAGCATGTCTAATATAAGCAGATGGCATGGCAATGCAAGACACCATATGCATGATATGAGCAATATAACCCTGCCAAGTTAGAGCATGCACCTCGGGGGGGGGGGGAATAGGACTGCTCATCTGTCTCTGAATCCTCCTTTGTGGAGCTATCTGTAACAAGCAAGAAATCTGCATCGACAGGTAGCACTGACTGCTCAGAAGACCTTGTTTTCACTCCAGATTTTCCCATGACCGACTCAAATGGCTGATGCACAGGAAGAGTAGATGAATGTATAAACATTATTGACAAATGGAGTACATTATGAAAAAAATATGGCGCAATACAATTCACATATACGATGACTGGCTACACAGGATGGCATTGCATGATTCACTTATATGATGCCTGGCTAAAGAAGATGGCATTGCATAATTCCCATATACTCCCTCCGTGCCTAAATATTTGTATTTTTGGAGATTTCAAATGGACTACCACATACGGATGTATAGAGACATATTGTAGAGTGTATATTCACTCATTTTGCTCTGTATGTAGTCACTTGTTGAAATCTCTAAAAAGACAAATATTTAGGAACGGTGGGAGTATGATATAGAAACCAAACAGGTGGCATTCACTCAAAGCAAATCTAAACTAAGCTGATGACATATAAGATGTATAATGTAAGCAATGCAAGGCGCCATATGCATGATATGACCAACATCAACATGCCAGGTTAGAGCAAACACCTTAGGTGGTAAATAGGAGTGGTCGGCTCCCTCTGAATCCCCATCTGAACAATTATCTTCCTCTGGAATACAATCTGGAATGGAGGGAGGGGGGCCACTTCGCCCACCATGGAGCGGCGTCTGCATGACATTATATTCCCACGCAATGGTCTTCTCTTTTTCTCTACATGTTATGTACGATTGTGTACAATAACTGACATGCATAATAAAAAAATAGTTAGATTTTTTAAGGCCTAAGGGGTGCATGCAGAAAGGGGTGCATGCAGAAATCAAGACTGATGGTAGCAAACGAGTGGATAGATACAAAAGCAATGATAGCAGGTAGATTGTAGCTTCAGTTTTAAAAAGATAGAGAATGGATCATCTACTGTTTGTTGCCCACCCAACATGAACCACATAGAAGAACCTAGGTGAACCAGATAGTAGACAGATACTATTCATTGCTGCCTTGATATGAGACCCACGGGCATTTTAAAACTCAAGTTTGAACGATAAAGTAGCAGGTAATAATAACCAATGTATAATGTAAGCAAACACAAAAGACTGCGACCTCTCTTCCGGAACTGTGTAGTCCTCAGGTTCATCTGCTCAGTCGATGATGGTAGTGAAGTTGGCGTGGCTGCCGGCAACGGGGAAGATGATCTGAGGCGGTGAAAGAAAGTCTGCAGGGGGAATCTCTGCTGCAGTGAACGCTTCTGTCGATGGTGCACCTCAGGTGGGGTGGATGACGGCACGGCAGGAGCAGGACATAACACACAGAGTTTTCTTTGACCACTACTAGGGAAAACCTTATACGCAGAACTTTAGCAGTAGCGCATGTTAAAAAAGCGCGCTAGTGCTAAGTAGTAGTAGCACGTTGGCGTAAACCGCGCTACAGATACAATTGTAGCAGTAGCCCGCCTGAAGATAAAAGCGCTACTACTAAAATTCCCACTGCTAAGCCGATAGGCTACACATAGTAGTAGCGATCTACTACGAACAGTCCTACTGCTAGTTGGTTTGTAGCAGCGTGTTTACGCAGAAAGGCGCTACTGCTAAAGGAAATAAAATTAAATGGAAAGCAAATAGAAAAGTAAATGAAAATGAAAGAAATAAAAAAAGGAGAAAGGAAAAAAAATAAAATGTAAATAAAAATAAATGAAAAAGGGGAAAAAGAGAAAGGAATAGCAGTAGCGCATATCCGGAAGCGCGCTATAGCTAACTTAGCAGTAGCGCACTTCCTGGAACGCGCTGCTGCTACTTTTGACTTAACCACGTGGTTCGTTCCTCCCCACGACCACTTCCCCCAAATCCAAACTCCTCCGCTGTCGTTGCCGCCGTCGGCCGCCGCGCGCTCTCCTGTCGCTCTCCGCACACACTCGACGCCGCCCCCGACCCTGACCTCGACGCCGCCCTCTGTCGCGCGCCAGAGCCCTGACCCCGACCTCGACGCCGCCTGCCCCTCCCTTGCCGCAGGCACCCGAGGTGAGCACGCCTGCTCCTCCCCCTCCTCTACCTCTGCCTAGGGTTCTTCAAATTTAATTGCATCAAATTAGCTAGGGTTCATCTAGGGGTGGAAACAAATCGGATGTGGATCGGATAGTGCTCTTACCACTTCTGTTTTCATATTTACAAAACGAATACGAATGCGAATACGGATGTTATCAGATACGGATGCGGCTCGGATGTTTTCTTCATTCGGAACAGATACGAATAATAGCGACATATTGCTTAAGTGTATTAGTCAACAGCTATGTCACATGAAGTATTCAACTTGTGACATACAATAAGTCAATGATAAATAGGTTTATGAATAAAGACTATTGTAATGCATAATAATTTCTAAGATTAATCATAAAATGAGTAAAATTTGACCACTTATTTGACTTTTAAGTTGGATAATTGGAATATCGGATCGAATACGAATATCGGATATTTCGGATTATCCGCTACCACTTTCCACCCCTAGGTTCATCAAATTAGATGGTAATTAGGGCAGTAGTTCCTAGGTACTAATTAGTTAGTAAGAACTAGGTACTAATTAGGTACTAGTTTATTTTTATTTATAGTAAGTTTATTTTTAGTAAGAACTAGTTAAACATGTCACATTTGTTGTTATTTTTTTTAGTTAAAGAAATTATTCCCGCATCAACGTCGACGATGCCTATCCCGCATCCTCGTCGTCGACTCGGCGGAGGACACCTGCTTGACCAGATGGGCCATGTCCGGGACTGGGCTCCGTCGGGCTGGTACTGGGAGGCGCTACCTACCGGGGGGCACAGCTTGGTGAGAAACCAGCCCGTCATTGACCCGAACCTTCTTTGGTGGCGGTCACGTGCGCCAGTGATGGTGCAGAGGCTTGAGGACCCTGCGGAGGTGGTACATCACCGTGTCAGTGAGGAGGATGCGCACGTCCGTCGCTACTTGTTTGCGTTGGAGCACAGGTTCTCCAATACCTGGCAGGTTCTCCAGGGATCTCACTGGAGCGATGGGTCATGTGATGGTTCCTTCTCTTTGGGTGTCCACCGCCCGCACCGATACCCGTCGTGTGCTAGGGTTTTAGTTGTATTAGTGATGTTATATGTATGATACTATTCGGGATGTATTAGTGATAATATTCGACGATGTACGGACGCATGAGATGATTTACTTTTGCTTATTGAATGCATGCTAATTTGAATACTTATTTATTTTACGATTTGGTTTTGCTTATTGAATGCTCATGTCAATATGGGTCCTATAAGATATTTTGAAATATATATCTTGTGTTGCTCAAATAGGATATGTGTTTGCCCAAGTGGCTAGTCATGTTTGCAGGTTACACCTCCGAGTGGCCTATGTTTTGCCGGAGTGTTGATTCATTTCCGTTCCGGCAAATTTCAGGCGCTCGATATGTCCTATTTTAGCAAAGGTCATGCCAGATTTTTCCATGAATTTTGGTATGACTTGTGCCAGAATATGTAGGAAATATCGAGTGCCCTGGATTTTTGTGTTGAGTAACCTGGTAGTTGCCTTCGATAGATTTTCAATTAATGTTTCAACTATGAACGTAGGAAATGTCTGACGACGAAAAGGATTTCGGTATTTGTGAATACTGCGAAGACGAGCGCGGCCTGTGTGACAGAATCTTCCTAGATGATGATAGGCGCTTCAGCATCAAGCTGGACGAGAATTTCGAAGTGGATACAGTAAGTCACAATGACAAGTCTTTTTTCATAATTAAGCATGACATCTGCTTCATTTGCTTCAACTTATAATTTAAATTTTTTACTATTTTACTAGCGTATCCCCTGCCATGCAAGAGTTTTTGTCTGGGAAAACATAGGTTTTAGTCCTATGAAAACTACTATGGAGGTAAAGAGAGTTTACTTGAAGACCGAGCATGGTTATACTTTCCACGCAAAATTATACAACGCAGACACCTACACCTATTTTGAATGCAAAACTTGGCAAGCACTATGCAAGACTTATGCATTTGAGCTTGATATGGTTATCACCTTTGATATTCGTCCGGAAGATGATATTGAAGGTAATATCGACATCTGGGTCGATGTGTAGACGCCTCCAGTTATACCATTATGTGAGTTTCTCAACCATATTTATGTCTTCAATATTGTTTATTCAAAAATAGTTGACAACTAATTTCTATTGACAGCTTATTTCCATTCAAGCAAACATGTCCGGCGCTTGGTAGACATGACCGTCCACTGTCCCGGTGCTGAACTAAAATGCGAGGAGATAGGTCATTATGTTTCATGGCTTGAGGATCTTCATATTGTCAAGACAAATTATTTTCCTGGACTTAAAAATCTTAGTACTCAAAACGTGCGACCAATAGTGTTCGTATTGAACTACGGTCACATCTATTTAGGAAAGATGGTAAAATGTTTACTATTTGTGCTCAGTGCATCTTTTGCATACATTATTTTTAAGCTAAACTTCATTGCTAAGTATGTAAATATACGATGTTCTTCAACAGGGACTCCCGATGAATGTTGTGCCTCATTGGATCGAGACTAAAGGTTGCATGAGAATGTTTAGCTTACGGTCAAGATATCCTACAATGCACTTTAGTGCATTCAGGATTTCTAAAAGCGAGGAATGCTTAATAGTTAAAGACTGGAGCAAATTTGTGAACAATCGCAGAGAAGTACTAGGGGGCAGCAATCAGAAGAGCAGCCCACGATTAGGAGACAGGTTTATCTGCATGCTCCAACATGATGAAGCAGGAGTGCTACACATGTTTTATGCTATTTTACCTAAGAGAGAGCAGCGGGAGTGATTATCTAGCTAGAAATGAGTTATGATGATCAAATATCTAGTGTTGGTGGTAATGACTATGATGATTATTATTAGCTAGTGTTGGTGGTGATTAGATAGCTACCGCAACTAGTGTTGGTGGTGATTAGCTAGCTAGAATGAGTTTGAAGATGATGATGTGTGCTACACTATGACTATGATCATTAAATAGCTACTGTTGGTGGTAATGACTATGATGATGATTAAATAGCTTGTGTTGGCGGATTAGATTCAAGTGGAGGCAACATGTGGTGCACATCGAAAGTACTACTAGTCCAAACTAGATCAAGTTTGGATTAGTAGTATACTTTTGACATGCACCACATGTTGCCTCCACTTGAATCTAATCCACCTTCATTTGAGACACTGTTATGGACATATTGCTATAATAACCTCATAATTGGTATTGTACCAAAATTTGTATAACGGCGCGTAAATACACTAAAATAAAAAAATGAAAAAAATAATACTAGTAGCGATGGACTGGAAACACGCTACTACTAGTTAGATTAGCAGTAGCGCTGGAGAAAACACGCGCTGCGGCTATATGTCTTAGCAGTAGTGTGTGCCACACGCGCTACTGCTAAGTAATAGCTGTAGCGCCTTACTAGTAGCGCGGTTCCCCGTGCTACTAATATGCATTAAACCCACGCTACTACTAGGCTTTTCCCTAGTACTGGACGCCTATCTGAAAATGAAGTAAATATGTAAGGGCACCTTCGAATTGGAGGATTCTATAAACGCAGGGACAGGAAAAACACAGGAATAGGATAGGAATGCACGTGCAAAACAAAGCATTTGGAAACATAGGATTTCTGTCAACCTGGGTGTTTGGTTCACATGAATTCGAAGAACACAGGAATGGAGAAACATGGTCAAATTAAAGTCAAACCACGTGAAAATGAAAAAATAAGAGTCTTATTATGCCAGTAATGCAATTAGTCCTGTTCTTCATGCATATTAATTTGAAAAGGACGTCCAAGTGGATATTAAAATTCCTACATTTTTTCTTTGAAAGAGATACCAAAGGAAAAAAATCCTCCAGTTTTGCTTTGCTCCACTCCTTCTAACCAAATGCATGAAATGTAGTTAGGGCTGCAAGAAAAGCTCGAGGCTCATGAGCCGCTCGAGATCGACTCGTCCTTTGACTCGACTCGAGATCGACTCAAAAAGAAACAAGCTGAATTTGAACATTTTATGTAGCTCGACCGAGAAACGAGCCGATCTTGAGCCAATGTTGGCTCGCTCGGTTTTAGCTCGCTAGCTCGACAGAATATCATTATGTTAAATGAGCATTCCATATATTAAATGAAAATAATATAATTTATTACCATATATGTTGTCCATAATTTTTCTTTATTTTATTTACCAACGAACATGGAAACTTAATTAAGTGCAGAGAAGATTTAGGCCTAATTATGGCACGTGGTCGACTATGTGTTAAATATCCTATATTTTTCTAAGGTTGCTAGCATATTCACCTTAATTTTTTTGTTTTTCATCCATAGATTTATAATTTTTACCATCTCATTTAGCTCGAAACTAGCTCGAGATCGACTCGAGATCGTACAAGCTGAGCACGAGTCATGTTCTACAGCTCGATCATGAGCTTCACTTAGTTTGAGCTCGCTCAAATTTTCATATGAGTTGAGCTGAGCCAACTCCAACTCGCTCGAGCTCGACTCGTTTGCAGCCCTAATTGTAGTACCATAGTAGTTCCATAGCAAAGGATCCCTAAGGGATCGACATCAATGTAGAGTAACAAAGTGATGCAACAAGTGTACAACCTCTTTGGCATTGCCTTGTCGACCTCAGCATCATTGGGTTGGACGTGGAGGATGGTGATGCTGGTGTGACTGTCGGAGGCGGGGAAGAAGATCTGAGGCCTCTGGAAACGGTGCCGAGGGTACTGCTCCGCTGTGATGGACGATTCCATTGTTGGAGCAGGTCCGATGAGGTGTAAGGCAGCGAGGCTGAAGTAGGACAAGACAGACAACGTTAATCTGAAGTGGGACTCTAATATCATCTACAATAGATGATGTAAAATAGCAGAGAAGAGCAGCAGCATGAACGAAAGCAAGAGCGAAGCAGCAGCGCGATCGATAGCAATAGCAGAGAAGAGCAGCAGCATGAACGAAAGCAAGAGCAGTGCAGCAGCGCGACTAACAGCAAGAAAAGAGCCGCAGTGCGAGCGAGAGCCGGAGCAGCTGTAGCTAGTGCCTGCGTGGAAGTCGCCGCCGAGGAAGCAACGACATGGGGGAGAGATGCCGTGGATGAAGTGGCCGGCGACGGCGCTGTCGATGGAGACTTGCCATGGCTGCTCGATATCGAGCACCGGCAGCCCCGTGAGATCGAATAAAAGATAAAATGCAGCGGTGAGTGCGGAACCTCCTTGGTGGTGCTGAGTGGGCCTCGACTTCATCAGAGGAATTGGTGAGGGTGATGCAGTTCTGGTGGGGTAGGTCAAGACGGTGCTGTGGGGATGGAGGTGGCGCGATAGACGAGGCGAACGTCGGGGCAGCTCCTTGGAGGTGGAGGATGGGGCAGCTGATCCAGCGAGACGACGAGATCGACGACGGATCCTCATCCGGTGCAGTGGATGAGGGACGGCGAGCTGTTGCGGTGGACGACGTCATCAGGGAAGAGTCTGCGGCTGGGCGGCGGTTGGGAGGCCGACGGAGGAGCATGCGGTTTCGCGGGTTTAGGCGGCCTCGGTGTACGAATGGGGGGACGAAGGGGAAGGTAGGGGGAGCCATGGCTTAGGGACGCGCTTGTCTGAAATGTAGGGTAAGTTACCAGCGTGCCCCCACCGGTTTTGACACCGCGACGTCGAGCCGACATTTCCGGCTGAGGGGTAGAAGGGGGATTTCTCGTGTCTGGGCTGCGGGGCCGATTTCGGATGAGGAGGGAGTTTTCGCGTGCGTCGAAATTTCAGGATAACAAGGCGCGGTGCGGGTTGAAGAGACGGGAGTTTCAAAGCAGATGAGACAAAAGATACTCGAGCTTGAATATTTCGGGATAACAAGGCACGGATTCCTTGTTCAGTAGAACAAACTTTACTTGTACAAAAAAACAATTCATACAAGACACAAGAGAGTCATGTCCCCTTTTACTATATTGCTATAGATGTCATTAAAAAACTACAAGAAAAATGTAAAAAAACCGGGACAACAAGATTACCCTGTACAGTACCAAATCGATTCGCACTTCCCTCAACAACAACAAAAAACAAATCAATTCCCACCAAAATAAAGAGTCATGTCCCTTTTTATATGATTACAAATGCCAGGATCTCAAATTTCAATTTTTGCGTTATGTTGAATTCGAATATATCGTTAGGTGACCTTGCGGTTTATAATGGATGTAGTCCTACATTTTGATCTTCCATCATATATGAACATTTTACTCCACCCTATGAACATATATATTGTCGTCTACCATATCGACTAAATTTGAATCAATTTTCCTTATTTGAATACGATTGTTGTCAAGTTACACAATCATTCAAATATTATCTTGATAATCAAAAACATGCATATAGCAGTAATCATATTTCACTATGAACTACATATACCATACGATCTCCAATTCAAATATTTGTATCCATTTTATGTTGAATTCAAATCAGAGTACATTGGTCTAGGTAGCGAAATGTTCGGGATAATCTAAAACCTGTTTTTATATGTATATTTTTTGGCTGAATTGGGACAACTTTTGGTATAAGCTTCTTGCAAAACCGGAGATTCTCTCAACAAGCCTCATGGTTCTGAGAGGGAACGTGTCACCTTCGTGTGCGAAACGATATACGTTGCCTCCCCCAGATTTTCTTTACAGAGGCAACATAGAACTATATGAGTGCCCTATTAAATTTTGGAATTATTCCGGGTTCGTTTGGCCTTTTTATACATTAATTGAGTTTTTGGATATTTAATGTGCATAATCCAAATTTGAACTGCAAGCACATGCTCCGGTGCAGCAAAGTTGGTTGAAAAATCACATGTGTGTCCTTGGGTGAATTTCTAGGTCCCATGCAAGAGATGGGAATCAAATTCAAACATCTTGGCGTCGTGACTCGGCCCAGAACATCGAGAAACTTGGTTTTAAAATTCATGTAAATCCAAAACCCGCCTGGAAATCATGAAACTTGGCATGGTGTCATGTCATGGCACTAATATGCTGTGGTAAAAAATTGGGCCGATTTGGAACAAGTTTTGGTATAAGCTTGTTGCAAACCGGAGCTTCTCTTAAGAAGGCTCGTGGTTCTGAGAGGGAACGTGTCACCTTTGAGTGTGAAACGATATACGCTGCCCCCCTTGAGTTTCTTTACAGAGCCAATATAGAACTCCATGAGTGCCCTATTAAATTTTCGAATTATTCCGGGTTCGTTTTCCCATTTTATACATTAATTGAGTTTCTGGTCATTTAATGTGCATAATTCAAAATTTGAACTACAAGCACATGCTCCCGTGCACCAAAGTTGGTTGAAAAATCACATGTGTGTCCTCAGGTGAATTTATAGGTCCCATGCAAGAAATGGGAATGAAATTCAAACATCTGGGCATCGTGGCTCGGCCGAGAACATTGAGAAACATGGTTTTAAAATTCTTGTAAATCCAAAACACGCCTGAAAATCATGAAACCTGGCATGGTGTCATGTCATGGTACTACCATGCTGTGGTAAAAATTGGCCGAATAGGAACAAGTTTTGGTATAAGCTTCTTGCAAACTGGAGCTTCTCTCATGAAGGCTCGTGGTTCTGAGAGGGAACGTGTCACCTTTGAGTGCGGAAAGATATATGCTGCCCCCCTTGAGTTTCTTTAGAGAGGCAACATAGAACTACATGAGTGCCCTGTTAAATTTTCGAATTATTCCGGGTTCGTTTGTCCCTTTTTATACATTAATTGAGTTTCTGGTCATTTAATATGCATAATTCAAATTTGAACTACAATCACATGCTCCCGTGCACCAAAGTTGGTTGAAAAATCATGTGTGTCCTCGGGTGAATTTCTAGGTCCCATGTAAGAAATGAGAATGAAATTCAAACATCTGGACGTCGTGGCTCGGCCAAGAACATTGAGAAACTTGGTTTTAAAATTCTTGTAAATCCAAAACACGCCTAAATATCATGAAACTCGGCATGGTGTCCTGTCATGGTACTACCATGTTGTGGTAAAAAAATTGGCCGATTTGGAACAAGTTTTGGTATAAGCTTCGTGCAAACCGGAGATTCTCTCAAGAAGGCTCGTGGTCTGAGAGGGAACGTGTCACCTTTGTGTGCATAATTCAAATTTTAAATACAAGCACATGCTCCAGTGCACCAAAGTTGGTTGAAAAAACACATGTGTGTCCTCGGGTAAATTTCTAGGTCCCTTGCAAGAAATGGGAATGAAATTCAAACATCTCGGCGTCCTGGCTCAGCTGGAAACATTGAGAAACTTGGTTTTTTAATTCCTGTAAATCCAAAACAGGCATGAAAATCATGAAACTTGGATTGGTGTCATGACATGGGACCAACATGTTGTGGTAATTTTGCTGTCCAATTTGCGAAGGCGCACACATTAACAATCAACAAAGTCATTTTGGAACAAGTGCTGTCGCGTTACAATCGGAAACACAAGTATTATTAAAACAGTGGGCGTTCTATTTACCATTTACATGCAGCCACGCGTCCCCTTTTTTATTAGCTAGGAGGCGCTGTGCAGGGTAGCTATTTGAGTACGGGAGGCGTGCGATCAAACCCTTGCGCGTGCTTATCGGGAGGAGAGCCTTTTGACCTCCATCTGCCGTCCACCTCTCTCCCAAGGTCTCCATTAATGGCGCCCGAGCCTCTGTTTAATGGCGTGGCTATGTCTCCCTCGACTAAGATTTAAGAGAGAAAAAAGAAAATCTGAAAAGAAATTTTTGCACGGATCTTTATGTAAGATCCGACGGACCTATATAGCATCTACTGCGACTTATAGCAAGACTGATGAATATATAAGGACAACGACAATGGATAATAATTGTCTTACATAATTAGGAAGATAATTAAAAAATCCACATGCGGCTACGCCTGAAATATGCAAGGGCAAAAGAAGAAGGAAGACAATGATCTGGCTCGCTGATCTCTACTTTCTTGATGCGTTGCTGCAGGCCGTGGTAACTAGTCTCCGCGGCGAGCGGCGATGAGCTGTGTCGGGTCCTCAAGACGCTGCTTGAAAGCATCCACGGATTCCTCCACCAGCCTTTGGCGCTCGATGCGGAGCATGTCATTCTCATCCAGAAGTTTCTTGACGATGACGCCGGTCCTCTTCAACAAGGCACTGGTCTCCTCCTGCTGCTCTGCACTTCGGACGATCTTCACCCTCAGCAGGTCACGCTCGGCCCGGAGCCTCTCATTGCCCTCCCTTAGTTGCCGGATGACGCTGATAGCTTGTTCAAACGAGGCTTTCATGTCGTGCTGCAACCTCGCCCAACCGGAGATCTGATCCATCTGGCTATGGACGATCGCATGCATGCGCCTGTAAGAGTCGTCGCCTGCCCGCGAGACATTTTCCCAGGCCGCCGCGGTGCGGCGGGACATCTCTGTTGCATTCGTGGTGCGGTGGGACATCTCTGCTGCTTCCGTGGCACGGCCGGAGCAGTCTGCTGCATCGACGATGCGGCGGGACCTGCGTGCTGCTTCGGTGGCGCGACAGGACCTCTGTGCTGGTACTTCCACGTGGCGGGACATGTCGGCTGCTTTCGAGGCAAGGCGGGACATCTCTCGTGCTTCCGCTTGCATGCTCGCCTCTCCCTGGTGGTAATCTCTCGACCCAGAACTCACGCTGGCCATGGCAGGCGCAAGGGAAGGATGCTGAATGACTTGTTTGTTTTTGTGGATGAGGAGTTGAGGAGGAATGTGCAGTCATCTTGGCATAGTAGTGTTTATAACCGAGTACTAATACGCTCCTAAGTGGGAAACCGTTTACTCCCTCTGTCTAGTTCTGTAAGTCATCTTACGAAAACCAAAATATCCCAAAACACTTACGCACGGTGCATTAACTTCTACCTCGTTTCTTGTTTGTTGACATATCAACCAATAAGAGATGTGGGTGTGCATGCTTTTAATGACTTGAGACTACCAAACACGACATGCAGTGGTTAGTTCATTGCATGCAATGCTATTAATTAGCCAATAAACATTAAGTTCTCTCGTTTTCCCCTCCTCCTTGGTCATGGTGCACAACCTAAGATGACGACGGATGGAGTAGGTTGTGATCGGTGTGAATAGGTTTGCAATTAAATATAGCATGGTAGTAGTAGTAATTTGGAATGTGACGAGATGCGCTTAAAATTTATTGACGGTTCTAGTTTCGACGTGCGGCAATATTCCCGGATGGTGTAACGTGGGCACCTGTTATCGGCTGTGGTGTAGCATATGCCATGGTACTAGTTCTTTTTCTACTACTGTGTACGTGGAATAACTTGCGCCGTCGGATACATATCTTACGCTTATTGGGGCGTTCGACAGGAATAGCCTCATGGCGAGCTATAGACTAGTCTTTTTTTCAGACGCGTTACACCTACCTCTCGGGACTTCTCGCACGCACCATCTCTAGCTCCCTAGGTCGATGCCACCCACATACACTTGTAATCTGATTTTAGTACGTTATACAGGAAGAGAAGAGGTGCACGCACGCACTCGTCCTCTCTCACACACGCATCTATAGCTACGAATTGTAGTGTTCTCAACCATCCGATTGGCTCTATCATAGGTTTCACGTTGCTCCTTGGCCTTGAGATTGAGAAGTTTAAAACGCGGAGGCTAAGATGGAGGCGCGAGGTTTTGGTTAATGTGCGGGCCGCACACGACACTAACACGACACAATCTTTGTCTGCCTGGTGCGCATGCAGTCGGGTGAGTTGTCCAAGTATAGACACAATCAGGCCCTCCTTGGTATCCGCGCCTCGACTTAGGCTGGTCATAGTGGAGAGTAACATAGACTAGTTACTAGTCTATGTTACTACCTTCATAGTGGGTAGTGTCACATATGTGATAACATAGTACTAGATGTCTTCATTTATTACTTTGTAGACTCATTTTGCATTGGAAAGCGCTATGTGATGGTAATATATTATGTTACTCTATTTGCCTTTCTCCTCATTCATTACTTGCCACCTCATCATTTTTGCTTATGTGGCATCTATATTACTACCTATGTTACTCCCACTATGACCAGCATTATGCGCAGAGAAATTAGGACCGGAGGGAGTACTACTAGTAGTAGTACTACTTCGATGTGTCGCGTCAACTCGCACAAGTATGCAACACTTCCTGAACAAACAAGCATATAAGCTGTTATACTTACTTCTTATAAGCTGTTATACTTCTTACCCAAAGGATCTTTATATCCAACAGACACAAGATATCCGTTCGACTGTTGGAAATTACTTTAACTGTTGATCTGATGTCGAAGTAATTGCTGCATTGCCACCAAAGCCCACCATCTCTTAAGCTAAAGTAGACCGAGCTAACACCTATATTGGCATATTACTAAGATAAACAGAAGGCACTGTAGAATCATTTAGGACGTGAGCTTCTCAATCTGAATGTGGAGGGACACCAGCTTAGCCCCAGCCAGCAGCTTGGGCGGAACTGTGAAGAAGGTCAGCTTGTGCACAGCGACGTCGCCGGGATCCTTGCTGCATGTCGCCTCCATTTCCACCTTGACGGTGTCGGTCCTGCCTTTGGGCTCCCCTAGCGGGCTGTTCGCCCACAGCTTGGCCACGTAGTGCGGCAGTGGGAACGACCCCGCTCTGATGCAGATGACCGACACGGCGATAGGCGCGCCGATGTCGAGCACGCCGCCGACCAAGAAAAATGTGCGGTCGTCCTCCTCCGCGAACAGCAAGAGTCGTGGCTCCGATAGTGGCACTTGCAGCTGGAGCATCTTGCCGTACTGGATCCTGTGCACGGGCATGGGATGCACGGTGCTGATGTGGTGGGAGAGCGCTGGCGGCGGGCCTTCGTAGCCACAGACGGGCATGGGGCATTTGCAGGGCGCGAGTGGACACACGCTCTGGTGATCAGCGAGCTTGTGGTAAGTGACGTAGAGCCCACAGCCTTCGTGCGGGCACTCCACCCTCACCGAGGAGAGGACAACATCCACCGCCATCTTCCACACGTTGAAGCCACCACCGCACTTGCACTTCTGGCACTACCGCTGGTTCCCCGGGCGCTCGACGCGGTAGTCCGCGCAGGCCAGGTGCCCTCCCTTGCACTGCACAAATCAATCGAACAACACATCAATTAAGAAACCTGCACCTTGCTCGATCAGCCGAACGGACAAGGTGTATTCGAACCTAATACACTGGAGGCTTCAAGGGGCGGAGGAACAAGGGGCAGTGGAGCAAGGTGAGGTCCATCGAGACCATAGAGAGCTCCATCGTCGGGTCCTGTTCCGTCTGCATGATCACGCCTTCCTCGTGGACAACCATCTCTCACTTTATTAGGGCCGGGGCATTACAAAGCTTTACCGTCACATATTCATACTACTTCAAGGTGCATTAAATCAACACATGCAAGTATCAAAAGGAGAGTCATGGCATGCATGCATGCGTTGTAATTAATGCATTGGTAAACACAAATTATTGAAATATATCGAGTGCAGTGCTTTGCTGTGTCGCGTCAACTCATACAAGACCGAGAAGTTTGATTACTACAACGCCCTCTCCCTCGCGGACTGAGCTCCGGTGCCTTAACTGCACCTGCCTTTGGTGCAACCCACCTGTTGGGCCCACCTGTCATAGACGCAATGGCAGGAGCAGTAAGTCAATGAAGCTGCGTCCCTCCCTCGCCCATGAGCATGGTGGCTGGCAGGACTAGGAGAAGCTTTCGTCCGCTACACGCTCTCCCTCACGCACACGGTGGACAGGTAGCAGTTCAATCGGTGTCAGATGGCCCGAAGCATACTGTAGTACTCCTCCACTGCAGTAGTACTCCATCATTGTTCGACATCCCGAAGAGGCGAAGAGCCAAGCGCAGCCCAGACGCTCATGGGGCAGTTTCGGGCTTCTTTGATTCAAAGGATTCTCAAAGGAATTTTGGAGGATTCTAATCCTCAGCAATTTTTCGTATCTTGGTTGTTTGATTCGTAGAATTGTAAACCATAGGAATTTTTCCATAGGATTCATTTGCACTAGATTTCATAGGAAACTTTCCATCCACTCAAACCTCTTTGAAAGAATCCTAACTTTTTTCTATGCACAATCAAACACTCGTACAATCCTGTAGGATTCAAGACGACATTCCACTCTAATCCCATGTTTTTCCTATTCCCGCGTTTTGGAAATCCTACGAATCAAAGAGGCCCTTCATGTGTAGAGTAGTCTAGGATAGCGTGTACCGTGCCTGTAAGCTTAAAATTGTTGGGGTCGGCTCCATGCTGTGAGGCCGTATTGAAGCTTTTTTTATTAAAATAATGTTCTGGCCCTACCTGTCATCCTGGTGATTGTAATTTGCACGCTCATCTAGTCAAGACAAGAATATATATTTTAATTTGTGGTGGGGTAAATGTTAGAGGTTGCAGCAAATGGAGTATTGTACACTGTGGGTCTTTCAGCCAAGTTTAGAGGCAACCATGTGGGGCCAGTGCTATGATGTGTCGCGTCAACTCGTACAACGAGGAGAAGCTTGATTTTACTACTACACGCCTTCTCCCTCGCCCATGCGCGCGGTGGCTCGCAGATGAGGACAGGCTTTTGCTTATAGTACTACAACAAGCTATCCCTCCCGCTCGCGGTGGACGACATGCAGCAGTGGATTTGATACTGTAGAAGCAGTAGTAGTAACATCATTGTTTGTCTTCTCGGAGAGGCAAAGAGCCAAGCGCAACCCGAACATGGCAGTTGCGAATGTTGGAGCACGCATATAGCCAGGCTCTTGCATGAGACAAAATTGCTATGTGGGCCCACTATTGTTGTACTTGCTAGTATAGCCCTGTAAACCAGAAAGGAGTATTTGCCTTTCTAGAAATTTCAACAAGTGACTAGACTACACCGAGATGGAGTACATATGGAGCAAAATGAGTGAATCTACACCGTAAATAAATACGTAGTTCTCTCGTTTTCCTCTCCGCCTTGGTCGCGGTGCACAATATTGAGTATACTAGTACTATCATCTTGAAATTTATGAAGTCACCATAGGCACCCCGTTGTCGACGGGAACGTCTCCTGACACGCGATAGACGCGAGCGGCAGTCGCCTCCATAGGTGCTTGAATGCCAAGGAGGGAGAGCGTAGCGGTTCCCGAGACGTTGAACGGTCAATGATGCATCCTCAATTACATGCAGAGCGAATTAACTGGAGAAGCACAATAGAGCCAGCACGATGTGAATGCAACAGAGTTTGGACTCTCATATAATGGCGCCCCACCACTCCAATCCATCTACTCCTAGTCTCTGCGCAACACTGCTCACTCCAATCCAAGACCAAGTGACCAGAAGCCACAAGCACCTATGGAGGCGATGGATGCGAGCGGCAGTCCGCAGTGCCAAATCATCCAAGGCGCCGACCTGCAGCCCCGCACCGCGCAGCGTTTCCAGAGGTGCTGGCGACCGCTGGCTTCATAGCCCTTGCCGACGCCGGCTTCGCCTCTCGCATGGACGACATGTTGGTAAACTCCATCCGCAAGTTCACCGCCGTCAGGAAGCGCGCGGACAACCTTGCCGTACTACTCCAGCCCGCGCGCCAGGCTCCTCATTGCTTGCCACCCTCATCGGCCTCCATGGTGACGAACTCTTTCAAGCCCTGGTGGCCCTGCAGGTGCCGGAGGTCGCGACGAAGTATGTGCACCTCGAGGCCGCGCTTGTCGCGCAGCGCCTCACCATGCAAGAAACCATCGACCTGCACATCCACGTCTACGAGGAAATCATCTACATAGGCCACTACAAGGCCAGCGAGGACAGAAAGACATTGGCCTTCTTCCAGCAGCTGGAATCTTTCGACGCCATTATTCAGAAGCACGTCGACCTGGCCACAAAAGCCACTGCTACTTAGCCGCTGTTCAGTGGGCCGGCGCCCTGAGTCGAGGAGGTGGAAGTATGTAGTCGAAGAGGTGGACGTCGTCGATGGATGCATCTCCTGTAACCAGCACTGCATCGCCTCGTGGCCTTAATGTTTTATTAGTATAGTACTCCCTCCGTTCGCAAATATAAGTCTTTCTAGAGATTCCAGCAAGTGACTACATACGGAGCAAAATGAGTGAATCTACACTCTAAAATATGCCTACATACATATGTATGTTGTATTCCATTTAAAATATCTAAAAAGGCTTATATTTATGAACAGAGGGTGTACATGGCATTTTTATTCCTGTCGTAATATTTTCACTGTGAGGTGGCCGCAGTTGAGAAACCGACCATCGGCAAATCCTTAGAATTAGAAGAGAGAAACGAGGGAGAAGAGCTAGATGTAGCACGGACGCTGTTGTCAGATGGGACTCGTGTTGATAGAATAGGAGTACTGAGCACTCGTACCTCTTTTTTTAGGGAAAAAGTAGTCGTATGTCTAGTACTACCACTAGTTGGGTGCGTGCGACCTATACCTGTCAGCACTTTAGGTCTCCTTTTCGCACCACAGCTATGCTTCACCGTACATATTTTTTCATGCATTTATCCTCCTATAGCTATATGTACTCCTAGGCTATTTCCACGTGCTCCCTTTCGCCGACATGTGGGACATAGAGCATCTGGGTCGTAGTGCATGCATGACTCGGAGTATATGCCGGGGTACTTTACATTTCAAACCTCACGAATTACATGCAAACCACCCGCAGAAGAATAAATAAATAAATGAATTACTACATGAAACCGGATTATTTTCGTAGAAACCAGAGCACGTTCATTAAATTTTGGACATAACACATTTATAAAAAAACTACCGGACCTAAACTAGTCTAAGGGCCACTTTGATTCGCAGGATACTTAAAACACAGGAATGGGGAAAGTATGATGGTGATGAACCGAGACGACGAGAACTCTAACTCAGTTAGAGGTTAGAGTAAGATTCTAACCCTGAACTAACTCTAAACCAAAGAGGTGTATGGATGGCAGGGTTAGATTGACAATAAATGTTCTTTCTCAATCATTTGACTACTTTGGACCCTATTTCTTGCCGGATTTGGTGTGGCCGGCTCTTGTGTGGCCTCCTCCCACTCACAATTGAGATTTACGAACCATCTTTACAAATCAAGCATGCAAAACATGATAAATTTTACTTTGTCCATACAAATGAGATATTCCACTTAAACATACAAGTCCTCAATCAAGCTTCAAAAAAAACAATACACTCCATGAAACAAAGCATGAGCTAACTCATCATGAAAGTCATTCACGATAGGGAGGGAGCCCGGAGCCCCTCACGCACCCAGGGAGGAGCTCGTCATCGTCGATCTGGAGGAAGGCTCTTTAGAGCCCAAGCCCCGGGAACCCCTCCGATGCCGGCGCTTGCGAGTTGAGGTCGACACCGGCATGGGTAGCAGGGCCACTTGCCGACGACTGCGAACCGAATCTTTGGGCCTCTAGAAATAATGCAAGCCTGGAACTGAAATACCTAGAAAGGTGAACTGAATCTTTGGGCCTCTACAAGTAATGCAAGCCTGAAACTGAAATACCTAGAAAGGTGAACTGAATCTTTGGGACTCTAGAAACAATGCAAGCCTGGAACTGAAATACCTAGAAAGGTGAACTGATTCTTTGGGCCTCTAGAAATAATGCAAGCCTGAAACTGAAATACCTAGAAAGGTGAACGGAATCTTTGGGCCTCTAGAAAGATTTACTACCTCCTCAAGCAGCATCAAACAATTCCATGTGTGCACCACAAATCTATACCAAGTTTAATCAGGATCTACTTTCCCAAATCAGAATTAGCGCTAGAGCAAGCAAGATCAATGATATTGCTGTGAGACAGAGAAGGAATGAACAAACTCACCCCTCTCGCGACCTCCCTGGTAGATGCACCGGCGCCGCGCACGACAGAGGGAGAAAAACGACCGGTGAAGGGGGAGCAGGGCGAGCTTCGAAGGCCGGAGGGAGAGGGCGGCTAGAAGAGGGCGGCGGCGGAGCGGCGCTTGGGCAGGCGGCCCGATGGGGAACAGAGAGGAGTCGTGCGAGGCGGGGGGGGGGCGGAGGGAGCGATCTGGTGCGGGCCGGGGAGGTTTTTTTAGTTCTCTTTTAGTGAGCCCGAGGAGAACTAACCCAATTAGAACCTCTCCACCGGGCTATTTTTTTAGCTGGGTTAGAGCAAACTAGCTCAAACTAACCCCTCCTGTTTGGATAATTTGAGGCTATTTAAACCCAAACTAGCTCTAACTCAGGGATCCAAACAAAGAGGAGTAGTACTGTACATGCGACAGTCTGGACCATAGCATATTGTTTCTTATGGCCATATCAGCACATAGTTTTCTACTGCTGGTTCACTGGGCTGCCGTGGTTCGCACTCCTCCCACATGAGTAGTGGTACTACTAGTATATATGGCATGATTCTTTGCTCCTTCCTACTACTACGTACTTCGCTGACATTTGGAAGAGCCAGCATACGGGTCGACGTGTCATGCACCAGATTAGAGTGCGGAACGGAAGGGGGGCATCACCCCGGTCATACCGCCAGTAATTCATGACCATAGTGAGTAGTCATATCACAAGTCTTTACAACAGTAACGCACCGTCAAATCGCATAGCCCGACCTTTCCAGTAGTAAGTATGTTGAATCCGCTACACCCTCACCCTCCTCGCCTATCTGTCAAACCGCCTACGCGAAAACTGCCGCGCGTACTGCCTGGGAAAAGCCCCGCCCTCAACTTTTAACTACGCAAAAATAGTTCAAGCTTGTTCGTTCTATATAAATACTAGTACTATATGTTTATTCACCCGTGGGGTTGTTCAATGAATTTGGGGCTGGGGAGCACAAGTGAACAATACTACTACTACTAGTAGTAAGTAGGAGTCATACAGTTAGTCACCTTAAATAGAGAGTTTCTTTTCTTTAATGCCACGTACACAAATTGAAACGCTTGTTGTGGAGAGAAAAATATAATCACTCCACTATATATGTACGCAGGGGCCTGAGCGCTTGCTTTACTAGGGTTGCTCTCTTCATTCCCACATCCTCTCCAGATCTAAACAAGACAGCGGTAGCGACATTTTTTTCTCTGCTCACCGCTGGTCACAGATCCGGCCGGATCCCTTCGGCTGGTGGGTGTAGAGGACTAGGAGCATCGTACACGCGGTCATCGCCGGCGAGGGAGGAAACCCACAGCTGCCTGATGGGCCCGATCCTCTACCCGTGCCATTCTCTCCGACAACGCCGGCTCGGGAGGTCCTCCGACCCTCCTTCCTCCCTGCCGTATTGTGCGCAGATCCCACCGGCCGCCGCTGCCATACCGACGACCCTCAGGTATAAGTTCTTCGAAAGCGGCCTTGCTCTACTGCCCCAGCTACCCACGTGTCTGCATGTGCATCTTTTTCTACTCCCATCAGCTCTTCCAAAGCCACCTAAATTTTTAGTATTATTAGAGGTAAAGCTACTTCATGCATTCAGATCTAGGACTCGCTTCAAACAACAAAGAAAGGGGGGAAAGTTTTAGCATGAATCTAGGACTTGATTCAAAGAGGAAATAATATGGTGAAAGTAGTAGAGACCGGCTACCCAACCGGTCTCTTGGTTGAAAAGGGAAATAATGGGAAAAAGCAGTACAACCTGGATAAGCAACAGATCTATTATTGGTTGGAAAAAGGATAGAAAGTGGAGGATGGTGGACAAGTCAACAGAGTATGTCCAGGATTAGATTTGTTGCCCTCACATAGTAAAAGGTCTCCAGGATTAGATGTGCTGCCCTCACATAGTAGTAAGGTCTCCAGGAGTAGATTTGCTGCCCTCACATAGTAAAAGGTCTCCAGGATTAGATTTGCTGCCCTTACAGAGCATGAACAAACTCGGCATCACCACTTTATGCCTCCTTGTAGGTACATTGTGCTGATGCGTCCACTGTCGCATGTCCTTATACCAACCTTTTGTTGTTGTTAATGTAAGGGCGCATGTAAAATGAAGCGATCACACTGTTACCTTAAGGACATGTCTAACCAGTGTTGTTGTTAATCTAATGCCCCCAGTGATATGATGCAATTAAACTGTGTTACAAATGGTATTCCTGCTGTTTTCCCCAGTATGATAAGTAAGTTGCTCCTTTACGCTGCTGAGTGTCCTGCTGTCTCCACGGTCCCATGCCCTTAAACCAACTCTTTAGCTGCTTTTGATTTACTGTATCTGGTAAACAAGCAATGCCACCATTAAAGTAATCCCATATTTTACGAATGTCATTGTTGATCGTAATGCCTCTGGTAACATGAAGCATTACGTTTTAAAATTTCTACTGTCCTTGCGTGATTTCCATGAACATAATTACGATGCTTCTTTTCATTTCATGTATGTTTCGTTTATTCTTATTGACCAGCAACTGTTTACTTTCTATCTTTTTGTGCAGATATGGATATCCATTTCACGTTGTTGCTATTGTGACCTTTTGGTGAACTGCACAAAACACTTTTTTTGGAATGAGTGTCTTGCAGTTCAACTAAAAAGTCATGTGGGAAACATCTCTCAATTTTGGTGGAACTGCACAAAATGGTGATTGGAGTTTCCAAAATCTCCATCAAATTCTGTTGGTAATCTCGTGCAACATTTTATTAGCCTTTGCAAGATGAGCAGTCACTGTCACCACAATGGCACTTTATTTTAGTGGAACTGCACAAAAGGATAAGCAAATTATAGTTGCACCTTACATGAGCCGGACAACCAACCTTAATGTTCCTCAATTTTAGTGCAACTACTAAAGAATAACCTGCCAGCTCATGAGAGCAAGTACTTCTTGCTAGCTGAATGATGCAATCTTTGCTTCATTTCAGGTGAACTGCAAAAAAAGGCGCATGAATTGAATCATGGAACTCCAGGCTGGCCTCATTCGAGTGGAGCTACAGGTTGAGTTCAAGGAGTGCCATTATTATAGTAATCATGCTCTTCTTATTTGTGTTGTGCAAACAGGAATACTCAACTACAGATGTTGTGACGGTCAAAAGCATTCGCCAATTTCTTCGGTTGTATGACACGGCTAGCCAAGATGGATTTAATCCCGATATTCACTTTATCAAAAGGCTCTAATGGGTTCGTTTTGAATCTTGCAAGCTGGGAATTAATGAGATGTGTAGGCATCTTTGTTGTACTTATTATTTGAATCTTATTTGTTGGTTCTGAATCTTGCAAGCTGGGAATCAATAAGATGTGTAGGCATCTTTGTTGTACTTATTATTTGGATCTTATTTATTGGTTATGAATCTTGCAAGCTGGGAAACATGGCGTGATGATGCAGAGGACAACAACCATAACAAACAGTTCAAACTTGGTAGTATTATCTGTGTGAAAGTGCGAAAAATGTGCTGATCGCGTGAGTCTTGAGAATAATAATTCTAATTGTTGTGCATGTTGATCCTGTGGCACTGATAGAACGAGCCAATGCATTGCTTGTTTTAAGTATAAATTTCTATTAAAGCTAAGTAAATTTAAGTAAAGTGACCACTAACTCTTGTTATTACAGTACCAATACAGACCCGCTCGTGAACCGACGTGTGGCCGGAGTAGGTTTCTTAATGGAGGCATTTAAATGCGCCGAGGGTGCATCTTCTGCCGGGCATGCAGCGGGCGAGGGAGGGGTAGTAATTGTTGTCGCCTGCACACACTCAGTTTACTGTTGAATCCAGTTCCCCAAGAGCTGAAAAACAAGCTGCTGCCGCCGCCTACCCACTCGTTCACTTGAAGAGACTCCAATGGCGATCCGAGGGGTGAGCCTGCTGGATATGGACTTCAGCAAGGAGTTCCCCTTTGAGTTCACCATGTAATCCAATGGCTGCAACAAGTTGAATGTGATGTACACCAACGATCCGGACTCGGTGAAGCTCTGCCTCGCCGAGTTCAAGCAGTACCTACAACACGAGAAAGCACAAGCTCGTAGGACTAGACATTGTGCCCATCCATTCATCTCCTGACAGGGATCGGCAGATCACCGTCGCCCAGGTATGTGTGCGGGACGAGGTTCTCGCCTACCACTTTTGTAGGGCCATAAGAGGTTCTGGAGCATTCGCCCGTTTCATCGGCAGTGCCGACTGCACCTTCACTAGGGTGGAGAGAAGGAAGAACGCGACGATTCAGTCAACTGGTGCAACAAGCTTGTCGAACTACATAAGCAATACAAGATCATCGGCAACGGGCAAGAGAAGGACTCCGTGGTTTACCTCGCCGAGACCATCATCGACCCCTGATATGCCAACATAAAAGAAGACAACGATACCAAAGGACCTGAACACGTGGGAGGTACCTTTGAATCTAGCCTACATAACCTACGCGGCCAAGGACGCATGCACATGCTATGACAGGTACAGGCAGATCTTGGACATGAGGGCGTGTCTGCTTCCCGTAATCGACGAGTACACGGACAGCCACATCGTCATGATCAAGCATGCCAGGAAGGTCTAGATGTTGTACTTTATCTGTTTATAAGCACCTTTATCATCGGAGTGTTTCATGCATTAGCCTATGTGTCATAATTATCTGTTTTGTTCGAAATATTCTTTTAAGAACCCATTAACATGTTTGCTTTTTTAGTGGCTATTTGCTTATGTATGTAACTAGTTCACTCGTCCGTTTAAAAAAAACTAGTTCACTTGGTTGCCGTGCTTTGAATCTCCTTCCTCCCAACATATTCCCCTTCTCAGGTGGACCCAGCAGATCTCGTACACAGACATATGGAACCAACCACCTATCCATTTGTAATTCTTTATTTTGTTCAATCTTTCGTCCTCTTCCTATACAGCGGCTGGCCATCATAGCCTATGGCGTTGACCAGGCCATCCCTCTACTCCCACACATTTTCCGGCGACGACAGCTCCACCGGCCCACCCTGCACCCGAACAAGTCAACCCTCGTACTCCCCTCCGCCTGCGTATTCCCCCGCTCCGGTTCGTTCGGTCAGAGGTCTCGACATCGTCCTCTGCCTTGGTGCTCTCGCCGCAGAGCCGCCGTCTGTCATTCCGAACATGGTCAGCAAAACAAGAGGAATCGGGAGACAACTGTTCGTCGAGAGGCTGACAGTCCCGGGCCCACCAGGTCCATGGCCTAGGTTTTGTTGTTTAACATGGGCAGCCCACGACATGTTTCAATATTTTTTGGATCTAGCAGGTATCAAGCGGCCTCTGGGCCTCCCAACCTAGCTTGTCTATAACATCAGCAGTCCAAGTTATGTTTGTTTTTTCAAGACGACGCATGGCTCAGTTGTATTTTTCTATAAGAATAGAAAACTAAACCTAGGTTTTCTATAAGAATGCAAAACTGAACCTATATTTATATCTTATTTTATTACACACACACACACAGATATATATATATAATAGAAACAACATAAGGTTCCGTTAAACCTTTCGTTCATCCAACCATTTTATAGACCCTCCCACTTCCTTTATTTTTCGTTTTCATTAATCATATATCTGAATTTTCTCCCACTTTCTTTTTCGATGTAAACTGAGTTTTCTCCCAGTACTTTTCCCTAGAACCAACTCAACTGTCCCACGTCTAGCCTAAAAAGTAATAATACCCCACGTCCTATTAACTCATCAAATTAAAATGATATTTTATTTCATAAATTGAAAGCTCTTACAAAATAATAATAATAATTGTTTATATATAACTTGGCAAGTTAACTCCTAGTGATTGCGTACATAAGCTTGCAAAGATTTTACTGACCAATGCAGTAATAGACGTGCAATCATGTGTTTATGTTTTTATAACATTTCTCTGTCCAGCCCAACATGATTTTTTCACCCAGCCCAGTAAGTCCACGGATTTCGAGAAAAATGCAAATGGGCTTTAGATTCTACCATATATATAAACTGGCTCATAGATGCTACATCATTGTTTCACCCAGCCCACCAAATGGACTAAAAACAAATGGACTAGCTAACATGTGGGCCAGTAGGTCGAAGCCTAAGCAAGGCGTTGGATTTACATCCAATGGCCGACATTCTTCTTCAATCTCTCGTCTTCTTCCCCCAGCGCTGCCGGGACCGCCTGCTCCAGCCTCTGGCATCCAGTGGCATTGTTTTGCGTGCCTCAGTGGAACGCTACCCGACCGACGGCTAGGCCATCCCTCCAATCCGCACCTCCTATTATTCTCTGCCGAGTGTAGGCCCACCCCGCACCCGAACCAGTCAAGTTTCCCACTCCTCTCCATCCGCGACTCCACTACCGCGCCTTCCCCATCTCCGGGTCGTTCCAGACTAGGGCCTCGCCGTCGTCCACCGCCTTGCTGCGCTCGGCACAGCGTGGTCAACAAACGAGAGTCATCGGAAGAGGACTGTACGTGGAGAGCCTGACGGCTGGGACCCACGAGGTCCATGGTCTTACGCAAGGAAAGTTCCTCCTTATTAAGCTGTTTGCTCCCCCTGACAGCTGGGACCCACCGGTTGTATCTTCGCACGGAAGGAAGTGCCTCCTTGTTATGCGAAAATACCATTCCTCCCGATGACAGCTGGGACCCAGCAGATTTGGTGGCTGACTTGTGGGCCTACTAAGCAGACGTGTACGCAGGGCTTTGTCAAATTAGTCAACAAATCATTCTAGCAGCTGGACCATTGGATGTTAATCCAAGCTGTACTCCTTCTTCAACCTCTCTTCTTGCTCCTGTCTCCCGTGGGCGGCAGTGCTGCCACGCACCCGAACCAGTCAAGTTTCCCACTCCTCTGCATCTGCGACTCCACTACCGCGTCTTCCCCATCTTCGGGTCATTCCAGTCTGGGGCCTCGCCATCGTCCACCGGCCTTGGTGCGGTCGGCACGGTGTGGTCAACGTGGTCAACAACCTAGAGTCATCGGAAGATGACTATACGTGAGAGGCTGGCAGTGGGGACGCACCACGCCCATGGACGCATGCATGCAACTGCATCCTTTTTACCCTGAAAAATAATGTTTTCTCCCCCTGACTGCTCGGACCCACCAGCTACATCTTCACACACAAGGAAGTGTGTCCTTATTACGAGCAAAAAAACCCTGACAGCTGGGACCCATCAGCTATATCTTCGCACGCAAGGAAGTGCATCCTTATCCTCCCTGACAGCTGGGACCCACCAGGTCGAAGCGTACGTACCGTTGTGTGTCTTGTCGGAACGTGTACGTACATACTGGTCGATTGGTCTCTCTGCAAGTATGAACCTTGGCCGAGTAAGTAGCCACACATGTCATAGAAGAGGCCCCCACGTAGCAGTTCAGGCTGTCCCGTCTAAACCGTGTACACGTACATACAGCCACATGCCAAAAATACGGCCACGTACATACATACAGGAGGGGTCTTGAATGCCTACTCGCGCATACGTACGGCCAGGTCTCATGTACATGGCTGGTTCAGAACGGAGAAACTGTGTCGTCATCATGTTCATTAGGAGGCAACGGAATGCGTCGTGTTCATCGGGAGGCAACGGAACGCGTGCTGTTCATCGGGAGCCAACCGGCTTGGACGGAACAGTCAATGGAAACGAGGCCTGGCGTACCGCGGAACGGAGGAAACGGCCTTGTGTTTGACCGGCCACGGTCGAAACGGGATCCTATTCATCGGGAGGGGTCTGGCGTATCGCAAAACGGAGGAAACAGACCTCCTACGGTCGAAATGGGGTCCTATTGATCGGGAGGGGTGTGGCGTACCGCAAAACGGAGGAAATGGACTTGTGTTGGAGGGCTACGGTCGAAACGGGGGTCCTGTCCATCGGGACGGGTGTGGCGTACCGCAAAACGGGACTCCACGGGATATTGTTCATCTCCACCGTCGACTGCCTCCACGGGCTACTGTTCATCCATCATCGACTGCCTCCACGGGCACCTGTTCATCCAGCTTCGACCTCCTCCAGCCTCCACCTGCGACTGTTTATGCACGGGCTCCTGTTCATCCAGCCTCCATCGCGCGCTCCTCCACCGGCTACAGTTCAACCAGCCCTCTCCATGGGGTGCTGTTCAACCACCCCTCCACGGGCTACTGTTCATCCATCCCTCCACCGGGTACTGTTCAACCAGCCCTCCACAGGGTCATCCTATTCATCCAGCCCTCCACGGGGTCCTGTTTATCCACCCCTCCATGAGATCCTATTCATCCACCGGCTCGATCGATCGGGGTCCTGTTCATCCAGCGGCAACGAGCTCTACTACCACGGGTTCCTGTTGATCCAACCCTCACCGGGAACTGTTCATCCAAATCCCCCAACAACGCTCACTGTTCATCGAGAGGCAGCAGGTTCGATCGGCTTCAGTTAGCAGCAGTAGTGAAGGAATCGCTCGATCGGGTTCAGTTAACAGCCATCGATCGATCGCTCGGGTTCAGTAACGCGTAGCCTGCAGTGCAATCGCTCGGGTTTAGTAGGCGAACGCCTTGTTCGGGTTTAGTAAGAGCCCAACGCCTCGCACCCACCCGCCTACGTGTATGAGAGAAACGCGCATCGCTCGGCCCCCGACCACTCACCGTAATCGGGAACTCCCCGATATTTTCCTCGCCCTCGCTTCTACCACGGTTTTCTCCGTCATGGACGGCCCAAAGAATGTCATGCAGCTGCGTCTCCGGCCCGCCCAGGACGAAAATTGCATTTACTATCATGATTTTTTGTCATAGAAGTACTCCCTCTGTCCGGAAATACTTGTCATCAAAATGAATAAAAGGGGATGTATCTAGATGTATTTTAGTTCTAGATACATCCCTTTTTGTCCATTTTGATGACAAGTATTTTCGGACGGAGGGAGTAGGAGCCCACCACATCTATGATGATACCGGGTTTTGTCACAATTATCGTCATAGAAGTGTCATCAGCATGACAGAAAAAAATTCGTTCGGCCCAAAATGTCATGGATGTGTCTTTTTTTGTAGTGAAGCATGCAAAACATGATAAATTTTATTTTGTCCATACAAATGAGATATCCCACTTAAACATACAAGTCGTCAATCAAGCTTCACAAAAAAATTACACTCCATGAAACAAAGCATGAGCTAACTCATCAAGGAAGTCATTCACGATAGGGAGGGAGACTGGAGCCCCTCCAGCGCCCAGGGAGGAGCTCGTCATCGTCGCTCTAGAGGAAGGCTCAATAGATCCCAAGCCCCTGGAACCCCTCCGACGCTGGCGCTTGTGAGTTGAAGTCGAGACCGGCATGGGTAGCAGGGCCGCTTGCCGACGACTGCGAACCGAATCTTTGGGCCTCTAGAAATAATGCAAGCCTGGAACTGAAACACCTAGAAAGGTGAACTGAATCTTTGGGCCTCTAGAAATAATGCAAGCCTAAAACTAAAATACCTAGAAAGGTGAATTGAATCTTTGGGCCTCTAGAAAGATTTATTACCTCCTCAAGGAGCCTCAAACAATTCCATGCGTGCACCATAAATCTATACCAAGTTTAATCAGGATCTACTTTTTCAAATCAGAATTAGCGCTAGAGCGAGCAAGATCAATGCTATGGCTGTGAGACAGAGAAGGAACGAACAAAATAACCCCTCTCGCGACCTCCCTGGTAGATCCACCGGTGCCGTGCACGACAGAGGGAGAAAAACGACTGGTGAAGGGGGAGCAGGGTGACCTTCGAATGCCGGAGGAAGAGGGCGGCTGGAGGAGGGCGTCAGAGGCCAGAGGAGGGAGAGGGCGAGCGGCGGAGCGGCGCTTGGGCGGCCGGCGCGATGGGGAATAGATAGGAGTCATGCGAGGGGGGGGTCGGAGGGAGCGATCTGGTGCGGGCAGGGGAGATTTTTTGTAGTACTATTTTAGTGGGCCCGAAGAGAACTAACCCAATTAGAACCTCTCCACCGGGCTATTTTTTTAGCTTGGTTTGAGAAAACTAGCTCAAACTAGCCCCTCCTGTTTGGATACTTTGAGGCTATTTCAACCCAAACTAGCTATAACTCAGGGATCCAAACAAAGAGGAGTAGTATTGTACATTCTATAGACTGGACTGTAGCATATTGTTTCTTATGGCCATATCACCACATTCTTTTCTACTGCTGGTTCACTGGGCTGCCGTGGTTCGCACTGCTGGTTCACTCAGGGATCCAAACAAAGAGGAGTATCTCCTATCGCCTGCTGGTTCACTGGGCTGCCGTGGTTCGCACTCCTCTGACATGAGTAGTAGTACTAGTATATACACTATATACCGCATGATTCTTTGCTCCTTCTTACGTATTTCGCCGACATGTGGGAGAGCCAGCATCCGGGTCGACGTGTCATGCACCAGATTAGAGTGGGGAACAGAAGTGGGGCATCACCCCGGTCGTAGCGCCAGTAATTCATGACTATAGTGAGTAGTCATATCACAAGTCTTTCCAGCAGTAATGCGCCATCAAATCGGATAGCCCGACCTTTCCAGCAGTAAGTAAGTTGAATCCGCTACTCCCTCACCCTCCTCGCCTCTTTGTCAAACTGCCTACGCGAAAACTATCGTGCGTACTACCCGGGAAAAGCCCCGCCCTCAACTTTTAGCTACGCGAAAATAGTTCGAGCTTTTTCGTTCTATATAAATACTAGTACTGTATGTTTATTCACCCGTGGGGTTGTTCAATGAATGGAGGGCCCGGGAGCACAAGTGAACAATAATACTACTAGAAAGTAGGAGTCGTATAGTTAGTCGCGTTAAATAGAGAGTTTCTTTTCTTTAATGCCACGTACACAAATTGAAACGCTTGTTGTGGAGAGAAAAAGATAATCACTCCACTATATATGTAGGTAGGGGCCTGAGCGCTTGCTTTACTAGGGTTGCTCTCTTCATTATCTCATCCTCTCTAGATCTAAACAAGATAGCGGCGGTGACATTTTCTCTTTGCTCACCACTGGTCACAGATCCGGCCAGATCCCTTCGGCCGGTGTGTGTAGAGGACTAGGTGCATCGTTCACGCGGTCATCACCGATTAGGGAAAAAACCCATAGCTACCGGTGGGGCCCGATCCTCTTCCCGTGTCGTTCTCTCCGACACAGCACCGGCTCGAGAGGTCCTCCGACCCTTTTTCCTCCCTGCCGTATTGTGCGCAGATCTGACCTGCCGCCACCGACATCCCGACGACCCTCAGGTATAAGTTCTTCGAAAGCGGCCTTGCTCTACTGCCCCAGCTCCCCACGTCTGCATGTGCATCTTTTTCTACTTCCATCAGCTCTTCCAAAGCCACCTAATTTTTAGTATTATTAGAGGTAAACCTACTTCACGCATTCGAATCTAGGACTTGGTTCAAACAGTGAAGAAAGGGGGAAGTCGTAGCATGAATCTATGACTTGATTCAAAGAGGAAATAACAGGGGGAAAGTAGTAGAGACCGGATACCCAACCGGTCTCTTGGTTGAAAAGGGAAATAATGGGAAAATGCAGTACAAACTGGATAAGGAACAGATCTATTATTGGTTGAAAAAAGGATAGAAAGTGGCGGCTGGTGGACAAGTCAACACAGTATGTCTAGGATTAGATTTGCTGCCCTCACATAGTAAAAGGTCTCCAGGATTAGATTTGCTGCCCTCACAGAGCATGAACAAACTCGGCATCACCACTTTATGCCTCCTTGTAGATACATTGTGCTGATACATCCACTATCGCATGTCCTTATACCAACTTTTTGCTATTGTTAATGTATGGGCGCATGTAAAATGAAGCGATCACACTGTTACCTTAAGGACATGTCTAACCAGTGTTATTGTTAATCTAATATCTCCAGTGATATGATGCAATTAACTGTGTTACAAATGGTACTCGTGCTATTTTCCCTAGTATGATAAGTAAGTTGCTTATTTACACTACTAAGTGTCCTGGTGTCCCCATGGTCCCATGCCCTTAAACCAACTCTTTAGCTGCTGTTGATTTAATGTATCTGGTAAACAAGCAATGCCATCATTAAAGTAATCCCATATTTGACGAATGTCATTGTTGATCGTAATGCTTCCTGTAACATGAAGCTTTGCTAAAGTTTTAGAATTTCTACTATCCTTGCATGATTTCCATGAACATAATTAAGATGCTTCTTTTCATTTCGTCTATGTTTCGTATCTTCTTCTTGAATAGCAACTGTTTTCTTTCTATCTTTTTATGCAGATAGGGATATCCATTTCACCTTGTTGCTATTGTGACCTTTTGGTGAACTGCACAAAACACTTTTTGGAATGAGTGTCTTGTGCAGTTCAACTAAAATGTCACGTGGGCAACATCTCTCAATTTTGGTGGAACTACACAAAATGGTGATTGAAGTTTCCAAAATCTCCGTCAAATTCTGCTGGCAATCTCGTGCAACATTTTATTAGCCTTTGCAAGATGAGCCATCACTGTCACCACAATGGCACTTTATATTAGTGGAACGACACAAAAGGATAAGCAAATTATAGTTGCACCTTACATGAGCAGGACAGCCAACCTTAATGTTGCTCAATTTTGTGCAACTACTAAAGAAGAACCTGCCAGCTCATGAGAGCAAGTACTTCTTGCGAGCTGAATGATGCAATCTTTGCTTCATTTCAGGTGAACTGCAGAAAATGGCGTGAATTGAATCATCGAGTGGAGCTGCAGGTTGACTTCCACTAGTGCCACTATTATAGTAATCATGCCCATTATTATTTGTGTTGTGCAAACATGAATATTCAACTACAGATGTTGTGATGGTCAAGAGCATTCGCCAAGTTCTTTGGTTGTATGACATGGCTAGCCAAGTTGGATTTAATCCCGATATTCACTTTATCAAAAGGCTCTGATGGGTTGGTCCTGAATCTTGCAAGCTGGGAATCAGTGAGATGTGTAGGCATCTTTGTTGTACTTATTATTTGAATCTTATTTGTTGGTTCTGAATCTTGCAAGTTGGGAATGAATGATATGTGTAGGCATCTTTGTTGTACTTATTATTTGAATCTTATTTGTTGGTTCTGAATCTTGCAAGCTGGGAAACACAGCATGATGATGCAGAGGACAGCAACCATAACAAACAATTCAAACTTGGTAGTATTATCTGTGTGAAAGTGCGACAAATGTCCTGATCGTGTGCGTCCTAAGAATAATAATTCTAATTGTTGTGCATGTTGATCATGTGGCACTAATAGAATGAGCCAATGCATTGCTTGTTTTAAGAATAAATTTCTATTAAAGCTAATTAAATTTAAGTAAAGTGACCACTAAGACTTGTTATTATAGTACCAATACAAACCCGCTCGTGAACCAACGTGTGGCCGGAATAGGTTTCTTAATGGAGGCGTTTGAATGCGTCGAGGGTGCATGTTCCGATGGGCATGCAGCGGGCAAGGGAGGGGTAGTAACTGTTGTCGTCTGTACACACTCAGTTTACTATTGAATCCAGTTCCCCAAGAGCTGACAAACGAACTACTGCTGCTGCCTACCCACTCGTTCACTTGAAGAGACTCCAATGGCGATACGAGGGGTGAGCCTGCTGGATATGGACTTCAGCAAGGAGTTCACCTTTGAGTTGGCCATTCAGTCCCATGGCTGCACCAAGTTGAATGTGATGTACACAAACGATCCAGACTTGGTGAAGCTCTGCCTCGCCGAGTTCAAGCACTACCTACAAGACGAGAAAGCACAAGGTCGCAGGACTAGACCTTGTGCCCATACATTCATCTCCTGACAGGGACTAGCGGATCGTTGTCGCCCAGGTATGCGTGCGGGACGTAGTTCTCGACTACCATTTCTATAGGGCCATCAGAGGTTCTGGAGCATTCGCCCATTTCATAGCAGCACCGACTGCACCTTCGCTACAGTGGAGAGAAGGTAGAACGCGATGATTCGGCCATCTGGTGCAACAAGCTTGTCGAGATCCAGAGGAAATACAAGATCATCGGCAACTGGCAGGAGAAGGACTCCGTGGTTGACCTCTCCGAGGCCATCATCGAACCCTGCTACGCCAACATGAAAGAAGACAACGATACCAAGGACCGGAATATGTGGGAGGTACCTCTGAATCTAGCCTACATAACCTACGCAGCCAAGGACGCATACGCATGCTACGACAAGTACGGGCGGATCTTGGACATGAGGGTGTGATACGTCTCCAGCGTATCTATAATTTTTTATTGTTCCATGTTGTTATATTATCAATCTTGGATGTTTTATAATCATTTTATATCATTTTTGGTACTAACCTATTGACATAGTGCCAAGTGCCAGTTGCTTTTTCTGCATGTTTTTTACATCGCAGGAAATCAATATCAGACAGAGTCCAAATGCCACGAAACTCCACGGAGAATTTTTATGGGCCAGAAGGAACACAACGGGCCCTGGATCCGCCTGGGGGTGCCCTGAGGGGTGCACAACCCACCAGGGAGCGTGATACGTCTCCAACGTATCTATAATTTCTTATTGTTCCATGCTATTATATTATCTATTTTGGATGTTTAATGGGCTTTATTATGCTCTTTTATATTATTTTTGGGACTAACCTATTAACCAAAGGCTGAGTGCAAATTGCTGTTTTTTTGCCTATTTTAGTGTTTCGCAGAAAAGGAATATCAAACAGAATCCAAACGGAACGAAACCTTTGCGAGGATCTTTTTTGGAACAAACGCAATCCAGGAGACTTGGAGTGGAAGTCAAGGAAGCAACGAGGCAGCCACGAGGCAGGAGGGCGCACCCAGGGGTAGGCGAGCCCCCACCCTCATGGGCCCGTCGTAGCTCCACCGACCTACTTCTTTTGCCTATATATACTCTTATACCCTGAAAATATCTAGGGGAGCCACAAAACCACTTTTCACCACCGCAACCTTCTGTACCCGTGAGATCCCATCTTGGGTCCTTTTCCGGCAACCTGCCGGAGGGGGATTCGATCATGGAGGGCTTCTACATCAACACCATAGCCTCTCCGATGATGTGTGAGTAGTTTACCACAGACATTCGGGTCCATAGTTATTAGCTAGATGGCTTCTTATCTCTCTTTGGATCTCAATACAAAGTTCTCCTCGATGATCTTGGAGATTTATTCAATGTAATACTCTTTTGCGGTGTGTTTGCCGAGATCCGACGAATTGTGGGTTTATGAACTTGATTATCTATGAATATTATTTGATTCTTCTCTGAATTCTTATATGCATGATTTGATATCTTTGCAAGTCTCTTCGAATTATCGGTTTAGTTTGGCCTACTAGATTGATCTTTCTTGCAATGGGAGAAGTGCTTAGCTTTGGGTTCAATCTTGCGGTGCTCGATCCCAGTGACAGAAAGGGAAATGACACGTATTGTATTGTTGCCATCGAGGATAAAAAGATGGGGTTTATATCATATTGCTTGAATTTATCCCTCTACATCATGTCATCTTGCCTAATGTGTTACTCCGTTCTTATGAACTTAATACTCTAGATGCATGCTGGATAGCGGTCGATGTGTGGAGTAACAGTAGTAGATGCAGAATCGTTTCGGTCTACTTGACACGGACGTGATGCCTATATTCATGATCATTGCCTTAGATATCATTATAACTATGCACTTTTCTATCAATTGCTCGGTAGTAATTTGTTCACCGGCCGTAATACATGCTATCTTGAGAGAAGGCACTAGTGAAACCTATGGCCCCCGGGTCTATTTTACATCCTATTAGTTTCCCGTCAACTTGCCAATTTTTGTCGCCGTTTATTTTGCAATGTTTACTTTCCAATCTATACAATAAAAATACCAAAAATATTTATCTTATTATCTTTATTAGATCTCACTTTTGCAAGTGGCCATGAAGGGATTGACAACCCCTTTATCGGTTGGTTGCAAGGTTCTTGATTGTTTGTGCAGGTACTAGGCGACTTGCGTGTAGTCTCCTACTGGATTGATACCTTGGTTCTAGAAAAACCGAGGGAAACGCTACTTTGCTGGATCACCCTTTCCTCTTCAAGGGAAAACCAACGCATGCTCAAGAGGTAGCAAGAAGGATTTCTGGTGCCGTTGCCAGGGAGATCTACGCTCAAGTCAAGACATACGAAGTACCCATCACAAACTCTTATCCCTCGCATTACATTATTTGCCATCTGCCTCTTGTTTTCCTCTCCCCCACTTCACCTTTGCTGTTTTATTCGCCCCTCTTTCGTTCGTATTTTTCGTTTGCTTGTGTTTCCATGTGCCTTCTATGTGCTTGCATCTTCGCTTGCTAAACTTTTTAAGAGATCCAATTATGATGAACGAATTGCTAGTGAGTTGTGTGCACTAGATTATCTCTGAGGTTTTACTTGGAATCTGTGAATCTGGAAATTGTGATGAAGTAATTTATGAAGTGATTCATGGTAGATCTTTGAATGAAAAGCATGCTTGCAATGATGGTACTATAAATTCTCTTAATGTCAATTGTGTTAATGATATGCAAAACCTCAAGCTTGGGGATGCTAGTTTTGATATGACTATTATTTGTTGCAATGATCATGATTGGGGTGATTCTTCTTATGATCTTGAAAATTTATTTAAGCCCCATGATGAATATGAGATTGATAATAGTGTTTGCAATAATATTCAAAGTGGGTTTGGAAGAGTGTCAACTTTAGATCCCACATATTTGTATAATGTTCAATCTTATGGTATTTTTGATAAAAGTAGGTTTGGAAAGGTCATGACTTTAGTTAATGATAATCCCACTATTTTGGAAGAGTGTCAACTTCACATGCATGTGGATCGTGTTGAGAATATGTTATATCATAGCTATTTTGTTGAATTTTCCTATGATCCTACATGTAATTATTATGAGAGAGGAAAATATGGTTGTAGAAATTTTTATCTTACTAATTTACCTCTCGTCATGTTGAGATTGCTATCGTCTCTTTCTTCTTCCTTGCATATGCTAATTTTTGCTTGCTATGATAATTTGTTTGCTTTAAAAATTCCTATGCATATGAAGTATGTTAGACTTAGATGTGTTTATCACGTGTTTTATGATGCTCTCTTTGTGCTTCAATTCTTGTCTTTCATGTGAGCATCTTTGAAATTATCAATGCCTAGCTAGGGGCGTTAAACGATAGCGCTTGTTGGGAGGCAACCCAATTTTATTTTTGTTCCTTGCTTTTTGTTTCTGTTTAGTAATAAATAATTAATCTAGCCTATGTTTAGATGTGGTTTTATGTTTTAATTAGTGTTTGTGCCAAATAGAACCTTTGGGAAGACTTGGGTGAAGTCTTTGTGATCTTGCTGTAAAAAACAGAAACTTTAGCGCTCACGAGATTAGCTGCCATTTTTACTGGAGAGTGATTTTAGGTTGATTCTTTTTGTAAATGATTAAAATATAAATTCCTCACGTCCACCAATTTATTTCAGAATTTTTGGAGTTCCATAAGTTTACGTTTGATACAGATTACTACAGACTGTTCTGTTTTTGACAGATTCTGTTTTTCGTGTGTTGTTTGCTTATTTTGATGAATCTATGGCTAGTATCAGGGGGTATGAACCATAGAGAAGTTGCAATACAGTAGGTTTAACACCAATATAAATAAAGAATGAGTTCATTACAGTACCTTAAGGTGGTGATTTGTTTCTTATACTAAAGAGCTCATGAGATTTTCAGTTTGAGTTTTGTGTTGTGAAGTTTTCAAGTTTTTGGGTAAAGATTTGATGGATTTAGGAACAAGGAGTGGCAAAAGCCTATGCTTGGGGATGCCCAAGGCACCCCAAGGTAAAATTCAAGGAAAACCAAAAGCCTAAGCTTGGGGATGCCCCGGAAGGCATCCCCTCTTTCGTCTTCGTCTGTCGGTAACTTTACTCGAGGCTATATTTTTATTCACCACATGATATGTGTTTTGCTTGGAGCGTCTTGTATGATTTGAGTCTTTGTTTTTTATTTTACCACAATCATCCTTGTTGTACACACCTTTTGGGAGATACATACATGAATCGGAATTTATTTGAATACTCTATGTGCTTCACTTATATCTTTTGAGCTAGATAAATTTTGCTCTAGTGCTTCACTTATACCTGTTTAGAGCACGGTGGTGGTTTTATTTTATAGAAATTATTGATCTCTCATGCTTCACTTATATTATTTTGAGAGTCTTTTAGAATAGCATGGTAATTTTCTTTGGCTATAAAATTAGTCCTAATATGATAGACATCCAAGAGGGGTATAATAAAAACTTTCATATAGAGTGAATTAAATACTATGATAAGTTTGATACTTGATAGTTGTTTTGAGATATAAAGATGGTAATGTTAGAGTCATGCTAGTTGGGTAATTGTGGAATTGAGAAATACTTGTGTTGGGGATTGCAAGTCCCGTAGCATGCACGTATGGTAAACGTTGTGTGACAAATTTGAAGCATGGGGTGTTCTTTGATTGATTTCCTTATGAGTGGCGGTCGGGGACGAGCGATGGTCTTTTCCTACCAATCTATCCCTCTAGGAGCATGCGCGTAGTGCTTAGTTTTGATGACTTGTAGATTTTTTCAATAAGTATGTGAGTTCATTTTTACTAATGTTGAGTCCATGGATTATACGCACTCTCACCCTTCCATCGTTGCTAGCCTCTTCGGTACCGTGCATTGCCCTTTCTCACCTTGAGAGTTGGTGCAAACTTCGCCGGTGCATCCAAACCCCGTGATATGATACGCTCTATCACACATAAACCTCCTTATATCTTCCTCAGAACAACCACCATACCTACCTATTATGGCATTTCCATAGCCATTCCGAGATATATTGCCATGCAACTTACCACTGTTCCGTTTATTATGTCGCGCTCAATCATTGTCATATTGCTTTGCATGATCATGTAGTTGACATCGTATTTGTGGCAAAGCCACCTTCATAATTCTTTCATACATGTCTCTCTTGATTCATTGCATATCCCGGTACACCGCCAGAGGCATTCACATAGAGTCATATTTTGTTCTAAGTATCGAGTTGTAAATCTTGAGTTGTAAGTAAATAGAAGTGTGATGATTTTCATTATTAGAGCATTGTCCCATGTGAGGAAAGGATGATGGAGACTATTACTCCCCCATAAGTCGGGATGAGACTCCAGACGAAAAATAAAAAATAAAAAAATGAGGCCAAAGAAGCCCAAATAAAAAAGGGAGGCCAAAGAAGCCCAAACAAAAAAATGAGAGAAAAAGAGAGAAGGGACAATGTTACTATCCTTTTTCCACACTTGTGCTTCAAAATAGCACCATGATCTTCATGATAGAGAGTTTCTTATTTTGACACTTTCATATACTAGTGGGAATTTTTCATTATAGAACTTGGCTTGTATATTCTAATGATGGGCTTCCTCAAAATGCCCTAGGTCTTCGTGAGCAAGCAAGTTGGATGCACACCCACTCAGTTTCTTTTGATGAGCTTTCATATATTTATAGATGTAGTGCATCCATTGCATGGCAATCCCTACTCCTCGCATTGACATCAATTGATGGGCATCTCCATAGCCCGTTGATTAGCCGCGTCAATGTGAGACTTTCTCCTTTTTTGTCTTCTCACATAACCCCCATCATCATATGCTATTCCACCCATAGTGCTATGTCCATGGCTTGCGCTCATATATTGCGTAAAAGTTGAAAGAGTTTGAAAAGGCTAAGTATGAAACAATTACTTGGCTTGTCATCGGGGTTGTGCATGATGGGAGCATTTTGTGTAACGAAAATGAAGCATGGCCAAACTATATGATTTTTTAGGGATAAGCTTTCTTTGGCTATGTTATTTTGATAAGACATAATTGCTTGGTTAACATGCTTGAAGTATTACTATTTTTATATCAATATTAAAACTTTGTCTAGAATCTTTTAGATCTAAACATTCACTACAAAAAAATAGACTTCCGTGATGATACGTGTTTGTCACAGTAGGTCACGTTTTCTGTCATGCATGTACATCCATGACAAATTTATGATAGAATCAAGATAGTCATACCTGTGCTGTCGTAGAAGTGTTCCATGACATTACCAAAATTATCATCACGGAAGTGTCCACTTCCATGACGATAAATCGCGCGTCATAGAAGTGCTTTCGTCAAGGGTGACCGACACGTGGCATCCACCGTAACGGGACACCGTTAAGCTATCGGGTCTGGTTTTGTATCCGATAACCCGTTAACAACCCGGACCAATGGGAAATTTCCACATGTAAAATTCTGATTGGCCGGAGGAAACACTTGTCAGCTCGTCAGTGGGTCAGATAGGCGCCTATGATATGTCGACACGTGCGACGGCCCACCACTGGCCCATTTAGCTTACAAAGGCCGGCCCATTTGACTTGGTCAAAAGATAGTGGGCTGGCCCATGACAAGCCTGTTAACTGTCTCTTCTCAAATAGCCCATTTTACGGCCCGGTAACTCACGTCCCGTCAGGGCCTACACGAAATCGGCCCAACAACGTCATGTGGGCCGTCGAATATAACAGCAGCCCATTTCACTTTCGGCCCATGTATGGCCCACGGCGTCTTTCGGCCCATATGAGGCCTTCGTATCTTTAGACCGTTTAGAGACCCACAGTGACTCTAGCCCGTAATGAACAGTAAATTTCTTTGTAGCCGTTAACGGCCCATGATTCACATGGGCCGTTTCCATCCCGTGTTAGCTTTCGGCCTACTGACGGCCCATACGTTCTTGGGCTCCTTTCCGGCCCTCGATTACTTCCGGCCCTCGATTACTTCCGGCCCGTTACTGGCCTGTTCCCCTAATGGGCCAAATTCGGCCCGTGGCAAGAGTCGGCCTGTTTCTAGCCTGTTAACCCGTTGCGCTGTTTCCAGCCCGTCCTATATTCTGTCCCATTAACAACCCGTTATGCCTGTGACAGAATTAAGCCTTTGCTGTCTCCGGCCTGTTAACGGCCCGTTACCGTGCTGTGCCGATACCAATTATGCCCGTTTACGGCCCATGTAGATCCATTTATCCAACGACCCGAGGCCCACCGATTCTACGCCCGTGTTGGAGGCCCATTTAAAGACGGCCCGTAGGAGGCCCATGGATCCTACGGCCCGTAGGAGGCCCATGGATCCTACGGCCCGTAGCAGGGTCAAGGCTACCATGGTCCGTATATGGCCCATGTTTGTTGCGGCCAGTAGCAAACCAGGGAAAAAGAAGAGTAGGAAATAAATAAGCCTGAAACTAAAGCTAGGCTATTAAGGCGATTGCACAGATTACATCCACTGGGCATCAAAGATCGCCACCAGTGCAAATATAGGGAACACCCTACACTATACAAAAATGGCTTGCTGTTTTCTTCAGCCAGTGGCTGGACGTTAAGTACAAATTTTATATTGCAACATAACAAATTACAACTATAAAACAAAAGGAAGGTTGGCATAAAAGTTAACAGTCTGGCAGGTAAATGCACCACTGGAAGTTCAGAAGCTCAATTCATTTGACCTGACTGTTACATTTTCATGCTGTATTGTCCGATGGAGCACCATAAACTTTGCCTTCATTTCTCCTAAGCTATTGAACAACATAGCAAATGTCTGATAGTCTGGTTTCAAAACCATGCATATCTTGATGACATCGAACAATGTCTGTCCTTGTTTCACAAAGGGTCTTTGTTAAGGAACGGACTTGTGTCTGGAGCGCAGATATAACATTGTTTTGAGCTTGCATATCTTGATCATGAGGCAGTTTGGACGAGATTGCCTTAACAACCAACCGAGTATTATGTAGGAACGTGCTTTTGGCACTGTTAGTGGACAGGTACTGGCCCACTGTAGCAAGAGCTGACATTGCGGTTATAGTTTCCTCACTACCTTCAGAAGGTGGCGGTTCCACCATTTTTTCCATAGCTTCCTGAAAAGTTGACTTTTTACATTAGTAGTACCTAAATAGAAGATATTAAGGAGGCAGCAAAACCAAACAAAATAGCTTTGGTCTATATACAGAACTTATTCTGGTGAACCCATGTAAAATATTAGTTGTATTTTACTGCAAAGTACATAATAAAACCAGGTTCCAAACATATGACCATGTACCATGGCTAATGTATTGTCTATTTCTTCACATTGTATTGACAGCTAAGGATAAAGCGACAAAGTTAATAATACGGTAAGCATAGTATGACATCATTCATATCACAAAACAACTGAGAACAGACAAACAGGCAATTGTAACGTTGTGTGGGCAAGTCCAGCACGGAACTAGATTAAAGGTCAAGATCAAAGGAACATCACTCCTCTCTTTTAAACCTTGTAAGGTGCAATGATACGCTAAGACAATTGTGTATAAAATTGAAAAGAGTAATAGACATTGGCTGCAAACCATGCAGTTCAAGGCACAAGTCAGAGTAAGTAGTAGTTAAAAGGCATGAGGATTAAGGACTTACAACAGCGGCTGTGACTGGTGTAGTCATGCCCTTCGTCTTGCTGGTGTGACAGTCCTTGAAGATTTCCACAACATTTGGTTCGGGTACTTTTTGGTCCTTGCGGGCTTTCCTCTGCATTTGGAACAAGTCAATATAGATCTGATAATATGGTACAGCAAAAAGAGTGAAACAGCAGCTAATGACAAGATCCTCGCAATGTGCAATATAGCTACGAGATCCCGTCGTCTGTTGGAATTTCACTTTCAAACGGTTGGCCTTGTTCTTTGAACAGTTCACCTACAAGAAGATAGATTTGTGTGGCACATGCGTAAATAGGACTTCAACATGTGATCTGATCACATATATATAATGTACCTGATACTTCGGATCAGACCAGTGTTTAACGTGGCCTCTCCAGTCTTCATCCGATATATTTTCCACTGGAGATGTTTGGGCAAGTTCACTGTTAGCCTTGCCTTCAAAGTGAGTTTTCCTCAAGTTATACCGATACTGTCGCAGAGCAGACTTGAAAACATGGGTGCAAGCTTGTCTGGTTGCATCATCTTGGCTATCCAACTTGAACCTCATTTGTTGAAAATTATGGGAGTCTCATTATCAGCAACCTAGAAAGTATTGGACAGAGCAATACGATATTACTAGTTTCCATACATAACCATACTTACAGATAAATGGTCGAGGAAGGTGTTGAACTGGGTTTCGTCTTTGTCATTCCTGTACTGAATCCATGTTGGGAGGATACGTACATGACACCTAACGGCAACCACTGCCTCTGATACTAACTTGGCTGACTATGTAGCATCACGTGGCCTTTTTAAACCTGCCTCAAAACGGATCTCCATTCTTCCTCCTCTAGATTTAGTTAACCTATTGAGCATCATCCATTATGTTTGTTTCCTCTTGCGCCTAGGTGCTAGTCCAACAACGAAAATAGGAAGTGTTAGTGTACATCAAACTGTGAGACTACATATAAAGAAGCATGCAACTATAACTTGACTCCAGCAACTACCTTCTTACTGTTGAAGCTCACAAAGTTCATCTGATTTTGCCAACTCATCTTGTGTCAAGAGTGCTTTAGAAGTAGTGTCAGGTGGAAAGGGAGCTTGGGAACGTGCTGCTGCTGAGTTGACCAACGAGTAAATCGTGCAGCTGGTGGTCATGTGGAAGGTGATGCAACAACTAGGGTTGTCTCTGCTTGTTTGGTGGCAGCTATTTGTTTCTGTTTGGCTTGTTCTGCAGCTCGTGTAGCACGGGATACCCTGTCGGTACAATTTTCCGCTGGAATTTGACCTTCTATTGCACCATCAGTACCAGCAGAATCTGCAGGATTGTTCCGCTTCCCTTTCCCTGTCGTTCTATGTTGCTTCCTCTTTCTCTGTGCCATGTTAAGTCAAGCCGACAAGAAAAACGAATCTCTACTCCTAATGGAGCAGTTGGTAGTCTCGCTTCCAGGTTTTTTTCGTCCCACCTCCCATGGTTTTTTTGGTACCTCCTCCCACCTTTGCTGGTTTTTTCGTAGATTTTTTTCGTCCCCTCCCCCCACTTCATCGGTTTATTTTCGCGTCACCCTCTCACACAACGAAAGAAATCTGAACAGATCAGAACTTTCCATACCAGCGCAAGTTATTTAGTAATGTAGAATCAATCACGAACAATCTCTAAAGATCAAATCTAAATTAATTAACCTTACCTTAAATCACTCAATCACATTAATTAGAAAACAAATATTTGATTTTTAGAAAAATCGCTGAATCACATTAACCTTACCTTAACTCACGGATGCTAATCAATCTCCAAACAAAGGAAACAATACATCGAGGGAGCAGTAATGTAGCGACCAGACCTCAGACAGTCTGATCTCTGTGCATAAGTGTCATCCCTGGATCGGTAATGCTGACACACACAGTACTTGAAGGGTTTATATTAGAGTAGCAATCACACACTTATTACATCGAATGTCTAAAACGAGAACTTATTACAATAAATATGGCTTAAGGCCATCTAATACGATAACAGCGGAAGGCTTGGAAGATAAAGTGAGTCCATCAACTCCAACAGCATCACTGAGTGAAAGATCACGACCGAAGGCTCCTTACTCGTCGTCTGAAAAGTCTGCAACATGATACGTTGCAGCCCGAAAACGGGTCAGCACATGGAATATCCTGGCAAGGTAACACAAAAGAGTAATGAACAGAATAATTCTATAACTACATGCATATATGGCTGGTGGAGGCTATATGGTTGATATGTTTTGCGAAAAGCCAATTTTTCCCTACTGCAAAGGAAATATATTTTATTTAACTATCATGGTGATTGTTAAACATTGAGAATGGTAAATCCCATATCAATCCCAATTAAAAGTAATTAATAACCCAATCAAGTTTTATAATTAAGAGTGATGAGATCCACATGATAATCCAAGAACTAGATACTCAAAACGTCCTTGACCGGGGACACGGCTAACCATGATTAGATTGTACACTCTGCAGAGGTTTGTGCACTTTTCCCAACAAGACTCGATCTCCTCCGTTGGATTTCTCGCACTACAAATTTTTTGAGAAACGGATGACCGAGACACAGTCTTTCCGAAGAGGTCCCCTTAACCGATAGATAGGCTGGTACACCTACAATCCCCTACATCTGCTAGCCCATCATGGAAAGGTTTCCCACAACTTACTCAACTATGCCAGAGCCCATAATGGCATGTGGCTGCACACGGAAGTTTCTAACATGAAAAATCTTATGATCCCTTTGAGCCTGGGTGGCAGTCCATAGGAGAATCACACGGTACCCCGGGATTTCCAAAAATACAGGCAATCACTGGAATTCCCCAGGTGCCTGAATCCACCCAGATGTGTATTTAATTTGCCACCTTAAGTTAACCATTAATTAACAATATCACAACTGTCATGAAATACTCTCAAACCCAAACCACGTCTACGAGCATAGCATAGCAATATAAGCAACGTAGAAGTAACTCCCAGAGTTTGATAATAAACAGGTGAATAGGTACTACCTCATCTACTTCCCAAAACCACAATTTAATTCAGATCCTAACCATGCAATTGTTTGAGGGTTGATCTAATGCAATAAAACTGGGTAGTAAAGAGGTATGATCAAAGTGTTACTTGCCTTGCTGATGATCCGCGAACCCTAGAGACTCGTAGTAGCACGGTTCGCACTCCGGGTACTCTATCGCAAACAAACAAGCATACAATAAGCAATCAAGCAAGGGCACGGATAAAACTCAAATAAGAGATGTAACCAGAAAGTTCTACTTTAGAACTCTGGTTTGCAAAAAGAATCAAATCAAACGAAGCAACAAAACTCAATCGGCAAAAGAAACAAACTTCGTTTACTAATCTGGACTAAAGACAAATTTTACAGTAGCAAAATCTTGTTTAGTTTGGTCAAACAGAAAGAGGGTTTCAAGACGAAACTCTAGGCGCTTGAATCGCCTGATTCCGGTAGACGAGCGAAAAGTTATACTAAAACGAAAATCGAATCAGAAATCGCGATCGAAAATAATCGCGAAAAAAATCCAAGAAAAAGAAAAACTGACGAACAGGCTAACGAACGAACGTTCACTGTCTGCGGCTAACGAGTGAACACCGTTCGTTAAAACGAACGTACGGACGAACGTCCGTTAAATAAATAAACCAAAAAAATAAAACCGATCTATTCAAAAAAACGAAAACTTGGGTTTTCTAAAAAAAAACTAATCGGTTTTAAATAAAACCAAACGACGGCGACGGCGGTGTATACCTCCGGCGAGGCGGGGCGGCTCCGGCTGGGCTCGGCTGCGGCGGCGGGGCTCCGGGTCGGCGGCGGTGGGGCGACGGCGAGGCGGCGTGGTGCTGCGGCGCGGCGGCGGCTTGCGGGCGGCGGGGCTCCGGCAGGCGGCGGCGGAGGGCGGCGGCTGCGGCGACTTGGGGTCCCTAGGGGGCCGTGAGCTCGGCTTATAAAGGGGGGTGGAGGCGGCTTGGGCGAGGCGGCACGGCGGCGGCGAGGCATGTCCGGCTCGGACTCGCCCGGCGTTGTCGGCGGCGGCACGGGGTTGGGCCGGCCGGCTCGGCTGGGCATCGGCCCAGTCGGGCGCTGAGTTTTTTATAATAACGTTCCGCTGAAAATAAATCCTAGAAAAATAAATAAATATCTAAAAATGCCAAAAAAAATTCACCGTATAAATAAAATATTTAGAAGAAGCTGAACATTTTCTTGGCCCTAAAACGCAATTTTGAAAACGTGCAATTTTTCTAATTCAAATAAAATTGCAATAAAATCCAAAATTTGAGAAAACTCAAATATGAAAATAACGAAATCCCCAACTCTCTCCGTGGGTCCTTGAGTTGCGTAGAATTTCTAGGATCAAGCCAAAATGCAATAAAATATGATATGCAATGATGATCTAATGTATAACATTCCAAATTAAAAATTTGGGATGTTACAAACCTACCCCCCTTAAGATGAAGCTCGCCCTCGAAATTCGGGTTGGCTAGAAAATAGGTGAGAGTGATCCTTCCGTAGGTCTTCTTCTCACTCCCAGGTGGCTTCATCTTTGGTATGGTGACTCCACTGAACCTTGCAGAACTTGATTACTTTGCTACGTGTGACACGGCTGGCAAAATCAAGAATCTTAACTGGCTTCTCCTCGTAGGTCAAATCACTATCGAATTGTATCGCTTCCAGCGGTACTGTATCTCTCAGAGGAATATCGGCCATCTCTGCGTGGCACTTCTTCAACTAAGAAACGTGGAACACATCGTGAATTCCTGACAATCCCTCGGGCAATTCCAACTTGTAAGCAACTTCTCCCATACGTTCCAAAACTCTGTATGGTCCCACAAATCGTGGCGCTAACTTTCCCTTAACTCCAAAGCGCTTCACTCCTCGAAGTGGGGATACCCAAAGATACACCCTGTCTCCGACTTCGTAAACTATCTCCTTGCGTTTAGAATCCGCATAACTCTTCTGCCTGGACTGGGCTACCTTGAGTCTATCGCGAATCAGCTTAACCTTATTTTCAGACTCTTTAATCAAAGCTGGTCCAAACAACCGCCGGTCTCCAACTTCGTCCCACAACAACGGTGTTCTGCACCTCCTTCCGTACAAGGCCTCAAAAGGGGCCATCTTCAAACTGGCTTGATAACTATTGTTATAAGAGAACTCTGCATAAGGCAAATTATCGTCCCAACTAGATCCATAGTCTAGCGCACAAGCTCTCAACATGTCCTCCAGAATCTGATTTACTCTCTCAGTCTGTCCATCTGTCTGCGGGTGAAAAGCTGTATTGAACTCTAGCCTGGTTCCCAAAGTTTCATGCAACTGATTCCAAAACTTTGAAGTAAACTGGGTTCCTCTATCTGATACAATGGTCCTCGGAACTCCATGTAGACATACGATCCTGGTCATGTATATCTTTGCCAACTTAGCACTGGTGCAAGTGGTCTTTACTGGGATGAAATGAGCTACTTTCGTCAAATGATCGACTACAACCCATATCGAGTCATAGTCTGAACGAGTCATGGGTAATCCCGTGATAAAATCCATGCCTAGCTTATCCCACTTCCATTCGGGTATCGACAATGGTTGTAGCAATCCGGCTGGCTTCCGATGTTCTGCCTTCACTCTCTGACATTCATCACAAACTGCTACATACTCCGCAATCCTTCTTCATTCCGGTCCACTGTAAGTGCATCTAGTGCCCCTTAGTGATTTTGGTGTATTGAAGACTTATAGGTTAAGGGACTAATGTGTTTATAAGTGTACACAGGTCTATAAGTCTATGAGGAGTTTGATATTTACAGAGAAAGTCGACCCCTAAAAATGAAGTTCTTCGACTAAAGACTTTGGTATTTCTGAAGACTTTCTAAAGACTTTGAAAGTGAAGAAATTGGTGTGACCTTGAAGACTTGGTATTCATTTGAGGAACATGAAGCGTGAAGACATTTGTTTTTGTAGTTTCATTTTCTCTTTCTTGAGTCATAGGAAACACCGTACTGTTAAAGGGGGTCGAGGAAATACTAAGGAAAATTTTCCATGTGATGCTCAACTCAAAATCCTACACCTACCAATCCCTTCGAGTGAAGCCATTGGAAATCTCATACAGTTCAGTCATATTCTTCAGTGACAGAGACGAAGTTCTTCTGGTCTCTGAGGAATTTGTTCTGACTGAGGAGTTAGGAATTGGCCAGTGCGGATTGCCTACACAGTGAGGAACATGATAGCCCTGAGGAATTTAAACCTCAAATTTCCGACCGTTGTTGTGCTATGCGCCAGCTGTCCCAAAATATCTACCCACCTAACGGTCATATCATTGAAGGGCATTTATGTCTTACCATGTCGGGCCGCTCCCTAGGCTATAAATAGCCGCCCCCTACAACCACTAGCTGGTTGGCTGCTCTGAGAGAAACTGACACTTGTCAATTGAGAGCATGCCATCCTCCGAGGACTTTGAGCAAAAATCATCAAGTGAGGAAAAACCCCAAACCCAAACACCTACAAACCCAAAGTGATTGAGCATCACTGAAGAGATCGATCCTGCGTGGATCCGACGCTTGTTACCTTTGAAGACTATTCTTCTTCTAGACGGTTAGGCGTCATGGTCTAGAGCATCCAAGAGGAATTGTTGATCGCCGAGTGACCGAGTTTGTGAAGGTTCGGAAGTCACCTGAAGACTTACCACGAGTGATTGGGCGAGGTCCTTGTGACCTTAGCTCAAGGGGAATACGGTGAGGACTAGGTGTCCTGGACTGTGTGTTCAGGACTGGGTGTCTGGGACTGTGTGTCCTCGGGTTTAAATACCTAGCCGCCCTAACCAGATGTACAACTGAGACAGCAGTTGGAACTACTCTACCAAATCATTGTCTTCACCAAGCATACTGGTTCTATTTCCTCAACTCTTTCATTTCCTCATTACTGTGTTGTGTGCTTGTCATATCTGTGTTTGAAGACTTTGACTGAAGACTTTCACAATTTCCTCAGTTCAATTTCTTCAGTCTGTTTGTCTTCATCCTGTGCTATCCTGTGTTTACGCTTTCTGTACTCTGTGTTTGTCTTCATTTCATCATGATGACCATGCCTATGTTCTGCTATGCTTACTCTTGAGTACTTATTCCGCTGCAAGTAGTTCTTCGCTAAGGAATTTCCTCACCCGCAAATTCCTCACTAAAGAATTCATAAAAATTGCCTATTCACCCCCCTCTAGTCGATATAACGCACTTTCATCCACCAGAAACTGTCCTTCAAATCCAGATACATCTTGGTTGGCTGAAACATGTCAATTGAGAGCATCCCATCCTCTGAGGACTTTGAGCGAAAATCATCAAGTGAGGAAAAACCCCAAACCCAAACACCTACAAACCCAAAGTGATTGAGCATCACTGAAGAGATTGATCCTGCGTGGATCCGATGCTTGTTACCTTTGAAGACTTTGCTTCTTCTAGACGGTTAGGCGTCATGGTCTAGAGCATCCAAGAGGAATTGTGGATCGCCGAGTGACCGAGTTTGTGAAGGTTCGGAAGTCACCTGAAGACTTACCACGAGTGATTGGGCGAGGTCTGTGTGACCTTAGCTCAAGGGGAATATGGTGAGGACTAGGTGTCCTGGACTGTGTTTTCAGGACTGGGTGTCCGGGACTGTGTGTCCTCAGGTTTAAATACCTAGCCGCCCCAACCAGATGTACAACTGAGACAGCAGTTGGAACTGGTCTACCAAATCATTGTCTTCACCAAGCTTACTGGTTCTATTTCCTCAACTCTTTCATTTCCTCATTACTGTGTTGTGTGCTTGTCATATCTGTGTTTGAAGACTTTGACTGAAGACTTTCTCAATTTCCTCAGTTCAACTTCTTCAGTCTGTTTGTCTTCATCCTGTGTTTACGCTTTATGTACTCTGTGTTTGTCTTCATTTCATCATGATGACCACGCCTATGTTCTGCTATGCTTACTCTTGAGTACTTATTCCACTGCAAGTAGTTCTTCGCTAAGGAATTTCCTCACCCGCAAATTTCTCAGTGAAGAATTCATAAAAATCGCCTATTCACCCCCCCTCTAGTCGACATAACGCACTTTCAATTGGTATCAGAGCAAGGTACTCCCTTGTTCTGTGTGATTTTGGTTTAACTGCCTGGAGTTTTAGTTATGTCGACCGCAGGTATGAAGAAAGTGACATGCCCATCTTTGGCGGTCATGATTATCCCAAGTGGAAGGCCATGATGAGGAAGCGCCTCATGGCAATGAACAGCGAGCTGTGGACCGTCACTGAGATTGGTCTTACCGATCTATGCAAGATGGCAGACACTGATGATATTCCCAAGTACACTCGACTTGACATCATGGCGAAGGATATCATCTGTTCCTGCCTATCCAGAGATGAATTCAGGCGCATTATGCATCTTTGCAATGCGAAGCTTATCTGGGACCGAATCTCTGACGTCTATGAAGGTCATCGAACTTGTCATGATCCCTGGTTTGAGGATTTCAAGGAATCACTCAAAACGATGACTTTCGAACCTGAACCATCATCTTTTGCACCATGCCTCATGGCAAAAGGTGCCAAGGTAACCGAATGTTCCTCATCCGAGTCTAGTGATGATGAATCTGATGATGATTTTGGACCTAGCTATACCAAGCTTGTCTGTATTGCCACTAAACAACAAAAGGCCTTGGAAAAGGTTCAAAACATGCTAGACAAGAGTGATGATATGTTGGTTGAAGAAATGGATCGCACTAAAACCTTGACTGAAAATCTTCAGAGACTTTAGTCTAAGTTTGACAACCTTCAAAGTCATCATAACACTCTCTTATCTGATCATGAGAAGCTTTCTTATGAATTTCTTCAAAGAAAGCAAGATCTTGAGAAGCTAAGAGTGAGTTATGAAGATCTTCAGAAGGAGCGCGATTCATTACTTTCTCAACAAATCAGCGCTTCTCAGGAAGAATTTGTTCCTCCATGCTTAAAGTGCATTGAACGTGAATCTGCTAATTCATCACCTGAATGTTCAAATGCTTCTAATGCTACAAATTCTTCAACTGTCTCTGCTATCACTAATTCCTCATCTGAGGACATTGCTTGTATCACTGACGATGCAGGGCTGAAGGAATTGTACATGACAGGCATGTACAAAAGCCTCAAAGGGCATCAGACTCTTTGTGATGTGCTTAAAAAGCAGATCCTCAACAGGAACCCTTGGAAAGAGGGTATTGCCTTTGAGAGGAAACTCAATGCTGATGGTACATATTGGAAGCCTGAGCAGTACCCCAAAACCTCATGGGTTCCTGCAAAGGGACCTCCAGTTGATCCATCTAACTTATCTGGCTTTACATGTGAATCTCCTCATTCTTCTGCTGAGTCATTTGACTCCAACTATAAACTATTTACAAATCAGAATGGTGAAGTATTTGCTAGATATGTTGGCACTAACTGTAGGAACGGTTCTCCTATGAAGAAAATCTGGGTTCCCAAAAGGTGCCTTGAAAGTCTTCAGGTGAATGTCCTCATGACACCACCTGTGAAGAAAAGGAACCCTAGATCAAATTCTTCATATGGACCAAATTCTTCTTATGGATTCAAGTCCTCATACGGATCGAATTCCTCACGTGGATCATATTCCTCAAAAGGATCAAAGTCCTCATATGAACATCGTCCTGCTAACAACTCTGTTTCGCAGGGAAGAGCCAAGGGCTATGAATATGAGCATTATTCTTCTAATCATTATGTTCATAAGTCCTCGAAGAATTTCTCTGCTTATTCATATGCTTACCCTAACTTCTCTTATGTGAAACGAAATGGATTGGCTTCTATGCCACCTTTTTCTTATGGAGCTCGCAGAGTGATGAACTCTTTGCCACCCCTTCAGATATGGGTGGTGAAGAAAAAGAACTAATCTCTTCTGCAGGGTCAGGCCTCCAGACGTACTTGAACGTCTGAAGAATTTGCTGGAGACCTGAAGTGTGCCTGAAAGGACGCAGGCTAATCATGAAGAAATGAACTTTCATTTCTCACGTCCTCATACTGCTTTATCTGTTCTATTGCTTGATGAAATTGATCTGATGAATTGATGTCATATTCTTCACTGATGAAGTATATGAAGTTCGTAAACTACACTAATTCATATGCTGGATGATCAACCCAAAGCCACTGAGTGGGTCCTCGATAGTGGATGTACAAATCACATGACTGGTGACAAGAATCTATTGATTGATGATCCCTTATCACCATCACATCTGAAGCATATCATCTTCGCTGACAAAGGCAAAAGTCAGGTATTGGGTCTAGGTAAGGTTGCGATCACAAAGGATCGACACATGGACAAAGTCATGCTTGTCGAGTCCTTAGGATACAACCTCATGTCTGTCTTAATGCTTTGTGATCTTGATATGGTAGTTGTCTTTGGCAAGTATCGTTGTGTTGTGGTTATGGAAGCTGACAATTCCAAAGTCTTTGAAGGCTTTAGGAGAGGAGACTTGTATATTGTTGATTTCTCTACAGGACCACAACTAGCCGTGTGCCTACTTGCAAAAGCTTCATAAGGTTGGCTATGGCATCGACGACTTGGTCATGCAGGCATGAGGAATTTGCACACGCTTGCAAAGAAGAAGCATGTCATTGGCATTGAGAATGTCAAATTCCTCAAGGATCACTTCTGTGGAGCTTGTGAAGCTAGAAAGATGACCAAGGCTAAGCATCCAGCGAAGACTATCATGACCACTACTCGACCATTCGAATTGCTTCACATGGACCTCTTTGGTCCTAACCATTACTCAGCTGTCACAAATGACGCATCTCTCTATGGGCTTGTTATTGTTGATGATTACTCTTGTTACACATGGGTACACATTGTTACTTACAAACATGAAGTGCAGGAAGTCTTCAAACGATTTTCCTCGAGGGCTTCAACCAACTTTGGTGTGAAGATCAAGCACATCAGAAGTGACAATGGAACTGCGTTCAAGAATTCTGGTCTTGATGACTATCTTGATGAACTTGGTATTACTCATGAGTTATCTGCTCCTTATACTCCTCAGCAGAATGGTGTCGTGGAGCGCAAGAACAGAACTCTTGTTGAGATGGCTCGCACTATGCTTGATGAGTACAAGACGCCTCGTCACTTCTGGATTGAGGCAATTTATACAGCTTGCCACATCATCAACAGGGTATATCTTCACAAATTCTTCAAGAAGACCGCCTATGAACTCCTAACTGACAAGAAACCAAATGTGAGTTATTTCAAAGTCTTCGGTGCTAAATGTTGGATTAGAGATCCTCACCACAATGCTAAATTTGCACCAAAAGCACATGAAGGTTTTATGCTTGGTTACGAAAAGGACTCGCACACCTACAGAGTCTTCAACACCGTTCTTCACAAGGTTGTTGAAACTGTAGATGTGTGGTTCGATGAAACTAATGGCTTGCAAAGAGAGCACCTACCCTCTGTGATAGATGAACCAACACCTAAGGAAACTATCAAGTTCAAGGCTACTGAGGATGTCATACCTACCGAAGAATCTGCTGAAGAATTCATTCCAGAACGTGAAGAACGTCGAGCTAATGCACCTGAAGAAATTGCTGAAGAAAATGGTGCTGAATAAAATGCTGATCAAATTCCTTGACGACAACCTACTCATCCTCGCGTTGCAAATGAAGTGCAAGTTGAGAAGATCATCAATGACATTGAAGCACCAGGTCCTCTCACACGCTCAAAAGCTTCACATTTATCTAACTTTTGTGGGCACTATGCTTTTGTCTCTATCTCAGAGCCCACTAAGGTAGATGAAGCATTTCTGGATCCTGAGTGGATTCAAGCCATGCAAGAAGAATTACATCAGTTCGAGCTCAACAATGTTTGGGAACTGGTCAATCGTCCAGATCCTCGCAAACACAATATCATTGGCACAAAGTGGATCTACCGCAACAAGCAAGATGAAAATGGCCTTGTGGTGAGGAATAAGGCATGGATAGTAGCTCAAGGCTACACACAGGTTGAAGGAATTGATTTCGATGAAACTTTTGCACCTGTTGCTAGACTTGAAGCTATTCGCATATTACTTTCTTATGCTAACCATCATGATATCACTTTATATCAAATGGATGTGAAAAGTGCATTCCTCAATGGTAAGCTTGAGGAACAAGTATATGTTGCTCAACCCCCAGGTTTTGAAGATCCTAAGCATCCTGACAAAGTCTTCAGACTAAATAAGGCCCTCTATGGCCTCAAGCAGGCCCCTCGGGTGTGGTATGATACTTTGAAGGAATTCCTCATGAAGAAATGCTTCAAACCCGGTTCACTCGACCCTACTCTTTTCACTAAATCATATGATGATGAATTGTTTGTATGCCAAATATATGTTGATGATATCATCTTTGGCTGTACTGACCAATGTTATAGTGATGAATTTGCCTATATGATGAGTGAAGAATATCAAATGTTTACGATGGGAGAGTTGAAATTCTTCTTAGGTCTTCAAATTCGTGAATAGCGCAATGGCATATTCATATCTCAGGAGAAATACCTCAAGGATGTACTGAGGAAATTCGGCATGCAAGATTGCAAAGGCGTCAAAATTCCTATGCCCACAAATGGCCATCTGTGCATTGATGAAAATGGTATTGACTTCGATCAAAAGGTATACCGCTCCATGATTGGTTCTTTATTGTACTTATGTGCATCTAGGCTAGATATTATGCTTAGTGTTTGCATGTGTGCATGATTTCAAGCTACACCGAAGGAATCACACCATAAGGCTGTGAAGCATATTCTTCGATATCTAGCTCACGCACCAACACTAGGATTATGGTACCCCAAGGGCTCGGTTTTTGATCTCGTTGGATATTCTGACTCTGACTATGCTGGTGATCGTGTGGATCGCAAGTCAACATCTGGTACATGTCATTTCCTCGGACGATCTTTGGTCTGTTGGTCCTCGAAGAAACAGAACTGCGTATCACTGTCTACTGCTGAAGCTGAGTACATTGCTACTGGTTCTTGTTGTGCTCAATTGCTGTGGATGAAGCAAAATCTCAAGGACTATGGTATCAACGTGAAGAATGTGCCTCTCTTCTGTGACAATGAGAGTGCCATCAAGATTTCTCACAACCCAGTTCAGCACTCGAAGACAAAGCACATTCAGATTCGTCATCAATTTCTTCCCGATCATGTGTTGAAGGGCGACATTTTTATTGAGCATGTGAAGACTGAAGAACAGCTAGCCGATATCTTCACAAAGCCCTTGGATGAGAAGAGATTTAGCAAGTTGCGGTGTGAGCTAAATATCTTAGAATCTTCGAATGTTCTTTGAAAAGGACACTCATCCTAACACTTATGCAAAATTACTGACTTAGATGTGCAACACATGAAGAAACGTTTTTCTTCAATCAATGAAGAATAACACTCTAAGTGTGAAGAAATTAATGAAGAATTTGATTCTCAGAACCCTACGACAATTGTACGCGGTGTCTGAAATCGTCATTCTTATACGGTGGGTCACGCCACCACAAAAGTTGAAAATCTTCAATTTGAGTTTTTCCTCAGTTTTGAAATTCCTCAGTTGTTCATATTCTTCAACTTTGCAAAATCTTCCCTATTTCCATCGTTTTTCTTCATTGGCTATATATATATATGAGTTTATGTCCTCTACAGCATTCACTTATGGCTAATTCCTCAAGTTGGTTCTTCTGCTAAGTGAATGTGATCGGACCCTTCCCCCTCTATGCTATACTCAACCCAATCTATTCACAAATTCTTCATGTGCGTTCTATTTGAAACTCATTCAAACTCTTCACTGTGTCCTTGTCAGCTGAAGAATTTGCGAATGGAACTTTTAACTTATCTTATCCAAATTTTCGGCTTTGCCGCTCAAACCGTTCCGCTTCCCACGATATACTTATCTATTCACCCACGATCTAACACAATCTCCACTTCTCAGTATGTGGGTGACACATGTCATGCGAATGAGAAGGGTCACGGGCACGTTCGTCCAATTTCTTCGGGCGAACCGTTTTTCACCGTGGCTATAAATACTCCCTCTCCCCTTCCTCACTTCTTTTACTCCGCTCGACCTCTCTCCAAGCTCGAGCTTCTCAAACCCTAGCGCCGCATCTACATCATCGTCGCCGGTAAGAAAGAGCTTCACTGCCTCGACCTTGTCGCCGCCGTACTCACGCCGGCCGCGGAAATCTTCACTCCGCTGCCGCCGTAGCCGTCTTCCTCCGCCAAGTTAGGGCGTGGAATATCTGCACAGACGAGCTTCACTTCTCCACATCCCAGTTCGTCGTGTTCTTCGTTCAGGGTAATTAAAAGTTACTTTTACTGCCCTCTTTGATTCAAATGACTTCTACAAAATCTTCAAAGGTGTTTATTCCTCAAATTTTTCACACACTGAACACCTCACTTGTCATCTGTTCTTGATTCATTTCTCTAAGCATCATTTTTCTTCAAGATTCCTCAATTGTGTGGATCTTCGATCTATACAACTCTAGAACCTAAGACAAAGAACGCTTAGTGAAATTGTTCAAGACTCATCTGGTCAAATTCCTCAAACTTGTTCGTTTTGAAAAACCTTCTGAGAACGCATATGACCTCTCCAAATTCCTCGCAACTATACTCTGTTCACAGGTACTCATGTCCGCTACTGAATCACTAGGTTCTCATCAACTTAACTCATTTGCGGCGTTCCTTGAAGAAAAGTTGCATACTTCTTCAGAGAGTTCAATTGTTCCAATTCCTCAACCGAAGAAAATGGCTGATGGAAAGAAGCCACGGAAAGGAGGAAAGAGGCCTGAGGTCAATACTGCCTTTGAAATCCCCGAGGACATTTATGCTGGGTACTGCACACCCCCTGAGGAAGATAAAAATCAGTGCAAGGTGCGCATTCAGACGATAGAAAGGAGATGGGCAAAAGAGTGGAGGGAGTACAGGTATGTGACTCCAAAATACATGAAGAAATTCGCTGTTACTCCTCCATGCTCAAGACCTCCATTGGCACCTGGCCAAGAGGCAGATCACACTAGCATCAAGCACGGTGAGGAATTTCCTGAAGAATGGGCCAAGCGCCAGGCCAAGTTGGCCAAACAGGCAAAAGATGCAGTGAGGAAATTCAATGAAGACTCAACTGCTGCTGCTGAGGCCTCTGTAAGGCCAAAGAAATCCATGGCAAAGAAGCCTGCACACAACCCAAGTGCCTCGTCTTCAATGCCCTCACGGCCAATTTCCTCAGCCAAGCCCTCACGACCAATTCCTCAAGCCGCTCCTGCTCCTCCAAAGTCCTCAGATGCTCCGACAAAATCTTCAGCACCTGTGCATCTCGCCACATGCCAAAGGACTACAGGCATCTCCATTGCCTCAGGAGCTTCAGCTAGTTCCTCAGGTGCACCAAATTCTTCAACAGGACCCTCTCTGCTGAAGACTAAGACCACTGCTGGACGAGGCTCTCACCCAAGTCCTCAGAAGAAGCAGGTCGCCTTCCAAGTACCGTCTGAAGAAGACGAAGCTGATGATGAAGAAATTGCTGAGATCATCAGAGACAGGCAAGTCAGGGCCGCTAGAGCCAAGGGCACAAATGTGCCACTGCTTTTGGATCCAAAGTTGATCCTCGACTATATTGATCTCTGGCACAAGGACCCAAACACTCCTATGCCTGATTTCAAGTTGACACTTGGCCAAAGTCACATGCTGACCCATTTCATCAGTGAAGAAAAATGGAAATATGAGAAGGCCAGGCAACTCAAGAAAGCACAGTACAGGAAGGAGAAGTTCCTGAAGAACAATGTTGTCTCTATGACGACTGATGAACTCGTAAAGCTCCAGTCTGAAATCAAAGTCCTCAGCGATGATTTCAACGCTTACTATGCTGATTGGAAAGGAGCCAAAGTCAGGTTCGTCAATCTGACGAAGACACTCACTTCAAGTGCCGCTGCCCCTGTGCATATTGAAGTCACTCCGACTGAAGCATCTGCTCAGCCAACTGAAGAACATGCCAGCACCGCTGATGACAATTAGGCTGCTGAAGATAATGTGAGTTCCAAGGCTGATGACTGCATTCCAGCCACTGAAGAAATTCCCAGGGCACCCACTAGTGGTGCTCCTGAAGAAAATGAAGAGGTCAGGGCAACTGCATCAGTTGTTCCTGAAGAAACTGAACCAAATTCCTCTGCTCCTCCTGCGCCTACTCCAACTCCAGTCCTTCCATCTACATCAGATGTGAAGAAGATCAAGGCTGCAGAGCGTGCAGCTGTGAAGAAAAGGAAAGCATCAGCTTCTTCATATTCTTCTCCTCCGAAGAAAATGAAGCCTATGACCAGCTCTTTTGCAAACCCGATTGATGCTATTCCAATCTCAACCATGCCATCAAAGGACCTTGTTCCTTCTGATGAAGAATATGTGATCCCTAGCGGATCTGATGAAGAAACTCCTTCTGCTGCTACGTCAGAGCAGATGGATGAAGAAAATGAAGTGGATGAAATCGCTTCAACCCCAGTTGGTTCCTCGCCTATGCCTCAGTTTACTGCTGAAGAGGCCGGCGTTGAAGAAATTGAAGATGAAGGTGTGGACATTGGCTGTACCACACCAGTGATGAATGATGACATTTGGGAAAGTCAGCACCCCAATTCTCCACTCTTCACTCCACTGCAGCAAATTCCTCAGTCCCCAGTCACTACAGTTCAAATGGGATCTAATGAAGCTCATGAAGACATTCCAGCCACTAGTGCTGAAGAAACTAAAAATGAAGAATTCAAGAACCAGGCTGCCACTGAAGAGGAACCAGAAATTCCTCAGCCTGAAGAACCTGAGATTGCGATTCCTGAGGTTGTGATGCAACTCACTGACACTCCTCTGCCCAAGCCAAAGGATCCATTCTCCAGGAAGCAGAAATTCAAGACTGATGCCTTGTTTGGCGAGCATGTATTCTTCACTGATTACAACCCTTATGACTCTGCTCGCATAAGGAAGAGGCGTTTCTGGACTGCCAGCCAGGCAAATTTCTATTCCTCAGTGTTGTTCAACAAAGACAAAGTCTTCGATCATGAGCACATTCCTCATGTGGATATGGATTCTCTGCCATGCTTTGAGCCAGTCCTCAGTGTTCTTCACGACGCTGGATTGTTAAATTTTTGCACTGACATCTGTGATTGGAATGAAGAACTTATTCTTCAATTCTATGCAACGCTGCAAATCACCGGAAATTCTGAAGATGTGAATTCATGGGTGCTGGACTGGATGTCTGAAAACACTCACTACAAGGCACCAGCTACTGAATTGCTTCGTGCCTTACCTCTCATTCCACCCCTTGAAGGTTCTTGTTGCGTCTACAATGAACTTGAGCTAACCGATCGCTACATGCAAGTACTGATGCAGCCTTTGAAGCTAGGTCAGATCCCAAGAACAAAATTTCTTGTGAAGGAATTGTTGTATGTGCCTCGGACTGTCTATCGCATTCTGACGAAGACATTAAGTCCAGTCAAGGGCCACGACTCAAATGAAGAAGAAGTCGTTGGCATCATGAAGAATCTGCTCTTCAATATCATTCATGGCATTCCCATCAACTTCCATGATTTCTTCATGAGGACTCTGGCCAATGTCGCCATGTCACCATTTGAGTTGAAGCCTTATGCACCTTGGATTATGAGATTCATCAGGACAAGGTCTTCACTCAACTATAAAGCTGATACACTGAACCATTGCAGCTACTTGCCCCCAATTGAAGTCCTCAAACGGACATTTTCCTCAGCTGATGAAAAGGGCAAGACTACTGCTGTAATTGATGAAGGCATTCGTCCATTGGATGGACAATTTCGCAAGGCTGCATCCTACTCCACCAATGATGACTCTGCCACCCATGACTCTGCCGCCAACGCACCCAAGCAAAATCCTCAAGGCACAACACCCAGGGTGATGACTGACCGTGAACTTCTCCTCAATCTTCACCAGAAGGTTGATCGCAATCATAAATGGGCCAAGCGTCAGTTTGGTTCAATTCTTCACAACATGACTGCTACCCACAATGCAGTGAAGAGAAACCACTACTACCTTGATGAAACCCTCAACCGCACCTGGGTTGTTCTGTCTCAAGTCTATAGTGAAGAAGATCTGAAGAAAATGGGTCTCAAGGACGATCTTGACTGGGCTGCACCTCCTCCGAAGAAGTACAAGAAGGTCAAGGTTCCTTCCTTGGTGGCCAGCTCCTATTCTTCATCACGTGACACTGATGAACATGAAGATTTGGACGACACTGCGGCAGGCCCTACTCCAACAAACGACCCAAACAACGCTGACGCTCCTTCATCACCTTGATATTCTTCATTTTCGACCCTTTTGGTCATTTGATGACAAAGGGGGAGAAATTTGAGTTAGTCTTCAAGCGGGTCTATCTTATATGGGCGTTTTTTTTCTAAGTTGCAACTCTCGTTCTTTTGAAGATTTTGCTGGATCGAGTTGTAAACTTAAACTCTATGGTGACCTGATACTTTTGTTGTTTCTTCTGCATGCTTATTCCTCGTTAATGTTACTGCACGCATGCTGAATTACATCAGTCACCATATTTCATCATGCATTTCAAATTCTTCATATATTATGTCAAATGCGTGTATGAATTACAAGATATAGGGGGAGATCTCCATGATTCAACTCTTCAAGTGTGCATTGCTTCAAAAGCAAATTCCTCACTATGCACAGCTTCAGGGGGAGTTCTTCTATATCTTGCAATCAAATTCCTCAATATCAGTATTTACACTTCATATGTTTATCCCCGTTGAAAACTTAACCTATATTGTCATCAATCACCAAAAAGGGGGAGATTGTAAGTGCATCTAGTGCCCCTTAGTGATTTTGGTGTATTGAAGACTTATAGGTTAAGGGACTAATGTGTTTATGAGTGTACATAGGTCTATAAGTCTATGAGGAGTTTGATATTTACAGAGAAAGTCGACCCCTAAAAATGAAGTTCTTCGACTGAAGACTTTGGTATTTCTGAAGACTTTCTGAAGACTTTGAAAGTGAAGAAATTGGCGTGACCTTGAAGACTTGGTATTCATTTGAGGAACATGAAGCGTGAAGAAATTTGTTTTCATAGTTTCATTTTCTCTTTCTTGAGTCATAGGAAACACCGTACTGTTAAAGGGGGTCGAGGAAATACTAAGGAAAAATTTCCATGTGATGCTCAACTCAAAATCCTACACCTACCAATCCCTTCGAGTGAAGCCATTGGAAATCTCATACAGTTCAGTCATATTCTTCAGTGACAGAGATGAAGTTCTTCTAGTCTCTGAGGAATTTGTTCTGACTGAGGAGTTAGGAACTCGCCAGTGCGGATTGCTTACACAGTGGGGAACATGATAGCCCTGAGGAATTTGAACCTCAAATTTCTGACCGTTGTTGTGCTATGCGCTAGCTGTCCCAAAATATCTACCCACCTAACGGTCATATCATTGAAGGGCATTTATGTCTTATCATGTTGGGATGCTCCCTACGCTATAAATAGCCGCCCCCTACAACCACTAGCTGGTTGGCTGCTCTGAGAGAAACTGACACTTGTCAATTGAGAGCATGCCATCCTCCGAGGACTTTGAGCAAAAATCATCAAGTGAGGAAAAACCCCAAACCCAAACACCTACAAACCCAAAGTGATTGAGCATCACTGAAGAGATCGATCCTGCGTGGATCCGACGCTTGTTACCTTTGAAGACTATTCTTCTTCTAGACGGTTAGGCGTCATGGTCTAGAGCATCCAAGAGGAATTGTTGATCGCCGAGTGACCGAGTTTGTGAAGGTTCGGAAGTCACCTGAAGACTTACCACGAGTGATTGGGCGAGGTCCTTGTGACCTTAGCTCAAGGGGAATACGGTGAGGACTAGGTGTCCTGGACTGTGTGTTCAGGACTGGGTGTCTGGGACTGTGTGTCCTCGGGTTTAAATACCTAGCCGCCCTAACCAGATGTACAACTGAGACAGCAGTTGGAACTACTCTACCAAATCATTGTCTTCACCAAGCTTACTGGTTCTATTTCCTCAACTCTTTCATTTCCTCATTACTGTGTTGTGTGCTTGTCATATCTGTGTTTGAAGACTTTGACTGAAGACTTTCACAATTTCCTCAGTTCAATTTCTTCAGTCTGTTTGTCTTCATCCTGTGCTATCCTGTGTTTACGCTTTCTGTACTCTGTGTTTGTCTTCATTTCATCATGATGACCATGCCTATGTTCTGCTATGCTTACTCTTGAGTACTTATTCCGCTGCAAGTAGTTCTTCGCTAAGGAATTTCCTCACCCGCAAATTCCTCACTGAAGAATTCATAAAAATTGCCTATTCACCCCCCTCTAGTCGATATAACGCACTTTCATCCACCAGAAACTGTCCTTCAAATCCAGATACATCTTGGTATTTCCTGGGTGAATCGAATATGGCGAATCATGGGCCTCTTGCAGAATCAACTTCCTGATCTCTTGATCATTGGGCACATATACGCGGTCCTCAAACCATAAGGTATCATGCTCATCCTCACAAAATCCTTTATCCTTTCCTTTGCTCATTCTTTCCTTTATCTCGGCAATCTCCTTGTCCGTCTTCTGAGCTTCTCTGATCTTATCCATCAAAGTAGACTGAATCTCCAAAGCTGCTACATAACCTCTTGGAACTATTTCCAAACATAGCTCACGAAGATCCTCTGCTAACTCCTTGGGTAACTCTCCGGTCGTGAGTGTATTGACATGACTTTTGCGGCTCAACGCATCGGCTACTACGTTAGCCTTTCCGGGATGATAATGTAATCTCATATCATAATCCTTAATGAGCTCCAACCATCTCCTCTGCCTGAGATTCAACTCCTTCTGCGTGAAGATATACTTCAAACTCTTGTGATCCGTGTATACCTCACAATGGTTTCCGATGAGAAAATGTCTCCATGTCTTCAACGCATGCACTACGGCTGCTAACTCCAAATCATGCGTAGCATAGTTTAACTCATGGGGTTTAAGCTGTCGTGAGGCATATGAAACAACTCTTCCCTCCTGCATAAGTACGGCTCCAAGTCCTCGACGTGAAGCATCGCAATATACTTCATAATCTTTGCGTTGATCTGGCAGAATCAACACTCATGATGTAACCAAGCGTCTCTTCAACTCCTGAAAACTGGCCTCACATTCCTCAATCCATTTGAATTTGGTGTCCTTCTTCAACAACTCCGTCATCGGCTTTGCAATCTTTGAGAAATTCTCTATGAACCTCCGGTAGTATCCTGCGAGTCCAAGAAAACTCCGGATCTCTCCAACTGACGTGGGTGACTCCCAGTTTGTCACAGTGACAACCTTGGTGGGGTCTACTGCTATTCCTTCTCCGGATATAACATGTCCAAGAAATCCAACTTCCTTCAGCCAAAATTCACATTTGCTGAACTTGGCATATAGCTGATGTTCTCTGAGCTTCCCAAGTACCAATCGCAAATGCACCTTATGTTCTTCTTCATTCTTTGAGTAGACCAGTATATCATCAATGAACACCACAACAAACTTATCCAAAAACTCCATAAACACTTTGTTCATCATATTCATAAAATAGGCAGGTGCGTTAGTCAGACCAAATGACATAACGGTATACTCATACAGCCCATATCTCATGGTAAAAGCTGTCTTAGGTATATCCTGCTCTCGAATCTTCAGCTGGTGATACCCTGATCGCAAATCGATCTTGGAAAACACTTTAGCTCCTTGCAGCTAGTCAAACAAATTATTGATCATCGGCAGTGGGTACTTATTCTTGATCGTCACCTCATTCAGTCCTCGATAATCAACAACCATCCTTAACGATCCATCCTTCTTCTCCACTAGAAGTACTGGTGATCCCCAAGGTGACAAACTTGGGCGAATATAACCTTTATCCAGTAACTCCTTAATTTGCTTCTTAATTTGTTCCAAATCCTTTGCGGGCATTCTGTACGGTCTCTTAGATATTGGCCATGTGCCTGGCAAAAGTTCAATCAAAAACTCAATGTCTCTATCCGGTGGCATGCCTGACAACTCTTCTGGAAATACATCTGGAAAATCCTTCACCACTGGTACTTCCTCCTGTACAACTCCAGATAAGGAATTTACTAGCGTCCTATTCAAAACATGCCGGGATACATACTTGATCCTTCTTCCTTCTGGGGTGGTGAGCAAAATCGTCTTACTGGCGCAATCAATGTTCCCTCCATACATCGATAGCCAATCCATACCCAGTATCACATCCAAACCTTGCGACTCCAATATTATCAGATCTGAGGGAAAAACATGCCTACCTATGGTCAATGGCATCTGAAAACATCCATGGCTCGCCATATACTCTTCTCCGGGTGAGGTTACTAGCATGGGTGTCTTGAGAACTCTAGTGGGCAACTTATACTTATCCACAAATCCCCTTGATATGTATGAATGCGATGCACCAGTATCAAAAAGAACGACTGCAGAAAATGACTTAACCAAAAACTTACCTATTACTGCATCTGGCTGTGCTTCAACCTCCTCCACGTTAACGTGGTTCACTTGTCCCCTGTTGAAAGGGTTGGGCTTCTTCCCAGATCTTCCATTGCCATTTCCATTCTTGGCTTCAGGACATTCATTGGCGTAATGTCCGGTCTTCTGGCATTTGTAGCAAGTCACGTGGCTTAGATCCTTCTTGGCGGGTGTTGCCGGGTTGGAACAGTTCTGTCCGCTACTTCCTCCGTTACCATTACCATTCTTGGGGCCACTATGACTGTGCGAACTTCCTCCATGGTTATGAACAAGTCCTCCCGAGTTCGGGATGAAACGGGGTCTCTGCTGGGCTCTAGAATTTTACTTCCCTTGTCCATACTTCCTCTTGCGGCTGTCAATCTGCTGCTGCTTCCCTTCAAGCATGAGAGCTCTATCCACCAACTCCTGGTAGTTATTGAAATTTGCCACCATCAACGGCATGCTCAGTTCATCATTCAGTCCTTCCAGAAACTTCTCCTTCTTAGCTGCATCTGTAGCGACGTCATCTGGGGCATAACGTGCTAGCTTACTAAATCCATCCACATACTGGCCAACAGTGCATCCTCCTTGGCGTAAGTTGCGAAACTCACGCTTCTTCATGGCCATAGCTCCTGCTGATACATGGGCAGTACGGAAAGCCTACTGGAACTGGTCCCATGTCACAGTGTCAATGGGGTAAGTGACTATGAAATTCTCCCACCATGATGTTGCGGGTCCATCAAGCTGGTGTGCGGCAAAACGCACTCTCTCCGCATCTGTGCATCCTGCAGTAGTCAACTCCCTTTCAATCTTGCGGAGCCAATCATCTGCAACAATTGGCTCGGTGCTACTGGAGAACACCGGCGGATTCAGCCTAAGAAAATGGGCTAAGTGATCAACTGGTGGTGGTGGTGGTGGGTTGTTGTTGTTGTTTTTTGTTGTTGTTGTTGTTGTTCCCCTGGTTCTGATTCTGGACTAGTATTTGCATCAAGGCATTCTGTTGCTGGATCAACTGAGTGAGCTCCGGTGGGAAAGCAAATCCATTGTCGCGTCTCGGAGGCATCTGCTGGGTTTAGAAAAGATGAGAAAACAGAACAGAATGAGGTCTAGGGGGAAAAACACTACCCATATGCACATGAGACAAAACACAAACATATCACTCAATGAATCAATCAAGGGCATACAATCAGTCTAGAACTATCATTACAAAAGTGCTTGGACTATACATGGTGGAATACTACTACTGATTTGGTGGTCTACTAGAAAAATTTCTCGGTAGAAGACTCCATGATATCTGCTCCAGCTTCATCAACATAGTCATCATCGCTATCGTCGGGGTCCGAGTCAGTGTCGTCGATGATGATGTAGTTCTCCGGGCAAGTGGAATCATCATCTTCTCCTCCTGGCGTGGGATCTCCCATGAAAACTCCTAGCTTCCTTGTCAGGTCATCATTCTTCTCCACTAGTTCGATGATTTCCTCCTCAAAATCTTCGCGTGTGGCCTTGAGTTCTTCCTCCAGCTCCGTGATCCTTGTCATCGCTTTCTTCAAATCTGTCATGCCTGCGCACATCTGGTTCTCCTGGCGTCGAATGTGCTGGTTTAACTCCTGGATGAAAGAGGCAAACGATCTATCCTTCCTGGTGCTAATCATTTCCCATTGCTCATCTCGGCGCCCACAAATCTGGTAGATAGTGTCCTTGAGATCATTGTGGTAAACTTCTCTAATGCGTCCCATGGTAATGTGAGCTGCCATACTCTTTCCTAGACTCTGGGTTGGTGCATCAAAGGAACACTCTATGGGCTTAGTGACTGGCGCGAACGTCCTTCCTCGAACATAACTTGAATTGTCCAGCGCTCCTCTTCTGGTAAAGTGGCATTGTAAGTCCCGGTGAAGCTTGGTATTCCAATGTTCAGGTACCTAGTAACTTCCTTCAAGTGGTGTCCAAAAGGTTTGTCTTCATCCGGTTGCGTGAACTTGATCCTTGCATCCGCCATCCTAAAGAGTAGAAAATGGAGAGGAGTCGGAAAGGAGAAGAGAGTAGTGATCTAGGGCTTTAGCTTAGTGGTCGTGTCCTACAGTCAGCGTGTGCTCTGATACCATCTTTGTAGCGACCAGACCTCCAACAGTCTGATCTCTGTGCATAAGTGTCATCCCTGGATCGGTAATGCTGACACACACAGTACTTGAAGGATTTATAACAGAGTAGCAATCACACACTTATTACATCGAATGTCTCAACAGAGAACTTATTACAATAAATATGGCTTAAGTCCATCTAATACAATGACAGCGGAAGGCTTCGAAGATAAAGTGAGTCCATCAACTCCAACGACATCACTGAGTGAAAGATCACGACCTAAGGCTCCTTACTCGTCGTCTAAAAAGTCTGCAACATGATATGTTGCAGCCCGAAAACGGGTCAGCACATGGAAAATGCTGGCAAGGTAACACAAAAGAGTAATGAACAGAATAATGCTATCACTACATGCATATATGGCTGGTGGAGGCTATAGGGTTAATATGTTTTGCGAAAAGCCAATTTTTCCCTACCGCAAAGGAAATATATTATATTTAACTATCATGGTGATTGTTAAACATTGAGAATGGTAAACCCCATCTCAATCCCAATTAAAAGTAATTAATAACCCAATCAAGTTTTATAATTAAGAGTGATGAGATCTACTTGATAATCCAAGAACTAGATACTCAAAACATCCATGACCGGGGACATGGCTAACCATGATTAGATTGTACACTCTGCAGAGGTTTGTGCACTTTTCCCCACAAGACTCGATCACCTCCGTTGGATTTCTCGCACTACAAATTTTTTGAGAAACGGATGACCGAGACACAGTCTTTCCGAAGAGGTCCCCTTAACCGATAGATAGGTCGGTACGCCTACAATCCCCTACATCTGCTAGCCCATCATGGAAAGGTTTCCCACAACTTACTCAACTATGCCAGAGCCCATAATGGCATGTGGCTGCACACAGAAGTTTCTAGCATGAAAAATCTTATGATCCCTTTGAGCCTGGGTGGCAGTCCATAGGAGAATCACACGGTACCCCGGGATTTCCAAAAATACAGGCAATCACTGGAATTCCCCAGGTGCCTCAATCCACATAGATGTGTATTTAAGTTGCCACCTTAAGTCAACCATTAATTAACAATCTCACAACTGTCATGAAATACTCTCAAACCCAAACCACGTCTACGAGCATAGCATAGCAATATAACCAACGTAGAAGTAACTCCCAGAGTTTGTTAATAAACAGGTGAATAGGTACTACCTCATCTACTTCCCAAACCCACAATTTAATTCAGATCCTAACCATGCAATTGTTTGAGGGTTGATCTAATGCAATAAAACTGGGTAGTAAAGAGGTATGATCAAAGTGTTACTTGCCTTGCTGATGATCCGCGAAACCTAGAGACTCGTAGTAGCACGCTTCGCACTCCGGATACTCTATCGCAAACAAAAAAGCATACAATAAGCAATCAAGCAAGGGCATGGATAAAACTGAAATAAGAGATCTAACCAGAAAGTTCAACTTAAGAACTCCGGTTTGCAAAAAGAATCAAATCAAACGAAGCAACAAAACTCAAACGGCGAAAGAAACAAACTTCATTTACTAATCTGGACTAAAGACAAATTTTACAGTACTTAAATCTTGTTTAAGTTGGTTAAACAAAAAGAAGGTTTCGAGACGAAACTCTAGGCGCTTTAATCGCCTGATTCCGATAAACGAGCGAAAAGTTATACTAAAACGAAAATCGGATCAGAAATCGCGATCGAAAATAATCGTGAAAAAATACGAAAAAAGAAAAACTGACGAACAGGCTAACGAACGAACGTTCGCTGTCTGCGGCTAATGAGTGAACACCGTTCGTTAAAATGAACGTACGGACGAACGTCCGTTAAATAAATAAACAAAAAAAACCGATCTATTCTAAAAAACAAAAACTAGGGTTTTCTAAAAAAAGAATCGGTTTTAAAATAAAACCGAATGACGGCGACGGCGGCGTATACCTCCGGCGGGGCTCCGGTGAGACGGGGCGGCTCCTGCGGGGCTCATCTGCGGCGGCGGGGCTCCGGGGCGGTGGCAAGGCGGCGGTGGGGCGACGGCGAGGCGCGGCGGCGAGGCGGCGAGGTGCTGCGGCACGGAGGCGGCTTGGGGTCCCGAGGGGGCCCCGAGCTTGGCTTATAAAGGGGGGGGCGGAGGCGGCTTGGGCGAGGGGGCACGGCGGAGGCGAGGCGTGTCCGGCTCGGACGCGCCCGGCGATGTCGGCGGCGGCGTGGTGTTGGGCCTGCCGGCTCGGCTGGGCTTCGGCCTAATCGGGCGCTGATTTTTTTTAATAATAACGTTCCGCTGAAAATAAATCCTAGAAAAATAAATAAAAATCTAAAAATGCCAAAACAAATTTTCACTGTCTAAATAAAATATTTAGAACAAGATGAACATTTTGTTGGCCCTAAAATGCAATTTTGAAAACGTGTAATTTTTCTAATTCAAATAAAATTGCAATAAAATCCAAATAAAATATTTATTTGGTTTTTAATATTTTCCCTCTAATATTTCATCTATTTTGAAGAAGTCATTTTATCTCCTCTCATATATTTTTATTTTTGAAATATTAGGAAGGGAAAATAATCAAAACCAAATTATCCTCCTTTCAAAATTTGAGAAAACTCAAATATGAAAATAACGAAATCCCCAACTGTCTCCGTGGGTCCTTGAGTTGCGTAGAATTTCTAGGATCACGCCAAAATGCAATAAAATATGATATGCAATGATGATCTAATGTATAACATTCCAAATTGAAAATTTGGGATGTTACAAGTAAATAAACTCCCTTTCTTATGACATGTATATGATCTTCCCTTCCCTCTCTGTTGTCGAGCGTTCTTGATTCTCGAGGCCGATGCTTGGGCTGCGTCACTGGGTCATGACGGTGCCGGAGGACAAGGACGGCGAGGCCGGGTGCCGCGGCACCGCGTTGGCCGCGGCTGGTGAAGGGGGCGAAGAAGGGCGACTTCCCTGGCCCTGGCCGTGGCCATGGCCTTGGGAGTTGGTGAAGTGGAAGTGGCACTTGAAGGACCCGGCGTGGGTGGCCGGCGCGCAGACGCACTTGGAAGCGGGCCCGCGGCCCGCGCCGGACAGCGCCGACGCCAACCCGGGCCACCTGCTCCACATATTCTTGGAGCTATGGTTGGCGGATTTACATGAAATTAATTCCCTCAGTTGCGGTGGCAAATATAATACACATAATCCATATTGTTATGCACTAGCGTGTGTGTGTGTGAAATAGATGGATTATGGTCCCGTACCCAATAAGATGGATATGTGTGTGTGTGTTAGAGAGAGAGAGAGAGGGAGAGGGGGAGAGAGAGTGAGGAAGAGGGGTGGGGAGAGTGTGTGTGTGTGAGGATTTGATGGTAAAAAGGTTGCCAATGTCACTTGATATGTATGAGAATATTAATATCGAACTCTTAAAGTTAATGCGGCCCCGTTGTAACGCAAGGGCGTTCTTCTAGTAACAATTTAGTTCTTCAGAACAAATGTACTTTGATGTAAGAACATGGTGTGATAGACAGATATTGTATGTTCTAGAAACAGGAACACGTGTCTTAGTCACAAGTATAATGTGTAAAGTAAGTAGATGAAATTCAACAAAATTAGAAGCAATACAAGCTAGACATCATACATAACATGCAACGACATATAACAGTGCCAAGTTAGAGGGAGCACCTGTGATGGTGCACGAGGGGAGACGTGCTCATCACCAACACAGCTACGTTGAGTGTCTATGCATGTGTTGTCTTGGAAATCATCTTGGGGGGATGGAGGAGTAGAATCTGTAGAGGCCCTCCGTTTGGAAGGAGCACCTTCATCCGCTGCCTTGCTAACTTCCTTCTGCTTTATTGATTTCAAATTGTCAATTAAAACCGACAAGAAAAAGCAATAAAATTCACTCTTCAGAACTCATTCGTGCATGATACTGACAATCACTACTTTGATGTAAGGCGAACACATGATTCCAGGATGGAATAATAAGAAAAACAGGACGGCATGGCATATTCACAACTGTTTGTGTAAACTAAGCAGAAACCATTTCAACAAATAAGAAGCAATGCAAGCTAGACACCACATGAAAGATGCAACCAATATGAATCTGCCAAGTTAAAAGCGTCCCATCATAAATGGCATTTCAACTTATTAGAAGCAGCGATGCTATAAATCATATGAAAGATGCAACTAATATCACACTGCATATACTAAAGGTGTCTCGTCATATTGATTTATGCGGGATACAAAAAAACAATAGTTTTATGTGAGGACATGCTTAATAGACAGATGTACTATGTACTAAAAACAGGAAGGCATGTCACATTACAGGTATAATGTATAAACTAAGCAGAATAGCACATGCATTTTAACCAGATTAGAAAAATTACAATCTAGAAACCATATGCAACATGCAACCACATATCACGCTGCCAAGTTAGAGCAAGCACCTGCGATGCTGGTGTAGGGGAAATGCGGTAATCAACTATAGAGCTACGTTCACTATCTTCATCTAGCCTTGATGTTTTTTGAGAGTCATGTGGGGAGGCCGACGCTGCATTCTTTAAATGAGGATCTTTTATCACAGTAGTCCACGGGCCTGACTGCCTCATCATAAGTGATTGATGAGGGATACACAAGAACATTAGTTTGATGTAAGAACATGGTTAATAGACATATGTACTAGTATGTACCAAAAACAGGAAGGCGTGTCATATTCAAAGGTATAGTGTGTAAGCTAAGCAGATGCAATTTTAACCAAATTGGAAGCAATACAAGCTAGACATCCGGCTGGAGTGGTGAGAATGATCATCTAGGACCTGAGAGCCTGGTGGGAGGCAGGCTGCTTCGCCACCATCGTGGCTTTTTAGTTGGCTTCCAGGTGATGCATGTTTGTGCTGGGCTTGTCACTGGCTCGGCCAGTGCCCTGACTAGCTATTTGTCTTCTGGTGCTCCCGGGATGGTGGTTCATGTAAATAATATCTTTCCTTATCTTGATAAAGACCAACTTCGGCCTTTCGAATACAAGCTAGACACCATTGCAACATGCAACCACATATGACACCGTGAAGTTAAAGCAAGCACCTGGGATGGTGTTTGAATACAAGCTAGACACCATATGCAACATGCAACCACATATGACACCGTGAAGTTAAAGCAAGCACCTGGGATGGTGGTTCACGGCGAGCGAGATCATCAACTCCAGAGCTACATTCCCGTCTCCATCTGCTGACACTACACCCTTTAAAGCCATGAAACGTGTCTGGCCTAGCCGCGTACCATGCTGGAGCGACTTCTCTCTACTCTTTTCTACTTTGGTCAAGGCAGGGTCTGAAATACCCTTGCATAAAAACACAATAGTGAGAGTATGGGTGAAGTGTGTGCAGAACTAGTGCATTGTAAAAGTAGCAGATAGCAGGTGGCTGAAAAATAAATGACACGAGACATATGATAGCTCTACAACATTGCATGGCAAACAAAATTAGATTCTACTCCATATGGTTTTGTAATATATGAGCACAGGAAATGCAGGTACTCCTCCAGCACACCACCACATGTGGTCCAATCAAGATAACAGTCGACTCAAAATAAATAGGCCAGTCATTTTTTTATGAACCGTCCGATCTATAAGGAATGGGTAGATGGCCTTCGTCTACCTCCCGCCAGTCACTGTTGACGATCTTTCTCGAACCTCCAGCGACCACCGGCCCAGACCCCTACCTCCGCTGCCCCGCCCTCCCCTCGACCTCACACCACTGCCATGATTGGCAGCGCCCCCAGGCCATCCCTTTAATCCCGGCTGACCTCCAGATCGGGCGCCAACAGCTCTAGGCCCCACACGCCCCTAAGATAAACACTAAGGCACTGCTTCCCCGGCGTAAGAGGCGGACTAGCGCCTATTACGCCGGGGAATGCTTCTGTTAATTGGGAATCAACTGACCAGGAATTGAAATCCAGGGGGGCGACGGACCTCTAGCTAAGGTTAAATAGTATATGAGGAGAAACCTTGTGCATCGCGAGTAACTAGCAACATCTAGTATCAAGAAGAAGCGGTCAACTAGTGTCTTCTGTGGGATGAATACCGTGCAAGCAGACACGTAAGATTTGCATGAATAAGGGAAGAGGAGTACCATTTTCGGTTGCCGGTGTGGTCGCCTCCACATGTCGCGCCGATCTTCTTCTTTTTGCCGGGGAAACCGATGTTCTGGAGGAGGGTGCAGGCTTGGACGAACCCATGGACAAATTGTTGACTGTGTTGCCATGGACGTATTCGGCGGAGGGGAAGCAGATCCGAGGCGGCGAAGGATGGCGTAGCAGGAACAGCTCCGGTGCGGTGGACGGTGGCGAAGTTGGAGCGGCACCGGTGAGGCGCAGGACGGCGTGGTTGAACTGGCTCGGGTACGGATGGCTTGGCCTTGGCTTCAACTACTAGCTGTGGAGGGCGTTGCGGTGGACGACGACATCGGGGTATCAGCTCTGGCGTGATGGTGGAGGGCGACGGTTGATGGGTGGGATGGGGTGGCGGACGGAGGACGTCGGGGTTTCGCGGCTGGTGGAGAGGTAGTTTTGGCGCCCACGGAGTACGAATGGGGAATCGGACGGGGGGCGGGGGGTGGGGGGAGCTAAGGGAGAACCATGTTTCAGTCTGGGACGCGCTTGTTTTTGGCTTTTTTGAACAGATGGGACGCGCTTGTTTGAAATTTGGGGAAAGTACAAACTTTACCCCCCTCTTAAATTTCGGACCTACTGCGGGTCGAGGTAGGATGGTAATCTCAGGTGTCCCAAATAGTGGGCGGGAGCGATTTCGGCCGCGCGCATGTGTGCTTAGGCGGCCATTGTGTATGAATGTTTTTCGGAGGCAGTTGCGTGGCGTCTAGATGAAGCTACAAACCTACCCCGGTTTAGACCTTTGGACGTCGGGCCGGTAGGTTTCACGGGTCGGAGTTAGAAAAGTAATTTGCTTCTACTACCAAACATTGGTCTCACGCGGTTTCGGGTGAGTAGATGCTCTTTTGGCGCTTCGTTCGAAATTTTGAAACAGAAGCATCACGTTTAGAGTACTCTTGAACTTTGAGGATTGACCTAAATAGACAACGTTAAATTTGACCTTGTATGTTTGAAAACGTCATTAAATTATCTGCTTCTTTTTGAAATTTTGCTACTTGAAAATCCTATAACTATGATTATTTTGGAATGGAGGATCTAAATTTGAATCTATTTTGTACACGACTATATATGCTATTATGTACAAAACCAGAGCAAAGATTGGTGCCCCCATAACTTAGGTATGATTTACAAATGCCATGATATCGAATTCAAATAATTGAATGGACTTCATGTTGAATTCGATTTTTTTAAACCACCTTAAGTTGAATTCAAATGTATGCTTGTTCATAGCTAGCTATTTATAATGTTTATTGTGTAACTTTCGTATGTATAATGTGCTTTACACACACAACATGAACTATACTCACGTTTATATTCGGTTGCTAAAGCGATGCATTGCCTGGAGTTCAAAATACTAACTATGTGGATCAATTATGTCGAATAATAACATAGACATTCTCAAATTCGATAAAATCTAGATGTCTGATAGATCAATGACCGTTCCTTACGCGAATTGCAAATATCATGATCCCATCCTAATATTTGGATACAATTTATATCTTTAATCAATGTGTACATCAGTCTTTTACGTGTAGTTTCACTCTCCATCGGTGGTCTCTCACACATGCTCACACACTTTCTCCCGAGGTGTCTTTCTCGCAGACATGCTCTCGATATAACTCTCCCTCCCTCTCGTAACCATTTACGACTGTTTTCACTAACCTTTATCACAAGCACTCTTCCTCTCACAAGCATACACACGCACAATCCCCATCGACCCTTTCTATATACATAGACCTACCTATGTGTCTACTGTACGCACATTATCTTTAGGCCTGTCTCTCACGCATTGTCTCACACCTCTCTTCCTAATCGACGAGTATGATTCTAGCAGAGCATTCTGTGAATGCCCCTTAAAGTTAGGTTGGATGAATAGTAATATCAGAGATAAGGGGTTACCTTAGTCCGATAACCCAGGGTTACAAATCCTAGCCGGCTTTTTCGGTGGACACAGAGTCCTTCACAATTCTGCTATTGTTGTCTTGTACGACAAATAATCCATGGGTCTCCCTAAATGCGTCACGGGCCGACCAATGTGGCGCAGGACGGAACCAAACCAAGGGCCTCACCTCTGCCCCCAGGTCTCGTTATCTTCTCACACCCACACATACCAACACAAACACCACACAAAAGAAATCTCATCGTGCCTCTATACCCTCCCCCCTTGCATATACACACTCAAGGGAATCTCTCGTCGTGACATCATATATTAGTCTCTCTCTCTATACCTCTCTCATTTCTCGTGCTACCTCTCCCACGCCCCCCTCCCCCCGTCGGCTCCTCTATCCATGCCTCTCTCGAATACGTAACACACACACACATACCTCTCTAGGCCCTGCCAAATACATCAACTACACATTCACACACGTTACATCACGTACCCCATTGATCTAAAAAGCCCTCTCTTCACGTTTATTTCGCATACAACATTCCTTTTGAATAAACTGTGGCCTAAAAATTATTTTAGAATTTCTACATATATACAACATTACAAAGTTATATGGAGGAGTATGAACGTTAATTTGCATTGCATGGTGCCCACAATGATATTTATTCCGCATTGTGATTTTTTATATTTTTATACTATATTTTAAGTTAGTCATAATAAAGAGAAACGAAGAGCATCTCTCTCCCCATCGCATACACCCCCTCTATGCCCCTTTCACATATGCACACAAACTATCTCCAGGTCCTCTAAAAGTAAGCCCCCAGCACATTCACGCATGTTTCATCTTTCTCTCGTGATATATACAATGACGATAATTGTATTTGGAGCGAAAGAACGATACGTATATTGGACTTCAGAATCCACTCATTACGGTCACCATTTACGTTCTGTGGTTATTATACAGTCACGGGCTCACCGTACAGCTCTGTATTTGCTCAAGACACGACTAGTTGACCAGTTAAATGCTCCACGTTGCACCTCTAGTGTTGCATCACATTATCTCACTACCATTGGGCCCACTTGTCGGCTTGTATCTACTCTTCTACACTCTTATAAAAAACAGAGTTGGTGATGATGGTGTGCCTGCCATCCTGCAACATTGGTCGTCCGATTTATATTTGACGGGTAGGAAGAAAACTATGGCAATTTTGCAAAAAGGTACCCACACACCTCTCCACATTTGCAAATAAGGCCTTCCCTCATTCATCCTTTTCTCTCACAAGATAAACTAGTCATACAAATGCATCTTGATGTTACGTGCAACGCACGGGCATCTTGCTAGTAAGAATGAAAACAAACGACAAAAAAATATTGGACGGTGGTTCGAAGTCATGACCGCGGGCACAACGGACAAGGTGGCCTTGTATTGCTATGCTGAGCCGTCTGATTTAACACACAGGAGCTGGTGTGGTGATTATACACACACGCACGCATGCACACGAACTGCATGCACACAACACTCACACGAACACATGCAACCACGCACGCACGCAACACTCACATGTACACACGCAGCCATGCACGCACGCAACACTCACATGCACACACGCATGCATGCATGCACACACCACACGACCAACACACACTCTCACGCTCAAATGCTCAACCTACACGTGCACGCGCACACACCAGGCCCTGACAGACACATACACAACCAGGTGATTCCCGCGTACGGGTTGGAGTCTTGTCACGCCTGGGTAAATTTGTGTTTATCTGACCTTTTTCCTATGTGACCTGACATGTGGGACCCACAAGGAACGTGGTCAGTTTAACTAGTCAACATGGTGCCACGCAGACTATTTGGCCGGTCAACGGAGTGCAATCTGATGCTGAACGGTGAGCAAATGACCGTATAATCACCGCAAAACGTATATAGTGACCGTAATGAACGTATTCTGAAGTTCAGTGACCGTATTACGCTTTTCTCTCTGTAGGCCCGCCAAAACTACATCTCTACACGTTCTCGCATGTTACATCTAACAACTATGCAATACAGGACTACTACTACACTCTAACACAATAAATCATATGTGTTTTTAGTTTTACTAGATATCATATCGTTACTTCATTATTCAGCTTGCATACATTAAAATTGCCTTTGAAATGTATGGCCAGTATCATCTACCGCGCGGGAAAAATCCCGCCCTTTCCTGTTTAATCGGGTTTGTATCGATGGATCATGTGAAACAACAAAACTATAGTACTATACAGTACAAGTGACAGTTCACGGGCCGCCGTGTCATGTACTCCTCTGTCATAAGAGTGGAGCGCTCGCTTTCATAAATGTTATAGTCCCATTCGCCGACATGTGGGACATCATGCTACCGGGTCCACGTGCCATACCGAAATACAGTGCAGAGCTGCAGGGGTGAAGCACCCAGTCATGGCGCCGGCGTAGTAATGAGCAATGAGGCATCAAATCACAAAGATGCACCTTTCCCGCAGTTAAGTTGGAGGGACGAAGTAATAATGCTAAAAAAAGAAGTTGGAGGGACGAAGCAACCATCATTTCACTCGTTGCTGAATCCGCTTCTCCCTCATCTTCTTCAAGTTTTTTTTCTTGATAAGATCTTCTTCAAGTTAACCACGTGTTGCTTCTGCCGTTGTTCTGCCTCATGTGGGACGCGGATCGGCTTGGTAAAGCACTGACACGTGGGACCGCATGTTAGCAAACCGCCAGGCCAACGTCCTCTAAAAATAAGAAACCTCCCCGGCCATCCGCGCGGCAAAATCGCCTCCTTTTTACTAATCTTGATTCTATAATTTTTTAGATCAATATAATTGAGATTTGTATAGATAGCACACAGGAACAAAACCAAGTGGTACGGTTAAGGGCATCCACAATGTGTAGCCAAATGTGAAAATAGCTTTTGGCATTGATGGGAACCATTGTGGACGGTGCTGCCAAAGCCAAAAAAATGGAACCGAAGCTCCCTGGTTGATTGATTGAAGGAATAGAAAAATGCAACGTCTCTCCCGTGCTTGGACGCATGTACAGTATAGAGCACAGAGTCTACTCCCCTGTCCGAACGATACTTCGGTGCCTTAATGCACCTACCTTTGTGTCTATGACATGTGGGCCCAACAGGTGGCTGGCCCACATGTCAGTGACCCAAAGACAGGTGCCTTTAAGGCACCGAAGCCGCGTCCCCCTGTCCCTTCTATCACAAATCACAAAGCATTGAGGCGTCAAATCACAGAGCATGGACGAAGCAACCATCATTTCACTCTTCGCTGACTCCGCTTCTCCATCGTCTTCTTCGAGAAACCACCTCACCGCACTAAGCTAGACAGACGACGCTATTGTGTACTAGTAGTACTAGTACATTTACGCGTCCTTTGGTTCAACGAACCTCCTGGATGCAAATAAGGCGGTTGTCTCGGCTTGCAGGCGGCACTTGCGTCCGGCGGTCTCCCTCAACGGTGTTCTCCGTTGAATGCACTTCGTCAAACCACAACGTTCAAGATATCGTCGACGTCACCGCAATGGGGAAGGAAGTCAAATAGTTACTACCTAATCGAAAGGCCAGTACACAAGGCCAGTATATCAAAATTACAATTTTCAAAAGGCCACTAACACTAATCGAGGCAAAATTGATGGGGTTTGCCTTGTACTAGCAACCAAGGACATTAATATACCCTTGCATGCATACGGAACTGAGAAGGTTGGTTTGCATGGCGCTGCATTAATCAAGCGATGAGGAGTGAGATGGTTAGCTCTTTGGGCTTTGGAGAAAAAATACGCATTAATTGACACGTCAAACAAGGATTTGTATCGGTTAATCCCGCGAAGGAAAACCCCGCCTTTCTTTATTAACATCGGCACTCCTAGTATGTACGTACTTATCCTGTTTGTGTCTAGGACTTGCATTGCCATACTTTGCCACATGTTTTTGCCAAGCTTTCCTAAAGTTTTCAAAATGAAAAGGAGGTACACTTGCACGCGGCTATCGCGGTCGCACCACACCCTCACACAGTCGCTCCGCACCCTCACACAGTCGCTCCTGCACGCCGCAAACCCAACCAAGGGAACGCACCATCATTGACACGTGCTACCGCATGTGAACAAACCAAACTCAGCCATCCTACCGCTGACACATAATTTTCGTTCATACAGTATGTTTATCCAACCGCATGTTGGGGAGGATCCGTACGACCCGTGCGGTGGTCTGTTGGGGAAGAATAAGAGGTGAGGAAGAAGGGTTAGGAGACGTAGGATATTAATCCAACAGCCTGAAATGGTAGACTGACCCAAATGATGAAAGTCAGGCGACTTGCATAACAATATATGTTTTTACACAGCAAAAGATCCCTAAAAACAACAACATAAAGTAAAACTATCACTGCTAGCGGAATGAGACGACCTCGTCGTCTTTGGCTGGCAGCGCGAACCAGCCATAGTTGCCGACGTGTGTCTCCGCACCGTGGTTGTCCTCGGCCTCCAGCTACTCGTTCACGCGGAGCGTGCGGGCGCTCTGCATGGACGAGAGCATCGCCCGGTTCAAGTCGAGGACGTCCGGTTCCGCCTGCAGGAGGGCCTCGATGGTAGTGGCATCCGCGCGCTCCGCGTCGAGTTGATCCTCCGCCGCCCAGTTCAAGTCGAAGACGTCCGGTTCCGCCTGCAGGAGGGCCTCGATGGCAGCGGCATCCGCGCGCTCCGTGTCGAGTTGAGCCTCCGCCGCTCGGTTCAAGTCGAGGACGGCTGGTTCCGCCTGCAGGAGGGCCTCGATGGCAGCGGCATCAGCGCGCTCCGCCTCAAGTTGAGCCTCTGCCGCCCGGTTCACATCCACGACATCCGGTTTCGCCTGCAGGAGAGCCTCGATGGCAGCGGCATGTGCGCGCTCCGCCTCGAGTTGAGACTCTGCCTCCCGGTCCTCCTTTGTATCGCCAGGTTGAACCGTTGGTTCTTCTGCACCATGGGGGACCCGGACGCCGGCACGAAGTCGACGTCCATCGTCTCATAATCGGGGGCCTTCTGCGCCGCAACCTCCACCATGAACATTGGATCGGCTTCCTCCTCCTCGTAGCTTGGCTCCAGAGAACTCGGGGATTGGCCCGCCGCAAAGCGAGCTTGGGAACGGACGTCTGTGGCGCCGACCGCCGCCGCGATTTCTGCACGGTGCTCCAGCGTCAGCATCTTGTAGTACGTGATCTTGCGGCGCACCATGGCTTTCCGGCGAACTAGGGGACGCTTGATGCGGCCTAGTGGATCGAAAGGTGGGGGGATGGGCTGGAGAGAAGGTGTGGTTTTGGGGCAGTGGCTGGCGTATGCCGAGCAGCGAAGGTACTATTGGACTGGTTATACGTGGAGAAATCCTAGTAGGAAGAGCATGCCCAAGAAAAAGCACATTCACGTGGTTGAAAACAAATTGGAAACCATGTCTGTTTGAATACAAATCTAGGAGTATGTACGAATCTAACAATATTGATTGGGCGTTGTTGAATGTTGATACTTTTTTCTGTAAGTTTGATCAAAGTAGAGATACTTTGACTATACATAAAACTTATATGTAAACTACTAGAAAGGATGGGAGGGAGTAAATTGTACGTTCAAGAGCGAAACAAACATTGAATACCCTTTATATATCATTTGTGGATGCTATGATCACCGGTTCAAAATTTTGAATCCGCCTTACGTATCACACATGCACCCACTCGTTCTCTCTCGATTTCATCTCGGGGTCCAGAGATCGATTGAAAGAGGACTAGGGTGGGTACAATACGTTTGTTTCGCTTATGAACGTACAATATACTCCCTCTGATCCCCACAGACCCCCCCCCCCCCCGCCGGTCATTTCTATCATAGAAATAGACCAAACCTTTATCTCCTTGCACGACACGCAAATTGATCTCTCAACATCAATCGATCTCGTCAAGATGTGTCGGGGCATGAACCGAATGGGATGTCAAAACTAAGATGGGAAGCGACACGTAGTGGAGGCAAAGTGAAACTTTAAATGAACCATTTGTTTGCATGCATGTCGGACAAATTACAACATTGGAAATACAAGCATAGTATAGGCCCACATGCAAATGATACTCGGCGGAATGTTCAAATGAGGCATGCGGGAGCAACACGCTCATCGTCGCTTTACACGGTGGGTCTCAGTGTCCCGAGGGTGGCGTTAGCGCTGTGGCACGACCAGCAGATCAACACCCGGCTCGTCGAGAATGCACGGGCCGCCGAAGTGCGGGCGCGCCGCGACGCGTCCGGGGAGTGGTGTAGCATGGCCAACTGCATCCCCCGGACCTAAGACCATGCCGGGTCGTCTTGCTTTTTCGATGACATGCGAGGTCGCTCGTGAGAAAAGAGCATCTCCAACGTTGCCACGATCGCAATTGACTACCCTGGCACACCAAAAACCCTCGTCCCTCGCGCCGTCACGCGGTGCGTTCCCTGCCAGCGCCAGCTGCCCGCATTCATGCCGTCTGTTCGTATGCCGTCGTTAACAGGCTCGGTGCCCGAGGAACCAACTCAGTCGACTTAACGACGCACCCGGATGTTTGGCCTCACCGGAATGCGCCACTTAAAGCGGCAACGCCCAACTAACCTCCACACCATAGCGCATCGTCCTGCTACCTGGCACCACATCCGCCATGACCACGAGCGCGAATGCTCTACGGAGAGCTTGTCTTCGGGAATGAAGCTCGAGGTCGCCGCTCTCGCTCAAGTCGCCGCTCAAGCGGTGGCCACGCTGGCGGCCGACGACAAAAGCACCGTCAGCCACGCGCCCAACTTGCCGCCGTCCAACGTCGGGCACCGCCGAGGTCGGGGACTCCTTTGAGGATGAGTAGGCATGGGAGGCGGCAGGGCATGGTGTGCCAAGTGGCCGGTCCGTCTCCCGTGTTCTACTCTTCCTCGCCGGAGACCGCACCTTCACTTCATGGGTCTTGAACCCCGCCCCCGTACATGGAGATCGCAGATGGAGGCCGTCAATCGCCGCCGTAGAATAGGTTTAGGGTCGGGTTTCTTTTATTTTTCTGTCCTATAAAAGTTCGAAATTTAATGAAAACATGTCGTGTTTGCATTAATCTCGACCGGTGTATATGAAATTTCACAATAATATAGTATATTGTAGGAGTACTAGCAAGATGCCCGTGCGTTGCACGGAACATCAAGATCTTGTAGGAGAAAAGGATGAATGAGGGAAGGCCTTATCTGCAAATGTGGAGAAGAGTGCGGGTAAATTGTCATAGTTTGCTTCCTATTCGTTAGATATAGACCGGACGGCCTATGTTGTAGGATGGCAGGCACACCATCATCACCAACTCTGCTTTTTATTGAACCGAGACAAAGCTAACATGCAAAGTAAAATAAACATATAGTCTACATACAAAATTTATCTTAGGCACTCCAATAGTACATCCACTACACATTCACGCATTTCACATCTTTCTACATCTACGGGAACCTACAAAAGGGTTAAAGTAAATTGCTTCTCTCTCTCCTCCTTGATTTTCATGGTGGTGGGCCCCTTCCTCCCCCCAATCTACAATCAACAGCTCACACGTTTCACATTATGCTAATTACATAACTAGGATTACGTAGGTGTACCATTACTCGTCCTAAAAAACCCAACTAAGCCAACCTCCCAGCATATCGCGCGGGAAAAGACCCGGCCGCGCCGTTTTACTCGGGATTACCGGATTACTAGTAGTAGTATCAATGGATCGCGTGAAGCACCAAGTTTTTTTTCTTTAGGGGGCGAAGCACCTAGTTTATTAAAAGGAAAAAAGGTCGTACACTAACAGCACCCCTGTCGTGGTCGGATTGCACCCCCCACACGTTCGGTCCTGCACACGGCTCACGCAAACGGAACGCACTTCGGCTTGCCTCTTCACTGACACGTGGGACTGCACTTGGAGAAACCGACCATGCGCCAAATTCCCCCCGCCCACCGCGCGAAAATCCCCCCCCCCAAGTTCCCCCCAAATCCCAAATTCAATCGCCCTTCGGCCAACTAGCCAATAATATTCCCCAAAACCCCCTCCCCCCGTCCCCCTCCACTCCATTCGCTCCGCCAAAGCCGCCCTCCCCGCCGCACCGATACGTCGGCGTCGCGGTTCATCGAGGGAACGCACGGTGATCCTCTTGCTCCCACAGTACGCTCTTGTAGACTGTCGTCCTCTAGCCGCGCCGCCACCGGTGGCGACGTTCTTGTGGAGGCGCACGGCATCAGCGCCGCCACCGCTGGCAATGTTCGTGTGGAGACGCATGACAGTCAGCTTCTCCCACGGTACGCGCATTCTAGACTGAGGCCCCGTGCATGTCGGTGTAGCGCTGAATGTTAGCTTATAGACGCTGTTAATCTCACTGTTTGCCGAAGTAGTTTACAGTCAATATGCTCTGCTTAAGAAGCTTCCTTGCCATGTTCTGCACTCAATCTGCTTAGCTGAGATGGCATGCCAAGCCCGATTAGTTGCTAAAATATCCTACCATATATTTATTGTGACGTAGATTGCCATGGTCTAGTAGCCAATCTATTAGGTGAAATAGTTGTACACCATTTTATACTCGATCTTTGTTGTTGCGATGGCCTTCGATAGTTCGATGGCTATGTGCTCAGCCTCATTGACTGCTGGAACAGCCTGCCATAATTTAGCACTCAAATCTGTTTGCTGAATTAGCTTTACATATATCTCATTACTTAGATCTGCTCGTCCAAATATCTTGCCATAGCTTTAGACATCGACCTAGGTATTTTTTTTCTGGACTTCGTAAAAAAACATATATGTTTTTCCTGTAATATCTAGTAGAAGAACTAATTTGTATGTTTAACAGATGGACAGGTCTTGGATAACTTCTGCTTGAAGATTCTCCGCTGCATATGTCGAGGGGGTTGAAAACTTCATGAACTTTTTCAGAGCTGAGTACGGTGGTCCGAAATCAGATGTGCTCTGCCTGTGTAGAAGTTGTATGAATTCAGTTACAAGACCCCAATCAACTGTGCAAAATCATCTACACTTGTATGGGATGTCGGTCACATATACTAGGTGGGTTCATCATGGTGAAGCTGTGAACGTCAATGTTACTGACTACGTGGAAGCAGCAGTTCACCATCTTGATCTGCATGATGCTCAGGTGGTAGAGGAGGAGGTGGTGGTGGTGGCGGAGCCAGTGAGTTTGACCAACATTGAAACAATGCTACGAAATGCTCATGCATTTCGTGAACTTTCACCTGCAGAAGAAAAACAGTGGGCCCGCATGTTGGAACGATGCAACGTGGCTGTCACCCCAGGAAATAAGCTGTCAGTATTCTCAGCTATGGTCACCTTTCTTTAGATGAAGACATCTGAGCGGATGACCAACAAATCATTCGATGCGATGTTGGCTGCTTTCCGCAAATCTTTCCCAGATGCGTCTGAGCTGCCACACACCTACAGTAAAATGAAGAATTTCCTTCGTGCAGTTGGAATTGGATATGATATGATCCATGTTTGTACGAATAATTGTGTTCTGTTCCGGAAGGATTATGCCAACTTAAGTGAATGCCCGAAATGCAAATCATCAAGATGGAAAGATAGTGATGCTGTGAAGAGGGTTCCTCATAATGTTCTGAGAAATTTTACAATTACACCAAGATTCCAGAGGTTGTTTCATGATGTTGAAACAAGAGAGGATGTACTGTGGCATTCTAGGAACCAGGAGTACAGAGATCAGAATGTAATGAGCCATCCATCTCATGGTAGTGAGTGGCAAAGCTTCAATCAGAAACTCAAAAAGTTTGCTGCTGACCCGAGAAACATTAGACTTGGCTTAGCTTCAGATGGATTTAACCCATTTGGCCCCCAGAGTGCCACATATAGCATGTGTCCAGTTCTTGTTATCCCTTACAACATGCCTCCAAATGTCTGCACCAAAGAATCAAACTACATGATGACCTTGCTTATCCTAGGTCCAAAAAGTCCTGGAAAGGATTTTGATTTATTCATGGAGCCTCTTGTGGAGGAACTTCAACAGCTATGGAAGGGTGTTCTCACTCGAGACCTATATAGCAGCCCACCATCTGATTTCTTTCTGCGTGCTGTTATAATTTAGTGCATCCATGATTATCCGGCTTTGGGCACTATGTCAGGGCAAACGACACATGGTTACAATGCATGTGTTCGCTGTGACAGGAATCCGCTGTCATACGCAATACTTAGCAAGATCTGTTACATTGGACACCCCCATTTCCTTGCCAAGGACAAGCCGCATCCTACAAAATACCGAAGACATGTGTTCAATGCAAAGCATGAAAACCGTGATGCGCCAAAGAGGCTCACCGCCGACGAGTTGCAAGTGGAATTAGAGAAGGTCAGACATATTACACCAGGAAACCATCCTGGTAATGGTAGCGGGAAAAGGAAGCGTGGAAAGGCAGAAGAGAGATTATTGTTTACCCGCAGGTCCACTTTGTGGGACTTGGAGTATTGGAAAGATTTGGATCTGCGGCATAGTCTTGATGTGATGCACATCGAGAAAAATATATGTGACAGCATTGTCGGCACACTTCTTAATATTGAAGGCAAGACGAAAGATGCCTTAAAATCTAGGATTCATTTGAGACATCTGGGTATCAGAAAAGATTTGCAGGTGCAAGATGAAGGTTAACCACGAGATATGGCACAAGCTGTGTACGTCTTGGACAAGGTAAAAAGAAAAGAATTCTGCGAGGTCCTCTCATGTGTGAGATTCCCACATGAATTTGCTTCCAACCCTGAAAGGAGAGTCAGTGCAGATGGAAGCAAGGTACAAGGGTTGAAAACTTATGACTGCCATGTCCTACTTCAAAGGGTTTTACCTGTTATCCTTAGAGGATTGGGCCGCCCTGACTTATAGAGAGCAGTTGTAGAGTTGGGACAATTCTTCAGGGAACTCTGCAGTAGAAATACCAGGATAGATGCTTTGGAGCGTCTTAGAGACAAGATACCAACTCTCCTATGCGACCTTGAGAAGATATATCCTCCAGCCTTCTTTGATGTGATGGTGCATTTGGCTGTTCATTTACTTGATGAGGCACTACTTAGAGGTCTAGTACAGTATGGCTGGATGTACCCTATTGAAAGGTGGCTAGGCACTTTCAAGGGCTATGTCAGGAACAGAGCTAGACCTGATGGTTCCATTGCAGAGGCCTACATTGCTAAAGAAGCGTTGACATTCTGCTCAAAATACATTGAAACAGCTGATCAGCTTAGCAAAGAGGTGGGTGAAGACAATCCCGGGCTCAATGTTTTCGATTATTTTGTTCGAGTTATAGGGAAGAGTCGACAAGAGGACAAACCTAAAGATTTGGACAAAATGGTTTGGCATGTGTTGAACTGTCCTGAGGTACTACCTTATATCAAGTAAGTGCTAAGTACTACAACTTATACATCATAATCTACTAGACTTGCAGCACATTCTTATATATTTAGATGTCTGACGCGATCACTATGTTGTGCAACATCTACAAAAATGAGTTACTGCCACAAAATCCAAGAAACATTGACAAACTAGTAATGGCAGGATTTGCAAAATTGTTCAAGAGCCATGTAAGCTCTTGAATTGCACTGTCAGTTTTTTTTAATATATTGAGTACATAAGATGATCAGCTTGTCTATTTTATAAACATAGGTTAAGAAGATGCGGGAGGATGGGCAGGCAGTTGATGATGCCCTTTACGCACTACCAATGGGTCCTGATACTCGGGTAAGACATTATGATTCTTGCGTTGTTGGAGATGTGCACTACAACACCCTTGCACGCGGTGAAGGAAGGAAGACACAAAATAGTGCCATCACGAGCACGGATACGTACGGCAGAGAGACAACTGAAATGTATGCTAACATAACAGACGTTGTTCAGTTGCAGTATATCTCCAGTTTCGAGGATCATCGGTGTGTGGTTCTGTTGTGCTGTCATTGGTATAACCTGTTTTCCTGGATCGCAAAACCCAGAGCTGATAATTATTTCAAATCCTCAATGTCAATGCGGCGTACCAAACCAATGAGCCTTTTATTTTGGCAAATCAAGCAACATAGATATTTTTCTTGGAAGACACATTTGCACGTAGCGATGACTGGAGAGTATTGCAAAGGTTTGAGCAGAGGAATTCGTTTAATGAAGTTGCACAACAAGATGATGCTTACACCGCTCCTGATGTACAAGATTCCACAGATGTTCCTAATATCTTTGAGAACCATCACGTCAATGACGCTGGCGAAAAGATTGCCTGTCGAGCTGTGGACATACAAGAGTTGATCAAGAAGAAGCCAACGTTCGAGGACATTGAGGATGAAGAAGAAGATGACACTTTGGGGAATTACGATTCAGACTGATACACACGGCGAAGATGTTGACGCTGCTGCTACGGATGATGATTAGATTGCTTTTGTCGTATTTTCCTGTCAGAAGACGTTTTTTTATCTACTATGTGAAATTGTGCTTGCTATGACAACTGAAACCTGATGAACGTGCTGTTTAGTATTTTTGATGTGAGAACATCACTTGTTATGTATGTTGATTTGTGTTTGGTGATTGTATGACGAGTGAAACATGATGACATTGTTGTTTAGTTGTACTCATATTTGGCTGTGAAACTTGAATTTGATGACATAGTTTGCTGTTGGACTACAATTTGCTCGACTTCTTCGAATGGGAACAAAGCTGACCCGACAGGGCCTCTACTAATTTACTTATTTATTACCAAAAGGGCCTCTGCTATTTATTTATTTATGAGCAAAAGGGGATACCCCCCGATTTCCGTTAATAGAAATCATTAGATGTTCACAACACTATGCCCAGCCTGCTACACAGATTTCATCCATTACTAGTTTCGGCAAATGTCGGTGTACAAAAGTAGGGGCGCTCCTTTTTACCCCTTTACCTGTGCACAGACAGTCGGAGCCGCGCCCACGGCCACGCTTAGCAGGGCAGGGGAGGGAAGCCGGAGAGAAGCCAGAGGCACAAGACGATCAGAGGCAACACCAAGACCAGAAGCACAAGACAGCAAAGGGGCGAGGTGGACTCCCCCGGCAAGACCCTTGCTGAGGCGGCCTCCGCGGCCCTGGCAAGACCCTTGCCAGGGCGGCCTCCGCGGCCCCGGCAAGGGCCTTGCCAGGGCAACTTGCTCAAACACCAACAGAGCGAGCCACCCTTGAGCCCACCGGTTCCAACCCAACCAACTACGTTGGGACCAGGGCTCGGGAGGCACCTCCGTGGTGGCATGCAGATCTTTGTCAAGATCATAAGCACACAAGATCAGATGAGGATCAGAAGACGACGATCCTCGGCGCGACCCTCGCTAAGGAGACCCACGAGACCCCCGGCAAGCGTCTTGTCGGGGACGACTGCGACACCGCGGAAAGACCCTTGCCGGGCTCCCAGGCAAGGCCCTTGCCGAGGGCGACAGCGGGGCCACTGCCAGGCCCGCGCCAACCAAGACTCCGCCGCAGTTCGCATGCAGCTGCCAGCCCAAACCAGCTGGGCAGGCACCTGCGTGGCAACATGCAGCTTCGAGGCTAGATCAGCAAGCACCTACGTGGTGGCATGCGGATCTTCGTGAAGACCCTACCACCGCACCACCTTAGCTGCCTGCCTGCCTACATGGCGCCGCATGCATCGCTGGCCAGGGCGCGTGTCGAAGCAAGGAGAAGCGGCGACGGACGGGACGGGCCTCGTTCCCGTCCCCAATAAAGCTAAGGGACACCTAAGCGATGAATTAAATGCGTCTTGTCCTGTAATACGGGTGATAAGCTCGCAGTACTGTAGGCCTTTCCACCTCCTGTGCGCCACTGTGGCAGCCCCTTTTGACCATAAAAGGAGGCGTACTGGAGAGGGATTCGGCTTTTTGGAACTACGCAGCCACCGTAGCTAGTTCAGAAGCTCAAGAACACTCAATACATCCACCAAAGCAGGACTAGGGTTTTATGCATCCTCACAGCCCGAACCTGCGTAAACGATCCTTGTGCTAGCTCCTGGACCTGCTCTCCTCACGACCCCGCACCCGCCGACCGTAGAAGGGATTCCTGTGATCCCATAGGTGTCGTTCTCACCGACATCTTTGGGGCGCAAGGTAGGGGGCGCAGTTGTGGGAATCTGGTCTAGCAGCCAGCCTAGCAGTTCCTCGTGGCCATGGTTTCTACAGAAGAAGACGACCAAGAGGGTGTCACCGCCTGCAAGCGCGAAGGGCGCCAGTTCGGTGGCAAGAAAGCTAAGTCATGCCGAACTTTAGATATTTCTTCTTTAGATAAGGTTATTGTAACATCCCAAATTTTCAATTTGGTATGTTATACATAGATCATCATTGCATATCATGTTTTATTGCATTTTGACAAATCCTCGATAAATCCTAAGCAACTCAAGGACCCTCGGAGAGAGTTGGGGATTCTCTCGAATTTTCATATTTGATTTTCATCAAATAATAAGACGAGGATTTTGGTTTTAATTATTTTCTCTCCGGAAAAATATTTCATTCTAAAAATAAATGAGAGGAGAAAATATGACTTCTCCAAAACAATTGAAATACTGGAGGAAAAATGTTAAAATCATTTATTGGAATTTATTTGGATTTTATTTGCAATTTTTTATTGCATTAAAAATATTGCATGTTTTCAAAATATTTATTTTGATTTAAAAAATGTTCACCCTATTCTAGATTTTCTAACTAGACGGGGAAAATTTATTTTATATTTTTCTGACTTTTATTTATTTTTCTACGTATTATTTTCCACGGAACGTTTAGAAAAAAAAAACGCGTGCGCCCGCTGGGCCGAGCCCAGCCGCGCCAGGCCGCCGGCCCGCCCGCGCGTCGTCCTCCTCGCGCACAGGAGCCGAGTCCCGCCGCCGCACGCCGCCCGGCCGCCCCCTCCTCCAAGCCGAGCTCTCCCCCCTTCCCCCTTTATATACCCCCCTCTTCTCTCCTCTCATCTCGCCGCCGCCCGCCTTGCCCGCCTCGCCGCCGCCGGACCGATCCCGAGCCGCCGCCGTTCGCCGCCCCTCGCACCCCGCACCCCCGCCGCACCCCGCGCCCTCGCCGCCCCTCGCCCCGAGCCGCCGGAGCCCCGCCGGAGCCCCCGCCCCGACGAGGTACTGCCCCATTCGTTTTGCCGGTTTTCTAAAAAAAAACCCTTTCGTTTAAAAAAACCCTAGATCGGTTTTTTTCGGTTTTATTATTTTGCGAGCGTTCACCGAACCGTTCGTTTTAATGAACGCGTTCGTCGGTTTTTCTCTGTTAACGAACGTCCATTCTTTAACCGTTCGTCCGTTTTTCTTTTTCGTCGGATTTTTCTGCGATTATCTCAGATTCGATTTCTGATCGAATCTTCGTTTCTGTTTAACTTCTCGCTCGTTTATCGGAATTAGGCGATTCAAGCGCCTAGAGTTTCGTCTCGAAATTCTCTTTCCGTTTAACCTACTCAAACAAGTTTTTGCTACAGTAAAATTTGACCTAGATCCAGATTAGTAAATGAAGCTTCTTTCTTTCGCCGTTTGACTTTCGTTGCTTCTTTCGAGTTGATTCTTATTGCAAACCGGAGTTCTTAAGTTGAACTTTCTGGTTGGATCTTTCATTCGAGTTTTACCTGTGCATTAGATGAGTACTGATTGTATGCTTGTTTGTTTGTGATAGAGTACCCGGAGTGTGCCGCTTGTTTCTTCGAATCGCTAGGTTTTGCGGATCATCAGCAAGGCAAGTAACACTTTGATCATACTTTTCATACCCAGTTTTATTGCATTACATCTATTCCTCAAACAATTGCATGATTAGGATCTGATTAAATTGTGGGAACTGGGAAGTAGTTGAGGTAGTACCTATTACCTGTTTTCTATTCAAACCCTTGGGAGTTACTTCTACGTTGCTATTATTATTGCCATGCTATGCTCGTAGACGTGGATCTGGGTTTGAGAGATATTCATGATAGATGTGAGATGTTTATTAATGGTTCAACTTAAGGTGGCAACTAAAACTCACATCTGGGTGGATTGAGGCACCTGGAGAACCCAGTGTTGTCTGATTTTATAAGGTCCGCCACCCAGGCTCAAAGGGATCATAAGATTATTCATGCTAGAAACTTCCGTGTGCAGCCACAAGCTATTATGGGCTCTAGCATAGTTGAGTAGGTTACAAGATCTCTTGAAGAGGTGGGCTAGCAGATGTAGGGGAAAGTAGGTGTACCGGTCCATCCAGAGTAAAGAGTGATTGTTTCTGAAAGACTGTGTCTCGGTCATCCGTTTCTCAAACATCATGTAGTGCGAGAATCAAGCGGAGGCGATCGAGTCTTGTGGGGAAAAGTGCGCAAACCTCTGCAGAGTGTACAAACTAATCATGGTTAGCCGTGTCCCCGGTTATGGACAACTTGAGTATCTAGTACCTGGAATATCATTTGAATCTCATCACTATGTTACTTTTAATTAATTTTGTTGGGTTAATGATGACACTTAATTGGGATTGAGTTGGAGGTACCTTCTCAATGTTTAACAAACACCATGATAGTTAAATAAAATTTATTCCTTTGCAGTAGGGAAAAATTGGCTTTTCGCAAAACTGTAACCATAGAGCTTTCCACCAGCCATATATGCATGTAGTATAGCATTATTATTGTTCATTATTCTCTATGTGTTACATTGCCAGCATATTCTATGTGCTGACCCGTTTTCGGGCTGCAACGTTTCATGTTGGAGACTTTTCAGACGACGAGTAAGGTGCCGTAGGTCGTGGTCTTATACTCAGTGATGCCGCTGGAGTTGATGGACTCACTTATCTTCCAAGTCTTCCGTTGTTATCATTATTAGATGGCCTTAAGCCATGGTTATCATACTTATTCTCTTTGGAGATATTCGATGTAATAAGTGTGTGATTGCTACTCTGTTATAAATCCTCCATTTGTACTGTGCGTGTCAGCATTACTGATCCAGGGATGACACCGGTGCACAGCAGCACAGACCATTTGAGGTCTGGTCGCTACAAAGTTGGTATCAGAGCACACGCTGACTGTAGGACACGACCACTAAGCCTAAGCCCTAGAAAGCTTCTCTCTTCTCATTTCTGACCCCTCTCCTTTTTCTACTCTTTTAGGAATGGCGAATGCAAGGAGCAAGTTCATGCAACCAGATGAAGACACGCCTTTTGGTCGACACTTGAAGGAAGTCACCAAGTATTTGAACATAGGAATACCAAGCATCACCGGAACCTACAACGCCACATTACCTGAAGAGGAGAGCTGGAAGATTCAAGTTCTCATTCCAGGAAGGATGTTTAGTGCCATAAGATTGGTTTTCGAAGCACCAACCTGGAGTTTAGGGAAGAGCATGGCCGCACACATCGTCATGGGACGCATTGGAGAAGTCTATCACCAGGAGCTTAAGGATACAGTTTATCAAATATGTGGACGCCGAGACGCACAATGGGAGATGATCAGAACCAAGAAGGATGGATCAATTGCAGCTTTCATCCAGGAGCAGAACCAACATATTCGTCGCCAGGAGAACCAGATGTGCACGGACAAGGAAGAACTGAAGAAGGCATTAACAAAGATCAAGGAGCTCCAAGAAGAACTCAAAGCTACACGCGAAGATTATTTGGAGGAAATCAACGCACTAGTAGGGAAGAATGACGACCTGGAGAAGAAGATTGGAGTATTCATGGGAAATCCAGTGCCAAAAGCAGAAGTCGACGAATGTACTTGTCCGGATAACTACATCATCATCGACGACACCGACTCGGAACCAAGTGAAGATGACTGGGTTGATGAAGCTGGAGCAGACATCATGGAGTCTTCAACGGATTAGAATTATTTTATTAGACCACCATATCAGTAGTAGTTTTCCCCATTTAAATGGTATAGTTCAAGCACTTTGTAACGCTAGCTAGATCGATTGTTTTGCCTTGTTTGAATTGATTGAGTGATATTGATTGAATTTGTCTCATGAGCATATGGGTAGTGCTTTCTCTCTAGACCTCATTCTATTCTTAACTCTCATCTTTTCTAAACCTATCAGATGCCTCCGAGACGCGACACCGGATTTGTTTTCCCGCCAGAGATCACCCAGTTGATTCAGCAACAGAATGCCCTGATGCAAGTGTTAGTGCAGAACCAAGGCAACAACAACAACAACAACAACCCACCGCCACCACCACCTGTTGATCACTTAGCCCGTTTCTTAAGGCTAAACCCGCCGGTGTTTTCCAGTAGCACCGAGCCGATTGTTGCAGATGATTGGCTCCGCAAAGTTGGAAGGGAGTTGACCACTGCAGGATGCACAGATGCGGAAAGAGTGCGTTTTGCCGCACATCAACTTGGTGGACCCGCAGCATCATGGTGGGAGAATTATACAGCCACGCACCCTATTGACACTGTCACATGGGACCAGTTTCAGCAAGCTTTCCGTACAGCTCATGTTTCAGCAGGAGCTATGGCTATGAAGAAGCGTGAGTTTCGTAACCTACGCCAAGGAGGACGCACCGTAGGCCAGTATGTGGAGGATTTCAGTAAGTTAGCACGTTATGCACCAGATGACGTTGCTACAGATGCTGCCAAGCAGGAAATTTTTTTGGAAGGGCTGAATGATGAACTGAGTATGCAGTTGATGGTAGCAACTTTCAACAACTACCAGGAGCTGGTAGATAGAGCTCTCATGATTGAAGGGAAGCAACAGCAGATTGAAAATCGTAAGAGGAAGTATGGACAAGGGAAGTACAATTCTGGAGCCCAGCAGAAGCCACGATTTACCCCGAAACCGGGAGGACAGTTTCAGCATACCCATGGAGGAGGTAGTTCGCACAACCATAATGGCTCCAAGAATGGTAATGGGAATGGAGGAGGCAATGGACAGAACCGCACCAACCCATCTACCCCAACCAAGAGGGATCTAAGTCACATTACTTGTTTCAAGTGCCAGAAGACGGGACATTATGCAACTGATTGTCCTGAAGCCCAAAATGGAAATGGCAATGGAAGCTCTGGGAAGAAGCCGAACCCGTTCAACAAAGGGCATGTGAACCACGTGAGCGTGGAGGAGGTTGAAGCTCAGCCTGATGCAGTAATAGGTAAGTTTGGTTAAGTCATTTACTGCAACCGTTCTTTTCGATACTGGTGCATCGCATTCATACATATCAAGGGGATTCGTGAATAAGTTTAAGATGTCCACCCAAGTTCTCAAAACCCCTATGTTAGTAACCTCGCCAGGAGCAGAGTATATGGCAACCCAAGGATGTTTTCAGATACCATTGGCCATTGGAAGGCATGTTTTCCCCTCAGACCTCATTGTTTTGGAATCGCAAGGCTTGGATGTGATTTTGGGAATGGATTGGCTATCGTTGTATGGAGGAAACATCGATTGTGCCAGCAAGACGATTTTGCTTACCACCCTGGATGGGAAAAGGATCAAGTATGTATCCCGGCATATGCCGAAGAGGACTCAAGTAAATTCATTATCAGGAGTTGTACAGGAGGAAGTACCGGTGGTGAAGGATTATCCGGATGTATTTCCAGAAGAGTTGCCAGGCATGCCACCAGATAGAGACATTGAGTTCTTGATTGAACTTTTGCTAGGCACAGGGCCAATATCTAAGAGACCATACAGGATGCCCGCAAAGGATTTGGAGGAAATTAAGAAGCAGATCAAGGAGTTACTGGATAAAGGCTATATTCGCCCAAGTTCGTCACCTTGGGGATCACCAGTGCTTCTAGTGGAGAAGAAAGATGGATCGCTGAGGATGGTTGTTGATTACCGAGGATTGAATGAAGTGACCATAAAAAACAAGTACCCACTGCCGATGATCAATGATTTGTTTGACCGCCTACAAGGAGCTAAAGTATTTTCCAAGATCGATCTACGATCAGGATATCATCAGTTAAAGATTCGAGAGCAGGATATACCCAAGACGGCATTTACCACCAGATATGGATTGTATGAGTATACCGTTATGTCATTTGGTCTGACTAACGCACCTGCCTATTTCATGAACCTGATGAACAAAGTGTTTATGGAGTTTTTGGATAAGTTCGTCGTGGTGTTCATTGATGATATTTTAATCTTTTCCAAGGATGAGGAAGAGCATGAGGAGCATTTATGATTGGTACTTGAGAAGCTCAGAGAACATCAGTTATATGCCAAGTTCACCAAGTGTGAATTTTGGCTGAAGGAAGTTGGATTCCTTGGACATGTTATTTCTGGAGAAGGAATAGCAGTAGACCCTGCCAAGGTCGACACAGTGACAAGTTGGGAATCACCCACGACAGTTGGAGAAATCCGGAGTTTTCTTGGACTTGCAGGATAGTACCGGAGATTCATCGAGAATTTCTCGAAGATTGCTAAGCCCATGACTGAGCTATTGAAGAAGGACACCAAATTCAATTGGACTGAGGAATGTGAAGCTAGTTTCCAGGAGTTGAAGAAACGATTGGTTACCTCACCAGTGTTGATTCTGCCAGATCAACGCAAGGACTATGAAGTTTATTGCGACGCTTCTCGTCGAGGACTTGGAGCAGTGCTTATGCAGGAAGGAAGAGTTGTGTCATATGCTTCACGACAACTTAAACCCCATGAGAAGAATTATGCTACGCATGATTTGGAATTAGCAGCCGTGGTGCATGCATTGAAGACATGGAGACATTTTCTCATCGGAAACCATTGTGAGGAGTACACGGATCACAAGAGTTTGAAGTACATTTTCACACAGAAGGAGTTAAATCTCAGACAGCGGAGATGGTTGGAGCTCATTAAAGATTATGATATGAGATTGCATTATCACCCTGGAAAGGCTAACGTAGTAGCAGACGCGTTGAGCCGCAAGAGTCATGTCAACACCCTCATGACAGGAGAGTTACCTCAGGAGTTAGCCGAGGACCTTCGCGAGCTATGTTTGGAGATAGTCCCAAGAGGATATTTAGCGACATTGGAGATTCAGTCTACCTTGATGGAAAGGATCAGAGAAGCTCAGAAGACAGACAAGGAGATTGAAGAGATAAAGGAGAAGATGAGCAAAGGAAAAGCCAAGGGATTTCGTGAGGATGAGCACGATACCTTATGGTTTGAGGACCGCGTTTATGTGCCAAATGATCCGGAGATCAGGAAGTTGATTTTGCAAGAAGCCCATGATTCACCATACTCGATACACCCAGGGAATACCAAGATGTATTTGGATTTGAAAAATAGTTTCTGGTGGACCGGAATGAAGAAGGATATTGCAGAGTATGTAGCAGTTTGTGATGTATGTCAGAGAGTGAAGGCAGAGCATCAGAAGCCAGCAGGATTGCTACAACCATTGCCAATACCCGAATGGAAGTGGGATAAAATAGGCATGGATTTTATCACAGGATTACCCAGGACTCGTTCAGGCTATGACTCAATATGGGTTGTAGTCGACCGATTGACGAAAGTGGCTCATTTCATTCCAGTGAAGACCACTTACACCAGTGCTAAGTTGGCCAAGATCTACATGACCAGGATCGTATGTTTGCATGGAGTTCCAAGGACCATTGTATCAGACAGAGGAACCCAACTTACCTCGAAGTTTTGGAAGCAGTTACATGAAACATTGGGAACCAGGCTGGAATTTAGTACAGCTTTCCACCCACAGACAGATGGACAGACCGAGAGAGTCAACCAGATTTTGGAGGACATGTTGAGAGCATGTGCACTAGATTACGGATCCAGTTGGGACGACAATTTGCCATATGCGGAGTTTTCTTATAACAACAGTTATCAAACCAGTTTGAAGATGGCCCCTTTCGAAGCTTTGTACGGAAGGAGGTGTAGAACACCGTTGTTATGGGACGAAGTTGGAGACCGTCAGTTGTTTGGACCAGATTTGATTAAGGAGTCTGAACAGAAAGTGAGGTTGATTCGCGATAGGCTCAAGGTAGCCCAGTCCAGGCAGAAGAGTTATGCTGATTCTAAACGAAAGGAGACAGTTCACTAAGTCGGAGACAGAGTGTATCTTCGAGTATCACCACTTCGAGGAGTGAAGCGCTTTGGAGTTAAGGGAAAGTTAGCGCCCCGTTTTATCGGACCATACAGAGTGTTGGAACGTATGGGAGAGGTTGCTTACAAGCTGGAATTGCCCGAAGGATTGTCTGGAGTACATGATGTATTTCATGTTTCTCAGTTGAAGAAGTGCCACGCAGAAATGACTGAGATACCGCTGAGAGATACTGTGCCACTGGAAGCGATTCAGCTGGAAAGTGATTTGACCTATGAGGAGAAACCAGTTAAGATTCTTGAGTATGCCAGCCGAGTTACCCGCAGCAAGGTTATCAAGTTTTGCAAAGTCCAGTGGAGTCACCACACGGAGGATGAAGCCACCTGGGAGCGAGAGGAAGATCTACGGAAAGACCACTCCCACCTGTTTTCTAGCCAACCCGAATCTCGAGGGCGAGATTCATCTTAAGGGGGGTAGGTTTGTAACATCCCAAATTTTCAATTTGGTATGTTATACATAGATCATCATTGCATATCATGTTTTATTGCATTTTGACAAATCCTCGATAAATCCTAAGCAACTCAAGGACCCTCGGAGAGAGTTGGGGATTCTCTCGAATTTTCATATTTGATTTTCATCAAATAATAAGACGAGGATTTTGGTTTTAATTATTTTCTCTCCGAAAAATATTTCATTCTAAAAATAAACGAGAGGAGAAAATATGACTTCTCCAAAACAATTGAAGTACTGGAGGAAAAATGTTAAAATCATTTGTTGGAATTTATTTGGATTTTATTTGCAATTTTTATTGCATTAAAAATACTGCATGTTTTCAAAATATTTATTTTGATTTAAAAAAATGTTCACCCTATTCTAAATTTTCTAACTAGACGGGGAAAATTTATTTTATATTTTTCTGACTTTTATTTATTTTTCTACGTATTATTTTCCGCGGAACGTTTAGAAAAAAAACGCGCGCGCCCGCTGGGCCGAGCCCAGCCGCGCGAGGCCGCCGGCCCGCCCGCGCGTCGTCCTCCTCGCGCACGGGAGCCGAGTCCCGCCGCCGCACGCCGCCCGGCCGCCCCTCCTCCAAGCCGAGCTCTCCCCCCTTCCCCCTTTATATACCCCCCTCTTCTCTCCTCTCATCTCGCCGCCGCCCGCCTTGCCCGCCTCGCCGCCGCCGGACCGAGCCCGAGCCGCCGCCGTTCGCCGCCGCCTCGCCGCCCCTCGCACCCCGCACCCCCGCCGCACCCCGCGCCCTCGCCGCCCCTCGCCCCGAGCCGCTGGAGCCCCCGCCCCGACGAGGTACTGCCCCGTTCGTTTTGCCGATTTTCTAAAAAAAACCCTTTCGTTTGAAAAAAAAACCCTAGATCGGTTTTTTCTCGGTTTTATTATTTTGCGAGCGTTCACCGAACCTTTCGTTTTAACGAACGCGTTCGTCGGTTTTTCTCTGTTAGCGAACGTCCGTTCTTTAACCGTTCGTCCGTTTTTCTTTTTCGTCAGATTTTTCTGCGATTATCTCAGATTCGATTTCTGATCGAATCTTCGTTTCTGTTTAACTTCTCGCTCGTTTATCGGAATCAGGCGATTCAAGCGCCTAGAGTTTCGTCTCGAAATTCTCTTTCTGTTTAACCTACTCAAACAAGTTTTTGCTACAGTAAAATTTGACCTAGATCCAGATTAGTAAACGAAGCTTCTTTCTTTCGCCGTTTGACTTTCGTTGCTTCTTTCGAGTTGATTCTTTTTGCAAACCGGAGTTCTTAATTTGAACTTTCTGGTTGGATCTTTCATTCGAGTTTTACCTGTGCATTAGATGAGTACTGATTGTATGCTTGTTTGTTTGCGATAGAGTACCCGGAGTGTGCCACTTGTTACTTCGAATCGCTAGGTTTTGCGGATCATCAGCAAGGCAAGTAACACTTTGATCATACTTTTCATACCCAGTTTTATTGCATTAGATCTATTCCTCAAACAATTGCATGATTAGGATCTGATTAAATTGTGGGAACTGGGAAGTAGTTGAGGTAGTACCTATTACCTGTTTTCTATTCAAACCCTTGGGAGTTACTTCTACGTTGCTATTATTATTGCCATGCTATGCTCGTAGACGTGGATCTGGGTTTGAGAGATATTCATGACAGATGTGAGATGTTTATTAATGGTTCAACTTAAGGTGGCAACTAAAACTCACATCTGAGTGGATTGAGGCACCTGGAGAACCCAGTGTTGTCTGATTTTATAAGGTCCGCCACCCAGGCTCAAAGGGATCATAAGATTATTCATGCTAGAAACTTCCGTGTGCAGCCACAAGCTATTATGGGCTCTAGCATAGTTGAGTAGGTTACAAGATCTCTTGAAGAGGTGGGCTAGCAGATGTAGGGGAAAGTAGGTGTACCGGTCCATCCAGAGTAAAGAGTGATTGTTTCTGAAAAACTGTGTCTCGGTCATCCGTTTCTCAAACATCATGTAGTGCGAGAATCAAGCGGAGGCGATCGAGTCTTGTGGGGAAAAGTGTGCAAACCTCTGCAGAGTGTACAAACTAATCATGGTTAGCCGTGTCCCCGGTTATGGACAACTTGAGTATCTAGTACCTGGATTATCATTTGAATCTCATCACTATGTTACTTTTAATTAATTTTGTTGGGTTAATGATGACACTTAATTGGGATTGAGTTGGAGGTACCTTCTCAATGTTTAACAACCACCATGATAGTTAAATAAAATTTATTCCTTTGCAGTAGGGAAAAATTGGCTTTTCGCAAAACTGTAACCATAGAGCTTTCCACCAGCCATATATGCATGTAGTATAGCATTATTATTGTTCATTATTCTCTATGTGTTACATTGCCAGCATATTCTATGTGCTGACCCGTTTTCGGGCTGCAACGTTTCATGTTGCAGACTTTTCAGACGACGAGTAAGGTGCCGTAGGTCGTGGTCTTATACTCAGTGATGCCGCTGGAGTTGATGGACTCACTTATCTTCCAAGTCTTCCGCTGTTATCGTTATTAGATGGCCTTAAGCCATGGTTATCATACTTATTCTCTTTGGAGATATTCGATGTAATAAGTGTGTGATTGCTACTCTGTTATAAATCCTCCATTTGTACTGTGCGTGTCAGCATTACTGATCCAGGGATGACACCGGTGCACAGCAGCACAGACCATTTGAGGTCTGGTCGCTACAGTTATTCCCCTCGGAGATCTTGTTCTTTGTATGGAAAACCTGCACGCAAAGGGGCCCTCCGGCAATTGGCTACGCCTTTGTTCTGTTTCGAGTCCGCTCAACAGCTCAAGCGGCCGCGTCGAGAGTGGCAGGGTAGCCTTCCGTACTTGGCAACGCTCTCGATTCTGACTCGATTCAAGCTCGACAGTTCCAGCGGCCGCGTTAAGGGGGTAAGGTGGTTCGCCCAGCAGCAAGCACACCTGGCAGGCCATTGGGGATCCGTCCTCAAGATGCCGCCCTGGGTTTACGCGCCGGCAAGCCTACCCGGTTAACGTAGGGTGGACATACAAAGAAAGGTTGGACAGGAGAATAACGTGCATCATATCAAAAGTACTGCAGAGTTATGTCTTGGTCATCAAATTGTTGTTGCGGTTCTAACTAAAGATAGAAATTGTCTTGGTCATGAACCTGGAGCGGCGATAAGAAACGGGGTGCCTAATCCTGGCTCTGGCCCTCCACCCTCCGAATTCCGTCGATGAGGCTGATGATGGGCTCGATATGCTCCTTGAGCGGCGCGAGGTCAGTACCCTCCGGCAGGCTCTCTAGTGCAGCGTCAAAGTCAAGGGTGGGGTTCCAGTACGCCACCTTGGTGAGGACCTTGGTCATGGCACCCCGGCAGAGCCTTCAGCTCTCGTCGGCCAGTGAAGCCGCCCTGTTGGAGTGGAACTGCTCCAGGGCCCCGAGAACACCCTCGAAGAAAAGGGTCAGCTTGGCGTTGGTTGTCCCGCTGCGCTCTGGGGCGTACCTCACATTTGGCATCCCCATGGTAGCCAACTGCGCGGTGATCTTGCCGGCGACGTCCACGAGACGGCTGACCCAGTGGTTCTGACCGTCCACAACATCCTTGTGGTTGGCGGCCTCATTCTTCCGCAGCTGCTTCTCGTTCTCCAGATCCTTTGCCAGGATCTCCTCCCGGGCCTTGCTCTCTGACAACATCCCCTCGAGACCGTCCAGCTTCAGCTTGAGGTGTTTGATGGAGTTGTTGGCCTCGGAGAGCTCCCCGGCCTTGCTGACGGCCGCGCCCTGCGCCTCCGTCAGGGCGCCGTTGGTCATGTCCTTCTCCTTGGACAACTTCAGGGCCTGCTCCTTCAGCTTGTCCCGCTCCACCTCCAGCTCCTTCACCCTACCAGCGTGAACCAGAGCCTGGGCATCGAGCGCCTCCCTGTGCATCTGCTCCAGCTCTTGAGTCCGCTGCACGACGAGCTTCTCCACCTCCTCATCCTTGCCGCGGAGCATTGCGGCAAGCTTCTCCTCTCGCGCAACAAGGTCCTCCTCCTGGGAGTCTAGCGCGGCCTGGTGCTGGGTTCGAGCGGCCTCGGCCGCGGTGACCAAGTTCTCCGTTGTCTCCTGGGCCTTCTCGATGTCGGCTTGCTTCATGGTGAGCTCCACATCACGCTTGGCCAGCTCGCCCTGGGCGGCCTTCATATCCTCGCAAGCCTGGCGGAACCAAGTCTGCGTCTCGGCGACGCGCACCTTGAGGTCTGCCTCCGCCTTGTCCACCGTTGCCATCCTGGACTTGGCCTTCTCCAAGCGGGCGCGGTGGAGCACCTGGAGCTTCTGGAAATTGGTGCCCATGTCCTGGAGGAGCCGCTCCTCCTGAGGACCGTCACCGCCGGTGCTCGGCTCGTCAACAACCTCGAGCCTGGCGGCGGCAAGCACCTCCTCGTCGAACACCTCCCCCTCGACGGGCGCCCTGGAGCTCGATGCCCCTGGAAGGTGGACAAAAAGGTCATCGCCCACCTTCAGATAGCTGCCGGAGCCAGAGGCAGCGGAGGAGGAAGGCTGGTCGTCGACCACCTCCTCCTCGGCAGCGGCCTTGTCGGCCTCCCCGGCAGGCCCCTTGGCGGCGTCCTCAGTAGCGCCCTTGGTGTTTTCCTCGGCGGCAATCTTCTCGGCCTGCGCTGCGGCGTCCTTGGCAACATCCTCGATGACGGTGTTGATGTCCTCTGGGTCCATTGAGGGAAAATCTAAATACCAAGAAGGGGATGAGGCGAGGCCAAGATCAAGATTCAGAAAGAAAAAGGAAAGGTAAACAGGAACGGAAGGCGAATGGCTTACCCGTGCCGGGCTGGGAAGCAGAGGTCCCCTCCCTGCCATCAGGTGGTGCTGAGGCAAGGCCACCAGCGCCGGAGTTCGCCTCCTCCTCCTCTGTGTGCATGGGCTCGGGGCTTGGCGCCCTTGCGGGGGACGCCCCTCGGGGCGGCGTGGTCGATGCGGGCGGCGCGTTGGGTGTAGCCCTCTGTGGCTCCCCCTGCTGCTGTTCTCCTCCTGCAACCACGGCATGGTCAGCGCCAACCGATCGTACCCCCAACACACGTTGGCGGAGGGCAAGTGGTGGACTCACGCTGGGGACTAGGCCGGGGGCTGCTGTCCGGGCTGCGCAACACCACCAGTGGTGTGCCAGAGGCGCCTGCGGGGGGCTGGCCGCTCGTCGAGGTCCTAGCCCTCTTCACCCTCTGGGCCAGCGTCTCCATGTCCCTGCAAAATGAAAATAATTCAAGATAGGCGGCACTGTTTGAGGAAACGGAGATGAAAAAAAGGGGAAGCAAAGCTTACTCCTCCTCCTCCTCTGCTGCCTTCCTCTTCCTCCACGGGCTGAGGGACCCGAAGTCAAAGACAACCCCCGCGTCAATGTTCGCCCAAGGAGGGGAAGGAGGTGGGGTCTGGGCGCATCTGGACGAAGAAGAAGCGGATGCTTTCTTCTTTGCCACCGCGGCCTTCACCACTTTCTTTGCCGCCGCGGCCCTCGTTTGGCGCCCGGACGTCTCCTAGGCCTGCCGCAGCTGCGCGGCCCTGCCGGGCCGGACCGGCTCGCTGGAGGTGGCCCGCCGCAGAATTCCCCCTCTCCCGTGGCCGGATGGTCGACGGCCTCGGCCTCCTCCTCTGATGACTCGTCAACCACATCTTCGACGAGAGGAGCCCCGGTGTCGGCGCTGCTGGCTTCCCTAGCGGCCTCCGCCCACTGGGCAAGCTCCTTCTCCTCCGCTTCTACCACGGCCTTGTCCTCCATGCCACCAGCGCTGCCGGCCTCCTCGGCGAGCTTCGCCTCCGCCGCCCTGGCGGTGATGTAGTCCAGCTCTGCCTGGGTGGTGTCCTAGACGAGTCGCAGCTCGGCGCTGACGTACCCCTCATGCAAGGTGTCGAAGAACTCCTGCACTTGAATTTCCTCCATCCCGACCCAGCTCAGGTCAAGGCCATGTGCGTTGAAGTCCGGCATCATGGCGATGATGTCCGTCCGGCGAGAATTGTTGCACAGCGGGACCACTCCCGCCGGCAACTTGAACAAGGGCCCCTTGGCGACCTTGTCGGCCTTCGCGGCGGCCCTCGCGGCCTTGCCGGTCCGCTCGACCTCGCTGTCGCGGTTCACGTCGAGCTGGAAAAGCCGCTGGCAGAAGTGGGCGTGCCCCATCACCGCGAAGTTGTGGTCGAGGCCAGGGCGAAGCCTCATGATGTCGGCGGCGTTCGTGAAGATCCAGGCCGGCCTCCCCTTGTTGTGCAGTGGAGCAATTCGGCAGCGGAAGGATCCTGGTGGTGGCGATCGTGAGCTTCTCGTCGTTGACGTCGACATCGCTCCAATCGCTTCTGCGGACCGGCAACGCCTGGCGAACCTCGCAGAATGCTGGCGGATCCTTCTCTTCAATCCAGCACCACCGGCCCCGCCATTCTTCCCACCTCTCCTTCATGGCGCCCTCCGGGTATGCCCCTTGGACCTTGGGATCCAGGCAACACAACCCGAGATGGCGCCCCCCGTTTAGATCCGAGGGAAGAAGTAGTGGCGGAAGAGCGCCGTGTTGGGATGCACCCCGGCGAAACCCTCGCAGAGGTGCGCAAAAAGAGCCATGCACGCCACGACATTTGGAGTAAAGTCCAGAAGGTGGAAGCCGTAGGTGTGCATGACGTCATTGAAGAAATCAGAAAAGGGGGGGCAGAGGCCGCAAGAGAAGTAATCGACGAAGAACATGTGCCGATTCGGGGTGGCCTCAACGCAGTTGGCGGGGATGACGCGCGTGGCTGGATGCCCCGTCGTCTCTCCCCCCGTCTTCACCCCCCACAGGTGCTTGAAGCAGTCCCGGAGCTCGACCGTGTCGACCGTCGAGGGGAAGTAGGCATGATGCGTCCAACGCACCACCAACTCGCTCTCCGGCGGCTCCTTCTCCCCGACGTCCTTGGCCACTCCCTTGCCTCTGCTGCTCTTGGGTGCCATGACGGTTGTGGGAGGCGAGGAATGAAGGATGGCGAAGGCGCGGCGACGACGAGCAGAAGCAGAAGCTTAGGAAGGAAGGAGAAGGGGGCGGCGGCTCTGAGATTGGAGAAGACGCAGAAAGGGGGGTAAAGTGAGCAGTGCGCCCGCGGTTATCCCTTTTTACGGGGAAGGCGCGTGCCGCCTCCTTTCCCCATTTACTGCGACGTGACGCATGCGCGCGGAAAACGCATCACGCATGACCCCCACGGCACGCGCGCCTCTCCACGTCGCGCGTTCAACGCGGGTCGTGGGGAAGCGCAGCGAACGAAAAATTACTGCAGTGAAATCCCGCCCCGACTGCCCGCGCACCATTTTGGGCCAGGCCCAACAACGTGTCGCGCTTATGTGTGGCCCAGGCCCGGGGGCTCCTGCCGGTGTACGAAAGTAGGGGTGCTCCTTTTTACCCCTTTACCTGTGCACGGATAGTCGGAGCCGCGCCCATAGCCACGCTTAGCAAGGCAGGGGAGGGAATCCGAAGAGAAGCCAGAGGCACAAGACGATCAGAGGCAACACCAAGACCAGAAGCACAAGACAATAAAGGGGCGAGGTGGACTCCCCCGGCAAGACCCTTGCCGGGGCAACTTGCTCAAACACCAACAGAGCGAGCCACCCTTGAGCCCACAGGTTCCAACCCGACCAACTACGTTGGGACCAGGGCTCGGGAGGCACCTCTGTGGTGGCATGCAGATCTTTGTCAAGATCATAAGCACACAAGATCAGATGAGGATCAGAAGACGACGACCCTCGGTGAGACCCTCGCCACGGAGACCCACGAGACCCCTGGCAAGCGTCTTGCCGGGGACGACTACGACACCGCGGCAAGACCCTTGCCGGTCTCCCCGGCAAGGCCCTTGCCGAGGGCGTCAGTGGGGCCACTGCCAGGCCCGCGCAAACCAAGACTCCGCCTTCGTTCGCATGCAGCTGCCAGCCCAACCAGCTGGGCAGGCACCTGCGTGGCAACATGCAGCTTCCAGGCCAGATCAGCAAGCACCTGCGTGGTGGCATGCGGATCTTCGTGAAGACCCTACCACCGCGCCACCTCAGCTGCCTGCCTGCCTACATGGTGCCGCATGCATCGCTGGCCAGGGCGCGTGTCGATGCAAGGAGGAGCGGCGACGGATGGGACGGGCCTCGTTCCCGTCCCCGATAAAGCTAAGGGACACCTAAGCAATGCATTAAATGCGTCTTGTCCTGTAATACGGGCGATAAGCTCGCAGTACTGTAGGCCTTTCCGCCTCCTGTGCGCCACTGTGGCAGCCCCTTTCGACTATAAAAGGAGGCCCATGGCGTACTGGAGAGGGATTCTGCTTTTTGGAACTATGCAGCCACCATAACTAGTTCAGAAGCTCAAGAACACTCAATACATCCACCAAAGCAGGACTAGGGTTTTACGCATCCTCGCGGCCCGAACCTGGGTAAACGATCCTTGTGCTGGCTCCCGGACCTGCTCTCCTCGCGACCCCGCGCCCGCTGACCGTAGAAGGTATTCCTGTGATCCCATAGGTGTCGTTCTCACCGACAGCAAAGTGCTCATGTCATAGCCACTGAATACATCACGAGTGCTACATACACTGCAAATAAAGAGACAATCATCCTACAGTGCACATCGATTTTGCCCATTATCTTCACAAGCTCTTTCATCTCCCCATTGCTTTCAAGGCCGTTCAGCAGCTGTTGCTTGGCCATGATTAGAGGAACTGTATCTTTAACCTTCTGCTCTGCATCTTCCTCTTCCGCCGTTCCTTCAGTTACTTGTCCAACACCCCAACCTGCTGGTATTGCGATTCCTCGGCTAACCAAATAATCAGCGTAGTTGCATTCCCCCACATCAGCAACTTCCCAGAAATACAAATCACACAAATCTTCCCTTTTCTGCACGAATCAAATTGCAGGATCATCAACAAACTATTAAAAAATCAGCAACTGAAAGCAGCAGAACAACACTTAAACATATTATTACCCCATGATTTGGGCATTTGTAGAAGACTCGGCCAGGGTTGAGGATTGTGGTTGAGACGCGACGGATGACTCTACGTGATTTGCAGCAGTGGCACCACACCAACGGCTGCGGGTTGCGATGAGCAACCGGCTGCGGTGTGTGTGCCGGCGGGGGTGTGATGAGACCCACAGGCGATGCTACGGGTGGCGACTTGGCGCATATCTGGTTGTTGCCTGCTGAATAGCAGGTGGACGAGCAGCCAGCGGACATGGTTGTTGTGGCCAGAGCTTCTGATGCTAGTTAGAGTAAGTAGAGAAGAGGAGAAGTGAACGTTGGATATGTCAGTTTCATTACTTGCAAAGTAGCATAACACCATATATAGTCATAGGCTAGGTTTGGATTCGAACCAGCTACAGGAGCACCTCTCTCTTTTTTCTAAAACTCAGCAATGTCTCTTTACTGGTACACTAGCTTGTTCTGTATGCCTTCTCAAGTCTTTGATTTTCTTTCTTTTTTTGCGAGGAAGGAAGGAGGAAAAATTTGAGAGTTCCTGGGGCTCGAACCCAAGGCCTCTCGGTTGAATACTAAGGGTGCTAGTCACTTATGTGGCGTACGTTCCCTGGGAGGAGGACGGAAAACGAACGCATTTTCCTCACAGTTTTAGTTGCGACGCAAGATCGAACGGTCGCAGTTTCGGGAATGTTACCAGGCGAACGAGCCCGGTTTTTCTTTTCTTCCTATATATAAAAAAGTATGCTACTTGGTGTCGGCTTAGTCAACAAACGATTGTGCCAACCCTGACCGTTGGATTGACATTCAACAACTTCATGTTTCTTCAGTCTCTTCTTCCTCCAGCCGCCAAAGCCAAACCAGCGCCGGCGGGACGCCTGCTCCCGCCTCCCATGGCTGGCTGTGCTGCCGCGCATGCATCATGGCCACATCATGCCCGAAAACTCTGCGCGTCTTCCCCGGCTCCTGTTCGTTCCCGTCCGAGGCCTCACCATCGTCCTCCGCCTTGGTTCGCTCGCCGCGGCACCGCCCTCCGGTGTTGTCAACATGGTCAACAACCGAGAGGAATAAGGATATGACTGTGCATGGTGAGGATGACAATAGGGACGCAGCAGCGCGCAGTAATTTTGTTTTTTCGGGACGGAGAAGGGAACTAGGTTGTGTGGGAGTTGTGGCCCGTCTAGCCCAGGCTTTTATTTCATATGTTTAGCACATGACCAGCCCAGTTTGTTTTTTTCTTTCTTAAAATGGCTAGCCCAGCTTTGTTTTCTGCAGAATAACCAACGTAGGCCTACTTGCTTTTCTACGCCCTCCTGGGCCGGAAATCTTTCAAGAGGAGGAGGGATGTATTTTGCCCAGAAAATGGTCTATAAGTAATAAGAAATGGGCTATAAGTAATAATAAATGGGCTGTAAAATGAAAAAATACAGCAAACAGACAATTAGTTCAAAAATACTTTTTTCTTTCGGATTTTGATATTTTAAATTTCAATGTTTTTGTGCGGGTACAATTTCATTGGATTTAAATTAAGGTATGTTTAGTTTTTAAATTAATTTGAATCTGGCTAGAAATTTCGGGCTGTATGCTGTTTGGGACAGGTTTGGAGGCTGACTTGTGGGTTTACTAGGTTGACGTGTACGAAAGGCTTTGTCAACTTAGTCCACAAACGATTCTAGCAGCAGTGTTTGTTGGATGTTAATCCAACGGTCGTGCCACTTCTTCAATATCTGATCTTCTTGCTCCAGCCGCCCAACCAGCACCGGTGGGACTGCCTGCTCCCGCCTCCCGTGGCCGGCTGTGCTGCCGCACAGGCCGCACCGCCCCACCCTACTCCATTGCTGGCCAGGCCATTCCTCTACTCACCCACACCTCCTGTTATTTTTCGGCGATGGCAGCCGGACCGGTAAACCCTCGTACTCCCCACCGCATGGGCAACAACTACCGAGTCTTCCCCGGCTCCGTGTCGTTCCCTTCCTAGGCCTCGCCGTCGTCCACCGCCCTGGTGCTCTCGGCGCGGCGTGGTCAACGTGGTCAACGAACGACATCCATTGGAAGTGGACTGTACGTGGAGTGGCTAACAGCTGGGTCCACGGCCGCACACAAGGAAATGCCTCCTTATTACACGCAAAATAATGATTCCTCCGCCTGACATCTGGGACCCGCCGGAAGGTCCTCTGTATTTCGCGAAAAAAATGTTCCCCCCGCTGACAGGTCGGACCCACCAGCTATATCTTCGCACGCAAGGAAGTGCCTCCTTATTACGCACAAAAAAAATGAATACTCCCCCTGCTAGCTGGGACCCAGCATGGTGGGAGGCTGACTTGGGCCTACTAAGTTGACGGGGATGGAGGGCTTTGTCAGCTTAGTCAATATGAACGATTCTAGCTCCATTGACCGTACGATGTCCATCCAACGGCCGTTGTGCTTCTTCAACCTCTGGTCTTCTCGCTCCAGCCGCCCAAAGCAGCGCTAGTCGTGCCGCCTGCTCCTGCCTCCCATGGCCGGCTGTGCTGCCGCGGAGGCCTCACCGCTCCCTACTACTCCCACCGCTGGCCAGGCCATCCCTCCACTCGCCCACACCCCCTGTTATTCTGCGGCGACGGCAGCCTCACACTGAAGTCGAACCAGTGAACCCTCGTACTCCTCTCCGCGTGGGCATCCATTGCCGCATCTTCCCCGGCTCTGTGTCGTCCCCTTCCTAGGCCTCGCCATCGTCCACCGCCCTGGGGCTCTCGGTGCGGTGTGGTCAACGTGGTCAAGGAACGACTTCCATCGGAAGAGTACTGTACGTGGAGAGGCTGAAAGCTGGGTCCCTGACCGCAGCAAGGAAATGCCTCCTTATTACGCGGAAAATAATGATTCCTCCACCTAACATCAGGGACCCACCGGACGGGCCACCGTATTTTGCAAAAAAAAAAGTTCCCCCCCTGACTGCTGGGACCCAGCAGCTACATCTTCGCACGCAAGGAAGTGTGTCATATTACGGGCAAAAAAATTATTTGCCCCCTGACTGCTGGGACCCACCACCTACAACTTTGGACGCAAGGAAGTGCCTGATAGTCGGGACCCACCCGGTCGAAGCGTACATAGCGTTGTCATTCTGATCGTGAACGTGTACATACATACTGGTCGATTGGTCCGTCTGCAGGCTGCAGTGATGAACCGTGGCCGTGTAATGGTGTAAGGAAGGGCACGTGTCGTAGTAGAGGCACGCACGTGTCATAGTAGAGGCGCGCACGTAGCATGTACACGCACGTACAGCGGCCAGGGTGCAAGAAAGAAAATACGGCCACGTACGATTGTAATTTACTTTTAGATTTGGGTAGTTTCTGCAACTACATACGGGCGGGGTCTCGAATGCCTACTCACGCATACGTACGGCCAGGGCTAGTGTACATGGCTGGGTCGAAATTGAGAAACTGCGTCGTCATCGTGTTCATGGTGAGGCAACGGAATGTGTCGTGTTTATCGGGAGGCAATGGAACGCGTGCTGTTCATCGGGAGCCAACCGGCTCGGACGGAACAGGCGATGGAAACGAAGCCTGGCGTACCGCAGAACGGAGGAAACGGCCTTGTGTATGACCGGCCACGGTGGAAACGGGATCCTATTCATCGGGAGGGGTCTAGCGTACCGTAAAACGGAGGAAACGGACCTCCTACGGTCGAAACGGGGTCCTGTTGATCGGGAGGGGTGTGGCGTACCGCGAAACGGAGGAAACGAACTTGTGTTGGAGCGCTACGGTCGAAACGGGGGTCATGTTCATCGGGAGGGGTGTGGCGTACCGCAAAACGGGACTCCACGGGATACTGTTCATCTCCACCGTCGACCTTCTCCAGCCTCCACGGGCTCCTGTTCATCCACCGTCGACCACCTCCAGCCTCCACCTGCGACTGTTAATCCACGGGCTCCTGTTCATCTAGCCTCCACCGCGCGCTCCTCCACCGGCTACTGTTCAACCAGCCCTCTCCACGGGGGTCTTGTTCAACCACCCCTCCATGGGCTACTGTTCATCCAGCCCTCCACCGGCTACTGTTCAACCAGCCCTCCACTGGCTACTGTTCAACCAGCCCTCCAAGGGGTCCTGTTCATCCAGCCCTCCACGGGGTCCTGTTCATCCACCGGCTCGATCGATCGGGGTACTGTTCATCCAGCGGCAACGGCCTCTACTACCACGGGTTTCTGTTCATCCAACCCCCACCGGGAACTATTCATCCAAACCCCCGCAAGAACGCTCACTGTTCATCCAAGGAAGGAGGCAGCAGTGTTCGATCGGCTTCAGTTAGCAACAGTAGCAAAGGAATCACACTCGGGTTCAGTTAACAGCAAGGGATCGATCGATCGCTCGGGTTCAATAACGCGTAGCCTGCAGTGCAATCGCTCGTGTTCAGTTAGAGCCCAACGCCTCGCACACACGCGCATATGTATGAGAGAAACGCGCATCGCTCGGCCCCCGACCACCCACCGTATCCGGGAATTCCCCGATATTTTCCTCGCCCTCGCTTCTACCACGGTTTTTTCCGTCATGGATGGCCCAAACAATGTCATGCAGCTGCGTCTCCGGCCCGCCAAGGACGAAAAGCCCATTTTCTGTCATGATTTTTTGTCATAGAAGTAGGACCCCACCACATCTATGATGATACCGGGTTTTCTCATAATTATCGCCATAGAAGTGTCATAAGTATGACAGGAAAAAATTCGTTCGGCCCAAAATGTCATGGATGTGTCTTTTTTTGTAGTGATTCATGCCACAATAAAGAGAATTACATTAAAAATTATGTTAGGTAGCATTCCACATCAAAAATTCTATTTTTATCATTTACCAACTCGAGGACGAGCAGCAATTAAGCTTGGGGATGCTTCATACGTCTCCAACGTATCTAAATTTTTTTATTGTTCCATGCTATTATATTATCTGTTTTTGATGTTTAATGGGCTTTATTATGCTCTTTTATCTTATTTTTGGGACTAACCTATTAACCGAAGGCCCAGTGCAAATTGTTGTTTTTTGCCTATTTCAGTGTTTCGCAGAAAAGGAATATCAAACGGAATCCAAATGGAACGAAACCTTCGCGAGTATGTTTTTTGGAACAAACGCAATCCAGGAGACTTGGAGTGGAAGTCAAGGAAGCAACGAGGCAGCCACGAGGCCGGAGGGCATGCCCAGGGGGGCAGGCACGCCCCCCACCCTCGTGGGCCCCTCGTAGCTCCACCGACCTACTTCTTTCGCCATATATACTCTTATACCCTCAAAAATTCCAGGGGATCCACGAAACCACTTTTCCACTGCCGCAACCTTCTGTACCCGTGAGATCCCATATTGGGGCCTTTTCCGGCAACCTGCCGAAGGGGGATTCGATCACGGAGGGCTTCTACATCAACACCATAGCCTCTCCGATGATGTGTGAGTAGTTTACCATAGACCTTCGGGTCCATAGTTATTAGCTAGATGGCTTCTTCTCTCTCTTTGGATCTCAATACAAAGTTCTCCTTGATGATCTTGGAGATCTATTCGATGTAATACTCTTTTGCGGTGTGTTTGCCGAGATCCGATGAATTGTGGGTTTATGAACTTGATTATCTATGAATATTATTTGATTCTTCTCTGAATTCTTATATGCATGATTTGATATCTTTGCAAGTCTCTTCGAATTATCGGTTTAGTTTGGCCTACTAGATTGATCTTTCTTGCAATGGGAGAAGTGCTTAGCTTTGGGTTCAATCTTGCGGTGCTCGATCCCAGTGACATAAAGGGAAACGACATGTATTGTATTGTTCCCATCAAGGATAAAAAGATGGGGTTTATATCATATTGCTTGAGTTTATCCCTCTACATCATGTCATCTTGCCTAATGCGTTACTCCATTCTTATGAACTTAATACTCTAGATGCATGCTGGATAGCGGTCGATGTGTGGGGTAATAGTAGTAGATGCAGAATCGTTTTGGTCTACTTGACACAGACGTGCTGCCTATATTCATGATCATTGCCTTAGATATCATCATAACTATGCACTTTTCTATCAATTGCTCGGCAGTAATTTGTTCACCCACCGTAATACATGTTATCTTGAGAGAAGCCACTAGTGAAACCTATGGTCCCCAGGTCTATTTTACATCATATTAGTTTCCCGTCAACTTGCCAATTTCCGTCGCCGTTTATTTTGCAATCTTTACTTTCCAATCTATACAATAAAAATACCAAAAATATTTATCTCATTATCTTTATCACATCTCACTTTCCCAAGTGGTCGTGAAGGGATTGAGAACCCCTTTATCGCGTTGGTTTGTTCTCGATTGTTTGTGCAGGTACTAGGCGACTTGCCTGTAGTCTCCTACTGGATTGATACCTTGGTTCTCAAAAACTGAGGGAAATACTTACGCTACTTTGCTACATCACCCTTTCCTCTTCAATGGAAATCCAACGCATGCTCAACAGGTAGCAGTGCGCCAGGAGGCCCAGGTGCGCCCTAGTGGGTTGTGCCCACCTCGTGTGCCCCGGACCGCCTCTTTGTTCTATAAATACCCCAATATTCCAGAAACCCTAGGGGAGTCGACGAAATATTCATCTAGCCGCCGCAGAGTCCAGAACCACCAGATCCAATCTAGACACCATCTTAGATGGGGTTCACCACCTCCATTGGTGCCTCTCCGATGATGCGTGAGTAGTTCTTTGTAGACCTTCGGGTCCGTAGTTAGTAGCTAGATGGCTTCCTCTCTCTCCCTCTCTGAATTCCCAATACAATGGTCTCTTGGAGATCCATATGATGTAACTCTTTTGCGGTGTGTTTGTTGGGATCGATGAACTTTGAGTTTATCTATCTTTTTATATTCATGAAAGTTATTTGAGTTTCTTTGATTTCTTATATGCATGATTGCTTATAGCCTCGTATTTCTTCTCCGATATTTGGGTTTTGTTTGGCCAACTTGATCTATTTATCTTGCAATGATAAGAGGTGCTTTGAAGTGGGTTCGATCTTACAGTGCTTGATCCCAGTGACAGAAAGGGAACCGACACGTATGTATCGTTGCTACTAAGGATAAAATGATGGGGTCTATCTCTACATAGAAAGATCTTGTCTACATCATGTCATCGTTCTTATTGCATTACTCTGTTTCTCCATGAACTTAATACACTAAATGCATGCTGGATAGCAGTCGATGTGTGGAGTAATAGTAGTAGATGCATGCAGGAGTCAGTCTACTAATCTTGGACGTGATGCCTATATAATGATCATTGCCTGGATATCGTCATAATTATTTGAAGTTATGTCAATTTCCCAACAGTAATTTATTCACCCACCATTTGCTATTTTTCTCGCGAGAAGCCACTAGTGAAACCTACGTTCCCCGGGTCTTCTTTCTCATATATTTTCCTTTGCGATCTACATTTTCCTTGCATTTATTTTCAGATCTACTAAATCAAAAATACAAAAATACTTTGCTGCACATTATTTTATTTTCGATCTATTTATTCAATCTATTACAATTTTTCCCCGTCCATGCACCGTTTCTCGCGCCGTTACCCGAAAGGAATTGACAACCCCTTTAACACGTCGGGTTGCGAGTGCTTGTTATTTGTGTGCAGGGGCTGTTTACATTGTGTTTCTTGGTTCTCCTACTGGTTCGATAACCTTGGTTTCATATCTCAAGGAAATACCTACCGCCGTTGTGCTGCATCATCCCTTCCTCTTTGGGGAAATACCGACGTAGCTTCAAGCGACATCAAAAGGAATTGCTGGCGCCGTTGCCGGGGAGGATCTTCAACATATACTAGGTTCCTAATCACAAATCTCATCTCCTCGCAATTTACATTATTTGCCATTTGCCTCTCATTTTCCTCTCCCCCACTTCACAAAAATTTGCCGTTTTATTCACCCTCTTTTTGGTTCGCCTTTTTCTCGTCAGATCTCTTGTTTGCTTGTGTTGCCATGTGTCTTCTATTTGCTTGCATCTTCGCTTGCTAAAGATCAATTAATATGGATCCTCATCCACTTGCTAATCATTTCAAGAGATCCAATTATGATGAACCAATTGCTAGTGAGTTGAGTGCACTAGATTATCTTTATGAAGATTTTCTTGAGATTCATGAATCTGAAAATTATGATGAAGAAATTTATGAAGTGATTCATGATAGCTCCTTGAATGAAAAGCATGATTGTAAATTTTTTACTATAAATTCTGTTAATGTGAATTGTGCTAATAATATGCAAAACCCCAAGCTTAGGGATGCTTGTTTTGTTGTGTCCGCTACTTACTGCAACGATCATGATTGGGTTGATAATGTTTCTTATGATCTTGAAAATTTATTTAAACCTCATGAAGAATATGTTTGTGATAATATTGAAAGTGGGTTAGGAAGAGTGTCAACTCTAGGTAATAGCGATCCCACTACTTTGGAGAATGATCAATCTTATGAATTTTTTGATAAAAGTGGGCTTGGAGAGGTCACGACTTTATTTGATGTTAATCCCACTATTTTGGAAGAGTGTCAACTTTGCATGCATGTGGATCATGAAAAGAAAATTTTATATGATTACTATATTGTTGAATTTGAGTATGATCCCACATGTAATTAATACGAGAGAAGAAAATATGGTTGTAGAAATGTTCATGTTACTAAATTACCTCTCGTTATGTTGAGATCGTCAATGTTTTATTCCTCTTCTTTGCAAATGTTAGATGTTTCTTGTCTTGATAATTTGTTTGCCTATAAAATTCCTATGCATAGGAAGTATGTTAGACTTAAATGTATTTTTCACATGCTTCATGATGCTCTCTTTTGTTTAATTATTATGTTTCATGTGAGCATCATTGAAATCATTATGCCTAGCTAAGGGCGTAAAACTATCGCGCATGTTGGGAGGCAACCCAATGAATAAAATTTATTTTTGCTTTTTGCTTTTTGTTTTTGAGTGTTAGAACAATTATGCTACTGTTATGATTGTGTTTTTTGTGTTTTAATTAGTGTTTGTGCCAAGTAGAACCAATAGGATCTTCTTGGGTGATAGTTGTTTGATCTTGCTGAAAACAGAAACTTATGCAGTCACAAAGATAATTGTTAAAAATCACCAGAAAGTGATAAAATGCCAATTCTTTTTGTAGAATATTAATATACAAATTTCCCATCTCTTCCTAGTTTTTAAGAATTTTTGTAGTTACATAAGTATTCGAACAAATCATATTGCTACAGACTGTTCTGTTTTGACAGATTCTGCTTTCTTTGTGTTGTGTACTTATTTTGATGGCTATATGGTTTTATTTGATGAGTTTTTGCCATAGAAAAGTTGGAATACAGTATATATAATACAAAAACAAAATATGAATTGGTTTGATACAGTACTTATAGTAGTGATTTATTTTTCTTACACTAACGGGTCTCACAAAGGTTTTGTTGAGTTTTGTGTGATTGAAGTTTTCAAGTTTTGGGTTATCTTATGATGAATGAAAGAAGGATAGAAGATCCTAAGCTTGGGGATGCCCCGGCATCCCAATATAGTATCCAAAAATTAGCAACCAACTAAGCTTGGGGATGCCCCCGAGTGGCATCCCCTCTTTCTTCTAACGACCATCGGTATTTTACTCGAAGCTATATTTTTATTCGTCACATGATATTTGTTTTGCTTGGAGCGTCTTGTATGATATAATTCTTTGCTTGTTTTATTTTGTGTTTTAATTCTTGATTCCTTATTGGACACACCTATTTGAGAGAGCTAAAATTATGTTATGACTTGTTAGAATTGCTCTCTATGCTTCACTCAAATATTTTATGAGCTATGGACTTGCTCTACTTCACTTATATCTTTTTGAGCACAGTGTGCTTAGTGTTTTTTGAAGAAATACTCTATTGCTTCACTTAGATTTATTTGAGAGTTAGTAAAATTTTCAAGAAATTCTCTCTTGCTTCACTTCAATTATTTTGAGAGAAAGAAAAATTATGCTCATGATCTTCACTAATATTTGTTTGAGCTTATGAAAAGCAACACATGAAAATGAGTCCCAAAGTGATAAATATCCAAGAAGGATATAACAAAAACTTTCATGAAGATCATTGGACAAAATAGACTTGATTCTTAGTAATAGTTTTGAGATATGATGATGTGATATGTGAGTTATGTTGATCAGTAATTATGCTTTAGTAAGAATATTGGTGTTAAGGTTTGTGATTCCCTATGCAAGTACGAAAGTCAATAGTTATGCAATGAAATTCTATCCTACTTGTGGTGCATTATTCGGTGTTAATTATGCTTAATGCTTGCTTATGAGATTATTCGTTTCTTGGTTGGTCGCTTCCCAATCTTTTTGCTAGCCTTCATTTTGCACCAAGTATGATATCTACTTGTGCATCCAAAATCCTTTAAACCAATTTTGCCACATGAGTCCACTATATCTACCTATATGCGGTATTCTTTTGCCGTTCTAAGCAAATTTTCATGTGCCATCTCTAATTTTCAAAATAAACTTCTCTTTTGTGTATTTGTTTCGCTCGCGGAGCGGTGAGGGGTGGCTAATATTTTCCATGCTGGATGTGTTATTCTCAAGATGAGTGATTATTCACTTGTCATTGCATGAGAGTAAGGCAAAGGTTTTAGGGATGCCCAGTCCTGAAATGCAAAAATGAATTTACTTTTTGTTGTCGAATAATAAATTCCTTTGAAAGTGTTGGTATGGAGGGCAACCGTGGATACGGCTAGCCATGGAAAGTGAAAGTATGGTGGAAAAAGGAATAAACTTTACTTTCTGTTTGGGAACCGCCTATGATATATCTAGCATGGAAATTGTTGGGAACTCTAAGTCGTTTTCGTTGGTGGGATGGATGCACCTCCCAAAATGTTTTTATCTCTAATTTTTTCACTTTGAGCTCTGGTACCTCTACAAATCCCTACTTCCCTCTGCGAAGGGCCTTTCTTTTACTTTATGCAATTTTTATTTTTGAATTTGAGTCTCCATATTGTCTTATAAAAGCACCAACTAGGAGGCAATATGATCGTACTTAAGTATTGGATGTAGCTAATATTCGAGTGTGTTTCATGATTGGATCAATGGTTGAGCATGATGAGCTAGGGATAACTTATTTTAGTGTTGATATTTTGAAAAACATGGTTGCGTGCTGATATGCTTGAGTATCTAAATTATCATGTCAAAACTAGACTATTGCTTTGCACAACTAGAAGTCGAATTGTCCATGCTATAAATAAAAGAATATGATATGACACGTTACGCATCATTCCACATCAAAAATTCTTGTTTTATCACTTACCTACTCGAGGGCGTGTAGGAGTTAAGCTTGGGGATGCTGATACATCTCCAACGTATCTATAATTTTTGATTGTTCCATGCTGTTATATTATCAATCTTGGATGTTTTATAATCATTTTATAGTCATTTTATATCATTTTTTGGTACTAACCTATTGACATAGTGCCAAGTGCCAGTTGCTGTTTTCTGCATGTTTTTTACATCGCAGGGAATCAATATCAGATGGAGCCCAAATGCCACAAGACTCCACGGAGAATTTTTATGGGCCAGAAGGAACACAACGGGCCCTGGCTGCGGCTGGGAGGTGCCCCGAGAGGGGCACAACCCACCAGAACACGCCAGGAGGCCCAGGCGCGCCCTGGTGGGTTGTGCCCACCTTGGGTGCCCCCTGGACCGTCTCTTTGCTCTATAAATACCCCAATATTCCAGAAACCCTAGGGGAGTCGATGAAATATTCATCCAGTCGCCACAGAGTCCAGAACCACCAGATCCAATCTAGACACCATCTCGGATGGGGTTCACCACCTCCATTGGTGCCTCTCCGATGATGCGTGAGTAGTTCTTTGTAGACCTTCGGGTTGGTAGTTAGTAGCTAGATGGCTTCCTCTCTCTCTGTGAATTCTCAATACAATGGTCTCTTGAAGATCCATATGATGTAACTCTTTTGCAGTGTGTTTGTTGGGATTGATGAACTTTGAGTTTATGATCAGATCTATCTTTTTATATCCATGAATGTTATTTGAGTTTCTTTGATCTCTTATATGCATGATTGCTTATAGCCTCATATTTCCTCTCCGATATTTGGGTTTTTTTAGGCCAACTTGATCTATTTATCTTGCAATGGGAAGAGGTGCTTTGTAGTGGGTTCGATCTTACGGTGCTTGATCCCTGTGACAGAAAGGGAGCCGACACGTATGTATCATTGCTACTAAGGATAAAACGATGGGGTCTATATCTACATAGAAAGATCTTGTCTACATCATGTCATCATTCTTATTGCATTACTCCGTTTCTCCATGAACTTAATACACTAGATGCATGCTGGATAGCAGTCGATGTGTGGAGTAATAGTAGTAGATGCAGGCAGGAGTTGGTCTACTAATCTTGGACGTGATGCCTATATAATGATCATTGCCTAGATATCGTCATAATTATTTGAAGTTCTGTCAATTGCCCAACAGTAATTTATTCACCCACCGTTTGCTATTTTTCTCGAGAGAAGCCACTAGTGAAACCTACAGCCCCCGGGTCTTCTTTCTCATATATTTGCCTTTGCGATCTACTTTTTCCTTGCATTTATTTTCAGATCTACTAAACCAATAAGACAAAAATAATTTGCTACGACTACTGCAGGATGCTGCTAATGCGACACTATGATCAGAGACCCTTCGACGAAACTGTGTGCGATGCCATAATCGCAAACGGTGGTGTAAAAAAACCGTCAAAAAGGTGCAAAACTTTTGCAATGCAGGATGCATCAAACATGGTTCAGATTTTAGTTGCGTGTGCGCTGCAGGGCATACGGTTCAGCTCAATTAACCATTTGCGATGAGGAGGAACAAAAGAAATGGGCAGCTAGATGAAGGTGTGTGCGATGTACAGCATACAGTTCACTCGGATGAACTGTTTGTGATTAGGCAACACAAAAGAAACGGTCAGCCAGATCAAAGGTGTGTGCGATATACGACATGTGGTTCACTCGGATGAACTGTTTGCGTTGAGACATGAGAACAGAAACGATTCAAATGATCAAGATGTGTGTGATACGAGGCAAACGGGTCTGTAATCGGAAACGTGTGCGAAGACCGATAGCAACACAGACGATTACTGCTAACAAGCTGTGTGTGTTCTGAGCAAATGATTGCTGGTATACAATTTTGAGTGATTGATGAAAACATCACCGACGGGTTCCATTGTTTAGTCCGTGTGCGATGTGTTTTTCTTTGTCCGCACAGCATCTACGCTCTGTCTACAGAGCATCAACATATATACTCAAAAAGACAGCATTGCATAACCAAATTAAGCATACAATTACACAAGTGACTACACACATAACATTTCCACCCACCAAAGAAAGCAATTAGGTGCATACTAAAGTAGGAGAAACGAGGATCTAATCATCTACTTATTGTTGCGACGACGCTTGCCATTGCTCTGCTTCCGGCTGGATCCCTGGCCGTTTTGGGGAAGGAGGGACTTCCTCATGTCAACGATCCGCCTGTACATGTCGTGGCTCGTGTACGCCTCCTTGGCCGCGTACGCGACGTGAGCTTTGTCGAGTTTCTCCATCTAGGCCGAGTGCCAGGCACGCTTGTCCTCATTGCACGAATCCATGATGTCTCTGTAGTAGGCGTCGATGATGGCCTCGATGAGGTGAACAAGTGAGTCCTTCTGATGCTCCTTGCTGCCCTTGATCTAGTATTGGCCCTGGATGTCGACAAGATTCTGGCAGGCGATGCCCGAATTCTCGAGCGCCTTTACATCATTGGTGATGTCCACCGTAGAGAACATGTAGTGGGGGCTATTGACAAACCTGGCGAAACGCTCGCAAGGCCTTGTGGCCAGGCAGTAGTGGTAGACGAGGACGTGGTGGCGCACGCACATCTAGGCGACGGTGGCCTTGGGACGAGACCCGGCACAAGCGCGGGTGTACTCGAGGTCGAACCCGACCAGCTTGTACTTCTCCTCGGCAAGCAACAGCTCCATGATGTGGATGGAGTGCTCCGCCCAGACCGGGTCGTTGGCAGCCGCTCGGAGCGCCATTGGATCCATGCAGGATACCCTCTAAGAATTTCTCATGGTGGGTGTGCTTCTTGCAATGGTGGGGCGCGATCGAAAGGTTGAAGAGACATAAGGGTAGGTTAAATGCCCGCTGTAATAAATGGGGGCCGGCCGGCCTATAATCGTCACGTCTTGTCACGGCGTTCATAGCGGAGGATTCCAGTGCACGCTTGACAACACCGCACCGCACGCCTGGGCTCGAAGAGGCTCCAAATGTATCGTCGGTGAGCCTGTTCCCGCGCTACCGCGCTATTTACCACGCAAGCTTCCCGCCCGGCTAGTTTGGTCATGCGTCGGCTAGAAGAGGGACAAATCGTGGACGTTTATTGGCAAAAAGCTTTGTAAAAACGAAGTGTGTGGAATGACTTCGGTCATAAGTTTACCCTTGGGTGATGAGGTCAAAGTTACACAGAAGGGTGATGATGGACACTCGAGTGCAATAATTAATTCTGTGCTCTACAGTACACACGGTGGAAGAAACCAACTGTGTGCAATAATGTCGAAGATCACAGTTGAGTTAGCTATACAGATCGTGTGGTGTGAGATCGACACGGTAAACTGATTTGAGAATGGTTAATAAAATCTAGGACCATTGCATATTAAGGTCAAAATAGTGCTAGCAATATACGAGTCTCATACGATGCCATTTCAATGATTGTACCAAAAAAGCTTGAAATGTTACAAGGTTCAAATCCCAGAGTTATCTAGCTCAAATGAGAAGATTACAAGGTTCAAACTGATATTAGAAATGAAATTCAGCTCATCAGCTGCAAACGCTCGCGCTGATCCGCTGAACATGGATATCAGAGAGGTTCAAACTCATATCACCGCTTCTAAGTCTGGCTTCGAAACCTCACATTTTTTGCAAAGGGGTCAGCCACTGAGAAGTCATGTATGGGGTTGACATGATGACTTCCGATTACTCCGTCATCTGAAGTTCCAAAATGAAATTCAGCACTTTTGGAGTCTACTCCATTCTGCCGCAGGCGCCAGCGCTGATCAACAAACCATTCATTTTTGCGAAAAAATGTAGGGCAAACCTCATTTCCTTCAGTACCCTTTCTCCGAGAACAAAGAACCTGGCGAATATAATCGCCGGTAAGGTCCCTCGGTAGGAGTTCAATGTAATTTCTGAGAGATGCAGATCTAGGCATTCGACGTGATTGTTATATTCTATCACATTATCCACCACTGGGCCTAATCTTATCTGCAAAAGAAGAAAACGTGTTAGTGCCTACATGCAGTTTTGAACATTACTACAGGCCTAGCTATTTGGTTTGCGGGATTTGTAAAATGCACTAACATGCCATCTTTGATCTGACGTGATTAACATGGGCATTTGATTACATTCTAGAAAAATGTAGCCTTCTTCACAAGAGGTTGGAGTGGATGAAAAGTTCCCTAAGAAAACTAGTACAGATGAATCCAAAGGAGAAATGCTTATTGATAGTAACCATATGGATCAAGCAACCAATATGGGGGGACATGTATGTACTGAAATCCTCCAAAAGAACCTTCAGAAATCGTAGTACATTGTCATTATAAACTTGGAAAAAGGTGTCACGAATTGAACTCCCTTATGCTTAACATTTAACAGGAAAGGAACATCACCTCGATACATAGCTTCTCCAGGCACGAAAAGCATCTTAGGAAACTGACAACTTGCTCCAGGTCGGGCCCAATAGATTCTAGTGCCAAGACCTTCACTGTGCGCAGTTTCGGGGTCAAGCTTGTCGGAATCATTTTCTGAATGACAGACGAACAAACATCTTCAAAATTAGAAATAATGTTAATTTGTAGAAGGAGAGGTAGAAGGCAGCTGTTGTACCTGAACGGGTGTGGATCTAATAACAAGTTCGGAGTATTTGTCAGACGAGTAGCCCACCACTGTCAATTTCGGCGCAGAAATGACATTGATTCTTGTTGGACCTTCTTGGTCAACTACAAGTAATCTCTCAAGTGCAGGTGTGTCCTGGATGACCATACCGTGGTACACATCTTGTGATGTCTTCCTGCCGCACCAGCAACACACATAAACAATGTTGAGGATATCGCTTATCGGGAATTTATCGGTCGACCCATGATAAGGAGTAGATCGTCCAATTTATCGGCATATCGGCCGATTTATCGCCATATCGGTTGACTTATCGGTCGATTTATCTTATCGGTCAGACACGGGTAAGCGATAAATCGGCCGATTTATCGGATATCGAAAGATATCTTGAACAGTGCACATAAATAGTCCGGAGAGTCATGGAGGTGATGTGGAAGGTACTCAACCCATTGATCACCTAAAAACGAAGGTACTCGAGTGCAGTACAGTCACGGAGCAGGCACTCCATGTCACCCTTTGAGAGGCAGATGGTGACGAGCTCGAGGTGCTTCAGTCGTGGTTGAATAAGACCGGCGCGTCATTAAGGGGCAGGAAATGGCAGTTCCTGAACTTGGCGACGCGCAGCGTGGGCACGAGCCGGAGTGCGGACGTTGGCAGCGACCGCATATTCCCATCATCAAAAGTGAGCTCCTTGAGCTGATCCTGAGCGGGGGACCGGAACCAGTCATCAAGCTTGGCTCGGTCCTTGCCGTTGGAATGGAACTTGCCCATTCTAAGGCCTTTGGTTGGGCCAAGGTGACTGCCGAGGATCTTGGAGAACACATTCAAGCTTTTGCAATAGCCATGGCAGAGCTCGTGGGTGTCGATGAGGTCGAGAGGGCTGGAGTTCCATAGGGGGCGCCACCACCGGGAAAGGAGGGTTGTCCGTGCCCCATATTTGATTGGGAGGAGGGAGATGATGACTCTCAACATATCATCGAGGAGGCTGCTGATTAAGTCTAGGCCTGCTGGAGTCGCTTGTGGTTCTAGCTCGCCCCGCCTCCGCTTGTTGGCAGCCCCGTTCTTCACCTCCGGAGTCTCCTTGTCAGTGGTGCTTTCTGATAGAAATGGGAGTACATGGAATATTTAGTTAAAACAGGGCAATAGAAAAGTGTATTGGTAACTAGAAGTTATTAGGTAGGAATATACTAAGAAAATGGAAACAATTGGTTGCTTAAATACTACACAATTCATTTGACATTGCTGGGTAAGTCAACATATGTAGATAGTTGAAAAGAAAACTTACTTCGAACAAAGTCTGGACGGATGATTTTGTCGGCGAAGTTAGCATATATCTCATGACCAGGCCCTTTTATGTGCAGTGCAATTTTAGTGCCAGCTTTCAGTACATAAAACTTTGCAATTTCATTCCAAAAGCCAGTGCCAAAATAGGAGTCACCACATTCATCAAGTCTTACAGTAGCAACGATTGTAAATCCATGGTTTGTGTGCAGTATGACATCCGTGGAGCCTTGATCTATGTAAAGGAAAAAATTGTGCACTACATAATCTGTTGCATAGCGAGGGATGTCCTGCAGAAAATGGTAGGATTCTTAAAGAAAATATGGTAACATGCAAATATGGGCCCAAATTGAAAGAACTATACAAGTTGAAACCGAAGGACAAAATCCGTAATTAAACAGATAGGGTAAACATGATGTCATGGAAAAATGAGAGTAATCGAAAGAACAATACATCATTAATTTGCCTAATATAGAAAGAAGAGGGGAAAAATCCCCTTTGACATATATGGTGCATGTGGCACCTTTTATCCAAATGTAGCAATATTTAGAATATGTTCAGGAAAGTAGGCCATGCCAACCGATTTAGGGTGAGATTGAACATAATGCGCGCATCCCCAAGTTATCTGGTGCGATGAGATGGAATCTCTGGCGGCGGTCGCAAAGTCCTGAAGTGTCGGCACACTGTACATTCTATGAATGAAAGAAAACCCTCAAATCAGCTTGAATAAAAATGAATTCACGGTGATTTCCGCCGGATGATTAAAGGAGGCAGATGAACTGGGATAAGAGATGAGATAATATCTCGCTAAATTAGTTACCTTGTCATCCATGAGAAAGAACCCTTAGTACGACAGATTCCACAACCGAGCGGAGCTGGGTCGACCGCGAGCAGCGTCGAGAAAGTCGATGGTGATAGGCGGCGGCAAGCAGAAGTGGCGAAATGCGGTGGGCTTTGCTGGCAGCCAGGCAGCGGCGGCAGGCGTCGAACTAAGTGTTTACCACCGCGATAGGCGGTGCCATGGCATAGACACGGAGGAGCTTGTGCAGGTGTGAATGGGGAACATACCGGAGGGGCCGAGGGGGTGGCGGGCGTGGTGTGGGCTTTTGTGACGTGGGGATGGTGAGGGTTTTATTTTTTCTTTTTTGAATTGGGTGGTGAGGGTTTTCTGTCCCACAAAGAATTTTGGGGGCGACGGTTTGCTAGAGCGAACCGTGTGCGATTGACGCAACATGGAAAATGAAAGTCATTGCACACGGTTCCAATTTTGGGAACCGTGTGTGATTGACGTACTACCTCCGTCCTGGTTTATTGGTCCCCCGTTGTAATTTTTACCAAAATTTGGCGAAATATTTAACATACTCAGACATAGATAATAAGCGCACATGTACATAAGCATAGTGTAGGATCGAAAGTATGTCTAGAGGGGGGGTGATTAGACTACTTGACCAAATAAAAATCTAGCCTTTTCCCAATTTTAGTTCTTGGCAGATTTTGGCAACTTAGCACAAGTCAAGCAATCAACCTACACATGCAATTCTAAGAGTATAGCAGCGGAATGTAACACAATTGCATATGAAGGTAAAGGGAGGAGTTTGAGGGAGCAAACGCAATGTTGACACGGAGATTTTCTATCCGTGGTTCCGATAGGTGGTGCTATCGTACACCCACGTTGATGGAGACTTCAACCCACGAAGGGTAACGGTTGCGCGAGTCCACGGAGGGCTCCACCCATGAAGGGTCCATGAAGAAGCAACCTTGTCTATCCCACCATGGTCGTCGCCTACGAAGGACTTGCCTCACTCGGGTAGATCTTCACAAAGTAGGCGATCTCCTTGTCCTTACAAACTCCTTGGTTCAACTCCACAATCTTGACGGAGGCTCCCAAGTGACACCTAGCCAATCTAGGAGACACCACTCTCCAAGAGGTAACAGATGGTGTGTTGATGATCAACTCCTTGCTCTTGTGCTTCAAATGATAGTCTCCCCAACACTCGACACTCTGTAGTAGGATTGGATTTGGTGGAAAGATGATTTGTGTGGAAAGCAACTTGGGGAAGGCTAGAGATCAAGATTTATGTCGTTGGAATGGAATATCTTGACCTCAACACAAGTGTAGGTGGTTCTCTCTCAGAAAATGTATGTTGGAAGTGTAGGCATGTTCTAATGGCTCTCTCCACGAATGAAGAGTGGGAGGAGGGGTATATATAGCCTCCACACAAAATCTAACCGTTACACACAATTTACCAAACTCGGTGGGACCGAATCGTCAAACTCGGTCGGACCGATTTAGTTCATAATGTGACCGTTAGGAATTTTGGTGGGACTGACACATCAACTCGGTGAGATCGATTTCGTCAGGGTTAGGGCATAACGTAATCTCGGTGAGACCGATTTCACAAACTCGGTGAGACCGATTTTGGTAATAGACAAACAGAGAGTTGGTCAGGCAAACAGGGTGGGACCGATTCGCCCATCTCGGTTAGACCGAAACGTTACGAAAGGGAAACAGAGAGTTTGCGTTGCAAAATCGGTGGGACTGATCGCTCATCTCGGTTTGACCGAAACGTTACGAAGGGAAACAGAGAGATTACAATCCCATCTCGGTGAGACAGAGATCCCTATCGGTGAGACCGAAAAGACTAGGGTTTCTGGCAGTGGCTATGTCAACTGAACTAGGTGGCGCCGGATAGACAGTTTCGGTGGGGCCGAGTTTGACTTTTGGTTTGGGACATATGTGGTGTGAGAAAGTAGTTGAGGGTTTTTGGATCATATCACTAAGCACTTTGAGCAAGAAACTCATTAAGCAACACCTCACCCCCTCTTGATAGTATTGGCTTTTCCTATGGACTCAATGTGATCTTGGATCACTGAAAATGAAAATTGTAGAGTCCTGAGCTTTGAGCTTGAGCCAATCCTTTGTCTTTAGCATTTTGAGGGGTCCACTTTTCTCATCCATGCCATGCCAATCATTGAGCTTTCCTGAAATGTTTATCTTGAAGTAGCATTTGCTCAATGAGCTATATGTTGTTAGGAATTACCAAAACTACCCAGGGATAGTTGCACTTTCAATCTCCCCCTTTTTGGTAATTGATGACAACATATAGATCAAAGCTTCGACAGATGATAATAAGATTGAAAGACATCGTCGCTTTGAGAAGTATGTGATAAGCAAGAGCTCGCCCTAAATTTGTGCATTATTTAAAATTTTCTTTTGAATGCAAATGCACAATCGATTAGGATCATGGGTTACTCTTCCATGTCACATACATCTTGGTGGAGCGCTCAAAATGATAGAAGTTAAAAGCATGCACTCATCACCAAGCAAGTGAATGATCATATAAGGATATAAGAGATAATGTCATCCAACAAGCATTAAGGGTAGCATATGATCAAACACATGATCAAACAAGTATCTCACAAGCACACAAAGTATCTCACACAAGCACGCAATAAAGTAGTTCAACCAAAATAGCAAGAGAGATAAAAAAGCAACACTCTCTCTCGAAGCCTATGATCTATACATTTTTCTCCCCCTTTGGCAACAAGTTACCAAAAAGTTCAAAAATGCATAGTGCTAAGCGACTCTCAGGCTTGATCTTCGGTAGGAGGTGAAGAGATGACTCCAAGGACGAAAGCTTCTGTTGATGTAGCTGGAGCTGGTGGAGCGGCTGCTGGAGCTGGTGGCACTGAGGCTGTAGCTGCTGGAGCTGATGTTGTAGCTCTAGTATCTGTGACTGGCACTGCAGCAGACCTCTGGATTCTGGGCACTCTAGCAAAAGCATCTGTAGTAGACTTGCCCTTCTTCTCCTCTGCTTCCTCATGTAGCTGCTCAAGTGCAGTTTGGATCTCAGTTACCTTGACATCAAGATCATAGAATTTCTGCTCAATGATCCTCTCCAAACTCTCCTGGTTTTGAGTTAGGGTGGCCAAGCCCTTCAAAATCCTCAAAGTGGATAGGATCAGATATCCAAGCTGATCTTTCTTGGTCTTAAAGAACACTTGAGATGCCTCTTCAACAGTTGGCATCTTTGCAGCTTTCTCTTCCCTTGCCTTCTCTCTCTTCTCATGTGCTTGAGTTGAAGATGGTTCATTTTCATTCATGACAACAATGTTGTCTTCAAATTCAAGGTTGATGGGCAGGTGCTCCTTATCCAATAGATATTTGCATGTGCCTATCTGGGAGTTGATGAGCTCCTGAATTTGTGGGGCATACCCACAACTTCTCTTCTGATCAGCTGCTGTCCTTTTGATTGTCTGCACAATTAGACTCATGACTTTGAATTTTTGAGGCACATCAAACAAATGTAGCAAGTTGATAGCATGTTCTCTGATCATCTTGTGATCACCTGACTTGGGTAGCAATGTGTGCCTTAGGATCCAATTGATGGTTGGCAGACCAGACAGCAAGAAGTGGACATATCCAAACTTATGAGTATCCAAAGCATCATCTAGGATCTCTCTGTACATGTTGGCCATAGTGTTATGGTCTTTCTTCTTCTCAGCATAAACATCCAAGTCATCCTCACTTTCTTCTGGAGCATTGATCAACTGAGCCCATTCTTCAATAGTATATTGGTACCTTGTACCTTCAGACATCCAAATGATCTTCCCATCTGGGTAGAAGTAGGCAGTGGAGTAAAACTGCATGATCAGCTCATCATTCCACTTGGTGAGCTTCTAGGCAACAAATGTATCAAATCCACATGCTTTGAAGCTGTCATATACACCTGGATAGTGATCTTCATTCTCCTTGATGTACTCCCAGTCAAGCCATCTCATGTCACACACTATGGGCTTCTTGTCAAGCAAAATTGTCTCATAAAAGTCTTGTTGTTCCTTAGTGTGAAACCTGTAATCCACAGCAGTTCTCCTCCTTACAGCATATAGATCAGACTGTCTCCATAATCTCAGTCCTGAATCCTTCCTGATTTTCATGTTTTCTGCAACAGGATGTGCATCATTGTGGTCAGGGATCTTGGGCTTCAGCTTTCTCAAAACAAGTGAATCATCTTCTTCTTCTTCAGCAGCTTCAGGCACTGGGGCCTTGTTCTTCTCCTCAGCAGGGATGTTCCTGGTGCTTCTCTTGGGTTTTGGGGGCTTTTGAGCTGGAGCAGCAGCCTTGGGAGCAGCTTTGGGCGTAGATGGAGCAGCCCCTGATCTGATTGCATCTCCCATAAGCTTCTGAGCTTTGAGTGCTGGTGCAGCATCCTCTCGTTCTTCCTCTTCTCCTTCAGAGTCTCTCTTCATTGAGGGCTTGCCATGAACTCTGGCAGTAGTGGTTCTTGCCCTCTTCTTCTTCTTACCATCACCTGCTGCTTCACCATCATCTGACTCAATGGTGAACTTCATAGTTTCACCTGTGGCAACTTTCTTTGGCTTGGAAGCTTCAGCAGTTGAGGCCCTGGCTTTTGACATTGTAACTCTTCTGGCTGGAGCCTTTGTTTGCATTCCAGGCTTTGTTGCGGCAGTAGTGTTATGTTCCTTCTTCAACACCTTCTTTCTTGAAGTGGCCTCATCCTCAACAGCCACATAATCTTCATCTTCAGAATCTGAGGTTTTCTTCTTCCTTGTCCTGGTAGCTGCCTTTGGCAAGTTACTAGGTGTGCTCCCGCTGCCCTCATCATAGCTGCTGGAGGGACTAGTGCCCTCACTCAACTGAACATGTTCCTCTGACTTGTTCTGACTGTCACTTTGATCAGACATCTTCAGGCAAACTGTTAGCAAACCTTGTGAATAGGTTGTCGATGAGGTACAGTAGATGAGCATCACAAAGTATAGAGGTTTTGCAAAATAATTGAGTCAAAAAGCTTAGTTTTAGTTCTCTACAGAAGTGATCTCGGAGCTACCGAATTGACAAAGTCGGTGATACCGAAGCAACACTTGGAACCTAAACTAGTGAACTCGGTAGGACCGAGTCACCATTCGGTGGCATCGAGATTGCTAGGGTTTCACAGAATCTTGAACTCGGTTGCACCGATTTGCACGTTTTGGTCAGACCGAAAAGTGCATGTGCAATGGCCAAGGACGAATCGGTGAGACCGATTTCTACAGTTCGGTCGGTCCGAGATGAGTTCTGCGGAGAGCTAACCCTAAAATTTTGAATCAATCTAGACCTAAGGAAGTTTTAGCTGGATGGATCAATCTCAATCGTGGCAAGAAACATGGCATTGTCCTTGTGCTAGGAATCGGAGTGAAAAAGACAGCACAAGGGGTCGAACACTTACCCTAGAGCCGCGAGTGTTTGCTACGGCAGCAACGGCGGAGCAGATTGCCATTGACGGTGGCGGAGACCAGCGGCGGGAGGTCGCTGGTGGCGAGAAGACGATCCGGAGACCCAAAGAGGTAGAGCAGGTTACGCGCGGGTGAAGGGTTTCGAAAAAATTACCAAAATTTGACCCGTCAGTATATATAACCTGACCCTGTCGGTGTGACCGAGTGGAACAACTCGGTGGCACCGAGATGCAAAACTGCAGGCAGTTACTGCAACTCGGTGTGACCGAAAGATTCTAATCGGTTGCACCGAGATTGAAAACCTAGATCAACTAAGTGATCTCGGTAGGACCGAAAAGGATGAATCGGTCAGACCGAAATGCACAAAGTGGTTTTGGAAGTTTAAGTCTATGAAGAATCGGGGACTCTGAGTGCTCCTCACACAGAGTGGTTCGAATCTGACTTGATCAAACTTTGTGATGTAGCATGAATAGAGTTTGAGACGAGGAAAGCATAGATAGCTAGAGGGAGTTCTTAGGCATTCTTGTCCATCCATTTGGCAAAAGAGAAAGAACCAAACAATCAAAGCAACAAATGGATGTCCTCGAATGAGAAAAATATGCATTCAACATGCTCACACAATTAAAATGGCAAATGAAATATGTGACAAAGCATGCACAAACACTCTAGCATCTATCAAGCAATTGGCGATGACTAGGTCATCTATATATGAGTATATTGACTTAGGAGTCAAATGAGAACACTTGATCATAGGTCATACTCATCGTTTAAGCACAAGTGGGGTTACCAATTTTACATAAAGCATTGTTGTGCTCACACCATTAGAGTTGCTTTAGCTCAATTCTTAGAGTAAAGCTCCCCTAGATGTGATATCCCCCCTAAGAGGGATGAACTAACCTTGGGTTTTGTCGATGATGACTTCATGTAGGTATTGAAGATGTGGATTCTCAATGTTGATGTAGATCATTCGGAGCAATCCATTGGAGTGAATTGCACTTTCAATACCTACACGGGTTATTCCCACAAGGAACAAGCAAGGATATCCATAGACATAGAGTGATGTATACACAAGATGTTGTCCATGAATGCATTAGGTTACCTTGTCCCTTGTCTTACCAATAAGAGGGTTTGTGACTCCTTGAACTAGTGCAAGATATGGAAGTTGTTTGCACTTGTCCTTGCCAAAATGATAAGAGCGAAGTATGTTGGCGAAGTCACCCTCAAGAACTCTCTAGTTCTTCTTCTTCGGGATCCACACCATCTTGATGGGAATCCTTGGAGTTGTAGTCGTATTTGATGAAGTAGAACTTGATGTAGTCTTGGGAACACACTTGACCAAAGCCTTACGTGCTTCTTCAAAAGCATCAATCTCCTCTTGAAGCTTGTCCTTGCCTTTTTGCTTGTGGTCTTGTGGTGGAAGATCATCTTGAGATTGCGTTCCTTGGAAAGAAGTAGGATCATACTTCTCTTGTTGAGGAACAAACTTTGTCTTGGGGTATTGATCTTCTTCCCACTCAACTCCACTAGCATTGAACTTTCGTTCAAAGCCAACACCTTGATTCTTCCGGTGCCTTCCTTGCTTGCGTACAATTTCCTCAAATTGCTTACTTCCGGCAAGGCTCTTGTAAACACCCTTCTCTATGATTCCCTTCAATAAGCTACTTTCTTGCTCAAGTGTAACTTGGCTAAGAGAATCATTAGTGGAATCAAGAGAAATACTAGAAGCAACAACATTGGATTTAGCATGATTGTTGTTACTACTAGATGAAGAATCTTTCTTGTTCTTGTTGTTAGATTTAACTTTTGGCATGTAAGTAGACAAGAGTAAACGCTTGGCAATGTAAGAAGAACTTTTCTTGCGAAGATCATCATTGATTGCCTTTAAAAACTCATGCTCTTGCTCAAGGTTGAGCTTTTCAAAACGTAGCTTCTCATGAGTCTTTAAAAGTTCTCGATGATCTTCCAAGGTAGTTTCATGAGCTAACTTAAGAGTGTTTAGTTCTTTAGTTAGACGCTCAATCTCCTTCCTATCATCATCATTCGTTTTATCTTGATTAGCATGATTAATAGCAAATTCATCATAGTTTTCGTAACTAGAGTTGTCAACAAGTAAATCATCATCTCCTAGCAAATCATCTTCATCACTATTGAAATCAACATACTCGGGGTGTGTTACCTTTGGACCTTTAGCCATGAAGCATCTCCCAATTCCTTCATTTGGTGATTCAAATATGTCGTAGGAGTTGGTTGTCACAAGTGCTTGTCCGACGACACCTTCATCTTGAGTATATCCGGAGTCGGAGTGATAACTTCTTTCGGAGAGATTGTCGGAGTCGGAGCCGGATACCCATTCACCAACATGAGCTTGATGTCTTCTTTTTGTGTAGCTCCTTGATGACATATCCTTCCTTTCCGAATCCTTGCTTCTCCGAGAGGGTCTTCGTTCATAACGATCATCTCTACTCCTTCTTTCTCTTGGTGGTGATTCTTCTCTTCTACTCCTTCTTTTGGGAGAATCTTCTCTTCTTTTGTAGGGAGCCGTACACTCATTGGAATAGTGTCCGGGTCTTCCACAATTGTAGCAATTACGCTCACGACTAGAAGATCTTTTGTCATTGTAGGACCTTGACTTGGAACTTCTTTCCTCGCTTCTACTTTTGTAGAACTTGTTGAAGTTCTTCACCATTAGGCTCAATTCTTCATTGAAGGTTTGTTTCTCACTTGATGATGTGGGAGCTTCACATGAGGCTTTGTAAGCACCGCTTGACTTGTTGTGGAGCTCTTCCTTATCCTTGAGTGACATCTCATGAGCAACAATTCTTCCAATGACTTCCGTTGGCTTGAGATCTTTGTAATTGGGCATCATTTGGATCAGTGTGCACACAATATCATATTTTCCATCCAAGGCTCTTAGGATCTTCTTGATGATGAATTTATCGGTCATCTCTTCACTTCGTAAGCCGGCAATCTCATTTGTGATGAGAGCAAGCCTAGAGTACATGTCAGCGACACCTTCACCATCCTTTATTTTGAACTTGTGAAGTTGACTTTGAAGCACATCCAATTTGGATTCCTTGACGGAGTCGGTACCTTCATGCATATCAATCAAAGTATCCCAAATTTCCGTTGCATTCTCAAGACGACTGATTTTGTTGAATTCTTCGGGGCACAATCCGTTGAAGAGAATATCACAAGCTTGAGCATTGTATTGCAGCATCTTCAACTCTTCCGCGGTAGCTTCACGATTTGGTTCTTTTCCATCAAAGAAATCACCTTGCAAGCCAATACACACAATAGCCCAAACGGCCGGGTTATGTATAAGAATATGCATTTTCATCTTATGCTTCCAACTAGCAAAATTTGTACCATCAAAGTAAGGACCTCTACGGTGGTAATTTCCCTCGCTAGACGCCATACTCTCCTAGGTTGTGAAACCAAGGCTATGACCACCAAAAGCTATGGAAATCAAAGCAAATGGAGACCAAAGCTCTGATGCCACTTAGCACAAGTCAAGCAATCAACTAAAAATCTAGGTTGTGAAAGTATGTCTAGAGGGGTGTGATTAGACTACTTGACCAAATAAAAATCTAGCCTTTTCCCAATTTTAGTTCTTGGCAGATTTTAGCAACTTAGCACAAGTCAAGCAATCAACCTACACATGCAATTCTAAGAGTATAGCAGTGGAATGTAACACAATTGCATATGAAGGTAAAGGGAGGAGTTTGAGGGAGCAAACCCAATGTTGACAAGGAGATTTTTTATCCGTGGTTCCGATAGGTGGTGCTATCGTACATCCACATTGATGGAGACTTCAACCCACGAAGGGTACCGGTTGCGCGAGTCAGCGGAGGGCTCCACCCACGAAGGGTCCACGAAGAAGCAACCTTGTCTATCCCACCATGGCCGTCGCCCACGAAGGACTTGCCTCACTCGGGTAGATCTTCACGAAGTAGACAATCTCCTTGCCCTTACAAACTCCTTGGTTCAACTCCACAATCTTGACGGAGGCTCCCAAGTGACACCTAGCCAATCTAGGAGACACCACTCTCCAAGAGGTAACAAATGGTGTGTTGATGATGAACTCCTTGCTCTTGTGCTTCAAATGATAGTCTCCCCAACACTCAACTCTCTCTCATAGGATTGGATTTGGTGGAAAGATGATTTGAGTGGAAAGCAACTTGGGGAAGGCTAGAGATCAAGATTTATGTGGTTGGAATGGAATATCTTGACCTCAACACAAGTGTAGGTGGTTATCTCTCAGAAAATGTATGTTGGAAGTGTAGGCATGTTCTGATGGCTCTCTCCACGAATGAAGAGTGGGTGGAGGGGTATATATAGCATCCACACAAAATCTAACCGTTACACATAATTTACCAAACTCGGTGGGACCGAATCGTGAAACTCGGTCAGACCGATTTAGTTCATAATGTGACCGTTAGGAATTTCGGTGGGACCGACACGTCAACTCGGTGAGACCGATTTCGTTAGGGTTAGGGCATAACGTAATCTCGGTGAGACCGATTACACAAACTCGGTGAGACCGATTTTGGTAATAGACAAACAGAGAGTTGGTCAGGCAAACTCAGTGGGACCGATTCACTCATCTCGGTTAGGCCGAAACGTTACGAAAGTGAAACAGAGAGTTTGCATTGCAATCTCGGTGGGACCGATCGCTCATCTCAGTTTGACCGAAATGTTACGAATGGAAACAGAGATATTACAATCCCATCCCGGTGAGACCGAGATCCCTATTGGTGAGACCGAAAGGACTAGGGTTTCTGGCAGTGGCTATGTCAACTGAACTCGGTGGCGCCGGATAGACAGTTTCGGTGGGGCCGAGTTTGACTTTTGGTTTGGGACATATGTGGATGTGAGAAAGTAGTTGAGGGTTTTTGGAGCATATCACTAAGCACTTTGAGCAAGAAACTCATTAAGCAACACCTCACCCCCTCTTGATAGTATTGGCTTTTCCTATGGACTCAATGTGATCTTGGATCACTTAAAATGAAAAATGTAGAGTCCTGAGCTTTGAGCTTGAGCCAATCCTTTGTCCTTAGCATTTTGAGGGGTCCACTTTTCTCTTCCATGCCATGCCAATCATTGAGCTTTCCTGAAATGTTTATCTTGAAGTAGCATTAGCTCAATGAGCTATATGTTGTTAGGAATTACCAAAACCACCTAGGGATAGTTGCACTTTCACATAGTTCAACCATAAGTACATAGTTCAACCGTCATTAAGCATACTCAAGTGTACAAAGTTTGATCCATCCCACATCTGATCTCACATGCGGCCGGCACGATCCTGAAGCTTCTTCAGGTACTCGGCGTACGCGCCATGCGCCACCCTGCGATAATACTTCTGCTTGAAGGAGCCAACGTGTCATCCTCTTGCATGCGCCAGAACACTTAGATACGCGTCATGAATCTTCTGGTTGCAAAATGGGCATCCATGGCCGTCTTTCCAGGTCCTAATACGCCTGTTATGCATTCCCGCATAAAGCTCCCTCAGGATTTGCCTCTTGTACCTCCTCTGGGCATCTTCATCATCGCTGTCCACATCGTTAGACAGCACCTATACAAATAGTAAAACAAATTTGGCATCAAATCACTGATTACATGCCGTGAAGTAGGATTAGGAATTTATGGCTATTTATTGATACATATCCAGAGATTATGGTTCGATTTTTAAGCACAGTCGTCTATGTAAAGACCAATCTTGAAGAAAATAATGGCACAAACATACGTAGGTCATTAAAAATCAATTGTCAAGTCCTGGCTAGGAATTATTAGCACGAACACTAACCCTAGTCGGATTACTAGCAGAAACCATTTGCACAGATGAAACAACTAATCACTTATCACATGTACCATTCAAACAATCAATACACTACACGGATCTAACGAAACTTACTCAGGTTTCATGGATTGGGAGAACATAACCACATGATTTCTGTTCCAAAAAGGGGGAGGCAGGAGTAACCAGAGAAACCCTATGATCTATTTGACACATAAATGGGTATAGATGACTAACCAGCTGTCCGCCGTCGTCGGAGTCATCGCTGGAGTGGTCGTCGGAGTCAGTGTGGAACTCCGCCTCCAGTTGTGGAAGCTTGACTTCGTCGATGACGTCAAGGTGCAGCGAAAACTCGCCGGCTGTGACGACAACCTCTGTCTCCATCTCCACGCCGTGCTCCGGTGCTTTAGCAGCCCCGCGTCGCCACTCCCTCCGATGGGGCGCTTCGGCGGCATCCTCATACACTGACGACTTTGAGGACTGAGAGCGGCGTCGAGGATGCAAGCAGAGAGAGAGGATTGTGTGTACGTAGCGAGGATGGGGTGCGTCCGCTCGGGCCCACCATTAATATGGAGTTGTGGGAGTTGTGGGAGAGAGGTGGGCGGCGGTCAAACCGATGGCTCGCCTCCCGGTGAGCCCGCGCACTGGACTACTGGCATGCCTACCAAAGTTTCACACAGCTACTCGCATGCCTCCCGATGACACTGCACAGCGAGCATGCCTCCGTCAATTCACACACCTGCACGCATGCCTCCCCGTCTGCCTGCACGGCGGACTGCTCGCATGCGTCCCGTCAACTCACGCCTCCTCGCATGCCACACGGGTCGTGCGACGGCACGTATATTGTTTTTCTATTTGGATGATTAATGCTGCCGCTTTATTGCTTAGCCGAAGCATGACACATATCCATTGTTGGTCTAAGGCTCACGGTTCGAATAAATAATTCGTTTGGGATATTGGTTCCCAATTATTAATAATCTCTCGTCTGTAATTAGATAAAGATTACATCAAAACTGGTCTCAAATTTGACAAAAGAAAAGTACAATGCCACTTTGTATTGGTGTCCATATGACAACACGATAAGTTTCATGAACTTCAAATAAGTTTTGGATGTACTAGAATTTATAAATCAAGATTCTCAATGTTTGAAATTTGTTGCACGGGGAGTAAACATGCACCCTGTGAGACATGTGTTTTTACAATCCATTTAGGTGCACTGTCACGTGTGCATGTAGCTCAAATTTGATTTTTGCACATTATACCCATACAAAATCAATCAATCAATGTACTAAAACGTCTTAATGATCTCTGTGATTTTTTTGAAATTAAAACGTTCCTCCTTTGGTAACATGTATGTTCAGCGCGGGATAATTAATTTAACATGCATCGTAGTTGCCATGGATTCGCGATGTGTGTGTGGGTGTGTGCGTCTGGGGGTGGCGGGTGGCTCACAGTACACTGCGAATTGTGAGCCACCGTGTGGGTTGGCCGTTTTGTTAGGAAGGCCGGTGCCACATTAGAGTCGTGAAATCGTTATTTAAAACATTACACAACCCTTTCATACATAAATGTTTTGGCCACATGCAGTCGATGGTTGTCCTACACGACACTCGATACTCGCGTGTGACGCTTTCTATGGGCCCGCGAGGTCATCGTCCATCACTTTGACGAACAGCCGGCAGTGAGGTTAATTTGACCAGCAAGGTAGAATCATTTTTGTTTGTGTTATGGTGGTATATAGTACGCGTCGAAGAGGTGGGAGGGTACTAGCATATATACTATACGTATGCGTCCGTGAACAAGTACACCTCACTCAGTGTCGGGACTTTTTGGTTACCGAGGCACGTGTCACATAAAAATTGTGAAAATTGGTTATTCAAACATCACACAACACTTTTTTGGGCCACATGCATATATATCCTACCTAGGACACTCACGTGTGACGCTTCCATCTGTGGGCCCATGATGCCATCGTCGATGCATGCATGCATGCATCACTTTGACCTACATCGGAAGAGGTTAATTAATTTCACCATCGATCATGATTCTTTTGGGTTGTACATATATTACGGCAGGAGCATATAATATGCGGTGAAGAGGGGGGAAGGGGACCATCATATGTAGTACGCTTGATATGAACCTCGCTCTGTGTGGGTGCATGGTTTATGGTTTTTGAGGCATGTGGCACATCAAAGTTGTGCATTTTGGGTAGGTATTCAACATATATATGTTTGGCCCACATGCAAAGCGGTGGTGGTTGTCCTCTCACACCCACTTAAGCGGTTATCAGCGATATCGATGCTTTCCATCTATGGGCCCGCTTGGTCCATCACTTCTTTTTGCCTGACAACAAGAGAGGTTAATTTGACTTAGGAGGGGATTATTATTTTTGCTCTGGGATGACATGCATGATACACACTGAGCACACACATGCATGTGTACGCATGAATCCCTCCCATCGAGTCGAAGTGGCTAGTACAACGACACATCATGAACCGATCTCGCTCTGTGTGGGGAGCTAGTGTACGATTTTTGACACACGCGCCACATCAATGTTGTGTATTCAAACATGCATGCACGCATCACCTCCATACATATGCATGTAGTGGTTGCCTTCGAACGATACACTCCCTCGCATGGTTGTCAGCGACAAGCCTATATATTCATGGGCCCGTGTGGACATCCATGATCACCTTAACCAACAACAAGATAGGTTACCATGGCGGATTGTTCATTTGGTTCGTGTTATCGTAGTATAGGTCATGGTGAGATTCAGACCTAATTAAGTTTGAGTGCATATACTATGCACGCATGCATGCATATATGAATCCCCGTCGTTGGCTTGAAGTGTGGTGTAACATACATATGCATCGTCAACCTAACCCTCACTCAGTGTGGGGATTTCTAGTTCGAAATCACGGTGCCACATCAAATTTGTTCCATTGTTACTAAAACACACACCTCTCCATACATATGTTTGGGCCACACGCATGAAGTGGTTGTCTTCGGGGATTAGCTACTTGCGTGATTATTGGCGAGCTAGCCCATCTCCGGGGTCGCATGGACGGCCATCACTTTGACCAACAACAAGAGAGAGGTTGTACGACCAAGGCTACTTCGCACTTTGCTAGGTGAACCTCGGTTGGGGGGGGGGCATGCATTCATAGCTTAATTAGGATTCCCTTCGTGGCAACACGAGGGGGGGTGGGGGTTGCTAGCTACTTCGCACTTTGCTAGGTGAACCTCGGTTGGGGGGAGGGGGCATGCATTCATAGCTTAGGATTCCCTTCGTGCCGACACGAGAGGGGCTGCTAGCTACTTCGCACTTTGCTAGGTGAACATTGGTTGGGGGGGCATGTGCATTCATAGCTTAGGATTCCCTTCGTGCTGACACGAGGGAGGGGTGGTTGCTAGCTACTTTGCACTTTGCTAGGGTAAACCTCGGTTGGGGCGGCATGCATTCATAGCTTAGGATTTCCCTTCATGCCGACATGAGGGAGGGGGTCTGCTAGCTACTTTACACTTTGCTAGGTGAACCTCGGTTGGGGGGGGGGGGCACATGCATTCATAGCTTAGGATTCCCTTCGTGACGACACGAGGGAGGGGTGGCTGCTAGCTACTTTGCACTTTGCTAGGGTGAACCTTGGTTGGGGGGGAGGGCATGCGTTCATAGCTTAGGATTCCCTTTGTGCCAACACGAGGGAGGGGGGCTGCTAGCTACTTCGCACTTTGCTAGGTGAACCTCGGTTGGGGGCATGCATTCATAGCTTAGGAATCCCTTCGTGCCGACACGAGGGAGGGGGGCTGCTAGCTCTACTTCACACTTTGCTAGGTGAACCTCGGTTGGGGGGGGCATGCATTAATAGCTTAGGATTCCCTTCGTCCGACACAAGGGAGGGGGGCTGCTTGCTACTTCGCACTTTGCTAGGGTGAACCTCGGTTGGGGGGTATGCATTCATAGCTTAGGATTCCCTTCGTGCCGACACGAGGGAGGGGGGCTCCTAGCTACTTCGCACTTTGCTAGGGTGAACCTCGGTTGGGGAGGGGCATGCATTGATAGCTTAGGATTCCCTTCGTGCTGACACAAGGGAGGGGGGCCTGCTAGCTACTTTGCACTTTGCTAGGTGAATGAACCTCGGTTGGGGGGCATGCATTCATAGCTTAGGATTCCCTTCGTACCGACACGAGGGAGGAGGGGGGCTGCTAGCTACTTCACACTTTGCTAGGTGAACCTCGGTTGGGGGAAGGGGGCTTGCATTCATAGCTTAGGATTCCCTTCGTGCCGACACGAGGGGGATGGGGGCAAGCAATACCGTGCTCTTTGCGAGATAGGCGCCACATCGAAGTTGCATTTGGTATTTGAAAATCAAACCACCCTTTTGATACATAAATTTGGTCCACATGCAAGTGTGTTCGTGTTCTGACCCTCTCCCGCGTCATTTTTTGCCAAATCTATGAACATTAGACAAGTCGGATGACGCAACAGACACGGTTCACTTAAACTAATCGTGTGCAACGCCGGTGCACCTGTCACGCACACATCCGCACAGTACATTGGGCTTCACGAGGCTCCCCCTCTCAAAAATATATGCCCGCCTCGAGGGTTTTTCTGTTTCATAACACACGGTTGTTATCTCTGGACCGTGTGCGATGTTTCTTGTTCCCAATCCCGCCTGCATGTCAAGAAAATATCTGCCCGCCTCGAGGGTTTTTCTGTTTCATAACACACGGTTGTTATCTCCGGACCGTGTGCGATGCACTATCATCAAAATTTTCAATAGCCCAGCATTTGACTCCCGCGTAGTAAAATTTTCAGTACCCGCGTCATTTCCTTAAACACCCCCCCTCCACACACACACACACACACACACACACACACACACACACACACCAAAACCTCCTAGGGCGTGCGCACACACACACACACACACACCCTCCCTCGCTCAAAACCCTAGCAAGGACCCCGCCGCCGCCGCCGCAAGGCCTCCATTCTCAACATCTGCCGGTTTGCCCGTGCAGCTTACCCACCGATCTCCATACCCAGGCCACCCTGAGTTTCTTAGATGGCGTCTGCCAAACGCCCCGTTTCCCACAGATCCCCATCCCCATCCCCCACTCCAAAGCGTCGCGGCCTAAGCCCGGCTACGCTTCCCGTGGAGCTCGAGGAGCGACTAGCCCAAAAGAGGTGTATAGTGGTCTCTTCGCCCGACGTCGCCGAGGAAGCTGACGACCATTACTGGCGGCAGACACTCAAGCAGCGGGCTAGAGTACGCGAGCATGTCTCGTCCGCCGGCTATGACATCGAGGTCATCGACAGCGACGCACTGAGGCGGGCTGTGTCACAGGTTAAGTGGCCCACCCCCAACCCCTCGGGTTCAACCGCCGTCGATCTCATCCATGGCCCCGCCGCTGATCTCCTCTGCCTCGCTGTCAACAATTTGCCATTCTACATCGCCATCGAGCCCCTTTTCTCATTTCTGAAGGACATGTTCTGCGACGCTGTCTTGGGATCCACAGCTTCCAAGTCAGACCTCATCGACGGCGACCACGAGGAGGGCACCTTCTCCGGCTCTTCCAAGGGGAAAGAGCCCATCTGCTCTTCCAAGGGGAAAGCACCCGTCTGCGACACCAGGGAGGGCACCCTACAGTTGTGCTCTTCCAAGGGGAAGGAGCCCATCTGTGACAACATGGAGCGCATCTAGGCTCCATGCCCTTCCCATGGGAACGAGCCCATCCGTGACAAGTGAGGAAACCCATGATTTATTTTGTCGTGCCTCTTCACAGGGGAAACCAATGATTTGTTTTGTCGAGTCCCTTTGTAGTGTAGTGAGAATATGTCCAGTTTTAATTGCTATATCTGGTTGTTTGCAGTATGCCTTGTTTATTTCAGTTGTTCACAAATGTGATGCTCTATATGTGCAATTATTTACTGTTCAGTACATTTCATCAATCCAGTTTTAAACATACCGATAGGAATGCATATATTTGCTTGCTATTAAGCCTGTTATAGCTAGCATATGCCTCTTTTAAAGTTTTTTGATTGTTCGGTTGTTTGTAGTTAGCATATGTTTAGTTTCAAATGCTATCTTTGGTTGTTAGTATGCCTTGTTTATTCCAGTTATTCACAACGTGATGTTCTATATGTGCAAGTATGAACTGTGCATTTCAATTTCATCAGTACCAGTTTCAACAATACCACTATGAATGACCACATTTGGTTGCTGCATCTTGTAGTCGACATGCATTTCCATTTTTATTTAACTGTAACCAGTGTACTTAGACCGGCACAATACCAGTTTGAATGACTATGTTCGCTTGTTGTTAAATGTTTGGCCAATTGCTGTTAGCACACCTTTCCACTTGTTTAATTTGCTTTACTAGCGTGCTTAAACCTGCACACTGAAGCTATCTTTTGGAGATTATTTTGTCTGCCATGTGTAATTTTGGTTGATGTTTAGCCTGTTGTGCTTAACATGCTTCTCGATGTACCTACACAGGACAATTTTGGGAATGACTGATGTTTTCCATCGAGGTTAGTTTCATCCCATGGCTTATATCTGCTCACTATTCAGGATATCGATAGCTGGTACCATGTAGGCCGGCAACTGATAAGGGACTAATCGGTGAATTGGACTTTTAGCTGAATATATCTGCAACCCATTTTTCCTTAGGTTAACTAGGGCCATATGTAATATATCTGAGGCTACATAGCAACATGCACTGTACTTGATGTCTAAATATGCAATCCTAGGCTACATAGCAACAAGGAAGAGTGTTACATTAATGTTCTAATGATGTCTAGATATACGTAGAAGAGCAGCAGCAACAACAAGAACAACACAACCCTGTTTGGATACTCAACTTAGCTAGAGGTTAGAGTTGGTTTCTAGCTCATTACTAACCCTGAACTAACTCCATCGATAGAGTTGTTTGGATGGCAGGGTTAGATTCACAATAAATGCACTAGGAGAACTAACTCCAGTTAGCACCTCTTGGGTTGGATACTAGTTTTTTTGGGTGGGTTATAGATTCAACTAGCTCAAACTATCCCTCATGTTTAGATATACTTTAGGGCTATTTGAGCCTGAACTAGCTCAAACTAACTGTAACCCACGGATACAGCAACAGTTAATCAGCTGATAATTTGTAAGAATGAACTAAACTCCTTCCGGTCCATAATATAAGATGTTAATTCATCTTATATGTGAGTATATTGGATATTATCAGATACTCCCTCCGTTCCTAAATATTTGTCTTTTTAGAGATTTCGAATGGACTACCACATACAGATGTATATAGACATATTATAAAAGAGTGTTGTACTACATCATTGTGCAATTGTTGTTTAGCTTCTAATATTAACTTGATGCTTTTAGGTACATATGTCATTGGTAAAGATCCGCATTTTGACCCTTTCTGCGTATGGGGCAATGGGATATCGAACCAGCATCAAGTGAGGAAGCTGATAAAGATTGTTAGTAAAATGGGTCCAAAGATGGCAATTAAACTATTTGTTTACACTTTATCCAAGACAACAATGAACTGCAGGATGGTAAGTAAGAACTATGCAGCCTTCTTTTTACTGCCCATAATGAGTTGTGTTAGATGACAATGTCTGAATCTTTTTCCTTTGCAGTGGTTGCCGAAGCATTTTACTCAAGATTACCTCTCAAACTACATGATTGGTGAGCATGCAAATGTTAAAGTATTTCTACCAGAACATGATGATTATCTAGATGTTTTCATGAAGACCGTGAAGGATGGGCGGTCGGCCATCACAAGGGGTTGGAGTAGAGTCGTGTGTGCCTTCTGCATGGAGGAGGGCACAATATGGGCATTCCGCTTCACCTTGTTTAGCAACCAGAACATATTTCGCCTCATTCTTTATCGTCTTTAATAGTACAAGTCTACAACTGTGGTTCATCATTCTTTATTTGGTTCTTATGTAATTCTTGAACATATGTACCTATGAATCGAATAATGCATTGGTTGTTTGAACCTGATGGATATGAATAAAGCTGTAGCATACATTCAAATTCAAATCCAAATCCGGTACGATTTGGAAAGGCAGCAATTAAATTACAGTGAAATTATGCTCTCCAGGTTGTTACGGCACACACGGTTGGTAAAACACAAACATTTGCGATATGCACCATAATTGGAGACGGTTCACAGAGATGAAACATGTGCAAGCATGCACACAGTTGCCATTTGCAAAGCGTGTGCAATGTCAGACAATATCACGAACGGTGCGGGAAAACTAAACATTTGTGTTAGTTGCCTTATCGTACACGATTTCACAACCATGAACTGTTTCTGATAAAGTATGCAGTGTAAACGTTGCACCACAGAATAGTGTGTGCGATAGTTGTCGTGTACGACGATGTTAAGATGGTCCGACGTTTCTTATCATGTCCGACACTCGTATGACGATTAACTAATCTTCTTAACGGTGAACCATTTGTGATGGGTCATGCATCATACACGTTCTATAATAGTGAACCGTTTGTGACGGGCTGCGCATCGTAAACGTAGCACCACAGAATACCGACTGCGATGGCAATGCGAGCAGAAATGAGTAGGAGTACTGTAGGGGCCCTATCCCCGACGGTTTCTGGGTCGTGTGGGAAGCACCCCCCTATCGCCCACACTCACTTGGCGACGGTTCAAAATGCCATCGCGTAAAGGGGTTAAAAACCGTTTGTTTAGGACCGACGCGTACCAGTGTGCACTTTATTTTATTTGCGATCTATTTATTCAATCTATTACAATTTTCTCCCGTCCACGCACCGTTTCTGGCACCGTTACCCGAAAGGGATTGACAACCCCTTTAACACGTCGGGTTGCGATTGGTTGTTATTTGTGTGCAGGGGCTGTTTACGTTGTGTTGCTTGGTTCTCCTACTGGTTCGATAATCTTGGTTTCATATTTGAGGGAAATACCTACCGCCGTTGTGCTGCATCATCCCTTCCTCTTTGGGGAAATACCGACGTAGCTTCAAGGGACATCAGGGCGTGTCTACTTCCCGTAACCGACGAGTACACGGACAACCGTAGCATCATGATCAAGCATGCCAGGAAGGTCTAGATGTTGTACTTTATCTGTTTAAGAACCTTTATCATCTGAGTGTTTCATGCATTAGCCTATGTGTCGTAATTTTCTGTTTTGTCCGAAATATTTGTTCTAAGAACCCATTAACCTGTTTGCTTATTTTAGTGGCTATTTGCTTACGAATGTAACTAGTTCACTCGGTTGCTGTGCTTTGAATCTCCTTCCTCCCAACATATTCCCCTTCTCAGGTGGACCCAGCAGGTCTCATACACAGACATATGGGACCAATCACCTATCCATTTGTATTTCTTTATTTTGTTCAATCTTTCATCCTCTTCCTATACAGAGGCTGGCGGCGCTGCCGCGCACGCCTCGGTGACCCATCATAGCCTATGGCATTGGCCAGGCCATCCCTCTACTCCCACACATTATCTGACGGCCGCAACTCCACTGGCCCACCCTGCACTGGAACAAGTCCACACTCATACTCCCCTCCGCCTGCGTCTTCCCCCGCTCCGGTTCATTCGGTCCGAGGTCTCGACGTCTTCCTCCGCCTTGGTGCTCTCACCGCGGCGCCGCCGTCTGTCGTTCCCAACATGCTCATCAAAACAAGAGGAATCGAGAGACGACATTTCGTCGAGAGGCTGGCAGTCCCGGGCCCACCAGGTCCATGGCCTAGGTTTTGTTGTTTAACATGGGCAACCCATGACACGTTTCAACTTTTTTTGGATCCAGCAGGTATCAAGGAGCCTCTGGGCCTCCCAGCCTAGCTTTTCTATAACATCAGCAGCCCAAATTATGTTTGTTTTTTGAAGACGACGCACAGCTTAGTTCTATTTTTCTATGAGAATGCAAAATTGAACCTATGTTTTCCCTTCTATAATAGTATATATATATATATATCTTATTTTATTACATATATATAATAGAAACAACATAAGGTTCCGTTAAACCTATCGTTCGTCCAACCAGTTTATAGAACTTCCGACTTCCTTTATTTTTCGTTTTCGTTAATCCTATATCTCAATTTTCTCCGACTTTATTTTTCAATGTAATCTGAGTTTTCTACTAATACTTTTCCCTAGAACCAACTCAACTGTCCCACGTCTAGCCTAAAAAAATAACACTCCACGTCATATTAACTCATCAAATTAAAATGATATTTTATTTCATAAACCGAAAGTTCTTACAAAATAATAATAATAATTGTTTATATATAACTTGGCCAGTTAACTCCTAGAGAATGCGTACATAAGCTTGCAAAGATTTTACTGACCAATGCAGTAATAGACGTGCAATCATGTGTTTATGTTTTTATAACATTTCTCCGTCCAGCCAACATGATATGTTCACCCAGCCCAGCAAGTCTGCGGATTTCAAGAAAAATGCAAATGGGCTTTAAATTCTCCCATAATATATAAATGGGTTGCATAGATGCTACATCATTGTTTCACCTAGCCCACCAAATGGACCAAAAAACCAAATGGACTGGCTGACATGTGGGCCAGTAGGTCAAAGCCTAAGCACTTCCACAAAAAATAAAAATACAAAGGTCGAAGCCTAAGCAAGGCGTTGGATTTACATCCAATGGTCGGCATTCTTCTTCAATCTCTCGTCTTCTTCCCCCAGCGCTGCCGGGACCGCCTGCTCTAGCCTCCGGTGTCCAGCGGTGCGGATTTGCGCGCCTCGCAGTGAAACGCTACCCCACCGACGGCCAGGCCATCCCTCCTCTCCTCTGCACCTCCTGTTATTCTCTGCCGAGTGTAGGCCCACCCCGCACCCGAACCAGTCAAGTTTCCCATTCATCTCCGTCTACGACTCCACTGCCGCATCTTCCCCATCTCTGTGGCGTTCCAGTCTGGGGCCTCGCCGTCGTCCACTGGCTTGGTGCGGGGTGTGGTCAACGTGGTCAACAAACGAGAGTCATCGGAAGATGATTGTACGTGGAGAGGCCGACAGTGGGGATGCACCACGCCCATGGACGCATGCATGCGACTGCATCCTTTTTACACTAATAATATTGTATTCTCCCCCTGACAGCTGGGACCGACCATCTACATCTTCGCATGCAAGGAAGTGCGTCCTTATTACGGGCAAAAAATGATTCTTCCCCCTTACAGCTGGCACCCACCAGCTATATCTTCGCACGCAAGGAAGTGCGTCCTTATCCTCTCTGACAGCTGGGACCCACCCGATCGAAGCGTACATAGCGTTGTCTGTGTATATACTGGTCGATCGGCCTGTCTGCCACGATGAACCATGGCCAAGTAAGGAGCGGTAGCAGTGCAGGCAGTCCGTTCAAAACCGTGTACACGTACGTACAGCCAGATGCCAAAAAATACGGCCACATACGTACATACGGGCGGGGTCTCGAACGCGTACTCGTGCATACGTACGACCAGGGCTCGTGTACATGGAGAGGCCATGGACGGCAGCAACAGCGTCCTGTTCATCGGAGGCCAACCGGCTGGGTCGGAACGGAGATACTGCATCGTGTTCATGGGTAGGCAACGGAATGCATCGTGTCCATTGGGAGGAAACGGAATATGTCGTGTTCATCAGGAGCCAACCGGCTTGGACGTAACAGCCGAAACGAGGTCTGGTGTACTGCAGAATAGAGGAAACGGGCCTTCTATTCGACCGCGTACGGTCAAAATGGGGTCCTGTTCATCAGGAAGGGACCGGCGTACCGCAAAATGGAGGAAATAGACTTGTGTTCGACCGCGTACGGTCGAAATGGGGTCGTGTTGATTGGCAGGGGTGTGGCATACCGCAAAATGGAGGAAACAGACTAGTGTTGGAGCACCTACGGTCGAAATGGGGTCCTATTGATTGGGAGGACCGTGGCGTACCACAAAACAGGACTCCACGGGCTACTGTTCATCCACTATCGACTTCCTCCAGCCTCCACCTGCAACTGTTCATCCATCGTCGACTTCCTCAAGCCTCCACCTGCTACTGTTCATCCACCGTCGACTTCCTCCAGCCTCCACCAGCTACTGTTCATTCACGGGGTCATGTTCATCAGCCTCCTTGGCTACTGTTCATCCAGCCCTCCACAGGGTCCTGTTCATCCAGCCCCCACCGGCAACTGTTCAACCAGCCCTCCACGAGGTCCTGTTCAACCAGCCCCTCCACGGGGTCCTATTCAACCATCCCTCCACGTACCGGGTCCCTCCACCGGCTACTGTTCATCCACCCCCACACCTCCTCGATCGGGGTCCTGTTCATCCAGCGGCAACGAGCTCTACTACCACGGGATCCTGTTCATCCAACCCCCACCGGGAACTGTTCATCAAGAGGCAGCTTCGATCCGCTTCAGTTAGCAGCAGTAGCAAATGAATCACTCAGGTTCAGTTAACAGCAAGGGATCGATCGGGTTTCAGTAATGTAGCTAGTGCAATCGCTCGGGTTCAGTTAGAGCCCAACGCCTCGCTCGGGTTCAGTTAGAGTGCAACGCCTCGCACACGCACACGTATGTGTACGAGAGAAACGTGCAAACCTCCATGCATCGCTCGGCCCCGATCACCCACCGTAACCGGGAACTCCTCGATATTTTCCTCGCCCTCGTTTCTACCATGATTTTTTCCGTCGTGGACGGCCCAGGGAATGTCATGCAGGTGCGTCTCCGGCCCGCCCAGGACGAAAAGCCCAGTTTTTGTCATGATTTTTTGTCATAGAAGTAGGAGCCCACCACATCTATGATGATACCAGGTTTTGTCACAATTATCGTCATAAAAGTGTCATAAGCATGACAGAAAAAAATTCGTTCGGCCCAAAATGTCACGGATGTGTCTTTTTTTGTAGTGTGGGGTAATCTAGGCACATAAGTTGATACAAGTTTTCACCCTACTTCCCCTGATAGAAACTTTGGGGTACTCTTTGAAATTCTTTGTGTTGGATTGAATATTATGAATCTGAAATTGTTTGATGCATATCAAATAATTGACTCATGGATACTTGTGGTGACATTGTAGTATCTAGGTGACATTAGAGTTGATTGATGTGTATCATATGGTGTTATTATAGTACGAACTATAGGGCTATTTCTGACACTTATAGGGATGGCTTAATAGATTGGTCGGAAAGATTACTTTGAAGTGGTTCGCTACCTACAACAATTTCATCTTATGTTCTCCGCTATTTATAAGACCTTTGGAGTGATTCTTTGTCGCACATTGTGGGATTGTTATTTGATTCAATTATGTTAGCACTGTTGAGAGATTGCACTAGCGAAAGTATGAACCCTAGGCCTTGTTTTCTAAGCATTGACATACCGTTTTGCTCGATGTTTGTTACTTGCTACCTTGCTGTTTTTCTATTAAAATTTACAAAAACCTACATCTACTATCCATAGTACACTTGTATCACCATCTCTTCGCCGAACTAGTGAACCTATACAACTTCCCATTGTATTGGGTGTGTTGGGGACACAAGAGATTTCTTGTATTTGATTGCAGGGTTGTCTGAGAGAGACCATGTTCATGCTACACCTCCCAGAGATTGATAAACCTAGGTCATCGTACTACTTGTAAACCTCGTTGGGATTTGATACGTCTCCAACGTATCTATAATTTTTTATTGTTCTGTGATATTATAGTACCAATCTTGGATGTTTTATATGCAACTACAAGCAATTATATATCATTTTTGGGACTAATCTATTAACTTAGTGCCTAGGGCCAATTGTTGTTTTTGCCTATTTTTGGTTTTTCAGAATATCAGTACCAAACGAAGTCCTAATGCCACGAAAGTTTTTGGAGATTTTTTCTGGACATAAGAGACCATGGAAGCTTCGGGTGAGGGCTAGAAGATGAAGGAGGGGCCCATGAGGAACCAGGGCGCGCCAAGGGGGTAGGCGCACCCTTGTGTCTTGTGGGGCCCATGTTCATTCTTTTGACCTAATTCTACCACTATAAATTCTCTAAAATCAGGAAACCAACACAGAGCCACCTGTAATACTTTTTCCACCGCCGCAAGCTTCTGTTCTCGAGAGATCCCACCTTAGGCCTTTTCCAGCACTCTGCCAGAGGAGGAATCAACCACTGAGGGGCTCTACATCAACCTTGTTGCCCTTCCGATGATGTGTGAATAGTTTACCGTAGACCTACAGGTCCATAGCTAGTAGCTAGATGGCTTCTTCTCCCTCTTTGATATTCAATACAATGTTCTCCTTGATGTTCTTGGAGATCTATTGGATGTAATCACTTTTTACAGTGTGTTTGATGGGATCCAATGAATTGTGAGTTTAAGATCAGATTATCCATGAATATTATTTGAGTCTTCTCTGAACTCTTTTATGCATGATTATTATAGCTTTGTATTTCTCTCCAATCTATTGATTTGGTTTGGCCAACTAGATTGATTTTTCTTGCAATGGGAGAGGTGCTTTGTGATCGGTTCAATCTCGCGGTGATCTATCGATATCCCAGTGAGAGAAAGGGACAAGACACATATTTGTATTGTTTCCATTATGGATAAAAAGATGGGGTTTATTCATGCGTGAGTTTACTTTGTCTACATCATGTCATCTTGCTTAAGGCGTTACTTCATTCTTTATGAACTTAATATTCTAGATGCATGCTTTATAGCGGTAAATGTGTGGAGTAATTGTAGTAGATGCAGGCACGAGTCGGTCTACTTGTCTCGGACGTGATGCTGATATACATGATCGTTGCCTTGGATATCGTCATGATCATTCGCTTTTCTATCAATTGCCCAACAGTAATTTGTTTACCCATCGTATGATATTCTGAAGAGAGAAGCCTCTAGTGAAAACTATGGCCCCCGGGTCTACTTTTATCATATATTAAAATCCAAAAATACCTTGCTGCATTTTTTTTACTTCATTTCATTTTTTGCTTTATTTATCTATCTATCACTACAAAATTAAACCTTTGCAATTAACCGCTGAGGGATTAACAACCCCTTGTTCGCGTTGGGTGCAAGTATTTGTTATTTTTGTAGGTACTCCTAATGAGGTGTTGCTTGGTTCTCCTACTGGATTGATAACCTTGGTTCTTAACTTTGGGAAATAATTATCTCTACTATACTGCATCATCCTCTCCTCTTTGGGGAAATCCCAACGCAGCTCACAAGTAGCAGGAAGAATTTCTGGTGTTGTTGCCGGGGAGACATGATCAACATCTATCAAGTACCTACGCATAAACTTTCATCTCCTTGCATTTGCATTATTTTCCATTTGCCTCTCGTTTTCATCTCCCCCGCTTCTAAAACATTTTTACAAAAATATTTTCCGTTTGCCTTTTTTGCGGTTGCTTTTTGGTTTGCTTGTTTCCTTGCTCTATCATTATGGCTAGTTCTTCTCTTGTTACGTGTACCCCTAAAAATGAAGTTCTCAATTTTAAGCAAAGGGGGGGGGGGGGTTAAACGTTCTAGGTACATGATTTGCGATGCTCATAATAGATCAACTCATAAGCAATCCACTATCATTATTCTTCGCAATTTTTATGTGAGAATTACTGCTTGGTATAGATTTGTGCTTGTTACTGTCGGTGTTCTGGGATCAGGGGTGTTGTGGCGGAACACGGCCACCTACTATCCATTGGTCCCTTGTGGTTCGGCAAGGGGGAGGGGCGCGTTGCACAAAGAGCGGAGATCGTAGGGGCAGCACGACAATGGTGACGCGGTGGTTTTTACCCAAGTTTGGCCACTGCGAAGCGTAAAACCCTACTCCTGCTTGGGTGGATTTGATGGCGGACCGTGACGAACACACAACGCTCAAGCCCAGCAAGGTTGCCTCGGGGAGAGCAGCTATGCGTGTAAGAGTGTACAAAGGTTCGAATCCCATTTTAGGTCGCCATGGCCCTCCTTTTATAGGCTAAGGGGTTACCATAGTGGCAAATCAATCATTGCGCACTAACTAGATAGCAAACAATGCTATCATACCTAACTCTGCAGACTGGACAAGGCGCATTAAATGCGCCGCTTAATGTCACGTCGTGGGAGTAGCCCGGCAAGCCTTGCCACGCCACTTTAGCTGTCTCTCACCATGTCTGCCTGACACGCCTCTGGACGGGTGTCATGCAGGGTGAATCTTCTCCCCAAATGGCTGTCATGTGCCAGAGGACAACCACTTAATAACTTGGAGGCTCGACACCGCTTTGATAAGTGACTTGAGTCACTGTGCGGTGGAGCGGTGGTGTCTTGGCGGGGTAATCCGCCCTCGGCGTCCTCGGCAAGCCTGCCGGGGGAGTTTTGAGACTTGTCTTTGGCGTGGGCTCGACCTGACAAGGCTTGCCTACCCGGTAAGGGGGTTTTCCTTAGTGATATCTTGCTTCTTTGGCTTGTCTTGGTCTTCTTCATCCGCCCTTTGATTCCTGAAAGAGCGATATCTTCAGCTTGGTCTTATCTTGTCGTCGCAACCTTCCCTCTGTGCATGTGTACAGTCTGGGCAACATACGCCAAGGTTTGTTGTATCGACAGGAGCCCCCAGTCCTGGCCCGAACACGCTGTCGAGCGTCGTCGGGGTAGGGCCTACCAGGTACACAGGCAAAGGGCTCGTGGTAGCTTATTCCTTGAAATTTTCCTTGCTTCTTCATTAACCTGTGCTTGAATCAGTTTCTAGTTTTTCCGCGTGTCGCGCGAGACGCCGAACGTGGTGGGGTCATCTTTGTACTGGCCCGTGAAGGACTTTGACTCACGGGGAGGTAACTGCCACCTCACTCTTCCCTTTGTGCTCGCTTTCTCTGCCACGTACGCTGCATGCAATGTGCGGGGTAGGTGGTGGATGGCGCAGGAAAAGGGTGTCATGGCAAAAACTTGATCATTCCGGATTTGCGCAAGGGGGCGGCCGACGGACCCAGCTGCTTTCTTCGCGATTCGAGCGGGTCTGGTTGAAGGAGCCCCCCAGCTCCGTGCTCGCGTATAAAAGGGAGTGCGAGGGTGAACGGAAGCGCCCATCCTCGCCTCTCCTTCTTATTCTTGTTTGTCTTCTTCATGCCGGGGAAGAAAGGTCGGGGCTCGGCCCCGTGCTTCCTCTTAGGGGCGATGACCTTGAGTGTTCGTGTAGACACTCAGGGAGTGAGCTTGGTCCGAGGCTGCGGGATACACGGCGGCTGCAGGAGCCGCCGTAGTTGGTAGCGACGTGCTTGTGGTAGTCGAACCGGCTTCGGTGTGTGGGGCGCCATTCCCTCCCTTGATGGTGGAGCACTCGTATTCTTTATACGAGTTATCCGTCAAGGGTTGGGGCGTCGCCTCTGAAGCGAGCCGCCGGAGCCCAAGGACTTGCTGGCGAAGTCCTCAGGCGTTCTGGTGCCTGCTCATGGTATTGTGTTCGGGACCATTGGGGGTCCCGGCGCGGCTCTCTCCAGCGAGGTTGGGGCGACACCAAAGGTGGTGGCGCCCTTCTATTCGCTGGAGTGGGGGACGGTGCCCTCTGTATGCCTTGGGCGCCATCTCTGCCACCGGCAGTCTCTCTGGGGGAGGCATTGCGCCTGGGGCCCAGCGCCTTCTCGGAGCGACAGTGACGAGGAGAAAACCGGTGAAGACGAGGAAGGTGGGTGGCAGGCCATCAAAGCGAACTATGATGGCACCGACGCCTTCGTCTCACATTGATGGCCTGCTGCTCCATTCTAAGTCTCTTGATGCACCGGCACCATCATCACGAGCCTCTTCCGGATGGTTGCCGGGGGAGGCTCTCTTGGTGCCTTCTGTCGGGCGCATCCCGCGGTCCCGGTGGCGGCTAGGGTGCGCCCCACCATTCTGCCCGTTCACTGCCTTCGCAGCCTCGTCACTCCCGATCTTGTCAGGCTGCTGCCTGTGGGTCGTGATGGGGCTAGGCTGGGTTTCTTCCCAAGCACTCCTTTTGTCATCTTTGCCTCCCACCATAGTTCCTAGGAGGAGAGGTACAAGAAAGGGATTACGGGGCACTTAACTTTTTTAGTGTAAGATATGTAGGCACTTGCCAAACTTTAGTCTAAATAGGTAATCTATTTTATCCATGTTTGTAAGGTTTATACTTGCTTATCAGCATATTAATGAAAAAGACAAGTCTTGCCGGGTACTTGTGCATGTCTCCTATCCATGCAAAGGATGAACACCTTTATACCTTTAAGTAAACAAGATTCCTCGGCAAGCTATCTTTTGCATGGATAGGAGATAATGTGGAACGGGCGGTGCCTAACATACGCAAATAAGAGCGAGAAGAGAAGCAACGGAACAGTCGTGAAGCTAGCAATGATCAAGAAGTGATCCTGAACCCCTTCTTACGTCAAACATAACCCAAAAGCCGTGTTCTCTTCCCGGACTCCGCCGAAAAGAGACCATCATGGCTACACACGCGGTTGATGCATTTTAATTAAGTCGAGTGTCAAGTTCTCTACAACCGGATATTAACAAATTCCCATCTGCCTCATAACCGCGGGCACGGCTTTCGAAAGATAATACCCTGCAGGGGTGTCCCAACTTAGCCCACTATAAGCTCTCATGGTTAACGAAGGATATACCTTCTCCCGGGAAGACCCGATCAGTCTCGGAATCCCGGTTTACAAGACATTTCGACAATGGTAAAACAAGACCAGCAAAGCCGCCCGATGTGCCGACAAATCCCGATAGGAGCTGCACATATGTCGTTCTCGGAGCACACCGGATGAGCAAGACGTCGGGTTGGCATAGACCCTGGTTGCCAAGGGGGCGCCGGACGTCGCTCGGTTTGGACCAGCACTCGAAGGAGAACTGGCCCCGGGGAGGGGGGGGGGGGTAAATCAAAATGACCCTTGAGTCTGCAGAACCCAAGGGAAAAAGGCTTAGGTAGGAAAATGGTAAAACCAAGGTTGGGCCTTGCTGGAGGAGTTTTATTCAAAGTGAACTGTCAAGGAGGTCCCATAAATCACCCAACCATGTAAGGAACGCAAAATCAAGGAACATAACACCGGTATGACGGAAACTAGGGCGGCAAGAGTGGAACAAAACACCAGGCATAAGGCCGAGTCTTCCACCCTTTACCAAGTATATAGATGCATTAATTAAAATAAGAGATATTGTGATATCCCAACATATCCATGTTCCAACACGGAACAAACTTCAGCTTCACCTGCAACTAGCAATGCTATAAGAAGGGCTGAGCAAAAGCGGTAACTTAGCCAAACAATGGTTTGCTAGGAAAGGATGGTTAGAGGCTTGGCATGGCAACATGGGAGGCATGAGATAGCAAGTGGTAGGTAGCGCGGCATAGCAATAGAGCGAACAACTAGCAAGCAAAGATAGAAGTGATTTCGAGGGTATGGTCATCTTGCCTGAGATCCCGCAAGGAATAAGAATTAGTCCATGAAGAAGACAAACGGATGTAGTCGAACGAATGCTCACAACTCCGGAACGAAACCGAAGCTAACGAGAGAAGCAACCCGAAAAGAAACAAACAGCCTAGTAAACAACCATCACATAAACATGGCATGATGCACAATCAAGTATGATGCATGTCCGGTTTAATGAGCATGGCATGGCAATATGGCAAAGTGCACAAACAAAACTACAAGTTAAGTGGAGCTCAATATGCAACGAGTTGCATATTGGCGAAACACCACATCAATTATTTAGTTCTCTCTCATTTATGTACCCAACAATATTAAATGTTATTAAACATGGCAAGGGGTGAAGCATATGAAAACTACCTATCTAGGCAAGTTTAAATGAGGCCGGAAATAACAAACAACAATTCCGGAAAATCCCCATGTGCATATTTTAGATTTGGTACTGTTCTGCCATAAACACAGTTTTCATGTTGTTAAATAGAAAAATAAAGTGCACCAAGTTAATCTAGGCATTTTTCTACCCCATTTACATATAAAGAACATTTAATTTGGAGCTACGGTTAAATAGTTATGAAATAAATCATTTTAACATGGCATTTATGCAAATTTAATCAAACAGCAATTTAAACATTGATGAAAGTTGCATAATGTGAAACTAGACAGAATTCTAAGCATTTTACATATTAAAATCATTTTAAACCGATGCACCATTTGTGAGTTATTAAATGCATGATCTAGAGGGACTTTTCTGTAAAACATGTAAATCACTGGATAATAGTTAAAATCGCAGAACCTAAAAAAACCCTATGCGGGCCGAATCTGGCTAGCCCAACAGGAGCACAGGGGAGGACTGGGGCTGCTCACCCATGGGCCAAGGCCCGGGTCGGTGGAGAGGGAGGCCTGCAAGGGCACGCTGGACTGCGGTGCGGGAGGTTGGGCCAGGAGGCGCGGTCGAGGCCGCGTCCCACGCAGCAGGACGACGCGTCCACGGCGCGGCGAGCGGGCGGTCAATGCGGGCTTGACCCGATGGTTGGCGCTGGTCTCGCTCGATGCAGAGGAAGCAGACAGGGGGACTTGGCGCTGGCGTCTCCCGGCGATGGCCGGCAGCGAGCGGAGCTTGGCAAGGCGGTGACTGAGGCGACAAACTGGGGGAGGTGCTCGGGCGGCTCAGCGGCTTGGCGAGGGGAGAGGTCAACGCGGGCATGCGTCTCCTCGTTCGATGTAGGGTGAAACAGAGGCCGGGGGGAGAGGTTCAAGGCGGCAGCGTCGTGAAGGAAGACCGGCGGGGACTGCGGGCTGGCAGGCGAACGGCGCTGGCGAGGCGGCGCTGGCTCCGAGAACTTGACGGGGCGGTGGAGCCGCAGGTGAGGTCCGAGACGAGGCATGCGCCAGATCCGGGGCGGAGGGACTCGTTCCCGGCGGCGACGGAGCTGCGGGCAACCATGGCGGCTCCTGGAACACAGAAGGAGAGGCATGAGAACCCAGGGAGTGAACCAGAGAGAGGAGGGAAGGAGGAGAAGAAGAGGGGAAGGGGCGACTGGTTCCTGGAGGAGCTCGAGCATGAGGGCGGCGCTCGAGGTGGCTGGGTTCACCGGCGGTGACGGCGCCAAGGATAGAGGAGCAAACGGGAGAAGCTCGGGCGCTGGTTGGATGGCTTCGGGTAGGGAAGGAGGAAGGTAGGTAGGCTAATTGGGGATGGATCCCGAGGGGAATTTGGTGGAGTGGGTAGCGGCGGCTGATCCGAGGAGGGGAAGGCTGTAGGTGGCGGCGGCTAGGGGGGGAAATGCCCTAGGATTTAGGGCTCTAAAATGGACTAGGGGTCTATATATAGCAAGTGAATTTTGGATAGGGGTATTTGGCCCCTCCGATCTTAATCGGATGGCCTGAAAAAATAGGTTAGGAGAGTCCAACGAGAAACCGATGATGATTTTGGGATGTTAGGGGATGATCCGGACCCATCGGTAACAACAACCCAGGTCGGGTTCGGGACAATTTTCGGACGCGCGCGAGGAGGGGTTTTGTGCATTGTGCAGAGAGGCTCAAACGGTCGGACAACAAAAGAACAGTTGGTCTCGAAAGGGACAACAAAGGCAACAGGGAGAAGCGGGAACTACGAACGGATGCAAGTTTTAAAACATGACGGGAACGAAGTGTTGATGCAATGCGGATGATGCCATGATGAAATGCAACAAACAAATAAATACACACAACGAAACTCGAAATACATGGAAGGTGACTGGAGCGTCGGTCTCGGGGTGTTACACCCTTGTTCTTCCAGTTCGACGTGCTGAGCTTTGAGATCGTGGTGAGTGAGCGAGCTAGGGGGAGGGAGAGACCTTCATGCGCACCCCAGGGTCCGAACCTTAAGGGTTTTGCCGGAACCCAAAATCCGACATTTGGCGCGCCAGGTAGGGGTTCGCTGAAACTTTCCTTTCATCGATCCACGCTCCACCACGTCCATGGCAGACGTGCGTCGAGCTCGCGCCGAGCGCGAGGCCGCCCTGGCCGCCCGCGTCGCTCAGACGGCCCCTGTCGGCGGGCCTCCCCATCATTCTCCATCACCCGTCGCCAACGCCGCTACTGGCCCGGCAGGAAACGAGCAGCAATCATCTTCGCGGCACCCCTCAGTGCGGCGGGATGGCCGCGCCACTTCCCCGTTGCTGACTCCAGCCGGCCCATCGTGCCACGCTCACCGCACGCCCACGGAGGCGCAGGCCGTGCTGCTCATGGCATGCAAGCTCCTGCGCTACCGCCCGGTCGACGACCTCTACGAGGACTGGCTGGACCGCATCGCCGAGCTCGTCAGCGCCGCTGGGGGCTCACTAGTCCTGTCTCTCTTGCTACCTCGCCCTCCTCCAGCCACGGGCGACGTAGCCCATGGAGTGCCTCCACCACCTCCGCACCAAGACGGCGCCCTGGTGCCAAGACGCGTGGCCCCTCGGCGCGACCCACCGCACCTGGCGCCCGCGCGTGAAGAAGGAAGTTGCCAAGAAGTTCCCCGGCCGCAAGAAAACGCTCCTGCACTCTCGGCGCCACCACGACAAAACCACGTGCCGCCTGCGATGGCGGTGCACGGGCGTCAAGAGCAGGCTCTGCTACCTCTTGAGCATGCGTCGGTTTTCCCTTGAAGAGGAAAGGGTGATGCAGCAAAGTAGCGTAAGTCTTTCCCTCAGTTTTTGAGAACCAAGGTATCAATTCAGTAGGAGACTACACGCAAATCTCCTAGTTCCTGCACAAACAAATAAGAACCTTGCAAGCAGCGTGATAAAGGGGTTGTCGGTCCCTTCACGGCCACTTGCAAAAGTGAGATCTGATAAACATAATAAGATAAATATTTTTGGTATTTTTGGGGTATAGATTGGAAAATAAAGATTGCAAAATAAATAGTAAACTAGAATTGTAGATTGGAAACTTATATGATGTAAAGTAGACCCAGGGGCCTTAGGTTTCACTAGTGGCTTCTCTCAAGATAGCATGTATTACGGTGGGTGAACAAATTATTGCCGAGCAATTGATAGAAAAGCGCATAGTTATGATGATATCTAATGCAATGACCATGAATATAGGCATCACGTCCGTGACAAGTAGACCGAAATGATTCTGCATCTACTACTCTTACTCCACACATCGACCGCTATCCAGCATGCATCTAGAGTATTAAGTTCATAAGAACGGAGTAACGCATTAGGCAAGATGACATGATGTAGAGGGATAAACTCAAGCAATATGATACAAACCCCATCTTTTTATCCTCCATGGCAACAATACAATACGTGTCGTTTCCCTTTCTGTCACTGGGATCGAGCACCGCAAGATTGAACCCAAAGCTAAGCACTTCTCTCATTGCAAGAAAGATCAATCTAGTAGGCCAAACTAAACCGATAATTCGAAGAGACTTGCAAAGATATCAAATCATGCATATAAGAATTCAGAGAAGAATCAAATAATATTCATAGATAATCAAGTTCATAAACCCACAATTCATCGGGTCTCGGCAAACACACCGAAAAAAGAGTTACATTGAATAGATGTCCAAGATAATCAAGGAGAACTTTGTATTGAAATCCAAAGAGAGAGAAGAAGCCATCTAGCTAATAACTACGGACCCGTAGGTCTGTGGTAAACTACTCACACATCATCGGAGAGGCAATGGTGTCGATGTAGAATCCCTCCGTGATTGAATCCCCCTCCGGCAGATCGCCGGAAAAGACACCAAGATGGTATCTCACGGGTACTGAAGGTTGCGGCGGTGGAAAAGGTGTTTTGTGGCTCTCCCGGAAGGTTTCAGGGTATAAGAGTATATATAGGCGAAAGAAGTAGGTCGGTGGAGCTGCGAGGGGCCCACGAGGGTGGGGGCGCGCCCACCCCCCTGGGGCACGCCCTGCTGCCTCGTGGCTTCCTTGCCGCTTCCGTGACGTCCACTCCAAGTCTCCTAGATTGCGTTTGTTCCAAAAACGATCCTCGCGAAGGTTTCATTCTGTTTGGATTCCGTTTGATATTCCTTTTCTGCGGAACAATGAAATAGGCAAAAAAACAGCAATTTGCACTAGGCTTTAGTAGTCCCAAAAATAATATAAAAAGGTATATTAAAGCCCATTAAACATCCAAAACAGATAATATAATAGCATGGAACAATAAAAAATTATAGATACATTGGAGACGTATCAAGCATCCCCAAGCTTAATTCCTGCTCGTCCTCGAGTAGGTAAATGATAAAAATAGAATTTTTGATGTGGAATGCTCCCTAACATAATTTCCAATGTAATTCTCTTTATTGTGGCATGAATGTTCAGATCCAAAAGATTCAAGATAAAAGTTTAATATTGACATAAAAATAGTAATACTTCAAGCATGTTAACCAAGCAATTATGTCTTCTCAAAATAACATAGCCAAAGAAGCTTATCCCTACAAAATCATATAGTTTGGACATGCTTCATTTTCGTCACACAAAATGCTCACATCATGCATAACCCTGATGACGAGCCGAGCAATTGGTTCATACCTTTTAACGCGCTTCAGCCTTTTCAACCCTTACGTAATACATGAGCGCAAGCCATGGATATAGCACTATAGATGGAATAGCATATGATGATGGGGGTTATGTGAGAAGAAAAAAAAGGAGAAAGTCTCACATTGACGCGGCTAATCAATGGGCTATGGAGATGCCCATCAATTGATGTCAATCCGAGGAGTAGGGATTGCCATGCAACGGATGCACTAGAGCTATAAGTGTATGAAAGCTCATCAAAAGAAACTAAGTGGGTGTGCATCCAACTTGCTTGCTCACGAAGACCTAGGGCATTTTGAGGAAGCCCATCACTGGAATATACAAGCCAAGTTCTATAATGAAAAATTCCCACTAGTATATGAAAGTGACAAAATAAGAAACTCTCTATCATGAAGATCATGGTGCTATTTTGAAGCAGAAGTGTGGAAAAAGGATAGTAACATTGTCCCTTCTCTCTTTTTCTCTCATTTTTTGGGCTTCTTTGGCCTCTTTGTTTTATTTGGGCTTCTTTGGCCTCTCTTTTTTCATAGTCTCCATCATTCTTTCCTCTCATGGGACAATGCTTTAATAATGATGATCATTACACTTTTTTTTACTCATAACTCAATGTTACAACTCGATACTAGAACAAAAATATGACTCTATGTGAATGCCTCCGCCGGTGTACCGGGATATGTGATGAATCAAGAGCGACATGTATGAAAGAATTATGAAAGTGGCTTTGCCACAAATACGATGTCAACTACATGATCATGCAAAGCAATATGACAATGATGGAGCGTCTCATGATAAACGGAACGGTGGAAAGTTTCATGGCAATATATCTCGGAGTGGCTATGGAAATGCCATAATAGGTAGGTATGGTGGCTGTTTTGAGGAAGATATAAGGAGGCTTATGTGTGATAGAGCGTATCGTATCACGGGGTTTGGATGCACCGGCGAAGTTTGCGCCAACTCTCAAGGTGAGAAAGGGAAATGCACGGTACCGTAGAGGCTAGCAAATTGCGGAAAGGTAAGAGTGCGTATGATCCATGGACTCACATTAGTCATAAAGAACTCATATACTTATTGCAAAAGTTTATTAGCCCTCGAAGCAAAGTACTACTACGCATGCCCCTAGAGGGATAGATTGGTAGGAAAAGACCATCGCTCGTCCCCGACCGCAACTCATAAGGAAAGCACTCAAAGAACACCCCATGCTTCAAATTTGTCACACAACGTTTACCATACGTGCATGCTACGGGACTTGCCAACTTAACACAAGTATTTCTCAATTTCACAATTACCCAACTAGCATGACTCTACCATTACCACCTTTATATCTAAAAACATCTATCAATTATCATAGTATTCAATGCACTCTATATGAAAGTTTTTATCATACCCATCTTGAATGCCTATCATATAAGGACTAGTTTTATAGCCAAAGCAAATTACCATGCTGTTCTAAAAGACTCTCAAAATAATATAAGTGAAGCATAAGAGATCAATAATTTCCATAAAATAAAACCACCACCGTGCTCTAAAAAATATAAGTGAAGCACTAGAGCAAAATTATCTAGCTCAAAAGATATAGGTGAAGCACATAGAGTATTCTAATAAATTCCGATTCATGTGTGTCTCTCCCAAAAGGTGTGTACAGCAAGGATGATTGTGGTAGACTAAAAAGCAAAGACTCAAATCATACAAGACGCTCCAAGCAAAACACATATCATGTAGTGAATAAAAATATAGCATCGAGTAAAGTTACTGATAGACGAAGACGAAAGAGGGCATGCCTTCCGGGGCATCCCCAAGCTTAGGCTTTTGGTTGTCCTTGAATTTTACCTTGGGGTGCCTTGGTGTAACACCCACGATGCGGCTATATCTCCCACGTGTCGAGGCACGACTTAGAGGCATAACCGCATTGTGGTTTTGTCGCAAGAAGGGTCATCTTCACACAATCCCATGTAATGAACAAGAAAGGGATAAAGAGAGTTGGCTTACAATCGCCACTTCACACAATACTTAAATAAATCATACATCATTCAGAGTACACACATAGTATAACTATGGACAAATCCGAATAAAAAGAAGATAACCCCAAATGCTAGATCCCCGATCGTCCCCACTGGGCTCCACTACTGATCATCAGGAAACGAAACATAGTAACGACCAAGGTCCTTGTCGAACTCCAACTTGAGTTCGATAGCATCACCTGGACTGGGATCATCGGCACCTGCAACTGTTGTGATAGTATCTGTGAGTCACGAGGACTCAGCAATCTCAAAACCCGCGAGATCAAGACTATTTAAGCTTATGGGTAGGAGGAGGTAATGAGGTGGAGCTGCAGGAAGCACTAAGCAAATATGGTGGCTAACATACGCAAGTAAGAGCGAGAAGAGAAGCAACGCAACGGTCGAGAAGCTAGAAGTGATCAAGAAGTGATCCTGAAACTACTTACGTTCATACATAACCCAAGGCGTGTTCACTTCCCGGATGCCGCCGAAAAGAGACCATCACGGCTATACACGCGGTTGATGCATTTTAATTAAGTCAAGTGTCCAGTTCTCTACAACCGGATATTAACAAATTCCCATCTGCCACATAACCGCGGGCACGACTTTCGAAAGTTTATACCCTGTAGGGGTGTCCCAACTTAGCCCATCACAAGCTCTCACGGTCAACGAAGGATATTCCTTCTCCCGGAAAGACCCGATTAGTCTCGGAATCCCGGTTAGAAGACATTTCGACAATGGTGAAACAAGACCAGCAAGACCACCCGACTGTGCCGACAAATCCCGATAGGAGCTGCACATATCTCGTTCTCAGCACACACCGGATTGTCCAAACTTCCGGTAGGCCAGCCCAGAGTTGCCCCTGGTGGCCACCGGCGGTTGACAGGTTGGACCAACACTCACGACGAGCATTGGCCCGGGGGGGAGTAAAATAAGATGACCCTCAGGCTCAAGAAAATCCAAGGGAAAGGCTTAGGTGAGGCAAATGTAAAACCAAGGTTGGGCCTTGCTGGAGGAGTTTTATTCAAAGTGAACTATCAAGGGGGTCCCATAACCCCAACCGCGTAAGGAACACAAAATCAAGGAACATAACACCGGTATGACGGAAACTAGGGCGGCAAAAGTGGAACAATACACCAGGCATAAGGCCGAGCCTTCCACCCTTTACCAAGTATATAGATGCATTAATTAAATAAGAGATATTGTCATATCCCAAAATATCCATGTTCCAACATGGAACCAACTTCATCTTCACCTGCAACTAGCAACACTATAAGAAGGGCTGAGCAAAAGCGGTAACTTAGCCAAACAATGGTTTGCTAGGAAAGGATGGTTAGAGGCTTGACATGGAAATATGGGAGGCATGATAAACAAATGGTAGATAGCGCAAGCATAGCGATAGAGCGAACAACTAGCAAGCAAAGATAGAAGTGATATCGAGGGTAATGGTCATCTTGCCTGAGATCCCGCAAGGAAGAAGAACGAGTCCATGAAGAAGACAAACGGACGTAGTCGAAGGAATCCTCACAACTCCGGAACGAAACCGAAGCTAACGAGAGAAGCAAACCGGAAAGAAGCAAGCAACATGGTAAACACACAAGCATAAACATGGCAGGATGCACAACCAAGGATGATGCATGTCCAGTTTAAAGAGGCATGGCATGGCAAAGTGCACAAACAATGCTACAAGTTAAGTGGAGCTCAATATGCAACGAGTTGCATATTGACGAAACACCACATTCAAGTTATTTAGTTCGCTCTCGTTTATGTACCCAACAATGTTAAATGTTGATTAACATGGCAAGAGGTGAAGCATAACTAAATTAACTATTCGGGCAAGGTTAAATGAGGCCGGAACAATAAACAACAATTCCAGAAAATCCTCATATGCATATTTTGGATTTGGTACTGTTCTGCCCTATACACAATTTTAGAGTTATTAAATATGCAAAGTACTGCCACCATGTTAAACTATGCATTTTTTACCTCATTTACATATAAAGTTTATTAAATTCGGAGCTACGCTTAATTAGTTATGAAATAAATCATTTTAACATGGCATTTGAGCAAAATAATACTCCCTCCGTTCCTAAATATTTGTCTTTCTAGAGATTCCAACAAGTGACTACAGACGGAGCAAAATGAGTGAATCTACACTTTAAAATATGTCTACATACATCCGTATGATGTAGCCCATTTGAAATGTCTAAAAAGACAAATATTTAGGAACGGAGGGAGTAGCAAACAGCAAGTTACACATTTCAAACATGGATGAAAGCAGCATATTATGAAATTAGATGAAATTCTAAATATTTTACATATATAAATTATTTACATATGATGCATGGTTAATTAGTTATTAGATGCATGAACACTAGGGGTTTTTCTGTAAAACTGGCGTTCTCTAGACTATTAGGCAAATTCGCAGACATGAAAAGAACACTACGCGAGCCAAAACTACTGGGCGGACTAGGCTGCTCACCATGGGCCAAGCCTAGTCGGTGGAGAGGAGCGTTGGCTGGGCCAGATCGGCAGCCGACCCGAGCGAGGAGGTCGAGGAGGCGCGGTCAACGCGAGGTGCGTGCGAGCGGGCGCCTCGTCCTGGAAGAAGCAGAGGACGCGGGCAGAGGCAGGCACGGGAAGCGGCGGGCCGGCGTGGTGCGCCGGGAAGGCGACAGCGGGCGGCGGACTTGACGTGCGGGTTCCGGATCCGGGCGCGAGAGAGGCGGCGGCGAACTAGAGCAGGTCAACGAGGCAGGGGACCGAGAGGGACTTGGCGGGTGACGGCTTCCTGGGACTTGGGCGGCTCGATGAAGAGGAGCAGCAGCGGACAGACGCGGCTCCTGCAGAGGGACTTGACGCGGGGTCTTGGGGCTCCGACGAGCTGAGGAGGTCCAGCAAGGACGGGGATGGCCGGGACCCGACGGATCCGTGGAGATGCGGTGGTGGCTCTGTTGTGGTGACGGACGCGAGCTCGGGCTGCAGCCATCCATGGTGACGTCGTGGGGCTCCTGCTCGAACAGAGAGACAAAGGGGGGTCGGGTGAGAGAGATCGATAGGAAGGAGGCGACGCAGGAGAGGTGCGGCGACCTGCTGGTGGTGGGGAGCTCCGGCGACGAAAGTATGGAAGACGGCCTTGGAGCGTTGGTGCTCGAGGCGAGGGGCATCTCCTCGAGGAGGAAGAACAAGCAGGGCGCGGCGGTGGTCCTGGAGGTCGCCGTTGAGGCGGCTGGCCGAGCGAGAGGACGAGGCCGAGCGCTCGTGCTCGGGCCTCGGGAAGAGAGGGGGTGGCGGCTCCTGTATGAAGGCTCGGCGAGGGGTGGACCAGGAAGGAGGCTGGTTGGGTGGATCGGGCAGGGGAGATCCCGAGGGGGATTTGGTGGAGTGGCAGCGGCGAGGGACAAACCTCCTCGAATTTAGGGTTTGTCTGATTTGATTAGGGGTTGTTCTATATATAAGGAAAGGAGAGAGTTTTTGGATCATCCGATCAAAATCGGACGGTCCGAGATAAATAGGTTAGGTAGCCCAAATAATAAACCGAAGATACTTTAGACATGTTTGGGGATGATCTGAATCCAATGGTTATGACCGCCCAGAACGAGTTCGGGGAAATTTCGGACACGCATGCAAAGGGGGTTAGGGGGTCTTGGTCAGGAGGGAAGCGAAAACCCGATTGGTCTGGAATGGTCAAGAAGGCAAATCGGTCCGAGGGAAGGTGATGAAGGCAAAGGGAGAAATGGGAACGACGAGCGAATGCAAGTTTTGAAAACATGACGGCAATGGAGTGCCGATGCAATGTCAATGATGGGATGATGAAATGCAACAAATAAATAAATAACCGAGCTGACACGCAAAACATGGGCATCACACTTGGGCATCCCCAAGCTTAGGCTCTTTCCACTCCTTATTCCATAATCCATCAAATCTTTACCCAAAAACTTGAAAACTTCACAACACAAAACTTAACAGAAATTCTCATGAGCTCCGTTGGTGAAATAAAACAAACCACCACTTTAAGGTACTGTAATGAACTCATTCTTTATTTATATTGGTGTTAAACCTACTGTATTCCAACTTCTCTATGGTCCATACCCCCGATACTAGCCATAGATTCATCAAAATAAGCAAACAACACACGAAAAACAGAATCTGTCAAAAATAGAACAGTCTGTAGTAATGTGTATCAAACGCAAACTTCTGTATCTCAGAAAAATATGCGAAAAAAGGATGACCTATATAATTTGAGTATTGATCTACTCAATTGGAATCAGTATTTTATCACTCTCTGGTGATTTTTAACAATTGTTTTCAGGAGCAGAAAGTTTCTGTCTTTTTCAGCAAGATCAAATAATTATCACCCAAGAAGATCCTATAGGTCTTAGTTGGCACAAACACTAATTAAAACATAAAACCACATCCAACCAGAGGCTAGATGAATTATTTATTACTAAACAGGAACAAAAATAAAATTGGGTTGCCTCCCAACAAGCGCTATCGTTCAACGCCCCTAGCTAGGCAGTGATAATTTCGATGATGCTCACATGAAAGACAAGAATTGAAGCACAAACAGAGCATCATATATCATGTGAAAAACACATCTAAGTCTAACATACTTCCTATGCATAGGCATCTTATAGGCAAACAAATTACCAAGACAAGCAAATACTAGCATATGCAAGGAAGAAGTGAGAAACAATAGCAATCTCAACATAACGAGAGGTAATTTAGTAACATGAAAATTTCTCCAACCATATTTTCCTCTCTCATAATAATTACATGTGGGATCATATTCAAATTCAACAATATAGCTATCACATAAAATTTTCTCTACATGATCCACATGCATGCGAAGTTGACACTCTTCCAAAATAGTGGGATGAACATTAACTAAAGTCATGACCTCTCCAAACCCACTTTTATCAAAAATACCATAAGATTGAACATTCTCCAAATATGTGGGATCTAAAGTTGACACTCTTCCAAACCCACTTTCAATATTATTGCCAACACTATTATCAATCTCAAATTCATCATGAGGCTTAAATAAATTTTCAAGATCATAAGAAGAATCACCCCAATCATGATCATTGCAACAAGTAGTAGACATAGCAAAACTAGCATCCCCAAGCTTAGGGTTTTGCATATTATTAGCACAATTGACATTAAGAGAATTTATCATAAAATTATTGTAATGATGCTTTTTATTCAAGGAGCTATCGTGAATTTCTTCATAAATTTCTTCATCACAATTTTCAGATTCACGAATTTCAAGCAAAACCTTATAAAGATAATCTAGTGCACTCAACTCACTAGCAATAGGTTCATCATAATTGGATCTCTTAAAGAGATTAGCAAGTGGATGAGGATCCATAAACTTTTAGCAAGCGAAGATGCAACAAAAAAGAAGGTACATGGTAGCACAAGCAAACAAAAGACCGAATGGAAGAAGGGCGAAGAAAAGGCAAAGGTGAAGTGGGGGAGAGGAAAACGAGAGGCAAATGGAAAATAATGTAATGCGAGGGAGAAGAGTTTGTGATGGGTTCTTGGTATGTCTTGACTTGTGCATAGATCTCCCCGGCAATGGCGCCAGAAATCCTTCTTGCTACCTCTTGAGCATGTGTTGGTTTTCCCTTGAAGAGGAAAGGGTGATGCAGCAAAGTAGCGTAAGTATCTCGCTCAGTTTTTGAGAACCAAGGTATGAATCCGGTAGGAGACTACACGCAAATCGCCTAGTACCTGCACAAACAAATAAGAACCTTGCAACCAACGCGATAAAGGGGTTGTCAATCCCTTCACGGCCACTTGCAAAAGTGAGATCTGATAAAGATAATAAGATAAATATTTTTGGTATTTTTGTGGTATAGATTGGAAAAATAAAGATTGTCAAATAAATAGTAATCTAGAATTGAGATTGGAAACTTATATGATGTAAAGTAGACCCGGGGGCCATAGGTTTCACTAGTGGCTTCCCTCAAGATAGCATGTATTACGGTGGGTGAACAAATTACTGCCGAGCAATTGATAGAAAAGCGCATAGTTATGATGATATCTAAGGCAATGATCATGAATATAGGCATCACGTCCGTGACTAGTAGACCGAAACGATTCTGCATCTAGTACTATTACTCCACACATCGACCGCTATCCAGCATGCATCTAGAGTATTAAGTTCATAAGAACTTGGTAACACATTAGGAAAGATGACATGATGTAGAGGGATAAACTCAAGCAATATGATATAAACCCCATATTTTTATCCTCGATGGCAACAATACAATACGTGCCTTGCTGCCCCTGCTGTCACTGGGAAAGCACACCGCAAGATTGAACCCAAAGCTAAGCACTTCTGCCATTGCAAGAAAGATCAATCTAGTAGCTAAACCGATAATTCGAAGAGACTTGCAAAGATATCAAATCATGCATATAAGAATTCAGAGAAGAATCAAATAATATTCATAGATAATCAAGTTCATAAACCCACAATTCATCGGATCTCGGCAAACACACCGCAAAAAGAGTTACATCGAATAGATCTCCAAGAGAATCGAGGAGAACTTTGTATTGAGATCCAAAGAGAGAGAAGAAGCGATCTAGCTAATAACAGTGGACCCGAAGGTCTATGGTAAACTACTCACACATCATCGGAGAGGCTATGGTGTTGATGTAGAAGCCCTCCGTGATCGAATCCCCCTCTGGCAGATCGCCGGAAAAGGCCCCAAGATGGGATCTCACGGGTACAGAAGGTTGCAGCGGTGGAAAAGGTGTTTCGTGGCTCTCCCCGAAGGTTTCAGGGTATAAGAGTATATATAGGTGAAAGAAGTAGGTTGGTGGAGCTGCGAGGGGCCCACGAGGGTGGGGACGTGCCCTCCTGCCTCGTGGCTTCCTCGTTGCTTCCTTGACGTCCTCTCCAAGCCTCCTGGATTGCGTTTGTTCCAAAAATGATCATCGCAAAGGTTTCATTCCGTTTGGATTCCGTTTGATATTCCTTTTCTGCGAAACACTGAAATAGGCAAAAAAACAGCAATTTGCACTGGGCTTTCGGTTAATAGTTTAGTCCCAAAAATAATATAAAACGATATATTAAAGCCCATTAAACATCCAAAACAGATAATATAATAGCATGGAACAATCAAAAATTATAGATACGTTGGAGACATATCAGGCTCCGCCTCTACAAAGGGCCTCGGTGACCACAGCAGGCTGCCGCGCCTTCACTCTGGAGCTGCGTAGCATCATTTGGCCAGGCAAGTTCGAGCCATACCTGCCTCCTCGCTATGACGACACCCCCAACCCTGCAGAGTTCTTGCAGCTCTATGAGCTGATCATCGAGGCGGCCAACAGCGACGAGAAAGTCATGGCGAACTGGTTCCCCATGGCTCTCAAGGATGGTGCTCGCTCGTGGCTCCTGCACTTGCCCCCGGGGTCGATTTCTTCCTGGGGTGAGATGTGCGACCGCTTTGTCGCCAACATCCAGGGCACTCGCGACCGCCCTCCGGCCGCGGGTGACCTGCGCCGCATCAAGCAGCAGCTAGGAGAGACCTTGCAGAAGTACATCTAGCGCTTCAACAATGTTCGCCTCAAGATCCCCAAGGTGACGGACGAGGCCACCATTTCAGCATTCTCCGATGGCGTCTGTGACGTCAAGATGAAGGAGGAGCTCGCCATCCACGAGGAGCTATGCACGGCCCTGGAGATGTTCAACATGGAGACCAAGTGCGCAAGAGCTGAGGAAGGGCGCCTTTCCCTCCTCGAGCTCCCTGCTGCCGACCCAGAGGAGAAGAAGGCCAAGGCCAAGGACGTGAAGCGCAAGGGGGTGGCCGTGCTCGCGGCGAAGCCAGACACGAAGTGCGGCCGGGACCACCCCGAGTCATCCAAGGGAAGCCGTCCGTTCTGCGCCTTCCACAACGTACACAGCCACAACAGCAACGACTGTCAGGAGCTCAGGGCCATTCGAGATGGACACTTCGGTCGACGCCCCGAGTGCAACGACCAGGGCTACGGCCGAGGAGGAGGACAAGGTGGGGGATGCTGGGATGACCGCGGCCCCTGCCAGGAGTGGCACGACCGGCCTCGTGAGGACCGCTGGAAGGATCAGCCTTGTGAGGGCGCCTGGAGGGACCAGCCGCGTGAGGACCGCCCTCAGGGCAATGCTGGTCTCCCTCCACTGCCGCCACCACCAAGAAGAAACGACGACCACCATCAGGACGAGGGGGCTGGGGTCTTCCAGGAGCCGCGCGCTATCGCCTGCATCTTGGGCGGAGCTCAGGCCCCAACATCCCAGCGTGTCTTCAAGCAGTTTGCTCTCGAGGTGAACGCGCCCGCTTAGGTGGTCCAAATGCGCCATCACCTTTAGCTCGTTGGACCAGCTCAAGTGCGCGGCGACTGCCGGTGCCCTCCCGATGCTCTGCTCGCCCATCATCAGCAACATCCAAGTCACCAAGACCCTCATCGACGGTGGCGCAGGGCTCAATGTCCTGTCCGTCGAGACATTCGATAGCCTCCAAGTGCCATACGATCAGCTGTAGCCTACCAAACCCTTCTCAGGAGTGACTGATGGCTCTACCACCCCGATAGGGCAGGTCCGTCTCCCTGTCACCTTCGGCCAGCGCGACAACTACTGCACCAAGCTCATCGACTTTGACGTCGCCCACATCGGTCTGCCGTACAACGCCATCCTTGGGTATCCAGCGTTAGCCAAGTTCATGGCAGTGACCCACCATGGCTAAAACGTCCTCAAGATGCCAGGAAGCGGCAGAATCATCATAGTCCCCTACGAAGAAAGAGATGCGGTGTGCTCCCTGGAGCGCGCCTTCCAAGCCACAACAATCGAAGACCCCGACAGCGAGGGAACCTTGTACCCTCCTGAGGCCATCCCCAAAAAGAAGAAGCAACTACTCCGCACAGGGCCTCAGGAGAGCGGCGCCTCCAGCGGCGCCGCCTCAGGAACAACGCTCGCACCTGGGGCGTCTCCCTCCCTAGCATAGGAAGGTGCGCCCGGCGCCCTCCTCAGGCGAGGCTCGGGGGCTCTCTTCTGGAGGGCCTCAGACCTAGCGAACATCATGAGGGACGCGCTCGGGCACCACGTGGAGGCGTGCTTTGTGGCACGTTTCCCTCAAGAGGGCATTGGGCAAGGAGCACCCGGTCCTCAGGAGTTCATCATCAAGGCCACCCAGGAGCTTCAAGAAGCAAGGACCATGCGCGGCGACCGCCGCCCACCTGGCGCAGCTCCATCCTGGCGAGGACGGCGGGCTGCGCGTCTGCATCGACATTCCAGGGCTCAATAGGGCCGCATCTCAGGAGCGCTTCTAGCCTTCGCGCATTGGGCGTTGCAAGGGTCCACCTCACACCTACGTCTGCATGCCATTTGGCCTGCCGATGGTGGCAGCCACCTTCCAGCGTCACCTGTGGAGTGTCCTGTCTGCTCAGGAAGCCAGGCATCATGCAGTCCTAGCAGAGATGGCGACGGTCCTCAAGGAACCACCCGAGCCCCTAGAGCCTCCCGAGGCTCAGGGTCCGGGCGGCTCATGAGGAGCGACTCCTTCATCGCGCGCCTTCGGCTACCTCAACCCTCCTTCGACAACGGTACCAGGTGACATTTTCCAAGTTTACCGAGCTGGGAGCGCCCCTCGGGCTGCACTATTCCCAGGTCGCACGGGCATGTCCCTGTGGCATGTACACTTTTGCATCCTTAGCTTACTCTGTAGGGGGCGCCCCTCGGGCTGCATCATCCCCAGGCCGCTCGGGTCCGTCCCAGCGGCATGTATCATTCTTGCATCTATCTGAACTAGCTTATCTCCTTGCGTGGTTTTCTTACGGCTATCGCTTGCTTGATCACCTCTTGCGGCATCCTGTGTTGCTGACCGATCTCCTGTTTACCCCGTGGCGAAAAGACCGCATACCAGCACGGCGCTTGTGCTCGGGCCCGTCCCTACAATGCTGATAAACCTGAGAGATCGAGCTCTGGCTCGCGGCCCGCTCTGCACATGTAACCTCATCAGATCCTTAGTGCCTTCGTCTTCTTGTGGAGCAATCAGCAGCTGGGTAACCAGCACGATCACGGGCTATGCTTTCTCTCTAGCCAACCTGCAAGGAACCTCCCGAGGATGACGACAGCGGGCGGTACCGCGGGCACCTTCTTTTCCCATGCAATTCGCTTGTGCATTAAAAGGGGGGCACCTGAGCATCGCACCTCAGGAGCTCTTACTAGCTCTCCAGCCCTCACCCCTGGCCTTGACCACGACATCGCGACCTAGCATACCAGCGGCGACTGAGCTCGCTTGAGGGTCGGGACCTGAGGATGTAGAGCACACGGAAGGGCATGGTAAAAGGGGGAAAGCTCGCACAGGCCTAACCTGGCTACACTATGGCCATTGATGCACGAGCCTGGCACAGCACAAGGAGTCGACTCTGGATCGCTAAGATAAGTTTCACACTCGGGTTGGCCAAGCGCTGTGGTATAGGATTCCCATCTCTTGCAACCCTGCTACGGCGACGCCGCCTTCCTTTCCTGCCCTTAGGTAGCTGCTTGCACGCTAAAGGGGACCTCTTGAGCATCGTGCCTTAGGAGCTCTTACTGGACCTCGGGCCGCTCACCTCTTGGCATTGACCACGGCATCACGAACTGACATACCAGCGATGGCTGCAGCCTGCCTAGGGACCTGGACCTGTCAGCGTAGAGCACCAAGCTACCGCGAGGTCGGAAAGGGGGGACTGAGCCGAAGTAGGACATGCAGTCGTAAATCTTCATAATAAGGGAAATATTAAACAAAATGCACTACAAATCCTTTACACACCCCCACGGGGTTCGTCTCGATTCCTCGCAGGGAACAAAAAGAGAAGGTTTCTAGGAGCCCTATTTTCAAGTATCAACACCGCCGATGCCATCATCAGCAGTGGGCCACGGGAGGCCGACGCCAACCCCATCCAGATCAATGGCGGCGGCGGGCGGACGCCGCTGCCGCGCTGCGGGCACGGCGAGAGCTCGGGAGCACGTAGCTGTCGCCGCTCGTCTCCGGAGTCTCGTAGGGCTCGGGAGAGTCGCTGGACTCCCAAGTGCCATCGATGCTGCTGGAGGAACCGCTGGCACGGCCAGCGGCCGGCCCGGCTCCTGCCGCTGTGTTGTCCCGACGACTACCTCCAGGGCAGCACTCCATGCAGCGGCCTTCCCCGTCGAAGACCTTGAAGAACATCGTGGAGGCGCCATCGTATTCAAAGTGGATGGCAAGGGTGCCCTCTGCACGGCAAACTCGGGTGACCTCACCCCATCCGCGAGTCATGAAGATTTTGCCCGGGGAGACGACCTCAACCTCCGCCCCCGTCGCCGGGGCATCTCACTCGGCGTGTTGCAGCCACAGCTTGAGGGGACCCCTCAGCGGCATCTCGGCGGAGAAGAACTGCGGGAAGCGAATCCAAGTGCGCGGGGGCATCACCGCCCACACCACCAGTTCGCGTGAAGAGCCCACGGTGTGGGTTCCTTGGGCGACGGCGCACGCCACCGCGGCACGGCGACCACGGCCGCAACATGGACGGCGTTGGTCGCCGCCTCCTCCTCCGGAGCCCTCGGCCTGGGCGTACAAAGGCAGCGGGTATCCGGGGGGAGGCCACTCATACCAAGGCCTCGACACCTCCGGCCTCACGACTACGTCGCGGCGGCGGGCCAGCCTCTTCTTCGGCGGAAGCGGCCCCGGCTCGTCGCGAGGGGCTTTTCCCTTCTCAGCGATCGAGAATCTCCGTATCGGCTCCATGGGTGTCGCTGCTAGCAATGAAGCAAGGAAGAAGAAGCGAGTGGAACGGGAAGAGGTGGGCGACGGGGGCTCCGCCCCCCTCCTCATTTATAGCAGGAGAAGGCCAACCGGCGACCCCCACGATCCCAGGTAATGATGGTTTTCTCTGCATGTGATGACCCACAATTATAGGGGATCTATCGTAGTCCTTTCGATAAGTAAGAGTGTCGAACCCAACGAGGAGCAGAAGGAAGCAGTTTTCAGCAAGGTATTCTCTGCAAGCACTGAAATTATCGGTAACAGGTAGCTTTGTGATAAGGTAATTTGTAACGAGTAACAAGTAATGAAAATAAATAAGGTGCAGCAAGATGGCCGTAGCAAAGGACAAGCCTGGACAAACTCTTATATAGAGAAAAGTGCTCCCGAGGACACATGGGAATTATCGTCAAGCTAGTTTTCATCACGCTTATATGATTCGCGTTCGTTACTTTGATAATTTGGTATGTGGGTGGACCGGTGCTTGGGTGCTGTCCTTTCTTGGACAAGCATCCCACTTATGATTAACCCTATTGCAAGCATCCGCAACTACAAAAGAAGTATTAAGGTAAACCTAACCATAGCATGAAACATATGGATCCAAATCAGCCCCTTACGAAGCAACTCATAAACTAGGGTTTAAGCTTCTGTCACTCTAGCAACCCATCATCTACTTATTACTTCCCAATGCCTTCCTCTAGGCCCAAATAATGGTGAAGTGTCATGTAGTCGACGTTCACATAACACCAATAGAGGAGAGACAACATACATCTCATCAAAATATCGAACGAATACCAAATTCACATGACTACTTATAGCAAGACTTCTCCCATGCCCTCAAGAACAAACGTAACTACTCACAAATCATATTCATGTTCATAATCAGAGGGGTATTAATATGCATAATGGATCTAAACATATGATCTTCCACCAAATAAACCAACTAGCATCAACTACAAGGAGTAATCAACACTAGTAGCAACCCACAGGTACCAATCTAAGGCTTTGGGACAAAGATTGGATACAAGAGATGAACTAGGGTTTGAGAGGAGATGGTGCTGGTGAAGATGTTGATGGAGATTGACCCCCTCCCGATGAGAGGATTGTTGGTGATGACGATGGCGATGATTTCCCCCTCCCGGAGCGAAGTTTCCCCGGCAGAACAGCTCTACCGGAGCCCTAGATTGGTTCCGCCCGAAAGCTTGCTTATGATTTTTTCCAGGGTAAAAGACTTCATATAGCAGAAGATGGGTACTGGAGGCCTGCCAGGGGGCCCACGAGGAAGGGGGGCACACCCAGGGGGGTAGGGCCCGCCCCGACCATTGTGGCCAGGGTGTGGGCCCCCTCTGGTACTTTCTTCGCTCAGTATTTTTTATTAATTCCAAAAATGACTTCCGTGAAGTTTCAGGACTTTTGGAGTTGTGCAGAATAGGTCTCTAATATTTGCTCCTTTTCTAGCCCAGAATTCCAGCTGCCGGCATTCTCCCTCTTCATGTAAACCTTGTAAAATAAGAGAGAATAGGCATAAGTATTGTGACATAACATGTAATAACAGCCCATAATGCAATAAATATCGATATAAAGGCATGATGCAAAATTGACGTATCAACTCCCCCAAGCTTAGACCTCGCTTGTCCTCAAGCGGAAGCCGATAACGATAAATATGTCCACATGTTTAGAGAGAGTGGTGTCGATAAAATAAAATACGGACATGAGGGCATCATGATCATTCTTATAACAGGAACATATATAGATATTGTCATATTATTTCTTATGCTCAAGTAATAATCTATTCACAACGTCAAGTATGAATCAGAAACTTCATTGAGAACCAACAAACTATAATCTCAATCATTGAAGCAATTGCAATTTATCATAGCATCGGAAAGACTCAATATAAGAGCTTTTCAGCAAGTCCACATACTCAACTATCATTTAGTCTTTCACAATTGCTAACACTCACGCAATACTTATGGCTATGGAGTTTTAATCGGACACAGAGAAAGATAGGGGCTTATAGTGTTGCCTCCCAACTTTTTACCTCAAGGGTAATCTCAACAATAATAATTCATGCTAACTTACATCCAATTGGATATATATATATATATATCTATGTATATATATATATATATATATATATATATATATATATATATATATATATCAGGATCTTTCCAACACAATGTGCTTGCCAAAGGATAAAATGTAAAAAGGAAAGGTGAAGATCACCATGACTCTTGCATAAGGTATAAGACAAAAGTAAAAGATAGGCCCTTCGCAGAGGGAAGCAGAGGTTGTCATGTGCTTTTAGGGTTGGATGCATGAAATCTTAATGCAAAAGAACGTCACTTTATATTGCCACTTGTGATACGACCTTTATTGTGCAGTCCGTCGCTTTTATTGCTTCCATATCACAAGATCGTATAAATTTTATTTTCTCCACACTAATAAATCATACGTATTTAGAAAGCAATTTTTATTGCAAGTAACATGACAACTTACTTGAAGGATCTTACTCAATCCATAGGTAGATATGGTGGACTCTCAAGGCAAAACTAGGTTTAAGGATATTCGGAAGCACAAGTAGTATCTCTACTTGGTGCAAAGAATTTGGCTAGCATGAGGGGGAAAGGCAAGCTCAACATGATGGATGATCCATGACAATATACTTTATTTCAGATATAAGAAAACATAACCCATTACGTTGTCTTCCTTTTCCAACATCAACTCTTTAACATGTCATACTTTAATGAGTGCTCACAATCATAAATGATGTCCAAGATAGTATATTTATATGTGAAAACCTCTCTTTCTTTATTACTTCCTATTAAATGCAACGATGACCAAAACCTCTCGATAAGATCAATATGATCTCTTTAATTTCTTTTTATTCTTTCTTTTATTCTCTCAAGATCATGCCAGGATAATCAAGCCCTTGAATCAACACTAATCTTTATTATATATAGAGCTCACGGACTCGATTACATAGAAGGATCATAAAGCAAAACTCAAATCATACTAAAACTTTATTCTACTAGATCAAGATATTACCAAAAGGATCGAACTAAGAAAAAAACGATAAAGATAGGAGTGTGATGGCGATACGATACCGGGGCACCTCCTCCAAGCTTGGCAGTTGCCAAGGGGAGTGCCCATACCCATGTGATTATATCTCTTTTGCTGGTGAAGGAGATGGTGGTGATGATGGATAGTCGCACATCGAGCGTAGGAGATCCTCCAATTTGCGGATAATGCCCATGAGTGCGATGATATGCTCCTTCAACAAAATATTTTCACGTGTGAGATACTTGTTCTGTATACGAGCTAACTCAATCATCTTGAAAGCTTCGATCTCAGTTGGGGTAAGAAGATTGTGATCAAGTTGAAGGATGTCTTCTTCTTCTGCTGTCGGGGCTTGATCCTCCATGGCCTTCTTGATCCCCTCATCCTTGTTGATCTCCATGGGGTTCTTCCCTCTTCAGCTCTATCTTCATTAACCAAGCATCATTGTCACCATCGTTGGAGGAGGGGGACGACATGATGCCTGGCCTTAACAACTCTGGCAGAAAACAGCTTGAAACAAAAACATAGGATATTTGCGTGGTATGGTGGTCAAAACCTTCAGGAGATTATATAGTGAATTTTTACCGACCAAAAGAAGTATCGTGCAAGAAAACAGAGTCCGGAGGGCACACGAGATGCCCACGAGGCAGGGGCGCGCCCAGGGGGGTAGGGCGCGCCCTCCACCCTCGTGGACGCCTCCTGTCCTTCCTGGACTGCTTCTTATTTTCCTATTTTCTTAAATATTCCAAAACGGAGAAAAATTGCTATTATAACTGTTTTGGAGTCGGTTTACTTACCGTACCACATACCTATTCCTTTTTGGAGTCTGAAACGTTCTGGAAAGTGTCCCTTATGTATTCCTCCGGGGTTACGGTTTCAATAACATTGGTTTCAACATTTATGGGAGTACCTGAGATATAATGTTTGATTCTTTGCCCGTTCACCACCTTCGGATTTGTGCCTTCGAAGTTGTTGATTTTTATGGCACCGGAACGATAGACCTCCTCGATAACGTAAGGACGTTCCCATTTAGAGAGAAGTTTTCCTGCAAAAAATCTGAAACGAGAGTTGAATAACAACACATAATCACCTACATTAAACTCACGCTTTTGTATCCTTTTGTGATGCCATCTTTTAACTTTTTCTTTAAACAGTTTGGCATTCTCGTAGGCCTGAGTTCTCCATTCATCAAGTGAGCTAATGTCAAAAAGCCTCTTCTCACCGGCAAGTTTGAAATCATAATTGAGCTCTTTAATGGCCCAATATGCTTTATGTTCTAGTTCGAGAGGTAAGTGACATGCTTTTCCATAAACCATTTTATACGGAGACATACCCATAGGATTTTTATATGCTGTTCTATAGGCCCATAATGCATCATCAAGTTTCTTGGACCAATTCTTTCTAGACCTATTAACAGTCTTTTGCAAAATTAATTTGAGCTCTCTATTACTCAATTCTACTTGACCACTAGACTGCGGGTGATACGGAGATGCAATTCTATGATTAACATCATACTTAGCAAGCATTTTATGAAAAGCACCATGAATAAAATGTGAACCACCATCAGCCATTAAATATCTAGGGACTCCAAACCTCGGAAAAAAATAACTTCTTTAAGCATCTTAATAGAGGTGTTATGATCAGCACTACTAGTTGGAATAGCTTCTATCCACTTAGTAACGTAATCAACAACAACTAAAACATGTGTATAACCATTAGAGGAAGGAAACGGTCCCATATAATCAAAGCCCCAAACATCAATTGGTTCAATAACAAGTGAATAATTCATAGGCATTTCTTGACGTCTACTAATATTACCAAATCTTTGACATTCATCACAAGATAAGACAAACTTACTGGCATCTTTGAAGAGAGTAGGCCAATAAAACCCGGATTGCAATACCTTATGTGCAGTTCTATCTCCAGCGTGGTGTCCTCCATAAGCTTCGGAGTGACACTTGCATAGGATCTGTTCCTGTTCATGCTCAGGTATACAACGTCTAATAACACCATCTACTCCTTCTTTATTAAGGTGTGGGTCATCCCAGAAGTAATGTCTTAAATCATAGAAAAACTTTTTCTTTTGCTGGTATGTGAAACTAGGTGGTATAAATTTAGCAACAATGTAATTAGCATAATGAGCATACCATGGAGCAGTGCGAGAAGCATTTATGACAGCTAATTGTTCATCAGGAAAGCTATCATCAATAGGTAGTGGGTCATCAAGAACATTCTCCAACCTAGACAGGTTGTCTGCAACGGGGTTCTCAGCTCCCTTTCTATCAATAATATGCAAGTCAAATTCTTGTAGCAAGAGAACCCATCTAATAAGTCTAGGTTTAGCATCTTTCTTTTCCATAAGATATTTAATAGCAGCATGATCAGTGTGAACAGTTACTTTAGAATCAACAATATAAGGTCTGAACTTATCACAAGCAAATACAACTGCTAAAAATTCTTTCTCAGTAGTAGCATAATTTCTTTCGGCATTGTCTAGAGTTTTACTAGCATATTGAATAACATTTAATTTCTTATCAACTCTTTGCCCTAGAGCAACACCTACAGCATAATCACTAGCATCACACATAATTTCAAAGGGTAAATTCCAATCAGGTGGCTGAACAATAGGTGCAGAAACCAATGCTTTCTTAAGTATTTCAAATGCTTCTACACAATCATCATCAAATACAAAGGAATATCTTTTTGTAAGAGATTAGTCAGAGGCCTGGAGATTTTAGAGAAGTCCTTAATGAACCTCCTATAAAAACCGGCATGACCAAGAAAACTTCTTATACCTTTAATGTCTTTGGGACACGGCATCTTTTCAATAGCATCAACTTTAGCTTTGTCAACTTCAATACCTCTTTCAGAAATTTTATGCCCCAAGACAATACCTTCATTAACCAGAAAGTGGCACTTCTCCCAATTCAAGACAAGGTCACTTTCTTCACATCTCTGCAAAACTCGATCAAGGTTGCTCAAGCAATCATCAAAAGAAGTTCCATGTACAGAGAAATCATCCATGAAAACCTCAACAATCTTTTCACAAAAATCAGAGAATATATCCATCATGCATCTTTGAAAGGTAGCAGGTGCATTGCATAAACCAAAAGGCATACATCTATAAGAAAGGGTACCGAAAGGACAAGTAAAAGTGGTCTTTTCTTGATCCTCTTTTGACACAGGTGTTTGAGAGAAACCAGAATAACCATCTAGAAAGCAAAAATGTGTATGTTTGGATAGTCTTCCTAGCATTTGATCAATAAAAGGTAAAGGGTAATGATCCTTTTTAGTAGCCTTATTTAATTTGTGGAAATCAATTACCATTCTATAACCTATAATAATTCTTTGTGGGATCAATTCATCTTTATCATTAGGAACAATAGTAATACCTCCCTTCTTAGGGACACAATGGATAGAATTTACCCACTGACTATCAGCAACGGGATAAATTATACCTGCCTCCAGAAGCTTTAGTATTTCTTTCCTTACCACTTCTTTCATCTTGGGATTTAACCGTCGTTGGTGATCAACAACTGGTTTAGTGTCTTTCTCCAATTTTATTTTGTGCTGGCATAGAGTGGGACTAATGCCCCTAAGATCATCAAGAGTATATCCAATAGCAGCACGGTGCTTATTTAGAGTTTTCAATCATTTCTTTTCTTCATGCTCTGAAGGGTTAGCACTAATAATAACATGATATATCTTCTTTTCATCAAGATAAGCATATTTAAGAGTATCAGGTAATGGTTTAGGCTCGAACACGGGATCACCTTTGGGTGGAGGAGGATCCCCTAGGATTTCAACATGCAAGTTGTGTTTCAAAATAGGTCCCTGTTTAAAGAATACTTCATCTACTCCCCTTCTTTCATTCATATACATATCATTTTCATGGTCTAGCAAATATTGTTCTAAAGGATCATTAGGAGGCACGGCAATAGAAGCAAGACCAATAATTTCATATTTACTAGGCAATTCCTCATCACGGGGTTGTCTACAGAATTTAGCAAAAGTTAAACTCATGACACATATCCCCCAAACCAATAGTAACAACATCCTTTTCGCAGTCTATCCTAGCATTAACAGTATTCAAGAAGGGTCTACCAAATATGATGGGACAAAAGCTATCTTGTGGGGAACCAAGAACAAGAAAATCAGTAGGATATTTAACTTTCCCACACAAGACTTCAACATCTCAAACAATCCTAATTGGTGAAATAGTATCTCTATTGGTAAGCTTAATTGTAACATCAATTTCTTCTATCTCAGCAGGTGCAATATCATGCATAATTTCTTTGTATAAGGAATGAGGTATTGCACTTGCACTAGCACCCATATCACATAAGCCATGATAACAATGATTTCCTATTTTAACAGAAATAACAGGCATGCCTACAACAGGTCTATGTTTATTTTTAGTATCAGGTCTAGCAATTCTAGCAGTTTCCTCACAGAAGTAAATAACATGCCCATCAATATTATCAGCCAAGAGATCTTTAACCATAGCAATACTAGGTTCAACTTTAATTTGCTCAGGGGGTTTGGGTGTCTTAATGTTACTTTTATTAACCACAGTTGAAGCTTTAGCATGATCCTTTATTCGAACAGGGAAAGGTGGTTTCTCAATATAAGCAGTAGGGACGACAGGATCATTATAAGTGATAGTCTTTTCTTCAACTTTAATAGGTGCAACTACTTTTACTTCAATGGGAGGATTATATTTAAACCACTTCTCCTTAGGGAGATCAACATGAGTAGCAAAGGATTCACAGAAAGAAGCTAATATCTCGGAGTCAAGTCCATATTTAGTGCTAAATTCACGGAAAACATCGGTATCCGTAAAAGATTTAACACAATCAAACTTAGGTGTTATACCTTACTCCTTACCTTCATCGAGGTCCCAATCTTCAGAGTTGCGTTTAATTATTTCCAATAAATCCGATTTGAATTCAATAGTCTTCATCATAAAAGAGCCAGTACAAGAAGTATCGAGCATGGACCGATTATTGAAAGAGAGCCGAGCATAAAATTTTTGAATAATCATTTCTCTTGAGAGCTCATGATTGGGGCATGAATATAACATTGACTTAAGCCTCCCCCAAGCTTGAGCGATGCTTTCTCCTTCGCGAAGCCAAAAATTATATATATAATTATGATCATGATGAACAAGATGCATAGGATAAAACTTCTGATGAAATTCCAATTTCAATCGGTTGTAGTTCCATGGTCCCATATCATCACATAGCCTAAACCATGTCAATGCCTCTCCCTTCAAAGATAAAGGGAAGACCTTCTTCTTGATAACATCCTCGGGCATACCTGCAAGCTTCAATAATCCACAAACTTCATCCACATAGATTAAGTGCAAATCGGGATGTAATGTTCCATCTCCTGTAAATGGATTAGCTAGTAGTTTCTCCACCATACCCGACAGAATTTCAAAGTAAACATTTTTAGTAGGTTCAATAGGTTGAGGAGCAACTCTTTTCTCTAATGGTCGGGGTGAAGATACCCCGAACAAGCCCCTCAGAGGATTACTTTCCATAGTAACAAGTGACAGTAAATTTCAGCACACTATATAAATTTTTCCTTACCAAATTACACCTACCAAAGGCGCTTCACTCCCCGCACTAAAAAAAATACACTTCCATGATGATACGTGTTTGTCACAATAGGTCACGTTTTCTGTCATGCATGTACATCCATGACAAATTTATGACAGAATCAAGATAGTAATACATGTGCTGTCGTAGAAGTGTTCCATGACATTACCAAAATTATCATCACGGAAGTGTCCACTTCCATGACGATAAATCGCGCGTCACAGAAGTGCTTTCGTCAAGGGTGACCGACACATGGCATCCACCGTAACGGAACGCCGTTAAGCTATCAGGTCCGGTTTTGGATCCGATAACCCGTTAACAGCCCGGACCAATGGGGATTTTCCACGTGTAAAATCATCATTGGCCGTAGGAAACACGTGTTGCCTCACCATTGGGACAGATTTCATTCACTCATTGGACAGGAGGCGCCTATGATAGGTCGACACGTGGCACGGCCCAACAGTGGCCCATTCCGGTGAAAAAGGCTGGCCCAGTAAAAAATAGCAGGCCGGCCCATATAAGGCCTACTTGTGCCAGGTCCATTTAAGCCCACGACCCATACGAGATGTGCCAATTCGGCCCGTCAACGACCCGTTAAAGATTTGACACCATTGCGGCCCATCGTCAGTTCGAGCCCGTTAACAGCCTGCTATATATTTGGGCTCAATATCGGCTCAATGAGATTTCGGCCTGTTAATGGCTCATTCAGTGGATGGGCCAACTTTGATGATGTACATCTTTCGGCCTTTTAGTGACCCATTTAAATATTGGGCTAATTTTCCGGCTCGGTGTGTCTTTCAGCCTGTTGATGGCCCATAAATCAGTTGGGCCATTTGTAGTCGGACCTGAGTTTCGGCCTTTTAGCGACCCATTTAAGTGTTGGGCCAATTTCCGACCCGGTGTGTCTTTCAGCCTAGTGACGGCCCATATATCTGTTGGGCCATTTGTAGTCGGACCTGAGTTTTTGCCTTCCAGCGACCCATTTAAGTGTTGGGCCAATTCCCGGCCATGTGTGCCTTTCAGCCTGTTAACGAACCATAAATGAGTTGGGCCATTTGTAGTCGGACCTGAGTTTTGGCCTTTCACTACAAAAAAATACACTTCCGTGATAATACGTGTTTGTCACAGTAGGTCGCGTTTGTTGTCATGCATGTACATCCATGACAAATTTATGACAGAATCAAGATAGTCATACCTGTGCTGTCGTAGAAGTGTTCCATGACATTACCAAAATTATCATCACGGAAGTGTCCACTTCCATGACGATAAATCGCGCGTCACAGAAGTGCTTTCGTCAAGGGTGACCGACACGTGGCATCCACCGTAACGGAACGCCGTTAAGCTATCGGTCCGGTTTTGGATCCGATAACCCGTTAACAGCCCCGACCAATGGGGATTTTCCACATGTAAAATCATCATTGGCTGGAGGAAACACGTGTCGGCTCACCGTTGGGACAGATGTCATCCACTCATTGGACCCAAAGCGCCTTTGATATGTCGACACGTGGCACGGTCCAACAGAGGCCCATTCCTGTGAAAAGGCCGGCCCATTTGACTTGGTCAAAAGGTGGCGGGCCGGCCCACGGCAAACCTGTTAACGGCATGTTCGCATATAGCCCATTTACAGTCCGCTAACCCAGGGCCCATTTACGGCCTATCCTAATTAGGCCCAGTAGCGTCATCTGGGCCGTCCAATATAATTCCAGCCCGTTTTAACTTCCGGCCCATGTATGGCCCATGACGTCTTTTGGCCCATCTGAGGCCCTTAGTAACCATCGGCCCGTTAACGGCCCGTGGTAAAACTGGCCCGTGATGAACAGTGTATCACTTTATACCCATTAGCGGCCCATTATACCGTTGGGCCGTTTCCAGCCCATTTATTCTTGGGCTCATTTCCAGCATTCGTTTACTTCCGGCCCGTTACAGGCCTTTTCTGCTTGTGGGCCAAATTCAGCCCGTGGATACAGTCGGCCCGTTTGTGGCCCGTTAATCTGTTGGGCCATTTTCATAGCATCATCAAATACGGCCGCTTAACGACCCATTATGGTCAGCCCATAAAACGTACGATTTCCACTCTAGCCCGTTTACGGCCCCTTATATGGCCCGTACAAGGCCCATAGATGAGACGGCACGTAGAAGGCCCATTGACCCACCGCACTACAAGAAATATGTCAACTAGTGACCTTCTGTCAGTGACCCTGGAAGAATTGGTCATAGATCTATGACCATTTCAGACAAATTGGTCAAAAGCTGTTCGGGGGGCTCCAAACCCTAAACTATAACAACCATTTTGGTCAGAAAGGTCGTAATTTCCTTACACAAAATGGTCATAAAGCAGATAGCACAGGTCCGCTGCCTTATTTCTAGCTGATCATGACCAATATAGATGGTCATAACCTTGTAAATTGTGGTGGGTTGCTATGACTAGGCGCCACCTCATTAGTTTTGCCTATGTGTCATGTCAATGTGGCAGTTTTTGCCCTGGTTGTGAAGCAACCTATATTTCTGTCATTCCCAAAATTCCCAAAAAAATCTCATAAATTCTTTGGGTCATATCTTCATCAAATATGTAAAAAAACCTTCCTTGCCTAGTTCAAAAATTATTCAAAAATATTCATTTTCCTATTCTGTTCAGAAAAACACTTTGTGAACGAAGTACCACTTTGGCATGTCCAAATGGTATCCATTTTCTACAGTGCTTTCCTATGCCCAAATAACCATCCTCCACCAAATGCCAGCTCAATCCATTCATTATTTTGAGCCCAGCTTCAACATTCGTATTTATGTCCAGTGTGGTACTTTGCAAAGCAAGTACCACCTAGGCTCCTCCTTTTGAGCTAAAATTTGTGAAGACGGTCTTCTTAGTAACTGATCATCCTCAGCCAAAACTCACGCCCATTAGCCATGTGCATTTCCCGTACCGCTAATCAAACACTTGGCTGCTTATTCATGTTTGAGCATCGATCGGTCTCCTCGTGAGAATCTTATGTTGCGATTTTCTTCCTAGCACCTACCTGGGGAGTGCCCAACCCGCTAGACATGCCTAGGCCGCCCAGAACACATGGCAAGCCCACGGTCACGCGGTGACCACGCGGCGGGCATGCGAGTTTACGCGCTCTAGAGTTGGGGCCCTCGGCCACCGTCCAAACCTCGACGTATCACCACCAAACCATGTATTTATGATTAAATAGGTACTTATGTAACTAGAAATGATTTTTAGAAAAAAATAAATAGCAAACTATGAGGCAGCTGCAGTTCAAATTTGACCCGCTTCCTTCTGAATCGGCTGGAATTTGTCTTTTTCACCAGAGGTGGATCAAAACTTTTGAAACCCAACCATTTTGTCAATTGTGCATTGAATATGGCCTAGTATTTTAGAAAATTGATTTGGTCCAATTTTGCAACAAATATATGGTAGGTCCTTCACAAAAAAACTCATTTCAGGCACTCGGAAAATGGAAAATGAATTTTCTATGCAAGAAAATGAAAACTTCCTTAGGCAACATTGTTTGGAATTCCAAGATGCACCCTTGTGCACAATATGAGATCATTTGAACAAACTATGCCATGAATGTGGCCATAAGATTGATCATTTGGCTTGAAAGCCATGAATCTTCACGCATGATAGCTCATTTCTGAGAACACTTTTTTAAAATAACTACCATCTTACAAGTTTATTTTTTTTTTCTGGAAACTTGGTCACATATGATGACACAATGCGGAGGTTTTCCAAGTTTTTATTATTTTTTATTTTTTTATGCCCGTTTCAAAATGCGGTCAAAACGGCGGGCTTGACCGTTCCTAGCTAGTGGTTGAATCTTGGAAAAATTTTGATATTTCTTTGATTAAATAGATACTTATGTACCTAGAAATGATTTTTGACTAAAATAAAGAGCAAACTACGAGGCAGGAGCAGTCCAAATTTGACCCGCTTCCAACTGAATCGGCGAGAATTTGTCTTTTTCACGAGAGGTGGATCAAAACTTTTTACACCCAACCATTTGGTCAATTTTGCATTAAATATGGCCTAGTATTTTAGAAAATTTATTTGGTCCAATTTTGCAACAAATGTATGGTAGGTCCTTCACAAAAAATCTCATTTCGGGCACTCGAAAAATGAAAAATGAATTTTTCGTCCAAAGAAAATGAAAACTCCCTTAGGCAACATTGTTTGGAATTCCAAGATGCACCCTTTTTCACAATATGAGATCATTTGAACAAACTATGCCATGAATGTGGCCATAAGATTGATCATTTGGCTTGAAAGCCATGAATCTTCACGCATGATAGCTCATTTCTGAGAACACTTTTTCAAAATAACTACCATATTAAAAGTTTATTATTTTTTCTGGAAACTTTGTCACATATGATGACACAATGCGGAGGTTTTCCAATTTTTTGATTTTTTTGAATTTTTTATGCCCGTTTCAAAATGCGGTCAAAACGGCGGGCTTGACCGTTCCTAGCTAGTGGTTGAATCTTGGAAAACTTTTGATGTTTCTCTGATTAAATGGATACTTATGTACCTAGAAATGATTTTTGAAAAACATAAAGAGCAAACTACGAGGCAGCTGCAGTTCAAATTTGACTCGCTTCCAACTGAATCGGCGGGAATTTGTCCTTTTCACGAGAGGTGGATCAAAACTTTTTAAACCCAACCATTTGGTCAATTGTGTATTAAATATGTCCTAGTATTTTAGAAAATTGATTTGGTCCAATTTTGCAACAAATATATGGTAGGTCCTTCACAAAAAACCCTCATTTCGGGCACTCGAAAAATGGAAAATGATTTTTTCGTGCAAAGAAAATGAAAACTTCCTTAGGTAACATTGTTTTTCATTCAAATATGCACCCTTGTGCACAATATGAGATCATTTGAACAAACTATTCCATGAATGTGGCCATAAGATTAATCATTTGTCATGAAAGCCATGAATCTTCACGCATCATAGCTCATTTATGAGAACACTTTTTAAAAATAATTGCCGTATTACAAGTTTATTATTTTCCTTGGAAACTTGGTCACATATAATGACACAATGCGGAGGTTTTCCAATTTTTTGATTTTTTTTGAATTATTTATGCCTGTTTCAAAATGCTGTCAAAACGGTGGCCATGACCGTTCCTAGCTAGTGGTTGAATCTTTGATTTTTTGGTGTTTCTTTGATTAAATAGATACTTATGTACCTAGAAATGATTTTTGGAAAAAATAAAGAGCAAACTATGAGGCACCTGTAGTTCAAATTTGACCCGTTTCCTGCTGAATCGGCGGAAATTTGTCTTTTTCACGAGAGGTGGAACAAAGCTTTTAGCACCCAACCATTTGGTCAACTAAACATTAAATATGACCTAAGATTTTATAAAATTGATGTGGTCTAAATTTGCAACAAATATTTGCTAGCTTCTTCATAAAAAATCATTTTGGGCACTCGAAAAATAATTCTCTTACAAAAAACTTATTTCTGAGAACACTTTTTTATGATATTTGCATTATTCAAAGTTTGTTATTCTTACTGAAAAGTAGGTCACACTTGACACAATGCAAAGATTTTGATTTCTATTTGTTTTTATAAATTTCCTAGGCCGTCAAATAGCACACATGATTTAACATCTTATTTTCAATCAATTATGACCAATTTAAATGGTCATAAAATCATCAAAGGGGTACTGCGTTTTGATTGGTCCAAAACCATCTCACGCGGATCATGGATTAGCACCGTCGGATGCGACCGGATCCAACGGCAGCCCACACCCCCCCTCGTTGCTCTTTCCCCCCTCCCTCTCATCCTCGTCGTCCCACCCGGAGCCCAACCACCCAAACCCTAACTCAGATCCCCTCCCACTCTAGCGGCTGCTGCCCCCTTCTCCCTCCCAGATCCAATCCAAGCCCTCCCGCCCCCGGTCTCCATCTCCATTCCTCCGGCGGAGCTCGACCCCCACCCCCCAAGCGCCACTGCTCCACCCTCTCCCAGATCCCCATCTCCAAGTCACCCTCTCCCTCGCTCAGATCTCGATCCGCCGCCACCCACCATCGACGACCCTCACCATAGACGAGATCGAGCTCCTTCCTCCCTCCTGTTCTCCCCCAGCCTTATCCACTCCGAGCCAACCAACCACTCCATCCTTGGGATTTTGCCGCGCCTCGTCTCGCCGGCCCGGCGACCACAGGCAGCCAGTCCACGGCCAGGATGGTGGCGTGCCCCGCCGCGACCATGTACGCGCACGACACTCCGCGCCTCCCCTCCCTCTCCTGCGGTTCCTAACAGGTGCGCTCCTCTCCTCTCCTTGGGTGACATGCAGGGCTCGCAGCGGTGGTGCACTGAGTGATGAGCCTGCCGCGGTGGTCGTCGCTGTCGGCGTCCCCGGAGTTGGCGCAGGAGGGGCTGGCCGGCGTCCCTCGTCGACGCCCTCCTCCCTCTTCTCCTGCGTGACCTGGAGGGGGACTGCTCCCATGGTGAGACCAATATCCATCTCTCTGTCTACCCCCGATTAGGATTTGCAGTTGCTTTGTTTGGTGATGAAATGGGGAACTCAGAGAGGGAGGGGCTCCTACCCCTGCACCCCGTTATTTATACTTGCATTTCAGAGAGTATTCATTTGTAATGCTTGTCTGAATAAAAATCAAAGATCCTGGAGTTTTCCATGTGTGGCTGAACTAATTGTGTCTGTCTGTTAGTTTGACCCATTGTGCTGATAAGGTATATGGTTATGCAGAACTGCAGATCGTAGAAAAGATAGATTCAGACATGCTTGTGCTAATTAATTTTGAGAAACTTGCCAAATGGACTAAAATCTACTATGAAGAACATCAATCACTGTGTGTTATCGTAATTTGTTTGCTTCAATCCGTAGACATGTCAAGTCCTTCTGCACAATGTTGGTAAGCGCCTGATGCATACAACTTCAATCTGTATGGAGGGGCTAATAGCATATACGTACTTACGGATGGTTTTTGCAGTTTGAAGATACTTTCAGGGTGCATGAGTGTTAGGTTGTTAACTTGTTCCAGAGTACCGATCACTCTATATCTCTAGCCGTTCCTGATGTACGTCTCTATTTTTCTAGATACAGGGATTTTCCTTACAGTGCTGGGCGTAGTGATGTTCATCTCTGGGTTCTACTACACAAGAATAGCATATTATGCTTACAAAGGGTACCAGGGCTTCTCTTTTGCCAACATTCCTCCCATATGAAATGACCTGTTGTAATGACGGGCACGGGCACGGAAGGCCCGAGGCAGGCGACGCCGGTGGTAATGACCTGTCGGCCCTCCAGTCTTTCGTTCTCGTTGCCACTTATGTTTTCTTCTTCTCCTTCTTCGCCTAACAACACCTGCTGTGATTATCTGTTTGACTAGACGATGGGATCAGTTATGAGATCATTCTAGTTGTGTAGTTTCGTCAGGTCAAGCGGTCGCATCCCACTTATTTGGAATCAATAATAACAAAGCAGATAATATTACATTACTTTACTGAACTATTCTTTTTTATCCTGTAGATTAAATCTCATTGTTTAAGAGGTCCTATTCTTTGCTTTTATCTATTCAACACATCAAATCCTCTAGTAATGCCACAGCTTGTCATGCATGTCACATTTCCTTATTTTTGGGGAATTTTGACCAGTACCACCAGCTCACCGGTGTACATGTTAGGATCGGGCTGAGTCTTTGTGATGGCTGAGTCTTTGTGATGTTACTTTATGGTCACCAGCTCACCAGTGTACATGTTTGCTTTCTGTTGGATTCTTGGTGTGCTAGGAAGCACTCTTTATACTTCCAGGGTGCACTTTTTATATGTGAGTATCTTATGTTGCTGTAAGCATTAACACAATATGCCGTGTGCAGGGAGCTCAGCATCCGAGTCCCAGCCCACCCCTCGCCCTTGCTTCGATCCCAAGGTACCGCGCGGTTCCCGGCCAGTTCATGATTTTGGCTTCTGCAGGCTCTGATCAGGTTGGCGTCCGGCGGCAGGATGAAGGCCAAGGTGAGCTCCCGCGCCGGCGACTCTAGGTCAGTGCCCTGACCCGACACCTCGCTCGTTATATGGTGTAAGTGCAATGGTACGCTAGCTATGTGGTGTAAGTATCTCCACAAGATTTCATTCAGCAAATCATCTCAGTTATCCAGTTTTGAAATATTTTGCCGATGCATCAACTCTATGTGCCAGAGTAGTAGCACTCTTTGTTTGTTGAGTAGATGTTCCTTTGCCATATAACTGCATAGCTGATAGTGTCAAACTATTCACCATATATTTATGTTCCGATATGGCTGCTCTAGTCTAGTTGTGTGAACAGGAACATGCAAGCTGATCTGCTGCTGTTTTTCTCCTCTTGAATGATCTGGTGAAGGACAAGTTGGTCCATTTGTCCTCCTGCCCTGCTATCTCTCTCTGCTGCATAGATAGGTTCAGTTTTCTTTTGTTCTCTTTCTAGTTTAAGCATGAGGATATTCCAGTGTCTATGTATTCCTCTCGTGCTCATAAGTCAGAACATGTAATCTAATTAGGGACTGCAGACTTGCTCATGTCATGTGCAAAACTTTCATGAATGTACATAAACATTTTCATGTCCAGAACCATGACTGTACATACTCTTATGAAAATCATTCACAACCTTTGTTCACTAGTTCCAACTAGTAATCGTGTATATATACGTAAGCTCCAAGCCTGATGTGATTTAGGCGTTAAATCTGTGTATATATACGATCTTCTTAATGCATGTATAACGTGACACACACATCAGGAAATCTGGTTATGTTTCTTGAGTCAGGATTCACTTGATTATGTTTCTAACTTATCAAAATTTATTATTTGCAGATGCTGGCCTTCAGTCTTCAGAAGTTGGAGCTCTAGGAAGAAGAATCCTGAAGAAAATCCACACCCATCAATGCGTTTAGCTCACTAGACTAGTTATTATTTGTTTATTTAGTTGTATTTTAGCTAAATACCAGATTTGTACTGTTATCTCACTGTTACCAGATTTGTATTTTAGCTGAAAACCAGATTTGTACTGTTACCAGCAATGCGTTTTAGCTCACTGGACTAGTTCTCTATATCATTGTAATTTACTTTTCTTGTATGTTGTATGAAATATTATGCCTTATTGGCTCTTTTTGAATCAAGTTATCTAATTGCACAAATATAGAACTAACGCGTGGTACAGAAAGAGTGATCCTGGCGACCTACTTTAAAATGAGAAAGAAATAAAAGAAAACTGACAAGTGGGCTGGAAAAACGCCGAGGCCCAAAAAAATGTATACTGTAAAAGGCTGGCCTAAAAGAATAAATGGTTGTTGGGCTTGGTCCATGAAGCTAACAAAAAATTCATAGGAAAAAAATATAAATGGGCCGAATTGTTGGGCTAGGCCCATGTAGAAAATCGAATTGGACCGGGCTGATTCTTGTGCCACATCAGATTGCCACGTCGGATGCCTACGTGGCCTGGGGAGGCTGCTAGTGACCAAAACAAAATAGTAGGCATATTTTGGTCGTAAACGTCTACGACCTTCTCACAGAGAAGGTCCTTAATTTCAGTTTACGACCGCCAGCTTTTGACCTTCTGTTTTTGGTCACAAAAAGGTTGCAAATGAAAAACAATGACCTTTCAGTGACCAATAGTTAAGGTCACAAGTTGACATATTTCTTGTAGGGACGGCCCACAGAAGGCCCATTGACCCGACGGCCCATAGAAGGCCCATGGATCCGCTGGCCCATGGAAGGCCCATGGATCCGACAGCCGATAGAAGGCCCATGGATCCGACAGCCCATAGAAGGCCCACGAATCCGACGGCCACAGAAGGCCAGGGATCGTCCGCCCCGTAGATGGCCCATGGAACGTACGGCCTGTGGAGGGCCATGGTCACTACAACGTTTGGGCGAGTTGGCCCGCGTTTGAACGATATAGCATATTCAAAGAATTATCCTACTCTATAATATCACCTCTAAAAAACATACACTATACAATAAAGAGACTAAGGCATAGAAACGTAGAATAATCCTACACTATACAATAAAGAAATTACAGCTGATTATACCCACTGGGCATTATGGTTCGGCACCAGTGATAATAAAGCATACACAAACAGCAAATTACATACACTGGGCAAATACAGCTCATACATCATGGACGCGGATCAACATAACTTACCATTTGAACTATAATCTCTTCAGAAAATAGGATTGGCCGGATTTAGATAGCAGAAATTTCAGTCTGCAAAATCTCCAATTCCTTCGTTGTTACCTCAGTGTCTTGTTTAATTTTTTTTGACTCCTACATCTAATACCTGCATGTCCAGTCTCAACTTGTTGATTGTACGTTCAGAATCATGTATACGTTGTCTTGCCACCTCTAGTTGATGCTCGAGAACATCAACACATTCCAATTCCAATCCATAATCATTCGGTAATGGCCATGCCGCACTGCTCGCAGATCTTTGTGTTGATGTCACTTAATCCTGAAATGTTTCTGTAAGTACACATGACTAGGGCAAAAATATAGTTACAACAGTGAAGCGAGCAGGACAGACTATTTTGTACATGGCAAAACATGACTAACAATAATGTTACACGTCATGAAGCATAAGCAGGTGATATTTTAAAAATTATAAAAACGGTAGTCTGTGCAGTCTGCATACAGAAATCTCTCTTAGCTCACCAGAGGAGCATGATGTTGGGGCCCAATCAAAAACACAGACAAGTTGCAAATTTAGACAGCACGTTGCATAGAAGTAAGCAAGCAGTTGGCCATTCTGTAGCTCAATTAAAGTCTTAGGGAGCATAATTAATAGCAGAGGATTTCATACAAACATACTATAGCAAGCAAAACTATGCAATCATTAGCCTAGTATAAACTGGATTGTGAGCCTCATTCAATAATAGTTGGTTAATAGACTTCAAAGCTTCAGGCACACTTCAGCAGAGTAATTAAATGGTAAGGCCTTTAATTATGTCAACTAATAGTTATACAAGTACCCAACATCAGGCATCATTCTTTGGGCATCTCATTAACTGAGGACAAATAAAGCAATTGAAAAGAGCAAATTAACCATGCCTAAAACAAACGAGGAATTGAACTGTTGAGTTGGATATAGTGACTTACCTTAACAGGTTGAAGAGGCTCAGCGCAGCTCCTACTTCTCTTGCAAGGCTCCTTCCTAACATCTTGTACTTGGAAATCCTCAATATTATCTTCATTGCACCCCCTCTACAAGGTGACACAAACTAGTTACTCGTCTCATTGGAAGATAAATATGCATACTTTCCAGTCTGTGAACACAAAAGGATGAGATTATAACAAAAGAACACCACATAATGAAACATGCCGCATCTCTTGCACTTGCACACAATGAAATGAGCATTTACTATGTGTGCACTATGTAAAACTAGGCATACCTTCGAACTGGATCTCCAGGTACTCTTCGAGAGCCTACTTTAGTGTACAGCCAAACCTTTATGTCACCTATGAGTTAGAAAAGGCCCCACTACAGCAGCCCTTAGTGTTTAAATCGTTGACAAGCTCTGTTAGAGTGTTAGGTCAAGAACAGCAAGTAATCAAAGCAAACAGTCCTAGTATGGCTGGCTGATGCAAACAAGCAATTGAACAGATGTGTGAGCAAATCTTACATATCAAGAAAAGAAGCAAAGAAGGAGGCTTAAAGACCATCACTTGACTGACCAGATTTAAGGGGCATTTAAACATCATGTGCAACGTATGAACTAACATAAACATTGCATATTCCAGATTGTACAATGGAATGCACATGTATTAGGTTATGCCATGTATGATGATGCCTAAATGTACACTATAGCAGGCAGGAGTGATTCATCATTGCACGCACAATTGAATTGCAGGTTAAGGGCCAGTTCTATTCCGCCTTTTCAGGGCTTATTGTCAAAATAAGCCATAAAAGATGTAAAGAAGTCATTTTTGAGTTATGGGCTTCGGCTTAACTAATTTCGCTTTGGAGGGGGTGTTTCGGGTAGAACCTCACTAAAAATTGAAGGGAAGGGGAATAGTGAAATGACTCTGTTGTCTGCCTATATTACACTCAAAATGCAACTGGTGACGCCCGCGTCACACCTCACCCTCAAGTAAAAACAAACACGCAAGCGTTCATTGCCCTGCCCGCTTGCATCTCCTCTCCCCTTTCCCTCTACCTCGATCCCCTGCCTGCAGCACTAGGGTTCCTCTAGCAAGCCATCGCCACTGGTCCCATCTGGCCTGGTCCTCGACGATGCTCTGTCCAGCTAGGCTACATGGCCGGCGGGTAGGGGCAAATCTCCCTGGCTGCTCCTCCCTCTGGTGCCACCCCTCATTCTCATGGTCTCCAGCAGCTGCTCCACTGTGGTTCGTCCAACGCATTACTCCGGCAGGCGCTGCACAACTACGGCTGATGCCACACTATGGCAGAAGGCATCTTATTCCCCCTCCCCACCTCCCAGGCCGTGGCCTTGAGGTGCTGTTGAAGGATGAGCTCATCCAACAAGGTGAGGATCTCCTCTAATTTTTTCCAAATTTTCATTCTGATCCACTATACGATGAATTGCCATGAGCTGCTTCTGCTGCTGCTATATGATGCATTGCTATGAGCTGCTCCTGCTGCTGCTATATGATGAATTGCTATGAGCTGCTGCTGCTATATGATGAATTGCTATGAGCTGCTGCAGCTGCTATATGATGAATTGCTATGAGTTGCTGCTGCTGCTATATGATGAGTTGCTATAAGCTGCTCCTCCTGCTGCTGTATGATGAATTGCTATGAGCTGCTCCTGCTGATGCTATATGATGAATTGCTATGAGCTGCTCCTGCTGCTGCTATATGATGAATTGCTATGAGCTGCTCCTGCTGCTGCTATATGATGAATTGCTATGAGCTGCTCCTGCTGCTGCTATATGATGAATTGCTATGAGCTGCTGCTGGTACATGATGAATTACACACTGCTGCTGTATGATGAGTTGCTATGAGCTGCTGCTATATGATGCTTTCAGGTGGTGCTGCTATATGATAATAACCAGCCACTTGGACCATCGAATTTCAATAAATAATTGTTCTTCATTTAAATGTGGGTCATGCGTTTTTCGTTTAAATTAGGCAATGAGATCTCTATGGAAAACATTGACCAAAGTAGATTGTGCCAAGTAGATGGTATATTTGTATTTGCATTTTGAGAAAATAGTGATGGTCTGTTTTCCTATCATATTAATTACTACACTAGGTTCAATTTGTGATGTTTGCAAGTCAAATTAATTTTCATATGGGCAGCAAAATGAAAAAATATAATGCAATCTAGACTTTTCACTTACCATACCAAAGATAAGCTGAAAACGCAATGAAAAGAACTGGTTGGCTTATTACATGGAGCTTATATTCACAGGTGCTTATTTTCTTAGGATAACTCGTAATAACTGTCCCTAAGAAACTTGGCCAATAGAACTGACATACAAATAACATGTCACGATGATTGCAATGGAGGAGTGACATACCATAGCACACTGTATAGGCTCACCGCTGGCTCTCCTTTTTTTGTGATGTTCCATGAAATTGCCACATACATCTTGTACTTTTTCATTGTGTAACCCAATCTGCAAGTTGGCACGGCTAATTTCAAACATCTCTACATGATAATCCATTGCATATCCCTTGCGCATATTTAAACGACCAATTAATGATTGTGTGTGTAGCATAAACTAGCCATGACTCTGTGTGCTGGACTAGCAGGCACTCTAAGGGAGCCTAATGTAGTGTACTGGAATTCCTACATGCCACCTACGATTTTGTGTAATGTACTGCCTCTGTTCCTAAATATATGTCTATGTAGAGATTCAAGTATGGACCACATACAGATGTATATAGATGCATTTTCGAGTGTAGATTCACTCATTTTGCTCTGTATGTAGCCTATATTGGAATCTCTAGAAAGACTTATATTTAGGAACGGAGGTACGAGGTAGTATCATGTATGACATCTACATATCTGATTTAGCAGCCAGTAGTAGAAATCATTGTCTGCACAAAGGGATTACTGGTCGAAAATCCTAGCAAAGCACGCTAGCAGGCACAGAACAATACAAGAGAGAGAGAGAGAGACGCTTACAAGATCATAGCAATGCCTCGGTCCAGGATCTTGGTTGGCCAAGCTGTTAGATCCAGAAGAAACATCGTCCTTGTAGTTTTTGCCAGCTGCATAACAGGTACAAGCGACCTGTTAGTATATTTGAAGTACATCGGGCAGGTGATGCTGGACAGGTTTAAAGGTGACAAGTACCTAGGCCGTGGCGGGAGCTTGGCATCTTGCTAGACGGTGGGAATCAGGTTCGAAACGTCAAGGGTGATGACGCTGCGCTGGCTGTCGGGGTCCGGTAAGGAGATCTAGAACTGTCGAGTAGGGTGTTTGTGGAGCGGCTCCGGTAGGGTGGACTACGGTGTGGGCGAAGCGGATCTGTGGTCGAGGACGAGGGCGTAGGTGAAGCTGCTCCGGTGGTTGGGTTAAGGATGGTGTCGACGATCCGGATCTGCGGCCGTGGACGGGGCGTCAAAAGCTGCTCCGGTAGGTTGGATGAGGGTGCGAGGAAGCGGATCTGAGGCCGTGGACTTGTGAGTTGGCAAAGCGGCCCCGATAGGGTTGAAAATGGTATAGGCGACGCTACTCCGGTGGGGTTGACGATGTTGTCAGTGAAGCGGCTCCGGTAGGGTTGAGGAAGGTGTCGGCGAAGAGGATCAGAGGCCGTCGACGGGGGCGTCGGTGGGGCGGCTCCGGGGGGGGGGGGTGTGGACGAAGCGTCTCCGGTGGGGAGTACGAATGAGCCGCTGCAGATGCGCTGCGGTTGACGAGAGTACCGGCGAAGCAGATCCGGCACCGTGGACAAGGCCGGCACTGAATGGGCTGTGGTACAGTGGTGGATGAGCAGTCTACTTGTTTCTAGGGGAGGTGGGAGGGGTAGATGCGGCCGTAGAAGCAGATCCGGTGAGGTGGACGCCGCTGGCAGTGAATGGGCTCTGGTACGCCGGTGGATGAGCAGTCTAGGGTTTCGAGAGGGGAGGGGAGAAAGGCCGATGAAGAACGGACGGCGTGATGTGAGATGCTCTGGTGCTGTGGAGTTAGTCGTTTTTGCAGGAGGGGGAGAGGAAATGGGGGTGCCGTGTAGTGGGGGGAACCGAAAGATACCAAAGCAGCCCCTACCTATTATGTAGATGAGGGCGGTATTGTAATTGTTGGTCTCCGTGCACCAAGGACAAAAGGGGAATTTCGCATGCTAAATACTAAGGTGGCGGAAATTTTAGAAGGAGGCGGGAGATTTTGCCGCCCGCGGGATCGTTCGTATCCAGTTTCAATTAATTTTGGACCGTGCTAGCGGGAAGGTCATGCGAGACTCTGTACACGGGGCACGCGTCAGCAGTTAATAACTGGTGTGTCCACCCCAGAAAAAAGACAATAACGCGGGATGATGCGCCGATAACTTGGACGTTCACACGGGCGCGGCCAATCGTATGGGTGTAGTGGCGCGTTCACAAAAAAAGGGATCAAACGCTCAGCCTATGTATTTCTTGTGTAAATAGATAATTTAGTGTAATTGGTTATTTACTTTAAACATAATGCATTGACGTGTTAGTGTAGAGGCGCACAAAAAGAAGTCCGCTACTTAAAAGTGTTACCTAATATGATTACATAGCCTTCATTTCATAAATTGCGTACCCGTTGAATTCATATATGAATATTACATATATTACTTCATAATAGAACCTCAAATCATCCAAGACTAATGATTTTGAATGAAAGAGTAACAATGGTGCATGTACATGATAGCTACATTGGTTGTTTGAAGAAACATCAATGTAACTTTGGCATGCACAAATGAAAAGGTTTATTTAAATAGAAAAAATGTGATATGTGAGTGTCCAATCTTTATAGCGTTGAATCGATATTGTACCTTTGGCCACGATACGAAGTAGATATTGATTTATGTTCAAGTGATGCACGCCCACGATTGCTAGATAGTGTTACGTGAATGAATTGTGCAATCTCTCTCACACGCATACATATCTCATTTCCCTGTGGTCATCGGAATCACACACGCACACTTCATGTATTTCTCTCCCTCCGTCAAGGATAGAATTCGTCTTTCTACCCCGTCCTACAAGTCTCTCACATAGAAACACACACGCTCTCTCTGTCGAACACGCCCACCCCTTTAATTCCGCCCACCCATAGCCACTAATGTCTCAAAGTATAATAATGTCTCTCACACATATGCCTAAGGTTAACTCGAGTTCTGGAACCATATGAATACATACAATGGGATTCCAACAGAGCACCTTTTGTTTTGAGATTTCGCTCTCTCTCTCTCCAACACATTGTTTCTCGCTTCATTTTTTCCGGCACTTGCATGCACACAATTTTGTTTATCTTCGTGATGCTTTAAGTATGCCTCGCACAAATGCTATCTACCTATCCCTTAATATAGCTAGATATGTGTCACACAAACTCCTTCTCCCTACTAGCAAGATGCCCATGCGTTGCACCGAACATCAAGATGCATTTGTATGAGTAGTATATCTTGTGGGAGAAAAGGATGAACGAGGGAATGCCTTATTTGCAAATGCGAAGAGGGGTGTGGGTATCTTTTTGCAAAATTGCCACAGTTTCCTTCCTATCCATCGGGTATAAATCGGATGGCCTATATTGCAGGATGGCAGGAACACCATCATCACCAACTCTGTTTTTTATAAGAGTAGGGATATGTAAGTGTCACTGCCCCCAGCCCCCCGACACACACACACCCACAACCACACACACACACTTCCCAACACCGAAGGAGTAGGGTGACACCTCGATCTTGATACTAATCTATGGACTGGCTTCTCTCTCAAACACACACACACGCACACACACTACCCGACACCGAAGGAGTAGGGCGGCACCTCGATCTTGATAGTAATCTATCTACTCCTCGTTCACACACACACACACACATACACACACACTCGCTAGTTGTGCCTCTGTGCCTACCGCGCACACTCTCGATACGTCTTTCTCTCCCTCCCCCTCCCCCACCCCAACAATGACAGTAGAAGGGTGACAACTCAATCTGATCATAATCTGTCAATTGGTTTCTCTCTCGAACATTGTGTCTCTGTGCCTCGCTCAGTAGCCCCCTCGACATGTAGACTTCTCGCGCGCGCACAGCTGTAGTGACGATGACGCTGAACCCAGTGTGCCTCGTTTTTACCGGCCTCATGCGATAGTTTTCACCATGTTTTCTGTTAATTAACAAGGCAACCTTTTCTTTGTTACTACTAGTGAATCCGAAATCATTCGGGGCAGACATAAAATATATCACTTCAACCCAATTATCGCAATAACTATTTTAAAAGAAACTAGCTAGATGCCCGTGCGTTGCACGGAAAATCAAGATGCATTTGTATGAGTAGTTTATCTTGTGAGAGAAAAGGATGAACGAGGGAAGGCCGTATTTGCGAACGTGGAGAGGGGTGTGGGTAAATTTTTGCAAAATTGCCATAGTTTTCTTCCTATCCATTAGATATAAATCCGACGGCCTATATTGCAAGATGGCACGCACACCATCATCACCAACTCTGTTTTCTACTCCCTCCGTTCCTAAATATTTGTCTTTTTAGATATTTCAACAAGTGACTACATATGGAGCAAAATGAGTGAATCTACACTCTAAAATATGTCTACATACACATCCGTATGTGGTAGTCCATTTGAAATCTGAAAAAGACAAATATTTAGGAACGGATGGAGTATAAGAGTAGACATGGAGATATATCAGCAGCGTGGTCTACAACAAAAATGTGCTGGACTGGTTAGCGCCGGATGCTCGCAACGCGATGACATGAGTTCGAATTTGCCTTTAACTTTAGATTTTTATATTATATATTACTTATTTAATATATACTTCTTTCGCTACTGTACTGACAGTGGAACCCACAGAGTACTTAGAATACCAGATTAAGGATGGACTTGTTTCTTTTTAACTTTCTGTACGAAGCTGTAGCTACCCTGCAAGTCACGTGTACACTTTACATGCAATTAACTTTTTATAGAGGGACAATCATACACGCAATTAACTCAAATGGATTGGATGTCGCTCTATTATTTCCAGCATAAGAGCATCTCCAACGGCAGCCGGCAAATTTCCTCCCGTTTCCTTCCGCGGAGGACGACATCAAATGCCAGCGGCATACATTTTCACAACTCTAACCAACCAGATGAAATTCGTGCAAACACGGACTGATTTCATATAAGCATGAAGGATTTCGTATAAAAAAGCCGGATCTTCATATAAACATGATGGATTTCATTACATTTACATGAACTAAGCGGTGCCAATCCGGCTATCTTGGTATAATTAATACTCCCGCCGTCTGGAAATACTTGTCCTAGAAATGGATGTATCTAGACTTATTTTAGTTATAGATACATACAATTTATCCATTCTTAGAACAAAAATTTCCCGCCAGCTGGAGAGGGAGTACATAATCTAAATGGCCGCCCGCGGATCCCTTTGTCTTCCTCATGTCCGGCAGACACTTTGCGGGGTCGACGAAGGTCCTCTGAAGAGACGAAGAAGCAAAGAAACCACCTGAATGCGCAGTCATCACCTCGGCGGTGGCCTTCATGGGACCCAAGTGGCGGCGGCCTACCGTGTTCTACTTCTCCTTGATGATGGCGGCGGACACGGAAAAGCTGGCCACCGACTCGTCACTGTCCATGCACCCGGCTTTTGTCTCTGCCTGCATGGCGCTGCCGCAGGCACGGGAGGCGTGCCCACAGACACGGGAGGCGCGGTACGACACGGCAGCGATGATGCCCGTACCAGTGTGCTCGCTGCCGTGCCGGCGTGGAGCAACTCACCACTCCTCATCGAGCTGAACTGGAGCGGCGAATTGCTGAACCACGCACCTGCTTGGGGCGGCAGCTGGCTCCGTCGGGCCAAGCGAGGTTGGTGAAGCACCAAGCGGCCTCGCCCGTATCCGGAGGGCTCGGCGGGCCACCCAGCAAGGTAATATGCCGGAGAACGGCTCCTCGGAAGCCATCGGAAGAGTGGAGAAATTGGTGAAGGCGGAGATGGGGAAGCGGCGGAGGGGTGCGATTCTTGCCCGCTGTCTGTCTGGCCTCGTGTAAATAGAGGGCGGACGGTAGGAGCTTGGCCGGCGTCTGGCCTCGTTTAAACTGAGGGCGGACGGGAGGAGCTCGGCCGGTGTTGCGTTTAATTCTGGCCCGCTCATGAACGGACGTGTGGCCGCAGTAGGTTTCTCGGTTTGCATGCGGGTTTAATGGAGGGGATTGATGGAGGCGAGGAGGCGTGTTCAGCCGGGTGTGCAGCGGGCGGTGCAGTACTACTATTCAATTTGACAGCGGGCGGCGCAGTTCCCGATACGGCTTTAATGCAGACGAGCGAGGGAGTAGCGGTTCCCGAAATGTTGAACGGCCAATGCATCCTCCTTCAATTAATGCATGTGGGAAGTAATGGGAGGAGGACCGGGAAAAGAGGTTGCACGATGTAAATGCAACGCAGTTTGCCCTCATATAAAGGCGCCCTCCATTCCAATGCATCTCCACATCGTATGCACCTAAGCATTTGCCCAAGCACCTACACTAAGCGCAAAAGAGCTCACTCCAGACCCATGGCGGCGATGCGCGCGAGCGGCCAGCGGCTGTGCCAGATGGTCCACGACATCGGCCTGCGGCATGGCGCCGAGGATCGTCTCCAGACGGTGTTGGAGACCGGCTGGTGGATGGCTGCCGTCGATGCCAACTACGACTCTCAGTTGGACCAGATGATCGTTGCCACCACCAACAAGGTCACCGTCCTCAAGAAGCTCGCGGATGACATCGCCGTACTCCTCCAGCCCGCGCACCCGGGCTCCTCATTGCCTCCCACCCTAATCGGCCTCCATGGCTGGAACCTCTTTCAAGCACTGGTGGCCCTGCAACTGGCCGCCAACGCCACGAATAATGTCCACCTGGAGGTCGCGCTCGCTGCGAGGCACCTCGCCCTGCAAGAATTCGTCGACCTACACATCCACGTGTACGAGCAAATCGTGTACATAGGTATCTACAAGGCCAGTGAGGACGCTACGACGTTGGCCTTCCTCAACCGATGGAAGCCTTGGATGCCTTTGCTGAGAAGCACCTCGACCTCGCCACAAAAGCCGCCGCTCCTTAGCCGCCGGTCGGTGGCCCGACGCACTAAGTTGAGGAGGAGGAGGTCGTACGTTGATGGATGCATCTTTCTTCTTGCCTTCTGTAACCACCACTGCGATCGCATCATCATCGTGGCCTTAATTCTTATTGTGGTGTTGCATTCTCGTTCCAGTCAATACCGACATGTGCGATCCCTTTGCTTAATTATATGCATCACTGTAACTAGTACTCCATCCGTCAATTTATAAGTTGTGCTTACATTTTCCATCAACTTCGTGCAACGCGCGGGCATCTTGCTAGAAACACTAGAACATGTCAGACCGCGTGTGACCAAACTGACGATGCGCCAATCTAGCTACTACGTACCCTGCTTATCTGGCGGAAATAGCCCCGCCCTAGCGTTTCCAATCGTTATTTCTATCTATCGATCGTGCCAAAAGGAGCAGAACCAAAATGTTACAATTTATACATGTTTCTCTACTCCTACTCCTATACAAGACTCAGTTGGTGATGGTGGTGTGTCTGCCATCCGTCGTTTCTGACCATTAGATCTGCATCTAACGGCTGTGAGGTAAGTTGTGGCATTTTTGCAACAATAGCCCACTTCTCTGCTCCAATTTGTAGAAAACCCCTTATTATCTTGAAAGCAACCACATCCCTCCCTCACCTCATCAAAACAGCCTGAGAAATATATACTCCTATAAAAGACTCAGTTGGTGATGGTGGTGTGTCTTCCATACGTCGTTTCTGACCATTAGATCTGCATCTAACGGCTGTGAGGTAAGTTGTGGCAGAAAACCCCTTATTAACTTGAAAGCAACCACATCCCTCCCTCACCTCTTCAAAACAGCCTGAGAAATATATTTTGAGTGAGAAGTACTCCCTCCATTCCTAAATATTTGTCTTTCTAGAGATTTTTCAATAAGTGACTACATACGGAGCAAAATGAGTGAATCTACACTTCAAAATATTTCTATATAATCCGTATGTGATAGTCCATTTGAAATCTCTAAAAAGTCAAATATTTAGGAATGGAGGGAGTAATATATTAGGAGTATATCAAAACAAGAGTGATTTCTTTCAAGTTTGTGAACAAGTACTACTATTCTACTACTTTGGATCTGTCGCAACGCACGGGCACATTGCTAGTAAAAGGAAAAGGCCTGCCGTGTTCGCGTCGCACTCCCCCCCCCACGCCCGGGAATCGGGAGTACTCCACGGCCCGTCCGGCACGTCACATAGCTTAGGGAAGGCGTGTTGCCTAGCATTTTCACTTTGATGTGGGACCGCCATTGAGCAAACCGACTATTGGCAAACCGCACCCCGCCCGCCGCCATGTTGGAAAACAGAAATGAGGGGAAGATCTAGTTGTAGCACGAAAGCCAAGAAATTTGGTGTCAAATGGGGCTCATTGATAGAGTAGGAGCATTCCGTACTACTCTGCTCCTACTAGTACCAAGTTTGTACTATACAACTAGTACTACCACTATACAACTAGTCGGTACGTGCACGGCACAACATCGTAGGAACAAAAAACAGGAAGAACTTGTTTTGGGTGATTTATCTTACTCATGCATTATCCTACTCATACTCTGAACAATGCTGATCTTACATTAACAATGCCTGTCCTTTTTGATTTGATGCAGTGTCCCTACAGTTACTGCCCTTTATAATCACACCACCTTTGCCAAAAACAGGGAAGTACAACTGGTTCCTCGCTCAATCAGACGACGACAAAACACTGATGATCATTCAGACACATGAGCCGGAAAAGTTATATTGCAAAAACCCCACTGTATACAAGCACCATGAAATACGTGAGTATCCGGACATGGCTGTTACGTCTATGAGCAGGATACCAGCTTGTTGGGGTCTTCATGATTTTTTATTTGGAGGCGGGTAAACAGCCTTGGTTCACACTCTCTGTTTCTCGGACTCAATTATCCGATTAACCAGCAGATCGCCATGGGCAAGGACCTTGATGGCAGAGAGGCTCTGTTTGCTATGGAAAACTGTGTCTACACGGCGAGCCCTAGGAGTTCGGGAGCAAACTCCACTGATTGTCAACGATACAGCCTGCAGCCAAAAGAAGGTGAGAATGACAAAGGCATCCGGATTAACTTTGATCCTTGGATGTCTCAATTACGACATGCAGTGATGTGGTTCAAGCCTTCAGGTTGATAGGTAATTGGGCTGTTGCGTCGAAAGGGTGGAGTACTGGTGTCTCCGGATCATTGGTCGCTGAAGCGGGGCTGCAAATTATGATGGTGTTGGATCATCTCTTCGAATGACGTTGTTGTCTTTGCTGCTTGTTCTGGATGGGTAGTTCTTTCTTTTGTTATGCATATTCCTTGTCATTTGGTCATCCTCGTCTATGTCACTCTTACTATGTAATTGTAACAACCAAACCTCAAAGGATTTGAGTCTCTGTGCTTACCATGCTAGTCCCTGGATTTGAGTCTCTGTGCTTACACACAGTATAGATGAATACCAGAATAGCAAGTGCATCATGTATTACAACGTATGATCCAGAATATATAAAATAAAACAATCTGCATAGCACTTGGCTAGCTTTATTCAATCAAACAACGGAAAGTAGCAGAAAATAACGATGAGTCCCATCATAGCCCACTGGCGATGCTGAGTGCAGACTCGCGACCCTAACGGTACCTTACTCTTCGTCTGAATATCCTGCAATATGAGACGTTGCAGCCATATAGGTCAATACTTTGAATGTATTGGCAAGTTACACAGGAGTAATAATATAGCAGACCTACATGTATATGCATAGTATAACAAAGGAAGGCTTGAGGGTTTATTTTGCGGAAAGCTGATTTTGTCCTCATAACTACCTAATAGTCAAAAAAAATTAATTCTTTTATTACTACAATTAAATACACAAGGTTGAGTTGGAAAAATCAACTCCAACCTACCCTTTATTAAGTTGCCCACAAATATTATTAAGTGTCACATCTGTCAAGATCATCCAACAACTGTAATGGCATAGTCGCTCAAATTTACCCATAACCGGGGGCACGGCTAATCATGATTAGTTTTAATACTCTGCAGAGTTTAGTATGCTTTACCCACTGGACCCAATCCGAAGATTGAGATGAAGTCTTTCAGAAGAGGTTCCCTTAACCACCTGACGGCCACATCCCACCTATATATGCTACATCTGTTGACACTGTTTGGGCTAGGGTTCCAACAACTGATCAACTAAGCCAGAGCCCATATAGCCAGTGGCCGCACATGGAAGCTACTAGTCACTAAGTCTGTCTGATCTTTTTGAACCTGGGCGGCATTCCACCTAGGGTGCACTCTCATGAGCGCATGGCCGTAGAAAAGGTGCAAGACCCCATGATGCCTTCCCTCAACACCAAGCAATACCACTTCCGCCCAGAGGTGAGTTAAATCCTGAGTTACTACTCAATTTGTTAAATATATAATCCTCACATAAGCTCAATGAATACTCGAACCAACCCCGTCTACAAAGCATAGCAAAACTACAACTACCACGATCTGCAATGACTTACAACTACCACGATCTGCAATGACGGGAGATAGCTCAACAATATAGCAAAATAATAATAATCCTATACATGCATATATTCATAGTGTGATATAACTACATGCATAGAAAACAATAGGTAAAGGATGATCAACACGTAACTTGCCTTGGTTCTGGTTCTGAAAGTTACACTCCTGACAATAGCTCGCGTCGCACTCCGGACAATCTACACGTTTCACACAATTCAACAAATCAATCATCGGAACACAAATAGAACCAAAACAAAACCAACAACAAGAAAACCATTTCAAAAACCCAACAATAGTAGCTTAACAGCACCTAAAATGCACTATGGTCACAACGCAAAAAGAATCACTCGATTCCGATAAACGGTTTGAGAGTTATGGCCTCCGGAAGATTTATTTCAAATCCAAACGAATTCAAATTTGAAAAGTGCAAACATGTGCAAAGTCGGTACTGTGATAATGTGCTGATTTTTGTGAGTGCATAGGAAAAAGAATTTTCTAATTTGGACTTATACACTAAAAGATATAGCTAAAAGAAGTTTAGGTGAAAAACTAAAAATAAAACAAAAAGGAAAACAGAAAATGCCTGAACAGTAATACTATAGCGGCGTTCTAGGAACTCCTGTAGCTATCGCCACGTGGCAGCATCGGATTGGTCGGAGAACACCTATGCGCGTGCGTGCTCACCAGAACAGAGAAACGGCGGCGGCGGTCGGGCGTCGGCGGTGGCGCTCTTCCGGCGACTCTCCGGCGATGGGGAAGTGACGGGCGGATGCAGCTTCTAGTGGCTGATGCAGTGGTGGTGAGAACGGCGACTGGTTCGTCCTCTGCAGGCGACAGCGGCGACGGAAACGCGGCGTGCTCCGGCGAAGTTGGGCGGGGTCGCTCCTCTCGCTCCGCTGCAAGTTGGGCAAGGCCAAAGTGTCAAACGGGTGCGCGGAAGATAGAGGGGTCGAACGGAGTAGGCGGTGCGGTTCTGCTCGTTCTGACGGCGGTGCAATCTTCCGGCGAATGGCGGCGGACGGCAGAGCTCCGGGCGAGCTGCGTTTCGCCCTAGCTTGTGCGTGCGGCAACAGGGAGGATCGAGGAAGGGGTGCGGGGGTTCTTCGGGGTCTTGGGCACGCGCCAGATGGCTTGGGCGTGCACGGGGCGGCTCGGGTGTGCGACCTCGACTCGGGTTCGCCCCGGGTGTGCGTGCGGTGCGTGCGTGTTCGACTCGAGGAAGAAGAAAGTGGCGCGGGCCCATGGTCAGTGGCTGGAGGCGAGGTGGATCAGGCGCGGGTCGGGTGCGAGTGACCCTGCTGTGTACCGCTTCGCAGGTAGCTTCCTCCTCTGTGTGATGATCCCACTGAACCTTGCATAACTTGATATTCTTGGTGCGAGTAACTCTCTCTGCTATCTCCAGAATCTTAATAGGCTTCTCCTCATATGTCAAATCACTCTCCAACTGAATTGCGTTAAGTGGCACTGTGTCCCTCAATGGAACATCCATCATCTCTGCATGGCACTTCTTCAACTGAGATACATGAAACACATCATGAACTCTTGACAAAGATTTTGGCAACTCCATCTGATAAGCTACCTCTCCTCTACGCTCCAAGATCTTGTAAGGCCGCACAAAACGTGGTGCTAACTTACCCTTAATTCCAAACCTCTTAATCCCACGAAGTGGTGAAACTCTTAAGATATGCACGGTCTCCTACCTCATATGTCACCTCCTTGTGTTTTGCATCTGCATAACTCTTCTGCCTGGACTGTGCTATCTTCAGCCTGTCACGAATCAACTTGACCTTCTCCTCAGCATCTCTGATCAAGTCTGGTCCAAAGAACTGACGTTCTCCAACCTCATCCCACATCAACGGTGTCCTGCACTTCCTACCATACAATACCTCAAATGGTGCCATCTTCAGACTAGCCTGGTAACTGTTATTATATGAGAACTCTGCATAAGGTAAATTATCATCCCAACTGGACCCATATTCCAAAGCATAAGCTCTCAACATATCCTCCAAAATCTGGTTTACCCTCTCTGTCTGCCATCTGTCTGTGGATGGAAAGTTGTACTGAACTCCCGCCTGGTGCCCAAAGATTCATGCAACTGACGCCAAAATTTGGATGTGAACTGAGTACCTCTATCAAACACTACCTTCCTTGGAACTCCATGCAGACAAACAATTTTAGACATATAAATCTTTGCTAGCTGAGCACTGGTATATGTAGTCTTTACCGGGATGAAGTGAGCAACTTTAGTCAAACGATCAACAACTACCCAAATAGAATCATAACCTGACCGAGTCCTGGGTAAACCTGTAATGAAGTCCATACCAATCTCATCCCACTTCCAATCAGGTATAGGCAATGGCTGTAACAAACCTGCTGGTCTCTGATGTTCTGCTTTAACTCTGGCACACATCACATGTTGCAATTATCCAGCAATTTCACTCTTCAGGCTAGGCCACCAAAATCTTTCCCTCAAATCCAAATACATCTTAGTATTACCTAGGTGAATAGAATAAGGTGAATCATGCGCCTCCTGAAGAATCAACTTCCTGATATCTGCATCTTGAGGAACACAAATACGCTTCTCAAACCATATGGCTCCATGTTCATCCTCATGGAAACCTTCTACCTTACCTTTAACCATGTTCTCTTTTATCTCAGCGATCTCCTTATCACCCTTTTGAGCTTCTCTGCTCCTATCAAGCAAAGTAGGCTTTACCTCAAGTGTTGCTAAATATCCCTTAGGAACCATCTCCAACCTGAGATTCCTGAACTGCTCACATAACTCCGGTGGCATATCATCAATATTAATTGCATTAGCATGGCTCCTACGACTCAATGCATCAGCAACAACATTAGCATTACCAGGATGATACTGCACATTCAAATCATAATCCTTAATAAGCTCCAACCATCTCCTCTGCCTGAGGTTCAGATCCTTCTGAGTAAAAATATACTTCAAGCTCTTATGATCAGTAAATATATCACAATGATTACCAATAAGATATGGCCTCCAAGTTTTCAATGCATGCACAACTGAAGCTAACTCCAAATCATGTGTAGGATAATTAAGCTCATGATTCTTAAGCTGGCGTGAAGCATATGAGACAACTTTACCTTCCTGCATCAAAACGCTGCCAAGTCCTTGACGAGAAGCGTCACAATATACCTGGAAGTCCTTATGTATATCTGGCAGAGTTAAGACCGGTGCTGTAACCAAACGTTGCTTCAACTCCTGAAAACTGGCTTCACATTCATCAGTCCAAACAAATTTCTTCTCTTTCTTCAACAATTCAGTCATAGGCTTTGCAATCTTGGAAAAGTTCTCAATAAACCTCCTGTAATAACCAGCAAGGCCCAAAAAGCTGTGAATCTCTCCAACTGTCGTGGGTGTCTCCCACTCTGTAACTGCAGCAACCTTAGATGGATCAACTGCAACTCCATTACCTGACACAACATGTCCAAGGAAAGCTACCTCATCCGACCAAAACTCACATTTGCTGAACTTGGCATACAACTGATGTTCCCTCAGTTTCTCCAATACCAAACGCAGATGCACCTCATGCTCTTGCTTATTCTTGGAGAACACCAATATATCATCAATGAAAACAACCACAAATTTATCCAAGAACTCCATAAACACCTTGTTCATCATATTCATGAAGTATGCAGGAGCATTAGTCAATCCAAATGACATAAGAGTATATTCATACAACCCATACCTCGTAGTAAAAGCAGTCTTTGGAATATCTTGCTCACGAATCTTCAATTGATGATAACCAGAACGAAGGTCAATCTTAGAAAACACAGTAGCTCCCTCCAATTGGTCAAACAGATCATTTATCATAGGCAAAGGATACTTATTCTTAATGGTTACCTCATTCAGAGAACGATAATCAACACACATCCTCAAGGTCCCATCCTTCTTCTCCACAAACAAAACTGGAGCTCCCCAAGGTGATGAACTTGGGCGAATAAATCCTTGTGCCTGCAATTCTCTTATCTGCTTCTTCAATTCCTCCAACTCTTGAGGAGGCATTCTATACGGTCTCTTTGCAATAGGTCCAGTGCCTGGTATTAAATCAATAAGAAACACAATATCTCTATCTGGTGGCATACCTGGAAACACATCTGGATAATCCCTCACAACTGGCACCTCTTCCAGGCTACCCCCCTTAAGAGAGTTCACCTGCACCTGATTATGCTTATACTTACATACATATTTGATCCTCTTCCCTCCTAGTGCACTGAGAGTAATAGATCGACTGGCATAATCAATAAGACCTTCATATTTGATCATCCAGTCCATACCCAAAATAATATCCACACCTTGTGACTTCAATATAATCAAATCTGTAGGAAACTCATGCTCCCCATTAGACATGGTCAACTGATGACAACCAACACCTACTATCATCTCAGCTCCTAGGGAACTCACTCTAATAGGCATACTAAGTGTTTTGGTTGGCAATCCATGTTTATCAACAAATACCTTCGAAATAAATGAATGCACCAGTATCAAAAAGAACAAGTGCAGGTACTGAATTAATCAAGAACTTACCAATCACTACATCAGGTTCATTATGGACCTCCTCAACATTAACATGGTTGACATGACCCTTTTGGAAGGGGTTTGGCTTGCTGGATCCTGAGTTCTTTGCCCCCGGGCAATCTGTGGCATAGTGCCCCATAGCATTACACCTGAAGCACTGCACCTGACTCAAATCCCTTGGCGCACGTGTAACCTGGTGGTTCTGGTTATTGTTCCCTCCATTGCCATTACCATTACCTCTGCCATTGCCATTGTTACTCTTGTGCCCATTATGATGATGGTGGCCATTATGGTTGTGGCCATTCCCTCCATGATGATTATGATCATTACCTCCATGATGATTATGATGCCCATTACCTCCATTACCATGATATGAAGTGCGTGGCTTCTGCTGCGGTCCTGAATTATACCTGTTATTGTTGTTGTACTTCCTCTTGCCATTCTCTATGGCCTGTTGCTTTCCCTCCAGCACAATAGCCTTATCAATCAAATCCTGGCAATTCCTAAAAGTGGCCACTGTCAACTGAAGGCTCAAATCATCATTTAGGCCCTCCAAGAATTTCTCCTGCCTAGCTGCATCAATGTTAACATCATTAGGAGCATAACGTGCAAGATTATTAAATTCCTCCACATACGCATTAACTGTGCGACCTCCCTGGCGCAAACTGTGAAACTCCTTTTTTAGACTCATAGCACCAGCAGACACATGTGCAGCACGGAAAGCATCCTGAAACTGAGGCCATGTGATAGTAGCAATGGGATAGGTGACCAAGTAATTGTCCCACCAAGCTGCAGCAAGACCCTCCAACAAATGTGAGGCAAACCTCACCCTCTCTGCATCTGTGCATCCAACCGTCTCCAGGTTCCTATTGACTGCACGGAGCCAGTCATCAGCCACAATAGGTTCAGGGGAACTAGAGAACCTCTAAGGATTCAACCTCAAGAACCTGGTAAGCATATCCACTGGTGGCGGTGGCGGCGGATTATTGTTGTTATTGCTGTTGTTCTGGTTCTGGACAAGCAACTAGATCAACTGAGCTTGTCCCTGAAGCAACTGCTGCATGTATGGCGGTCCATCATTGCCATTGTTGTCTCCTCCTGCAGTATTACGCCTATTATCACGCCTCGGCGGCATCTGGTGGGCAAGCACAGAAGAGTTATAGATATAATAGGGCCAAAGACTATGTATATATAAATATATTCTACCCATATGCATATTATGATCAAGCCAACAAAACACAACAACGAATAACACCAACAAACAACAAACAATATGATAATATTATATATATATATATATAGTCGAATAACTTCGACACTAAGCAATTTAACAAACAACTATCAACCAAGCAAACAATCTAGTATCTTCATACCACGAAAATGGGCATAATCAGATACGCTAACACGATAATGTTGCAATATAAAACAAACATGAATGGTGGTCTCAGCACTAGTTCCTACTTAACTGTTCAAGATACTTGAGGGGGTTAACGAATAAATAGTAAGAAGTATAGCTAGTTTATAAAATAACTTCCACTCCTATGGCTTTTCTAATCCATTTTCTAGGGTCACGTCCTACAGTCAACACACAGCTCTGATACCATCTGTAATGACCAAACCTCGAAGGATTTGAGTCTCTGTGCTTACCGTGCTAGTCCCTGGATCAAACTCGCTAGGGCACACAGTATAGATGAATACCAGAATAGCAAGTGCATCATGTATTACAACGTATGATCCAGAATATATAAAATAAAACAATCTGCATAGCACTTGGCTAGCTTTATTCAATCAAACAACGGAAAGTAGCAGAAAATAACGACGAGTCCCATCATAGCCCACTGGCGATGCTGAGTGCAGACTCACGACCCTAACGGTACCTTACTCTTCGTCTGAATATCCTGCAATATGAGACGTTGCAGCCATATAGGTCAATACTTTGAATGTATTGGCAAGTTACACAGGAGTAATAATATAGCAGACCTACATGTATATGCATAGTATAACAAAGGAAGGCTTGAGGGTTTATTTTGCGGAAAGCTGATTTTGTCCTCATAACTACCTAATAGTCAAAAAAAAATTAATTCTTTTATTACTGCAATTAAATACACAAGGTTGAGTTGGCAAAATCAACTCCAACCTACCCTTTATAAGGTTGCCCACAAATATTATTAAGTGTCACATCTGTCAAGATCATCCAACAACTGTAATGGCATAGTCGCTCAAATTTACCCATAACTGGGGGCACGGCTAATCATGATTAGTTTTAATACTCTGCAGAGTTTAGTACGCTTTACGCACTGGACCCAATCCGAAGATTGAGACGAAGTCTTTCAGAAGAGGTTCCCTTAACCACCTGACGGCCACATCCCACCTATATATGCTACATCTGTCGACACTGTCTGGGCCAGGGTTCCAACATCTAATCAACTAAGCCAGAGCCCATATAGCCAGTGGCCGCACATGGAAGCTACTAGTCACTAAGTCTGTCTGATCTTTTTGAACCTGGGCGGCATTCCACTTAGGGTGCACTCTCATGAGCGCATGGCCTTAGAAAAGGTGCAAGGCCCCATGATGCCTTCCCTCAACACCAAGCAATACCACTTCCGCCTAGAGGTGGGTTAAATCCTAAGTTACTACTCAATTTGTTAAATATATAACCTCATATAAGCTCAATCAATACTCGAACCAACCCCGTCTACAAAGCATAGCAAAACTACAACTACCACGATTTGGAATGACTTACAACTACCACGATCTGCAATGACGGGAGATAGCTCAACAATATAGCAAAATATTAATAATCCTATACATGCATATATTCATAGTGTGATATAACTACATGCATAGAAAACAATAGGTAAAGGATGATCAACATGTAACTTGCCTTGGTTCTAGTTCAGAAAGTCACACTCCTGACAATAGCTCGCGTCGCACTCCGGGAAATCACACGTTTCACACAATTCAACAAATCAATCATCGGAACACAAATAGAACCAAAACAAAACCAACAGCAAGAAAACCATTTCAAAAACCCAACAACAGTAGCTTAACAACACCTAAAATGCACTATGGTCACAACGCAAAAAATCACTCGATTCTGATAAACGGTTTGAGAGTTATTGCCTTCGGAAGATTTATTTCAAATTCAAACGAATTCAAATTTGAAAAGTGCAAACATGTGCAAAGTCGGTACTGTGATAATGTGCTGATTTTTGTGAGTGCATAGGAAAAAGAATTTTCTAATTTGGACTTCTACACTAAAAGATATAGCTAAAAGAAGTTTAGGTGAAAAACTAAAAATAAAACAAAAAGGAAACCAGAAAACGCCTGAACAGTAATACTATAGCAGCGCTGTAGGAACTCATGTAGCTATCGCCACGTGGCAGCATCAGATTGGTCGGAGAACACCTGTGCGCGTGCGTGCTCACCAGAACAGAGAAACGGCGCCGGCGGTCGGGCGTCGGCGGTGGCGCTCTTCCGGTGACTCTCCGGCGATGGGGAAGTGACGGGCAGATGCAGCTTCTAGTGGCGGATGCGGTGGTGGTGAAAATGGCGACTGGTTCATCCTCTGCAGGCGACGGCGGCGACGGAAACGCGACGTGCTCCGGCGAAGTCGGGCGGGGTCGCTCCTCTCGCTCCGCTGCGAGTTAGGCAAGGCCAAAGTGTCAAACGGGTGCACGGAAGATAGAGGGGTCGAACGGAGTAGGCGGTGCGGCTCTGCTCGTTCTTACGGCGGTGCAATCTTCCGGCGAACGGCGGTGGACGGCGGAGCTCCGGGCGAGATGCGTTTCGCCCTAGCTCGTGCGTGCGGCAATAGGAAGGATCGAGGAAGGGGTGCAGGGGTTCTTCGGGGTCTTGGGCACACGCCAGATGGCTCGGGCGTGCACGGGGCGGCTCGGGTGTGCGACCTCGACTCGGGTTCGCCCCGGGTGTGCGTGCGGTGCGTGCGTGTTCGACTCGGGGAAGAAGAAAGCGGCGCGGGGCCCACGGCCAGTGGCTGGAGGCGAGGTGGATCGGGCGCGGGTCGGGTGCGAGCGACGCTGCTGCGTACCGCTTCGCGGGAAGTGGGCTGCGGCGGCGGGAGCTGGGCCGCGGCGTTGGCTGGTTGGCTGGCGAGCGAGCTGTGCCGCTGGCTAGCTGGCTGGCCGGCTGGTGTTTTTTTTTAAACAAAAACTACAGCAGCAGAACAAAATAAATAAAATAAAATACACAGTATAAATTCTAAATAAAAGTACCTAGACACACAGTAAAAATAGCTCTACAGCTATAAACTACAGGAACACTAGTTCCAACACTAATGCAATTTTCGAAAATAGTTTTTATGCAATAGGCAACCCATAACATCAACAAAACACTCAAATAAAGTATTTTGAAGATTGCAAAAATTACCAGAACATATCATACACTCTGGAAATAACATTCTGCACATTATGAACATTTTAAAACCGGGGAGAAGTCATGTTATCTCCGCTCCAATAAATTGCCTTTGGTTGCATAATGATTCGAAATATTGCAGAAAGACAAATAATGCAATAAAAATATGATATGCATATGAATGATCTAATAACATCCTAATTTAGGAAAATTATCCTAATTTAGGAAAATTGGGATGTTACAGTAATAGTTGGCACTGTTTAGAACGTCATTCTCGTCTGGATCACGAGAGTCTGAGCGCTGCAGATGGGTGCGTTTTGGTGGTGTAGCAAGACTTCTTATGAACTATCATGTCTTGCTGTTTATGTCAGTAGTAGTCACTAGTCAGTGTTTGAATGTTGTATATATCGTTGTTTCGAACTGTTTATTATCTCGAACTACTGGTGGGCTAAATGAGGGCATCACCATTCTCCAGTGTTCAGAGTGTATCTCCTTTTTTCAAGTTATATAATTTGAGCTCAGTGTCTTTTCGATGATGTACACTTGTTTGGGCCAGTGAGGTGTCGTTGAATATGGGCTGAGTAGTAACGCAAGCCAAACTGGTCAATTATGACTCTCAGGCCGGGCTCTCAAAAGATCCTAAAAAAAGGCCGGACTCTCCAAAAAAGAAAGAATAAGGACTCTTAGGCCGACATGTGGGCGCCACCGGTGTTTTCGTGCGCCTGCGCGCCGAGAGCATATTGGCGCGTGTTCGAAATTCAAGCTACCTTTTCATCCCCAATCTCCCGCCCCTCCCCCACCTCTGGAATCTCGATTCCTACTCCAGTTCCCCCAAATCCCCCTCCTGTACTCCCTGTACTCAAGCTCACTATCATGTCGTCGGTCAACGCGGATCTTCGAGCCGGAGATCCTGAGGTCCGTCCTGCCTTCGGTTGCTGCATGTTGTCGCTCAACAGTGGCATGGCGGCGCTTGACGACCAGTTTGCCGGCAAAGTGCTGATGGTAACCATCAATGGTGACCGGCCTCCCGTCTCGCCGGACGACCTTGTCAAAGCTCTTGGCATTGCGCACGCCATCCAAATAAGTGACTTGCTCGTCGAAGTCTGTCCGCCACCGGCTGATTTCTTCGTCAGGTTCTGGACAACTTTTGACTGCAGTTGTGTGTTCGAATCTTCCCGGCATTTGTTCTGCGATGGCGCGCTGGTGAGCTTTGATCGGTCGCACCCAGGATGGGGCTCGGTGCCCTCTGACCTTGAGTTTTTAACAAAGCTTACCTTCCACGGCATGCCTCGACGTGCTTGGAACAGCGAGTCCATGAATGAGCTTATCAATGACCTTGGAGGTGAGCTCGTAAGTGTGTTTGTTCCTCCGGACAGCTGGGCTCTGACGGTTATGGCATGGATGAAGAAGCCGTCCACCATACCGAAGGTGATTGGTGTTGAGATACCGGTGTAGGAACCGGGGTTGTACTATTCGTCGCCACCAAGGCCGCCGCGGACCACGTTAGGGATGTACCTGTATCAAGTGTTCGTGCATGTCGAAGAAGTGGTCAATCCATCAATCGAAGTCCTGCCGCCGCCGCTGGTGCCAGGGTCCATCGATGACGTCCATTACAGGAGTCAATGTCAGACTTTCCCCGTGTTTCTCGGAACGATGGATGGCACATGGCCTACTCCATCGCGCGGCGGAGGCCACTGCTTCTTTGGGAGAAGAGGCAGGGCTGGCTGCCTGGACGTGCTCTAATTTGAGGTAACAACTGAATCTTGTCACATACTAGTTAAATCTGAGCTATGGGTGTGAAGCACTGATGTGCCAGTACATTTGATTGTGACCTGTTCTAATTTTGTACCTGAACTTTTTTTAGAAAGGGTTGTACGTCAACTTAATGTGCTAGCAGAACTTATTGTGTTGTCTGTCTGTTTTCTTTGCACAGCATTCAAGATATTTCCCTGTCATTGATAAAGAAGATGAACCGTTATGTACGAGTTCGTTGGTTTCAACATAGCCCTACCCATAGCGATCCACTGCTTCCATCCTGATTGTGTCGCCTGCGTGAAATTTTTGTATGCAAGTTAAGTGTGCTATGATGTTCTATATGATTGTGTCAACTATATAAGTTTTTACTGAGCATCAGCAATGCATATGGCTGAAAGATGTATTTACGAGCATCGACCGATGGGTCTCTCTCTCTCTCTCTCACACACACACGCACACGCACAAGTGGGACCCGTTGAATTATTTCTTTGCTCGTGACAACTTTTAATTAGGTTCCACTATAATCTAACTTTTTTCTTAAGTTATTAATTGAGCTCAGTGACTTCAAAAAGTTGTACAGAAGCCTTGTTTGGGCCTTTTTGGCGTCGCTGAATGTGGGCTGAGTAGCCATCTTAGGTTGTACTGTACTACACAGGCCCTTTTTTTCAACATCAGCAATGCAACTAGGCCGACAGTTGTACACAATATCCGGGTCAACTTGTTATTCTCCGCCCCGCTGGGCTGCAAACTTTCCTAGGAGGTATGCATTAGGCTTAACAAGAAAATGTACTTTAAGAAATAATAAATGGGATGTAATTATAATAACTGGGCAGTAACTATAAAAAGATGCACCAAACGCGTAATTAGTTTAAAAATATATTATTTTTGGAATTTGGAATTTTTAATTTCATTACTTATTGCGCGCGCAATATTTCGTTGGATTTTAACGTAATACAATTTTATTTTGAAGTTATATTTAATCTGACTAGAAATTTCGGATAAAAATATTTGGGATCCCATAAAAATGTGGGAATTTTTCTTGAATTCTGTTTTGAGCGGTTGGTTGAAATTATTAATCGTTGTCCTAGCTAGAAAATGGGTTGTACTTTTAACAAACTGTAAATGGGATGTAGTAAATTCCATTAGAATTAAAAAATGGGTTGTACATTCTTACAAATCGCAAATGGGCTATATGTTCTCTGCCACACACTTGTGGGCCTTCTAAGTTGACGCGTCCCCTAAAAAAATAGTTGACGCATATGCAAGGCTTTGAAAATAACACACGGTTCTGGCAGCTGTGGCCGTTGGATGTCCATCCAACGGATGTCATGCTTCTTCTCCAATCTCAGATATTCTTGCTACAGCCGCCCAAAAAATGATTCCTCCCCCTGACATCAGGGGCGCACCGTTTCTGAGGCTGACCTGTGGGCCTACTAAGTTGACGCGTACCAAGGGCTTTGTCAACTTAGTCAATATAAACGATTCTAGCTGCAGTGACCGTACGATGTCCATCCAACGGCCATAGTGCTTCTTCAACCTCTGGTCTTCTTGCTCCAGCCGACCAAAGCAGCGCCGGTCGTGCCGTGTGCTCCTGCCTCCCGTGGCCGGCTATGATGTCGCGGAGGCCTCACCGCCCCTACTACTCCCACCGCTGGCCAGGCCATCCCTCTACTCACCCACACCCCCTGTTATTCCACGACGACGGCAGCCTCACACCGCAGCTGAACCAGTGAACCCTCGTACTCCTCTCCGCGCGAGCTTCCACTCCCGCGTCTTCCCCGGCTCCGCGTCCTCCCCTTCCTAGGCCTCGCCATCGTCCACCGCCCTGGTGCTCTTGGCGCGGCGTGGTCAATGTGGTCAAGCAACGGCTTCCATCGGAAGAGTACTGTCGTGGAGAGGCCGACAGCTGGGTCGACGGCAGCCGCAAGGAAGTGCCTCCTTTTTACGCGGAAAATAATTATTCCTCCACCTAACAGCAGGGACCCACCGGACGGGCAACTGTATTTCGTGAAAAAAACGTTTCCCCCTGACTGCTGGGACCTACCAGCTACATCTTCGCACGCAAGGAAGTGCGTCCGGGCAAAAAAAGAACGATTCGCCCCCCTGACTGCTGGGACCCACCAGCTACATCTTCGCACGCAAGGAAGTGCCTGACAGTCGGGACCCACCTGGTCGAAGCGTACGTAGCGTTGTCATTCTGGTCGCGAACATGTACGTACATACTGGTCGATGTAGAGGCACGCACGTGTCGTAGTAGAGGCGCGTATGTATCATGTACACGTACGTACAGCGGCCAATGTCCAAGAAAGAAAATACAGCCACATACGTACATACGAGCAGGGTCTCGAACGCCTACTCGCGCATACGTACGGCCAGGGCTCGTGTACATGGCTGGGTCAGAACGGAGAAACAGCGTCGTCGTCGTGTTCATGGGGAGCCAACCGGCTGGGTCGGAATGGAATGCGTCGTCGTGTCCGTCGGGAGGGCTTGGACGGAACAGCCGATGGAAACGAGGCCTGGCGTACCGCAGAACGGAGGAAATGGCCTTGTGTTCGACCGGCCACGTTTGAAACGGGATCCTGTTCATCGGGAGGGGTCTGGCGTACCGCAAAACGGAGGAAATGGACCTCCTACGGTCGAAATGGGGGTCCTGTTGATAGGGAGGGGTGTGGTGTACCGCAAAATGGAGGAAACGGACTTGTGTTGGAGCGCTATGGTCGAAACGGGGGTCCTGTTCATCGGGAGGGGTGTGGCGTACCGCAAAACGGGACTCCACGGGATACTGCTCATATCCACCGTCGACCCCTCCAACCTCCACGGGCTACTGTTCATCCACCGTCGACCTCCTCCAGCCTCCACCTGCGACTGTTCATCCACGGGCTCCTGTTCATCCAGCCTCCACCGCGCGCTACTCCACCGGCTACTGTTCAACCAGCCCTCTCCACGGGCTCCTGTTCAGCCACCCCTCCACGGGCTACTGTTCATCCAGCCCTCCACCATCTACTGTTCATCCTGCCCTCCACGGGGTGGTCCTGTTCATCCTGCCCTCCACGGGGTCCTGTTCATCCAGCCCCAACCGGCTCGAACGATCGGGGTCCTGTTCATCCACTCCCACCGGGAACTGTTCATCCAAACCCCCCACCAACGCTCACTATTGATCCAGAGGCAACGCCATGGGGTCCTGTTCATCCACCCCCACCGGGAACTGTTCATCCAAACCCCCCAGCAACGCTCACTGTTCATCCAGAGGCAGCATCGATCGGCTTCAGTTAGCAGCAGTAGCGAAGGAATCGCTCGATCGGGTTCAGTTAACAGCCATCGATCGATCGCTCGGGTTCAGTAACGTGTAGCCTGCAGTGCAATCGCTCGGGTTCAGTTAGAGCCCAACACCTCGCTCGGGTTCAGTTAGAGCCCAACGCCTCGCACACACACGCGTACGTATGAGAGAAACGCGCATCGCTCGGCCCCCGACCACCCACCGTAACCGGGGACTCCCCGATATTTTCCGTGCCCTCGCTTCTACCACGGTTTTTTCCATCATGGACGGCCCAAAGAATGTCATGCAGCTGCGTCTCTGGCCCGCCCAGGACGAAAATCCCATTTTCTATCATGATTTTTTGTCATAGAAGTAGGACCCCACCACATCTATGATGATACCGGGTTTTGTCACAATTATCGTCATAGAAGTGTCATAAGTATGATAGAAAAGATTTTTGTTCGGCCCAAAATGTCACGGATGTGTCTTTTTTTGTAGTGTTTTAACGGCCCATGCCCTTCATGGTCCAATACCAGCCCAGTTTCTCTTTCGGCCTGCTAAAGGCCCACAACACAGTTGGGCCATTTACAATATGACCTAACTTTCGGCCTCTTAGCGGCCCATGCTCTTCATGGTCTAGTACAAGCCCGCTGTCTCTTTCAGCCTGCTAAAGGCCCACGGTATAGTTGGGCCATATGTAGCCTGAACTTAGTAACGGCCTGTTAACGGCCCGTGAAATCAATTGGGCCCACCTGTTGCCCGCTTTGATGTCAGCCTGTTAACGACCCGGGAGTTAAGAGGGCTGACCATTAACTTTTGGCCTGGTAACGGCCCATTAACTTAATGGGCCCACTAAAGTTCGTACATGTCTTTAAGACAAATTAGATAATTTGAGCCCATTACAATGAGCAATTATGCACAGGACCAAAACCGATCAAGCAAAGGTACGGCATACAGGGAAAAATGTTACACATCCAGCATATATTACAGGAAATTACATCAACTGGGCAATCAAAGATTGATGCCAGTGCAAATAAATGAACAGAACCTAACGATCTATAACTTCACAATCTGCAACCTCAGCACGGATGACGCCCATAAGCATGTGGGCAAGTTCTTGCTGCTTTGCTACACTGTCTCTGAAAACATTGATCAGTTGTTGTGTCGCACGACTCTGCACCTCTGATTCCTCCACCATTTCCATCATTCCTTCAGCCATTAATTGGTTCAAAAACATACATTTTTTTCCGTTGCATTCGAGACAGAGGATACTGAACAGATTCAGATGGCGATTTTGGCAGGCTTTTATTATTGATAGTGGAGAGTGTCTCGACCACTGCATCATAACATAAATTAGGAGGGGAACCAAACAGATTAATCATGAGTTATTGGCATATTACCTGGCCTAGATTTATTGGAAAGAAACAATGGGGTTGCCTTGCTGTTTTCAGAGTTTGTCTTCTTATCTTCAGCAGCATGCACCAAATTAAGACACTAGCATTGCTATCATTGGCCAAGTCAGATAATAGGAAAGCAACATTGGCACAACGAATGTTTGGGCAACTAGCCAACACCAAATTAACACAATATGGCACAGCTATCATCAGCCAGGTAAGGTAATACGAAAGCAACATTGACACAATGAATGAATGGGCAACCAGAGCAGCACTACAATTCATTAATGTGCATGATATGAGATAGTACACTCATGCAGCTCAGTATGCAAAACTACCAGGAAGTTTTCTTTACAAAAATCAACATTGGCGCCTTTAACATTTTGCTACAACTAATTTTAGATCAGACAAAGGTTGGATTCACGCCGATTAACAAAATACATGCTCATGTAAAAATATAGTGATATACAACAGGTACTTACATCAGCATTGGAGCACAGAGAATTCCCGCAAGATATTTTCCTCGAATACAATCCCAATGAAGGAAATCTTCTATCATTTAACCTTATTTTCTAAAAGAGAGATGGGTAAGAAACATGTAGAAAATATGATCAGAATGCTATAAAATTTCATGATGTGAGGATACGCACACGCTTCTTAGAATGGAGATGACATTCTTTTGCTGGACTGGAGCGGACTAGTTCTTTGGCCACTGGAATCTGCTTATTATCTGTGGGAGTTGGGTTTCTCTGTGCTGGAGCAGTATCTATGAAAAATGGAGTTGGTTTTTATCTCCTGGCATTTGGATCTTTTGCAAAGACCTGGTTTGTAACCCTTCAGATTCTAACATAGCCGTCTTCCCCTTGCATGCCTTATATAGAAGAATGGTGCTTCAATTATAAAACATGCTACAGCAGAGATGGAGTAGGTACTGAAGAATAGAAAGGCATGACATATTGACATGTATTCCCTCCATCCGGAAATAAATGGATGGGTCTAGGCGTATTTCAGTTCTAGATACATCGAGTTTTATCCATTTCTACGACATGTAATCCAGACGGAGGGAGTATGATGTAAGAACTAGGGATACGATAGGACAACACAGTAAAAAAACACTGAAAACCCACTGCAGAACCAAAGTAATCAAACCCAGTGATATGAGATAGTACACTCATGCAGCTCAGGATGCAAAACTACCAGGCAGTTTTCCTTACAAAAATCAACATTGTGGCCTTTAATCATACATTTTGCTACAACTAAATTTAGATAAGATAAAGGTTGGATTCACGTCGATTAACAAAATACATGCTGATGTAAAAATATAGTGATATATAACAGGTACTTACATCTGCATTGGAGTACAGAGAATTCCTGCAAGAATCTTTCCTCACAGACGATACCAGTGCAGAAATTCTTCTATCTGCTAAGCTTATTTTCTAAAAGAGAGATGGGTAAGAAACATGTAGAAAATATGATCAGCATGCTATGAAATTTCATGATGCAAGGATATGCACACGCTTCTTAGAATGGAGTTGACATATTTTTGCTGGACTGGAGCGGACTAGTTCTTTGGGCACTGGAATCTGCTTATTATCAGTAGGAGTTGGGTTTCTCTGTGCTGGAGCAGTATCTATAAAAACTGGAGTTGGTTTATTATCTCCTGGCGTTTGGATCTTTTGCAAAGACCTGGTTTGTAACCCTTCAGATTCTAACATAGTCGTCTTCCCCTTGCATGCCTTGTATAGAAGAATGGCGCTTCAATTATAAAACATGCTACAGCAGAGAGATGGAATAGGTACCAAGAATAGAAAGGCATGACACCTTGACATGTATTCCCTCCATCCGGAAAAAAATGGATGGGTCTAGGCGTATTTCAGTTCTAGATACATCCTTTTTTATCCATTTCGGCAACATGTAATCCGGATGGAGGGAGTATGTTGTAAGAGCTAGGGATACGACAGGACAACACAGTAAAAAAACACTAGTTGAATGTAAAACTGTATGCTAGTGGAATACATACAGAAAAAACTAAGGAAACATACACGTGTATGATTGGGAAACTAAGATGGCATTGCAACAGAGCACTAGAACAACACTTCAATGTAGAAAAACATGGTATGGTAGACAGATGAAGTACATACTGATGAATAACAATGCATAAGATATTCAGAAGCATGATGTACAAATTAAGCAGATGGCATTGCGATAGAGTAGAATGACAGTACTTGAATTTGAAAACATGTTATCATGAATGGAATAGGTACTGAAAAACAGGAAGGCATGACATATTTACATGCATGATCAGCATGCTAAGCACATGGCATTGCAACAGAGTAGATACACTCCAGGACATTATATGCATGTTGTACCCATATCACGGGCCAAGTTAGAGCAAGGACCTTGTGGGGTGAAGAGGATTCAACATCTTTCTGCAAGTCTTCTGAAGAACTGCCTTTACATGTTCCATCATATTGGGTATCATTGACATCAAGTTTATTGGCCTTTACATTGCTCCGTGAGGTTCTTGTGGATATATCAGTGTGTGCAATTATATCTGACATGCATGGAAGACAACTAGTAGTTAGATTTATGTAATGAGTGCCTGTAGGAGACGACATAAATTGTAGGACTGGGGTTAACTAGCAGCAACAGGTCTCAAAAACTAAAGGGAGAACACAGATGAAAGCTATAGAATATGTATCGTTTGTACTCGAGATTAACTAGATGGCACACAAAAGTATTAAAGAACAACATAGGTAATACTAGAAGTGGTATAATACTATAATCACCAGCCTGTGGGATAGCATTGGCTGATGGATGATAACTATGGAACAACGTTACCTAAAGAACAAGTATCTTAGCTGAACTATGAAACAACGTTAACTCCTGAACAAGACCCGTAAGAGATCAGCATGAATATACAGTGAAATGTGATAATCTATTTTCCATGCTTAAATGAATAACAAAGCCATAAATGTTGCACACAAGTAAGATGAGGGTACAACCTATCTGGCCGCCATCCATAGGAGTGAGCATCATGTGCTGACTTGTCGATGGCCCTGCAGTTGTTGTGGCTGTCCATGTCGGGCACGCGCATTCGATGCAGGGAACTGTTGAGTGGGGACTATAGCTCCCTTCTGGTGTATGCTTCCCTTGTTGGATCAGCTGCGGTGAGTCAGAAGACGGTGTGGCTGAAGATGCAGATAATGCATAATGTTAAGAACGACACATCTCTTTGATCTGAAGAAATACACTAAGAGATGAACAACAAGGTACAAGAGTGGTCACACGTCTGTTGACTGAGACTAAATTGGGGTCACACGATTTTATTTTATTTTGGTACTGTTCGATCTACGCCGGATCGCTTGATGGCCGTCTTGTGCCTCCCAGCTGACACTGTTAGCCCCGAAGAGCCAACGAGCAACGGCAGAGCAGCTTGCCTCCGTCGTCCGTGGCCCCGGCCAAAACCCTGCTCCCCGCCCCACCGCACTGCCGTGGTTGCGCCGTCCCCGGGCCAATCCACAAAGACTCCCCGTCATCCAGATCCGGCGGCGGCAGTACCTTGAACCCACGCAACTCTAAGATAGCCATCTAAGCGCTGCTTCCGCGGTGAACTTGCGGCCCCGCACCCTTACGTTAGACACCAGCCAACCAACAGCCTAGGAGCTCCGCCGCCTCGAGGGGTGCTGCTTCCCATTGGGAATCGATTGGCCCAGAATAAAAATTCAGACAACTGACACCTAAATAAAGTGATTTGAGATGAGGGTGCGACCTATCTGGTGGCATGGTGAAGTAGGCAGGTCCAGCTGCCGAGTCGGTGAGGCCGGCGCGGTTGCGGTGGCGACCGGCGGCAGGGAAACAACAATGTCGCGACGGTCGACGGCTACGGGGAAGCAGCGCCGGGACTCTGGACGGATCCGAAGTTGGAGCCGCTCCGGCACCGTGAACAACAGCGGGGGTGAATCGGCTCCGGTACGGTTCACGCGGCCGTCGTCGAGGCAGCTCAAGCAGCACGGTGTAAGAGGCACACGGCCCAGTGCACGACGGCAAATGGACAGTGTCTCCGGCATTAGGGAGGAGGGCGGCTGTGAAATTGGTGCGGTGGGGGGCGCCATGGAGGAGGGGCTGAGGTTTCGCGGCTCGGGAGAAGGGAGCTTCCGGGGGGAAGGTGATTTGGTGCCCACGTGGTATGAATGGGGGGGGGGGAATTGGGAGGGGAGTGGAACCATGTTTTACGGACGCATTTGTCTGAAATGTGAGGGGGAGTTACAGTTCTACCCGTGCCTTTAGGCTTCTCGGCTTGGGTCTGTGTACTGAGGGTCGGGGATAGAAGAGTACTTTGCTTCTCCCCAAATAGTGGGCGGGAGCGATTTCGGGCGATGAGGGCGTGTTTTGAAATATAGTGGGCGTGAGCGATTTCGGGTGTGCAGAGCGTGTTTTGAAATAGTGGGCGTGAGCTATTTCGGGCGAGAGAGCGTGTTTTGCCGACCATGGTTTATCAATTATTCGGCACATGTCATTTCGGCCGAGGAGAAGGCGCGCTTGGATGAAGTTATGAACCTACCCTCAATGCACAACGGGCCAATTAATGCGTCTCCCACATAGGACGGCAATTTCGCGTCTCCCATTTATTTGCTCGGGCGAATTCCACCGAGCAGAGGATGTTTAACGGTTCGTTCAAAATTTGGGAGAACGAGCATCCACGTCTACCTTACCAAGTCGATTCGACTCAAATTTAGAAATATTAGCTTTCCACTTCTTTTTTAGATGGAGAGATGATGCTCGGGAGTAATGTGTTTTTACATGCTCATTGCTAGCGATTTACTATATGAAAAATAGTTGACCCACTCAAAAACAGGAATCAAACCCAAAATGAAATATCTCGATTCAATGAAATAGCTCGTTCACCAGGTCAAAATAGTGAACTAAATCCAAAATTGAACACCTCAATCGAATAGCATGTTGTACAGTATTATAGTACTCCATGAACATGTTGAAAGTCAAATTAATGAACTTGTTTGATATACGCATATATCCGTTCATGTGTGGATTGCAGAAAACATGTTCTCCAATTTAAATATTTGAATGCAAGTTTATATCGAAACATGGTTTATATCAGTCTTTGATGCATAAAACGGGACCTCCCCCTCTCCGGGACTCCTGCTCTCTCTCTCTCTCTCACACCGACAATCTTCAATTCTGTCGCACGCATCCAACCCACAAACCTTGTTGGTCCCTCTCGCTTTCTCTCCACTCTCTCTCTCTCTCTCTCCCTCTTTGTGTGTGTGTGTGTGGGGTCTTTCTAGTTCGCATGCATATATACTCCATCTATAGGTCTCTCTCGCACACTATGTATGATTCTCTAGTCCAAGCTAGATATCTTGGGTGCACTCATCGTACGCACACAAATTCCTTGGCTCCTTGCCCGTAACTCTCTCACGCACCACTCTGTCCTCTCAGATCTCTTCCCCCTCTCTCTCAAACTCTCCATCTACCTGGGTCACACATACACATGCATATCTCACTCGCACTCGATAGGCCCATCTAAAACTCTATCTCTCTCCCTCGTTCTCTCTCCATCTCACATGCACACACACACAATCTCATGCCTAGCTAGCCAAGTATGATGGTCTCTCACTCAATTGTAGGCACACGCAGTCCCCCCTATATGTATATGACTAGCTAATCTTAGTCTCCATCACAAACATGTGCATGGTCTATCTCGATTTCTCTCGGGGCATCTTTCTATCGTGCACGCACCTCCCTCGACCTCCCACCCATATAGTCCCCTCAAGATCTCGAGGGTGTCTCTCTATCACAAACACACCCTCTCACCCTCCCCATGCATCCATGTTCTCCATGTGTCCCTCTCGACCTTTGTTCCTCATTGGCCAGACATCTATTGGACATGTGCTATAGGGGTGTCTCTCTCCGTTGCAAACAATCACACACTAGCTATCTTCGTGTATCTCCACGCCTCGCTTTTCTATCTCGGAGATGCATGCGTGATATGTTCGCCTAAGAAACGCAAAACACACTCTCTCTCTCTAATTTATCGTTTGTTGTCACTTTCTCTTTCACACACATACTCTTTTTGCACACTTACTCATTCTCCTTCACACGCACTTGATCCCTCTCGACTTATGCACTCTCCTCGGTCCATAGCATATTGATTTATTGAAAAGTCAAACATCACAAAGTTTGACCATGTACGTGGAGAAAAACAATTACATCTGGAACGGCAAACATATAACATTAGATTCACCATGAGATGTAGTTTCGTATGATGTATCTTTGGTATTGAAGATATAAATAACATTTGTGTAGACCTGATCAAAGTTTCCAAAGTTTGACTTCTAAAAAAATTGCATGCACTGCATTATCGAGCGGATGGAATATCTCTTTGCCCCTCTCAGCTATCTAACGCACCACTCAGCCTTATCGGGGCTCCTCAATCTCTCTCAAACTACACATGTCTCGCTCGCGCTATACATATAGACCCATCCAACACTCTCCGCCCTTGTTCTCTCTCTATGTGACACGCACCCCCCTAATAAGTACCATAATCCCTCACTCCATCATAGGCGCAAGCACTCCCCCCCCTAAGTATGATTATCTCTCACTAGCCATCAGGAACACACGTATTGTCTCCTTCCATCCATACGTCTATCTCGATATCTCTCGGGGTATCTTCTATCGCGCACACACCTTGTCACTCGATCTCCCACCCATGTAGTCCCATCACGATCTCCAGGGGATCTCTCCATGACAAACATACACTCTCTCCTCCCCATGTCTGCATTTTCTCTGTACATCTCTCAAAACCTCTCTCCCTTGTTTGTCAGACCCCTCTTGGCCACGTGCTAGGGGTCTTGCTCTCTCGGTTGCAAACAACCACACACTATCTCCTCACCTTGCTTCCGTTGTCGAAGATGCATGTGTGATATGTTTGCATAAGACACACACGTTTTTTCTCGACTTTTATTGAGTGTTGTCCATGTCTCTTTCACACACGCACACACACTTTTTTCACTCACTCTTTCTATTTCACTCTCTCTCTCTAGTTAGGGACTCTCTCATGTCCATAAGCATATGGATGTTTTGAAAAGTCAAACCTCAGAAAAGTTTGACCAGGTATATGTTCAGAAAAACATTTACATCTGGAAAGATCATTAGATTCATCGCAACATGTACTTACTTCATACTATCATTTATCTTTGGTATTGTAGATATAAGTAATTTCTTTATAAACTTGGTCAAAGTTTCAAAAGTTTGAATTTAAAAAAATGTTGGAACTACATTATCGAACTGAGGGAGTAGCTCTTTCTCTCTCTCTCTGCTATCTCTCACGGGCCTCCCCTCTCACACGAACACTCTATACCGACGGATTATACGCTCGCTGTGTCAGTGTATAGCTCTGTATATTGTTTAGTTGACCGGTCAACCAGTCCACATGCTGCCTTGTCAGCTCGTGTTCTGTATCTTCGTGTGCTGGCCCATGTGGCACTGGGTGAAAATAAGTAAACTAGAGGCCCATCTGACACGCGGTAAAGTAAACAAAGTTGAAACCACTCGTGGTAGCACCCCGCACGCTAGTAAATTGAGGACGCATTGAGGACACACTTCTTCCGCGTGGAGGACGCACTCGCGTACAATTCACCACTGCGCAACGGCATGCACAGAAGGACGCACTCGCGCACACCCAACACACAACACACACCAGCACACGTGTACACCGGCGTCGCCGCCGGTTGAGATGGATGGCGAGGCAGCCAACAAGCGGAGGCGGCTCGAGCCAAAACCGCATCCGGCAAGCCTGGACTTCATCATCAGCCTCCCCGACGACATGCTTCTCTTCATCATCGGCCTCCTCCCCACCAAATCTGCCGTGCGGACCGCCCTGCTCTCCCGGTGGTGGCGCCCCCTCTGGCGCCGCGTCCCCCTCAACCTCACCGTCGACAGCTGCCTCTGTGACAGGGATTGCAAACGCATGGCCGCAGTCTCTAATATCCTTTCATCGCACCCTGGGCCAGCCAGATGCCTTGACATCTGCATGTTCAGTACCAACTTCAAGGTCCAACCCAAGTTCGATGAGTGGTTCTTATCCCCTGCCCTAGATCAACTCGAACAGCTCAGCTTTGAAGTTGGACGATGTCGCTCTCTGCCGCCGTCCGCGCTCCGCCTCGGGCCAACGCTGCGCCGCGCCAGCTTCAGCTCCTGCTATCTTCCCCAGATTAATGCCACGCCCGCCCTTCTTCTCCCTCAACTCAAGCAGCTCGACCTCTTCGATGTTTTCATCTCGAAGAAGGCTATGGAGCACCTGCTCCGCAGCTGTACTGCGCTCAAGTACCTTCGTCTTGAGCAGATCCGCGGGTTCATTAGCCTCCACATCGCCTCGACGAATCTCCGATGGATTTATGTGTCTTGCTGGCCCCGCAACAAGACATCAATTGGGAAGAGATCCCTCCAGCTGTTGCACGTTATGGTCATTGACAATGCGCCTTTCCTTGAGAGATTGCTTGTATCGGATCTAGAAGGTCCAACAAAAATCAGGGTCATTGACGCGCCGAAATTGACAGCGTTGGTGCACTCGTCTGCCAAATTCTCCGAACTCTTTATTGGATCCGTAATCATTCAGGTACAGCACTCATCTTCTTCTCCGTCTTCTTGAAATTCATTTTTTTAAATTTCTTCTTGATGTATTTCCGACCGTCTTCCAGAAAATGATTCCCACAAGCTTGACCCAGTCTATGCGCACAGTGAAGATCTTGGCAATAAAATCTATCGGCCCCAATCTGGATCAAGTTGTTAGATTCCTTACATGCTTTCCGTGCACGGAGAAGCTACTCGTCGAGGTGAAACTTCTTTCCTATTAGTAAACAGTAATCACAACGTAGCTCAAATTTTTCATAATTTTCCCAAATTACGATGACAAGTGTAGTGTTCAAAACTGCATCTACGCACTGCACCGAAAGAAATGTTTTTAGTATTTTTTCTCACATGATCACCTGCATCGTTTTTGTTGTTGTACTACTATAGTAGCCTAGGCTAGTCATAGTGGAAAGTAACTTAGACTACTCCAGTAACTCTATGGTTACCCTAAGAGCAAGTACTACCTCTGTCCTGGTTTACTCTTCCTATTTTGTAGTATCAAAATTTGACCATAGATTTAACTGACAAAATGTTAATGCATGTCACTAAGAACTATATCGTTGGATTCGTATTTGAACATAATTTCAAATGGTGTAATTTTTAGTGACATGCATTGGCATTTTCTTACATAAATATATGGTCAAAATTTTATACTAAATAAGAGGTAGTACAAAAGTGGGCTATAACGGCCCTCCACTATGTAGGCCAAAACACGCACCAAATTCACTTGTGATGCATTTGGCATCGATGCCCCTCCATTGCTCACCTGGTGCCCCAATCTGGATCACCTACTTTGCTCCGGTGCCAAATTAACTCACGCAATGAAAAAACACTTGCGTGGGAGAGAGAGAAGACTAAGGCAATAAAAAACACTTGTTTGGGAGAGTGAGAGGCTGGTGTAGTTGGTTTGATTGATTTGTTTATACATGTGGGTCTGTGTGCACAACGGTGCCAACTCTCTCACATCGCGAGAGCGGTGCCAAAATCTTTTGATTTGACATCAATGCGAATTATGTGGCATACTTTTGTGAAATATGGCATCGGCCACATAGTGGAAGGCAACAAATGCCCAAGCTCTTCACGTACTCCTAGGTAAATGAGAGGAAAGAGAGAGAGAGAGAGAGAGAGAGAGAGAGAGAGAAAATATCACTAGCCAGCCAACCCTATCGTACGAGCGAATGATATTGGTACCTCTTGATGACACGACAATCTTATACAGCCAACTGCTCTAATATGTTCTCTTCTTTTGCAGATAAAAAAGACCCGAAAGTGAAAAATGTGCTGCACTATAACAATCTCATCGAATGCCTTGATCTCCATCTTACAAAAATTGATTTGATCGACTACCGAGGCAGCACATTTGAGATTAAATTGGCCAGGTTCTTTGTTCTAGAGGCATGTGTGCTCAAGGTAATGAGGTTTGGCGTTCTCTGGCACAACAATGAATGGCATGCTGATCACCGCAAGCGTCTAAGCCTAAATGACAAAGTCTCCACAGCACCTTAATTTGTTTTTGAAACATCAAGTGGCCAGAGACTCGAAAACTTATTTGCCCATTAGTGACTTGTCAGGGTGGTGGATTTTAGTTTGTACGATAATGCTGCATCCACCTAAAGTAACGAAAGTTCTTACGTAAACTTCCTAGTAATTCCCTCTTCATAGGTGCAGCATTACTCCTAACATTTGTAATATCAGTTTGAAACTTGTAATATTGCCGTGTCCTATTCCTGCGTTTTCAAAATCCTGCGAATCAAACAGGTCCTGAGTTGGTGATGATGTTGTGCCTGCCATCTTTCACCAATAGCCGTCGGATCTAGATCTGATGCATACAAACCAAACTTCTACAATTTTGCAAAAAGATGCCCGCACTTGTTTCCTATTTACAAACAACTCCTTGTCTCTCACAATCAACCTTATCTCCTCCCCACCACATCTAGAAGGCCATGGAAAAATCTGGCGCGATGGCCGCTGCCGGCGCCGTCCACCCCCCAATCTTGGTGTTCCGTACAATGCACGGGCATCTACGCACGGGAAATTATGTCAAACACGGCTAGTTGTAAGCAGGCTAGGTCTACAGCCATGATGATAGTGACTGCAGATGGTCGGCTGACTATGGTATGCCGAACACGGCGCCTATACTCATGTGTCATCTCCCGCGTAGGGTCTTGTCACTTCACTGTGAGGAGCAGCACGTAATAATTTGACCAACGGGTAGTACAGTGCTACTACATTGGTAGTAGTACTACTACTACTAGTACTAGCACCATCGTCTGGATTTAGTAGTACTACCACGTCCATCTGGATTTAGTATTTGACTAGCAATATCTAGTAATGCATGTCACAAAAAAATGTATTACTCCCTCTGTAAATAAATACATGGTGTATTGTTTTATTCCTATCGGCGAGATAACTTAATGTCTTTTTGCTACTTAATAGGATTACATGCAATGAACTAATCACTGCATGTGATGTTTGGCAGTCTCAAGTCATTGAAAGCATGCACGGGCATGGAGGGGGACGCAGCTTCATTGACTTACTGCACTGCCTTTGGGTGTATGACACGTGGGCCCAACGGGTGGCTGGCCAACCTGTCATACAGCCAAAGGCAGGTGCAGTAGAGGGGCGAGGAGTAGATGGCCAACACGCACATGAATTCAACGCAGTCTGCACTTCTCATATAAAGGCTCTCGCCAGTCCAATCTACAAAATCCTACGCACCTACGCACCCAAGGGCAAGGGTGATCACTCCAATCGCAATATCAGTTGACAAGAAGCTAGACCCATGGAGGCAATGAGCGTGAGCATCAGCCGGCTATGCCAGATGGTCCACGACGCCGGCCTGCGGCCCGACACCGAGGAACGTTTCCAGGTAGTGCTTGTGGCCGCCAGGGCGAGGGACCGCTTGGACGACAGCTTCGTCTCCTTGTGCGACGAGGTCCTCGTCAGCTTCCTCGACAAGTTCACCGTCGTCAAGAAGCTCGCAGACGACCTTGACGTACGCCTCCAGCCCACGCGTCAGGCTCTGCGATGCCTGCCACCCTCAACGCCCTCTATGGTGACAACCTCTTCGACGCACTGGTGGCCCTGCGACTGCCCACCATCGCGCCGGAGAATGTCCACCTGGAGGTCGCGCTCGCCGCGCAGCGCCTGGCGCAGCAAGACACCATCGACATAATCACCCACGTCTACGCGCAAATCATCCACAAGGACTACTACATGCAAGAGGAGGATGATAGGACGCTGGCCTTCTTGGACCGTAGGGCAACCTTGGACGGCATTGTTCAGAAGCACGTTGAGCTTGCTGCCAACGCCGCTGCTCCTCACACGTCGGTTGGTGACCCGGTGCACTAGGGCGTGAGGATGTCGTTGGTGGATCCGTATGTATCTTTATCCTTCCGTCAAATCAATGTAGTAGTATATGGTACTACTAGTAATTATCTTACCTTTTGCATCAACTTCATAATTTTCCTGCGTACTCCATGCATGAACCGCGTTGGAACCGAACTTCTCATTACTCTAGGGAAAATCGTTATTTCTATCTATCGGTTGCGCCATGGAGGAGAACCAAATTTTACAAGTTACAAGTTCAGAAGGAAAAGCCTGCCATGTTCGCGTCGCACCCCCACATGGTTGGTCCGGCACGCCGCTCAAGGGGGAATGCGTGCTGTGTTGCATTTTCACTTACAAGTGGGACCACAGTTGAGCAAACCGACTATCGGCAAACCCCCACCCCGCCCACCGCGCGATGGCTGAGAAAACAGGAGGGAGAAGAGATGGCTATAGCATGGACTCCAAGAAAATTGGTGTCGGATGGGACTCGTGTGGGTGGCGTGTGCCGTACTGCTAGACATGAATGCTAGTTATGGCCCATGCCACCCCACTATATCGAGGTGCTAGTTACATAGAATAAATTTCCTGGAGTGCGTGCTCAACCCTCCTCTATCTCTCTTCTCAGCCAGCCAGCAGACGTGCGGAGCCCATTGTCTGTTTTCTCATATGCGGCCCCACATGTCAGTGAAAACGCAAGAGGACCCACTAAACCTGCACATCTTTCACCTCGACGTGCTGGTGATGAAAAACAAATCCAATAAAGATCTTCGGTGGCTGCTTTTGGAGTTACTCAAGAGTAGGAAGATTCTATTTACAGTTTAACCCAAGATGCACATCACGTGGCTTCAACTACCACTCTATTTTCTTGCATGACACGACCTGGATGCTGGACGTCCCACGTGTCGGCAAAAGGAGGAAGAACTCGACCAAATCTTCGGTTGTGCTCTCGGATTAGACTAGTTGTGCTAACTTAAAATTTTATTGTGTAGAATGGATGCAAGTTTTGGTATTGGGAAGAAGAGTACAACGATATATTGATAGAGCGCAATTTAGTAGATGTTCCAACACTTTTAGCTAGCATAGAGGCTAGAGATGAGACTAGTGCACTTGTTGATAGAATAGAGGCTAGACACATCTACTTCTTTACACTCGAAGAAGAAAGAAGCACGCAAGATCGAGCCTCCACAGATCAACAATTAATGCATCGAGAAGGCACTAATCCAACTTACAGGAGCAGTTATGGAAGTTGGATATCTTCTAAAATGTATTCTTGTGGTTCTTGTTTCCTTTGGTCTTGCTTTTCTAGTCAAAATTTTGGTGATGTATTTCCATGTACCCAAAAATCAATGATGAAAAAAAGATATGTGTTTGTAAAGAAAAATGTACGTGGCCGGGATGCGGTCGCGCGTTCGGCACACGACCACCGCATCCGAGAAATGGCCCGGACACGACCCCATTGCCCTACCCAAACGGACAGAATCCGGGCAAAACGGAGGTCCGTTTGGGGTCGTGCGTTGGAGTTGGCCTTACAAGTGGGACCGCAGTTGAGGAAACCGACTATCGGCAAACCCCCACCTTGCCCGCCGCGCGATGGCTGAGTTAGAGAAACGACGAGGTTGAAGAGATTGCTGTAGCATGGACTCCAAGAAATATGGTGTCAGATGGAAGTCGTGCTGGTGGCATGTGCTGTACTCCTGGACGTGAATGCTTGTTCTGGCCCATGCCACCCTACTACTCCTACTACTTATAGTAGTAGTATTGAGGATTCGAGGTGCTGGTTACGTACAGCGAACACATTAACATATGCCCACCTCACACTGTGGCCAAATTTCCTTGAGTCTGTGCTAGGTTAAAAAGTGTTCTTTGTGAGGATGGGTGGCTGGTCTCTAGTTTAAAACTTGTTGTATTACGTACGTAGACGTAGAGATAGTGTAGCATGTGAAGCTAGTACAAATAGTGTACTATTGTTGATTGGCCTCATCCGATAACCTGTTGCAATGCACGTACAATTATGTATTCGGAAATATTTTTTTGCCTCGTCGCAGCACCCACTCAGAGAAGCGACTCGAAAGCCATTCATAAATTTAGTAAGTTTATCACAGGCATATCATTTTATTACATACAACAGGTCATCAACCCACAACGACAATGAGGATACATTATAAATACTAAAGTTTTCATCACACAACAAATAACAAGCAATGAAATGAACTTCAACTCAACCAATCCTCGGCGTTGGAAATGCTTGCTTTGAACCACAAGCGATTCTCTGGGAAGAGCCAGCTACTGTCAATCTCGAGGCCAACGCAGGACTGATCATCCAGGCTGAAGCGGCCTACTATATCACGGCCAGGGTAGGGAACCACCGCAATGTCCGACGTATAGATACAATTGCTTCTCATAAATGGTAGTAACATTGTGTCAACAACAGTTGGATCGCCTTTCACCATCATTGGATAGTTTTGTCCAAGGAAGAGCGAGTTTGCTCCATGACTATCAACACTGTACCAGGGAGAAGGTGTTGGCGCTAGCACACTAGTATCCATCCCGAATACCATGCAACGGGTGTTGGAATAGGTCCGGAGAGTGCGACCATGGGAGACAACACCTGCTCCCTCAGTAGTAACATCAGCAGTGGGCTGTATACAGACAAGAAGGGGTGATCCATCGGAAGTTGCCAGGCGCCACTGAGTATATGGGCCCTCCTCGTCCTCATGCTCGTGATCATCACCATCTTCATCTCCCCCTTGGTTATAAAATTTTTCATGTATAGGTGGTGGAATGTTCACATGACCTTGGAAACACAAGAAGAAGGTTAATTAGTAGAGAAGGGAAACTTGCTAACTCGCATGCATGTGGACGAAACAATTATAATTACGGTGGAAGACAAATGTACCGAAACTACGAGGATCCCATGCAAAAACAGTGCCACGAGTGGTGGCAGCAAACACAAGACCCTCGTATTCAATTGCATCACAGTACACATCCGTGTATAGAAACTGATTTTTGAGCAATATCGATCCAGTCAAACCACGAAGGACGGCAACAAGCTTGTCGAAGGTAGCAACAACTTGATAGTTCTTGTAATTCCAAGAGTGGTTGGGAACTCGAGAAATTGCTATCTTCCGTAGACGACAGTCACCATGATCATATTTCAACGGACGTAGATCATCTGTGTGCTCAACCTCAGGGCACTCGGAGATTTTTGGAAGTGGAATCCGCTGACGAGTGTACACATTCACAAGTTCCCACTCACAATTGTACCCAATATAAACAACCCAATCTCCATTTGCACCAGCCCAGGCCTTACCCTGAAGCGATGGCATCTTAACATCACACGTATCGTTATCAAGCGACATCAACTTGCACAAGGCGAGGCCTCCGTCGTCCGCGCCCATGCGAAGAGGCTTATAATGAAGAAGATAAGGGAGATCAAACCGCTCCTGGACCCTTGGGTTCCTTGTAATGATTTTATTAGTTGAGTCGAGAATGTTCTTGAACAAACCTGCTATGCTAGCCGAGGTGATGACGTCGCACCAATCAATCAGTTCCCCCACCACGTCATCTTTCAGATCGGGGCAAGAATAATGGGGTCGTTTCCGGCTTGTTCCCTCCATGGAGAAGACGATCGAACAATGGCAGAAGGAAGGGTGAAGGCAAATGGATGAGGGAGGAAGAGCGTGCGACAGCAGTTCCAAATCGAGAGGGAAAGGCGAAGAGTCAGTGGACGGTTGCCAGTTTGCCACGATACACGAAGAGGCGCCCCGGCCTACACATCCTTTCGGAAATTGTACAAAAGGACTCGTCGTCTTCTCACTGACATGTTGGAACGGGACCACATGTCAACGAAACATGGTGTGTAATTTCTCGTGCAAAATGCGATCTGGCCGCGTTGGCCCGAGGTGCCGCATTAGTTATCGACCTTTATTTTTTAACATACAATTTGAGTGGATAGCTCCTGTGGTCATCACACGTGAGCGGATATATAGGTGGGCTAGGTGGGCAGGCGGCAACAATCCAAGTGCTAAAAGAGTTGATCTCGAAAAAAGAGTTGATCCAATGCTTGGTTTTGTTTGGATTTTCCAACTATGACCATTGGATAGAGTGAATCAATGGCTTACATTCAAAGTTATTCTCATACTATAGAATGGTATAGGAATGTGGAGAGATTTGGTTGATTTTATATCGCTGAATAATATAAAAATATTACCAGTGCGGACGCTCCACCCCGAGGTTTGTAGCTCCTTCTCGGTCGTCGGGTATCTATGTTCTTCCACTCTTTCCTTTAAGACATGAGCTTTGTTCATCCTGTTGACGACACGCGGGACATCTATATGCCTCCATTTTACAAAATCGTACTATATGCCTCCATGACACGCGGGACATCTAGCATCAAGGTGGCGTGTCATGCAAGAAAATGGAGATATGCAGTGCGTAAGTGAGTCATGCACTTCGATGGCACCTAGTACTACGCAATATTTTTTCTCCTCGATGGCACGTGAATAGTGCACATACTCAATGACAGAGCACGAGATGGTAGCCATGGACATGGCCGGCCCTTTTTGAAGAGAGTACTAATAAATACATAACTTTGATGTGTCCCGTCAACTCGCAGAACGACGAGAAGCTTGCTTACTACGCCTTCTCCCTCGCCAACGCGTGCGCGGTGGCTCGCAGCACGAGGAGAAACTTTTGCTTACAAGCGGTGGACATGCAGCAGTTCATTTGGTGTCAGATTGCCAGAAGTAGTACAGTACCATCATTATTGTTCGACTTCCGGAAGAGGAGAAGAGCCAAGCGCAAGGTCACCTACTAACCTAGTACAGTACTACTACAGCCAAAGCTGGTCCACCTTTTTATAGCATGGTTAATTAATATAGGCGGCTCTTGCAGCGGCACATCATTTAGAGCAAGTACTCTCTTCGTAGGATCAAAGGAAGTGAAACAAAAGTTGGAGTGGATGCTAGATTGCCAATTAAAACATGATTACATAGAAAAAATCCTATATCATTCTATCCTATGAATCAAATGACCAATGTAGGAAAATTATGAGGGGGGTCTCTCCAACAGTGTTCCTCGGCTCGCACCTAGCATCACGGTGGTCGAACTTGGAGTCATTCATCTGGTACACGTGGCATCTCAGATCTGGTACTCCAAATTTAGGTTGGCTCTATGTGATGTGGCAACTTCATATACTAACCGGATGCTGGCTATACTACTACGGTACTCACACTCCAAGAAGTGACTCGAAAACCATTCATAAATTGAGTCTATGACACACATTTGCAAATGTACCATTCATTACATACAACAAGTCATCAACACACAACGACAACGATGATACATATTGGATTAGATTATTTCCAACAAAACATTCCCGTAAATACTGAAGTTTTCATCACACAACAAATAACAAGCAATGAAATGAACTTCAACTCAACCAATCCTTGGTGTTCGAAATGCTTGCTTTGAACCATAGGTGCTCTGGGAAGGGCCAGCTATTGTCAATATCGAGAGCACCGCGGGACTGATCATCCAGGCTGAAGCGGCATATATCAGGAGCAGGGTAGGGAACCACTGCAATGTCCGAGGTATAGATACAGTTGCTTCTCATAAATGGTAGTAACACTGTGTCAACAACAGCTGGATCACCTTTAACCATCATTGGATAGTTTGGTCCAAGGAAGAGCAAGTTTGCTCCAAGACTACCAATACTGTACCAGGGAGAAGGTGTTGGATCTAGCACACTAGTATCCATCCCGAATACCCTGCAACGGGTGTTGGAATAGGTCCGGAGAGGGCGACCATGGCAGACAACACCTGCTACCTCAGTAGTAACAATCACAGTGCACTCTATACAGACAAGAAGAGGTTATCCATCGGAATTAGTTGCCAGGCGCCACTGAGTATATAAGTTCTGCTCGTCCTCATGCTCGTGATCATCACCATCGTCATCTCCCCCTTGGTTATAAAAATTTTCAAGTATAGGTGGTGGAATCTTCACAGGACCATGGAAACACAAGAAGAAGGTTAATTAGTAAAGGGAAACTTGCTAACCCGCATGCATGTGGCTGAAACAGTTATAATTATGGTGGAAGACAAACATACCGAAACTACGAGGATCCCATGCAAAAACAGTGCCACGAGTGGTGGCAGCAAACACAAGATCCTCGTATTCAATTGCGTCACAGTACTCATCCATGTACAGAAACTGATTTTTGAGCAATATCCATGGACGAACCGTGGAATCAGTAACGACGGCAACAAGCTTGTCGAAGATAGCAACAACTTGATAGTTCTCATAATTCCAAGAGCGGTTGGGAACTCGAGAAATTGCTATCTTCCGTAGACGACAGTCACCATGATTGTATTTGAACGTACGTTGATCATCTGTGTGCTATACCTCAGGGCACTCGGAGATTTTTGGAAGTGGAATCCGCTGACGAGTGTACACATTCACAAGTTCCCACTCACAATTGTACCCAATATAAACAACCCAATCTCCATTTGCGCCAGCCCAGGCCTTACCCTGAAGTGATGGCATCTTGACATCACACGTATCGTTATCAAGCGGCATCAACTTGCACAAGGCAAGGCCTCCATCGTCCGCGCCCATGCGAACAGGCTTATAGCGAAGAAGATAAGGGAGATCAAACCGCTCCTGGACCCTTGGGTTCCTTGTAATGATGTTATTAGTTGAGTCGAGAATGTTCTTGGACGAACCTGCCATGCTAGCCGAGGTGATGACGTCGCACCGATCAATGAGTTCCCCCACCACGTCATCTTTCAGATCAGGGCAAGAATAACGGGGTCGTTTCCGGCTTGTTCCCTCCATGGAGAAGACGATCGAACAATGGTAGAAGGAAGGGTGAAGGCAAATGGAGGAGGGATGAAGAGTGTGCGACAGCAGTTCCAAATCGAGAGGGAAAGGCGAAGAGTCAGTGTACGGTTGCTAGTTTGCCACGGTACACGAAGAAGCGCCCCGGCCTACACGTCCTTTCAGAAATTGTACAAAAGGACTCGTCGTCGTCTGACTGACATGTTGGAACGGGACCACATGTCAACGAAACATGGTGTGTAATTTCTCGTGCAAAATGTGATCTGGACGCGTTGGCCCGAGGTGCCGCATTAGTTATCGACCTTTATTTTTTAATGGCGTGTCGTTCAGTTTTGAAGCACGACTAACTGGTACTGTTTGCAGAGAAAATATAAACTACTCTACCACTACTCCACCTCTAGTACTAGTAGTATAAAAAAGATATATAGGCTGGAGCTTCAGAGCTTTCTTGCTAAGGGCTGCCCATTTGCTTCTCACACTATCACCCTCTCTCCAGATCTAAAAAAGACGACCTCTCTCTCCCTCCTCACGGGTGGTCATAGATCCGCCATGGAAGAAAAGGACGTGCAACGTTGACGCACTCGTCGTCGGCGAGCGAGGTCACGCACTGACGACAAGGCTGTCCTCTCAGACCTAGCGCCCGCGTGGGATAGCCTCCGTCCCGAAGCTCGCTGCCGTAGTGCGTGCGGAGGACGACGACCATGAGCGAAGCCACTTCCCGCCGACCCTCAGGTATGCTACCTCTTTTCGAACCATACCCTTGTTCTATTGCCCCATCTGCCACGTCGCTGCATGTGGATCTTTTTCCACTCCACCATCTTCCCAATTTGCTATCCTCTGCTCTGCTGGTCACGCAGACGAAAACCTTAATTTGCACTATTAAAGGAAACCCTACTACATGCAGACTAATCCATGTCTGGGTTGAATAAGGAAAGGAAGGGAGACTGTACTGTCCAAGAGAGTAGGCATCGGACCCGCATCTAGGTTTCAAAGGGGAAAATCAGTAGCTAAGGAACGAGTCTCGTGTCTCTTGGTTGAAGAAGGGTAGAAAGGCATGTCAACGCAATAGAGAATGACCAGGTCGATGAGTTTGTTGTCCTCACATAGGAAAAAGGTGGCTAAACAGAACAAAAATGGGACGTAATCCACATATGCTGCCTGGATATTTGTTGCTCTGGGCAACCATACCTCCCTCACCACTCTATGCGTCCGTGGAGGTACATCGTATTGGTGCGCCCACTGTCCGTATGGGCCTCCCATGCTCTTATTGTAACTTCTTTGCTATTAGTATAACACCAGCAGTCAAGTCAAGCAATGCTACTGCTAAAGTGATGCTAGATTTAACTAATGCCGCACTCAGTCTAATGCCACCGATAAATTTAAGCAATGCCATTTAATGTCACTGGATTATTTCAGGGTTAGCTGTTGATTGTGGATGTATTAAAGATTTTTCAGCTAAGGCATTCTAATGCTGTTGCACAGCCAGTATACCAACGATGAAACTTGTTACTACCTTCAGATTTTTGCACTGTTAATGCTTATAGATTACATACCTCACTTTCATGAGATAAGTTAATTTTTTTGTACAGTGTCACCAAAATGCCAAGGCGCTGATGTCATTTTATTTTGGTTAAACTGCACAAAAAATTATGAAGACAAGAGGAAATGTCAAGAGTGGGCACCTCCTCCTCCGGCTGTTCTCTTGATTCGTTCAATCAAGTTTTTATGTTTGATCGATTATCAAGATTGGGATAGCAATTTTTAAGGTCCCCCCGAGTTCGAAATGATAATTACCTTGGAGGTACATGGTTTGCAATTTTTTTATACTGTCATTAGTTAATAATGCTAGTTACCTTCAGACTTTTGTATTTGGTTTAATGATCATGCACAGCTAGTATACCAATGTTGAAACGTGTTACCTTTACATTTTGTATTGTTAATTCTTATAGAAATCTTCAAGTGCTAGAGTTTATTGAAATCTGTTCAGTAAAACCATTGTACTGTACCCTGTAATAAAATAACTACTCTACTGTTGCACTAGCCACTGAATTAGTGTATATTTGCAGTATTCGAAATTTTGAATGGTGTTGCATTAGCGTACAGACATAAATAAAGTGTGGCAAGCTTTCCCAGATATGTGCTCAAGAAAACTACTACCTGTTTTTCTAAATACTAGACGTTTGGGTACTTTAAATTGAACCGCAAAAACATCTTATATTAAGGAACAGAGGGTGTAGAGTTCACTCAAATTATCCCGGTAAAGCTAGTCACACCTTTGTTAAAATTAATGTTCATTATGTTATCGGAGGAGGTCTGTAAGTTTGTCTCTAATGCCTGTCGACTACATACCTGACATCATGATGTAATGTTAAGTCATTTCCTTTTGTACAGTTTCACTGAATTGTCAAGGCGGTGATGGCATTTTATTTTAGTTGAACTGCACAAAATATGCTTAAAAGAAGAGGAAAGGTCAGGAATCGATCATTCTTTCAGAAAGAACTATATATGCCTTTCTGACACCAGCCGTTGTTGCCTTATTTATTCCTTCAAACAGGTGGTTAGAAACAGTCTTGCTACCTTTTCCCATTAAGAAATTGGAATGCTTATATTTGTGAGTCTATGCTTCAGCTAGTGCCACTTTTATAGTAATCACACTTTCAATATATATGCAAACAGGGATACTCGATTTTAGTGGAACTGCACAAAAAGTCCAACTGGTTCAACATTGGGAGCATGTTTTCTTCCAAACCTTTATATCCAATTGGTGGCACTATGAGCTGTTCATTATGAAGTTACATGGTTTTCTACTATCTTGCTACTCTTTTTGTACTGTCATTAGATAGTAATACTAGTGGTTTGCATGTGAATTTATTGGCAGGGTGGACCTACATTGGAGGTGCAGGACATGATTCAATGATTGGATGATCAATTTTGGTTGTATCGATTTCATCTCTTCCATCACTACGAACATGGATATCCTTGGTCTGATGAAGAATAGGCGCTATATTTCTGCTCTGAACCAGCAAATCAATTCAGTATGAAATTGTCCAGGGCAAAACATGACTGTATCAAATTGTCTAGTGCAAAACATGACAGATGCTAAGCGGAAGAGACATGTTTAAACCGAAAATACAAGGTGGGGTATATGTTTACTAGCTGCTTGATATTTGTGCAGACAGAGATGTCTGCCCGTTGCTATTTGGCAAACACACAAAGTGACCGCAATTTTGGTTGAACTGCACAAGAGGATAGTATAGTCACTGCATGCAGTGCCATTTGAAAATAGACACAGAAAGATTGGATAGCCACTTCATGGACTACATAAAAGTAGTACTGTACTATTTATTGGCCAACACTAGGTGCATCATTGCTTTGGTCTGATTATACAATGGGCATCATTTTGCCTAAGTTAAAGTTTGTATTCCGAAAATAGTCTTGCCGTGTGATTGAGAGAAGACCAAATCATATTGCAGTGGATGTTCCTCCATCATGTGCTGTTCATTCTCATGGTTCCAGCTATTGGTGGAACCACTTACGTTTGCAAGAGGAATTGTAGACTTCACAAACAAATTAGTCTTTCAGTCTATACTGAATGTGCCAAGAGAAGCATCCATGTTAGTAGGCAGAACAGATGTTTTTTCTAGATCTTTGCTTTTGGAGCCACATATTTGTATATGATCTGTGAATCATTGAGATGCATTAACATGTTGATCTTATGTATGGGAATCGTACTAGTTGGTTTTAGTTGTGGCTGATCTTTGCTTTTGGAGCTACATATTTGTATATGATCTGTGAATCATTGAGATGCATTAACAGTTCCATATATCTATTCGCTCAGTGTTTATAAGTTACTGATCGATCACTAGCTAGCCTACTAATGCGCTCCCGACAGTATTAGTTGCGACGCAAGATCCGAAGTGGCAGTTTTTTGAACAAAAATGCCTACCTCTGAAGAAACTAACAAGCTGCTCTGAAGAAAATGCCATGCGAATCTGAAGAAACTGCCAGCAAAAACATTCGCAAATGCCTTATCTCCCAGCTAAAGTTCATCAACTAATGCCCTCGGTTGTGACTTCTTGCATGCTGCTCCGCGTACTAGCTGCGAGCGATTTTGAGTGCATGCATGCAGCCGGCCGTAATTAAGGCAGCTAACTGATGCGAAAAAGATGCGCTTTAATTGTTGCGGGCCTTTTAAATCCGTGGAATCATTATTGACAAGAAGGGAGATGATTCGAGTGCACTCGTTTGACCGTCATGCCGGCGTGCGACCCAGCACAGACGGGACGGGATGGCATAGTCAGAATTTCAGTTTCTCTAGTTTTCCACGGCAAGCTGGCACGCTAAGCCATGCCTGCTTAATTATGCATTGAATTCCGATGACCATCGCGCTACCTTCCGCCTATAAGTACTGTGTCCCGGCCTTCTATGGTGGCACCGTGACCCAACTCGCCCTATCCTCATAAGCCCCCACTGGCCCGACATCGCTCGCTACTTATCCTCGCTCTCGCCACGTTCGCCATGCCCCCGCCCGTCCGCGACAGGCGAGGCCGGAGGCGGTCACCGTCGGAACTAGTGTACGGGTTTTCACCGGAAGGAAGACGGAGGGAGGAGGCATTCTATCAGTCTTTAGATGGCAATGCGGAGATCGAGGACTTGTTGGAGCGCGACCGCCTGGCGGAGGAGCAGGAGTTGTTGGAGCGCGACCACTTGGCGGAGGAGCAGCGTATCGCCGATTTGCGCCGCCAGCGGGACATGGAGCAGCAGCGCACCGACGCTCTGAGTCGCGAGCAGAGCGCCTGCAACTGGGCTGACTACATGGAGGCCGGCGCCCGGCAAATAGCCTTGAAGGCTATCGGGCACGCACGCATTCGCGACGCCGATTTTTACTACCAGCTCGTTAAGTGGGTTTCCCGCTTAGAAGCCGAAGCTTTGGTGGACCACGCCGGCATGGAAAGGGCCAACGCGCGCGAGCAACGCGCCTTATCACACCTCTGGCAAGTCCGAGGCGAGGCAGAAGACGCCGGTGCCAGCATTTAGCGTGTACCGCAGATGGCGGCCGGCATCGTCTAGTTAGCTAAGAGTAAGTTAGTACTTGTACGCTACTAGAGTATTAGTGGGAGTAGATAGTTAACTTGGCTATGATGGTTGTCAACGCGGAAGTTCAGTACTCTATATGTGGATCAGACATGTTACTTTGCTCTGAATGTTGAACTTTCTGTTTCAACGTATGGAATGGGCTGTTATTTTTTTAAATGGGTTGTATTTGTCCTCCACGGGTTTAGAGGCTGACTTGTGGGCCTACCAAGTTGACGCGTACACAATCAGGAGATGATTGTATGTGGAGAGGATGACAGAAGGGACCCGCCAAGGTCATGGCATTATGCAAGCAAGTGCCTCCTTATTTCAAGCCAATAAAAAAATGGCTCCTCCAAATGGATTTCTGACATCTGGGTCCCATGCCATTGTCAACGTAGTAAATAAACGAGAGAATTGCACAACGAGCGGCTGACACCAGGGACCCAGCAGCTCGACCAGTTATTTTTGTTTTGGGTTAATTTGATAAATGCCACTCCAAATCTGGTGTTTCTGAGAAATGCCACTGCAATTTCCAAACTTTGAAAAATGCCATTTCATGCCATTTCCAATGCCATTTTTCTAAGTCTAGAGTGGCGTTTTTCAAAGTTTGCAAATTGCAGTGGCGTTTTCCAAAGTTTGGAAAAATTGCAGTGGCATTTTTCAAAGTTTGGAAATTGCAGTGGCATTTTTATGAATCGCCATAATTGGAGTGGCATTTATCTAATTTGTTTTGAGACGGAAGCAGGGTGTCAACTGGGCTGTGCGGGGCACTCTGGCCTGTCTAGACAGCCTTCTCTTTTATGTTTCCCACAGACCAACCCAGTAGTTTTTTTTCTTTCTGAAAATGGCAAGCCCAGTTTTTTTGTGATTTGCCAAGTAAGTCGCTTTGTCAAGAATGTTGGGTTGCAAATCTTTCCAAGACGAGGAGAGCTTCATTCGGCTGGCCGAGAAAATGGCCTATCAGTAATGAGAAATGGGCTGTACATTTTTAAAACACATCAAACCGGCAATTAGTTTCAAATTTCTTTTTTTCATTTAGAGATTTTAAATTGCATTAATTTTTATGCGTGGACAATTTGTTGGATTTTATATTGATATACATTTATTTTTAAAATCAGTTTGAATGTGACTGGAAATTTCGGGATTAAAAACAGTTCGGACCGCACCGAAATATGCAAAATTTTGTATAATTTTTTAACCGTGGCCACAATATGGGCTACAATGCTAACAAAAAGAATATGGGCTCCAAAAAAACCTTAAGAATTAGCAAATGGGCTATAAATTATTAGAAATAATGGCAGATGGGATGTATGATGTTGTCCACAGATTTGAGGCTTTCCTAAAAAAAGGTTGACGCACAAGCAGTGACTGTTGGATGTCCATCCAAAGGCCGTCGTGCTTCTTCAATCTCTGCTCTTCCTGCTCCAGCCGCTCAAACAAGCGCCAGCAGGACTGCCTGCTCCCTGCTCCCCGCGGCCGGCTGTGCTGTCACGCAGGCCTCACCGCCCCACCATACTCCCATCACTGGCCTAGCCATCCCTCTACTCACCCACACATGCTGTTATTCTCCATCGACGGCAGACGAACCAGTAAACCCTCGTACAGTCGTACTCCCCTCCACGTGGGAAACAACTGCCGAGTCTTCCCTGCCTCCGTGTCATTCCCATCCTAGGACTCGTCGTCGTCCACCGCCCTGGTGCTCTCGGCGCGGCCTGGTCAACGTGGTCAACGACCGACATGCATCTGAAGTGGACTGTACGTGGAAAGGATGACAGCTGGGTCCACGGCCGCACCTAAGGAAATGCCTCCTTATTACGCGCAAAATACTGATTCCTCCACCTGACATCTGGGACCCACCGAAAGGGCCTCTGTATTTCACGAAAAAAAGTTACCGCCGCTGATAGCTCGGACCCACCAGCTATATCTTCGCACGCAAGGAAGTGCCTCCTTATTACGCACAAAAAAATGAATAATCCCCCTGCTAGCTGGGACCCAGTATAGTGGCAGGCTGACTTGTGGGCCTACTAAGTTGAGGGGGACGGAGAGCTTTGTCAACTTAGTCAATATGCACGATTCTAGCTCCAGTGACCGTACAATGTCCATCCAATGGCCGTCGTGCTTCTTCAACCTCTGATCTTCTTGCTCCAGCCGCCCAAACTAGCGCCGGTCGTGCCTCGTGCTCCTGCCTCCCGTGGCCGGCTGCGATGCGACGGAGGCCTCACCACCCCCTACTACTCCCACCGCTGGCCAGGCCATCCTTCTACTCACCAACTCCCCCTGTTATTCTGCGGTGACGGCAGCCTCACACCGCATCGAACCCGTGAACCCTCATACTCCTCTACGCGTGGGCATCCACTGCCGCGTCTTCCCCGGTCCCGCGTCGTCCCCTTCCTAGGCCTCGCCGTCGCCCACTACCCTGGTGCTCTCGATGCGGCGTGGTCAACATGGTCAAGGAACGACTTCCATCGGAAGAGTACTGTACGTGGAGAGCCTGACAGCTGGGTCCACGGCAGCCGCAAGGAAGTGCCTCCTTATTACGCGGAAAATAATTATTCCTCCACCTGACAGCAGAGACCCACCGGACGGGCCACCGTATTTGGCGAAAAAACGTTTCCCCCTGACTGCTGGGACCAACCGGACGGGCCACCGTATTTCGTGTAAAAAACGTTCCCCCCCCACTGTCAGCTCGAACCCACTGGAAGTGCCTCCTTATTACGCACAAAAAAATGAATACTCCCCCTGCTAGTTGGGACCCACCTTGGTGGGTGGCTGATTTGTGGGCCTACTAAGTTGACGGGGACGAAGTGCTTTGTCAACTTAGTCAATATGAATGATTCTAGCTCCAGTGACCGTACGATGTCCATCCAACGGCCGTAGTGCTTCTTCAACCTCTGGTCTTCTTGCTCCAGCTGCCCAAAGCAGCGCCGGTCGTGCCGCATGCTCCTGCCTCCCGTGGCCGGCTGTACTGCCAGGGAGGCCTCACCGCCCCTACTATTCCCACCGCTGGCCAAGCCCTGCGGCGACGGCAGCCTCACACCGCAGTCGAACCAGTGAACCCTCGTACTCCTCTCCGCGCGGGCTTCCGCTGCCACGTCTTCCCCAGCTACACGTCGTCCCCTTCCTAGGCCTCGCCGTCGTCCACCGCCCTAGTGCTCTCGGAGTGGCGTGGTCAACGTGGTCAAGGAACGACTTCCATCGGAAGAGTACTATACGTGGAGAGGCTGACAGCTGGGTCCACGGCTGCAGCAAGGAAGTGCCTCCTTATTACGCGTAAAATAATTATTCCTCCACCTGACAGCGAGGACCCACCGGACGGGCCACCGTATTTCACAAAAACAACATTTCCCCCTGACTGCTGGGACCCACCAGCTACATCTTTGCACGCAAGGAACTGCGTCCGGGCAAAAAAAAACAATTCGCCCCTGACTGTTGGGAACCAGCAGCTACATCTTCGCACGCAAGGAAGTGCCTGACAGTCGGGACCCACCTGGTCGAAGCGTACGTAGCGCTGTCATTCTGGTCGCGAACGTGTACGTACATACTGGTCAATGTAGAGGCGCGCACGTGTCGTAGTAGAGGCGCGCACGTAGCATGTACACGTACATACAGCGGCCAGTGTGCAAGAAAGAAAATACGGCCACATACGTACATATGGGCAGGGTCTCGAACGCCTACTCGCGCATACGTACGGCCAGGGCTCGTGTACATGGCTGGGTCGGAACGGAGAAACTGCGTCGTAGTCGTGTTCATGGGGAGCCAGCCGGCTGGGTCGGAACGGAATGCGTCGTCGTGTTCATCGGGAGGGCTTGGACGGAACAGCCGACGGAAACGAGGCCTCGCGTACCGCAGAATGGAGGAAACGGCCTTATGTTCGACCGGCCATGGTCGATACTGGATCCTGTTCATCGGGAGGGGTTTGGCATACCGCAAAATGGAGGAAACGGACCTCCTACGGTCGAAACGGGGGTCCTGTTGATTGGGAGGGGTGTGGCGTACCGCAAACGGAGGAAACGGACTTGTGTTGGAGTGCTACGGTCGAAACGGGGGTCCTATTCATCGGGAGGGGTGTGGCGTACCGCAAAACAGGACTCCACGGGATACTGTTCATCTCCACCATCGACCCCCTCCAGCCTCCACGGGCTACTGTTCATCCACCGTCGACCTCCTCCAGCCTTGTAACGCCCCGGATCCGATGCGCCAGGTGTCTGCCAGTTATTCGCCGTCCTTGCCTTGTCATTTGCTTGCGTGTTGTATTTTGCCATGTCATCATCTGCATTGCATCTGCATGTTTTTCAAAACTTGCATCCGTCCGGGTCCTCCCAGTTCTCTCCGTTGTCCGTTCTGAGCACAGACACACTCGCACACACCCCGGCACCTCCGAAATATTATTTTATAAGTGGCACAAAAATGTTCTCGGAATGGGTTGAAAGTTGGCGTGCGGTCTTATTATAGTGTAGGTAGACCGCCTGTCAAGTTTCTTCGGTTTCGGAGTCCATTTGATGCCCCAACGGATAACTATAGCGGCAGTATAGCCGGTCTATCGTCGGACGTTTCCGGTCTCCGGAAACAGTTGCCGGGCTGCACTCCCTCCCTCTCATCTCAGCCCAAGCCTATCTCTCACAGCCCACTAGCCCACCTACCTACCCCCTCCGCTCTGGACCATCCAATGGCGATCGAACAGCCCCGAAACGGAGCAAAACCCCCTCCGCTAGCCCCTTTCCTTTTATAAACACCCCCTTCTTCCCCACTTGGAACCCTAGCCCTGGCCTCCTCAATTTCCGCGCCTTCCAACCTCCAGCCGCCTCCCCACGCCTCGTTTTCCGCGCCTGGCCACTCCACCGCCGCCACTTGTCACGGCCAGCCACAAAGCGCCGCCGCCAGTTCATCCGCGCCGCCACCCGCAGCAAACCGCAGGGCGCCACGCGTCCTCCCGCGACCCCGCAGCCCTCTCCTCCGCCGCCGACCCGCCCAGGCCCGCGGGGGGCCCCCCGAAGCCCGTCAGGGCCCGAACCCCGCGCTTCGCCGCCCGAACCCAAGCGCCTCCTGCTACGGGCGCTCGAGCGCCTCTCCGCCGCCTCGCTGCCCCGCCGTGCTGGCGTCCCCCCTCGTCGGCCGGAGCCCGCCGGATCCCAGGTCACCGCCCCCCGCCGTCTCCTCTTTCCTCCCCGTCGCACCTTCTCCCTCTCACACGCGGCCATGCCGCCGCCGTTTTCTCGCAGGAACCGCGGCCGGAGCTCCTCGTCGCCGGGAACCGCGTCCCCGACGTCCGCCGTTCGCCGGACTCGGCGTCCCCGCCCCGGATCTGCCTCCTCCGCCGCCTCCCACACCGATCCCCGGCCTCTCTTCGTCCCCGCCTCGTCCCGCGCTCGCCGGAGCGGCGCAAGGATCCGCCGCCGCCCTCGTCCCGCTCGCCGTTGACCGGCGCCATCGCGTGGGCCTCGACCTGACCAAGGCCCAGCCCAGCAGCCATAGGCCCAAGTGGCCCAACGTGAGCCCCCCATCCCCTATCCAGCGCATGTGCGATTTATATCTAAGTCGCGTTCGTCCCGTTTTTTTACTAAGTCCCTAAAAGTCCATTACATGTGTGCACCTTCATCATGGCATAACATCATGTGTGCTGCTTCGTTTTGTGTGTGTAATATATCGAAATGTTCGTCATGAGATGCTCTTCATTTTGTTCCATTGTGCCATGCTTGTTTGAGGTCATGTTGATGCCCTAATAATTGTTGCAAGAGTGCTATATGCTGTTAACTGTTGTCTGTTTACAGAACTTGGTGATTTGTCTTTTTCATTGCATTTTGTGTGTGCATCCTATGAGCATGAGCTCTACATGTGTTTCGAACTACTTCATGCCATCTTTACTGGGGTGCTTGACTTGTATTTTTGTGAAATATGTGGTGACTAGCACAAGCATGCAAAGTAGCCTCCGTGATTCTGCTGATTTCTGTGAGTCATTTCTGCCAAGTCCGAATCTGTTATATTTTGTTGCCATGTAAACCTGCTGTCACCATGAGTTCTGTGCATAATCTGGAGATGTTCACTAAGGATGTTTTGTTATACATGTTATGCTCTATCCATACATGCCCTTTTTTGCATTTATAGCCTGCTGTATCTTGTTGTAATCTTGCTCTCAATTTGCTAAATAATGTTGGTATCAGCCTGTTAACATGTAGTTCAGTTTTGCCATGTGTTTTTACTAGTGATCGATGCACCCTATGACTATGCTATTGCATTGTTTAGCTTCATATTTATGTCATATTACTATTGGTTACCTTGTCATGCCATGTATTGCCCTGTGGTGAGTGGTTCAAGCTCACGAACAGGCCTACTTATCGTTGTTTCTGCCATGAACTGTTATTTTCACCAAGTTTGGATCTGTCGTATAACTTGCTATGTTTACATGGGTGCCATCATATCTTCTGTGCCTTTTTAGCTGATGTTCAGTAAGGGACTTTTGTTCTATGAAATTAGTACATTCATTCGATGCCTTTATTTTCTATGATCTTTTCCAGTATCATGTTGTTTGATAGCTCTAAACTTAGCAACCTGATGTTATTTCTGCCATGTCGAGTAATTTATGCTATGTCTGTGAATCGGTTATTATTTGCAATCTTGCCATGTGCTTTGGAGCATGCTCTAGTGATTTCTGGAGATAGCTCAGGGTTCATGTTTTGTCATGCTTTACCTGTACATCATGTCCATGCCTTTTGTTTTCATGTTGAGGTGCTGTAGCATGTTGTTTTGATGCTTGCAAGATGCATAGTTGCTGTTTTGAACAAATTGTTGTTATATCTTGTTTGAAGTGTATGTGTTGCACCGTTGCTCCGTTTTGAGCATGCTCTATATGAAACTTGCTTAGTATTGCATGTAGTTTCAGGTTACCTTGTTGCATACTTGTTTTGAGGTGTTTGCGTGATGTTTGAATGCATTTTGCATCAATGCCATGTTTAACTTGTTTTGCTCATATCTTCTAGGCCGTAGCTCCGAACTAAATGAACTTTATGTGTAACTTGACTAGAATTTCGTGTAGATCATCTTGGTGCATCTTAACTTTCTGTTTAACAACTTGAACATAAGGTTTATTCAGATCTGGATCAATTTCGAAATTTGCATCTGAGGACTTACCGGATTTGTTATATGTTGTTTCCAGCCTCTTCTAAACTTGCTTTGATGTGTTGCTCTTGTATGCATCATCTCTTGCCATGAGTAGCTTCATGTAGCCTTGTCATGCATCATACCTGGTTGAGTATCATGTCTTGTTTATGTGTGGTGTGTTTACCATGTTGTGTGCTTCTTCTCGATAGTTCCCGTTTCGTTGCGATCGTGAGGATTCGTTCGTCTTCGCTTGGTTCGTCTTCGTGGCTTCATCTTCTTCATGGATTCATTCTTCTTCCAAGCGGGATTTCAGGCAAGATGACCGTCACCTTGGATCTCATTACTATCATGGCTATGCCAGTTGCTTCGTTCTATCACTATGCTGCGCTACCTACCACTTGCTTATCAAGCCTCCCAAATTGCCATGAACCTCTAACCTTTGTCACCCTTCCTAGCACACCGTTGTTTGGCTATGTTACCGCTTTTGCTCAGCCCCTCTTATAGCGTTGCTAGTTGCAGGTGAAGAGGAAGATTGCTCCTTGTTGGTTTATGTTATGTTGGGATATCACAATATCTCTTATTTAATTAATACATTTATATACTTGGTAAAGGGTGGAAGGCTCGGCCTTATGCCTGGTGTTTTGTTCCACTCTTGCCGCCCTAGTTTCCGTCATACTGGTGTTATGTTCCTTGATTTTGCGTCCCTTACGTGGTTGGGTGATTTATGGGACCCCCTTGACAGTTCGCTTTGAATAAAACTCCTCCAGCAAGGCCCAACCTTGGTTTTACATTTGCCTCACCTAGCCTTTTTCCCTTGGGAGTCGCGCTCCCGAGGGTCATCTTTATTTACCCCCCCCCCCGGGACAGTGCTCCTTCGAGTGTTGGTCCAACCTATCAGCCGCCGGTGGCCACCAGGGGCAACTCTAGGCTGGCCTACCGGAAGTTTGGACAATCCGGTGTGCCCTGAGAACGAGATATGTGCAGCTCCTATCAGGATTTTTCGGCACATTCGGGCGGCTTTGCTGGTCTTGTTTTACCATTGTCGAAATGTCTTGTAAACCGGGATTCCGAGACTGATCGGGTCTTCCCGGGAGAAGGAATATCCTTCGTTGACCGTGAGAGCTTATAATGGGCTAACTTGGGACACCCCTGCAGGGTATAAACTTTCGAGAGCCGTGCCCGCGGTTATGTGGCAGATGGGAATTTGTTAATATCCGGTTGTAGAGAACTTGACACTTGACTTAACAAAAACGCATCCACCGCGTGTGTAGCCGTGATGGTCTCTTCTCGGCGGAGTCCAGGGAGTGAACACGGTTTCTGGGTTATGTTTGACGTAAGTAGGAGTTCAGGGTCACTTCTTGATCATTACTAGTTGGCGACCGTTCCATTGCTTCTCTTCTCGCTCTTATTTGCATATGTTAGCCACCATACATGCTTAGTCGCTGCTGCAACCTCACCACTTTACCCCTTCCTTACCCATTAAGCTTTGCTAGTCTTGACACCCATGGTAATGGGATTGCTGAGTCCTCGTGGCTCACAGTTTACTACAACAACAGTTGCAGGTACAGGTTTCGCGATGATCATGACACGAGAGCGATGTTTCTTGTTTTGGAGTTCTTCTTCTGCTTCTTCTTCGATCAGGGGATAGGTTCCAGGTCGGCAGCCTGGGGTAGCAGGGTGGATGTCGTTTGAGTTTCTGTTTGTGTTTCATCCGTAGTTGGATGTTGATCTTATGTATGATGTATTGATGTATTCTTGCGGCATGTGTATGCCTTGTATGTATCCCCATCTATTTTGTAATGTTGATGTAATGATATCCACCTTGCAAAAGCGTGTCAATATGCGGTTCTATCCTTGGTGGGACCTTCGAGTCTCTTTAGGATAGTATCGCATATTGGGCATGACAAGTTGGTATCAGAGGCTCGACCGACCCTAGGAGTCCCCTTGATTGATCGCGTAGTTTGACCGTTGTCGAGTCTAGAAGAAAACTATTTCTGAGTCTAGCTATATCGGAGAGTAGGAATTCTTTTTACTCCTCTGCCCCTTCATCGCTCTGGTGAGAAATCTTGACGTAGGTGTTTCGACTTACTTCTCTTCCCCTTCAAATTTTTCTTTAGGACCACACGGTTAGTTTTCGTTTGTTGTCCATCCTCTTTTCAATCCGGTGCACCTCTCTTTGAGTGGTTTCGATCCTCGTCATCTTTTGTTAGATCAATCCTCAGCTCTTCTTCAATCGATGTCGTTTCCCTGTCCTCAGTTGTTTTCTTTTTTCAACCGCCCACCCTTTTCTTCTCGGAACCGGAGTCCATAATCGAGTATCCACCCTACTCGTGCGAAGTTTTTGCATTTTCTCCTCAATCATTTCAACCGGTGTCTTCTCTTCAAGTTATTCGTCGGTTCCCTGTTTCAAGTGGCCTGTGTTTTCCCGCCCTCCCACCCCTTTTATTCCCAGAGCTTGAGTCTCTTTCGAGCATCAATTTCATTCGTGCGAAGTATCTTCAGTCTTTCCTCAGTTGTCTCAACCGGTAAATTCTTGCCTAGTTAATCATTGTTCGTCTCATTTCCTTTTCCGGTGGATCCAATTCAAGTTTTCAGTGTTGATCGTATTCTTTTCCTTGACCGAAGTGTTTTCCCCTTGCTCGTTCCCCTTTCGCCATTCTATTATCCCAGAGTGTTGAAGACATCTCAGAAGATTCGTGTTTGCATCCATTAAATTCGAGGTTATCACCTCATTCAAATATTTCAATCGTTCCGGTGCATCATTTCTCATTCAACAATCCTTTTTCAATGGTGATTTCTCTTCAGTGGGCCCTAACCCACATGTATTTTCCCAGGATCTTACCTGACTCTTCTAATTTCCCGGAGCGATTCTCAAATCCTTTTCGAAGTTTGGAGTAAGAATGAATTTCATCAGTCAGATACCTTTCCAAGATCGATTTCAAAATATTTTTCATTGTTGACTCGACCTCTTCGCTTTTCATTCTTCCGGAGTATCTCAACAATTTTGGCGTTATTTCTCGTCGTCACTTCCAACATTTGAAGACCGAAGAAGAGTTTCTCTTAAATCTTGTCCGTTCTCTCGAAGATTCATGTCGCTAGCTTGATGCTATCCGCTCATATTGTTTCTAGTCGTGCAATTCTTTTCATCCATCCGGAGTATTTCAGGAGTTGTTTTCCGTCTCAATTATCCGGAGGCCTCCATTTCAGAATATTTCTTCGTTCTAAGTTTTCAAATCCATTATCCGATTATTCTATATTCATGCCTTTTCGTTCGTCTCCATATTCTTCCGGTGTTTTGCTCTTTAATCAGTTTGCGATCTCTTCGTTCTCTTGTCTCTAGATTCTCTCAAGTATCTTCGTGCTTTTCTAATTCTTTCCGGTGATTCATTATCTTTTCGTCATTCGTTTCAGTTCCTATGGTGGATCGTTCAAGATTCTTTCTGTTGTTATCATATCAATTCATTCGTTCTTTCCAGCCCTACATGTGGTTCACGAAGACTTTCTCAAGTTTTGTGCTATATCCCCCCTTAATCTTTCCAACGAGAATAAGTAGTATGCAAATCCATTGTTTCTCATCAATTTAATCGGTGGAGGATAAGCATAACGTAATCCTTATTCTTCTTTCTTCAAGTGGTTTTATCTCTTATTTTCGGAGATTGTTCATCTTTTCACATTCTTGGTTCAAAGTGTTTTCATCTTTTTTTTACGGAGTTCCAAGCTTCTCGCCGATTTCGTCGCGAACCTCCATCCAAATCATCGCAAGGATTTAATCTTATCCCTTTCATCCTTCAATTTTATCTCGTCATTCTTTTGTTACCGGAGTTCATCACGGTGGCTCGTCATGATTTAATTCATTCGTCAAGTGTTCATCAAGATTCTTGTTCAAGGAGCTCAAGTATCTTCTTCTTGCTTCTCAAAGTGCAATTAATTCTCCATATTCTTTTGAAGTGGAGTTTTGCATTTCTTCGTTCCTCGCAGCTATTCAATCTTTTCCGCTTGTGGTTGGTTATCACCTCATAATTTTGAGATATTATCCATAAGTCCATAACAAGCTTATTCTTTTGTTGTTGAATTTCCAACAACTCCGTTCAATGTTTCCTTCTAAGGTTGCTCTCTATGTCATTCTTGGTAGAAGTTGTAATCTTCTTCCCCGTTCTTATCATTCCACTCGTTCAAGTCTTCCGAAGGTTTTGTGTTGTTCCTCAAGTCAAGTACCGTTCCATTTCTCTAGTTCATGTTCTATTCTTTCTTTGTTTCAGCCGGAGTGCTGCCTAAATCCTTTCAGTCTTATTCGTTTCTTATCTCGTTCTAACCGGAGTGGTTTCAGAATCTATCTCATTCCGTGAGCATTTGATTCTCGTCATTCTCGTCGTTCCTCTCTTCTTCTCGAGTGCTCTCGATTCTTTGATTTCCTCTTGCGTTCCTATTTCAGCTCATTCCTTTTTTCCTTCCGTCTCGGTCCTAAGATCTCGGGACGAGATCTCTTGTTAGTCGAGGAGTGTTGTAACGCCCCGGATCTGATGCGCCAGGTGTCTGCCAGTTATTCGCCGTCCTTGCCTTGTTATTTGCTTGCGTGTTGCATTTTGCTATGACATCATCTGCATTGCATCTGCATGTTTTTCAAAACTTGCATCCGTCCGGGTCCTCCCAGTTCTCTCCGTTGTCCGTTCTGAGCACAGACACACTTGCACGCGCCCCGGCACCTCCGAAATATTATTTTATAAGTGGCACAAAAATGTCCTCAGAATGGGTTGAAAGTTGGCGCGCGGTCCTATTATAGTGTAGGTAGGCCGCCTGTCAAGTTTCTTCGCTTTCGGAGTCCGTTTGATGCCCCAACGGATAACTATAGCGGCAGTATAGCCGGTCTATCGTCGGACGTTTCCGGTCTCCGGAAACAATTGCCGGGCTGCACTCCCTCCCTCTCATCTCAGCCCAAGCCTATCTCTCACAGCCCACTAGCCCACCTACCTACCCCCTCCGCTCGGGACCATCCGATGGCGATCGAACGGCCCCGAAACGGAGCAAAACCCCCTCCGCTAGCCCCTTTCCTTTTATAAACACCCCCTTCTTCCCCATTTGGAACCCTAGCCCTGGCCTCCTCAAGTTCCGTGCCTTCCAACCTCTAGCCGCCTCCCCACGCCTCGTTTTCCACGCCTGGTCACTCCACCGCCACCACTTGTCGCCGCCAGCCACCCAGCGCCGCCGCCAGTTCATCCGCGCCGCCACCCGCAGCAAACCGCAGGGCGCCACGCGTCCTCCCGCGACCCCGCAGCCCTCTCCTCCGCCGCCGGCCCGCCCAGGCCCGCGGGGGGCCCATCGAAGCCCGTCAGGGCCCGAACCCCGCGCTTCGTCGCACGAACCCAAGCGCCTCCCGCTGCGGGCGCTCGAGCGCCTCTCCGCCGCCTCGCTGCCCCGCCGTGCTGGCGTCCCCCCTCGTCGGCCGGAGCCCGCCGGATCCCAGGTCACCGCCCCCCGCCGTCTCCTCTTTCCTCCCCGTCGCACCTTCTCCCTCTCACCCGCGGCCATGCCGCCGCCGTTTTCTCGCAGGAACCGCGGCCGGAGCTCCTCGTCGCCGAGAACCGCTTCCCCGACGGCCGCCGTTCGCCGGACCCGGCGTCCCCGCCCCGGATCTGCCTCCTCCGCCGCCTCCCACACCGATCCCCGGCCTCTCTTCGTCCCCGCCTCGTCTCGCCCTCGCCGGAGCGGCGCCGGGATCCGCCGCCGCCGTCGTCCCGCTCGCCGTTGACCGGCGCCGCCGCGTGGGCCTCGGCCTGACCAAGGCCCAGCCCAGCAGCCATAGGCCCAAGTGGCCCAACGTGAGCACCCCACGCCCTATCCAGCGCATGTGCGATTTATATCTAAGTCGCGCTCGTCCCTTTTTTTACTAAGTCCCTAAAAGTCCATTACATGTGTGCACCTTCATCATGGCATAACATCATGTGTGCTGCTCCGTTTTGTGTGTGTAATATACCGAAATGTTCGTCATGAGATGCTCTTCATTTTGTTCCATTGTGCCATGCTTGTTTGAGGTCTTGTTGACTCCCTAATCATCGTTGCAAGAGTGCTATATGCTGTTAACTGATGTCTGTTTACAGAACTTGGTGATTTGTCTTTTTCATTGCATTTTGTGTGACTTAGTCATTTCTGCCAAGTCCGAGTCTGTTATATTTTGTTGCCATGTAAACCTGCTGTCACCATGAGTTCTGTGCATAATCTGGAGATGTTCACTAAGGATGTTTTGTTATACATGTCATGCTCTATCCATACATGCCCTTGTTTGCATTTATAGCCTGTTGTAGCTTGTTGTAATCTTGCTCTCAATTTGCTAAATAATGTTGGTATCAGCCTGTTAACATGTAGTTCAGTTTTGCCATGTGTTTTTGCTAGTGATCCATGCACCCTATGAATATGCTATTGCCTTGTTTAGCTTCATATTTATGTCATATTACTATTGGTTACCTTGTCATGCCATGTATTGCCTTGTGGTGAGTGGTTCAAGCTCACGTACATGCCTACTTATCGTTGTTTCTACCATGAACTGTTATTTTCACCAAGTCGGAATCTGTCGTATAACTTGCTATGTTTACATGGGTGCCATCATATCTTCTGTGCGTTTTTAGCTCATGTTCAGTAAGGGAATTTTGTTCTATGAAATTAGTAGATTCATTCCGTGCCTTTGTTTTCTATGATCTGTTCCTGTATCTTCTTGTTTGATACCTCTAAACATAGCAACCTGATGTTATTTCTGTCATGTCCAGTAATTTCTGCCAAGTCTGTGAATCTGTTATTATTTGCAATCTTGCCATGTCCTATGGAGCATGCTCTAGTGATTTTTGGAGATAGCTCAGTGTTCATGTTTTGTCATGCTTTACATGTACATCATGTCCATGCCTGTTGTTTTCATGTTGAGGTGCTGTAGCATCTTGTTTTGATGCTTGCAAGATGCCTAGTTGCTATTTTGAACAAATTGTTGTTATATCTTGCTTGGAGTGTATGTGTTGCACCGTTGCTCCTTTTGAGCATGCTCTATATGAAACTTGCTTAGTTTTGCATGTAGTTTCAGGTTACCTTGTTGCATCCTTGTTTTGAGGTGTTTGCGTTATGTTTGGATGCATTTTGCATCAATGCCATGTTTAACTTGTTTTGCTCATATCTTCTAGCCGTAGCTCCGAACTAAATGAACTTTATATGTAACTTGACTAGAATTTCATGTAGATCATCTTGGTGCATCTTAACTTGTTGTTTAACAACATGAACATAAGGTTTATTCAGATCTGGACCAATTTCGAAATTTGCATATGAGGACTTACCGGCTTTGTTATATGTTGTTTCCGGCCTCTTTTAAACTTGCTTTGATGTGTTGCTCTTGTATGCATCATCTCTTGCCATGAGTAGCTTCATGTAGCCTTGTCATGCATCATACCTGGTTGAGTATCATGTCTTGTTTATGTGTGGTGTGTTTACCATGTTGTGTGCTTCTTCTCGATAGTTCCCGTTTCGTTGCGATCGTGAGGATTCGTTCGTCTACGCTTGGTTCGTCTTATTGGCTTCATCTTCTTCATGGATTCATTCTTCTTCCTAGCGGGATTTCAGGCAAGATGACCGTCACCTTGGATCTCATTACTATCATTGTTATGCCAGTTGTTTCGTTCTATCGCTATGCTGCGCTACCTACCACTTGCTTATCAAGCCTCCCAAATTGCCATGAACCTCTAACCTTTGTCACCCTTCCTAGCACACCGTTGTTTGGCTATGTTACCGCTTTTGCTCAGCCCCTCTTATAGCGTTGCTAGTTGCAGGTGAAGAGGAAGATTGCTCCTTGTTGGTTTATGTTATGTTGGGATATCACAATATCTCTTATTTAATTAATACATCTATATACTTGGTAAAGGGTGGAAGGCTCGGCCTTATGCCTGGTGTTTTGTTCCACTCTTGCTGCCCTAGTTTCCATCATACCGGTGTTATGTTCCTTGATTTTGCGTCCCTTACGCGGTTGGGTGATTTATGGGACCCCCTTGACAGTTCGCTTTGAATAAAACTCCTCCAGCAAGGCCCAACCTTGGTTTTACATTTGCCTCACCTAGCCTTTTTCCCTTGGGAGTCGCGCTCCCGAGGGTCATCTTTATTTACCCCCCCCCCCCCCGGGCCAGTGCTCCTTCGAGTGTTGGTCCAACCCGAGGGTCATCTTTATTTTCCCGCCAATGGCCACCAGGGGCAATTCTGGGCTGGCCTACCGGAAGTTTGGACAATCCGGTGTGCCCTGAGAACGAGATATGTGCAGCTCCTATCAGGATTTGTCGACACATTCGGGCGGCTTTGCTGGTCTTGTTTTACCATTGTCGAAATGTCTTGTAAACCGGGATTCCGAGACTGATCGGGTCTTCCCGGGAGAAGGAATATCCTTCGTTGACCGTGAGAGCTTATAATGGGCTAAGTTGGGACTCCCCTGTAGGGTATAAACTTTCGAGAGCCGTGCCCGCGGTTATGTGGCAGATGGGAATTTGTTAATATCCGGTTGTAGAGAACTTGACACTTGACTTAACTAAAATGTATCCACCGCGTGTGTAGCCGTGATGGTCTCTTCTCGGCGGAGTCCGGGGAGTGAACATGGTTTCTGGGTTATGTTTGACGTAAGTAGGAGTTCAGGGTCACTTCTTGATCATTACTAGTTGGCGACCGTTCCATTGCTTCTCTTCTCACTCTTATTTGCGTATGTTAGCCACCATACATGCTTAGTCGCTGCTGCAACCACACCACTTTACCCCTTCCTTACCCATTAAGCTTTGCTAGTCTTGACACCCATGGTAATGGGATTGCTGAGTCCTCGTGCCTCACAGTTTACTAACAATAGTTGTAGGTACAGGTTTCGTGATGATCATGACAGGAGAGCGATGTTTCTTGTTTTGGAGTTCTTCTTCTGCTTCTTCTTCGATCAGGGGATAGGTTCCAGGTCGGCAGCCTGGGGTAGCAGGGTGGATGTCGTTTGAGCTTCTGTTTGTGTTTCATCCGTAGTCGGATGTTGATCTTATGTATGATGTATTGATGTATTCTTGCAGCATGTGTATGCCTTGTATGTATCCCCATCTATTATGTAATGTTGATGTAATGATATCCACCTTGCAAAAGCGTGTCAATATGCGGTTCTATCCTTTGTGGGACGTTCGAGTCTCTTTAGGATAGTATCGCATATTGGGCGTGACAGGCCTCCACCTGCGACTGTTCTTCCACGGGCTCCTGTTCATCCAGCCTCCACCGCGCGCTACTCCACCGGCTACTGTTCAACCAGCCCTCTCCACGGGCTCCTGTTCAACCACACCTCCACTGGTACTGTTCATTCAGCCCTCCACCATCTACTGTTCATCGTGCCCTGCACGGGGTGGTCATGTTCATCCAGCCCTCCACCATCTACTGTTCATCGTGCCCTCCACGGGGTGGTCCTATTCATCCAGCCCTCCACGGGGTCCTGTTCGTCCAGCCCCAACCGGCTCGATCGATCGGGGTCCTGTTCATCTAGAGGCAACACCACGGGGTCCTGTTCATCCACCCCCTCCAGGAACTGTTCATCCAAACCCTCCTAGCAACGCTCACTGTTCATCCAGAGGCAGCATCGATCGGCTTTAGTTAGCAGCAGTAGCGAAGGAATCGCTCAATCGGGTTCAGTTAACAGCCATCGATCGATCGCTCGGGTTCAGTAACGCGTAGCGTGCAGTGCAATCGCTCGGGTTCAGTTAGAGCCCCACGCCTAGCTCAGGTTAAGTTAGAGCCCAACGCCTCGCACCCACGCGTGTGCGTGTACGAAAGAAACGCGCATCGCTTGGCCCCGACCACCCACCATAACCGGGAACACCCCGATATTTTCCTCGCCCTCGCTTCTACCATGGTTTTTTCCGTCATGGACGGCCCAAAGAATGTCATGCAGCTGCGTCTCCGGCCCGCCCAGGACCAAAAGCCCATTTTCTATCATGATTTTTTGTCATAGAAGTAGGACCCCACCACATCTATGATGATACTGGGTTTTGTCACAATTATCGTCATAGAAGTGTCATAAGTATGACAGAAAAAATTTCGTTCGGCCCAAAATGTCACGGATGTGTCTTTTTTTTTGTAGTGTCGGCAACGGCGCCAGAAAAGAGTCTTGCTGACCCACAAGTATCGGGGATCTATCATAGTCCTTTCGGTAAGTAAGAGTGTCGAACCCAACGAGGAGCAGAAGGAAATGATAAGCGGTTTTCAGCAAGGTATTCTCTGCAAGCACTGAAATTATCGGTAACAGGTAGCTTTGTGATAAGGTAATTTGTAACGAGTAACAAGAAATGAAAGTAAATAAGGTGCAGCAAGATGGCCCAATCCTTTTTGTAGCAAAGGACAAGCCTGGACAAACTCTTATATAGAGAAAAGTGCTCCCGAGGACACATGGGAATTATCGTCAAGCTAGTTTTCATCATGCTCATATGATTCGCGTTTGTTACTTTGATAATTTGGTATGTGGGTGGACCGGTGCTTGGGTGCTGTCCTTCCTTGGACAAGCATCCCACTTATCATTAACCCCTATTGCAAGCATCTGCAACTACAAAAGAAGTATTAAGGTAAACCTAACCATAGCATGAAACATATGGATCCAAATCAGCCCCTTACGAAGCAGCTCATAAACTAGGGTTTAAGCTTCTGTCACTCTAGCAACCCATCATCTACTTATTACTTCCCAATGCCTTCCTCTAGGCCCAAATAATGGTGAAGTGTCATGTAGTCGACGTTCACATAACACCACTAGAGGAGAGACAACATACATCTCGTCAAAATATCGAACGAATACCAAATTCACAAGACTACTTATAGCAAGACTTCTCCCATGTCCTCAGGAACAAACGTAACTACTCACAAATCATATTCATGTTCATAATCAGAGGGGTATTAATATGCATAATGGATCTGAACATATGATCTCCCACCAAATAAACCAACTAGCATCAACTACAAGGAGTAATCAACACTACTAGCAACCCACAGGTACCAATCTGAGGCTTTGGGACAAAGATTGGATACAAGAGATGAACTAGGGTTTGAGAGAAGATGGTGCTGGTGAAGATGTTGATGGAGATTGACACCCTCCCGATGAGAGGATTGTTGGTGATGACGATGGCGATGATTTCCCCCTCCGCAGGGAAGTTTCCATGGCAGAACAGCTCTGCCGGAGCCCTAGATTGGTTCTGCCAAGGTTCCGCCTTGTGGCGGCGGAATTTCTTCCCGAAAGCTTGCTTATGATTTTTTGCAGGGTAAAAGACTTCATATAGCATAAGATGGGCACCGGAGGCCTGCCAGGGGGCCCACGAGGCAGGGGGCGTGCCCAGGGGGTAGGGCGCGCCCCCACCCTCGTGGCCAGGGTGTGGGCCCCCTCTGGTACTTTCTTCGCTCAGTATTTTTTATTAATTCCAAAAATGACTTCCATGAAGTTTCAGGACTTTTGGAGTTGTGCAGAATAGGTCTCTAATATTTGCTCCTTTTTCAGCCCAGAATTCCAGCTGCCGGCATTCTCCCTCTTCATATAAACCTTGTAAAATAAGAGAGATAGGCATAAGTATTGTGACATAACGTGTAATAACAACCCATAATGCAATAAATATCGATATAAAAGCATGATGCAAAATGGACGTATCATCATGCACCAGGGACTCGTCAAGTCGGGCAGTTGCCAAGGCAGCATGGGGAAGCGGAGACGCCCACGTCCCATCAGTCGCCACATGTCAATCAAGGCCGCAGGCGGTTGGGGCCCGCGGCGCTCCGCACTTGCCCTTTGGCTTCGCCTCGAAGCCAAGTCCGAGCGCGCCTTGGGCCCAGGGGCTACTGTCGGCATTCTGGGAACGGGGGTCCCCAGACTTGCCTGCCTGCACGGTGTGGCTCCTCTAGCGGCCTGGTACGGCCCATCTTCACCAGCAAACACTCAAGACGCTCGCGAGGGGCCGAGCCTCGCGTGGCGGATGACACAAGACCTCCTCAGGGACGGCCTCACTAGGCTAGCTCGCGGGGAGCGGACAGATCAAGGCGAGGGGCACCTCGTGAGGTTCCCGTGACGTGAGCCGTGACGACCAAGGCCGGGCGGGCACCAGCGGGCGCAGAGTACCCGTTGCCTCTTTGGTGCTAAAGGGGCAAGCGCAGGTGAGGAGCCCCGAGGCATCAGGCAAAGGTTTCCATATCGGTGCAACGAGACCAAGACCAACAGGACGGCAGGACGGAGGTCATCGCAGAGCCCACGACGGCGTCACCACCAGAGCCTTTGGCAGGCGAAGACCACATTTGTTAGGATAGCTTGTACTAGTTGTCCCCCTTCAAATTGGCCGTTGTGGGATCCCTTCCCGCATAACATTTGGGGAGAGGACCCGGGCCTCTATAAATAGGACTAGCCACCACCTTAGCAGGGGGATCATTCAGATCATGCTCAACCACACAAGCTCATCGAGCTCGAGAACACCTCTCCTCAGGAGGTTGTTCTTCCTTTGTACTTGTTCATCCTCAGCCTACAAGGCAATCCACCACACCACACTGGAGTAGGGTATTACACCGCATCGGTGGCCCGAACCAGTATAAACTCTTGTGTCCCTAGTTCTTCGAGTTCGACGTGCTGAGATTTGAGATCGTGGTGAGTGAGCGAGCTAGGGGAGGGTGAGATCTTCGTGCGCACCCCAGAGTTCGAACCTTAAGGGTTTTGCCGGAACCCGAAATACGACATCTTCCCTTCTAGTCATGGTGAGAGGGCGAGGGCGCGGCCGCGTCCCAGCGGCGGCAACTAGGGCTTCTACTCGACAGCGCATCCCTCCTCCTCCGGATCCTCTGGTGGCATAGCCTGCCATGAGAGGAGGAGGGAGGAGGCGAGGCCGAGGTCGCCATAGCGCTTGAGAAAGAGGAGGGCGGGGCGGCGCCTTGGTTGCGCCCCCGCCGGTGCCCCCTCCAACAGTGGAAGGCCATGTCACTGACCAACCTCGAGAGTTCATCATCAGGCTGTACAAACCTCTATGTGGTCATCTTCGCCTCCCAACTCCCTTTGCACGGGAGATGGAGCTCGAACATCCACGCGCTCTGATGTTGCACAAGAGGTGTTGTGGGAATGGAGGCATGTGGGTCGATGTCGACTTCCGCGCCCCTCATGTGATGTATCTCTGCCACGGTTGGAAGACTTTTGCTCGTGCCCACGGCTTCTCGGAGGGGCACATTCTTGAGTTCAAATTAATGGAGAGCAGCTTGCTCTCCGTCAAGATCTTCGGACGCTCGGGAGGTCGCTTAGGGTGCTGTGCAGAGAGCTCAACCGATGACGAAAGCTCCTCCTCGAGCGAAAGCAACAAGGAGGACAGTGACGGCGATGACGACGGCAGCGGGCAGGATAATGGCGACTGTGACTTCGGCTGAGCGCTGGCCACACCATCTTCATCAGGCGGCAGCGCCATCATCTACATCCGCATATCCTTCCCGGCAATGCGATTTGCCGGGGAGTTGGATGCAGAGGTGCAGATGGTGCTCCCGGGCACCTCCAGCAGTCCCCCAGCTGGACCCCGCCAGGCTTCCTCTCGGGCTGTAGCTCTGTTAGCCCTGCTAGCCCTGGTGGCGGTGGTCGACGGGTCGCCTCGGCTGTGCTATCCATTGACGCGTTCCCCGGTGCTCTTCTGCTCCTGCTGGGCTACCTCTCCTGGAGCACAAGGGGGGCAGGATGGTCTCATGCCCAGGCACTTCTTTTGCCCTCCTCGCCTTCGACGATCGTGCCTAGGAGGAGAGGGACAAGAAAGGGCATTATGGGGCACTTACCTTTTTTCAATCTTAAGTCTGTAGGTATTAGCCAAATTTTAACTCAAATAATGTAATCGCTCGAGTCCATGTTTGTGTTCTGTAATGCTTGTACTTGTATTACCAGCATATTAATGAAAAAGATGAACCTTGTCGGTAACTTGTGCACGTATACGTCCATGCAGAGGTGGGATGCCTCCTTAATGTAAATAAACGAGTTTTCCCCGGTAGGCTATCTTGCCGGCACCCTTTTGTTTGCCGGAGAACTATGTGTGCCGAGCAAAAAACAAAGGGACCAGCCCCCCACCAACTTCTTTTTATCAAAGGCCACTGCGACCATTCTGACAGAAGCAACGTTCGGGTCAAGGATGGGAGCACCTAAGTTTCAAAAGAGTGGCGAGGTTTGCTCAGGTAAAAGTTATAGCTTACAGAACACTAATGGACAAGAGGTAGAACTTATCTGTTTTGGCTTGCCAAAGATCGCAATGTTGGTCCATCTTCCCAACTCCTTGTAGAGGCCAAGTTCACGGTAGGAACCTGCAGCTTGATGCAGATGGGAATGATGCAAGATGCGATCCTATCTATATGCATATGCAAATGCTCATGAAATGCTTATGCAGTGATCCTGGAATGCTCATGCATGCATGCAACTTGGTCGGGGCCCCCCAGCGCTTCGTTTATTTTATCTTGCACAGGGTCATCACCCTGGCTTTGTACAAGGCGTTACATGCAACTGAGGCAAGGCCTATACAAAAGGGTGGCTGCCGGGCAGGGCCCGACAGCCGCGCCTTACGGGTAGAACTTGCGGAGATGCTCAATATTCCATGAATTTGCAATTGAATGCCATCTCCGGTCTCCAGACGGACTGCGCTAGGTCTGGTGACTCGTACTACCCGGTAAGGGCCTTCCCACTTCGGCGACAACTTGTTTGTACCCTTGGCGGAGTGAACGCGCCTAAGGACAAGACCACCTTCCTCAAAACACCGGGCATGAATCCTCCGGCTATGATAGCGACGCAAGGCTTGCTGATAGCGTGCATCACGCGTAGCAGCCCAAAGACGGTTCTCCTCAAGTAGCACAGCGGCGTCATGCCGGTCTGATCTTGTGCTACTTCATCATAGGCAAGCACTCGAGGCGACCCGTAAATGAGTTCCGTGGGGATAACTGCTTCTGTCCCATAGACCAGGGAGAAAGGAGTCTGCCCGATAGCTCGATTTGGTGTCGTTCTGAGGGACTAGAGAACCACCGGCAGCTCATCGATCCACCGCCTACCGTGCTTCTGCAGCGTATCAAAGGTTCTTGTCTTGAGACCCCGCAACACTTTAGTGTTCGCCCTCTCAGCTTGTCCATTGCTTCTGGGATGTGCCACAGTGGCAAATGAGATCTTGCATCTGAGGGCATGAACATATTGCATGAAGGCGCGGCTCGTGAACTGGGTGCGATTGTCGGTAATGATCCTTGCTGGAACTCCAAAGCGGTACTCCATAGCTGACTGAGCAGTCACCTTTCTCACGACAGTCACTTCTGGCAACTTTGTCAACCTGTTGATAGCAGCGAACAAGAATTCAAAGCCCCCGATTGCTTGGGGGAAGGGGCCGAGGATATCGAGCCCCCAGACCGAAAATGGCCATGGTAGAGGGATTGTCTTAAGAGCTTGGGCAGGCAGGTGGATATTCTTGGAATGGAACTGGCAGGCTTCACACTTGGTGACTAGCTCGACCGCATCTTGGAGGGATGTGGGCCAATAGAATTCTTGCCAGAATGCTTTCCCAACTAACGCCCTTGATCCAATGTGGGAACCGCACATGCCTTTGTGTATCTCAGCTAACAGATCCTTTCCTTCTTCCCGGTAGATGCACTTCAATTTCACATCGTTGGGCCTCCTTCTGTATAGAGTGTCATCGACAAACTGATACATACTGGCCCTCCGGGCTACTCTCCCGGCCTCATCTTGGTCGCCGGGAAGCTCTCCTGTTTGGAGGAAGTGGACTATGTGCCTTTCCCAAGTTGGAGCCTGGGGCTCGGCAACAAGGACTAGAGGCACCTCCTCAACTACGGAAGCACATGCCCAAGGTGGAGCGATGAATGTCAGGGCAGCCCGCCCAGTCTGCATCAGAGTAGGCGGTGAGGGCGGTGTCAGCGGAGGCATGAAGCGTGACGCCAAGATCCATAGTGCCATAGACATAGCGGAGAATCCGCTTGACCGCAGCCAAGTGAACATATCGAGGAGCATGCATATGAAGACACACCTGCTGCACGACATACTGGATCACCGGTCGAGTCAGAGTGAGGTGCTGAAGAGCACCAACGATAGACCGATAGAAAGTAGCATCTGAAGCAGGAGAACCATCCGTGGCAGAAAGCTTGGCCTTCGTATCAACAGGCGTAGCGGCGGGCTTGCAGTTAAGCATGCCGGTGCGCTCCAGGAGCTCATGAACGTACTTTCGCTGATGAAGGAAGAAGCCATTGGGATGGTGCACCACCTCGACACCGAGGAAGTAGTGCAAAGGACACAAGTCCTTGATGGCGAACTCAGCGCGAAGACGAGCCGTGAGCTGACTGAGGAGACCAGTCGTACATGCCGTCAGGATGATGTCGTCGACATAGAGCAGCAAGTAGGCCGTGTCGGAGCCCTGATGATAGACGAAGAGCGAGGCGTACGAGCCGGTAGAGCGGAACCCAAGCTGGTGCAGAAACGCTGTGATGCACTGGTACCAAGCGCGCGGAGCCTGCTTGAGTCCGTACAAGGACCGCGAAAGCAGGCACACGTGGTCGGGATGTGCCGGGTCAACAAACCCGGTGGGCTGCTGGCAGAAGACCTGCTCCTCCATGGAGGAAGGCGTTGGAGACGTCCATCTGGTGCACCGGCCAAGCACAGGAGACCGCAAGGTGGAGAACCGTGCGTATCGTGCCGGGCTTGACGAATGGAGCGAAGGTGTCGGTGAAGTCAATGTCAGCACGCTGTCGAAAGCCACGAACCACCCAACGCTCTTTGTAGCGATCAAGGGTACCATCAAGACGGAGCTTGTGTTTAAAGACCCACTTCCCAGTAATCATGTTGGTGTGCCGGGGACGGGGAACAAGCTGCCACGTCCGGTTGCCCAACAGTGCGTCAAACTCCTCTTGCATCACAGCAATCCAGAGCGGGTCACGAAGAGCGGCTCGAACGGAGGACGACAACGGCGACGGATCAGAGGTGGACGCCGCATGGACGTAGTCATATGAGGCGCAGCGCGAGCTCGGGCGAAAAACACTCGTACGGGCGCGGGTAACCAGACCGGCCAGATGCACCGAGGGGGCCACGGGCACCGGGAGGGCGGAGCGCCGGGGGCGCCGAGGGAGCCGCTGGCACCGGGGGCGCAGGCGCCGAGGGGGCCGCGGGGGCCGTGGGCGCCAACGTCGGGGGCACCAGCGCCGCGGCTGTAGGAGGCACCGCATGCGGGTGGTGCACCTCAAAGCCAGGAGGCGGGCCAAGAGGGGCGCGCGAGGGCCCTGGGAGAGGCGTCGAGGAGCCCGCGTCACCGGTGGCGGGAGGAACAGCCGGGGGTGCCTGCTAAAACGTAAACACATGCTCATCAACGTAAACGTGCCGGGAAGTGAACACACGATGGGAGATGGGATCATAGCACCGATATCCCTTGGAGTTGGAGGGGTAGCCGATGAAGATGCAAGAGACAGAACAAGGTGCGAGTTTGTGGGGAGCGGAGTCGGTAGTGCTAGGATAGCAAAGGCACCTGAAAATATGCAAGCCGTCATAAGATGGGGGCGTACCGAAGAGAAGATGGTGAGGTGCATAGTTCCACTGTGGGCGGCAAGGGCGAAGGTTAAGGAGAAGTGAAGCAGTAGCGAGTGTGTACGGCCAGAAATGAGGCGACACATTAGCATGGAACGGGAGCGTGCAAACGCAGTCGTTCAGAGTGCGAAGGACGCATTCGGCTCGACCATTCTGCTGTGAAGTATACGTGCATGTGAGACGAAAAACTATGTCGTGGTGCTACAAAAAAGTGCGGAAAGCAAGGTTGTCGACTCTTTTCCATTGTCAGCCTGAAGAGCAAGGATGGGACACCCAAACTGCATGCTGACATAGGAGTAAAAAGCCGTCAAAGTGGAGAGTGCATCAGACTTTCGTCGTAAAGGAAACGTCCACACATAGTGAGAATAATCATCAAGGATAACCAGATAATATAAATAGCCCGAATTAGTAGGAACCAGAGAGGTCCACACATCGCTATGAATCAACTGAAAAGGAAAAGAAACTATGGTGGTAGAGCTATTAAATGGGAGGCGAACATGTTTGCCGACACGACAGGCATGACAGGTGTGATCCTCTATCTTATTACAACTGAAATTGAAACTCCTAAGAATATGACGAAGTGTGACGGGGTTGGGATGACCCAAACAAGCGTGCCAGAGATCGACGCCGGCAGAGAGAGCAACCGGTGCGGTGGTGGAGGTGGACGGCGGATGCACCGGATAGAGCTCGTCAAGGTTGTCACATCGGTGAAGTACCATCCTGGTTCGAGCGTCCTTGATACAAAAACCAAGCTCGTCAAATTCAACAGTAATAGGATTTTCACGAGTTAAACAACGAACGGAAACAAGGTTCTTTATAAGATGAGGTGACACAAGTATGTTAGACAAAGTAATAGGCATGGAATTAGAAGGAAAAGAAGTGTGCCCGACATGTGTGATAGGGAGTGTGGAACCGTCGTCGACAATGATGCGGCGGTCGGTGCTGACGGGAGTAAAGGAGGCAAGATTACTAGGATGAGCAAACATGTAAGCCGTAGCCCCGGTGTCCATGTACCAATCACCGCCTCCAGTGTAGTTGGTCGGCATAGGCGCGGTGTGCAGCGCGGCGAGGAGCGCCGGAACCCAAGGCTTTGGCGGCAGGGTCGGTGAGGGCGGCGCCGGGACCACAGGGAGACAGTAGGCGCCGCTCAGCTGCGGCAGTGGGTATCCTCCGTACGGCTGCGGAGTCACGTAGTACGCCTAATGCGCCGGCAGGCGCGGCTCGGGAAGGGTCGATGCAGGAGCCCATGGAACCGGCATTGTGTAGGCATGAACAACACCGGTCCACGGGTTGTAGCCAGAGGCCCACAGAGGGGGCTCCTGGAACTGCTACTGCTGATGGGGCTGGCCGGCGCCCTGCGGCTGCTGCTGCTGACCGCCGCAGCGGCCCCCACAGCACCGTTCAGTGGGAGGGGCGGGCGGCCCATAGGGCAGCGGGAGCAGCCCCGGCTGCTGGGTGGCCGGGTACGGCGGTGGCGCCGGGAACGGCGCCAGGTGGCGCTGCGGCGGGGGCGCGGCTGGGGCAGCTGGTGGTGCCGAGGAGCCGCCGCAGGTGGTGCCGGCTGCGAGGGCGTTGTGGATGGCCCACGCCTTCACCTGCTTCATCCGCTGCTCCTCCAAGCGGAGGTACGCAACAAACTTGGCGAAGGACGGGTTGCGAGTGAGGCTAAGGTTCCCCGTGGCGTTGCCGAAGTCGTCGTTGAGCCCGGCGGTGAGCATGCTGAGCAGGAGGTCATCATCGATCTTCGCGCCAATATCGTGGAGCTTGTCAGCGAGAGTCTTCAGGCGGCGACAATAGTCGTCGACGGAGGTGTTGTCCTGGTGACACCCAAAAAACTCTTGATGCAAAAAATCACGACGCTGGAGCTGGTTGTCGGTGAAGAGCCCGTTCAGGTTGGTCCACACGGCGCAGGAATCGTCAGCGTCCTGCACAACCGTCTGGAAGATGTCCGGTGAGATGGTGAGGAAGAACCAGCGGATTATATTGGTGTCGATGGTGGACTAGTCATGGAACTCGGGGACGAGGCTGGAGTCGACGGTGCCGTCCACGTGGTCGATGAGGTGATACTCCCGAAACACGAGGGAAAAATATGTAATCCACGTGTAGTAGGAGGAGTCTGCCTGCGAGAGACGAACCGGCACCCGCTCGAAGATGTTGAGGTTGCGGATGTCGTTGACGTCAGCGAACGGGTTGTAGTTGGTGGACACGGAGGAGGTGACAGACGACGCAGCTAGGACGGGACGGTGCGGGCGGCTTGGACGGCTCGGCTGGCAAGCGGGTAGGTGCGGCATTAGCGACTTGGTGGCAGCAGCGACTCGGTGCAGTAGCAGGTAGCAGCGACGAGGCGGGTGATGCGGGCGGGCGGGGCTGGCGACGGCTGGAGGCGACGCGTGGCTGGAGGCAACGTGGGGCTGGAGCGACGCGGGGCTGGGGCTGGAGAGGGAGGGCGGGGCTGGCGAAGCGCGTTGCGCGCGGGGTAGCAACGGGTCGGGCGCGCACGCAGGAGGGTAGAGGCGGCCGGCGCGGTTGGCGCGCGTGCGGCGGCGGTGCAGAGGAGGCACGCGGCGGCGACCATCTATGGTTGCATGATGTATTGCTCTTCATGCATATGCACATATGTGTGATGTACAAAGGTGGGCCACGGACCTCAACTATACAAGGAACTAGGAGGTGGGCCTGATAACCCACAAGTATAGGGGATCAATTGTAGCCTCTTTCGATAAGTAAGAGAGTCGAACCCAACGAGGAGCTAAAGGTAGAACAAATATTCCCTCAAGTCCTATCGACCATCGATACAACTTGCAGACTAAGGCACAGCCTAGTGGTGGGAAGGGGCTGATGCCTTCCCACCCACCCAGGTTCAAGGCATGGTACTTGCAATTTGGGTTTGTTGCACCAATTATACTATAAGGGGTTCCCTTACAGTCTTTCTGTCAAATAAAAACCACTGATACAACTCTACGCACGCTTTACCTAGAACAAGTATGATACTAGAAGTACTTTGTAGGTGTTGTTGGATAGGTTAGCAAGAATATAAAGAGCACGTAAATAAAAACTAGGGGCTGTTTAGATAAAGAAGCAATGGAATTAGTATAGGGAGTGTGGAAAAGTGGTGGTAAGAGTTGCGAAATTGTCCCTAAGCAATTGACTACTTTACTAAACTGATAGCAAGTTTTATGTGGGAGAGGCCACTGCTAGCATGTCATCCCTGACTTGGAATTCTATGCACTTATGATTGGAACTATTAGCAAGCATCCGCAACTACTAACGTTCATTAAGGTAAAACCCAACCATAGCATTAAGATATATCGGGCCCCCTTCAATCCCGTATGCATCAATTTCTATGCTAGGTTGAAGCTTCTGACACTCTTGCCCTCCAATACATAGTCCTATCAACATACAACTAACCCCATGGTGTGATCCACGCGTGCACTCATATGGTGGGCACCAAATGACAGCAACATAACCACAAGAAAATTAAACCAATCATAGCAATTCACCAATTACCGATAGGACAACGAAAATCTACTCAGACATCATAGGATGGCAACACATCATTGGATAATAATATGAAGCATAAAGCACCATGTTCAAGTAGAGGGTACAACGGGTTGCGGGAGAGTGGACCACTGTAGATAGATGGGGGAAGGTGATGGAGATGTTGGTGAAGATGGCGTAAGTGTTGGTGTAGATTGCGGTGATGATGATGGCCCGGCGGCGTTCTGGCGCCACCGGGAGAGAGGGGGAGAGAGCCCCCCTTCTTCTTTTTCTTCCTTGACCTTCTCCCTAGATGGGAGAAGGGTTTCCCCTCTGGTCCATGGTCTCCATGGCATGGGAGGGGCGAGAGCCCCTCCGAGATTGGATCTGTCTCTCTATCTCTCTCTGTTTCTGCGTTCCAGATTCTGCCCTTTCACCGTTTCTTTTATAACCGGAGATCCGTAACTCCGATTGGGCTAAATTTTGGACACGATCTCTATCCAGATATTAGCTTTCTTTTGGCGAAAGAAGGGCTCCAACCGCCTTACAGGGATGCCACGAGGGCCCATGGCGTGCATGACTCCCCTGGGGCGCGCCCCCCTCGGGCATCGTATCGCGTTGATTCTTCTTCCCAAAAATCACATATATTCCAAAAAAAATCTCCGTCAGTTTTTATCCCGTTTGGACTCCGTTTGATATGGATGTTCTGTGAAACAAAAAACATGCAACAAACAGGAACTGGCACTGGGCACTGGATCAATATGTTAGTCCCAAAAATAGTATAAAAAGTTGCCAAAAGTATATTAAAGTTGTAGAATATTGCCATGGAACAATCAAAAATTATAGATACGACGGAGACGTATCAGCAACCCCAAGCTTAATTCCTGCTCGTCCTTGAGTAGGTAAATGATAAAAAGATAATTTTTGATGTGGAATGCTACCTAGCATAATCTTGATCATGTATCTAATCATGGCATGAATATTAAGACACGAGTGATTCAAAGCAATAGTCTATCATTTGAAATTAAGACAATAATACTTCAAGCATACTAACCAAGCAATTATGTCCTCTCAAAATAACATAGCCAAAGAAAGCTCATCCCTACAAAATCATATAGTTTGGCCATGCTTCATTCTTTCACACAAAATGCTCCGATCATGCACAACCCTGATGACAAGCCGAGCAATTGGTTCATACTTTTTAACGTGCTTCAGCCTTTTCAACCCTCACGCAATACATGAGCGCAAGCCATGGATATAGCACTATGGGTGAAATAGAATATGATGACGGAGGTTTGTGTGAGAAGACAAAAAAGGAGAAAGTCTCACATCGACGCGGCTAATCAACGGGCTATGGAGATGCCCATCAATTGATGTCAATGTGAGGAGTAGGGATTGCCATGCAACGGATGCACTAGAGCTATAAGTATATGAAAGCTCAAACTGAAACTAAGTGGGTGTGCATCCAACTTGCTTGCTCATGAAGACCTAGGGCATTTGAGGAAGCCCATCGTTGGAATATACAAGCCAGGTTCTATAATGAAAATTCCCACTAGTATATGAAAGTGATAACTCAAGAGACTCTCTATATGAAGAACATGGTGCTACTCTGAAGCACAAGTGTGGTAAAAGGATAGTAACATTGCCCCTTTTTTCTTTTTTTTTCTTTTTTTGGCGGGCTTCTTTGGCCCCCTTTTTTATTTAGGCTTCTTTGGCCTCTCTCTTTTTTTTTCTTTGGGCAATGCTCTAATAATGATGATCATCACACTTTATTTACTTACAGCTCGATATTACAACTTGATATTAGAACAAAGATATGACTCTATATGAATGCCTCCGGCGGTGTACCGGGATGTGCAATGATCTAGCGTAGCAATGACATCAAAAAATGGACAAGCCATGAAAACATCATGCTAGCTATCTTACGATCATGCAAAGCAATATGACAATAAATGCTCAAGTCATGTATATGATGATGATGGAAGTTGCATGGCAATATATCTCGGAATGGCTATGGAAATGCCATGATAGGTAGGTATGGTGGCTGTTTTGAGGAAGATATAAGGAGGCTTATGTGTGATATAGCATATCGTATCATGGGGTTTGGATGCACCAGCGATGTTTGCACCAACTCTCGAGGTGAGAAAGGGCAATGCACGGTACCGAAGAGGCTAGCAATGATGGAAGGGTGAGAGTGCGTATAATCCATGGACTCACATTAGTCATAAAGAACTCATATACTTATTGCAAAAGTTTATTAGCCCTAGAAGCAAAGTACTACTACGCATGCCCCTAGGGGGATAGATTGGTAGGAAAAGACCATCGCTCGTCCCCAACCGCCACTCATAAGAAAAGCAATCAAAGAACACCCCATGCTTCAAATTTGTCACACAATGTTTACCATACGTGCATGCTACAGGACTTGCAAACCTCAACACAAGTATTTCTCAATTTCACAATTACTCAACTAGCACGACTCTAATATCACCACCTTTATATCGCAAAACTATTGCAAGGAATCAAACATATCATCTTCAGTGATCTACAAGTTTTATGTAGGATTTTATGACTAACCATGTGAATGACCAATTCCTGTCATCTCTCTAAATAGATATAAGTGAAGCAAGAGAGTTTAATTCTTTCTACAAAATATATGCCCACGCTCTAACAAATATAAGTGAAGCAAAAGAGCATTCTCCAAATGGCGGTTTTCTATGTGAAGATAAATAGGCAATCCAAACTTCAAATGATATAAGCGAAGCACATGAAGCATTCTATAAAGCCATACTCAAAAGATATAAGTGAAGTGCAAAGGTCATTCTATAAATCAACCAAGGACTATCTCATACCAGCATGGTGCATAAAATAGAAGTGAAAACTAATTGCAAAAGACGCTCCAAGATTTGCACATATGCATGAACGAAACGAATCCGAAAACATACCGATACTTGTTGAAGAAAGATGGGATGCCTTCTGGGGCATCCCCAAGCTTAGACGCTTGAGTCTCCTTGAATATTTACTTGGGGTGCCTTGGGCATCCCCAAGCTTGAGCTCTTGCCTCTCCTCCTTCTCCTCACATCGAGACCTCCTCGATCTTCGAACACTTCATCCACACAAAACTCAACAGAAAACTCGGTAAGATCTGTTAGTATAATAAAGCAAATCACTACTCTAAGTACTATTGCAAACCAATTCATATTTTGTTTTTGCATTTTAGCTACTGTAATATAACTTTCCCATGGCTTAATCCACTGATAGAAATCGATAGTTTCATCAAAACAAGCAAACTATGCATCAAAAACAGAATCTGTCTAAAACAGAACAGTCTGTAATAATATGAACATTAACCATACTTATGTTTCTCCAAAACTTCTTCCACAATTAGAAAAAATAAACAATTTGTATAGAAATACAGTGCAAAAGGTTTCAGAACCGTTTGACGTTCCAGTAAGAAATGTAAAATCGCGCACTACAGCCAAAGTTTTTGTCCTGAACCGCACAAACCAACAAGTAATCTAAAACATCCTAAAGGCAAACCTTGGCACATTATTTTTATAATACAATGGAATTGTACAAGGGGATAATTATGTTTGTCGAAAATTTTCTTTAATCAAGATTCACAAAGTTTCCGTGAGCATGAACAAAGTTCAAGGAGCTCCCCCACTTCAACCACGCTTGTCTCTCTCACTTTCACTTTCCTTTTTGAAAAAGTTTTGGGTTCCCCTCTTTATTTTTTTGTTTTTAAACTATATAAAAGCACTCAACAGAAATAAATGACTCTCTAAAACTTCCGGGTTGTCTCCCTGGCAGCGCTTTCTTTAAAGCCATTAAGCTAGGCATATAGTGCTCAAGTAATGAATCCACCCGGATCCCAAGGTATATCAAAGCCAATTTTAATTAACAATGATTTTGTGATTTAGTAGTGAGCACAAAGTAACATATATCATGAAACAATGAAGTATAACTCTCTTCCTATGCATCGTCATGTCATAAAACAAAAATTCATGCACACATAGTAAAGGCCAATGCATAGTATAAACAGTTTCTTGCAATTTTTTCGTGTTGGAAACATAAAGAGGCGGACATGTAGTTCCTCTCTCATAATAATTGCAAGTAGGAGCAGCAAGCACATGCCTATTATATCTATCAAAATCATCATGTGTAGTAGTAAAATGCAACCCATCAATATAATCCTTAATAAGGGCAAACTTCTCCGATATAGTGTAGTTGGGAGAATTGAAAAAGATAATAGGACTATCATGTGTGGGTGCAATAGCAACAATTTCATGTTTAACATACGGAACTATAGCAAGTTCATCTCCATAAGCATAATTCATATTGGCATCTTGGCCACAAGCATAGCAAACATCATCAAAAAGGGATATTTCAAAAGAATCAACGGGATCATAACAATCATCATAGCATTCATCCTTCGGTAAGCACGAAGGAAAATTAAACAGTGTATGAGTTGAAGAGTTACTCTCATTAGAAGGTGGGCACGGGTGATCAATCCGCTCTTCCTCCTTTTGTTCTTCGCTCTCCTCCCCATCTTTTTATCCGATGAGCTCACAATGTCATTAATTTATTCTTCCATAGACTCATGCAAAATATTAGTCTCTTCTTGGACAGCGGGGGAGTCCGCAATATAAGGTTTAACATAGGCATTAGAAGCATAATTATCATAACAACATTCAAGTATGGCAAAATTTTCAGATTTATAAAGAGAGCATCATACTTTTCAATCAAAGAAGCAATTTCATAAGCACCCATAAAAGCAACAAATTCTTCAATTTTTTGAACATCATAGTTATTATAAACACCCTTAGCATACGAAGATACGATTCCATTATCACTAAACTCACATTGGTAGGGAAGGTGTTTCTTAGGGTTTTCAGAACAACAAGTAACATCATATATTTCACATAAATTCCAAGCATAGCATTGCAAACGATGAATTTGACCCAGTAAAAGTTTCCCTTTTTCAGATAAGCGGTGTCACACATAACAAGCATGCTCATCTAAACATTTGCCCTCAACTAAGCTAGTTGGGGTTTCAGCACGAGCACATAGGGATCGAAGATGATCCAAGAAAAAAGCTTCAGTAGTGTGATAGATTTTGAGTGGTTCTTCAACCATTGGTGTAGTAGGTACAACTATTTTTTTGGTATTTTGTGTTTCCTACCCATAACTAAAGATAGAAAACAAGAGCACAAAATAAAAACTACTTAGTGATAAAGCAAACAAGCACACACTTGGAATATTCACCCCACGCTATAACTCCCCGGCAACGGCGCCAGAAAAAGGTCTTGATAACCCACAAGTATAGGGGATCAATTGTAGCCTCTTTAGATAAGTAAGAGTGTCGAACCCAACGAGGAGCTAAAGGTAGAACAAATATTCCCTCAAGTCCTATCGACCACCGATACAACTCTACGCACGCTTGACGTTCGCTTTACCTAGAACAAGTATGAAACTAGAAGTACTTTGTATGTGTTGTTGGATAGGTTAGCAAGAATATAAAGAGCACGTAAATAAAAACTAGGGGCTGCTTAGATAAAGAAGCAATAAAGTTAGTATAGCGAGTGTGGAAAAGTGGTGGTAGGAGTTGCGAAATTGTCCCTAAGCAATTGACTACTTTACTAGACCGATAGCAAGTTTTTTGTGGGAGAGGCCACTGCTAGCATGTCATCCCTGACTTGGAATTCTATACACTTATGATTGGAACTATTAGCAAGCATCCGCAACTACTAACTTTCATTAAGGTAAAACCCAACCATAGCATTAAGATATATCGGTCCCCCTTCAATCCCGTATGCATCAATTTCTATGCTAGGTTGAAGCTTCTGTCACTCTTGCCCTCCAATTCATAGTCATATCAACATACAACTAACCCTATGGTGTGATCCATGCGCACGCTCATATGATGGGCACCAAAGGACAACAACATAACCACAAGCAAATTAAACCAATCATAGCAATTCACCAATTACCGATAGGACAACGAAAATCTACTCAAACATCATAGGATGGCAACACATCATTGGATAATAATATGAAGCATAAAGCACCATGTTCAAGTAGAGGGTACAGCGGGTTGCGGGAGAGTGGACCACTGTAGATAGTTGGGGGAAGGTGATGGAGATGTTGGTGAAGATGGCGTAAGTGTTGGTGTAGATTGCGGTGATGATGATGGCCCCGGCGGCGTTCCGGCGCCACCGGGAGAGAGGGGGAGAGAGCCCCCCTTCTTCTTCCTCCTTGACCTTCTCCCTAGATGGGAGAAGGGTTTCCCCTCTGGTCCACGGTCTCCATGGCGTGGGAGGGGCGAAAGCCCCTCCGAGATTGGATCTGTCTCTCTGTCTCTCTCTGTTTCTGCGTTCCAGATTCTGCCCTTTCACCGTTTCTTTTATAACCGGAGATCCGTAACTCCGATTGGGCTGAATTTTGGACACGATCTCTATCTAGATATTAGTTTTCTTGCGGCGAAAGAAGGGCTCCAACCACCTTACGGGGTGGCCACGAGGGCCCAGGGCGCGCCTGACCCCCTGGGGCGCGCCCCCTGCCTCGTGGCCCCCTCGGGCATCGTATCACGTTGATTCTTCTTCCCAAAAATCACATATATTCCAAAAAAATCTCTGTCAGTGTTTATCCCGTTTGGACTCTGTTTGATATGGATTTTCTGCAAAACAAAAAACATGCAACAAACAGGAACTGGCACTGGGCACTGGATCAATATGTTAGTCCCAAAAATAGTATAAAAACTTGCCAAAAGTATATGAAAGTTATAGAATATTGGCATGGAAAAATCAAAAATTATAGATACGACGGAGATGTATCAGGGCCCAATACACAATATGCACATAACACATATACTCAACATTGACACCGCACTAATAGACGACGTGGGTCATGGCGGAGTGGTCAGGTGCGGAAAGTGCATTTGGACTACATACTTCAGGTGCTCTCCGGTGGGCGTGATGAAGAGCACGCCAGCCCCCGCACCCTGTAGTGAGAAGGCACCATCATAGTACATGATCCATTCCTGGGGCGCTTCCTTGCCGGGGATGGCTGTTTCCGGCGTCTCTTCATCTGGAGTTGGTGTCCATTCTATAATAAATTCCACCAGTGCTCTTCTCTGAATGGTTGAGGTGCTTTCATACTTTAGTCCAAAGCTTGATAGTTCCAGTTCCCATTCAACTATCCTGTCGGTGGCTTCAGGTTTCCTCAATATGCGTTGCACAGGAAAGCGGGTGAAAATCATGATCTCGCGTGCTTGGAAGTAGTGGTGCTGCTTCCTCGAGGCCATGATGAGGCCGAAGGTTAATTTCTGTACCCCAGAATACCTTGATCTAGCCCCCTGTAATAGGGAGCTAACAAAGTAAACTTGTCACTTCACTACCTTCTTCCTTGCCACGGTCTTGGAGTTGCCTTCACTATCCTGCTCTTCTTTCTCTTGATCTACACTCAATCCTGCTACGACTGGTTCACTTTCTTCTCCGGGAAGGGCAATAGTTGCATCTGCTCCTTCTTCCACTTCCCGCTGTGCCACCAGGGCTACACTAACCACTTGACTGGTTGCTGCTAGATATAACAGCAACGACTCTTGTGGTTTAGGAGCAACCAACGTGGGAACAGAGGAAAGGTAGGTTTTTATGCCTTGCAGTGTTGCTTCTGCATCCGGGGTCCACTCCATGGACCCTGCCTTCTTCAAAAGTTTGAAGAACGGTAGGGCGAGCTCGGCGGACTTGGGGATGAACTTGCTCAGCGCGGCAACACATCGAGTTAAATGCCTCACATCCTTAACTGTCCTGGGTGCTTGAATCTGCTCGATTGCTCTGATCTTGTCGGGGTTGGTCTCTATCCCCCGGTGAGACACAAATAAGCCAAGTAGCTTGCCGGAGGGGACGCGAAACACACACTTCTATGGATTAAGCTCCAGGTTGATCTTGCACAAATTTGCAAAGGTCTCTTCCAAATCATGAATGAGAGATGATCCGTCCTTGGTTTTGACTAGGATGTCATCCATGTAAGCTTCAATATTCCTGTGCAATTGAGGCTCGAAACCAATCTGCACATCTCTTGCAAAGGTGGACCTGGCAATTTTTAACCCGAAGGGCATTTGTACAAAGCAGTACAAGCCACATGGGTTTATGAACGCGGACTTCTCCTCGTCTTCCTTGGACATGAATATCTTGTGGTACCCGGAGTAGGCATCCAAGAAGGAAAGCATGTCATATCCGGAGGTGGAATCCACAATCTGATCAATGCGCGGCAAGGGGAATGGGTCCTTCAGGCATGCTTTATTTAGATCTGTGAAATCTATGCAAAGCCTCCATTTCCCATTCGCCTTGCGCACCACCACTGGATTTGCCAACCGTGTTGGATGCAACACTCCTCTGACCAAACCAGCAGCTTCAAGTTTCTAGATCTCTTCAGCAATGAATTGTTGCCGCTCCAAAGCTTGCTTCTGGACCTTCTGCTTGACGGGTCGGGCATGGGGGCAGACAGCAAGGTGGTGCTCGATTACCTCCCTGGGAACACCGGGGATGTTAGATGGTTGCCAGGCAAACACATCGACATTTACCCGCGGGAAGGCAACAAGCGCGCTTTCCTATTTGTCATCAAGGGTGGAGCTGATAGTGAACGTACCATCAGCGCCAACCAGCCCTGTCGGGACCTTCTTCACAGCAGGTGCAGCAACCTTTGGTCTCTTGCTATTGGAAAATTTTCGCCAAGTCATAGGCGCAAGGCACTCCAGAGAGGCGCGCTTCCCGGATTCCTTGCTAGCATCTTTTCTAGCTTTTCTCCTTTGCATGTTTTCCTTAGCGGGGACTGCGGCTTACGCAGCCTCGGCAGCGACCACCTCCCGATACATGTTATCCACGCATATAATTGCGTCCTTCTTGTCTAACGGGATGGAAATGACGCCCATTGGTCCTGGCATCTTCAAAGTGTTGTAGGCATAGTGGGATGCCGCCATGAATTTTGCCAGGGCAGTTCGTCCAAGTATCCCATTGTACGACAATGGAAGCCCGACCACATCGAACACTATCTTCTCAGTCTGATAGTTCAATTCCCCTCCAAATGTCACTAGCAGCGTGATATTCCCCTTTGGATGACTCCTGCCAGGGTTGATCCCTTGAAAGGCGCCAGTGACCTTGAGCTCTTATTCTGTTATGTGCAGCTTGCTGATGACCTTGGGAGAAATCAGATTCAATGCGGCCCCGCCGTCAACCAACATCTTTGTGACCTTGAGGTTGCGGATCGTTGGTGAAACCAACAATGGCAAGCATCCTACCGTGATGGTGCGGTTAGGGTGATCCTCTTCATCAAAGCTGATGGGCATGCGGGACTACTTGAGTGGTTTCTGGGACTCTCCCGCTGGCTCCATAGCATTGACCTCACGTGCCCACTATTTAAGCTGGCAGTGAGAGGAGTGCACACCTCAATCGATGCACAGGGCGTCAGTGGCCTTCTGAAACTCCCAGTCGCTAGTTTCCTCTTCAACCCCTTCATCGCTCTCGTCATCACATTCCTTCTTCTCATGGCCTCAGGTAGGTTTTCCTTGATGCTGAGGGACCTTGCCGGGGTGGCCTCCTCTGTCACCTCGGCCTTTCCCGCCAATGCCATCTTGGTCTCTCTCTTTGTCACGCTTCTCGTACTCAGCCTTCTGCTTCTTAACGAGTTGCTGAACTTGATGACACTCTTGGAGATCATGGCCCTTGGTCCGATGGATCTTGCAGTACGGCCCGTCCGCCTTCCCATCCTTCTCGGCCACCGCAGCTTCTTGGCAGTCCGTGCATGCGGCAACTTCCTTGCCGGGAGCTTCGGTCATGGCCTTCTTGCTGGTACTAGGAACGCCAGATCTTTCGACAGCCAGAACCGTTTTCTCCTTGCGCCTCTTGTTGCATTTCTTGTTGTTCTTCTTCTGATTGGTAGCATCATCATCGTCTTCTGAGTCAATGTCGACGCCATCTTCGTCTCCGCGGAGTCACCTCCCCTCCTTTGTTCGGGCACACTTATCTGCCAAAGTGTAGAGCTCATTTACAGTCTTGGGCAACCAGGCATTCATCTTGGAACGTATCCTGCGGTTGCGTATGTTAGACTGGAACACAACAATCACAGCTGCACGGTGGATGTCTGGAATGTTCTTGTGCACCCGGCTGAATCTCTGCATATACTTCTGCAAACTCTTCCTTCTGTGGGAGGAGTTGCAAGTTGCAGGGCCTCCCTGGTTCTTGATGGCCGCCCGTGAAAGCACCAACAAACTCATTGCACAGGTCAGCCCAGGTCGAGATGGAGTTCTCTAGCAAGTGCATCAACCATGACCTCACGTTTGGCTTGAGTACCAAAGGGAAGTAGTTGGTGAATACCTTTTCATCTCTCCCTTCGGTAGCTTGGACGGGGATGGTGTAAATGCTCAACAACTCTGTCGGGTTCAATCTTCCATCATACTTTTCTGGTATCTCTGGCTTGAACATACAGGCAGATGGCCAATGGACTTGTCGTAGCTCACGAGTGAAGGCGGGGCACCCAACCTCGAAAGGCAGGTACCCATTTCCACCGGGCACGGGCTCGTCAACGTCGGGGCCATTGCGCCTATCACACTGGCGGCGGGTTTTGCGGCATCGTTCTATGGTGACGCGCGCGTCTTCCCTCCGCCTGTCTTCCAGGACCTCCCACTGGTCTCGACGGGCTCGAGGATCAAACGAAGCCATCGACACATTGTCGGGTTCTTGGTTGCCTGGTTCTAGCTGTGGCCCCTCCGCTGGCTGCCGTGGAGGGGACTGCACCGTGGGAGTGGCCCCTTCGGTACGGCCAGCGGCTTGGGCCATTGTCTCCGCTTGTGAAGGCCGTGGCGGGCCTGCCCGCTGTGATCCTCCCGCCTCAGCAAAACCTATCAGGCTCTGAATGGTGGCTCTCTGTAGGATCAAAAGTATGTCTACAGGGGGGTGATTAGACTACTTGACCAAATAAAAATCTAGCCTTTTCCCAATTTTCATTCTTGACAGATTTTAGCAACTTAGCACAAGTCAAGCAATCAACCTACACATGCAATTCTAAGAGTATAGCAGCGGAATGTAAAACAATTGCATATGAAGGTAAAGGGATAAGTTTGAGGGAGCAAACGCAATGTTGACACGGAGATTTTTTATCCATGGTTCCGATAGGTGGTGCTATCGTACATCCACGTTGATGGAGACTTCAAGCCACGAAGGGTAACGGTTGCGCGAGTCCACGGAGGGCTCCACCCACGAAGGGTCCACGAAGAAGAAACCTTGTCTATCCCACCATGGCCATCGCCCACGAAGGACTTGCCTCACTAGGGTAGATCTTCACGAAGTAGGCGATCTCCTTGCCCTTACAAACTCCTTGGTTCAACTCCACAATCTTGACGGAGGCTCCCAAGTGACACCTAGCCAATCTAGGAGACACCACTCTCCAAGAAGTAACAAATGGTGTGTTGATGATGAACTCCTTGCTCTTGTGCTTCAAATGATAGTCTCCCCAACACCCAACTCTCTCTCACAGGATTTGGATTTGGTGGAAAGAAGATTTGAGTGGAAAGCAACTTGGGGAAGGCTAGAGATCAAGATTTATGTGGTTGGAATGGAATATCTTGACCTCAACACAAGTGTAGGTGGTTCTCTCTCAGAAAATATGTGTTGGAAGTGTAGGCATGTTCTGGTGGCTCTCTCCACGAATGAAGAGTGGGTGGAGGGGTATATATAGCCTCCACACAAAATCTAACCGTTACACAAAAATCACCAAACTCGGTGGGACCGATTCAAAGAACTCGGTCAGACCGATTTGGTTCGTAATGTGACCATTAGGCATTTCGGTGGGACTGACACGTCAACTCGGTGGGACCGATTTTGTTAGGTTAGGGCATAACGTAATCTCGGTGAGACCGATTACACAAACTCGGTGGGACCGATTTTGGTAATAGACTAACAGAGAGTTGGTCAAGCAAACTCGGTGGGACCGATTCGCTCATCATGGTTGGACCGAAACGTTACGAAAAGGAAACAGAGTGTTTGCATTGCAATCTCGGTGGGACCGATCGCTCATCTCGGTTTGACCGAAACGTTACGAAGGGAAACCGAGAGATTACAATCCCATCTCGGTGAGACAGAGATCCCTATCGGTGAGACCGAAAAGACTAGGGTTTCTGGCAGTGGCTATGCCAACTGAACTCGGTGGCTCCGGATATGAAATTTCGGTGGGCCGAGTTGGACTTTTTGGTTTGGGACATATGTGGATGTGAGAAAGTAGTGGAGGGTTTTGGAGCATATCACTAAGCATTTTGAGCAAAAACCTCATTAAGCAACAACTCATCCCTTCTTAATAGTATTGGCTTTTCCTATAGACTCAATGTGATCTTGGATCACTAAAATAGAAAATGTAGAGTCTTGTGCTTTGAGCTTGAGCCAATCTTTTGTCCTTAGCATTTTGAAGGGTCCACTTTCTAATCCATGCCATGCCAATCATTGAGCTTTCCTGAAATATCCATCTTGGAATAGCATTAGCTCAATGAGCTATATGTTGTTAGGAATTACCAAAACCACCCAGGGATAGTTGCACTTTCAATCTCCCCCTTTTTGGTAATTGATGACAACATATAGATCAAAGCTTCGACAAATGATAAATAAGATTGAAAATCATCTTCACTTTGAGAAGTATGTGATAAGCACGAGCTCCCCCTAAATTTGTGCATTATATAGAAATTTTCTTTTGAATGCAAATGCACAATCGATTAGGATCATGGGTTACTCTTCCATGTCACTTACATCTTGGTGGAGCGCTCAAAATGATAGAAATTAAAACACATGCACTCATCACCAAGCAAAGTGAAAGATCATAAGTGGATATGAAAGATAATATCATCCAACAAGCATTAAGGGTAGCATATGATCAAACACATGATCAACCAAGTATCTCACAATGAGATAAAGTAGTATCTCACACAAGCACACAATAAAGTTTCAACCAAAATAGCAAGAGAGATAAAAAAAAGCAACACTCTCTCACGAAGCCTATGATTTGTACATGTTTCTCCCCCTTTGGCAACAAGTTACCAAAAAGTTCAAAAATGCATAGTGCTAACGACTCTCAGGCTTGATCTTCAGGAGGTGGTGTTGAGAGAACTCCAAGGACGAAGGCTTCAGATGAAGTAGCTGGAGCTGGTGGAATAGCTGCTCGAGGTGGAACTGGAGCTGTTGCTGCTGGTGCTGATGTTGTAGCTCTAGTGTCTGTTACTGGCATGTGACAGCCTGGTTTTTGCCCTCTCTCATTTGCTTGATTTTCATTTGGAGTCAATTTGAAATTAGGAGTTTTTCAATCTTTTCATATGGACTTAAACACTTGAGTACCCTTGGCTTTCACCCAAGTGCTTCATTTCCCTCCCTAATCATCATTCCCCTTCTGATCCACCCCAAAATAATCTTTGGAATATTTTTCTTAAATGAAAAATATTCATTTTTCTCTCAAAAACCCTAGCTAGTTCAATATGCTCCAAAGCAACCCCAATTTTTATGGCCCAGAAAAATCTGAGATAATTCACAAATATTCTTTGAAACCTAGGGCACCTTCCTGAGCAAAAATATGTCATCACGTTTTGGAATATTTTTCCTACAGAAAATATTTTCTGTTCTGGACAGAAATGGTGGTTTCTACAGCAACTACCATTTTACTTGCTCCATTGTGCCTGGATTTTCTTGTGCATCTTCAACTTAGTAGATCATGCCTAACCTCCAAAGCACAGCCCCCAACTCCCAGCCATTTGACCTCAGTAACCTCTCAAAGTTACTGACCAGAAACTTACTTGGCATGTAAAATCTCCTCTATTGCACCTAGATCCAAACCAAAGCGTGCTAAACTTCAAAACCACCACGAACAACATGCCAGACATGATTTTTGGACGTAGGCTGCCCTGAGGGAAGAGTTCATGCGGTGACCATGCATGTCCACCATGCCATGCCTGCATGTCGACGCGCTGTGAGTGCCACCGAGTGCTCTGTTCGCGCGTGCTCGTTTCCCCCGTCTGCCCGAGCATGCCAAACTTCGCCACCATCCTCGTCTCAACGCCATTAACTTCCCCCTAGCGCTCGCCGACACCGGAGCTCGCCGCAGCGAGCATGGGCACGGTCCGGCTAACCCAACAGTGCGGTGCGCACTGTGCTCGTCGCCTTCTCCTCGTTCCTGTGCTCGTCCCCGTTCGCCAACAGTCGCCGCGTGAGCTGCGTCGCCTTCTCCTCCTCTCACTGACGCCGCTCGTCGCCGGGCGCCGTGGACAGGTGTCCACCGGCGGAGCCCGAATTCCCTCTCCGCTCGCCTATAAATGGAGCCGCCCCCAGCCTCCTCGAGCACCATCCACCACTCCCAAACACCCCACAAGCGCGTAGGAAACCGTAGCCCGTCCGGGAAGGCCGCGGGCCGCCGTCCTCGAGCTCGAGCTCGCCGGCGATCCCCTCTGGTCGTCGCGGTAGCTCCAGCCCCTCCCAGGCCAGGGCGACCCTTCCAGGGCCTCCGCCTCTCTCCGGTGAAGCCATCCCGTCCCCCTGGAGCCCCTGGAGTTGCCTCTGCTCGCTGTCTTCCTCATCTCCGGCGACCACCGCGTTCTGCCTCCGCTTGCGAGGTCGATTCCGACACCGTCGGACCACCCCTAGCTACGCTACGGGTACGGGCAGGTGCGCCTCTGTCCCCTCTCTCCATCCCTCCCTCTCGTTTTGGCCAAGGAGCCCTCCTCGCCGGCGAGAGCTCCGGCGAAGCCGCGACTCCCTCTGTTTCCTTCTCCCCCTCCTCCTCACCTGACTAGCGGGGCCCGCTAGTCAGCCACTCTGTATGCGCGCGAAGTGGTACGAGTGGTGGTGCCCCTGGACTTTACGCCTTCGACGTCACCCCCCCCAGTTTGTTTATTTTTATTCAAATTCATTTGAATTTACAGGACGCTTCAAACAGCCATAACTCTTCAACCATAAGTCCAAATGAATTGATTCCTTTTGCATTTTGTTCTTTGCAAAGAAATCTAGCAGCTCACCAAAGATGAGATTTTTTCCGGGCTGTTTAGAATTTCTGGTGATTTTCAGAAGTGTTCTTGATATTTTCTTTTTGTACTTAAAATTATTTTCAGAGGGTGAGGCTTGTCTTGAGGATCACCAGAAGGCTTGTGAACCTCATCTGCACTAAGGCAAGCCACAACAACATTTTCATGGTGTCATTTTAATATTTATGATTTTCTTACTTGGATGAAATGATTAATCCATGCATTTAAATAACTATTGTGTTATTTATATTCTGTTAAGTGTTTGTTAGTTATTATGCTTGATTTATAGAATGTTGAAACTAGCTTAGTTGGTAAAGCAAAGCTAAGATCTATTTGTGGTGATGATAAAAATAATTTTTTTATGCATGTTAGTAATTACTTAAAGTTATTTTCTTGCATAAATAAAATGGTAAAATTTGCTAGAAAATATTCTGTGAAGTACTTGTTTAGCCATTTTACTTGACTTACAGAATGTTTGAACCTAACTTGGTTGGTAAAGAAATTAGGAATTGTTTGTGGCATAATCTTTGCTATGCATGTAAGAAATTAATCGAAGTTACTTTCTTGCATGAGAAAATAATAAAACTTGCTGCAAAATATTTTGGTTAAAGTGTGAGTTACCCTGACCAGGAAAGTAATATAAGTTGTTGATGTTTATGCTTAGTGCGAATATGGTTGACATTAGTCATTTTCGTTAATATGTGATGCATGTGTAGTTTTGCATTTCATGGCATGCTATGACACCGGTCATTTTCATTTTAAGTTGAACCTGAATATAACTCAACTTGAATATATCGTTGACTGGGTCATGGTGCCGCTGAATCGAGTTTTTTCCTAGTGCAACCACATTTGCCTTTGTGGGAAGGCCTTGATTCGGTCCATTGACATTGCCTCTGGTCGGTGCCTCCAACTAGGGAAGGTTATGGCATGCTTACCCTGGATCGGTAAGCAGGCATAACCTTGTGTGCCCGTTGTTGAGATTATGGTACCGGGTCCCCGAGTGGGATCGTTTTGGCCACGACGGTGGTCGTTGTGTCTTTGGTAGACACGGGGCCACCCAGGACTAACCCATTGGGGATTGGGTCGGAGTGGCCGGGAGAGTGTCATGGCAATGGAAGGGTTTTGTCGGAATGCCATTGGTCCACCCGAATGGGAGTGGGAGGCCATGGGTTCCGTGGTGTGGGTACAGTGTGCTACCTCTGCAGAGTGTATAATCTATCGATAGCCGAGTCCACGGTCACGGACGCCTCGTAGTAGATCCCACCATGACTCAACATTTAATAAAATTTGCACACTAAGTTATGAACTTTGCACTGTTGAGGATGGCTGAAGGGCCATCGAGATGTTTGGGACCAAATATTGGTCGTGGTTGTGATTGCCGTAAGGATCACGAGTTACTCTTGTCAAGACCACGATGGTGGTTTGTTTGTGATCCGAGAATGACCACGGTTGGTAACTCCGTCCCGAGGGACGTTCGAGCATGATCACATCATGTTGAACATATAGTGTTGCATTATTATTAATTGGTTAATTATCATGATATTGTTTGCCATTATGATTATGCTTGTTGTGAGCTTGCAAGTACATTCAATGTACTGACCTAGCGTGTCATGCCAGATTTCAGGAAAGTCTCGTTGGAAAGGAGTGCTGCTGGAGTCTAGATCGTGTCCACATCGGTGTCGATATGGAGTTTGCGCTACGACATTGTTCCGCTGCCGCGTAGTTGTTATGATCGAGGCCCCTTTATGTTCACTAAATAATGTACATATTGTTCAGCCGCACCGGGCGTGCTGCTTGGCCTCGACATCTGTTGTAATATAAACTCTAATCCGCTAGCATCAATAAAGCGGTTGTTATCTGTACCAAGATGTTGTGTGTTGCCAGGAGACATGGTCTCTGGGCTGGCAATGCCTGGTAAACCGGTCGCTCTGAGCCGGGGTGCCACAACGCTTGGTATCAGAGCCACGCTGACTGTAGGCCACGCTAGACTACGACGTGTTAACTGGATATTAGATACGAGTTTAAGTTGAGTGCCGGTAGCAATTGTAGCTGGTTGTTTCATTGCATGCATTTGGTTTATTTTTTTATGCTAACCTGCTAATGGTTGTGAGTGTAGATGGCTCCGGTGTCGTATCCGTGCCAGTTGCGGCTGATGCCGTACACGTCACTGCACCTCCTTCGCAACGTGTGGCATCGGTTGTACCCTCTCGGAGACGACCTAGTCTATCGTGTGTACCGGGAGCGTCTAGCTGATTCAGTGTATGAGTATCACGCAGTGGTCACTCTGCGCACTAGTTCCGATTCCAGCTCTTACACTCGTACTTCTCGGAGCGGTTACGCCTCCACCGCTTCTCATGCTGTCTAGTTTGCTGCATTCGAGGTCCTTGTCGAGCTTCGCTACAATGAGGTCTGAATACAGAACCACCCAGGTTTCTATTACTACCCTTCTCTGCATGACAATGGTCGTGTCCGTTTCCCTATCATTGATCCGGCATCTGGTAGTGTTGCTAGCCACCTTGCTCGTTATGTCACTGCTAGCTATCTTATGATCCACGAGCTGGCTCGAGAGCTGACTCGTGCCCGTACTGCTTTAGCCGCTGCTTTAATCACTACCAGATCTGCCACTACTCCATCTTCTCTGGGATTTACCCCTTATATTCCAGCCAGTTCTAGTTCCCCTATTTCACCGGTTACTCCTCCGAGTAGCACGGGCGTCTCGGCCGTGAATCCTCTCAGTACTCCTGCCGAGTGGGTTTCACTTCTCGCTACTCCTGTAGCCCCGATGCTTCATCCTACCCCTGCCCCTGAGGGAGAGCCCTCGAGGCAGCGCCGTCGTGTTACATTTAACCCGGAGGTTTCCGTTAACCTCGTCAGTTCAGGATCCGAGACCGCTTCAAGGGAGGACACCGCAGCACCAGCAGAGCAGTAGCATCTTTGACTATTCGCAGTCGTCCGGATGATGTACGGATGTAGTCGTACGAGTCATGATGTTTCGTTGCATGTATGAGAGTAGTTGAACCTGGCGTGTTGTTTATCTTTCATGTATGAGTCTATGTATAATTATGTTGGGACTTTATTCGCCGTATTTTCTTTGCTCTTTTGTTTTCTTCCAGTATTTGTTGCTGGCTTTTCCCCAAATTTATTCTTGGATGTTTCTCATCTCGATTGCGTTGTCTTGGGAAAAATCCATAATAGGATGACGCGGGGAGGCAGCAGTAGCAACGTTCGTGAGGGAACTCATGTTCGTCGTTCCGCACGACAGGCAGGACATTCTCCCGAGTCGTACGTTCCGCCACCTCCTCCACCGCCAAATCCTCCCTCCACCGAGAAAATTCTGCGTATGTTTGAGGAAAGAAGGAACAATGATCTGATCGAAATATTAAGAAGTGTGCAAGCTATGGTTGGACATAATGGAAATCAGAACGGTCATTACTCCAAGCTGTTAGATTTTCAAAGGACCAAGCCACCCAGTTTCAGCCAGATTGTTGACCCATTGGATGCAGATGATTGGTTGCGTACCATTGAGAAAAAGCTTGAGATTGCTCGTACTGAAGAAAATGATAAAGTTCCATTTGCAACTCATTACCTTGAAGGCGCAGCTGCCATATGGTGGGAAAATGCAAAAGCCATGTGGCCTGTTGATGAAGAAATCACCTGGGAAAAGTTTAAGGATCAGTTCCGGAAATATCATATCCCTACTGGAGTTATGAAGACTAAGCAGCGTGAATTTCTCACACTCGTCCAAGGAAATCAGTCTGTCGGTGAATATTTGCACAAATTCAATCATCTGGCCCGTTACTCTCTTTATGACGTGGCCACCGAAGATTGACAGATTTCTTGGAGGCTTAAATCCGCAACTCCGGTGTACTCTCAGTATGCTTGATTTCCCAGATTTCCAAACTCTGGTGAACAAGGCTTTCATTGCTGAACGGGAGCACAAGCTTATATTAGATAATAGGCATGTTAACAACGACAACAAGCATAAGTTTGAGCCAAAGAAGGATGGGCAACCAGTGCAAAAGGCTCGTACCTGGCAGCAGGCTCAAGTGGAATACAAGCCAAATTGGCAACAGAATGTTAACAAGACCACCACTCAAGTCAAGAATGTCGTGACCAACCCAATGCATGAGGAGTGTCAGCGCAATAATTCTTGCTTCAGTTGTGGGCAGAACGGACATTATGCCGGACAGTGCCCCAAGAACAACAAGGCGAAGGCCCTAATCAGGCCACAAGTCAACTTTATGGAGTCATGCCTGACCCAGCAAAACTTCACTAGGCACATGCATCATATCTCAGCCGATGAAGCCCAAGACAACCCAGAAGTCGTCATTGGTATGTTTTCTATTAATGACATACCTGCCGTAATTTTATTTGACTCTGGGGCTTCCCATTCTTTTATTTCTCAGAGTTTTGCTGCCCAAAACAAATTTCCTTGTACGCTTTTGGGCAAAAATATGCTGGTACAAACCCCGAGATCTTTAATCAAGAGCAATCTGGTCTGCCGTGATTTGGAAATCAATATCAACGAAGTCTACTTTCCAACCTCTCTGATAATCATTGAGTCTGAAAAGTTGGATATTATATTGGGTATGAATTGGTTGACCCAATATCAAGTTTGCATAAACTGCGCAACACGAGAAGTCACTTTGACCAGTCTGAATGGGCAGACTACCAAATTCTATGCTCGCAGGAATATACCCAAGCAAGAATTGGTTTTCACCGCGGTGGCTGAGTTGGAATTAATCCCTGTGGTCAGCGAGTACCTTGATGTATTTCCAGAAGAACTGCCAGGCATGCCACCAGATCGGGAGCTGGAATTTGCAATAGATCTTGTGCCCGGAACTGCACCGTTATACAAGAAGTACTACCGGATGCCCTCACCGGAATTAGTGGAGCTAAAGAAACAGCTTGATGAACTGCTCCAGAAAGGATATATTCGTCCCAGCTCTTCACCATGGGGATCACCTGCTATTTTCGTGGACAAAAAGGATGGCAGTCTACGCATGTGCGTAGATTACCGCCAGCTGAATGTGGTCACCATCAAGAATAAATATCCGCTGCCAAGGATTGATGATCTGTTTGATCAGCTCAGTGGGGCTAAAGTATTCTGTAAGATCAATTTACGGATCAGATATCATCAGCTCAAGATTAAAAGGAAGATATTCCATTCACTACTCGATACGGTCTTTATGAATATGCCGTGATGTCCTTTGGTCTCACCAATGCCCTTGCTTTCTTCATGCATATGATGAACAAAGTATTCATGGACTTCCTCGACATATTCATGGTAGTCTTCATCGATGACATCCTCATTTACTCCAAGGGTGAAGAAGAGCACAAGGATCACCTCCGAGCAGTGCCACAATGACTCCGTGACCATCATCTATACGCCAAATTCAGTAAATGCGAATTTTGGCTCAAGCAAGTTGGGTTTCTCGGACATGTACTATCCGCAGAAGGTATAGCCGTGGACCCGAGCAAAGTAAAGGATGTGCTCGATTGGGTGCCGCCCAGGACCGTGACGCAGATCCGGAGTTTTCTCGGATTAGCTGGATATTACCGTCGTTTCATTGAAGAGTTTTCCAAGATTGCTAAACCCATGACGGAGCTGCTCAAAAAGGATAAGAAGTTTGAATGGACGGAGGACTGTGAGAAAAGTTTTAATGAGCTAAAGATACGGCTGACAACCGCACCTGTATTGACTCTTCCAGACATTTATCGCAGTTTTGATGTGTATTGTGACGCCTCCAGGCAAGGCATTGGTTGCGTACTTATGCAAGACAGCAAGGTAGTAGCATATGCATCGCGACAGCTACGACCCCATGAGGGAAGTTATCCTACTCATGATTTGGAATTGGCTGCGGTGGCTCATGCGCTAAAAATTTGGAGACACTACCTCATTGGAAAAAGGTGCCAAATTTTTACCGACCACAAAAGTCTCAAATACATCTTTACTCAGCCAGATTTAAACCTCCGTCAACGAAGATGGCTAGAGTTGGTCAAGGATTATGACCTTGGAATAAATTACCACCCGGGTAAGGCCAACGTGGTTGCCGATGCACTCAGTCGAAAGCCCATCAGCTTAAATGTCATATTGAAATCCTTGCCTCCCAAACTCCAAGAGGAGATCGCTCAGCTCAACCTGGTCATAGTGGATGCTGGCCTCGCTAATATTTTGGAAGTTACCCCCACACTTGAGGAAGAGATCCTCAAGGCCCAGCCAGCTGACACCAAGCTGCAAAAACGTGCCAAGGGCCAGATGGCAGAGCAGACCCAGATTTCTCCAAGGACAAATTCGGTACCCTCCGATTCCGTGGACGGATTTGTGTACCCAATCAACCGGACTTAAAGAAGAAAATCCCGTCAGAAGCACACGAATCCTCATATTCCATTCACCCGAGAGGTACGAAAATGTATGAGGACCTTAGAAAAATATTCTGGTGGGATGGAATGAAGAAAGACATTGCCTATTTTATGGCCTGTTGCGACATATGCAACAAGGTGAAGGCAGAGTATCAGAAGCCAGCCGGACTCCTCCAACCGCTGCCGGTTTCACAATGGAAATGGGATGACGTTTGTATGGATTTCATTATGGGATTGCCTAAGACTCAGCGAGGCAATGATGCAATCTGGGTCATAGTGGACACCCTAACTAAGGTTGCTCACTTCATTCCGATCAGCACCAGATACAGAGCAAATCAACTTGCACAGTTGTATGTATCCAGAATAGTCAGTCTGCATGGAGTACCCCGAACTATCACTTCCGACCGAGGTTCCCTGTTTACCTCCGCTTTTTGGTCACGCCTCCATCAAGCCTTGGGGACAGCACTGAAATATAGTATAGCTTATTATCCTCAGACGGATGGATAGACAGAACGGGTAAATCAAATACTCGAAGATATGTTGCGAGCCTGTGCTTTAGCACAAGAACCTAAATGGGAAGACTGCTTGCCATATGCCGAGTTTTCCTATAGCAACAGCTTCCAGACCAGTCTAAAAATGTCACCGTATGAAGCTCTGTATGGCCGTAAGTGCCGCACTCCTTTAAATTGGTCTCAAACTGGAGATAGCCGTATCTTCGGAACGGATCTCATGATGGAAGCTGAGAAACAAGTTAAGGAAATCAGAGACAGATTGTAATTGGCCAAATCTCGACAGAAAAGTTATTATGATGCAAAGCACCGATAGATCAATTTTGAACCCGGAGAACACGTATACCTCCGAGTCACTCCTATGAAAGGAGTCAAGAGATTTCAGACTCGTGGAAAGTTGGCACCCAGATTTATGTCTCGAGTGGGTACTGTTGCATATCAATTGGAACTACCCGCTGAATTGGCAGACGTGCACAATGTGTTTCATGTTTCACAATTGAGATGATGCACATCCCCGCATGACAAAAGGACTGCTATGGCTAAGGTAGAGTTGGCAAATGATTTAACTTATGAAGAGAGACCGTTTAGAATTTTGGATCAGATGGAAAGGGTCACTCGCAGTAAAGTAAGGAAATTTTATAAAGTTCAGTGGGAGCATCACACAGAGTCAGAATCAACTTGGGAGCGGGAAGAATTTCTACAGTCACATTATCCAGAGTGGTTTTCCCAAGCAACCAAATCTCGAGGACGAGATTCATTCTAAGTGGGGGAGGTTTGTGACAGCCTAGTTTTTGCCCTCTCTTTTTTGCTTGATTTTCATTTGGAGTCAATTTGAAATTTGGAGTTTTTGAATCTTTTCATATGGACATAAACACTTGGGTACCCTTGGCTTTCACCCAAGTGCTTCATTTCCCTCCCTAATCATCATTCCCCTTCTGATCCACCCCAAAATAATCTTTGGAATATTTTTCTTAAATGAAAAATATTCATTTTTCTCTCAAAAACCCTAGCTAGTTCAATATGCTCCAAAGCAACCCCAATTTTTATGGCCCAGAAAAATCTGAGATAATTCACAAATATTCTTTGAAACCTAGGGCACCCTCCTGAGCAAAAATATTTCATCACTTTTTGGAATATTTTTGCTGCAGAAAATATTTTCTGTTCTGGACAGAAATGGTGGTTTCTAGAGCAACTACCATTTTACTTGCTCCATTGTGCCTAGATTTTCTTGTGCATCTTCACCTTAGTAGATCATGGCTAACCTCCAAAGCATAGCCCCAAACTCCCAGCCATTTGACCTCAGTAACCTCTCAAAGTTACTGACTAGAAACATACTTGGCATGTAAAAACTCCTCTACTGCACCTGGATCCAAACCAAAGCATGGTAAACTTCAAAACCACCACGAACAACATGCCAGACATGATTTTTGGATGTACGCTGGCCTGAGGGAAGAGTTCGCGCGGTGACCACGCGTGTCCACCATGCCATGCCTACGTGTCGACGCGCTCTGAGTGCCGCCGAGCGCTCTCTTCGCGCGTGTTCGCTTCCCCCGTCTACCCGAGCGTGCCAAACTTCGCCACCATCCTCGTCTCAACGCCATTAACTTCCCCCTGGCGCTCGCCGATGCCGGACCTCACCGCAGCAAGCACGGGCATGGTCCGGCCAACCCAACAGTGTGGTGCGCACTGTGCTCGTCGCCTTCTCCTCGTTCTTGTGCTCGTCCCCGTTCGCCAAGAGTCGTCGCGAGCTGCGTCGCCTTCTCCCCCTCTCACTGACGCCGCTCGTCGCCGGGCGCCGTGGACGGGTGTCCACCGGCGGAGCCCGAACCCCCTCTCCGCTCGCCTATAAATGGAGCCGCCCCAGCCTCCTCGAGCACCATCCACCACTCCCACACACACCCACAAGCACGTAGGAAACCGTAGCCCGGCCGGGCAGGCCGCGGGCCGCCGTCCTCGAGCTCGAGCTCGCCGGCGATCCCCTCTGGTCGTCGCGGTAGCTCCAGCCCCTCCCAGGCCAGGGCGACCATTCCAGGGCCTCCGCCTCTCTCCGGTGAAGCCATCCTGTCCCCTGGAGCCCCTGGAGTTGCCTCTGCTCGCCGTCTTCCTCATCTCCGGCGACCACCGCGTTCTGCCTCCGCTTGCGAGGTCGATTCTGATGCCGTCCGACCACCCCTAGCTACACTACGGGTACGGGCAGGTGCGCCTCCGTCCCCACTCTCCATCCCTCCCTCTTGTTTTGGCCAAGGAGCCCTCGTCGCCGGCGAGAGCTCCGGCGAAGCCACGACTCCCTCTGTTTCCTTCTCCCCTCCTCCTCACCTGACTAGCGGGGCCCGATAGTCAGCCACTCTGTACGCGCGCGAAGCGGTACGAGTGGTGGCACTCCTGGGCTTTACGCCTTCGACGTCAACCCCCCCCCCCCCCAGTTTGTTATTTTTATTCAAATTCATTTGAATTTACAGAACGCTTCAAACAGCCATAACTCTTCAACCATAAGTCCAAATGAATTGATTCTTTTTGCATTTTGTTCTTTGCAAAGAAATCTAGCAGCTCACCAAAGATGAGATTTCTCTGAGCTGTTTAGAATTTCTGGTGATTTTCAGAAGTGTTCTTGATATTTTCTTTTTTGCTTAAAATTATTTTCAGAGGGTGAGGCTTGTCTTAAGGATCACCAGAAGGCTTGTGAACCTCATCTGCACTAAGGCATGCCACATCAACATTTTCATGGTGTCATTTCAATATTTATGGTTTTCTTACTTGAATGAAATGATTAATCCATGCATTTAAATACCTATTGTGTTATTTATATTATGTTAAGTGTTTGTTAGTTATTATGCTTGATTTACAGAATGTTGAAACTAGCTTAGTTGGTAAAGCAAAGCTAAGATCTATTTGTGGTGATGATAAAAATAATTTTGTTATGCATGTTAGTAATTACTTAAAGTTATTTTCTTGCATAAATAAAATAGTAAAATTTTCTAGAAAATTTTCTGTGAAGTACTTGTTTAGCCATTTTACTTGACTTATAGAATGTTTGAACCTAACTTGGTTGGTAAAGAAATTAGGAATTGTTTGTGGCACAATCTTTGCTATGCAGAAATTAATCGAAGTTACTTTCTTGCATGAGAAAATAATAAAACTTGCTGCAAAATATTTTGGTTAAAGTGTGAGTTACCCTGACCAGGAAAGTAATATAAGTTGTTGATGTTTATGCTTAGTGTGAATATGGTTGACATCAGTCATTTTCGTTAATATGTGATGCATGTGTAGTTTTGCATTTCATGGCATGCTATGACACCGGTCATTTTCGTTTTAAGTTAAACCTGAATATAACTCAACTTGAATATATCGTTGACTGGGTCATGGTGCCGCTGAATCGAGTTTTTTCCCAGTGCAACCACATTTTCCTTTGTAGGAAGGCCTTGATTCGGTCCATTGACATTGCCTCTATTCGGTGCCTCCAACTAGGGAAGGTTATGGCATGCTTACCCTGGCCCGGTAAGCAGGCATAACCTTGTGTGCCCGTTGTTGAGATTATGGTACCAGGTCCCCGAGTGGGATCGTTTTGGCCACGACGGTGGTCGTTGTGTCTTTGGTAGACACGGGGCCACCCAGGACTAGCCCGTTGGGGATTGGGTCGGAGTGGCCGAGACAGTGTCATGGCAATGGAAGGGTTTTGTTGGAATGTTGTTGGTCCACCCGAATGGGAGTGCGAGGCCATGGGTTCCGTGGTGTGGGTACAGTGTGCTACCTCTGCAGAGTGTATAATCTATCGATAGCCTAGTCCACGGTCACGGACACCTCGTAGTAGGTCCCACCATGAGTCAAGGTTTAATAAAATTTGCACACTAAGTTATGAACTTTGCACTGTTGAGGATGGCTGAAGGGCCATCGAGATGTTCGGGACCAAATATTTGTCGTGGTTGTGATCGCCGTAAGGATCACAAGTTACTCTTGTCAAGACCATGATGTTGGTTTGTCTGTGATCCGAGAATGATCACGGTTGGTAAGTCTGTCCCGAGGGACGTTCAAGCATGATCACAACATGTTGGACATATACTGTTGCATTATTATTAATTGGTTAATTATCATGATATTGTTTGCCATTATGATTATGCCTGTTGTTAGCTTGCAAGTACATTCAATGTACTGACCTGGCGTGTCATGCCGGATTTCAGGAATGTCTCGTTGGAAAGGAGTGCTGCTCGAGTCTAGATCGTGTCCACATCGGTGTCCCTGTGATATGGAGTTTCCGCTACGACGTTGTTCCGCTGCCGCGTAGTTGTTATGATCGAGGCCCCTTTATGTTCCCTAAATAATGTAGATATTGTTCAGCCGCACCGGGCGTGCTGCTTGGCCTCGACATCTGTTGTAATATAAACTCTGATCTGCTAGCATCAAAAAGCGGTTGTTTTCTGTACCAAGATGTTGTGTGTTGCTAGAAGACATGGTCTCTGGGCTGGCAATGCATGGTAAACCAGTCGCTCTGAGCCGGGGTGCTACATGGCACTGCAGCAGATCTCTGTCCTCTGGGTACTCTGGCAAAAGCATCTGTGGTAGACTTGCCCTTCTTCTCCTCAGCTTCATCCTGGAGTTGCTCAACTGCAGTTTGGATCTCTGTCACCTTGACATCAAGGTCATAGAATTTTGTCTCAATAGTCCTTTCCAAGCTCTCCTGGTTCTTGGTCAGGGTGGCCAAGCCCTTCTCAATCCTCAGGGTGGATTGGATCAAATATCCAAGCTGGTCTTCCTTGCTCTTCAAGAATACCTGAGATGCCTCCTCTACTGTTGGCATCTTTGCAGCCTTCTCTGCCTTAGCCTTCTCTCTCTTCTCATGTGCTTGAGATGAAGAAGGTTCATTCTCATTCATCACCACTGTGTTATCTTCAAATTCAGGGTAGATGGGCAGGTGCTCCTTATCCAAAATGTATTTGCCTTTACCCATCATTGAGTTGATGAGCTCCTGAATTTGTGGGGCATACCCACAGCTTCTCTTCTGGTCAGCAGCAGTTCTCTTGATTGTCTCAACAATCAAACTCATGACCTTGAACTTCTGTGGGACATCAAATATATGCAGCAAGTTTATTGCATGCCCTCTGATCATCTTGTGATCACCAGACTTGGGTAGCAGTGTGTGCCTTAAGATCCAGTTGATAGTTGGCAGACCCGATAACAAGTAGTGAACATATCCAAACTTGTGTGTATCCAAAGCAGCATCTGGGATCTCTTTGTACATGTTGGGCATTGTGTTCTGGTCTTTCTTCTTCTCTGCATAAATATCCAAGTCATCCTCATGTTCCTCAGGAGCATTGATAAGCTTGGCCCATTCCTCAACTGTAGACTGGTACCTAGTACCTTCAGACATCCATACTATCCTTCCATCTGGATCGAAGTGGGCAGTGGAGTAAAGCTGCATGATGAGCTCATCATTCCACTTGGTGAGCTTCTGGGCAACATAAGTGTCTACTCCACATGCCTTGAAGCTATCAAGCACTCCAGGGAAGTGATCCTCATTCTCCTTGATGAACTCCCAGTCAACCCATCTCATGTCACACACAATGGGCTTCTTATCAAGCAGAACTGTCTCATAGAAGTCCTGCTGTTCCTTAGTGTGAAATCTGTAGTCCACAGCAGTCCTTCTCCTGATAGCATATGGATCGGACTGTCTCCATAGTCTCAATCCTGCATCCTTCCTGATTTTCATGTTCTCTGCAACTGGGTGTGCATCAGTGTGGTCAGGGATCTTGGGTTTCAGTTTCCTCAATACAACAGAATCATCTTCTTCTTCTTCAGCAGCTTCAGGCACTAGGGCCTTGTTCTTCTCTTCAGCAGGGATATTCCTAGTGCTTCTCTTGGGTTTAGGCTTTGGAGCTGGAGCAACAGCCTTGGGAGCAGATTTGGGCTTAGTTGGAGCAGCCCCTGATCTGATTGCATCCCCCATAAGCTTTTGAGCTTTGGGTGCTCGTGCAGCATCCTCTTCCTCTTCTTCAGAGTCTTTCGTCATTGAGGGCTTGCCAAGAACTCTGGCAGTCGTGGTTCTGGCCCTCTTCTTCTTCTTATCCTCACCAGCTACTTCTTCTTCAGATTCAATGGTGAACTTCATAGTTTCACCTGTGGCAACTTTTCTTGGCTTAGACATGGGTTGTCTTCTTGCTGACATCTTTGTTTTCAGACCAGGCTTTGTTGCAGCAGTTGTGCCATACTCTCTCTTCAGCACCTTTTTCTTTGAAGTGGCTTCATCTTTAACAGCCACATAGTCCTCATCCTCAGAGTCAGAAGTTATCTTCTTCCTTGTCCTGGTAGCAGCCTTTGGCAGGTTGCTTGTTGTGCTCCTACTGACCTCATCATAGCTGCTAGAGGGATCAGAACCCTCACTCATCTGCACCTACTATTCAGACTTGTTCTTGCTGTCACTTTGATCAGACATATCTGCAAACACTCTGACAGCAGACCCTGTGAATAGATTATAGATGAGGTAGATAAGATGATCATCACAAAGTACATGAGTTTTGCAAAATAGGTGACTGGAAAACTTAGTTTTAGTTCTACACAGAAAGCATTTCGGATCTACCGATTTGTAAACTCGGTGATACCGAAGCAGCTTTTGCAACCTAAACTAGTGAACTCGGTCAGACCGAGTCACAGTTCGGTGGAACCGAGACTGCTAGTGATTCACAAGAATCGAACTCGGTCACACCGATTTGCAATTTTCGGTCAGACCGAAAATGCATGTGCTCTGGCCTAAGCCAAATCGGTGAGACCGATTTCTACAACTCGGTCGGTCCGAGATGAGTTCGGCAGAGACCTAACCCTAAATTTTCAAATCACAACTAATCTATGGGATGTTTTCGCTGGACAGGATGATTTCAGTCGTGGCAAGAATCATGGCAAAGCAATGTGCTAAGAATCAGAGTTAAGGATTAGCACAAAGTTTAAGTTCGTACCCTAGTTCGGCAGCGAACTTGCTACGGCGGCAACGGCGGGGCAGATTGCCGTTGACGGCGGCGGAGACAAGCGGCGGGAGGTCGCTGGCGACGAGAGGATGATCCGGAGACCCGAAGAGGCAGAGCAGGTTACGCGTGGGCGAGAAGGTTCGGAAAAATTTCCAAATTTTGGCCCGGCGGTATATATAACTGGACACTGTCGGTGTGACCGAGTGGAACGACTCGGTGGCAGCGAGATGCAAAACTGCAAGCAGTTACTGCAACTCTGTGTGACCGAAAGGTTCTAATCGGTTGCGCCGAGATTGAAAACCCTGTATCAACTTACTGATCTCGGTGGGACCGAAAAGGATGAATCGGTCAGACCGAGATGCACAAAGAGGTTTTGGAGGTTTAAGTCTATGACGAATCGGGAACTCCGAGTGCTCCTCAAATAGAGTGGTTCGAATCTGACTTGATCAAACTTTGTCATGTAGCATGAATAGAGTTTGAGACGAGAAAAGCATAGATAACTAGAGGGAGTTCTTAGGCATTCTTGTCCATCGATTTGGCAAAAGAGAAAAAGCCAAACAATCAAAGCAACAAATGGATGTCCTCGAATGAGCAAAATATGCAACCAACATGCTCACACAATAAAATGGCAAATGAAATAGGTGACAAAGCATGCACAATCACTCTAGGATCTATCAAGCAATTTGGCAATGACTAGGTCATCTATATATGAGTATATTGACATAGGAGTCAAATGAGAACATTTGATCATAGGCCATACTCATCGCTTAGGTTACCTACAAGGAACGAGCAAGGATATCCATAGACATAGAGTGATGCATACACAAGATGATGTCCATGAAAGCATTAGGTTACCTTGTCCCTTGTCTTACCAACAAGAGGGTTTGTGACGCCTTGAACTAGTGCAAGATATGGAAGTTGTTTGCACTTGTCCTTGCCAAAATGATAGGAGTGAGGTATGTTGGCGGAGTCACCCTCATGAACTCTCTAGTTCTTCTTCTTCGGGATCCACACCATCTTGATTGGAATCCTTGGAGTCGTAGTCGTACTTGATGAGGTGGAACTTGATGTAGTCTTGGGAACCCACTTGACCAAGGCCTTAGGTGCTTCTTCAAATGCATAAATTTCCTCTCGAAGCTTGTCATTGCCTTTTTGCTTGTGGTCTTGTGGTGGAAGATCATCTTGAGCTTGTGTCCCTTTGAAAGATGTAGGATCATACTTCTCTTGTTGAGGAACAAACTTCGTCTTGGGGTATTGATCTTCTTCCCACTCAACTCCATTGGCATCGAACTCTTGTTCAAAACCAATACCTTGATTCTTCCGGTGTCTTCCTTGCTTGCGTAAAATTTCCTCAAATTGCTAACTTCCGGCAAGGCTCTTGTAAACACCTTTCTCTATAATTCCCTTCAATAAGCTATTTTCTTGCTCAGGTGTAACTTGTCTAAGAGAATCATTAGTGGAATCAAGAGAACTACTAGATGCAACAACATTGGATTTAGCACGATTGTTGTTACTACTAGATGAAGAATCTTTCTTGCTCTTGTTGCTAGATTTAACTTGTGGCATGTAAGTAGACAAGAGTAAATGCTTGGCAATGTAAGAAGAACTTTTCTTGCGACGATCATCATTGATTGCCTTTAAAAACTCATGCTCTTTCTCAAGGTTGAGCTTTTCAAAGCGTAGCTTATCATGAGTCTTTAAAAGTTCTCGATGATCTTCCAAGGTAGTTTCATGAGCTAACTTAAGAGTGCTTAGTTCTTTAGTTAGACGCTCAATCTCCTTCTTATCATCGTCATCCATTTTAGCATGATTAATTGACGTTTCATCATAGTTTTCATCACTAGAGTTGTCAACAAGTAAATCATCATCACCTAGCAAATCATCTTCATCACTATTGAAATCAACATACTCGGGATGTGTTACCTTTGGACCCTTGGCCATGAAGCATCTTCCAATTCCTTCATTTGGTGAGTCAAATATGTCGAAGGAGTTGGTTGACACAAGTGCTAGACCGGCAACACCTTCATCTTGAGTATATTCGGAGTCGGAGTGATAACTTCTTTCGGAGTGATTGTCGGAGTCGGAGCCGGATACCCATTCACCAACATGAGCTTGATGTCTTCTTTTTGTGTAGCTCCTTGATGACTTTTCCTTCCTTTTCGAGTCCTTGCTTCTCCGAGAGGGTTTTCGTTCATAACAATCATCTCTACTCCTCCTTTCTCTTGGTGGTGATTCTTCTCTTCTACTTCTTCTTTTGGGAGAATCTTCTCTTCTTTTGTAGGGATCCGTACACTCATTGGAGTAGTGTCCGGGTCTTCCACAATTGTAGCAATTACGCTCACGACTAGAAGATCTTTTGTCATTGTAGGACCTTGACTTGGAACTTCTTTCTTTGCTTCTACTCTTGTAGAACTTGTTGAAGTTCTTTACCATTAGGCTCAATTCTTCATTGAAGGTTTGCTTCTCACTTGATGATGTGGGAGCATCACACGAGGCTTTGTAAGCACCACTTGACTTGTTGTGAAGCTCTTCCTTATCCTTGAGTGACATCTCATGAGCAACAATTCTTCCAATGACTTTCGTTGGCTTGAGATCTTTGTAATTGGGCATCATTTGGATCAATGTGCACACGGTATCATATTTTCCATCCAAGGCTCTTAGGATCTTCTTGATGGTGAATTTGTCGGTCATCTCTTCACTTCCTAAGCCGGCAATCTCATTTGTGATGAGAGCAAGCCTAGAGTACATTTCAGCGACACCTTCACCATCCTTCATTTTGAACTTGTCAAGTTGACTTTGAAGCACATCCAATTTGGATTCCTTGACGGAGTCGGTACCTTCGTGCATATCAATCAAAGTATCCCAAATTTCCTTTGCATTCTCAAGACGGCTGATTTTGTTGAATTCTTCGGGGCACAATCCATTGAAGAGAATATCACAAGCTTGAGCATTGTATTGTAGCATCTTGAACTCTTCGCGGTAGCTTAACGGTTTGGATCTCTCCCATCAAAGAATTCACCTTGCAAGCCAATACACACAATAGCCCAAACGGCGGGGTTATCTCCAAGAATATGCATCTTCATCTTATGCTTCCAACTAGCAAAATTTGTACCATCAAAGTAAGGACCTCTACGGTGGTAATTTCCCTCGCTAGACGCCATACTCTCCTAGGTTGTGAAACCAAGGCTATGACCACCAAAAGCTATGGAAAACAAAGCAAATGGAGACCAAAGCTCTGATACCACTTGTAGGATCGAAAGTATGTCTAGAGGGGGGATGATTAGACTACTTGACCAAATAAAAATCTAGCCTTTTCCCAATTTTAATTCTTGGCAGATTTTAGCAACTTAGCACAAGTCAAGCAGTCAACCTACACATGCAATTCTAAGAGTATAGCAGCGGAATGTAAAACAATTGCATATGAAGGTAAAGGGATAAGTTTGAGGGAGCAAACGCAATGTTGACATGGAGATTTTTTATCCGTGGTTCCGATAGGTGGTGCTATCGTACATCCACGTTGATGGAGACTTCAACCCACGAAGGGTAACGGTTGCGCGAGTCCACGGAGGGCTCCACCCACGAAGGGTCCATGAAGAAGCAACCTTGTCTATCCCACCATGGCCGTCGCCCACGAAGGACTTGCCTCACTAGGGTAGATCTTCACGAAGTAGGCGATCTCCTTGCCCTTACAAACTCCTTGGTTCAACTCCACAATCTTGACGGAGGCTCCCAAGTGACACCTAGCCAATCTAGGAGACACCACTCTCCAAGAAGTAACAAATGGTGTGTTGATGATGAACTCCTTGCTCTTGTGCTTCAAATGATAGTCTCCCCAACACTCAACTCTCTCTCTCATAGGATTTGGATTTGGTGGAAAGAAGATTTGAGTGGAAAGCAACTTGGGGAAGGCTAGAGATCAAGATTTATGTGGCTGGAATTGAATATCTTGACCTCAAAACAAGTGTAGGTGGTTCTCTCTCAGAAAATATGTGTTGGAAGTGTAGGCATGTTCTGATGGCTCTCTCCACGAATGAAGAGTGGGTGGAGGAGTATATATAGCCTCCACACAAAATCTAACTGTTACACACAAATCACCAAACTCGGTGGGACCGATTCAAAGAACTCGGTCAGACCGATTTGGTTCATAATGTGACAGTTAGGCATTTCGGTGGGACCGACACGTCAACTCGGTGGGACCGATTTCGTTAGGGTTAGGGCATAACGTAAACTTGGTGAGACCGATTACACAAACTCGGTGGGACCGATTTTGGTAATAGACTAACAGAGAGTTGGTCAGGCAAACTCGGTGGGACCGATTCGCTCATCTCGGTTGGACCAAAATGTTACGAAAAGGAAACAGAGTGTTTGCATTGCAATCTCGGTGGGACCGATCGCTCATCTCGGTTTGACCAAAACGTTACGAAGGGAAACAGAGAGATTACAATCCCATCTCGGTGAGACCGAGATCCCTATCGGTGAGACCGAAAAGACTAGGGTTTCTGGCAGTGGCTATGTCAACTGAACTCGGTGGCTCCGGATATGAAATTTTGGTGGGGCCGAGTTGGACTTTTTGGTTTGGGACATATGTGGATGTGAGAAAGTAGTGGAGGGTTTTGGAGCATATCACTAAGCATTTTGAGCAAAAACCTCATTAAGAAACACCTCATCCCTTCTTAGTAGTATTGACTTTTCCTATAGACTCAATGTGATCTTGGGTCACTAAAATAGAAAATGTAGGGTCTTGTGCTTTGAGCTTGAGCCAATCTTTTGTCCTTAGCATTTTGAAGGGTCCACTTTCTAATCCATGCCATGCCAATCATTGAGCTTTCCTGAAATATTCATCTTGGAATAGCATTAGCTCAATGAGCTATATGTTGTTAGGAATTACCAAAACCACCCAGGGATAGTTGCACTTTCAGTCTCCACTCATCCATTTGATTGGCCGCTGGCGGGAATCTCAACAGGAGTCGGGCTCACGCCATGGCTTCCGAAGTGGTGCTTGGCATGGATGATGACGCAGATCGTGATGTCGCCCCACTTCTGACGATGCTGGTAGTGGTGGCGTCGTATTCTCGTCGCCGTGAGCCGGTCACCAGGGTGGCGTGGCGACGAGGCGGATGCACTTGGGGATTGATGACCCCATTCGGCACATCGTCTTGGTTAACTTGCCATGGGGATGGCGCGGGCCCCGCAGCGGGGGCAGCTAGAGGGTTGCGATTCGCACCAGAGCGAGCACCATCGGTGTGGCTGCATCCTTCACTGAGGTGGAGAGGCGGGTATGGAATATTCTCCCCACCCGTACCTTGTGGAGCATGGCTGCTAGGGTGCTGTTGATGGTGTCCTCCTCCAGCGCTTCCTACTTCCGCTTTGGCCGCATGGGGAACGGTGATGGCGTCGCCTGCGCCAGTCATGTTCCCCGCGGTGTCCACGTCCCCATGCGCCCCTGTAGCCCCCATGGCATCAGTGGCTGCATGCGAGGGGGCCTTCGAGGTGGATGGGAGAGCTGCAGCACCAGAATTTTTCTTGGGCGCCATGGATGATCAAGCCGTCGATGACGAAGACGATGATGAAGATTGACGCACTGCTTACAACCTCAGGTTCAAGCAAGCGCCTCCCCCTACCTGGAGCGCCAAAGATGTTGTGGCAGAACACGATCACATATGGGGCCGTTGGTCCCTTGTGGTTCGGCAAGGGGGAGAGGCGCGTTACACAAAGAGTGGAGATCGTAGGGGCAGCATGGCAATGGTGACGCAGTAGTTTTTACCCAGGTTCGGGCTGCTGCGAGGCATAAAAGCCTACTCCTACTTTGGTGGATTTCATGGTGGACTATGATGAACACGCAGCGCTCAAGCCCGACAAGGTTGCCTCAGGGAGAGCATCTATGCGCGTAAGACTGTACAAAGGTCCGAATCCCATTTTAGGTCGCCATGGCCCTCCTTTTATAGGCTATAGGGGTTACCACAGTGGAAAATCAGTCATTACGCACTGATTAGATAGCAAACAGTGCTATCATACCTAACTCTGCAGATAGGAAAAGGCGCATTAAATGCACCACTTAATGTCACGTCGTGGGAGTAGACCGGCAAGCCTAGCCGCGCCACTTTAGCTGTCTCTCGCCCTGGCTACCTGACACACCTCTGGACGGGTGTCATGCAAGGTGAATCTTCTCCCCAAGTGGCTGCCACGTGCTAGAGGACAACCACTTAATCACTTGGGGGCTCGACACCGCACTGATAAGTGACTTGAGTCGCTGTGCAGTGGAGCGGTGGTGTCTTGACGGGGTAATCCGCCCTCGGCATCCCCGGCAAGCCTGTCGAGGGAGTTTTGAGACTTATCTTTGGCATGGCCTCGACCTGACCGGGCCCGCCTGCTCGATAAGGGAGCTTTTTTCCTTAGTGATATCTTGCTCCTTTGGCTTGTCTTGGTCTTCTTAATCCACCCTTTGATTCCTCAAAATAGAGATATCTTCAGCTTGGTCTTGTCTTGTCATCACAACCTTGCCTCCGTGCCTGTGTACAATCTGGGCAACATACGCCAAGGTTTGTTGTACCGACGGGGGTTACCCAAGTCCGCCTACCTGCGGCCCAGCACGTGGCTGCATCGACGGCCCGGCGCCGCCCATCTCCAGGACCTCACAAGCAAGACCCTCGCGAGGGGCCCCGCCTCGCGAGGCAAACAACACCAGATGATGCGGAGCATCCCACGGTCATCCCCATGGATGCTACCTCAACTATCCAAGCTCCGAGTGGACCCTTGACAAGAGCAAGAGCCTGTGCTATTCAATCCGAGGTGACCTCACTCCTACTTGAGTTTCCTTTGCATTCGAGTGAGACATGGCTACTGCCTAAGTCCGAGACGCTATGCATGATCAGGTACAACAAACAAGCCACGGAGCCGAGAGATGAAGAAGAAGAGACATGTGTCAACTCTCTGGACAGCCCGGAACTTCCGGCCACCGGAACCTCCGGCCGACCCGGAGCTTCCGACCTCCGATGACCCCGACCAGCCCGGGCGTGCCAACTCTCTGGTTATCCCAGAACGAGCCCGGACCTTCCGGCCCCCCAGACGCCAGCCCAGCTCCTCCCGTGCCAACTCTCTGGTTAGGCCGGACCCTCCCCGGAACCTGGCCCGGAACGTCCGGCCCTGCCTGCGCGCAGTGACTTGGGCCGAGGCCCGTGTACCCTTTCTCCCCCGAGACTATATATACTCTTCTCCTACCTACGTTTTAGGGTTAGCGTTGTGATAGCTCATATGTGAGATAGAGCCTTGCTCATCCATCCGGATCTACTCCATCTCGAGGGGCCGACACCTCTTCGGAGAGGATCCACTTGGATTCAAGACCCCTAACGGGAAGACCTCAAGACCTCCTCACGGAGAAGAACCGGTTACCCTATGTATCGTCCCTTGTTGGATTTGGACCATGTGATCTCTATGTGTACTCGGATCTAGCATATGTGTGACCTAATCTCGCTGGTTTGAGTGTTTCTCTTGTGTTTCCCTTCGTGATTTCCCCTTGTGTTCTTCGTGTTCTTCGCGGGATCCGCTCCTTTCATGAAGGATCAGCCGTATAGGGTTCCACCCTACATCATCTTGGTATCTTGAGCCACGTTGATCACGAATTTGGAGCCCCACCCCTTGTTACTAGCCTTCTTTTGCTTGATTTCGTCCTAAATTCAAAAATCCCCATCAAAAATAACTTCCCATTTTTTTGTGATTTGTTGGTGTGATGAAGTTTTGTTGGATTTGATCCTTGAATTTTGTGTGTGACACGTAGATCTAGCTTCCCCACCTTTCTTTCCCCCTCAAATTTTTCTTTTCCCCTTCGGATTTGGGTTTTTCCCGAAGTTTTTCCGCCCAAATCCCCGATCCCCAACACTCTGTTCTTGGCAGAATCGCGACCACGGGAACTTCCGGCCCCGCACGGACCTTCCGGCCCCACCCGGAACTTCCGGACCCTGGACCTTCCGTCTTGCCCGGAAATCCCGGTCTAGACAGAAAGTCTGTGCATCTTCGACGACTTCCGCTACTTCGACAACTTTGACCACGGTGCAGCGGCATCTTTGCCAACGTACTGAAGACCGTGCACTACGACATTGACAACAATCACATCTTTTTGACACTCTCAACCGTAAGCAAGAATGGTAACCTCGAGGACACTTCGTGTATTTTTTTTGCCATTGCATTGATAACCCCCATAGCCTTCCTTTTGCGTCACTTACCCATCGAGACTAACCTTTGAGTATTGCCGGCAATATTACTTGTGCACATTAGTGATCATACTTCCCATAGCATACATACCATACCATCATGGTGCATATCTTGGTATCATCTCTTGTGCCACAAGGTTGTCATCGCATATACACAATTGCTATCTTGGTTCGTGATGTTTTGCATGAGAAAAGAGCTCAAAAGAGAAAGAGCCAAACAAGCTTTTAAGCAAAGAGGAAAGATAAGCGAAGAGCTAATAAGCAAGAACCATAGCATCATACAACTTTAAGATTGTCATACTCAATCATCTTGGATCATATCACCGGAATACCATACATATAGCATACTTGGGATAGAAGTCATTGCATTTTTTTTCTTAGTAGGTTGTGCACAAGATTTGTATCCGCCTATGGTGCAATCGTGCTAGCGTCTCTCTAGTGTTGTGAAAGAAGAGCATTTTCGTGGATTCCACATTTTGGCTCATTCCTTGGCTGCACGACCCCACTTATCTATTTGCATGTGCGTTTCTGTGTACCATATCTTGCTATTGGTCTACTTGTTACATTTGCAAATTTGCGAATCTTTTCCAACATTATTGATTCTCGCTAACAATTGCATCAAATTTCGTGCCACCATCCTAACCAAGCCCCACCATAAGCTTTTATTTGTGTAGGTGTGAGAAACTGACAAGAATTGGTACCAATTGTGCTATTTCCTTGTTACACATTTGGGTGATCATTGATCCATCTTCAACATCGGTCAAGGTACATTTGGTATAAGTTCTTCTCTCTCTCCCACTAACATATTTTCCTTGGAATGATGGATAGGCCAAGTTCCTCTACCAACCTACTATTCCTTGAACAAGACGACGACCCGAACAACTACGTCACCAAGATACACCTATTTGGCATACAACGAGCTTTGCATCAAGAGCAACAAGCAATGAGCAATCGCATCGAGCATCTCGCCACCGACTTGCGACTATCCGAGCAACGTACAAGAGACTACTTCGACAACAAGCTCGACAAACACAAACAAGAGAATGACGCAAGAATGGATGAGATTCGTGCCTTGTTGGTCAACCGCTCTTCTACCACTTCGTCCTACTCAAGACGGAGCCACTCGAGTCGACACTCCAACGACACTATCTCCGGCTCAAGTACTCTGACATCGAACACTCTTCGTCGTGCTGCGCGTCAAGATCGTCAAGCTAACCGCAATCCTCTACACGACAACGACTCTCAAGAGCAAGCTCGCGCGCAAGAACATCGACACCATCAAAACCAAGCTACTTTCGTGCAAGCACAAGAACAGCAACGTCTACGCCAACAACAAGAGGAAGAGCGAGCGCGACTACACCAAGATTCACAAGATCGAGGCACAACGTCAAGAACAACAACTACGCGAAGCTCAAGCACTCGAGGTGCAACGTGCCCTCCGAGATTCAAGTCGAGATGTACCCACGCGCAATCAACAAGCTCGTGAGCAACAAGAAATGCTTCGTGATGAAGTTCAAGAACGAATATATCAAGCTCGCGTGCATCGTCAAGCTCGACATGCTCCTCCACAAGCTAGACAAGAACCTCAAGTTCACCAAGAGCAAGAAAACTATGGAGATCCTCCAAGACAAGAGCAACTTGAGGAAGATCAACCTCCTCGTCAAGGACGTCACCATCCCCGACCCCAACACAATGAAGAGCAACGATACGGCAAGCTAAAGTTAACCATGCCCAAGTTTAATGGAAGCAATGACCCCGAAGAGTACCTATCATGGGCATTGAAGGTTGACAAAATCTTCCATTTGTACAACTATGAGGAAGAGAAGAAGATCGCGATATCATCCCTTGAGTTCCAATACTACGTCCTCATTTGGTGGTAACAAGTCATCGAGCACTGAGCGGCAAGAGGTGAACCACCCATCACTACTTGGGCACAAATGAAGTATGTCATGAGAGCATGTTTCGTGCCAACCTACTACAACCGCGACCTCTTCAAGAAACTCCAACTCCTCAAGCAAGGAACCAAGAGCATTGAAGAATACTACAAGGAAATGGAGATTGCCATGATACGAGCCAATGTCACAGAAGATGATGAGCAAACTATGGCACGTTTCTTGAATGGACTCAATCATCCTATCAAGAAGATCGCTGACTTCCAACCATACTCGAACCTCATCGAGCTAGTGCATCAAGCTACCAAAGTGGAACGTCAAGTGCAAGATGACTTCAAGTATGCCAAGTTCTCATCCAAGTCCTATGGTTTCTCCAACAACCAAGCTTCAACGACTCCAACACCTTCTACCTCAACCAATCCTTCTACTAGCAACAACGACAAGTCTAGTTACAAGAAAACTTCGACAACCTCAAGTCGTCCTCCTACAACAAGCAACTTCAAGCCGAGAGCTTCATCATCCTCTACCCCAACCGATGAGACCATCAAGACAAGTTCCTTCAAATGCTTCACATGCGGCGGCCGAGGCCACAAGTCTTTCGAGTGTACAAACAAGCGCACCATGATCCTCAACAACGACGGAACCTATGACTCCATGAGTGAAGGAGAAGTTGAAGCCCTTGAGCAAGTGGCCATGCACCGTCAAGTGAACGACGATGAAGACGATCAAGTCTTTTGTGACAAAGATTCGAGCCGCGCTCTCGTTGTATCCAAGGTCTTGACTCTTCAACATCAACAAGACGAAGACCAAAGATGCCATATCTTCCACACCAAGGCCGGTATCAATGGAAGGTCCGTCAAGGGCATCATCGATGGAGGGAGTTGCCATAACTTAGCAAGTGAAGAACTATGCTCCAAGCTCCAATTGGTCAAGATGAAGCACCCGCACCCCTACAAGGTTCAATGGCTAAGCGACTCCAGCACTATCCAAGTCGAGCATAGGGTACAAGTTTCCTTCAAGATCGGAGCATACGAAGACACTTTGGAGTGTGATGTCGTTCCGATGTCTGTTTGCCACCTCCTTCTTGGACGGCCATGGCAATTTGACCGAGGCGTCATCCACAACGGGCGTACAAATCACTATAGCTTCAAGATTAAAGGAAATGAGTATGTACTACGACCTATGTCTCCAAGGCAAGTGATCGCTGACAAGCAAGCCACATCATGGAGAGAATAGTGAAAGAGCGAACCATCACAAAGAGAGTGAGCGCCACAATCCCAAATTGAGTGCCTCCATGATGAGCGACAAGAAGAACTTAGTCCTATTTGCCACCAAACGTGAGATGAGAGAAGTGTGTGAGAACCCATCAAGTGCCGTGCACTATGTCCTTTTGTGCAAGGATAAGGCACCTAAAGCTAACACCTCTCACAATCTACCTCTAGAGTTATCTTCTCTATTGCAGGAATTCCAAGATGTATTCCCCGACGAGCTACCTCTGGGTCTACCACCACTACGAGGCATCAAGCACCGAATCAACCTCATCCCCGGAGCACCCCTTCCTAACAAGGCTCCATACCGCGTCAACCCCGAGGAAACTAAGGAGATCCAACGGCAAGTACAACAACTCATCGACAACGGCCATGTACGAGAAAGTTTGAGGCCTTGTGCCGTCCCGGTAATCCTTGTTCCCAAGAAAGTTGGTACATATCGCACGTGTTCCGATTGTCATCCTATCAACGCTATTATTGTGTGTTATCGTTACCCCATTCCACGCCTAGATGATATGCTTGATGAGCTTAGCGGAGCCACCATTTTCTCTAAAATTGACCTTAAAAGTGACTACTATCAAATACGCATCCAAGAAGGTGCTGAATGGAAAACCGCATTTAAGACCAAGTTTGGTTATATGAATGGCTCGTTATGCCAATGGGTTTATCCGAAGCACCCGGTACCTTCATGCGACTCATGCATTTTGTTCTTCGACCCTATATTGGTGTATTTATTGTGGTCTACTTTGACGACATTCTTGTGTTTAGCAAATCCCTCAAACATCATGTCACCCATCTTAGAACCGTGTTGCAAACCCTTAAGAAAGAGCGCCTTTATGCTAATATGGACAAATGCCTTTTTGGTGTTGATAAGCTTGTTTTATTGGGTTTTGTTATGTCTTCTAAGGGTGTTCATGTTGATGAATCTAAGATCGATGCTATTAAAACTTGGCCCCAACCAACCAACTTGCAACAAGTGCGTAGCTTCCTTGGTTTAGCCAGTTTCTACCATAGATTTGTGAAGGATTTTAACACCATTGCTTCTCCTTTACATGCTTTGAGCAAGAAGAATGCACCCTTTGTTTGGGCACCATCTCAAGAAAGCGCATTTAATGAGCTTAAGAATTTGCTTACTCATGCTCCCGTGCTTGCATTACCAAACTTTGACAAACTGTAACAGCCCAAAATTCTAAATTTTGGAATGTTATAATAAATAAATAGTTTTGATTGTTTGTTTGATTGTGGTGTGGTTACTTGTGTGCTATTGAGTGAAATTCGAAACTTTATGAAAGTTAAATGAGAGGGAATAAAAGGACTTACCCAAACTTTCACTTTTCATTTATGATCTCCATGAATTCAAATTATTTTCATCACAAAACCCTACAGAGAAGATGACATGACTTCTTCCATTTAAATAAATGAAAAGGGTTTTGAATTTCATTTGGAACTATTTCAAATTCAGAAACTTTAGGCAACTCAATGATTTTCATGAGAGAAGATAAAATGACTTCTTCAAAACATATGAAATATGAGTTGGAAGTTTAAAAGAAATCCAATTTAAATTCCCTTTGAAAATTATTTTCAATTTGGAGTTATTCGGTTTTTATTCAAATTATTTTTCTCCAAAAATTAAATATACAAAAATTAGGGTAAAATGATTCTCTACAATAGAAAAATGGAGAGAAATAAATTTGAAATTATTTTGGTATTTTTAAAATGATTTTTATTAGGTTTTATTGCAACAGTAGCACTGTTTGCTTTATTTAAATTTTTGTGGGTTTTATTTGATGCTAGAAAAATGTTCTTATTGTAGAAAATCTTTTTCTGAAAATTTTGATATATAATATGCCTATATTATGTTTTAGTTTATTTGGTTTTATTTATTTTTATTGCCTGTTTACAAAAAAAACTTCTTCGGGCTAGCTGGGCCGAAGCCCAGCCGCCGGCCCACTCCCGTGCCGCCTACCCCGTCGTGGCCGACCGGGACTCTCACAGAGTCCAGCGCCGCTGTGCCTAGCCCCTCGCCCACGCCTCCAAAGGCCCCTGGCCTTTAAAAGGCGAGGCCCGGCCGCCCCCTCTCTCCTCGTCCGCCGCCGCCGCACCCTGCAATCGCCACCGTTGCCAGCTGTCGCCGCCGCATTGCGCCGTCGCCGCCGCTGCCCTCCTGCGCCGCCGAGCCCGCCTCGCCCGCACCGCCGCCCGCGCGTCGCCACCCACACCGCGCCCGCGCGCCGCCGTCGGCGCCGTCCGTCGGACTCGCCGGATCCGCCGCCCCGACTAACCGCCCGACCCGCCGCCGTGAACCGGTAAAAACCACCCGGGTTCTGTTTATTTTTTTAGGGTTTAGGTTTTTTTCGGTTTTCTTTTAGATCGGTTATCTTTTTTTAGTTAGATATATTTAGTGAGCGTTCACTAGTTATGCCTCTGTAGCGAACGTTTTCATTCGTTAGCGTTCGGTAGCGAACGTTCGTTCGTTAGCTTTTTTCTTTTTCAGTTTTAATTTCGGCTAGGGACCTAGATGCAACTAGTTTATTTACAGTTTAGCCCCTGAACTTCAAATGATCACAACTTTTACACCGTTTATCCAAATTCAACGAAAACAACGCCCACTTCTTCATTATGATCCCCTCTATCCAGTAAATCAACTTGAACATGTTTTTGAAAATTTAAAATTTGTTTTCAAACAGATTTTAATTTGAACTTCTTTTGTTCATAACTCGAGTTTTATAACTCCGATTTATTTGATTCTTTTTGCTATTTGAAGCTCTTGACCTGAAATTTCTAATAAGGCCAAATTCACCCAATTTTTGTACTGTTAGAGATTGTTTTCTGTTGCTAGAGTTAATTGCTTGTTTTCGAAGTTTTCCGAGATCTTTTCTTTGATTCTTTTGCATGATTTGCTTATGTGTGGTTACTATTGCTTGCTTACGATAGATTGACCGGAGTGTGACGAATAGAACTATCAGGAGTTATGAGTGTGAATCATCTTCATAAACAGTACAAGGCAAGTTCACACTTTGATCATATCCCTTTACTACCCAGTTTTTATGCATTAGTTTCAACCCTCAAACACTGCATGGTTAGGATTTGATAACATGTGGGTATTGGGAAGTAGTTGATGAGGTAGAACCTATAGTCCGTTATTCAAACCTTGGGAATTACCGTGTTATTCTTATACTACTATGCCATGCTCGTAGACGTGGTTTGGTTCGAGTGATTCATGATAGATGTGAGCATTACTATGAAATAAGGGATTACTTAAGGTGGCTACTTTAATACACATCTGGGTGGATTGTTTGTGGGCACCTGGGGAATCCAGTGTTGTCCATGGAGATCCCGGGGAACCCATGTGATCATCCTATGGTTTGCCACCCAGGCTCAAAGGGATCATAAGATTATTCATGCTAGAAACTTCCGTGTGCAGCCACAAGCCATTATGGGCTCTGGCATAGTTGAGTATGTTGTGTGACCTCTTTCAGTGGTAGACTAGCAGATGTAGGGGATGTAGGTGGTATGGTCTACCCGTCGAAAGAGTTAATGCTTCGGAAAGACTGTGTCTAGATCATTCGTTTCTCAAACATCATGTAGTGCGAGAAATTCAACAGAGGACATTGAGTCTTGTGGGGAAAAGTGCGCAAACCTCTGCAGAGTGTACAAACTAATCATGATTAGCCGTGTCCCCTGTTATGGACATCTTGAGTATCTGGTGCTTGAATTATTATGTTGATCTCATCACTTTACTTAATTAATTTGTTGGGCTATGATTATTATTTTGGGACTGAGATGGGGTTTCCATTCTCAATGTTTTTCAACAAACTTTGTAGTTAAATAAAATATATTCCTTTGTTGTAGGGAAATATTAGCTTTATGCAAAAACTAAACTTAGAGCCTCCACCAGCCAAACATGCATGTAGTGATAGTCATTATTCAGCATTGCTCTTAGTTTGAAATTGTCAGTACATTCAATGTACTGACCTACATGGCTGCAACATCTCATGTTGTAGGATTCTTACGACGAGTAAGTGATACGTTAGGGTTATGATTTCTACACTCAACTCTGCTGTTGGTGTTGATGGGAATCCACATCCTTGTTGTTACTTCCCCTTTTTGGATTGAGGTAATAGTATTTACGTTATTTTATACATGTGATTTACCTCTGTTATAAATCCTCGAGTACTGTGTGTGTCAGCATACCGATCCAGGGATGACACTTAAGCATAGAGACTTCGATCCATTGGAATCGGGTCGCTACACAAACCCTTTGAAAGTCATTTCGATGCTAGTGGTAATGGCATAGGAGGTGTGTTAACGCAAGAGAAGCGCCCCATAGCTTACTTTAGTGAGAAACTTTCCGGAGCGCAACTCAATTACCCCATCTATGACAAAGAGCTATATTCTTTAGTGCGAGTTTTGCATGAATGGGAACATTACCCTCGCCCTCATGAATTTGTCATCCATACCGACCATGAAATGCCTAAATACCTTAAGGGTCAAACAAAGTTAAACAAGCTTCATGCTAAATGGAGTGAGTTCATTGAGTCATTTCCTTATGTCATCAAGTATATTAAAGGTAAGCAAAATGTTGTGGTGGATGCGCTTTCCCGTATATGCATGCTTGTTACTCAACTTGAATTGAATGTCATTGGTTTTGAGCACATAAAAGACTTGTATGCACATGATCCTACTTTTGCTATTCCTTATGCCAAGTGTTTGACGCATACATCTTGGGAACGCTATTACATCAAAGATGATTATCTTATGAGAGCTAGCAAACTTTGCATCCCCGAGTCTTCTCTTTGTTTGTTGCTTTTGCAAGAATCTCATGGAGGAGGACCAATGGGACAATTCGGACACGAAAAGACATTTGCCACGCTCTCCAAGAACTATTTTTGGCCCAAGATGTTCCGCGATGTCTCACGCTTCACCACCCAATGTTCGACATGTCGCAAAGCTAAGTCCAAAGCTCAATCTAATGGTCTTTATACACCCCTTCCAATTCCATACCACCCATGGGAAGATATTAGCATGGATTTTGTGCTTGGTTTGCCTAGGAATAGAAATGGAAAGGATTCCGTATTTGTTATTGTGGACCGATTCTCAAAAATGGCTCATTTAATCCTTGCAACAAGATAGACGATGCTTCCCATGTTGCAAATCTTTTTTGTAGGGAAATCTTGCGCCTACATGGAGTACCAAAGACGATTGTCTCGGACCATGACGTCAAGTTATTGAGTTACTTTTGGAAGACCTTATGCGCCAAGCTCGGAATCAAGCTACTACTCTCCGCGGCATACCATCCACAAACCGACGGCCAGACGGAGGTGACAAATCGAACACTCTCCACTCTACTTCGCGTGTTAATCAAGAAGAACATCAATGAGTGGGAGGAGTGCCTACCCATCACCGAGTACGCCTACAACCGTGCAAGACATTCGACTACCGGCAAGTTCCCCTTCGAGGTCGTCTACGGTTTCAACCCATTGTCTCCATTGGACATTCTTCCTCTACTACTACAAGAGCGCATCAACATGGATGCGAGTGCTCGAGTGAACTACCTCAAGAAGATGCATGAAGATACAAGGCACACCATCGAGCGCCAAGTACAATGACTCGCGACCAAGCTCAACGTCAACAAGCAACCCATGATATTCAACATTGGAGATCTTGTGTGGCTACACCTTCGCAAGGAGCGCTTCCCCAATGAACGCAAGTCCAAACTACTACCATGAGTCGATGGACCCTTCAAGGTGCTTGAGCGCTACAACAACAACGCCTACGAGATCGACATCCCACGCAACAAGTGCACCGTGAGCGACATCTTCAACGTCAAAGATCTCTCCCCGTATCATGGTGATGAGATTTTCGATCCGAGGTCGGATCTTTCCCAAGGGGGGAGATGATGCGGAGCATCCCACGGTCATCCCCATGGATACTATCTCGAGTATCCAAGCTCCGAGTGGACTGATGTCTACTACGCAATGTTATTCTTGTAGACATGTGTTGGGCCTCCAAGCGTAAAGTTTTGTAGGACAGTAGCAATTTTCCCTCAAGTGGATGACCTAAGGTTTATCAATCCGTGAGAGGTGTAGGATGAAGGTGGTCTCTCTCAAATGACCTTGCAACCAAATACAAGAAATCTCTTATGTCCCCAACACACCCAATACGATGGCAAATTATATAGGTGCACTAGTTCGGCGAAGAGATGGTGATAAAAGTGTAATATTGATGGTAGAAATATATTTTTATAATCTGAATAAATAAAAACAGCAAGGTAGCAAATAGTAGACGGGCACAAAAACGGTATTGCAATGCTTGAAAATGAGGCCTAGGGTCCGTACTTTCGCTAGTGCAATCTCTCACCAGTGCTAACATAGTCGGATCATATGACTATCCCTCAAAGTGAACGAAGAATCACTCCCGAGTTCCTATTAGCGGAGAACAAAAGATAGGAATTGTTTGTAGTGTACTAAACCACCTGAAAGCTATTGTTTCCGTTCGATCTATTCAATAGTCCGTACTAAAATAACACAAAGCTATTTTTTCCATTCGATCTATCCTAGAGTCCGTACTAAGACAACACCAAAGCAAGTTCATATTCATAATACTCAATCCACATAAAGAACTATAAAGAAACCCCAAAGTTTCTATCGGAGAAAAGATAATAAAAACATGCATCAACCCCTATGCATAGATTACCCCATTATCACCGCGGGAATCCGCGAGTTGAATGCCATAACATATATCAAGTGAATCAATAAGATAACCCAATTGTCACCTCAAGTATTCATACTGCAAGACATATATCATGTGTTCTCATCTTTGAATATTCAATCTGACAAGACAAAACTTCAAAGGGTAAAGATACAATTCATCACAACAAGAGTATAGAGGGGAGAAACATCATATGATCCGACTATATTAACAAAGCCCATGATATAGATCACGAGAGAGAGAGAGACAGAGATTAAACACATAGCTATTGGTACAAACCCTCAACCCCGAGGGTGGACTACTCCCTCCTCATCGTGGTGGCCACCGGGATGATGAAGATGGCCATCGGAGATGATTCCCCTTTCCGGCAGGCTGCCGGAACGGGGTCTAGATTGGTTTTTGCGGATACGGAGACCTTGCGGCGGTGGAACTTTTGATCTAGGTTAACCCCAAAGGGTTTTGGAATATTTGGGAATTTATAGTGCAAAGACGGGGTGCGGGAGGCCACCGAGGTGGGCACAACCCACCTGGGCGCGCTAGGTGGGCTTGGCGCGCCCTAGTGGGTTGTGCCCCGCTCGGGGCACCCCCTGGTGCTACTCTAGCCTAAAGATTGTCTCCTGGTCCATAAAAAATCATCGTGGAGTTTCGTTGCATTTGGACTCTGTTTGGTATTCATTTCCTGCGATGTAAAAAGCAAGCAAAAATAGCAACTGGCCTGGGCACTGGGTCAATAGGTTAGTCCCAAAAAATGATATAAAGTTGCTATAAAATGGTTGTAAAACACCCAAGGATGATAAAATAACAGCATGAATACTTCGTAAATTATAGATACGTTGGAGACGTATCAGCATCCCCAAGCTTAATTACTACTCGTCCTCGAGTAGGTAAGTGATAAAAGAAATAATTTATGAAGTGTGAATGCTAGCAAAGTGCACAAGTTTGATCAATGACAATTTCAATCACTTTTCCTAGCATCATAAGAACAATTCTTTCTTATAAAACTTCTCATGTTATAGTAGCAACCAATTCACATGTTAAGGTTCAAACAATGAACTCTCCTGAAACTCAACAACCTATGTTCTTAGTCACCAAGCAATTGCAATTCAACTTATTCAACAGATTTTAAGTAAGAGCTCCACATACTCAACCATCATATAGTCTTCTATGATTTCTAACACTCACTGCATACACATGAGCAAAACATTTCAACCGGACACGTAGAAAGATAGGGGCTTATTGTTTTGTCTCCCAACGTATTCACCTAAAGGGTGATGTCAACAATAATAACTCATGCTACCCATATTCAACTGGATATATGTGCCTAGATCTTTCCTCACCACATGATGCTTGCCAAAAGAGAAAAAACAAAATGGAATAGAGAGAATAACTTTGACTCTTTGCATAAAAATAAATATTGAAAATTAGAATATAGGCCCTTCGTAGAGGAAAGCAGAGGTTGCCATGTGCTTATTTGTTTGTATGCCCAACCCCTTAGTGCAAAAGAACATCACGTTATATTGTCCCTTATGATAGAAACCTTTATTATGCAGTCCGTCGCTTTTATTGCTTTGCTATCATTAGTTCGTACAACGCTCAATTTTCTCTTACACTAAATGATCTTACACTTTTAGAAGTTATTTTTATTGCCTTATTGCACCGATGACAACTTACTTGAAGGATCTTGCTCAATCCTTCGGTAGGTATGGTGGACTCTTGAAAATAAGATTTGGGTTTAAGGGTTTTTGGATGCACAAGTAGTATCTCTACTAGGTGCGGAATTTTTGGCTAGCAAAGATGGGGAGCAAGCACCACATGTTAAAGGATCTATGACAATATGACTTCTATGTGAATATGAGCAAACATAAATCATTATGTTCTCTTTCTTGTCCAACGTCAACAATTTTGGCATATAATATTTTGATGGGGGCTCACAATAACAAAAGATTTCCATGATAGTGTATTTGCATGTGAAAGTTCCCTTCCTTATACTAATTATTCATGAATTGCTTGTATGACCAATATTGTGATTGTCAAGCCTCAAAAGATTTCACTTTCTAAACCCAATGTGAAGCTACCACTATGCATGATATGATTTCAACTTCATGACATTCAATTTATTCAACAATTTACTCATAGGATATAAGTGAAGCACAAGAGTAAATGACATAAAAAGGGCTTCGTTGACGGGATGTGAATGCCGCTTACTTAGCCTCCCTGGTAACTATTCGAGTGCTCTATTTTGTTTAAAGAACTTTCAGATCTAAGTACTTTATTAAAATAGCAAGTAAAACAAAAAATAAAATGACATTTCAAAGATAGCACAACTCATGTGAAGAAGCAAAAACTTAGGTTCAACCGATACTAACCAATAATTGTTGATGAAGAAAGGTCGGATGCCTACCGGGGCATCCCCAAGGTTAGATGCTTGAGACTTGTTGAAATATTATCTTGGGGTGCCTTGGGCATCCCCAAGCTTGAGCTTTTGTGTCTCCTTAATTCCTTTTATTTCACGGTTTCCCTAAATCTTAAAAGCTTCATCCACACAAAACTCAACAAGAACTCGTGAGATAAGTTAGTATAAACCAATGCAAACACCTTATCATACCTACTATAGAAATTCACTAAAATTATTATTCAACATTGCATACTAAATGCCTCTACACATTTAATACTCCTATCCTCAAATAGAATCATTAAACAAGCAAACATATGCAAACATAACAGCAATCTGCTAAAACAGTACAGTCTGTAAAGAATGCAAGATTCATCATACTTATTCAACTCCAAACATTATGAAATTCTACCACAGTGTAGAAAATTTATCAGAGCTTATTATGCAAAAAGTTTCAACATTTTATCACATTCTGACTTTCCTCGGGAATTTTTGCAACATCAAAAAACTTTCTGTTTTCAAACAGCAACATGTATACTTGCAAGATAAGCATGGCAAAGGCTATCAACGCCACTTTTATTGAAATAAAAGATGCAAAACATTATTCTAAATAACAGCAAGCAAAACCTAACAAAATAAAATGATGCTCCAAGCAAAACTCATATCATGTGACGAATGAAAACATAACTCGAAGTGAGGTTAAAGATAATGTTGGAGACGAAAGAGGGGATGCCTTCCGGGGCATCCCCAAGCATAGTGGCTTGGATATTCCTTGGATATTAAATTGGGGTGCCTTGGAATACCCAAGATTAGGGTCTTGTCACTCCTTATTATCCTCATATCGACATCTCACCCAAAACTTGAAAACTTCAATCACACAAAACTTAACGGAACTTCGTGAGATAGGTTAGTATGATAAAGAGCAAACAATTTCACTTTGGTACTGTCAAAGACAAGATTGATAACTGTTTCCACACAATGCCTACTATAGAATATCATTTCCACAATTTATATTGAGATATATAAGCTATAGAAACTAGAAAACAAGCAAGCTATGCATTGAAAACAGAATCTGTCAAAAACAGAATAGTCTGTAGTAATCTGTACTCAAACCATACTTCTACTACTCAAAAAAATATGAAAAAATTGGAACACGTGAGCAATTTTTATATTAAACTTCTTCAAAAATAATCAACTCAAAAGCACTCTTATGTTAAAAATGGGACTTATTTTCGTGAGCGGAAAAGTTTCTGTTTTTCAGCAGGGTCAAATCAACTATCACCCAACATGATCCCAAAGGCTTTACTTGGCACTTTATTGAAACAAAAGCAATAAAACATCATCAACAGAGTAGAATAATCATGTGAACACACAAAAACAGTAGGTAAAAGTGTTTGGTTGTCTCCCAACAAGCGATTTTCTTTAATGCCTTTTAAGCTAGGCATGATGATTTCAATGATGCTCGCGTAAAAGATAAGAATTGAAACACAAAGAGAGCATCATGAAGCATATGACTAGCTCATTTAAGTCTAACCCACTTTCTATGCATAGGGATTTTGTGAGCAAACAACTTATGGGAACAAGAATCAACTAGCATAGGAAGGCAAAACAAGCATAACTTCAAGATTTTCAACACATAGAGGGGAAACTTGATATTATTGCAACTCCTACTAGCATATGTTCCTACCTCATAATAATTTTCAGTGGCATAATGAATGAATTCAACAAAATAGCTATCACATAAAGCATTCTTTTCATGATACATAAGCATAGAAATTTTCTCACTCTCCTCATAAGCAAATTTATTCTCATGAATAGTAGTGGGAGCAAACTCAACAAAATAACTATCATGAGAGTGAAAATTAAAATCATGATGACAAGTTTCATGGTTATCATTATTCTTTATAGCATACATGTCATCACCATAATCATCATAGATAGCAATCTTGTTCTCATAGTAATCAATTGAAAGCTCTTTCGAAATAGTGGATTCATCACTAAATAAAGTCACGACCTCTCCAAATCCACGTTCATAATTATTACAATAAGATTCAACACCCTACAAAATAGTGGGATCATTAGTACCTAGAGTTGACACTCTTCCAAACCCACTTTCATCAATATAATCATCATAAATAGGAGGCATGCTTTCATCATAATAAATTTTCTGATCAAAACTTGGGGGAGTAAAAGTATCATCTTCATCAAATATAGCATCCCCAAGCTTGTAGCTTTGCATATCATTAGCTTCATGGATATTCAAAGAATTCATACTAATAACATTGCAATCATGCTCATCATCCAAATATTTTGTGCCAAACATTTTATTGACTTCTTCTTCTAACAATTGAGCACAATTTTCTGATGCATCATTTTCAAGAAAGATATTATAAAGATGATCAATAATATGATGCAACCTCAATTCCATTTTTTTTGTAGTTTTCTTTTTATAAACCAAACTAGTGATAAAACAAGAAACTAAAATATTCGATTGCAAGATCTAAAGATATACCTTCAAGCGCTCACCTCCCCGGCAACGGCGCCAGAAAAGAGCTTGATGTCTACTACGCAACTTTATTCTTCTAGACACGTGTTGGGCCTCCAAGCGGAGAGTTTTGTAGGACAGTAGCAATTTTCCCTCAACTGGATGACCTAAGGTTTATCAATCCATGATAGGTGTAGGATGAAGGTGATCTCTCTCAAACAACCCTGCAACCAAATACAAGAAATCTCTTGTGTCCCCAACACACCCAATACAATGGCAAATTGTATAGGTGCACTAGTTCGGCGAAGAGGTGGGCCTTGCGCGCCCTGGTGGATTGTGCCCCCCTCGAGGCACCCCTAGGTGCTGCTCTGGCCCAAAGGTTGTCTCCTGGTCCATAAAAAATCATCGTGGAGTTCCGTTGCATTTGGACTCTGTTTGGTATTGATTTCCTGCAATGTAAAAAACAAGCAAAAAACAACAACTGGCATGGGCACTGGGTCAATAGTTTAGTCCCAAAAAATGATATAAAGTTGCTATAAAATGATTGTAAGACACCTAAGAATGATAAAATAATAGCATGAATACTTCATAAATTATAGATACATTGGAGACGTATCATGGACCCTTGACAAGAGCAAGAGCCCGTGCTATTCAATCTGAGGTGACCTCACTCCTACTTGAGTTCCCTTTGCATTCGAGTGAGACATGGCTACTGCCTAAGTCCGAGACACTATGCGTGATCAGGTACAACACACAAGCCACGGAGCCGAGAGCTGAAGAAGAAGAGACAACGTCAACTCTCCGGACAGCCTTGAACTTCCGGCCAGAGCCCGGAACTTCCAGCCACCGGAACCTCCGGCCGACCCGGAGCTTCCGGCCTTCGACGACCCCGACCAGCCCGGGCATGCCAACTCTCTGGTTAGCCCGGAACCAGCCCGGACCTTCCGGCCCCCGGAACTTCCGGCCCACCGGGACCTTCCGGCCCCCGGACGCCAGCCCAACTCCTCCCGTGCCAACTCTCTGGTTAGAGTGGGTGCTGGAATAAGTGGAGAGGGTCCACGTGGGGTCCACGACGCAGGGGGGGCGCACCCTGTGCCTTCGTGGCCAAATAGTGGGCCCCCTGGTGTGTTCCCAGTGCTAGTAATTCTTAAATATTCTACAAAAAATCATATTTCATTTTCAGGACGTTTGGAGAACTTTTATTTTCGGGGTATTTTTATTGCAAGGATAGACAGAAAATACTATTTGTGCTTTATTTAATCTAAATAAAAGAAAGTAAAAGGAGGGTACAGAGAGTTGTGCTTTCTAACTTCATCCATCTCGTGCTCATCAAAAGGAATCCACTAACAAGGTTGATCAAGACTTGTTAACAAACTCTTTCTGAATCGCATGAAACTGGAGAATTTTCGAATAACACTAGGTTACCTCAACGGGGATATGCATGTCCCCAACAATAACAATATCATATTTCTTCTTGACAGTAGGAAGAGGGAATTCAAAACCTCCAATAGTAATCATTGAAAATTTTCTAATAGAATTGATACTATGAACTTGAGGTTGCTTCCTCGGAAAGTGTACCATATGCTCATTACCATTAACATGAAAATTGACATTGCCTTTGTTGCAGTCAATAACAGCCCCTGCAGTATTCAAAAAGGGTCTACCAAGGATAATAGACATACTATCGTCCTCGGGAATATCAAGAATAACAAAGTCCATTGAAATAGTAACGTTTGCAACCACAACAGGCACATGCTAACAAATACCGACAGGTATAGCAGTTGATTTATCGGCCATTTGCAAAGAATATTTCAGTAGGTGTCAGCTTATTCAAATCAAGTCTACGATATAAAGAGAGAGGCATAACACTAACACCGGCCCCAAGATCACATAAAGCAGTTTTAACATAGTTTCTTTTAATGGAGCATGGTATAGTTGGTACTCCTGTGTATCTCCTAGTTTCTTAGGTATTCCACCTTTAAAAGTATAATTGGCAAGCATGGCAGAAATTTCAGCTTCCGGTATGTTTCTTTTATTTGTAAAAATATCTTTCATATACTTAGCATAAGGATTCATTTTAAGCATATCAGTCAAACGCATACGCAAAAAGATAGGTCTAATCATTTCAGCAAAGCGCTCAAAATCTTCATCATCCTTTTTCTTGGATGGTTTAGGAGGAAAAGGCATGGGTTTATGAACCCATGGTTCTCTTTCTTTACCGTGCTTCTTAGCAACAAGTCTCTCTTAACATAACGTTGATTCTTTGATTGTGGGTTATCAAGATCAACAGCAGGTTCAATCTCTACATCATTCTTATTGCTAATTTGAGCATCAATATGAACATCATCATTAACATTATCACTAGGTTCATGTTCATTACCAGATTGTGTTTCAGCATCAGAAATAGAAATATCATTGGGATTCTCAGGTGTATCAACAATAGGTTCACTAGAAGCATGCAAAGTCCTATCATTTTTCTTTTTCTTCTTCTTAGAAGGACTAGGTGCATCAACATTAGTTCTTTGAGAATCTTGCTCAACTCTCTTAGGGTGGCCCTCAGAATACAAAGGTTCCTCAGTCATTCTACCCCCTCTAGTCATAACTCTAATAGCATTATCATTTTTATTATTATTTATTTCATTGAGCAAATCATCTTGTGCTTTAAGCACTTGTTCTACCTGAGTGGTAACCATAGAAGCATATTTACTAATAAGTTTAAGGTCACCTTTAACTCTAGACATATAATCACTCAAGTGTTCAATCATATAAGCATTGCGTTTCAATTGTCTACCAACATAAGCGTTGAAGTTTTCTTGTTTAACAATAAAATTATCAAACTCATCCAAGCATTGGCTAGCAGACTTATTACGAGGAATATCACCTTCATCAAATCTATAGAGCGAATTTACCTTTACTACCTGTGTCGGGTTATTAAGACCATGTATTTCTTCAATAGGTGGTATATTCTAAACAACTTCAGCTTTATACCCTTTTCTTTCATAGACTTCTTTGCCTCTTGCATATCTTCAGGACTGAGAAATAGAATACCCCTTTTCTTCGAAGTTGGCTTAGGAGTTGGTTCAGGAAGTGTCCAATCATTATCATTACTCGGTATATTATTTAATAGCAATTCAGCTTGCTCAACATTTCTTTCCCTAAAAACACAACCAGCACAACTATCCAGGTGGTCTCTGGAAGCATCGGTTATTCCATTATAAAAGATATCAAGTATTTCATTTTTATTGAGAGGATGATCAGGCAAAGCATTAAGTAATCAGAGAAGCCTCCCCAAGCTTGTGGGAGACTCTCTTCTTCTTGCACAAAATTATATATTTCCCTTAAGGCATCTTGTTTCTTATGAGCGGGGAAATATTTAGCAGAGAAGTAATAAATCATATCGAGCAAGATAATTAAACCATGTTTTAGCATCACCCTTTAATGAGAACGGAAATAACTTAAGGATATAGTAGTAACAAATTTTTTCCTCATGAGTGAATAGGGTGGCTATATCATTCAATTTAGTAAGATGTGCCAGAACATTTTCAGATTCATAGCCATAAAAAGGATCAGATTCAACCAAAGTAATTAACTCAGGATCGATAGAGAAATCATAATCCTTATCAGAAATACAGATAAGTGAAGTAGCAAAAGCAGGGTCATATTTCATTCTAGCATTCAAAGACTTTTCTTTCAGCTTAGCTAACAGTTTCTTAAGATCATATCTATCTTTGAGAGCAAAAAGGTCTCTAGCAGTTTCTTCATCCATAACATAACCCTCAGGCACATCAGGCAATTCATATCTAGGGGGAGAATCTTCATCATCACTTACATCAATATTATCTGTTTCAATAATTTCATTCTCTCTAACCCTAGCAAGTTGTTCATCAAGAAATTCACCTAATGGCACAGTATTATCAAGCATAGAAGTAGTTTGATCATAAGCATCATGCATAGCAGAAGTGGCATCATCAATAACATGTGACATATCAGAATCTATAACAGGTGTAGGTGTCGCAAATTTACTCATAACAGAAGGTGAATCAAGTGCAGAGCTAGATGGCAGTTCCTTACCTCCTCTCGTAGTTGAGGGGAAAATCTTGGTTCTTTCATCTTTCAAGTTCCTCATAGTGATCAACAGATATAAATCCCAAGTGATTCAAAGAATAGAGCTATGCTCCCTGGCAACGGCGCCAGAAAATAGTCTTGATAACCCACAAGTATAGGGGATCGCAACAGTTTTCGAGGGTAGACTACTCAACCCAAATTTATTGATTCGACACAAGGGGAGCCAAAGAATATTCTCAAGTATTAGTAGTTGAGTTGTCAATTCAACCACACCTAACAGACTTAATATCTGCAGCAAAGTATTTAGTAGCAAAGTAGTATGGAAGTAACGGTAACGGTGGCAAAAGTAACAGTACCAGTTTTTGTAGCAATCGTAATAGTGGCAACGGAAAAGTACTAAGCAAAGATCAATATGTGAAAAGCTCGTAGGAAATGGATCAATGATGGATAATTATGTCGGTTGCGATTCCTCATGCAACAGTTATAACATAGGGTGACACAGAACTAGCTCCAGTTCATCAATGTAATGTAGGCATGTATTCCGAATATAGTCATACGTGCTTATGGAAAAGAACTTGCATGACATCTTTTGTCCTACCCTCCTGTGGGAGCGGGGTCCTATTGGAAACTAAGGGATATTAAGGCCTCCTTTTAATAGAGTACCGGACCAAAGCATTTACACTTAGTGAATACATGAACTCCTCAAACTACGGTCATCATCGGGAGTGGTCCCGATTATTGTCACTTCGGGGTTGCCGGATCATAACACATGGTAGGTGACTATTGACTTGCAAGATAGGATCAAGAACTCACATATATTCATGGAAACATAATAGGTTCAGATCTGAAATCATGGCACTCGGGCCCTAGTGACAAGCATTAAGCATAGCAAAGTCATAGCAACATCAATCTTAGAACATAATGGATACTAGGGATCAAACCCTAACAAAACTAACTCGATTACATGGTAAATCTCATCCAACCCATCACCGTCCAGCAAGCCTACGATGAGATTACTCATGCATGGCAGTGAGCATCATGAAATTGTTGATGGAGGATGGTTGATGATGACGACGACGACGGATTCCCCTCTCCGGAGCCCCGAATGGACTCCAGATCTGCCCTCCCGAGGAAGATTAGGGCTTGGCGGCGGCTCCGTATCATAAAACGCGATGAATCCTTCTCTCTAAATTTTTTTCTCCCCAAACGTGAATATATGGAGTTGGGTTTGAGGTCGATGGAGTCCCAGGGGGGCCATGAGGCAGGGGCGCACGCCCTGCACCCTCGTGGACAGGGTGTGGGCCCCCTGATGCTGATTCTTTCGCTAGTATTTTTTATTAATTCCAAAACGTGTCTCCGTGGATTTTCAGGTCATTCCGAGAACTTTTATTTCTGCACAAAAATAACACCATGCCAGTTCTGCTAAAACAGCGTCAGTCTGGGTTAGTTCCATTCAAATCATGCAAGTTAGAGTCCAAAACAAGGGAAAAAGTGTTTGGAAAAGTAGATACGTTGGAGACATATCAAAGACCTCAAGACCTCCTCACGGAAAAGAATCGGTTACCCTATGTATCGTCCCTTGTTGGATTTGGACCGTGTGATATCTATGTGTACTCGGATCTAGGATATGTGTGACCTAATCTCGTTGGTTTGAGTGTTTCTCTTCTATTTCCCTTCGTGATTTCCCCTTGGGTTCTTCGTGTTCTTCGCGGGATCCGCTCCTTTCGTGAAAGATCGGTCGTATAGGGTTCCACCCTACATCACCAAGGCCCCGTGAGGAGCAGGTCCCCGAGGCTGCCTCCTGAGGAGCGGAGATCTCTATGCAAGGACCTCACCTCGCGAGGCGCGTGATGACGTGAGCCATGACGACCAAGGCCAGGCGAGTGCCAGCGGACGCAGTCCAGGACAGTTTCCTCTTTCATGCTAAGGAGGCAAGGACTTACGCGGATTCCCAAGGGATCCCCCAAAGTTTTCCATTCCAGTGCAATAAGACCAAGGCCACGAGCTCGGAAGGACGGATGCCATCATAGAGCCAACCACTGTGTCACGACCAGAAGCTTTGCGGGCGAGGACCACCTTTTGTCAAGATAAGATGTACTCTTGTCCCCTTTCAAATTGGCCATTGTGGTATCCCTTCCCGCCTAAGTTATGAGGAAAGAGGACCATGGCCACTATAAACATAGGCTAGTCTCCACCGTAGAGAGGGACCGGAGGTTGGATCTGATCCACTCACCGCCTCCCCCCCCCTGAGCTCTACTGAGGCAGCTCTCCCTTGTACTAGTTCAGACTCATCCTCCTCAAGAGGCAATCCACCACAAAGCGGGAGTAGGGTTTTACACTGCAAGGTGGCCCGAACCTGGGTAAACTATTGTATCCACTCTTCTCCCCGCTCACACGAACTCGACGAGGCCAAGCCATGAGGTGATGAGCTTGGGGCTTCAGCTAGGCTAGATCTTCGCACACGCCCCAGAGTTTGAACCTTGTTTGGGTCCGCAGAGACCTGATTTCGACATTTGGCGTGCCAGGTAGGGGCGTGTCAAGGTTCTTCCTTCTGCTTCGCTCCTCTTTGCCTCATCACCATCATGGTTGATGTCGTCCGCCCCGCTGCTTGACTCGTCGTCCCCGGCATCGTTGCGGGTTGCCCGGCCTTCACTCCTGACCTATGCCGGGTGCGGTGGCCGGTGAGGTTTAGGCCAGTGTTTCCCCCGCGCTATGACGGTGCGGCCGACCTTGAGGAGTTCCTCCAGTTATATGCCCAGGGCATCTTGGCGGCAAGTGGCGATGAAAAGGCCATGGCGAACTGGCTTCCTCTAGCCCTCATGGAAGCTCCATGTTCTTGACTCCACGGGCTCTCGAAGGCCTCGGTGTCCTCTTGGGGAGAGCTCCACAACCAATTCATCGCATGCTTCATGACTCTGGGGCCCCACGTGGTCGCGTGCATCCTCGGCGTATCTCAAGTGCCTGCATCCGGTCGCCATGCTAAGCAGCTCTTCTGTCGCGTGAACGCCGCTCGACCTCAGCCTGAGACCCCGCGGGGCCACGCGCGGTGTGAGGTCGCCATCACCTTCGGCTCCAGGGATCACCCTGAGTCTGTGGCCGCTACCTATGAGCTCCCCATGCTATGCACGCCCACCATCAGCAACCTCACCATCACCAAGACCCTCATCAATGGCGGCGCTGGCCTCAATGTGCTCTCCGTTCAGACATTTGAGATGCTTCTGGTGCCATATGATCAGCTCCTACCCACCAGGCCATTCTCCGGGGAGACAAAAGGCTCCGCCACCCCCCTGGGGCACGTGCGCCTTCCCGTCGCCTTCGGCAAGCGCGACAACTACCGTATCGAGCTCATCAACTTCAATGTGTTCCGCATCGGCCTCCCTTATAACGTCATCTTGGCATCCCCCGATCTCGCCAAATTCATGGCGGTGACCCACCCGGGCTACAACATCATCAAAATGTCAGGCAGCAGCGGCGTCATCACTATGGCCGGAGATAAGGAGGATGTGTTTCAAGCACTCAAGCTCGCCCACAGGGCCCCGACGGCCTCACGCCCGGACATCGAAGGGACCCTGAGGGCTCCCGAGGCCGCGCCCGCGAGGAAGAAGCAGCTGTTCTCCCAGGACCGCACCGAGACGAAGAGGGTGCCCGTCGACGATGACAACCTGGGCCCTGCTTTCACTATCGGCACCGGCCTGCCCTCGAATCAGGAGCAGGCGCTCTTCCGGTTCCTCCGGGCGAACAAGGGCGTGTTCGCGTGGAAGGTGTCTGATCTGGTCGGCGACCCGAGGGAGGTAATTGAGCACCACCTGGCGGTGTGCCCCAACACCCGTCCGGTAAAGCATAAGGTGCGACATCAGGCACAGGAGAAGCAGGCGTTCATTGTCAAAGAGGTGCGGGAGTTACACGAAGCTGGGGTCATATGGGAGGTGCAGCATCCGGGGTGGCTCGCCAACCCAATTGTCGTCCCCAAGAAGGGCGGACGAGAGTGCATGTGCGTTGACTTCATGAGCCTCAACAAGGCATGTCCTCAAGATCCTTTCTCGCTCCCGCGCATCGACCAGATCGTGGACTATACTGTGGAGTGTGATCTGATGTGCTTCTTGGACTCTTTCTCAGGCTACCACCAGATCAAGATGGCGGCAGAAGATGTCGAGAAGACGACCTTCATCTCCTTGTGTGGTGTGTACTACTACACCTGGATGCCCTTCGGGCTGAGAAGCGTTGGTGCCACCTTCCAGCGAATCATCACTACTACAGGTTGCTGCTAACGCGACACTACGACCAGAGACCCTTTGACGAAATTGTGTGCGATGCATTAATCGCAAACGGGGATGTAAAAAACCATCAAAAAAGGTGCAAGACATTTGCGACGGCAGAGCCATCAAACACGGTTCAGATTTTAGTTGCATGTGTGATGTAGGGCACACGATTAATCCATTTGAACTGTTTGCGATGAGGCAGAACAACAGAAACATGCAGCCATATCAATGTGTATGCGATATATTGGCATACAGTTCGCTTCGATGAACTGTTTGCTATTAGGGAGTGCAACAAAAACGGTTAGCCAGATCAAGGTGTGTCTGATATACGGCATATGGTTCACTCGGACAAACTGTTTTCGATTAGGGAACACAACAGAAATGATTCAACTTAACAAGATGTGTGTGATACGTGGCAAACAGCCGACTCGGATGAATTGTTTGCGATGAGAAATTACAACACAGACGGTTAATACAGTTAGTTTGTGTGCGATTCTGTCTGTACAAAAAACATTGAAAAATGCAAACTAGTTGCTTGCGATGGCTAGGAGTATCGCACACGATGCGTCTACGAGTACTCGTGTGCGATGATTAGTAAGTTACACATACGTTTCCTTATGTTTAACACGTGTGTGATAAATAACACATGGCACCGCATACGATAGTCGGGTTGTGTGTGTGCTCCACTTAGTCTTCCCGCGCTCCAGCGAATGCTTCCTGTGCTCCACATGGGTGAATTGTAAAATCCACGCCTCTTCCATCATCGGTTTCCCGCCACCAGCTAATGGCTTGCCGCATATAACCCAGGCAGCAACGCGCCGTCACGACACACTGCGCAGATCTAGTCCTCACCCATCTACAATTAGCTATTCCAAGCATGCCAGGCAACGACCAAAGCTTCGACGTCGAACCCTACCTATGTTACATCTTCGGCGAGGAGAACGAGCTAGAGTAGGTTGGGGAGCAAGAGCTTCATCGGCCGGTGCAGGCACCATGGCCCATCGGCAGCGATATCGGCGTGACAGTCCTTGGGCGCACAGTCGACATATTGCAGAGGACGTGTGATGAGCAGTTTGCTATCCACTGTGCAAAAGATCCAGAGTTGCTCGGCGGCATGATCGACAACCCACCCGAAGAGCCGCCGTCACCAATGCTCATTGAGAACCTGATGCCCCGCAAGGAATGGGCAGAGGACCTCTGCGATTCAGTCAAGACACAAGCAGCCTGCGGCTTCATCATTGCCCGTGGCGGCCGTGTCAACCTCGATCCCGATGATGTGGTGGGCAGGCTCGAGCGCATCCTTGGTGGAGTTGACGTCCCCGATTAAGTAGAACATCGCCAATGTGATATCTTGAGAATGCAGGTGATGGACGGAATTTGCTACCAGGCCAGAGACATGGAAATGGAGCGGTTCCATGGAGATATCATGCGCGCGATTGCACGCTGTCAAGCTCTTCTGGAAGAGGCCCAGCAGCCTGCTACCTCTTGAGCACTGCGTTGATTTTCCCTTGAAGAGGAAAGGGTGATGCAGCACAGTAGCATAAGTATTTCCCTCAGTTTTTGAGAACCAAGGTATCAATCCAGTAGGAGGCTACGCGCGAGTCCCTCGCACCTACACAAAACAAATAAATCCTCGCAACCAATGCGATAAAGGGGTTGTCAATCCCTACACGGTCACTTACGGGAGTGAGATCTGATAGATATGATAAGATAATATTTTTGTATTTTTATGATAAAGATGCAAAGTAAAATAAAAGCAAAGTAAAAGGCAATGGGAATAACTAAGTGTTGGAAGATTAATATGATGAAGATAGACCCGGGGGCCATAGGTTTCACTAGTGGCTTCTCTCAAGAGCATAAGTATTTTACGGTGGGTAAACAAATTACTGTTGAGCAATTGACAGAATTGAGCATAGTTATGAGAATATCTAGGTATGATCATGTATATAGGCATCACGTCCGAGACAAGTAGACCGACTCCTGCCTGCATCTACTACTATTACTCCACACATCAACTGCTATCCAGCATGCATCTAGAGTATTAAGTTCATAAGAACAGAGTAACGCCTTAAGCAAGATGACATGATGTAGAGTGATAAATTCATGCAATATGATTAAAAAAAACCCATCTTGTTATCCTCGATGGCAACAATACAATACGTGCCTTGCTACCCCTACTGTCACTGGGAAAGGACAACGCAAGATTGAACCCAAAGCTAAGCACTTCTCCCATTGCAGGAAAGATCAATCTAGTAGGCCAAACCAAACTAATAATTCGAAGAGACTTGCAAAGATAACCAATCATACATAAAAGAATTCAGAGAAGATTCAAATATTGTTCATAGATAAACTTGATCATAAACCCACAATTCATCCGTCTCAACAAACACACCGCAAAAGAAGATTACATTGAATAGATCTCCACGAGAGAGGGGGAGAACATTGTATTGAGATCCAAAAAGAGAGAAGAAGCCATCTAGCTAATAACTATGGACCCGAAGGTCTGAGGTAAACTACTCACACTTCATCGGAGAGGCTATGGTGTTGATGTAGAAGCCCTCCGTGATGGATGCCCCCTCCGGCAGAGCTCCGGAACAGGCCCCAAGATGGGATCTCGTGGGTACATAAGGTTGCAGCGGTGGAATTAGGTTTTTGGCTCCGTATCTGATCGTTTGGGGGTACGTAGGTATATATAGGAGGAAGAAGTACGTCGGTGGAGCAACAGGGGGCCCACGAGGGTGGAGGGCGCGCCCTGGGGGGGTAGGCGCGCCCCTACCTCGTGGCTTCCCTGTTGGTTGCTTGATGTAGGGTCCAAGTCTCCTGGATCATGTTCGTTCCAAAAATCACGTTCCCGAAGGTTTCATTCCGTTTGGACTCCGTTTGATATTCTTTTTCTGCGAAACTCTAAAATAGGCAAAAAAACAGCAATTCTGGGCTGGGCCTCTGGTTCATAGGTTAGTCCCAAAAATAATATAAAAGTGAATAATAAAGCCCAATAACGTCCAAAACAAAAGATAATATAGCATGGAGCAATCAAAAATTATAGATACATTGGAGACGTATCACAGCCCCAAGAGCCTCCCAGCGCCAGCAGCTCCGTAGGCGGAGGCGGGTCGGGACACTTTGAGTGAATGGACACAAGGGTGCTATGCTGATCATGGAGTCCGAGAAGACCATCGTCGGAAGGCCACCAGCTCAGCCTTTTAGCCTATATTTTATTATAATTGTATGCATATGTAGGTCATGAGTGTTCTGAGCGTTGCCGCATGTGGCATTTAAAATTATCCTGAATATGTAAGATGATTATTAAGAATTATTAACCCTTGCCATTGTAAATTTGCCTCAACGGCGACGAGAGTGCGCGCAGGGATGCCAGAGTGGAGCGCACTGCGGCCGCCTCTATGGCGAGCAAAACGCGTGGACGGACGCGAGCAGAGCGCGCCACGGCCGCCTCAACGGCGAGCAACCACGTGGTCAACCTTCTGACATCAGTAAATTTTGACCTTGTTTCTCGTCACAATGCAGATTACAATGCAATAAGTAATTGCAAATCGGTTCACACCTATCAAACTAATATGTGTTCACACTTAGCACCGGGCTATAAAAACTACCCACTCGAAAATTACTTCACAGTTCCTCTCCTCATCACCCACAAAACTGGTCTTTCTTGTCAAGTCGTTCCGCCATGACCGGTAGGAGGAGTTTCGGGTGGACATATAACCAGGCAGCAAAGACCAAGGCCGTGAAAGCAATAGAGAGGTCCCATCGTGAAGCCGCAGCCGCAGCTGAGATGCCCCGGTGCGCCACGGAGCCCTTGAACGAGCTTTCACGAGCACACGAGGGCTCTCACAAGCGCACTCGCCGCGTCGGCCATCGCGACAAGCTGGCGTTCTTGATGTCCTTGGCCGGCGACGACGACATTCTCGCTAGCATCGTTAAGCAACGGGAGCTGGTCAACGACTTGATGAAGCTGCTCAAGATCAGTGATGCCTCCGTTGACAAGGCGACCGGCCTCGTTGAGCAACTCATGGGTGACAATGCGAAGCTCCTCAAGGCGCTCGCTGAGAAGGAGGAGGCCGCCGGCTGGAAGATGTTGCATGAGCACAGCATTGCCTCGGGGATGACGCTGACAACAGTCGTCGAGGAATTGACGGGTGACTTGAGGAAGCTCCAGATCGAGCGCGAGCAGGAGGTGGAGGAATCTGTGGCTGCTTTCAAGCAAAGTCGTGAGGAATTGAAGAAGGAGCTGGAAGATTTCGTCGCCCGGTGATCCGTCGACAAGTAGAGACAGTAGCGATCCAGATCGTTGTTTGCGATTTCCTTCTTCTCTTGCCCCCGTGTCTTCCGGGCTTTGCCGCATGTGGCATTTTAAATTATCCGGAATATGTAAGACAATTATTATCTGCGCCATTGTAAATTTGTCATCGTAAGATCCGTTGCCATTTTATTTGTGCTCGTATTATCTGTTGCTCTATGTGGGCCGGAACACGAGTTGAAAACACAAATAAAGCAAAAGCTACCATGGGATCACAAGAAAACACCCTCCGTACATGTGCTTTAATTAACCCATTAATGGAGAAGTTGTGAGCGAGGCGGGAGGCGGCTGGTGCATGGAGGTCAAAGAGCTCGCTTCCCGGTGAGCATGGGTGGCCTTGCTGCTTGCACGTGTCCCGTCGAGCCTACGAGGCAGATAGGATGCATGCGTCCCGTCGAGCCTGCACAACGGACTGCTCGCACACGTCCCGTCGAGCCTGCAAGGCGGACTTCTCGCGCCCGTCCCGTCTAATCAAACAGCTGCACGCACGCCACCAAGTATGGTTAAATTTTGACACGGTTCATATAATACAACCGTTTGCGATATTAACGTGTCAGCTATTTGTTTCAAAAAGGACTTTGTTGGCAATTAATGTGTGCGCCTTGTCTCAAATTGGATGATTTTTTTACCATGGCATATATGTGCCATGTCATGAAACCATGCCAAGTTTCATGTTTTTTGGGTGAGTTTTTGATTTACTGGGATTTAAAAACCGAGATTCTCAATGTTTCAAGACGACGCAAAGTTTGTAATTCATTCCCATTCCTTAAATCAGACCTAAACATGCACCCAATGACACATGTACGATTTCCCACCCATTTTGCTTGACTGGAGCATGTGCCTGTAGTTCAAATTTGAATTATGCACTACATTAAATGCCTAGAAAACTTAATTAATATATACAATCGCCAAATGAACCCTGAACAGTTTCAAATTTCAACACGACACTCCTGTTATTCTATGTTGCCTGTAGAAAACAAAGTTCAAGGCGAGAAGAGGCAGCGATTATTAGTTCGCCCCCAAGAGGGGCATGTTTCCCTACCGGAACCACGAGGCTTGCGACAGGCTCCGGTTTGTAAGAGGCTTGTAATATAGCTTCACCCAAATTGGACAATTATATGTACCATGTAGTGACACCATGCCAAGTTTCATGATTTCCTGGTGAGTTTTGGATTTACAGAGATTTAAAAACTGAGATTCGCAATGTTTGTGGCCAAGCCAGGACGGCAAGACAGTTGAATTCATTCCCATCCATTCCATGGGACCTAAACATGCACCCCAAGGACACATGTACGTTTTTTCTAGCCATTTTGGTGCACTGGAGCATGTATTTTTAGCTCGGATTTGAATTATGGACATTAAATGCCTAGAAAACTCAATTAATGAATAATAAAGGTCAAACGAACCCTGAATAATTTCAAAGTTCAGCGTGAATCTCCCGTTGTTTCGTGTTGCATGTAGAAGAAAATACGAGGCTAGAAGAGGGAGCAATTATTGTTTGGCCCACAAGGGGATACGTTTCCCTATCGAAACCACGAGGGTTCTTGCGACATGCTCCGGTTTGTAAGAGGTTTGTAATAAAGCTTGGCCAATTGGCAATGTTCTTACCACGACATATATGTGCCATGACGTGACACCATGCCACCTTTGATGACTTTCTGGTGAGTTTTGGATTTATGGGGATTTAAAAACTGAGATTTTAAATGTTTGAGTACGACCCAGGATGCCGGTACGGTTGTAATTCGTTCCCATTCCTGGCATGGGAACTAAACATGCACCCAAGGACACATGTATAATTTTTCTAGCCATTTTGGTGAACTGGAGCATGTATTTGAGGTTCAGATTTGAATTATGGCCATTAAATGCCTAGGAAACTAAATTAGTGTATAAACTGGCCAAAGGAACCCTGAATAAGTTTAAATTTCAGCACGGATATCCTGTCGTTCCATGTTGTACGTAGAAGAAAATACAAGGCGAAAAGATCCAGTGATTATATTTCGCCCACAAGGGGAACACGTTTCCCTATCGGAACCACGAGGCTTCTTTGAGAGAAGCTCCGGTTTTCAAGAGGTTTATAATAAAGCATGGCCCAAATTGGACAATGTTTTTACCACGACATATATATACCATGACGTGACACCATGCCACCTTTGAAGACTTCCTCGTGAGTTTTGGATTTACGTGGATTTAAAAACCGAGATTCCAAATGTTTTAGGACGAGCCAGGACACCGGTACGGTTGTAATTCGTTCCCATTCCTGGCATGGGACCTAAACATGCTCCCAAGGACACATGTATAAATTTTCTAGCCATTTTGGTGAACTGGAGCATGTATTTGAAGTTCATATTTGAATTATGGACATTAAATGCCTAGGAAACTCAATTAGTGTATAAAAAGGCCAAACGAACCCTGAATAAGTTTAAATTTCAGTACGAATATCTTGCCGTTCCATGTTGCCCGTAGAAGAAAATACAAGGCGAAAAGAGGCAGTGATTGCGTTTCGCCCACAAGGGGGACACATTTTCCTATCGAAACCACGAGGCTTCTTTGATAGAGTCTCCGGTTTGTAAGAGGCTTGTAATAAAACTTGTGCCAAAATGGACGAAAAATTTTCCTCGGCATACATGTGCCATGTCGTGACACCATGCCAGGTTTCACGATTTTCGGGTGAGTTTTGGATTTCCAAGGATTTAAAAACCGAGATTCTTCTCACGAAAAGTTTTCAAATAGCACACGATTCACTCACGAAAGTTGTGTGCCTACCAAACCGTGGTCGTGCCCCCCCTGCTGTGCGCGCGATCTGAGTCGTGTGTTCTGATTGGCCAGAACCCAAACCCCACGGATCGTATGTGTGCATCGTTGGATGCTCCCAGATCGAACGGCAACCCTCGGCCTTTTCGACAGCACATGCAGTACATGGTTAAGCACTCTGCGCATGCATCGTGCTAGCTCACGCTTCCTTCTCTACTACGTTTTCTAAAGAGGCTATCATTTCCCGCCACTCCTCTCATCGGTTTTCCGCCTCTTCTCCCATCATTTTCCTGCTACCAATGTCAGTGCTCATTGAAGGCTAGCAGTGACACACCGGCCATGTAAATATCGCACACAGTTTCTAAAAGCACAAATGTGTGTGACAGGAGGGAGTAGGTCCATAGGGTGAAAATTGTACATTATTCTATATTGAAAACACACATCACCCCTTACCAATGTACATCATTTTGGGCCGCATGCAAGAGGTGCTGGTTTTGTGGTCCCTCTCGTGCAATTTTTATGATGGTTCAATCTATTGGCCCAAGCGGTTTATCGACAACAGCAATTGTCGTTTGACCAAACGATAGATTCATTGGTCCGTCTTATGGTAGGTCATGGCGACATGCATGTATGACCAAAGTATCATTACGTGCTTCTGCCCCGCTGATACGAAGTGGGAGGTGGTGGGCCAAGCATCCTAGCTAGAGCTATGACATTATGTCATTATAGATATATCCAAGGGTGCTTTCGGGTTTGCGAGGCAGGTGCCACCAAAGTTATGCATTGTGTATTTAAAGTTTTAAACATCACACCCAATATTCCTACATATATTTGGCCACTTCTAGGTGGTTCTTGACTTCTGGCCCCTCTCATCGATCTTGAACGACGCGCCCAACCGTGGGCCCGCGCGGTCAAAGTTGTGCATTGGAATTTTGAACACCACAGACCACCCTTTTCACTCATATATATTTGGGCCACATGTTGGTGTGGCTGTCTTCTGACCCTCTCTAACGTTTTCTTTGATGCAAAGACTTTGATGACGCTCAACGGACATGGATATAATATCTTAACCATGTGTGATGCAAGTGCGCTGTGAATCACGACAACTACACAAGAGCGAGCGAAGGTTGAGGTACTGCCTTGTGGGGACCCCGACTCATAAGTCGTGATCACCGAATGCACGTGTACAGTGATCCCAGAGATCAATGCTCACTGAACACACAGAAGCTGAATAACAAGAGTCTTACATCCATACATACCGTATTACACAAGTAGGACCATTATGGTCAAGTCTTGAGTATAACTTCGCAGCGGAAATCTTCATCGATAACTTGGACCCATGCCATCTGCCTTAACCCTACAGGCATTCTGACTGGGAAGCGTCCTAACTCGCATGTTCGTCACTGAAGTATTCTTCATCATATCCTGTTCTTTCATGCCTGGCCAATAAAATAACCAGTGGCAAGCCAATGAGTACTTTCAATGTACTCGCAAGCAACCCAAGAGTGATAACAGAATAATTATGCAAGATTCTACTGCTAAATTGGCTGTTTTGCGGAAAGCTAGTTTTTCTCATGCAAGTATGATCAACATTTATCAAGGATATGAATGGGTCTGCAACAAGTATCAGGAGGTTACAGACATTAACATCGATAAAGAGTTATGAACAACTCATGTTCAAGCTCATCGTGACTTCCTCACGAATCACGTCAACAGATTTACCACACCGTGTTGTTTTCCAGAAACATATGGGCGTAGTCTAAGCAGCACCACCGAACTGTCCTTGACCGTGGACACGGCTATTCGAATAATTTTACACTCTGCAGAGGTTGCACACTTTACCCACAAGATCCGGGGAACTTCCGTGTCATCCACGACCCGCGGCACCTCAAGTACCCGGGGTAAGCACCCGATCACTATCTTTCCCTAGACGACACTAACATTGAGTCCACTCGATTGGTTGTAACCCCCGTGCCCAACATTTCACATTTTAAAATTGTGGAGCCTTGCTCCCATATTCATCACATACCACAAGCACGGGGTGCCAACGGTGTGTCCGGTGCCCTGTGAAAAAAATCATGGCCGCCCTACCTGGCATGACCCCGTCCCAAGAGAGCGCAACAACGACTCTCCCATCACTAGTAATGTGGGCTCCAAGCTAGTATCGGCCTAGGTAATCAATAATGCCCTTTCCCATATAAGGGTAGAGTGGTCGCGCATGTTTGGTTGGGACGGTCGACAAATCTTAAATCTAGTCCGTCTCTGTAAACAACACTTTTATCAAGCCTCGGTACACCACCTCTCCACCAAGTAGTGACCTCATTCATCATCATCTCCCAGGGGCATCAGTGGCACCCACTGGGGTTGTTTGCAAGTATGTCAAACCACACTTGTTTCTTTCCATGCATAACGCTGACACACTTTGCGTAGCCATTTACTATAGCATATTTCTATAACCCACCAACACAACTCTAAGCAAGGGTAGAGTCATGAACAATGCAAGTATCAATGGAGTATGCAACGGAGGCAAGCCTAGCAAGGTTGCCATTCAAGGTATATCATGCACTCAGTGAAGCAACGAAAATGCTATTAAGATGTAAAATGGTTCCTCATGGTCAAAGGGCTGCTTGCCTGTTTTAACAAAGTCTTCGAGGTCTTCAAATATCTCTGGTCCAACTCCGAGCATTTCGTTTACTTCGTCAACTATCGTCGAAAGCAACCATAATAAGCAACACAACAAGGCAAAAATAAAAGTGCTCTAAAAATATGGATTTGACTTTTCTAGGACTTTACTGGTCATATGAAAAATAACCAGAGTGGTTTCATTGGAATTGGATTAGTGGATATTTCTGAACATTTCAATATGATGGAACCTATGGATCTATGGATTTGCAAGAAGTGTACAGAAATATATTTTTGAAAAAAGAGAAAAGGCACCCATTTAACAAATCATGATTTTAGAAGCATTTTGGAGTTGGTTTCACTGGATTTGGAGTCCAAATGAATTCCCTATGAATTTGCAAAGTGGACAAATATGAATAAATGGCTCATTATTTTGTGTGGCACAGAAAGTATTAAGAAAAGTGTTCATAAACTAAGTTATGAGCTTAGAAGCATCTAGGAATTTGAACCATGGCATTTGGATCAAATTTGAGCCCTCTGTGATGTTCTAAAGTTTATGACAGAAATGGAAAAATGGGATTTTGTAATTATTTGTGAAAGAAATATTTTTGGAAAAATGTGCACATTACACCAACAAGTAGGTCATGATTTATGGAGTCACTAGAAATTTGAATCACCAGATTTGGAGTTCATTTGAATTATTTGTGGATTTTTGAAACTCACTGGAAAAGAAAAAGAAAAAGATTTGGGTTATACCTAAAGTTTGCACAGGGCAGAGTATAGTTGCTGGGCTGGCCCAGTGGCTCAGCGGCGCGGCTCTCGGGCGACGACGAAAGCGTATTCTGGCAGGGCCGTCTTTAGTGCGGGGAGGCGAAGAACGCGAGTGCGTCTCCACTTAAATGTCGGGGCCCGCTGGCCGAGTCGCTGACCTACGGGGCCCACCCGCAGGGTCGTCTCCTTCCTCCCGCTCGAATGGAACAGGGGCAGGAGGAGCTCGGCTGCTGCTCGTGCCGGCGACCCAGGCGATCCCTGGCGACGCTTTCCGCACCGGCGCGTTCAGCGCGATGAGGCGCGCCCGTCCATGTGCTTCGCACCCGCGGAGGAGCTCGGGAAGGGGAGAAGTTTTGCGCGCGAAGGAGACCAGTGACGGCGAAGAGGGACATGGCGCTACAGTGGGCCCTCGGGTGAGGGGAAAAGCGTGGGAGCTCCGCCTTGCTCAGGTGAGCCTGCTGGTCGAGAGAGGAGAGGGAGAAGGGCTCAGGCTTGGCTAAATTTAGGGGGAAGGTGACGGCGGCCATGAGAAGTGGGGAGCGGCTCTGGAGGTAAAGTGAGAGGTCCGGGAGAGAGCTAGGAGGGCGGTGAGTCGTATTGTGAGCTCGAAGCGGGGTCGGGAAGGCCAGATGAGGAGGGGCGAAGATGTGCCGCGGACCGCGTCCATGGTCTCGAGCTGGGCAACACCAGGACCATATTGGCGCCTCTGGTCGTGTCTGGGGCACTCATGGGCGTGGACCAGGTCGAGGGAGGAGGAAAGGGGAAGCGGGGACGGGTCAGAGGCATCGCGCGTGTGAGGCTGCCCATTGGAGCCCTCGGGCGGCCGGTGCGCGTGCGAGCGGAGGCATCAGGAGGAAGATAGAGGAGGGGGACAGGGTGGTGGCGTGTTGCGGACGTCGAGGCACCTCGACTGGCGCAAGGGGGAGGCTCGAGGTGGTCGGGGATGCAGCGTCAACGGTCGCCCGCTCTGCCTCGTGCTCCAGAGCACGTCTTTGGCCGGCATCCACGGCTTTTCCGCGCGCACTCGCGCGTCCACTTGTGTCTGGCAGCTGCAGGGGGTATGGGCAAAAGCTGAGGAGAGCCTTGGATGCTCTGGAATGCCAAGGAGGGAGAGAGAGGGAGAATGCTGCTGCCCAGAGAAGAAAAATGGGGTTCTAACCCCCTTAATCATGGATCCTCGGGCAGGGAAAGATGCAGGAGGTAGAGGAGGAGCAGGTGAGGCCGTGGGAAGAAGTTCAGCTCATGGAGATTAGTGGAAATGGCCAAAACATGCATTTTAAGTTTCTGCCAGAAGGTGTTGGATGTAGGTTTGGGCAAGCAAATGGACTTCCCTTGTCATGAGGCCTGATAGGGTCAAATGGCCTGAGAAAATAAGAGGTTCCACCAAGATTGAGTTCATTTAGGCAAAGTTGCCAATGCAACTTTTGTAAACCCTAGAAATCAGCAGAAATGGACTTTCCAAGATTTAGTCATGCAAATCTATTCTCCTTGATGCACCACTTCGTGTAGTGTCATAATTTGAGGTTCTGAACATGTCCACAAAAGTTGACATCAAAAGGAGAAAGTTGCAAATGTAAAGTTGTTCAAACTTGGTTCCGGACAGGAAGGGTTTTGGGGCACTTTGATCAAGTTAACTTGTTCTCCAACTTGTGCCACTTGGTCTAGATGCATTATTACACCATTTGAGCATGTGCACCAAGTTTGAGAGCATTTCGACATGTTTGACAGTGCAAAGTTGTTCAAACTTGAAAAAGGACAGAAGTGGTTTTGAGAGGGTTTCATGGGGTTATACTGTTATCCATGACATGAGACTTGGCAAGATCATCAAACATGTCATATGTGAGATGCTAGCATTTTCTTGGAATTTTTGGGGAATATTTCCTTTGTAAATATTTCAAAAGCTTGAAATATCTAGAAGGGGTTTTTGAGGGATTTGACCAATATTTTGAACATGGCCATGTGTTGAAACTCTTATATATGGACAATATATGTCCACTTAGTTTCCCTAGGTTTTTCCAAAATATTTTTAAAGCATTAAAATAATTTTAACCTATTAAAGACCATTTCTGGACTTAAGAAAAAGCCTTTAAATAAAATAGGAAAATAACTTTTAAAATCATATTTTTGTGGTTTTTGGGTGTCCTATATCTAATAGGAGTCAAATATATTTTGGAAAGATTTTTACTGCCCTTAATTAAGTACTTGCAGTGCAAATCTCAATTTAGGGGTTTTTGGAAAACTAATTTTTGAAAATACTATTTGGCCAAGTTATTTTTGTAAGAAATTAATTTTTATGTCCTATACACATGGCATGATCATTGGGAAAGGTTTTTGGATCAAGGAGAAGGAGTATAAGAGTTGGAGGATTTATTTGATTTTTAGAGCACTTGCAAACAGCAAACAAAAATCAAATCAAGCAAAGACCAAACACTCAAAAGTTTTTGTCAAACCACAATTTATCATGATTTATTAGCTTAGGTGTTGTGGCATGAAAATCAGGGTGTGACATGCCTCAACCGTATGTGATGCACGTGCGCTATAAAATCACCACGACTGCGCAAACGCGAGCAAAGGGGTGGAGATAATGGCTTAACCGTGTGCGATGCAAGCGCGCTGTAAAATCACCACCTGCGCAAGCCTAAGGCGGACGCTCAACGAACACGGGTAAAATATCTTAACCGTGTGCGATGCAAGTGTGCTATGAATCACAATGACTGCACAAGCGCAAGTGAAGGTGGAGCTACTGGATCAACTGTGTGCGATGCAAGTGCGCTGTAAAATCACCACGACTGCGCAAGCGCGAGCAAAGGGTGGAGGTACTGGCTTGATCGTGTGCGATGCAAGTATGTTGTAAAATCACCACCTGCGCAAGCTAAAGGCGGGTAAGTTTATTTGGAAATTAGGACGAACCGTGTGCGATAGACCAGCTAGCTAGAAATATAAAAACAAACTACCTGCCTCGAGCGTTGCAAAAATCGGCGGTTCCGCCACTTTTCCTTATTATCATACACGCATATTCTTATTGGACCGTGCGCGATCTTTGGCACTCCCGCTCCGCATCAATTCCTTTACCCAAATTTTAGTAGCCGCCGTACTTCAACCGTCGCCCACACTCCTCCAGCACCGACCTTATAGTAAAATTGCAGTACCGGAGGCATTTGAACCATCGCCTTCCCTCGTCCACCACCATCTCCACCCACCATTACTAAAATTTCATTAGCCGCAGCGTATCCTCAAACCCTCCCCCACCCCTTCACAGTCCCCCCACCCGGCCCCTTCCTCCCTCGAACCCTAGCTCGCGGCCACCGCCGCCAAACCCTGCCGGTCTGCCCGTTCCTCCTAGCTTAGATAATAAAGTTCAGGTTACCCAGCGATTCCCATACCGTGGCCCCACTCCCCTGAGTTTTTAGATGAGGCCTGCGGTGTCCCTCCCTGCCAGATCCACATCCCCTGCTCTAGAATGTCACAGCCTAAGCTCAACCACGTATCCCGGGGAGCCCGACGAGCGTTCGGCCAAGAAGAGGTTTATCATGGCCTCTCCAGCAGACGTTGGCGAGGTGGCCGCCATTTGCCCCAACCTGTCAACCCCGGAGCAACACGTCGCCGCAGCAGCCGGCCAAGACGTTGACTATGTTGCCATGCCGAAGGCTTCATGTTAGCGGGCTAGCTTATTACTGTATCCCGGGAAAGCTGGATACGACATCAAGCTCATCGACAGCAATAGCTTCACACGGGCCATGTCACAAGTTAAGTGGTCCATCCCCAACCCCTCTGGTTCAACCGCCGTAGATCTCTTTGACGGCCCTACCGCTGATCTCCTATGCCTAGCGAACAAGGATTTGCGATCCTTATACGCCATTGAGCCCATTTTGTCATTTCTGAAGGACACGTTCTACGACGGCGACTTGGGATCCTCAATTGCCAAGTCAGATCTCATCGACCATGACCACGACTACGAGGAGGGAACCCACGAAGGTTCTTCCAAGGTGAAACAACCCATCTGTGACATCAGAGACCGCACCATGGGTCTGTGCTCTTCCAACTGGAAGGATCCCATCCATGAAACGTGAGGCAACATCCTATCAGCAAATCTTACCTTTTCTAGCTTGCCAACCCGTACCCTTTGTTGTAGTAGCATTTGTCAGGTGATGCTTTAACTCTGCCATGTTTAATTATTTTAGTTATGCAAAAATGTATTGGGGCTATGTGATGTTTAAGTATGAACTAGGAAATGTGCCCGTGCGTTGCAACGGGAGAAACAAATTCTCACACGCCCCTAGCAACCCATTCCATGATTGTGCAATTTTCTCCTCTGTGTCACCATTGCCAATGGTACTCATATTGTCCACCTATTCACGAAGAAAGTGACCAATCTAAAGTGATGTGCTTGTCATCATACTATGGCATAATGCTCGTGCGTCGCTACGGAGTAAACGTTGAACAGTGGATCATCATCGTCATGTGGTGGTGACGGGTGCCAGCAGCTCTAGCGCGGCGGGCTTCTGCCAGCCGGCACATGCTTTGGCGAGCACCCTGAAAATTGTGAGGCCCTCCTCCTTGATCTGGAGTATATAGTAAAAAAGGCCATTATATTGAGCTTTGCACCATCATACTGTAGCATGACAACAACATACTGTTGACTGGGTGCAAATACTGACAGAGAACACATCAACCAAATTAGCTACCTTTTTACGCGATGAGCTGATCACGTACAGTGCCGATCGATTCACCATCATCTTAATTTACATACGGGCAGCATGTAGGCCTACCAACTAATGCACAGCTGTCCATGCACCTGGATCGATTCACCATCATATTAATTTGCATGCGGTCTACAATGCACAACAGCACCTTCATCACTTCGCGCAGCTCAGCTCGATCTGCTAGTATTATACCGCAATCATCGCCAAAGCTACAGCGGCTTGCATGCACCAGGTCATCTAAATTTGCATGTGGTATACCATGCACAACGGAACCTTCATCACTACTAACATCGCGCAGCTCATCTCCCATTCCCGATCTGCTAGTATTATGCCGCAATCACCGTCTTACATCGCCGGAGGTCCAGCGGCCGGCTGCATCCGAGCTCCACCGCCCTCTACCTCGCGCCATGGTATTTGCCATAGCCGCATGACTGGCCGACCTGGACGGCAAGGGCGGACTCTTGCTGAATCTTACTGGATTGCTAGCCCGACATTAATGATCCCTTTAATTTCGCCTGAGATCTGGGGTCCGTAACTCCCACGATTTATGCTTCCTTTATCTCATATTTTCCCATAATGTCTTTACACCCTCTTTATTCCTTTCCTTGCTGGCTCATATATCGGAATATATTTCCTCTTTTATAACTTTCCTTTCTGTCCCGTTGATTCTTCAGGAGGCTTATTGACTTCAAATCATACACGTATATAAGTTGATGTAATGCAGTATAATGAAGCGAGGTGGGACAATTTAATAATAGAACAATTCATCCTCTTGATGCATAAACACGATGTAGCTCAATTGGACTTGGGGTTTGTGATTCCACCTCTGGTCGCGAGTTTGATCCACTCCATCCCCTATTTTTGCCTCCTTACGTCGGATGGATCAGATGGGCTGAGGCCCAGGCGCATTGGGCCCAGTGCAGCGACCAAGTAAGTTCGTAAATATGTTTTCTGGGACCATTAGTACCACCTTCGAAATCTGGTAATGACGTACGTATGGACGAACGAAAATTTGAAACGTACGAACGGACGAAAATTCGGAAGGAAGAAGCAATAGCCCTTTTATTAGTAGGTATAGATTGTCCACTTTAGTTTCACAAATGGATATATTTGGTTGTTTATAGTGAGTAGATTCCTTGTTTGTCTGTATTTGGTTGTTAGGTTGGTTGCAGTGAGCATTTTTCCAGTTATCGAGCAGATACCTTGTTTATATATATTTGGTTCTTAGTTTGGTTGCAGTGAGCATTTGTCCAGTTATCAAGCAGAAGCCTTGTTTATCTGTATTTGGTTGTTAGGTTGATTTTTTTAGCATTCGTCCAGTTTTCAAGCAAATGCCTTGTTTATCTGTATCTGCTTGTTAGGTTGGTTGCAGTGAGCATTTGTCTAGTTTTCAAGCATATGCCCTGTTTATCTGTATTTGCTTGTTAGGTTGGTTGTTGTGAGACTCTGTCCAGTTTTCAATGGCTATATTTGGTTGTTATACTGATCATTTATGCCTTGTTTATTTCAATCATTCACAATGTGTTGTTCATTATGTGCAAGTCGGAACTGTGCCGCTTGATTGCATAAATACCAGTTTGAACGGCTATATTTGGTTCCAGTTATGCCTGGTGTAGTTAACACATGCCCTTTATTCCAGTTTTACACATTTATCCAGTGTGATGTTTAAGCATTACCCACGTTCTATTCATTTTCAACAATACTAGTTTGAATTGCAATATTTGATGGCTGTTAAGCCTGCTGTCAGTAACATTGCCTTCCATTTTATATCTGCTTTAACAGCATGCTGAAACCAACACATTCAAGCTATCATTTGGAGATGATGTTGTTTACCTTTGCTATATTTGTTTGATGTTAAGGTTTGATGGCTGTTAAGCCTCCTGTCGGTAACATTGCCTTCCATTTTATATCTGCTTTAACAGCATGCTGAAACCAACACATTCAAGCTATCATTTGGATATGATGTTGTTTACCTTTGCTATACTTGTTTGATGTTAAGGTTGCTGTACTTATCATGCCTTTCCACTACATATGCAGGACAACAAAGGGAGTGGCCACCTTTTTCCGCCGAGGTTAGCTTCATCCCTCGGCTTGTACTCCCCCCGTCGTTCCATAATGTAGTGCATATAGATCTAGGCCTGGACACTTGTTAGCTTCTAATATTGACTTGTTGCTTGTAGGTACATATGCCCTTGGCAAGGATCCACGCATAGACCCTTTTTGCGTATGAAGTAATGAGATATTCATGAACAAGCATCAAGTGAGGAAACTGATAAGGATTATTAGCAAAAATATACGAACGGTGGCAAGCAAATTATTTGTTTATGCTCTATCCAACACAACAATGAGCTGTAGGATGGTAACTACAAACTCTGCAACCTTCTCTTTTTACTGCCAAAAATGAGTTGTTAGACAACAATGTCTGAATCTTTTTCGTTCGCAGTGGTTCCTGAAGCAGTTCACTCAAGATTACCTCGCAAAGTACATGATTGGTGGACACGCAATGAAGGTTAAAGTATTCCATCCAGACTACAATGAGCATCGAGAATTCGTAATGAAGACACTGAAGGATGGACAGGCAGCCATCACAAGGGGTTGGCCTAGAGTCGTGCGCGCATTACGCATGGAGGAGGGCACAATATGGGCATTCCGCTTCACCCTCTCTAGCGACCAGAATGTCTTTCGCCTCTCTCTTTATAGTCTTCAGTACAGTTGTGGTTCATCATTCTTTAGTTGGTGCTTCTGTAGTTCTTAAGTATATGTACCTATGCATCGAATTATGCATTCATGGTTGAACCTATATTTGTAATAAACATGGTTGAATATGAAATAAGTGATTGCCTACTTTAAAATTCAAAACATGTGATTTTTAAATTAGGGATTGCACTGCAGACGGTTTGCGAAAGCGAAACATCTGCGATAGACGTGGAGATCAGACACGTTTATAGGATCCACTACGTGTGCGATCAATCTCCACTGCACACATGACATCCTCCTGAAAGCTGTTTGCATTAGGCCACCTTGCGCAAACGTTTACCTCGTAAAAACTGTGTGTGATGGACAGCCTTTGCCACACAGTTTCTTCTATGCACTGTGTGTGATGCATTCAATAACGGAAACAATAAAATTGTTAATATCGCGTGCAATGGCAACGCTATCACAAACGATTTAACGGGGAAAATTGTGTGTGATGTACCTGCGAAGGAAAACCTTTTCCTTGGAGCGACTATGTGGGATGTTCATACGAACGGAAACGTTTAGCGGGGACTACTGTGTGGGATGTACATACGACCGGAAACTATTTCACCTATATAATTGTATTTTTTAGCACTACTGTACGTATAACTGTATTTCAGCACTCGCCGGTCGCACACGACCTCATTTTGCCGAGCGTGTGCGCCAGGAGGGCATATCCCCGACCGTTTTTGGGTTGTGTGGGAAGGGCTCCCCTATCGCCGTCACTCACTTGGCGATGGTTCCGAACGCCGTCGCGGAAAGGGGTTAAAAACCGTTTGTATAGCACCGACGCGTACCAGTGCATGCACATTGCGTTGGGGTCGTAGTTGGGGGGAAACACGGAGGCGTACATCAACGACATTGTAGTCAAGTTGCATGAGGCGAAGACCTTGGTCGAGGACCTAGAGGAAATTTTCGCCAACCTGCGTAGGGCGAACTTGAGGCTTAACCCCGAAAAGTGTGTTTTCGGGGTCCCGTATGGCAAGCTGCTCAGCTTTCTCGTCTCGCACCGAGGAATAGAAGCCAATCCAGAGAAGATCAAGGCTATTGAGAAGATGCCCCCTCCTTAGACACTCAAGGAGATGCAAAAGCTGGCAGGGTGTGTGATTTCCTTGGGGCGTTTCATCTCCAAGCTGGGCGACCGCGCACTGCCATTTTTCAAGCTGATGAAGAGAAGGGCCCCTTCGAGTGGACTCCCGAGGCGGAGGCAGCCTTCGAAGATCTCAAGAAATACCTCACGAGCCCGCCTGTCATGGTGGCGCCCCGCTCCCGCGATCCCCTGGTGCTTTACTTGGCGGCCACCCCACATTCGGCCAGCGCAGCGCTCATGGCGATCCGAGAGGAATGCGTCGGCGCCCGAGGGAAGCCTGAGGGCCCGCACAGGGTTGTAAAGCCCCCTGAGCCCTCATCACCTTAGGGCGGCGCCCCCAAGGGCTCAGCCCCCCTGACGCCCGATGAGGCCCCTGGGCCCCGAGGCCCCCGCGTGGGGTAGGTTGCTGACGACGCCCCGCGCCTCATCAAGCATCCGGTCTACTTCGTCAGCACGGTGCTCAAGGATGCGCGTGCGCTACCCTATGAAACAGAAGCTCCTCCTCTCGCTCCTGGTCACCTCGAGGAAGCTATGCCATTATTTCGAGGGCCATCCCATCAATGTCGTGTCCGCTACCCCCTGAAGAGGGTGCTCCACAGCCCCAACACTGCCGGTAGGGTCTTTGAGTGGAACATCGAGCTGCAGGCCTTCCAAATAGAATTTAGCACGACCACGGTAATCAAGGGAACGGTGCTCGTCGAGTTCATGGCAGAATGGATAGACGCGTGCGACCAGGAGCTGCGCGAGGATCAGTCCCTGGCGCCGGGCGATGAGGCGCCTGACGGCTGGGTCATGCACTTTGATGGAGCTTTCGTGCGGCAAGGTGCAGGAGCCAGGGTCATGCTCATGTCCCCGACCAACAACAAGCTCTACTACGTCATCCAGCTTTGCTTTCAGCGCGGTGAGAAGTTCTCCAACAACATGGTGGAGTATGAGGGCTTGATCGCCGAGCTCAAAGCCGCGGCCGCCCTAGGGATCAAGCGCCTCACCGTCAAGGGCGATTCCCAGCTCCTCGTTAACTTCTCCAACAAGGAGTACAAGCCAAAGGACGAGCACATGGCGGCATACCTGGAGGAGGTACGTAAAATTGAAAAGCAATTCTTGGGTTTGGAGTTGCAGCAAGTCCCAAGGGGCATGAACAAGGAAGCAGACGATATCGCCGGACGGGCATCATGCTGCGAACGCCAAAGCCTTGGTGTCTTTGAAGAAAGGCTCTTCAGGCTGTCAGCCACGCCCCCGATATCAGGAACAATGCTACCTCAAGAGGAGCTGCCTCCGGTGCCACACGCAGGCGCCCCGGCCCGTGGCCCGACCTCATGAGCCCGCCTGATCCTGGCCCTGGCCCCCAGGAGGGCAGTTCGACCCAGGAGTTCGAGGAATATCTCCTCCATGGCACCCTGCCTGAAAAGGAGGAGGACGCGGAGCGTTTGGCCCACCAGGCCACCACTTACTGCTTGTAGGATGGCAAGCTGTACCACAGGCACCCTAATGACGTCTCGCTGAGATGCATTTCAGAAGATCAAGGGCGCGAGCTACTGGCCGATATCCACAGGGGAGACTGCGGGCACCACTCTTTGTCGTGCACTCTCATTGGGCAAGGTGTTTTGCTGCGGGCTCTACCGGCCCACGGCACTGCAAGACGCCGCCGAGTTGGTTTGGTCCTGAGAGGCCTGCCAGTTCCACGCCAAGCAAATTCACAACCTGCGCAGGGGCTCCAGACGATCCCGCCCTCACGGCCCTTTGCGGTCGGGGGCTAGACATACTAGGGTCGTTCCCTGGGGCGGTCGGGGGCTACCGCTACTTATACGCAGCCATCAAAAAATTCACCAAGTGGGCAGAGGTGGAACCTGTGCGCACCATCCCAGCGGGCTCGGCTGTCAAGGTCATCAGGGGCCTCGTGAGCCGGTTTGGCGTCCCTAACCGCATCATCACCAACAATGGTTCCCAGTTTACAAGCAACCTCTTTAGGTCATATTGTACTAACCTTGGAACGCAGATATGCTACGCATCGGTGGCACACCCACAAAGCAACGGCCAGGCCGAGCATGCAAACACGGAGGTCCTCAGGGGCCTCAAGACTAGAAGCTTCAAGAAGAAGCTGGAGGCTTGTGGTAGGGGTTGGCTAGACGAGCTGCAATCCGTGTTGTGATCCATCCGCACCACCACCACTAAGTCCACTGGTGAATCTCCGTTCTTCCTCCTCTACGGGGCTGAGGCGGTCCTCTCACTTGAGAACAGGCACGGTTCCTCACGAGTCTTGGCATTCAACGAGGCGCACCAGGATGCCGCGTGGGGAACCGATCTCGTGCTCGGTGAGGAAGCCCGTCGACAAGCCTCCCTCCGTGCCGCGAGGTACCAGCAGGCCTTGCGGCGTTACCATAGCCACAATGTCCGCTCTCGGACTCTCAAAGTCGGAGACCTCGTCCTGAGGCGGGTCCTCTCCAGGAGGGCCTTCACAAGCTCTCGCCCATGTGGGAGGGTCCGTTCAGGGTCGCCCACATCTCCAGGCCTGGCGCCGTGCGCCTGGAGACGGAGGACGGGGTCCCAGTGCATAACGCTTGGAACATCCAGCACCTCCGCAAGTTCAACCCGTGACACTCTCACGTAATAATGAGTGGCGTTGTACACACCCCGGAGCTCCCGGTGCACCGCCCCACGGCCCCACGGGAGCTCCCACCCAAGCCCCATTGGAAGCCCCATGCTCCGCGCTGGCGGAACGGTCAAACAACAACTATGCCCACGCCCAAGTGGAGGCCCCATGCTCCGAGCTGGTGGGAAGACTAGTCTAGGCGCCGGACGCGGCAGTTTCCTTTGCTTCTTGTAAATCATTTGCCATTTCCTCGAATAAAGCTAGGAGTTTTTGCATACTTTTCAGAAGGGGGGTCGAGATTTTTTCTTGCGGTGTTTTCATCCCTCGAATTTACCAAGAGCAGCAAGGGCTGCCTGGTGCCCGCCTCTCGATCGTCCCGCGAGCGGGGGCTGGGGCAGGTGCCTACGTTTGGGCCAGCCGCATTGGCTGTGGGCCTGCCCCTACTCGCACCTCACCAAGACTTTGGTGCCTGCATCCTCGCATGACGCTCTTTAGCGAGCCAGCAGACATGCGTTGCCCTCGGTCCTTGACCTCAGGAGCACTCATCTCTTGGCCTTGGCTGGGCATCATGACCCAGCATACCAGTGACGATCAACCCTCGCTCGGGGGCTGCGGGTGCGGAATAAGCAAAAGAAAGGCAGCCTAAGGGAGTGCAGCGGTACTTCATGCATCGTTAATGAGTTTCCACCAACTACCCTTTACATCCTCACAGGGTAACATTCAAAATGTCAGCAGGAAAATGGAAGAAAGGCGTCCTAAGTGGAGGCGTCATCATCATCACTGGCGCCAGCCCCATGCTCCTTGGCTCCGTGCTGGTCTTTGTGGTTGTGGGGGGGGGGGCGAACAGCGCAATCAGATCATCTATGTGATCCTCCACCCACCCCCAGGGCATCACGAATTACCCTAGGGACGGGGTCCATCACGGCCTTGAAGTCAAAATCAGGATCGACGTGAAGAAGATGGCTGAAAACATGTCGTGGTACTCTCACGGGGGGTTGAGAGGCGACAGATGCCACAAGGGCTTAGTGTGAGGGTAAGACTGCTACTGATAGGACCGGGAGCGGGTATGCGAGTAGCACGCGCTAGTTTACCCAGGTTCGGGGCTCTCCAGAGAGATAATACCCCTACTCCTGCATGTCTGAGTATATCTGGTACAGAGTGCTCCTGGAGCTGTATCTTTGATTAGTGCCATAGGCATCTCACTTTGTATATGAGTGTGGCCGGATGAATATGCGTGCTCTAGTGGTTGAATGGCACTTGGCCGTGGGTGTGTGCGTGAGCATGTGTCTGCCCATACGTATGTGGATGGGTGGATGGGTGCTTGCTAGCTAGCTTATATAGGCTTGGGGGTAGCTTAGGATGTAAGCTAGGTAAGGCCATGGGACAAGTGGGCATGGGGCACCATGCCCATGATGGTGTGGACGTGATGTGCATGCCTCCTTGTCCCTGGTGCACTTTATAAAACAGTGCCCAAGGACAGTTACACTATAGATGATGTCACCGCTACTATTCGTCGGCAGTGCCGGGTACGGCCATCTCGTCGGTGTCTTGTCGGGCTGCAGCCGGCAGCCGGCCGGGCAGAGCAGTCGGATGGGGAGCCAGCAGGAGCGGCCGGGCAGTCGGACTGAGGGGCTTTGCTAGCCCCGATGTCTTGAATTATTGTCTTGCCGTCTTCGGGGTACCCGTGGTCAATTACTCCGTCAGTAGCCTCCAAGCCTCCGGGCAACTTGGCAAAGTTGGGCGGAGGTTTTTTTGGCGGGTGTTGATGTAGAAAATGTCCATGACGGCCGACTGCAGGCCGCAACCGGCATAGCTTGCTTCGGGCGGGGGCGCGCCAGCACACCCGCTGGGTGTAGCCTCCGAGCCTCCGGGCAACTTGGAAAAGTTGGGCGAAGGCTTCTCGCGGTTGTTGGTGCAGACGATGGCGTCGAGGGTGCCGGGCACGGACGCGGGGTCCGCCGACTGAAGCTGTCGGGCGCGGACGTGGGATCCGCCGACTGATGGTTTCGGGCGCGGACGCGGGGGTCCGCCGACTGATGCTGTTGCTGACAGCTGGCTGCGGGCTGCAGCCGGCATGGCTTGCTTCCAATGGGGGCGCGCCAGCTCACCCACTGGGTGTAGCCTCCGAGCCTCCGAGCGAGGAGGGGGGTTCCCCACGAGAATGATCATGCAAAAGACAAAGTTAGTCCACGTAGATATATCAAATTATTGCTTTTAGCGTTGCGAGTTTTATACGGAGGGTGCCGACTTGGTTTCGTCCGAGCCCCCTTCAATCTCTTTCATGTTCCCTCCGCTCTTTGGCTTGTGCTCTCGCTTGCCGGACAGCCGCTCTGCGGTCTGTGGCTGAGAGTGGGCCGCGGATCGGAGTGTACAATACTCAGACTCTGGGAGCGAATTTAACCGAGCAGATACTCATAAAGGAAACAGCCGGGTCACCCGAACCATTTTCTTCCCGGACGTTTTTCGCGTGGGTGGCCTCCAGCGTTCACCCTTGCTAGCCGGACAGCCGCTCTGCAGTCTGTGACTAAGAGTGAGCCTTTGGTACTGCGCATGCTACTAAGCCGTCTGCGGGAACAAACGTCTCAGGCCAAGCGGCCAGCCTCCGGGCCAACTCTGGCTGGCGCCGGGGCGAACAGTGGTGCAACTGTAATAAAAAGCGGAGGTGGTCCCCGAGCATCACTCGGGGTTATCCATGTTTGCGTGGTGCCAAAATAAGCGGGTGAGGAGCTCACATTGTTTTTGGTGCAGTCGAGGCGGAGATGATCTCCGGCAGACGGCCCAAGCCTCCGGGCGCTCGAGGGACGCCCCATCCGGTCGGGCTCGACCGAACAGGCGTCGAGGCGGACGGGCGGCCGGGCCGGCCCGCCTGCCGGCCAGGAGTTGGAGCAGGAGGCGGTCAAGCCGGCTTGGCACAGCTGGCAGTGCGGGTCGCGACTGACCGTCCGAATGACGAAGCAGGCGGACGGGCCAGCCGGACGTTTTTTCTTCACCGGTCGGCTATTTCTTTTTGACCGGCTGCTGGCAGCCGGACGCTTCTTTTTCTTGTGAGCCGGCTGTGGGTAGCCGGATGCATAGTATTTCTTTTACACGGTCGGCTATGGACAGCCGGACGCAACTGCGCAGACCCAGCCGGGCTCTTTCCTTCTCTTTTCTCTTCTCTTTTTTTAACAGGCAGTCGGCCCCTTTCTTTTCTCCGCCTGACGAGCAGCCGGCCGCGCAGTGGAGCAGCGCGAGCTGGCCGGGGGCGCCAATCGGCGGGCGCGGAAGGCCGGCGGTGACCCGGAGCTGGGCAGGAGTGCGCGGGGCCGGCCGTCGCCATGCGCGAGGCAGCCGGCCGCAGTGCTAGGCGGCGCAGCCGAGTACGATAGAGGCCGGCGTGGCGCAGCCGACGCGGTCCGGGACCCGGAGACGGCCGAGCCGAGGGCGAAGGCGGCCCAGCGAGGCGGAGCTGGCGGGCGCGCGGAGGCGGACGCCGGCTGGGAGGCGACCCGGCGAGCAGGCAGAGGCGCGGGGTCGACAACTCGACGCGCGCGGGGAAGCCGACTGCCGGACGGGGCCCAGCCGGCGGGCGCGAGGACGCGCGCGAGGCGAGGCGGGGCCAGCAGCGGCCAGTCGGCGCGGGAGGAGATGGCGCGGCACGGGCCAGGCGGCTGAAGCCGGCAGGCGCGGAGCAGGTATCCAGAGGAGGAGCAGTCGCAGGAGGGAGCTCGGATGCGCGCCAGGGGCACGGCGCTGCAGCCGGTGCCGCGGCGAGACGGCTGGGCGACGAGGGAGTGTCAACCCGGAGCCGGAGATAGCCAGGCCGCGGCCAGCGCGGGAGCCGGCGCGCGCGCGGGGCGCAGCCTGCCGCGGCACCCAACGCCAGAGCCGAAGGCGGGGATGAGGCGGGGCTGCAGCGGAGGTAGAGCCGGTGTGCGTAGCGCGGGGCCCCAGGGTCGAAGGAAGCAGCCCGCAGCACGAGTAGTGGAGGAGCTGCCTGGCCATTATCGGACCAGTGTCCGGCTACCATCTGACTTTTGTCTGGGACTAGTATATTGGCATGGTACAGGAAGTGTACAGGCAATATCTGGCCATTGTACAGGAAACCCGCGAGGCATGTATGAGGATTATCTGACCATTATACGACTATTATCTGATGCGTGTTTGCCTAGTATATGGTAAGTGTATGAGTAACGTATGGCTACGGATGGAGCAGCAAATGCGCGCTCCAGCCCGAGCTAGGCGTAGCGCGGAGGGGAGCGGGCGCGGGCGGCGCGTGGATGGATGCGGCAGACCGAAGCAAAGCCCATGCGCGGCGCGCGCACGGACTGATGGCCGGCATCACAACGGTGGTGACGAAGAGGCCGACGGCGAGGATGCTTTGCCCCTCGCGGCCGCTCCGAGCGCGTGTCGATGTTGGGCCCCCGAGCGCTACCGGAGAGACGACGGCGACGCCGCGGTGATGATGGCGAAAATGGTGAGGCCGACGGCGAGGACGCGCCGCCCCTCGCGGCCACTCCGGGGCCGTGTCGATGTCGAGCCCCCGACCGCTACTAGAGGGACGGCGCGACGCCGCGGCGGTGAAGGCGAAAAATGGTCCCGCCCGGACTGCGAAACCAGCAGCAGCATGGTAGCATAGTAGTAGTACCACCCCACGGTGGGCGCCAACTGTCGTGGTATTCTCACGGGGGGTTGCGAGGCGACAGATGCCACAAGAGCTTAGTGTGAGGGTAAGACTGCTGCTGATAGGACCGGGAGCGGGTATCCGAGTAGCACGCGCTAGTTTACCTAGGTTCGGGGCTCTCCGGAGAGATAATAACTGTACTCCTGCATGTCTGAGTATATTTGGTATATCTGGTACAGAGTGCTCCTGGAGTTGTATCTTTGATCAGTGCAATAGGCATCTGACTTTGTATATGCGTGTGGCCGGATGAATATGCGTGCTCTAGTGGCTGAATGGCACTTGGCCGTGGGTGTGTGCGTGAGCATGTGTCTGCCCATACGTATGTGGATGGATGGATGGGTGCTTGCTAGCTAGCTTATATAGGCTTGGGGGTAGCTTAGGATGTAAGCTAGGTAAGGCCATGGGACAAGTGGGCATGGGGCACCATGCCCATGATGGTGTGGACGTGATGTGCATGCCTCCTTGTCCCTGGTGCACTTTATAAAACAGTGCCCAGGGACAGTTACACTGTAGATGATGTCATCGCTACTATTCGTCGGCAGTGCCGGGTACGGCCATCTCGTCGGTGTCTTGTCGGGCTGCAGCCGGCAGCCGGCCGGGCAGAGCAGTCGGACGGGGAGCGAGCAGGAGCGGCTGGGCAGTCGGACTGAGGAGCTTTGCTAGCCCCGATGTCTTGAATTATTGTCTCGCCGTCTTCGGGGTACCCGTGGTCAATTACTCCGTCAAAACACACGTCGACGGCTGCGCGAGGAGGTCGCAGCTTTCCTCGTCGACGAGCCTGTGCACCTTCTCCGCGCTCCCTTCAAGCCACTTCCTGACCCTGGTGAAGAAGGCGAGGTATCCGGCGTCGTCAGGCACGAGCGGGCTGGACACGCTCTCCTTGTGGATAGCATGCAGGGCACGACTAGCCCGCCGCTCGAGGTCTTGAAACATCACGGAGCGCGTGTGCTGCAGGCCCCGAGCCCGCTTCACCTCGTCTATCGCCCGCTCCACTAGGGAAGCGACATCCCCCACTTGCTGATAGAGGGACACCAGCTCGGTTTCGGCTGCGGCTTGGGTGTCGAGGGCAGCCTTCTGGTGCTTGTCTGCCCCGGCCAGCTGCTTCTCGAGGCCATATATCTCGCCCTTCAGTTTATCGCGCCGAGTGCAGAAGCGAGTCTCCTGAAGCTTCAGTTTCTTGTGATAGTCCTTGGAGAGGGTTCGGCGGGCCCCCGCGATCCCCTCGTCGATCTCCGCCTGAAGCTTCTCCTCCCGAGAGGCTAGGGTGGCCTCGATGGTCATCACTTGGTGCTTCATCACCACCAACTAATCGCGCTCCAGGTTCTGCTCAGATGCAACTAGCTCTAATGCCTCTTCTAGGGCTCGGAGCCCCACTTCGCGGACCGACAACCCTTCTGCGGGAACAGGCACAATGGCTTCGCGCTCTCGGGCTTACCGCTCCAGGGCTGTTATGGAGGCCAGGAGCTCCTGCTCGTGCTTTTCGGCGGCCTCGCGCCGGCGGTCCGCGGCTTCTGCCTCTTCGAAGGCACGGTCGCGGGCTTCTTTGGCAGGAGCGGAGGACTCCTCATCCTTCGAGCGAGCGGCTTCGTGCTGGAGGCGACTGAAGTTGATGGCTACTCCGAGCCGGCGCCACCCATGCGCCAGGCGCAGATGCTCAGCCTCGACGTGCGAGTCGACATTGCAGAGCTCTACCTCGAGCCGGTCCAGCGTGCCCCTCGCGTCGTGAAGAAGGCCATGCCGGAAAGCGCAGCGGCCGCGTGCGAGCTCCAACGCTCGGCCAGGACCCTGTTCCACGCTCCCGGTCGCAACAGAGGCCCGGGAAGGCCCGTCCTCGCTTGGCGGGGATCCGAGGCCAGCCGGCCCGACGCCCACTTCCCTGGCCCGAGGCGTGGCCCTGCGCGAGCCGGATGTCAAGCCGCCAATTGGCTCATGGCGGACCCAACTGCCGCTGAGGGATAGTGGGATAAACATCGGCACCACCCATGCAAGCTTGATGACGCCCCCGTCGGAGGACGCCGGGGCCCTGGGGTCAAGGACCGCCAGGGGTCGCCTCGGGAGGAGCGTGACTTCTCCATTGTGCGGAAGCTGGGCCGCCGGGCTCGCACGGCTATTGAGCGCCTCGACGCTCCTGGTAGTGACGACGAGACCATCCTCGCCCATTCTCCTGGCGGAGACCTGAGAAACAAGGGCTCCGGGAGGCTTGTCGAGTGAAGGTCAGGGGGAGCAGAGGACTTACTCGTCGATGGCGACCTACTTCCTTCTCTTCCAGTCCCGCAGGGGCGAGCTGGTGCCGCCCTCTTCCTCCTCGAAGGGACGCGGACCCTAGGTCTTGGCATCGTGGGATGTACCTGGCCACCCCGTGTCCTCACGGCAATGGTCGCGTCCCCCGATGGAGAACTGCCACCACCGTCCAGGGGCGCGGGAGCGATTCGGCTCACGGCAGGCGGTTCGGCACGGCCCGTGGTCGCCCCCAGGGACGCCACCCCTGAGGCCCTCAAGGACTGGGACCACCAGGAAGGGATTGTCGTGAGGCCCCTCATGGCCCTCGGGAGGCAGCCCCCATTCATCGAAGCGAGGCATCCCCTGGCAAAGTCCCTCTCGTTCATGTAGTTGTATAGGGGGAGTCCCCCATCAGGAAGTGCACTGGCTCCCCGCTGGTCAGGAGGCGGAGTATCCCGTTCAACGCGCTAGGAGGCAGAGAGGCCTCCAGGAGCCTCATGGGGTCTTCACAGCCGACGAAGGCCCACATCAAGCGAGAATGACACTGGAGTGGGCCGATCCGTCGTCGGACAAACTCCCTCACCACCGTCGCCACCGCCACGCCCGTCGCTCTCGGGTCAGCTAACCTTGAGGTGAGCCGCGCGAGCCTCAAATTGACAAGCCTCTCGTGCGTCCATCCGGAGCTCGGCATTGTTGGGGACGACGGGGTTTGGAGCAGGGGCTATGCTGGGATGTGCCGACATACACCCACTGCCTTCGGAAGCCCTCCGCATCTAGGCGGATCTTCAAGCTGATGCCCTTGCCCGCCGTCGCGCTTGCTGCACGGAGCAACACACAGCCGGAGCATTGTGCGCCGGTGGTCAGCCACAGGGAGAAGAAATGGCGGAGCAGCTCCACCGAGGGTGTGATGCCTACGAATTCCTCGCACAAGATTGCGAAGACGGAAAGGAGGGTGATGGATTTTGGGTCAAAGTGCAGCGCATGGACCTGGTAGTGCGACAATACGGCATTGAAGAAGTCTAAAAACGGGGCCAGTAAGCCAAAGAAGAGGGCATGAAGATGGAGGGTGTCGTGGACTTAACACGGCAGATGCCCTAGCAAAAGGACTTAGGTGTGGAGCCATCATAGCTAGGTTAGCTTGAAGGGGTTAAACGGGACAAAGGACACAGAGAGTTTACCCAGGTTCGGCCCCTCTCAACGAGGTAAAATCCTACTCCTGCTTTAGGTTGTATTGCTTGGGTTTCGATTACCAGGAAGCGAATATGCTTGACCTAGTTCTTGATGAGTTGTTTCTTGAGTTAACCCACCGCCGGGTCACCCCTTTATATATAGGTTGATGCCCGGCGGCTTACAGAATCCCGTCCGGCTCATACAAACTTGTCCGGCTTGGTATCTAACTAAGCTTTCCTTACAATACAAGTTAAACATATGGAGGCTCACACCCATGGACCTCAAATCGCCCCAAGGTCTTGGGCCTTCAATAAGCTTGCTCTATGAACCGCCATCTTCATATCTTCTTGGGCCTCTTCATCTTAAGCCGCCAGTGGCATGACCCGGCCCCTCCTGGGCGGGTCATACCCAGTAGTTATATCCCCAACAATAGGCCCCAGGTTGATTTGGACTTGTTCACATCAATCTTCAGTATTTGACTTAGTAGAATCTTCCATCATCAATTCTTTACCATTTCATTATAACCCGCCGTGACATCACATCTCAGAATTGTGTTAACCAGCCATGACGTCATCTCGCATTAACTTCGCACGAAGCCCAGAACATCTCAACAGATCTTTATCTTTAATGGACCTCCCAAAAATCGAGGCGTCCGTGTAGCCACATAATCATTTTTTCAGCATCCTCGATTTCTGCGCATGCCATTTACCCATCTCCTTATAAATAGGGACAGGGGCCCCCTGGTTTCACTTTCACCCCTACCTCTATCTCTTCTTCTCCTACCTCGCGACGACTGACGCTTCCGGAGCTCCGCCGCCCCCGTTGACTGCATCAACCTTGGCCGCTGCATCATCCTGACCTTGACCAGAACACGGCGGCACACTCCGCAGTTCATCAGCATCTTAAGGTACGTACTTCGACTCGTATCAGATCTGCGCTAGGGTTTGCTTAGTCCATCGGAGTTCATCGACATTCTTCCTCTGGCTTCTTTAGATTGCCTAACTAGATCTGAGCTCGATCATCAAAGATATGCGGTAGTAGTTTCAGCATTTATTTTAATAACAAAAACATCCCTTCTGTAGAAGATCTCATCTGAGCATATGAACACTTCTGCCACCGCCACCTTAGGTTTACAATTTATTTGCATTTTCTGAACTGCCGTAGATCCAAAATCATGGCACCAATCTGCATGACTTGTTTGTCCATCACTTAGCAAAAATTTACTTTCCAATTTGTTGTATTACAATCATGCGGGCGGCTTATATGACAAATCATAACCCTCCATATACCATTAATCCCCTTGTTAAGCCGCCAGTATTCGCTCACAATCCGTATAACCTGGCACGATCTTCCGGTTTAATCATGTTGACCTTTATAGCACTTACTCTTTGATCACTGGCCGACTTAGCAGCACAATCTTTAACCTGGCAATATTTTCCTTTGTAGTCAAAAAATGTCTAAAGCCAAGACTGTCACCTCATGCGACTGGGTCATCTCCCGGGTTACCGAGGAAACATTGAACAAGTATGTCCAAACGGGAATCTTAGCCAAAAAAGATGTCATCCATTGGAGGGTCCTAAGCACATAAACCCCTCCTCAGCCCAAGGAAGGTGAAGTAATTGTCTTCACTGATCATCTGCTCCCAGGTTTCACCCCCCCCCCGGCTCAAAATTCTTCCATGATGTGCTGCACTTTTTCAAGCTCCATCCTCAAGATATCGGGCACAATTCTGTTTCAAACATCTGCAACTTTCAAGTGTTTAGCGAAGTATACCTTCAACAGGATCCCACTGTAGAATTGTTCAGAGAATTTTATTACTTAAACCGACAGACTGAGTTCACAGACGAAACCAGCCTAGAGTTAGGTGGCATTTTGATTCAGAGGCGGAAAGAAGCCACTATCCCAGCCGCCAAACTGCCCAATCATCCAAAGGACTGGAACCAAACTTGGTTTTACTGCCAAGACACTTCTCCAGAAGGGGAGAATCCTCTGATGGGTTATCGTGAAAGTCGGCTTAGCAACAGGCACCCTCTGCCAGAGCGGATTAGCATAGAAGCACGGACCAAATATATGCCCATCTTTTCAAAGATGAGAGCCTTGATGGCTAACGGTTTGACTAGAATCAACCTAGTTTGATATTGGGTCGCCTGGAGAATTTTGCCCTTAAGCCGCCGCTCCAACTTAATGTGTGAGTATACTGGCAATGTCAAAGATCCTCAGCCCACTGTCAGACTGAACTGACTGATGAAGATATCAATGATATGACCAAGACTCTGCTGAACGAGAGCTTGGAAAAATGTGGCAAGGCCGGCTTAAGTCCTTTTTACACCCTTAACAAACGTCCAGCTGTAAGTATTTGAAACAATCTCCGGTTTACTCAGTTATTCACTTAAAACTACCTTCTTACATTCATTTAAATTTCCACAGGTCGATTCTCCTTTCTGGAACAAGAAGTTGCAAGATAAGCCGGCCAAGAAGACCTAGACCAAGAATAAGGCTCTTAAAAAGCATGCCAAGAAGAAGACCACCCACTCTGAGTTATTTAACTTGGATGATGATGACGATGAGTCGGAGGTAGAACTTGACTCCCTTGGATCATTTTTTGTACATCTTATTGACAATGATCACTATCAGGATGACGCGGAGGCTAGCCATGCTGACGATGAAGAGGTAAGTACTCTTTCTTCCGGCTCAGATCCTCTACCGAGACGGAAAACTCGACAAGCAAGCCAGAAAGTAAGATTTTCTCACCCTTTAGCTTATTTGGATCCCAATTTTCTTTTGAAGAAACAACAGCACAAACTTCGTCGGACAACCCGGAATAGCGGAGGGGGAAACCTTTGCTCCGGCTTACCAAACACACCCGCTCCCTGAAAGCGCCGGAACAAGGTGCCACAAAATTCATCCTTATCTTTTCCAAAGGCAGGTCTTTTTCGTCAACCACTTAACCCGTCCAACTCAAATTATCAGGGAACATCTCACTCCTCATCTGGTGACTCCACTGGAACTCAGGTTCCTATGTTCAAGACTGTTCCTGGGTGAGAACACTTATGCCTGCTTGCTTGAACACCTTATTCAATTAGTATAGTAATCTCATCATGTGTTTCACTTTCAGAGCTACGGCCAAACCTAGCAAGAAGCTGAAGGTTAATAAACTGACCGAAGATCCCAAGGTTGCTGACCCGGAGAAGCAGACGATGTTTGAGTCTTTGCATCAAACTTCTGAAGCAGCCATGGATGATCCACCACCAGAAGAGCACCATGTCACCATGGACCCCATGAATGTTGACCCGGAGAATGCTAAGCCGCCCAGCCCCGCTCAGCTAGCTCAAGAAACCGAAGATGTAATCGTTACTGGGATGGCTTACACATCACCAGGTAACCCCACCGTCTTGTCCAAGCACAGCGCCAAAGAGGAATTATCAGCTGCTGACAAAGGCAAGTGGAAACTGGATCTGGAGAGCTATGCTCAATTAAAAGCCCATGAGCTTCACGCGGGTTACTTTGAACCGCTTTCATACCAGCCATGACTTTGAAGTCGGCTTGGTTAATCTCATGAAGGAACGTTTTGAGGTAAGCAAAAACTTTTCTCATACAAATATATATCTGTCAGCCGCCAAGTCTGTTGAATATGAAAAAACTTGAATATGTTGTAGACTTAAATATCCTTGTTGATCTTGTAGTTATGCCATAGTAATGTGTAATCTGCAAAGCTAGAACATGTATCTCCCAAGGGCCGGCTTAAATTGGAAAGTTAAGCCGAGACATCAAATTATAATGTTCAACTTCACATGTAGCCCCCAAGGGCCGGCTTAATCAGTATGGCTAAGCCGGGACTTATGACCATATAGCCCCCATGAGCCGGCTATAGTCGTAGAAAACTTAGCTGGGTCATTAAAGATTCGTCTCCAAAAAGAGCAATGTGCATTAGCCCCCAAGTGCCAAGTAAAATACTTGTATTGTGCTTGGGACTTCAAATAAGATGATCATAATGCTGCCTATCTTTTGCATGTTGCAGGCTGAACTAAATATGAAGGAATCCCAAGTCAATGATCCGAGGCAAAACATTGAAACCCAACAATGTGAGACTTCAAAGGCCAAATCAAAGCTGAAGACCGCTTTGGAAAACATTGAAAAGCTGAAAAAGGACTTTAGTGCTGAGAGAACCGGCTGGGAGACCGAGAAGACGACTTTGTTAAAGAGAGTAGAAGATGCTGAGGCTGCTCTTAAACCGGTGACTGACGAGTTATCCGGCTTAAGGCATCAAATCAACAATATGACAGCTGCCATCTTTGGTAAGTAATAGAATACTTTAACTTGTATCATCAATGTATCATAACCATTGGCCGGTTTATCAATGCCTTGGCTGATGCAGGCTCCAGAAACTCCAAGCTGGGCGAAGACATGCGCATAAGGCTCAAAGCTGTTTATACCCTTGTGGAGCAGTTGTACACTGGTGCCCAACAGGCTATTTCTGTTGCATGCCATAAGAAGCAACCACCTTCCCTCATCAAGGAGGTGTTGGAGAAGCTGTCTGTGCTGCCACAAAGGGTTGAGGGATTGAAGCGATCAGCCGCCAGAGCCGATGCCATCACTGCCCTGAGCCGGGCAAAGGCATGGCAAGCAGAACTTGACCCAGAAGAGATATCCATCAGCTGTCCCAGTTTAAAAGAAGATGGATGTCCCTTCAGCATCGATGACTTCACCAAAATAGTAAGGGAGATGCGTCCTTGGGCAAGCAAACTGGCTGAGGAGACAGACCTCTCCAAATATCATCCGGTTTATGATGCTGAGAACACCAAAGTAAAGGCGCCAGTTCATGAAGCTGTGGACCTTATCCCGCCCACACGTAAGCACACCTTCGCTCCTGACATTGATCCATCAAGCCTTATAGATGATGATGTTGTGTTTAGAGCTTTGACCGGGATCAACTCGGCCACATCTGACTTCCAGCCAATGGGTGAACATGAAGAAGAAGAGCCGATGCAAGATAACCCGGAATCTTCAACACGCCAAGGCCAAGACAACTGATCCAAGAGCCGGCTTATCATCCATAGCATGGGATGTTGTGTGCATCAAAACAATTATTCTTTTGGGCCGTTCGATGCCTTGTAATAGGCTAGATGAAAACAATGATCTGCCATGCCATTGTGCATGTTTATTTGCATAACACTTTTGAATCACCGATCTGATGTTGAAGATCTGCTACTTATGCTTATAATATCATCAATCATGCAGTCCATATTTATCATATTTCCTGCACACAAGCAGAGAACATGTGCCCTGGCGGTTTACCCCAGTGCGGGTCATAATGTCCCAAAAAATGCTGGTGACTATATAGTCCATAACCAGAGTGGGTTATCAAAACCTCGCATATTCATATAACAAGTAAATAACATACCTGTGAAATTTGTTCATACTATTGGCTTACCACGCCATATGCAGCAAGGGTAATAGCCCAAAGACTTAGAGCACAACGCCCAAAGTGCATAATCAAAACATACTGGCAGCTTATCGTCCAAAGACAGGCCGGGTTATCAAAACGCCAGATATATTCAAATATGAGTCATAAGGATCAAGGCTACATAGCCTGAATCATTTTTAAACCATATGTCAATATGGTACAAAAGATGAACCCAAAAAATGTTCAAAGCAAATATAAATCAGACAAAACAAGGCCTTCATAGGCTGCCAAGCCTCAATATCAAGTGATATTCGAGGGCCGCACAGCCACTGTGCTAATCCTTTATTAAAACCTGTAAGCCGGGCCTCACATGACCAATCGCCGTTTTAACTTTGACAAGTTCAGGGTCTTTATAAGATTGACTGTCAAGAATTCGGCGAGTTATTCTAGGATTACCTGGGCGGAGTGGCAGACATACAAAGGCAGGATAACCCGGATTTTTGGTGAATACATCAGGCGTCCAAGCCAATCAAAGGGGTAAATATAGCTACGTTCATTGAACAGGAAGCCCCCAAGTGACCTTTTAACAAGCCATCAAGGTAGGTTACCTATGTTTGAACTGTACATGGTAAGAGTTCTCTTTGGTAATCTTTTATCTTGGGCAGAAAAAACCCCAAGTCATGTGCAACCAGGCGTACAAGCCGGATCAATGGGTAGTCATAGCTATGCTCGATGAGCAGGAAGACCCCATGTTATTTGTAACAAGGCATGCAAGCCGGATCAAGATGGTAGTCATAGCTATGCTCAATGAGCAGGAAGCCCCCAAGTGATCTTATGAATTGACAATATCTCAAATTCTCATAAATGAAATGACAGAGGCCCTGAATTATCAGGGATGCCAGCTTTATTATACTAATCATAATATATACATTGGTAGAAGTATGTACATCACAAGAGCCAGTGGCTCAGGTGTAGTAAGGTCGAAGATGAGCAATGTTCCACAGACGGCAGGTCTCCTCCTCAGACATGCGTGAGTCCTTGTGCTCTCGAATATCAATGAGGTAGTATGACCCATTGTTCAGTTTTTTCTGACCACAAAGGGCCCTTCCCAGGGTGGGGACAACTTGTGCATGTCAGTTTGATCCTGGATGAGCCGGATCACCAAGTCACCTTCTTCAAAGGTCCGGGTTCTAACCCGGCGGCTACGATAAGGACGCAGATCTTGCTGGTAAATCGCCGAACGAGTCGCTGCAAGGTCACGCTCCTCATCCAGGAGGTCAAGAGCATCCTGACGTGCTTTTTCATTATCGGCTTCAACATAAGCCGCCACACGGGGCGAGTCGTGACGGATGTCACTGGGAAGAACCTCCTATGCTCCATAAACCATGAAGAAAGGCGTGTAACCCGTAGATCTCTTGGGGGTAGTATTAATACTCCATAGCACCGAAGGCAACTCTTCCACCCAACAACCCGGCATCCTCTACAAAGGGACCATAAGCCGGGGTTTGATGCCACTCAATATTTCTTGATTGGCTCTCTCAGCTTGACCATTAGACTGGGGGTGGGCGACTGACGAGACTCAAGACGAATATGCTCTCGTTGTCAAAATTCTTTCATAGCACCCTTGGACAGATTAGTGCCATTATCAGTTATGATGCTGTGAGCATAACCAAAACGGAAAATCACCTTTTTGATGAATTGAACTGACGTTGCCACGTCACACTTACTAACCGGCTCTGCCTCAACCCACTTTTTAAACTTGTCAACTGCCACCAAGAGATGAGTCCTTTTGTCCTTGGACCGCTTAAGACGACCAACCATATCCAGCCCCCAGACTGCAAACGGCCAAGTAATTGGAATCATCCTCAATTCTTGAGCCGGCACATGAGCTCGGCTTGAAAATTTCTGACAACCATCACACTTGCTAACCAAATCCACTGCATCTGCATGAGCCGTCAGCCAATAGAACCCATGATGAAAATCCTTAGCCACGAGAGACTTAGAGCCGTCATGATGGCCACAATCTCCTTCATGAATCTCTCGTAGAATTTCACGGCCCTCCTCAGGAGAAACACAACATTGAAACGCCCCTGTGACACTGCATCGGTGCAACTCTCCATTGACAATAGTCATTGACTTAGTGTAAGTGCATCTAGTGCCATCCCTAGTTGGTTTTGGAGTATTGACGACAAACTTGGTTGAGGGACTAATGTGTTTGTGAGAATTGCAGGATAACACAGGTAGTAGTCACATATCGATTCGGTTTACCTACTAGAGATGACCCCTAAAAATGTGTGAAGACATTGAATACAATGGTGGTATGTGAAGAGATCCATATTGAAGACTATGACATGAGAAGACATCGCATGAAGACTATGGAGTGCGAAGACATAGTTGTTTCGTAGTTTCCTTTTCTTCCTTGTTGAGTCATAGGAACCACCGTACTGTTAAGGGGGGGTCCAAGTGAACAAAGTCAGAGTGACTGATGTGATGCTCAACCAAATCCTATGTCTTCGAGCGAAGACAATGAGAGAAAATCTAATCCAGAGCTGGATGAGTCAGCTTTACTTGTAGCCCAAGTCATGTTTTCGCGTCTGTTTGAAATCTGACTGTTGGATACGTGTCAGATCCTTAGTGACCCAGGGTCATTTCGGACATATCAGGTCGGGTTGCCTCCTAGCTATAAATAGCCCACCCCCTACATCATAAATTGGTGGCTGCTAAGAGTTAGTGCACGGCTTTTTTCATTTGAGAGCAACCCACCTCCGAAGCATTTGAGAGAGAGATCCTTGCGAGGACAAAGCCCAAAACACCCAGAGCTAAAGAGTGTTAGGCATCACTGAAGTCTTTCCGTCCGTGTGATCTGAAGACTTGTTACACTTGAGGACTATGAATCCTCCAGCCGGTTAGGCATCGCGTTATGAGCATCCAAGAGTCATCGTGGATTGCCGGTGAACGAAGTTTGTGAAGGTTTGGAAGTCTACCTTGAAGACTTACCAGAGTGATTGGGCGAGGACTAAGTGTCCTTAGCTCAAGGGGAATAAGGTGAAGACGCAGTCTTCTGAGTTGAATCTCAGCCTCCCTAACCAGACGTACAGTTGTCACAGCAACTGGAACTGGTCCAACAAATCCTCATCCTCACCAAGCAACTGGTTCTATCCTTTACCTCTCTTTACATACAGTTTGTCTTCGTGAAGTCATTGGCTGTCTGATCTGATTGTCTTCACTAAGTGAAAACTGTTGTTGTTTGGCTTCATACTATCTTCCATCCGGATCCATACTACTTAGCTGCTAATAGTCTTCGTGCTTTCACTTCATTGCTTACTTGACTATGGACTGTCTAGTGTAGTCTACCTTCCGCTGCATATCAATAGGTTTATTTCTACTGTTTGTCTTCAAAGCCCCCGTGTTTTGAAGACTTTCATAAAAATCGCCTATTCACCCCCCTGTAGTCGATAACTAGCACTTTCAATTAGTATCAGAGCAAGGTGCTCCCTTGTTCTGTGTGATTCGGTTTAACCAACAGGAGTTTTAGCTATGTTGACTGTAGGGATAATCAAAGTCTCTGCTGCGTGGCCTGTCTTCGATGGCACTGATTACTCCTACTAGAAGAATAGGATGCGTATGCATCTTGAAGCCATTGATGTCGACCTCTGGTATGTCGTCAAGAACGGCGTTCCCAAGGTCGACGAAGGTGTCACCGCTGCTGATGTCAAGAGGTTCATTCAACTGGACTCGATTGCCAAGATCATCATCTGTGGTCATCTGACCAAAGGACAGTATGGTCGTGTGAGTGCTCTGGAAAATGCAAAGCTAGTCTGGGACTGGCTCTCCAAGGTCAACAAAGGCGTCTCAACCCAGAGAGACTCAAGGATCAGTGTTCTTCACAACCTCTGCAACCGCTTCAAGAGAAATGACAATGAGAATGTCCAGCTCACATTTGATCGCCTCACTGATATCACAAATGAGCTTCACGCACTCGGTGCCACTGAGATCACCAAGCATGAGATTGTCAAGACACTCTTGAGATCGCCTGACAGCTCATTCGACACCCTGGCCCTGATGATTCAAGAACGCCCTGACTTCAAGACTCTCGATCCGTCTGACATACTTGAGAGGCTCAACACACATGAGTTCCAGTTATCTGAGAAAAGAGGTATCTATGGTCCCAACTATGGCCGAACTCGCGCTTTGAAAGCAAAGGTTGTTTCCTCATCTGAAGAAGAATCTAATAGCTGTTCTCAGGATCCTGTAGACATTGGAAAGGAGCTTGCTATGCTTGTGAAGAAGTTCCAGAAGTTCACCAAGAAGAAAGGCTTCAGAAAGTCTTTAAGATCCAGCTCAAGAAATGATGAAGCTTCCCATCGTGATCACAAGAAGAGAACATGCCACAAGTGCAAGAAACCTGGTCACTACATCTCTGAGTGTCCAAAGTGGGACAATGAGACCAAGAAGAAGAAGAAGAGCAAGGAATATGATTCTGGTGACAACAAGAAGAAGAAATCCTCAAAGTCTTCATCACACAAGAAGAGCTCATCTGGCAAGGCTCGTGCGTTTGTTGGCAAGGAGATGGATTCAGAGGAGGAGTCTGCTTCTGAGAAGGCAGAGGTGGAGTCTGAGGAGGAGTCCGATTCAGGCATGGCAAGCCTGGCTCTAGCTACTGCTTATGTTGCCAAGTCCATCTTCAACACTGAAGACAATGGCCTCGTCACCAACGTTGATGCTAATGATGAGGATGACTCTGCTCCCACCTACAACTTCATGGCACGTGGTGCCAAGCTAAACTCACGCCGTGCTTACTTTCAAACATCAAGTGAAGATGACTCTGAATATGAATCTAAACCTAGCTACAAAACACTTGCTAAATTTGCAACTGAACAACAAACTGCTATGGAACATATTCAAAAGTTGTTAGACAAAAGCGATGACCTGTTGGACGCGGAAATGACCCAATCTCAGTCCTTAATTGAAGACATCAAAAATCTTCATGTTAAGTACGAGGAACTTGAAAGTCGTCATGAAACACTCTCAACAACTCATGAAAAGCTTTCCTACGATTATCTTCAAAGGAACCAAGAACTTGAGAACTTGAGAGCAGCTCATGAAGATCTTCGAAAAGAGAACGAGTCACTTCATGCTCAACAGATCAGTTTCGCTCAGGAAGGATTTGAACCACCATGTCTAAAATGTCTTGAGTGTGATAACGTTGTCTCTATTGTTGAATGTTCTACTGCTGCTACTGCTGCAATATCCTCAACTGCTGATGTGGTAACTAACCCCTCTACTGAGGATACCACTACCATTGCTGATGAGAATGCTAGGTTGAAGACATTGTTTGAGATAGGAATGTACAAAAGTCTCAAAGGGCATCAGACACTACGTGATGTCCTCAAAAAGCAGATTCTGAACTGAAACCCTAGGAAATAAGGTGTTGGGTTCGAGAGGAAAATGAATGTTGATGGTTCTTACTGGAAGCCTGAGCAGTACCCCAAAACCACATGGGTTGCTGCAAAGGGACCTTCAGTGGATCCATCTACCTTATCTGGCTTCACTTGTGCTAACCCGATTATCATTGATGAATCCTTTGATGCAAACTATAAACTATTTAAAAATCGGAATGGTGAAGTGTTTGTTAGGTATATTGGTACTAACTGCAGGAATGGGCCACCTATGAAGAAGATCTAGGTGCCCAAAAGTTGTCTTGAGAATCTTCCTGTGAATGTCATCATGACACCACCTGGGAAGAAGACAAACCCCAGACCAAAGGCTTCATATGGTCCTAAGGCTTCATATAGACAGAGGACTCACCAGAGTCACCCTAACGCCAATGTTTTGCAAGGAAACCATACTCAGACTTATGAATATGAACGTGTTTCGTCAAACCACTATGTTCATAAGAGCAAGAGCTATTCTACTTATTCTTATGAGTATTATTCACCTCCTGCAAGGCTATTTGCTAGGGCTCCAAAGCCGAAGTTGTCAGATGCTGCACTTAGACTCATTGCTTCTAAGCCACCCCTAAAGATGTGGGTGGTTAAGAAAAATTAACTCTCTTTTGCAGGGAAAGGTCTCCAGCCGGAAATCAAAGGCGTCTGATGCTTATGCTGGGGACCTAAAACATCTTGTGGGGCGCAAGATAAAATGCCCAAATGGTCTTACTATGTATTTTGTTCCAGGATTCCTTGACAATCATCCCGTTTATCCTAACCAAGATCTGAACTTTCATAATCCACTTGTTCGTCAAATGTTTATGCTTCACAATACCCTTGGTGAAGCCTATCCCCTAAACTGCACTGTAGGGTATGACACCAAAGGCTTCAGAATGGATTATGGATAGTGGATGCACTAACCACATGACTGGTGATCGAAGTATTCTGATGTATTCAACCCTACGTCCATCTGACAAAAGTCACATCACATTTGCTCACACTGGTAAAAGCAAGATATTGGGTCTAGGTAGAGTTGCAATCTCAAAGGATCAGCACATGGATAAAGTGATGCTTGTTGAATCCCTTGGTTTCAACTTAATGTCTGCCTCAATGCTTTGTTACTTGAACATGATTGTGATATTTGGAAAATATCGTTGCCTTGTGCTCATGGAATCTGACAAATCTCTAGTCTTTGAAGGGTATCGAAAAGATGATCTGTACATGGTAGATTTCTCAGCAAGACCACAGTTGGCCGTATGTCTTCTAGCAAAATGTTCAGAGTGTTGGCTCTGGCATCGGAGGCTAGGGCATGTTGGCATGAGGAACTTGTACACACTCACGAAGAAGAAACATGTCATTGGCATTGAGGGCATCAAGTTCAAGAAGGATCATCTGTGTGGTTCATGCGAAGCTGGAAAGATGACTAGGGCCAAGCATCCCTCGAAGACAATCATGACGACGACTCGTCCCTTCGAGCTGCTTCACATGGACTTATTTGGCCCTACTCACTACTCTAGCCTTACTACCACTGCTTGCCTCTATGGCTTCGTCATTGTTGATGATTACTCACATATACATGGGTACATATAATTCTCTACAAGAATGAAGTGGAGGATGTCTCCAGATGATTCACCAATCGTGCCATGACGAACTATGGCATCAAGATCAAGCACATCAAAAGTGACAACGGCACAGAGTTCAAGAACACCGACCTCGATACTTATCTTGATACATTGGGCATCACTCATGAGTTCTCATCTCCATACACACCTCAGCAGAATGGCATCGCGGAGCGCAAGAACAGAACACTCATTGAGATGGCTCGGACGATGCTTGATGAGTACAAGACTCCAAGGAAGTTCTGGCCTGAAGCCGTTGATACTGGATGTCACGTCATCAACCATGTTTATCTTCACAAGCTTCTAAAGAAGACATCCTATGAGCTCCTAACTGGTAAGAAGCCAAATATTAGTTACTTCAGAGTATTTGGTGCTAGGTGCTGGATCAAGGATACACATCACACTTCAAAATTTGCACCGAAAGTACATGAAGGTTTTATCCTTGGCTACGGAAAGGATTCGCACTCCTACAAAGTCTTCAACCTCTTTCACTATAAAGTGGTTGAAACTGTGGATGTGTGGTTCGATGAAACTAACAGCTCGCAAAGAGAGCACCTGCCGAATGTGCTAGATGAAGTCTCACCTAGTGAATCGATCAAGCATATGGGTACTAGATAAATCATACCTTCAGAGGCACATGCTGAAGAAGAAATCATCATTACTGCACCTAATCAACCTGAAGACACTGCTCAGCCTGAAGCCAATGCTGAAGACGAAGACAATGATCAGCAAGGGCAAAGTCTTCGTCTAGTTCATCCTCGTGTTGCAAATGAGGTATAGATTAGAAGATAATTGATAGCATCAATGCACCTGGTCCACTCACTCGTTCAAGAGCAACACAGCTACCAAATTTCTGTGGGCACTTTGCATTTGTCTCTATATCTGAACCCAAGAAAGTTGCTGAAGCCTTCATGGAACCTGAATGGATTCAAGCTATGCAAGAATAGCTTCAACAGTTCGAGCTGAACAATGTGTGGGAATTGGTTAAGCGTCCTGATCCTCGCAAGCACAATATCATTGGCACTAAATGGATCTATCGCAACAAACAAGATGAGCATGGTCAAGTTGTCAGAAACAAGGCTCGTCTCGTTGCTCAAGGATACACTCAAGTTGAAGGGATTGACTTCGATGAAGCATTTGCTCCGGTGGCTAGGCTTGAAGCCACTCGCATACTGCTAGCGTACGCCAACCATCCAACATCCTCTTGTACCAAATGGATGTGAAGAGTGCTTTTCTCAATGGCAAGATTGAAGAAGAAGTGTATGTTGCACAACCACCTGGCTTTGAGGACCCAAAACATCCTGACATGGTATACAAGCTCAACAAGGCAATATATGGCCTCAAACAAGCCCCTTGTGCTTGGTATGACACACTCAAAGACTTCCTGAAGAGCAAAGGCTTCAAACCTGGTTCCCTGGATCCCACTCTCTTCACGAAGACATGCGATGGTGAACTATTTGTATGCCAGATCTATGTGGATGACATTATCTTCGGATGCACTGACAAGAGATACAGTGATGAGTTTGGACACATGATACAAGAGCAATATCAGATGTCCATGATGGGTGAGTTGAAATTCTTCCTCGGTCTTCAAATCCTTCAGCAGAGCAACGGCATCTTCATATCACAAGAGAAATACCTCACAGATTGCCTGAAGAAGTTTGGAATGCAAGACTGCAAAGGGTACACAACGCCAGTGCCAACTAAAGGTCAGTTGGGTCCCGACGACAATGGTAAAGAGTTTGATCAAAAGGTATACTGCTCCATGATTGGCTCTTTACTCTATTTATGTGCATCTAGGCCAGATATAATGCTTAGCGTTTGTATGTGTGCCCGATTCCAAGCGGCACCAAAGGAATCGCATCACTTAGCAGTGAAGCGAATTCTTCAATATTTGGCTTACACCCCAACACTAGGATTATGGTATCCAAAGGGCTTAGAGTCTGATCTAGTTGGATTCTTATATGCTGATTATGCTGGTGACAAGGTTGATCACAAGTCCACATCAGGCACATGTCATTTCCTTGGACAATCTCTTGTCTGTTGGTCTTCAAAGAAGCAGAACTGTGTATCCCTCTCCACTGCCGAATCTGAATACATTGCTGCTAGATCTTGCTGCACTCAGCTTCTATGGATGAAGTAAACTCTCAAGGACTATGGCATCCACCTGAAGCAAGTGCCACTTTACTGCGATAATGAAAGCGCCATCAAGATTGCCAACAACCCAGTCCAGCACTCGAAGACAAAGCACATTCAGATTCGTCATCACTTTCTCAGAGATCATGTCATGAAGGAAGATATTGATATCATTCACGTCAACACTGATGAACAATTGGTACATATCTTCACAAAGCCCTTGGATGAGAAAAGGTTTTGCAAGTTACGGTGTGAGCTAAATATCTTAGAATCCTCGAATGTCCTGTAATTGGACACACATCCTAACGCTTATGCATATTGATGACTTAGATGTGCAACACACGAAGTAACGTGTATCTTCAATCAATGAAGACATACACTCTAAGTGTGAATACATTAATGCGGAATTTGACTTCGGAGCGCCACGATAATTGTGCATCGTGTCTGGGTCTAATAATTCCTATACGGTGGGTAACGCCACCACTAAATTCTTTTGAAGTCTTTGCATTTAATTTGTCTTCAACCTTGATTTGACTTTATGTTTATCTTCACAATGTTGAGTTGGTCTTATGCTGATATATACATATATTCGTGTTCAGTCCTCTATAGCATTCACTTATAGCTATGTCTTCATACTTGAATTTTTTATCTAAGTGAACGTGATCGGACCCTGACCCCTTCTGTCCTTCTACCTCAAATTCTATCTATCCAAATCATATGCATTATATTGAATCCTGTTGATTGTCTTCTCTGCATCCTTGTCAGCAGAAGACAAAGAGACAAAAGTTGAAATCTATTTTTAATGCTATATCCTTATTACCGGAGAAGCCGGAACGACCACCCGACAATCCAGGCGTGCGTGGGAACATGGAACAACTTCTAATATGTTGCATGCATCCCACGTGTCATTCAGATGTGAACCCCCAGGGGCACCTGCGTAATTATGCTGTGTTGTCCCTTTCCCTATAAATATACACTCACCACGGTCATTATCTCTTCTTCCACCTCGCACAAACCCTAGTGCCTCCGCTAGCTCATGTTGACGCCGGAGACGAAGCGATTAGCTGTCGCGACTTCTTCGACGTAGTCCTCACACAGGCCGTGGACCTCGTCCTCTCCGCCGCCGCCAAGTTAGGGCGCGGGAGATTGAACTGCTCGGCCTCTCTCTTCACCTCATCTAGCAGTTCGTCGGCGATAATTAATACTTACTTTTTACTGCCTTTTTGATCCGTCAAATATATCCACTTCAATCAAAAGTGGTTTCTTCACTTTCAAATCTGGATCCGTCTTCATCTGCATCTCATATCATGCCAAGTATATTCACTTATGCTTCACAACTAGTTAGATTCCTCACTTGTACTTATTCATGGATTCGTACAAATCTGGAACCAACTCTCATCAAATAAGTGAATGTCTTCGCACTATGAGGTCAATGTCTTCAAATTGATTTATCTTCAAAATCTTCTGAGAATGCATATGACCTCTTCCCCTTCCCTCGCACCTCTAATGCTGTCACAGGTACATGTCCATGGGAGACTCCCTTGGTTCTCATAGTCTGCATTCATTTGCAGAGTTCTTACAGCGCCATATTCACTCATCTGAAGCCAGTTCATGTCTGACCAGCAAAAGGAAGCCATTCACTGTCTTGAAGCCGTTCAGTCTGAATATAATGGCAATAGAGAAATCGGCTAGAAAGGGTGGCAGGCAGCGCCGTGGAGATACAGCTACGCATTTACCTCCTGATCTGTTTGAAATGTACAAGACAGATCCTGAGGAAAGCTATGGCCAGCACAAGACCCGAATCCAATGGATTCGAAGATATTGGGCGGAAGAATGGTTCAAGTACAGATTTGTGACTGCTGAATATGCTGAAAAGAACGCCATCAAGCGCCCATGGGGAGATATTCTATACAGAAATCTGCAGCCCAATTCCAAGTCTGAAGCCATTGCTCAAGGCTTCTACCCATGCATGGTCCGAGGACCACAGTGTGAGAATGCAGATCCGACATCAATGCTATGGTGTTGCGAAGACAATCTCTTCAAGCGCAATTTTCAGTTTGCAAAGGAGTCAACGGCTAAGAACAAGAAGGCATTTGGGCTTGACTTCAACCCTAGTCCGTCTGCTCCGAGGGTTGATGGCACCCGTGATGCAAATCCCAATGTCATCGGCCCCTTTGACAACTTTGATGGCCATCTCTATCCATCACATCTTAGAGGGCCACAGTGGATCAATCTGCTGATGACGCTGACTCTGAAGACGCGCCAGCACCACTAAAGCCGCAGAAGAACAAGAAAACAGAGGCTTCGAAGCCCTCTGCCTCACCAAAATCTTCGCGTGTGAAGCCATTGGCCGCTGCACCTCCTGAACCCAGTGTGCAATCTGAAGATCTGTCTCATGTCTCCAAGAAGACCGAGAAGACAAAGAAAACCAAGAAGCCCAAGAAGATTTCTGGGCATGAACTGACTCCTGCTGTCGTTCTGCACATTGAGGATGACACCATTGATCTGTCCAGCGATGAAGATCTTGGTGATGATGCCCTTGAGCTACTGATCAAGAGCAAGCAAGAGGCGGAGATCTTCAATGATCTGCCCCTCTTTTATGTTGATATACTGAACAACTTCATTGATGAGTGGTTCGACGACTAGAGCATTAGCATTGATGATCTTCAGCTTCCTGTGGAAATCAGCGTCACATTTCACAGAGCCATTGCAAATGAGTTGGCCTTGGATCAGAAGATTGTCGAGCTCAAGAATAAAATTGACTATGAGAAGGCTCACTTCAAGAAGAACATGGCCAAGCTCAGCGTGGCAGATGTTCAGATCTTCAAGAAGATGTTGCATGAGCTCAAGGAACAGTTTCACAAGAAGCGTGAAGAAGCAAAAGGTTCAAGAGAGCGCATGAAGTACTTTGCGCAGAAATGTGTTCAAGCACACAATGAGGCTAAGAAGTGCAAGGCTCTTGGGCGTCCTGGCATCGACCCCAAGATGGCTGCCAAACAAAAGAAGAAGTCTGCTGAAGCCCGAAGTGAAGCATCAAGGCAGGAAGAACCTCGCATTGTCTTCCCTGCCAGCATGATTGGCTCGAAGCGTAAGGTCCCCTCAGCAGCTTCAGAACTGAAGAAGACAAGGGCAGCTGAAGACGAAGCCAAGAAACGCAAGCACAAGAATGCTTCTGTTGATGCACCATCGAAGAATAAATTAAAGACAAAGTCTTCAAAGAAAGAGCATGCTGTGGCCTCTGAACCCCTTGTTGTTGAGCCCATTTCTATTGCCCGTCCAGCCTCCACCAACCAAGAACGTCGCCTTGTGATTCACGAGCCTCCTTTCACAGAGGCTTCTGAAGATGAAGAAGTTCCAGCTGTTGACCCCACCACAGCTGAAGACATTGGTCGTGAATACAATGTAGAAGATGATGAAGTCCTTCCTCAACTTGAGCACCAAATGGTATCATCGCCTGTTCTTATGAATAGCAAACTCATCAGCATTGGTCGTCCATTGACGCCAATTGCTCAGGATGATTCATGGGCCGATCGCCCTCAACAAGACAGCCCCATTCATGATGAGACACCCAGAACTCCACTACCTCAAGTCACCACTCCAGTGCTTGAGGACGACAAGTACATGGTGCAGACCACTCCATCACCACAGGCGTCGCCAGCTTTCCGCAGGCTTCGCAAAGGCCCCAGGACGCAGGTCACCATGTAGAGCATTCCGGAAGGGGAAGCGCAACAAAGCTCAGTAGCACATCAAGTGTTTCCTGAAGCCACCCCTACTGCGAACGTCTCTGAGTCTAAAGCTAAAGCTGCTGAAGACATTCTGGCTGCATCAGCCGATGAAGATCAAGGAGAAAGAGAAGAAGAATGAGTTGCCACACCCCCTGCTACTGATCAAGTCATTCTCGAGGAGAATGTGACTGTGCCTAACCCTCCTGTCATTGGACGAACGGAGGTTAACACCACTAAGGCTGCCACAAACAATGATGCTGAAGCTAATGACATCGTCATGGCCGAAGACAATGTGGAGCCTGAAGCTAATGTGGTGCTTGAAGCTAATGTGCAGCCTGAAGCCAATATCAGTGCATAAGCCACTGTTCCACCTCCTAGGCATCACACCATTGAACGGGCATTTGATCGTGGGCAGCTGGTCACTGTGAAATGGCCTATCTTGGTTCCTCCCACTGCTCCCGGACCACAGTATGACTACCATGTGGAGCAGAGGCCTCAGGTTCAGAAGCCAAAGCCAAGGCTGCCTAGGCTTCCAAGTGCTGCAACCTCGCCAGGATCATTCAGCGTCACCAGCTTCAGAGGGTAAGTGCATCTACTGCCACCCCTAGTTGGTTTTGGAGTATTAACGACAAACATGGTTGAGGGACTAATGTGTTTGTGAGAATTGCAGGATAACACAGTTAGTAGTCCCTCATTGATTCGTTTTACCTACCGGAGATGACCCCTAAAAATGTGTGAACACATTGAAGACAATGGTGGTATGTGAAGATATTCACAACGAAGATTATGATTGTCGGCGTCCTGGGAATAGGGGTACCCAGACTTGCCTGCCTACGGCCCACGGCGTGGCTCCACCAGCGGCCCTATACGGCCCATCTTCACCAGCAAACACTCAAGACCCTCGCGAGGGGGCCAAGCCTCGTGAGGCGGACGACACAAGACCTCCTCGAGGGCTGCCTCACCAGGCTGGCTCGCGAGGGGCGGAGAGATCAAGGCAAGGGACACCTCGCGAGGTTCCTGTGACGCAAGCCGTGACGACCAAGGCCAGGCGGGCGCCAGCACGCGCAGTGTCCTTGTTTCCTCTTTGGTGCTAAAGGGGCAAGCGCAGGCGAGGAGTCCCGAGGCATCAGGCAAAGGTTTTCATGTTGGTGCAACGAGACCAAGACCAGCAGGACAGCAGGACAGAGGTCATCGTGGAGCCCAAGACGGCGTCACCACCAGAGCCTTTGGAAGGCGAAGACCACCTTTAGTCAGGAGAGCTTGTCCTAGTTGTCTCCCTTTGAATTTGGCCGTTGTTGGCTCCCTTCCCGCTCAACATTTGGGGAGAGGACCAGGGCCTCTATAATTAGGACTAGCCACCACCATAGGACCTCATCTAACCTAGGACTAGATCATCCTCACCCACACAAGTTCACCAAGCGCAAGAACACCTCACCTCAGGAGGCTGTTCTTCCCTTGTACTGTTCATCCTCAGCCCAAGAGGCAATTCACCACACCACACTGGAGTAGGGTATTACACCACAACGGTGGCCCGAACCAGTATAAATCTCGTGTCTCTTGTGTTGCGGGTTCGTCGAGCCAGGCTTTGAGATCGCGGTGAGGCTGAGGGCGTGATTAGGTAGGGGGAGATCTTCGTGCGCACCCCAGTGTTCGAACCTAAAGGGTTTTGCCGAAACCTGAAATCCGACATTTGGCGCGCCAGGTAGGGGTGCACCGAAGCTTTTCTTCCGTCAATCCGCGTCCCGTCGCTTCGTCGCATCCATGGCGGACGCTCATCGCGCCCGTGCTGAGCGTCGGGCCGCCCTCGCCGCCCGCGTCGCTCAGAACGCTCCTGTCGGCGGACCTCCCCGTCGTTCCCCGTCGCCTGCCGCCAACACCGCCACCGGCACGGCGGGAAACGAGCAGCAAGCATCCTCGCTGCACCACTCGGTGCGGCGGGACGGCCGCACCGCCACTCCGTCGCTGACCCCGGCCGGCTCGGCGTCTCACGCTCGTCGCGCTCCCACGGACGCGCAGGCCGCGCTACACATGGCACATGAGCTCCTGCGCTACCGCCCTGTCGACGACCTCTATGAGGACTGGCTGGACCACATCGCCGAGCTCATCAGCGCCGTAGGGGGCTCCCCTGCGCCATCTCTCTCACTGCCTCGCCCTCCGCCAACTGCGGGCGACGTGGTGCATGGAGCGCCTCCATCGCCTCTGCACAAAGACGGTGTCCTGGCGCCATGGCGTGCGGCTCCCCGGCGTGGCCCATCGCGCCGGGCGCCCGCGCGAGAAGAAGGAAGCTGCCAAGAGGTTCCTCGTCCGCAAGAGAATGCGCCCGCGCTCCTGGCGCCACTACGACAAGACCGTGCACCGCCTGCAGTGGCGGTGCACGGACATCAAGGGCAGGATCCACACCAGCAAAGGGTCCCGGTGCCCAGCGCAGGCTGCCGTGCCTTCACTCCTGAGCTGCGTAGTGTCGCATGGCCAGGCAAGTTCAAGCCAGACCTGTCTCCTCGCTACGACGGCACCCCCGACCCGGCGGAGTTCCTGCAGCTCTACGAGCAGAGCATCGAGGCAGCCAACGGCGACGAAAAAGTCATGGCGAACTGGTTCCCCATGGCTCTGAAGGATGGCGCTCGCTCGTGGCTCCTGAACCTGCCCCCGGACTCCATCTCCTCCTGGAACGAGATGCGCGACCGCTTTGTTGCCAACTTCCAAGGCACTCGTGACCGCCCTCCGACCGCGTGTGACCTGCGCCGCATCAAGCAGTAGCCAGGAGAGACCCTACAAAAGTACATCCAGCGCTTCAACAACGTTAACCTCAAGATCCCCAAGGTGACGGACGAGGCCATCATCTCCGCATTCTCTGATGGCGTCCGTGGCATCAAGATGAAGGAGGAGCTCGCCATCCACGAGGAGCAGTGCACGACCTTGGAGCTGTTCAACCTGGCGACCAAGTGTGCAAGAGCTGAAGAAGGGCGCCTTTCCCTCCTCGAGCTCCCGGCTGCCGACCCTGAGGAGAAGAAGGACAAGGCCAAGGACGTGAAGCGCAAAGGAGTGGTCGTGCTTGCAGCGGAGCCGGAGACGAAGCGCGGCCTGGATATCCCCGAGTCGTCCAAGAGCAGTCGTCCGTTCTGCGCCTTCCACAACGTCCACAGCCACAACACTAATGACTGTCAAGAGCTCAGGGCCATTCGAGATGGACGCCTCGGTCGACACCCCGAGCGCAACGACCGGGGCTACGGCCGAGGAGGAGGACGTGGCGGAGGATGCTGGGACGATCATGGCCCATGCCAGGAGTGGCGCGACCAGCCTCGCGAAGATCGCTGGTAGGACCAGCCTCGTGAGGGCGCATGGAGGGATCAGCCTCGCAAGGACCGCCCCCAGGGCAATGCTGGCCTTCCTCCGCTGCCACCACCACCAAGAAGGAACGACGACCATCATCAGGATGAGGGGGCTGGGGGCTTCCCAGAGCCGCGCGCTATCGCTTGCATCTTGGGCGGAGCCCAGGCCCTAGCCTCTCAGCGTATCTTCAAACAGTTTGCTTGCGAGGTGAATGCAGTCCTCCCCAGGCTCGAGGCCACACGCCCGCTCAGGTGGTCCAAGTGCGCCATCACCTTCAGTTCGGCAGATCAACTCAAGTGTGCGGCCACCACTGGCGCCCTCTCGATGCTTTGCTCACCCGTCATCAGCAACGTGCAAGTCACCAAGACCTTCATCGACGGCGGCGCAGGGCTTAACGCCCAGTCCGTCGAGACGTTCGACATCCTTCAAGTGCCATATGATTAGCTTCAGCCTACCAAGCCTTTCTCAGGAGTAACCGACGGCTCCACCACCCCGATAGGGCAGGTCCGCCTCCCTGTCACCTTCGGGCAGGGCGACAACTACCGCACCGAGCTCATCGACTTCGACGTTGCCCACATTCGTCTGCCGTACAATGCCATCCTCGGGTATCCGGCCCTGGCCAAGTTCATGGCAGTGACACACCATGGCTCAACGTCCTCAAGATGCCAGGGAGCGGCGGAATCATCACAGTCCCCTGCGAAGAAAGAGATGCGGTGTGCTCCCTCGAGCGTGCCTTCCAAGCGGCGTCAATCGAAGACCCCGGCAGCAATGCAGCGCAGCACCCTCCTGAGGTCGCCCCCAAGAAGAAGAAGCAGCTACTCCGCGCAGGGCCTCAGGAGAGTGGCGCCTCAAGTGGAGCCACGTTAGGATCGACGCCCGTGCCTGGGGCGCCTCCCTCCCTCGCATAGGAAGGCGCGCCCGGCGCCCTCCTCGGGCAGGGCTCAGGGGCTCTCTTCTGGAGGGCCTCCGACCTTGCCAACATCACGAGGGAGGTGCTCGGGCACCACGTGGAGGTGTGCTTTGCAGCATGGTTCCCTCAGGAGGACGCCGGACGAGGAGCGCCCGACGCTCAGGAGTTCATTGCCAAGACCACTCAGGAACTGCAGGATGCAAGAGCCATGCGCGGCGACTACCGCTCACCTGGCGCGACTCCCCATCCAGGCGAGGATGGCGGGCTGCGCATCTGCATTGACGTCCCAGGGCTGAACAGGGCCGCATCTCAGGAGCTCTTCTGGCCTTCGCGTGTGGGACGCTACGAGGGCCCACCTCACAGCTACGTTCGCATGCCGTTTGGCCTGACGAGCGTGGCGTCCGCCTTCCAGCGCAACCTGCAGAGCATCCTTGCGGCTCAGGAGGCCAGGCATCATGCTGCCCTGACGGAGATGGAGACGGTCCTCAAGGAACCGCCCGGACCTCGAGAGCCTCCTGAGGCTCAGGGCCCCGGAGGCTCGTGAGGAGAGACCCCTTCACCACACGTCTTCAGCTGCCCCAACATTCCTTCAACAACAAAACCAGGTGACATTTTCCAAGTTTATTTAGCTGGGAGCGCCCCTCGGGCTGCATCATTCCCAAGCCGCATGGGTCTGTCCCTGCGGCATGTATCCGTTTATGTCTTTTGTTTACCTTGCTGGGGGCGCCCCTCGGGCTGCACCATCCCCAAGCTGCTCGGGTCTGGCCCAGTGGCATGTATCGTCTTGCGTTTACCTAATCCCGTTCGCTTTCCATGCATAATCGGTCTATGGTTACCACATGCTTGATTGTCACCTACCACGGGAGCTACACATTCTGGCACGGCGCCTGTGCTCGGGTTCGTCCCTGCAGTGCTGACAAATCTGAGTGGTCGAGCTCTAGCTCGCGGCACGCCCCGCGCACGTCACCTCACCAGGCCCTCAGTGCCTTCATCTTCTTGCAGGGCAACCAGCGGCAGACCGGGAATCATCGTGGCGATTTGTGCTGACCTGCAGGAACCTCCCGAGAATGACAGCGGGAAATACCACAGGCCCCTCCTGCTTCTCCCATGTGATTCGCTTGCGCGTTAAAAGGGGGGCTCCTGAGCATCGCGACTCAGGAGCTCTTACTGGCACTCCAGCCCTCACCCCCTGGCCTTGACCACGACATCGTGACCTGGCATTCCAGTGGCGGATGAGCTCGCTCGAGGGCCAGGACCTGAGGACGCAGAGCACACTGGAGAGTGTAGAGAAGAAGGGGGGGGGCTCGCACAGGCCTAGCCTAGCTATCCTACAGCAGTCGACGCACGAGTCTGGCGCGACACAAGGAGCCAGCTCAAGAATGCCAAGATAAGTCTCGCGACTAGATCGACCCAACACTATAGCATCGGACCCTCACCTGCGGCAGCCTTGCTACGGCAACGCCGCCACCCTTTCCTGCTTCTCGGTAGTTGCTTGAGCACTAAAGGGGACCTCTTGAGCATCGCGCCTGAGGAGCTCTTACTGGACCTTGGGCCGCTCACCTCCTGGCCTTGACCACGTCATCGCGACCTGGCATACCAACGACGGCTACAGCCTACCTGGGGATCGGGGCCTATCGGCGTAGAGCACCAAGCTGCCGTGGGGTTGGAAAGGGGGAACGGAGTCGAAGCAAGACATGCGCTCACCAATTTTCATAATAAGGATAATATGAACAAAAGACATTACAGATCCCTTACACGCCCCCACGGGGTTCGTTTCGATTCCTCGCAGGGAACAAAAAAGGGGACTTCCTAGGAGCCCTATCTACACGCGCCAGCGCGGCCGACGCCATCATCAACAGTGGGCCACGGGAGGCCGGCGCCAACCCCATCCAGATCAGTGACGGTGACGGCCGGACGCCGCGGCCTTGCTGCGGACCCGGCGAGAGCTCGGAGGCACGTAGTTGTCGTCGCTCATCTCCAGGGTCTCATAGAGCTCGGGAGAGTTGCTGGACTCCCGAGCGCCACCGTGCTGCTAGGGGAGCCGCTGGAGAAGCCAGCGGCGCGCTCGGCGCAGGCCGCTGCGCCGTCCCGACGACCCCCTCTAGGGCAGCACTCCAAGTGGCGGCCTTCCACGTTGTAGACCTTGAAGAACATCGTGGAGGCGCCGTCGTACCTAAAGTGGATGGCGAGGGCGCCTTCCGCCTGGCAGACCCAAGCCACCTCGCCCCAGCCGCGGGTCATCAAGATCTTGCCTGGGGAGACGGTTTCGACCTCCGCTCCAGTCGCCGGGGCGTCGCAGTCGGTGTGCTGTAGCCAGAGCTCCAGGGGGCCCCTGGCGGCATCTCGGTGGAGAAGAACTGTGGGAAGCGGATCCAGGAGCGCGGGGGCATCGCCGTCCACATCATGAGCTCGCGCGAGGAGTCCGCGGCGTGGGCTCCTGGGGCGATTGCGTGCGCCACCACGGCGCGACGACCACGGCCTCGGCGCAGGCGGCGGCGCTCGTCGCCTCCTCCTCCGGAGCTCTCAGCTTGGGCGTACAGAGGCAGTGGGTACCCGGGAGGAGGCCGCTCGTACCAAGGCCTCGACACCTCTGGCCTCACGACCACGTCGCGGCGGTGGCTCGGCCTCTTCTTCGGCAGAAGAGGCCCGGGCTCGTCGCGGGGGTTTTTCCCCTTCTCTGCAGCTGAGAACCTTCGAATAGGCGCCAGGGGGGTCGCCGCTAGCAATGAGGCAAGCAAGAAGAGATGAGCAACGGGGGCTCCGCCCCCTCCTCATTTATAGCAGGAGAAGGCCAACCGGCGATACCCATGATCATAGGTAATGATGATATTTCTCTGCATGTAGCAGGGACTCGTCAAGTCGGGCAGTTGCCGAGGCAGCGTGGGGAAGCGGAGACGCCCACGTCCAATCAATCGCCATGCGTCGACCAAAGCCATAGGATGTTGGGGCCCGCGGCGCTCCGCACTTGCCCTTTGGCTTCGCCTCGAAGCCAAGTCCGAGCGCGCCTTGGGCCCGGGGGCTACTGTCGGCGTCCTGGGAACGGGGGTCCCCAGACTTGCCTGCCTGCGGCCCACGGCGTGGCTCCACCAGCGGCCCTGTACGACCCATCTTCACCAGCAAACACTCAAGACCCTCGCGAGGGGGCCAAGCCTCGCGAGGCGGACGACACAAGACCTCCTCGAGTGTAACACCCCGCATGTAACTTTCCATATTTGCAACTCCAACTCTTGCCATTTTCGGGTATGTGTTATGATATTCCCTCCGTGGTCGGGTTTTTTCTTTCGTTTTGCATTTTGTTCATGTCATGCATATCATATCATGTCATCATGTGCATTGCATTTGCATACATGTTCGTCTCTTGCATCCGAGCATTTTCCCCGTTGTCCGTTTTGCAATCCGGCGCTCCCATCTCCTCCGATGCACCCCTCTTGTTTTCTTTCGTGAGCGGGTGTCAAACGTTCTCGGAATGGACCGAGGCTTGTCAAGTGGCCTTGGTATACTACCGGTAGACCACCGGTCAAGTTTCGTTCCATTTGGAGGTCGTTTGGTACTCTAACGGTTAACCGGGTAACCGCACATGCCTTCTGTGTGTTTCAGCAAAAAAAAACCTCAAAACGGCCCAAAACCCACCAAACTCTCTTCCATACTGTAGGTCGTTCGATCACGATCGTGTGGGCGAAAACCGCACCTCATTTGGACTCTCCTAGTTCCCTCTACCTATATATTTGCATCCCCTCCCGAAAACGTATGCAGTCCAAACCCTAACCCTCGTCCCTCCGCGCACCGGACACGTCCGCCCGGCGTCGGACAAGTCGCGCCACCGCCACGTCAGCGTCCGCCGCCGCCCGTACCGCGCCGGCCCGCGAAGCCCAGGGAGGGCCCGCGCGAGCCCGTGCCCCGCCGCCGTTCTGCCTCCCGCGCCCGAGGCCGCGCACCTCGCCTCGCCGCCGTGCTCGCCGCCGCCGTCACCGCCTCGCCGCGCCGCCGCCGCCTGCCCGCGTCACCGTCCTCCCTCCGGCCACCGGCGCCGCCCCGCGCCTCTCCTTCTTCTCCTCCGGCCGCCGCGGCTTCCTCCACTCCGGCGAGCTCGAGAGCCTCGCCCAGATCTGGATCGAGCACTGTAGCAGGTTGACTTTCCCCGAGACCCTGAAATCTTCCAAGTCTTTCGTTTTTCACAATAAGTACCCCTATTCAACATGTCATAACTCTTTGCATATAGCTCCGTTTCACGCGTGTAATATATCGAATTGTTCGGCTCGTGATGCTCTTCATTTTGTTCGATTGCACCATGTTCATTAGAGGCCATCTTGATACCCAAATCTCTGTTGCAATAGTGCTAGTTGCTGTTATCTACTGGTTCTTAGCAGAACTTGGAGATTTGTTATTTTTGTATCATTTAATCTGTGCATCTTATGGGCATGATCTCTACATGTTTTTTGTTGTATGCCATGCCATATTTCCAGTGGTGTATGCCATGTATTTTTGTGATCTCTGTGGTGACTAGCACAAGCATGCAAACTAGGCTCTGTAATGTTTCTGATTTCAGGGACTTGGTGATTTCTCCAAGTCCTTGTCTGCTGTTATTTTGTTGCCATGTAAACTTGATGCTACAGAGAGATCCATGAATATTTTGGAGATGTTCAGTAACGATGTTTTGTAGATATTGTTGTAATTGATCCATTCCTGCCCTTGTTTGCAATTATGGAGTGCCATAGTATGACTCAATCTTACTCTACTTTTGCTATAAAATATTTCTGGCAGATTCTTAACATGATATTCATTTTTGCCAAGCTTGTTGTAGTTGATCCATACATGCTATGCTTTCTTTCTTGCCATAGATAGCTTCATAAACATGCCATCTTGCTCGAGGTATGCTTGTTTTGTCATGCATTGCTTTGTGATGAATGCATCAAGCTCACCAAGATGCCTTCATATTATTGTTTCTGCCATGCTCTGTTTTCTGCCAAGTCTGAAACCTGTTAACGAAACTTGCTATGTTTACATGCTTGCCATCATATCTTCTGATCCTTTTTGGCTTATGGTCAGTAATGGACTTTTGTCATATGCATTTAGTAGAATACTGCCATGCCTTGTTGTGCCATGTTAAGTTCCTGTAGCATGTTGATTTCGTGCTCTGAACATTGCTACCTGATGCTGTTTTCTGCCATGTCCAGTAATTTCACCAAGTCTGTGAACCTGTTATCTTTTGCACTTTTGCCATGCTTGTTTGAGCCTGTTATGTTATGATCTAGCCGTAGCTCAGTGTTCATCTTTTGTCAAGCATCCCCTGTAGATTACTTCCATATGCTTTGTTGCTATGTTGGAGTGCCGTAGCATTGTTGCTTGTTGCATTTTAAGTGCTATCATGCTGTTAATTGCAGATTCGTGTCATTCTTGTTTTGCTCGCCATTTGCAAACCGTGCATCCGTTTCCGGTGATCTTTATATCGATTTCGACCTTAATCATCTCTTCTTTCCAGTGGCATGCTTGGTTTGCCAAGTTACTGCCTTGTTCATCATTTTCCTTCCGGAGCACGCATATGCATCGCATATCATATCTCGCATATCATACATGTTTTGCATCATGTTGCTTGTGCATTTCTCGTGATTGATTGTGGTTCCGTTGCTTGTGTTCTTGTCTTGGGTAGAGCTGGGAGACGAGTTCGTGAACGAGGAACCTGTTGAGTACGCTTACGAGGATTAAGCTTTCGACAACTCTGAGAACCTTGCAGGCAAGATGACCACCCCTCAAAATCACTTCTATCTTTTCTTTGCTAGTTGTTCGCTCTTTTGCCATGCTGCGCTTCCTATCACTTGCTATATCATGCCTCCCATATTGCCATGTCAGCCTCTAACCATCCTTTCCTAGCAAACCGTTGTTTAGCTAAGTTACCGCTTTGCTCAGCCCTTCTTATAGCGTTGCTAGTTGCAGGTGAAGTTGAAGTTTGTTCCATGTCAGAACATGGATATGTTGGGATATCACGATATATCTTATTATATTAATGCATCTATATATTGGTAAAGGGTGGAAGGCTCGGCCTTATGCCTGGTGTTTTGTTCCACTCTTGCCGCCCTAGTTTCTGTCTTACCGGTATTATGTTCCTTGAGTTTGCGTTCCTTACGCGGTTGGGTGATTTATGGGACCCCCTTGACAGTTCGCCTTGAATAAAACTCCTCCAGCAAGGCCCAACTTTGGTTTTACCATTTGCCACCTAAGCCTTTTCCCCCGGGTTTTCGCGAGCCCGAGGGTCATCTTATTTTAACCCCCCCGGGCCAGTGCTCCTTCGAGTGTTGGTCCGAACTGAGTAGACTGCGGGGCCCCCTCGTGGAAACTCGAGGTCTGGTTTTACTCGTAGGATGTCTCATCCGTTGTGCCCTGAGAACGAGATATGTGCAGCTCCTATCGGGATTTGTCGGCGCATCGGGTGGCTTTACTGGTCTTGTTTTACCATTGTCGAAATGTCTTGTAAACCGGGATTCCGAGACTGGTCGGGTCTTTCCGGGAGAAGGTTTATCCTTCGTTGACCGTGAGAGCTTATGATGGGCTAAGTTGGGACACCCCTGCAGGGTATTATCTTTCGAAAGCCGTGCCCGCGGTTATGAGGCAGATGGGAATTTGTTAATGTCCGGTTGTAGAGAACTTGTCACTTGACCCAATTAAAATACATCAACTATGTGTGTAGCCGTGATGGTCTCTTCTCGGCGGAGCCCGGGAAGTGAACACGGTTTGAGTTATGAATGACGTAAGTAGGAGTTCAGGATCACTTCTTGGTCATTACTAGATGACGATCGTTCCGTTACTTCTCTTCTCGCTCTCATTTGCGTAGGTTAGCCACCATATATGCTTATTGCCTGCTGCAGCTCCACCTCATTACACCATCCTTTCCTATAAGCTTAAATAGTCTTGATCTCACGGGTGTGAGATTGCTGAGTCCTCGTGACTCATAGATTCTACCAAAACAGTTGCAGGTGCCGACGATGCCAGTGCAGATGATGGGATCGATCTCAAGTGGGAGTTCGATGAGGGACGTGGTCGTTACTATGTGTCTTTTCCTGATGATCAGTAGTGGAGCCCAGTTGGGACGATCGGGGATCTAGCATTTGGGGTTATCTTATTTTCATTCGGATCTTGACCGTAGTCGGTCTATGTGTGTATTTTGGATGATGTATGAATTATATTTATGTATTGTGTGAAGTGGCGATTGTAAGCCAACTCTTTATCCCATTCTTGTTCATTACATGGGATTGTGTGAAGATGACCCTTCTTGCGACAAAACCACAATGCGGTTATGCCTCTAAATCGTGCCTCGACACGTGGGAGATATAGCCGCATCGTGGGCGTTACATCGAGGGCTGCCTCACCAGGCTGGCTCGCGAGTGGCGGAGAGATCAAGGCAAGGGACACCTTGCGAGGTTCCTGTGATGCAAGCCGTGACGACCAAGGCCAGGCGGGCGCCAAGCGGGAGACAGCGCGCGCAGTGTCCTCGTTTCCTCTTTGGTGCTAAAGGGGCAAGCGCAGGTGAGGAGTCCCGAGGCATCAGGCAAAGGTTTCCATGTCGGTGCAACGAGACCAGGACCAGCAGGACAGCAGGACGGAGGTTACCGTGGAGCCCAAGACGGTGTCACCACCAGAGCCATTGGCAGGCGAAGACCACCTTTAGTCAGGATAGCTTGTACGAGTTGTCTCCCTTTGAATTTGGCCGTTGTTGGCTCCCTTCCCACTCAATATTTGGGGAGAGGACTAGGGCCTCTCTAAATAGGACTAGCCACCACCATAGGATATCATCTCACCTGGGACTAGATCATCCTCACCCACACAATTTCACCAAGTGCAAGAACACCTCACCTCAAGAGGTTGTTCCTCCCTTGTACTGTTCATCCTCAGCCCAAGAGGCAATTCACCACACGACAATGGAGTAGGCTATTACACCACAACGGTGTCCCGAACCAGTATAAATCTCGTGTCTCTTGTGTTGCGGGTTCGTCGAGCCAGGCTTTGAGATCGCGGTGAGGCTGAGGGCGTGATTAGGTAGGGGGAGATCTTCGTGCGCACCCCAGTGTTCGAACCTCAAGGGTTTTGCCGGAACCCAAAATCCGACAATGACTCGAGAAGACGTTCACGTGAAGACTATGGAGTGTGAAGACATAGATGTTTTGTAGTTTCCTTTTCTTCTTTGTTGAGTCATAGGAACCACCGCACTGTTAAGTGGGGTCCAAGTGAACAAAGTCAGAGTGACTGAATTGATGCTCAACCAAATCCTTTGTCTTCGAGTGAATACAACGAGATCAAATCTTATCCAGAGCTGGATGAGTCAGCTTTACTTGTAGCCCAAGTCACGCTGTCGTGTGTGTTTGAAATCTGGCCGTTGGACACGTGTCATGTAACGCCCACGATACGGCTATATCTCCCACGTGTCGAGGCACGACTTAGAGGCATAACCGCATTGTAGGTATTGTCGCAAGAAGGGTCATCTTCACACAATTCCATGTAATGAACAAGAATGGGATAACGAGAGTTGGCTTACAATCGCCACTTCACACAAAACATAATTTAATTCATACATCATCCAAAATCCACACATAGACCGACTACGGTCAAATCCAAATGAAAATAAGATAACCCCAAATGCTAGATCCCCGATCGTCCCAACTGGGCTCCACTACTGATCATCAGGAAAAGAAACATAGTAACGACCACGTTCCTCATCAAACTCCCACTTGAGCTCGGTTGCGTCATCTGCACTGGTATCGTCGGCACCTGCAACTGTTTTGGTAGAATCTGTGAGTCACGAGGACTCAGCAATCTCACACCCGCGAGATCAAGACTATTTAAGCTTATAGGAAAGGATGGTGTAATGAGGCGGAGCTGCAGCAAGCACTAAGCATGTATGGTGGTTAACATACGCAAATGAGAGCGAGAAGAGGGCAACGCAACGGTCGCGAAGCTAGAAATGATCAAGAAGTGATCCTGAAAACTACTTGCGTTCATTCATAACCCGAGTCGTGTTCACTTCACGGACTCCGCCGAGAAGAGACCATCACGGCTACACACACAGTTGATGTATTTTACATAAGTCAAGTGTCAAGTTCTCTACCACCGGACATTAACAAATTCCCATCTGCCTCATAACCGCGGGCACGGCTTTCGAAAGATAATACCCTGCAGGGGTGTCGCAACTTAGCCCAATATAAGCTCTCACGATCAACGAAGGATAAACCTTCTCCCGGGAAGACCCGATCAGTCCCGGAATCCCGGTTTACAAAACATTTCGACAATGGTAAAACAAGACCAGCAAAGCCGCCCGAATGTGCCGACAAATCCCGATAGGAGCTGCACATATCTCGTTCTCAGGGCACACCGGATTGTCCAAGTTTCCGATAGGCGAGCCCAGAGTTGCCCCTGGTGGCCACCGGCGACTGACAGGTTGGACCAATACTCAGAGGAGCACTGGCCCGGGGGTTTAAAATAAAGATGACCCTCGGGCTCGCGAAAACCCGAGGGAAAAAGGCTTAGGTGGCAAATGGTAAAACCAAAGTTGGGCCTTGCTGGAGGAGTTTTATTCAAGGCGAACTGTCAAGGGGGTCCCATAAATCACCCAACCGCGTAAGGAACGCAAACTCAAGGAACATAATACCGGTATGACGGAAACTAGGGCGGCAAGAGTGGAACAAAACACCAGGCATAAGGCCGAGCCTTCCACCCTTTACCAAAAATATAGATGCATTAATTAAATAAGAGATATTGTGATATTCCAAAATATCCATGTTCCAACATGGAACCAACTTCAACCTCACCTGCAACTAGCAACGCTATAAGAAGGGCTGAGCAAAAGCGGTAACTTAGCCAAACAACGATTTGCTAGGAAAGGATGGTTAGAGGCTTGACATGGCAATATGGGAGGCAAGATATAGCAAGTGTAGGTAGCGCAGCATGGCAAAAGAACAAATTCCTAGCAAAACAAAGATAGAAGTGATTTCGAGGGTATGGTCATCTTGCCTGCAAGGTTCTCAGAGTTGACGAAAGCTTGATCCTCGTAAGCGTACTCAACAGGTTCCTCATTCACAACTCGTCTCCCGGCTCTACCCACAGCAAGGACACAAGCAATGGAACCACAATCAATCACGGGAAATGCACAAGCAACATGATGCAATACATGCATGATATGCGAGATATGATATGCGATGTGTATGCGTGCTCCGAAAAAAAGGATGAACAAGGCAGTAACTTGGCAAACCAAGTATGCCACTGGAAAGATGAGATGATTTCGGTCGAAATCGATATAAAGATCACCGGAAACGGATACACGGTTTGCAAATGGCAAGCAAAACAAGAATGACACGATTCTGCGATTAACAGCATGATAGCACTTAGAATACATAAAGTAACTATGCTACAGCATCCCAACATAGCAACAAAGCATATGGCAGTAATCTACAGGAGATGCTTGACAAAATATGAACACTGAGCTACGGCTAGAACACACCACAACAGGTTGAAACAAGCATGGCAAAAGTGCAAAAGATAACAGGTTCACAGACATGGCAAAAGTGAAATTACTGGACGTGGCATAAACAGCATCAGGTAGCAATGTTCAGAGTAAGCAAAACACATGCTACAGGAACTTATCATAACAACACAAGGCATTGCATGAATCTACTAAATGCATATAACAAAAGTCCCTTACTGACCATGAACCAAAAAGGACCAGAAGATATGATGGCACCCATGTAAACATAGCAAGTTTTGTTAACAGGTTTCAGACTTGGCAGAAAACAGAGCATGGCAGTAAACAGAATTATGAACGCATCTTGGTGAGCTTGATTCACTCATCACAAAGCAATGCATGACAAAACAAGCATACCTACAAAAAAATGGCATGTTTATGAAGCTAGCCATGGCAAGAGAAAGTTCATAGCATGTATTGATCAACTACAACAACCTTGGCAAATTTGAATATCATGTTAACAATCTGCCAGGAATATTTTATAGCAAAAGTAGAGCAAGATTAAGACATGCTATGTCACACCATAATTGCAAACAGGGGCGTGGATGGATAGAACACAACTATATCTACAAAACCTCCTTACTGAACATACTCAAAATAAGCATGGATCTCATTGTAGACACATGGATACATGGCAACAAAATAACAGCAGTCACAGACTTGGCAAAATTCTAAGTCCCTGAAAACAGAAACATCACGAAGCCTAGTTTGCATGCTTGTGCTAGTCACCACATAGATCATAAAAATACATGGCATACACCTCTGCAAATATGGCATGGCATAGATCAAAACACCTGTAGAGCTCATGCCCGTACGATGCACACATCAATTCCAACAAAAATAACAAATCACCATGTTCTGATAAGTAACAGCAGTAAACATCATATAGCACTCTTGCACCAGAGATTTGGGCATCAAGATGGACTCAAACGAGCATGGCACAATGGAACAAAATGAAGAGCATCTCGAGACGAAAATTCCGACATATCGTGCATGCAAAACGGATCTATGGCCATGGGGTTATGGTAGGTCAAAGTATGCACCAGAATGCAAATATCTCGGGACTTGGAGAAAATCGAGGGGGAAGAAGTCAACCTTCGGATCCAGATCCAGGGTTTGGGCGCTCGGATCGAGGATGGCCAGGGTGGCCGCCGGAGTTGGAGGACGGGGCGGCGGCCGGAGCTAGGGGCGGCGTCGGGGCACGCCGGCACGGGACGGCGCGGGTCCCGCGACCGGGCGCGGCGGCGAGGGAGAGAGGCGGCGGCGGACGCCGGTGGCGGGGCGCGGCGGAGGCGGCGACCGGCATCGGCGATGGGGCGGAGGCGGCGGCCGGCATCGGCGACGGGGCGGAGGCGGCGGCCGGCATCGGCGACGGGGCGCGCGGCTCCGGCAGCGGTAGCGATGGAGGGCAGAACGGCGCGGGAGAGACGGGTCGCGGGGGCCGGACGCGGGCTCGACGGGCCGGCGCGGCGCGGGTGGCCGGGGTGCCACGTGTCGCGCCCCGGTTGGCTGCGGGAGGTGGCGGCTTTCGTCCGGCGCCGGGCGGACGTGTCCGGCGCGCGGAGGGAGCGGGGCTAGGGTTTCGGGACTGGGATTTCGGAGGGGGAACACATATTTATAGGTAGAGGGAGCTATGAGACTCCAAATGGAGTGCGGTTTTCGCCCACACGATCATGATCGAACGACCGAGAGCATGGAGGTGACTTAGATGTGTTGTTGGGATGTTTGGAGGGGGGTTTTACTGCAACACACAAAAGGACTTTGCGGTTACCCGGTTAACCGTTGGAGCATCAAACGACCTCCAAATGGAACGAAACATGACAGGTGGTCTACCGGTCGTATACCAAGGCGACTTGACAAACCTCGGTCCATTCCGAGAATGTTTAACACCCGCTCACAACAAGAAACAAAAGGGGTGCGCCGGTGCACGTGGGAGTGTCGGATTGCAAAACGGACAACGGGGAAAAATCTCGGATGCATGAGACGAACACGTATGCAAATGAGATGCACATGATGACATGATATGAGATGCATGACATGAAAAAAATGCAAAACGAAAGACAAAAACCGACCACGAAGGGAATATCATAACACATAGCCGAAAATGTCAAGAGTTGGAGTTACAAATATGGAAAGTTACATCCGGGGTGTTACATGTCAGTTCCTGAGTGACCCAGGGTCATTTCGGACAAATCAGGTTGGGTTGCCTCCTGGCTATAAATAGCCCACCCCCTACACCATAAATTGGTGGCTGCTCAGAGTTAGTGCATGGCTTTTGTCGTTTGAGAGCAACCCACCTCCGAAGCTTTTGAGAGAGAGAGAGAGAGAGATCCTTACGAGGACAAAGCCCAAAACACCCAGAACCAAAGAGTGTTAGGCATCACTGAAGTCTTTCTGTCTATGTGATCTGAAGACTTATTACACTTGAGGACTGTGTATCATCCAACCGGTTAGGCATTGCGTTCTGAGCATCCAAGAGTCACTATGGATTGCCGGTGAACAAAGTCTGTGAAGGTTTGGAAGTCTACCTTGAAGACTTACCTGAGTGATTGGGTGAGGACTAAGTGTTCTTAGCTCAAGGGGAATAAGGTGAAGACGCGGTCTTCTGAGTTGAATCTCAGCCTCCCTAACCAGACGTACAGTTGTCACAGCAACTAGAACCGATCCAACAAATCCTTGTCCTGTCCAAGCAACTGGTTCTATCACTTCCCTCTCTTTACTTACAGTTTGTCTTCATGAAGTCATTGCCTGCTTGCATGATCTGATTGACTTCACTATGTGAAGACTGTTGTTGTTTGGCTTCATACTATCTTCCATCCTAATCCATACTACCTAGCTGCTAATAGTCTTCGTGCTTTCACTTCATTGTTTACTTATCTATGGCTTGTCTAGTGTAGTCTACCTTCCGCTGCATGTTAATAGGTTCAATTCAATTGTCTGTCTTTGAAACCCCCATGTTTTGAAGACTTCCATAAAAATCGCCTATTCACCCCCCCCCTCTAGTCGATAACTAGCACTTTCAATTGGTATCAGAGCAAGGTGCTCCCTTGTTCTGTGTGATTCGGTTTAACCACCTGGAGTTTTAGCTATGTCGACTGTAGGGATAATCAAAGTCTCCGCTGGGTGCCCTGTCTTTGATGGCACTGATTACCCCTACTGGAAGAATAAGATGCATATGCATCTTGAAGACATTGATGTCGACCTCTGGTATGTCGTCAAGAACGGTGTTCCCAAGACCGGTGAAGGTGTCACCTCGGCTGATGGCAAGAAGTTCATTCAACTGGATTCTACTGCCAAGAACATCATCTGTGGTCATTTGACCAAAGGACAGTATGGCCGTGTGAGTGCTCTGGAAACTTCAAAGCTAGTCTAGGACTGGCTCTCCAAGGTCAACGAAGGCGTCTCAACCCAGAGAGACTCAAGGATCAGTGTTCTTCGCAACCTCTTCAACCGCTTTAAGAGAAATGACAATGAGAATGTCCAGCTCACATTTGATCGCTCACTGACATCACAAATGAGCTTCGCGCACTCGGCGCCACTGAGATCACCAAGCATGAAATCGTGAAAACACTTCTGAGATCGCTTGACAGCTCATTCGACACCCTGGCCCTGATGATTCAAGAACGCCCTGACTTCAAAACTCTCGATCCGTCTAACATACTTGAGAGACACAACACACATGATGTTGAGGATATAGACCTTAGAGTTACCCGCCAGAAGAGGCCGGGTTACTCATATGGTCATTGCCAGAAGCCCGGAGCCAAGCTTGAAGACGATGGGCCAGAGATGGGCTTATGACCCGGATATGGCTTAAGGCCCGTAATTACAATCATTATTATGGTAGAACTTGTAGTGTAAGGCAAGAATAATTGAGAGTCCGAGCCGGACACTCTTATGAGCCGGCCGGGACTCTGGGAGCTGCTGGGCGTCCGCCTCCCTATATAAAGGGACGACCCGGTAGCGGTTTAGGGACAACGACAATCTCATCGAGAGCCAGGCATAGGAGTTACGCTCCCTGGTCATCGAAACCCTAATCAATACCACCGCAAACTGGACGTAGGCTTTTACCTTCACCGTAAGGGGCCGAACCAGTATAAACCCTCGTGTTCCTTGTCCCGCTTAACCCCTTCAAGCTTCCTAGTAGCGATGGCTCCACGACTAAGTCCTAGCTCGAGGACATCTGCCGTGACAATTCCACGACAGTTGGCGCCCACCGTGGGGCCAGCGCACGGTGGATTTGAGTTCTTGAAGGGCAGCTTCGAAGGGCTCAAGGGATACGCGGTGGGCCGGATGACCAAGAGTCGTCGCGGCAAGCTCTACATCGACGATACAAACTGGGGCCCTGACGCCGACTCAGTTGAGTACGGGTATCGGGTCCCCTTCGGCGGAATACACGTGTTCATCGGCAAGATTGGTGAGCCGGATCTCTGCGCCGATCTCAATGAGACGGCTCAGCGTGCGCGACCCGCCCAGGCCCGGCCTGCCGTAAAGCATGTTTTTGTGGGATGCATCCATGGAGGGATCTCTGGTCGATCTGGATCTGGTGATGAGACGGCCGCCGGCTCTGACGGCGAGTCGTCCACCGATGAGTCAAACTCGTTGTATCAACTTCAAGATGGCCGGCTCATGGGTTATTCCGACGGTGGCAGTGTGCCGGACCCGTTTGAGCCGCCAAGCCAAGTTGGGGTCTTTATGACCGGTGCACAGCCTGTTCAGGACCCTGCTGCTGGAGCAGAGAACCCGGTGCCCTCGCCGGCTCAAGTGCTAATGGATCTCACGGACAAGATAACGGCCCTGTTAACCGCCACGGTTGACCCGGCGGATCAAGCTCAGCATGATGCAGAGGTGGCACAGTTAAAATTGGATCTAGTGAAAGCTAAGGAGGACCTCGCAGCGGAAGGGATCAGGATGGCTGCGGAGAGGGCGGCTCTCGAGGCCCAAACCTAGTTGATTCAAGCGCAATCCTTCCAGCTCACGATGGATCAAAACGCGTCCAATGAGGTCCTGAGAAGGAGGCATCAAAAGGCCCAATCTCGACTCCCTCCGGTTTACGATCCACGCAACCTCTTCAACACGCCAGGTGCAGGGTCTAGTAACCCGCCTGGGGTCATAGTGCCCGGATCGGGGACCCCTATTCAGCCACAAGTAATGGGGCCTCCCCAGATGCCCCCTGCCCCGCCTCAGTACGTGCCAATACCACCGGGTCATTATAACAACCCGTTGGAGAACATGGTCGCTGCGGCAGCACGGCTGGCGGCTCTTCCGGTCGACGGCGACTCTCCGACGGCTATTGAAACCCGCCGGGTCAGGGAACTCCTTCAGACAGCACTGGCACAGCAAGAGGCGTACTCCTACAGCCGGGACAGGATCCACTCGACCCCTCGTCCAGGCCGGAGCCGAGTTACAGCCGGCACATGGTCTCAGCGACCGGCTCAAGTAACGTCCGACGCCATGACCCGCCCCCTGGCCATGGCCCAGCTCATAACGGAGTCTTTCACGCAGCAGACAAAGACAGAATGCGGCAAGAGGCGGAGCAGGTGCCGCAGTTGACGGCCTACCAGACTCCTCCGACTTATCCAACGACGTCCGTCGATGTGGGTATCCCTACCAGGACTGGGGGTGTCCCTTGCTTAGTACCAGCTATCCGCAATGAGCGTTTACCCAAGGACTTCAAAGGCCCTAGGAAGGTGCCCAACTACACGGCTGACTTACAACCCGCAGCCTGGATCGAGAGTTACGAGATGGCCATGGAACTACTGGAGGTCAGTGAGGCGGCAATGGCCAAGTACTTCACCATGATGTTGGATGGGACTGCCCGCACTTGGTTGAAAGGGCTACCACCGAACTCCATCGGGTCTTGGGCTGAGCTGAAAGCCCGGTTCATCCAAAACTTTAAGGATACCTGCAGGCAGTCTATGTCAATTGTGGATTTGACTAACTGTAAGCAGCAGGAGGGTGAGTCCACCACGCATTGGGTTCGCCGGGTCAAGGAAATCATACATTCGTCAGATAGGATGGATGCCGGCTCTGCAGTCTTAATGTTGGAACAGAATTGTCATTTCGTGCCCCTAAAGATGAAACTCAGGCGGCTTAAGCGCGACTGCAGTGATATGGGTACATTAATGGCGGCTCTTGTCAAGTACGCCGATTCTGATGGTACCAAGGATCCCCCTTCAGATGATGAAAGGGCAGGGAAGGGAAATACGAATGGCAATGGCAAGGGTCCTCAGCATAACCCGGGGAACCAAGGAGGAGGCAAGCGCAAGGCCGATGGCAGCCCAGAGTTTGTAGCCAACGCCAGCTCACAAGGTAATAACCAGCGACGCAAGGGGAGGCCCCCTCCCCGAGGCGGCGGGTCAGGCCCGACGCTGGAGCAACTGTTGAATGAGCCTTGTCCAAGGCATGGCTCTAGAGAGAAGCCAGCGACTCATCTATGGAAGGATTGTGCAATCATGAAGGCCTTTAAGAATTACAATGGCCCGGGCAGCGGCTCAGGCGCCGACGGCTTTCATGGCCCGGGCGGCGGCTCAAATTCTGGTCCTCCGAGCGGTCAAGGGGGCTTTAATCAACAGTCTGGTCAGGGTCATCAATAGCAGCAGGGGGGTTATCAGACCAATCCAAAGCAGCTTAGCGGTGGACAATATCATGTGTTTACCACCAGTCTGTGTAAGCGAGATTAGAAGCTTCATAAGAGGGCTGTGAATGCTGTTGAGCCGGCGGTTCCACGCTACTTGCGGTGGTCTGAGCAGCCTATAGTGTGGAGTAGGGAAGATCACCCTCCACGGGTGGATAATCCGGGTCACTTGGCCCTAGTGGTGGCTCCTCAGGTGGGAGGATATAAGTTCACTAAAGTGCTCATGGATGGAGGCAGCAGCATCAACATCCTCTATTATGAGACTTTCCGTCGTATGGGGTTGATTGATAAAAACCTCAGCCAGTCCAACACTATTTTCCACGGTGTGGTACTTGGTAACTCGGCTTATCCAGTCGGCAAGATTGAATTGGAAGTGTCCTTTGGAGATGAGAACAACTACAGGGTGGAGAAATTGACCTTTGAGGTGGTCAAGATAAGAAGCCCATACCATGCTATATTTGGACGGCCGACTTACGCCAAGTTCATGGCACGGCCGTGTTATGTATACTTACAGCTCAAGATGCCGGGTCACAATGGGACCATTACGGTTCACGGCAGCCGGAAAGTGGCCCTGGAGTGTGAGGAAGGCGATGCAGCTTATGCAGAATCTGTTTGTGCAACAGAGGAGTTGAAGTTTTACAAAGATAATGTTGACCCAACAGATATGACCTCTCTGAAAAAGCCAACTATGGAGAATGAGCCGGCGATGAAATTTAAGTCGGCTGATGAAACTAAGCTTGTCGATTTTGTTCCAGGAGATTCATCTCAACAGTTTAGTATCAGTGCCAATCTGGATCCGAAATAGGAAAGCGCGCTCATCGAGTTCATCCGTGAGAATAGGGACATCTTCGCATGGAAACCTTCTGACATGCCAGGTGTACCTAGAGAACTCGCTGAGCACACTCTCAATGTGGATCCGAAATTTAAGCCGGTCAGGCAGTTCCTTCGGCGGTTTAATAAAGAGAGGCAGAAAGCTATTGGTGAAGAGGTGGCCCGGCTCTTGGCGGCCGGGTTCATTGTTGAAGTCTTTCACCCAGAATGGTTAGCTAACCCGGTGCTCGTACTCAAGAAGAACGGCACTTGGCGGATGTGTGTGGACTACACGGACTTGAACAAAGCATGTCCGGCTGATCCTTTCGCCCTTCCCCGTATTGATCAAATTATTGATCCTACGGCCGGTTGTGCGCGTTTAAGTTTCCTGGACGCTTACTCCGGATATCATCAGATTAAAATGGCAGTTAAGGACCAGGAGAAGACGGCGTTCATCACTCCCTTTGGAGCCTTCTGCTATGTGTCCATGCCTTTTGGACTCAAGTGTGCACAGGCGACTTATCAGCGTTGTGTGCAGAACTGTCTTCATAAACAGATTGGGCCCAATGTTCATGCTTATGTGGATGATATTGTGGTTAAATCCATAAAGGAGGAAACCCTGATAGATGATTTGAGAGAAACCTTCGACAATCTCCGGGTCTACAAGATGATGCTTAACCCGGCCAAGTGTGTCTTTGGTGTTCCTGCAGGCAAACTCTTGGGTTTTTTGGTTTCTGACAGAGGCATTGAAGCTAACCCAGAGAAGATCAAGGCCATCACCTCCCTGGCTAAGCCGGCGTGTATAAATGACGTTCAGCGCTTGGCACGTCGCATCGCTGCATTAAGCCGGTTTATAAGCCGTCTGGGTGAGAAGGCCATGCCATTATATCAGTTGATGAAAAAGACAGATAACTTTGTCTGGAATGATGCAGCTAATACTGCCTTCGAGGATTTGAAGAAGCAGTTGGCAGAGCCTCCAGTCCTTGCTGCTCCGGTTGATAAGGAGCCCTTATTATTATATGTAGCGGCGAACACACGAGCCGTCAGTGTGGCTATTGTGGTGGAGCGCAAGGAGGAGGGTAAGGAGCATCCGGTTCAGCGGCCGGTTTATTATGTCAGCGAGGTGCTCATTGAGTCCAAGCAGCGATACCCGCATTGGCAGAAGCTTGTGTATGGTGTGTTCATGGCGAGCCGGAAACTTAAGCATTATTTTCAGGGTCATCCCATCACTGTCGTCAGTTCTGCCCCTCCTGGTGATATCATTCAAAACGGAGAGGCCACAGGGAGAATTGCTAAGTGGGCTATAGAACTTGGACCTCATGGTCTCAAATACGTGCCACGCACTGCTGTTAAATCTCAGGCCTTGGTGGATTTCATTAATGATTGGACAGAGTCACAAGTGCCCGAGCAAAAGCCGGATAACACATATTGGACTATTCACTTCGATGGGTCCAGGCAGTTGGAGGGCTCGGGGGCTGGAGTTGTATTGGCTTCCCCTAAAGGTGACAAGTTCCATTATGTGTTACGGTTGATGTTTCCTTGCACTAACAATGCGGCTGAGTACGAGGCCTTGCTCCACGGTCTTCGGATGGCTAAGGAGATGAGCTTGAGCCGGGTAAGGTGTTTCGGTGACTCAGACTTGGTGGCTCAACAAGTATCAGGCAAGTGGGACTCTAAGGACCCTCTCATGGCGGCTTATCGCCGCGAGGTTGATGCCATTGCTGGGCACTTTCAGGGTTACCAAGTGGAACACATCGATCGCAGGAAGAACGAGGCGGCGGATGCTTTAAGCCGGCTGGGCTCTCAGCGAAAACCGGTGCCGCCTAACACTTTCCTGGACGTCCTGTATAGCCCTTCTGTTAAGTTGCCTACAGAGGAAGATTTGGCTGTCCCTGACCCGGAGGCACGACTGGTGGCAGCTCTCCATATCATACCAGACTGGACAATGCCGTATCTGGCTTACATGACCCGGGGCGAGTTGCCTGAGGATGAAACTTTGGCCAGGCAAATAACCCGGCGGGCTAAGTCAATGATCGTTATCGATGGCGAGTTGCATCATCGCAGTGTTACAGGGGCGTTTCAGCGTTGTGTCTCCCCTGAGGAAGGTCAAGAAATCTTGCGTGAGATCCATGAAGGGGATTGTGGCCATCACGCCGGCTCAAAGTCTCTTGTGTCCAAGGCTTTTCGCCATGGTTTTTATTGGCTGACGGCTCATGCTGATGCGGAGGACTTGGTCAGCAAATGTGATGGTTGCCAGAGGTTCTCACGACGGGCTCATGTGCCGGCTCAGGAGCTGAGGATGATCCCAATCACTTGGCCCTTTGCGGTCTGGGGGCTTGATATGGTTGGGCCTTTTAAAAGGTCCAAGGATAAGAAGACCCACCTCTTGGTGGCAGTTGAAAAATTCACAAAGTGGGTGGAAGCTGAGCCAGTTAGCAAGTGCGATGCAGCCACGGCGGTTCAATTTATGAAAAAGGTGATTTTCCGTTTTGGCTTTCCGCACAGCATTATAACTGACAATGGCACCAATCTATCCAAGGGCGTCATGGAAGAGTTTTGTCAACGAGAGCATATCCGACTTGATGTTTCCTCAGTTGCTCATCCTCAATCCAATGGCCAAGCTGAGAGAGCTAATCAGGAGATTCTGAAGGGCATCAAGCCCCGGCTTTTGGTCCCTTTGCAACGGACGCCGGGTTGTTGAGTGGAGGAGCTACCCTCCGTGTTATGGAGCATCAACACTACTCCTAATAGGTCTACAGGCTTCACGCCTTTCTTCATGGTTTATGGGGCAGAGGCCGTCCTCCCCAGTGACATCCGTCATGACTCACCTCGAGTGGCGGCTTATGTCGAGGCGGACAATGAACAGGCGCGCCAAGATGCTCTTGACTTGTTGGACGAACAGCGTGATGTGGCCGCAGCTCGCTCCGCGATTTACCAACAAGACCTGCGCCGTTATCATAGTCGCTGGGTTAAAACTCGGGTCTTCCAGGAAGGCGATCTCGTGCTCCGACTCATCCAGGATCAAACAGATGCGCACAAGCTCTCCCCGCCTTGGGAAGGACCCTTTGTGGTCAGCAAGAACTTGCACAACGGGTCATATTACCTCATTGACATCCGGGAACATAAGGATTCACGTAAGTCGGAGGAAGAGACCCGTCGGCCGTGGAACATAGCTCAGCTTCGGCCTTACTACACTTGAGCCACCAGCTCTCGTGATGTACATATTTCTCTCAGCCATGTATATATTATGATAAGCAATAAAGCAGGACCTCTGTCCTTTTTCTCCTCCAAATATGCACGTGTTGTTTTCATAGCAAGATTACGTGATGACTTGAAGGAGGATCCGGCTTATGATCGTATTCGAATCTAGCCGTAAGCAATAAGGTCACTTGGGGGCTTCCTGTTCAAACATGGGTCGTATTCGAACCAAAGAGAACATAGATGTCGATACCCATTTGATTGGCAAAGTGCCGAGCTCATTGGGGAGTTTTCCTTGATCATATTTGAATCATGGTTTCACCCCTTTGGGAACCGACGTGGATCGTATTCGAATCAGCGTCGTTAAACAATTCTTAAAATCACTTGGGGGCTTCCTGTTCAAACATGGGTCGTATTCGAACCAAAGAGAACATAGCTGTCGATACCCTCTTGATTGGCATCGCCACACCCACTGGGGGCTATATGATCGTATTCGAATCTTAGCATAACCCCTTTGGGCCGGGTCTCTGGTCGTATTCGAACCGGAAGCCCCTAAGTTCTTCTACTTTATAGTCAGTTTTTGTCTAATTATTTCAACGTGTGTACGGTCGGGTCTCACTTTGCCGGCTTTGGCTTACAGTATTAGCTGAACAAAATGGGTGTTATTAAGACAGGTAAACCGGACTTGCGGTACCAACCTTACCACGCGGGTTAATTGAGCCGGAAGTATGCTTGCAGGCTGCTAAGTATGTTCTTACGACTGTATTAAGGATATAATTGAAGACCAGTCCTTTTTTTATATTCCGGGTTATATATCTAAAAATTATGATTCTTGGGGCGGTAAGCCGCCTCGAGACTTGTGATTTGCCCTTCTATGCAGGATAGTTAACAGCAACTATTTTGAGATTAAGGAAGACAATGGATTGATTATGACCCGGAGAAACATAAAGGAGACCACTTCATCAGACTTTAACATTCAAGGCGTGCACGATGGCACGGCAAGGATAAAAGTATTGGTCCTACTCTATTACAAAGACTCAGTGAGTCCAAAAGGGTGGAACATTGTTTGGTAAGCCGACTGCAGAAGCTAAGACGCTTGCTGGGTGGAAGCCTCCGGCTCATTCCTTTCTTCTTCTCCGGCTGTCCCCAAGGTCTGGAAAGTCGACGACTTCCAGTTGATGCCGCTCAGCGCCTCGAATTGGGCTTCCTCGTCAATTAACCCGGCCGGGTCAATCTCTGGGGCAAAGGTGTGCTGACGAGCCGGCGGAATTAAACTCAGAGCTTCATAGCGAGGGGTTGGAATCCTCTGATTTTCTGCGTTATAACCCGGCTGGTACTTGGTCAGATCCGTGTCATTACCAATAAGAGTCGCCACCGGGCGCACGATCTTCACGCAGGCGGCGAAGTCTTTTTGGTCGAAAGCCGTGCCATCTTCCTTCAGACTTGGATAGCCGAGGGCAATGTCTGCCGGGTCTAGCTCCGGCAGGAAAGCCTTGGCCCGGCTCAGCGCGGCGATCGCTCCGGATCTCGCAGAGGCCCGTCACAGCTCTTGGATACGTTGCGGCAGGACGGTGAGCCGGCGAAGAACCTCTGCCAAGTGAGTCGGCACCTCGTTGGATAAGGCTACCACAGCTAAGGCACGTTGTGACCCGGTGTAGAGTTGCTCCACCAGGGTGTATACGGCCTTCAGCTTGGTCACCACACTCTGATTCAGGTTGGCACTTCTGGGACCTGTTTAACAGAGTCAGATAAGCCGCCGACAAGGATGCACTATGAGATATAAAAATTCTAAACTTGATGAAAGCCGGTGAGACGACTTACCGAAGATTGCGGCCACCATCTGGGACACTTGGCGCTTTAGGCCGGAGAGCTCGGCGGTCTTCTCGGAGAGAGCCTTCTCCGCCTGTTCAGCCCGGTTCACCAATGCGGCCTTTTCTTCGACCCACGCCTTCCGCTCAGCGTCAAATTCTGTCTTCAGTTTCTCTTGCGCGGCGATGCTGGATACAAACTTGGCGTTTGCCTTCCGGGTCTCCATCTCTTGCATCTTCAGCCGGTTCTTGAGATCAGCAAGGTCAGCCTCAAGCTTCTTGCCAGCAGCCTGTATAAATTTCCGGGTTATGGCATGAACAATTACTATGCAAATTTAAAGTCCCAAGTGTTTTCCAAGTAAAGACTCTTGGCACTTGGGGGCTAATGCATGTTCAATGTTTCTATTTACAACTTTCCGGTTCATGCGAGTAAGCCGGAAGATAAGTCCCAAGTATTTTCCAAGCAAAGACACTTGGCACTTGGGGGCTAATGTGTATAGAAGGTTCTTATCTACAAATTACCGGTTTAATTGGCTAAGCCGGAACTTCAGTCTACAGCATATTCAATCCTAAGTCGTTGGCTTGAGGGCTAGCATGGAGAAAGTAAGTAAGAAGACAGAAGGGTATTACCTCAGATTTCTGTTGGATCTGGGTCACCATAGCAATCTCTGCGTCCCGGCTCTTGTGCACTTGGCTGACGAAGCCGGAGACGATCTCTCCAATGTTCAAGTTGGAGTAGTCGGTGAGGTCCAGGTTAACCCGGCGCGACTCTAATAGCTCCCCTTTGGCGGAGCACTTGGCCAGCACGGTAGGTCTCCCCGGCTCAACGAACTCCGTCCGGGTGATTACCACATCCGGGTCGTCTGCTGGTGGAGCCGAGCTGGAGGCCTCCGGGTTAACAGAAGCTTCTGTAGTTGTCTTGGTGGTTGGGGCAGCGGCCTCAGGTGCAGAGGCGGCTGGCGGCTCTTGAGCGGCTGCCTCTGGCTCAGGCAAGTCCGGCTCATCGACCGGCTTGGACTTCTTCGCCCTCTTGGTGATCTTAGCCTGGGCACTGAAAGGACAAAAAGATTAAGCACAATAGGGTAAGTGAAGACAAAAGTACACCATGAGATGGTTATCGTTACCCGGGCACGGTCTTGAAAGCCGGCAGGCTTGACTACATAGAGTCGCCGGAAGAGGGGGAAGTTTCCTGATAATTTGAGTCAGAAGAGTTGAGTGGTTGACGTATAACACCTGCCAAAGGATGAAAAGGGTACAATTTTGAGACCACCTCGGTCCGGCGTTTCCTCGATGCGTCAGGTAACCCAGAGGAGAGGTCGGTGCTTTTGTCGGTCCGGGTGTGCCGCCGGCTTTCATGCACCTGTCGCTTCAAAATAAATTGAGGGTCTTTATAAGCTAAAGGATGTGAAAAGCTTACTTTCTGGGTTACCCTTCGGACTTTCAGCCTTGGCAAGGGCTCCGAGTCGGAGGAAAGTGACATTACCTCTTCAACCACCGGGTTACTTGCGCCGGTGTCGTCCTGTCAATGAACAAGTATGGATAAGGCGGACAGCAACAAACAACAAATACAGCAAGGACTTAGAGGCTCAGGGGTTACCTCTGACTCGGAGCTGTCGCTTAATTGCATCAGCTCTGAAGCAGTAGGCCTGCTTCCTTTCTTGCGAGGGGCGGCTTTCTTGGCGGCTTTCTTCGCCTTTCTGGCCTTCTTGGCCGCCTCATGGTCATATTTGACCCGCCAGAACTTGTCGTCAGCCTGAAAAATGCAATGAGGTTTTCTTAAAATGATTCAGATGAAAGTTATGTACAGATAAGATGTTCAGATCAGCGGCTTACCGCTGGGGCTGGGTTGGTCTTGCAGAAGGGGGCTAACCCGGTCCTTCCGCAGTCTGCCAGGCTCTCATTCAGAAGAGCCTTGGTCATATCTTCTGCAACGTCTTCAGGAAGATCGTTGCGGCTGTGTCGCTGAGGGTCATCCTTTCGGCCCGTGTACTCACACATTAAGCCGGGGCAGCGGCTCAATGGGATCACCCGCCACGAGATCCAGACCCGGACCAGATCGATTCCATTCAGACCATGGCCCAGGAGAGCCTTGATCTTGTTGATAGTGGGGAGCAGAGGTTGGCGCTCCGCTTGAGTCAGCTTGTCTGACAGTGGGTGAGTCGGCTCCAGACGCGAGGGGCGAAAGCCGGGCAACGGGCTCTCATCAGCCGGCGACGTGTCTTGGCAGTAAAACCATGTCAGATTCCAGTCCTTGGGGTGGCTGGGCGGCTCTGCGTAAGGGAAAAGGCAGTCCCTCCGCCGCTGGATGGAGATGCCGCGTAGCTCCAGACTTGGCCCGTTGGCGCACTCATTCTGACGGTTTAAATAGAAAAGCTCTCTGAAGAGCAGCAGACTGGGTTCTTCCCCAAGGTAAACCTCGCAGAACACTTGGAAATTGCAGATATTGGACACTGAGTTGGGTCCTATGTCCTGAGGCCGCAGATCAAAGAAATTTAGAACGTCTCTGAAAAACTTTGAGCCGGGCGGTGCGAAGCCCCGGCTCATATGATCCGCAAAAATCACTACCTCCCCGTCCTTTGGCTGTGGTCTCTCTTCTGACGGGTCAGGGGCACGGTAGGACATGACGTCCTTCTTGGGCAGATATCCAGACTTGACAAAATCTGCTAGGGTCTCATTGGTGACGTTGGACCTCATCCAGTTGCAGGTGATGGAGGCTTTAGGAGCTTTGGGAGGCATGGTGACTGTTGGAAGCCTATGATACAGGGAAAAATGTCCGGTTTAATAATGAGCCGGAGGAGACTTACAAGTTAAGGTTTAATATCGGCTTATGGAGGGGACTAATGATATATGTCTAAGTGCATCAGGTTATCTAAGCCGCTGGTGTGCCTGAGGGTAACTCAAATTGTCTACGACCTTATCACAGATGACCCGGAAAATTTTATGGCGCATGGTTTTCTTTAAGCCGGAGGGTTCTACGGCGCGTGGTTTCTTTAAACCGGAAATGTAAACCGCCGTGATTCAATGGTTGCAGTTTTTTACTAAGTGTGGTAAAACAGGTTTCACATATTGCAGTAACTATTTCGGATCAAAATGGTCGGGCAAAAGAAAAGTTTCTAGACCTAGAAACAGAAGCGAGGGAGTTCTTGGGCTCGAACAAAGTTCTTATGCAGTAAAAAGAGAGCTGTTTGCATGTAAAATGGGTGCTAAATAGTCACCGCAATAGTTCTATGCAGGTCTAAGATCAAAAGGAGGCAGTAAAAATCAAATCTACTGAGGCCCGCGAAGAACTACGAAGAACAGAGGGATAACGATGGAACCCTAGTGCGGATCTGCCCCATGGAGTAGCAAGGACTCACTGATGCTGAAGAGGAGCGGAGGCTACCGCCGTTTGTCTGGACCAAGTCAGGGTGATGCAGCGGCCGAGGTTGACGAAGACCGGGGGGGAGGCGACGGCGGCAGAGTTCGAGCTCGGATAGAGGAGTAGTGGCGCGAGGAGGAAGAAGGGTGGCAGAGAAGCCCGTCGGGCCAGCCTATTTATAAGGGCGAGCTCATAAGTGGGCGCGAGAATCAAGGAGACCACGGCGTGGTTATCTCCCCACGAAACGCCTCGATTTTTGGGATGACAGTAAAAGGTAAAGATCCGTTGCGGATCTGGCGGAGTAAAAAATGGGCTTAATGGAAGATGACGTCACGGCGGATTACCCGGAGTCCAGAGGATGACGTCACGCCGGGTTATGGCCTCCACACAATTATAAGCCGGCGATTTTCTGTCGAAAGGATTGAAGATTGACATGAGCCGGCTCAAATCAATCTGGGGCCTAATGTTGAGGATATAGACCTTAGAGTTACCCGCCAGAAGAGGCCGGGTTACTCATATGGTCATTGCCAGAAGCCCGGAGCCAAGCTTGAAGACGATGGGCCAGAGATGGGCTTAAGACCCGGATATGGCTTAAGGCCCGTAATTACAATCACTATTATGGTAGAACTTGTAGTGTAAGGCAAGAATAATTGAGAGTCCGAGCCGGACACTCTTATGAGCCGGCCGGGACTCTGGGAGCTGTTGGGCGTCCGCCTCCCTATATAAAGGGACGACCCGGTAGCGGTTTAGGGACAACGACAATCTCATCGAGAGCCAGGCATAGGAGTTACGCTCCCTGGTCATCGAAACCCTAATCAATACCACCGCAAATTGGACGTAGGCTTTTACCTTCACCGTAAGGGGCCGAACCAGTATAAACCCTCGTGTTCCTTGTCCCGCTTAACCCCTTCAAGCTTCCTAGTAGCGATGGCTCCACGACTAAGTCCTAGCTCGAGGACATCTGCCATGACAATTCCACGACACATGAGTTCCAGTAATCTGAGAAAAGAGATATCTATGGTCCCAACTATGGCTGAACTCGCACTTTGAAGGCAAAGGTTGTTTCCTCTTCTGAAGAAGAATCTGACAGCTGCTCTGAGGATCCTGAAGACATTGGAAAGGAGCTTGCCATGCTTGTGAAGAAGTTTCAGAAGTTCACCAAGAAGAAAGGCTTCAGAAAGTCTTCAAGATCCAGCTCAAGAAATGATGAAGCTTCCACTCGTGATCACAAGAAGAGAACATGCCACAAGTGCAAGAAACATGGTCACTAGATCTCTGAGTGTCCAGAGTGGGACAATGAGACCAAGAAGAAGAAGAAAAGCAAGGAATATGATTCTGATGACAAGAAGAAGAAATCCTCAAAGTCTTCTTCCAAGTCTTCGTCCAAGTCTTCATCATACAAGAAGAGCTCATCTGGCAAGGCTCGTGCTTTTGTTGGCAAGGAGATGGATTCAGAGGAGGAGTCTGCTTCTGAGGAGGCAGAGGTGGAGTCTCAGGAGGAGTCCGACTCTGGCGTTGCAAGTCTGGCTCTAGCTACATCCTACGTTGCCAAGTCCATCTTCAACACTGAAGACAATGGCTCCATCACCAACGCTGATGCTAATGACAAGGACGACTCTGCTCCCACCTACTGCTTCATGGCACGCGGTGCCAAGGTAAACTCAAGCGATGCTTACTTTCAAACATCAAGTGAAGACGACTCTGAATGTGAATCTAAACCTAGCTACAAAACACTTGCTAAAATTGCAACTGAACAACAGAATGCCATGGAACATATTCAAAATTGCTAGACAAAAGCGATGACCTGTTGGACGCGGAAATGACCCGATCTCAGTCCTTAATTGAAGACATCAAAAATCTTCATGTTAAGTACGAGGAACTTGAAAGTCATCATGAAATGCTCTCAACAACTCATGAAAAGTTTTTCTATGATTATCTTCAAAGGAAGCAAGAACTTGAGAATTTGAGAACGGCTCATGAAGATCTTCAAAAAAAGAATGAGTCACTCCGCACTCAACAGATCAGTTCTGCTCAGGAAGGATTTGAACCATCATGACTAAAATGCCTTGAGCATGATAACGCCACTTCTGTTGTTGAATGTTCCACTACTGCTACTGTTGCAATATCTTCAACTGCTGATGTGGTAACTAATCCCTCTGCTGAGGATGCCACTCCTATTACTGATGAAAATGCCAGACTGAAGACATTCCTTAAGACAGGAATGTACAAAAGTCTCAAGGGGCATCAAACACTATGTGATGTCCTCAAAAAGCAGTTTCTAAACCAAAACCCTAGGAAAGTGGGTGTTGGGTTCGAGAGGAAAATGAATGTTGATGGTTCCTACTGGAAGCCTGAGCAGTACCCCAGAACCACATGGGTTGCTGCAGAAGGACCTTCAGTGGATCCATCCACCTTATCTGGCTTCACTTGTGATCACCCGATTATCATTCATGAATCCTTTGATGCAAACTATAAATTGTTTAAGAATCAGAATGGTGAAGTGTTTGCCAGATATATTGGTACTAACTGCAGGAATGGATCACCTTTGAAGAGGATCTGGGTGCCCAAGAGTTGTCTTGAGAATCTTCCTGTGAATGTCATCATGACACCACCTGGGAAGAAGAAAAACCCCAGACCAAAGGCTTCATATGGTCCAAAGGCTTCATACAGACAGAGGACTCACCAGAGTCACCCTAACGTCAATGTTTTGCAGGGAAATCATACTCAGACTTATGAATATGAGCGTGTTTCCTCAAACCGCTATGTTCATAAGACCAAGAACTATTCTGCTTATTCTTATGAGTATTATTCACCTCCTGCAAGGCTATTTGCTAGGGCTCCAAAGCCAAAGTTCTCAGATGTTGCACTTAGACTCATTGCTTCGAAGCCACCCCTGAAAATGTGGGTGGTTAAGAAAACTTAACTCTGTTTTGCAGTGAAAGGTCTCCAGCCGGAAATCAAAGGCTTTTGATGCTATTGCTGGGGACCTAAAATATCTTGTGGGGCGCAAGATAAAATGCCCAAATGGTCTTACTATGTATTTTGTTCCTGAATCACTTGCCAAACATCCTATCAGTCCTAACCTGGATCTGAGCTTTGATAATCCGCTTGTTCATCAAATGTTTATGCTTCACAATACCCTTGGTGAAGCCTATCCCCCTAACTTCATTGTAGGGTATGACACCACATGCTTCAGAATGGATTATGGATAGTGGATGCACTAATCACATGACCGGTGATCGAAGTCTTCTCATGGACTCAACCTTACGTCCATCTGACAAGAGTCACATCACATTTGCTGACACTGGTAAAAGCAAGGTATTGGGTCTAGGTAGAGTTGCAATCTCAAAGGATTAGCACATGGATAAAGTGATGCTTGTTGAATCCCTTGGTTTCAACTTAATGTCTGTCTCAATGTTTTGTGATTTGAACATGATTGTGATATTTGGAAAATATCGTTGCCTTGTGCTTATGGAGTCTGACAAATCTCTAGTCTTTCAAGGATATCGAAAAGACGACTTATACATGGTAGATTTCTCAGTAGGACCACAGATGGACGTATGTCTTCTAGCAAAAGCTTCAGAGTGCTGGCTCTGGCATCGGAGGCTAGGGCATGCTGGCATGAGGAACTTGTACACTCTCGCGAAAAAGAAACATGTCGTAGGCATCGAGGGCGTCAAGTTCAAGAAGGATCATCTGTGTGGTGCCTGCGAAGCTGGAAAGATGACGAGGGCCAAGCATCCCTCAAAGACAATCATGACTACATCTCAACCCTTCGAGCTGCTTCACATGGACTTATTTGGCCCTACTCATTACTCTACTCTTACTACCACTGCCTGTCTCTATGGCTTCGTCATTGTTGATGATTATTCAAGATATACATGGGTGCATATAATCCTATACAAGAATGAAGTACAGGATGTCTTTAGAGGATTTGCCAACCGTGCCATGACAAACTATGGCATCACGATCAAGCACATCAGAAGTGACAATGGCACAGAGTTCAAGAACACCAGCCTTGACACTTATCTTGATACATTGGGCATCACTCATGAGTTTTCTGCTCCATACACACCTCAGCAGAATGGCATCGTGGAGCGCAAGAACACGACACTCATTGAGATGGCTCGGACGATGCTTGATGCGTACAAGACTCTAAGGAAGTTCTATCCTGAAGCCATTGATACTGCATGCCACGTCATCAACCGTTTTTATCTTCACAAGCTTCTAAAGAAGACATCCTATGAGCTCCTAACTGGTAAGAAGCCAAATGTCAGTTACTTCTGAGTATTTGGTGCTAGGTGTTGGATCAAGGATCCACATCACACTTCAAAATTTGCACCGAAAGCAAATGAAGGTTTTATGCTTGGTTTCGAAAAGGATTCACACTCCTACAGAGTCTTCAAACTCTTTCACTATAAAGTGGTTGAAACTGTGGATGTGCGGTTCGATGAGACTAACGGCTCGCAAAGAGAGCACCTGCCAAATGTGCTAGATGATGTCCCTCCTAGTGAATCGATTAAGCTTATGGGAACTGGAGAAATCATACCTTCAGAGGCACAGGCTGAAGAAGAACTTATCATATCTGCGTCAAACCAACCTGAAGACACTGCCCAGCCTGAAGCCAATGCTGAAGAAGAAGACAATGGTCAACGAGAGCAAAATCTTCGTCCAGTTCATCCTCATGTCGCAAATGAAGTACAGATTGGGAAGAAAATTAATAGCATCAATGCACCTGGTCCACTCACTCGTTCAAAAGCAACTCAGCTAGCGAATTTCTATGGGCACTTTGCATTTGTCTCTATATCTGAACCCAAGAAAGTTGTTGAAGCCTTCATGGAACCTGAATGGATTCAAGCTATGCAAAAAGAGCTTCAACAATTCGAGCTGAACAATGTGTGGGAATTAGTCAAGCGTCCTAACCCTCGCAAGCACAATATCATTGGCACCAAAAGGATCTATCTCAACAAACAAGATGAGCATGGTCAAGTTGTCAGAAACAAGGCTCGTCTCGTTGCTCAAGGATACACTCAAGTTGAAGGGATTGACTTCGATGAAACATATGCTCCGGTGGCTAGGCTTGAAGCCATTCGCATACTGCTAGCGTATGCCAACCATCACAACATCCTTCAATATCAAATGGACGTGAAGAGTGCCTTTCTCAATGGAAAGATTGCAGAAGAAGTGTATGTTGCACAACCACCTGGCTTTGAAGATCCAAAAGATCCTAATATGGTACACAAGCTCAACAAGGCACTGTATGGCCTCAAACAAGCCCCACGAGCTTGGTATGACACACTCAAAGACTTCCTGAAGAGCAAAGGCTTCAAACCTGGTTCCCTGGATCCCACTCTCTTCATGAAGACATACGATGGTGAACTGTTTGTGTGCCAGATCTATGTGGATGATATTATCTTCGGCTGCACTGACAAAAGATACAGTGATGAGTTTCGGCACATGATGCAAGAGCAATATCAGATGTCCATGATGGGTGAGCTGAAGTTCTTCCTTGGTCTTCAAATTCATCAGCAGAGCAACGGTATCTTCATATCTCAAGAGAAGTACCTCAAAAATTGCCTGAAGAAGTTTGGAATGCAAGACTGCAAAGGTTACTCAACGCCAACGCCAACCAAAAGTCATCTAGGCCCCGACGACAATGGTAAAGAGTTCGATCAAAAGGTATACCGCTCCATGATTGGTTCTTTACTCTATTTATGTGCATCTAGGCCAGATATCATGCTTAGCGTTTGCATGTGTGCCCGATTCCAAGCGGCACCAAAGGAATCGCATCACTTAGCTGTGAAGCGAATTCTTCGATATTTGGCTTACACCCCAACACTAGGATTATGGTATACAAAGGGCTCAGAGTTAGATCTAGTTCGATTCTCATATGCTGATTATGCTGGTTACAAGGTTAATCGCAAGTCCACATCAGGCACATGTCACTTTCTAGGACAATCTCTTGTCTGTTGGTCTTCAAAGAAGCAGAACTGTGTGTCTCTCTCCATTGCTGAATCTGAATACATTGCTGCTGGATCTTGCTGCGCTCACCTTCTATGGATGAAGCAAACTCTCAAGGACTATGGCATCCATCTTAAGCAAGTACCACTCTACTGCGACAATGAAAGCGCCATCAAGATTGCCAACAACCCAGTTCAGCACTCGAAGACAAAGCACATTGAAATTCATAATCACTTTCTCAGAGACCATGTCATGAAGGAAGATATTGATATCATTCACATCAACACTGAAGAGCAATTGGCAGATATCTTCACAAAGCCCTTGGATGAGAAAAGGTTTTGCAAGTTGCGGTGTGAGCTAAATATCTTAGAATCCTCGAATGTCATGTGATTGGACACAGATCCTAATGCTTATGCATGTTGATGACTTAGATGTGCAACACACGAAGTAAACTATATCTTCAATCAATGAATACATACACTCTAAGTGTGAATACATTAATGTGGAATATGACTTCGGAGCGCCACGATAATTGTGCGCCGTGTCTGGGTCTAATACTTCCTATACGGTGGGTAATGCCACCACCAAACCTGTGTTTGAAGTGTTTCATTTGGCGTCACATTTGTAGAGTCTTCGCATTTTTCTTGTCTTCAACATTGATTTGTTTTCGCGTCTATCTTCACAATGTTTATTTGGTCTAATATTGATAAATACATATATTTGTGTTTTGTCCTCTACAGCATTCACTTATAGCTATGTCTTCTTGTTTGAATTTTTTGATCTAAGTGAATGTGATCGGACCCTAACCTCTTCTATGCTTCTACCTCAGATTCTATCTATCTAAATCATATGCATTCTACTGAAACTGTCGAATGTCTTCTCTGTGTCCTTGTCAGCAGAAGATCCAGAGACAAAAGTTGAATCTGTTTTAATGCTATATCCTTATTGACCTGAAATCCGGAGAAGCCAGAACGACCACCCGACAGTCCAGGCGTGCGTGGGAACATGGAACAACTTCGAATGTGTTGCATGCATGCCACGTGTACTTCAGATGTGAACCGCCAGGGGCACCTGCGTAATTATGATGTGTTGTCCCTATCCTTATAAATACACAACTCTCCGCGGTCATTATCTCTTCTTCCACCTCGCCACGTCGCACAAACCCTAGCGCCTCCGCTAGCTCGCCTCGACGCCGGGGACGAAGCGCTTAGCTGTCGCGACCTCTTCGACGCCGTCCTCACGCTGGCCGCGGACCTCGTCCTCTCCGCCGCTGCCGTGGGTGTCTTCCGCCGCCAAGTTAGGGCGCGGGAGATTGAACTGCTCGGCCTCCCTCTCAACTTCGTCTAGCAGTTCTCCGTGTGGTAATTAAATCTTACTTTTACTGCCATTTTGATCCATTAGATCCATCCACTTTAACCAAAAGTGGTTTCTTAACTTCCAAAACTGGATATGTCTTCTTCTGCATCTCATATCTTGCCAAGTATATTCACTTATGCTTCACAACTAGTTAGATTCTTCACTTGTACTTATTCTTAGATTCGTACAAATCTGGAACCAACTCTCATCAAATAAGTGAATGTCTTCGCGCTATGAGGTCAATGTCTTCAAACTGATTTATCTTCAAATCTTCTGAGAATGCATATGACCTCTTCCCTTCCCTCGCACCTCTAATGCTGTCACAGGTACATGTCCGTGGGAGAATCCCTAGGTTCTCATAGTCTGCATTCATTTGCAGAAATTCTTACAGCGTCACATCAATTTTCCTGAAGCCAGTTCCTGTCTGACCAGCAGACGGAAGCCATTCACAATTTTGAAGCCTTTCAGCTTGAAAATAATGGCAACCGAGAAGTCAGCTAGAAAGGGCGGCAGGCAGCGCCGTGGGGATACATCCAAGGATTTGCCTCTTAATCTGTATGAACTGTACAAGACAGATCCTGAAGAAAGCTATGGCCAGCGCAAGACTCGAATCCAATGGATTCGACGATATTGGGCGGAACAATGGTTCAAGTATAACTTCGTGACCCTAGAGTATGCTGAGAAGAACGCAATCAAGCGACCATGGGGAGATATTCTCTATCAAAATCTTCAGCCCAAGTCCAAGACCGAAGCCATTGCTCAAGGCTTCTATCCTTGCATGGTCCGAGGACCACAGCTAGAGAATGCAAACCCATCTTCTCTGCTATGGTGTCGCGATGACAATCTGTTCAAGCGCAACTATAAGTTTGCAAAAGATTCTGCTGTGAAGAAGAAGAAGAAAGCATTTGGACTCGACTTCAACCCTGGTCCATCTGCTCCAAGGGCTGATCGCACTCGTGATGCCGAACCAAATGTCATCGGCCCCTTCTATAACCTCGAAGGCCTCATCACTCACATAGCAATACAGGGGGCCATCGTGGATCACTCAGCTGATGACGCTGATTCTGATGCAGCACCACCACCACCAAAGCCTCACAAGCCAAAGAAGTCTAAGTCTTCAAAGCCCTCTGCCGCACCAAAAGCTTCGTGTGCGAAGCCATTGGCCACTGCACCTCCTGAAGTCAATGTGCAATCTGAAGATCTCTCTCGTGTCTCCAAGAAGACAAAGAAGTCCAAGCAGAAAAAGAAGCTCATCAAGAGTTCTGCGCAAGAACTGACCCCTGCTGTCGTTCTACGCAATGAGGATGCCACCATTGATCTGTCCAGCGATGAAGATCTTGGTGATGATGCTCTTGAGCTCCTGATCAAGAGCAAGCAAGAGGCGGAGATTTTCAACGATCTGCCCCTCTTTGGCGTGGATATTTTGAATAACTTCATCGACGAGTGGTTTGACAACCCAAGTCTCAGCATTGATGATCTACAGCTCCCAGTGGACATAAGTGTCACCTTCCACGGAGCCATTGCCAATGAGTTGGCTCAGGCTCAGAAAATTGTTGAGCTAAAAAACAAGATTGACTATGAGAAAGCTCAATTCAAGAGGAACATGGCCAAGCTCAGTGTGGCTGATGTTCCAAGCTTCAAGCTGATGCTGCATGACCTCAAGGAAGAGTTCCACCAGAAGCGTGATGAAGCAAAAGGTTCATGAGATCGGATGAAATACTTCACAGGAAAATGTGTTCAAGCACACAATGAGGTAGAAAAGCGCAAGGCTCTTGGGCGTCCAGGCATCGACCCCAAGATGGCTGCCAAACAGAAGAAGAAGCCTGCTGTGGCCCAAGCTAAAGCATCAGGGTAGGAAACACCTCGCATTGTCTTCCCTTCTAGCATGATAGGCTCAAAGCCTAAGGTCCCAACAGCAGCTTCAGAACTAAAGAAGACAAGGGCAGCAGAAGCTGAAGCTAGAAAGCGCAAGCACAAGAATGCCTCTGTTGGTGCTCCCTCAACAAAGAAGCCGAAGACAAAGTCTTCGCGAAAAGATCGTGCTGCAGCCAGAGAGCCACTTGTTGTAGAGCCCATCTCAGTTGCTCGTCCTGCCTCCACAAACCAAGAGCGTCAACTTGTAGTTCATGAGCCTGCTTCCACAGAGGCTCCTGAAGATGAAGAAGTTCCAGCTGTCGACCCCATCACAGCTGAAGACATTGGTCATGATGAGAATGTAGAAGATGATGATGAAGTCCTTCCTCAGATCACCACTCCGGTAGGACCACTACCTCAAGTCACCACTCCGGTGCTTGATGACGACTACATGGTCCAAACCACTCCATCACCACAGGCGTCACCCGCATTCCGCAGGCTTCGCAAAGGCCCTAGGCCACAGGTCGCCATGTCAAGTATTCCAGAGGGAGAAGTGCAACAAAGCTCAGTAGCACGCCAAGTGTTTCCTGAAGCCACTCCCACTACGGATGTCTCTGAGTCCGAAGCAAAAGCTGTTGAAGACATTCCGGCTGCATCAGCCGATGACCATCAAGAACCTCAAGAAGAAGAAGAAGAAGAAGAAGAAGAAAGAGTTGCCACACCCCCTGTCACTCAAGAAGTTGTTCTCCAGGAGAACGTGTCTGTGCCCGACCCTCCTGCTACTGAAGAGGAGGTTGAAAACATTGTGGCGGCCACAAACAACACTGCTGAAGCCAGTGACATTGTCATGGCTGAAGACACTATGGCGCCTAAAGCTAATGTTGTGCCTGAAGCTAGTGTGCAACCTGAAGCCACAGTCAATGCCGAAGCTGCTGTTCCACCCCAAGGCCTCACACCATTGAGCAGGCATATGATCGCGACCAACTTGTCACTTTCCAATGGCCTGTACTGGTTCCTCCTCCTGCTCCCAGACCACAATTTGAATACCATGTGGAGCACAGGCCTCAGGTCCAGAAGCCAAAGCCCAGACTGCCAAGATTTCCCGGTGCTGCAACATCACCAAGATCGTTCAATATCAACAGCTTCAGGGCACACAACACATTCTTTGACAGTGCCAAGAACCCGTACTCGAAGCCAAGAATCTCATCGGATCGCTTCTGGAGCTATCAGCAGCGCAGTTATTACTCCTGTGTATTGTACAATCAAGGGCGCATCTTTCCTCACATGCGTCTGGATTGTGAAGCCATTGCTGGTCTGCCCTGCTTAGACGAAGCCCTAGACTGATTCAGAGATGTTGGCCTTCTATAGTTCGACACTGACAAAGAGCATTGGAATGAAGAGCTCCTGCTGCAATTCTATGCCACTCTTCACATTCGTGGCTACAACAAGGATCCGAAGACTTGGGTCCTTGAATGGATGACAGGTGATGTACACCATGAAGCCAAAGCTCAAGACATCATTGAGCTTACATCCTTGCCCACTCCAGGTGAGCTCTATGAACCTGGTTGTCAGCTGCACAGGAATGCATTGGAGAGCATATTTCAGAAGCCTGAGCCCAACATGAGTCAGATGCTCAGCATGATGAAGCCACTGCCACAGGATGCTGAATATCCTAAGGAATTCTTTGTCGAAGACCTCGAGTATCTGCCCCGCACCATTTATCACATTGTCAGGCCAACTCTCTGGCCCGTCAAAGGACATTCTCCTGCAGCCAAGCTTGAAGGCACGATCAAGACATTGGTGTTCTATATTCTCAACGGCATCAGCTTCAATGCTGAAGATTTCTTCATCAGGCAACTTGCTGCATCTGGAATTGAACTGTTTGGCCTAAAGTTTTATGCTCCATGGGTGATGCGCTTAATCAAACTTCACTCTTCTGTCAACTATCAGCCCTCTGCATGCAACCATCTTATCTTCTTGCCTGAGGTTGATATGTTTGTCGAAGCCATCTACCCTGAGCCTGCCAAGGAGCCAATTTATCTTCACAATGTTGATCACCAAAGCTTTTCGCAACCACTTGAGGGAGTTCTTGCTGCAACTCGTGTTTATCCTCTGGACGGAAATACACGTGCACCTCATCGTGCAACTACTGAAGCCACTGAAAGCACCATTGCTCAAAGGCCTCGGAAGCAATCTCGTGTACTCAATGACCGAGAGCTTCTTGTGGCCTTGCATCAGAAATAGGATAAGCACCATGACTGGCTAAAGCGTCAGATGCAGAGCCTCTTGGTGGATGTTATTCGCATTCGCAATCTTGCCACCAAGAATGCATTCATGTCACATGAAGCCTGCCGGAGGTCCTGAAAGAGTCTGACATTGCTAAGCTCCGAAGACGATCTTCGCGAAGATGGCTTCACTGAGCGCTACAAATTTGATTCCACGCCTCCTCGGAATGCCGTCTTGCGTCGTACTCCTTCCTTAGAAGACTCGGAGTATTCATCTTTGGCTGCAACTGTTGTTGCGAGATTCGTCGATGAAGAAGACGATGCCACCTCACCGACCATGACCTCGCTGCGTCTCGACACTGCACCAGGCCCTTCTGCACCACCGGTCTCCACCGTCGACCCTGCACCTTCATCTACTCCTGATGGGAACGAGTAGATGCTCTATGTCTTCAAACCTTTTTGGTCCTTAATGACAAAAGGGGGAGAAGCATATGAGTTGATAGTCTTCAAGCGGGTCCATATGGGTGGTTGCTATATCTTTTTGCCAAGTGGTAACAACTCCCGTTTTTTTGATACATTTGGTTCTTTGGGTTGTAACACTTAAACTCGATGGTCGTCTGCTACGTTATCTGCTACTTTGTGATGCGATGATAAATTCTGCATTAAGTCATGCCGCAGACGTCCATTTTTCATTATGCATGTCATTATCTTCGCTATATCTATATATGCATGATGAATTGTCTTCATAGGTTAAAGATGATCTCCACAAGTAAAACCTGCCATGTGCATTTGCATTCAAGAGGAAACTACTTATATGTACATCTTCAGGGGGAGCCTTTTGCTACTTCTGAAGACAATGCCTTTACCCTTACAATTTCACATACTTTTATCCCTGTTGAAAACTTCAACCAGTTTGTCATCAATCACCAAAAAGGGGGAGATTGTAAGTGCATCTAGTGCCACCCCTAGCTGGTTTGGGAGTATTGATGACAAACTTGGTTGAGGGACTAATGTGTTTGTGAGAATTGCAGGATAACACAGGTAGTAGTCCCTCATTGATTCAGTTTACCTACCAGAGATGATCCCTAAAAATGTGTGAAGACATTGAAGACAATGGTGGTATGTGAAGATATTCACAACGAAGATTATGACTCGAGAAGACATTCACGTGAAGACTATGGAGTGCGAAGACATAGCTGTTTTGTAGTTTCCTTTTCTTCTTTGTTGAGTCATAGGAACCACCGCACTATTAAGTGGGGTCCAAGTTAACAAAGTCAGAGTGACTGAAGTGATGCTCAACCAAATCCTATGTCTTCGAGTGAAGACAATGAGAGCAAATCTTATCCAGAGCTGGATGAGTCTGCTTTACTTGTAGCCCAAGTCAAGCTACCGTGTGTGTTTGAAATCTAACCGTTGGATACATGTCACTTCCTGAGTGACCCAGGGTCATTTCGGACAAATCAGGTCGGGCTGCCTCCTGGCTATAAATAGCCCACCCCCTACACCATAAATTGGTGGCTGCTCAGAGTTAGTGCACGGCTTTTGTCGTTTGAGAGCAACCCACCTCCGAAGCATTTGAGAGAGAGAGATCCTTGCGAGGACAAAGCTCAAAACACCCAGAGCCAAAGAGTGTTAGGCATCACTGAAGTCTTTCTGTCCACGTGATCTGGAGACTTATTACACTTGAGGATTGTGTATCCTCCAGCTTGTTAGGCATCGCATTCTGAGCACCCAAGAGTCACTGTGGATTGCCGGTGAACGAAGTCTGTGAAGGTTTGGAAGTCTACCTTGAAGACTTACCTGAGTGATTGGGCGAGGACTAAGTGTTCTTAGCTCAAGGGGAATAAGGTGAAGACGCGGTCTTCTAAGTTGAATCTCAGCCTCGCTAACCATACGTACAGTTGTCACAGCAACTGGAGCTAGTCCAACAAATCCTTGTCCTCTCCAAGTAACTGGTTCTATCACTTCCCTCTCTTTAATTACAGTTTGTCTTCATGAAGTCATTGCCTGCTTGCATGATCTGATTGACTTCACTACGTGAAGACTGTTGTTGTTTGGCTTCATACTATCTTCCATCCTGATCCATACTACCTAGCTGCTAATAGTCTTCGTGCTTTCACTTCATTGCTTACTTATCTATGGCTTGTCTAGTGTAGTCTACCTTCCGCTGCATGTCAATAGGTTTAATTCTATTCTCTGTCTTCGAAACCCCCATATTTTGAAGACTTTCATAAAAATCACCTATTCACCCCCCTCTAGTTGATAACTAGCACTTTCACAAAGCACACAACACCTTCTTCGACGGCGCCAAGAATCCTTACTCGAAGCCAAAGATCTCTTCTGATCGATTCCGGAGCTATCAGCAGCGCAGCTACTACTCCTGCATCCTATACAATCAAGGGCGAATCTTTCCACACATGTGTCTTGATTGTGAAGCAATTGCTGGGTTGCCCTGTCTGGAAGAAGCTCTTGATTGCTTCAGGGAGGTTGGTCTTCTACAGTTCGTCACTGACAAGGAGCACTGGAATGAAGAGCTTCTGCTGCAGTTCTATGCCACACTTCACATTCGTGGCTACAACAGGGATCTGAAGACATGGATCCTTGAGTGGATGACAGGGGATGTGCATCATGAAGCCAAAGCTCAAGACATCATCGAACTTACTTCCCTGCCCACTCCAGGTGAATTGTATGAGCCTGGTTGTCAGCTTCACCGCAATGAACTGCAGAGTATCTTTCAGAGGCCTGGACCCAATATGAGTCAGATGCTCAGTATGATGAAGTCACTGCCTCAAGATGCTGAATATCCCAAGGAATTCTTCGTCAAAGACCTCGAGTACTTGCCCCGCACAGTTTATCATATTCTGCGGCGTACTCTATGGCCAATCAAGGGATGTTCTACCGAAGCCAAACTTGAAAGAACCATGAAGACTTTAGTGTTCTATATTGTCAACGGCATCAGATTCAACACCCAGGATTTCTTCATCAGACAACTTGCTGCATCTGGGATTGATCTGTTTGGCCTGAAGTTCTATGCTCCATGGGTGATGCGCCTAATCAAGCTCCACTCTTCTGTTGACTATCAGCCCTCAGCGCGCAACCATCTTGTCTTTCTTCCTGAGGTTGATCTGTCCATCGAAGCCATCTACCCTGAGCCTGCCAAGGAGCCACTATATCTTCATAATGCTGATCACCAAAGCTTCACACAGCCAATGGAGGGTATTCTTGTTCCCAATGCTGCAACTCGATCCTATCCTCTGGCTGGCAATTTGCGTGTGCCCCATCATGCAAACATCGAAGCCACTGACAATACAATTGCTCAAAGGCCTCAGAAGCGTTCTCGTGTACTCAACGACCGAGAGCTTCTTGTGGCCTTACATCAGAAGTAGGATAAGCATCATGACTGGCTCAAGCATCTGATGCAGAGCATCTTGGTGGATGTCAATCGCATTCGAAACTTGGCCACCAAGAACTCGTTTGTTGCCCATTAAGCCTGTCGGCGGTCCTGGAAGAGTCTCACACTACTCTGTCCTGAAGCTGATCTTCGCGACGATGGCTTTACTCAGGACTTCAAATTTGACTCCAGGCCTCCCCAAAATGCAAGTTGGCGTCGCACTCCCTAAATAGAAGATTCTGAGTATTCATCTTCGGCTGCAACTGTTGTTGTGAGAGTCGTCGATGAACAAGACGATGCCACTTCACCAACCATGGCTTAACTGCATCTCGACACTGCATCAGGCCCGTCTGCACCACCAAACTCCAGCGTCGACCCTACACCTACATCTACTCCTGATGGGAACGAGTAGATACTCTATGTCTTCGGACCTTTTTGGTCATTACTGACAAAAGGGGGAGAAGCTTATGAGTTGATAGTCTTCAAGCGGGTCCTTATGGGTGGTTGCAATATTTTTGGCTAAGTTTTTTTACAACTCTCGTCTTTTGAAACATTTGGTTCTCTGAGTTGTAACACTTAAACTCGATGGTCGTCTTCTACTTCTCTTTGCCACTTTATGATGCGATGATAAATCCCGCATGAAGTCATACCGCAGACGTCCATTTTTCATTATGCATGTCATTATCTTTGCTATCTTTTTATATGCTTGATGAATTGTCTTCATAAGTTGAAAAGGATCTCCACAAAGTAAAACCTGCCATGTGCATTTGCATTCAAAAGCAAACTGCCTATATGCACATCTTCAGGGGGGCCTTTTGTTACTTATGAAGACAATGTCGTAATTCTCAACTTCCACATACTTTTATCCCCGTTGAAAACTTCAACCAGTTTGTCATAAATCACCAAAAAGGGGGAGATTGTAAGTGCATATAGTGCCATCCCTAGTTGGTTTTGGAGTATTGACGACAAACTTGGTTGAGGGACTAATGTGTTTGTGAGGAATTGCAGGATAACACAGGTAGTAGTCCCATATTGGTTCGGTTTACCTACCAGAGATGACCCCTAAAAATGTGTGAAGACATTGAAGACAATGGTGGTCTGTGAAGAGATTCACATTGAAGACTATGACATGAGAAGACATCGCATGAAGACTATGGAGTGCGAAGACATAGTTGTTTCGTAGTTTTCTTTTCTTCCTTGTTGAGTCATAGGAACCACCGTACTGTTAAGTGGGGTCCAAGTTAACAAAGTCAGAGTGACTGATGTGATACTCAACCAAATCCTATGTCTTTGAGCGAAGACAATGAGAGCAAATCTTATCCAGAGCTGGATGAGTCAGCTTTACTTGTAGCCCAAGTCAAACTGCCGCGTGTGTTTGAAATCTGACCATTGGACACGTGTCAGTTCCTTAGTGACCCAGGGTCATTTCAGACAAATCAGGTCGGGTTGCCTCCAGGCTATAAATAGCCCACCCCCTACACCATAAATTGGTGGCTGCTCAGAGTTAGTGCACGGCTTTTGTCGTTTGAGAGCAACCCACCTCCGAAACATTTGAGAGAGAGATCCTTGCAAGGACAAAGCCCAAAACACCCAGAGCCAAAGAGTGTTAGGCATCACTGAAGTCTTTTTGTCCGCATGATTTGAAGACTTGTTACACTTGAGGACTGTGAATCCTCCAGCCGGTTAGGCATCGCGTTCTGAGCATCCAAGTGTCATTGTGGATTGCCGGTGAACAAAGTCTATAAAGGTTTGGAAGTCTACCTTGAAGACTTACCAGAGTGATTGGGCGAGGACTAAGTGTCCTTAGCTCAAGGGGAATAAGGTGAAGACGCGGTCTTCTGAGTTAAATCTCAGCCTCCCTAACCAGACGTACAGTTGTCACAACAACTAGAACTGGTCCAACAAATCCTTGTCCTCACCAGGCAACTGGTTCTATCCTTTACCTCTCTTTACATACAGTTTGTCTTCTTGAAGTCATTGTCTGCCTGTCTGAGCTGATTGTCTTCACTGAGTGAAAACTGTTGTTGTTTGGCTTCATACTATCTTCCATCCTGATCCATACTACTTAGCTGCTAATAGTCTTCGTGCGTTCACTTCATTGCTTACTTGACTATGGCCTGTCTAGTGTAGTCTACCTTCCGCTGCATATCAATAGGTTTATTTCTACTGTTTGTCTTCAAAGCCCCCGTGTTTTGAAGACTTCCAAAAAATTCGCCTATTCACCCCCCCCCCTCTAGTCGATAACTAGCACTTTCACTTAGACCACCAGGTTATCTGCGTGGCTAAAGTTTCATCTTCAGGTAACTCACCCTATGTCATATAAGCCAAATATGGAACTGCCAATCAGGAATAGCATGAAGAGCCGCCACCAACTGTGCCTCAGGGTCAGGAACAGCAAGATATTCCTCTGCAGGTCATTTAACTGAAGGATTATGCAAAATATCAAGGAAAACATTAGGTGGTACCGGCTTATGCTGGGACCCTAGCCGGCTTAAAGCATCAGCCACCTCATTTTTCCTGCGATCAACAAGTTCCACTTGATAACCCTTCAAATGACCAGCAATAGCATCAACCTCTCGGTGATAAGCCACCATGAGTGGATCTTTGGAATCCCAAGTTCCTGAAACTTGCTGAGCCACCAAATCTGAGTAGCCAAAACACCTCACCCAGCTTAGACTCATCTCTTTAGCCATCCGAAGACCATGGAGCAAGGTTTCATACTCAGCTGCATTGTTAGTACAAGGGAACATCAACCTTAAGACATAACAAAATTTATCACCTTGTGGGGAAGTCAAAATAACTCCAGCCCCCGAGCCTTCCGATTGCCTAGACCCATCAAAATGAATAGTCCAGTATGTATTATATGTCTTCTCCTCAGGCGTATGCAACTCTGTCCAGTCATTGATGAAATCCATAAGTGCTTGAGATTTGATAGTTGTCCGAGCCATGTATTTCAAACCATGAGGTCCAAGCTCAATGGCCCACTTGGCCACCCGGCCTGTGGCCTCTCTGTTTTGGATAATATCTCCTAAGGGAGCAGAACTGACCACAGTGATGGGATGACCAAGGAAATAATGTTTTATCTTACGGCTAGCCATGAACACTCCATAAACTAGCTTCTGCCAATATGGGTATCTCTGCTTAGATTCAATGAGTACCTCACTGACATAGTAAACTGGTTGCTGAACCAGATGTTCCTTGCCTGCTTCTTTCCTTTCCACAACAACCGCTACAATGACGGCTCTGCTATTAGCAGCTACATATAACAGCAAGGGCTCCATATCAATAGGAGCTGCAAGGATCGGCGGCTCAGCCAACTGTTTTTTCAACGCCTCAAACACCTGATTGGCAGCATCACTCCAGACAAAGTGATCTGTTTTCTTCATCATGTGATACAAAGGGATAGCCTTTTTGCCCAAATGGCTTATAAACCGGCTTAAAGCCGCAATACGACCCACCAGGCGCTAGACAGCATTGATGCATGCCGGTTTAGCCAAAGAAGTCATAGCCTTAATTTTTCTCCGGGTTAGCTTCAATACCTCTTTCAGAAACCAAAAAACCCAAGAGCTTGCCTGCTGGCACACCAAAGACACACTTAGCCGGGTTAAGCATCATCTTATATACCCGGAGATTGTCAAAGGCCTCTTTCAAATCATCTATCAAGGTCTCCTTCTTCCTGGATTTCACAACAACATCATCCACATAAGCATGAACATTGCGTCCAATCTGGTCATGAAGGCAATTCTGAACACACCGCTGATAAGTCGCCTGGGCACTCTTGAGCCCAAAAGGCATTGACACATAGTAGAAGGCTCCAAAGGGAGTGATGAAAGTTGTCTTCTCCTGGTCCTTAACTGCCGTCTTGATCAGATGATAACCAGAATAAGCATCCAGAAAACTCAAACACTCACAACCCGCCGTAGCGTCAATGATCTGATCAATACGAGTGTCGATGCAACAAACACTGGGTCTGTTGCCCAACTGTGCACAGGAACAAGATCAAGATTGAACCACCGGCTTGAGTCAGAGATTGGAAAACCAAGAGATTTGAAGAACCAACGTGCAGCCTAGAGAAACCAAGATCAAGCCAGAGGAGCAAGATATCGGCAAGAGAAGGGCCTCCCTTGCCGGGCAGGCGAGCCCGGCAAGGGGCGAGGCCACCACCAGAAGCAAGCAATCGAGGCTCCCCGGCAGAGCCTGCCGGGGCTCGCGGGGGCAGAACCACCGCACCAACCACTCCAACACGACTCAGGTGGTCAATCAGTGTGGTGTCAAGCTGCACGATGATTAAGTGGCAGCCATTCGCCACATGGCAGCCGTTTCCTACAAAATAAACCCACAGATGACATTTGTCCTACGATGTGTCAATGGAATAGGTGCGGAGCTGGCGAGATAGCCCGGCAGGCCTTGCCGGGCGACCAGTGATGTGACACTAAGCGGCGCATTTAATGCACCCTGTCAGCCTGCAGAGTTAGGTATGATAGCACTGTTCGCTATCATATCAGTGGATAATGACCACTTTGCCACTGTGGTGACCCCTTAATCTATAAAAGGAGGCCCATGGCACTCGTAGAAAGGGTTGGAAAGTTGATGAACCCAAGCCACCATACGCGTGTAGTCGATGAGGCCCCGAGGCAAACCCTGTCGGCCAAGTGTACTACGTGTCATCACACTCATTCCACCATCAATCCACTAAAGCAGGAGTAGGGTCTTACGCCTCACGGCGGCCCGAACCTGGGTAAATTTCTCGTGTGCTCTTTGTCGTGCTGCCGCACGCTGTTCTGCTCTTTGTGCAACGCGGCATCCCCCCGCCGAACCAGCAAGGGGCCACCCGGTCCCATAGGTGGTCGCGGATATCCCGCGACATCTTTGGTGCGCCAGGTAGGGGGCACGCTTGCGCGAACCTGAAAGCGTCCGCAGCGCGTCATCTTCAACTTCGACGACGCCATCGACCATGGTGCCTAAGAAGAAGAAGAAGTCCGGCCCTTCGGCCCATCCGTCCACCTCGAAGGCTCTGCCGCTCGCGACCTCTAGTGCCTCATAGGATGCGGGGGCGAGCGAGGACGTGAACACTGCTAGGGGTGTGGTTGGGGCAGGCGGCGCCATCACCACTCCCCCCGCGGCCGACACGGGGGATGGAGATGTCGGAGGAGAACATCATCAGCAACGCCCTGGTGGTCACGCTCCACAAGGTGCGGGCGAGGGGGGTCACTCCATCTGCACCCTCTCCTCCCACTGTTGGGCATAGCTGCAGCAACGGCGCTCGGTCCAGGGTGAACCATCGCCTCCGGTCGTGTAGCGACCAGACCTCAAATGGTCTGTGCTGCTGTGCACCAGTGTCATCCCTGGATCAGTAATGCTGGCACGCACAGTACAAATGGAGGATTTATAACAGAGTAGCAATCACACACTTATTACATCGAATATCTCCAAAGAGATTAAGTATGATAAATATGGCTTAAGGCCATCTAATAACTATAACAGCGGAAGATTTGGAAGCTAAGTGAGTCCATCAACTCCAGCGGCATCACTGAGTATAAGACCACGACCTACGGCACCTTACACGTCGTCTGAAAAGTCTGCAACATGAAACGTTGCAGCCCGAAAACGGGTCAGCACATAGAATATGCTGGCAATGTAACACATAGAGAATAATGAACAATAATAATGCTATACTACATGCATATATGGCTGGTGGAAAGCTCTATGGTTACAGTTTTGCGAAAAGCCAATTTTTCCCTACTGCAAAGGAATAAATTTTATTTAACTATCATGGTGGTTGTTAAACATTGAGAAGGTACCTCCAACTCAATCCCAATTAAGTGTCATCATTAACCCAACAAAATTAATTAAAAGTAACATAGTGATGAGATTCAAATGATAATCCAGGTACTAGATACTCAAGTTGTCCATAACCGGGGACACGGCTAACCATGATTAGTTTGTACACTCTGCAGAGGTTTGCGCACTTTTCCCCACAAGACTCGATCGCCTCCGCTTGATTCTCGCACTACATGATGTTTGAGAAACGGATGACCGAGACTCAGTCTTTCAGAAACAATCACTCTTTACTCTGGATGGACCGGTACACCTACTTTCCCCTACATCTGCTAGCCCACCTCTTCAAGAGATCTTGTAACCTACTCAACTATGCTAGAGCCCATAATAGCTTGTGGCTGCACACGGAAGTTTCTAGCATGAATAATCTTATGATCCCTTTGAGCCTGGGTGGCGGACCTTATAAAATCAGACAACACTAGGTTCTCCAGGTGCCTCAATCCACCCAGATGTGAGTTTTAGTTGCCACCTTAAGTTGAACCATTAATAAACATCTCACATCTGTCATGAATATCTCTCAAACCCAGATCCACGTCTACGAGCGTAGCATGGCAATAATAATAGCAACGTAGAAGTAACTCCCAAGGGTTTTAATAGAAAACAGGTAATAGGTACTACCTCAACTACTTCCCAGTTCCCACAATTTAATCAGATCCTAATCATGCAATTGTTTGAGGAATAGATCTAATGCAATAAAACTGGGTATGAAAAGTATGATCAAAGTGTTACTTGCCTTGCTGATGATCCGCAAAACCTAGCGATTCGAAGTAACAAGCGGCACACTCCGGGTACTCTATCGCAAACAAACAAGCATACAAACAGTACTCATCTAATGCACAGCTAAAACTCGAATGAAAGATCCAACCAGAAAGTTCAACTTAAGAACTCCGGTTTGCAAAAAGAATCAACTCGAACGAAGCAACGAAAGTCAAACGGCGAAAGAAAGAAGCTTCGTTTACTAATCTGGATCTAGGTCAAATTTTACTGTAGCAAAAACTTGTTTGAGTAGGTTAAACGGAAAGAGAATTTCGAGACGAAACTCGAGGCGCTTGAATCGCCTGATTCCGATAAACGAGCGAGAAGTTAAACAGAAACGAAGATTCGATCAGAAATCGAATCTGAGATAATCGCAGAAAAATCCGACGAAAAAGAAAAACAGACGAACGGTTAAAGAACGGACGTTCGTTAACAGAGAAAAACCGACGAACGCGTTCGTTAAAACGAACGGTTCGGTGAACGCTCGCAAAATAATAAAACCGAAAAAAACCGATCTAGGGTTTTTTTTAAACGAAAGGGTTTTTTTTAAACGTTCCGCGGAAAATAATACGTAGAAAAATAAATAAAAGTCAGAAAAATATAAAATAAATTTTCCCGTCTAGTTAGAAAATCTAGAATAGGGTGAACATTTTTTGAAATCAAAATAAATATTTTGAAAACATGCAATATTTTTAATGCAATAAAAATTGCAAATAAAATCCAAATAAATTCCAATAAATGATTTTAACATTTTTCCTCCAGTATTTCAATTGTTTTGGAGAAGTCATATTTTCTCCTCTCATTTATTTTTAGAATGAAATATTTTTCCGGAGAGAAAATAATTAAAACCAAAATGCTCGTCTTATTATTTGATGAAAATCAAATATGAAAATTCGAGAGAATCCCCAACTCTCTCCGAGGGTCCTTGAGTTGCTTAGGATTTATCGAGGATTTGTCAAAATGCAATAAAACATGATATGCAATGATGATCTATGTATAACATACCAAATTGAAAATTTGGGATGTTACAGGCCGCCCCCACCATGGGAGCGACCGCGGCCCGTGTGTCTCCTCCCGGATGAGCCGACCAGACTGTTGCACTCGACAGAGCCGCTGACCCTTGAGCACCACCGCCGCGCAACCCTGCTGCTCAGGTGGTCGTCCCACATCTACATGGATGCAGCACCCTCCCCCCCCCCCCCCGTTGCCGTCGCTGGCACCATCAGGATCCAAGCGACAGTGCGGTCGACGTCATCAACATCTATGCCAAGCACAGCCACGGAGGCTATGGCGCGAGCTCAGTTGCTCCTGACGTTTCTGCCAGCAGCCAAGTAGATGGATGAGTGGCGTGCCACCATCCAGAGCCTGCTCGGTTTCGCCGAGGCTGGGGACTCACGGAGGGCTGGCCCGCCTCGGCCTCCCCAAGCAACAGCAACCGCTGGTACTACTGGCCGAACAGAGGGGGCCATCCCCACCATGCAATCCCCACCACGGCAGCCGACGCGGGCACAGCTGAATCAAGACCCTGACGATGTCTCGATGGCCTCTTCCGACCCTCGAGCACATCCAAGCCAACGTCGAGCCCCGGAGGATAGGCGGCAGGGAGACGCGCGCGTTGTCATGGATCGGCGCCATGACGACCATCGCCAGACCGACGGGTGCGGCAGCCTCAACGTCGACGAGCCTGCGCTCGGAGTTGGCGGGTGCCTACCTTTCGAGGTCGGTTGCCCTGCCTTTACACGAGAGTTGCGGCAAGTCCGTTAGCCGTTCGTTCGCACGTTCAAGCCAGAGATACCTGAGAAATACGACAAGAGGCTAAACCCGGCAGAGTTCCTGAGCATCTACACCATCGCTGTTCAGGCTGCCGGGGGAAGAGACGAGAAGGTGTTCGCCAACTACTTCCCTTTGGCCCTCAAGTCCAATGTGAGGTCTTGGCTGATGCACCTGCCGGAGAACTCCATTTCATCATGGGCAGATCTGTGCCACGAGTTCATCGGTGCCTTCACCGGTGGCCAACAAGAGCCCGACAGCCCTAGCGATCTACAACTTCTCCAGCAGAAGGAAGGAGAAACCCTCCGTAAGTATTTACAGAGATTTGGTAAAGTTCATAGAAATATTCCAAATATCCATCCGGCAGCCGTTATAGCGGCCTTCCAGTCCAATGTGCGCAACCGTCGCATTCGTTCTAAGATGAATGTGCGGTTGCCCAAGACAGTTTTTTTAAGGTTAAACAGTAGGAAAAGGCTCCTAATTGCCCAAGACTGTGAAGGAGCTATACACACTAGTGGATAAGTGTGCTCGGATGGAGGAAGGAAGGAAGTTGCCCGGAGAGGAGGATTGCATCAATGTTGATTCAGAGGATGAAGATGAATCTACCAGTCAGAGAAAGGGCAAGAAGCGCAGTAAGAAGCCAAGAGATAAGGCAGTGATGACTGTAGAAGGTTCGGGCACACCTAGTACCGGCAAGAAGGCTATGGCTGAGGCCCCCGGCAAGGAAGCTGCCGCATGCGCTGCCTGCCGGGAAGCCGCTGCCACGGAAAAAGTTGGGAAAGGTGATGGGCTGTACTGCAAGATCCACCAAACCAAAGGCCACGACATTTAGGAGTGTTATTAGCTTGAGCAGCTTGTCAAGAAACAGAGGGCAGAGTATGATAAGCGTGATAAGGAAAAAGGCCAGAACGCTGCTAGCGGTGAGGGCCGAGGTGGTGAAGCAAATCGCCCCGGCAAACCCTTTCGCAACCAAGGAAAACCCGCCAGGGGCCAAGAGAAGCAAATCTGTGATGATGTGAGTGACGAGGGGAATGAAGAGGAAACTAGTGAGCAGGAATAACAGAAGGCCACTGACGCCCTATGCATTGATGGAGGTGCATCTTTGCACACCTCTCATCGCCAACTCAAGCGATGGGCACGAGAGGTCAATGATGTGGAACCCACGCCAGAGGCCCGGAAGCCGCTCAAGTGGTCCCGCATGCCCATCATCTTTGATGAGGAGGATCACCCTGGCCGCACCATAGCGGTAGGTTGTTTTCCATTGTTAGTCTCCCCAACAATTCGCAACCTCAAGGTCACAAAGATGTTAGTGGATGGCGGGGCCGGGTTGAATCTGATTTCCCCAGCAGTCATCAACAAGCTTCAGATAGGAGAAGAAGAGCTAGAAGTCACCGGCACGTTTCAAGGAGTCAATCCCGGCAGGGGCCATCCCAAGGGAAAGATTACGTTGCTAGTGACGTTTGGGGGAGAACTAAACTATTGGACTGAGAAGGTTGTGTTTGATGTGGTTGATCTCCCCCTGCCGTACAATGGGATGCTGGGACGCCCGGCCTTGGCTAAGTTCATGGCAGCATCACACTATGCTTACAACACTTTGAAGATGCCTGGGCCACTGGGAGTCATCACTATCCCGTCAGATGAGAAGGATGCAATTATCTGCGTGGACAAGATTTACCGGGATGCAGTTGCAGCAGAGGCTGCTGCAGCAGCAGCTTCCGCCAAGGAAACCAAAGTAAAGAAGAGGGATTGTAGGACCTTCGGCAAGGAGTCCGGGAAGCGTGCCCCCCAAGTGTACGGCACCCATTGACGACGAGCCGGAGTGTTCCAACAGCAAGAGATCCAAGGTCACTACACCCCAAGTGAAGAAGGTCCCGGCAGGGCTGGCTGGCGTTGATGGTACTTTCACTATCAGCGCCACCCTTGATGACAAATAGGAAAGCATGCTCGTCGCCTTCCTGCGGGCGAATATCGATGTGTTTGTCTGGCAACCATCTAATATCCCCGGTGTTCCCAGGGAGGTAATTGGGCACCACCTTGTTGTCTGCCCATATGCCCGACCCGTCAAGCAGAAAGTCCAGAAGCAGGCCTTGGAGCGGCAGCAGTTCATTGCCGAGGAAATCAACAAACTAGAGGTAGCTGGTTTAGTCAGAGGAGTAATGCATCCCACATGGTTAGCAAATCCAGTGGTGATCTGGAAGGCGAATGGGAAATGGAGGATTTGCATCGATTTCACAGATCTCAACAAGGCTTGCCCGATGGACCCGTTCCCCTGGCCGCGCATCGACCAGATCGTGGATTCCACTTCAGGTTGTGATTTGCTCTCCTTTCTGGATGCATACTCCAGATATCACAAGATCTTCATGTCCAAGGAAGATGAGGAGAAGACATCGTTCATCACTCCATGTGGTATGTACTGCTTTGTCCGCATGCCTTTTGGATTAAAGAGTGTCGGGTCCACTTTTGCAAGAGCAGTCCAGATTGGTTTTGAGCCACAATTGCACAGAAATATAGAAGCCTATATGGATGATATCGTTGTCAAAACCAAGGATAAGGCCACCCTTATCCAGGATTTGGAGAAGACATCTGCTAATCTACGCAAGATCAACTTGATGCTTAATCCGGAGAAGTGTGTATTCGGTGTTCCCTCTGGCAAGCTAGTTGGATTCTTCATGTCCCATAGGGGATCGAAGCCAACCCCGAGAAGATCAAGGCCATTGAGCAGATCCAAGCACCAAGGACAGTTAAGGATGTAAGTCGCTTGACGGGATGCGTTTCCGCGCTAAGCAGATTCATTTCCAGGTCTGCCGAGCGTGCCCCGTCGTTCTTCAAAATTTTGAAGAAAGCAGGGCCTATGAAGTGGACCCCGGAAGCAGATGCAGCTCTGCAGGAATTGAAGGCCTACCTATCGTCTGTGCCTACCTTGGTTGCACCCAAACCTCAAGAGTCGTTATTGCTTTACTTGGCGGCAACCAACCAAGTTGTCAGTGCGGCCTTGGTAGCACAGCGGGAAGTGGATGAGGCAGAAAGTGGCCAGATCACGGCAGAGTCAGAAAAGGATCAGAACAACAATGAGCACGGCAACATGAGCGACCCCAAGTACGGGGCAAGGAAGAAAGTGGTGCAGCACCCAGTATACTTCGTTAGCTCCTTGTTACAAGGGGATAGATCGAGGTACTCTGGCATGCAAAAGTTGATCTTTGGCCTCATCATGGCCTCAAGGAAACTGCACCACTACCTCCAAGCCCATGAGATCACAGTTGTCACTCGTTTCCCATTGCAAAGGATACTTCGAAACCCTGAGGCTACCAGCAGAATAGTGGAGTGGGCTTTGGATTTATCCAGCTTTGGTTTGAAGTTTGAGAGCACATCAACTATTCAGAACAGGGCACTGGTAGAGTTTATTGTGGAATGGACGCCAACCCCTGATGAGGAAGTGACAGAAACAGCTCTCCTTGGCAAGGAATCACCCGAAGAATGGATAATGTTTTTGATGGTGCTTTTTCCCTACAAGGTGCAGGGGCTGGCGTGCTTCTTGTTGCCCCCTCCGGGGAGCACTTGAAGTACGTCGTCCAAATGCACTTTGCCCGGGAAGAAGCCACCACCAATATCGCTGAGTATGAAGGGCTCCTTGTCGGGCTCAGGATTGCAGCAGAATTGGGAATTAAGAAGTTGATCATTGGATGAGATTCACGGCTTGTGGTGAGACAAGTCAACAAGGATTATCAAAGCCCATTGATGGAAGCATACGTCAAGGAAGTAAGAAGACTAGAGGAGCACTTTGATGGGTTGCAAATAGAGCACGTGCCCCGTGCGGAAAACAGCATAGTTGATCACCTGTCAAAGTGTGCTACGCAGAAGCTTCCTATGGAATAAGGAACTTTTGTTCTCCATCTCTCTCAGCCCTCCGTATCACCAGCCACAATGGCCGTGAAAAGGAGAAAGTTGGACTACGGTAAGCCTCTCCCGGTCGAGCCGGCTGCTCCCGGCAGAGACCCTGCAGGAAACAACTCCTCACAGCCTGCCGGACCACCCCCTCCAGCCAGGCCTATGGACCCCACGAACGAGGCTGGTGCTCCCGCAGTAGAGGAGGTGCCGCTAGTCCTCGTTGCCGAGCCCCAGGCTCCAACTTGGGCAAGGCACATCGTCAGCTTCCTCCAAACCGGAGAACTCCCCGGCGACCAAGATGAAGCTGGGAAAGTAGCCCGAAGGGCCAGTATGTATCAGTTTGTCAATGACACTCTGTACAGAAGGAGGCCCAACGGTGTGAAATTGAAGTGTGTCTGCCGGGAGGATGGAAAGGATCTGCTGGCTGAGATTCACAGAGGAATGTGTGGCTCACACATTGGATCAAGGGCATTAGTTGGGAAAGCATTCCGACAAGGATTCAATTGGCCCACGGCCCTCCAAGATGCAGTTGAACTCGTCACGACATGTGAAGCCTGCCAGTTCCATTCCAAGAGAACACACCTGCCTGCCCAAGCCCTTCAGACAATCCCTCTATCATGGCCATTTTTGGTCTGGGGGCTCATATCCTCGGCCCCTTCCCCCGAGCAATCAGGGGCTTTGAATTCTTGTTCATTGCCATCGACAAGTTTACAAAGTGGCCGGAAGTGACTGCCGTGAGAAAGGTGACTGCTCAGTCAACTATCAAGTTTTTTAGAAGAATTGGTGTGTTGTTCCGGGGTTTCGGCAAGGATCATCACTGACAACGGCACCCAGTTCACTAGCCACGCCTTCTTGCAATATGTTCATGCCCTCGGATGCAAGATCTCATTCACTTCTGTGGCACACCCCCGGAGCAATGGACAAGCTGAGAGGGCGAACGCTGAAGTGCTTCGTGGACTCAAGACAAGAACTTTCGATACGCTGCAGAAGCACGGCAGGCGGTGGATCGAGGAGCTGCCGGTAGTTCTCTGGTCCCTCAAAAGCACACCTAACCGTGCTACCGGGCAGACTCCCTTCTCCCTGGTCTACGGGGCAGAAGTAGTTATCCCCATGGAACTCATTTATGGGTCCCCTCGAGTGCTTGCCTACGATGAAGTAGCGCAAGATCAGCACCGGCGTGACGACGCTGTGCTACTCGAGGAGAACCGTCTCCGGGCTGCTACACATGCTGCACGCTACCAACAAGCCCTACGTCGCTATCATAGTTGCAGGGTTCATGCCCAGTGTTTTGAGGAAGGTGACCTTGTCCTTAGGCGCGTTCAGTCCGCCAAGGGTACAAACAAGCTGTCACTGAAGTGGGAAGGCCCTTACCGGGTGGTACGAGTCACCAGACCTGGCGCAGTTCGTCTAGAGACCAGAGATGGCACACAGTTGCAAAACTCATGGAATATTAAGCATCTCCGTAAGTACTACCCGTAAGGTGCAAGGCTGTCGGGCACTGCCTAGCAGCCACCCTTTTGTGCAGGCCTTGCCTCAGCTACATCTAACCCCTTGTACAAAGCCGGGGCGATGACCCCGTGCAAGAGAAAATAAAGAAGCGCTGTAGGGGGCCCCAACTAAGATTGCATGCATGCACGAGCACACCCAGATCACTGCATAAGAATTTCATGAGCATTTGCGTATGCATATAGATAGGATTGCATCCTGCATTCATTCTCATCTACATGGAGTTGCAGGTCCCTTCCGTGAACTTGACTTCGACAAAGGATGAGAAGATTGCACGGCACAGTGATCCTCGGCAAGCCAAACAGATAAGTTTGCCTCTTGTCCATTAGTGTTCTGTAAAGCTATAACTTTGCATGAGAAAACCTCGCCTCTCTTTTGATACTTAGGTGCTCCCATCTATGACTTGAACGTTGCTTCAGTCGGGATGGTCGCGGTAGCCTTTGGTAAAAAGAGTTGGCGGGGGGCTGGCCCCTCTGTCTGTTCCCCGGTAGACGTAGCTCTCCGGTAGACAAAGAGGGTGCCGGCAGGATATCCTGCTAGGGAAAACTCATTTATTTTTATTAAAGAGGCACTCCGCCTCTGCATGGACATATACATGCACGGGTTCCCGGCAAGGCTCGTATTTTTCATTCATATGCTAACACAAGTACAAGCATTACAGAACACAAAGATGGACTCGAGAGATTAAATTATTTGAATTAAAATTTGGCGATTTCCTACAGATTTAAGATTGAAAAAAGATAATTGCTCTGTAAACTCCTCTCCCTGTCCCCCTTGTCCCAGGTATTGCGGTGGGAAGAGAAGGGGACGGGCGTCACGTCGGCACAATGCCACCCCGATCCTTGTCAGGAACTGGTAACCCCAGCCTGACAAGATCGAGAGTGGCGAGGCTGGGAAGGAGGAAGACGTGTGGAGCACCTCGATAGCCCCTTGGTCACCACCTCTAGAACCGGAAGGGGGCTCCAGCACAGGCACCAGCAGGAGAAGATGCCGGCGCCCAGCCAGAGGACCCCTCGGGCAGTGGCGAGGCCAGAAATAAAGTCATGTGTAGTCACTTCAAAATTGTGTAGTCAAATGTACATATTGTTATGTTTTCCTGCATGATCTATACTTGATGTATTACGTTTTTTCGAAAGAGCTGTGTAGTCAAGTGACTACACAACCTATGTGTGGCTTCGCCACTGCCCTCGGGGGAGGCAGAAGTACCAAGAGAATGAGCCTTTCCCCGGCAACCGAGGAAACAGTGATGAAGGTGCCGTGGAAAGAGGGGGAAACTAGGCGCGTGGGCAGCAGGTCACCAGTACGAGACGAACGCGTCGATGCAGTCGTACTCCTACTGGAAGACCTGCCTCCCGTCTTCTCCTTCTCCCCTAGCTTCGTCTTCATCAACACCGTCCTAGAGGAAGGCCGAGACTCCAGTCCGGCACGCCCCTTGGGAAGACGGAAAACGGCTAAGATGGCCAAGGGGCTGGGGGTGTGCCGCTCTCCACCTTGGCGAGCGGGAAGGTGCACATCTCGTTGACAATAGCCACAAGACCTCCGGGAGGGGCAATGTTGGGATTACCAATGATCTCCAGCCCTGCCTCCCAGCCGAGCCTCGAAGAGACCAAGGGATTCGCCACGCCAAGGACCAGGCTCACTACCCGCGCGCCAGCACCAGCATGGGGCAACAATAGCCCCAAACAGGAGCCCGGGGGTTGGCCCCAGGCTCTTCTCTTCGGCATCATCGGTGGAAGCAAAGAACAAGGGAAGAAGAAAGAGGAATGCAGAGATGGATAACTCCACCCTCCTCCGCCCCTCCCTTTTATAGGCCGGGCATGGAAGGGCAGTTGCACCATCAACGGGTGACCACCGCCCTCTGAGGGAGTCCTGGACTAAGGGGTCCTCGGGCGTCCGGCCTGTTGGACATGGGCCGGACTAGTGGGCTGTGAAGATACAAGACCGAAGACTCTCTCATGTGTCCGGATGGGACTCTCCTTGGCGTGGAAGACAAGCTTGACGTCCAAATATGAAGATTCCTTTCTCTGTAACCAACTTTGTACAACCCTAGTCCCCTCCGGAGTCTATATAAACCGGAGGGCTTAGTCCAAAGGACATATATAGTCATACAGGCGAGACTTCTAGGGTTTTAGCCATTATAATCTCGTGGTAGATCAACTCTTGTAATACTCATATTCATCAAGATCAATCAAGGAGGAAGTAGGGTATTACCTCCATACAGAGGGCCCGAACCTGGGTAAACATTGTGTCACCCGTCTCCTGTTACCATCGACCTTAGACACATAGTTCGGGACCCCCTACCGAGATCCGCCGGTTTTTGACACCGACATTGGTGCTTTCATTGAGAGTTCAAACTGTGCCGTCCTCAAAGGGTTTGATGGCCCCTTCATCATCTACAACAATGCTGTCCAAGGAGAAGTCTTCCTCCCCAGACAGATCTTTGTGTTCGGCAGCTTCGCCCTGCGGGCCAACTCGCTTGGCCATCTGGAGCAGATCGACAGCTACGCCCCTGGCTGTCAGGTCAGATTCGGGAGCTTGAACTATGTCACGGATATCCGCGGAGACTTGATCTTCGACGGATTCGAGACCACGGCAGTCGCTCCCCGTCACCACGATGAACATGACTTAAATCTGTCATCGGACCATACCCAGGAAATAGCACCTATAACAGCTCTGGCCTTAGATCCGGAGCAGATCGCGCCATCCAAAGACAGGAAGCTCAACCCCGCAACGGATGCCGCAGTCCTAGCGGCGTCAGGGCCGCACGCAGACCCAGCTTCGAGTGGAATCTGTGTCACTGGAGCCTCGGACTTGTTTCCGGCTACATGTTCCGAACCATGTGCGTCCACGAGCGTCGAGCTCGATCAGTCTTCGGTCGTCGAATTCAGCTCCGCAGGCATTTTTCGGCACTCGCCTTTGGGCGACGTGTTAAACTCGTTAAAAGCACTGTCCTTAGTGGGAGGCTCGCAGCCGAATTATATCCGGTTCAAACTGGAGGCTGATGATGGAGAACTTCGCTTCCCACCCACCGCCCACTTCATAGCCACTGTCGAAGATTTAACCGACATGCTCGATTACGGCTCCAAAGATGTCGATGGTATGGACGACGACGCCGATGAGGATCAGGGCCAAAACCCGCCGTTTACCGGACGCTGGGCGGCCACCTCTTCTTACGATGAGTACATGGTGGATACACCTAAAATAACTAACGACGGTGACAAAGAAGATCCAGTCGAGGATAAACCTCCTGAGACACAGCCAAAGCGCCGGCGTCAGCGGTGCCGCTCTAAGTCACGTCGTGGGAAAGATAGCAATACCGGCACGGGAGAAAACAATACTCCGGACGATGCCGAAGATAATGAAGACCCCGTGGAGATAACTTCCAAACAGGAGGAACGGGAAAATGGGCAAGTTAGCCCAGATGAACAGGCCATACACGACGACTCGGAGGACGGTAATTATCTTCCACTCTCCGAGGATGAGGTGAGCCTCGGCAACGAGGATTTCATCGTGCCGGAGGAACCTCTCGAGCAGGAGCGCTTTAAGCGCCGGCTAATAGCCATTGCAAGGAGCCTGAGAAAGAAGCAGCAGCAGCTTCAAGATGACCAAGATCTGCTCAACAATAGATGGACTGATGTCCTAGCAGCCGAAGAATACGGCCTCAAGCGCCCAGCCAAAAGGTACCCGAAGCGCAAATTGCTACCTTAGTTCGATGATGAGGTGCCGGAGCCCGTACCATCATCATGGAATGCGGCTGACCGACCACCACACAGTCGGGATAAAGCGGCAACTCAAGCCGAACACCAGCCCGCCCCGCCTCATCGTAAAGGCAGAGATAAAACAGCTCGGGGTTATACATATGACCTTTGGCAGGAATTGGACAATAGAGCAGGACATACCAGATCGATCTACGGATCACGAGGACGTGCCCCGACACGTGACGATGGCCACCTATTCGGACGTGACAAGCCAAGTTATGCCCGGGCCAAAAACCGCAGACGGATTCCATGGAGCTACGTCGCGATGTGGCCCGATATAGAGGCGCCGCACACCCTCTTTGCTTCACTGACGAAGTAATGGAGCATGAATTCCCATAAGGGTTTAAACCCATGAATATTGAATCATATGATGGAACAACTAATCCCGCGGTGTGGATCGAGGATTTTCTTCTCCATATCCATATGGCCCGCGGAGATGAACTCACGCCATCAAATACCTCCCGTTAAAACTCAAAGGGCCGGCTTAGCACTGGTTAAACAGTCTGCCTAAAAACTCTATTGGCAGCTGGGACGATTTGGAAGACGCCTTCCGCGACAACTTCTAAGGTACATATGTTCGGCCACCAGATGCCGATGACTTAAGCCACATAGTTCAACAGCCCGGAGAGTCAGCCAGGAAATTTTGGACTCTGCTCCTAACTAAAAAGAACCAGATCGTCGACTGTCCGGATGCCGAAGCCCTAGCGGCCTTTAAACACAGCATCCGCGACGAATGGCTCACCCGCCACCTCGGCCAATAAAAGCCGAAGTCCATGGCAACCCTCACGGCACTCATGACCCGCTTTTGTGCGGGTGAGGATAGTTGGCTGGCCTGCAGCAAAAACACAGCAAGCGAAGCGGGCACCTCCGAGGGTAAAAACAGCAACGGCAAGCTCCGACGCAACAGGCACAAACGTCGAAGCAATTGTGATAACACCGATGACACTACAGTCAACGCCGGATTCAATGGCTCCAAGTCCGGTCAGCAGAAAAAACCATATAAAAGAAACAACTCGGGATCATCCAGTTTGGACCGCATACTTGATCGTCCATGCTAGATCCATGGCACCCCAGAAAAACCAGCCAACCATACCAACAGGGATTGTTGGGTTCTTAAACAGGATGGCAAGTTAAATACCGAAAACAAGGAGAGGGGATCGCAAAGCAAGGACGAAGACGAGGAGCCCGGCCACCGAACACAGGGGGACAGAAGAAGTTTCCCCCTCCGGTCAAAATGGTGAACATGATATACGCTACTCACATCCCCAAGAGGGAGCGCAAGCGCGCGCTCAGGGACGTCTATGCAATAGAGCCAGTCGCCCCAAAATTTAATCCATGGTCGTCGTGCCCGATTACCTTCGGTCGCCGGGATCATCCGACCAGTATCCGTCACGGCGGTTCGGCCGCACTGGTCCTTGACCCAATAATTGATGGATTCCACCTGACGCGAGTCCTAATGGACGGCGGCAGCAGCCTCAACCTGCTCTATCAGGATACAGTGTGGAAAATGGGCATTAATCCATCACGGATCAAGCCCACAAAGACTACCTTTAAAGGAGTCATACCAGGTGTAGAGGCCCGCTGTACGGGCTCAATCTGAAGGAAATATGCCCTAGAGGCAATAATAAAGTTACTATTTATTTCCTTATTACATGATAAATGTTTATTATTCATGCTAGAATTGTATTAACCGGAAACATAATACTTGTGTGAATACATAGACAAACAGAGTGTCACTAGTATGCCTCTACTTGACTAGCTCGTTAATCAAAGATGGTTATGTTTCCTAGCCATTGACATAAGTTGTCATTTGATTAACGGGGTCACATCATTAGGAGAATGAGGTGATTGACTTGACCCATTCCGTTAGCTTAGCACTCGATCGTTTAGTATGTTGCTATTGCTTTCTTCATGACTTATACATGTTCCTATGGCTATGAGATTACGCAACTCCTGTTTACCGGAGGAACACTTTGTGTGCTACCAAATGTCACAACGTAACTGGGTGATTATAAAGGTGCTCTACAGGTGTCTCCGAAGGTACTTGTTGGGTTGGCGTATTTCGAGATTAGGATTTGTCACTCTGATTGTCGGAGAGGTATCTCTGGGCCCACTCGGTAATGCACATCACTTAAGCCTTGCAAGCATTGCAACTAATGAGTTAGTTGCGGGATGATGTATTACGGAATGAGTAAAGAGACTTGCCGGTAACGAGATTGAACTAGGTATTGAGATACCGATGATCGAATCTCGGGCAAGTAACATACCGATGACAAAGGGAACAATGTATGTTGTTATGCGGTCAGACCAATAAAGATCTTCGTAGAATATGTGGGAGCCAATATGAGCATCCAGGTTCCGCTATTGGTTATTGACCGGAAATGTGTCTCGGGCATGTCTACATAGTTCTCAAACCCGTAGGGTCCGCACGCTTAAAGTTTCGATGACAGTTATATTATGAGTTTATGAGTTTTGATGTACCGAAGGTTGTTCGGAGTCCCGGATGTGATCACGGACATAACGAGGAGTCTCGAAATAGTCGAGACATGAAGATTGATATATTGGATGACTATATTCGGACACCGGAATGGTTCCGGGGGTAATCGGATATATACCGGAGTACCGGGGGGTTACCGGAACCCCCCGGAGGCTATTGGGCCTCATGGGCCCAATTGGTGGAAGAGGAGAGGCGGCCAAGGAGCAGCCGTGCTCCCCTCCCCCCCAAGTCCGAATTGGACAAGGAGGGGGGCCGGCGCCCCCACTTTCCTTTCCCCCACTCTCCTTCCCTCTCCTCTCCTAGTCCAACAAGGAAAAGGGAGGAAGTCCTACTCCCGGTGGGAGTAGGACTCCTCCTGGCGCGCCTCCTCCTGGCCGGCCGCACCTCCCCCTTGCTCCTTTATATACGGGGGCAGGGGGGCACCCTAGAGACACCACAATTGATTTGATCTTTTAGCCGTGTACGGTGCCCCCCTCCACCATAGTCCACCTCGATAATACTGTAGCGGTGCTTAGGCGAAGCCCTGCATCGGTAGAACATCATCATCGTCACCACGCCATCGTGCTGACGAAACTCTTCCTCAACACTCGGCTGGATCGGAGATCGAGGGACGTCATCGGGCTGAACATGTGCTGAACTCGGAGGTGCCGTGCGTTCGGTACTTGATCGGTCAGATCGTGAAGACGTACGACTACATCAACCGCGTTGTGCTAACGCTTCCGCTTTCGGTCTACGAGGGTACGTGGACAACACTCTCCCCTCTCGTTGCTATGCACCACCATGATCTTGCGTGTGCGTAGGAATTTTTTTGAAATTACTACGTTCCCCAACAGTGGCATCCGAGCCAGGTTTTATGCGTAGATGTCATATGCACGAGTAGAACACAAGTGAGTTGTGGGAGATATAATTCATACTGCTTACCAGCATGTCATACTTTGGTTCGGCGGTATTGTTGGATGAAGCGGCCCGGACCGACATTACGGGTACGCTTACGCGAGACTGGTTCTACCGACGTGCTTTGCACACAGGTGGCTGGCGGGTGTCAGTTTCTCCAACTTTAGTTGATCCGAGTGTGGCTACGCCCGGTCCGTGCGAAGGTTAAAACAGCACCAACTTGACAAACTATCATTGTGGTTTTGATGCGTAGGTAAGAACGGTTCTTGCTAAGCCCGTAGCAGGCACGTAAAATTTGCAACAACAAAGTAGAGGACGTTTAACTTGTTTTTGCAGGGCATGTTGTGATGTGATATGGTCAAGACATGATGCTAAATTTTATTGTATGAGATGATCATGTTTTGTAACCGAGTTATCGGCAACTGGCAGGAGCCATATGGTTGTCGCTTTATTGTATGCAATGCAAACGCCCTGTAATGCTTTACTTTATCACTAAGCCGTAGCGATAGTCGTAGAAGCATAAGATTGGCGAGACGACAACGATGCTACGATGGAGATCAAGGTGTCGCACCGGTGACCATGGTGATCATGACGGTGCTTCGGAGATGGAGATCACAAGCACAAGATGATGATGGCCATATCATATCACTTATATTGATTGCATGTGATGCTTATCTTTTATGCATCTTATCTTGCTTTGATTGACGGTAGCATTATAAGATGATCTCTCACTAAATTTCAAGATAAAAGTGTTCTCCCTGAGTATGCACCGTTGCCAAAGTTCATCGTGCCCAGACACCACGTGATGATCGGGTGTGATAAGCTCTACGTCCATCTACAACGGGTGCAAGCCAGTTTTGCACACGCAGAATACTCAGGTTAAACTTGACGAGCCTAGCATATGCAGATATGGCCTCTGAACACTGAGACCGAAAGGTCGAGCGTGAATCATATAGTAGATATGATCAACATAATCATGTTCATCATTGAAAGCTACTCCATTTCACGTGATGATCGGTTATGGTTTAGTTGATTTGGATCACGTGATCACTTAGAGGATTAGAGGGATGTCTATCTAAGTGGGAGTACTTAAGTAATATGATTAATTGAACTTAAATTTATCATGAACTTAGTCCTGGTAGTATTAGCATATCTATGTTGTAGATCAATAGCTCGCGATGTTGCTCGCCGTTTAATTTTTATATGTTCCTAGAGAAAACTAAGTTGAAAAATGTTAGTAGCAATGATGCGGATTGGATCCGTGATCTGAGGTTTATCCTCATTGTTGCATAGAAGTATTATGTCCTTGATGCACCGCTAGGTGACGGACCTATTGCAGGAGCATATGCAGACGTTATGAATGTTTGACAAAGCTCGGTATGATAACTACTTGATAGTTTAGTGCACCATGCTTTACGGCTTAGAACCGGGGCTTCAAAAATGTTTTGAACGCCACGGAGCATATAAGATGTTCCAAGAGTTGAAATTGGTATTTCATACTCATGCCCGTGCCGAGAGGTATGAGACCTCTAACAGTACTTTGCCTACAAGATGGAGGAGAATACCTCAGTTAGTGAGCATGTGCTCAGAATGTCTGAGTACTACAATCACTTGAATCAAGTGGGAGTTAATCTTCCAGATAAGATAGTGATTGACAGAGTTCTCTAGTCACTATCACCAAGTTACTAGAACTTCGTGATGAACTATAATATGCAAGGGATAACGGAAACGATTCCCAAGCTCTTCGTGATGCTGAAATCGATGAAGGTAGAAATCAAGAAAAGCATCAAGTGTTGATGGTTGACAAGACCACTAGTTTCAAGAAAAGGGCAAAGGGAAGAAGGGGAACTTCAAGAAGAATGGCAAGCAAGTTGCTGCTCAAGAGAAGAAGCCCAAGTTTGGACCTAAGCCTGAGACTGAGTGCTTATACTGCAAAAGGACTGGTCACTGGAAGCGGAACTACCCTAGATACTTGGCAGATAAGAAGGATGGCAAAGTGAACAAAAGTATATTTGATATACATGTTATTGATGTGTACTTTACTAGTATTTATAGCAACCCCTCAGTATTTGATACTGGTTCAGTTGCTAAGAGTAGTAACTTGAAACGGAATTTGCAGAATGAACAGAGACTAGTTAAGGGTGAAGTGACGATGTGTGTTGGAAGTGGTTCCAAGATTGATATGATCATCATCGTACGCTCCCTATACTTTCGGGATTAGTGTTGAACCTAAATAAGTGTTATTTGGTGTTTGCGTTGAGCATGAATATGATTTGATCATGTTTATTGCAATACGGTTATTCATTTAAATCAGAGAATAATGGTTGTTCTATTTATATGAGTAATATCTTTTATGGTCATGCACCCTTGAAGAGTGGTCTATTTTTGATGAATCCCGATAGTAGTGATACACATATTCATAATGTTGAAGCCAAAAGATGCAGAGTTGATAATGATAGTGTAACTTATTTGTGGCACTGTCATTTGGGTCATATCGGTGTAAAGTGCATGAAGAAACTCCATACTGATGGACTTTTGGAACCACTTGATTATGAATCACTTGGTACTTGCGAATCGTGCCTCATGGGCAAGATGACTAAAACGCCGTTCTCCGGAACTATGGAGCGAGCAACAGATTTGTTGGAAATCATACATACAGATGTATGTGGTCCGATGAATGTTGAGGCTCGCGGCGGATATCGTTATTTTCTCACCTTCACAGATGATTTAAGCAGATATGGGTATATCTACTTAATGACACATAAGTCTGAAACATTTGAAAAGTTCAAAGAATTTCAGAGTGAAGTTGAAAATCATCGTAACAAGAAAATAAAGTTTCTACGATCTGATTGTGGAGGAGAATATTTGAGTTACGAGTTTGGTCTACATTTGAAACAATGCGGAATAGTTTCGCAACTCACACCACCCGGAACACCACAGCGTAATGGTGTGTCCGAACGTCATAATCGTACTTTACTAGATATGGTGCGATCTATGATGTCTCTTACTGATTTACTGCTATCATTTTGGGGTTATACTTTAGAGACAACCACATTCACATTAAATAGGGCACCATCAAAATCCGTTGAGATGACGCCTTATGAACTGTGGTTTGGCAAGAAACCAAAGTTGTTGTTTCTCAAAGTTTGGGGCTGCGATGCTTATGTGAAAATGTTTCAACCTGATAAGCTCAAACCCAAATCGGAGAAATGCATCTTCATAAGATACCCAAAGGAGACAGTTGGGTACACCTTCTATCACATATCCGAAAGCAAGATATTCGTTGCTAAGAATGGATCCTTTCTAGAGAAGGAGTTTCTCTCGAAAGAAGTGAGTGGGAGGAAAGTAGAACTTGATGAGGTAACTGTACCTCCTCCCTTATTGGAAAGTAGTTCATCACAGAAATCTGTTCCTGTGACTACTACACCAATTAGTGAGGAAGCTAATGATGATGATCATGTAACTTCAGATCAAGTTGCTACTGAACCTCGTAGGTAAACCAGAGTGAGATCCGCACCAGAGTGGTACGGTAATCCTGTTCTGGATGTCATGTTACTTGACCATGACAAACCTACGAACTATGAGGAAGCGATGGTGATCCCAGATTCCGCAAAATGGCTTGAGGCCATGAAATCTGAGATGGGATCCATGTATGAGAACAAAGTGTGGACTTTGGTTGACTTGCCCGATGATCGGCAGGCCATCGAGAATAAATGGATCTTCAAGAGGAAGACGGACGCTGATAGTAGTGTTACTATCTACAAAGCTAGAATTGTCGCAAAAGTTTTTTCGACAAGTTCAAGGTGATGACTACGATGAGAGTTTCTCACGCGTATCTATGCTTAAGTCTGTCCGAATCATGTTAGCAATTGCCGCATTTTATGAAATCTGGCAAATGGATAAACAAAACTGCATTCCTTAATGGATTTATTAAAGAAGAGTTGTATATGATGCAACCAAAAGGTTCTGTTAATCCTAAAGGTGCTAACAAAATATGCAAACAACAGCGATCCATCTATGGACTAGTGCAAGCATCTCGGAGTTGGAATATACGCTTTGATAAGTTGATCAAAGGATATAGTTTTATACAGACTTGCGGTGAAGCCTGTATTACAAGAAAGTGAGTGGGAGCAATACAACATTTCTGATAAGTATATGTGAATGACATATTGTTGATCGGAAATAATGTAGAATTTTCTGGAAAGCATAAAGGAGTATTTGAAAGGAGTTTTTTTCAAAGAAAGACCTCGGTGAAGCTGCTTACATATTGAGCATCAAGATCTATAGCGATAGATCAAGACGCTTGATAAGTTTTTTCAATGAGTACATACCTTGACAAGATTTTGAAGTGGTTCAAAATGCAACAGTCAAAGAAAGAGTTCTTGACTGTGTTACAAGGTGTGAAATTGAGTAAGACTCAAAACCCGACCACGGCAGAAAATAGAGAGAGAATGAAAGTCATTCCCTATGCCTCAGCCATAGGTTCTATAAAGTATACCATGCTGTGTACCAGACCTATTGTATACCCTACACTGTGTTTGGCAAGGGAGTACAATAGTGATCTAGGAGTAGATCACTGGACAGCGGTCAAAATTATCCTTAGTGGAATAAGGATATGTTTCTCGATTATGGAGGTGACAAAAGGTTCGTCGTAAAGGGTTACGTCGATGCAAGTTTTTGACACTGATCTAGATGACTCTAAGTCTCAATCTGGATACATATTGAAAGTGGGAGCAATTAGCTAGAGTAGCTCCGTGCAGAGCATTGTTGACATAGAAATTTGCAAAATACATACGGATCTGAATGTGGCAGACCCGTTGACTAAACTTCTCTCACAAGCAAAACATGATCACACCTTAGTACTCTTTGGGTGTTAATCACATAGCAATGTGAACTAGATTATTGACTCTAGTAAACCCTTTGGGTGTTGGTCATATGACGATGGGTGTTAATCACATGGTATTGTGAACTATTGGTGTTAAATCACATGGCGACGTGAACTAGATTATTGACTCTAGTGCAAGTGGGAGACTGAAGGAAATATGCCCTAGAGGCAATAATAAAGTTATTATTTATTTTCTTATTACATGATAAATGTTTATTATTCATGCTAGAATTGTATTAACCGGAAACATAATACTTGTGTGAATACATAGACAAATAGAGTGTCACTAGTATGCCTCTACTTGACTAGCTCGTTGATCAAAGATGGTTATGTTTCCTAGCCATTAACATGAGTTGTCATTTGATTAACGGGATCACATCATTAGGAGAATGATGTGATTGACTTGATCCATTCCGTTAGCTTAGCACTCGATCGTTTAGTATGTTGGTATTGCTTTCTTCATGACTTATACATGTTCCTATGACTATGAGATTATGCAACTCCCGTTTACCGAAGGAACACTTTGTGTGCTACCAAACGTCACAACGTAACTGGGTGATTATAAAGGTGCTCTACAGGTGTCTCCGAAGGTACTTGTTGGGTTGGCGTATTTTGAGATTAGGATTTGTCACTCCGATTGTCGGAGAGGTATTTCTGGGCCCACTCGGTAATGCACATCACTTAAGCATTGCAACTAATGAGTTAGTTGTGGGATGATGTATTACGGAACGAGTAAAGAGACTTGCCGGTAACGAGATTGAACTAGGTATTGAGATACCGATGATCGAATCTCGGGCAAGTAACATACCGATGACAAAGGGAACAACGTATGTTGTTATGCAGTCTGACCGATAAAGATCTTCGTAGAATATGTGGGAGCCAATATGAGCATCCAGGTTCCGCTATTGGTTATTGACCGGAGATGTGTGTCGGTCATGTCTTCATAGTTCTCGAACCCATAGGGTCCGCACGCTTAAAGTTTCGATGACAGTTATATTATGAGTTTATGAGTTTTGATGTACCGAAGGTTGTTCGGAGTCCTGGTTGTGATCACGAACATAACGAGGAGTCTCGAAAAGTCGAGACATGAAGATTGATATATTGGATGACTATATTCGGACACCGGAATGGTTCCGGGGGTTATCGGTATATATCGGAGTACCGTGGGGTTACCGGAACCCCCCCCCCCCGGAGGCTATTGGGCCTCATGGGCCCAATTGGTGGAAGAGGAGAGGCGGCCAAGGGGCAGCCCCCCCCCCCAAGTCCGAATTTGACAAGGAGGGGGGCGGCGCCCCCCCCCCCCCTTTCCTTTCCCCCTCTCTCCTTCCCTCTCCTCTCCTAGTCCAACAAGGAAAAGGGAGGGAGTCCTACTCTCGGTGGGAGTAGGACTCCTCCTGGCGCGCCTCCTCATGGCCGGCCGCACCTCCCCCCTTGCTCATTTATATACGGGGGCAGGGGGCACCCTAGAGACAAAACAATTGATTTGATCTTTTAGCCGTGTGCGGTGCCCCCTCCACCATAGCCACCTCAATAATACTGTAGCGGTGCTTTGGCGAAGCCCTGCGTCGGTAGAACATCATCATCGTCACCACGCCGTCGTGCTGACGAAACTCTCCCTCAACACTCGGCTGGATCGGAGTTTGAGGGACGTCATCGGGCTAAACGTGTGCTGAACCCGGAGGTGCCGTGCGTTCGTTACTTGATCGGTCGGATCGTGAAGACGTACGACTACATCAACCGCGTTGTGCTAACGCTTCCGCTTTTGGTCTACGAGGGTACGTGGACAACACTCTCCCCTCTCGTTGCTATGCATCGCCATGATCTTGCGTGTGCGTAGGAAATTTTTTGAAATTACTACGTTCCCCAACACAATCTCACTAGAGGTTGTCTTCGGATCTCCGAACAACTTCCGAAGCAAAGAGTTAATCTTCGATATCGTCCCATTTCGCAACGGCTATCACGCATGGCTTGGACGAACCGCATTTGCTCGATTCAATGCGGTGCCACACTATGCTTATCTCAAGCTCAAGATGCCCGGACTACGCGGCGTCATAACAGTTAATGGAAACACGGAACGCTCCCTCCACACCGAGGAGCACACCGCTGCATTAGTAGTAGAAGTACAGAGCGGCATGTACAAGCAGAACCTTAATTCGGCGGCCGAGCTCCCGAACACTGTCAAGAGAGTCCAGACTATTCTGCAGCAGGACAGCTCGGCTCGTCAAGAGATCGACTAGCAATTCGGCCTCCGTCCTAGTCCCGTTCAAGTGGTGGCATTCGTACCGCGCGTACATAACTACGCACTCAAAATACCATGGGCATAGACAGAGGCATAACTAGCTTGTGATCCACAATACGGCTCGACCGCCCCCGGACACACATACTTTCACTGTTTCCTTTTTCTCCTATTCAGGTTTCTTTTGCACAGGCCTTCCTTGATGGCCCAATCGCAGGTCCTTTGGAAGGATAAATACACCAAGACGGCAGTAAGCATGGACGTATAGGGGAATTTTTTGGTGGTCTCTTTAACGACCACTCTACCTGTTTGCAGGACCCACATGCAGCTCTCCCTTGGTTATGGCATGTTAAATAGCCGGTTGCTTATCGCACTACTTGTACAAATGCGCTTTGACGTATTAATCAAATTATCATGGAAATAGTTTGCGGCCCAAATTCTGCGGCTCTAGCTTACTACCCTCCCTTCTTTCTCCTTTCCTTTTTTTGATAATTTTATCAAATAGCACCAGTACACTCTGGTACATTTTAATTTGTCAGGGGCTTCATAGCACCCCGCAATACGGCAACAAAGTCCGAACACCTTTTACAGTATAGTTCGGCACCCCGAATTTAGCACTATATGCATTGGCTCTGAATCATGTCTTTGGTCAATAGTTGGGTTGCCCGGCTCCTGTGCTTGCTACCTTACGTTCCGTTATATCGGCTAGGGTAGTAAAGGGAGAACTACTGCGATTGTGCCCTGGTTTACCCGGATGAGCACCTCAGTAGAGAAAGCCGAAAACTGACTGTCATGATGCGGCGATAGCCGGTCAGCTCTTTGGAGGTCTCAAATCCTTAGAGATTTTTTCTGCATTACGCGAGGGATCGGTACTTACCCGATCAGGTGTTTACAGCATCCTAGCTCGGATACTAGGGGCTGCGCCTATATCTTTATTGTCAAACTCCTATGGCTAAGTGAGGGTCCTAAACACGTATAGTCCGATTGCCTGGTTTGTTGTGCTAAACACCTCCTTCAAGGACCAAACAATTGGATCAAGAGTGTTTAGATTACATCCCAAACACCCCTGTACTACCTACATGGGGCAGACGCCGATGACTGGCCAACTCTCAGATTTCACACAACTCGGCCGCACGGGAGGTGAATTTTTTTAAAAAACAAACATTATATTACATAACAACTTTGTTTCATCATACAAGGCAGAGACAACATGAATGTATTCATTCGAAAATAATGTCTTGCGCACATTGCGTCACCACAATACGAGACCCCTCCAGGATGTCTTCAAAATACCGCTCGGGCATGCGGTGCTCCTTGCCCTCAGGCGGTCCCTCGGTCATAAGCTTGACGGTGTCCATCTTTGCCCACCACACCTTGACGCGGGCGAAGGCCATGCGCGTGCCCTCGATGCAGACCGACCACTTGACGACGTCTAGCCGAGGGCAGGCATTCACTAGCCGCTTCACGAGGCCGAAGTAGCTGTTGGGTATAGCTTCGGCAGGCCACAGCCGGATTATTAAATCCTTCATGGACAGTTCGGACACCCTATGCAGCTCGACCAGCTGTTATAGCTGATCACTAAAGGGCACCGGATGTTCTGGCGCAAGGTATTGCGACCAAAACAGCTTCTCCGTTGAGTCCCCTTCTCCGGCTCGGAAGAATTCCGCAGCATCAGAAACACTGCATGGCAGATCCGCAAACGCCCCTGGGGAACTCCAAATCCGGGTTAGTAAGAAATACTTCTTCTTCACATACTTGCTTTGCATACTAAACGCCTTACCCGCCGTGATTTTCTTGGCCTCCTGGATCTCCTGGAGGGCGCCCTGGGCTTTAACTCGGGCCTCTTCCGCGCTTTGGCGAGCCTTGGCGAGTTCGGTCTCTCGAGCCGAAACATCGCACTCCAAGGTCTCGCATTTTTTCACGGCATCCTGGAGCTCTTGTTGGACCTCATTAAGCCTGGCCTTGAGCTTCTTACGAGCGGCTTGTTCCTTGGCAGCTTTCTCCTCGGCTTCGGCCAGGGCCTTTTTAAGGACCTCGACCTCGATCACCGCCCCTACAAATATCATGGCACTACGGTCAATACACATCACTCATTCTTTCCAAATATACAACAAGTCGCAACATACCTTGTTTGTCCTCCAGTTGCCTTTTTACAAGGCCGAGCTCTTCTTCGGCCCGCTCCAGACTCTGCTTTAGTCTGGAGACCTCTGCAGCATGAGAGGTTGCGGCCAGCAACGATGCCTACTCATGCATATAAGACATCTTTAGTTAGTTCCCTGCAAAAATAAATTGATCCTCTGTCCGGCTTTTCTTTCCGAACACCGGACACTGTCTCAGGGGCTACTGTCTATACTGGGACATTTTCTTTTGCGTCGCTTACCTCAAAGCCTGTTAGCAGGCTGCCGCAGGCTTCGTTCAGTCTGCTCTTGACGGACTGAACCCTCTCAATCACCATACCCATAAGGATACGGTGTTCCTCCATGATGGAAGCGCCTTGTAGCGCTTCCAGCAGATTATCCGGTGCCTCTGGTTGGACAGAGGTCACCGGCGGGATAGGCACACCTCCTTCTCTTGAAGGAGGCTGCACGCCAGATTCCGGAGCCGTATAGGTCTCCGGAACCGTATCCGGTTGGGGGCCGAACTGAACATGGCCCCCATCGCCAGTCTCCATGGGGATCTGCTCCCCCATGTATCCGGCGGCCGAGGTTTCGCCCTCTGGCGCCACCCTGACGGCCTCCTGAGCCTCTCCCTGGCCTAGGAAGATCCTTCGGCACAGCACCTCGGTGTCGCCCTTGGCTGTGGGAGAGTAAGCGGCCGGTGGTGACTCGCTGGCCATCGCCTTTGAATCCAACGAACCTCTTGATGAGGATCGCTGGGAGCTGTCATGGGCCGGACTGCAATAGCATAATTAACCATATTAATACGATAAAGAGGAGAGGCTGGATACATGGACGTATACAGGTTTGTAGTGCTTACGATGCGGCCAGGGGCTTGCTTCGGGGGCGTCGCTCTGGGCTGTTGTCGACGACCCATGCGGAGTTATCCGCGAGGAGGCCCTTCCCCCTCTTGGGCACCTCCGCCTCCAGATTTGTGGAGGCCGCCCTCTTCTTCCTCCCCCCATCAGGGGGAGAGTTGCTTTCTTCCTCCTCCTCGTCATCGTCTTCGGCGGCAGAGGAGTGAGTCTTGTCTTCGGACGTCATGTCCGAAGCGCCCTTGCGGCGAGGGCCGCTTTTGGCCCCCCTTGGTCTTCTCCTCCGGCGCTTTGTAGGGCGCCGGAACAAGCATCTTCACCAGGAGCGGGATGACTGGTTCCTCGGGCAGCGGAGCCGGACACCGAATCCGCTCCGCTTTCTCTGTCCATACCTGAAAAAATAAATGGTGAAGTTTTAGCTATCTTCCTTGAACAAGCAAGTAGAGGATGTACCTTGAGACGAGAAATACTTACCGCACTGGCAGGATGGACAAGATCGTGCCCGCGGTCCGAGTCTATGGCCGGCGGCGTCTCATTGCCCTTAAAGAGCAACTTCCAGACATCATCGTGAGTGGTTCCGAAGAATCTTTCCAAGGTTTGGTGCTTCTCCGGATCAAATTCCCATAAAGGGCATGTTCGGCTCTGGCATGGAAGGATCCAGCAAACTAGCATCACCTGGATCACGTGGACGAGCTTGATGTTCTTATCCACCATTCTTTGGATGCATGTTTGCAGCGCTATCAGCTCGTCTGACGAAGACCAATTTAGGCCCTTCTCTATCCAGGAGGTGAGCCGCATTGGAGCTCCGGATTTGAACTCAGGAGCTGCGGCCCAGGTGGCGTCACGAGGCTCTGTGATATAGAACCACAGCTTCTGCCACTCCTTGACAGCCTCCACGAAAGTACCTTTGGGCCATGTGATATAGGGCATCTTGCTCACCATGGCACCTCCGCACTCCGCGTGTTGGCCATCCACCACCTTCGGCTTTACGTTGAAGATCTTGAGCCATAGTCCAAAGTGGGGAGGAACACGGAGGAAGGCCTCGCACATGACAATAAATGCCGAGATGTTGAGGAAGGAGTTTGGGGCTAGATCGTGGAAATGTAGCCCGTAGTAGAACATAAGTCCGAGGACGAAAGGGTGGAGAGGAAACCCTAACCCGCGGACGAAATGAGGGATGAACACCACCCTCTCGTTGGGCTACGGGGTGGGGAAAACTTGCCCCTTTGCCGGAAGCCAGTGGGCGATTTCTTTCGCCAGATACCCGGCCTCCCGAAGCTCAGTGATGTCCTTCTCCTTGACGGAGGAGGCCATCCACTTGCCTTGCCCTCCAGATCCAGACATGGTTGAGAGCTTTCTTGAGGCGAAAAAGATGAGGACTTGGGCGCTGGAGCTCGAGAATGGAAGGGCAGAGAGAGAAAAGGCGTGGGTGAAGAAGGGGAATACTTATCTCCCTATAAAGGCAGTGAATATCAAGCGCCTCCCCACTCGCCTTAAAACTCGCATGTTCCCAAGGGTTGTGCAAACGGCACGGTTGGATTACCCACGCCCGTATTGATGAGAATCCCGCAATAAGGGGACACGATCTCTGCTTTGACAAGACGTGCCAATGAAAACCGCATCTCGAAACATGGAACGGCAGATGAAAACGGTTCGAAATAATGACCGGGCAGACGTGATGTCACCTTACAAAAAGTTGTCAGCGGATTGGACTCGTGAAATATTATACTCTCTGCGGTTGTGTGTGTGGTACTTATGTTGCAGATCCGGACATGTTCATTCTGTCCGAAGACTATCTTGGAGTATTCGGAAAGGGGAACCCGCCTTGCAATGCCGAAGACAATCTGCGCGCCGGACACCTCGTCATTGAAGCCTGGTTCAGGGGCTACTGAGGGAGTCCTAGACTAAGGGGTCCTCAGGCGTCCGGCCTGTTGGACATGGGCCAGACTAGTGGGCTGTGAAGATACAAGACCGAAGACACTCTCCCGTGTCCGGATGGGACTCTCCTTGGCAGGGAAGGCAAGCTTGACGTCCAAATATGAAGATTCCTTTCTCTCTAACTGACTTTGTACAACCCTAGTCCCTTCCGGTGTCTATATAAACCGGAGGGCTTAGTCCGAAGGACATATATAGTCATACAGGCTAGACTTCTAGGGTTTTAGCCATTATGATCTCATGGTAGATCAACTCTTGTAATACTCATATTCATCAAGATCAATCAAGCAGGAAGTAGGGTATTACCTCCATAGAGAGGGCCCGAACCTGGGTAAACATTGTGTCCCCTGTCTCCTGTTACCATCGACCTTAGACACATAGTTCGGGACCCCCTACCCGAGATCCGCCGGTTTTGACACCGACACCCTCCTCCGCCAATTCAAGGCGGGCGGACCCTCTCCAAGATGCTCTCCCGCGCCACGCGCCTCCGTTACCTACCCCGCGTGATGCATGCAGCATACGTGGCTAAGGATAAGGGCGCGCTGTGGGAGGAGTAAATTGGCAGTTTCTACCCCGTGCGTTAAAGTCATTCACGGGCCATCACTGCCATGGCCCCACCATTATTGGCTTTACACCACGCGCAGGGAAAATGGAAACTGGCCCAAAATCAAGACTAATGAAGCAGCAAAGGAAACCTCAAGGGGCCAACCACTTCAGCGATCCTGCCTATGCACTTATTAGGCCCTACCCTGACGACGCTCAGCAGCGCGTTCGGGGCAGGCCCGGGGGCTTCTGTCGGTGCAACAAACCCTGGGTCTGTTGCCCAACTGTGCAGAGGCACAAGATCAAGATTGAAGCAACAGCTTGAGTCAGAGATTGAAAAACCAAGGGATTTGAAGAACCAACGTGCAGCCCAGAGAGACCAAGATCAAGCCAGAGGAGCAAGATATCGGCAAGAGAAGGGCCTACCTTGCCGGGCAGGCGAGCCCGGCAAGGGGTGAGGCCACCACCAGAAGCAAGCAATCGAGGCTCCCCGGCAGAGCCTGCCAGGGCTCGCGGGGGCAGAATCACCCCACCAACCACTCCAACACGACTCACGTCGTCAATCAGTGCAGTGTCAAGCCGCACGATGATTAAGTGGCAGCCATTCGCCACATGGCTCCCGTTTCCTACAGAAGAAACCCTTAGATGGCACCCGTCCTGCGACGTGTCAAGGGAACAGGTGTGGAGCTGGCGAGATAGCCTAGCAGGCCTTGCCGGGCGACCAATGATGTGACACTAAGCGGCGCATTTAATGCACCCTGTCAGCCCGCAGAGTTAGGTATGATAGCATTGTTCGCTATCATATCAGTGGATAATGACCACTTTGCCACTATGGTGACCCCTTAATCTATAAAAGGAGGCCCATGGCACTCGTAGAGAGGGTTGGAAAGTTGATGAACCCAAGCGACCATACGTGCATAGTCGATGAGGCCCCGAGGCAAGCCCTGCCGGGCAAGTGTACTACGCGTCACCACACTCATTCCACCAGCAATCCACTAAAGCAGGAGTAGGGTCTTATGCCTCGCGGCCGCCCAAACCTGGGTAAATTCCTCGTGTGCTCTCTGTCGTGCTGCCGCACGCTGTTCTGCTCTTTGTGCAACGCGACGTCCCCCCGCCGAACCAGCAAGGGGCCACATGGTCCCATAGGTGGCCGCGGATATCCCATGACAACTTGTCTCAAACATGATGCCTATATCCATGATCATTTCCTTGGATATCGTCGTGATTATTCACTTTTCTATCAATTGCCTAACAGTAATTTGTTTACCCACCGTATGCTATTTTCAAGAGAGAAGCCTCTAGTGAAAATTATAGCCCCCGAGTCTACTTTTATCATATATTAAAATCCCAAAATACCTTGCTGCAATTTGTTTAATTTACTTTATTTTATTGTGTTTTATTTATCTATCTATCACTACAAGGTTAAATCTTTGCAATTCACCGCGGAGGGATTGACAGCCCCTTGTTTGCGTTGGGTGCAAGTATTTGTTATTTTGTGTGTAGGTACTGCTAACGAGGTGTTGCTTGGTTCTCCTACTGGATTGATAACCTTGGTTGTTAACTGAGGGAAATACTTATCTCTGTTGTACTGCATCATCCTCTCCTCTTCGGGGAAATCCTAACGCAGCTCACAAGTAGCAGGATTTTCTCGTAGAGGAGGGGTGAAGCAGTATAGTAGAGATAAGTATTTCCCTCTATGGGAACCAAGGTTATCGAGCCAAGTGTCGATGCAACAAACATGAGTGTTTGCCGCCCTGACTTATGCATAGGCGCGCTACGAATTCTTATGTAAAGTACCAAGCCTCATATACCACTAAACGAGAGAAGTTGCTCTTCATCAGATCAAGGAGAGCATTAAGAAGACCAAGCCTTGGAACAAGCTGCAGATATCACTATGAAAGCAACCAACTCCAGCAGGAACGAGCCAGCAAGCCCCTTGGGCATGGGCTCCCCGCAAACACCGGCGCTCCGCCTCTCTGACCAGCTGGTCGTTGATAATGAGGTGTCGATCCCGCAGGTGTTTAGGTGGACATAAACCGTGTGTGTCAGCCTGCTAGGAGGGTAAATCACCTTTATTGACACCTGTCCTAATGGCATGTCACGCTAATAGGAGGTAGCTAGATAAGAGCGCGGCAACCCTGTCGGGCTTCAACCTCCACATGACACCTAGCAGCGCATTTAATGTGTTTTGTCCTAACTGCCAGAGTTAGGTATGAATAGCTTTGTATCAATCTAATCACCCCCTGTAATGACCATTTTGCCACTGTGGTAACCCCTTGAGCTATAAAAGGAGGGCCATGGCAACATTAGAGATGGTTCGAATCTCTGCAACCCTCAAGCATAGGTAATCATGTAGCTGCTCTCTTCCCACCTCTTTCCGGGGGAGAGCATTCCGTGTACTTGTGCACAACACTACCAATACACCCAAAGGCAGGAGTAGGGTTTTACGCCCCCGGGCGGCCCGGACCTGGGTAAAATCGTGTGCTCCTTGTTGTGTTTGCTCTCTGCATCGATCGTCACCCCTCACCGAACCAGCAAAGGGGCTGCATTGCCCCATAGATCACCGGCTCCATGCCGACACCAAGTAAATTCCCTTCGACATCACTTACACGCACAAAAGAAAATACTTGCACCCAACACGGGAAAGAGGGTTGTCAATCCCCTTGAACTCGTTATTTGCATGGATTAATTATGATAGTGATGGATAGATAAAAACAAAAGTAAAATAAAAAGTATAAAATTGCAGCAAACTATTTTTTATTTTAGTAATATGATAAAAGTAGACCTGGGGACCATAGTTTTCACTACGGGTTTCTCTCTCGAACACATAGCATATGGTGGGTAAACAAATTACTGTTGGGCATTTGATAGAAAGGCGCATAGTTGTGACATATTCATTGTGTAGGATTACAGAAGATAGGTCTAGAGAGGGGGGTGAATAGAGTTTTAATCAACCAAAGGTGCAGTTTTTAGTTTTCTTGAAACTTAGGCAGATTTGGCACTGGTTGAAATCACCAAGACTTTCTACACTTTCATATCTAGAGAAAGGGCAGCAGAAATGGTAGACCATGCAATTGTGCGGGAAGTAAAGGGTAGAGATGGAAAATCAAATGCAATGAAGACACGAAGATTCTTTGCGTGGTTCCGATAGGTGGTGCTATCATACATCCATGTTGATGGAGACTTCAAGCCGCGGAGCGTAACGGCTGCACGAGTCCACGGAGGGCTCCAGCCATGAAGGGTCCACGAAGAAGCAACCTTGTCTATTTCATCATGGCTTACTGATGACCCACAAGTATAGGGGATCAATCGTAGTCCTTTCGATAAGTAAGAGTGTCGAACCCAATGAGGAGCAAAAGGAAATTACAACTGGTTTTCAGCAAGGTATTTTCTGCAAGCACTGAAATTGTCGGTAACAGATAGTTTTGTAGTAAGGTAATTTGTAACGGGTGACAAGTGACAAGTGTAGCAAAGGTGAAGCAAGGTGGCCCAATCCTTTTTGTAGCAAAGGATAAGCCTGGACGAACTCTTATATAAGGCAAAGCGCTCCCGAGGACACATGGGAATTACTGTCAAGTTAGTTTTCATCATGCTCACATGATTCGCGTTTGTTACTTTGATAATTTGATATGTGAGTGGACCGGTGCTTGGGTGCTATGCTTACTTGCACAAGCCTCCCACTTATGATTAACCCATCTCGCAAGTATCCACAACTATGAAAGAAGAATTAAAATAAATCTAACCACAGCATGAAACATGTGGATCCAAATCGGCCCCTTACGAAGCAACACATAAACTAGGGTTTAAGCTTCTGTCACTATAGCAACCCATCATCTACTTATTACTTCCCAATGCCTTCCCCTAGGCCCAAATCATGGTGAAGTGTCATGTAGTCGACGTTCACATAACACCACTAGGGGAAAGACAACATACATCTCATCAAAATATCGAACGAATACAAATTCACATGATTACCTATAACAAGACTTCTCCCATGTCCCCGGGAACAAACGTAACTACTCACAAAGCATGTTCACGTTCAAGATAAGAGGGGAATTGAATATCATTAAGGATCTGAACATATGATCTTCCACCAAATAAACCAAAAAGTATCAGCTATAAGGAGTAATCAACACTACTAGCAAACCACAGGTACCAATCTGAGGTTTTGGGACAAAGATTGAATACAAGAGATGAACTAGGGTTTGAGAGGAGATGGTGCTGGTGAAGATGTTGACAAAGATTGACCCTCCCTTGATGAGAGGATCGTTGGTGATGACGATGGCTTCGATTTCCCCTTCCGGGAGGGAAGTTTCCCTGGCAGAACAGCTCCGTCGGAGCCCTAGATTGCTTCCGCCCAGGTTTTGCCTCGAGACGGCGGCGCTTCGTCCCGAAATCTCTCTTCTGATTTTCTATGTAGAAACGCTTCATATAGCAGAACATGGGCACCAGACGATGTCCAGGGGGCCCACAAGCCCTGGGGCGTGCCTAGGGGGTATGACGCGCCCCCCAGGCTTGTGGCCTCTTGGTGGGTCCCCTTCTGTTACTTCGTCACCCAATATTTTTTTTATATTCTGAAATAATTCTCTGTAAAGTTTCAGGACATTTGGAGTTGTGCATAATAGGTCTCTCAGATTTCCTCCTTTCGGTCCAGAATTCCAGCTGTCGGCATTCTCCCTCTTCATGTAAATCTTGTAAAATAGTAGAGAAAAGGCATAAGTATTGTACTATAATGTGGAATAACAGCCCATAATCCAATAAATATCAACATAAAAGCATGATGCAAAATGGACGTATCAACTCCCCCAAGCTTAGACCTCGCTTGTCCTCAAGCGAAAGCCGAAATTGATAATCATGACCACCTATTTAGAGATAGAGGTGTCGATAAAAATAAAATACGGACATGAGGGCATCACGATAATCTTTAGAACAAATACATATTGTCATATAACCTCTCATGCTAAAGTGACAATTCGTTCACAAAGTAAAGTATGAAGCAAAAACTTTATTGAAAACTAACAAACTATGATCTCAGTTGTTGAAGCAATTGCAATTTATCATAATATCGGAAAGAGTCAAAGAGCTTTTATGTAGTAAGTCCACATACTGAACCATATTTTAGTCTTTCATTATTTCTATCTCACACAATACTTATGAGATCAAAGCCTCAATCGGACACAGAGAAAGATAGGGGCTTATAGCTTTGCCTCCCAGCCTTTTACCTCAACGATAATGTCCACAATAATAGCCTATGATAACCTACATCCGACTGGATATATATGTCTAGATCTGTTCCCAACACATAGTGCTTGCCAAAAGAAAAAGTGTAAAAAGGAAAGTTGAAGATCACCATGACTCTTGTATAAAGGTAGAAGGTAAAAGTAAAAGATAGGCCCTTCGCAGAGGGAAGTAGAGGTTGTCATGCACTTTTGTGGTTTGATGCACAAAATCATAATGCAAAAGAACGTTACTTTATATTGCCGCTTGTGATAAAGAATGTTATTATTCAGTCTATCGCTTTTATTTCTTCCATATCACAAGTTCGTATAAAGTTTATTTTCTTCACACTAAAACATCATACATATTTAGAGAGCAATTTTTATTGCTTGCACTGATGACAACTTACTTGAAGGATCTTACTCAATCCATAGGTAGATATAGTGGACTCTCATGGCAAAACTGGTTTAATGGATGTTGGATGCACAAGTAATATCTCTACTTGGTGCAAAAGATAGGGCTAGCATGGGATGAGAAGCAAGCTCAACATGTTGGAGGATCCATGACAATATAACTTCTATTCAGATATAAGAAAACATAACCCATTATGTTGTCTTCCTTGTCCAACACCAGCTTATTAGCATAAAATATTTTAATGAGTGCTCACAATCATAAAAGATGTCCAAGATAGTGTATTTATATGTTAAACCTCTCTTTCTTTATTACTTCCTATTAATTGCAACAATGACCAATACTATGTTTCTCAATCCTCAACAAATTTTATTCATCATACTCCTTATATGTGAAGCATCACTCTCCATAAGATCATTATATAATCCTTTTACTTCTTTATTCTTTTCTTTCCAAGAACAAGGCAAGAAAGCAAAGCCCTCTACTCAAAACTACTCTTTATTATATAACTCTCGGACTCGATTACATAGATAGATCACAAAGCAAAACTCAAAGACTAGATCATACTAAAACTTTTATTCTACTAGATGACGATAAAACCAAAAGGATCAAATTAAGATAAACGAAAATATAAAGATGTGATGGTGATACGATACTGGGGCACCTCTTCCAAGCTTGGTGTAAGCCAAGGGGAGTGCCCATACCCATATACTCAAGTCTCCTTCTTCGAAAGTGATGATGATGAGGTTGTATTTTTCTCCAGCTTGCACTTGAGGCTAAAATTTTCCTCCCTGAGATCCTCGTTCTCCAGCTCAAGCTTTAATACCCTTCTGCATAATGCCTCCTTGCTTTCCTGTAGAAAACCGGATGGGATAAATTGGACCTTAGATTTGTTTCCTCTGTTAGGAAGGCTTGACTTCTTGAATTCCACATGCATATCTCCAGGTTGAGGTAGTGGATCTTCATCTTGATCAGAGCTGTCATCCCTTGTTTTCTCCATGACGAAGTCTTCCTCCTCCTCTGTAGTCCAACTGTAATGATCTACCTCCCATAGTCCTTTGGGTTTGCGATATAATCAGCGACATAGCTCTCTCCCTCTGAATCTTGAGACGACATATTTTCAGATCTGCCAGGAAAACACCATGAAACAAGAACAAAGGATATTGTCATGATATGGTGGTCAAAACTTCAGGAGATTATATAATGAATTTTACCGTGCAAAACAAGTATTCTGGGAGAAACGGAGTCTAGAGGGCACAGGAGGTGGCCACAAGCCTGGGAGGCCCGCCCAGGGGGTTGGGCGGGCCCCCACGGCTTGTCGCCTCCTAGTGTGCTATTCAGACTACTTCTTATTTTCCTAATTTTTTTATATTCCAAAACTGAATAAAATTTCCATTGGAAAACTTTTGGAGTCGGTTTACTTATCACACCACATATCTATTCCTTTTCAGGGTTCTGGAGCATTTTGGAAGGTTTCCCTTATGTACTCCACCAGTGTTATGGTATGAATAATATTAGTTTCAACATTTATGGGAGTACCTGAGATATAATGTTTGATTCTTTGCCCATTCACCACCTTCGGGTTGTTGCCCTCTGCATTGTTGATCTTAATGGCACCGAAACGATAAACTTCCTCGATAATGTAAGGTCCTTCCCATTTAGAGAGAAATTTTCGTGCAAAAAATCTTAAACGAGAATTGTATAGCAAGACATGGTCACCTACATTCACGCTTTTGTATCCTTTTGTCATGCCATCTTTTAACTTTTTCTTTAAACAATTTGGCATTTTCATAGGCTTGGGTTCTCCATTCATCGAGGGAGCCAATGTCAAATAACCTCTTCTCACCAGCAAGTTTGAAATCATAGTTGAGTTCTTTAATTGTCCAATAAGCTTTATGTTCTAATTCAAGAGGTAAGTGACATGCTTTCACTACAAAAAAATACACTTCCATGATGATACGTGTTTGTCACAGTAGGTCGCCTTTTTTGTCATGCATGTACATCCATGACGATTTTATGACAGAATCAAGATAGTCATACATGTGCTGTCGTAGAAGTGTTCCATGACATTACCAAAATTATCATCACAAAAGTGTCCACTTTTGTCGGCGTTCTGGGAACGGGGGTCCCCAGACTTGCCTGCCTGCGGCCCACGGCGTGGCTACGCTAGCGGGCATGTACGGCCCATCTTCACCAACAAAGCATTCAAGACCCTCGCGAGGCGGACGGCGCGAGACCTCCTCGGGAGCAGCCTCACTAGGCTACCTCGCGAGGAGCGGAGATATCAAGGCGGGGCAAACCTCGCGAGGCTCTCGTGACGTGAGCCATGACGACCGGCACCAGGCGGGCGCCAGCGCGCGCAGCGTCCTTGTTTCCACTTTGGTGCTAAGGAGGCAGGCGCAGGCGCGGAGTACCGAGGCATTAGGCAAAGGTTTCCATATCGGTGCAACAAGACCAAGACCAGCAGGACGGCAAGACAGAGTCACCGTGGAGCCCAAGACGGCGTCCCCACCACAGCCTTTTGCAGACGGAGACCGCTTTTGTCAGGATAGCTTGTACTAGCTGTCCCCTTTCAAATTTGCCCGCCGTTGTTGGCTCCCCTCCCGCTCAATATTTGGGGAGAGGACCAGGGCTTATATAAGTAGAGGTAGCCACCACAGAGGGAGGCATCGAGTTCCCATCCACAAGTTCACAGAGCACAAGAACACCTCAACCTCAGGAGGCTGTTCTTCCCCTTGTACTATTCTTCATCAGCCCAAGAGGCAATCCACCACCACACACTGGAGTAGGGTATTACACCACGACAGTGGCCTGAACCAGTATAAATCTCGTGTCTTTCCGTGTTGTGAGTTTGTCGAGTTCGTCCGCGAGATCTTAGCGAGCTAGGGCATAGATCGGTAGGAGGGGAAGAACTTCGCGCGCACCCTAGAGTTCGAACCTTAAGAGTTTTGCCGGAACCCCACATCCGACATTTGGCGCGCCAGGTAGGGGTGCGCCGTAGCTTCCCTTCCGTCGCTCCGTCGCTCCGTCGTCTCCATGGCGGACGCTCGCCGCGCTCGAGTTGAGCGCCAGGCTGCCCTCACCGCCCGCGTTGCTCAGACGGCTCCCATCGGTGGGCCACCTCGTCGTTCTCCGTCTCCTGCCGCCAACGCCGCCACCGGCCCGGCGGGGAACGAGCAGCAAGCGTCCTCGCTGCACCCATCAATGCGGCAGGACGGCCGCACCGCCACTCCATCACTGACCCCGGCCGGTTCCTCGTCTCACGCACGTCGCGCGCCCATGGACGTGCAGGCCGCGCTCCTCATGGTGAATGAGCTCCTGCGCTATCACCCGGTCGATGACCTCTACGAGGACTGGCTCGACCGCGTCGCCGAACTCATCCGCGTCGCAGGGGGCTCCCCGGCGCCGTCCCACTCTCTATCGCGTCCTCCGCCAGCCACGGGCGACGTGGCTCATGGAGCGCCTCGCGCGGCCCCATGGCATGATCCACCACGCCCGGTGCCCGCGCGTGAAGAGAGAAGCTGCCAAGAAATTCCTCGGCCGCGGGAAGCTGCACCTGCGCTCCCCGCGCCACCTCGCCAAGGCCGCGCGCTACCTGCAGTAGCGGCACGCGGGCCTCACCAAGACCAAGCTCAACCTCCGAAACGGACCCTGGCAACCACGGCTGGCTACCGCGCCTTCACCCCCGAGCTGCGTAGCGTCGCCTGGCCAGGCAAGTTCAAGCCGGACCTGCCTCCTCGTTATGACGGCACCGCCGACCCCGCGGAGTTCCTGCAGCTCTACGAGTTGAGCATCGAAGCGGCCAACGGTGACGAGAAAGTCATGGCAAACTGGTTTCCCATGGCTCTCAAGGATGGTGCCCGCCCCTGGCTCCTGAACCTGCAGCACGGCTCGATCTCCTCCTGGGATGAGATGTGCGACCGCTTCGTCGCCAACTTCCAGGGCACCCGCGACCGCCCGCCGGCCGCGGGTGACCTGTGCCGCATCAAGCAACAACCAGGAGAGACCCTCCAGAAGTACATCCAGCGCTTCAACAACACTCGCCCCAAGATCCCCAAGGTCACGGATGAGGCCATCATCTCCGCGTTCTCTGACGGCGTCTGCGACATCAAGATGAAGGAGGAGCTCGCTATCCACGAGGAGTTGTGCACATCTCAGGAGCTGTTCAACCTGGCAACCAAGTGCGCAAGAGCTGAGGAGGGGCGTCTTTCCCTCCTCGAGCTGCCAGCCGCGGGTGTAGAGGAGAAGAAGGCCAAGGCCAAGGACGTGAAGCGCAAGGAAGCAGTTGTGCTCGCAGCGGAACCGGACACCAAGCGGGGCAGAGACCAGCCCGAGTTATCCAAGGGCAGCCGACCATTCTGCGCCTTCCACAACCTGAACACCCAGAACACCAGCGACTGTCAAGAGCTCAGAGCCATTCGCGAAGGACGCTTCGGTCGACGCCCTAAGCGCAGCGACCGGGGCTACGGCCGAGGAGGAGGACGTGGAGGCGAATACTGGGACGACCGTGGCCCGCGCCAGGAGTGGCGCGACAGGCCTCGTGAGGACCGCTGGCAAGACCATCCTCGCGAGGCCGCCTGGGGGGACCAGCCTCATGAGGACCATCCTCAGGGAAACGCCGGTCTTCCCCCGCTGCCGCCACCACCAAGGAGGAACAACGATCACCATCAGGACGAGGGGGGCTGGGGGCTTCCAGGAGTCGCGCGCTATCGCCTGCATCTTGGGCGGCGCTCAGGCCCCAGCCTCTCAGCGCATCTTCAAACAGTTCGCTCGTGAGGTGAATGCAGTCCTCCCCAAGCTCGAGGCCACGCGCCCACTTAGGTGGTCCCAGTGCGCCATCACCTTCAACTCAGCAGATCAGCTCAAGTGCGCACCCACCACTGGCGCCCTCCCGATGCTTTGTTCACCAATCATCAGCAATGTGCAAGTTACCAAGACCCTCATCGACGGCGGCGTAGGGCTCAACGTCCTATCCGTCGACACGTTCGACAACCTCCAAGTCCCGTATGAACAGCTCCAACCTACCAAGTCTTTCTCAGGAGTGACCAACGGTTCCACCACACCGATAGGGCAGGTCCGCCTGCCTGTCACCTTCGGGGAGCGCAAGAACAACCGCACCGAGCTCATCGACTTCGACGTCGCGCACATCCGCCTGCCATACAACGCCATCCTCGGGTATCCGGCCCTGGCCAAGTTCATGGTGGTCACCCACCACGGCTACAACGTCCTCAAGATGCCGGGAAGCGGCGGAATCATCACGGTCCCATGTGAAGAGAGAGATGTGGTGTGCTCCCTCGAGCGCGCCTTCCAAGCTGCAGCAATTGACGACCCCGACAGCAAAGGCGAGGGCCCTCCTGAGGCCCTCCCCAAGAAGAAGAAGCAATTGCGCCGTGCAGGATCTCAGGAGGGTGACAACGCAGCTGGAGCCTCGTCAGGATCAGCGCCCGCTCCAGGGGCGCCTCCCTCCATCACATAGGAAGGCGTGCCCGGCGCCCTCCTCGGACAGGGCTCGGGGGCTCTCTTCTGGAGGGCCTCAGACCTTGCCAACCTCACGAGGGAGGTGCTTGGGCACCACTTGGAGGCGTGCTTCGCGGCACGTTTCCCTCAGGAGAACACAGGGCAAGGAGTGCCCACCACTCAGGAGTTTATCACCAAGACCACTCAGGAACTGCAAGACGCAAGGGCCATGCGCGGAGACCGCCGCTCACGAGGCGCAGCTCCCCATCCAGGCGAGGATGCCGGGCTGCGCGTCTGCATCGACGTTCCAGGGCTCAACAGGGCCACATCTCAGGAGCTTTTCTGGCCTTCGTGTGTGGGCCGTTGCGAGGGCCCACCACACAGCTATGTTCGCATGCCCATCGGCTTGCCGAGCGTGGCGTCAGCCTATCAGCGCAACATGCGGCGTGTCTTGGCGGCTCAGGAGGTCAGGTACCACGCCGTCCTGACAGAGATGGAGACGGTCTTCAGGGAACCACCCGAGCCCCCAGAGCCACTCGAGGCTCAGGGCCCCGGTGGCTCGTGAGGAGCCATTCCTTCATCGCGTGCCTTCAGCTGCCCCAACTCTCCTTCGTCAACAGAACCAGGTGACATTTTCCAAGTTCGTTTAGCTGGGAGCGCCCCTCGGGCTGCATTATTCCTAGGCCGCGTGGGTTCGTCCATGTGGCATGTACCCCTTTTGCTTACGTCTTTAGCTTACCTTGTTGGGGGCGCCCCTCGGGCTGCATCATCCCCAAGCCGCTCGGGCCTAACCAGTGGCATGCATCTTTCTGCATTTACCCAAGTTGATTTGTCTTCCATGCTTAATCTGCCTATGATTACCGCCTGCTCGGCTACCACCTGGTCGACCGTCGCCTCCCACGGGGCCTCCTCACACAGGCACGGCGCTGGCGCATGGGTCCATCCTTGCCACGTCGACAAACCTGAGCGGTCGAGCTCTGGCTCGCGGCACGCCCCGCGCACGTCACCTCACCAAGCCCTCAGTGCCTTCGTCTCTTCTCAGAGCAAGGCTGGCAACCATAACGGCAGAACCGTGTTTCTCCTCGTGATGACCTGCAGGAACCTCTCGAGGATAATAGCGGGCGGTACCGCGGGCTCTCTCCTCTTACAAGTAATCCACTTGCACATTAAAAGGGGGGCTCCTGAGCATCGCGACTCAGGAGCTCTTACTGGCTCTCCAGCCCTCACCCCCTGGCCTTGACCACGGCATCGCGACCTGGCATACCAGCGGCGGCTGAGCTCGCTCGAGGGTCGGGACCTGAGGACGTTGAGCACGAAGGAAAGAATTGGAAGGGGAAGGACCCATACGGGCCTAACCTAGCTACGCTGTGGATGGTGGCGCATAGGCCTGGCGCATCACGAAGAATCAACCCCGAACTACCGAGATAAGTCACGTGCTCGGACCGGCTAATCGATAGGACCTAAGGGTCGTGCTCGTCACATTCCTATCACGGCCATGCTGCATCCCTTTCCTGCCTTACCATAGCTGCTTGGACGCTAAGGGGGGCCTCCTGAGCATCGTGCCTCAGGGGCTCTTACTGGACCTCGGGCCGCTCACCTCCTGGCCTTGACCACGGCACGCGACTTGGCATACCAGCGACGGGTGCAGCCTGCCTGGGGACCGGGACCTGTCAGCGTAGAGCAACAAGCTATAGCGAGGTTGGAAAGGGGAGACAGAGCTCGAACAGGACACGCGTTCGCAAATTTTCATAACAGGGAATATATACACAAAAGGCACTACAGATCCTTACACACCCCCACGGGGTACCTCATGATTCTTCACAGGAAACAAAAGCAAGTACTAAGTGGAATCCTATCTACACCCTCCTGTGGCGGACGCCATCATCAACAGTGGGCCACGGCAGACCCGCGCAACCTCGCCCTAGCCGCGAGTCATGAAGATCTTGCCGGTGGGGACCGCTTCGACCTCTGCTCCTGTCGTCGGAGCGTCGCAGTCGGCGTGCTGCAGCCAGAGCTCGAGAGGCCCTCTCGGTGGCATCACGTCCGAGAAGAACCACGGGAAGCGGATCCAGGAACTTGGGGGCATCGGCGCCCATAGCACAAGCACGCGCGAGGAATCCGTGGCGTGGATTCCAGGAGCAACGGCACGCATCGACATGGCGCGGCGACCACAGGCACGGCGCGGACGTCGGCGCACGTCGCTCCGCCCTCCTGAGCCCTCGGCTCAGGCGTACAAGGGAAGCGGGTACCCTGGAGGAGGCCGCTCGCACCAAGGCCTCGTCGCCACCTGCATCGCCGCCTCATCGCGATGATGGACCGACCTCTTCTTCGGCGAGAGTGGCCCCGGATCATCGCGGGGGGCCTTTCCTTTCTTTTCCGCGGAGAACCTTCGGATGGGCGCCATTTTTGCAAGCAGAGGAGCAAGGAGGAAGAAGCGAGTGAAGCAAGGAAGAGATGGGCGACGGGGGATCCGCCCCCTTCCCCATTTATAGCGGAAGAAGGCCAACCGGCGCCCCCACGATCACAGGTAATGATGGTTTTCCTTGCATCTCGCAGGGACTTCTCAAGTCGGGCAGTTGCCGAGGCAGCGTGGGGAAGTGGAGACGCCCACGTCCAATCAACCGCCACGCGTTGACCGAGGCCACAGGCTTTGGGGGCCCGCGGCGCTCCATGCTTGACCCTTCGCTTCGCCGCGAAGCTAAGCCCGAGCGCACCTTGGGCCCGGGGGCTACTGTCGGCGTTCTGGGAACAAGGGTCCCCAGACTTGCCTGCCTGCGGCCCACGTCGTGGCTACGCTAGCGGGCCTGTACGGCCCATCTTCACCAACAAAGCATTCAAGACCCTCGCAAGGGGCCAAGCCTCGCAAGGCGGACAGCGCGAGACCTCCTCGGGAGCGGCCTCACTAGGCTACCTCGCGAGGAGTGGAGATATCAAGGCGGGGCAAACCTCGCGAGGCTCTCGTGACGTGAGCCATGACGACCGGCACCAGGCGGGCACCAGCGCGCGCAACATCCTTGTTTCCTCTTTGGTGCTAAGGAGGCAAGCGCAGGCGCGGAGTACTGAGGCATCAGGCAAAGGTTTCCATATCGGTGCAACGAGACCAAGACCAGCAGGACGGCAAGACGGAGGTCACCGTGGAGCCCAAGACGGCGTCACCACCAGAGCCTTTTGCAGGCGAAGACTGGTTTTGTTAGGATAGCTTGTACTAGTTGTCCCCTTTCAAATTTCCCCGCCGTTGTTGGCTCCCTTCCCGCTCAATATTTGGGGAGAGGACCAGGGCTTATATAAGTAGAGCTAGCCACCACAGAGGGAGGCATCGAGTTCCCATCCACAAGTTCACAGAGCACAAGAACACCTCAACCTCACGAGGCTGTTCTTCCCCTTGTACGGTTCTTCATCAGCCCAAGAGGCAATCCACCACCACACACTGGAGTAGGGTATTACACCACAATGGTGGTCCGAACCAGTATAAATCTCGTGTCTTTCCGTGTTGTGAGTCCGTCGAGTTCGTCCGCGAGATCTTAGCGAGCTAGGGCGTAAATCGGTAGGAGGGGAAGAACTTCGCGCGCACCCGAGAGTTCGAACCTTAAGGGTTTTGCCAGAACCCCACATCTGACAACTTCCATGACGATAAACCGCGCATCACAGAAGTGCTTTCGTCAAGGGTGACCGACACGTGGCATCCACCGTAACGGAACGCCGTTAAGCTATCGGGTCCGGTTTTGGATCCGATAACCTGTTAACAGCCCAGACCAATGGGGATTTTCTATGTGTAAAATCATCATTGGCCAGAGGAAACACGTGTTGCCTCACCGTTGGGACAGATGTCATCCACTCATTGGACAGGAGGCGCCTATGATAGGTCGACACGTGGCACGGCCCAACAGTGGCCCATTCCGGTGAAAAAGGCCGGCCCAGTAAAAAATAGCAGGCGGACCATATAAGGCCTACTTGTGTCAGGTCCATTTAAGCCCATGGCCCATACGAGATGTGCCAATTCGGCCCATCAACGGCCCGTTAAAGATTTCACACCATTGCAGCCCATCGTCAGTTTAGCCCGTTAACAGCCCGCTATATATTTGGGCTCAGTATCGACCGATGAGATTTCGGCCTGTTAAAGGCCCATTCAGTGGATGGGCCAATTTTCACGATGTAAATCTTTCGGCCTTTTAGTGACCCATTTAAATGTTGGGCTAATTTCCGGCCTGGTGTGTCTTTCAGCCTGTTGACGGCCCATAAATCAGTTGGGCCATTTGTAGTCGGACCTGAGCTTCGGCCTTTTAGCGACCCATTTAAGTGTTGGGCCAATTTCCGGCCCGGTGGGTCTTTCAGCCTGGTGACGGCCCATATATCTGTTGGGCCAGTTGTAGTCGGACCTGAGTTTTGGCCTTTTAGCGACCCATTTAAGTGTTGGGCCAATTCCCGGCCCTGTGTGCCTTTCAGCATGTTAACGGACCATAAGTGAGTTGGGCCATTTGTAGTCGGACCTGAGTTTTGGCCTTTTAACAGCCCATGCCCTTCATGGTCCAGTACCAGCCCGGTTTCTCTTTCGGCCTGCTAAAGGCCCACAACACAGTTGGGCCATTTACAATACGACCTGACTTTCGGCCTCTTAGCGGCCCATGCTCTTCATGGTCTAGTACAAGCCCGCTGTCTCTTTCGGCCTGCTAAAGGCCCACAGTATAGTTGGGCCAAATGTAGCCCGAACTTAGTAACAGCCTGTTAACGGCCATGAAATCAATTGGCCCACCTGTTGCCCGCTTCGATGTCAGCCTGTTAACGACCCGGGAGTTAAGAGGGCCGACCATTAACTTTCGACCTGGTAACGGCCCATTAACTTAATGGGCCCACTAAAGTTCGTACATGTCTTTAGGCCAAATTAGATAATTTGAGCCCATTACGACGAGCAATTATGCACAGGACCAAAACCGATCAAGCAAAGGTACGGCATACAGGGAAAAATGTTGCACATCCAGCATATATTACAAGAAATTGCATCCACTGGGCAATCAAAGATTGATGCCAGTGCAAATAAATGAACAGAACCTAACGATCTACAACGTCACAATCTGCAACCTCAGCACGGATGACGCCCATAAGCATGTGGGCAAGTTCTTGTTGCTTTGCTACACTGCCTCTCAAAACATTGATCAGTTGTTGTGTCGCACGACTCTGCACCTCTGATTCCTCCACCATTTCCATCATTCCTTCAGCCATTAATTGGTTCACAAACATACTTTTTTTTGTTGCATTCGAGACAGAGTATACTGAACAGATTCAGATGGCGATTTTGGCAGGCTTGTATTATTGATAGTGGAAAGTGTCTCGACCACTGCATCATAACATAAATTAGGAGGGGAACCAAACAGATTAATCATGAGTTATTGGCATATTACCTGGCTTAGATTTATTGGAAAGAAACAATGGGGTTGCCTTGCTGTTTTCAGAGTTTGTCTTCTTATCTTCAGCAGCCTGCACCAAATTAAGACACTAGCATTGCTATCATTGACCAAGTCAGACAATAGGAAAGCAACATTGACACAACGAACGTTTGGGCAACTAGCCAACACCAAATTAACACAATATGGCACAGCTATCATCAGCCAGGTAAGGTAATACGAAAGCAACATTGACACAATGAATGAATGGGCAACCAGAGCAGCACTACAATTCAGTAATGTGCATGATATGAGATAGTACACTCATGCAGCTCGGTATGCAAAACTACCAGGCAGTTTTCTTTACAAAAATCAACATTGGAGCCTCTAACATTTTGCTACAACTAATTTTAGATCAGATAAAGGTTGGATTCACGCCGATGAACAAAATACATGCTGATGTAAAAATATAGTGATATACAATAGGTACTTACATCAGCATTGGAGCACAGAGAATTCCCGCAAGATATTTTTCTCGAATACAATCCCAATGAAGGAAGTCTCCTATCATTTAACCTTATTTTCTAAAAGAGAGATGGGTAAGAAACATGTAGAAAATATGATCAGAATGCTATAAAATTTCATGATGCGAGGATACGCACACGCTTCTTAGAATGGAGTTGAGATTCTTTTGCTGGACTGGAGCGGACTAGTTCTTTTGCCACTGGAATCTGCTTATTATCAGTGGGAGTTGGGTTTCTCTGTGCTGGAGCAGCATCTATGAAAAATGGAGTTGGTTTATTATCTCCTGGCGTTTGGATCTTTTGCAAAGACCTGGTTTGTAACCCTTCAGATTCTAACATAGCCGTCTTCCCCTTGCATGCCTTATATAGAAGAATGGTGCTTCAATTATAAAACATGCTACAGCAGAGATGGAATAGGTACTGAAGAATAAAAAGGCATGACATATTGAAATGTATTCCCTCCATCCGGAAATAAACGGATGGGTCTAGGCGTATTTCAGTTCTAGATACATCCAGTTTTATCCATTTCAGCGACATGTAATCCGGGCGGAGGGAGTATGATGTAAGAGCTAGGGATACGACAGGACAACACAATAAAAAAACACTGAAAACCCACTACAGAACCAAAGTAATCAAACCCACTGATATGAGATAGTACACTCATGTAGCTCAGGATGCAAAACTACCAGGCAGTTTTCCTTACAAAAATCAACATTGTGGCCTTTAATCATACATTTTGCTACAACAAAATTTAGATCAGACAAAGGTTGGATTCACGCCGATTAACAAAATGCATGCTGATGTAAAAATATAGTGATATACAACAGGTACTTACATCTGCATTGGAGCACAGAGAATTCCTGCAAGAATCTTTCCTCACAGACGATACCAGTGCAGAAATTCTTCTATCTGTTAAGCTTATTTTCTAAAAGAGAGATGGGTAAGAAACATGTAGAAAATATGAGCAGCATGCTATAAAATTTCATGATGCAAGGATACGCACACGCTTCTTAGAATGGAGTTGACATATTTTTGCTGGACTGGAGCGGACTAGTTCTTTGGCCACTGGAATCAGCTTATTATCAGTAGGAGTTGGGTTTCTCTGTGCTGGAGCAGTATCTATAAAAACTAGAGTTGGTTTATTATCTCCTGGCGTTTGGATCTTTTGCAAGGACCTCGTTTGCAACCCTTCAGATTCTAACATAGTCGTCTTCCCCTTGCATGCCTTGTATAGAAGAATGGTGCTTCAATTATAAAACATGCTACAGCAGAGAGATGGAATAGGTAGTGAAGAATAGAAAGGCATGACATGTTGACATGTATTCCCTCCATCCGAAAAAATTGGATGGGTCTAGGCGTATTTCAGTTCTAGATACATCCTTTTTTATCCATTTCGGCAACATGTAATCCGGACGGAGGGAGTATGGTGTAAGAGCTAGGGATACGACAGGACAACACAGTAAAAAAACACTAGTTGAATGTAAAACTGTATGCTAGCGGAATACGTACAGAAAAACCTAAGGCAACATACACGTGTATGATTGGGAAACTAACATGGCATTGCAACAGAGCACTAGAATAGCACTTCAATGTAAAAAACATGGTATGGTAGATAGATGAAGTACATACTGATGAATAACAATGCATAAGATATTCAGAAGCATGATGTCCAAATTAAGCAGATGGCATTGCGATAGAGTAGAATGACAGTACTTGAATTTGAAAACATGTTATCATGAATGGAATAGGTACTAAAAAACAGGAAGGCATGACATATTTACATGCATGATCAGCATGCTAAGCACATGGCATTGCAACAGAGTAGATACACTCCAGGACATTATATGCATGTTGTACCAATATCACGGGCCAAGTTAGAGCAAGGACCTTGTGGGGTGAAGAGGATTCAACATCTTTCTGCAAGTCTTCTGAAGAACTGCCTTTACATGTTCCATCATATTGGGTATCATTGACATCAAGTTTATTGGCCTTTACATTGCTCCGTGAGGTTCTTGTGGATATATCAGTGTGTGCAATTATATATGACATGCATGGAAGACAACTAGTAGTTAGATTTATGTAATGAGTGCCTGTAGGAGATGACATAAATAGTAGGACTGGGGTTAACTGTCGGTGTTCTAGGAACGGGGGTCCCCAGACTTGCCTGCCTGCGGCCCACAGCGTGGCTAAGCCAGCAGGCCGTACGGCCCATCTTCATCAACAAGGCATCCAAGACCCTCGCGAGGGGCCAAGCTTCACGAGGCAGACGACACAAGACCCCCTTAGGAGTGGCCTAGTCAGGCAGGCTCACCAGGAGCGGAGATATCAAGGTGGGGCAAACCTCACGAGGGTCTCGTGACGTGAGCCATGATGATCAACACTAGGCGGGCGCCAGCGTGCGCAGCGTCCTTGTTTCCTCTTTGGTGCTAAGGAAGCAGGCGCATGCGAGGAGTACCGAGGCATCAGGCAAAGGTTGCTATATCGATGCAACAAGACCAAGGCCAGGAGGATGGCAAGATGGAGGTCATCGTGGAGCCCAAGACGGGGTCACCACCAGAGCCTTTTGCAGGCGAAGACCACTTTTGTCAGGATAGCTTGTACTAGCTGTCCCCCTTCAAATTTTCCCGCCGTTGTTGGCTCCCTTCCCGCTCAATATTTGGGAAGAGGGCCAGGGCCTATATAAGTAGAGCTAGCCACCACAGTGGGGGATCGAGCAGTTCACCCGGCTCTCACCCGCTGAGTCACCAAGCACAAGAACACCTCAACCTCAGGATGCTGTTCTTCCCACTGTACTGTTCATCATCAGCCCAAGAGGCAATCCACCACCACCACATTGGAGTAGGGTATTACACCACAACGGTGGCCCGAACCAGTATAAATCTCGTGTCCCTTGTGTTGTGAGTTCGTCAAATTCGTCCACGAGATCTTAGCGAGCTAGGGCGTAGATCGGTAGGAGGGAAAGACTTCGCACCCCAGTGTTCGAACCTTAAGGGTTTGCCGGAACCCCACATCTGACATTAACTAGCAGCAACAGGTCTCAAAAACTAAAGGGAGAACACAGATGAAAGCTACAGAATATGTATCGTTTGTACTCGAGATTAACTAGATGGCACAGAAAAGTATTAAAGAACAACATAGGTAATACTAGAAGTGGTATAATACTATAATCACCAGCCTGTGGGATAGCATTGGCTGATGGATGATAACTATGGAACAGTGTTACCTAAAGAACAAGTATCTTAGCTGAACTATGGAACAGCATTAACTCCTGAACAAGACCCGTAAGAGATCAGCATGAATATACAGTGAAATGTGATAATCTATTTTCCATGCTTGGATGAATAACAAAGCCATAAATGTTGCACACAAGTAAGATGAGGGTACAACCTATCTGGCCGCCATCCATAGGAGTGAGCATCATGTGCTGACTTGTCGATGGCCCTGAAGTTGTTGTGGTTGTCCATGTCAGGCACGCGCATTCGATGCAGGGAACTGTTGAGTGGGGACTATAGCTCCCTTCTGGTGTATGCTTCCCTTGTTGGAGCAGCTGCGGTGAGTCCGAAGACGATGTGGCTGAAGATGCAGATAACACATAATGTTAAGAACGACACATCTCTTTGATCTGAAGAAATACACTAAGAGATCAACAGCAAGGTACGAGAGTGGTCACACGTCTGTTGACTCAAGACTAAATTGGGGTCACACGATTTTATTTTATTTTGGTACTGTCCGATCTACGCCGGATGGCTTGATGGCCGTCTTGTGCCTCCCGGCTGACACTGTTAGGAATCTTCCCCGAAAGCCAGCGACCAACGGCAGAGCAGCTTGCCTTTGCCGTCCGTGGCCCCGGCCAAAACCCCGCTCCCCGCCCCACCGCACTGCCGTGGTTGCGTCGTCCCCGGGCCAATCCACAAAGACTCCCCGTCATCCAGATCCGGCGGCGGCAATACCTTCAACCCACACAACTCTAAGATAGCCATCTAAGCGCTGCTTCCGCGGCGAACTTGCGGCCCCGCACCCTTACGTTAGACAGCGGCCAACCGGCAGCCTAGGAGCTCCGCCGCCTCGAGGGGTGCTGCTTCCCATTGGGAATCGATTGGCCCAGAATAAAAATTCAGACAACTGACGCCTAAATAAAGTGATTTGATATGAGGGTGCAACCTATCTGGCGGCATGGTGAAGTAGGCAGGTCCAGCTGCCGAGTCGGTGAGGCCGGCGCGGTTGTGGTGGCCGCCGGTGTCAGGGAAACAGTGATGTCGCGACGGTCGATGGCTACGGGGAAGCAGCATCGGGACTCTGGACGGATCCGAAGTTGGAGCCGCTCCAGCGTCGTGAACAACGGCGGGGGTGAATCGGCTCCGGTATGGTTCACGCGGTCGTCGTCGAGGCAGCTCCAGCAGCACGGAGTAAGAAGCACACGGCCCAATGCATGACGGCAAATGGACAGCATCTCCGGCATTAGGGAGGAGGGCGGCTGTGAAATTGGTGTGGTGGGGGTGCCATGGAGGAGGGGCTAAGGTTTCGTGGCTCGGGAGAAGGGAGCTTCCGGGGAGAAGGTGATTTGGCGCCCACGAGGTATGAATGGGAGGGAATTGGGAGGGGAGTGGAACCATGTTTTACGGACGCGTTTGTCTGAAATGTGAGGGGCAGTTACAGTTCTACCCCTGCCTTTAGGCTTCTCGGCTTGGGTCTGTGTACTGAGGGTCGGGGATAGTAGAGTAACTTTGCTTCTCCCCAAATAGTGGGCGGGAGCGATTTTGGGCGAGGAGGGTGTGTTTTGAAATATAGTGGGCGCGAGCGATTTTGGGCGAGGAGAGCGTGTTTTGAAATAGTGGGTGCGAGCTATTTCAGGTGAGGAGAGCGTGTTTTGCCGACCATGGTTTATGAATTATTTGGCACATGTCATTTCGGCCGAGGAGAAGGCGTGCTTGGATGAAGTTACGAACCTACCCTCGATGTACAATGGGCCAATTAATGTGTGTCCCACATAGGACGGTAATTTCGCGTCTCCCATATATTTGCTCGGGCTTATTCCACCGAGCAGAGGATGTTTAACTATTCGTTCAAAATTTGGGAGAACGAGCATCCACGTCTACCTTACCAAGTCTATTCGAATCAAATTTTGAAATATTAGCTTGCCACTTCTTTTTTAGATGGAGAGATGATGCTCGGGAGTAATGTGTTTTTACATGCTCGTTGCTAGCGATTTACTATATGACAAATAGTTGACCCACTCAAAAAGGGAATCAAACCCAAAATGAAATATCTCGATTCAATGAAATAGCTCGTTCACCAGGTCAAAATAGTGAACTAAATCCAAAATTGAACACCTCAATCGAATAGCATGTTGTACAGTATTATAGTACTCCATGAACATGTTGAAAGTCAAATTAATGAACTTGTTTGATATACGCATATATCCGTTCATGTGTGGATTGCAGACAACATGTTCTCCAATTTAAATATTTGAATGCAAGTTTATATCGAAACATGGTTTATATCAGTCTTTGATGCATAAAACGCGACCTCCCCCTCTCCCGGACTCCTGCTCTCTCTCTCTCTCTCTCTCTCTCTCTCTCTCGCCGACAATCTTCAATTCTGTCGCACGCATCCAACACACAAACCTTGTTGGTCCCTCTCGCTTTCTCTCCATCTCTCTCTCTCTTTGTGTGTGTGCGTGGGGGGGGGGGTATTTCTAGTTCGCATGCATATATACTCCATCTATAGGTCTCTCTCGCACACTATGTATGATTCTCTAGTCCAAGCTAGATATCTTGGGTGCACTCATCGTACGCACACAAATTCCATGGCTAGTTGCCCGTAACTCTCTCACGCACCACTCTGTCGTCTCGGAGCTCTTCCCCCTCTCTCTCAAACTCTCCATCTACCTGGGTCACACATACACATGCATATCTCACTCGCACTCGATAGGCCCATCTAAAACTCTATCTCTCTCCCTCGTTCTCTCTCCATCCCACATGCACACACACACAATCTCATGCCTAGCTAGCCAAGTATGATGGTCTCTCACTCAATTGTAGGCACACGCAGTCCCCCCTATATGTATATGACTAGCTAATCTTAGTCTCCATCACAAACATGTGCATGGTCTATCTTGATTTCTCTCGGGGCATCTTTCTATCGCGCACGCACCTCCCTCGATCTCCCACCCATATAGTCCCCTCACGATCTCTAGGGGGTCTCTCTATCACAAACACACCCTCTCTCCCTCCCCATGCGTCCATGTTCTCCATGTGTCCCTCTCGACCTTTGTTCCTTGTTGGCCAGACCTCTATTGGACATGTGCTATAGGGGTGTCTCTCTCCGTTGCAAACAATCACACACTAGCTATCTTCGTGTATCTCCTCGCCTCGCTTTTCTATCTCGGAGATGCATGCGTGATATGTTTGCCTAAGAAATGAAAAAACACACTCTCTCTCTCTCTCTAATTTATCGTTTGTTGTCACTTCCTCTTTCACACACATACTCTTTTTGCACACTTACTCATTCTCCTTCACACGCACTTGATCCCTCTCGACTTAGGCACTCTCCTCGGTCCATAGCATATTGATTTGTTGAAAAGTCAAACATCACAAAGTTTGACCATGTACGTGGAGAAAAACTATTACATCTAGAACGGCAAACATATACCATTAGATTCACCATGAGATGTAGTTTCGTATGATGTATCTTTGGTATTGAAGATATAAATAACATTTGCGTAAACCTGATCAAAGTTTCCAAAGTTTGTCTTCTAAAAAAATTACATGCACTGCATTATCGAGCGGATGGAATATCTATTTCCCCCTCTCAGCTATCTAACGCACCACTCAGCCTTATCGGGGCTCCTCAATCTCTCTCAAACTTTATATCTCCCTGGTTCACACATACACATGTCTCGCTCGTGCTATACATATAGACCCATCCAACACTCTCTGCCCTTGTTCTCTCTCTATGTGACACGCACCCCCCTAATAAGTACCATAATCCCTCACTCCATCATAGGCGCAAGCACTCCCCCCTCCTCTAAGTATGATTATCTCTCACAAGCCATTAGGAACACATGTATTGTCTCCTTCCATCCATACGTCTATCTCGATATGTCTCGGGGTATCTTCTATCACGCACACACCTTGTCACTCGATCTCCCACCCATGTAGTCCCATCATGATCTCCAGGGGATCTCTCTATGACAAACATACACTCTCTCCTCCCCATGTCTGCATTTTCTCCGTACGTCTCTCTCGACCTCTCTCCCTTGTTTGTCAGACCCCTCTTGGCCACGTGCTAGGGGTCTTGCTCTCTCGGTTGCAAACAACCACACACTATCTCCTCACATTGCTTCCGTTGTTGAAGATGCATGTGTGATATGTTTGCATAAGACACGCATGTTTTTTCTCGACTTTTATCGAGTGTTGTCCATGTCTCTTTGACACACGCACACACACTTTTTTCACTCACTCTTTCTATTTCTCTCTCTCTCTCTCTCTCTAGTTAGGGACTCTCTCACGTCCATAAGCATATGGATGTTTTGAAAAGTCAAACCTCAAAAAAGTTTGACCAGGTATATGTGGAGAAAAACATTTACATTTGGAAAGATCATTAGATTCATCACAACATGTACTTACTTCATACTATCATTTATCTTTGGTATTGTATATATAAGTAATTTCTTTATAAACTTGGTCAAAGTTTCAAAAGTTTGACTTTTAAAAAAATGTTGGAACTACATTATCGAACGGAGGGAGTAGCTCTTTATCTCTCTCTCTCTCTGCTATACCGACGGATTATACGCTCACTGTGTCAGCGTATAGCTCTGTATATTGTTTAGTTGACCGGTCAACCAGTCCACATGCTGCCTTGTCAGCTCGTGTTCTGTATCTTCGTGTGCTGGCCCATGTGGCAGTGGGTGAAAATAAGTAACCTAGAGGCCCATCTGACACGCGGTGAAGTAAACAAAGTTGAAACCACTCGGGGTAGCACCCCGCATGCTAGTAAATTGAGGGTGCATTGAGGACACACTTCTTCCGTGTGGAGGACACACTCGCGCACCATTCATCACTGCGCGGTGGCATGCACAGAAGGACGCACACGTGCACACCCAGCACACGTGCACACCCGGCACACAACACACACCAGCACACGTGTACATCAGCGTCGCCGCCGGTTGAGATGGACGGCGAGGCAGCCAACAAGCGGAGGCAGCTCGAGCCAAAACCGCATCCGGCGAGCCTGGACTTCATCAGAAGCCTCCCCGACGACATGCTGCTCATCATCATCGGCCTCCTCCCCACCAAATCTGCCGTGCGGACCGCCCTGCTCTCCCGGTGGTGGCGCCCCCTCTGGCGCCGCGTCCCCCTCAACCTCACCGTTGACAGCTGCCTCTGCGACGGGGATTGCAAACGCATGGCTGCAGTCTCCAAGATCCTTTCATCGCACCCTGGGCCAGCCAGACGCCTTGACATCCGCATGTTCAGTACCAACTGCAGGGTCCAACCCAAGTTCGACGAGTGGTTCTTATCCCCCGCCCTAGATCATCTTGAGGAGCTCAGCTTTGAAGCTAGACGATGTCGCACTCTGCCGTCGTCCGCGCTCCGCCTCGCGCCAACGCTGCGTCGCGCTAGCTTCAGCTCCTGCTATCTTCCCCAGATTAATGTCGCGCCCGCCCTTCTTCTCCCTCAACTCAAGCAGCTCGACCTCTTCGACGTTGTCATCTCGAAGAAGGCTATGGAGCACCTGCTCCGCAGCTGTACTGCGCTCGAGTACCTTCGTCTTGAGCAGATCCACGGGTTCATTAGCCTCCACATCGCCTCGACGAATCTCCGATGGATTTATGTGTCTTGCTGGCCCCGCAACAAGACATCAATTGGGAAGAGATCACTCCAGTTGTTCCACGTTATGGTCATTGAGAATGCGCCTTTCCTTGAGAGATTGCTTGTATCGGATCTAGAAGGTCCAACAAAAATCAAGGTCATTGATGCGCCGAAATTGACAGCGTTGGTGCACTCATCTGCCAAATTCTCCGAACTCTTTATTGGATCCATAATCGTTCAGGTACAGCACTCATCTTCTTTTCCGTCTTCTTGAAATTCACATTTTTTAATTTCTTCTTGATGTATTTACGACCGTCTTCCAAAAAATGATTCCCACAAGCTTGACCCAGTCTATGCGCACAGTGAATATCTTGGCAATAAAATCTATCGGCCCCAATCTGGATCAAGTTGTTGGATTCCTTACATGCTTTCCGTGCACGGAGAAGCTACTCATCGAGGTGAAACTTCTTTCCTATTAGTAAACGGTAATCACAACGTAGCTCAAATTTTTTGTAATTTTCCCAAATTACGATGACAAGTGTAGTGTTCAAAACTGCATCTACGCACTGCACTGAAAGAAATGTTTTTAGTATTTTTTTCTCACGTGATCACCTGCATCGTTTTTTTGTTGTACTACTATAGTAGCCTAGGCTAGTCATAGTGGAAAGTAACTTAGACTACTCCAGTAACTCTATGGTTACCTTAAGAGGAAGTACTACCTCCGTCTTGGTTTACTCTTCCTATTTTGTAGTATCAAAATTTGACCATAGATTTAACTGACAAAATGTTAATGCATGTCACTAAGAACTATATCGTTGGATTCGTATTTGAACATAATTTCAAATGGTGTAATTTTTAGTGACATGCATTGGCATTTTCTTACATAAATATATGGTCAACATTTTATACTAAATAAGAGGTAGTACAAAAGTGGGCTATAACGGCCCTCCACTATGTAGGCCAAAACACGTGCCAAATTCACTTGTGATGCATTTGGCATCGATGCCCCTCCATTGCTCCCTATTGCCCCAATCTAGATCACCTACTTTGCTCCGGTGCCAAATTAACTCACGCAATGAAAAAACACTTGCGTGGGAGAGAGAAAGGACCGAGGCAATAAAAAACACTTGTTTGGGAGAGTGAGAGGCTGGTGTAGTTGGTTTGATTGATTTGTTTATACATGTGGGTCTGTGTGGACAGCGGTGCCAACTCTCTCACATCGCGAGAGCGGTGCCAAAATCTTTTGATTTGACATCAATGCGTATTATGTGGCATATTTTGCGAAATATGGCATCGGCCACATAGTGGAAGGCAACAAATGCCCAAGCTCTTCACGTACTCCTAGGTAAATGAGAGGAAAGAGAAAGAGAGAGAGAGTGAAAAAATATCACTAGCCAGCCAACCCTATCGTATGAGCGAATGATATTGGTACCTCTTGATGACACGGCAATCTTATACAGCCAGCTGCTCTAATATGTTCTCTTCTTTTGCAGATAAAAAAAGACCCGAAAGTGAAAAATGTGCTGCACTATAACAATCTCATCGAATGCCTTGATCTCCATCTTATAGAAATTGAGTTGATCCACTACCGAGGCAGCACATCTGAGATTAAATTGGCCAGGTTCTTTGTTCTGGAGGCAAGTGTGCTCAAGGTAATGAGGTTTGGCATTCTCTGGCGCAACAATGAATGGCGTGCTGATCACCGCAAGCGTCTAAGCCTAAATGACAAAGTCTCCGCAGAAGCTGAATTTGTTTTTGAAACATCAAGTGGCCAGAGACTCGAAAACTTATTTGCCCATTAGTGACTTGTCAGGGCGGTGGATTTTAGTTTGTACGATAATGCTACATCCACCTAAAGTAACGAAAGTTCTTACGTAAACTTCCTAGTAATTCCCTCTTCGTAGGTGCAGCATTACTCCTAACATTTGTAATATCAGTTTGAAACTTGTAATATTGCCGTGTCCTATTCCTGCGTTTTCAAAATCCTGCGAATCAAAGAGGTCCTGAGTTGGTGATGATGTTGTGCCTGCCATCTTTCACAAATAGCCGTCGGATCTAGATCTAACGCATACAAACCAAACTTCTCCAGTTTTTCAAAAAGATGCCCGCACGTGTTCCCTATTTATAAACAACTCCTTGTCTCTCACAATCAGCCTTATCTCCTCCCCACCACATCTAGAAGGCCATGGAAAAATCTGGTGCGATGGTCGCTGTCGGCGCCGTCCACCCCCCAATCTTGGTGTTCCGTGCAATGCACGGGCATCTACGCATGGGAAATTATGTCGAACACGGCTAGTTGTAAGCAGGCTAGGTCTACAGCCATGATGATAGTGACTGCAGACGGTGAGGCTGACTATGGTATGCCGAACACGGCGCCTATACTCAGGTGTCATCTCCGGCGTAGGGTCTTGTCACTTCACTGTGAGGAGCAGCACGTAATAATTTCACCAACGGGTAGTACAGTGCTACTACATTGGTAGTACTACTACTACTAGTACTAGCACCACCGTCTGGATTTAGTAGTACTACCACGTCCATCTAGATTTAGTATTTGACTAGCAATATCTAGTAATGCATGTCACAAAAAATGTACTACTCCCTCTGTAAATAAATACATGGTGTATTGTTTTATTCCTATCGGCGAGATAACTTAATGTCTTTTTGCTACTTAATAGGATTACATGCAATGAACTAACCACTGCATGTGATGTTTGGTAGTCTCAAGTCATTGAAAGCATGCACGGGCACGGAGGGGACGCAGCTTCATTGACTTACTGCACCTGCCTTTGGGTGTATGACACATGGGCCCAACGGGTGGCTGGCCAACCTGTCATACAACCAAAGGCAGGTGCAGTAGAGGGGCGAGGAGTAGATGGCCAACACACACGTGAATTCAACGCAGTCTGCACTTCTCATATAAAGGCTCCTGCCAGTCCAATCTACGAAATCCTACGCACATACGCACCCAAGGGCAAGAGTGATCACTCCAATCGCAAGATCAGTTGACTAGAAGCTAGACCCATGGAGGCGATGAGTGCGAGCATCAGCCGGCTGTGCCAGATGGTCCACGACGCCGGCCTGCGGCCCAGCACCGAGGAACATCTCTAGGTAGTGCTTGAGGCCGCCAGGGCGAGGGGCCGCTTGGACGACAGCTTCGTCTCCTTGTTCGACGAGGTCCTCGTCGGCTTCCTCGACAAGTTCACCGTCGTCAAGAAGCTCGCGGACGACCTTGACGTACGCCTCCAGCCCACGCGCCCAGGCTCTGCGATGCCTGCCACCCTCAACGGCCTCTATGGTGATAACCTCTTCGATGCACTGGTGGCCCTGTGACTGCCCGCCGTCACGCCGGAGAATGCCACCTCGAGGTCGCGCTCGCCGCGCAGCGCCTGACGCAGCAAGACACCATCGACATAATCACCCACGTCTACGCGCAAATCGTCCACAAGGACTACTACATGCAAGAGGAGGACGATAGGACGCTGGCCTTCTTGGACCGCAGGGCAACCTTGGACGGCATTGTTCAGAAGCATGTTGAGCTTGCCGCCAACACCGCTGCTCCTCACACGTCGGTTGGTGACCCGGTGCACTAGGGCGTTGTCGGTGTACAAAAGGAGGGGCGCACTTTTGTACCCCTTTACCTGTGCACGGGCAGTCGGAGCCGCACCCACGGTCACACCAAGCAGAACAGGGGAGGTGAGCCAAGGTAAGACCAAAGCCCAAGATAACCAGAGAACCGCCAAGGCCAAGACCACAAAGAGCAGAGGGACGAAGTAGGTTCCCCCGGCAAGACCCTTGCCGGGGCAGCTCGCCCCACACCAACAGAGCGAGCCACCCTTGAGCCCACAGTCTCCAGCATCACGTTGGGCCTAGGCTCGGGAGGCACCTCCATGGTGGCATGCAGATCTTTGTGAAGACAAGGAACACTCAAGATCAGATGAGGATCAGAAGACGATGATCCTCGGTAGGATCCTTGCCGAGGAAGGCCGCCAGACCCCCGGCAAGGTCCTTGCCGGGGACGACAGCGCGCCACGACAAGACCCTTGCCGGGCCACCCGGCAACCAAGGACGCCAGCAGGGCCACTACCAGGCCCGCACCAACCGAGTCTCCACCACCGTTCACATGCAGCTGCCAGCCCAACCAGCTGGGCGGGCACCTGCGTGGCAACATGCAGCTCCCAGGCCAACTCATCAAGCGCCTGCGTGGCGGCATGCAGATCTTCGTGGAGGCTCCACCACCGCGCCACCTCAGCTGCTTGCCTGCCTACGTGGCGCCGCATGCGTCGCTAGCCAGGGCGCGTGTCGAAGCAAGGAGGAGCAGCGACGGATGGGACGGGCCTCGCCCCCGTCCCCAATAAAGCAAGGGGACACCTAAGCTACGCATTAAATGCGTCTTCTCCTGTAATACGAGCGATAAGCTCATAGCACTGTGCGCCTTTCCACCTCCTGTGTGCCACTGTGGCAGCCCCTTTCGACTATAAAAGGAGGCCCATGGCATACTAGAGAAGGATTCGGCTCTTTGGAACCGCACACTCACCACAGCTAGTTCGAGAGCTCAAGAACTCTCTGAAATACACCCACCAAAACAAGACTTGGGTTTTACGCATCCTCGCAGCCTGAACCTGGGTAAATGACCCTCGTGCTGGTTACTAATCATGCTCTTCTCGCAACCCCGCGCCCCGGCAATCGTAGTAGGGATTCTTGTGATCCCATAGGTGTCGTTCCACGCCGACATCTTTGGCGCACCAGGTAGGGGGCGCAATTGTAAGAATCTGGTCTAGTGGCTAGCCTAGCAGTTCTTCGTCACCATAGCTCCCAAGAATGAGACGGCCAGGAGAAAGGAGCATCGCCTGCGAACGTGAAGGACGCCAGTGCGGCAACAGAGAAGCTAAGTCATTCAGAGCTTTGGGTTATTTCCTTTTATATAAGGTTATCGTCCTCGGAGATCTTGCCTATGTATGAGAAACCTGCACGCAAAGGGGCCCTCCCGCAATTGGCAACGCCCTTGTTCTGTTTCGAGTCCGCTCAACTGCTCAAAGCGGCCGCGTCGAGAGTGGCGGGGTAGCCTTCCGCACTTGGCAACGCTCCCGACTCTGACTCGAGTCAAACTCGACAATTCGGGCGGCCGCGCTAAGGGTGGTACGGTGGTTCGCCCAGCGGCAAGTACACCCGGCAGGCCACTGGGGACCCGTCCCCAAGATGCCGCCCTGGGTTTACGCGCCGGCAAACCTACCCAGTTAACGTAGGGTGGACATACAAAGGAAAATCGAACAGGAAAATAACATGCATGATACTAAAAGTGCTGCAGGGTCATATTACATCAAATTGTTGCTGCGGTTCTAACTAGAGATAGCAATTGTCTTGGTTGTGAACCTGCAGCGGCGATAAGAAACGGGGTGCCTAATCCCGATGCTGGCCCTCCACCCTCAGAATTCCGCCGACACGGTTGATGATGGGCTTGATGCGCTCCCTGAGCGGCGCGAGGTCAGTACCCTCCGGAAAGCTCTCCAGCGCGGCGTCGAAGTCGAGGTCGGGTACCAGTGTGCCACCTTGGTGAGAACCTTGGTCATGGCACCCTGGCAAAGCCTCCGGGCCTCGTCGGCCAGCGAGGCCGCCCGGTTGGCGTGAAGCTGCTCCAGGGCCCCAAGAACACACTCGAAGAACAAGGTCAGCTTGGCGTTGGTGGTCCCGCTGCGCTCTGGGGCGTACCTCACGCTTGGCATCCCCATGGTAGCCAGCTGCGTGGTAATCCTGTCGGCGACGTCTTCGAGGCGGCCGATCCAGCGGTTCACACGCTCCTTGAAATCTTTATGCTCGGCGGCCTCATCCCTCCGCAGCTGCTTCTCGGTCTCCACCTCCTTGGCCAGGGTCCCCTCCCGGGCTTTGGCCTCCGTGAGCATCCCCTCGAGGCCCTCCAGCTTCAGCGTGAGGTCCTTGAGGGACTTGTTGGCCTCGAAGAGCTCCCCGGCCTTGCTGATGGCCGTGCCCTGCGCCTCCGTCAGGGCGCTGTTGAGCGTGTCCTTCTCCTGGGACAGCTTTAGGGCCTGCTCCTTCAGCTCATCCCGCTCCACCTCCAACTCCTTCACCTTGTCGGCATACACCTGGGCTTGGGCATCGAGTGCCTCCTTGTGCCTCTTCTCTAGCTCACGGGTCCACTGCAAGACAAGCTTCCCCACCTCTTCATCCTTGCCGTGGAGCGTGGCGGCAAGCTTCTCCCCGCGCGCAGCGAGGTCCTCCTCCTGGGAGTTCAGTGCGGCCTGGTGCTGAGTCCGGGCGGCCTCGGCTGCCGCGGCCAAGCCCTCCGCCGTCTCCTGGGCCTTCTCGATGTCGGCCAGCTTCATGGTGAGCTCCACATCGCGCTTGGCCAGCTCGCCCTGGGCAGCCTTCAGCTCCTTGTGAGCCTCGCGGAACCAGTCCTGCGTCTCGGCAACGCGCTTCTGGAGGTCCGCCTCCGCCTTCTCCACCACCGCCGTCCTGGACTTAGCCTTGTCCAGGCGGGCGCGGTGGAGCACCTGGAGCCTCCAGAAGTTGGCACCCATGGCCTGGAGCAGCCGCTCCTCCTGGGAGTCGTCGCCACCGACGCTCGGCTCGTCGACAACCTCAAGCCCGGCGGCGGCAAGCACTTCGTCGTCGAACACCTCTCCCTCGACGGGTGTCCTGGTGCTCGACGCGCCTAGAAGGTGGACGGACAAGTTGTCACCCACCCTCAGGTACTTGCCGGAGCCGGAAGCAGCGGAGGAGGAAGGCTGGTCATCAGCCACCTCCTCCTCCTCCTCGGCAGCGGCCCCGCCGGCCTCCCCGGCAGGCCCCTTGCCGGTCTCCTCAGCGGCGGCCTTGCCGGCCTCCCTGGCAAGCCCCTTGGCGGCGTCCTCAGCAGCGCCCTTGGTGGCCTCCTCGGCGGCGATCTTCTCGGTGTCTGCCTCGGCGGCCTTGGCGGCCTCCTCGATGACGGCGTCCACGTCCTCTGGGTTCACCGAGGAGGGATCTTGACACCAAAGAAGGGAGTGAGGCAAGACCAAGACCAAGATCCAGAAAGAAAAAGGAACAGGGACGAACGGCGAGCGACTTACCAGCGCCAGTACCAGGCTGGGAAACGGAAGTCCCCTCCCCGCCAACATTTGGCGTCGAGGCGAAGCCGCCAGCACCCAAGTTCTCCTCCTCCTCCTCCTCCATGTGCGTGGGCTCGGTGCTTGGCGCCCTTGCCGGGGACGCCCCCCGGGGCGGTGTGGTCGATGGGGGCGGCGTGTTGGGAGTAGCCCTCTGCGGCTCCTCCTGCTGCCACTCTCCTCCTGCATACCCGGCAAGGTCAGCACCAAAGTATCGTACCCCTGACACATGTCGACAAGGGGAGGGTAGTGAGCTTATGCTGGGGGCTGGGCCGGGGGCTGCTATCCGGGCTACTCAGCACCACCAGTGGCGCCCTTGAAGTACTAGCCGGGGGCTGGCCGCCCGCCGAGGGTTTGGCCCTCTTCACCCTCTGGGCCAGCGTCTCCACGTCCCTGCCAAGATGAAAGCGAGTCAAGACAAGTGACACAGATTGAAGAGGCAGAGATGACGGGAAGGAGCCAGATACTTACTCGTCGTCCGCCTCCTCCTATGCTGCTTTCCTCTTCCTCCTCGGGCTGAGGGATCCGTAGTCAAAAGTGACCCCTGCATCGGCATCTGCCGGAGGAGGAGAGGAGGGCGGAGTCTGCGTGTGCCTGGGCGGAGAAGAAGCAGATGCCTTCTTCCTCGCTACCGCAGCCTTCACCACCTTCTTCGCCGTCACAGCCCTCGTCTGACGTGCGGCCTCCTCCGGGGACTTTGGCTACCGTGCGGCCCTGACGGGCCGCACCGGCTCGCCGGAAGTAGCTCGCCGCAGGACTCGCCCTCTCCCCGTGGTCGGAGGGTCAACAGCCCCGGCCTCCTCCGACGACGACTCGTCGGCCACTTCCTCAACCAGAGGAGCCTCGGTGCTGGCGCTGCTGGCTTCCCCGGCGGCCGCCGCCCACCGGGCGAGCTCCTCCTCCTCCGCAGCCGTCGCGGCCTTGTCCTCCACACCGCCAGCGCTGTCGGCCTCCTCAACAAGTTGTGCCTCCCTCGCCCTGGTGGTGATGTAGTCCAGTTCCGCCTGGGTGGTGTCCTGGACGAGCAGCCGCTCGGCGTCGGTGTTGATGTACCCCTCGTGCAGAGTGTCGAAGAACTGCTACACCTCGACGTCCTCCGGCTCCTTCCAGCTCGGGTCGGGGCCGTGCGTGTTGCAGTCCGGCATCATGGCGATGATCTCGGTCCGGCGCGAGTTATTGCACAGCGGGACCACTCCTGCCGGCACCTTGAACAAAGGCCCCTTGAAGACCTTGCCGGCCTTTGCGGCGGCCCTCGCGACCTTGCTAGTCCGCTCGACCTCGCCGTCGCGGCCCACATCAAGCTGGAAGAGCCGCTAGCAGAAATGGGCATGCCCCATCACTGTGAAGTTGTGGTCGAGGCCGGGGCGAAGCTGCATGATGTCAGCGGGGTTCGAAAAGAGCCAGGCTGGCCTCCCCTTGTTGTGCAGTGGAGTGATCCGGTGGCGGATGAAGTCCGCCCCGATCATCTCAAGGGTGTGCCCGGCCTCGGTAAGCCGAAGGATCCTGGTGGTGGCGACCGTGAGCTTCTCGTCGTCGGCGTCGATGTCGCTCCAATCGCTTCTGCGGACCGGCGGCGCCCGGCGAATTTCGCAGAACGCCGGCGGGTCCTTCTCTTTGATCCAGCACCACCGGCCCCGCCATTCTTCCCACCTCTCCTTCATGGCGCCATCCGGGTACGCTCCCTTGGATCTTGGGATCCAGGCGATGCAACCCGAAATGGCGCCTCCCGTCTTGATCCGAGGGAAGAAGTAAGGGTGGAAGAGCGCCGTGTTGGGGTGCACTCCGGCGAAACCCTCGCAGAGGTGCGCGAAAAGGGCCATGCACGCCACCGCGTTCGGGGTAAAATCCAAGAGGCAGAAGCCAAAGGTGTGCATGATGTCGCTGAAGAAATCGGAGAAGGGAGGACAAAACTCGCAGGAAAAATAGTCGACAAAGAAGGGGTACCGATTTGGGCCAGCCTCGGCGCAGTTGGCGGGGATGACGTGCGTGGCTGGATGCCCCGACTTCTCTCCCCCCGTCTTCACCCTCCACAGGGGCCTGAAGGATTCCCGGAGCTCGAACACGTCAGCTGTCAAGGCGAAGAAGGCAGACTGCGTCCGCTGCACCGCCAGCGCACTCTCCGGCGGCTCCGCCGCTCCGGCATTCTTAGCCACACCCTTGCCCTTGACGGATTTCGGCGCCATGGCGGCTGGGAGAGAAGGGCAAGGCAGAGGGCGGCGAGAACACAACGGCGGCGAGCGAGAGCGAAGCTTGGAGGAGAAGAGGAAGACGAGCGGAGGCTTCCAAGATTGGGATTGCGCGAAAGGTAAAAGGAATAGTGCGCCCACGGTTTCCCCTTTTTTATGGGGAAGGTGCGGGTCGCGCTGCCCATTTACTACGATGTGACGCATGCGTGCAGGAACCGCCCCATGCATGCCGCCCACGTCACGCGCACCCAACCACGCAAGGCCACGCCGCGCGCGGGTCGTGGGAAGCGCAGCGCGCGAAAAGTTTTACCGCGGTAAAAACCGCCCCGCCTGCCCGCGCACCATTTTGGGCCTGGCCCAACAACATGTCGCACTTATGTGTGGCCCAGGCCCGGGGGCTCCTGTCGGTGTACAAAAGGAGGGGCGCACTTTTGTACCCCTTTACCTGTGCATGGGCTGTCGGAGCCGCGCCTACGGTCACACCAAGCAGAACAGGGAAGGTGAGCCAAGGTAAGACCGAAGCCCAAGATAACCAGAGCAACGCCAAGGCCAAGACCACAAAGAGTAGAGGGACGAATCAGCAGCCCCGGCAAGACCCTTGCCCGGGCAGCTCGCCCCACACCAACAGAGCGAGCCACCCTTGAGCCCACGGTCTCCAGCATCACGTTGGGCCAGGGCTCGGGAGGCACCTCCATGGTGGCATCCAGATCTTTGTGAAGACAAGGAACAATCAAGGTCAAATGAGGATCAGAAGATGACGATCCTCAGCAGGATCCTTGCCGAGGAAGGTCGCCAGACCCCCGGCAAGGTCCTTGCCGGGGATGACAGCGCGCCACGACAAGACCCTTGCCGGGCCACCCGACAAGGCCCTCACCGAGGACACCAACAGGGCCACTACCAGGCCCGCACCAACCGAGTCTCCACCACCGTTCACATGCAACTGCCAGCCCAACCAGCTGGGCGGGCACCTGCGTGGCAACATGCAGCTCCCAGGCCAACTCATCAAGCGCCTGCGTGGCGGCATGCAGATCTTCGTGGAGGCTCCACCACCGTGCCACCTCAGCTACTTGCCTGCCTACGTGGTGCCGCATGCGTCGCTAGCCAGGGCGCGTGTTGAAGCAAGGAGGAGCGGCGACGGACGGGACGGGCCTCGCCCCCGTCCCTGATAAAGCAAGGGGACACCTAAGCTACGCATTAAATGCGTCTTGTCCTGTAATACGAGCGATAAGCTCATAGCACCGTGCGCCTTTCCACCTCCTGTGTGCCACTGTGGCAGCCCCTTTCGACTATAAAAGTAGGCCCATGGCATACTGGAGAAGGATTCGGCTCTTTGGAACCGTACACTCACCACAGCTAGTTCGAGAGCTCACCAAAGCAGGACTAGGGTTTTATGCATCCTCGCGGCCCGAACTTGGGTAAACGACCCTCGTGCTGGTTACTAATCCTGCTCTTCTCGCAACCCCGCGCCCCGGCAACCGTAGTAGGGATTCTTGTGATCCCATAGGTGTCGTTCCACACCGACAGGCGTGAGGATGTCGTTGATGGATCCGTATGTATCTTTATCTCTCCGTCAAATCCATGTAGTAGTATATGGTACTACTAGTAATTATCTTACCTTCCACATCAACTTCATAATTTTCCTACGTACTCCATGCATGAACTGTGCCAGAACCAAACTTCTCATTACTCTAGGGAAAATCGTTATTTCTATCTATCGGTCGCGCCATGGAGTAGAACCAAATTTTACAAGTTACAATTTCAAAAGGAAAAGCCTGTCGTGTTCGCGTCGCACCCCCACATGGTTGGTCCGGCACGCCGCTCAAGGGGGAATGCGTGTTGTGTTGCATTTTCACTTACAAGTGGGACCGCAGTTGAGCAAACCGACTATCAGCAAACCCCCACCCTGCCCACCGCGCGATGGCTGAGAAAACAGGAGGGAGAAGAGATGGTTGTAGCATGGACTCCAAGAAAATTGGTGTCGGATGGGACTCGTGTGGGTGGCGTGTGCCGTACTGCTAGACATGAATGCTATTTATGGCCCATGCCACCCCACTATATCGAGGTGCTGGTTATGTAGAACAAATTTCCTAGAGTCCATGCTCAGCCCTCCTCTATCTCTCTTCTCAGCCAGCCAGCAGACGTGCGGAGCCCATCGTCTGTTTGCTCATATGCGGTCCCACATGTCAGTGAAAACGCAAGAGGACCCACTAAACCTGCACATCTTTCACCTCGACGTGCTGGTGATGAAAAACAAATCCAATACAGATCTTCGGTGGCCGCTTTTGGAGTTACTCAAGAGTAGTAAGATTCTATTTACAGTTTAACCCAATATGCACATCACGTGGCTTCAACTACCACTCTATTTTCTTGCGTGACACGACCTGGATGCTGGGTGTCCCACGTGTCAGCAAAAGGAGGAAGAACTCGACCAAATCTTCGGTTGTGCTCTCGGATTAGACTAGTTGTGCTAACTTAAAATTTTATTGTGTAGAATGGATGCAAGTTTTGGTATTGGGAAGAAGAGTACAATGATATATTGATAGAGCGCAATTTAGTAGATGTTCTAGCACTTTTAGCTAGCATAGAGGCCAGGGATGAGACTAGTGCACTTGTTCTTAGAATAGAGGCTAGACACGTCTACTTCTTTACACTCGAAGAATAAAGAAGCACGCAAGATCGAGCCTCCGCAGATCAACAATGAATGCATCCAGAAGGCACTAATCCAACTTACAGGAGCAGTTATGGAAGTTGGATATCTTCTAAAATGTATTCTTCTGGTTCTTGTTTTCTTTGGTCTTGCTTTTCTAGTCAAAATTTTGGTGATGTATTTCCATGTACCAAAAAATCAATGATTAAAAAAAGATATGTGTTTGCAAAGAAAAATGTACGCGGCCGGGATGCGTCCGCGCGTTCGGCGGACGGCCACCGCATCCGAGAAATGGCCCGGACACGACCCCATCGCCCTACCCAAACGGACAGAATCCGGGCAAAATGGAGGTCCGTTTGGGGTCGTGCGTTGGAGTTGGCCTTACAAGTGGGGCCGCATTTGAGGAAACCGACTATCGGCAACCCCCCCCTCGCCCGCCGCGCTATGGCTGAGTTAGAGAAACGACGAGGTTGAAGAGATTGTTGTTGCATGGACTCCAAGAAATATGGTGTCAGATGGAAGTCGTGCTGGTGGTGTGTGTCGTACTCCTGGACGTGAATGCTTGTTTTGGCCCATGCCACCCTACTACTCCTACTACTTATAGTAGTAGTATCGAGGATTCGAGGTGCTGGTTACGTACAGCGAACACATTAACATATGGCCCACCACACACTGTAGCCAAATTTTCTGGAGTCTGTGCTAGGTTAAAAAGTGTTCTTTGTGAGGATGGGTGGCTGGTCTCAAGTTTAAAACTTGGTGTATTACGTACGTAGATGTAGAGATAGTGCAGCATGTGAAGCTAATACAAATAGTGTACTATTGTTGATTGGCCTCATCCGATAACCTGTTGCAATGCACGTACAATTATGTATTCGGAAAATATTTTTTTGCCTCGTTGCAGCACCAACTCAGAGAAGCGACTCGAAAGCCATTCATAAATTTAGTAAGTTTATCACAGGCATATCATTTTATTACATACAACAGGTCATCAACCCACAATGACAACGAGGATACATTATAAATACTAAAGTTTTCATCACACAACAAATAACAAGCAATGAAATGAACTTCAACTCAACCAATCCTCGGCGTTGGAAACGCTTGCTTTGAACCACAAGCGATTCTCTGGGAAGAGCCAGCTACTGTCAATCACTCAATCTCGAGACCAACGCAGGACTGATCATCCAGGCTGAAGCGGCCTACTATATCATGACCAGGGTAGGGAACCACCGCAATGTCCGACGTATAGATACAGTTGCTTCTCATAAATGGTAGTAACGTTGTGTCAACAACAGTTGGATCGCCTTTCACCATCATTGGATAGTTTTGTCCAAGGAAGAGCGAGTTTGCTCCAAGACTATCAATACTGTACCAGGGAGAAGGTGTTGGCGCTAGCACACTAGTATCCATCCCGAATACCATGCAACGGGTGTTGGAATAGGTCCGGAGAGTGCGACCATGGGAGACAACACCTGCTCCCTCAGTAGTAACATCAGCAGTGGGCTGTATACACACAAGAAGGGGTGATCCATCGGAAGTTTCCAGGCGCCACTAAGTATATGGGCCCTCCTCGTCCTCATGCTCGTCATCATCACCATCTTCATCTCCCCCTTGGTTATTAATTTTTTCAAGTATAGGTGGTGGAATGTTCACAGGACCTTGGAAACACAAGAAGAAGGTTAATTAGTAGAGAAGGGAAACTTGCTAACTCGCATGCATGTGGATGAAACAATTATAATTACGGTGGAAGACAAATGTACCAAAACTATGAGGATCCCATGCAAAAACAGTGCCACGAGTGGTGGCAGCAAACACTAGACCCTCGTATTCAATTGCATCACAGTACACATCCGTGTATAGAAACTGAATTTTGAGCAATATCCATCCAGTCGAACCATGAAGGACGGCAACAAGCTTGTCGAAGATAGCAACAACTTGATAGTTCTTGTAATTCCAAGAGCGGTTGGGACCTCAAGAAATTGCTATCTTTCGTAGACGACAGTCACCATGATCATATTTGAACGTACGTAGATCATCTGTGTGCTCAACCTCAGGGCACTCGGAGATTTTTGGAAGTGGAATCCGCTGACGAGTGTACACATTCACAAGTTCCCACTCGCAATTGTACCCAATATAAAAAACCCAATCTCCATTTCCGCCAGCCCAGGCCTTACCCTGAAGCGATGGCATCTTGACATCACACGTATCGTTATCAAGCGGCATCAACTTGCACAAGGTGAGGCCTCCGTCGTCCGCACCCATGCGAACAGGCTTATAGCGAGGAAGATAAGGGAGATCAAACCGCTCCTGGACCCTTGGGTTCCTTGTAATGATGTTATTAGTTGAGTCGAGAATGTTCTTGAACGAACCTGCCATGCTAGCCGAGGTGATGACGTCGCACCGATCAATGAGTTCCCCCACCACGTCATCTTTCAGATCGGGGCAAGAATAACGGGGTTGTTTCCGGCTTGTTCCCTCCATGGAGAAGATGATCGAACAATGGCAGAAGGAAGGGTGAAGGCAAATGGAGGAGGGAGGAAGAGCGTGCGACAGCAGTTCCAAATCGAGAGGGAAAGGCGAAGAGTCGATGGACGGTTGCCAGTTTAACACGGTACACGAAGAGGCGCCCCGGCCTACACGTCCTTTCGGAAATTGTACAAAAGGACTCGTCGTCGTCTCACTGACATGTTGGAACGGGACCACATGTCAATGAAACATGGTGTGTAATTTCTCGTGCAAAATGCGATCTAGCCGCGTTGGCCCGAGGTGCCGCATTAGTTATCGACCTTTACTTTTTTAACATACAATCTGAGTGGATAGCTCCTGTGGTCATCACACGTGAGCGGATATATACGTGGGCTAGGTGGGCAGGTGGCAACAATCTAGGTGCTAAAAGAGTTGATCTCAAAAAAAGAGTTGATCCAATGCTTGGTTTTGTTTGGATTTTCCAACTATGACCACTGGATAGAGTGAATCAATGGCTTACGTTCAAAGTTATTCTCATACTATATAATGGTATAGGAACGTGGAGAGATTTGGTTGATTTTATATCGCTGAATAATATAAAATATTATGAGTGCAGACGCTCCACCCCGAGGTTTGTAGCTCCTTCTCGGTCGTCGGGAATCTATGTTCTTCCACTCTTTCGTTTAAGACATGAGCTTTGTTCATCCTGTTGCCGACACGCGGGACATCTATATGCCTCCATTTTACAAAATCATACTATATGCCTCCATGACACGCGGGACATCTAGCATCAAGGTGGCGTGTCATGCAAGAAAATGGAGATATGCAGTGCGTAAGTGAGTCGTGCACTTCGATGGCACCTAGTAGTACTACGCAATATTTTTTCTCCACGATGGCACGTGAATAGTGCATGTACTCAATGACAGAGCATGGGATGGTAGCCATGGACATGGCCGGCCCTTTTTGAAGAGAGTACTAATAAATACGTAACTTTGATGTGTCCCGTCAACTCGCAGAACGACGAGAAGCTTGCTTACTACGCCTTCTCCCTCGCCAACGTGTGCGCGGTGGCTCGCAGCACGAGGAGAAACTTTTGCTTACAAGCAGTGGATGTGCAGCAGTTCATTTGGTGTCAGATTGCCAGAAGTAGTACAGTACCATCATTATTGTTCGACTTCCGGAAGAGGAGAAGAGCCAAGCGCAAGGTCACCTACTAACCTAGTATAGTGCTACTACAACCAAATCTGGTCCACCTTTTTAGAGCATGGTTAATTAATATAGGCGGCTCTTGCAGCGGCACATCAGTTAGAGCAAGTACTCTCTTCGTAGGATCAAAGGAAGTGAAACAAAAGTTGGAGTGGATGCTAGATTGCCAATTAAAACATGATTACATAGGAAAAAAATCCTATAGCATTCTATCCTATGAATCAAACGACCAATGTAGGAAAATTATGACGGGGGTCTCTCCAACAGTGTTCCTCGGCTCGCACCTTGCATCACGGTGGTCGAACTTGGAGTCATTCATCTGGGACACGTGGCATAGGTTGGCTCTATGTGATGTGGCAACTTCATATACTAATCGGATGCTGGCTATACTACTACGGTACTCACACTCCAAGAAGAGACTCGAAAACCATTCATTAATTGATTCTACGACACGCATTTGCAAATGTACCATTCATTACATACAACAAGTCATCAACACACAACGACAACGATGATACATGTTGGATTATAGATTATTTCCAACAAAACATTCCAGTAAATACTGAAATTTTCATCACACAACAAATAACAAGCAATGAAATGAACTTCAACTCAACCAATCCTTGGCATTGGAAACGCTTGCTTTGAACCATAGGTGCTCTGGGAAGGGCCAGCTATTGTCAATATCGAGAGCAACGCAGGACTGATCATCCAGGCTGAAGCGGCATATATCAGGAGCAGGGTAGGGAACCACCGCAATGTCCGAGGTATAGATATAGTTGCTTCTCATAAATGGTAGTAATGTTGTGTCAACAGCAGCTGGATCGCCTTTAACCATCATTGGATAGTTTGGTCCAAGGAAGAGCGAGTTTGCTCCAAGACTACCAATACTGTACCAGGGAGAAGGTGTTGGCACTAGCACACTAGTATCCATCCCGAATACCCTGCAACTGGTGTTGGAATAGGTCCGGAGAGGGCGACCATGGGAGACAACACGTGCTCCCTCAGTAGTAACAATCTCAGTGCACTGTATACAGACAAGAAGAGGTGATCCATCGGAATTAGTTGCCAGGCGCCACTGAGTATGTAAGTTCTGCTCGTCCTCATGCTCATGATCATCACCATCGTCATCTCCCCCTTGGTTATAAAAATTTTCAAATATAGGTGGTGGAATGTTCACATGACCTTGGAAACACAAGAAGAAGGTTAATTACTAAAGGGAAACTTGCTAACCCGCATGCATGTGGCTGAAACAATTATAATTACGGTGGAAGACAAACGTACCGAAACTACGAGCATCCCATGCAAAAACAGTGCCATGAGTGGTGGCAACAAACACAAGATCCTCGTATTCAATTGCATCACAGTACTCATCCGTGTACAGAAACTGATTTTTGAGCAATATCCATCCACTCGAACCACGAAGGACGGCAACAAGCTTGTCGAAGATAGCAACAGCTTGATAGTTCTCGTAATTCCAAGAGCGGTTGGGAACTCGAGAAAGTGCTATCTTCCGTAGACGACAGTCACCATGATCGTATTTGAACGTAGGCAGATCATCTGTGTGCTCAACCTCAGGGCACTCGGAGATTTTTGGAAGTGGAATCCGCTGACGAGTGTACACATTCACAAGTTCCCACTCGCAATTGTCCCCAATATAAACAACCCAATCTCCATTTGCGCCAGCCCAGGCCTTACCCTGAAGCAATGGCATCTTGACATCACGTATCGTTATCAAGCGGCATCAACTTGCACAAGGCGAGTCCTCCGTCGTCCGCGCCCATGCGAACAGGCTTATAGCGAAGAAGATAAGGGAGATCAAACTGCTCCTGGACCCTTGGGTTCCTTGTAATGATGTTATTAGTTGAGTCGAGAATGTTCTTGAACGAACCTGCCATGCTAGCCGAGGTGATGACATCGCACCGATCAATGAGTTCCCCCACCACGTCATCTTTCAGATCGGGGCAAGAATAACGGGGTCGTTTCCGTCTTGTTCCCTCCATGGAGAAGACGATTGAACAATGGCAGAAGGAAGGGTGAAGGCAAATGGAGGAGGGAGGAAGAGCGTGCGACAGCAGTTCCAAATCGAGAGGGAAAGGCGAAGAGTCGGTGGACTGTTGCCAGTTTGCCATGGTACACGAAGAGGCGCCCCGGCCTACACGTCCTTTCAGAAATTGTACAAAAGCACTCGCCGTCATCTCACTGACATATTGGAATGGGACCACATGTCAACGAAACATGGTGTGTAATTTCTCGTGCAAAATGCGATCTTGCCGCGTTGGCCCGAGGTGCCGCATTAGTTATTGACCTTTATTTTTTTAATGGCGTGCCGTTCAGTTTTGAAGCACGACTAACTGGTACTGTCTGCAGAGAAAATATAAACTACTCTACCACTACTCCACCTCTAGTACTAGTAGTATAAAAAGATATATAGGCTGGAGCTTCAGAGCTTTCTTGCTAAGGGCTGCCCACTTGCTTCTCACACTATCACCCTCTCTCCAGATCTAAAAAAGATGGCCTCTCTCTCCCTCCTCACCGGTGGTCACAGATCCAATGGGGAAGAAAAGGACGTGCAGCGTTGACGCACTCGTCATCGGCGAGCGAGGTCACACACTGACGACAAGGCCGTCCTCTCAGACCTAGCGCCCGCGCGGGATGGCCTCCGTCCCGAAGCTCGCTGCCGTAGTGCATGCGGAGGACGACGACCACGAGGGAAGCCACTTCCCGCCGACCCTCGGGTATGCTACCTCTTTTCGAACCATACCCTTGTTCTATTGCCCCATCTGCCATGTCGCTGCATGTGGATCTTTTTCCACTCCACCATCTTCCCAATTTGCTATCCTCTGCTCTGCTGGTCACGCAGATGAAAACCTTAATTTGCACTATTAAAGGAAACCCTACTTCATGCATACTAATCCATGTCTGGGTTGAATAAGGAAAGGAAGTTAGACTGTGTTGTCCAAGAGAGTAGGCATCAAACTCGGATCTAGGTTGAAAAGGGGGAAATCAGTAGCTAAGGAACGAGTCTCGTGTCTCTTGGTTGAAGAAGGGTAGAAAGGCATGACAACGCAATAGAGAATGACCAAGTCGATCGGTTTGTTGTCCTCACATAGGAAAAAGGTGGCTAAACAGAACAAACATGGGACGTAATCCACATATGCTGCCTGGATATTTGTTGCTCTAGGCAACCATACCTCCCTCGCCACTCTATGCGTCTGTGGAGGTACATCGTACTGGTGCGCCCACTGTCTGTATGGGCCTCCCATGCTCTTATTGTCACTTTTTTGCTGTTAGTATAACGCCAGCAGTCAAGTCAAGCAATGCTACTGCTAAAGTGATGTCACATTTAACTAATGTCGCACTCAGTCTAATGCCACCGATAAATTTAAGCAATGCCATTTAATGTCACTGGATTAATTCAGGGTTAGCTGTTGATTGTGGATGTATTAAAGATTTTTCAGCTAAGGCATTCTAATGCTGTTGCACAGCCAGTATACCAACGATGAAACTTGTTACTACCTTCAGATTTTTGCATTGTTAATGCTTATAGATTACATACCTCACTTTCATGAGATAAGTTAATTTGTTTGTACAGTGTCACCAAAATGCCAAGGCACTGATGTCATTTTATTTGGGTTAAACTGCACAAAAAATTATGAAGACAAGAGGAAAGGTCAAGAGTGGGCACCTCCTCCTCCGGTTGTTCTCTTGATTCGTTCAATCACGTTTTTATGTTTGATCGATTATCAAGATTGGGATAGCAATTTTTAAGGTCCCCCCGAGTTCGAAATGATATTTACCTTGGAGGTACATGGTTTGCAATTTTTTTATACTATCATTATTTAATAATGCTAGTTACCTTCAGACTTTTGTATTTGGTTTAATGATCATGCACAGCTAGTATACCAATGCTGAAACGTGTTACCTTTACATTTTGTATTGTTAATTCTTATAGAAATCTTCAAGTGCTAGAGTTTATTGAAATCTGTTCAGTAAAACCATTGTACGGTACCCTGTAATAAAATAACTACTCTAATGTTACACTAGCCACTGAATTAGTGTATATTTGTAGTATTCGAAATTTCGAATGGTGTTGCATTAGCGTACGGACATAAATAAGGTGTGGAAAGCTTTCCCAGATATGTGCTCAAGAAAACTACTACCTGTTTTTCTAAATACTAGACGTTTGGGTACTTTAAATTGAACTGCAAAAACGTCTTATATTAAGGAACAGAGGGTGTAGAGTTCACTCAAATTATCCCGGTAAAGCTAGTCACACCTTTGTTAAAATTAATGTTCATTATGTTATCGGAGGAGGTCTGTAAGTTTGTCTCTAATGCCTGTCGACTACATACCTGACATCATGATGTAATGTTAAGACATTTCCTTTTGTACAGTGTCACTGAATTGTCAAGGCGGTGATGGCATTTTATTTTAGTTGAACTGCACAAAATATGCTTAAAAGAAGAGGAAAGGTCAGGAATCGATCATTCTTTCAGAAAGAACAATATATGCCTTTCTGACATCAGCCGCTGTTGCCTTATTTATTCCTTCAAACAGGTGGTTAGAAACAGTCTTGCTACCTTTTCCCATTAAGAAATTGGAATGCTTATATTTGTGAGTCTATGCTTCAGCTAGTGCCACATTTATAGTAATCACACTTTCAATATCTATGCAAATAGGGATGCTCGATTTTAGTGTAACTGCACAAAAAGTCCAACTGGTTCAACATTAGGAGCATGTTTTCTTCCAAACCTTTATATCCAACTGGTGGCACTATGAGCTGTTCATTATGAAGGTACATGGTTTTCTACTATCTTGCTACTCTTTTTGTACTGTCATTAGATAGTAATACTAGTGGTTTGCATGTGAATTTATTGGCAGGGTGGACCTACATTGGGGGTGCAGGACATGATTCAATGATTGGATGCTCAATTTTGGTTGTATCGATTTCATCTCTTCCATCACTGCGAACATGGATATCCTTGGTCTGATGAAGAATAGGCGCTATATTTCTGCTCTGAACTAGCAAATCAATTCAGTATGAAATTGTCCAGGGCAAAACATGACTGTATCAAATTGTCCAGTGCAAAACATGACAGATGCTAAGCGGAAGAGACCTGTTTAAACCAAAAATACAAGGTGGGGTATATGTTTACTAGCTGCTTGATATTTGTGCAGACAGAGATGTCTGCCCGTTGCTATTTGGCAAACACACAAAGTGACCGCAATTTTGGTTGAACTGCACAAGAGAATAGTATAGTCACTGCATGCAGTGCCATTTGAAAATAGGCACAGAAAGATTGGATAGTCACTTCATGGACTGTAGAAAAGTAGTATTGTGCTATTTATTGGCCAACACTAGGTGCTTCATGGCTTTGGTCTAATTATACAATGGGCATCATTTTGCCTAAGTTAAAGTTTGTATTCCGAAAATAGTTTCGCCGTGTGATCGAGAGAAGACCAAATCATATTGCAGTGGATGTTCCTCCATCATGTGTGGTTCATTCTCATGGTTCCAGCTGTTGGTGAAACCACTTACGTTTGCAAGAGGAATTGTAGACTTCACAAACAAATTTGTCTTTCAGTCTGTACTGAATGTGCCAAGAGAAGCATCCATGTTAGTAGCAAGAACAGATGTTTTTTCTAGATCTTTGCTTTTGGAGCCACATATTTGTATATGATCTGTGAATCATTGAGATGCATTAACATGTTGATCTTATGTATGGGAATCGTACTAGTTGGTTTTAGTTGCGACGCAAGATCTGAAGTGGCTGATCTTTGCTTTTGGAGCTACATATTTGTATATGATCTGTGAATCATTGAGATGCATTAACAGTTCCTTATTTCTGTTCGCTCAGTGTTTACAAGTTACTGATCGATCACTAGCTAGCCTACTAATGCGCTCCTGGCAGTTTTAGTTGTGACGCAAGATCCGAAGTGGTAGTTTTTTGAATAAAAATGCCTACCTCTGAAGAAACTGACAAGCTGCTCTGAAGAAAATGCCATGCGAATCTGAAGAAACTGCCAGCGAAAACGTTCGCAAATGCCTTATCTCCCAGCTAAAGTTCATCAACTAATGCCCTCGGCTGCGACTCGTTGCATGCTGCTCCACGTACTGGTTGCGAGCAATTTTGAGTGCCTGCATGCAGCCGGCCGTAATTAAGGCAGCTAACTGATGTGAAAAAGATGTGTTTAAATTGTTGCGGGCCTTTTAAATCTGTGGAATCATTATTGACAAGGAGGGAGATGATTCGAGTGCACTCGTTTGACCGTCATGCCGGCGTGTGACCCAGCACGGACGGGACGGGACGGCACAGTCATAATTTCAGTTTCTCTAGTTTTCCACGGCAAGCTGGCGCCCTAAGCCATGCCTGCTTAATTATGCATTGAATTCCGATGACCGTCGCGCTACCTTCCGCCTATAAGTACTGTTTCCCGGCCTTCTATGGTGGCACCGTGACCCAACTCGCCCTATCCTCATAAGCCCCCACCGGCCCGACGTTGCTCGCCACTTATCCTCGCTCTCGCCACGTCCGCCATGCCCCCGCCCATCCGCGATAGGCGAGGCCGGAGGCGGTCACCGCCGGAACTAGTGTTCGGTTTTTCACCGGAAGGCAGACGGAGGGAGGAGGCATTCTATCAGTCTTTAGATGGCAATGCGGAGATCGAGGACTTGTTGGAGCGTGACCGCCTGGCGGAGGAGCAGGAGTTGTTGGAGCGCGACCGCTTGGCAGAGGAGCAGCGTATCGCCGATTTGCGCCGCCAGCAGGACATGGAGCAGCAGCGCAACGACGCTCTGAGTCGCGAGCAGAGCGCCCGCAACTAGGCCGACTACGTGGAGGCCGGCGCCCGGCAAATTGCCCTGGAGGCTGTCGGGCACACACGCGTTCGCGACGCCGATTTTTACTACCAGCTCATCAAGTGGGTTTCCCGCTTAGAAGCCGAAGCTTCGGTGGACCACGCCGCCATGGAAAGGGCCAACGCGCGCGAGCAACGCGCCCTATTGCACCTCTGGCAAGTCCGAGGCGAGGTGGAGGACGCCGGTGCCGGCGTTTAGCGTGTACCGCAGATGGCGGCCGGCATCGTGTAGTTAGCTAAGAGTAAGTAAGTACTTGTACGCTACTAGAGTATTAGTGGTAGATAGTTAACTTGGCTATGATGGTTGTCAACATGGAAGTTCAGTACTCTATATGTGGATCAGACCTGTTACTTTGCTCTAAATGTTGAACTTTCTGTTTGAACGTATGTAATGGGCTGTTATTTTTTTAAATGGGTTGTATTTGTCCTCCACGGGTTTAGAGGCTGACTTGTGGGCCTACCAAGTTGACGCGTACACAATCAGGAGATGATTGTACGTGGAGAGTATGATAGTAGGGACCCGCCAAGGTCATGGCAGTACGCAAGCAAGTGCCTCCTTATTTCAAGCCAATAAAAAAATGGCTCCTCCTAATGGATTTCTGACATCTGGGTCCCATGCCATTGTCAACGTAGTCAATAAACGAGAGAATTGCACAACGAGCGGCTGACACCAGGGACCCAGCAGCTCGCCCAATTATTTTTGTTTTGGGTTAATTTGATAAATGCCACTCCAAATCTGGTGTTTCTGAGAAATGCCACTACAATTTCCAAACTTTGAAAAATGCCATTTCATGCCATTTCCAGTGGCATTTTTTGAAGTTTGGAGTGGCGTTTTTCAAAGTTTGCAAATTGCAGTGGCGTTTTCCAAAGTTTGCAAAAAATTGCAGTGGCATTTTTCAAAGTTTGGAAATTACAGTGGCATTTTTATGAATCGCCATAATTGGAGTGGCATTTATCTAATTTGTTTTTGAGACGGAAGCAGTGTGTCAACTGGGCTGTGCAGGGCACTCTGGCCTATCTAGACAGCCTTCTCTTTTATGTTTACCACAGACCAGCCTAGTTTTTTTTCTTTCTGAAAATGGCTAGCCCAGTTTTTTTGTGATTTGCCAAGTAAGTCGCTTTGTCAGGCCTGTTGGGCTGCAAATCTTTCAAGACGAGGAGAGCTTCATTCGGCTAGCCGAGAAAATGGCCTATCAGTAATGAGAAATGGGCTGTACATTTTTAAAACACATCAAACCGGTAATTAGTTTCAAATTTCTTTTTTTTCATTTTGAGATTTTAAATTGCATTAATTTTTATGCGTGGACAATTTGTTGGATTTTATATTGATATACATTTATTTTTAAAATCAGTTTGAATGTGACTCGAAATTTCGGGATTAAAAATAGTTCGGACCGCACCGAAATATGCAAAATTTCGTATAATTTTTTAACCGTGGCCACAATATGGGATGTAATGCTAACAAAAAGAATATGGGCTCCAAAAAAAACCTTAAGAATTAGCAAATGGGCTGTAAATTATTAGAAATAATGGCAGATGGGTTGTATGCTATTTTCCACAGATTTGAGGCTTTCCTAAAAAAAAGGTTGACGCACAAGAAGTGACTGTTGGATGTCCATCCAACGACCGTCGTGCTTCTTCAATCTCTGCTCTTCCTGCTCCAGCCGCTCAAACAAGCGCCGGCGAGACTGCCTGCTCCCTCCTCCCCGCGGCCGACTGTGCTGCCGCGCAGGCCTCACCGCCCCACCGTACTCCCATCGCTGGCCTAGCCATCCCTCTACTCACCCACACCTGCTGCTATTCTCCGGCGACGGCAGACGAACCAGTAAACCCTCGTACAGTCGTACTCCCCTCCGCGTGGGAAACAACTACCGACTCTTCCCTGCCTCCGTGTCATTCCCTTCCTAGGCCTCGTCATCGTCCACCGCCCTGGTGCTCTCGGCGCGGCCTGGTCAACGTGGTCAACGACCGACATGCATCTGAAGTGGACTGTACGTGGAGAGGCGACAGCTGGGTCCATGGCCGCACCCAAGGAAATGCCTCCTTATTACGCACAAAATAATGATTCCTCCACCTGACATCTTGGACCCACCGAAAGGGCCTCTGTATTTCGCGAAAAAAACGTTACCGCCGCTGACAGCTCGGACCCACCAGCTATATCTTCGCACGCAAGGAAGTGCCTCCTTATTACGCACAAAAAAATGAATACTTCCCCTGCTAGCTGGGACCCAGTATAGTGGCAGGCTGACTTGTGGGCCTACTAAGTTGACGGGGACGGAGGGCTTTGTCAACTTAGTCAATATGCATGATTCTAGCTCCAGTGACCGTACGATGTCCATCCAACGCCCGTAGTGCTTCTTCAACCTCTGGTCTTCTTGCTCCAGCCGCCCAAACCAGCGACGGTCGTGCTCCTGCCTCCCGTGGCCGGCTGCGATGCGGTGGAGGCCTCACCGCCCCCTACTACTCCCACCGCTGGCCAGGCCAACCCTCTACTCACCCACACCCCCTGTTACTCTGCGGCGACGGCAGCCTCACACCACAGCGAACCAGTGAACCCTCATACTCCTCTACGCGTGGGCATCCACTGCCACGTCTTCCCCAGCTCCGTGTCGTCCCCTTCCTATGCCTCGCCGTCGTCCACCGCCCTGGTGCTCTCGGCACAGTGTGGTCAACATGGTCAAGGAACGACTTCCATCGGAAGAGTACTGTATGTGGAGAGGCTGACAGCTCGGTCCACGGCAGCCGCAAGGAATTGCCTCCTTATTACGCAGAAAATAATTATTCCTCCACCTGACAGCAGGGACCCACCGGACGGGCCACCGTATTTGGCGAAAAAAGTTTCCCCCTGACAGCTGGGACCCATCGGATGGGCCACCGTATTTCGCGAAGAAAAACGTTTCCCCTGCTGTCAGCTCGGACCCACCGGAAGTGCCTCCTTATTACGCACAAAAAAATGAATACTCCCCCTGCTAGTTGGGACCCACCTTGGTGGGTGGCTGACTTGTGGGCCTACTAAGTTGACGGGGACGGAGTGCTTTGTCAACTTAGTCAATATGAACGATTCTAGCTCCAGTGTCCGTACGATGTCCATCCAACGGCCGTAGTGCTTCTTCAACCTCTGGTCTTCTTGCTCCAGCCGCCCAAAGCAGCGCCGGTCGTGCCGCATGCTCCTGCCTCCCGTGGCCGGCTGTGCTGCCGCGGAGGCCTCACCGCCCCTTACTATTCCCACCGCTGCCCAGGCCCTGCGGCGATGGCAGCCTCACACCACAGCCGAACCAGTGAACCCTTGTACTCCTCTCCGCATGGGCTTCCACTGCCGCTTCTTCCCCGGCTTCGCATCGTCCCCTTCCTAGGCCTCGCCGTTGTCCACCGCCCTGGTGCTCTTGGCGCGGCGTGGTCAACATGGTCAAGGAACGACTTCCATCGGAAGAGTACTGTACGTGGAGAGGCTGACAGCTGGGTCCACGGCCGCAGCAAGGAAGTGCCTCCTTATTACGCGCAAAATAATTATTCCTCGCGAAAAAAACGTTTCCCCTGACTACTGGGACCCACCAGCTACATCTTCGCACGCAAGGAAGTGCGGCCGGGCAAAAAAACGAATCGCCCCCCTGACTGCTGGGACCCACCAGCTACAACTTCACACGCAAGGAAGTGCCTGACAGTCGGGACCCACCTGGTCGAAGCGTACGTACCGTTGTCATTCTGGTCGTGAACGTGTACGGACATACTGGTCGATGTAGAGGCACGCACGTGTCGTAGTAGAGGCGCGCACGTAGCATGTACACGTACGTACAGCGGCCAGTGTGCAAGAAAGAAAATATGGCCACGTACGTACATACGGGCAGGGTCTCGAACGCCTACTCGCGCATACGTATGGCCAGGGCTCGTGTACAAGGCTGGGTTGAAACGGAGAAACTGCGTCGTCATCGTGTTCATGGGGGGGCAACCAGCTCGGTCGGAATGGAATGCGTCGTCGTGTTCATCGGGAGGGCTTGGACGGATCAGCCGATGGAAACGAAGCCTGGCGTACCGCAGAACGGAGGAAACGGCCTTGTGTTCGACCGGCCACGGTCGAAACGGGATCCTGTTCATCGGGAGGGGTCTGGCGTACCGCAAAATGGAGGAAAGGGACCTCCTACAGTCAAAACGAGGGTCCTATTGATCGGGAGGGGTGTGGCGTACCGCAAAACGGAGGAAACAAACTTGTGTTGGAGCGCTACGGTCGAAACGGGGGTCCTGTTCATCGGGAGGGGTGTGGCGTACCGCAAAACGGAACTCCACGGGATACTGTTCATCTCCACCGTCGACCCCCTCCAGCCTCCACGGGCTACTGTTCATCCACCGTCGACCTCCTCCAGCCTCCACCTGTGACTGTTCATCCACGGGCTCCTGTTCATCCAGCCTCCACCGCGCGCTACTCCAACGGCTACTGTTCAACCATCCGTCTCCATGGGCTCCTATTCAACCACCCCTCCACAGGCTACTGTTCATCCAGCCCTCCGCCGTCTACTGTTCATCCAGCCCTCCACGAGGTGGTCCTATTCATCCAGCCCTCCACAGGGTCCTGTTCATCCAGCCCCAACCGGCTAGATCGATCGGGGTCCTGTTCATCCAAAGGCAACACCACGGGGTCCTGTTCATCCACCCCCACCGGGAACTGTTCGTCCAAACCCCCCCAGCAACGCTCACTGTTCATCCAGAGGCAGCATCGATCGGCTTCAGTTAGCAGCAGTAGCGAAGGAATCGCTCGATCGGGTTCAGTTAACAGCCATCGATCGATTGCTCGGGTTCAGTAACACGTAGCCTGTAGTGCAATCGCTCGGGTTCAGTTAGAGCCCAACGCCTCGCACCCACGCGTGTGCGTGTATGAGAGAAACGCGCATCGCTCGGCCCCGACCACCTACCGTAACCGGGAACACCCTGATATTTTCCTCGCCCTCGCTTCTACCACGGTTTTTTCTGTCATGGATGGCCCAAAGAATGTCATGCAGTTGCGTCTCTAGCCCGCCCAGGACGAAAAGCCCATTTTCTGTCATGATTTTTTGTCATAGAAGTAGGACCCCACCACATCTATAATGATACCAGGTTTTGTCACAATTATCGTCATAGAAGTGTCATAAGTATGACAGGAAAAAAATTCATTCGGCCCAAAATGTCACGGATGTCTCATTTGTTGTAGTGTTTCCCATAAACCATTTTATATGGAGACATACCCATAAGATTTTTATAAGCAGTTCTATAAGCTCATAGTGCATCATCAAGTTTCTTAGACCAATTCTTCCTGGATCTATTAATAGTCTTTTGCAAGATCAATTTTATTTCTCTGTTACTTAATTCTACTTGACCACTAGATTGAGATTGATAAGGAGATGCAATTCTATGGTTAACATCATACTTAGCAAGCAATTTATAGAAAGCACCATGAATAAAGTGTGAACCACCATCAGTCATTAAATATCTAGGAACTCCAAACCTCGGGAAAATTACTTCTTCAAGCATTTTAGTAGAAGTGTTGTGATCAGCACTACTAGTTGGGATAGCTTCTACCCACTTAGTAACGTAATCAACAACAACTAAAATATGTGTATACCCATTAGAGGATGGAAAAGGTCCCATATAATCAAATCCCCAAACATCAAATGGTTCAATAACAAGTGAATAATTCATTGGCATTTCTCAACGTCTACTAATGTTACCAATTCTTTGACATTCATCACAAGACAAGATAAACTTACGAGCATCTTTGAAGAGAGTAGGCCAATAAAAACCAGACTGCAATACCTTATGTGCAGTTCTGTCTCCAGCATGGTGTCCTCCATAAGCCTTGGAGTGACACTTGCGTAGGATCTGTTCTTGTTCATGCTCAGGTACTCAACGTCTGATAACACCATCTAGTCCTTCTTTATAAAGGTGTGGGTCATCTCAGAAGTAATGTCTTAAGTCATAGAAAAACCTTTTATTTTGCTGGTATGTAAAACTAGGTGGTATAAATTTAGCAACAATATAATTAGCATAGTCTGCATACCACGGAGTACTACGAGAAGCATTTATAACAGCTAATTGTTCATCAGGAAAGCTATCATCAATAGGTAGTGGGTCATCAAGAATATTTTCTAGCCTAGACAAGTTATCTGCTACGGGGTTCTCAGCTCCTTTCCTATCAGTAATATATAAATCAAATTCTTGTAGCAAGAGAACCCACCTAATGAGTCTAGGTTTAGCATCTTTCTTTTCCATAAGGTACTTAATAGCAGCATGATCAATGTGAACAATTGCTCTGGAATCAACCATATAAGATCTGAATTTATCACAAGCAAACACAACTGCTAAAAATTCCTTTCCAGTGGGTAGCGTAATTTCTGTGAGCACTTTCTAGAGTTTTACTAGCATAATGGATAGCATTTAATTTCTTATCAACTCTTTGTCCTATGATATCCCAACAACATAATCACTAGCATCACACATATTTCAAAGGGTAGGTTCCAATCAGGTGGTTGAACAATATGTGTAAAGATTAAGGCTTTCTTAAGTATTTGAAATGCTTCTACACAACCATCATAAAAAACAAATGGAACATCTTTTTGCAAAAGATTAGTGAGAGGCCTAGAAATTTTAGAGAAGTCTTTAATAAATCTCCAATAGAAACCAGCATAAACAAGGAAGCTTCTTATAACTTTGATATCTTTAGGACACGGCATTTTCTCAATAGCATCAACTTTAGCTTTATCAACTTCAATACCTCTTTCAGAGATTTTATGCCCCAAGACAATACCTTCATTAACCATAAAGTGGCACTTCTCCCAATTCAAGACAAGATTAGTTTATTCACATCTCTGCAAAACTCGGTCAAGGTTGCTTAAGGAATCATCAAAAGAAGTTCCATATATGGAAAAATCATCCATGAAAACCTCAACAATATTTTCACAAAAGTCAGAGAATATAGCAGTCATACATCTTTGAAAGGTAGTAGGTGCATGCATAAACCAAAAGGCATACGTCTATAAGCAAAAGTACCAAAAGGGCATGCAAAAGTAGTTTTTTCTTGATCCTCTTGTGACACAGGTATTTGGTAAAAACTAGAATATACATATATAAAACAGAAGTGTGTATGTTTTGATAGTCTTTCTAGCATTTGATCAATAAATGGCAAAGGATAATGATCTTTCCTAGTAGCTTTGTTTAATTTTCTAAAATCAATTACCATTCTATAGCATGTGATAATTCTGTGTGGAATCAGTTCATTTTTATCATTAGGAACAATAGTAATACCTCCTTTCTTAGGGACACAATGAACAGGACTTACCCATCTACTATCAGCAATAGGATAAATTATACCTGCTTCCAGAAGCTTTAGTATTTCATTTCTTACAACTTCTTTCATCTTAGGATTTAATCATCGCTGGTGATCAACAGCTGGTTTAGCATCAGGCTCCATATTAATTTTATGCTGACATGGAGTGGGACTAATGCCCTAAAGATCATCAAGAGTATATCCAGTAGCAGCATGTTGCTTCCTTAGAGTTTTCAATAATCTCTTTTCTTCATGCTCTAAAAGGTTAGCACTAATAATAATAGGGTATATTTTGTTTTCATCAAGATAAGCATATTTCAAAGTATCAGCTACTTGTTTAAGATCGAACACGGGATCATTCTTTGGTGGAAGAGGATCTCCAAGAGTCTCAACAGGAAATTTGTGTTTCAAAATAGGCATTTGTTTAAAGAATACTTCATCTATCTCGTTTCTCTCATTCATAAACATATCATTTTCATTGTCTAGCAAATATTGTTCTAAAGGATCAGTAGGAGACACGACAACAGAATCAAGACCAATAATTTCGTCTTTACTAGGCAATTTTTTACCACGAGGTTGTCTACGGAATTTGGAGAAATTAAACTCATGAGACACATCACCAAAATTAACAGTGACTGTTTCTTTCTCACAGTCTATCTTAGCGTTAACAGTATTTAAGAAAGGTCTACCAAATATAATGGGACAAAAATCATCTTGTGGGGAACCAAGAACTATAAATTCAGTAGGGTATTTTATTTTCCCAGACAATACTTCAACATCTCTCCCAAGTGGTGTGACATTATCTCTATAGTAACATCAATATCTTCTATTTCAGCAAGTGCAATATCATTCATAATTTCTTGATATAAAGTAAAAGAGATTGCACTCACACTAGCACCCAAATCACATAAGCCATGGTAACAATGATCTCCATTTTAACAGAGATGACATGCATGCCAACGACAGGTCTATGTTTATGTTTTTCATCGGGTTTAGCAATTCTATCAGCTTCATCACAGAAGAAAATAACATGCCCATCAATATTTTCACCCAAGAGATCTTTAACCATAGCAACACTAGGTTCTACTTTAATTTTCTCAGAGGATGTAGGTGTTCTTGTATAACTCTTACAAACCACATCTCAAGCTTTGGCATGTTCATTTATCCTAATAGGAAAAGGTGGTTTCTCAACATCAGCAGTAGGAATGACCGGATCAACATTATAAGTAATGGTTTCTTCTTCAGCTTAAATGGGTTCTACTACTTTTACTTCAATGGGAGGATGATATTTAAAACACTTCTCCTTAGGGAGATTAACATGAGTAGCAAATGATTCACAAAAAGACGCTACTATCTCACAGTCAAGTCCATATTTAGTGCTAAATTCACGAAAAACATAGGTATCCATAAAAGATTTAACACAATCAAACTCAAGGTTTATACCTGACTCATTACCTTCGTCGAGCTCCCAATCTTTAGAGTTGCGTTTAATTCTTTCCAAAAGATCCCATTTGAATTCAATACTCTTCTTCATAAAAGAAGCAGTACAAGAAGTATCGAGCATGGATTGATCATTACGAGAAAGCCGAGCATAAAAATTATGTATACTAATTTCTCTTCAGAGCTCATGATTGGGGCATGAATATAACATTTACTTAAGCACCCCCCCCCCAAGATTGAGCTATACTTTCTCCTTCACGAGGCCAAAAATTATATATATAATTCCGATCACGATGAACTAGATGCATAGGATAAAACTTCTGATGAAATTCCAATTTCAATTGGTTGTAATTCCAAGCTCCAATATCATCACATATACAATACCATGTCAATGCCTTTCCTTTCAAATATAAAGGGAAGAAATTCTTCTTGACTTCATCCTTGGGTAAACCTGCAAGCTTAAATAATCCACAAACTTCATACACATAGATTAGATGCAAATCAGGATGTAATGTTCCATCTCCTGCATAAGGATTAGCTAGCAGTTTCTCTATCATACCCGAAGGAATTTCATAATAAATATTTTCAGTAGGTGTAGTAGGTTGAGGAGCAACTCTTTACTCTTCCAGTCAAGATGAAGATACCCCGAACAAGCCCCTCAAAGGATGATTTCCATAGTGACAAGTGACCGTAAATTTTAGCACGTAATATAAATGTTTCCTTACCAAATTGCACTTACCAAAGGCGCTTCACTCCCCGGCAATGGCGCCAGAAAAGAGTCTTGATGACCCACAAGTATAGGGGATCAATTGTAGTCCTTTCGGTAAGTAAGAGTGTCGAACCCAACAAGGAGCAGAAGGAAACGACAAGCGGTTTTCACCAAGGTATTTTCTGCAACCACTGAAATTGTCGGTAACAGATAGTTTTGTAGTAAGGTAATTCGTAACGGGTAACAACTAAAAAGTGTAGAAAAGGTGCAGCAAGGTGTCCCAATCCTTTTTGTAGCAAAGGATAAGCCTGGACGAACTCTTATATAAAGCAAAGCGCTCCCGAGGACACATGGGAATTACTGTCAAGTTAGTTTTCATCGTGCTCATATGATTCGCGTTCGTTACTTTGATAATTTGATATGTGGGTGGACCGGTGCTTGGGTGTTGTGCTTACTTGGACAAGCCTCCCACTTATGATTAACCCCTCTTGCAAGCATCCGCAACTACGAAATAAGAATTAAAATAAATCTAACCATAGCATGAAACATGTGGATCCAAATCAGCCCCTTACGAAGCAACACATAAACTAGGGTTTAAGCTTATGTCACTCTAGCAACCCATCATCTACTTATTACTTCCCAATGCCTTCCCCTAGGCCCAAATCATGGTGAAGTGTCATGTAGTCGACATTCACATAACACTACTAGAGGAAAGACAACATACATCTCATCAACATATCGAATGAATACCAAATTCACATGATTACTTATAACAAGACTTCTCCCATGTCCTCAGGAACAAATGTAACTACTCACAAAGCATGTTCATGTTCAAGATTAGAGGGGTATTGAGTATCATTAAGGATCTGTGCATATGATCTTCCACCAAATAAACCAACTAGCATCAACTACAAGGAGTAATCAACACTACTAGTGTCGGAGTAAATAACCACGGGTAGCCGAGCCGGCTCCCCCTGGCTCTTCAAAAATTGTTAGGCAGAACAAGCCCTCAAGCGTTCAAGACACATGACCGCCTTCCTATGGTCGGCTGGCCCACCGGCCGGCTTCCGGAAGGCGGCAAGGCTATGCTGGCCCTCGCGAAAAGGGTCGACTCCCAGTAGCCGGCTATGAGAAGGCCGGCTCCTGGCAGGCGGCCAGGCGTCCCCCCCTCAAAGTCTGCACCCCCATAACGGCGATGAGACAGGGCGTGGCTACAGCAGAGCCTGCCACCCCCGAATCCCGGAGCACGCATGGCCACAGTGCGCCGTCCGGCGCAGCACTGTTGCCATGTTTACCATGACGCCACCCACGACACGCTGTCAGTACGGCCCGTAGGTGGCGGGCCCCGCCAACCAGAGAGACACCCGAAGGCGGCCAAGCCTCCCCCAGTCGGCCTGGGACGTAGCCGGCCCCCGTCAGCCGGCTACCTCCCTCCCTTGAAGTATGTGCACCATTAAGGAGACAAGACGAGGTAAGGCTACAGTGAGAGCCCTCCAGGCGGCGGCACTGTAGCCATGCTTACCCCGGCAAAGCCCTCGTCATCAGGGGCGAGGCTACAGTGACCAGCCGCCGATAAGACCCCCAGGCGGTGGGGCCGGCCTGTCGGCCAAGAGGCCGGCAGTCGGCGGGCCCCAGCGGCCGGCGGAGAAGCCGGCGGATACAGACACTGACGGCCTGGACCCGCATCCAGCCGGATTACCATTGTACCCCTGGGGGTAGGCCTATATAAACCCCCCAGGGCACCCATGCAAAGGGTTGATCTCTTAGAGTTTTAGACACCACATAGAGAGAAGAGGAGAGCTAGCCTTGCCCTTCTTCTTCCTCTAGCCAAACAGCTCAAGGAGCCACTTGTAGCCACTTGTGTTGATCTAGTGATCATGCGGAGACCCCGCAGAGCAGGACTAGGGGTGTTATCTCCACGGAGAGCCCCGAACCTGGGTAAGATTCGCTGGCGTGCATGTCTTCGCCTTATCCCGTTTCCAGGCACCGGCGATGTCTTACTGGCTCCCACAATGATAAGCCACCCGTTGGCATATGTCGCACCTACCACCCGAATTTGGCGCCCACCGTGGGGCCAGGTGCACCGTCGTCCGGAGACCTGTTCTGGACGGGAACCCTTTTCCTTCCCAGCGAGCGTAGCCAGCCCGGCACGCCCGATGGCGCTTGCCCCGACGCGCTGCAAGGCGTCGACGACGCCTACGCGGCGAGCTGCCTCGCCGATCTTCTTGGCGAGGCTCGCATCTCCGACGAGCCTGCGTCCGACGCGGGCACAGACTGCCCCGAGAGCCGCCTCGTCAGCCTCCTCGACCAGCTTCACGTCTCCAGCGAGCCTGCTGTGGATTTGGAGTCGGTCGGCTCCACCGACTCGATGCTTGTCGACTCCGACATGGCATCGCTTGACGCCTTCCCCACGAACGTGGTGATCATCGACGACCCTCTTCCTCGAGCCGACAGTGGAGGCTGCACTGTCACTGAGGTGCTGGTCATCAGCCACGGCGCCGCCTCAGGCGAGAACACCCACGACGCCCTACAAGCGGCGCTACACGACCTGTCCGCCCCCATCCCGGCCGACGCCGACGCCGAGACACTGGAGGCATGCCGCCTCGCCCTCATCGCGGAGGGCCAGAAGATAGCATCCATGAGACGCCTCACTGAGGCTCACCAGCGCGAAGTCGACCACGCCGCCTTTGGTACGCCGCCTCCTGGCGGGCCGAGCCGAGCCAGCATCGTCAAGAAGCGCGGCGCGGCCATCGCCAGCATGCTAGGAGCAGACCGCCCAGTCTACGCCATGCCACTCGAGAACCTGCGTGCCGCTCAGGCGGCCGTAGACGAGCTGAACGGGCTGGAGGCCGATGAGCTCCCCTACATGACTAGATGCATCCAGCAGCTGATTGACGCGGCGGCAGAGCGGCATGAAGCCAGCGCCCGCGCTGAAAGTCCTCCCCCGCGCCGAGAGCACGGCGCGACATCCCGGACGCCGACTGCAGGCGGCGCCCGCGCGAGAAAAGACAAGGAGCCGGCTGCTAGCCGCAGTCGGACTCGGCTCACCATCGAGCGCGACGCAGAAGGCCGCCCCCGAGCTGTGGAACGACGAGGCAATCCGCCTCCTCCCCCGCCTAGTGGGGAGAGATATCCCACCCTGCCGCCTGTTACGCATCCGACTCTCGGCGGCCGACTAGGTCACCGTGAAGGAGTCGGCGAGAATGACGCCCGCCACCGGATAGACCGCCTAGCGCGATCCCTGGCGCTAGAAGAAGAAGATGATGTCGGCCCGCCTTGCTTTGGCCCCCGCATCCGCGATGAGCCCTTCCCCAAAGGGTTCTCACTCCCAAGAGACACGCCAAAATACAACGGCTCCATGAAGCCGGAAGACTGGTTGATCGATTACTCCACCGTAGTCCACATAGCAAACGGCAACAGGCGCGTTGCCGTGAAGTACGTCCCGCTCATGCTTCAAGGCACGGCACGCACCTGGTTGAACAGCCTCAAGCCCTACAGCGTCAACAGCTGGCTAGACTTCACGGAAGTCTTCATCCGCAATTTCACCAGCACATACAAGCGGCCTCCCAAGCCCCGCCAGCTCTCCTTGTGCGTCCAAGGGCCAGGCGAATCAACTCGCGATTACCTCACGCGTTGGGCTGAGCTCCGTAACTCCTGCGAAGGGGTGCACGAGGTTCAAGCCATAGAGTACTTCACCGCCGAGTGCCGAGAGGGCATCCTCCTCAAGCACCGGCTCCTCTGCGACGAGCCGACTACCCTCGACGAGCTGCTGATCATAGCAGACAAGTACGCCACGGCCGACTCTTCAATGAAGACTGAGCTTCGAGTGGATGCCTCTGGAAAGGTGCTCGCTCCGGCTCCCAAGACGCCGGCTGGTGACTCCAATCGACGCCCGTACCCAAACGACAACAAGCGGAAGGCCCCTATGCCGCCCTCCACCAGTCGGCAAGTAGCCACAGTCGAAGACGAACAACCTGAAGGGCGACCCATGCCCAAGAAGCAGAAGGGCGGCAGGCCGGCTTGGCAGCCGGCTTTCTCCTACGAGCAAACCCTTGATGCCCCCTGCAAGTTCCACAGCGGCGCAAACCCGTCCAACCACATGACTCGGAAGTGTCATTGGCTCACGCGAATCTCCAAAGGCGAAGGGCTGGTGCCGCTTCCACCTGCTGGCCAGCCACCTCCAGCCCCTCAGCAGCCGGCTGCTCGGCCAGCAGTCAGAGCCATTCAAGACGAGTTCCCGGACGAGCATGCCACCTACGTCGTCTTTACAAGCCAAACTGAAGACAAGCGCAGTCGGCGCCGACAACACCAAGAAGCCAACGTGGTCGCTTCTAACAACCCAAAGTTTATGCACTGGTCTGAGAAGCCTATCAGCTGGAGCCGGGTCGATCACCCAGAGGTGATGCCGTCTCCCGGCTCTTATGCATTGGTGTTGGACGCCACCCTCATGACAGAAAGGCGAGCTGCCCGTTTCTCCCGTGTACTGATCGATGGTGGGAGCAGCATCAACATACTGTACTGTGACACCATGGAGAAGCTGAACATCAAGACGAAGCAACTCATGCCAAGCCAGACTGTGTTCCATGGCATCGTACCCGGCCTGTCCTGCTCACCAATCGGCAAGATCAAGATAGATGTTCTCTTCGGAGACAAGGATCACTTCCGCCGAGAAGCAGTCTGGTTTGAAGTGGTGGATCTAGAGAGCCCCTACCACGCGTTGCTTGGACGACCTGCCCTGGCCAAGTTCATGGCTGTGCCCCACTACGCCTACCTCAAGATGAAGATGCCAAGTTCAAAGGGGATCATCACCATAGCCGGAGACTACAAGAAATCCTCTGAGTGTGCTGCAGCCAGCAGCCGGCTGGCCGAGTCCCTCGTGATTGCTGAAGAAAAAAAGATGTTGGACCGAGTCGTGGCCATGGCCGGCAAGCAGCCGGCCCTGTCCCCTAACCCCAAGGAATATGATGCTCAAGGCTCCTTCCAGCCGACCAAGGAAACAAAGAAGATACCTCTGGACCCAGAAAACCCGGAGAGGTTTGCCGTCATTGGAGCAAACCTGGACAGCAAATAGGAAGGCGAGCTCGTCGATTTCCTCCGTGAGAATCGGGACATCTTTGCATGGTCCCCAAAGGACATGCCGGGTGTTCCGAAGGATTTCGCCGAGCACAAGCTACACGTCCGAGCAGATGCAAAACCAGTCAAACAACCTCTCCGCCGACTGTCGGAGGAAAAGAGAAGGATTGTAGGAGAAGAGATAGCCCGGCTTCTGGCAGCCGGCTTCATTATGGAGGTGTTTTTTCCAGAATGGCTTGCCAACCCGGTCCTTGTATTGAAGAAAAACAATAAATGGCGCATGTGTATAGATTATACCAGCCTCAACAAAGCCTGCCCCAAAGATCCGTTTGCCTTACCTCGATTCGATCAAGTGATAGACTCCACAGCCGGATGCGAGCTGTTGAGTTTCTTGGATGCTTACTCAGGCTACCATCAGATCAAGTTGGATCCAGTCGACCGCCTGAAGACCGCCTTCATCACACCATTCGGAGCTTTCTGCTACCTGACTATGACATTCGGCTTGAGAAATGCCGGTGCCACTTTTCAGCGTTGCATGCAGAAATGCCTCCTCAAGCAACTCGGCAGAAATGCCCACGTCTATGTAGACGATATTGTGGTGAAGACGAAGAAGCGCGGCACCCTACTGGAAGACCTCAGAGAAACATTTGACAACTTGCGCCGGTTTCAGATCAAGCTCAACCCTGAGAAATGCGTGTTCGGAGTACCAGCCGGCCAGCTTCTTGGTCTCCAAACGCGGCATGGAGTGCAACCCAGTGAAGATCAAGGCCATAGAGAGAATGGAGATTCCTACCAAGCTGCGAGACGTCCAAAAGTTTACCGGGTACCTGGCCTCCCTGAACCGCTTCATCAGTCGGCTAGGAGAGAAGGCTCTCCCCCTGTACCGACTCATGAAAAAGTCCACCCACTTTGAGTGGAACGACCAAGCAGACCAAGCTTTTCACGAGTTGAAGAAGATGCTGACCACGCCACCTGTCTTGGCGGCGCCAACTGAGAAAGAGCCCATGCTCCTTTACATTGCCGCGACTAGCCGAGTGGTCAGCACAGTTATTGTGGTCCAACGCCCAGAAGAAGGTCGGGCTCAGTTAGTCCAGAGGCCGGTGTATTATTTGAGCGAAGTACTGTCCACCACCTCGAAGCAAAACTACCCGCACTACCAGAAGATGTACTATGGAGTATACTTCGCCGCCAAGAAGCTGAAGCCCTACTTTCAAGAGCATCCCATCACGGTCGTGTGTACTGCCCCGCTTGCTGAGATCATAGGCAGCCGGGATGCATCCGGCCGGGTGGCCAAGTGGGCCATTGCGTTGGCTCCTTACACGATCTTCTACCAGCCTCGCACCGCCATCAAGTCCCAAGCATTGGCCGACTTCCTTGTCGACTGGGCCGAGACCCAGTACCTACCGCCGGCTCCCGACTCCACTCATTGGCGGATGCACTTCGATGGATCCAAGATGCGCACTCGCTTGGGAGCCGGCATCGTCCTCACCTCTCCCAAGGGCGACAAACTCATATACACATTGCAAATTCATTTTGCCACCTCCAACAACGTGGCCGAGTATGAGGCGCTCATACATGGGCTCCGGCTAGCCAAAGAGCTCGGCATCCGCCGGATCCTGTGCTATGGCGACTCGGATTTGGTAGTCCAACAATCATCTGGCGACTGGGACGCCAAGGATGCAAACATGGCGAGCTACCGATTCCTCGTTCAGCAAATCAGCGGATACTTTGAAGGATGCGAGTTCCTCCACGTGCCACGGGCCGACAACGAGCAAGCAGATGCCCTGGCACGAATCAGCTCCACCCGACAAGCTATACCAACCGGCGTCTCTCTCCAACACCTCCTCAAACCGTCTGTCAAGCCGTCTCCAGAATTAGACTCCATCTTCATACCGCCTGACCTTGATGCAGTCGGTTCCGACTTGGGGAACCCAGCAGGCGGCTCGGGGACTTCGACAGGTGGCTCGGGGACTGCCATAGTCGCACCCAGCTCGGGGACTTCATAACCCGGCCCGGGGACTGCAACGACACAACAGGCGGTGGCCGACAACAACTCTTCACCACCCAACCCACCCACCCTGGTCGCAGTAGCCGTATTGGCAATAGAAGAAGTCACAGCTCCATCATGGGCCCAACCCATCCTCAACTTCCTAGTAAACAGAGAGCTGCCGACTAACGAGATCTCGGCAAGACAAGTTCAACACCAAGCCGGAGCATACACAATAGTAAACAGAGAACTCGTTAGGCGCAGCGTCACTGGAGTCTTCCAGTGCTGCGTCGAGCCAGAGAAGGGCATAGCAATCCTCAAGGACATCCACCAAGGCGAATGCGGCCACCACGCGGCCTCAAGATCACTTGTCGCCAAAGCTTTCCGCCATGGGTTCTTCTGGCCGACTGCTTTGGAAGACGCCAAGGAATTAGTCAAATACTGCAAAGGGTGCCAAGTCTTCAGCTCCAAGCAACACCTGCCGGCTTCTGCACTCAAGACCATCCCCCTTACCTGGCCCTTTGTCGTCTGGGGACTGGAGATGGTGGGCCCATTCAAGACGGCGCGCGGCAGCATGACACATCTGCTTGTCGCCATGGACAAATTCACCAAGTGGATTGAAGCGAAGCCAATCAAGAAGCTGAACGGGCCGACTGCCGTGACATTCATCGCAGATATCACCACCCGGTATGGCGTACCACACAACATCATCACCGACAATGGCACGAATTTTGCCAAAGGAGCACTGGCACGTTTCTGTGCGACACAGGGCATCCGACTGGACTTAGCGTCCGTTGCCCACCTGCAGTCAAACGGCCAAGTCGAGCCAGCAAACGGCCTCATCCTCTCCGGCTTCAAGCCCCGACTGGTCGTACCACTGGAGCGTTGGCCAGCTGCTGGCTCGATGAGCTGCCGGCCGTCCTCTGGAGTCTGCGTACTACCCCGAACAAGTCAACTGGCTTCACCCCTTTCTTCTTTGTATATGGTGCCGAGGCTGTCATCCCAACTGACATTGAGTTCGACTCACCTCGGGTCACCATGTACACGGAGGCGGAGGCCAAGGAAGCGCGAGAAGACGGCGTTGACCTGCTGGAAGAGGGCCGGCTGTTAGCACTCAGTCGGTCCGCCATCTACCAGCAGGGTTTGCGCTGTTACCACAACCGGAAGGTCAAGCCAAGATCCTTCCAAGAAGGCGATCTTGTGCTCCGGCTGATCCAGCGAACAGCCGGCCAACACAAGCTCTCGGCCCCTTGGGAAGGCCCCTTCGTCATCAGCAAGGCCCTAGGCAACGACTCCTACTACCTGATCGACGCACAGAAGCCGAAGGCACGCAAGAGAAATGATTCCGGCAAGGAGTCGGAACGACCATGGAACGCCAATCTCCTCCGAAGATTTTACAGTTAAACGCAGTATGTACCACGCTACCTTTTGTATTAAGTACAAGACAACGGGCCCCCGAGGAGCACTCGGGGACTACCCTCTTTTATCTATGTATGATGAGTGTCATACCTATGAATGTATTACTACATTTGTTTTCCTGTCCGGCACCGGGTTCGATCAGTCGGCCCGGGGACTTGCCGCCTTGAGTTATATTAAAGTTCTACCTGCAGTCAGACAAGTAGTGTGCCGGCACCCAAGCCCTCTCTTGTTGAAAGTCGCAGCTCGAAGAATCGACTGTCCGACTGGCAAGAGTCAAAGGCAGGAAAGGATGCCCACACGAAAAATGGCTAAGGACTAACGAACTTATATAACAAAAGCCGGCCTCCCACCCCGCCAACCGGCTGTCAGAACAGCCGGCTGGCCGGCTTCCCATTCACCTTGCTACAATCTAAGAAAGCTAGAGTACTTGCCCTCCCAAAACGGCCAAGCCCTTCCCCAGCCACAGACTGCAGAGCAGCTGTCCGGCTGGGAAGGCGGCGACCAAGGGAGGGCGGCAAAGGAAACAGCCAAAAGGATGAAAAGCAAATACAATCGGAAGCCAAGCACATGCATGATTATATCTACACAAAAGGCCTTCGAAAGGCCGGCATTCAACATAGTTTGAATACACCCCCAGTGGGTGGAACTGCGCAAACTTAACAAATATTGTTCAAAGAGTAATAAACAGGAAAGCAAAGGTGGCAGATCAGGCCAAAGGTGCAACAGGCGAGCCAGGCAGGTCAGTGGAGACGGTAGTGCTGGCTAGAGGAGTGGCCGGCTGGCGAGTCTCGGCTTGATCATCACCGGCTGCAGGCGGCGCGCTCGCACGCGCCTCGTTGCTGGAGGCACGATCAAGCTGAGGCTGGCCAGTTGCTCCACCGTCTGGCACGACGTCTTCACCATCCTCTCCCTCCTCCTCTTCGCCCTCGTCACTGGAGTCGATCTCCTCTGCCGAGTCTTCACCATCCGCTGGGTTCAGCCCAAACCACTCCTCTGGCTGAGCAACGCCGTCATCATTCACCTCAGGGGCAAAGGCACTGGTGTCAGTGTAGTCGGCGATCGCCGAGGCGCGCTGGATGATAGCCGGCCGCACCGCCTCCAGCTCCTCATTGGCCTCCTGCCGCTAGGTGGTCAGCTGGGCCAAATCTAGCCCAGGATACCAAGCTCGGACGAACTCCAGCGCCCGCCTGGCGCCTGACTGAGCTGCAGAAGCCTTCCAGGCCTCGAAGCGGCCAACCGCTACCTCCAGCCAGTCGACAGTCCGACTGGGGGTACGGGGAACCACCTCGCCGGGCCAGAGGGCGGCCAGCACTTGCGCCCCAACGCGCTGAAGACGACAGAGCATGCGGTGAGCCGGCTGGAGATGGGCTTGGATCGCCAGAAGCTGCTCCTCAAGTGACCGGCGAGCATCCGGCGCGATCTCAGCTCCAGCCTGCCTTTGCGCGTCGCGGTGGGCTTCGATGACTTGGCTGGCGGCAACGGAGTAACCAGGGAAGTACTCTGCACAAGTAAGAAAGGAATAGAAAAAACACAAAGTCAGAAAATGGACCAAATGGCAGGCAGCAAGCAAAGGGACGAAGAAGAAGGTGGCCTACCGTCAACCAAATCTTCGATCTGGCCGTAGCCGTCGCTCAGCGCTTGCCTTGCCTCAGCCCAGCTCGCCGCCTCGGTCTCGTATTCGGCTTGGAGGGCGGCCTCGCTGTCCTGCCGCCTTCAGGGCCGCCTTATGGCTCTCCTCCTGGTCGGCCAGCTTCTTGACCAAGCGGTCACGCTCCTGAGCCAAGGCGTTGTACTCGGCTTCCTTGGCGCGAAGGGCAGTCTGGGCCCCACCCAACTGCTCCCTTAGGTCGGCATTGGCCTCTGCAGATATGGTAAAGAAGAAAAAAGCAATAAGAAAGAAGTCGCTAGGAAAGATCCGGCCCGACTGCTCAGCAGTCGGCCCGAATCTCGGGGACTACACCCAGTGGGTGCGCTGACGCGCCCCCACGTGAGATAAAAGATGAAGCACTTACTCCGGCTCTCAGTCAGATCAATGGTCTTCCGGTTCGGCTCCCGAGCTTGGGAGTTGAAGGTAGCCGCGCGGAGGTTGTGATAGTCCTGCAAATAGGACACAGGAGCGAATAAGAACAAGATAGCAATCGAAGTCTACTAAGAAGTTCCAAGCCGCATGTTCAGCAGCCGACTCGAAACTCGGGGACTACACCCAGTGGGTGCGCTGACGCGCCCCCACGGAAGAAATCAAGAACAAGAAACAAAAAAGCGGGAAGACTCACCCGAATGGCCGTCCGCGTCACGAGGAACTCTTGAGTATACTGCTTCAGCACAGTGGCCTGGGATTGAAGCCGGTTCCGGACTTCTTGCGCCACCACGTTCAGCACGGCCATCCCACCACCCGGCGTCCACCCCGGTGAGCTGGTGCTGGCCGTCTCCAGATCCTGGGCCGACGAGCTAGAGCCTGCGGCTTTCTGCGGGTCCGGCGCCGAAGTCGCCTTCCCTGCGTGCTGGCGTGATGGCGACCGGACCACAAGGTCTATCCTCGCAGCCGGCTCGCCTCCAGCCGGTTGCACGGGCGGCGCGCTAGGCCAGCTGTCTTGGTCCGCCCCAGTCGGCGATGGCGGTGCCGCCTCCCTCTCCAGGACGACGGCGTCGCCCTCCTCCCTCTCCATCACCAGTTGGTCGCCACCAGCTTCCTCCAGCGGGGGCTCCGGGATCTCGGGCGCCACAGCGCGAAGGGGGACGACAAGCTGCGGAGGTCGGTTACGCAGGGCCTCCGTCGCCCTCTCTGCGGCTGCAGCCTCCGCCTGAGCCTTGGCCGCTGCGTCGGCTTGTGCCTCCGCCGACTCCTCCGTCGTCTCCTGCGCCGCCTTGGCAGCGGCTGCCCTCAGCTCCTCCGCCTCCCGCTCCTCCCGCGCCTCCCGCGCATTCCGCTCCGTCGCCGCTTGAAGCTCGGCATGGGGGTCCATGCAGCGGGCGCCTGCGGATCCTCCCGCCGCTCCAACCACGGAGGCGGCAGCGGTCCGCTCAAGAGAAAGTGGAGCCCTATTTTTTAAGTCAAGACAAGGACTCAGAAGAATATCAACAAAAAAGAAGAAGGAATACGTGAGAGAATTAACACTTACGCCGAAACCATCTGCGGCTGCTTCACCACCTTGCGGAAGCGGGCGGCCTTGGCGGCCGCCTCGTCCCGCTTAGTTGCCGCCGCCGTACTCTTGGGCTTCTTCGGCCGACTGCCGAAAAGGATCGGCGCGGCCCGGCGTTTCTGCGCGCCGCCTCGAGCAGCTAGCGCAGCGGATGAACCCGCGCCCTGATGATCGGACGCCGGCTGATGGCGCGGGATGACTTCAGCCTCGTCGTCATCCGGCCAGCCCTCGAAGCTGGCTCCGAACCTGGAGCCGCCTGCCTCACCGCCTCCCCCCACGGCGTCGTCGTCCAGAGCGGCCGCCCCCAAGTCGGGGTCGTCCAAGTTGTCCGTTGCCCGGTCGGGGAGGTACTGGCGTTCCACCCCCGTGGCTCTGGCTGCCGGTCGAAGGAGGGGGCTCTGTCAAAAACAAGCCAACTGGTTAGAGTCGGCCAGGAAGAACTCGGCAACAGAGAAAATGAAGAGGAAAAGAGAAGAAAACTTACCGAAGGCGGGGGATTGGCGTGGGAGTACGGCTCCTTGCCAAACTGCAACTCATCGGTGAGCTTGCAGTTAGCAAGGTAGTTCACCATATGAGCTACCTCCGCATGAGGCATCTCCTTGGTGCATAGCCGACTCGGATCGAGATGGCTGCTCATTTGACAAATCATATGAGGGCGGCCTTGGAGCGGGAGCACCCAGCGCGCCATGAAGGCGGCCAGCAGGTCGGGCCCGGTCAGTCCCTCCGACTAGACCAGTACCCGGAGTCGGGCGACGGCGGCGGCTCCAGCAGACGACAGTGTTTTGGCCCGATAGGACCATTGGGGCCGCCTCCCAGCCGGCGGGCCGGCTACATAAGCCGGCAAGTTGACGTAGTCGCCTTGCGAAGCGACGTTCTTCATGTAGAAATAGGACTGCTGTCAGAGCTTCACCGACTGGATCAGCGTGATGGGAGGAAAGGGATTGTCGGCCACCGGCCTCCGCATCGCGATGAAGGCGCCGCTCTGAGCCGGCACACCCCTCATGGCGGTGCCAAGCTTGGACTGGAAGAACTCCCCCCAGAGCTCGAGGGTGGGAAGGACGCCGATGAAGCCCTCACACAAAGTGACAAAGGCAGACAGCAGCACCACCGTGTTTGGGGTAAGGTGGTGCGGCTGGAGCTGGTAAAACTCGAGGAAGGAGCGGAAGAAGTCGCTCGTAGGCAGGCCGAGGCCGCGCAGGCAATGCGAGCGGAAGATCACCCGCTCGTCCTCCTCCGGCGCCGGTGAGATCTTCTTCTCCGGCGCAAGACGGACCCGCACATAATCCCAGCCGGGAAACCGCCGCGTCTTGCGGAGGAAGTAGATGTGATCGTCGTGGACGTTGGAGCCGTCCCAGTCTCTGCCACGCGACATGAGGGCGAGAGGCCGATGGAGAAAGCACGGCGGCGGCGAAAGCGCAGCCCCGCGGCGAAGAAGCTGCGGGGTAGTGCGATGACTGGAGGAGCGGCGCGACGGCGAGTAGCTGCAGCAACGGAGAGGAGGAAGAAGAAGAAAGTGGCGGAGCGAGGGCGAGCGTGCGAGCATCTGCCGCTCCTCCTACTCCCCCTATTTATAGCCTCGTACGGCGAAGCCGAGGAGGCGAGGCACGGGGGGACGTGGGATTAACTGTGCTCACTCCCCCACGTCTCACGATTATTGCGCCCTAACGGCGTGCGGAAACTGCCGTTGGAAGACGAATGGCCCGTTCGGGCCACAGAAGATCCACCATGGGCTGGCAGGCCCTTCCAGCCAAAGGATGCCACGTGGCGCGCAGGCGGCGAGCGTCCAGCCCGCAGCCTCTCATGTGCGCCAGCTGGTTCCCGCCTTCAAGCTTCAAAGCCTCACCTAGACGTCTCACCTGATCAAAGCCGGCTCCTAGCTGCTGGCTCTTCAAGATAGGAAGCTGGTCGAGCTTCTCGTCCTCCTTTCAGCCGCGAAGCCCAACCAGCTTCGGGGACTACTGTCGGAGTAAATAACCATGGGTAGCCTAGCCGGCTCCCCCTGGCTCTTCAAAAATTGTTAGGCAGAACAAGCCCTCAAGCGTCCAAGACACATGACCGCCTTCCTATGGCCGGCTGGCCCACCGGCCGGCTTCCGGAAGGCGGCAAGGCTATGCTGGCCCTCGCGAAAAGGGCCGACTCCCAGTAGCCAGCTATGAGAAGGCCGGCTCCTGGCAGGCGGCCAGGCGTCCCCCCCTCAAAGTCTGCACCCCCATAACGGCGATGAGATAGGGCGTGGCTACAGCAGAGCCTGCCACCCCCGAATCCCGGAGCACGCATGGCCACAGTGCGCCGTCCGGCGCAGCACTGTTGCCATGTTGACCATGACGCCACCCACGACAGGCTGTCAATACGACCCGTAGGTGGCGGGCCCCGCTAGCCAGAGAGACACCCGAAGGCGGCCAAGCCTCCCCCAGTCGACCTGGGACGTAGCCGACCCCCGTCAGCCGGCTACCTCCCTCCCTCGAAGTATGTGCACCATTAAGGAGACAAGACGAGGTAAGGCTACAGTGAGAGCCCTCCAGGCGGCGGCACTGTAGCCATGCTTACCCCGGCAAAGCCCTCGTCATCAGGGGCGAGGCTACAGTGACCAGCCGCCGACAAGACCCCCAGGCGGTGGGGCCGGCCTGTCGGCCAAGAGGCCGGCAGCCGGCGGGACCCACCAGTCGGCGGGCCCCAGCGGCCGGCGGAGAAGCCGGCGGATACAGACACTGACGGCCTGGACCCGCATCCAGCCGGATTACCATTGTACCCCTGGGGGTAGGCCTATATAAACCCCCCAGGGCACCCATGCAAAGGGTTGATCTCTTAGAGTTTTAGACACCACATAGAGAGAAGAGGAGAGCTAGCCTTGCCCTTCTTCTTCCTCTAGCCAAACAGCTCAAGGAACCACTTGTAGCCACTTGTGTTGATCTAGTGATCATGCGGAGACCCCGCAGAGCAGGACTAGGGGTGTTATCTCCACGGAGAGCCCCGAACCTGGGTAAGATTCGCCGGCGTGCATGTCTTCGCCTTATCCCGTTTCCAGGCACCGACGATGTCTTACTGGCTCCCACAATGATAAGCCACCCGTTCGCATATGTCGCACCTACCACCCGACAACTAGCAACCCACAGGTACCAATATGAGGTTTTGGGACAAAGATTGAATACAAGAGATGAACTAGGGTTTGAGAGGAGATGGTGCTGATGAAGATGTTGATGAAGATTGACCCTCCCTCGATGAGAGGATCGTCGATGATGACGATGGCTTCGATTTCCCCCTCCGGGAGGGAAGTATCCCCGGCAGAATAGCTCTGCCGGAGCCCTAGATTGCTTCTGCCCAGGTTCCGCCTCGAGACGGCGACGCTTCATCCCGAAAGCTCTCTTCTGATTTTTTCTAGATAAAAACGCTTCATGTAGCAGAAGATGGGCACCATACGATGGCCAGGGGGGCCACAAGCCGGGGGGGTAGGGCACGCCCCCCAGGTTTGTGGCCTCCTGGTGGGTCCCCTTCTTTTACTTATTCGCCCACTATTTTTTATATATTCCAAAATAATTCTCCGTAAAGTTTCAGCACATTTGGAGTTGTGCATAATAGGTCTCTCAGATTTGCTCCTTTCAGGTCCAGAATTCCAGCTGTCGGCATTCTCCCTCTTCATGTAAATCTTGTAAAATAAGAGAGAAAAGGCATAAGTATTTTACTATAATGTGGAATAACAGCCCATAATGCAATAAATATCAACATAAATGCATGATGCAAAATGGACGTATCACTTACACCCATGAAGGACTAGCCTCACTCACGTAGATCTTCACAAAGTAGGCGATATCATTGCCCTTACGAACTCCTTGGTTCAACTTCATAATCTTGGAGGCTCCCAAGTAACACCTAACCAATCTAGGAGGCACCACTCTCCAAAAGGTAATAGATGTGTAAATGATGATGAACTCCTTGCTCTTGTGCTTCAAATGATAGTCTCCCCAACACTCAATCACTCTCTCACAGATTTGGCTTGGGTAGGAGAAGGATTTGAATGGAAAGCAACTTGGGGAAGGCTAGAAATCAAGGTTCAAATTGTAGGATTGGGATCTCTTGATCTCAACATATGAGTAGGTGGTTCTCTCTCAGAAAAGGAGTAGTGGAAGTGAAGTTTCATTCTGGTTTCCCTCTTAGAGAGTAAGTGGGGTGGAGAGGTATCACTACAAAAAATGACACATCCGTGACATTATGGCCCGAACGATTTTTTTTGTCATGGTTATGACACTTCTATGACGATAACTATGATAGAAACACGTATCATCATAGATGTGGTGGGCTCCTAGTTCAATGACAAAACATCATGACAGAAATTGGGCTTTTCGTCCTGGGTGGGCCGAAGATGTGCCTGCATGATAATCTTTTGGCCGTCCATGATGAAAAAAATCATGGTAGAAGCGAGGGCGAGGAAAATTCGGGGAGTTCCCAGTTACGATGGGTGGTCGGGGCCAAGCGATGCACTGTGGTTTGCTTGTTTCTCTCTCGTACATACGTTCGTGTGTGCGAGGTGTTGGCTCTAACTGAATCCGAGTGAGGCGTTCGCTTACTGAACCCGAGTGATTGCCCTCGCTGCGCTACTGAACCCGAGCGATCGATCGGGGCTGTTAACTGAACCTGAGCGATCCTTCACTGCTAACTGAGCCCGAGCGATTTCTTCGCCGTTGTTGCTAACTGAACCCGAGTGACGATTCCTGCTGCTGCTTACTGAAGCCGATCGATCCCTCGTGCGAGACGTAGCCAGCCGGTGTTGGGTTGCCTCTTGATGAACAGTGCCATCGCTACCACGCGTGCGATACATAGAACGAGTGGAGACGTGGTGAGTCGAGCCGGTTGGTTGGCTGTGGATGAACAGGTCCTGGAGGGGATTGTATGAACAGGACCCTGTGGTAGCAGCTAGGCCGTTGCCACCGGATGAACCGGACACCGAGGAGGCCGCCACACCCCAGCCGATTGGGGGTGGATGACATGACCCCGCGGAGGCTAAATGAATAGTAGCCGGTGGAGGCTAGATGAACAGTAGCCCGTGGATGAACAATACCTGGTGGAGGCAGGAAAAAGTCGCGGTGGACGAACAGTATAGCAGGTGGAGGCTGGAGGAAGTCGATGGTGGATGAATAGTAGTTTGTGGAGGCTGGAGCGAGGTAGTCGACGATGGATGAACATTAGCCCATGGAGTCCTGTTTTGCGGTATGCCACACCCTTCCAGATGAACAGGACCCTGTTTCGACCGTAGGCGCTCGAACAGAAGTCTGTTTCCTTCGTTTTGCGGTACGCCAGACCCCTCCCGAGCAACAAGACCCCATTTCAACCATAGGCACTCGAACAGAAGTTCGTTTCCTCCATGTTGCAGTATGCCAAACCCTTCCTGATGAACATGACTCCGTTTTGACAATACGGGGTTGAATAAGAAGTTGTTTCCTCCGTTCTGCGGTACCCCAGACCCCGTTTCGGCTATTCCATCGAAGTCGGTTGGCTCCCGTTGAACAGGACGCATTTTGACCCAGTCGGTTGCCTCTCGATGAACACAACGTCGCTTCCTCCGTTTCCACCCAGCCGGTTTGCTGCCGATGAACAGGACGCCGTTGCTGCCGTATGTTGCCTCTCCATGTACACGAGCCCTGGCCGTACATATGCTCGAGTACGCATTGGAGTCCCAGCCTGTATGTACGTACGTGGCTATATTTTTTGCCCTGTGGCTGACGTACGTGTACATGATTTAGACGAGACTGCATGAACTGCTACGTCGGGGGCTCTACTACAACACGTGCCACCACTTACTCTGGCATGGTTCATCCTTGCAGAGACACCGATCGACCAGTATGTACGGACACGTTCACGACTAGACAGACAACGCTACTTATGCTTCGACCGGGTGGGTCCTAGCTGTCAGGGATGATAAGGAGGCACTTCCTTGCGTGCGAAGATATAGTTGGTGGGTCCCAGCTATCAGGGGCGAGATCATTTTTCCCCCGTAATAAGGAGGCACTTCCCCGTGTGAAGATGTAGTCGGTGGGTCCCAGCTGTCAGGGGGAGGAATAAGGAGGCACTTCCTTCCGTGCGAAGATATAGCTGGTGGGTCCCAGCTTTCAGGGGGAGGAATAATTTTATTTCCGCATAATAACGAGGCGGTTGCATGTGTGTGTCCATGGACCTGGTGCATCCCCACTATCAGCCTCTCCATGTACAGTCCTCCTCCGATGACTCTCGTTCATTGACCATGTTGACCATGACGTGCCGAGCGCACCAAGGCGATGGATGACGGCGAGGCCCCGGCAGGAATGAGCCAGAGATGGGAAGACGCGACAGTGGAGTCATAGACAAAGAGGTGTACGAGGATTGACTGGTTCTCATGCAGCGTGGTTCTACAGTTGACGGAGAGTAACAAGAGGTGTGGGGGGTGGGGGTGGCCTAGCTGGCGATGGGGTAGCGCTTCGCAGTGAGGCGTGCTAAGCAGAGCTACTAGCCGTTGGAGGCGGGAGAAGGTGGTCCCGGCGGCGCCGGAGGAAGAAGATGAGATTGAAGATGGATGTCGGCCATTGGATGTAAATTCAACGGCTACGGATGTCGGAATCATTTGTTGACTAAGTTGACAACAACTTGTGTAGGGTTTGACCTATTGGCCCACATTTCAGCCTACAAAAATGTGGCACATATTCAGCCCATTTTTTTTGTATTTACATTCCATTTGCTGGGCTGGGTGAACAAATAATGTAGCGTCCATGCGTCTCATTTATTTTTCTAAGAAAGTACAACCCATTTGCACTTTCTCTAAATACACGATTTTGCTGGGCTGGTTGTAAATATATTGTTGGGTTGGGCGTAGCAATGTTATCAAAAAATAAACTGGGGCTGGGCATTTTATTATAAATAAAATTAGATAATAAGCACGTTATTATTACATTGGTCCTTAAATCTTACAAAACTTTTGTGCGCAATCACCAGGATTTTTGTTGCCTTGGAGTAAAAAAAATCAGGATTTTATTGTTAAGTATTTATTTTTATAAGTTAATAAGACACGGGATATTTTTTTCTTATATATATATATAAGTATCTATTATATATATGATGTCAATAATAGTATATAATAACATATAAAATAACATAAATACATATAATATAGTTAGAAGGGAAACATAAGTTGGACCTGGCATTCTTATTCATATATAGAAAAATAGAACAACCCTCTATGTTTTCTTCAAAAAAATGCATAAGTTGGGCTGCGAATGTTTAAGCGAAAATAAAACCTAGGTTGGGAGGCCCATAGGGCGGTCGATATATGATGGCCCTCAAAAAAATAAGTTCAAACCACTGTGTCGGCATGTCGTGGACTGTGATGTTAAAACAGAAAACCTAGACTAGGTAGGCCGCAACCCAGCTGATACTGGCTGGCCCTCCGATAAAAAATGATACCTGCCAGCTCTCCGATGACCGGCTTCATTGTAAACTTATCTCCTTTATTAACTTGTGGACAAACCTGTGTGCCCCAACGTCGGTATACCATTAGGATGAAGCATTTTTTTCAATAAGGCACTTGCTTGCGTACGGACATGGACCTGATGGGTCCCGACTGTCCGCCTCTCCAACTACAGTCTTCTCCAAATTCCTCTCGCTTGTTGAGCATGTTCACAATGGCAGATGGCGGCGCCGCAGCGAGCGCACAAAGCCGAACAGTGCCGAAGGATGACGTCGAGTCCTCAGACGAGAACGCACCAGAGCCGGGGAAGCTGTGCTACAGTAGTGGTAGAAGTTGTGCGTGATATCTACCGAAAGTACTGCAATAGCCCAGTGGCTAAGTCCCATTCCCCAACCGCTGCTCCGCCCGGGTTCGATTCCACCTGATGTAGTGAAATTATCCCCAACTTTTTTGCCTCTGCCATTACTGACATGTGGGTCCCCCTTGTCATCTACGAAAACCACCTCCAACACTTGCCAAAACTTCGTCCCTAGTTTTCTCTGTTTTTCGCACACTCAACATTGTGTGGCCATTTTGAAAATAGCATATCTTTTCGACTATGCATCATATGAAGATGTGCTATGCATGAATGTAGATCAGCATAATGTTAACTACCCAGTAGTTCCATTTTTTACCATGAATAAAATTTCCAGCATGCTGTTATCCCTGTTTGAAAAAGGTGTGTTAGTATAAATGTTCCGCCTCTGAAACTTACAGTTTCTTATTTGAAACTGATACTTGCAGTTTCTTCTCTGAAAATCACATTGTCTGCACTTTTATATGAAACTACATTTTTGAAAATACTAAAAAAAGATCTCTAGAATTCAGAAAACACTTCATATGCTCAATGTTGCAAATCTGAAATTCAAAAGACATTCATATCTGAAAGTACTCAAAATACACAACACAAAACACAATTCACAACCTGCAAATACTAATAACCCTAAGCTCCTCCTCTGATTATTGGGGGGCACTCCCCTCCTATTCCTCGGCGGCAGACAACCGCCCCGTGAGACGAGGTGAACGGTGAGGGAGAGGATGGTGGGGAAGCTTCGTCGCGCCAACTGCTTTCCTCCTCTTGCAGTTGGGTACGGTCGACGAAGACTCCCCCACGCTCGCTCTGCCACAACATCCTCACAAACGACACCTTATAGATGCTCAATCCATCAATCTCTGGATGCTCCATCTTGGATCGATACTCAGACCACCGCTGCCTCACGATCGGATTCGGTGAATTTGTCTGCTCCATGGCCCAAAGGAGTAGCTTTATGTACTCCCGCGCGACTCCCTCCGGGAGTATCACCGCCTTTTCGCTTTGTTTTAGATATTTGACTATCACTGTCGTCGTGGCCACTAATTGCGGCGGGTTGTCAAACCAAGATTGTATCTCCATCATCCGGGCTAGCTTCACAGGGTTGCCGTATGCGATCCTCACATATTGGTTGTACTCCTCCATCGATCTACTTCTCCACAGCACCTTCACTCGCTGGCGGTGGTTTTGGAATGGAAGAGGAGCGGCACTGGTTTTCGATTGGAACATGAGAGGAGCGACGATGGTTTTGAAATGGAAGAGGAGAGGAGCAGCGGTGGTCTTGGAAGTATTTTTTTGTTTCGAGGTGATGGTCTTGGAAGTCGGAAAGCAAGAGGAGCGGCGGGCGTTGGTTTTGGATTGGACGAGAGCGGCGGCACGCTGTGAGTGGGTCCCTCCTACTACCTCCGTGCTAGTTTACTAGCCCCATCATATTTTGTGTCAAAGTTTGACCACATACTGTATTTGACAAGCAAAATGTGAATGCATGTCATCAAAAATTATATCATTGGATTCTTATCTGAATGTACTTTCCAATTATATTATTTTTGCAACATATAGCATATATTTTATTCGTTAAAATCATGGTCAAAATATGAGCCAGAATACAAAGAAGACTAGTTAATGTGGGGTCACTTCTTAATTGAAGGGTAAATTGATTTTGATTTACATCCAGTCATAGCACGCCGCCCCCCAATCATAAACCGCCATCGCACGCTCCTCTCCCTCTTCTCCATTGCAAAACCACCACCTCTCCTCTCCATCTTCTCCATTCCAAAACCACCATCTCGCCTCTCCCTCTTCTCCATTTGCAAAACTACCCCTCTCCTCTCCATCTTCTCCATTACGAACAACCGTCTCGCCTCTACCTCCTATCCAATGCAAGACCACCGCCTCTCCTCTCATCTTCCAAAGCCAACACCGCACCTCTCAGAAGCACATCTATGGAGAGGATGCAGAAGCGAATCGTGCAAATCACCGGCGGCGATCAGGCGAAGTTAGCCAGGTTGAAGGAGATCCTTACTTGGTTTCACAATGAGTGGGAGATTTCGAGGATGGTGAGGACCATGTGGCAATGTATGAGAAAGAGCGAGACAACAGCGATGTACTCCCCGGCAGCAGTCACGCCGCAGTCCTTTGAGTTCATCGAGTATCTCCTGTGGGCAATGGAGCAGACTGATTTGCGCGAGGTGAAAGTCAGGCAAAGATGGTGGGCGTACAGATCGAAGGTCGAGCATCTAGAGGATGATGAATCGATCAAGTACGGTGTGCCGTTCGTGAGGGTGTAATGCCAGGGGAGCCACCGGAGTATTCGTTCTCCCACCGCAAGGGGAGGAAGTCGGATGGCGGACGTCACTTCCCCACCGTTCTCCACGATTCCCTCGTCGTTCGCCTCGTCTCAATGGTGGCGCTAGGATTTAAGGTAAGCTTCGGACTAGACCTAATCTTCCATCTGCTCATGCTTACAATCAGTGTGATGGCTAATAAAAATCATACGGGTAAGTACTAGGTAGTACTTTGAGTACTACGCCAATCACCCTAAAGAGCTCTGGAGCTAAAACAAGTTGTGAGAATGTGTACAAATAAAGAAAAATCGAATGGTCCTTCTTTCAGCAAAAAAGTACTCCCTAGAAAAGTGTCAATATAAGTTATTTGATTAGAGGGTTTGCTGCAACACTGAAACAAGTAAAGTGCATGTCAAACACTGGCAGATTAAAATGTTCTGCAGGGCAAGAACTTGAGGAACCATCCGAGCATCTGTGCTTTTTCCAAGCCACGTTCATGTTAGACATTGGCACCTCGTACTCTGCATATATGTTGGTTCCATCCAAACATTTGTGCATTTCCACTGAAATGTAGCTGAATAACCCTGTTTGCAGAGATAATGAAAAGGCGTGATTACATTATAGTGGCACTAGTTGATGAAATATACACTAACAAATACTCCCTCCGTCTCAAAACAAGTGTCTCGGCTTTGTACTAACTTTAGTACAAAGTTGTACTAAATTGAGACACTTATTTTGGGACGGAGGGGGTAGAAGAAACTTTATTTTCTTAATAGGAAAAGATTGTGGTACAATACCTTTATAAAAAATACAATAGTACCACAGTATGTCATGCTGTGAGGGAGAAATGGGCCTTCGATGCCTCATACGATAGGCCTGATACTGGAAATCAACCCACTTCTTCCTGATACACCTTCTGCAAGTGATGAACATCAGTGTACAATAGTAGTACAAGGAGGGGCCTTGAGCCATTCCAATCCCTATTTTTGTGCAGTTCAACTAAAATTAAGCATGCCTATTTGTAGAAACACTTAAAATGTCATTACATTAACAATGGTACTAGTTGATGAAACATATCTAACAAACAGAAGCACTTTCATTATCTACATTGGAAATAAAATGATAGAGATAACACTAGCTCTATTTTAACTCTATTATTACTTCATTTTATCAGTGACACTAGGGTCGAGCAGGTGGCAAGCGAGGCGTACCGTGCGTCGCAAGGATGGAGGCCGGTGGTGCTTAGACTAGGATGCTGAAGATGGCTCTTTCAGTCCCTATCTCCCCCCTGGTGTTTCTGTGGTAGCTTTTGGGTTGTAATCCAAACCTGGTCGAGCTGGGGCTGCGTCCCCCTACTTGCCTAGCTTATGTGGCGAACTTGTCTCCTGCTAGTAGTAGTTCCATAACTTCCCGTTTAGACTGAGATGATGTCGGATAATGATTCTCTATGGTTTGATTTCTTTAATGAAATCGGAGGGAAGCCCCCTCTTTTGATAAAAAATATATTAGTGGCACTGGTGGTGCCAAAACATTGTCTCAAATTAATAGTGCCATTAGATAAATGTGCAAAATAATAACATTATTTTTTTATCATGGCAGTGCCAAAACAGCAGCACAAGAGCAGAGTCAACATGCAGGATCGTTCTGGCAAACAGTAGTACCAAAAAGGAACATACCTCGTCATGGGAACCATATCTGCAGTCAACGCCATCGTAGAAGGGATGACACCCGTCACTAACATGGACGATTCAATTCATGCAACCTTTTTATGCGGTTCACCTAAAATGAAGCAATGTTTGCATCATGCAGTTAGCAAGTACTTGGTCCCATGAGCTAGCAACTTCATCTTCATTAGTTGCAATGAAATTGAGCAGCATCAAGGTTGGTCGTGAAGCTCGTGGAATGTGCAACTATAATTTGGATATCCTTTTGTATAGTTCAACTAAGATCAAACGTCCATGTTCGTGACACAAATATGTGGAAAGTGCCATTGTGGTGACGGTGATAGCTAATTAACTGTTTGAGGAGGTTACCCGCAAAGTTCTAGGAGGTGAAATGTATATCTCAGTTTGTACAAAAAGGTGAAAATGAGGGTGACTAACAAGTGATGAAACATACATCAAATGAAAAGAAACATGTTCTTTATATGAATGGCAATCATACAAGAATAGTAGCAATTTTTAAAGCTGCAATATTGCTAGATATTAGTGTGCGCATTAAGATTAACTATGACAACCGTTAAATACGACATAACGGATTTGCTTACGCGAGAGGCAGGTCGCACCCCTTGCAAAAGAAAAGAAAACGCGTTCGTTTTCCTACCACGAGAGGCATGAATTTACTTCTCGTGGAGGCATGAATTTGCTTCCGCGAGAGGCATGACCGTGCCTAAAAAAATGAATTTTTATTTTATTTTTTCCTTCCGCAGGAGGCACGTATTTACTTCTTGTGGAGACACGGATTTGCTTTCGCAAAAGTCTCAAAAAGGGAAAAACATGTTTCCGGTACATTTTTTCGTTCGTTTTTCTTTTGAGAAATCTATCAACATGAGATCTAATTCTGGAGATCTTGATGCGAGGAATTCAAGTCTGAGAAATAAAACATTTTGAATAAACGAATCTATGAAAAAGGGAAGATTCCTAAATTGTGATAAATATCGCATATGCAGCGTGACACTTGTCACAATCTGAGAGATGAGAGTGGCATTTGAAAATAGTACTCTTTAATTTTCGGGGATTTGCTACGATGCTCTGACCAAAGCACATGCTGTCCGTATATAAAAAAAGAAAAAGAAAAAAAGAATAGAATCCCCCTCCCGCAGATGTATCATCTATACCACTCATCACGCATTGCCAGGCCACAATCCGAAGACGAGGACGAAGCGAAAAACCCACCACACAAACGGATCCGCCTCCCCCACCATTGTCGTATTTAACGCCACCCACTCCCCCTCCGGCTCCGCTCGCCTCCCAACGCCGAACCGAACCGAACCCACACACCGCCATCGCCACGCCCTCTGCCTCGCCGGAGAAGAGAAGAGAGGGAGAGGGAGAGGGATTTCGGATCCCTCGCGGCAGTCCCAACCGGAGCTTCACCCTCTCCCCTTTTGGACCGTTGAAAGTCATCACGGCTAGCGTTGCAGCCCTCCGGCGCGGCCACGCTGCTGCGCAGGTGGAGCCAACGGCCACCATCGCTTCCTCCAGCCCCGCCCCGCACGGCGGCCGCGGGGCCCTCCCGTCCGCCGGCGGCAGCCCATCTGACCTCCTCTTCCTCGCGGGCGGTGGTCGCCTCTGAGCCTCTCGCCCGCCCACTACCCAAATCTCACCCTAACCATCATCCGCTGACTGACTGACCGACTGACTCTCTCTCCGAGAGAGAAACAGAGGAGTGCAACCAACAGAGCGGGAGACTTTTCTTTGTAAGAGGCTGGAGATGAAGCTGACGATTAAGAGGGTACCCACCGTCGTGTCCAACTACCAGGAAGACGCTGGCGAGCGGCCACGCGGAGGGTGTGGGAGGAACTGCCTCGGACATTGCTGCTTGCCTGGTGAGCCTCCTTGCCCCTGGGTGAATCTAGTGTCGTTTTCTTCCCGATTCAGATCGGAATCCTGTTGCTGTAATGATTGTTTTTCTTTCGAGTCTTTTAGATGCTTATGGAATATGCAAAATTTTAATGCTATTTTTTGGTATGCAACTTTTTCTTATGATGTTCCTCTGTGGATAAAGGAAATATCTTGGTTTCTCCAGAAAGCTGGGATCTTTACAAGTAAACAATTGCGTTTACCACTTTTAGAAATGATATCCTTTACTGAGGAATTTTACTATTTTAACTGTTATATAGAACTGTCACCGTGGGTGTTTTTTTTCCGCTTGAACAGATGTAATTTCCTTTTCCAACTGTGGGTAGGTAGGCTAAAAATAAGAGCCACATGTTTTACTTGCATGTTTGAGGATTTTAGGGATCTGGAGGAGAAAGAATTATATTGAACTTCTAAAAGTTTGTTATCATGTTTGAGGATTTTAGGGATCTGGAGGAGAAAAAAAATATACTGAACTTCTAGAAGTTTGTTGTCAGCAGAACCAAGGTTTTTCCGTCTGTTAAATTAACATCTGGTTGCATTTTCCGAGCAGTTTCTGAGCTTCCTGTCTATGCTTTCAAGGCAAATCCAACAAAGCTGCCTTTACAGGAGGATGCTGTTCCTACTGATTTCTTCATCAATCTCCTCCTTGGGCAGGTAAGCAGAAGTTCACCACTAGTAATTTTGCGCAAGAAGTCTGAATAGTGTAGAATTTGTTATGGACGACATTCATAAATTGCACTAGCTTCTAGGAGAGGTACAGAGATAATTTTTGAAAATATTTGCCATGCATAGTAAGGTAGGGGCAATCTGTTAGGCAAGCAGTAACAACTGCTTACACACTTAAGAGTAATATTCTTTAATTGCCGACATGTCGACATGCATGTGTAACCGTATATTCACTTCTTTGGTTTGTTTGTTTACTGTTGTTTATCTAACCGGCAGACCGCAGATATCTGCCAAATAGCATCGCTGGGGGATGGGGTGTGGGGTGTATCTTGAATAACCATAACTAAAAATAAATAAAAATAGTATGTCAATTAGAGTTATCCCAGCTCACTGCGATACTAAATTGGACTATACCAAATCTTTTGTAAAATTAATATCTTGCTTCGCACATTGCAGTGGGAGGACAGGATGACCCAAGGCTTATTTCGATATGATGTCACTGCATGTGAGACCAAGGTGATCCCTGGCAACCTTGGTTTCGTTGCTCAACTAAATGAAGGGCGCCACCTCAAGAAACGTCCTACAGAGTTCCGTGTGGATCGTGTGCTTCAACCATTTGACTCTGCCAAGTTCAATTTCACCAAAGTTGGCCAGGAGGAGGCGCTCTTCCAATTTGAGAACAGTGGTAGTGATGACAGCTACTTCCTGAGGAGTGCCGCAGCCACTGTTGCTGATCGTGCTCCTAATGTTGTGGCAATCAATGTACATCCTGGTCCTGTGCCAATCTATTTAATTTCCAACTTGTGTACTCTTAGTGCTGAATTGCTGATACCTGTTTTTGACATTTTGAAGGTGAGCCCAATTGAATATGGCCATGTTCTTCTTATTCCCCGGGTCCTGGACCATCTGCCTCAGAGGATTGACCAAGAGAGCTTCTTGCTAGCACTGCACATGGCGGCTGAGGCAGCTAGCCCATACTTCAGGCTTGGTTACAATAGTTTGGGTGCCTTTGCAACTATCAACCACCTCCACTTTCAGGTATTGTACTTCAGATTGCACTTCGGTTTACTTTTCACAGAACCTCCTAGTTGTATAGCAGTATCCATTATTGTGTGTGGGCAACAGTATTTACTGGACTGTATTCTCTAGATATATCACAAATCACCCATCACGCACAGTCGAGGATCTCTGTTTCTGCTTGGGGCTATGTATTTTGTAGTAATCATATCCATATTCAACTTTTCGGCGCTATGTATGACTTCCTCAGTTTCATTGAAGTTGTGGGTTCCTTGCTTCAGAAAAGCGAGAAAGCTGGAGTCGTGGTTTCTTGACAACGGAAATTAGCCTCGCCATATGTGTGCATTTGGCATGGACAATTTTGCTGAGAAATCAGCCTGTTCATAGCATGTCTACCTTTGTGTAGTAATGTGTATGCCAATTATTTTCCTCCACAGGCATACTACTTGACAGTGCCTTTTCCTGTCGAGAAGGCAGCTACCCAGAGGATTCCCCTTGCTGAGGGCGGGATAAAGAGTGGAGTGAAGGTGTCGAAGCTAATGAACTACCCCGTGAGAGGACTGGTTTTTGAGGAAGGCAACACCCTGAATGATCTGGCCAATTTGGTTTCCAGTGCTTGCATTTGGCTGCAGGACAACAATGTGCCTTACAATGTGCTCATTTCAGACTCTGGCAGGAAGATCTTCCTCTTTCCCCAGGTAAAATCATTATTACATGGTTGCCTATTTTTTCAGTTCTTACTGAACTATAAGTTGATGAAATTTACTAGTAATTTAGCTCACTAATCCAATCCATTTCCAAAATGCAGTGCTATGCTGAGAAGCAGGCTCTGGGCGAAGTGAGTCAGGAACTGCTGGACACACAGGTGAACCCTGCTGTTTGGGAGATCAGTGGCCACATTGTACTGAAACGTAGGGATGACTACGAGGAGGCATCAGAAGCTTCGGCATGGAGACTCCTCGCCGAGGTCTCCCTGTCGGAAGCACGCTTTGAGGAAGTGAAGGCCTACATCTTTGATGCTGCTTGTTTGGTTCAGTCCCAGGTGGAGGAGGAAACTGATGACGCCATTTATGCACCTGTGCCGGTTGGCCCTTCAGCTGTTGGGGAGGGCTGCCTCGTAATTCCGTGAGACGATGATTCAAAAGGTTATGCCCTAGTAAGCGCCGAGGTCCTCATCGTCGTCATCTCAGTCAGTCATTGGTCGCCTAGCTTCGCAATACTTGTGGTTGCTGGTCTTAATAAAGATCCACGTGATCGAACTGCCTGGTGTACTCACTCTTGTTTATTGTGTTCTCTGTTTCTCTCCTGTGGAGAGCAGTACTCTGCAAATATTTCGCAGAGCATCATGTGCTCTCTTTCTGTGGCTTTCTGTTGCTTGGCACCGACTTAAATATGAACATAACATTGTTAGTGCATATCTGTTTCATCATCGTTTTAAGGGGTGCAACAGTTTGTCTATATTTGGTTGTATATATATTCACTAGCACATATGCCCGTGCGTTGCAACGAAAGAAGTAATTGACATGTACATCAAAATGTATATCAATGTAACATGACAACATCGAGAAAGTGCCACCTGACAGCAGCAGGGAGACGCACACCAAGGTTGAAATCTACTCCTTCCCTTTGTTAGCGTTATCTCACAAAGTCTTAAAAATGGACTATTAATGCAAGATTGATGGACTCCGGACGGATTAATTCAATAATTATAGGGTCTCTCGCTCTTAGCGACGATCCCGAAATCTGGTATTACTCCCAAAGCCGTTAAATGTATATTGAAGCGACTATACATGCAAATCCCTCGTTCAGAGTGCGGAGAGCACGCTCGGCAACCCCGTTTTGTTGGCTTGTGTACGGGCATGACAGGCGAAGGACTGTGCCGTGGCGAGAGAGAAGGGAGCGAACGGCGAGGTTGTCAAACTCGCGGCCATTATCGGTTTGCAAAGCCAGGATAGGACGCTCAAATTGAGTGTGAACATAGGCGTAGAAAGCAGTGAGCATACAAATCACATCAGACTTGTTTCGAAGAGGAAATGTCCATACATAATGCGTACAGCTATCAATGATAACTGGGTAGTATTCGAAACCAGAAATGCTAACAACTGGAGAAGTCCAAACATCTAAGTGTAATAGCTGAAACGGGAAATAGCTAGTAGACGTGAAGGCAGCGAACGGCAAGCGTGTGTTCTTGCCGAGGCGACACGCCGAGCAGGAGTGCGGAGTGGAAGGCGCGCAGCTGAACTCGAACTGGCCCAGAGCACGACGGAGCACCTCCTTGCCGGGATGCCCAAGACGGCTATGCCACAACTCAGTAGACGCGACGCCGGCGAAGTAGCTAGCGCGCGGGACGACAGGGTTGCAGCACACCGGGTATAGGTCGCCGGTCGAGTCACACCGAAGGATCACCAGGCGGGTGCGGATATCCTTGACAGAAAACCCAAAGGCGTCAAATTCCACGGACACAGGATTATTGCGAGTAAGACGTCGTACAGAAAGAAGATTGGTAATGATGGAGGGAGAGAGGAGCACATTGTGGAGCTCGAGAGAGGAGTTGTTAGCGATGAGCGAGCCGCGGCCAGTGTGTGTAATGGGCATGCGGCCGCCATTGCCAACGATAATATCACGAGGAGGAAAAGAAGGACGAAGGGAGTGGAGAGTACCAGGGTTGGAGGTCATGTGCGATGAGGCGCCCGAATCCATGTACCAGTCCGAGGTGCTGGTCGGTGGCGGCGGCGAGGACGAGTACGCGGCCTGAAGCGCAGTCTGGAGGCCACCCATGTCCCATGGCTGCTGTGGTGGTGGAGGCGCGCTGCTGGAGCTGGCCCCTAGCGACCCGTAGGTGAACCCGGGGAGGAGCGCAGGATACCCGCCGTAGCCATACGGAAGTGGCGCGGCAGGCGCACCACCGGCGAAGAGAGCCTGCTGGGTCGGGACGCCCGGGCGGGGCCCGAGAACGCCGGCCCCTGGCGCACGCCAGGGCATAGGCCACGCCTGGACCATGCCTGTCTAGGAGTGGGCGCTCGGGGAGGAGCCTGGTAACGCAGCCGGGCGTGGAACGGGCGGAGTCGAGGGTGGTGGAGCCGAAGACGAGCCCCCCCTTGCCCCGACCGCGGCGGCGGTTGCGCCCACGCCCGCGACCAGCCCCGCCGTTGGAGGGAGGCGTCGGGGGCGCTGGGCTGACCGGCGGGCGCGCCGCGATGAGAGCATGGGCGGATTGCTGACGAGCCGCCTGCTCGGCGTGATGTTCTTCGAGGAGGAAGGAGCGGGCCTCAAGAAACGTGGGCAGCGGGACACGCGAGGTGAGGTGGGGGATCGCGGTGTGGTACTGGCGCCCGAGCCCGCGCAGCATGTTGAACAGTTGCTGCGGCTCGGAGACAGGCTGGCCGAGGTCGCGAAGTTGATCGGCGAAGGACTTGAGGCGAGTGCAGTACTGCATCACCGTGAGGTCGCCCTGCACCATAGCGTGGTACTCGGCATCGAGATACACCGCCCGGGAGAGGTTGTTGTCGCGGAAGATGCCCTCGATCGCAGCCCAGAGCACGTCGGCAGTGTCGTCGGGCTGCATCACGGCGTCGAGCAGCTCGGGAGAGACGGTGGAGTAGAGCCAATGAACGACACAGTGGTCGACCATGACCCATTCAGGATCACGACGGCGAGGGGCGGCAGGAGCGACGAGGTGGTCGCGCACGCCGAACATGCCGACAATGGTGAGGAAGAAGCGTCGCCATTGGGCGTAGTTACCGGCATGGAGGTCGAGGGTGACCGGAATGTGATGCCGGATGTCGATGGTCTGCAGGACCGTGGACGGAAAGGCGTCGGGCGCGGTGGACAGAGGCGCGCTCGCGGGCGGGGCGTGCGCCAGAGCAGAGGGCGGAGGCGCGCTCGCGGCCGGAGCGGACGCATCGTCGTCAGAGGTGTCAGGGGTGGCTAGGGGATTGGTGTCCATGGCAACGGAAGGAGAGGACAGATCGGGCGCAAACGGGTTGGTTGCGGCAGCGTCTGATACCATGTTTGAGGGAAAGAGATCGAACACACCGATTCCATTCATCTGAGGGGTTACATATACAGGGGAGCAGCGGGCACTTGAGCCACGATGGAGATCGTGGAGTGGCCATGCTCGAGAGGTGGAGGGACGTGTGTGCGTAAGGGAAAACTGCACACACGTACGCTATACTAGCCAGATGTAGAGACTACGTACAATACTCACACACACATATACATGTAGCTTAACAGACGGCGCCTCTTGGTGTGGGGTCCCGGTTGGCTGCCTTCGCGAGGCCGTCGCCGGTCTCTGGCCTGTTCCCGCGGGTTCAGGTGGGCCTCGTCCAGGGCGTCCCGGCGTGCTGCCGCTTCTTCGGCACCCCGTATCTCAGCTCGCGGCTGATGGGCTACGGTGGTGGGCGGCTGACGTGCTCCGGGTGCGAGGAGATGCATGCACTGCCAAGTGAAAATCTTCAGCGACGATGACGCCTGCGGGTGCCATTTTCCTTCTTGAAGGCGTCGATTTTTGGTATTGTCTCCATCCCCCCATGCTCTTAGATCCCGAGAGAAATCTCGGACCCGGGGTTCCCTGAGTCGGATGGTGTCAACGTCTTTACGCCGTTTCCTCCTTGGAGGCATCATCTTGGATTACTTCTGCTTCGGGTGGACTCGTCTCTAGCAGCTCCATCTTCACCTTAACTTTGACCCCCGGCTGGCCTTCGTCTTGGCGACTCGGGTGGAGCTTGCCTGGACGTCCTGGGGTGGCCTTGGCGGCACGCTGTGATGAGGAACACTAGATGAGAAGAAAGAAAATACATGCCAGATCTGTTTGGCTACTTCTAGATGCTTCCACTCTAGTGTAGTATTTCTTTCCTTTTCTTTTCTATCCTATCTACTATTTTCTAGAGTCTTCTAGTTGTGAGTAGCTATGAGTAGAATGGTGAAACTTACATAATGTTTTCTAGAGTATTCCAGCTATAAGTAGAAGTATGTGAAGGCTTCCCAAAGCCCTATAAATAGAGGTCCTCGCCTCTACTTTAGGGGCAGACTATGTACCCCTACCTATAATAGAACTTGATGTTCTTATCTAAAATCTTGGAGTAGATCTTGTGCCCTAGGAGTTCTGGATTGAACTCTTTCTGCCCTATCAACATACATTCGTCTCTAGAGCGATATCTAGCGCAGCACGTTGAAGTTGTTCCTTCAACACTTGTGCTGTACACATTGTAGCAACAAGGTGGAGTTGCTCCTCCACAAACTTTGTGCTGCTTCAGGTGGTATCAGAGCCTCGTTGACCCATACTAGTTCTTGATGTCCTCTTCGAGAGTAAGTTGCAGCAAGCAATGGAGCAATTGGAGAAGAGGATGGATGCTGCTGAACAACAAATCAAAGAGCTGCGTGAAGATCTTAATAGGAGATTTGACCAGCTGGTTGAGATGATAAGAAAGGGTGTCCCCCTGCTACCAATGAAGGAGATTCATCTAAAGAAGAGGAAGATGTTCATCAAGGAAGAAGGAGAGGTAATCTTGAAGCAAGACCGCCACGACAACATGTTGTTCAACGTGCTTCAAGAAGGCCAATTTATGTTGAGGCTTCTGAAGGTGAAGAATATGATGCGCCCTTGAAGAGCCAAATCTCTACGCATATCGGAGAGCACCCAACCCTACATATGCAAGAGATACATACAAGGTGAAAGCTGAAATCCCAAGTTTTAATGGAAATGTTGACATTGAAGGGTGCCTGGATTGGTTATATGAAGTGGAGACTTTCTTTGAGGTCATGGAGGTTCCGAAAGATCGTAGAGTTCCTTTGGTCGCATACAAACTGAAAGGAGGAGCCGGTGCATGGTGGCATCGCGTTCAAGAGGAGCGCAGGCTGAGAGGAGAACCTCGTGTTAGAACTTGGCGACAAATGAAAGGCCTCTTGAAAGGGAGATTTTTGCCCGCTGATTATGACCAGATCCTATTTATCCAATTTCAAAATTGTGCTCAAGGAAATTGGACTGTTTCAGATTACACTGAGGAGTTTCTAAGGCTACAAGTGAGGTGCAACCTTGCTGAAACTGAAGAGCAACAAGTTGCAAGGTACGTCAATGGTCTCAATGATGCTATTCAAGATCGATTGATGATGCAACAAATCTGGTCCGTTGATCAAGCACAAGCTCTAGCCTTAAAGGCCGAGAGGTTTGTGAGGATGAGAAAGACAACTAAGACTCCATATCCTCCATATCCTCATACCGAAGGCTCATCTAGGAGCCAACCTAATAGAGTGGAAGAAAAGATCACTCCACCAAAGACAAAACAGCCCATCCCGAAGCAAACTAGAGGCAAGGGTAAGGCAAATGAAGGTCCAAAGTGCTATAAATGTGGTAAAGAGGGACACATATCCAGCGGCTGCCCACTAAGGAAATTTGTTAACACGACTATCCATGATAGTGAAAGCGATGAGGAAGAATACGAATCTGAAGATGTAGACGGACAAGAGGTTTGTCAAGAAGAAGGTGAAGAGGTGGTATGTGTGATCCAGCGTGTCCTATGTTCCACACCACAACTCGATGACACACAACGGAAGAAAATATTTGAGAGCAAATGCACGGTGAATGGCAAGGTATGCAAACTAGTGATTGATAGTTGCAGCTGCGAGAATCTTATCTCCCAGAAGTTGGTGGACCATTTAAAGCTTGAAACCCATGATCATCCAAATCCCTACACTATTGGATGGATCAAGAAAGGAGTGAATATGAGGATCACCAAACAATGCAACCTGCCACTTTCTTTGGGTAAGCATTATCGCTCAAATGTGTTGTGTGATGTGGTTGACATGGATGCCAGCCATGTTCTTCTTGGGAGGCCTTGGCAATTTGATGTGGATACTACACACAAGGGCAAGGAAAATTCTTACTCTTTCATTTGGAACAAGAGAAGGATCATTATCTTACCAAACAAACCCGAAGATAATACCTCTAAGGAGGAGGGGAAAACTATGTTAACTATCTCCCATACCTCTCATGAGTTTATGGAAGACTTGAAGGAGGCAGATTTGTGTGCTGCACTTGTTGTAAAGGGAGAAGAGCACCTGACTGTTGAAATTCCAGCAAAGGTACGTGGTTTATTGGCAGAATTTCAGAACATACTTGGGGAGCCACATGGCTTGCCACCGATGAGAGGAATTCAACATAGAATTGACTTAATTCCGGGAGCAAGTCTTCCTAATCTTCCACACTATCGAATGAGCCCAAAGGAGCATGGTATATTGAAGGAGAAAGTGGAGGAATTGTTGCAAAAGGGGCACATTCGAGAAAGTATTAGCCCATGTGCTGTACCAGCCCTACTCGCGCCAAAGAAAGATGGATCTTGGCGCATGTGTACGGACAGTAGAGCCGTTAACAAGATCACCGTAAGGTATAGATTCCCTATTCCCCGTCTGGATGATATGTTGGATCAACTTAGTGGAGCAAGAGTGTTCACAAAGCTAGATTTAAGAAGTGGATATCATCAAATCCGTATAAGACCCGGGGATGAATGGAAGACCACCTTCAAGACAAAGGAAGGGTTGTTTGAATGGCTAGTCATGCCATTTGGGCTCTCAAATGCACCAAGTACATTTATGCACTTAATGAATCAAGTCCTTAGACCCTTCTTATCCCACTTTGTTGTGGTCTATTTCGATGACATCTTGATCTATAGCAAGGATGAGGATGAACACTCATTCGGAAGGTGCTAGAAGTACTAAGGGAAAATGAGCTCTACGTCAACTTGAAGAAATGTGTTTTCCTGCAAACACAACTTCTTTTCCTAGGATTCGTCATAACATGTGACGGCATTCGTGTTGATGATTCTAAGGTTGAAGCAATCCGAGAATGGCCAACTCCTAAGACCATTTCTAAGGTAAGAAGCTTTCATGGCCTTGCAACTTTCTATAGGCGATTTGTTAAGAATTTCAGCACTATCATGGCACCAACTACCGAGTGTTTGAAGAAAGGAAAGTTCTAATGGGCAGAAGCAGCTGAAGCTAGCTTCAATGAGATTAAACAAAAGCTATCACAAGCTCCTGTCTTGGTACTACCTGATTTCAACAAGACTTTTGAGTTGGAGTGTGATGCAAGTGGAGTAGGCATTGGAGCTGCCCTATCTCAAGAAAGGAAGCCCATTGCTTTCTTTAGTGAGAAGTTAAGTGAAGCTAGACAGAAATGGAGTACCTATCAGCAAGAATTATACGCCGTTTTCAGAGCGTTGAAAACTTGGGAAGTCTATTTGCTGCCTAAAGAGTTCATTGTTTATAGCGACCATCAATCCTTGAAGCATTTTAGAAATCAAAAGCATGTTGACCGCATGCTAGCAAGATGGGCAACATATCTTGAGAGGTTTAACTATCTCATCGTGCATAAATCTGGAATAACTAACAGAGTGGCCGATGCTTTGAGTCGTCGTGCATGCCTCTTGACTTCTTTTGAAGCTGAACTTCCGGGCATGGGTCAAATAAAGGAGTTGTATGAGGGTGACGAAGACTTTGGCCATGTTTGGGTAAAGCACGCAAGGGGCCAACCATTAGGTGATGACTATTTGATGCAAGATGGATATCTCTTCAAAAATGATCGTTTGTGCATTCCAAGAAGTTCTCTACGTGACAAGCTGGTTAGAGAGCTCCATTCAAGTGATCTTAGTGGCCATGTTGGACGGGACAAGACTATCGCTAACCTAGAAGCTCGCTACTTTTGGCCACAACTAAAGAGAGATGCTGGAAAGTTCGTTCAACGGTGCCCCGTATGTCAGACCTGCAAAGGCCAAGTCCAGAACACAAGGTTATACATGCCTTTGCCTGTTCCTGTTGCTCCATGGGAGGACATTTCTATGGACTTCGTCTTGGGCTTGCCAAGAACAAGACGAGGAAGTGATGCTGTATTTGTGGTCGTGGATAGATTCTCTAAGATGGCTCATTTCATCCCATGCCGCAAGACAACGGATGCTCATCATGTGGCAAACCTATTCTTTCGAGAAGTGGTCAGACTTCATGGAGTTCCAAGGTCCATTGTCTCAGACCGTGATAGCAAGTTTCTTGCTGCATTTTGGCTCACTTTGTGGAAGCAATTCAACACTGAATTGAAATTTTCTAGCACTGCTCATCCACAAACAGATGGACAAACGGAAGTGGTGAACAAGTTTTTGGGTAATCTGATCCGTTGCATTTGTGGAGAAAGAAAGGGGCAATGGGATTTGGCTTTATCTCTTGCAGAGTTCTCCTACAATAACTCCAAGCATAGATCCACAGGAAGGAGCCCTTTTTCCATTGTCTACACTAAAGTTCCAACACATGTGGTGGACCTGGTGAAGCTGCCATCAAGGGGAAACTCAAAATCAGCATTGTCCTTTGCTGATAATTACACCGAGTTATTTGAAGAGATTCGCGGCGCTTTGGAAGCACAAAATCAGAAATATAAACAACTTGTTGATTGCAAAAAGAGGCCAAAATCATTCCAAGTCGGTGATAAGGTGATGGTCTACCTCCGAAAAGAGAGGCTGCCTTTAGGTGTTAAAGGGAAACTTAGGCAGCGAAGGTATGGCTCTATCACGAGGAAGATAAATGATAATGCTTATGTGATAGATCTTCCAAGTGACATGGGTATCTCCAACACTTTCAATGTTGCGGACTTGACTCTCTACCATCCAGAAGAAGCGCTCTATGAAGATAACTCGAGGGCGAGTTCCAAACAACCAGGGGAGAATGATGAGGAACACTAGATGAGAAGAAAGAAAACACATGCCAGATCTGTTTGGCTACTTCTAGATGCTTCCACTCTAGTGTAGTATTTCTTTCCTTTTCTTTTCTATCCTATCTACTATTTTCTAGAGTCTTCTAGTTGTGAGTAGCTATGAGTAGAATGGTGAAACTTACATAATGTTTTCTAGAGTATTCCAGCTATAAGTAGAAGTATGTGAAGGCTTCCCAAAGCCCTATAAATAGAGGTCCTCGCCTCTACTTTGGAGGCAGACTATGTACCCCTACCTATAATAGAACTTGTTGTTCTTATCTAAGATCTTGGAGTAGATCTTGTGCCCTAGGAGTTCTGGATTGAACTCTTGCTGCCCTATCAACCTACATTCGCCTCTAGAGCGATATCTAGTGCAGCACGTTGAAGCTGTTCCTTCAACACTTGTGTTGTACACATTGTAGCAGCAAGGTGGAGTTGCTCCTCCACAAACTTTGTGCTGCTTCACGCTGCCCTTCGACCTCGGTGGCAGTACACCAGGTACTGCGCCCTTCGGTCTTGGTGGCGCGTTGCCTTTCGGCTTCGCCGGCGGCACACCGGTGCCGCCGCTCGAACTCGGCTATCCGACGCCCTTCGTTCGCGCCATTGAAGATTCTTGGTATGCTTCTACTTTGGTGTCCGCTTTCCAATAGGGCTGTGTTTCATAGTGGCTCGAGCGACGTTTGCGTGGACATCTTGGGGGTGGCCTCGGCGGCACTCTACCCTTCGACCTCGGCGGCGGTACATCGGTGTCGTGCCTTTCGGTATCGGTGGCGTGATGTCTTTCGGCTTCTCCGGCGGCACACCGGTGTCGCCGCACGAACTCGGCTATCCGACGCCCTTCGTACGTGCCAGTGATGTTTCCCTGCGAGCTGTTGTTTTGGTGCCTGTCATTTTCTCCCTAGGCCTGTTTGTGGTTCTTTGTCGATGGTGGTATGAGTTGCTTTGCGGGGCTCGCTCTGGAGGTGTCGGCTTCCGGGGGCTTCGGTTTGGTCTCTGTAACCAGCCTTCTCTCCCATTTCTTTCTTTCTTTCTTCTAGTGTTGGGCTATCCTCTTGGGTGCCTTCCTTTGTAATTTTCTTTTGCGCCTCGTGTGCGCTTTATGTACTTGTACTGACTGCCAAGTCTCCTTCGAGTTGGATTATAACAAGCGGTGGGGTTTTTGCCCCCCCCCCTCAATCTCGAAAAAAAGAAACTAAAAACACGCATGCATCAAATTGTAAGTTCTGTAGGTAATTGATTTCTTCATGTAATTTTATTGAGAACGGAGGAACCATAACATGGTTGTAAACTGGTGTAGATATGGTATGTGTTGCGACGTTGCGTCATATTAGGATAACTTCATGATGGTATTTCGAGAAAGAATTTGTCTTACAATCATGAATCATTCCTTCATTCGGTTTTATTGATCATCTTTAGCAAACCATTTATTATGTTTTTGATACAAGGAAAAAATATAACAAAATTTTAGCAGAAAAGTGGATCTTTTACTGACCGATGAAAGGGTTGTTTCACCTAACGAAGTAAGCTATTTTTGGCCCGTCCCTGTATCCTGACCTAATGTTTGTATTTTACTTACAAAAATGCTCTAGGAATTATACAAAATTCTCATGGTTGCTCCTCGTGTTTGCCTGCGGTTGCTAACTTGATATTCGATTACCTCATGACTGCAGGCATGCCCTTACATGAGCGACGATGATTATTCTGCTTTTTTGCAAACCATGCAAGATTTTTGCAGCGACAGGACCATGTCCCCTTGAGAAATTTACAAAAATGTGCCTATTAGTTCTGCAGTGATTTCTCTGAGGAAGATATGAAATAATGGGGTGTCTGATTCATAATTCCTTCTTCGTAGGTGAAGAGATGTATGAGTAACTATCAAGTTGTTGGAATAGTTTGTGGATAATTATCTCCCTACAGACCTAAAAGGTACCTTTTCTCAACGAGGTAACAACATTCAGTTTATTGTGAACTCATGTGTGGCGTGATGGTCTCCTTGGTTCTCCTTTGTAGGCCTTTCTAAGGGTTATGATAATCACAACTTGGATGGTATCCATATGAAAGAAGGTGCGCAAAAGTTTTCTACCCTCCTGCCTGTTGGCTTTTGATCACTAGACCAAAATACCCGAGGCGTACGTGCAAGCTAGCCTCAACCAAGCAACCAAATAGGCAGCTGGATTGATGAACAATAGCCACACACACGTACAAGTTCACGGCTTGGGCTAGCTTTAGTTGATCGAGTCGATCGTCTCGACGGAACTCTCGTAAACTCAGCGATCAGAAAAAACTGATCGGGAGATTTTGTTGATGGCCACAGGCAGTGGCGTAGCCAGGGCTACGCCCCGGGCCAGCCCTCGTAGCTACAGTATCTATGGCAGCTACAGTAGCAAAAATAGCTATAGTGTACAAAGGATTGTGGAGCCACGCCCCAGGCCATGGCCATAGTATCCTGGGGCCTGCCTACGCCACTGGCCACAGGTGCCTGTCGCACTTGTTGGTTTTCTTTATTGCTTCGGTTGTACATATTACAGGGTTGGGTGCACTTATATACACGTACGAGCCCAAGGGATCAATCCTACTCGGTATGCTATTCGTATTCTACTCGGACATGTATACCTTCTGTGCACACGGACATCGGGTTTACTCCCAGTATTCACCCCCTAAACATGATGTCTTTACTTTCTCGACCTGGATCCCAAATGCGACTGCTGCTATGCAATATCCTCGACAATGCTTTTGCCGTTTCTTGTAGCATCCCAGTCACTGACTTTGCCATTGTCGGCTCATCCGTAGCTTGACGCCAACGCTTCTTCTTGGTCGCGTCTTCAACCTTCACCTGTTCTTGGTGCTTGATAGACTGTTTCTCTGATCGTCGAGTGGACATCTTCTGAACCCGAGCGAGACCAAACTTCGGTCTAACTTTGAGTTCCAAGCTCTTGGCGCTTGCTTCAGCCCGTAAAGTGCCTTCTTGAGCTTGTAAACTTTCCCTTCTTCTCTTTTCTTCTCGTACACTTCTTCTATGAGATCGCTGTTGAGGAAAGCAGATTTAACATTCATATGATGAACCTTCCAATCCTCTTGTGCTGCCAAAGCTAGGAGCACTCTCATCGTCTCGAGTCGAGCAACCGGTGCAAACATCTCCTCATAGTCAACTCCTTGACGTTGTACGTAGCCCTTTGCAACGAGTCTTGCCTTGTACTTCACAATGGTACCCTTCGTGTCCTTCTTCAACTTGTAAACCCACTTCAAACCTATGGCCTTTTGGTTCGGAGGTCGGGTTACCAAAGTCCACGTGCCATTGCTCTCGATCGCCTTCATCTCCTCATCCATGGCGTACGTCCAACTTGAACTTTTGCTCGCCTCTACGAAGTTCGCTGGCTCCTCAACTCTGAGCAAACATAGTCCGGAGTACTCAAGCGTAACTAGCTTTGCGTACTTGTAGACTTTCTTGAGGGTCTTGTAGCGATGAGGCCCGGAAGGATCTGTCGTGGCTTGCGAAGGGGGCGACACAAATTGTGTCGGCGTCGATGCACTTGAGGAAGACGACTGAGACCCGGGCGTGGTAGATGCCGGATCATTGGCATCCACGTCGTTGACATCCTCGTTGTTGGCGTAGTCGTTGTGACCGTGACTATCATCTTGACTATCATCATCACTATGCGCCTCGTTGTCGATGTTGTTGCCGAGATCTCCGCCCGTTTCGTGCGCGTCGTTGTCGCTATAACCTTCCGACCCATGCGCGTCGTCATCGGTGTCGACACCATGGTGGTCACTGCCATTGCGGTCACCTTGGTTAGGTGTCTTTCCAACCACCTGGACGTCCTCCCCTGCATCATCATCAGTTGGAAATTCAACTGTGAATATGTTACCGTTTGGAGCATCGTTGGTTGTTGCGCTCCAATTCCACGCTTGGTTTTCTTCAAACATGACGTCGCGTGAAATCCGTAGATGCTTGGTTCGTGGATCGTAGAAGCGGTATGCCTTGGTGCCGGAACTCCTCTCATATCCGATGAACACCATCTTGGTGCTACGATCGGCAAGCTTTGAGAGATGCGGCTTCGTCGTCTTCACATGCGCCACGCACCTGAACATCCGTAGATGGGACACATTCGGCTTACGTCCGTAAATAGCTTCATACGGAGTCTTGCTGATCACCGCCTTCGTTGGAGCCCGGTTGAGAAGATAGACCACCGTCGAGACAGCTTCTCCCCGAAAAGTCCCCGGCAAGTTCTTGCTCTTGAGTAAACTTCTCGCCATGTCAACGACGGTTCGATTGCGCCTTTCAACAACCTCGTTCCGCTGTGGCGTACAAGGTGCCGTGAGGAACCTCTTTATGCCAATCTTCTCGCAGTAGTCGTTGAACTCGTTCGACGTAAACTCTCCGCCGCAATCTGTCCGTAGAGCGCAAACCTTCATCTTGTGTTCCATCTCCGTGGCAGCCTTCAGCTTCTTGAACGCTTCAAACGCCTCATCTTTAGATCATAGGAGAACGACCCACATGTATCTCGAGTTGTCATCTATCACAAGGAAGAAGTACTTCTTTCCTCCGTGAGTTGCTGGGGTGATAGGGCCACATAGATCACCATGGAGCAGCTCGAGTGCGTCACTTGCACGATAGGTAGACTGAGCAGGGAATGGCATGCGGTGCTGTTTTCCAACCAAGCACCCGTCACATACTCGATCAACATGGTCGATTAACGGCATCCCAGATACCATCTCCATCTTCGACATCTTCTTCAAGGCTTAGAAGTTAACGTGTCCAAATCTAGCATGCCATTGTTGGGGAACGTAGTAATTTCAAAAATTTCCTACGCACACGCAAGATCATGGTGATGCATAGCAACGAGAGGGGAGAGTGTTGTCCACGTACCCTCGTAGACCGAAAGCGGAAGCGTTAACACAACGCGGTTGATGTAGTCGTACGTCTTCACGATCCGACCGATCAAGTACCGAACGCACGGCACCTCCGAGTTCAGCACACGTTCAGCTCGATGACGTCCCTCGAACTCCGATCCAGCCGAGTGTTGAGGGAGAGTTTCGTCAGCACGACGGCGTGGTGACAATGATGATGTTCTACCGACGCAGGGCTTCGCCTAAGCACCGCTACGATATTATCGAGGTGTAATATGGTGGAGGGGGGCACCACACACGGCTAAGAGATCAATGATCAATTGTTGTGTCTTTGGGGTGCCCCCTTGCCCCCGTATATAAAGGAGCAAGGGGGGAGGCCGCCGGCCTAGGAGGAGGGCGCGCCAAGGGGGGAGTCCTACTCCCACCGGGAGTAGGACTCCTCCTTTCCTTGTTGGAGTAGGAGAAGGGAAGGGAGAAGGAGAAGGAAGGAAGGGGGCGCCCCCCTTCCCTAGTCCAATTCGGACTAGTCCATGGGGAGGGGTGCGGCCAACCTTTGGGGCCTTTCTCTCCTTTCCCGTATGGCCCATTAAGGCCCAATACGAATTCCCGTAACTCTCCGGTACTCCGAAAAATACCCGAATCACTCGGAACCTTTCCGATGTCCGAATATAGTCGTCCAATATATCGATCTTTATGTCTCGACCATTTCGAGACTCCTCTTCATGTCTCTGATCTCATCCGGGACTCCGAACTCCTTCGGTACATCAAAACTCATAAACTCATAATAAAACTGTCATCGTAACGTTAAGCGTGCGGACCCTACGGGTTCGAGAACTATGTAGACATGACCGAGACACGTCTCCGGTCAATAACCAATAGCGGAACCTGGATGCTCATATTGGCTCCCACATATTCTACGAAGATCTTTATCGGTCAAACCGCATAACAACATACGTTGTTCCCTTTGTCATCGGTATGTTACTTGCCCGAGATTCGATCGTCGGTATCTCGATACCTAGTTCAATCTCGTTACCGGCAAGTCTCTTTACTCGTTCCGTAATACATCATCCCGCAACTAACTCATTAGTTACAATGCTTGCAAGGCTTATAGTGATGTGTATTACTGAGTGGGCCCAGAGATACCTCTCCGACAATCGGAGTGACAAATCCTAATCTCGAAATACGCCAACCCAACAAGTACCTTTCATAATCACCCAGTTACGTTGTGACGTTTGGTAGCACACAAAGTGTTCCTCCGGTAAACGGGAGTTGCATAATCTCATAGTCATAGGAACATGTATAAGTCATGTAGAAAGCAATAGCAACATACTAAACGATCGAGTGCTAAGCTAACGTAATGGGTCAAGTCAATCACATCATTCTCCTAATGATGTGATCCCGTTAATCAAAGGACAACTCATGTCTATGGCTAGGAAACATAACCATCTTTGATCAACGAGCTAGTCAAGTAGAGGCATACTAGTGACACTCTGTTTGTCTATGTATTCACACATGTATCAAGTTTTCGGTTAATACAATTCTAGCATGAATAATAAACATTTATTATGATATAAGGAAATAAATAATAACTTTATTATTGCCTCTAGGGCATATTTCCTTCAGCCATAACCACGAATCATCATCACTCTTGGCGAGCCAACACTCCGGTTGAGATTGATCAAGGTTGAGGGTATGGAGCCTGTTCCGCGTGCGATTCACACGCGCTAGCACATTTCGGAGGTTGTCGAAGATCGTCATCACTCCATTCTCAATATGCACCTTCCATCCATTCTCGTCAAGTTTTCCGACAAAGATGATGTTGCGAAGCCATGGGATGTAGTATACTCCGGTGAGTATGCGATGTTCTCCTCTGAGACCCTCGAAGAGGACAGAACCTTGCCCGCAAATCTCCACATTTGAACCATCACCGAACTTGAGCGAGCCTTGAACATCATATTCCAGCTCGAGGAACTTCTCCTTGCACCCCGTCATGTGGTTACTGGCACCCGTGTCTAGATACCATGACACGTTCTGGTTTCCGGATAACTTTGGTATTACTTTCTTCTCATGAAGTAACACCTTCCGGTTTGGTTTCACAACCACTGTTTGGACGAGATCACAAACTTCGGCCATCAGAAGACCTAGACCTTCGTCTTCCCGCTTCGCCAAATTTGCCTTGATATCCCGCTTGTTAGGCTCCACAAGATCACAAACTTAGGCCATCAGAAGACCTGGACTTTTGTCTTCCTCCTTCGCCAAATTTGCGTTGATCTCCCGCTTGTTAGGCTCCGGACAATCCTTCGCAAAGTGACCCATCTCGTTGCAGTTATATCACTTGACCTCGGACATATCCAAGTTCCGTGGCTTCCGCTCTTTAGATCGGTCCGCCTTACCATGACCTTGTGGCTTGCCTTTTCCTTTGCCTTTTCCGGTTTGTCCGCCGCTCTTTGTGTTGCTTGAGCCTTCGCCAACGTTGCGCCTTCCTTTGCTACTTGGGGACTTCCAATCTGCGCGTGAGTACATGAGTTGGTCACCACCTCCTCCTTTGCCTTTCTGACAACCACGAGCATTCTCTTCCCATGTTCGCAAGCGTCCGATCGCCTCCGTTATGGTCATGTCGTCGATGTCGTAAAGCTGCTCGAGCGTGCCGATGATGTACGTGAATTTATCAGTCATCGAACTGAAAAACTTCTCCACAATCTCGGTTTCGTCGAGGTTTGCACCAAGCGCGTGGATCTCTCCCACCAAAGTAGTCAAACGCATAGCATAGTCGTTCACCGATTCAGTTTCCTCCATCTGCAAGTTGTGACGCGGTTATTCACCGATTCAACACTTGTGCCCGAGCCTTTGTGACGCGATCTTCTCCGATCCTCATCTCCTTGAGCGTGTTCCACGCCTCTCTTGCCGTTTGGAACTCCGCCAATGTCATCAGCACGGAACCCGGCACAGACTGGGCTATGACGGCCATGGCACCTTCGTCGCACTCCTCGTCGACGTCGTCGTCCATGATGGCCTCCCACACTCGAAGGGTTCGGAGAATAATCTTCATCTTCACTGCCCACACGCCGTAGTTGGCGTCGGTGAGCATCGGCTACTGGATGGGGATGTTGCGATTCACGAGTATGTTGGTGCCGCCATTTCCGCCACCACTGGTTGCTGACTTGCCGCCCTTCTTCACCTTGTCACCGTTCTTGTTCGCCTTGGAACCGCCGTTGCTGGACTTGACTGACTCAGCGTCGCTGTCCCCTATCGTAGATCGTCGAGGCTCTAGATATCAATTGTTGGCTTTTGATCGCTAGACCAATATACCCGAGGCGTATGTGCAAGCTAGCCTCAACCAAGCAACCAAGTAGGCAGCTGGATTGATGAACAATAGCCACACTCGCTGTTTTCCTCTCGTCCGTGCGGCTGGAACCCTAGCCGCCGCCAGGGAGGCCGATCTTCGGGGGTCGCCGGATCCACGCGTGTGGATTGTTTTTTACTTCCTCGTAGTATAGGTTTTTAGGTTGTTCATTGTTTTTGCTTTGGCGGCAACGATGACAGCGCTGAATAAAGATTCTTCGGATCCTTCCCTGACGAGGCCATCGGTCCTATGGTTGGGGATGGATTTGGAAACCGGTCTGTTCAAGCAAGGATGGCGTGGCGGCGGCGACATCCTCGTGGTGGACCAGTGTCCTCGGGCTCCACCGTCGCGACAGCGTTTGCTCCAGCGTCGGTGCGGAGCTTGGGAGGTAGTCAAGGAGCGGATGCAGATTGTGGTCTCCATCGACGAAATTTGGATGACGGAGCATGTGCTGGGCTCGTGGTTCGTGGATGGCAGGTATGGTTTCCTCCTTCGGCGTTTTAGTCGTGGTGGGGTGCCAGATCTGGAGTTCGATGGCGCGTCCGGGGTGTTGCCCCGGTCTGATTCGTTCAACGGCAAGGGCTTCACTTTTGGTGAGCCACCTTGGAGGTCCGCAAAGCTGCATATCAGCGATGGAGCTTCGTCGAGATCGGGTGAGGAGGCAGGTGACAGGCGTTGGTGTCAAGCTCAGAGATGTTCTACTATCTTTTCAGTTTTGTCATGTCGGTCTTTATGTGACTTGTACTTTGTTCGTTATGATATGAATGAGACACGTATTATCATACAAAAAAAAAAACAATAGCCACACACACATATAAGTTCACGGCTTGGGCTAGCTTTAGCTGATCGAGTCGATCGTCTCGACGGAACACTCGTAAACTCAGCGAACAGAAAAAACTGATCGGGAGATTTTGTTGATGGTCACAAGTGCCTGTCGCACCCGTTGGTTTTCTTTATTGCTTCGGTTGTACAGATTACAGGGGTTGGGTGCACTTATATACACGTACAAGCCCAAGGGATCAATTCTACTCGGTATGCTATTCATATTCTACTCGGACATGTATACCTTCTGTGCACACGGACATCGGGTTTACTCCTAATACTGCCTTGAATACAAACAGTTCTCAGGTTCTTTGTTTCAGCATTCACCTATGGTTACCAGATGCAAATATCCATCCTTTTTCTATGAATTACTCCCAAAATTGCAATTTGCAGTCCGCAACTTGAGCTATTATTTGTTTATTTTTTACTGCTTGCTTCCTAGCTATTGATCAGTACATGAATATCGTCATGCTATCATTCAGCAGCCGGCTCAGTAACACCATATATGTATTCTTTCTTGATCAAGTAACTTCATATTTGTACTCATCTTCGATAGGTAACATCATTCTGCGGCCGCTTGAAGATAAACAAGCATTTAACTCTTTATCCAGTTAATAAACTATTGTTTGTTTGTTTTTTCTTGCACAAAGCTCTACATAGGAGGTGCATTGAAAAACTATATGATGATGATCCTGAGCGTGATGATCTGTTGGTGAGTTAGAATAATTCTTACAGATCGAAGTTAGCACCTATCATATGTGGGTTTAAACAAATATGAAATTATGAGAAAAGACAAAAATGCTCATTGTTAAAAATTATTTGTGTATTTTTAAGTAATATGATTGGTGTCGCGGATATAAATTGTCTTCTTAGGCTGAGTTGAGTTGTCGAATTTCATTCCAGGCGCTTCTTCTCGTAAGTTTACGCTTTCAGTTCGAATTTAAAACATATACATGAGGTGGTACTAAAGCATTGGTCGCTTCTGGTCATACGTCAATTTTCGTTCAGATTGTTGGGCACCGAGAAAGGGAACGAAACAGCCCATCCAGAAAAGGCCAAGCGAACGAAACAGCCCATGAGCCGTCCCTTACACCCACGTAAAAACGTTTCGTAACCCTCAAAAAGAAAACGTAAAAATGTTTCGTTTTGTATAAGAACCGGAAACACCTACGGTCCACGCACCGGTTGGATCCTGCCTTTTCGATTGGCTTGATTCACATAACATTGGATCGATTGTGATCTCTCGTCTTAGGTCCACTGCAACCGAGGTGAGAGCGCTCGCAATCGTCGGCAAGACTGGCAGCGGCGGACAAGGAGCTATTTAATGGATTCATCACCTGCCGCAGCACGGCCGTACGTGGAGACGGACATGGAGCAGGACGAGGGCCATCGAGATTGAGGCGTCGACTAGCACAGCAGAACCTGCCACCATGGTTGAAGTTGACGATGATAATGGCAAGGATGTAGATGCAGGTGGGACTGGACGCGGAGAACGAGCTCTGTGCAAGCTGCCCGCATGGATTAGCATCTAGCATGACGATGACCTGCCGCTGGGACCAGTCGGGACCGGACCGAAGTGCCCAGCGGGCCTGTCCCCCTGAACCGGACCGGCGAGGCGAAAGCTCGGTCAGGGTGAGGGATCTAGCGACAGCGAGGGAGCGCTAGCTGCGTGTGTGTAGCTCGGTCAGGGTGAGGGATCTAGCGATGGCGAGGGAGCGCTAGCTGCGTGCGTGTGTGTGCGCCTTTGTGCGTGCTTGCGTGCGTTTGTGCCATGCCCTGTCCTAAAGAGCAACTCCTCCGGATGCTTGCTGCAGACAAAGAGGCAGTCCATCTATGGTAGCGTCTCATCCTGTGGAACTCCGCCGCCCGGCGGCACCGTCACCACATACTATGTACGTACATCGTTGCTTCAAATTTCAGATTACTAATCAGCTTGTACTGCAATACCAACTGTACGTACATCATTGCAAATTTAGACATCATCTGTGGGGGACGACCATGACGAGATCAACTTATTGTTCCTGCGGGAACAAGACGGGGCACACCAACGTATATGTGCTCACTGATGTGTTTGTCGGCACCCGAGATGCCCTTGGAACGAACACATGTGAACTGAGAGATTGCTTTAGGAAGAAGGAAGAAGCAGTTGTTTTGCCTGCACAAACTTCACAACTTTTCTGTTCTATTTCTCTGCTATTTATTCAGACTCGCAGAACAGGAACCGAGCTTCATGGCTTCTGACTCTGCGTCGTCGTGATCAACAACGCCGATGGCTTCTGACGGTGCTCGGGTATGCGGTGGTTCACTCAGGGGGTTGCCGGTGGTCGCAACGACGAGGAACGGCAGCCGCGGCGACTGTGCTTTGTCGGACCTGCTTGGAGACTCGGTCAAAAACCGGATCGGACCGAGAGTTTGTCGGGCCTAATTTTCATAACCAGACCGACCAGTTTTCTCATCAGTCAAGGATGCCATCGAGTGCATGCCATCGACGGCTAGCTGTGGACGACCGCCTCACCGCCTCCAGAAAATATGGATGCAAGGGATTCCGCTACAAACATTGCGGAGTCTGTGCGGTTGCGGTGCCGTGACATCTACAATACGTGGAAGAAGCTCTCGGTGTTATTTACAGATGATGTTAGAGGTTTACAGACCGGAAGTTTCAACCTCCTTTTTAAAAAAGAAAAAAAATCTACTTTTGACTGGTCAATCTGGTTGTTGACCACTAGGCGGCTTCATGTTGTGCTACAGTGCACTACAGAGAGGTACATAGGTTCATCTTTATATTTTGAAGTTCAATATTGACTCCTTGATCCCGTTCTTAGGGTTCACGACTGACAATTGATTTTAGGCTATGGAACTAAAATGCCTACTCTGTGACTGAATATTTATGAATATCTTAAAAAGAGAACAATTCAGAACTTAGATTTACAATATATTTGATGAATCTGTCTTCTATACTTGAAATTACAGTGTATAATTCGTTTGGATACTATATATTTGATGGAGCCGTCTAAGTTGGATCGTTGGATTTGAAATACAGTGTATGGTTTCCTTCCAACTTGCTAATTCAAATTTACTTATTTTAAACTCTATAATAATAACAATTATAAACATCATAATAATTTAGACAATATCTTCCAAGGTATGTTTTTTTAATCTTCTTATGTTAGTTTGATGTGAGATGGGATGTAAATACAGGCCTCTAAATAATTTAGCAGAGTTGTTATTTACACATCCGTAGGGTATCATTGTCAAGGGTGGGATGAAGTATAAGCGGTGCCAATGTAGGATCCATTTTTAAATTGAGGACGTGGACCGATGGAGAGGGTTCTTCAGGGTAAGGGTGCTCGATATTTTTTGAAAAAAGATATGGTGTCGGCAATGGGCGCATTGTGCAACCACACAAGTGTCATCTATTCTCGTCAAGGAGTGAAGATGTACAACCCACTGCTTATGTGGTGATGACATCATAAATGTGCCGTATGCTCGTCTTGTTGTAGAGTTGTCCTATTTTTTTCTCCGTTGCAACGCACGGGCATTTGTGCTAGTCATATATATATATATATATATATATATAGGACGGCAGTATGGGACCCCTAGGTGCCCAGGCACCTTGCGTAGATGCCGTTAGTATCATGTTTTTGTTATTGAGATGGCTGGCGAATTACTGGGTTTAACCCGTTAACAAATGAGGCTATATTTGGAAAAGATACCTCCATTGATATGAAAAACTTTCCTTAGTTTTGTTGCTGCTTCATACCTACGTACGCCAATCAAGAACATTCCAAAAAAGAACGCATGCATACCTCCATATGGGAAGAATCATACCCGTGTAGGTGACTTTATTACCTTCCAATTGTTTAGTCATGGCGTTCCTTGTATGGAAAGGATTAAAGCAGCCACATTTATACGTGTCATCAATTGTCCGTTCGTGAAATAATTTAGTAGCAAAATGGTACCTTATTTTTTATTCGTCACCCTAAAAAAAGTAGTAAAAGAGGGAGTGATTTTAGCGTTAGGTATATTATGGATTATGGAACAATATACTCAGTACAATATTGCCGATGGGGGTATGCAAAAAAAATGTGTACAATTAGTCAACTTTATTTGTGAACGTGATTTAAAGTATGCTTCCAAAGTTTTTTTTTGTTTTCTCTCAAGATCTAATTCATGATCGATAACTGTATCCACACACACACACACACACACACACACACACACACTCAGTCAGGTATTGCGCTTTGTATTGAGTATATTTTTACTAACTAGATGTCCACCAATTCTTAGTTATGGGTATATTTTTATCATTTTTCACAAAAAGTTGTACCTTGTCACATGTTTATGTGTCCATTAATTTATATGGGTATATTTTTACTAACTAGATGTCCATCAATTCTTAGTTATGGGTAGCTTATACATAAGATTTTTAAATAGCCATGCATGACAACATTTTTACATAGGCAAAGCAAATAACGACAGTCTTACATGGCAACGTTTGTTTTTAGCACAATCTAAAATTCTTGTACCTTAATTTGTAGACGTGGATTTGTTTAGGTATATGAAGACTTTTTCTTTTGCCATTGTTGTCCAATTTAGAAGAGTGGTAATAATTTAGTGAATGTGACTACTTCATAAATTTCACGTACCAAATAAAACAATAAATCTCACTGAGTAACTCCTAAATTTCAAAGTTCATAGACCCGCAAATAACCCACATATATATACATACCTTTTCGGTTTACTTATTTGTGATTTCACATACTATGTACATACCTAGGAATATCTAGAAATGTAGTTCATAGACCCGCAAATAACCCACATATATATATACATACCTTTTTGGTTTACTTATTTGTGATTTCACATACTATGTACATACCTAGGAATATCTAGAAATGAATATCTAGAAATGTGGGTATTCTATACCTATGAAAGTGTAAGGTATCGTGAGATAATCAGGCTGATAAATGTGGGTTCAGTGTGTACATACTCACAATACCATATGTCCTAATTAATATGCATCTTTTATGGTTAAGCATGCATGTAAGTGTATCGCTGAGCTTCTACCAAGAATTAGAGTTTAAAAAAAACGACCATACTATTCGATTCTCATGTATCTTTTTAATTTGGCCATTTATATACACAACCATATTACATTCCAATAATTCGCAAAAAAAGAGGTATTACATTCCAATTTACACGAAATAAGAAGGCATTTGCTACTGTATTTGTAAATACACATACAAGATCCACAAAGAGAAACAAAATTTATTAAATCACATGTATCTCCATGTAGTTCTCTTGCATGTTGTTTTAGTCCTTGGCGTCGTCACATTAAGCCTTCGCCGTCAACCACAACATCTTTTAATATGTGTGGTGGCTCAATGTGCTGCAGAACATTCTTCGTGTCGATCTATCCGAAAAGAACCACAAAAAATCAACTAAGGATCAAACGGCATGCATAAATAAAGTATCCAATTGATGAACGGAAGGAAGCCTTGAACACAATGGTAAAAACAAGAGACAATATCGTGATATATTGAAGTAGTCTGGACATCATAGGCATGAGAAGAAATGAGACATATATGGATGGCTACATGAAATCGTGATCATTGTGGTCTGCACAGGAAGCCATCTTGCCACGACCAACCCTGGTAATTTTTTCTTCTAGTAGCACACTTTTGTAACCTTGGCATGGATATACCTACAGTTGTAAAAGAAAACAATCGGCAACCACGATGGTGACAACAGCTACCACGGCCAAGATAAACGATGGAAGGATCAAATCACCTGGCTATGCTCATGTCGAAGAAGCGCGATGGATCGATGATGACCTGGGTATGCTCTTGGAGAAGATGAAAGAAGGAGTGGAGAAATCACATGGGTATGCTCATGATGAATGAGGGAGAGTGAATCACATATAGTCACGTATAGGTATGTAAAATGCGAGCTAGTGATCTGATTTCGTCCAGCTTTAATTCCTCGGCCAAATTATGGCAAGTGCATGGGCCCCTTTTTTTGGCATTTGATTTCGTCCAACTTTTATTCCTCGGCCAAATTATGGCAAGTGCATGGGTCCTTATTTTTGGCAAACATTCAAATTCGAGTGCATATGTATTTTTGGAAACAATCGAATTATATAGAAACAGAGTAATGAGAAATATTATGGAAGGTCCTAATTCATGCGCATGCAATATACTTGGAGGGTGAGAATCGTGCCTGGATGATGGTTTTAACGGGTACGGGCAATTGTAAACCCGACATGCATATATATATATATATATATATATAGCACGGATTGACTTTGTCGGGTTCACCGTCACAATGCGCTTTTTTCTCATGTTATAATACGCTTTTACGATTTGTATGGACAAAATTGTAATATAAACGAGGTGGTACTAATAGTTCGTCCGTCCGTCCTCGTTTTAAGTGGTCAACAGAGAAAAACGTTTCGTTCTTGGGCTGGGCTTGACGTTTTCATAAGCAGCCCGGACTCAACCGTCGTTGGAATTTCTGCCCCGCACGAGAACGCGAGGGTTTCCTCCGCCGCTGCCGCGGCTCTATATCCCTCCACTCCACGGCGCCCGTCCTCGCTCCGCAGTCGCCAAATTCGGATGAGATCGGCAGAATCCACTCTCGGGCGATGTTTCTCTCTCTGTAAGTCGCTGCCGCGACCCATGGAAACTCCGACGAACGGAGTACATGCCGGCAGCCTGCGGGCCGGCGGATCAGCGCCGGCCGCCTCCACCTTCACCTCCTCCTCCATGACCTACGCAGCCGGACGCCCGAGGTGATCGCGTGCTATGAGTGCGTGTTGGTGTGTGCTTAGCCTGCTGCTGCGTGCGTACCGGCTCGCGTGCGTGTGCCTGTGTGCTGATGGAAAGTATGGCTTGCTAGCCAAAACATCTTCGTGACACTGATTGTTTTGCCGCTGCTTAGTACTTCCCTATACAGTAGATAGAAGATGATTTGTGTGTTCTAAATTCTTGCAAAGTGAACTGACTATTTGTTATCTCTTCTCTCTAGATCAGAGAAGATGTTATTGTTTTTCCAGAAAAAGGAAATTAGTATTTGAACGCCATCCTACAACATGAGTACTAGATTTTGTATGAACAGATCATAAATAACCTGGAAGTAGCACGCTCCCTTGCTGTTGTAATTCTCAGCGTGTACTTTTGCTACTGTACTATTGCTTGACAATCTGGTCTGGATTTATGATAGGTAGAACTATGTGATTTGTATTTATATGTTGTTAGTTTGATCCAACTGGAACTTCTTACTGTTCAAGAATGATGCTTCGTGATGTAAAGATGTTCTGTTTAAGTGGGAGCCGTGAAGGGCCTAATCTGTGCAATCTTAAGTTTCAGAAATATGGTAGTAGTCCATATAGAGTACAAGAGCTGACCAATGTGGTGGTGTGGAGCAGACTGACAATGGAAATACCCAGGCTCATGCTTTTATTCTCTGTCCAGTAGATGAAATTATCACATGATGGTTGATGCAGAGGAGTGGAAGGTGTATGGAGTTTCAATTAGATTGGGTGGCCACCGGCGTCCATGAGACTCCAGAGCAACATGGCAGACTGTTAGCACATCTGCTCACATCATTGACATTCGTCATGAGTCACCCATAGGCCCACTCAGTAACTCCATATCCTTAAATTCCAAGCCTCAGATGATTTGCATTAATATATTATCTCTAATACCTTGGCCCAAACATTGATGGTACATGCAAAATTTATAAAGCTAGATTTGTTGTGAGTGCATAGCATATTGAAATAAATTTGGATGAACTAACTTGAGTTCTTCCATCAAGTTTTATTATATCAAATCTTCAATAAAAAATTTACAACAAAAACGACATGTAAATATTGACAAGCCTGATGTTGTGTGCCCGCAACACTTCTGCCGCTGATTATGATGATGAATTCTTCGCTTAAATGGAAGTTTTTCAGTGTGAACTTTTGATGAACTATCTTCATGATGATGATGCTAGATGTTATATGATTTGTTATGTTAATGAAAATCTTTTATACCTAGCTGACTACCCATTATGTTATACTCCCTCCATTCCTTTATATAAGGTGTATTTGTTTTTTCAAAAGTCAAACGAGTGCATGTTTGACCAAGCTTTTAGAAAAATATATACATATTCACAATATGAAATTTATATAATTTGATCCATCATGAAAAGTAGTTTCATGTTTTATCTATTAGGTATAGCAGATGTTATTATTTTATTCTATAATCTTGGTCAAACATTTAAATGGTTGACTTCCACGGAAATCAATACACCTTATATTCTGGAACGGACTATGATTTATTTATTTTCTCCAGTTGCAATGCATGGGCTATTACCAATAATTTTCATTATCAAATGCAGTGTTAATGAAAGGGTGTTCCTTTATCATGGTTAAAGGTTGCATGTCTTCTGATAAGTGCCTTGATATCTTTTCGGTCTCTACTTGAATGTTGCGTAATTAATTTTTTAGTGCCCAACAATCTTTGCACTGATTCTTGCAAGGGATCCTCGAGGAAGCTAAGTAAATGACTATTCTCAGTGGAGACGACACCATAGATGTTGTTTTGAAGTAAGCTCCTGCTCACCATTCTTTTGTAGTTCCTTCAGAAGAAATGATTCCATTCTTTTACTTGAGACTGCAAGAGTTGTTTTTACCCATTCATCTTAGTTTAATACAAAGTAGATGCCAGGACAGAAATATATAGTTGAAACCCAATGAGGTCAATGATGTGCGAGATTCTTTGTTCAGAGGATGGCTCAAAGACCAATTACATCAAACTAAGAAGGTTTAACCAAAATGATGCAAGTTTGAATTGCCTCTCGCTTAAACTTTCTTAATTATGCATTCATCATTTTTGAGATGTTAAGCTCTGATGATCACACTACTTGATTATCCTATTCCAGGATCCGTTGAGGAAGCCATTAAGAAATTAAGGGAGAACAATATAAAGGCCTTTGTGTTCGATCTACAGATTAACAGATTTTTACCTGTAGAATTCGTGGTAGATTTTCACCTAATGTTGTTGAAAAATCTAAATCTTTACATGGTTGTTTTGATGCAGTGGTCGGCTTTTTCCTGAAGGGATTGAGATTACCAAGATTCGTATCAGATCCCTGCTTTGTCAGCGCAGGAGAACTGCTCAAGCACGTAGGCACGGCGTGCCTGACGCGGATTACACCCGAACTGCCCTCCTTTGACATAAAAGGTACCCGATTCCCTCGACAAAAATCCTGACTAAATCGCAAGTTTCCTTGCTTGAAAATTGATGCATCTGAGGTTTTCAATCTCGCCGACTTCGCTGGAGTGGCGTGCGCCCATGCTCAAGTAGAGGTACGAATTTGCAATATTAATTGTTTTTAGGTGCTTCTACATGAATCCACCATTAGTACCAACTTAGCCACCACACTTTCCCTACTGTAGCAGCCTTCAAAGCACCACTGTATGTGGGCTCTCTCAATGTCATTTCATTGGCTGAGTTGATCTCACAGGCTAACATCAATTTAGATTGCACATTTATTAGTTGGATTATATCATAGACTGAAGTTCAGACCATTATAATGTATGTTGCTTCTTTGAAAGTTAGACTTCATAAAGAAGCAATTTCATCCGACCACAGTAGCTCTGGAAAAATGCATAACGGATTTGTGGGTTCACCTTCATGGATGGTGCTTTTCTTGTGATAGTGTCATAACTGATAAATAAATAAATCTACATTGCTTCACATGCTAGATGATTTTGGTGGCCTACTGTGTGACGTATACTTGACTGGTGAGGGCTTAAAATGGGGCCTTGGTTTCAAAACTCTGTTTGTGCACAATCTATATCCTCTATTGCGAAGGAACTGGATGGAGCAAGGTCCACATGCCTTAAATTTCTTAAAGATCTCCCGCACTTGCTTAATTTACCCAGTGGAGTAAACAAAAGCTGGGTCCAGTACTACTGCATGCCTAATGCAGAACTTCTTTTATGCACAACCCCAGTGCGGGAGTGTGAATTGGTGATCCCACTACATTGGTTAACTGAGTGCAATGGTAATACCGTCTGAATTGCCTCACCCTCTTTATACTGTCTGATTTCACTTAGTCATTGTTGCATTTACCATAAGATTAACTTCTTATACTGATATGCTATTTTTTCTTCCTTAAGAAATATTGTAACGGCCATATCTTTTCTTATGTTCCATTGTTATTGATCTGTTTTTCATAATTTTAATTCTTATTTTTCAATTATTATCTCTATGTATGCCAAAAGCTGGATTCGTGACAAGTTTATTTGGGAGAATAGTTATGCCCAAATTTAATAAACTTTTGCTGAACATACAGTATCACATAAATCCTTCTATCATCTTATTTCCAAATGTTCAATTTTATGAGAGGAATTAGCACGGCGGCCAAGTTAAGGCGTATTTCCATGCCGGTGGGCTGAGCTCGACGGCAATCCGGCACAGGCAGTGTCCACCAACAGCTCCTCTTCCAAGGACAAAGTGGGCCACGCACAACAGACCCGCATGCAGATTTTCCTTTTCATGTCATTTATTTGCTTATAATTCATACTTGGTCTTAATACTAGCTTTTTGTTTGTAATAGTTCATGGGGTAAAATTTCTTCATGACGTTGGTTCGTTTGCATAGCCAAATTATTATAATTATATTTTATTACTCTCTGTCGTCGGATAGAAATATATTACTTTAATGTCTTTGTCCTCATTTTGCTCTCTTGAACCAGAGTTTCTTCACATCATGTACCTCTTTGGTGAAGCTTTCCCTTCTTTTACTCTTACATAAGCTATGGAACTGAGCTACCTACGCATAGAAACCAAACGTTACGGCTAGGAATATTGCTGAAGAGTCGTGTATATGGAGTGTTGTAGGTGCCATGGGATAGATGCGTATAGTTGGTTCTCATTTTGTTTCAATCAAGTGGCATCACATAGTGTATGTCCTTGCATGCTATATAATGTTTAGTCACAACAAGTGGGGTAATGTTTTGTTCATATCTAATGTAGAAATGTAGAATCGTGCTATTTGAGAGGTATAAATAGATTGTTTTATACTCCCTCTGTTTGGAATTACTTATCGCAGAAATGAATGTATCTAGACATATTTTAGTTCTAGATACATCCATTTTCGAGACAAGTAATTCCGAACGGAGGGAGTAGGTGTTAAGTACATATTTAATTATTTCCTATATGTTGCAATGCAGCCCATCTGATATGATGATTTTTAGGTTGTACGTTTTTTTCTCCCGTTGCAACGCACGGGCATATTTACTAGGTTAAAGATAAAGTTGTTCACCCGGTTAGTTGACTAGGATTGACGTTGCATGTTTCGAACTAGCACCACAAAGAATTATATTGTTAATTGAACCATCATTTTGGTCATCAGCAAACTTATTCTCTAATTGGCATTTGTGCCACAATGAATCATATATATGTATATATAATATAATAATAATAAAGCACGGGTTGAGCATGGCGGGTTCACCGTCGCGGCGTTTTTGCAAAGAAGTCCCTGTTTTTTTTATAATTAACCCGCGCTATAGTTTTAAGTGGTGAACAGAGGGAAAACGTTTCGTGTGTTGGCTTGGGACTCGGCTTGGCCTTCAGGGAAAAAATATAGCACGGCGGCCTGTCCTCTATGAGTACGCACAACAGCACGGGTCCTCTTCCCGGGGACGGCACGGCAGCGCCGCCATGAATCAAGCCGCCACGCGCGGCCGGTCTACCTCTCCCGCTACCCTCCAGCAGCGCGGCCGTTGCCCTTTTCTTCCCCTCCTCACCCGCCCCAACTCCTCACCCCCAGCCTCCTCGGCCTCAACGCGGACGTCTCCGATTTGGATAGGATTCGATGGCGTGTTCACACCGCCACGCGCGGCCGGTCTTCCTCTCTAGCTATCCTCCAGCAGCGCCGCCGGTGCCCTGTTCTTCGCCTCCTCACCCCCGGCCTCCTCCGCCTCGAGGAGGACGGCTCCGATTTGGAGCTCAAGTACTGCCTCCCCGACACCTCCGTCCCCAACTACGTCGTCCCGTCAGACGAGGACGAGGTGCGTACTCTGCTTTTTTCTATTGGCTACAAGGACAAATTTAAGATCTCGAATTAAAGGATTCTAAGGTTGAATAGAAGGGGGAACAGAAAGAATGGGTAGCAATTTGTTCGGGGATTTTATTTTTTGTGCCAACCTCTAATATCCCCTTCTCTGCCATGGATTTGGATGCTTTGCAGATTTGGATTGGGGCGCAACAGAGATGAGGAAGGACAAAGCAAGAATAGCTCCAGTGAGAGTGAACGAATATGAACACCACAACCCTCTCAGGTGGGATTGCCATATTCTATGCTCATATTCAAAGTATCATCTAATGTTTGGCCAAAGGCTCCATATATAATTTGATCTTTGATTTCTAGATCGCTAACCACATGTGCCATTTAATTTCCGAGTATCTATTATTTTTTCCTGTTCTTCAGATCTTTGAGAGGTAGTCTGATTTGCCGTGGTTTTTGCAGGGGATGTTGGCTGATCAGGATACCCAATTCTCAAACAAGCATGCTGAGATGCTCAAGATATGGAAGTTCGTCCACAAGCTCGACCACCAGGTTTTTTTGGTTCATGTTCAATGGGAGGCGAATAGTGTAGAGAGGGTATCTGATGCAAGTCCAAGGTAAACATTTGTTTCTTTTATTGTGTTTAGGTGAACATGTAAAAGGTGCAGATGGACATGATGAAGCCGTGAATTGTCACACAAGTCACTGAGCTTCTTGGGTTCGAAAAACTACCTAACTGCTATTATCCTGAATTTAGTTTTATCTGAACTAAGAGGACCACCTGTGCTTCTCTAACAAAGAATTACTCATTTGGTATTCTTTTGCACTGTTGATTTTAGTTCAAATTGGTGTGAGTGCGACCTCTTTGTCATGTTGGATAAGGCTTTCTGTATCACATGGATGTGACCTGTAGTATGGTGTAGAAAAGTGATGAAAGGTATTAGTTGGAATTAATTTGGCAGCAATAGTTTATCAAGTTTTTGCCAAGCCAGCTATTTGTGGAATTTCTGCAGCTGTACTTTGTGCCATCTCCCTCATGCAGATATATATACTAGCAGACTAGCACGTAAATTATTTACATCAAAACTGAGACATATCTATATATGATGGAGGCATTTCTTTCTTTATATTCAGCAGTACCTCTTGCTACTATAAAGAAAGTAGAAACATGGTTGATAAATAATCACATTGTTCTGCCCATTTTTCATTTCACAATCCATTACAATTGTTATGTCCTTGCAATCATACCACTACACATGACGCTTCCTAGATCTGGAACCCAACCAAAGAACAATCAAGTTTGATTCGTGCTGTTATTGGGCCTCGCTGCGACCCTGATGTTTTTGGGCCAAGTTGGGCAGAATCTACTCATGCTTATAAAACAAGTTTGTTAACAGATTAAACAGTCCCACCTAGCTTCTTACAGCTAATTCTATCAAGTTTAAAAAAAATAATTCTATCAATTTATATATGCCTATAAGTATGAGAATTAACAAGCAGCTTGAGAATAAACTAACGGAGGGTGAGCTGTGTTTAGGAAAAAGTATCACCTGGTTGGCGTAATAAATAAAAGGAGTTGGGGATTGTTGGCTGCCAAATGAAAAATCTCAGGAGGCCTAAATAAAAGGGATCGTGGGCTGCGAATCAAAAAACCCTGGTTAGTATAAATAAAGGAAATTGTGGGCTCTGAAATGAAAAATTCCGGTTGACATAAATAAAGGGATTGTGGGCTACGAAACGAATAATCTCAATTGAGCACGATTGTTGTATGCTACACGAAAAATAAAAGCGACTATGGTCTGTGAAACAAAAAATAAGCAAAGGCCTCCCGGTTGGCATAAATAAAATGCTATGAAACGAAGAAAATAAATAAATGGGCATGGTTGAACAATTTCAGTATTTTATACTAATACTATTTTCATTTAAAGGCTGAATTTTGTCACCCCGTTGCAACACACGGGCATATGTCCTAGAAGATATTTGGAATGCAGAGTTCATGAAAACAAATGTTAGTCCTTTTTCTTCTTCTGAAAAGCTCTCTTCATTCTTTTTCTCGTCTATTCTTACTGCTTGAGAATTGTTGCAGTCCGTACCATGTATCCACCGTTTCCTAAGGAGAGTGTTCCTATGCTAAAAGTTGTTGTTTTGTCATTGCAGATTTGTGCGGTCTAAATAGTACTGTATTTTAGTTTTCTGGAAGGATGCAAAAGTCATACTGGGCTTCCTGTGTATACTGATTGCTAAATGATGCAATAGTATTTGTGCGGTGGGGGAGTGTCATTCCCTGTGTTTACCAATTGGTCTCACCCTCTTAAGAGATCTAACCCTTGTCACCGTAAGGAAAAAAGCAAAGAGTATTATGACGCCATAAAGTTTGAATTCAGAGAAGTATATGCTGAAGAACACCAGAATTAGTCTTCATGAACCATCATCGCCTTGTTGATGATGCTTCACATGTAAGTTTTCTGGTCCTTTGACAAGGTCTTCCAATTATTCAGAAGTGATGTCAAATGGTATGTACCATTTTTATTTTAATTTTCTTGATGAATTGTTAAGTTGAGCACGGATGCTTGCGTTTCCATTTGGGAAAAAGAGAGGAGAAAGTGATGGATTGGAGCTTTGGCGGAACATTATTACTGTCTAGAAAATTCATGGCAACTGGGCCAATGGTTGAACATATAAATATTTTTGAAGTGAATTATTTTGTGACTCTCAGCCTCAGTACTACCTTGTCGATTTATACTTAGAGGACCAGAGAGCAAAATCCAAAGCAAAGCCCTACACATGCCTGCCCATCTGGCGCATGGCTGTGATTTGAGGAATTTTAGGCCATTAAGCATCATCTTCATGCAGCCCCTGCCCAAAAGGAGCAACTGCATTTTGTCTATAATGCATGTTTTACTGACATTCCTGTTTCTATTTTTTGCAGGGCGCCCACAAATTAAACAACCTATGAAATGGCCAGAAGGGACCGGATATCCTACTTGGTATGTGGTTTTAGAAGCGACTTAGGTTCCAGCTTGCTGTGAACTTTATAATTTATCACTGCTATAATGCTAACTACTTGACTCGATACTGAAAGATTGGAGCTGTAGTATTTGCAGAGGAATTCCGAACATGCTTCATCAATTCAGTAAAGGCCTATGTAGAAACATCTTTGACTTCACTAGAGAGTGGATCTGCACTCGAGGAGCAGCTCGAGCAGCTCTGCACACATGCCTAGACCTACTTTCCTGTCGGCGCTGTTGATATGTGTGTTCTGTATCATTCTTTACGTCTAGCGTGTGATGTAATCCATTTTCAGACTTTTCACCAGTGGAAGCATATATTTTACGAGCTGAATCAATAGATGTTCATTGAGCTTATTTTCATGTAAAAGCGCATGTACATTCTCAGCAAAAACAAGAAAGTGTGTGTGTGCCCGACCTTCTCCCGCTGCGACCTGGACCAGGAAGCACGTCAAACAGAAATGTCAATCTTTACACCAGCATTAAGCCCCTAGAAAAAGTCTATCACCTGTATCTTTGCATATCACCGAGACGGAGCCAGAAGACAATTTTTTTAATCTTTAGGTGTTATAACTCCTTGTGACAAGTATATGCGAGTATCATCGTTGTGTAGAGATAGAAATATTCACATTAGCAAACCTTTAACTTAAGGTGTGACTGGTACCCAATTACTCTTGGTCTCACTATTTTATATTTTTGCTGGACATTTTACATCTCTTTTGATTACTAAACTTCTTATTTTCTACTCTCTGTTCTGGTGTCAGCTGAAACAAGAACACGAGGTACATCATTTTGCTTCTAACCTCACGCAATTAAGGGAATTTCTTTCTTTCTTTAAGCATCACCAGATTTTCGCTCTTTGTTTGAAGAATATGGTCCTCGGTACTTGTGATTATGTTAAATATTGTTTTGCTACTTGCGAAGTTGTTTAAGTGGTCAATTGTTTTTCAGGTTTCTAGGCATTTTTCTTTAGTACCCGTTGCAACGCACGGGCATTTGTGCTAGTCTATCCCTATATATATATATATATATATATATATATATATATATATATATAAGCACGGATTGACTCCGTGGGTTCACCGTGTCACGCTTTTTTTCTGTGAGTTTACGCTTTCAGTTTGAATTTAAAACATATACACGAGGTGGTACTAAAGCGTAAGGAAAAAACGAACCGTTTTTTCGTCGTTCGAGGCAGGCTGTATTATTGTTTTGCTACTTGCGAAGTTGTTTAAGTGGTCAATTGTTTTTCAGGTTTCTAGGCATTTTTCTTTAGTAGCCGTTGCAACGCACGGACATTTGTACTAGTCTATCCCTAATAATATATATATATATATATATAATAATAATAAAGCACGGATTGACTCCGTGGGTTCACCGTCACAATACGCTTTTTTTTGTGAATTTACGCTTTCAGTTTGAATTTAAAACATATACACGAGGTGGTACTAAAGCGTAAGCAAAAAAACGAACCGTTTTTTCGTCGTTCGAGGCAGGCTGTATTTCCGCCCGGAATTCGTAGCGACAACCTGCGTGGCCCATCTAGTCTGGCAAAGACCAAAAAAATTGTGCGGTACGTGGGGATCGAAGCTAAATCCTATATATATATATATATATATATATATATATATATATATATATATATATATATATATATATATATATATATATATATATATATATATATATATATATATCCCTAATAATAAAGCACGGATTGACTTTGTCGGGTTCACCGTCACAATACGCTTCTTCCCGTAAGTTTACGCTTTCACCCCTTGAGATTTTTTAATATCCAATGTGATACTAATTCGCTGATCATCAATAGATTTAAGGGTGACGCGTCTGGCCCGGCTGGGCCAAATTCGACCGCGTCCTGTTCGTAAAAGTGTGGATTTTTTGTCTATCCTCGAACTGACGGAAGCCTCGGCAGCCAACAAAAGACTCCCGGCCCAAACCGTGTCCCTCTCCCAAGTGCCAACATGTCGCCCAATCATCCTCCGATTGCTGCCTCCGCGTGCGCTCCAGGCGATGCAGGCCGAGGCAGCCGTCGCCTCCTTCATGCTCCCCTCCGGCCCACGCCCGCTCCTCACTCCGGCGAGTACTCCTCAGCCCCCGTTCCCCCGCCACCTCGCCATCCAGGTTTCCGAGATCGAGGCGACCGTGGTGTCCCGTGCCGCCAAGTCCGAGTTGATCTCTGACCGGGAGTCGGAGACCTCCGTGCTCCGGGATAAGGTTGCCGCCCTCGAGGCCACGCTTAGCGGTTCTTCCTTGCCGAGCTGCCGGAAGCTTTGACGGATGCTGCAGTTGCTGCCACTGGCTGGTCACGTCTCCAACACCGCTGCCGTGGCATATCCCGAGATTCCCGACGAATAGGACTTGGCGAAAGTCCTGGCCTCGGGTCGGTGACTCGCTGGTACTTGGCACAAGGTCGAGGGCCCGTGGCCGTGGAGCAGCAAGGGGGCTTCGGTGGACTTGAAGGTTTTGCTAGAAGGCACAGCACGCGGGCAGCCGAGGTCATGGTGATGGTCGGAGCAGCAGCAAGGTGGAGGGAAGCAGCTGACAAAGGTGGCAGGGGACTCATGGCAGAGGCCGGTTGCAGTGGAGGCCTCTGGCAGGAAGACTCAAGGCGAGCTCGGGCGTGGCAATAGAAAAAGGACCAGCGTCCATGGTGGACACAGGAGCAGGGAGGAAGGAGGAGGCTCGTCGGATTGAGGCCGGGGTCCACGGCAAGGTGCAGGCTACGGCGTGGGGCTTGACAGCTGCAGCCATGGTCCAGGCTCGGGAGCAAGGGCACGACGACGCGTCTGGGCATGGCGCAGGCGAGGAGGGAAGGATGGAGAGGAGCCTTCAGTGTTCATCTGAATCATCTCGGCAGCAAAGCTCACATGGCGACGGAGGCGCACGTGGTGTTTGCATGTTGCTCATCCCATGGCCTCGAGTTAATTGCACAGAAGTACCACAATTCGGGCATCACATGCAGATTGGTACCACGATTGCTAATTTTTGCATGTCAGTACCACGATTGCTTCAGGTTTTTTCAAATAAGGCTAAAACGCGTATTTATACGTATTGACGCTCGATCCGACAGCTCAGGCCCACCCGTCAGGTGCCACGCTGGCCAATCGGCGCGTGCCCGCGCGCTGACTAGGACGAGCCGGTGCGCTGCTGGCCTCGAACCCGGTCCGGTCGCACCAGCTCGCCCCCGCCGCACCATTCCCCTCCCCTTCTCCTCTCCTCACTTGTTTCTCCGTCGCCGCCGCCTGCGTCCCGACTGCCGGCCGCCGCACCGCCCCGCCGACGCCATGGTTTTGGAGGACGAAAGCAGCGACGACCAGTCTAGCCTCCCATACATGCATTCTTCCTCCACAAACGGTCTCAACGAGGTCAGTACAGTGAGTTTAGGGTTAGGGTTACAGATTTGGGATTTCTTGATTTGGTTGATTTTGGTAGGTTTTGATTTGCCCATTGTCTTTGTGTGAGCTTCTGCAGGTCCCTTTCAGCATTGAAGATCCAGATTACAAGGGGCTTGAGCTGGATGTGATGTCTCCATGTGAGAAGCACGGCATGGCATCTGAGAGGCTTGTTGCCTTTGAAGGAACAGACACAGGCAGGCGGTTTTTAGCATGTGCACAACTGGTATGGATTGTAGGCATAGTGATTTTTTTTCTTACTTTGTCAGTGCCATATTGAACTCTGTTTGCTGGAGTACTCTCCTTGCTGTCAACATTTTGGTTCATAGTGGCATTAGAGTAGCTTATGTAGGTCAAGCATGAGTATATTTTGCTGGAGTACAATGGCATAGTAATTTTGATTAATAGTGGTACTAGAGTAGCTTAAAAATGATAACTAACCTAGGCATAGTGATTTTTTTCTGTTTGCTGGAGTACTCTGTTTGCTGGAGCCATATTGAACTCTATTTGCTGGAGTACTCTCCTTGCTGTCAACATTTTGGTTCATAGTGGCATTAGAGTAGCTTATTTAGGTCAAGCATGAGCCATATTGAACTGTGTTGGTGTTGTTCTTGTTTTTGCAGGCAGGTAGCAATTGTGGCTTTGTTGAATGGGTTGATCACCAGTGGCCCCCAACAATGCAGTATGCATTGTTGAAGCTATGGGCAATGGTTGAAGATGCCAAAACTGCTAGGGTGAATGACAATCTTGAAAGTTCTTTCACTATCCACCATCTGACAGAAGAGAAGAACAAGCTGGATGCCAACTATGACAAGCTAGTCCAAGATGTGCATGAGCTGATGAACTTCCAGGAAGATAAGGTGGTGGATTTCAGACATCTGCAGTCTGCCATTACATATCAGCAGGAGGTAAGAAAAGAACTGATTGATGATATGAAGGCACAGATGGCAAGTGAGATGGCAAAGAAAGATGAAGAGACCCAGAAACTTACTCTCAAGTATGAGCTGCTGCTCAACCTGACAAGAGCTCAAGCAACAGTCATTCAGAACTTGAAGCTGAACAAAATGAAAGAGAAGCAAGTGCTTACTGAAGCTAGTATGAATTTGGAGCTGAAGAATGCAAAGCTAACAAAGTGTCAGGAGAAGCTCACCCAAGAGAAGCTAGAGTTGAAGCTTGAGGTTGCTGATCTGCTTAAGGGAAATGAAAAGCATATTGAAGAGAAGTGGCAGTTAGAGTTTCAGAATGAAAAGTTGAAGGAGAAGTTCAGGGAGATTCAGGCCATCTTGGAGAAGTGAAGAAGATGAAAATGAGATTAGTGGCATTGCTGACCTTTTGGGAATGATGGTTGTGTAATGACCTAGCATCTAGGAACTAAGGTTGTGTACTGTATGCTTGTACTAATGGTGAACTATGGCTGTGTATGTATGTAGTAGTTATGCTATTCATCCTTTTGTGAGAAAAGGATGAACTATGCATTTGAAGTTGAACTCCTCTATGTATTGTGAACAATGGTTATGTATGGCTATAATGAGTTGAACTACAGTTTCTTATTATGTATGGATATGCTGATTATGTAGAAGGATATGTTGATGATGATACATTATGACAATGTTGCAGCAAACCACTCATGTCATACAAAATAAAAGAGGAACAAGACTGACTAAATCTCATTGCATCAGAAGATAACTTCACCGATCCATTACAACTTGGCTTAAACTAGAGCAACTAAACCAGACAGGACATTGCATTTATATTGGCTGCAACTAAACCAACTAACTAACTTAATATCTTGCCTGCAACTAACCCAAGCACAAATATAGTGAAAAGAAACAACACATTGTGAAATTTGGCCCTAATCCCTACAATCTCTGCATTCTTCTCTCTGAGTTGAGTTTGCAGAGACAGAAACATGGCCTCCCTTGTGCCATCATCTTCACTTGGAGTCAGCATTGGAAATTGATCTTCCTCTCTGGCAACAGTTGCACCTTTAAGCCTCCATACTTCATCACGTAGATCCCCAATGAGCTCACTCCAGAATGTGGGCAATGGATCATCATGCCATTGCACAAATCCACAGCCACCGTGCTATTAAGATGCAGAAACAAATTTCCAAAAATATATCATTTCACATACTATTGCACAGAAGAAAAAGGAAGGAAATTAGGCAAAAAAACAACACTCACCATAGCATCCACGCAGCTATAGTACCTCCTACCAGGGTTCTGCCTGCTCCAGGAGATCCATCTTGGCGCCTTCCTCGGAGGTGAGCAGTGGCACATCACTGGAGGCTCGTATGCCATTGGGAGCTCGCGGTAGCGCACCGGCGAGCGCGCCTCCTCCCCCCTCCTCCCTGCAGCTCGACGAAATCCGGGAGCGGACCCGGCACTGGACAACCACGACATCTCTCTCTCCACCGCCGGCCCCTCAGCGCCTCCACGCTGAGATTTCTCCTTCTTCTCCTTTGCTGCGCTCCAAATGGACACTGCGTGGACGAACCCTAGTTTCGTTCCCAAATCTGAGATCTTGTGCTGTCACTTTAATAGTAGGAGAGGTACCTGTCCCACATGTCAGAATCCCCAAATGTGGTACTGCATGTTATGTGATGCCCCAATATTGGTACTGACATGCAACAAATAGCAGCAGTATTGGTACTGACATGCAACAAATAGCAGCATGTTATGTGTCAAATGCATGCCTTGCCCATGTTTTTTTTGGTATTGCAGTAAGCCACTCCCAAGCTTCCTCCCTTTCAGCTCTAAGATCATTCATTGCAATATTAAATTTGTGTTCATTATAGGCATAGCTAGCATTATCCATGCACTTCTTAAGATCTTCACCCCTAAACCCAGCATTTTGGAAATTTGCATATAAATGCCTAAGGCAGAATCTTTGGTTGCAATTTGGAAAGACAACATTCACTGCATTCAATAACCCCTGACACAAACAATTTAACAAGTCTAAGCTACAAGGTAAATAAATATGTGTTGGAAATATGCCCTAGAGGCAATAATAAATGGTTATTATTATATTTCTTGGTTCATGGTAATTGTCTATTATTCATGCTATAATTGTATTGTCCGGAAATCGTAATACATGTGTGAATACATAGACCACAACCTGTCCCTAGTAAGCCTCTAGTTGACTAGCTCGTTGATCAACAGATAGTCATAGTTTCCTGACTATGGACATTGGATGTCATTGATAACGGGATCACATCATTAGGAGAATGATGTGATGGACAAGACCCAACTTAAGCATAGCATAAAAGATCGTGTAGTTTCGTTTGCTAGAGCTTTCCAATGTCAAGTATCTTTTCCTTAGACCATGAGATCGTGCAACTCCCGGATACCGTAGGAGTGCTTTGGGTGTGCCAAACGTCACAACGTAACTGGGTGACTATAAAGGTGCATTACGGGTATCTCCGAAAGTGTCTGTTGGGTTGGCACGGATCGAGACTGGGATTTGTCACTCCGTGTGACGGAGAGGTATCTCTGGGCCCACTCGGTAATGCATCATCATAATGAGCTCAATGTGACTAAGGCGTTAGTCACGGGATCATGCATTGCGGTACGAGTAAAGAGACTTGCCGGTAACGAGATTGAACAAGGTATTGGGATACCGACGATCGAATCTCGGGCAAGTAACATACCGATTGACAAAGGGAATTGCATACGGATTGATTGAATCCTCGACACCGTGGTTCATCCGATGATATCATCGTGGAACATGTGGGAGCCAACATGGGTATCCAGATCCCGCTGTTGGTTATTGACCGGAGAGGCGTCTCGGTCATGTCTGCATGTCTCCCGAACCCGTAGGGTCTACACACTTAAGGTCCGGTGACGCTAGGGTTGTAGAGATATATGTATGCGGAAACCCGAAAGTTGTTCGGAGTCCCGGATGAGATCCCGGACGTCACGAGAGGTTCCGGAATGGTCCGGAGGTAAAGATTTATATATGGGAAGTCTTATTTTGGTCGCCGGAAAAGTTTCGCGCTTTATCGGTATTGTACCGGGAGTGCCGAAAGGGGTCCGGGGGTCCACCAGCCCCGGGGGGGCCACATGGGCTGTAAGGGGTGCGCCTTTGCCTATATGGGCCAAGGGCACCAGCCCCAAGAGGCCCATGCGCAAGAGATAAGAAAAAAAGGGAGAGTCCTAAAGGGGGAAGGCACCTCCGAGGTGCCTTGGGGGGGAAGGACTCCCCCCTGGCCGCACCCTTCCTTGGAGGAAGGGGCAAGGCTGCGCCCCCCCCCCTCTCCCTTGGCCCTATATATAGTGGGGGGGAAGGGAGGGCAGCAACATCTAAGCCTTGGGCGCCTCCCTCCTCCCCTGCAACACCTCTCTCTCTCTCTCTCGCAGAAGCTTGGCGAAGCCCTGCCGGAGACCCGCTACATCCACCACCACGCCGTCGTGCTGTTGGATCTCCATCAACCTCTCCTCCCCCCTTGCTGGATCAAGAAGGAGGAGACGTTGCTGCACCGTACGTGTGTTGAACGCGGAGGTGCCGTCCGTTCGGCACTCGGTCATCGGTGATTTGGATCACGGCGAGTACGACTCCGTCATCCACGTTCATTGGAACGCTTCCGCTCGCGATCTACAAGGGTATGTAGATGCACTCCTTTCCCCTCGTTGCTAGTAGACTCCATAGATGCATCTTGGTGAGCGTAGGAAAATTTTAAATTATGCTACGATTCCCAACAATATGCACCAATGAAACTCTTAGCTATTATTAACACTTGTGCAAAACAAAATGAAATGTGCAAACACATACCTTTTGTCTATCTGACATTATAGTATAAGGTCCAAACTTGCCCACTTCTCCACCTAGGAAAATTTTCAGTTGGTGTAGAAACCAACACCAACTAGGTGTGTCCTCTTGTCCAACTATGCCAAATGCCAGTGGATATATGTTGTTATTGCCATCTCTACCAGTGGCAGCAAGGAGTTGAGCTCCTGTAGTGAGCTTAATGAAGCATCCATCAACACCTGCATAATCAACATTTCCAAACATTAAATACATTCAAGTGATATACAATATGGAGTACTCTACAATATGTAAATGGTGCACAAGGTTCAGGAACTAACCAATGAATGGCCTACACCCATTGAGAAACCCCTCCCTTGCTCCATTCAGGCAAAAGAACATGACATGGAATCTTGGGCCTGGGTGGGGTATTTTTGCATTTGGTACTGGAGTAACAGTAGTGACTATTACTCTACTCCCAGGGTTTGTATCCATGACAGTCTGAGCATAGTCTTTAAGCCTAGGATATTGCTTCTTGTGATCTCCTAAGACAGCTTCAATAGCTATGTTCTTTGCCCTATATGCCATGCACTTGGGCACATCTACACCATATTTTTCCATGCATGCATCAATTATTGTCTGAATACCAGTAGTTATATCAGATCTGAAGAGATGCTCATATTTCTGTGCTAGCCACTTAGCACTAACCCTGGTGGTCTCAGTGGTACTAGGGCAAGTGTGCTCTAGTCTCATCTTCTTAATTACAAAGGTTTTCTCCCCTTTTATAACTGTTGCCACCATAAAGAACTGGCAATGTTTATCTGGACACTGAACAATTATCCTCTGATCTGAATTCCTGTGATACTTAAAATTCCTGGCCTGACTGATGTGCAAATTCAACAAAGCATCTCTGAATTGATGCTGATCCCTAAAACACAACTTCATACACAGTTGCTCATGTGGTTGCTCCATTTTCTCATTGTACCACTTCCTAGCAGGCCTTTTCTTTGCCCTACTTTTCTTTGGTAGGACAAAAGAGGCTGGCTCAAAACCATCATCATCACTCTCCCTCAACAACCCCTTCTCTTCTTCATCTGATGAGGATGGTCTGAAATCAGGTTCAACCTCTGGTAGCTTACTAGAATGTGACCTAGTTGTTGGTCCTCTTCTAACTGGTAGCTTCTGCTTCTTCTTCACAGGTTCAACTATAGTTTCTTCTTCTTCTTCAAAAGTCCTATCTTCCTCTACCTCAAATGGTTCCTCAACTTCAGTGTCACCCTCATAATGCAGCATTTCTTCCTCTTCTGATTGCTCATCATCTGATTCTTCCTCTTGTACTTCTAGCTCTCTCTGTCTCTTTCCCTCTTCCACCTCTACATCTTCATCATCATCCATGTAATGATGGTCATTTCCAATTTGAGCATCCTCATCAGAGGCATTAGCATCACTGTCCTCATATGCCTCAAATCCTTAATATCCCTCTTCTTCTTCTTCCAAAACTGCTTTCAACTTGGCTGTTGCATTCTTGCTTTCTTGTGTGCAAACACCAGCAGGATGAGGTGTGCTAGAGTTGCTACATTGACTCTCAAAAACTACTCCTTGCTGATCAATAGCTAAGATAGGAGGCTCACTCAGATCGAAAACAACAGGCTCTTGGTACACCGCAGTGGACAACTCTGGCATTTGACATTTCTGCAACTCAAAATCAGTAACAGGGGGTGGACAAGCCCTGACTAGCAAATCAAGCACCAATTTGTCCTGGATCTTCCTCTTTATCTTCGGTAATTCTGCATGAATGTCTACCAAATACAGCCCTTTCTCTCCTAAAGATGGATTTTCAATGTGAAACAAACAATCATATGCATTAAATCCTTGGGTTTCCATCACTGCAACCAAATTCAAATAAGTAATATCTGAACCACACAGCTTCATCTCCAATGGTTCTCTTGCATCAAAATGGATCCTTACTTGCCAAATGTCTTCATCCAAACTACAGAACAAATTAAATTTCATGTATTCATTATAATTACTCTTAATTTGGAGAGCAACTGTACAGTATAGAACAATTTAGAGTAACCTGTAAGTCTAATATTTACTATTAACTCTACTATTACAGATGCTATTTCAGCACAGAACAATGCTACTAAAGTAACCTATAAGTCTAATATTTACAGTACAGAACAATGTACTTTACTATTTCAGCACAATAGCAAAATCAAGGAAAAAGAAAAGGTCATAATCCCAAATTGTTACTGTAATTGAACTAATTTGAGAGTGCAATACACTGAGTTACTAGTTACTGTAATTGTCCTATACTAGTCACTACAATTGGACAAACCCTAATCCCCAACTGGATAAACAAGAAGATGAACAAACCCTAAAAATCCCCAATTGGATAAACCAGAGCAGGAGGAGGACAAGGTTACTTACAACACGCCGCCAAGTCCATGAGTCAACTCATGGCTGCTGCTAGGGTTCGCCACCCACTGCTGCGCCAACCGCAACCGCTGCTCCATGCTGAGTAACATCGACTCCTCCTCGTCGTCGGTCGAGTACGCGGAGCTGGAGTCGTCGCCGCCATCGCCGTCGACGCCAGCCGTTCCGCTAGGAGGCCAGAACGGCATCTCGCCGCCGCCGTGGACGCCCTCGCCGCCGCCTGCCGGAGTCGCCGACGCCATAGACTACGGTTCGAGCGAGTGAGGAGAGGAGGTGCGGCGGGGGCGAGCTGGTGCGACCGGCCCGGGTTCGAGGCCAGCAGCGCACCGGCTCGTCCTAGTCAGCGCGCGGGCACGCGCCGATTGGCCAGCGTGGCACCTGACGGGCGGGCCCGAGCTGTCGGATCGAGCGTCAATACGTATAAATACGCGTTTTAGCCTTATTTGAAAAAACCTGAAGCAATCGTGGTACTGACATGCAAAAATTAGCAATCGTGGTACCAATCTGCATGTGATGCCCGAATTATGGTACTTCTGTGCAATTAACTCCATGGCCTCCCTCCAGGCATATGCTCTCGTGGCCACATGAGCCCCTGGGCGGCGTAAATACACGGCGTGCGTGCATGGAGTATGCACCAAGTACAAGTTTGATGGAGTAGCAGCTCCTTGACTAATCTTTGTCCAAAGTTTCAAAGCAATGATCGGTACGGCAGATAAAATTTGAAGCACAATGCTAAAGTTTCAAATTTTCAATGATCAGTATGGTAGGCGGACAGGCTTTATGAGTGCAAGTGGGCTGGAAAAACACAAAACGGTGTGCTAAATATAGTCCCGTGGAGCAGATGAATATTTTGCATCCCATGGTTTGCCTCCTAGCTACATCATGTGCGACGCACCCATCCCCGCGTCGCCAACCCTAGGCGACACGGGGGGCGACCACGCCACCGGCCCTAGGCCCCCTCCCCTTGCCTCCTCCGTCCTGCCACCGCCCGAGGTCTCACCGACGAAGCCTGGCTTATGATGGCGGCGGCGGGGCCTTATCCCTCGTGCGGTGGTCGTGTTTTTTCCGGGCGGCGGCGGCGCATCGTTCGACGCAGATCCGGCGGCAAGGAGCGGCGGGATCCCTAGGGCATGCGTGACGGCGGAGTCAGCGGAGGCGCAACCTCCCCGCGGCGGAGTCGCCCCTGTGGCGGCGACCGAGATCGCCGATCTGGTCTTGCCCAGATGGGCTTGGGCGGGCCGGCGGTTCCGGTGTGCATCTACAGGCGAGCGCGGTGGGTTTAGAGTACAGGAAGGATAATTCAAGGAAGGATTGAGAATTGTTGGGAAAATTAGGGACAGAAATATAAGAAAGGTAATTCAAGGAAGGATTGAGAATTGAGGACAAGTCAATAATATAGACTGAGAGAAATAATAATGAAGGAAGGAACGGGAATTGATTGAAAAATCAAATAATATAGACTGAGAGAAATAATAAAGGAAGGAACGAGAATTGAGGAAAAATTGTGCCAAATTTCCATGATATCCGTACGTGGAGGCTAATCTTCTATTTAAGTGGTGGGCTAATTAAACAGGTTCCTACCTATAGGTGGGGATTCGGCTTGCCTGCTCTATACGTGGTGGCTGCTATTTAGACAGATTCCTAAGACTGAATAATAATATTGAAAGCCCCGACGTAATGCCGGGAATGAATATATGTTCAAACTTCAAGAAGAAAGTTATATCCACGACTACATTGGATGTTTTTTTCTCCATTGCGTCTTTGGTATGACCGAGTCGACCAACACATGCCGGTCACTGACATGCTCTTCTGCTAGACATCGTCACGTAGAAGCCTGCCTCGCTCAGCCCAGTGCCACCGGTCACAACGGATGAGGAGTCGAACTCAAATGTCATGGTGTGTCCAACACGAACTACTCCATTTTCCCTACTATATTAGCCGAATGATAATAAATCTTTGCCCAACGTTCTTAGTCTAGCCGAACACGAAGGATGCTAAACCATCCAGTTCTTGGGCCTGGCCAACCTTGCTTAGTAACAATTGGCAGTGTGGCTATCGACAACGAGGGTGAAAAAGTGGATAAGCGGAAACTTGATTCAGGTGTCATGTTCAAATAGAGGACGCCGGCCTAAGAGTGAGGTCTTAGTCATGTTTATTTGGTTAGGGGCATGGAGGTGAGGTCTTACGCCATGCTCAATTGGTTGAGTTAGGACTTGTGGTGTTTATTTTCTCCCGTTGCAACGCACGGGCATTTTTGCTAGTCTCTCCCTAATAATAAAGTACGGATTGACTTTGTCGGGTTCACCGTCACAATACGCTTCTTCTCGTGAATTTACGCTTTCAGTTTGAAGTTATTTTCTTCCGCTCCTTTTCGAGGTGGTACTAAAATTCCCGTCCGCTTTTTCCTATCCCCGTATTGGGCTGCCGCAGCAGTACATGTGTTCCGGCCTCGGCCCGCTCTGTTGCAAAAGGATTCGTGTTTTATTTTTACCTGGAGTGGGCTACCCAACGACAGTGCGTGCGATTGACTCACCTATACAAAAGCCACATGTTCTCCTTTCAGTTAATAATCCCGGCCTCGGCCCGCTCTGTTGCAAAAAGATTCGTGTTTTATTTTTACCTGGAGTGGGCTACCCAACGACAGTGCGTGCAATTGACTCACCTATACAAAAGCCACATGTTCTCCTTTCAGTTAATAATCCCACATTGCTCTTTTACATCTAATCTCATCGGTTTATATATGCATGCCCTGGTGATCGAAACAAGCGGCCATGAAAATTGATAAGCAGAGATGAAGAGGATGATGCAAAAGAATTATCTCCACAAGAAAAGGGAAAGTAGGAAGGGCGAAGGAAGGAAGAACACAGCGGAGGACCGAGGCGCAGCGGGAACACGCTCGATGGAGGTGTCGATGCGGGCGTCGTCGGCAATATGCCCAGGCTGATGCGGCAGAGAACAGATGGGGCGCCGGTTACGAGGGCGAGCTTGAGCGCGGAGGCAAGCCGGTCGGCCGCGAGCTGATGCGGCATAGGACCGAGGCGCAGCGATGGGGTCTCGATGGGGCCGTCGCCGGCAGAGGACCCCGAGGCGCAGCGGGAACACGCTCGATGGCAACAGAAGGGGGGCGGGGCTAGAGATTCACCAGCAGGTCGGACTACTGGAGCAAGACCGGCGTCGCCTTTCTGAAGCAAGATTTGGGCAACAGCCTCCACCATCTATCTCTCCCTCGGCGGCTCTCTCTTATCTCTCCTTGAAGCAACAACATGTGGATGAGGGACATCAGAATGCCCCAAGCGAGGCGTACATGTGATGGGGCTATGTACATGGCGGCCGCTCGACCTCCGATTTAATAATTAATGAATGATGGGTACAGGCCGGCGGAGAAGTTTACTCACGGGAAAGATAGAAAAGTTTTCTTATTGAGAATTGGCACGGGAAGATGTGTGCATGCAGTTTTTGTACTATCTGTTTTAGACAAAGAGCATATATGTTGTCTACATGAAAAGTTTGTGTTCAGATGAATGGTTGGATGGTTAGATGGACGGTGGTATTTCCAGCTCATTAGGGTTTAAATCCTGATACTCGCATTATTTTTAGATTTATTTTAGGATTTCCGGCGATGCGCTTTTAGTGGGAGAGACGTTCCCATTGAAGACGAGACGCCTACGGTGACTTCGTAAATCTCAAGATGCTCATAGGGGTAGGTGTGCATCTGTATGTTCATAGGGGTGAGTGTATGCGCGCATGTATGAGCGCTTCGTCTGTATTGTGTTCAAAAATAGTGCAACAAGAAGCAATATAATCTTGTAAACCAAACAACTAACATTGTCCTAACAAAATTAAGATAGTAAAAACACACTCGCTTTCGAATATAAAAAAATTATAGAAATAATCCCACTTGGATCCATCACAACTCTTTCTGCTAATATAAAAAAATGAGGACACTGAGAATCATACCATCATGAACGGTGGTGAACATGAAAATCGTCGGTGGCGGCGAACATGAAAAGTTGCAACATGTGAGTAGACGGAGCTTATTCCCAGTGCAACGCACGAGCACATTAAGTTAATCCATGCAAAGGTGTAAGTGGAACTTAAAAAAAAAGACACAGCATAGACGCCGACGTCACGTACATACACTCGGCCGTATAAAAGTACACACGCATATCATACATCTATAAGCACCAAGAGATTAAACCGGTAGGTTTTGAAACTGATGAAGTCACGACAAGCACCTCACTATATACGAGAATGTCGGTTCCAACTGAACCAGTTGGATTGCATGAGGGAAGGGTCTCGCTTCAATTGCTTGAGGGTAGCAGTACATTTTTTTTGCGTTGAAGTGTAGTACATGGAGTTAAACATGTCTAGAACTAAACTTTAGTAGCAGGGACAACAACATTATCTGAAAATACTGTCTAGATGGTCATAGAATGCCAAACAGTAAGAAAAATTGTAAAGAAAAGTGAACCAAAAGGAAGGGGCAAATTGTTTTGTAATGTGAGAGGTCCAATTGAACTCTGTAGTGGTTATCTTATTTCTATTGGTTCTGTGCTAACTTTGCTTATGTATGCGAGTTACTCTGAAGCAACACGATAAACAAGGTACATTCATTTTGGTCATGAAAATAAGGTCTACCTATAGCATAATCTAATTTGTGTATCTTATTCCCTACATTCATATTTAGTTTGGTCCATAAGTTTTCGGAGATCTTCTATTTGAAACAACCAACCCGTTCTTCTTTCAAGAATGTAGAATTTGTACAAGTATACTTATTTTCAATATATGTTGAAGAATTTGGTATCAACAGAATTTTTCGCAACTAACAGGTGCACACTTGTCATGGTTGAATTTCTTTTATTATTGAAAACCTAATATTAGAAGTGTATACCAAGAGTCGTGGTTAGAAGTTGAATGCTAAGGGATGAAATAATTGATTTGGGTCATAATAAATCAAATCAAATGTGATGATTTTTTTTCTCCCGTTGCAACGCACGAGCTCTTTTGCTAGTCTCTCCCTAATTAATAATAAAGCACGGATTGACTTTGTCGGGTTCACCGTCACAATACCCGTGAATTTACGCTTTCAGTTTTTTTTCTTCAACACGTCTATATTTATTTTCTATATCCAAGGTGGTACTAATCTCATCCGAAAAAAAGTTGTTTTCCTTACGTTTATTTGTTTTCCGTGCGTTTATTAGATTGGGCTATTGCGATGCGTCTCAATTGGGCTGGGCGAGACCGAGTATTTATTTGTTTGTTTTCTTGTTATTTCATCAATCGATCTCCTTCTTTCTTTCGTCCGCAAAGGACACCCGGTCTCCTTCCTCTTCTTCTTTGATACAACCCTGTCTTCTTTCTCTTTTTAGTCCAATCTTCCACTTTTCAATCCTTTTTGTGATACAAATAAATACATCTATTCCATCGAACAAGCCCTCCCAAGGAGAGGACCAGCGTCGTCCCCGGCCTCTGGCGACCGGCCGGCGAGCCCAACGCCGGAGCACCACCAACACCCGCAGCCCCCAGCGCCCAGCCTTCCTACACGCTCAAGAGCAGGAGACGAACGCCCGCTCGGGAGGAGAACCCGAGTGCGCCCGCGCCACCCTGAGCCGCCACCGGGGGAAGCTCCCGCCGCTCGCCGGCGACGTGCAGGATCCCGCGACCCCAACGCCGCCGCTCTGCCTGCCTCCTCTCTCTCTATTTCTTCCTTCCCTTCTTCTCTGGTTCTCTCTCTCATATTTCTCTCTCTTCACTGTCCCGTAGCAGGAACAGCCGCTGGCGCTCGTCCCCGACCAACTCCGGTGCCCTGGCCTCACCGCCAAAGCTGGGAGCCATCCCCACCGGCCGGATCTGATGCGCAGCCACCTCGCTGTTGCGCCGCCATCACCCCTGCAACGGATCATCCCGCCCTCCACCTCTTTTTCGTCGGGGAGACGACGAACTCGTCCTCGAGCGTTGACCGCGCGCCCGCGTTCGTGGGCTGCATCCACGGGCGATCGATCACCGCCTCATGTACGCCGCCGGGCGTCGGACTAATTTTCATAAGCTTCATTCATATGTGACATCAGGAAGCTTCAAAAAACAGGAGAAGTGCAAGAAAACGTCGCCCCAAACAAATCGCAACTTGCCAGCCTCCGCAACAGCCGTCAGAACCATGGCTCACAGACGCCTGCTCCGCGGATCGGCGGATCCTTCCCTGGTGCCATGCTTCAGCGGCTTGTGCTGCTCGGTATCCCTCGTCCAAATAATCGGTATGTCTGTTCAAAAAAAAATCGGTATGTGTCCTTCCTGCGGCTACACCTTCAGGATTTTCACCGCCACCATGCTTCGGAGGCTTGCTGTTGTTCTTGTCCTCTTTGCTGCTGTGCGCAAGCGCACCTACGCATATATGGTTCTGGCCCAGGGAGCACAACTCTCTAACTCTGGCCCTTCTGTCGTTGATCTAGGTATGCACCCCCGATGCTATTACAGCTAATCTCTGATAAAGAAGTTTTTGGTCCTGATGCAACTCATTGACGAACGCAATTAGGCTTGTAGACTGGCTTCCAATCTCCATTGATTCTCATTCATGCACTGACTGCTATTCTAAACAATTATTATTAGATATTAATATTAATGGAGCATCAATGTTTTTTGAAAAAAATTAATAAGCAGATAACTCAAGGCTTTCATTTTTTATGTAGATAAGCAGCAGGAGTATTTCATAGATCACGGACCCCATGTAGTCTGACGTTCAAGGAGGGAATCTGGCTCAGGATGCCTGTGTCCATATTGTACTTTTGATATCTGACTTTCATATTGTACTATGATGATCGTGGATCTTGTGTGCATATTGTACTTTTGATGAGCTACACTTTTAAGGAATCTGATTTCAGGAGTCTGATGGTCAGGTAAGTGTTAATGTGTTATTTAGTGTTAGTTTAGTGCAGCTGCTCCCCTGAGGCCCTGACTGGCTTCTTAGCTCCCTCTCCACTTACCTGTCAGCTGGGCGTGTTGATTCGATCTTTTGATCTGGAAAAATTGACACACTAGGACGTACACAAAAACTTTAAGGTTAGTTCGTACATGATTGAATCTTCTCCGTGCAAAAACTGACAATACACAAATTGTAGCAAAATCAATGAGGAGCTGAATCTGCAGTCTTCCCTTACCGCCCAGTAGTTCCCAATTTATTTTTGGATTTTTATTGTTATTTGGTAAGCATAGCACCTGATTTACAGTGAAGTGCATCTATCAATTTAATTGTTTGACCGTTAATACACAGTACATCCGTGTCCATGTCGTCAACGTGTTGCTCGCCGACCGTACTGTTCTCGAGATCCGCCTTGAAGACGGTGGATCGGGCCTTCAGCACACATCGTTCGTTAGCATCTCCGCCTGATGCTTCTATAGGAAGAGAGACCCCCATACTTATATTTTTAATCCACATGGATAGTACAATTTTTTTTAATCCACATGGATAGTTCTGTAGAAAAATTGTTACTTTGTAGTCTTCTTAACTTGGCTAATGAATATCCACTCTTCATGTGACAAGAAGTGCATGAACTTGGCTAATGTTTAGGGGCATAAGCATGATCATGTCAAAAGTGCATACAAGCATCATGTAATTATGTTCTTACAGAGATAACATTCAGTTTAGTAATCTCTCTTGGCTGAGGGATTTGACTACCCTTCATCAGAGCGTGTTAGAGCTATGGATACTGAACTCGCAAGATTCCTTTTTTGTATGTCCGCAGGGAAGTGTTGACTACTTGAACATGCTGGAAAGTGTTGACTACTTGGAGGTAGTTGCTTAATGCATACAAAACTGCTCAAACCACTCTTATTTATTTTTTGTTGAGGTGACCTGAATTGCTCGATTGTTCATTTATTGCTATATGATTCCTTAAATCTTTGAATTTATTTTCCGGATGTACAGTAAATAGTCTAATTGAAACTCTGTTCTGCTAGATGTTAAGCTTAAATGGATTTGAAATCATTCATATGACTGTACTTAGGTTAGGTATTTTCTAAAATTCTTAGTTGGATTAAAAATACATTGTAAGGTCATTGTAAATGATGTGTATGCTTCCAAATGTTCATATAAGGAAGATGTTGTCTCCATATTACCAATTCTTTCTGGTGTGAGATTTAACAGAGGACATGTTAAAAATTCGAATTACATGTGTCTTTAGGATAGTTGAATCATGACATACTCTAATATCTACACAAAATATGTAATCGTGTAGATGCAATAGGTGCGGGGAGTAGCTCGCAAAGGGTGACCATCATGTAGAATCTATACTTTGTATTGTCCCTCATTTTCCTGCTCTTTTGATCACACAATTTAGTAGAAATTCGTAATGGGTGTATCCTGCCAAATTGGCCTAATAAATTTAACTAAAGACCGTGACACATGTAGCAACGTTTGTATATTCAGAAAAGGGTAACAATAAGCATATGCTGATATGAAATTCTTTTTGCAGTAACTTGCAAGTAACAGATGTTTTGACAACAATAACTGCTACCAATGAGGACCACTGGCAAGATATAGCACAACAACCTGGTCCCTGTTCCGTAAAGGTTGGCCTGATCCCTGTTGAAATCAATTTGGCGTGGTACATTAGTTGTATTGTTCACCCTGCATGTTTTTTTTCACTTTCCTAAAGTATGTTTGAGTATAGCTTATGGTTTATTTATAAGCTTGTGAGTTAATTAAAGCTCACTTGGTGGTTCTAACTAATTATACTAAAATATGACCATGACCGAAAGATAGATGGAGGTTCAGATGCAGAGTGAAAGCCTGCACCAACAAGTTGTAGTTGTATATGGAACCTGGCGACTTGATGGTGAGCACTAACCTTCACTCCGCAAGAATCCTTTTTGACACTTACTCTGTAGAAAATACCTTTCAGTTTAATATATTCTGCTATTGTGGTTAATAGATCAATGAACAATCATTTGAATTGTGCTCCATGATATTCAAGCTACTATTGTAAGAAATTGAAAGATGTTCATGTTTTGCCGCCCTCGTGTTTGTCTTGACACGCTGGCGCTACTGTTAGTTGCTTTCCACGCAAATAAGAACATAATACATCAACACTCTTCTTAGTGTTGGTGTTGAAATACAGGACTTTGATGTGGGATGTAGCCATGCTTATTGGACTAGGCATCTAAGAATTTTTTTCCCGTTGCAACGCACGGGTATTTTTGCTATCTTTCCCTAATAATAAAGCACGGATTGACTTTGTCGGGTTCACCGTCACAATACGCTTCTTCCCGTGATTTTACGCTTTCAGTTTGAATTTAAAACATATTCGAGGTGGTACTAAATTTTCGCTCTATCTATTTCACCGCGTCTGATTTTTTTCCGTAAGTGGCTGATTCGCTGAAAAAATATGGTTGACGCCGCTGGGATTTGATCCATGGTCTGCCATGTATAGATTGCAGCGCAGCAGACCACTAAGGCTAGGCTCCTAAGCTTGCTAATTTGGGCGTCTGGAACCTTAAGAATAAAGGACAGGCGTACTCGGGCCGAGATCAACAGGCACGGTCGTGATGGGCATGTACGAGTGCGGCGGCCCACTGGACGGACAAGGGACCAGGCTGGAAGTTGTTTTTCATATTTGTTTACTTGTCAAATAGTCCCACCTTGCTATTTTACATTAATTTTTACCAGTTTATATACAATTTTTAGGTTGTCAGGCATCAAGAAGCTGCTTTGGAAATTAAGCAAAGAAATAAAGAAAGGAAATAGACATTCTTTGCATGAGAAATAAAGAAGGAAGATGGTAATTATGTGGAGCCGGCAAGAAAGGTAATATGTATTGAATAAGAAATAAAGAAGGAAGAAAATCGATGGTAATTATGTGGGTGCCATATTAATCGCATGAGTAATTAGCAGGCCTAGCAAAAAAGGAAAAAATAATTGCATGAGAAATAAAGAAGGAAGGAGAAAGAGAGAGGAAGGAAATGGACGGTAATTATGTGGGCATCATGATATAAGGAAAGAAAGAGAAAGAAAAACTAATTAACAGGAGGTGCGGGAATCAATGGCAGGTTGCCATGCCATCTTATGAGTAAAAATGATGTGGCATTTTTTAATCCTCACTAAATTCATGTCATTTTTTTCTTCCATTATGTTTTCCTTGCTCTTATAATCTTTACTAAATTTGCGCCAAATTTGTAGCACATTGAACATTATGTTTGCACATACAATCCTCACTAAATTTATGTCAAATGTTTCAACCGTTCTAACCCACAGGCATATATAGTATTTTTAATATATAAATGGAGGTATAATATTATTGGTCCTCCCATTTCGTATGTCCATGGTGTTTCCTCATATTGAGCTAGGCTATTCTACTAATCGTCTGTCTTGGGCCACTTGGCCTCTGCCACGTTCGCCCGCGTAATGTTCCACCAGTAAAAAGAACCGGTGCCCTCCCAACATGTCCGTGCGACCTGGCCCAACAAATCAAACCCACCACCCCTTTTAGGAGATGAGGCAAAAAATAGTTGACCGTTACTGGAATAAAACTCACAACCTCCAGTGTGTTTTGGCGTTGATCGTGTTACCCTACAGAAAAGTGTTGATCATTTTAAAATAAAATTAAATTTAGTTTTTGTTTGGGTCCTTCACGGATTGGTACTAAACTAATATGATGTAAAACCAGATAACATAAACACAAGGCACAAGTATTTCATTGTGTAGATGTGGGTCATGTGGCCGGGATCTCAAACGCGAGCGTTCGCTGGTCTGTCCATGCAGGTGATGCAATTCTTTATTGGTTCCAAGCTTACGTGGAATGTTCACCGTGTAGTGGACATCGTTACCGACAATGATGACAAAGAAAAGAAGTGGTAACAGGGATGGGGGCGCTAGGGGTGATAATTTATTTCTCCCGTTGCACTTTTGCTAGTCTTAATAAAGCACGGATTGACTTTGTCGGATTCACCGTCACAATACGCTTTCTTTGAATTTACGCTTTTAGTTTAAATTTAAAATATATATCCGAGGTGGTACTAATCTATCGCGGGAGCCAACGATCGATCGCTAGCTCGCCATGCAGGATTGACTGCCAGATGGGCCTTTGCTACTAGATGGGCCGGCCAGACTGTGTCCAACTTTACGTTTACCTTGTGTCCATGCCCAAAATATGCCGCCGGCCCCGACTCCTCCAACGCTCGCCGCCATGGCCGAGGATACGGTACACGAGCACGGAGGCGGATGGGATAGTGTGGTAATTGGCGCCTCCCAGCAGCAGAGAGCGCGAGAGATTTAGTAGCTGACCATCACGCCAAGGGATGCAAGCAACAACGTCACCCAAGTGCCCATGACGGCGAGTGGGATGAGAAAGGGGCTACAAAAGCGTCGGAGTTGGAGGCGCGGTGGCTGGGAAAAGAGCCAGCGGGAGACGGAGAGGCTCACCGGAGGACACGCGCGGCGGCGCGGTCGCGTGTGAGGCGGCCGGCTACAGGAGCGTGCAGGCGGCGCTCGGGCACTGGCGACGCCATGGTCTTCTGGCGAGGCGGGCGAGCACGTACATGAAGGCCGCGGGGGGCACGCTGCCTGGGCGAGAGGGGAGGCGCGAAGGAGGCGGTCGTCGCCGGTGGCGGGGCCGGATGCGTCAGATGCGCGCGCTTGCCTGCAGTCAACGCAGACAGACATAGCGGCCATCCATGGCAGCGAGCGGCTCCGGGGGCGGCGACGGGGTTGGGTGGTTCAAGCGGCCGCTTCTGCAGCTACATGGGAGACGTCCAGGAGTGATTTAGTAGGATGTCGACCCTAAACTATGGAAAGCAAGCATCCAATGGAGAAGTGTTGTTCTGAAAAATGGGTTCATAACTTTTCATATGCTAAACTGAAACCATGCATATTTGAATAGCAGGATTAGAGGGGTTTTTTATTCAGAATCTAGAGTTTGTCCGGCATTGCATCATCAAGTAAAAGATTGTAGTTTGTATTCCTCATGTCTGCTGCACTTGCAGGGTCAGAGTTGGTTGCCATCCCCTGGACAGGGCGCTCTAGGGCGTGTTGGCGTGCTTGAGTAGACGAAACACTGATGTTAGCTGCAAGGTGGAGAAGGAATACCCCATGGATGGATTTTGGTAGCTCTGATGACAACAGTTTCAACTTAGTAAGTCATATGCTGATATTCATATGACTGTGATCTCGGAAATAAAAGTTCATAGGAAAGTAACAGAAACCTTCACTGAACATAGAGTTGTGTTGTATCTGTACCGAGAAAAGTTTGTAGAGTATGAAAATATGTTTCGAGACGAAACAAATTATGATTATTAGTCATAGCAGTTGTAGGAACAGATGAAAATTGTATTGCCGGTTTTAGCAGGTGTGCTGGTGCTCACATGCTTATCCATTGTGATATGGGTTTGCAGGTCCAAAGGCACAGCATACTATGCTCATGCATATGTGACATAAACCAATTCTACATTATGCAGCTCACAAACACTACAAAATTACTAGGGCTAGGAGATTTGTGCACTTATGAAGGTTTTTGGACACGAAGGTTTTGAATTTTCATATTAAGCTTCAAAGATGTTACATCTATTAACCTGTACTCATATTAGGCCAACGTTGTCCAATATTGCTGGGGGATTTTCCCTTTTTTTACAAATCATAATCAGTCTGTAACCTGGGCGTGTACGAAAGTTGTCTGCACTTTTTTCTGTTTAATCTGGGCGTCCAATCTTTGTAAGCTGGGCTTTACCTGTACTTTATCATACGGAAACCAATTAAATGAAAACTGTTTGATTCAATGTTTGCCAGTCTGTGTTTAATTCTCTGTTTGCTCCCTGTTTGATTCAAATCCATGAACAAGTAAGTTCTTTTTCTCCCTGTTTGATTCAAGTCTGAAATATTCATAGATGCTACACTTCAGTCAGTAAATGAACAAAAAACTAGGACTGAACTTTTAGTCAGTTTTGTGTCAACGAGTAAATCTGTGTGCTCGAGATTACAATTACTTTGAATAGAGAAATTAAGAAAAATATGTGGAATCATCACCACCCCTTAATTGATCTGGTGGCGGGATGTAGAAATTCAATCTACTTGGTGGAGACGTACTGGCATGTGATGTCGTCCAACTAATAGCCGTTATATGCCTTCCATTGTGTTTTAATTTTTTCTCTTGCATTGCCTGGACTACCTGATAGAAGCTCCTATCAGCTAATATTACAACCAGAGCGGCAGACATGTCCATGTTTGGTGCTGCCAGCAGCAAGCAATACAGGGTAGGTTTTGTAAGTGCTAACATTGTAAATTAATAGGATTTATCTTTTTTTTTGTATTAAGGAGTTCTATTCTTTTGCTTCATACAAAGATTATTGTACTATTAATTAGTCTATAGTGGAAAAGTCAAAGAGTATCATACTCAGGGTCAGTTAAGTAGTTGGAATATTTGTAACCATGCACTAACCTGAAAGTTAGGCATACTAATTAAGCTTTATTGGTTTTTAAGGCAGTTCAAAGGGATATCTTCCTAGGTAGTCAAATGTACAATGCACAATATAAAAATGTAGTTATGTTTCTCATCTCCTCCCAATTGCACAATCATTCTTTGTTATTAATTTCACCACAACAGAATTATTGTAATAGTTTGCATCTTCATGATTTTATATATTTACTTGTGTGGTTACTCTGGTTAACAAAGTAATTTGCTAGATGCGCTTAGAAATATTACTGTTATATATGGTGTGTGACTTGCATGGTTTCATTTGGTACATTTTCATTACTACTAAACTTAGACATATGTACATGTTCATTGAGGTCGAATGGTCATTATCGAATTTGAAATTATCAAATATGCGGAAGGTATGTTTCAACCGCTGAGGTGTATCCCTAGCAGGATCTTCCTAGGTAGTCAAATGTACAATGTATAAAAAATTGAAGGGCGAAATTAAAGGAAAGTGGCATCAACCACAAACCTCGGTAAGATCGGAAGGTGAAGATTTTGATGGAGAAACGAAAGAGAGGGGCCGAAATTAAAGGACTATGGCATGTTAAACCACAAACCTTGATAAGATTGGAAGGAGAAGATGGAAGATGAAAGTGGCAACACGAATGAGTCGCTTGACGCATAAGAGGATTTTGTTCTCCCATTGCAACGCACGGCCTTTTTTGCTAGTCTTTCCCTAATAATAAAGCACGGATTGACTTTGTCGGGTTCACCGTCACAATACGCTTTCTTCTCGTGTCAGAATACGCTTTTACAATTTGTCCAGGGTTCACCCTCACAATACGCTTTCTTCTCGTGTCAGAATACGCTTTTATAATTTGTATGGACAAAATCCTAATATAAACGAGGTGGTACTAATATAAATATAAACACGATTCAACGAGCCCTGTCTCACGCACGATAACTCCAGACGCCCTCCGCCGCCACGCCCCCATCCCTCCAACTCCGCTGCGCACGGGAGCAGGGGGAACCTGCGACGGAGGTGGCATGATCTCCGGCAAGCGGCGGGTTCGAGCGGTGGGGCCGGGATCTGGTGGCGGCGGCGAGCTCCTATAGATCGGCGGCCTGTCCTCTCCTCTGCGTACGCACAAGGCACAATAGCACGTGGTCCTCTCCCTACACGGCACGGCACCGCCGCCACGCGCGGCCAGTCTTCCTCTCCAGCTACCCTCGAGCAGCGCCGTCGTTGCCCTGTTCTTCTTCGCCTCCTCACCCGCCCCAACTCCTCACCCCCAGCCCTCTCCACCTCGAGGCGGACGTCTCTGATTTGGATAGGAGTCGATGGCGTGTTCACGATGGAATACTGCTCCAACACGTAGCTATGGGTCCAACCCGAATATCAGATCAATCTCCCAGCCATAAGAAGAAACCCTAGAGTGGAAGCACAAGTAAATCGCATTGCAAGTTTGTAAGACGAGATTGTTGTGCGGGAACTGTCCAATCTCGCCTCCACCTACTTCGCCGGAAGACCATCTGCAATCCGACGTTGCTCTACACATCGCCGGAACTCCGAGTGCCGGTTCTCCATGAGGTATTGCATACTGAAGACACAAGGAGAATTGGAATCATGCTATTTGTTTTTCTAGAAACCTACAGTTAATGAAGCAAACATAAACTGAACCTTAGTGTGCTACTTCCTGATCTTCAGCTAATTTTTCATTGATTGATTCATTGTTGTGTTTAGTTAGTCTATCCACAAGCTAGAGGGACTAGGTTAATTAAGAACAATGTCTAAGGTAATGATTCACTATGTACAGGTTGCTACCATGTCATATTTGGTTGGCTTAGAGTGACAAGTATTTCAAGGGTAATCAAGTTGATAAGCACCAGCTTAAATTCAACCAAAAATTTTATGGCGTGATCTCAAATCTGTGAGCACACGAACCAGGGAACTTCACCCAGCCATTCTGGATTTTTTAATTGAGAGACAACTAATTTCTCATTGTTTGATTCATCATGCTTACTCGCTCTGTCCTAGAGAGACTAACATTGTTCTCCGATCTGGTTGATTCACTTCAGTTAAATTTTCCAGTAGCTTCAGCTCTGTACATTGGCATGAAAAGGTGTTTGCCGTTTAGACGAATTAACTGTTGGATACTCCATGAAAGAGGTAGGCCCATCGCATGATTAGGAAGAATAAGGTGTATGCTATACTTGAACAGATTCCGTTAAGGAGACCATTTAGCATGGTCTGCTGGTTATAGCCTTCTGTCTTGAACTGTAGGCAGAAGTGAATTTGCTGCTTTGCGCACTCAGGAAGCTGATTTCGTGTCGTGAACTCTACAGTTGCATATATTTAGTCCCTCTACACAAGCAGGCACAAACGTCCTTTTGATTTATTTATTTTTGAATTAGGCCGCATAAGTAGGCAGCAGTTACAATCAATGGTGATGCAGATTGAAGTACAGGCAAGATTGCACCTTTACTAACATCAGTATCAACTATCAAGTATGTTTAATCTCATTTATCCGTAAGCTTAATATGTTGTATACTTGTATGGTGATGCAGAGTTGAAGTACACTGCAATCTGCACTGGGATGTCCGTAAGCTTAATCTCATTTATCCGTAAGCTTAATATCTTACAAATATTGCATATTTTATTTCAAATAAATGTTGGATTTTTTTTTTCACAAAATTTTCCGCACACACGGCCTAACACGGCAAGGTTGCACCTTTAGTAATCAGTACCATATAAGTATCAAGTGCAGTTTCTTTCAAAAAGAAGTATCAAGTGTAGTTAATCTCACTTCGATGCTTAATATATTGTAATGGTGATGCAGATTGAAGGAGGTCGTCCTTGTGATCACTGGAAACATGTTTGTGATTGAGGCACACAGCAAAATGGCTCACACTCACCACCATTACTCGAAGGACCATCTCCATATACGAGTTGCTTTACCTGAAAGCAGATTTCTGAAGATATATATTTTTTCGTATTTGTTTTATATTTTTCGTCAACTGGTTGTTTATATTGGTGGAGATCCAGTGCTTTACAGAGCCCGCATATAAAGGTAATGTGTATTGCTATTTTTCTTACTTAGTAGCATTAGAATCTCCCCATCTCTTTATACGGAGGTGATGGCGAAGGAGGAAGAGTTGTGTCAGGCCCAGCTCAAGCTAGATGAAGAAGAGGAGGCCAGAAAGAGAGAATCAGCAAGGCAGAAGCCTTTTGATCTCAAGGCACGATTCTGCGGGTTGGTGAGCTACTAACAAAGACACACCTCTATTCTGAATTTCTACTTGAAAAAGATGGACCATCAGCTACGGAATATGTTCGCTGTTGACATTGGTGGTGGTGTCTTTTGGTTCAACATGAAGTTGTTTAAGTGAAAAATGCAGTGGAACATGTGGAACAAAGGACGTGGTATGGAAAGGAAAGCAAAGCAAAGCCTAAACAGTACAATGATGCAGGTTCAGATTTCATATGTTATCTTCCCTGCCTCAGGAATATGAAATGGTTGTCTTCTAGATTATGAACGTGTCTTTATTTGTCATGTATTGTCGACGCACTGTGTAGTCTGTACTAATTCTACTGAGACTGCTTGATCTCTTATCATTCACACTTCAGAATTTTCTAATTATCTTATTATTAGTAGTATCATCCTTCCAACGTACTGATTCACAAATCTTAGCTAATTAGGAAGGAACTACATGTTTATCCATTCTTTTTCAGATATGGTGCTCTTGTAGGCAAAGTAGATGCATAATTCTTTTGGAAGGAAGGGCAGGCACACTAGATAATGATGTATTATGTTTCTGGCCCAGAACATGCAGCCCCCATCATCCACAACCTTGATTCCACAATATACCCCGCTGATATGATCTAGAGGAGCGAGGAGCTGGGCAAGGAGTCACTGCCGGTTCACATGACCAAGAAGGGGTACGCGATTTTGGGAAGAGATGCAGGAAAACTGGAAGAAGATTGACTTCAGTCGCTTCGGCATCGCAGGCAGCGCCGACGGGATCCTGCTTTATTCCGAAGAACTGATTTTATATGATTCTGAACCTAGCCGTCCAACATCATATCTGTCCAGCTATACAAGCTTGTATGCAGCCAAGTTAGTTGCTTTATTATGGACTCAACGAGGAAGAGCACTACCACTTTTTCAGAATTTGATTTTGTGAACCTTCATGTTGCACTATCACATATTGCACATGAGTTGATTCAGGTTTCCAGAGTTCAGACCACAACAATCAATCGGTCTGAAGGTGCTCCTGTTTTATATCAGATCGTGAGGAATGGGGACCCTTTTCGGATATTTGACTACTATATTTGCATGCCGGAGTTCGCCGCCGTCTGCCGTGCTGTGATTTTTGGGTATGATGCTAGATTACGTGGTTGCATAGTTCCTTCTTTTTCTTCTTCAAATTCAATATTCTTGGGTCATGGTGTGCTCATGCTGATTTGCAGCCCGGATGATAGTCCGTGGGAGGGAGGTTAGTTGATCTAGCTGTATTTAGTAGCTATTTCAATAATGTTATAGAATCTTTGCTAAACACCTTTGGTGTTGATTGTTCTTGAAAAAAGAATTGGCATAATTCACTTCGTGGATGAAAAAAGAAGTTGCATGTCCTTTAGTCAGCAAATCAAGTTGAGCGATGCAACATGTTGGGGAAAAGTCGCAGGTATGTCCTGCACTGCACGCATGTGAGGCGAATGATTTTTCTTGATGCATTGTCGTCCAGTACATGGTGTTTATCAGTACTACTCCATCCGTAAACTAATATAAGAGCGTTTAGATAACTATTTTAGTATTCTAAACGCTCTTATATTAGTTTACAGAGGGAGTACTATTTTGTTCTTGTCTTAATTGAGTCTCATGCAAACTGATAAGCGGATGGTAAACACCTCTCTCTATATTGAAATATGTGTTGATTGATTTATACATGGTTTTTGATTTTATCATATGAATAGCTTTAAGAATTTGACAACAAGTCCAGTGGAATCTCATTTCTTTAAGGACACCAGCGTCTAAATGCACAGTTGGTTTATTGAGTTTGTAGAGCCTATTTCTTTCAGGCGCTGCTTGAATTAGCCGGGAAAAAGTGTAGTTGGTATGTTATTTCGAATGCAATTTCAAGTAGTAGTACACAATGAATAACTTCACCAACCAAGTAACCCTGAGATAGTTTAAAACATTTGAAGCGGTCTTTCTTCTCATGGTAGGACATTAAAAGTCTATTATATTGTTTCAGGAACTGTTTCAAGGAAAAGATAAATACTTTGATGTCCAAAAGGCTTTATCAGCGAACATTAGCGTGACTTTAATGGGACAATATCCATGGTTTTGCTAATATTGATGACTTCTTTTCGGAAAATACATGTACTCTTCATATAGGCAATTTTAAAATATTACACATCATATATCAATCTAATGTAAGATATCGAAATGTATAACAACTAGATTATGCTAAAAGTGTGACCACCATAACTGGTGGGGCAAAGAAAAGTGACAACATATAAGCATTTGTTTCTCCCGTTGCAACGCACGGGCCCTTTTGCTAGTAATAATAAAGCACGGATTGAGTTTGTCAGGTTCACCGTCATGACTCTTTTGCGAAAAAGTCCTTCCGTTTTTTTGGAAATCAACCCGCAGTCTAATAATAAGTGATTTGCAGGAGAATAACGATTCGATCGTTCGGGCCAACAGGACTGTCTTCGGCCTCAAAGGATAGACGCACGGTATGGAAAAAACAAACAAGGAGAGATCGGGCATGACTCCTCCATAGAGCCACGATGGATCTCGCCTCCACCAAGTTACATATTACGAGGAAACAAAATCATCGTCACACATCCGATTCCTTCCTCCTCCGCACGCACGAAGCCGCCGCCGCTGCTTCTCACCTCGCCGCTAGATCGGAATCGAAGTCGTTGCTCAAATCAAGAGAGAGAGAGAGAGAGAGAGAGAGAGAGATCGGATCATAGGCGGACGAGCCGCCGGCGAGGAATCCACGTCGGGTGGCTATTCGTGGCCTCTCAAGCCCTCTCTTACTCCCCCCTCCTCCACCTCCCACCGCCCGGGCGCCGTCACCTCACCTTCCACAGGCCCCCTCGACCCTCGGCTAGACACCACGGCCGGGTCGCCGCCCCTCCCACCGCGAGGAAGACGACGACAGAGCAAGGCGGCGGCGCTGGGCTGCACGTCGAGCCTCCCTCAGTGGCCTCCGTCCTCCATACCGATGCTCCGTCCCCCGTTTCAATCGGCTCTGCTGCAACTTCGCCTGAAGACCGGTGCTCTGCCTTGACCTGCTCTGCTTCGGTCTAGATCGATACAAATAGAGGGAGCACATTTAAAGAGTCATCGCTGCAGAGTTTGACACCACATTTTCTTTGGATGATTGTTCGCCTCTCTGAATCTAGCTTTTTTTAACGTGACCACTTCAATTGAATTGCTTATTTGCATTACATACAGTGACCAAAACTAATGCTTTGATATTGTCGCCTCCGCCGAGTTCGCCGGAAGAACATCCGCCGCCAGAGCGTGCTACACCTGAGCCGGAAGAACATCTGCTGTCCGAACGTGCTACACCACAGGTATGTATCAGCTTTTGCCAAATTATTCTGTAAAATTTCCGTCTACAATCATAAAAAGTACCATTCTCCTTGGTCTGGTCTGAAAGATTAATATCTGTGTACATAGTTTTCAGTGATTGAAAATATTTGAGATGGGCTGATCTTTTGGTCCGTTTGGTGTCAATGAATAAATGTTTTTTACAAAAAATCAGCACTCCAGATTACAATTGCTTCATATATAATACCAAATATATATTATGTGCTTCCTGCTACAACACAGTGAACACACTTCAGACTTTCAGAGGTCCTTTTCCTCGGGGCGTGAGCTGGTGATTTATGTTTTTGTAGCCCCCTAATTTTGATGTTTTAAAGTCACAGAGTTAGTGAAGTTTGGTAGCTTATAGCTAGACAAGTGAGCTTAAAAGTACACTTACTGTTCTGGTGATACAAAAGCTTTAGTTTCTGCTCTTTTTGTCTATGCCCTTTACTCGGTTCTGCCAAGTATGTATATATAGAAAATATTTATTCTACAGAAATTGTTAATTGTTACTGTAGCTTTCATGCCTACCAGACCAAATCATAGGTAGGTGCTTTGTTTGTGAAGTGAAATAATTCAAACTGTTATAGTAGGAGGATTATCCTAACATAAGAGCCTTTATTTGTTTCATAGAAATCATGTACAGTTGGTTTAGACAACACTTAACTTGTTATTAAGATCAAGTTCAGTTGCTTTTGCATTCTTAGATCGATTTGAGTTTCTACACCAAGCCTAGAGCTTAAATGTTAAAAGGCACATTCTGATTTTATAAGGAGCATTCTAACTGTTATTTTAAAAACAGATTCTGCTATTTTCTGAAACGAAATATGAGAAATCAAACCGTATGGTTCTCCAATCTTATGGTACTAAATTCGGATATATCAAAAGTGCTATTATGTTAGCTGCATTTAGTTTACATGAGCATGCCAGGCTAGATGATATTATAGTCCTTTAGCTGTTGCTATTCACTATTCTCGGCCACATCTTATAAAAACGTAGATAAGCTAACACCTCTGTACCAAATCATATAATTATCCACATCATTTCAAGAAACTCAAGCTTTTCCCATGTCTCAAGTTATCTGGGAAGATTGCTGTAACTGTTTTGAGTGTGTGCTCTTGGCAGTAACTTCTGAAAATACTGAAATACTGATAGTGATATATGTTTTTTCTGCACCAGATGTGGAAACTAAAAGGTGTATATAATGCAGAGGAGGCAATGTTCAGTTCCTAGGTGCGTAGGTGCAGCCCTGGCCCCAATAGCCTTGGACGGCCTGAACGGCGCGGATGAGTGCTTCTCCCTAGGGAGGGCCATGTCGCCATCGGCGAGACCCGGCCTGAGCCGGCAGACTTCTGGTCTCATTATTTATTTTGTGTTCATCAAAGTTTATTTATTTTGCACCATATCGTAGTATGATCGTGGGACACAGGCAGAGATGGCCATGATGCTAGCTGATAGCACCTCTTAACTTCAGAAGTATACATGCCTTTTCTCTAATTAAAAGAGAGTTTCTTACCAACTATTGAGCCTACCAGTTATATAGATTTATGACTCTAAAGCCACTACTCAACTTCAGGTGGTACTCTGCTGTAGAATAAACCTCCATAATTCTCCATCTAAGATACTGAAGTTTATTGATGATTCTTTATTTCAGGATATGTGGAAAAGGTATTTGCACTACATTTCAAGGCAGATAGTAGATTACATGGCTAAGCAGCCCACCTATATTACTAATTGTTTATTTTGTTATTTAAATTAAAATGGTTTATGTATTCTGTCGAAGCATTCACATGCCTTATTAATTTCAGGAAAACCAATTTATTATTTAATGGTTCATGTATTGTTATGTCTAAAATGAAAATTCCAAACAAAATCATAGTCATATGTTGTATTTATATGATGAATATAGATGTTCCAATCGCTATATTTAAACTAAAATTTTCAGAATAAATTGTGGTCTCTAAGCTTGTGTCATGTGGTCCGATCAACTTAACGTATCAATTAATTAGCATGTCTAAATCTTAAGCGCTACCAGCAATCAGTTTTATTTGATTTGAATTAACAAGGCACGGGTCCTTTTGTACATATCTATAATCATGATAGACATTATGTTCTCGATGGTTTTATTTGATGGCCACAGTTTTGTTACCCCGTTGCAACGCACGGGTCCTTTTGCTAGTCTTTCCCTAATTTAATAATAAAGCACGGATTGACTCCGTGGGTTCACCGTCACAATACGCTTCTTTCCGTGAATTTACGCTTTCAGTTTTTTCGACCTATATTATTTTCTACATCCGAGGTGATACTATTTTACCTGCCTATCTTTATCTTTACATAATATTAAAAGACAGAGGCACATTTGATCTAGGTCGGTCATTCATTTTTGGCTAGATTTTAGTTGACCGGTTCAATCGTGTTCTGCCTCAACCCATCGAAGACATAAATGTTCGTGTCTGTTTCGTACACACACGCACGCGAACCTTCACATTGCTTCCCCGGATTTCTTGGAAACGAATCTACCCATCCAGTTGTTTTTTTTGCTCGTGCTCCCTTACAACACGGTCTATCGGTTTGGAATCAAACACAATAACCATCGCCGCCGCCTTTTCTGTCGTCTCCCATAAGTATTGGCTCGTGCGAGAGAGAAGAGGTGGGGAGGGGTGGATCCGTGGAGCGGAGGAGCAGCCGAATCGTACGCAAGCAAGGGTGATCCCACGGGATAATTCATCCGGGTACAAGTCACGTCGAGGCGATTTCTCAAAAAAAGTCACATCGACTCAACTCGATCGAGAGAGTCATCGTGCTCCGACGGTTGCCGTTAGGAACCAATTTAGCCCATCGATTCGCTGACGATCGATCGCAAGGCAGGCCGACGAGGAAGGAAGGGCAAACGCGTTATTTTTGGCTGGTCGCTTCGAGGAGGCGCGAGGCCACGCTACAGCTTCTATCGCCATCCCCGTCGTCCGCGCCGGCAACCCTCCCTGAAGTGCCTCAATAACGACCCTCCCCACCGGGCCGCACATCCTGTCGCTCCTTGCCGGTCTGTACCGTCGCGACCTCCTGCGCAACGGCGCCCCTCCTGACAAGGCAACGACGCCCACCTCCCACCTTGACCTTCAATGGCGTTGGCGGAGTCCCGCACTGAGACCTGCGCGGAAGTGGGTAAGCAGCTGCCCGCCAAGGTCGCACTAGCACCACCCTGACCACACCTGCGCGAAAGCAGCGCTGAAGTGGTCGCCCATCACCGTGGCCTTGGGAAGGAGAAGGGAAGGTGGGAGATGGAGGCAGGGGATCGTGCTCAGAGGTGTCGCCGAGGTGGCCAGAGCAGATGAAGATGAACCATGCCCCACATCGATTGGGAGGTTTGATGGGATGGACACAGATGACCGCGGATCTTAGTTGGAGGCGTTGGCTGGTGAAGCCGCTCAGAAGCCAGAGCGATGGCAACATCTGCCAAGGAAGATAACGATCATGAGAGAACTAGGTGATGCTGTCGTAGTGGGCACCTGCCACTATATATGCTGTCGACGATACGTGTCTGACTCTTATCATCAGAACAGGCCACATGCAAATCCAACGGAAGACACTAGAAACACACACGTGTAGGCTCTTTGCAAAAGAGAAATCCCTCCTTTGTTTTGTACATTTGATACATGAGAAGGTTGATTCAAATACTCCCAGAAATAGTCTCACCTCGCTTCCCTATAACCAATCTATCTCATTTATAATTTTATATACGCCTTTAATTTCCTGTGTATCAGAAAATCTTCTAGGAGATCACACAGATAAATGAGGAAGGAAAGAGAGGCTAATTAGAGAAGAAATAAAGAAGGAAAGATCTAATTACACAAGAAGTAAAGAAGAAAAAAAGGCTAACGATTCTATATGTGGGATGGGCTATATGCGCTGTTCCATATACTTTAACGGCAGAAAAATAAGGAAGTGATGCGCTGCATAAGACATTGACGTTGGTGATTATGACCCTGATCGATGAACGGAAAAAAAAAAAAGGAAAAGGACGTGGCTCGCGGGTTCCCGGGCGCCCGATCGCAGCCCCGAGCGCTCTTCCAGAAAAGGAAGGAGCCACCCGCGCGCGCGATCAGACAGCCAGAAACGGAAAATCAGCCACCCGCGCGCGAAAACAATCACACTCTGCTGTCCCCCGCGTGATTAGGAAGATGCTCTGCTACGTGAGTTCGCATGCATTAATTTGAGTTTCAAAAAATTTAAAACGCCATAACTTTTGATTCGAGTATCGAAATTCAGATCCGTTTTCACCATTGGGTTTCTTGCGACGAGTTTTTCAAAACTAGATCCCCATATGGATAGGTTTCGATGAACTTTTTTTTTGAGCAACTCTGTGTGGTATATAGGCAACTTTAGTGTTATCAGTAAGCAACTCTTCTTGTTTGTCTAATATGACTTCTTATCATCTTGGTTTGTGTAAAAACCAAGCAACTGACCTAACAAACCAAGCATCTGTCCTAGTAAACCAAGCAACTGTCCTAGTAAACCAAGCAACTGTCATAACAAAAACAATCGATTGTCCTAATAAATCAAGCAACTGTCCTAACAATACTAAGCAACTATCCTAACAAAACCAAGCAACTGTCCTGGCAAATCCATGCAACTACATTATCAAAACACACAATGCATAATGTCTAAACAAACCAAGCAACTTTTTTACCTAACAAAACCAAGCAACCATCTTAACAAAAAACAAACAATTTCAATAACAAAACCAAGCAACTGTCCTGGCAAATCCATGCAACCATCCTATCAAAAAATAGGTTGTCATTACCAAAGTTGGCTGCCGAAGATGCTTAGTTGCCCATATACGGTCAAAAATATTATTTGCCGTGATTTCTAAGTGGTATATGACATACTTGCTTGATAAATTCATTAGTACATATAATTTAATAAAAGTTGCTTATGTTTAAAACTAAAGTTGCCTCGTTTAGGATCAAAGTTGCTTCTTTTTTAAAAATTATCAAAACGTGCTCATATGGGATCTAGTTTTGAAGATCTCGTCACGAGAAACCTAACGGTGAAAACGGATCTTTGTTTCGACGCTCGGTTGAAAAGTTATTACTTTTTTTTAAATGAAACGGAATAAAGAGTGTGTCAGCACATGCATGCGCGTTAGTATCCCTTCCGTAATTATGGGACGCGGTCCCTTTAGCTGTCGCTATCATCCCATCTGACGGCTGGAGCGCGTGCGCTCGCGCGAGCGAACGAGCGCAGCTGCACGAGTCAGACTTTAGGAAAGGAAAAATATAAGAGGACCAGAATATTTTGCTGTTGATCGTTTTTAATGAAGTTTGATGATTGTTTATGTCCTTTACAGACTGCTACTATTTTTTTATCTAACTTTACAGACTGCTCTATACTACGACGTAAAAGCCGGAAAGGAAACGGACATCGGTCCAGTTAGGATTACAGAATGTTGAAATAACATGTATACACATGCTACCACACACGGGAAGCATATATACCTGAACGTGCTATGAAGTATACAATGAAGATTTACATACGAAAGCAGAATACAAAACAATTTATTTTCAGGCGCAGCTGATCTCACCTAGATACACAACTGCGTAATAAACCTTTGTTGCCAAAACATAGACATTTAGAAGTCATGGCCATAGAGTCTGATCTTCGTGAAGTTGTTGTTCCGGACAAGAAAATATGTGCCATGCTTAACGTCCCTGAAGGTGGACGTGCTTCAATCATGTTATGGTTTAAGGATCAGCATTGCGCATACATATGATCAAAGAGAAGAACATGCACGTTCCTCATTGGTGGGTTACCTCAACAAATCTAATTTGGCTGTAGTGGTTAGTGTTTTGCTTTTATTTTATTTAAAAAAAGTGTGCGTATTTGAAGGAAACTTTCAAAATGGGTTGCTTTAGCCAATCGAGATAAAAAGTTATGATGCATATATTGATAACTTTAACAATAACACGTACATTCAACTGGACGTAACCGGTAATTCCTCATTCTGATGTTTACTCATTAGCGAAGCACAACCCGCAAGTCCAACAATGAAGGCATTTCCCCCCTCAAAAGAAAAGATCAATGCATCATTTATCGGGCTTTCTTTTTGCAAAGATGGCCGGCTTAGAACATAGTGATTGAATTAGGAGTGTTGGAGGAGTCCGATGAATTTTTATCCCGTTGCAACGCACGGGCTATTTTCCTAGTCTTTCCCTAATAATAAAGCACGGATTGACTCCGTGGGTTCACCGTCACAATACGTTTTCTTCTCATGTCGTAATACGCTTTGTGTCCAGGATTAACAAAGAAACATTTTCTCCTGCCGTCCATACGACGCCCGACTCCAAAGTCCAAACACAACTCCTCCTTCCCCATCGTCTTTTATGCCAACGAATCCTAACCTCCTCTTGAAACAGACCCACACAAATCCTTCCTCCCTCGCATGTCCGTCGTCGCCTCCACTGCCGCCAGCACCGGCCACCTCGCCCCAGGCGCGGGACAGATCTAGGAATTAGGAGGGGATGGACGGAGTATAGCGAACATGCCGACGGGGATGTGCTCTCTCCTCCCGCTACCAAAGACCGTGGGCGGGGCGCCCGACCTCTAGACGACTCCGACGATAATCACGGACGGATGTGCATCCTGGCATCTCAACTGAAGATGCGGCCGATTCATCTCTCTGTGAAGAGGATTAGCTCCACGACGCCCTCACCGAGCAGCCGATCAGGAAACCAGCCCCGCCTCCCTGCTTCTTCCCTTCTCTCTGGTTATCCTGAGATGGCCCGGCTGGGTGCCGACCAGACGACAGCTCCCCCGCCCAGGCCCTCCACCGGCTCAAGATCCGGGGCCCTCTGCTCCTCGACGTCCCACATAGAGCGCTAAATCCAGCAAAACAGCCCCGCCGCGTTGCCGCTCCCATCTTCCTGCATCTTCCCGAGATGGCCCGGCTGGGCACTGCCCCATCGACCAAGCGTGTGCTGTCCATAGAAGCCGGCTCCTCCACCCAAGCCTTCCTCTGCAAGGTCAGTGAGGACACCCTTCGTCTGAACCGATCGTGATAATCATGCGCACGTACACACATACATGTTTTCCCCACTGATTTAATTCGAATTCAGTTGTCTGTCTCCATCTCCAAACGGAGCAGAGCCGTCCAGCACACAACATGATTTGCAGATCCAAGGAGGAGGGTGAGGAAGCCGCCGGCGGATAGGATGAACATCGCAGGGTACGAGCATGCTAGCCGCCCGTCTCGACGTTATATGATCTGATAATCTTCTTTTGGTTTTCTTATGTCCGCGGCGACACTATGGTGGATTGGAATCATGCCAAAAGCAGAAGAAGAGGAGGTCTGTTCGCCATCAAGCCAACCTTGCACTGCTGCACCACGTCTCGCAACAGTTCCCGGCCCCCGCTGCCTCTTCCGCACACGTCTATCCCCTTGAATCAGCGTACCTGTTTTGTTTTCTTAAGAAAAAGACTGATTCATCTACAACTTGGATCAGAGCAAATTATTTGTGTACGAACCGGAGAAGAGGATCCAGCGATGGATGCTTTCAGATTTGGCTTCGACCCAAACTGGCCGCAGGCTTTCAAGTCTTGGGGCTCGGCTCGGTAGATCGAGGTCGAGAGAGGAGTGACCTGGAGAGCAGTCAGACGGCGGTGATGTCTAGGTGACATGAGTGCGATGGCGGGTGGGCATCGTCCGCATTGACCTGAAGGCAAGCGCCCGCTCGGCTGTTAATTCACCGTTTGTCTCAGCACCATTATATTTTTGTGATTCTCAATTTGTCTCATGATTGATCCATTCATAATTAGTAGTACACTTTATCTTCTATTTAATGTGTTTTATGGGTGGAAGGGTTTGGATGACCGATGAGCATCTGGATGGGGGATAAATGTTAGCCGCAGGCCTGCTCCCATGCTTTGCCATTGCTACTGTCTCCCTACATCGCCGTCTACGTCTCTGACCGTGCACCAATACATGGAGACCCAGTCCTTCGAGCACACACCAACCCTGACATGCGCGTCCCGTCGTTGCCCGGGCTCCCATGCCTTGCAGCCATGGAGGTCATATCCTCAAAGCGCCAGCCCGGCCCCAACCCGCGTGGACACTGGTCAAAATATCATCTTAGCTACTAGTCTAATAAAGCAATGATCATTGGCTCTCTCTGGTGAAAATTTCACTTTGATCAGCTAACACACGAGTCAAACATAACTGCTAGCAGTCTATCATAATATTATCTCTAAACTCATATGCCTTTCATGTATAGTATGCCGATGATATATGTCAATGATAGCAACAGTGAACTTGTACAATTTTTAATGTGCATCTTATTTAGATTCATGACCTCTGAACATAATTGTAACATGTATTTTGATGATGCTCAGCTCCATTTGTCGGCAAACTTCAAATCAATGATGGGGAATACAATTTTCTGTGATAGTTGGGACTAATCCGTTTTCTTCTAATGTGCAATTCAAGTTGATGTCACAGTTCAGTAGCTCGAATTGAAGTAGTGTTCATTTGTTAAGGAGATGAAATCTTAGCTCTTACACTAGCTCACGTACACATTAAAACATTAAGTGGTAAATAGCTTACATACACCAGTGAGTTATGCATTGTACCTTCAGATTCTGAGATAAAGAGAATCTCTAGCTATATATCTATGTCTTTACACGCGAAGCATGAAATCATGAGTGGGCGAAGCACCAGGATGTCTGTCAATGACTATGCCATCGGGAAGAAGCCCACCTCTCTTGACTCGCCGGTCCTAACGTAGAGAAGCAAGACACACCACCTTGCTAAGGACGCCCGCCTCACACCAATGTGTGCAAACGTACCCTCCTAGGCAGAATTGGGATGCCCGCTTCACTCCGATGCGTGCTCGAGTGGTCCCTAGGCCAATCGTTGGGTGGAGGAGGAGTATGAGGCTGAGGGCGACATCGGCGCCTGGTCAGTGCCTTGAGACCTTCTCAAATGCATTTGGCATCCTGTAGGCCATGCCCTATACGAGGCTGCTGCACCTTGCCACCGTGTTGGGCCTTCATGGTGACAGTGGACAACCGGACTTTCGGGTGGAGTTGAGGCGGATCCGATATTAGGCAATGAGACCCACATTGCACGTGGATGTACGCGATGTAGGACATGAACCCGAACACACTGAGGAAGTAAAACACATATAGTTCCTGTCTTTTTCCTTTTCACTTCTTTGACAACAATTTTTTTTGAGAACCGAAAACATTTAAACATTGGTATCACCCGTTGCAACGCACGGACAATTTTCCTATCTCTCCCTAATAATAAAGCACGGATCGACTTTGTCGGGTTCACCGTCACAATACGCTTTCTTCTCATGTCATAATACACTTTTACAATTTGTATGGAGAAAATCGTAATATAAACGAGGTGGTACTAATCTATATCTATTCATCCGTACGTGCGGTAACTTTCGTACGTCGTTCGTGAGGAGAGAAAATTCATCGTCATTGTCCCAAAAAGAAGCCCACTACGTCCCAACCGGCTAGCATGGGCCTCGGCCCATCAAACGAATCCGGTCTAAAAAACATTACGAGAAAGATGGATCGAACGGGCAACCTACCGCTTATATCAGAAGAGGGCATCCAATGGGCTAACCCATGACATTGTAAAAAGGAGAGCGTTTGATCGTTGATTACATAATCCCACCTCGCCCCCTTACATTGATTTAAACCAATTTAAATACAACTACGAGTCGACTGGGATCAATACCAAGGGTGGTAAAACGAATTAAAATTAAGGAAGATGATGAATGATCAATGAGGAAGAAGATATGCCTGGTGGTGAAATCTCAAAAGGAGGACGTTGGATGGGGGATGATAATGAGGAAAAAGATATTCCGCTGCTGCGAGGAGCGGTCCTGCGGACGCCATGGCCGCCGCCGAGCCCCTTGTGAGGGATGGCTGCCGTGGTTGCGGGGCTACACTCAAAGTTAATGACGGAGGGGGGATCCCTAATGCTGGGCGACCCCTCTGTCTATGCCCAGCTGCAACAAGGTTCAAGGGAAAACGGCTTGAATTAGTGCTACACATGATAAAAGACGATTTGTCCGCCGACCGTCTCCTCCGCTCAGCGCCGCCCCCGCTGGACTCTCCCACTCCCGCCTGGCGTGTCCGTCATCCGTGATCGGGCTCTTTGCTACCGGCACCGGCCATCAGTAAGGTCACCGCCTCCCAACCTCACGCATCGATCATCCTCCACTCATTGCTCCCTTCATTGGCAGTTGCAGCCGTATGTTCTCGCTGTTCGTCATGGTGCAGTGTTGAAGATGTTCCGGGAGCCGCTGGCTGGCGCCGGAAGAACCGTCTCGCCGGTGTACCACTCCATCGCCTATCAATGGCACCACCAACGTACGTTGATCGAGGTCGAGGTTCACAAAACATTGTGAAATCAAAGATAGAGTCGTGTGCTCAATTTTCACAAGCAGGATGTAGCAGAGCGTGAACTACATCCTGGTGAGGTGATGGCTATTCATGCAGGATGCAGCAGCAGCAGCATGCAGGGATGGATGAAAGTAAGTAGCAGACTAGCAGACTAGCACTTTGCACGTCTCATGATTCTCCCTGATTGGTGATGACAAATCTTCGACTGAATATTGCATCAGTAACGTATCCGTTCAGCAATCCTTCTGTTATTGCTGCTGCTCTGGCCTATGAAGATATCTGTCCATGCATATCTTCTTGATGAACAGACATAAAATCTTGGATGCCCATAGAAAACATGGGTAGTGGGAATCACCTCCTTTTACGTAACATATATGTACATACAAGTTTTTTTTGGCTTTTATATGCTTCAACTGTTGTGCCAACTGGGTGAGACTTCGCGGCGACGGCATGAGCGCAATTGGGGTGTCTGATAATAAGAAATCCCGACATATTTTATGCATGAAAAAATAATTCTAACTTGCACGAGCAGACAGGGCCAAGCGAAGGTTGCATTGACGTGTGAATTAGTATACAAGTCTCCTATATATGCTTCAAAGAAAAACTCTACAATACAATACAAACATATATATATATATATATATATATATATATATATATATATATATATATATATATATATATATAGGTATATATATATATATATACCTATATATATATACTTGGCATCAGTGAGATCCATAGATTAGCTAGGTAAGTACAAAGATACGAATTTTCATGTAGCTCTGTGAGTTTGTGATGTTTTCCATATGTATTTCCTTAAGACAACAAAAGCATCCTACTTTTCAATCTATAAGTTAGTTTATGAGTTGATCCAGTGCCAAACACAGTTCAGTTGAACATGTTTGTTACAACATTTTTACGAGATAAGCGTGAATTTTGAAGAATTAATTGCCGGGGTAGATCGAAATATTATAGTATGTCTTATAAAAAACGTTTCTTGAAATTCAGAATAATTCTTTGAATGATCAATTTTTTTGACAACCAAGATATTTTTTTAAAAATGTGAACATTGCTTCAGTTTGTGAATAAATTTGAAAAAGGGTACATTTTCTTGCATTTGTAAATAAAATTTAAAAAATATGAGATGAGATGTGAACAAAATGTGGTCATAACCATTGGAGAATAAGATTTTTTTTCTCCCGCTGCAACGCACGGGCCCTTTTGCTAGTAATAATAAATCACGGATTGACTCCATGGGTTCACCGTCACACTACGCTTCTTCCCGTGATTTTACGCTTTCAGTTTGAATTTAAAACCTATTCGAAGTGGTACTAAATTTTGAGCTTCATACGTCGCCTGATCGAGCATCCTCCCGTCTCGTACATCCGGCCCACCTTGACCTGTCCACGAAATCAAGTAATTCAAGCCTCTTCTTTTCACGTCTCACGCACATGGGCCAAGTTGGGCCGTCGCTCGAGGACTAAGTTGCTGCCAAAAAAATGCGGCAGCAAGAATCCAACTCGCAACCTGCGTTTGGATAAAATTACATGGTCCAACTGACCTATCTCATGGTTGTTAAAAACAACAGAGTCTCAGTTCTTTATATATAGTACCACCTCGCGTCTTTACCAGCAATAACACCGGTTTATATACATCTGCGAATTCAAATCAATAAGCCGCCTTGAGGATTAAAAAGGAGAAGAGGGTAAACAATGGGCCAATTCTTCCCTGGAAAGAACCAAGAGACTTGGAAAGGAAGCGGTCAGCTGCGTGGTTTAATGGAAGAATTAAGAAGGCCCTGAAAAGCTGTGGGCCAGATTTTCGTCCGCCGTCACTGGCTCAACTTTGCCGGCCCATCTACTGTATGAAAGAACGCAAAAGATAGATGGCAGAAAGCAGGATCGAACTCACAACCTCTGGCTAATACGCTGCAACCAGTACGTGCAAAACTTGCACATACTCAGAAGCTGGCTGCAAGATGATTCGCGGGACGAGGTAGGCGGCGAGCGACAGAGGCCGAGGTCGGTCGAGCAGGGGCGCTGCGAGGCGAAGTGAGCAACAATGCATGCATGTTTGCTCTAAAAAAACAATTATGTTTCTTTTTTTTAAAGAAAATGGTCACAATAATGTAATCTGCTATTTAGTAGGATATCTGTAATCAAAAGAAGACATAGTTTTACATTGTTCTGTAGAGTTTTGCTGTTTTGGTATCTGAGTTGAGAATAAACAACGAGAATAGCTTCATTGGAATAGTTCTCCCTAGATTTTCTGATAATTCAACTCATCCAGTAGCTTGATAGTTGTCATTATTTTAGTATCTTATCTGTGTAACTTGATTATTAGGAGATTTATATTCATGATACTAGCGAATGGGTAGAAGTTAGGCAGAAGAACATAGAAATAGAACTAATATCCTAATTTTTTCAGAGGAACTAACGAGTTAGTATCTGAATAAATTACTTTAGATTAGCTACTACTTTTTAAAAAATATGTCACTTTGAAATAGAGGCAGCTGTAGACCCGTGGGAAGGTGTGTTATATTTTTTTTTTCTCCCGTTGCAACGCACAAGCATATTTCCTAGTATTAGTTAACAGGAAGAACTAATATCACGACTGGAAACTACACATTTTTCTGGTCAAACTACATATAAAAATTATTTTAATCCAAGTTATTGTTACAAAGTTATAGTACAATCATGTTTAACACATTCTTTGTAAATAGGCCCGAGACTTGAACGGGATGAAAACAGAGTGAACTGGGCCTATGACAGCTAAATATGGAATACTAACCAGCGTCCATGTGCGTGCGACAACGGCTACGTGTGTTGGGCCGAAGCCCAACAAAGAGAAAGAAGAGGGCACCTAGTATTGAACCGCGGGTTATTTGAAAAAAATACCAGTTTTTTGGTAAAACGTACTATGACAGATGAATAGGCAGAAGCACTCAATACTTTATTAGTGACTAGCAAACATGCCCGTACGTTGTAAAGGGAGAGTAAATATTTTTTATTAGAGCCGCAGTTTTCATTTTGATTCAATTTTGGTTCCGACTTGTAATACTGATCGCGTGCACCTATGGCCAGACTCAGATAGCTACCGGTTAGTGTTGTTTGACACTATGAAGGTCGCGTCTATAAATTAAATCTATTTAGTAAAGTATATATGTGTCACCGTCACATGCAGTGGATAAAACACAAATTAAGATCCTATGTAACGTTCATGACTATCATAAGAATTGTTTGGGTATTTTCAATATAAATCTTCACGTACTTTTGATGTTTATGAATTTTATAAGTGTATGCATATGCTATAAAAATTATTTGTGCATTCGCTATAAAAAAGTATAGTGTAGTCCATTGGTAAATACGTATACAAATTTCGCTAAAAAAAATACATACATAGGGTCTTCGATCGTGGGACATGTATAAAGAGAGAACTGGTGGAAGTACAACATACCCACGGATTGTAATTTATTCATTGTAATAATTTCCCTCACTCGCTCCTTGCCAGGCAACATAGAGCAACCCGTGCGACATGTTTATTTGCAATACGACTCGACGCTGGTATGAAGGAATGACGGATCATGCACCATTAATTTAGGTTGCACCATAAATAGCATTTTTAATAGTTAATAGATAAATATAACATTATATTCAGATTGCACATATTTTTCTAATCAAATTTCATTTATAACAGGTTAAATTGAAGTTAGGGTTCAAAATATATGATTATTTTGAATATATATATATATTTATTCTAGATGTACTGCGGGTTGATTAACACAAATGTTAGGGGCTATTATATAAAACTTCAGAAAATGGTTTGCTATGACTTAATGTTGGACTGCGGGTTGATTAGTATAAATGTTATGGAGTTTTATGTAAAATAGTAAAACGATTCGTCCCTACTTAAAGCTGGACTACGGGTTGATTTTAATAAACTGTGAGGAATTTTCTTTTTGCAAAAGGGCGCGACTGACGAACCAAAAGCGATGCATGCTTTATTATTAGGTGGAGATCTATACCTACTAATAAAAGAAATATATATTCTTGGTCCGTCGTTGTTTTTACAGAAAAACCCTTCAATTTTTTAAGAGCCAACCCGTATTGCAAATACCCACGGATTGTAATTTATTCATTGTAATAATTTCCCTCACTCGCTCCTTGCCAGGCAACATAGAGCAACCCGTGCGACATGTTTATTTGCAATACGACTCGACGCCGGTATGAAGGAATGACGGATCATGCACCATTAATTTAGGTTGCACCATAAATAGCATTTTTAATAGTTAATAGATAAATATAACATTATATTCAGATTGCACATATTTTTCTAATCACATTTCATTTATAACAGGTTAAATTGAAGTTAGGGTTCAAAATATATGATTATTTTGAATATATATATATATATATTTATTCTAGATGTACTGCGGGTTGATTAACACAAATGTTAGGGGCTATTATATAAAACTTCAGAAAATGGTTTGCTATGACTTAATGTTGGACTGCGGGTTGATTAGTATAAATGTTATGGAATTTTATGTAAAATAGTAAAACGATTCGTCCCGACTTAAAGATGGACTACGGGTTGATTTTAATAAACTGTGAGGAATTTTCTTTTTGCAAAAGGGCGCGACTGACGAACCAAAAGCGATGCATGCTTTATTATTAGGTGGAGATCTATACCTACTAATAAAAGAAATAGATATTCTTGGTCCGTGTTGTTTTTACAGAAAAACCCTTCAATTTTTTAAGAGCCAACCCGCGATCCAGAAAAAAGCTCGCCCCAGAATTTCTGCTCCCTACATGGGCCGGCCAGTCCCTAGCGTGGGCCAAGGTGGGCCTGGTTCTCTTCTTTCAATTAGATGGAAAAACATATACGCACAAAGCACTTGAACTTGAGACCTCCACTACCGACCACAACAGAACAACCAACTCACCTATCATTTGTTGCGTGTGCAAAACCTGGTCGTTACCTAATTACGAGTTGCCTAGAAAATGGAAACTACCTCAAAAAAAAAAGAGGAATGCACGTGTCAACGAAAAAAAATCCCGCTAAATGTGGACATGAAGATGCCAACAAAAGTGAAAGACCGGAAGGACGTGCAGGAAATTGACTCCAATTATATGGATTGTGGACATTATTTGAAAATTAAGTGGGATTTCAGGAAACCCAATAAAGGACCACATGCACGCCATATTTCTTTCTATGAAATGGAATTTTCATGACATAATTGGCCGCATTTCTTTCCATCAAATGGAATTTTCATGACATAACTGGCCGCATTTCTTTCCATTAAATGGAATTTTCTTCACGTAATTGGCTCCCTAATAAATGTTATTATGCTGAAATTTGTTAGATAGACCAACAATTAAGTCGCTTTAAATGGGGAGAAGACGTTGCACCCCATAAGAAAAAATAAAATTAAAAGGCAGCATGACAAATCCACACATTTTTTGGAACAAATAGAAAAGAATTCCCTCAAAAACCACAAACATACAATAAAATATAGTAGTATTTAGATGCATATATGGGAGTACATGATGCGTAGCATGCCTTAGAAATCGGTGTTGGGATATCGAAGTTATGTAATCGACTTTTGTTCCCAGTAACAAATTGGATAATTGAATTTTGTTGTGCTAAATTTTCATAGTCTGATTTTTAAAATATCTTTAGGACATATTAGTACCTGGTTTTTCGTTATTTAATTTTACATATTGTGTTTTCTAGACGCAAAGATATTCTTTTATTCCCGTTGCAACACACGGGCATATTTCCTAGTATAGACAAACTGGTTTTATCCGATAAAAAGGTTCCTTCATATACACAACCAATTTGCCAAATTGGATTTCCGCTAAAAAGGTTCCTTCATATACACAATCAATTTTGCAGATTGTCTATACTCTCTTTCATATATTTTAATATTATCATTTTACTACCAATTCAACTACCATTTCAGCAATTATAAATCGATTGGTTTATTATTGCAAGGAATGCAATCTGCATCTCTCGCTCCCCAACTGGACTATCCGGTTGTTGTTGTGAGACACCAAAACTAACATTTCAAGACAACTTCCATCTACAAATAATCAATACAAGTATTATATAAAAACAAAAATTGCCAGCACTGGATATATCTATGACATCACAACAACGTACGTTGTAGATCAGCTTGGTCGTTCTCGGGTGGTTCACGCGCCGCAAAAGCCGTTTCGTGGGCCGGTTGCTCCGCAGAGTGAGCGCCTGTTTCTGTCCGTAATCGGGCCAGAAAGGCCCACATTTAGTCGAAGCACACTCGCATGGGCCAGGTCATCTTATGTGTTGGCAGCCCTATCCCTGTACCCACGATGCTGTCGTTACTTCCCTGCGATGCACCGCCGTCGTTACATCCCCTCAATGGGCCGTCGCCGTCCTCCATCCCGCCGGTGAGCTTCCTCTGGGTGTTTGCCTCCAGGTAGTTGCCCTTTACTCGCCCCTATTCTTCCACCGCAGGCCCCTTGTTTATTGTTCTTAATCTCCAGTCTTGCTGCATATCTCCACGGTGGTTGCGGCGGCTGCCCTCGCCGTAGGCGTTCATCACCGGCTGTCGTCCTCCATGCCCTTGTAGCTGGAGCGCATGTTCCTCTCAATTCTGTAACTAAGGCTGCAACTGTTGCGTGATTATGCTTATAAAGTTCCGTTGTCCACCTCCCATGTCTTATTACTGCTTGGTGATGGTGGAGAGCAGCCTCGATGGCAGAGCCAAAAATCCTAACTTCACGGCGCTGAAGGACCTGGCTTCCCTATCTCATCCTCCCCGTCCACAGTGAGGCATCGTGGAGTCTGCATCTGAGAGACCACCATAATCAGCAAATTACACATCGCCTCTACACATTCCGGACCTTTCCTGATTTCTTACCAATTCTTAAACTACGCCGCTTGACCTTTTTACCAATTTGTAAAACATGCTGGCAATGTGAAGAATTGTGAGTGAATGACTGAATGTCTACAAAGCCGTCCGAGCAAGTGAGCGATGCCGTGGTGGCAGCGGTGAAGGAGTTGTTGTCGGCGACAACGTCAATCTGATCAGCCTGAGCTCCTTGGTCACAACATCGGGTTCAGGTACCAACAATGGGCAACACTCCACCTCTACAACGACTCCAATGGCAGTAAGCGACCTTGTTGCATCTCGCGGACGCCGGTATATGCCATATTTTTGTTACTTAGTAATTTACTCATGAATTACTACTTCTATACTACTGTTGGTGATGCAAAAAGACCATGTGTAGTTGAACCTTTTCAAGGATGCTACGTATTGTTGATTTATCTTACACCATGTGCATGATACAAAGCCGTCCTACTTTGCCATAGAAGAAGGAAGATATTGCGGCTCTCACGATTTCCTGTGTAGTGGTCGAGTTATCTCAGTTTTCCTCTGCTCATCTTGATGATTCTATCCTTTTCATCTTAGGATGAGCGGGCGCGACAATGCGCGCCTTTATGTTCTAGTTTCCTATAAAGGATGCCGGAGCACCCGCCTCATGAGGGCATCCGTGCTCGCGCGTGCTCCACACACTCCCTGCATTGCTACCTGCCTAGCGCCCTCCCCATTGCTCGATCAGGTTTTTCCTTGCCTCATCTCCCCATAGGTTTTGGGGGTCCATGACCTCTGGGCTGAGGGCGTAGGGGGGGGATTTCCTTAGTGTATTTCTATTGGGGAACGTAGTATTTCAAAATTTTCCTATGATCACGCAAGATCTATCTAGGAGAAGCATAGCAACGAGCGGGGAGGGTGTGTCCACGTACCCTCGTAGACCGAAAGCGGAAGCGTTTATTAACGCGGTTGATGTAGTCGAACATCTTTGCGATCCAACTGATCCAAGCACCGAACGTACGGCAGCTCCGCGTTCAGCACACGTTCAGCTCGATGACGTCCCTCGAGCTCTTGATCCAGTGGAGGACGAGGGAGATTTCCGTCAGCACGATGGCGTGGCGACGGTGATGATGAAGTTATCGGCGCAGGGCTTCGCCTAAGCACTACGACGATATGACCGAGGTGTGTAACTGTGGAGGGGGCACTGCACACGGCTAAGAGAAGACTTGGTGTGCCTTTGGGGTGCCCCCCTCCCACGTATATAAAGGAGAGGGGAAGAGGAGGCCGACCCTAGAGGGGGCGCGCCAAGGGGGGGAGTCCTACTTGGACTCCCGGTCCAAGTAGGATTCGCCCCCCCCTTTCCTATTCCAACTAGGAGAAGGAGGGAAGGGAGAAGAGGGGAGAAGGAAGGAGGGGGGCGCCGCCCCCTCCTAGTCAAATTTGGACCAGCCCATGGGGGGGGCACCCCTTGAGGCCCTTCTCTCCTTTCCCCTAAAGCCCATTAAGGCCCATTACTCTCCCCGGGGGTTCCAGTAACCTCCCGGTACTCCGAAAAATACCCGAAACACTTCAGAACCATTCCCGTGTCCGAATATAACCTTCCAATATATCGATCTTTACCTCTCGACCATTTCGAGACTCCTCATCATGTCCGTGATCTCATCCGGGACTTCGAACAAACTTCGGTCATCAAATCACATAACTCATAATACAAATCATCATCGAATGTTAAGCGTGCGGACCCTACGGGTTCGAGAACTATGTAGACATGACCGAGACACATCTCCGGTCAATAACCAATAGCGGAACCTGGATGCTCATATTGGTTCCTACATATTCTACAAAGATCTTTATCGGTCAAACCGCATAACAACATATGTTGTTCCCTTTGTCATCGGTATGTTACTTGCCCGAGATTCGATCGTCGGTATCATCATACCCAGTTCAATCTCATTACCGGCAAGTCTCTTTACTCGTTTCATAATGCATCATCCCGTAACTAACTCATTAGTCACATTGCTTGCAAGGCTTATAGTGATGTGCATTACCGAGAGGGCCCAGAGATACCTCTCCGATACACGGAGTGAAAAATCCTAATCTCGATCTATGCCAACTCAATAAACACCATCGGAGACACCTGCAGAGCATCTATATAATCATCCAGTTACGTTGTGACGTTTGATAGCACACAAGGTGTTCCTCCGGTATTCGGGAGTTGCATAATCTCATAGTCAGAGGAACATGTATAAGTCATGATGAAAGCAATAGCAATAAAACTAAACGATCATTAAAGCGAAGCTAACGGATGAGTCCTTTCTCGAGGAAAAGTTTCTCTCGAAAGAATTGAGTGGGAGGATGGTGGAGACTTGATAAGGTTATTGAACCGTCACTTCAACTAGTGTGTAGCAGGGCACAGGAAGTTGTTCCTGTGGCACCTACACCAATTGAAGTGGAAGCTTATGATAGTGATCATGAAACCTCGGATCAAGTCACTACCAAACCTCGTAGGACGACGAGGATGCGTAATACTTCAGAGTAGTACGTGATCCTGTCTTGGAAGTCATGTTGTTGGACAACGATGAACCTATGAGCTATGGAGAAGCGATGGTGGGCCCATATTCCGACAAATGGTTAGAAGCCATAAAATCCGAGATAAATGGATCTTTAAGAAGAAGACGAACGTGGACGGTAAGGTTACCGTCTATGAAGCTCGACTTGTGGCAAAGAGTATTTCCACAAGTTCAAGGAGTTGACTACGATGAGATTTTCCCATCCGTAGCGATGCTTAAGTCCGTCGGAATCATGTTAGCATTAGTTGCATTTATGAAATCTGGCAGATGGATGTCAAAACAAGTTTCCTTACCAGTTTTCGTAAGGAAAGGTTGTATGTGATACAATCAGAAAGGTTATGTCGATCCTAAGGATGCTAAAAGGTATGCTAGCTCCAGCGATCCTTCCATGGACTAGAGCAAGCATCTCGGAGTCAGAATATACGCTTTGATGGAGTGATCAAAGTTTTTGGGTTTATACAAAGTTTGTTAGAAACTTGTATTTACAATAAAGTGAGTGGGAGCGCTACATCATTTCTGATAAGTATATGTGAATGACATATTGTTGATCCAAAATGATGTAAAATTTCTGGAAAGCATAAAGGGTTGTTTGAAAGGAGTTTTTCAAAGGAAGACCTGGATAAAGCTGCTTACATATTGGGCATCAAGATCTATAGAGATAGATCAAGACGCCTGATGATACTTTCAAAGAACGCACACCTTGGCATGTTTTTGAAAGAGTTCAAAATAGATCAGCAAAGAAGGAGTTCTTGGCTGTGTTACAAGGTGTGAGTATTGAGTAAGACTCAAGACCTGACCACAGCAGAAGAGAGAGAAAGGACGAAGGTCGTCCCCTATGCTTTAGACGTAGGCTCTATAGTATGCTATGCTGTGTACCGCACATGAAGTGTGCCTTGCCATGAGTTGGTCAAGGGGTACAATAGTGATCCGGGAATGGATCACATGACAGCGGTCGAACTTATCCTTAGTATCTAGTGGACTAAGGAATTTTCTCGATTATGGAGGTGAAAAGGAGTTCGTCGTAAAGGGTTACGTCGATGCGAACTTTGACACTAATCCGGATGACTCTGAGTAGTAAACCGGATTCGTATAGTAGAGCAGTTATTTGAAATGGCTCCAAATAGCGCGTGGTAGCATCCACAAGATGACATAGATATTCGTAAAGCACACGGTTCTGAAAGGTTCAGACCCGTTGACTAAATAACCTCTCTCACAAGCATAACATGATCAAACCAGAACTCATTGAGTGTTAATCACATAGAGATGTGAACTAGATTGTTGACTCTAGTAAACTCTTTGGATGTTGGTCACATGGTGATGTGACCTGTGAGTGTTAATCACATGGTGATGTGAACTAGATTATTGACTCTAGTGCAAGTGGGAGACTGTTGGAAATATGCCCTAGAGGCAATAATAAATTGGTTATTATTATATTTCCTTGTTCATGATAATCGTTTATTATCCATGCTAGAATTGTATTGATAGGAAACTCAGATACATGTGTGGATACATAGACAACACCATGTCCCTAGTAAGCCTCTAGTTGACTAGCTCGTTGATCAATAGATGGTTACGGTTTCCTGACCATGGACATTGGATGTCGTTGATAACGGGATCACATCATTAGGAGAATGATGTGATGGACAAGACCCAATCCTAAGCCTAGCACAAGATCGTGTAGTTCGTTTGCTCAGAGCTTTTCTAATGTCAAGTATCATTTCCTTAGACCATGAGATTGTGCAACTCCCGGATACCGTAGGAATGCTTTGGGTGTACCAAACGTCACAACGTAACTGGGTGGCTATAAAGGTGCACTACAGGTATCTCCGAAAGTGTCTGTTGGGTTGGCACGAATCGAGACTGGGATTTGTCACTCCGTGTAAACGGAGAGGTATCTCTGGGCCCACTCGGTAGGACATCATCATAATGTGCACAATGTGACCAAGGAGTTGATTACGGGATGATGTGAGTTACGGAACGAGTAAAGAGACTTGCCGGTAACGAGATTGAACAAGGTATAGGGATACCGACGATCGAATCTCGGGCAAGTAACATATCGATAGACAAAGGGAATTGCATACGGGATTGATTGAATCCCCGACATCGTGGTTCATCCGATGAGATCATCGTGGAACATGTGGGAGCCAACATGGGTATCCAGATCCCGTTGTTGGTTATTGACCGGAGAACGTCTCGGTCATGTCTGCATGGTTCCCGAACCCTTAGGGTCTACACACTTAAGGTTCGATGACGCTAGGGTTATAGGGAATAGATATATGTGGTTACCGAATGTTGTTCGGAGTCCCGGATGAGATCCCGGACGTCACGAGGAGTTCCGGAATGGTCCGGAGGTAAATATTTATATATGGAAGTCCTGTTTTGGTCACCGGAAAAGTTTCGGGTGTTATCGGTAATGTACCGGGACCACCGGGAGGGTCCCGGGGGTCCACCAAGTGGGGCCACCAGCCCCAGAAGGCTGCGTGGGCAAAGTGTGGGAGGGGACCAGCCCCAGGTGGGCTGGTGCGCCCCCCCACCAAGGCCCAAGGCGCATGGGAGAGTGGGAGGGGGCAAACCCTAGGTCCAGATGGGCCTTAAGGCCCACCCTAGTGGCGCCCCCCCTCTCCTCCCCTTGGCCGCCCCCCTAGATGGGATCTAGGGCTGGCCGCCACCCCTTGGGGTGGGAACCCTAGAGGGGGCGCAGCCCCCTCCCCCCCTATATATAGTTGAGGTCTAGGGCTGCCCAACATATGAGTTTTCCGGTCTCTCTTGGCGCAGCCCTACCTCTCTCCCTCCTCCTCTCCCGCGGTGCTTGGCGAAGCCCTGCGGGATTGCCACGCTCCTCCATCATCACCACGCCGTCGTGCTGCTGCTGGATGGAGTCTTCCCCAACCTCTCCCTCTCACCTTGCTGGATCAAGGCGTGGGAGACGTCACCGGGCTGCACGTGTGTTGAACGCGGAGGCACCGTTCTTCGGTGCTTAGATCGGAATCAACCGCGATCTGAATCGCTACGAGTACGACTCCTTCATCTGCGTTCTTGCAACGCTTCCGCATCGCGATCTACAATGGTATGTAGATGCACTCCCCTTCCCTTCGTTGCTAGATTACTCCATAGATTGATCTTGGTGATGCGTAGAAAATTTTGAATTTCTGCTACGTTCCCCAACATATGTATCTTCCAAATCTCTATGTCTCCCTCCTTGACTTGATCACGGATGGAATTGAAGCGTCTCTTGATGTGTTTGGTTCTCTTGTGAAATCTAGATTCCTTCGCCAAGGCAATTGCTCCAGTATTGTCACAAAAGATTTTCATTGGACCCGATGCACTAGGTATTACACCTAGATCGGATATGAACTCCTTCATCCAGACTCCTTCATTTGCTGCTTTTCAAGCAGCTATGTACTCCACTTCACACGTAGGTCCCGCCACGACGCTCTGCTTGGAACTGCACCAATTGACAGCTCCACCATTCAATATAAATACGTATCCGGTTTGTGACTTAGAGTCATCCGGATCAGTGTCAAAGCTTGCATCAATGTAACCATTTACGAAGAGCTCTTTGTCACCTCCATAAACGAGAAACATATCCTTAGTCCTTTTCAGGTATTTCAGGATGTTCTTGACCGCTGTCCAGTGATCCACTCCTGGATTACTTTGGTACCTCCCTGCTAAACTAATATCAAGGCACACATCAGGTCTGGTACACAGCATTGCATACATGATAGAACCTATGGCTGAGGCATAGGGAATGACTTTCATTTTCTCTCTATCTTCCGTAGTGGTCGGGCATTGAGTCTGACTCAACTTCACACCTTGTAACACAGGCAAGAACCCTTTCTTTGACTGATCCATTTTGAACTTCTTCAAAACTTCATCAAGGTATGTGCTTTGTGAAAGTCCAATTAAGCGTCTTGATCTATCTCCATAGATCTTGATGCCCAATATATAAGCAGCTTCACCGAGGTCTTTCATTGAAAAATTCTTATTCAAGTATCCTTTTATGCTGTTCAGAAATTCAGTATCATTTCCGATCAACAATATGTCATCCACATATAATATCAGAAATGCTACAGAGCTCCCACTCACTTTCTTGTAAATACAGGCTTCTCCAAAAGTCTGTATAAAACCATATGCTTTGATCACACTATCAAAGCGTATATTCCAACCCCGAGAGGCTTGCACCAGTCCATAAATGGATCGCTGGAGCTTGCACACTTTGTTAGCAATTTTAGGATAGACAAAACCTTCTGGTTGCATCATATACAACTCTTCTTTAAGATATCCATTAAGGAATGCAATTTTGACATCCGTTTGCCAAATTTCATAATCATAAAATGCGGCAATTGCTAACATGATTTGGACAGACTTAAGCATCGCTACGGATGAGAAGGTCTCATCGTAGTCAACTCCTTGAACTTGTCGAAAACCTTTCGCAACAAGTCGAGCTTTGTAGATAGTAACATTACTGTCAGCATCAGTCTTCTTCTTGAAGATCCATTTATTCTCTATTGCTTGCCGATCATCGGGCAAGTCAACCAAAGTCCACACTTTGTTCTCATACATGGATCCCATCTCAGATTTGATGGCCTCAAGCCATTTCGTGGAATCTGGGCTCATCATCACTTCCTCATAGTTCGTAGGTTCGTCATGGTCAAGTAACATGACTTCCAGAACAGGATTACCATACCACTCTAGTGCGGATCTTACTCTGGTTGACCTACGAGGTTCAGTAGTAACTTGATCTGAAGTTTCATGATCATCATCATTAGCTTCCTCACTGATTGGTGTAGGAATTACTGGAACTGATTTATGTGATGAACTACTTTCAAATTCGGGAGAAGGTACAATTACCTCATCAAGTTCCACTTTCCTCCCACTCACTTCTTTCGAGAGAAACTCCTTCTCTAGAAAGGATCCATTCTTAGCAAGGAATATCTTGCCTTCGGATCTGTGATAGAAGGTGTACCCAATAGTCTCCTTTGGGTATCCTATGAAGACACATTTCTCCGATTTGGGTTCGAGCTTATCAGGTTGAAGCTTTTTCACATAAGTATCGCAGCCCCAAACTTTAAGAAACGACAACTTGGGTTTCTTGCCAAACCACAGTCCATATGGTGTCGTCTCAACGGATTTAGATGGTGCCTTATTTAACGTGAATGCAGCCGTCTCTAAAGCATAACCCCAAAACGATAGCGGTAAATCAGTAAGAGACATCATAGATCGCACCATATCTAATATAGTGCGGTTACGACGTTCAGACACACCATTACGCTGTGGTGTTTCAGGTGGCGTGAGTTGCGAAACTATTCCGCATTGTTTCAAATGAATACCAAACTCATAACTCAAATATTCACCTCCACGATTAGATCGTAGAAATTTTATTTTCTTGTTACGATGATTTTCCACTTCACTCTGAAATTCTTTGAACTTTTTAAATGTTTCAGACTTATGTTTCATCAAGTAGATATATCCATATCTGCTCAAATCATCTGTGAAGGTCAGAAAATAACGATACCCGTCGCGAGCCTCAACACTCATCGGACCGCATACATCAGTATGTATTATTTCCAACAAGTCTATTGCTCGCTCCATTGTTCCGGAGAACAGAGTCTTAGTCATCTTGCCCATGAGGCATGGTTCGCAAGCATCAAGTGATTCATAATTAAGTGATTCCAAAAGCCCATCAGCATGGAGTTTCTTCATGCGCTTTACACCAATATGACCTAAACGGCAGTGCCACAAATAAGTTGCACTATCATTATTAACCTTGCATCTTTTGGCTTCAATATTATGAATATGTGTATCACTACAATCGAGATTCAACATGAATAGACCACTCATCAAGGGTGCATGACCATAAAAGATATTACTCATATAAATAGAACAACCATTATTCTCTGATTTAAATGAATAACCGCCTCGCATCAAATAAGATCCAGATATAATGTTCATGCTCAACGCTGGCACCAAATAACAATTATTTAGGTCTAAAACTAATCCCGACGGTAGATGTAGAGGTAGCGTGCCGACGGCGATCACATCAACTTTGGAACCATTTCCCACGCGCATCGTCACCTCGTCCTTAGCCAATCTTCGTTTAATCCGTAGCCCCTATTTCGAGTTGCAAATATGAGCAACAGAACCAGTATTAAATACCCAGGCGCTACTACGAGCATTAGTAAGGTACACATCAATAACATGTATATCAAATATACCTTTCACTTCGCCATCCTTCTTATCCGCCAAATACTTGGGGCAGTTCCGCTTCCAGTGACCAGTCCCTTTGCAGTAGAAGCACTCAGTCTCAGGCTTAGGTCCAGACTTGGGCTTCTTCATTTGAGCAGCAACTTGTTTGCCGTTCTTCTTGAAGTTCCCCTTCTTCCCTTTGCCCTTCTTCTTGAAACTAGTGGTCTTGTTAACCATCAACACTTGATGCTCCTTCTTGGTTTCTACCTCCGCAGCCTTTAGCATTGCGAAGAGCTCGGGAATTGTCTTATCCATCCCTTGCATATTATAGTTCATCACGAAGCTTTTGTAGCTTGGTGGCAATGATTGAAGAACTCTGTCAAAGACACTATCATTAGGAAGATTAACTCCCAGTTGAGTCATGTGGTTGTGGTACCCAGACATTCTGAGTATATGTTCACTGGCAGAACTATTCTCCTCCATCTTGCAGCTGTAGAACTTATTGGAGACTTCATATCTCTCAATCCAGGCATTTTCTTGAAATATTAACTTCAACTCCTGGAACATCTCATATGCTCCATGACGTTCAAAACATCGTTGAAGTCCCGATTCTAAGCCGTAAAGCATGGCACACTAAACTATCTAGTAGTCATCATCTTTGCTCTGCCAGACGTTCATAACGTCCGCAGTAGTTCCTGCAGTGGGTCTTGCACCTAGCGGTGCTTCCAGGACGTAATTCTTCTGTGCAGCAATGAGGATAATCCTCAAGTTACGGACCCAGTCCGTGTAGTTGCTACCATCATCTTTCAACTTAACTTTCTCTAGGAACGCATTAAAATTTAAGGGAACGGTAGCACGGGCATTGATCTACAACAACATAGACATGCAAAATACTATCAGGTACTAAGGTCATGATAAATTAAAGTTCAATTAATCAAATTACTTAAGAACTCCCACTTAGATAGACATCCCTCTAGTCATCTAAATGATCACGTGATCCAAATCAACTAAAACCATGCCCGATCATCACGTGAGATGGAGTAGTTTTCAATGGTGAACATCACTATGTTGATCATATCTACTATATGATTCACGTTCGACCTTTCAGTCTCAGTGTTCTGAGGCCATATCTGCATATGCTAGGCTCGTTAAGTTTAACCCGAGTATTCTGCGTGTGCAAAACTGGCTTGCACCCATTGTATGTGAACGTAGAGTTTATCACACCCGATCATCACGTGGTGTCTCGGCACGACGAACTGTAGCAACGGTGCATACTCAGGGAGAACACTTATACCTTGAAATTTAGTGAGAGAGCATCTTATAATACTACCGCCGTACTAAGCAAAATAAGATGCATAAAAGATAAACATCACATGCTATCAAAATATGTGACATGATATGGCCATCATCATCTTGTGCCTTTGATCTCCATCTCCAAAGCACCGTCATGATCTCCATCGTCACCGGCTTGACACATTGATCTCCATTGTAGCATCGCTGTCGTCTCACCAACTATTGCTTCTACGACTATCGCTACCGCTTAGTGATAAAGTAAAGCAATTACATGGCGATTGCATTTCATACAATAAAGCGACAACCATAAGGCTCCTGCCAGTTGCCGACAACTTTTACAAAACATGATCATCTCATACAACAATTTATATACCATCACGTCTTGACCATATCACATCACAACATGCCCTGCAAAAACAAGTTAGACGTCCTCTACTTTGTTGTTGCAAGTTTTACGTGGCTGCTACGAGCTTCTAGCAAGAACCGTTCTTACCTACGCATCAAAGCCACAACGATTTTTCGTCAAGTGTGCTGTTTTAACCTTCAACAAGGACCAGGCGTAGTCAAACTCGATTCAACTAAAGTTGGAGAAATAGACACCCGCTAGCCACCTGTGTGTGAAGCACGTCGGTAGAACCAGTCTCATGAACGCGGTCATGTAATGTCGGTCCGGGTCGCTTCATCCAACAATACCGCCGAATCAAAGTAAGACGTTGCTGGTAAGCAGTATGACTATTATCGCCCACAACTCTTTGTGTTCTACTTGTGCATATAAAATCTACGCATAGACCTGGCTCGGATGCCACTGTTGGGGAACGTAGTATTTGAAAATTTTCCTATGATCACGCAAGATCTATCTAGGATAAGCATAGCAACGAGCGGGAGAGTGTGTCCACGTACCCTCGTAGACCGAAAGCGGAAGCGTTTAGTAACGCATTTGATGTAGTCGGACGTCTTCATGATCCAACCGATCCAAGCACCGAACGTACGGCAGCTCCGCGTTCAGCACATGTTCAGCTCGATGACGTCCCTCGAGCTTTTGATCCAGTTGAGGACGAGGGAGAGTTCCGTCAGCACGATGGCGTGGCGATGGATGATGAAGTTACCAGTGCAGGGCTTCGCCTAAGCACTACGAAGATATGACCGAGGTGTGTAATTATGGAGGGGGGCACCGCACATGGCTAAGAGAAGACTTGGTGTGCCCCCTGTTGGGGAACGTAGTAATTCCAAAAAAATTCCTACGCACACGCAAGATCATGGTGATGCATAGCAACGAGAGGGGAGAGTGTTGTCCACGTACCCTCGTAGACCGAAAGCGGAAGCGTTAGCACAACGCGGTTGATGTAGTCGTACGTCTTCACGATCCGACCGATCAAGTACCGAACGCACGGCACCTCCGAGTTCAGCACACGTTCATCCCGATGACGTCCCTCGAACTCCTATCCAGCCGAGTGTCGAGGGAGAGTTTCGTCAGCACGACGGCGTGGTGACGACGATGATGTTCTACCGACGCAGGGCTTCGCCTAAGCACCGCTACAGTATTATCGAGGTGGACTATGGTGGAGGGGGGCACCGCACACGGCTAAAAGATCAAATCAATTGTTGTGTCTTTGGGGTGCCCCCTGCCCCCATATATAAAGGAGCAAGAGGGGAGGTGCGGCCGGCCAGGAGGGGCGCGCCAGGAGGAGTCCTACTCCCACCGGGAGTACGACTCCCTCCCTTCCTTGTTGGATTAGGAGAAGGGGGGAAAGAGGAGGGAGAGAGGAAGGAAAGGGGGGGCGCCGCCCCCCTCTCCTTGTCCTATTCGGACTAGAGGGGGAGGGGCGCGCGGCCCTGCCCTAGCCGCCTCTCCTCTTCTCCACTAAGGCCCACTATGGCCCATTAAGCCCTCGGGGGGTTCCGGTAACCCCTCGGTACTCCGGTAAAATCCCGATTTCACCCGGAACATTTCCGATATCCAAATATAGGCTTCCAATATATCAATCTTCATGTCTCGACCATTTAGAGACTCCTCGTCATGTCCGTGATCACATCTGGGACTCCGAACTACCTTCGGTACATCAAAACTCATAAACTCATAATATAACCGTCATCGAAACTTTAAGCGTGCGGACCCTACGGGTTCGAGAACTATGTAGACATGACCGAGACACGTCTCCGGTCAATAACCAATAGCGGAACCTGGATGCTCATATTGGCTCCCACATATTCTACGAAGATCTTTATCGGTCCGACCGCATAACAACATATGTTGTTCCCTTTGTCATCGGTATGTTACTTGCCCGAGATTCGATCGTCGGTATCTCAATACCTAGTTCAATCTCGTTACTGGCAAGTCTCTTTACTCGTTCCGTAATACATCTGTAACGCCCACGATGCGGCTATATCTCCCACGTGTCGAGGCACGACTTAGAGGCATAACCGCATTGTAGGTATTGTCGCAAGAAGGGTCATCTTCACATAATCCCATGTAATGAACAAGAATGGGATAACGAGAGTTGGCTTACAGTCGCCACTTCACACAATACGTAAATTAATTCATACATCATCCAACATCCACACATAGACCGACTACGGTCAAATTCAAATGAAAATAAGATAACCCCAAATGCTAGATCCCCGATCGTCCCAACTGGGCTCCACTACTGATCATCCGGAAAAGAAACATAGTAACGACCACGTTCCTCGTCGAACTCCCACTTGAGCTCGGTTAAATCACCTGCACTGGCATCGTCGGCACCTGCAACTGTTTGGTAGAATCTGTGAGTCACGAGGACTCAGCAATCTCACACCCACGAGATCAAGACTATTTAAGCTTATAGGAAAGGATGGTGTAATGAGGTGGAGCTGCAGCAGGCACTAAGCATATATGGTGGCTAACATACACAAATGAGAGCGAGAAGAGAAGCAACGCAATGGTCGTGAAGCTAGAAATGATCAAGAAGTGATCCTGAAACTACTTACGTTCATGCATAACTCAAACCGTGTCCACTTCCCGGACTCCGACGAGAAGAGACCATCACGGCTACACACACGGTTGATGTATTTTAATTAAGTCAAGTGACAAGTTCTCTACAACCGGACATTAACAAATTCCCATCTGCCTCATAACCGTGGGCACGGCTTTCGAAAGATAATACCCTGCAGGGGTGTCCCAACTTAGCCCATTATAAGCTCTCACGGTCAACGAAGGATAAACCTTCTCCCAGGAAGACCCGATCAGTCTCGGAATCCCGGTTTATAAGACATTTCGACAATGGTAAAACAAGACCAGCAAAGCCACCCGAATGTGCCGACAAATCCCGATAGGAGCTGCACATATCTCATTCTCAGGGCACACTGGATGGGCAAGACGTCGGGTTGGCATAGACCCTGGTTGCCCAGGGGGCGCCGGACATTGCCCAGTTTGGGCCAGCACTCGAAGGAGCACTGGTCCGGGGGTTTAAATAAAGTGACCCTCAGGCTCGCGAAAACCCAAGGGAAAAAGGCTTAGGTGGCAAATGGTAAAACCAAGGTTGGGCCTTGCTGGAGGAGTTTTATTCAAGGCGAACTGTCAAGGGGGTCCCATAAATCACCCAACCGCGTAAGGAACGCAAACTCAAGGAACATAATACCGGTATGACGGAAACTAAGGCGGCAAGAGTGGAACAAAACACCAGGCATAAGGCCGAGCCTTCCACCCTTTACCAAATATATAGATGCATTAATTAAATAAGAGATATTGTGATATTCCAAAATATCCATGTTCCAACATGGAACCAACTTCAACTTCACCTGCAACTAGCAACGCTATAAGAAGGGCTGAGCAAAAGCGGTAACTTAGCCAAATAACGGTTTGCTAGGAAAGGATGGTTAGAGGCTTGACATGGAAATATAGTAGGCATGATATAGCAAGTGGTAGGTAGCGCAGCATAGCAATAGAACGAACAACTAGCAAAGCAAAGATAGAAGTGATATCGAGGGTATGGTCATCTTGCCTGCAAGGTTCTCAGAGTTGTCGAAAGCTTGATCCTCGTAAGCGTACTCAATAGGTTCCTCGTTCACGAACTCGTCTCCCGGCTCTACTCACAGCAAGAGCACAAGCAATGGAACCACAATCAATCACGGGAAATGCACAAGCAACATGATGCAAAACATGCATGATATGCGATGCGTATGCGTGCTCCGGAAGAAAAAGGATGAACAAGGCAGTAACTTGGCAAACCAAGTATGCCACTGGAAAGATGAGATGATTTCGGTCGAAATCGATATAAAGATCACCGGAAACGGATACACGGTTTGCAAATGGCAAGCAAAACAAGAATGACACGAATCTGCGATTAACAGCATGATAGCACTTAGAATACATCAAGTAGCTATGTTACAGCACCCCAACAAGGCAACAAAACATATGACAGTGATCTACAAAATATGCTTGACAAAATATGAACAATGAGCTACGGCTAGATCACACCACAACAGGTTTAAACAAGCATGGCAAAAGTACAAAAGATATCAGGTTCACAGACTTGATGAAATTACTAGACATGGCAGAAACAGCAACAGGTAGCAATGTTCAGAGCAAGAAAAACACATGCTACATGAACTTAACATAGAAAAACAAGGCATGGCATGAATCTACTAAATACATATGACAAAAGTCCCTTACTGACCATGAGCCAAAAAGATACAGAAGATATGATGGCACCCATGTAAACATAGCAAGTTTCGTTAACAGGTTTCAGACTTAGCAGAAAACAGAGCATGGCATTAACAGAAATTATAAAGGCATCTTGGTGAGCTTGATTCACTCATCACAAAGCAATTAATGACAAAACAAGCATACCTACAGCAAGCTGGCATGTTTATGAAACTAAACATGGCAAGAGTAAATACATAGCATGTATGGATCAACTACAACAACCTTGGCAAAATTGAATATCATGTTGAGAATCTGCCAGGAATCTTTTATAGCAAAAGTAGAGCAAGATTAAGACATGCTATGGCACTCCATAATTTCAAACAAGGGCATGGATGGATAGAGCACAACTATATCTACAAAACATCCTTACTGAACATACCCAAAAGAAGTATGGATCTCTCTGTAGACACATGGATACGTGGCAACAAAATAACAGCAGTAACTAAGTCCCTGAAAACAGAAACATCACGAAGCCTAGTTTGCATGCTTGTTCTAGTCACCACATAAATCACAAAAATACATGGCATACACCTTTGTAAAGATAGCATGGCATAGATCAAAACACCTGTAGAGCTCATGCCCATAAGATGCACACATCAATTGCAACAAAAATAACAAATCACCAAGTTCTGATAAGTAACAGCAGTAAACATCACAGAGCACTCTTGCACCAGAGATTTGGGCATCAAGATGGACTCAAAAGAGCATGGCACAATGGAACAAAATAAAGAGAATCTCAAGTCGAACATTTCGACATCTTACGCACACGAAACGGAGCAGTATGCATGGAGATATGATGCGATGAACAGGAGCATATAATGTAAAATATACGAGACTTGGAGAAATTCGGAGGGAGGGAGAAGTCAACCTAGATCCGGTCTAGGGTTCGTCGGGCTCGCCGGAGACGGAGCTGGCCGGCCGGAGTTTGGAGAGGAGGGAGACGGCGACGGAGAGCTCGGGGGAGGTCGGGGCACTCGGCGGCCGGAGCGGAGGAGTCCGGGCGGCGGGGCGCGGGGAAGCCTCGGGCGCGGTCAGGTGGCGGTCGGGCTCCGCGGGCCAGACGCGGGCTCACGGGCCGGCGGCGGCGTGGCGTACGGGCACCACGTGGCAGCGGGTGACTGGGCGAGGGACGACGGAAGCGTCCGGCGGCGGTGGACGTGTCCGGTGGCGGCGGGGGCGATTTTGCTAGGGTTTCGACCCGGATTTCGGAGGGGGAGGTGTTTATATAGGTAGAAGGAGTTAGGAGAGTCCAAATGAGGCATGGTTTTCGCCCACACGATCGTGATCGAACGACCAAGAGCATGGAGGGGACTTAGGTGGGTTTTAGGCTGTTTGGAGGGTTTTTTTGCTGCAACACACAAAAGGACTTTGCGGTTACCCAGTTAACCGTTGGAGCGTCAAACGACCTCCAAATGGAACGAAACTTGACAGGTGGTCTACCGGTGGTATACCAAGGCCACTTGGCAAACCTCGGTCCATTCTGAGAACGTTTAACACCCGCTCATGAAAAGAAACAAGAGGGGTGCGCCGGTGCACGTGGGAGTGTCGGATTGCAAAACGGACAACGGGGAAAATGCTCGGATGCATGAGACGGACACGTATGCAAATGAGATGCACATGATGACATGATATGAGATGCATGACATGAACAAAATGCAAAACGAAAAACAAAACCCGACCACGAAGGGAATATCATAACAGATAGCCGAAAATGGCAAGAGTTGGAGTTACAAATATGGAAAGTTACATCCGGGGTGTTACAACATCATCCCGCAACTAACTCATTAGTTGCAATGCTTGCAAGGCTTAAGTGATGTGCATTACCGAGTGGGCCCAGAGATGCCTCTCCGACAATCGGAGTGACAAATCCTAATCCCGAAATATGCCAACCCAACAAGTACCTTCGGAGACACCTGTGGAGCACCTTTATAATCACCCAGTTATGTTGTGACGTTTGGTAGCACACAAAGTGTTCCTCCGGTAAACGGGAGTTGCATAATCTCATAGTCATAAGAACATGTATAAGTCATGAAGAAAGCAATAGCAACATACTAAACGATCGAGTGCTAAGCTAACGGAATGGGTCAAGTCAATCACATCATTCTCCTAATGATGTGATCCCGTTAATCAAATGACAACTCATGTCTATGGCTAGGAAACATAACCATCATTGATCAACGAGCTAGTCAAGTAGAGGCATACCGGTGACACTCTGTTTGTCTATGTATTCACACAAGTATTATGTTTCCGGTTAATACAGTTCTAGCATGAATAATAAACATTTATCATGATATAAGGAAATAAATAATAACTTTATTATTGCCTCTAGGGCATATTTCCTTCAGTCTCCCACTTGCACTAGAGTCAATAATCTAGATTTCACAGTAATGATTCTAACACCCATGGAGCCTTGGTGCTGATCATGTTTTGCTCGTGGAAGAGGCTTAGTCAACGGGTCTGCAACATTCAGATCCGTATGTATCTTGCAAATTTCTATGTCTCCCACCTGGACTAAATACCGGATGGAATTGAAGCGTCTCTTGATGTGCTTGGTTCTCTTGTGAAATCTGGATTCCTTCGCCAAGGCAATTGCACCAGTATTGTCACAAAAGAGATGCACTAGGTATGACACCTAGATCGGATATGAACTCCTTCATCCAGACTCCTTCATTTGCTGCTTCCGAAGCAGCTATGTACTCCGCTTCACACTTAGATCCTGCCACGACGCTTTGTTTAGAACTGCACCAACTGACAGCTCCACCGTTCAATGTAAACACATATCCGGTTTGCGATTTAGAATCATCCGGATCAGTGTCAAAGCTTGCATCAACGTAACCATTTATGACTAGCTCTTTGTCACCTCCATAAACGGGAAACATATCCTTAGTCCTTTTCAGGTATTTCAGCATGTTCTTGACCGCTGTCCAGTGATCCACTCCTGGATTACTTTGGTACCTCCCTGCTAGACTTATAGCAAGGCACACATCAGGTCTGGTACACAACATTGCATACATGATAGAGCCTATGGCTGAAGCATAGGGAACATCTTTCATCTTTTCTCTATCTTCTGCAGTGGTCGGGCATTGAGTCTTACTCAACTTCACACCTTGTAACACAGGCAAGAACCCTTTCTTTGCTTGATCCATTTTGAACTTCTTCAAAACTTTGTCAAGGTATGTGCTTTGTGAAAGTCCAATTAAGCGTCTTGATCTATCTCTATAGATCTTGATGCCCAATATATAAGCAGCTTCACCGAAATCCTTCATCGAAAAACTCTTATTCAAGTATCCCTTTATGCTATCCAGAAATTCTATATCATTTCCAATCAACAATATGTCATCCACATATAATATCAGAAATGCTACAGAGCTCCCACTCACTTTCTTGTAAATACAGGCTTCTCCAAAAGTCTGTACAAAACCAAATGCTTTGATCACACTATCAAAGCGTTTATTCCAACTCCGAGAGGCTTGCACCAGTCCATAAATGGATCGCTGGAGCTTGCACACTTTGTTAGCTCCCTTTGGATCGACAAAACCTTCTGGTTGCATCATATACAACTCTTCTTCCAGAAATCCATTCAGGAATGCAGTTTTGACATCCATTTGCCAAATTTCATAATCATAAAATGCAGCAATTGCTAACATGATTCGGACAGACTTAAGCATCGCTACGGGTGAGAAAGTCTCATCGTAGTCAATTCCTTGAACTTGTCGAAAACCTTTTGCAACAAGTCGAGCTTTATAGACAGTAACATTACCGTCAGCGTCAGTCTTCTTCTTGAAGATTCATTTATTCTCAATGGCTTGCCGATCATCGGGCAAGTCAACCAAAGTCCACACTTTGTTCTCATACATGGATCCCATCTCAGATTTCATGGCCTCAAGCCATTTTGCGGAATCTGGGCTCACCATCGCTTCTTCATAGTTCGTAGGTTCGTCATGGTCTAGTAACATAACCTCCAGAATAGGCTTACCGTACCACTCTGGTGCGGATCTTACTCTGGTTGACCTACGAGGTTCAGTAACAACTTGATCTGAAGTTCCATGATCATCATCATTAACTTCCTCACTAATTGGTATAGACGTCACAGGAACCGGTTTCTGTGATGAACTACTTTCCAATAAGGGAGCAGGTACGGTTACCTCATCAAGTTCTACTTTCCTCCCACTCACTTCTTTCGAGAGAAACTCCTTCTCTAGAAAGGATCCATTCTTAGCAACGAATGTCTTGCCTTCGGATCTGTGATAGAAGGTGTACCCAACAGTCTCCTTTGGGTATCCTATGAAGACATATTTCTCCGATTTGGGTTCGAGCTTATCAGGTTGAAGCTTTTTCACATAAGCATCGCAGCTCCAAACTTTAAGAAACGACAACTTTGGTTTCTTGCCAAACCACAGTTCATAAGGCGTCGTCTCAACAGATTTCGATGGTGCCCTATTTAACGTGAATGCAGCCGTCTCTAAAGCATAACCCCAAAACGATAGCGGTAAATCAGTAAGAGACATCATAGATCGTACCATATCTAGTAAAGTACGATTATGACGTTCGGACACACCATTACGCTGTGGTGTTCCGGGTGGCGTGAGTTGCGAAACCATTCCGCATTGTTTCAAATGTAGACCAAACTCGTAACTCAAATATTCTCCTCCACGATCAGATCGTAGAAACTTTATTTTCTTGTTACGATGATTTTCAACTTCACTCTGAAATTCTTTGAGCTTTTCAAATGTTTCAGACATATGTTTCATTAAGTAGATATACCCATATCTACTTAAATCATCCGTGAAGGTGAGAAAATAATGATACCCGCCGCGAGCCTCAACATTCGTCGAACCACATACATCTGTATGTATGATTTCGAACAAATCTCTTGCTCTCTCCATAGTATCGGAGAACGTCGTTTTAGTCATCTTGCCCATGAGGCACGGTTCGCAAGTACCAAGTGATTCATAATCAAGTGGTTCCAAAAGTCCATCAGTATGGAGTTTCTTCATGCTCTTTACACCGATATGACCTAAACGGCAGTGCCACAAATAAGTTGCACTATCATTATCAACTCTGCATCTTTTGGCTTCAACATTATGAATATGTGTATCACTACTATCGAGATTCATCAAAAATAGACCACTCTTTAAGGGTGCATGACCATAAAAGATATTACTCATATAAATAGAACAACCATTATTCTCTGATTTAAATGAATAACCGTCTCGCATCAAACAAGATCCAAATATAATGTTCATGCTTAACGCTGGCACCAAATAACAGTTATTTAGGTCTAATACTAATCCCGAAGGTAGATGTAGAGGTAGCGTGCCGACGGCGATCACATAGACTTTGGAACCGTTTCCCACGCGCATCGTCACCTCGTCCTTGGCCAGTGTTCACTTAATCCGTAGTCCCTGTTTTGAGTTGCAAATATTAGCAACAGAACCAGTATCAAATACCCAGGTGCTACTGCGAGCTCTGGTAAGGTACACATCAATAACATGTATATCACATATACCTTTGTTCACCTTGCCATCCTTCTTATCCGCCAAATACTTGGGGCAGTTCCGCTTCCAGTGACCAGTCTGCTTGCAGTAGAAGCACTCAGTCTCAGGCTTAGGTCCAGACTTGGGTTTCTTCTCTTGAGCAACAACTTGCCTGCTGTTCTTCTTGAAGTTCCCCTTCTTCTTCCCTTTGCCCTTTTTCTTGAAACTGGTGGTCTTATTGACCATCAACACTTGACGCTCCTTCTTGATATCTACCTCCGCAGCCTTTAGCATTGCGAAGACCTCGGGAATCGTCTTATCCATCCCTTGCATGTTATAGTTCATCACGAAGCTCTTGTAGCTTGGTGGCAGTGACTGAAGAATTCTGTCAATGACGCTATCTTCCGGAAGATTAACTCCCAGTTGAATCAAGTGATTATTATACCCAGACATTTTGAGTATATGCTCACTGACAGAACTATTCTCTTCCATCTTGCAGCTGTAGAACTTATTGGAGACTTCATATCTCTCAATCCGGGCATTTGCTTGAAATATTAACTTCAACTCCTGGAACATCTCATATGCTCCATGACGTTCAAAACGTCGTTGAAGTCCCGGTTCTAAGCCGTAAAGCATGGCACACTGAACTATCGAGTAGTCATCAGCTTTGCTCTGCCAGACGTTCATAACTTCTGGTGTTGCTCTTGTAGCAGGCCTGGCACCCAGCGGTGCTTCCAGGACGTAATTCTTCTGTGCAGCAATGAGGATAATCCTCAAGTTACGGACCCAGTCCGTGTAATTGCTACCATCATCTTTCAACTTTGCTTTCTCAAGGAACGCATTAAAATTCAACGGAACAACAGCACGGGCCATCTATCTACAATCAACATAGACAAGCAAGATACTATCAGGTACTAAGTTCATGATAAGTTTAAGTTCAATTAATCATATTACTTAAGAACTCCCACTTAGATAGACATCCCTCTAATCCTCTAAGTGATCACGTGATCCAAATCAACTAAACCATAACCGATCATCACGTGAAATGGAGTAGCTTTCAATGGTGAACATCATTATGTTGATCATATCTACTATATGATTCACGCTCGACCTTTCGGTCTTAGTGTTCCGAGGCCATATCTGCATATGCTAGGCTCGTCAAGTTTAACCTGAGTATTCCGCGTGTGCAAAACTGGCTTGCACCCGTTGTAGATGGACATAGAGCTTATCACACCCGATCATCACGTGGTGTCTGGGCACGACGAACTTTGGCAACGGTGCATACTCAGGGAGAACACTTTTATCTTGAAATTTAGTGAGAGATCATCTTATAATGCTACCGTCAATCAAAGCAAGATAAGATGCATAAAAGATAAACATCACATGCAATCAATATAAGTGATATGATATGGCCATCATCATCTTGTGCTTGTGATCTCCATCTCCGAAGCACCGTCATGATCACCATCGTCACCGGCGCGACACCTTGATCTCCATCGTAGCATCGTTGTCGTCTCGCCAAACTTATGCTTCTACGACTATCGCTACCGCTTAGTGATAAAGTAAAGCATTACAGGGCGATTGCATTGCATACAATAAAGCGACAACCATATGGCTCCTGCCAGTTGCCGATAACTCGGTTACAAAACATGATCATCTCATACAATAAAATTTAGCATCATGTCTTGACCATATCACATCACAACATGCCCTGCAAAAACAAGTTAGACGTCCTCTACTTTGTTGTTGCAAATTTTACGTGGCTGCTACGGGCTTAGCAAGAACCGTTCTTACCTATGCATCAAAACCACAATGATAGCATAGCAACGAGAGGGGAGAGTGTTGTCCACGTACCCTCGTAGACCGAAAGCGGAAGCGTTAGCACAACGCGGTTGATGTAGTTGTACGTCTTCACGATCCGATCGATCAAGTACCGAACGCACGGCACCTCCGAGTTCAGCACACGTTCAGCCCGATGATGTCCCTCAAACTCCGATCCAGCCGAGTGTTGAGGGAGAGTTTCGTCAACACGACGGCGTGGTGACGATGATGATGTTCTACCGACGCAGGGCTTCGCCGAAGCACCGCCACAGTATTATCGAGGTGGACTATGGTGGAGGGGGGGCACCGCACACGGCTAAAAGATCAAATCACTTGTTGTGTCTTTGGGGTGCCCCCCTGCCCCCGTATATAAATGAGCAAGGGGGGAGGTGCGGCCGGCCAGGAGGGGCGCGCTAGGAGGAGTCCTACTCCCACCGGGAGTAGGACTCCCGCCCTTCCTTGTTGGATTAGGAGAAGGGGGGAAAGAGGAGGGAGAGAGGAAGGAAAGGGGGGTGCCGCCCCCCTCTCCTTGTCCTATTCGGACTAGAGGGGGAGGGGCGCGCGGCCCTGCCCTAGCCGCCTCTCCTCTTCTCCACTAAGGCCCACTATGGCCCATTAAGCCCCCGGGGGGTTCCGGTAACCCCTCGGTACTCTGATAAAATCCTGATTTCACCCGGAACATTTCCAATATCCAAATATAGGCTTCCAATATATCAATCTTCATTTCTCGACCATTTCGAGACTCCTCGTCATGTCCGTGATCACATCCGGGACTCCGAGCTACCTTCGGTACATCAAAACTCATAAACTCATAATATAACCGTCATCGAAACTTTAAGCGTGCGGACCCTACGGGTTCGAGAACTATGTAGACATGATCGAGACACGTCTCCGGTCAATAACCAATAGAGGAACCTGGATGCTCATATTGGCTCCCACATATTCTACGAAGATCTTTATCGGTCAGACCGCATAACAACATACGTTGTTCCCTTTGTCATCGGTATGTTTCTTGCCCGAGATTCGATCGTCGGTATCTCAATACCTAGTTCAATCTCATTACTGGCAAGTCTCTTACTCGTTCCATAATACATCATCCCGCAACTAACTCATTAGTTGCAATGCTTGCAAGGCTTAAGTGATGTGCATTACCGAGTGGGCCCAGAGATACCTCTCCGACAATCGGAGTGACAAATCCTAATCTTGAAATACGCCAACCAACAAGTACCTTTGGAGACACCTGTAGAGCACCTTTACAATCACCCAGTTACGTTGTGACATTTGGTAGCACACAAAGTGTTCCTCCGGTAAACGGGAGTTGCATAATCTCATAATCATAGGAACATGTATAAGTCATGAAGAAAGCAATAGCAACATACTAAACGATCGAGTGCTAAGCTAACGGAATGGGCCAAGTCAATCACATCATTCTCCTAATGATGTGATCCCGTTAATCAAATGACAACTCATGTCTATGGCTACGAAACATAACCATCTTTGATCAACGAGCTAGTCAAGTAGAGGCATACTAGTGACACTCTGTTTGTCTATGTATTCACACAAGTATTATGTTTCCGGTTAATACAATTCTAGCATGAATAATAAACATTTATCATGATATAAGGAAATAAATAATAACTTTATTATTGCCTCTAGGGCATATTTCCTTCACCCCCTCCCACGTATATAAAGGAGGGGGGAAGAGGAGGCCGGCTCTAGAGGGGGCGCGCCAAGGGGGGGGGGAGTCCTACTTGGACTCCCGGTCGCTTGCCGCCATTGCTCTACTTGTTGCTCGTTCCCTCGCCTGGGGCAGGACAAAGGCAGTTCCTTATGTCAACGATCCGCTTGTACATCTCGTAGCTTGTGTACGCGTCCTTGGTGTTGGGAAACATAGTAGAAAACAAAAAATTTCCCTATGATCACCTAGGAACAAAATGAAGATGCATATAAGGTTTGGACCAACGATCGTTACCATCTCCGGAATGCAGAAGAAGTAGATGAGTCGGTGTAGATCATACTTGGAGTCCCTCAAACCGTAGATGACGATCCCGCGAATCGCCCTCAGACGATCCCCCGAACGGAAGACCAAAAGCACGACCTGTCTACTTGGTTGCAAGCATACGGTCTTCGTGATCTGGCAGCGCTTTGCCTTCCAGAGCTATACATGGACAGAGAATTAGAGGGAGGAGATTAGAACAACACTGGGCTTCTAATTATGAGGATTAGAGGAACTAGTTCTAGCTCTTATTACTCAACTAGGACCAACTAGAACTGGAACTATATGAACTAGAGGTGGCTCAAAAACTTATGTGTTCAAAAGGGCACAATACCTCAAGTATATGTAGGTTAGAGGGGAGAGGAGGGCTGCCACTAAGGAGCGAAAGGCCCTCTTTGGTGTGCCGGCGAGGGGGAAGAGTTGGACTCCTCCCCCACTTGGACCCCCTCCCACAAGGAGGGGGGGTGCGCCAACTCCATTGGGCCTTTTGTTGGGTAACGTAGTAATAATTCAAAATTTTCCTACGTGTCACCAAGATCAATCTAGGAGATGCTAGGAACGAGAGAGAGGGAGTTCATCTTCATACCCTTGAAGATCGCTAAGCGGAAGCGTTACGAGAACGCGGTTGATGGACTCGTACTCGTGGCGGTTAAAATCGCGGAAGATCCGATCCAAGCGCCAAAAGGACGGCGCCTCCGCGTTCAACACACGTACAGCCCGGGGACGTCTCCTCCTTCTTGATCCAGCAAGGGGGGAGGAGAAGTTGAGGGAGAACTCCGGCAGCACGACGGCGTGGTGGTGGAGCTCGTGGTTCTCTGGCAGAGCTTCTCTATGCACTACGGAGGAGGAGAAGGAGTTGGAAGGGGGGAGGGCTACGCCAGGGGAAGGGTGCGGCTTCCTGATACGTCTCCAACGTATCTATAATTTTTGATTGTTCCATGCTGTTATATTATCAATCTTGGATGTTTTATAATCATTTTATAGTCATTTCATACCATTTTTTGGTACTAACCTATTGACATAGTGCCAAGTGCCAGTTGCTGTTTTTCCATGTTTTTACATCACAGGAAATCAATAACAGACGGAGTCCAAATGCAACGGAACTTCACAGAGAATTTTTTTCGACCAGAAGACACCTAATGGGCCCTGGCTGCGCCTGCGGGGTGCTCCGAGGAGAGCACAACCCACCAGGGCGCGCCAGGAGGCCCAGGCGTGCCCTGGTGGGTTGTGCCCACCTCGGGTGCCCGCCGGACCACCTCTTTGCTCTATAAATACCCCAATATTCCCAAAACCCTAGGGGAGTCGACGGAATATTGATCCAGCCACTGCAGAGTCCAGAACCACCATATCCAATCTAGACACCATCTCGGATGGGGTTCACCACCTCCATTGCTGTCTCTCCGATGATGCGTGAGTAGTTCTTTGTAGACCTTCAGGTCCGTAGTTAGTAGCTAGATGGCTTCCTCTCTCTCGCTGAATTCTCAATACAATGGTCTCTTGGAGATCCATATGATGTAACTCTTTTTGCGGTGTGTTTGTTGGGATCTGATGAACTTTGAGTTTATGATCGGTTATATCTTTTTATATCCATGAAAGTATTTGAGTTTCTTTGATCTCTTTTATGCATGATCTCTTATTGCCTCGTATTTATTCTCCGATATTTGGGTTTTGTTTGGCCAACTTGATCTATTTATCTTGCAATGGGAAGAGGTGCTTTGTAGTGGGTTCGATCTTACGGTGCTTGATCCCAGTGACAGAAGGGGAACCGACACGTATGTATCGTTGCTACTAAGGATAAAACGATGGGGTCTATCTCTACATAGATAGATCTTGTCTACATCATGTCATCATTCTTATTGCATTACTCTATTTTCCCATTAACTTAATACACTAGATGCATGCTGGATAGCGGTCGATGTGTGGAGTAATAGTAGTAGATGCAGGCAGGAGTCGGTCTACTAATCTTGGACGTGATGCCTATATAATGATCATTGCCTGGATATCATCATGATTATTTGAAGTTCTATCAATTGCCCAACAGTAATGTGTTCACCCACCGTTTGCTATTTTTCTCGAGAGAAGCCACTAGTAAAACCTACGGCCCCCGGGTCTCTTTCTCATATATTTGCCTTTGCGATCTACTTTTCCTTTGCATTTATTTTCAGATCTATTAAACCATAAATACAAAAATACTTTGCCGCACTTTATTTTATTTGTGATCTATTTATTCAATCTATTACAACTTTCTCCCATCCACGCACCAACTTCTGGCGCCGTTATCCAAAAGGGATTGACAACCCCTTTAACACGTCGGGTTGCGAGTGGGTGTTATTTGTGTCCAGGGGCTGTTTATGTTGTCTCGCTTGGTTCTCCTACTGGTTCGATAACCTTGGTTTCATATCTGAGGAAAATACCTACCGCCGCTGTGCTGCATCATCCCTTCCTCTTTGGGGAAATACCGACGTAGCTTCAAGCGACATCAAAAGGAATTTCTGGCGCCGTTGCCGGGGAGGATCTTCAACATATACTAGGTTCCTAATCACAAATCTCATCTCCTCGCAATTTACATTATATGCCATTTGACTATCGTTTTCCTCTCCCCCACTTCACAAAAATTTGCCTTTTACTCGCCCCTCTTTTTCCGTTCGCCGTTTTCTTGCCGGATCTGTTTTGTGTGCAATCTTGCTTGCCGTTATTATCGTTATGGATAGTCCTTCCTCTATTGTGTGCACTCCCGAGAATGAAGTTCTCAACTTTAAACAAAGGGGAGGAGAAAATCTGAAAGATGCTTGGTATAGAATTTGCAATGCTCATAATAGATCTATCCGTAAGCAATTTACCATTGTTCTTCTTCGTTGCTATTATGTGGGCATCACCACTTGGTATAGATTCGTCCTTGATATGATTACCGGTGGAAATTTCTTGATGTGTCCCTCTCTTGATGCTTTTAATGCTATGGGAAATTTAGTGGGCTCACCACCTCTTATCATTAATGAAACAACTTTGACTCTTGAGCATGTTATGGAAAGATTAGATGCTATTGAAAAGAAAATGCTTACTGAAGAGCATATTGAAAATTTGGATAACAAGATGCATAATCTTGCCACTAAAATTGGGTCAAACACGAGAGAAGTTTTTAAGTTGTTAAAAGAAAAGGGAACCGTAATACACGAAAAAATTGAAGAAAGTCTGTCTCGGATTGATAAATTGGAAGAAATCTTTAGTAATTTGAGCACGGCTTTTGCTTCCGCTAAAACTATTGAAAAAAGTCCCTTAAAAATTAGTAAGACTACTCAAGTTACCAAGAATAAGGGTGCAACTTCTAGTAATAATAATGGAGATCTTAAGATGATTAGCATTCACCCAGATTTTTTTGAAGTTATAAGGGATCCCTTTGGCAAAAATGAATTTTTTAAAGTTGTTCCTAGAAGTATTATCATTGAAATCTTTATGCTAAATCTCTGAAGAGTCCTAAGTGTTTGATTGAGGAATTGGACAAAGATGACAAAATATAGATCCTTGCTTTATGCCTAGCCAAGGGCGTCAAACTATAGCGCTTGTTGGGAGGCAACCCAATGAATAAATTTATTTTTGCTTTTTGCTATCTGTTCTTGAGTGTTTGCACAATTATGCTAGTGTTATGATTGTGTTTTTTTGTTTTAATTAGTGTTTGTGCCAAGTAAAGCCTGTAGGATCTTCTTGGGTGATAGTTGTTTGATCTTGCTGAAAACAAAAACTCTTGCGCTCACGAAAACATATCTTATTTTTAACCAGAGCGTGATAAAATACCAATTTTTTTGCAGTAGATTAATATACAAATTACCCAGGTCGTCCTGATTTTTCAGAATTTTTGGAGTTCCAGAAGTATTCGAACAAATCAGATTGCTACAGACTGTTCTGTTTTGACAGATTCTGTTTTCTTTGCGTTGTGTGCTTATTTTGATGGCTCTATGGTTTTCTTTGATGAGTTTTTGCCATAGAAAAGTTAGAATATAGTAGATATAATGCAAAAATAAAATATGAATTGGTTTGATACAGTACTTATAGTAGTGATTTATTTTTCTTACACTAACGGATCTCACGAAGGTTTTGTTGAATTTTGTGTGATTGAAGTTTTCAAGTTTTGGGTTATCTTACGATGGATGAAGGAATAAGGAGTAAGAAGAGCCTAAGCTTGGGGATTCCCCGACATTCCAAGCTATTATCCAAAAATGAGCAAACAACTAAGCTTGGGGATTGTGACGCCCCCGATGCAATCGTACACTAATCATACACGCAAATGTGTACGATCAAGATCAGGGACTCACGGGAAGATATCACAACACAACTCTAGACACAAATTAAAATAATACAAGCTTTACATTACAAGCCAGGGGACTCGAGGGCTCGAATACATAAGCTCGAATACACAAGAGTCAGCGGAAGCAACAATATCGGAGTACATACATAAGTTAGGCAAGTCTGCCTTAAGAAGGCTAGCACAAAAGCAACATCGATCGAAAAGGCAAGGCCTCCTGCCTGGGAGCCTCCTAACTACTCCTGGTCGTCAGTGGCCTCCACGTAGTAGTAGGCACCCTCGGTGTAGTAGTAGCCGTTGTCGTTGGTGGCGTCTGGCTCCTGGGCTCCACCATATATTTGCGATTTCTGAGAAGAATGGAAAAGGGGAAAAAGAGGAAGCAAAGCAACCGTGAGTACTCATCCAAAGTACTCGCAAGCAAGGATCTACACTACATATGCATCGGTGTCAATGAAATGGGTAGTATCTGTGGACTGAACTATAGAATGCCAGAATAAGAGGGGGAGAAGCTAGTCCTATCGAAGACTAGCATCTTCAAGCAGCTCCAAGCATCTTGCAGCATTTAGAAGAGTATAGAATAGCAGTTTATATTTAGCAAACATGTTGTAACATTAGCGCCCAGAGATCCTTTCTCGACTCCCTGCGAGAAAGCAATCCCGAAGCCATCATTTCCATTACATGTCTCAGCATCCAGTTCTAGTTGTATCGATCGGGATACAACTCCGAACGTTTGTTACCATAGGACAGGCTATCGATAGATGTTTTCTTCCCTGTAGGGGGTGCACCAACTTACCCAACACGCTCGATCAACTCCGGCCGGACAGACCATCAGGTCATGACCGGCCTCGGCCGATCAACACACCGTAGTCCTACCTAGGCTCAAGAGAGAGGCCAGCACGGCGGTCTACATCCTAAATGCGAGGGGCCATGAGCCAATCGTCCTTTGCAATCCTGCGCGTTGCGAGGGCGGCCGGTGAGCAGACCTCGCGACCTCCTTAAATAAGGCAGGTGCTTACGCAGTCCAACCTGGCGCACGCCGCTCCATCGCTGACGTCAGTGAGCTTTTGGCTGATACATACGATGCAGAGTGCCCATACTTATTCCCGCGTGGTGGTTAGTGCGAAAAAGGCCAAAGCCCTACTCGGATCAAATATCCAAACCGTTAGTGTCTTGGTAGTGTGCGGTAACGATCAATGATCCACGATATGTGGTCCCGTCGCCCCGTCTCACGGACTTGCGGCAAGGGCTTAGAATGCCCAGCCACGCCGCATGGAAAACTTGCGGGTATCCTCCAGATCAACCCGACTTCGCATCACTCGTGGGTACCCCTCGAGGCCGACCCGATGTCATCATGGATCTGTGGTAAGTCAAAGTAACCGTGTGTCTGAAACAGCATGGGGGAAACCTGAGGAATCACCCTCGACGAATTCCCACTCGATGTAACCATCAAGGTGGACTTGGAGGAATCACCCTTGTTGGTCCACACTTGAGGGGTTGCACGACAGAGTCATTATCGGGAGTGGTCAAGGAGGAATCACCCCCGATGGCCACTACCGAATAGCTACACTACAGGGTTAACATCAGAAGTGCTGATGAGGTATCACCCTCGGCACTCGATAGTAACTCTATAGAGTCATACAACTAAGGGGGGGGGGGGGTGATGTGCGGTGTCGGGGCCTGGACGTCGATCACGTTGATCGAGTCATCAAACATAAAGTGGGGCAACTGGGACAAGGTGGGGGTCACTGATGGATCTCTAACCAGCCTATACTAAGCAGTTTAGAATAAGCAGGTAAGGTATGAAAGCAGGTAGCAAAAACATGCTATGCATCAGAATAGGAGCAAACAATAACAGTAGCAAAATCTAATTCAAGGATGAGATAGAATGGAATGGGCGATATCGGAGTGATCAAAGAGGGGCTTGCCTGGAAGCTCTACTGCAAAGGAAGAAGGGTCGTCGGAGGCGTAGTCGATCACAGGGGCAGCATCGGTCTCGGGGTCTAACGGAGAGAAGAGGGGGAAGAAACAATAAATATAAAGCAAACAAAGCATCATAAAGCATGACATGACGAAAAGCAGAACTAGGGTCGACCTAACAAAGTGCTGCACGATATAGGTGAAGGGGGAATTCAACCGGGAATGTTTTCCCGGTTCCGGACCTGTGTCAGACAGATGACCGGAGGGGGAATGTTCCATGTTCAGCATGCTAGGGGCATGTGACAAATGAACGGATCGCGTATTCAGATTCATTGGATTTTTCTGAGCAACTTTCATATATAAAACATTTTCATCAGAGTTACGGTGTATTTTATATTAATTTTCAAAGTTTTAACATTTCTGGAATTATCTTTAATTCGAAAATCTAACTAAAATGTTAGATGCACCCTGTAAAGTGCACCCAGCAATGCACCAGAGGCTGACCATTGGGGCCCAGTTGTCTGCTGACGAGCAGTCAACAGTGGACCATTGACTGGTTAACAGGGCCCCGGGGGCCCACTTGTCATTGAGACGTTTATTTTAAAACAGAGGGTTAATCATTTTTGTTAGCAGTGGGGGCCCAGTGGTCAGTGTGCATTAGTGGGGGTTAATTAGCAGAGTCATTAGCGCTGAAGGCAAAGCCACGTTGGCGGCTATCGGCGGCAATAGCCGGAGCGCGGCGACGTCGCCTGTCCGGCCGATTCCGGCAGCGGCTCGGGGCACGGGACGGCGCGTTCGAACGCGGGCAGCAGGCTGCGTTGGGTGGCAAGGGTGGTTGGTGCGCGGGCGCTCCCAGTCGACGGCGGTGACGAAGGGCGGTGGCGGCGGTTAGCGGCTGCAGCGTGCGGCCGTGGGTCAGGGTAGCGCGGGCACGCAGAGGCCGGGAGCCGCGCCGGGCAGGGGTGGTCAGGCCGGCACGAGCGCGTGCGTGCGGCCAGCAGAGGAGGAGGTGACCACGCCGCGGCGCAAGCAGAAGCAACTGTGTGCGGACGGGCGCCGGGCGCGGTGGCTGCGGCTTGGCCAGATGCGAGCATGGGGGCTGGGGCACGGGACTGCGAGCGAGGCTGCGCGTGAGCGGGAGGCGAGCAGTGGGGGGGGGGGGCGTGGCCACGCGCGCATAGGGCTGCCTCCAGGGGACGAGCACAAGCGCGACGGCGGGCGTCGTGGGGGAGCACTACAACGGAGGGGGAAGAAGGGGAGGGCATGGCTCACCGAGAGCCGTAGGGGGTTGGCAGCGGGCTCGACGGGGGTCGGGGTGGCCGGAGTCGACGACGAGGGCGGCGGCGTCCGAGGACGGAGGAGATGGCATAGGCGTTGCTGTGGCGCTTCCTATCTCGTGTTCGTGGGCGCGGATGAATTAGCGGACGGCGGCGTCGCTCCATCACGTGGACGAGGCGAGGCAGCAACAACCGCTACATGGGCGAGCTCGCGACGGTGTCGGTCGAGGCGGCCATGGTGGGAGAGGAAGCAAGCGAGCGTGGGAAGGAGGGGATCTGGGGCGTGCCCAGAGAGAAGCGGAGAGGCCGAAGGTGGGGGAGTGAGTGGGAGGAGGTAGGTGGGGGAGGAGGCCCGAGGCGTCGAGGGGAGCCTTATCCTCTCGCGGGGGCGTCGCCGGCGAGGTGGTTCGGCGGCGACCGGCCTCCTGTAGCAATGGGGTCAGGGGCACAGAGAATCGACCGGGGAGGGGAAGTGGGCTCGCCAGCTGGAGTGGGCCGAGGCCCAATGGGAGGCCAGGAGTTCTTCCTGTTTTGAACTTTTGCATTTTCCTTTCTTTAATACTTTTCTGTTTTGTTTTTTCTACTGTTTTAAGTAGTTTAGGCCACTTAAACATTTTGCAAAAATGGTGGTTCACCACCAATGTTACCAGAAGAATACTTTCCACATGATGAACATTTTAGTTTTCATGTTTGAGCATTTTTGAATTTCGCAAATAATTTGAAATTTAATTCAACTAGAATTTGAAAGAGACAAGAGACAATGATGAACAAACACTTGTTTAGCAAAAGTATTAACTTAACCCCAGGTATTACTGTAGCATCATTACACCAGGGTGTCACAACTCTCCTCCTCTAAAAGAAATTCTTGTCCCGAGAATTAAGAGGAAGAAGGGAAAAGATCGGGGTATTCAGCATGGAGGTTGTCTTCGCGTTCCCAAGTGGCTTCATCTTTAGTATGAGTCGACCATTGCACCTTGAGGAACTTGGCAACCTTCTGGCGGGTTCGACGTTCAGCTTCTTCAAGAATGCGGATCGGATGCTCTTTGTGAGATCATCTTGAACTTCAATCAATTCCAGATCCACTTCACGTTTAGGGTCCTTGAAGCAACAACGAAGTTGTGACACGTGGAAGACGTCACGGACGTGAGAGAACTGAGTTGGCAACTCCAGTTGATAAGCCACCTGTCCACGACGGGGGAGAATGCGGAAAGGACCAATGTAGCGCGGAGCAAGCTTGCCCTTGACTCCGAACCGATGAGTGCCTCTCAAAGGAGTGACATGCAAATAAGCTTGTTCACCGGGTTGATAAGTTGAACCCCAGTGTTTCCGGTCATAGTTGCTCTTCTGGCGGGACTGGGCCACCTTGAGATTTTCCCAGACAATGCAAACCTTCTCTTCAGCTTGTTGAATAATGTCTGGACCAATGAGCGTCAATTCCCCAGTTTCTGACCAATTCAGAGGGGTTCGGCACTTACGTCCATGGAGCACTTCAAAGGGTGCCATCTTCAAGCTGGCTTGATAGCTGTTGTTATAAGGGAACTCCGCGTAAGGGAGATGTTATTCCCACTTCTTGCCGAAAGAAATAACACAAGCCCGAAGCATGTCTTCAAGAATTTGATTGACTCGCTCGACTTGGCCTTGGGATTGGGGATGATAAGCAGTGCTCCAGGTAATATGAGTTCCCATTGCCTCTTGGAAACTATCCCAGAACTTTGAAGTGAATATACTGCCGCGGTCTGAACTGATCTCCTTCGGAATGCCGTGAAGTGACACAATTCGGGAGATAAACAAGTTTGCTAATTGACTAGCAGTGATTGTCTCCTTGACTGGCAGAAAGTGAGAAACCTCCGAGAATTGGTCGATGACGACAAAGATAGCATCGTTACCTTTCTAAGACTTGGGAAGGCCAGTGACGAAGTCCATTTGGATCTTATCCCACTTCCATTCAGGAATCCAAAGCGGTTGTAGAAGTCCAGCCGGTTTCTGATGTTCTGCTTTGACGCGACAACAAATGTCACATTCTTCGATATATCGAGCAATGTCTTGCTTCATTTTAGACCACCAGTACTTCTTACGGATGTCGAGATACATCTTGGTACTTCCCGGATGAATAGAGAGAGGGGTGTCATGCGCATCTTTCATCACCTTCTCTGTCATAAGCTCGAACCGGGGTACTACAATGCGATCTATGAAGTATAAGGTTCCATCTTCACCAAGTGAGAAATCTCTAGATTTCTCTAAGGCAAGATCCTTTTTCATCAGATCAACGTGAGCATCTTTGGCTTGCGTAGACTTAATAGCCTTCAGCAGAGTTGGTTCCAGGACAAGGTTATTTAGAGAATCCCGTGGATCTAGTTGAAGGTTTAGCTTGCATAGCTCTTCATAAAGGCGGGGTTGAGCTTTGAAGACCATGTGATTGTTGCAATAAGACTTACGGCTCAGGGCATCGACCATTACATTAGCCTTGCCAGGGGTATAGGATATACCGCAGTTGTAGTCAGCAAAAGCTTCCATCCATCGCTGCTGACGGAGGTACAAATCTGGCTGAGTAAACAGGTACTTCAGACTCTGATGATCGGTGAAGATCTCGCAACGATTACCGAGAAGGTACTGTCGCCATAGCTTCAGCGCATAGATAACCGCAGCAAGCTCAAGGTCGTGAACTGGGTAGTTCTCTTTGTGAGGACGCACTTGACGGGAGGCATAAGCAATCACCCTGCTCTCTTGCATTAGGACACAGCCTAATCCTTGACGTGAAGCGTCGCAATAGATGTCGAAGTCCTTGCGAGAATCAGGGGGAGCAAGCACTGGGGCAGACGTTAGCTTGTCCTTGAGTGCCTGGATACTTTCCTGACACTTTTTAGTCCAATCAAACTTAACGCCTTTGTGTAGCAGATTGGTCAGCGGCTTGGCGTTCTTGGAGAAGTTCTCGACAAAGCGGCGACAATAGCTGGCTAGTCCGAGAAAGCTTCTGACTTGCTTGATAGTCTTCGAAGGGGTCCAGTCAAGAATAGCCTGAACGCACTCTGGGTTGACGACAATACCATCCTTGGAGATGACATGACGAAGGTATGTGACTTCGGGTAACCAGAATTCGCACTTGGAATAATTGGCATAAAGTTGATGTTCTCAAAGCTTCTCTAGAACAAGTCGAAGATGTTCAACATGTTCTTCTTTGTTCTTCAAATATACCAGGATATCATCCAGATAGACTATGACGAACTTGTTGAGGTAATCCATGAATATGTAGTTCATCAGATGGGAGAATGTGGCTGGAGCATTGGTCAAGCCAAAAGACATGACGGTGTACTCGTAAGAACCATAACGAGTGACGAATGCGGTCTTTGGAATATCCTCTTCAAGAACACGGATCTAGGGGTAACCCAACCTCAAGTCGAGTTTAGAGAATAACGATGAACCAGCCAGTTGATCATACAGATCATTTATCCGAGGAAGGGGATATTTGTTCTGAATTGTAGCTTGGTTGATAGGACGATACTCTTGGACCAAACGATTCGTTCCATCCTTCTTCTTCACAAAGAGAGAAGGTGCTCCCCAAGCAGAGGAACTTGGACGAATGAAACCACTATGAAGAGATTTGTCGATTTCCTCCTTAAGTTCAAGGAGTTCATGAGGCGGCATCCTGTAGGGTCATTTGGCGATAGGAACGGTGCCTTGTTTCAAGTGGATGACGAACTTGACAGCCCGAGCAGGGGGTATTCCTGGAAGTTCTTCTAGAAAGACGTCTTGGAAGTCGTGAACGACTGGAATCTTTTCAATTCCCTCAAGAGGTGTTTCATTTAACGCATTCAAGGCATAAACCCGTGCTTCAACGTTTCGAAGAAGACGAGCATAGTAGCTTACTATCTCATTAGAAGGATGTAGGAGATGAACAACTTTGGTGTCACAACCATAGAAGCAGTATGCGCTTTCAACCAATCCATTCCCAAAATGAGGTAAATATTGGAAGACTTCAAGATAATGGGAGAGGCATGGAAGTCTGCTACCTCTTGAGCACTGCGTTGGTTTTTCCCTTGAAGAGGAAAGGGTGATGCAGTAAAGTAGCGTAAGTATTTCCCTCAGTTTTTGAGAACCAAGGTATCAATCCAGTAGGAGGCTACGCTCGAGTCCCATGCACCTACACAAAACAAATAAGAACCTCGCAACCAACGCGATAAAGGGGTTGTCAATCCCTTCACAGTCACTTACGAGAGTGAGATCTGATAGATATGATAAGATAATATTTTTGGTATTTTTATGATAAAGAGAAATAAAGATGCAAAGTAAAATAAAAGGCAATAGAAATAGCTAAGTTTGGAAGATTAATATGATAGAGAATAGACCCGGGGGCCATAGGTTTCACTAGTGGCTTCTCTCAAGAGCATAAGTATTATGGTGGGTGAACAAATTACTGTCGAGCAATTGATAGAATTGAGCATAGTTATGAGAATATCTAGGTATGATCATGTATATAGGCATCACGTCCGTGACAAGTAGACCGACTCCTGCCTGCATCTACTACTATTACTCCACACATCGACCGCTATCCAGCCTGCATCTAGAGTATTAAGTTCATAAGAACAGAGTAATGCTTTAAGTATGATGACATGATGTAGAGGGATAAACTCATGCAATATGATATAAACCCCATCTTGTTATCCTCGATGGCAACAATACAATACGTGCCTTGCTGCCCCTGCCGTCACTGGGAAAGGACACCGCAAGATTGAACCCAAAGCTAAGCACTTCTCCCATTGCAAGAAAGATCAATCTAGTAGGCCAAACCAAACTGATAATTTGAAGAGACTTGCAAAGATAACCAATCATACATAAAAGAATTCAGAGAAGATTCAAATATTGTTCATAGATAATCTTGATCATAAACCCACAATTCATCGGTCTTGACAAACACACCGCAAAAGAAGATTACATCGAATAGATCTCCACGAGAATCGAGGAGAACTTTGTGTTGAGATCCAAAGAGAGAGAAGAAGCCATCTAGCTAATAACTATGGACCCGAAGGTCTGAGGTAAACTACTCACACATCATCGGAGAGGCTATGGTGTTGATGTAGAAGCCCTCCATGATCAATGCCCCCTCCGGCAGGATGCCGGAAAAGGCCCCAAGATGGGATCTCACAGGTACAGAAGGTTGCAGCGGTGGAATTAGGTTTTCGTGGATGCCTCTGATGGTTTGGGGGTACGTAGGTATATCTAGGAGGAAGAAGTACGTCGGTGGAGCAACATGGGCCCCACGAGGGTGGAGGGCGCGCCTGGGGGGGGGGGGGGTAGGCGCGCCCCCTGCCTCGTGCTCTCCTCGTTGATTACTTTACGTGGACTCCAAGTCCTCTGGATCACGTGTGTTCCAAAAATCACGTTCCCGAAGGTTTCATTCCGTTTGGACTCCGTTTGATATTCTTTTTCTGCGAAACTCCGAAATAGGCAAAAAACAGCAATTTGGGCTGGGCCTCCGGTTAATAGGTTAGTCCCAAAAATAATATAAAAGTGTATAAATAAGCCCATTAAACATCCAAAACAGAATATATAATAGCATGGAACAATAAAAAATTATAGATACGTTGGAGACGTATCAAGCATCCCCAAGCTTAATTCCTGCTTGTCCTCGAGTAGGTAAATGATAAAAACAGAATTTTTGATGTGGGATGCTTCTTAATGTAATCCTTCTTATTGTGGCATGAATATTTTGGTCCGAAAGATTCAAGATAAAAATTTAATGTTGACATAAAAAAATAATACTTCAAACATGCTAACCAAGCAATTATGTCTTATCAAAATAACATAGCCAAAGAAAGCTTATCCCTACAAAATCATATAGTTAGGCTATGTTTCAATATTGTCACACAAATGTTCTCATCATGCATAACCCCGATGACAAGCCGAGCAATAATACTTTTAACGCGCTTCAGCCTTTTCAACTCTTACGCAATACATGAGCGCAAGCCATGGATATAGCACTATGGGTGGAGTAAAGTATAATGATGGGGGTTATGAGAGAATACAAAAAGGTAGAAAGTCTCCCATTGACGCGGATAATCAATAGGCTATGGAGATGCCCATCAATTGATGTCAATGAGAGGAGTAGGGATTGCCATGCAACGGATGCACTAGAGCTATAAATATGTGAAAGCTCAACAAAAGAAACTAAGTGGGTGTGCATCCAACTTGCTTGCTCACGAAGACCTAGGGCATTTTGAGGAAGCCCATCATTGGAATATACAAGCCAAGTTCTATAATGAAAATTCCCACTAGTATATGGAAGTGGCAACATAGGAGACTCTCTATCATGAAAATCATGGTGCTACTTTGAAGCACAAGTGTGGAAAAGGATAGTAACATTGTCCCTTCTCTCTTTTTCTCTCATTTTTTTGTTTGGGCCTTCTATTTTTTTCTTTGGCCTTTTTTTTATTTTAGTCCGGAATCTCATCCCGACTTGTGGGGGGAATCATAGTCTCCATCATCCTTTCCTCACATGGGACAATGCTCTAATAATGATGATCATCACACTTTTATTACTTACAACTCAACAATTACAACTCAATACTTAGAATAAGATATGACTCTATGTGAATGCCTCCGGCGGTGTACCGGGATATGTGATGAATCAAGAGTGACATGTATGAAAAAATTTATTAATAGTGGCTTTGCCACAAAATACGATGTCAACTACATGATCATGCAAAGCAATATGACAATGATGGAAGGTGTCATGATAAACGGAACGGTGGAAAGTTGCATGGCAATATATCTCGGAATGGCTATGGAAATGCCATAATAGGTAGGTATGGTGACTGTTTTGAGGAATATATAAGGAGGTTTATGTGTGATAGAGCGTATTGTATCACGGGGTTTGGATGCACCGGCGAAGTTTGCACCAACTCTCATGTGAGAAAGGGCAATGCGCGGTACCGTAGAGGCTAGAAAATTGTGGAAGGTTGAGAGTGTGTATAATCCATGGACTCACATTAGTCATAAAGAACTCATATACTTATTGCAAAAGTTTATTAGCCCTCGAAGCAAAGTACTACTACGCATGCCCCTAGAGGTATAGATTGGTAGGAAAAGACCATCGCTCGTCCCCGACCGCCACTCATAAGGAAAGCAATAAAAGAACATCTATGTGTCAAAATTGTTACACAACATTTACCATACGTGCATGCTACGGGACTTGCCAACTTTAACACAAGTATTTCTCAATTTCACAATTACTCAACTAGCACACTCTAATATTACCCCTTTATATCTCAAAACACTTATCAAGTATCTAACTTCTCATGATATTTAATGGACTCAATATGGAAGATTAATTTCATGATTAAAGCAAATTACCATGCTGTTTAAGACTCTCAAAATAATATAAGTGAAGCATGAGAGTTCAACAATTTCTATAAAATATAACCACCGCCATGCTCTAAAAGATATAAGTGAAGCACTAGAGCAAAACTATATAGCTCAAAGAATATAAGTGAAGCACATAGAGTATTCTAACAAATTCCAGATCATGTGTGTCTCTCTCAAAAGGTATGTACAGCAAGGATGATTGTGGCAAACTAACAAATAAAGACTCAAATCATACAAGACGCTCCAAGCAAAACACATATCATGTGGTGAATAAAAATATAGCTCCAAGTAAATTTACCGATGGATGAGGACGAAAGAGGGGATGCCTTCCGGGGCATCCCCAAGCTTTGGCTTTTGGTGTCCTTAGATTATCTTGGGGTTCCATGGGAATCCCCAAGCTTAGGCTCTTGCCACTCTTTGTTCCATACTCCATCAAATCTTTACCCAAAACTTGAAAACTTCACAACACAAAACTTAACAGAAAATCTCGTGAGCTCCGTTAGCGAAAGAAAACAAAACACCACTTCAAGGTACTGTATTGAACTCATTATTTATTTATATTGGTGTTAAACCTACTGTATTCCAACTTCTCTATGGTTTATAAACTATTTTACTAGCCATAGATTCATCAAAATAAGCAAACAACACAGGAAAAACAGAATCTGTGAAAAACAAAACAGTCTGTAGTAATCTGTAACTAACGCAAACTTCTGGAACTCAAAAAATTCAGCCAAAATGTGACGACCTAAATAATTTGTTTAAAGATCTTCTGCAATTGGAATCAATATTTTTATCACGTTCTGGTGATTTTTAACAATTTTTTCGTGAACAGAAAGTTTCTGGAATCTTCAGCAAGATCAAATAACTATCATCCAAGAAGATCCTATAGGTTTAACTTGGCACAAACACTAATTAAAACATAAAAAAATCTAACCAGAGGCTAGATCAAAGATTTATTCCTAAACAGAAGCAAAAAGCAAAAAACTAAAAATAAAATTGGGTTGCCTCCCAACAAGCGCTATTGTTTAACGCCCCTAGCGAGGAATTGATAATTTTGATGATGCTCACATGAAAGACAAGAATTGAAGCGCAAAGAGAGCATCATGAAACACATGACAAACACATCTAAGTCTAACATACTTCCTATGCATAGGCATCTTAGTGGCAAACAAATTATCATAGCAAGAAAAAACTAGCATATGCAAGGAAGCGGAAAGAAACAATAGCAATCTCAACATAACGAGAGGTAATTTATTATCATGAAAATTTCTACGACCATATTTTCCTCTCTCATAATAATTACATGTGGGATCATAAGCAAATTCAACAAAATAGCTATCACATAAAATATTTTCAACATGATCCACATGCATGCAAAGTTGACACTCTTCCAAAATAGTGGGATTATCATTAACTAAAGTCATGACCTCTCCAAACCCACTTTTATCAAAAAAATCATTAGATTGAACATTCTCCAAATACGTGGGATCTAAAGTCGACACTCTTCCAAACCCACTTTCAATATTATTGCAAACACTATTATCAATCTCATATTCACATGGGGCTTAAATAAATTTTCAAGACCATAAAAAGAATCACCCCAATCATGATCATTGCAACAACTAGTAGACATAGCAAAACTAGCATCCCCAATCTTAGGGGTTTGCATATAATTAGAACAATTGACATCAAGAGAATTTATAGTAAAATCATTGCGATCATGCTTTTTATCGAAGGAACTACCAAGTATGGGTGCAATAGCAAGGATCTCATGTTTAACGTAAGGAACTATAGCAAATTCATCTTCATAAATATTGGCATCATGGCCACAAGGATAGCAAGCATCATGTTCATCAAGGGATATTTCAATCGAATCATCGGAATCATAATTATCTATAGATTCATGCATATCATTATTTTCTTTAGAAACAACGATCATTCTTTCAATAGATTATTTGACATAGACATTATGAGCATAGTTTTCATAGCAATATTCAAGTATGTCAAAATTTTCAGATTCGTAAAGAGTAATATCATACTTTTCAATCAAAGAAGCAACTTCAAAAGAACCCTTAAAAGCAACAAATTCTTCAATTTGTTCGATATCATAGTAGCTATAAACACCCTTTGCATAAGAAGATAAGATTTCATTTTCATTAAACTCACATAGGTAGGGGAGGTGTTTTTTAGGGTTCTTAGAGCAACAAGTAATATCACAAATTTCACAAAGATTCTAAGCATAACACAACAATTTGTTTATTTGATTCCATAAGAGTCTCCCTTTTTCAGACAAACGGTGACGCATAAAATGAGCATGCTCATCTAAAGATTTCCCATCAACTAGGCTAGTTGGGGTTTCAACACGAGCGCATAAGGATCGAAGATGATCCAAGTAGAACACTTTAAGTGGATCCATATCAATAGATTTTTAGCAAGCAAAGATGCAAGCAAATAGAAGGCACATGGTAACACAAGCAAACAATAGATCTGGCGAGAAAAAGGCAACCGAAAAAGAAGGCGAATAAAACGGCAAAGGTGAAGTGGGGGAGAGGAAAAAGAGAGGCAAATGAGAAATAATGTAATGCGAGGGATAAGTGTTTGTGATGGGTACTTGGTATGTTGACTTTTGCGTAGACTCCCCGGCAACGGCGCCAGAAATCCTTCTTGCTACCTCCTGAGCACTGCGTTGGTTTTTCCCTTGAAGAGGAAAGGGTGATGCAGTAAAGTAGCATAAGTATTTCCCTCAGTTTTTGAGAACCAAGGTATCAATCCAGTAGGAGGCTACGCTCGAGTCCCACGCACCTACACAAAACAAATAAGAACCTCGCAACCAACGCGATAAAGGGGTTGTCAATCCCTTCACGGTCACTTACGAGAGTGAGATCTGATAGATATGATAATATATTTTTTTTGGTATTTTTATGATAAAGAGAAATAAATATGCAAAGTAAAATAAAAGGCAATAGAAATAGCTAAGTGTTGGAAGATTAGTATGATAGAGAATAGACCCGGGGGCCATAGGTTTCACTAGTGGCTTCTCTCAAGAGCATAAGTATTATAGTGGGTCAACAAATTACTGTCGAGCAATTGATAGAATTGAGCATAGTTATGAGAATATCTAGGTATGATCATGTATATAGGCATTACGTCCGTGACAAGTAGACCGACTCCTGCCTGCATCTACTACTATTACTCCACACATCGACCGCTATCCAGCATGCATCTAGAGTATTAAGTTCATAAGAACAGAGTAATGCTTTAAGTATGATGACATGATGTAGAGGGATAAACTCATGCAATATGATATAAACCCCATCTTCTTATCCTTGATGGCAACAATACAATACGTGCCTTGCTGCCCCTGCTGTCACTGGGAAAGGACACCACAAGATTGAACCCAAAGCTAAGCACTTCTCCCATTGCAAGAAAGATCAATCTAGTAGGCTAAACCAAACTGATAATTCGAAGAGACTTGCAAAGATAACCAATCATACATAAAAGAATTCAGAGAAGATTCAAATATTGTTCATAGATAATCTTGATCATAAACCCACAATTCATCGGTCTCGACAAACACACCGCAAAAGAAGATTACATCGAATAGATCTCCACGAGAATCAAGGAGAACTTTGTATTGAGATCCAAAGAGAGAGAAGAAGCCATCTAGCTAATAACTATGGACCCGAAGGTCTGAGGTAAACCACTCACACATCATTGGAGAGGCTATGGTGTTGATGTAGAAGCCCTCCGTGATCAATGCCCCCTCCGGCAGGACGCCGGAAAAGGCCCCAAGATGGGATCTCACGGGTACAGAAGGTTGCGGTGGTGGAATTAGGTTTTCGTGGATGCCTTTGATGGTTTGGGGGTACGTAGGTATATATAGGAGGAAGAAGTACGTCGGTGGAGCAACGTGGGCCCGACGAGGGTGGAGGGTGCGCCTGGGGGCGGGGGGGGGGGGGGGGTAGGCGCGCCCCCTTCCTCGTGCTCTCCTCGTTGATTACTTTACGTGGACTCCAAGTCCTCTGGATCACGTTTGTTCCGAAAATCACGTTCCCGATGGTTTCATTCCATTTGGACTCCGTTTGATATTCTTTTTCTGCGAAACTCTGAAATAGGCAAAAACAACAATTTGGGCTGGGCCTCCGGTTAATAGGTTAGTCCCAAAAATAATATAAAATTGTATAAATAAGCCATTAAACATCCAAAACTGAATATATAATAGCATGGAACAATCAAAAATTATAGATACGTTGGAGACGTATCAAACTCTAATCCTTCAATCTCAATGACGACGTTGTGGCTAACCAGGGTGGTTTGACATTGGCCCGCGGGGGTGTTTACCAGTAACGGAATGTGCATCTCTTCGTATTTAATGCCATGCATGAATGCAAAATCTTCTGATATGAAAGAATGTGATGCTCCTGTATCGAATAAAATAGCAGCTGGTACTGAATTAACAAGGAGAGTACCCATCACAATAGCAGGCTAGTCTTGAGCTTCATTCAGATCAATGTTGTTAGCCTGCCCACGACTATAAGGTCCGGCATTGTTGTTGCGGGGTTGATTGTTACCACGACCAGCAGCAGGAAGAGCCAGTTGATTCTGATTCTGAGGACAGTTCCTGGAGCGGTGACCTGGAAGGCCACGCTTGAAGCACATACCATCATTGGGATTGGGAGCAGGAGCTTGGGGTCGTACAGCTCGAAGAGGCTGCCTCTACGGTGGAGGAGGCAGACGAGGTGCAACATAGGACTGTCTTGGTGTAGGTGCAGTTGGGCGGTACATGCTGTGGGGAATCCATATCCGACGCTTCTGCGCTGACGGCCCTGAAGATGAGCCAGCGTCACGGCTGCGCCTGAGGGATCCCTGGTGTTCCTGAAGACTAGTCTCAACATGAATATCCTTGTTCACCAAAGTGGCAAAGTCGATAAAGTCATGAACGAGTAGTGCTAGCTTGATATCAGGGTGAAGTCCGTCACGGAACTTTTCTTGCCTACGAGCATCAGTTGCAATGTATTCTTCAGCATAACATAACACGTCCCAAAATTGCCGCTGATAAGCATCAACTGTCTTGTTGCCTTGTGTCAGGACCCCGATCCTAAGTCACACCGATCTAGCATGTAACACATCATATCACTTTGCGGCCTCACGCACGGTATTCCCATGGGTGCCACCTTACTTGGCCCGGGACTGTTTTCGCCTTTTGGCTCACGTATATGATACTGTCGCTAGCATCCATATGACAAAGAACCCGGGTTGACATGACTAGTCGTAAACCCAAGGTGGCACTAACTTACAGGGACAGGCATACATGACCCAACAACAAACGTGTCGGTCATCAACGTATGAGCCCAAGTCGTAGCAAGCTACAAGGACTTAAAGGAACAACGCGTGACATTTCCCCGAAGGGACAGACACAGGAACGAAGCAGGACACATGCCGGCCAGCCTAAATGTTCCGGAGCAGTAGCAAGCTACCATGGCTTAGTGGAAGCACTAGGAGACATTTCCCCATAAGAGAGGCTACCAAGAATAAACAACTAGGTTGTCGGATCCCACACATACCAAGCATTTCAATAACATACACACAATATGCTTGATATGTGAAAATACAACATGGCATCACAACAAAACTCTATGACTCAAAGTATTTATTCATTAGGCTCCGAGGGGCCAGATATTACAAACATGGGTCTGATGACCCAGCATTCAAGTCATACAAGCAATAAGCACAAGCGGAAGCTTAACTTGTCCGACTATCTACAAGACCCTGCCAAGGGCATAAGATCATAGCTGAGGTAACAAGCCAAACGTCGAAGTCCACGCGGAACTACTAGTGAGACTGAAGTCTCTCTGCAAAAACATAAATTAAGCAAACGTGAGTACAAATGTACCCAGCAAGACTTACATCAGAACTAGCTACATATGCATCAGTATCAACAAAGGGGCTGGTGGAGTTTAACTGCAGCAAGCCAGCTTTGACTCAGTTGCTATCCTGAACTACATCTGCAAGTAACTCCTTTGGGGTGGCGCACACGAGTCAACATATTCACCAAATCAATACACAACTACGGATCCGCTCCCGTCTCCCTACGAGAATGCCATCCATAGGACTCACGCTTATCTTGCGCATTTTAGAGTATCCACATTCACTTGTCTATGAACTGTATAAGCAACCAAGTAGTCCTTTACCGCGGACGCGGCTATTCGAATAGATGATGTTAACCCTGCAGGGGTGTACTTCTTCACACACGCTCTCGCCACTTACCGCCATGTACACGTCATGTATCTCGGCAACCTTCAAGCAGAAGCCTGGCGAGGGTGTCGGCCACGACCTGACTAACCACACAAGTCCCTAGTCCAAGTTTATCGCCTATTCAGGTTCCATCCGCAGGGAGTCCAGCCGAGGTTTCCACTACGGCCCCGAATGATGTGTGCAGGGTTCCCGAGGCACCAAATGGGCGTCCCGGGACACCGTGCCACGTGCCTACGGCATCACAGCCCACCCCTCGGGTCAGCGCTGCGCACGGCCTCCAGCATACACTACAAAAAAAGACACATTTGTGACATTTTGGGCCGAACGAATTTTTTTCTGTCATACTTATGACACTTCTATGACGATAATTGTGACAAAACCATGTATCATCATAGATGTGGTGGGCTCCTACTTCTATGACAAAAAATCATGACAGAAAATGGGCTTTTCGTCCCGGGCGGGCCGGAGACGCAGCTGCATGACATTCTTTGGGCTGTCCATGACGGAGAAAACCGTGGTAGAAGCGAGGGCGAGGAAAATATCGGGGGAGTTCCTGGTTACGGTGGGTGGTCAGGGGCCGAGCGATGCGCGTTTCTCTCGTATGTACGCGTGTGTGCGCGAGGCGTTGCGCTCTAACTGAACCCGAGCGAGGCGTTGGGCTCTAATTGAACCCGAGCGATTGCACTGTAGGCTACGCGTTACTGAACCCGAGCGATCGATCGATCCCTTGCTGTTAACTGAACCCGAGTGATTCCTTCGCTACTGCTGCTAGTGAAGCCGATCGAACACTGCTGCCTCCTTCCCTTGATGAACAGTGAGCGCTGTTGGGGGGTTTGGATGAATAGTTCTTGGTGGGGGTTGGATGAACATGACCCCATGGTAGTAGAGGCCGTTGCCGCTGGATGAACAGTACCCCGATCGATCAAGCCGGTGGATGAACATGACCCCGTGGAGGGCTGGTTGAACAGTAGCCGGTGGAGGGCTGGTTGAACAGTAGCCAGTGGAGGGCTGGATAAACAGTAGCCCGTAGAGGGGTGGTTGAACAGGACCCCGTGGAGAGGGCTGGTTGAACAGTAGCCGGTGGAGGAGCACGCGGTGGAGGCTGGATGAACAGGAGCCCGTGGATGAACAGTCGCTGGTGGAGGCTGGAGGAGGTCGACGGTGGATGAACAGTAGCCCGTGGAGGCAGTCGACGGTGGAGATGAACAGTATCCCGTTGAGTCCCGTTTTGCGGTACGCCACACCCCTCCCGATGAACATGACCCCCGTTTCGACCGTAGCGCTCCAACACAAGTCCGTTTCCTCCGTTTTGCGGTACGCCACACCCCTCCCGATCAATAGGACCCCGTTTCGACCGTAGGAGGTCCGTTTCCTCCATTTTGCAGTACGCCAGACCCCTCCCGATGAACAGGATCCCGTTTCCACTTTGGCCGGTCGAACACAAGGTCGTTTCCTCCGTTCTGCGGTACGCCATGCCTTGTTTCCATCGGCTGTTCCGTCCAAGCCGGTTGGCTCCCGATGAACAGCACACGTTCCGTTGCCTCCCGATGAACACGACGCATTTCGTTGCCTCCCCATGAACACGACGATGACGCAGATTCTCCGTTCCGACCCAGCCATAGCCATGTACATGAGCCATGGCCGTACGTATGCGATTAGGCGTTCGAGACCTTGCCCATATGTACGCACGTGGCCGTATTTACTTTCTTGCAACATGGCCGCTGTACGTACGTGTACATGCTACGTGCGCGCCTCTACTACGACACGTGCGCGCCTCTACTACGACACGTACCCTTCCTTACACGGCCAAGGTTCATTGCTGTAGCCTGCAGACAGACCGATCGTATGTACATACACGTTCGCGACCAGAATGACAATGCTACGTACGCTTCGACTAGGTGGGTCCCGACTGTCAGGCACTTCCTTGCGTGCGAAGATGTAGCTGGTGGGTCCCAGCAGTCAGGGGGGCGAATCATTTTTTTTGCCCGTAATATGGACGCACTTCCTTGCGTGCAAAGATGTAGTTGGTGGGTCCCAGCAGTCAGGGGGAGAAAACATTAATTTTTAGGGTAAAAAGGATGCAGTTGCATGCATGCGTCCATGGGCGTGGTGCGTCCCCACTGTCAGCCTCTCACGTACAGTCATCTTCCGATGACTCTTGGTTGTTGACCAGAGTGACCACACTGTGCCGAGTGCACCAAGGCCGGTGGAGGATGGCGAGGCCCCAGACTGGAACGACCCGGAGATGGGGAAGACACGACAGTGGAGTCGCAGATGGAGAGGAGTGGGAAACTTGACTGGTTCGGGTGCGCGGTAGCATTGCTGCGGTGCCACCCACGGGAGACATCAGCAAGAACAGAGGTTGAAGAAGGAGCACGGCTGTTGGATTAACATCCAACGGTCCAGCTGCTAGAATCATTTGTTGATTAAGTTTACAAAGCCCTGTGTACACGTCCGCTTAGTAGGCCCACAAGTCAGCCACCAAATCTGACGGGTCCCAGCTGTCAATGGGAGGAATACTTTTTTCGCATTACAAGGAGGCACTTCATTCCGTGCGAAGATACAGCCGGTGGGTCCCAGCTGTCAGGGGGAGGAAACAACTTAATAAGGAGGAACTTTCCTTGCGTGCGACCATGGACCTCGTGGGTCCCAGCCGTCAGACTCTCCAAGTACAGTCCTCTCCTGATGACTCTCGTTTGTTGACCACGCCGCGCCGAGCGCAATGAGGCGATGGACGACGGCGAGGCCCCAGACTGGAATGACCCGGAGATGGGGAAGACGCGGCAGTGGAGTCACAGACGGAGAGGAGTGGGAAACTTGACTGGTTCGGGTGCGGGGTGGGCCTACACTCGGCAGAGAATAACAGGAGGTGTGGAGTGGAGGGATGGCCTGGCCGTCAGCGGGGTAGCGTTTCGCTGAGGCACGCAAAACAACGCCGCTGGACGCTAGAGGCTGGAGCAGGCGGTCCCGGCAGCGCTGGGGGAAGAAGACGAGAGATTGAAGTGGAATGCCGGCCGTTGGATGTAAATCCAATGCCTTGTTAGGCTTCGACCTACTGGCCCACATGTCAGCCAGTCCATTTGTTTTTTAGTCCATTTGGTGGGCTGGGTGAAACAATGATGTAGCATCTATGCAGCCCGTTTATATATATGGTAGAATTTAAAGCGCATTTGCATCTTTCTCGTAATCCGCGAACTTGCTGGGCTGGGTGAAAATATCATGTTGGGCTGGACGGAGAAATGTTATAAAAACATAAACACATGATTGACGTCTATTACTGTTGGGGAACGTAGTAATCTCAAAAATATTCCTACGCACACGCAAGATCATGGTGATGCATAGCAACGAGAGGGGAGAGTGTTGTCCACGTACCCTCGTAGACCGAAAGCGGAAGCGTTAACACAACGCGGTTGATGTAGTCGTACGTCTTCACGATCCGACCGATCAAGTACCGAACGCACGGCACCTCCGAGTTCAGCACACGTTCAGCTCGATGACGTCCCTCGAACTCCGATCCAGCCGAGTGTTGAGGGAGAGTTTCGTCAGCACGACGGCGTGGTGACGATGGTGATGTTCTACCGAGGCAGGGCTTCGCCTAAGCACCGCTACGATATTATCGAGGTGTAATATGGTGGAGGGGGGCACCGCACATGGCTAAAAGATCGTTAATCAATTGTGTGTATAGATGTGCCCCCCTGACCCCGTATATAAAGGAGCAAGGGGGGTTCGGCCGGCCTAGAGGAGAGGCGCGCCAGGAGGAGTCCTACTCCTACCGGGAGTAGGACTCCCCCCTTTTTCATGTTGGACTAGGAGAGAAAAGGGGGAAGAGGTGGAGGGGAGGAAGGAAGGGGGGGGGGCGCCGCCCCCCTCTCCTTGTCCTATTCGGACTGGGGGGGAGGGGCGCGCGGCCCTGCCCTGGCCTCCTCTCCTCTCTTCCACCTAGGCCCACTAAGGCCCATTAAGTTACCGGGGGGTTCCGGTAACCTCCCGGTACTCCGGAAAAATCCCGATTTCACCCGGAACACTTCCGATGTCCAAACATAGGCTTCCAATATATCAATCTTTATGTCTCGACCATTTCGAGACTCCTCGTCATGTCCGTGATCACATCCAGGACTCCGAACAACCTTCGGTACATCAAAACATATAAACTCATAATATAACTGTCATCATAACGTTAAGCGTGCGGACCCTACGGGTTCGAGAACTATGTAGACATGACCGAGACACCTCTCCGGTCAATAACCAATAGCAGAACCTGGATGCTCATATTGGTTCCCACATATTCTACGAAGATCTTTATCGGTCAGACCGCATAACAACATACGTTGTTCCCTTTGTCATCGGTATGTTACTTGCCCGAGATTCGATCATCGGTATCTCGATACCTAGTTGAATCTCGTTACCGGCAAGTCTCTTTACTCGTTCCGTAATACATCATCCCGCAACTAACTCATTAGTCACAATGCTTGCAAGGCTTATAGTGATGTGTATTACTGAGTGGGCCCAGAGATACCTCTCCGACAATCGGAGTGACAAATCCTAATCTCGAAATACGCCAACCCAACAAGTACCTTTGGAGACACCTGTAGAGCACCTTTATAATCACCCAGTTACGTTGTGACGTTTGGTAGCACACAAAGTGTTCCTCCGGTAAACGGGAGTTGCATAATCTCATAGTCATAGGAACATGTATAAGTCATGAAGAAAGCAATAGCAACATACTAAACGATCGAGTGCTAAGCTAACGGAATGGGTCAAGTCAATCACATCATTCTCCTAATGATGTGATCCCGTTAATCAAATGACAACTCCTTTCTATGGCCAGGAAACACAACCATCTTTGATCAACGAGCTAGTCAAGTAGAGGCATACTAGTGACACTCTGTTTGTCTATGTATTCACACATGTATTATGTTTCCGGTTAATACAATTCTAGCATGAATAGTAAACATTTATCATGATATAAGGAAATAAATAATAACTTTATTATTGCCTCTAGGGCATATTTCCTTCAGTCTTCCACTTGCACTAGAGTCAATAATCTAGATTACACAGTAATGATTCTTACACCCATGGAGTCTTGGTGCTGATCATGTTTTGCTCGTGGAAGAGGCTTAGTCAACGGGTATGCAACATTCAGATCCGTATGTATCTTGCAAATTTCTATGTCTCCCACCTGGACTAAATCCCGGATGGAATTGAAGCGTCTTTTGATGTGCTTGGTTCTCTTGTGAAATCTGGATTCCTTTGCTAAGGCAATTGCACCAGTATTGTCACAAAAGATTTTCATTGGTCCCGATGCACTAGGTATGACACCTAGATCGGATATGAACTCCTTCATCCAGACTCCTTCATTTGCTGCTTCCGAAGCAGCTATGTACTCCGCTTCACACGTAGATCCCGCCACGACACTTTGCTTAGAACTGCACCAACTGACAGCTCCACCGTTCAATGTAAACACGTATCCGGTTTGCGATTTAGAATCGTCCGGATCAGTGTCAAAGCTTGCATCAACGTAACCATTTACGATGAGCTCTTTGTCACCTCCATAAACGAGAAACATATCCTTAGTCCTTTTCAGGTATTTCAGGATGTTCTTGACCGCTGTCCAGTGATCCACTCCTGGATTACTTTGGTACCTCCCTGCTAAACTTATAGCAAGGCACACATCAGGTCTGGTACACAGCATTGCATACATGATAGAGCCTATGGCTGAAGCATAGGGAACATCTTTCATCTTCTCTCTATCTTCTGCAGTGGTCGGGCATTGAGTCTTACTCAATCTCACACCTTGTAGTACAGGCAAGAACCCTTTCTTTGCTTGATCCATTTTGAACTTCTTCAAAACTTTGTCAAGGTATGTGCTTTGTGAAAGTCCAATTAAGCGTCTTGATCTATCTCTATAGATCTTGATGCCCAATATATATGCAGCTTCACCGAGGTCTTTCATTGAAAAACTCTTATTCAAGTATCCCTTTATGCTATCCAGAAATTCTATATCATTTCCAATTAGCAATATGTCATCCACATATAATATCTGAAATGCTACTGAGCTCCCACTCACTTTCTTGTAAATACAGGCTTCTCCAAAAGTCTGTATAAAACCAAATGCTTTGATCACACTATCAAAGCGTTTATTCCAACTCCGAGAGGCTTGCACCAGTCCATAAATGGATCGCTGGAGCTTGCACACTTTGTTAGCTCCCTTTGGATCGACAAAACCTTCCGGTTGCATCATATACAACTCTTCTTCCAGAAATCCATTCAGGAATGCAGTTTTGACATCCATTTGCCAAATTTCATAATCATAAAATGCGGCAATTGTTAACATGATTCGGACAGACTTAAGCATCGCTACGGGTGAGAAGGTCTCATCGCAGTCAATCCCTTGAACTTGTCGAAAACCTTTCGCAACAAGTCGAGCTTTATAGACAGTAACATTACCGTCAGCGTCAGTCTTCTTCTTGAAGATCCATTTATTTTCAATGGCTTGCCGATCATCGGGCAAGTCAACCAAAGTCCATACTTTGTTCTCATACATGGATCCCATCTCAGATTTCATGGCCTCAAGCCATTTTGCGGAATCTGGGCTCACCATTGCTTCTTCATAGTTCGTAGGTTCGTCATGGTCTAGTAACATAACCTCCAGAACAGGATTACCGTACCACTCTGGTGCGGATCTTAATCTGGTTGACCTACGAGGTTCAGTAATAACTTGATCTGAAGTTTCAAGATCATTATCATTAACTTCCTCACTAATTGGTGTAGGTGTCACAGAAACTGATTTCTGTGATGGTCTACTTTCCAATAAGGGAGCAGGTACAGTTACCTCATCAAGTTCTACTTTCCTCCCACTCACTTCTTTCGAGAGAAACTCCTTCCCTAGAAAGGATCCATTCTTAGCAACGAATGTCTTGCCTTCGGATCTGTGATAGAAGGTGTACCCAACAGTCTCCTTTGGGTATCCTATGAAGACACATTTCTCCGATTTAGGTTCGAGCTTATCAGGTTGAAGTTTCTTCACATAAGCATCGCAACCCCAAACTTTTAGATACGACAACTTTGGTTTCTTGCCAAACCATAGTTCATAAGGTGTCGTTTCAACGGATTTTGATGGTGCCCTATTTAGAGTGAATGCAGCCGTCTCTAAAGCATAACCCCAAAACGATAGCGGTAAATCAGTAAGAGACATCCTAGATCGCACCATATCTAGTAAAGTACGATTACGACGTTCGGACACACCATTACGTTGTGGTGTTCCAGGTGGCGTGAGTTGTGAAACTATTCCGCATTGTTTCAAATGTAGGCCAAACTCGTAACTCAAATATTCTCCTCCACGATCTGATCGTAGAAACTTTATTTTCTTGTTATGATGGTTTTCAACTTCGCTTTGAAATTCTTTGAACTTTTCAAATGTTTCAGACTTATGTTTCATTAAGTAGATATACCCATATCTGCTCAAATCATCTGTGAAGGTGAGAAAATAACGATATCCGCCACGAGCCTCAATATTCATCGGACCACATACATCTGTATGTATGATTTCCAACAAATTAGTTGCTCTCTCCATAGTACCGGAGAACGGTGTTTTAGTCATCTTGCCCATGAGACACAGTTCACAAGTACCAAGTGATTCATAATCAAGTGATTCCAAAAGTCCATCATTATGGAGTTTCTTCATGCGCTTTACACCGATATGACCTAAACGGCAGTGCCACAAATAAGTTGCACTATCATTATCAACTCTGCATCTTTTGGCTTCGACATTATGAATATGTGTGTCACTACTACCGAGATTCATTAAAAATAGACCACTCTTCAAGGGTGCATGACCATAAAAGATATTACTGATATAAATAAAACAACCATTATTCTCTGATTTAAATGAATAACCGTCTCGCATCAAACAAGATCCAGATATAGTGTTCATGATCAACGCTGGCACCAAATAACAATTATTTAGGTCTAATACTAATCTCGAAGGTAGATGTAGAGGTAGCGTGCCGACGGCGATCACATCGACTTTGGAACCATTTCCCACGCGCATCGTCACCTCGTCCTTAACCAATCTTCGCTTAATCCGTAGCCCCTATTTCGAGTTGCAAATATTAGCAACAGAACCAGTATCAAATACCCAGGTGCTACTGCGAGCATTAGTAAGGTACACATCAATAACATGTATATCACATATACCTTTGTTCACCTTGCCATCCTTCTTATCCGCCAAATACTTGGGGCAGTTCCGCTTCCAGTGACCAGTCTGCTTGCAGTAGAAGCACTCAGTCTCAGGCTTAGGTCCAGACTTGGGTTTCTTCTCCTGAACAACAACTTGCTTGCTGTTCTTCTTGAAGTTCCCCTTCTTCTTCCCTTTGCCCTTTTTCTTGAAACTAGTGGTTTTATTGACCATCAACACTTGATGCTTCTTTTTGATTTCTACCTCCGCTGCCTTTAGCATTGCGAAGAGCTCGGGAATTGTCTTATTCATCCCTTGCATGTTATAGTTCATCATGAAGCTCTTGTAGCTTGGTGGCGGTGATTGAAGAATTCTGTCAATGACGCTATCATCCGGAAGATTAACTCCCAGTTGAATCAAGTGATTATTATACCCAGACATTTTGAGTATATGCTCACTGACAGAACTATTCTCTTCCATCTTGCAGCTGTAGAACTTATTGGAGACTTCATATCTCTCAATCCGGGCATTTGCTTGAAATATTAACTTCAACTCCTGGAACATCTCATATGCTCCATGACGTTCAAAACGTCGTTGAAGACCCGGTTCTAAGCCGTAAAGCATGGCACACTGAACTATCGAGTAGTCATCAGCTTTGCTCTGCCAGACGTTCATAACTTCTGGTGTTGCTCTTGTAGCAGGCCTGGCACCCAGCGGTGCTTCCAGGACGTAATTCTTCTGTGCAGCAATGAGGATAATCCTCAAGTTACGGACCCAGTCCGTGTAATTGCTACCATCATCTTTCAACTTTGCTTTCTCAAGGAACGCATTAAAATTCAACGGAACAACAGCACGGGCCATCTACCTACAATTGACATAGACAAGCAAGATACTATCAGGTACTAAGTTCATGATAAATTTAAGTTCTATTAATCATATTACTTAAGAATTCCCACTTAGATAGACATCTCTCTAATCATCTAAGTGATTACGTGATCCAAATCAACTAAACCATAACCGATCATCATGTGAAACGGAGTAGTTTTCAATGGTGAACATCACTATGTTGATCATATTTACTATATGATTCACGCTCGACCTTTTGGTCTCAGTGTTCCAAGGCCATATCTGCATATGCCAGGCTCGTCAAGTTTAACCTGAGTATTCCGCGTGTGCAACTGTTTTGCACCCGTTGTATTTGAATGTAGAGCCTATCACGCCCGATCATCACGTGGTGTCTCAGCACGAAGAACTTTCGCAATGGTGCATACTCAGGGAGAACACTTCTATCTTGAAATTTTAGTGAGAGATCATCTTATAATGCTACCGTCAATCAAAGCAAGATAAGATGCATAAAAGATAAACATCACATGCAATCAATATAAGTGATATGATATGGCCATCATCATCTTGTGCTTGTGATCTCCATCTCCGAAGCACCGTCAAGATCACCATCGTCACCGGCGCGACACCTTGATATCCATCGTAGCATCGTTGTCGTCTCGCCAACTATTGCTTTTACGACTATCGCTACCGCTTAGTGATAAAGTAAAACAATTACATGGCGATTGCATTGCATACAATAAAGCTACAACCATATGGCTCCTGCCAGTTGCCGATAACTCGGTTACAAAACATGATCATCTCATACAATAAAATATAGCATCATGTCTTGACCGTATCACATCACAACATGCCCTGCAAAAACAAGTTAGACGTCCTCTACTTTGTTGTTGCAAGTTTTACGTGGCTGCTACGGGCTTAGCAAGAACCGTTCTTACCTACGCATCAAAACCACAACGATAGTTTGTCAAGTTGGTGCTGTTTTAACCTTCGCAAGGACCGGGCGTAGCCACACTCGGTTCAACTAAAGTGAGAGAGACAGACACCCGCCAGTCACCTTAGCAATGAGTGCTCGCAACGGTGAAACCAGTCTCGCGTAAGCGTACGCGTAATGTCGGTCCGGGCCGCTTCATCTCACAATACCGCCGAACCAAAATATGACATGCTGGTAAGCAGTATGAGTTATATCGCCCACAATTCACTTGTGTTCTACTCGTGCATATAACATCAACGCATAAAACCAGGCTCGGATGCCACTATTGGGGAACGTAGTAATTTCAAAAAATTTCCTACGCACACGCAAGATCATGGTGATGCATAGCAACAAGAGGGGAGAGTGTTGTCCATGTACCCTCGTAGACCAAAAGCGGAAGCGTTAACACAACGCGGTTGATGTAGTCGTACGTCTTCACGATCCGACCGATCAAGTACCGAACGCTCGGCACCTCCGAGTTCAGCACACGTTCAGCTCGATGACGTCCCTCGAACTCCGATCCAGCCGAGTGTTGAGGGAGAGTTTCGTCAGCACGACGGCGTGGTGACGATGATGATGTTCTACCGACGCAGGGCTTCGCCTAAGCACCGGTATGATATTATCGAGGTGTAATATGGTGGAGGGGGCACCGCACACGGCTAAAAGATCGTTGATCAATTGTGTGTATAGAGGTGCCCCCCTGCCCCCGTATATAGAGGAGCAAGGGGGGGTTCGGCCGGCCTAGAGGAGAGGCGCGCCAGGAGTCCTACTCCTACCGGGAGTAGGACTCCCCCCTTTTTCATGTTGGACTAGGAGAGAAAAGGGGGAAGAGGTGGAGGGGAGGAAGGAAGGGGGGGCGCCGCCCCCCTCTCCTTGTCCTATTCGGACTGGGGGGGGGGGGGAGGGGCGCACGGCCCTGCCCTGGCCTCCTCTCCTCTCTTCCACCTAGGCCCACTAAGGCCCATTAAGTTACCGGGGGGTTCCGGTAACCTCCCGGTACTCCGGAAAAATCCCGATTTCACCCGGAACACTTTCGATGTCCAAACATAGGCTTCCAATATATCAATCTTTATGTCTCGACCATTTCGAGACTCCTCGTCATGTCCGTGATCACATCCAGGACTCCGAACAACCTTCGGTACATCAAAACATATAAACTCATAATATAACTGTCATCGTAACGTTAAGCGTGCGGACCCTACGGGTTCGAGAACTATGTAGACATGACCGAGACACCTCTCCGGTCAATAACCAATAGCGGAACCTGGATGCTCATATTGGTTCCCACGTATTCTACGAAGATCTTTATCGGTCAGACCGCATAACAACATACGTTGTTCCCTTTGTCATCGGTATGTTACTTGCCCGAGATTCGATCATCGGTATCTCGATACCTAGTTGAATCTCGTTACCGGCAAGTCTCTTTACTCGTTCCGTAATACATCATCCCGCAACTAACTCATTAGTCACAATGCTTGCAAGGCTTATAGTGATGTGTATTACTGAGTGGGCCCAGAGATACCTCTCCGACAATCGGAGTGACAAATCCTAATCTCGAAATACGCCAACCCAACAAGTACCTTTGGAGACACCTGTAGAGCACCTTTATAATCACCCAGTTACGTTGTGACGTTTGGTAGCACACAAAGTGTTCCTCCGGTAAACGGGAGTTGCATAATCTCATAGTCATAGGAACATGTATAAGTCATGAAGAAAGCAATAGCAACATACTAAACGATCGAGTGCTAAGCTAACGGAATGGGTCAAGTCAATCACATCATTCTCCTAATGATGTGATCCCGTTAATCAAATGACAACTCATGTCTATGGCCAGGAAACACAACCATCTTTGATCAACGAGCTAGTCAAGTAGAGGCATACTAGTGACACTGTTTGTCTATGTATTCACACATGTATTATGTTTCCGGTTAATACAATTCTAGCATGAATAATAAACATTTATCATGATATAAGGAAATAAATAATAACTTTATTATTGCCTCTAGGGCATATTTCCTTCAATTACTGCATTGGTCAGTAAAATCTTTGCAAGCTTATGTACGCAATCACTAGGAGTTAACTTGCTAAGTTATTTATAAATAATAATAATAATAATTATTTTGTAAGAACTTTCAACTTACGAAATAAAATATCATTTTAATTTGATGAGTTAATAGGACGTGGGGTATTATTTTTTTTAGGCTAGACGTGGGACAGTTGAGTTGGTTCTAGGGAAAAGTACTGGGAGAAAACTCAGTTTACATCGAGAAATGAAGTGGGAGAAAATTCAGATATTGGATTAATAAAAAAGAAAAATAAAGGAAGTGGGAAGGTCTATAAAATGGTTGGACGATGACAGGTTTAACGGAACCTTATGTTGTTTCCATTATATATATATATATATGTAATAAAATAAGATATAAATATAGGTTCAGTTTTGCATTCTTATAGAAAAATAAAACTGAGCTGTGCGTCGTCTTGAAAAAACAAACATAACTTGGGCTGCTGATGTTATAGACAAGCTAGGTTGGGAGGCCCAGAGGCCGCTTGATACCTGCTGGATCCAAAAAATGTTGAAACATGTCGTGGGCTGCCCATGTTAAACAACAAAACCTAGGCCATGGACCTAGTGGGCCCGGGACTATCAGCCTCTCGACGAACAGTTGTCTGCCGATTCCTCTTGTTTTCCTGACCATGTTGGGAACAACAGACGGCGGCGCCGTGGCGAGAGCACCAAGGCGGAGGACGACGTCGAGACCTCGGACTGAACGAACCAGAGCGGGGGAAGACGCATGCGGAGGGGAGTACGAGGGTTGACTTGTTCAGGTGCAGGGTGGGCCGGTGGAGCTGCCGCTGCCGGACAATGTGTGGGAGTAGAGGGATGGCCAGCCGCTGTATAGGAAGAGGACGAAAGATTGAACAAAATAAAGAACTACAAATGGATAGGTGGTTGGTCCCATATGTCTGTGTACGAGACCTGCTGGGTCCACCTGAGAAGGGGAATATGTTGGCAGGAAGGAGATTCAAAGCATGGCAGCCGAGTGAACTAGTTTGTTTTTTAAACGGGCATGTGAACTAGTTACATACATAAGCAAATAGCCACTAAAAAAAGCAAACAGGTTAATGCGTTCTTAAAAGAAATATTTCGGACAAAACAGATAATTACGACACATAGGCTAATGCATAAAACACTCATATGATAAAGGTGCTTGTAAACAGATAAAGTACAACATCTATACCTTCCTGGCACGCTTGATCATGACGCTGCGGCTGTCCATGTACTCGTCGGTTACGGGAAGCAGACACACCCTCATGTCCAAGATCCGCCTGTACATGTCGTAGCATGCGTATGCGTCCTTGGCCGCGTAGGTTATGTAGGCTGGATTCAGAGGTACCTCCAACGTGTTCAGGTCCTTGGTATCGCCGTCTTCTTTCATGTTGGCATATCAGGGGTCGATGATGGTCTCGGCGAGGTCAACCACGGAGTCCTTCTCCTGCCCGTTGCCGATGATCTTGTATTGCTGCTGGATGTTGACAAGCTTGTTGCACCAGATGGCCGAATCGTCGCGTTCTTCCTTCTCTCCACCATAGCGAAGGTGCAGTCGGCGCTACCGATGAAACGGGCGAATGCTCCAGAACCTCTGATGGCCCGCACACATACCTGGGCGACGGCGATCCGCTGGTCCCTGTCAGGAGACGAATGGATGCGCACAAGGTCTAAGTCCTACGACCTTGTGCTTTCTCGTCCTGTAGGTACTGCTTGAACTCGGCGAGGCAGAGCTTCACCGAGTCCGGATCGTTGGTGTACATCACATTCAACTTGCTGCAGCCATAGGAATGAACGGCGAACTCAAAGTGGAACTCCTTGCTGAAGTCCATATCCAGTAGGCTCACCCCTCGGATCGCCATTGGAGTCTCTTCAAGTGAACGAGTGGGTAGGCGGCAGCAGTTTGTTTTTCAGCTATTGGGGAACTGGATTCAACAGTAAACTGAGTGTGTACAGGCGACAACAGTTACTACCCATCCCTCGCCTGCTGCACGCCCGACAGAAGATGCACCCTCGGCGCATTCAAATGCCTCCATTAAGAAAGCTACTCCGGCCACACGTCGGTTCATGAGCGGGTCTGTATTGGCACTTTCACACATATAATAATACCAAGTTTGAACTATTTGTTATGGTTGTTGTCCTCTGCATCATCATGCCGTGTTTCCCAGCTTGCAAGATTCAGAACCAACAAATAAGATCCAAATAATAAGTACAACAAAGATGCCTACACATCTCATTGATTCCCAATTTGCAAAATTCATAACCAACAAATAAGGTTCAAATCATAAGTACAACAAGTATGCCTACACATCTCATTGATCCCAGCTTGCAAGATTCAGAACCAACCCATTAGACCTTTTGATAAAGTGAATATCGGGATTAAATCCATCTTGGCTAGCCGTGTCATACAACCGAAGAACTTGGCGAATGCTCTTAACCATCACAACATCTGTAGTTGAGTATTACTGTTTGCACAACACAAATAAGAAGAGCCTGATTACTATAATTGTGGCACTCCTTGAACTCAACCTACAGCTCCACTCGGATGAGGCTTGCCTGGACTTCCATGATTCAATTCATGCGCCTTTTTCTACAGTTCACCTAAAATGAAGCAAAGATTGCATCATTCAGCTAGCAAGAAGTACTTGCTCTCATGAGCTGGCAGGTTCTTTAGTAGTTGCACTAAAATTGAGGAACATTAAGGTTGGCTGTCCTGCTCATGTAAGGTGCAACTATAATTTGCTAATCCTTTTGTGCAGTCCCACTAAAATAAAGTGCCATTGTGGTGACAGTGACGGCTCATCTTGCAAAGGCTAATAAAATGTTGCATGAGATTACGAGCAGAATTTGACGGAGATATTGGAAACTCCAATCACCATTTTGTGCAGTTCCACCAAAATTGAGAGATGTTGCCCACGTGACATTTTAGTTGAATTGCACAAGACACTCATTCCAAAAAAATAGTGTTTTGTGCAGTTCACCAAAAGGTCACAATAGCAACAAGGTGAAATGGATATCCCTATCTGCACAAAAAGATAGAAACTAAACAGTTGCTGGTCAATAAGAATATACAAAACATACACAAAATGAAAAGAAGCATCTTAATTATGTTCATGGCAATCACGCAAGGATAGTAGAAATTTTAAAACGTCAGCAATGCTTCATGTTACCGGAAGCATTACGATCAACAATGACATTCGTCAAATATGGGATTACTTTAATGGTGGCATTGCTTGTTTACCAGATACAGTAAATCAACAGCAGCTAAAGAGTTGGTTTAAGGGCATGGGACCGTGGGGACACCAGGACACTCAGAAGCGTAAAGGAGCAACTTACTTATCATACTGGGGAAAATAGCAGGAGTACCATTTGTAACACAGTTTAAATGCATCATATCACTGGAGGCATTAGATTAACAATAACACTGGTTAGACATGTCCCTAAGGTAACAGTGCGATCGCTTCATTTTACATGCGCCCTTACATTAACAACAGCAAAAGGTTGGTATAAGGACATGCAACAGTGGACGCATCAGCACAATGTACATACAAGGAGGCATAAAGTGGTGATGCCGAGTTTGTTCATGCTCTGTGAGGGCAGCGAATCTAATCCTGGAGACCTTTTACTATGTGAGGGCAGCAAATCTAATCCTGGAGACCTTTTACTATGTGAGGACAACAAATCTAATCCTGGAGACCTTTTACTATGTGAGGGTAGCAAATCTAATCCTGGAGACCTTTTACTATGTGAGGGCAGCAAATCTAATCCTGGAGACCTTTTACAATGTGAGAGCGGCAATTCTAATCCTGGAGACCTTTTACTATGTGAGGGCAACAAATCTAATCCTGGACATACTATGTTGACTTGTCCACCAGCCGCCACTTTCTATCCTTTTTTCAACCAATAATAGATCTGTTCCTTATCTACTGTGTTTTCCCATTATTTCCCTTTTCAACCAAGAGACCGGTTGGGTATCCGGTCTCTACTACTTCCACCATATTATTTCCTCTTTGAATCAAGTCCTAGATTCATGCTACAACTTTCCCCCCTTTCTTCGTTGTTTGAACCAAGTCCTAGTTTCGAATGCATGAAGTAGCTTTACCTCTAATAATACTAAAAATTTAGGTGGCTTTGGAAGAGCTGATGGGAGTAGAAAAAGATGCACATGCAGACACATGGGGAGCTGGGGCAATAGAGCAAGGCCGCTTTCGAAGAAATTATACCTGAGGGTCGTCGGGATGTCGGCGGCGGCAGGTCAGATCTGTGCACAATACGGCAGGGAGGAAGAAGGGTTGGAGGACCTCCCGAGCCGGCGCTGTGTTGGAGAGAACGCCACGGGCAGAGGATCGGGCCCCTCCGACAACTGTGGGTTTCCTTCCTCGCCGGCGATGACCGCGTGCACGATGCACCTAGTCCTCTACACACACCAGCCGAAGGGATCCGTTTGGATCTGTGACCAGCGGTGAGCAGAGAGAAAATGTCGCTACCGCTGTCTTGTTTAGATCTGGAGAGGATGAGAGAATAAAGAGAGCAACCCTAGTAAAGCAGGCGCTCAGGCCCCGGCGTACATATATAGTGGAGTGATTATCTTTTTCTCTCCACAACAAGCGTTTCAATTTGTGTACGTGGCATTAAAGAAAAGAAACTCTCTATTTAAGGTGAGTAACTGTATGACTCCTACTTACTACTACTACCTCCATCCTGGTTTATAGGTCACCTTTGTAGTTCGTGCAAAATTTTGACCAAATATTTATCTAACAAAATGTTAATGCATGTCAACAAAATTTATATCGTTGGATTCGTATTTTAACATAGTTATCAATGATATAATTTTTGTTAACATGGATGAACGTTTTGTTAGTTCAATCTATAGTCAAAATTGGACACAATATACAATGGGGACCAATAAACTAGGATGGAGGTAGTATTGTTCACTTGTGCTCCCCGGCCCTCCATTCATTGACCAACCCCACGGGTGAATAAACATACAGTACTAGTATTTATATAGAATGAACAAGCTCGAACTATTTTCGCGTAGTTAAAAGTTGAGGGCGACGCTTTTCCCGGGCAGTACGCGCGACAGTTTTCGCTTAGGCGGTTTGACAGAGAGGCGAGGAGGTTGAGGGAGTAGCGGATTCAACTTACTTACTGCTGGAAAGGTCGGGCTGTCTGATTTGACGGCACGTTACTGCTGGAAAGACTTGTGATATGACTACTCACTATAGTCATGAATTACTGGCGGTACGACCGGGGTGATGCCCCCTTCCATTCTGCACTCTAATCTGGTGCATGACACGTCGACCCGGATGCTGGCTCTCCCACATGTTGGCGAAGTACGTAGGAGGAGTGCGAACCACGGCAGAGGAGTGCGAACCACGGTAGCCCAGTGAATCAGCAGTAGAAAACAATGTGCTGATATGGCCAAAAAAACAATGTGCTACGGTCCAGACTCTAGCATGTAAAGTACTACTCCTCTTTGTTTGGATCCCTGAGTTAGAGCTAGTTTGGGTTGAAATAGCCTCAAATTATCCAAACAGGAGGGGTTAGTTTGAGCTAGTTTTCTCTAACCCAGCTAAAAATAACTAGGGACTTTTTAGTTGGGACTAGAAAAAGTCCTAGGACTTATGAACCAAATAGGGCCTCAAGCACCTATGGAGGTGACTGCCGCTCACGTCTATCGCGTGTCAGGAGACGTTCCCGTCGACGACGAGGTGCCTATGGTGCCTATTGTGCACCGCGACCAAGGCGGAGAGGAAAACGAGAGAACTACGTATTTATTTATGATGTAGATTCACTCATTTTGCTCCATATGTACTCCGTCTCGGTGTAGTCTAGTCACTTGTTGAAATCTCTAGAAAGGCAAATATTCCTTTCTGGTTTACAGGGCTATACTAGCAAGTAATAGTGGGCTCACATAGCAATTTTGTCTCATGCAAGAGCCTGGCTATATGCGTGCTCCAAGGTTCAAAACTGCCACGTTCGGGTTGCGCTTGGCTCTTCGCCTATTCGAGAAGACGAACAATGATGTTACTACTACTGCTTCTACAGTAGTATCGAATCCACTACTGCATGTCCGTCCACCACGTGCGGGAGGGATAGCCACCGTGCGCATGGGCGAGGGAGAAGGTGTGTAGTAGTAAAATCAAGCTTCTCCTCGTTGTACGAGTTGACGCGACACATCATAGCACTGGCCCCACATGGTTGCCTCTAAACTTGGCTGAAAGACCCGCAGTGTACAATACTCCATTTACTGCAACATCTAACATTTACCCCACCACAAATTAAAATATATATTCCTGTCTTGACCAGATGAGCGTGCAAACTAGAATCACCAGGATGACATGTAGGGCCACAAGATTATTTTAATAAAAAAAGCATGGAGCCAACCCCAATGATTTTAAGCTTACATGCACGGTACACGCTATCCTAGAATACTCTACACATGAAACTGCCACACGAGCGTCCGGGCTGCGCTTGGCTCTTCGCCTCTTCGAGAAGTCGAACAACGATGGAGTACTACTGTAGTGGAGGAGTACTACAGTATGCTTCTGGCCATCTGACACCGATTGAACTGCTGCATGTCCACCGCGTGCGGGAGGGAGAGTGTGTAGCGAATGAAAGCTTCTCCTAGTCCTGCCAGCCACCACGCTCATGGGCGAGGGAGGGATGCAGCTTCATTGACTTACTGCTCCTGCTTTTGCGTCTATGACAAGTGGGCCCAACAGGTCGGTGGCCCACCTGTCATGCAGCCAAAGGCAGGTGCGGTTAAGGCGAGAGGGCGTTGTAGTAATCAAACTTCTCGGTCTTGTACAAGTTGACGCGACACATCAAAGCACTGCACTCGATATATTTCAATAATTTGCGTTTACCGATGCATTAATTACAACGCATGCATGCATGACGTGACTCTCCTTTTGATACTTGCATGTGTTGATTTAATGCACCTTGAACTAGTATGAATATGTGACGGTAAAGCTTTGTAATAAAGCGAGAGATGGTTGCACGAGGAGGGCGGAATTCTGAGGAGGGCGAGATCATGCAGACGGAACAGGACCCGATGATGGAGCTCTCTATGGTCTCGATGGACCTCACCTTGCTCCACTGCCCCTTGTGCCTCCGCCCCTTGAAGCCTCCAGTGTATGAGGTTCGAATACACCTCCTCCGTTCAGCTGATCGAGCAAGGTGCAGGTTTCTTGATTGATGTGTTGTTCGATTGATTTGTGCAGTGCAAGGGAGGGCACCTGGCCTGCGTGGACTGCCGCGTCGAGCGCCCCAGGAACCAGCGGCAGTGCCAGAAGTGCGAGCGCGGCGGTGGCTTTGACGTGCGGAACACGACAGTGGACGCTGTCCTCTCCTTAGTGAGGGTGGAGTGCCCACACGAAGGCTGTGGGCTCTACGTCACTTACCACAAGCTCACCGATCTCCAGAGCATGTGTCTGCTCATGCCCTACAAATGCCCCGTGCCCGTCTGCGGCTACGAAGGCCCGCCGCCAGCGCTCTCCCACCACATCAGCACCGTGCATCCCATGCCCGTGCACAGGATCCAGCACGGCAAGGTGCTCCAGCTGCAAGTGCCATTGTTTGAGCCACGGCTCTTGCTGTCCGCGGAGGAGGACAGATGCGTGTTTTTCTTGGTCGACGGCATGCTCGACATCGGTGCGCCTATCGCCGTGTCAGTCGTCTGCGTCAGAGCGGGGTCGTCCCCACTTCCACACTACGTAGCCAAGCTGTGGGTGAACGGCCCGCTGGGGGAGCCAAAGGCAGGACCGACGCCGTCAAGGTGAAAATGGAGGTGACAAGCAGCAAGGATCCCGGCGACGTCGCCGTGCACGAGCTGACCTTCTTCACAGTTCCGCCCAAGCCGCTGGCCGGGGTTAAGCTGGTGTCCCTCCATATTCAGATTGACAAGCTCACGTCCTAAATGATTCTACAGTGCCTTCTATTTATCTTAGTAATATGCTAATATAGGGGTTAGCTCGGTCTACTTTAGCTTAAGAGATGGTGGGCTTTGGTGGCGATGCAACAATTACTTCGACATCAGATCAGCAGTTAAAGTAGTTTCCAACAGTCAAACGGATATTTTGTGTCTGTTGGATATAAAGATGTTACAGTAACTAGCTAGTATGTTACCACATGCCTCTCTTTCTTGATATGTGTTATGTTACAGTAACTAGCTATGTTACCACATGCCTCTCTTTCTTCATTAATTACATGCCACATCATCTATTTTGCCTAGATAAGTGTGATGTTGCCACCTATGTTACTCCCACTGTGGGTAGTCTAAGAGCAAGTACAATAAAGCTGAGTCAGCGGGCTATAAGAAATAAACTAGTATACTTCTGATTAGTTGGATGAAAGAGAAGAGGAGAGAGAAGGTAAGCGGGCTCTTCGTGAAGAGCCAGCTCTAGCACGTGCTCCTGGGCACTTTGTGAGAATAAAAGGTGGGCCACATAATATAAAAGTAGTGCACTCTTTTGATCTACTATTGTAAATGTTGGCTATAAGATGGGCTGTAGATGACACGGCACTGACTTATAGCCAGCAGCTGGCTATCATGCTCTAAGAGCAAGTATAATAGTACACAGTCAGCCGGCTATAAGCAGGTCCATGTCATCAAAATCATAGCTGGAAAAGAGAGAAAGAAGGAAAACCAAGACAGAGGGCGCTTGAGCTAGCGCCGGCTACAGCACAAGAAACAAGACATGCAGCCTGCATGCAGCCCGCATGCAGCCCTATGAGCCAACTCTCATCTCCTCTCCACCAATCAAGATGTGTCCTCTTCCCTTCTTCCACATGCAAGCATTAAGTATTAGTAGCTAGTTTACAACCCACCTATTACACTAGCAGGCTATTATGAAGGCTTCAAGTGACATGGCATTGGCATATAGCCAGCAGCAGGCTTTGTTTCATAGTGGAGAGTATATGACACTACCCACTATGAAGGTACTAGTAACATAGACTAGTAACTAGTCTACGTTACTCTCCACTATGACCAGCCAAAGTCGAGGCGCGGATACCAACGAGGGCCTGGTTGTGTCTATACTTGGACAACTCACCCGACTGCATGCACACTAATACGTCCATTTTGCATCATGCTTTTATATCGATATTTATTGCATTACGGGCTGTTATTACACGTTATGTCACAATACTTATGAATATTCTCTCTTATTTTACAAGGTTTACATGAAGAGGGAGAATGCCGGCAGCTGGAAATCTGGGCTGGAAAAGGAGCAAATATTAGAGACCTATTCTGCACAGCTCCAAAAGTCCTGAAACTTCACGGAAGTCATTTTTGGAATTAATAAAAAATACTAGTGAAAGAAAGTACCAGAGGGGGCCCACACCCTGGCCACAAGGGTGGGGGGCGCGCCCTACCCCCTGGGCTCGCCCCCTGCCTCGTGGGTCCCGTGGCAGGCCTCTGGTGCCCATCTTATGCTATATGAAGTCTTTCGTCTGAGAAAAAATCATAAGCAAGCTTTCGGGCAGAAACTCCGCCGCCACGAGGCGGAACCTTGGCAGAACCAATCTAGGGCTCTGGCAGAGCTGTTCTGCTGGGGAAACTTCCCTCCGGGAGGGGGAAATCCTCGCCATCATCATCACCAACGATCCTCTCATCGGGAGGGGGTCAATCTCCATCAACATCTTCACCAGCACCATCTCCTCTCAAACCCTAGTTCATCTCTTGTATCCAATCTTTGTCCCAAAGCCTCAGATTGGTACCTGTGGGTTGCTAGTAGTGTTGATTACTCCTTGTAGTTGATGCTAGTTGGTTTATTTGGTGGAAGATCATATGTTCAGATCCATTATGCATATTAATACCCCCCTGATTATGAACATGAATATGATTTGTGCGTAGTTCCGTTTGTTCCTGAGGACATGGGAGAAGTCTTGCTATAAGTAGTCATGTGAATTTGGTATTCGTTCGATATTTTGATAAGATGTATGTTGTCTCTCCTCTAGTGGTGTTATGTGAACGTCGACTACATGACACTTCACGATTATTTGGGCCTAGAGGAAGGCATTGGGAAGTAATAAGTAGATGATGGGTTGCTAGAGTGACAGAAGCTTAAACCCTAGTTTATGAGTTGCTTCGTAAGGGGCTGATTTGGATCCATATGTTTCATGCTATGGTTAGGTTTACCTTAATACTTGCAATAGGGGTTAATCATAAGTGGGATGCTTGCAATAGGGGTTAATCATAAGTGGGATGCTTGTCCAAGAAAGGACAGCACCCAAGCACCGGTCCACCCACATACCAAATTATCAAAGTAACGAACACGAATCATATGAGCATGATAAAAACTAGCTTGACGATAATTCCCATGTGTCCTCGGGAACGCTTTTCTCTATATAAGAGTTTGTCCAGGCTTGTCCTTAGCTACAAAAAGGATTGGGCCATCTTGCTGCACCTTGTTCACTTTCATTACTTGTTACTCGTTACAAATTACCTTGTCACAAAACTATCTGTTATCGATAATTTCAGTGCTTGCAGAGAATACCTTCCTGAAAACCGCTTATCATTTCCTTCTGCTGCTCATTGGGTTCGACACTCTTACTTATCGAAAGGACTATGATAGATCCCCTATACTTGTGGGTCATCACACACCAGGCATAGGAAGCTCGTGTCGTGTTGGTGACGTGTGCGGCCCGCACATTAACCAAAACCTCGCGCCTCCATCTTAGCCTCCGCGTTTTAAACTTCTCAATCTCAAGGCCAAGGAGCAATGTGAAACCTATGATAGAGCCAATCGGATGGTTGAGAACAATACAATTCATAGCTACAGATGCGTGTGTGAGAGAGGACGAGTGCGTGCGTGCACCTCTTCTCTTCCTGTATAACGTACTAAACTCAGAGTACAAGTGTATGTGGGTGGCATCGACCTAGGGAGCAGTGATGGTGCGTGCGAGAAGTCCCGAGAGATAGGTGTAATGCGTTTGAAAAAAGACTAGTCTATAGCTCGCCACGAGGCTATTCCTGTCGAATGCCAGCATAAGATATGTATCCGACGGTGCCAATTTTTTCACGTACACAATAGTAGAAAAAGAACTAGTACCATGGCATATGCTACACCACGGCCGAGAACACTTGCCCACGTTACGCCATCCGAGAATAGTGCCGCACTTCGAAACTAGAACCGTCAATAAATTTTGAGCGTGTCTCGTCACATTCCAAATTGCTACTACTACCATGCTATATTTAATTGCAAACCTGTTCACACCGATCACAACCTAAATGGTTTCCCTCTTAGGAGCGTATTAGTAGTACTCGGTTTTAAATACTACTATGCCAAGATGACTGCACATTCCTCCTCAACTCCTCATCAAGTCAATCAAGCCATGGTCAGCGTGAGTTCTGGGTCGAGAGATTTCCACTAGGGAGAGGCGAGCATGGAAGAGGAAGCATGAGAGATGTCCTACCTCGCCGCGAAAGCGGCCGACATGTCCAGCCGCGCAGCAGTAGCAGCACAAAGGTCCCGCCGCGCCGCTGAAGCAGCACGGAGGTCACGCCGCGCCGTCGATGTAGCAGACTGGTCCGACCATGCCACAGAAGCAGCAGAAATGTCCCGCCGCACCGCCGAAGCAGCACGGAGGTCCCGCCCGCCGCGGTGGCCTGGGAAAATTTCTCGCAGGCAGGCGAGGACTCTTACAGGCGCATGCATGCGATGGTCCATAGCCAGATGGATCAGATGTCCGGCTGGGCGAGGTTGCAGGACGAGGCTAGCGGCGTCATCCGGCAACTAGGGGAGGGCAATGCGAAGCTCCGGGGTGAGTGCGACCTGCTAAGGGCGAAGATCACTGGAAGGGCGAAGCAGGAGGAGGAGACCGCTGCCTTGTTGCATAGGACGAGTGTCATCGTCAAGAAACTTATGGATGATAATGCCATGCTCCGCATCGACCGCAACATGCTGGTGGAGGAATCCATGGATGCTGCCAAGCAGCGTATTAAGGACATGAAACTGATGAAAGAGATCATCGCCCACCGCGAGAACTAGTCTCCGAGACCTGCAGCGCATAAAGAATGTAGAGATCAGCGAGCCAGATCGTTGTATGCGTCTTCCTTCTTATTTTGCCCTTGTGTATTTCGGGCATAGCCGCATGTGGCTTTTTAAATTATCTTCCTAATTATGTAAGACAATTATTATCCACTCTCGTCGTCCTTATATATATATATATATATTCATCAGTCTTGCTATAAGTCGCAGTAGATGCTATATAGGTCCGTCGGATCTTGCATCAAGATCCGTGCAAAATTTTCTTTTCAGATTTTATTTTTTCTCTCTTAAATCTCAGTCGAGTGAGACATTGCCACGCCATTAAACAGAGGCTCGGGCGCCATTAATGGAGACCTTGGGAGAGAGGTGGACGGCAGATGGAGGTCAAAGGGCTCTCCTCCCGATAAGCATGCGCAGGGGTCTGATCGCACGCCTCCCGGACTCAAATAGCTAGCCTGCATGGCGCCTCCTAGCTAATAAAAAAACGGGACGCGTGGCGGCACGTAAATGGTAAATAGAACGCCCACGGTTTTAGTAATACTTGTGTTTCCGATTGTAACGTGACAACACTTGTTCCAAAATGACTTTGTTGATTGTTAATGTGTGCACCTTCGCAAACCGGACAACAAAATTACCACAACATGTTGGTGCCATGTCATGACACCAAGCCAAGTTTCATGATTTTCATGCGTGTTTCGGATTTACAGGAATTAAAAAACCAAGTTTCTCAATGTTTCCTGCCGAGCCACGATGCCCAGATGTTTGAATTTCATTCCCATTTCGTGCATGGGACCTAGAAATTTACCCGAGGACACACATGTGATTTTTCAACCAGCTTTGGTGCACTGGAGCATGTGCTTGTATTTCAAATTTGAATTATGCACACAAAGGTGACACGTTCCCTTAAAGAACCACGAGCCTTCTTGAGAGAAGCTCCAGTTTGCAAGAAACTTATACCAAAACTTGTTCCTATTCTGCCAATTTTTTTACCACAACATGGTGGTACCATGACATGACACCATGCCAAGTTTCATGATTTTCAGGCGTGTTTTGGATTTACAAGAATTTTAAAACCAAGCTTCTCAATGTTCTCGGCCGAGCCACGATGCCCAGATGTTTGAATTTCATTCCCATTTCTTGCACGGGACCTAGAAATTCACCCGAGGACACACATGTGATTTTTCAACCAACTTTGGTGCACGGGAGCATGTGCTTGTTGTTCAAATTTGAACTATGCACATTAAATGACCAGAAACTCAATTAATGTATAAAAAGGCCAAACGAACACGGAATAATTCCAAAATTTAATAGGGCACTCATGTAGTTCCATGTTGCCTCTGTAAAGAAACTCAAGGGGGGGCAACGTATATCGTTTCAGACTCAAAGGTGACACGTTCCTTCTCAGAACCACGAGCCTTCTTGAGAGAAGCTCCGGTTTGCAAGAAGCTCATACCAAATCTTGTTCCCAATTGGCCCAATTTTTTACCACAGCATGTTAGTGCCATGACATGACACCATGCCAAGTTTCATGATTTCCAGGCGAGTTTTGGATTTACATGAATTTAAAAACCAAGTTTCTCGATGTTCTCAGCCGAGTCACGACACCTAGATGTTTGAATTTCATTCCCATTTCTTGCATGGGACCTAGAAATTCACCCAAGGACACACATGTGATTTTTCAACCAACTTTGGTGCACCGGAACATGTGCTTGCAGTTCAAATTTGGATTATGCACATTAAATGTCCAGAAACTCAATTAATGTATAAAAAGGCCAAACGAACCCGAATAATTCCAAAATTTAACAGGGCACTCATATAGTTGTATGTTACCTCTGTAAAGAAAATCTATGGGGAGGCAGCGTATATTGTTTCGCACACAAAGGTGACACGTTCCCTCTCGGAACCACGAGGCTTGTTGAGAGAATCTCCGGTTTTGAAAGAAGCTTATACCAAAACTTGTCCCAATTCAGCCAATAATTATATACATATGAAAACAGGGTTTTGATTATCCCGAACATCTCGCCACCTAGACCAATGTACTCTCATTTGAATTCAACATAAAATGGATACAAATATTTGAATTGGAGATCGTATGTTACATGCAATTTATAGTGAAATATGATTAATGCTATATGCATGTCTTTTTTTATCAAGATAATATTTAAATGATTGTATAACTTGACAACAATCATATTCAAATAAGAAAAATTGATTCAAATTTAGTCTATATGGTAGACGACAATATATATGTTCATAGGGTGGAGTAAAATGTTCATATATGATGGAAGATCAAAATGTAGGACTACATCCATTATAAACCGCAAGGTCACCAAACGATATATTCGAATTCAATATAACATGGATTCAATAATTGAAATTCGAGATCCTGGCATTTGTAATCATATAAAAAGGGACATGACTCTTTCTTTTGGTGGGAATTGATTTGTTTTTTGCTGTTGTTGAGGGAAGTGCGAATCGATTTGGTACTGTACAGGGTAATCTTGTTCTCCCGATTATTTTTACATTTTTCTTGTAGTTTATTCAATGACATTTATAGCAATATAGTAAAAGGGGACATGACTCTCTTGTGTCTTGTATGAATTTTTTTTGTACACATTAAGTTTGTTCTGTCGAACAAGGAATCCGCGCCTTGTTATCCCGAAATTTTAAGCTCGAGTAACTTTTGTCTCATCTGCTTTGAAACTCCCGCCTCTTCAACCCGCGCCGTGCCTTGTTATCCCGAAATTTCAACGCGCGCGAGAACTCTCTCCTCATCCGAAATCGGTCCCGCAGCCCAGACACGCGAAATCCCCCTTCTACCCCTCAGCCGGAAATGCCGGCTCGATGTCGCGGTGTCAAAACCAGTGGGGGTACGCTGGTAACTTACCCTACATTTCGGACAAGCGCGTCCCTAAGCCATGGCTCCCCCTACCTTCCCCTTCGTCCCCTCCATTCGTACACCGAGGCCGGCAAAACCCACGAAACCCCACGCTCCTCGGTCGGCCTGCCGACCGCCGCCCAGCCAGAGACTCTTCCCCGACGACGTCGTCCACCGCAACAGCTCGCCGTCCCTCATCCACCGCACCAGACGAGGATCCGTCGTCGATCTCGTCGTCCCGCCAGATCAGCTGCCCTGTCCTCCACCTCCAAGGAGCTGCCCCGGCGTTCGCCTCGTCTATCACGCCACCTCCATCCCCACAGGGCTGTCTTGACCTGCCCCACCGGAACCGCAGCACCCTCACCAATTCCTCCGATGAAGCCAAGGGCAACGAGGTTCTGCACTCACCGCCGCATTTTATCTTTTATTCAATCTCACGGGGCTGCCGGTGCTCGATACCGAGCAGCCATGGCGGGTCTCCATCGATGGCGCCGTCACCAGCCACTTCATTGACGGCGTCTCTCCCCCATGTCGTTGCTTCCTCGGCGGCCACTTCATGCTGCTGCTCTGCTCTGCTATTGCTGTCGGTCGCGCTGCTGCTCCGCTCTTGCTCTCGTTCGTGCTGCTGCTCTGCTCTTGCTCGTGCTGCTGCCGCACGACCTCCGGCAGCTACAGGAGTTGCTGCTTTAGCACTCGCTCGCGGTTCTGCTGCACGACTTGCTCTCTGCTAGTGCGTTCCCTGCTCAAGCGTCTGCTGATTTAGATCACTGCTTCTCTGCTACTAGTGCTCAAATGCCCTAAACATTTATTGCAATGCTCTTCTACTAGTTCAATCAGTTTCGACAGTAAAATTCAGTTTCGACTGTGAAGTTCAGTTTCTTCAGTTAAGTTCAGAGTAAACAGTATTTACAGCATCTGTCGGAGCGGCTGTGGCGCGGCTGATGCGTTTTACATCTAGCACTTTTTGGTGATGTATTTTACATCATATACTGCAGATGATATTAGAGTCCCACTTCAGATTAACGTTGTCTGTCTTGTCCTGCTTCAGCCTCGACGCCGTACACCTCACCGGAGCTGCTCCAATGACGAAACCGTCCATCACAGCAGAGCAATACGCTCGGCGCCGTTTCCAGAGGCCTCAGATCTTGTTCCCCGCCTCCGACAATCACACCAGCATCACCACCCTCCACGTCCAACCCAATGATGCCGAGGTCGACAAGGCTATGCCAAATAGGTTGTACACTCGTTGCATCACTTTGTTACTGTGCATTCATGTCGATCCCTCAGGGATCCTTTGCTATGGAAATACTATGGTACTACTATTCATGCATTTGGTTAGGAGTGGAGCAAAGCAAAACTGGAGGATTTTTTCCTTTGGTGTCTCTTTGAAAGAAAAATTGTAGGAATTTTAATATCCAGTTGGACGTCCTTTTCAAATTAATATGCATGAAGAACGGGACTAATTTCATTACTGGCATAATAAGATTCTTATTTGTTTCATTTTCACGTGGTTTGACTTTAATTTGACCATGTTTCTCCATTCCCGTGTTCTTCCAATTTCATGTGAACCAAACACCGAGGTTCACAGAAATCCTATGTTTCCAAATGCTCTATTTTGCTCGTGCATTCCTATCCTATTCCTGTGTTTTTCCTGTCCCTGCGTTTATAGAATCCTCCAATTCAAAGGAGCCCTTACAGATTTACTTCATTTTCAGATAGGCGTCAAAGAAAACTCTGTGTGTTATGTCCTGCTCCTACCGTGCCGTCATCCACCGCACCTGAGGTGCACCCTTGACAGAAGCGTTCACTGCAGCAGAGATTCCCCCTGCAAACTTTCTTTCGCTGCCTCAGATCATCTTCCCCGTTGCCGGAAGCCACGCCAACTGCATTACCATCATCGACTGAGCAGATGAACGTGAGAACTACACAGTTCCGTAAGAGAGGTCGCAGTCTTTCGTGTTTGCTTACGTTATACATCGATTATTATTACCTGCTACTTTATCGTTCAAACTTGAGTTTTAAAATGCCCGTGGGTCTCATATCAAGGCAGCAACAAATAGTATCTGTCTACTATCTTGTTCATCTGGGGTCTTCTATGTGGTTCATGTTGGGTGGGCAACAAACAGTAGATAATCCATTGCCTATCTTTTTAAACTGAAGCTATAATCTACTTGCTATCATTAGTTTTGGATCTATCCACTCGTTTGCTACCATTAGTCTTGATTTCTGCATGCACCCCTTAGGCCTTACAAAATCTAACTAATTTTTTTATTATGCATGTCAGTTATTGTACACAATCATACTGAACATGTAGAGAAAAAGAGAAGACCGTTGCATGGGAACACAATGTCATGCAGACGCCGCTCCATGGTGGGCAAAGTGCCCCCCTCCCGCCATTCCAGATTGTATTCCAGATGAAGATAACTGTTTAGATGGGGATTCAGAGGGAGCCGACCACTCCTATTTACCACCTGAGGTGTTTGCTCTAACCTGGCATGCTGATGTCGGTCATATCATGCATATGGCGCCTCGCATTGCTTATATTATTCATCTTATATGTCATCAGCTTAGTTTAGATTTGCTTTGTGTGAATGCCACCTGTTTGGCTTCTATATCATACTTCCACCGTTCCTAAATATTTGTCTTTTTAGAGATTTCAACAAGTGACTACATACGGAGCAAAATGAGTGAATCTACACTCTAAAATATGTCTATATACGTCCGTATGTAGTAGTCCATTTGAAATCTCTAAAAAGGCAAATATTTAGGAACGGAGGGAGTATATGGGAATTATGCGATGCCATGTTTTTCAGCCATTTATCATATATGTGACTTATGCACCGCCATGTAGCCAGTCATCATATATGTGAATTATCTCATGCCATCTTTTTTATCATTACGTATTCCATTTGTCAACAATCTATGTATATTAAACTACTCTTCATGTGTATCAGCCATTTGAGCCGGTTATGGAAAAATCAGGAGTGAAAACAAGGTCTTCAGAGCAGGCAATGGTACCTGTTGAAGCATATATCTCAATGGTTACAGGGAGCTCCTCAGAGGAGGATTCAGAGACAGATGACCAGTCCTATATCCCAGCTGAGGTGTATGCTCTAACACTAGTAGGAAAAGGGGCTTTTACCCCGGTTCATAAGGGCCTTTAGTCCCGGTTCAGGAACCGGGACTAAAGGGTCGTTACTAATGCCCTAGCCCTTTAGTCCCGGTTCTTACACGAACCGGGACTAAAGGCCGTCCACGTGGCCGGTGCGGGGAGCCCAGGCAGGAGGGCCTTTGGTCCCGGTTGGTGCCACCAACCGGGACCAATAGGCATCCACGCGTCAGCACCTGGTAGGAGCTGAGGTTTTTGTTTTTTTTGAAAGGGGGGGGGGGTTGGGGGTTTTGGGGGGTTAATTTAGGTTGTTATTAGGTAGCTATTAGAGAGAAGTGTCCTCTCTTATATCTCCGTGCTTGGTTTACCAACGCTACGTACTGCTATGCCTAAACATGGCTTAGATTGAAGTGAAGGCAACATGTGGTGCATGTCGAAAGTAATACTAATCCGGACTTGATCAAGTTTGGATTGTACTACTTTCGACACGCACCACATGCATGTTGCCTTCACTTCAATCCAATCCATGTTCATTTCACCCGCTGATATATAATAACTCTTCATGCACGCATCATGCATCATCATATATAATAACAAGTCCTACTAATCATCATCATACAACTTCTACTCGTTATTAATAACAAGTCATACGATCATCATCCTCACAGTCATCGAACCAACCCTACTTAATTGTTCTTAGCACATGATCATCAGTATTAGGTAGGACCGAAATACCCTCTTTAAGGTAAAATAGCATAAAACAGTATAGATCCTGACTCTCCATTATGGTGAATGGAGATCATCCTGTCTCCAATTCTTGCGCCTCGCTTCCTTTTGCTTCCAAGAAGCTCCTTGTGACTGTCCATACATTTTTTCCATTCTTTGATTTGCATGTCTCCACTTCTTTTAGAAATCCGGTATGGACAGTTGAGATTCGTAGGATGACCTGGTTGTATATTCAAAACATCAAGCCTACCATTCTGATACATCAAATGAGGCACACAATCCTCTGGGATTATCTGTTGAAAAACATAGTAATAACTTCATAGTTAGCAATGATAATGCACTAGTTTTAGAACTATGCAAAATATGCACGGATGTCGTAATAGTAAGAAATCTTACCAGGGTATCTCCATAGTAGTTACCGTAGTTCACCACGTGCACTAGTGGCACGTATGGAGGACCATAATGATGAGGAGTTTGATTGTAGATATTGTAATTCTCAATATCAGTACAAAATCCGACCAGATGAGTTTTCTCCTTATAAGTTAACTCAGAGCCATCGGTGTAGTAGGTTCTGTCTACCATGTTCCGCACATTGTTTGAACAATCAAAATAAGCTGTCAATGAAAATAAGCTGTCAACTATTTTGAAATGAACAATATAAATTAGCTAATAACTATGTTTGAGAAACTCACATAGCGGTAGAATTGGAGGCGTATCAACAAGGACCCAAATGTCCATATTGTCTTGCTCGATGTCAGGATCACCAAGATCCATGGTGACAAGCATACCCTCATCAAAACCATACATCTTGCAAAATGCTTCCCTATTTTTGCAACCAAAATGGGTTACGCTCTCAGAATTATACAGCTTTACTTCAAAATCTATATCATGATGGGTCCTTAGGTGAATTTTCTTTGTTTCCATACTTTCATGGTCTTCAAAACCCATCCTCTCCAAGACGTAGCGTCTTGCATGGCATGGGATAAGCTAGCCGAATTGTAAAAGATGAAAAGTACACGTTGAAATAGTTGAAGTCGTGCTTAATTACGAAAAAATAACACTTGTCGTCGTTGCGTACCGTTTCAACATCGAACGTCTCCTCCAGCTTAATACTGAAGCGCCGATCTTCGTCCAGGTGAGGCCTGTCGCACTGACCTCGGTCGTCGTGGCACCAGTCACACTCCCCCGGGAGACTTTCGTCGTCCGAGTACGACATTTCCTATGTTCATATATAATTCAAATATTAAACATCTACAATTAAATATATGTACTAAAAAACCTAAGTTAGATCATTATTATTCATCACGGGTTGACTATCGGTTTGTCGAGTCTTTTCTTGAAAACTCTCAGCTCACGTGGTGTATACATTCGACCGTTGGTGATGGTCGCTCCTCCCTTTGTCCCCGTGTGCATTACACCAAAATGTCTAGCTAGCACACGGGAACAAAGGAGAAGCGACCCCCACGACAACAGTCGGGATTCTTCGTCCTCTCATATATATATGGTGGAACTCTCCCTCACTGATTCCTCTCTGACATCATCATTTCATCCACATAGCATGTGCAAGAGAGTTGAGAGGGTTACGGCAAAAACTGGATGCACTTCGTGTACAAAACGGACAATCTCTTTCAAAGTATCAGGATTTAATCCGGAAACTCGTCTGTTACAAAGGGATTTCATTTTTTAAAACTTATTTGAACTCCTGACTTTTTGTGTGTTCAAAATGCACCATTCAAAGCCACATCATCATTTGTCAATCCTTTCTGACTTCATTTGTTATTTTTCATGCATTTACTAATTATTTTGAGCTATAAGACCCTAAAATTGAAAAGCATTTCAAATGAACTCTGAAAAGGTTTTCTTTCTACTTACAACAAAAAACTTATTTATTTTATTTCTAATTACTTATGTCTTTAACTTTAATTATTTTATTTTTATTTATTTTACTGCTGCTATTTTTATTTATTTTACTTGCTGCTATTTTTACTTAATTAATTAAGGTTTATTTATTGTAGTTACTATAGTTTGTTTTATTTTATTTTATTAAGGTTTATTTAGTTTTATTTATTTTATTAAGGTTTATTTATTTTATAAATATAAAAAATGAACATAGATGCACTTATAGAGAAAATTCAACCTAAATTCATACTAAATTTCTATGAAATTTACTATGAATTTAAGTCAAATTTCCTGTATAAGGGCATCTATTTTCACTTTAATAGAAGCTCAACAAGGCATAGAGGGACGGGCTTATAAACTGGTGTGAGCGCCCTTCGGTTGGCGAGGTGGGACTAAACACTGGCCGCAACTAGGACTAGCCCTTTAGTCCCGGTTTGTGGTATGAACCGGGACTAAAGGGTGGTGGGCCAGGAGCGTGGCCCATTGGTCCCGGTTTGTACCACCAACCGGGACCAAAGGGTCCATACGAACCGGGACCAATGCCCACGAGGCCCCGGCCGGCCCCCTGGGCTCACGAACCGGGACCAATGCTCACATTAGTCCCGGTTCGTGACTGAACCGGGGCTAATGTGAAAACTGCCCTATGACCAATGCCCTGTTTTCTACTAGTGTAAGTTGCAATGTTTATATTTCTCATATCATGCATATGGTGTCTTGCATTGCTTAGTTTAGACATCATATGCACAATATTGAATTCCATCTGCTTAGTTTAGAGATCATACATGCGAGTGCCAGCTGCTTAGTATATGAATCAATTATGTCAATTATATCATGCCATCCTATATACTTAGACAACATTTATGTGAATTATTTCATCAAAACCTATTTTAGAAAGACATCATATAGTTTTGTTATGTCATCCTGTTTAGATACTCATCATATGTTGAATTATGCCATTATATCCTGTTAAGTTATCTATCATATATCTGAAACTGTGTCATGCTATCCTGTTTAGTTAGGCATCATATATGTGAAATTGTGTCATGCTGTCCTGTTTGCTTAGACAACATATATGTGAATTACCACATCTGTCTATCATACAATGTTCGTACGTTCAATTTCTTTTCTTATTTATCAGCCATTTGAATTGGAGGGGGTGATGGCAGTATCTAAGGGAGCAAAAACCCGTTCTTCACAAAAGACAGTGCTACCCGTTGATGCGGATAGAACCATGGTTGTACTGGCCCACAAACTTGCCCCGCCACACATAATCGAGACTGTTCCAGATTACACACTTAGACCGTTGGGCAGAGAACCAGCTACAACCCATCTAACCCCAACCCCAGCGGATAGTAACCCACTTCTAGTTAACAAAGCACCATGTCCACCACAGAGTACCCCCACACGAGCAGTTTGTAAAGCAACTGCAGTGCCCAAAGCACGAAGACCACCACAGCGAACCCAAACTCCACGTTTAAAGCAGAAGAGCAACTGTTCTCAGGTCAGATTCCGTAGCTATGGTCCATACTCCTTTGCTGTTGCATCACTGTATTTACTCATACCAACTACTTTTGAATATGAAGGATCCAATTGAAACTCCAATGGTGCAACAGGTATGTTTTAAACCTATTTCTTTAACTGGATTGCTGTTCTAACTTCTTGCTCTATGTTGATTTCAGTTTCAGTTGTATAAACAGTTATGTTCTCATGTGATGCACATTACAAGTGTTGCCAATGCTGTGTAGTTTCTCACACTTATATTCTGTCTATGCTGCTGTGTCTTCAAAATATATGAGTTGAACTGTGTCTCTACCTTGATTTGGCAACATAAACTAGAATGATATGGACAATACAGTGACCATAGTACATAGATATATGTTTGTTTCATGCTGTTATCCTGTCCACCTTACTACTGAACCGGTCTACCAAAATGAGTTTGGTATACTACATGCTAAACCTGTGATGTGTCTGCTTGTTTCTCTTGTAGTATGCGAACATGATATTGGAGAAGAGCACCGCACTATGCAATGGTAGAGAAAGTAATGCAGGTAAGGTTCAAGATAGTGAGACAACCCTGTTGGTCTCCAAGAAAGGTGATAAAAATGATCTTGTAGACAGTGAGAAAACCCCACAGTCCTGCGTTGATGTAGTGTTCGAGTTACTGGCCAGTACCGCTGGCACAAGCTCTCCGAGCTTGCTTCCTGGATCACTTTGGCTTCTTCAGTCTCAGCTACAAGCTGAAAGGCATCAGTCAACTGTGCTGTGGCTAGAAGCCGAAGGACTGAGGAAGTCCCTGCAGAATTCAGATGCATACTTTCTTGTGCAACAGCAAGCACTGGAGGATTTAAGCGCCAAACAAGAGAAAGTTAATAAGCTTGCTAAGCATCTTGCCAGCATTAGTGGTACCCAGGATATTGTTTCTTGAGCTCTTCTGAAGTGGTTTGAGTTCTGGACTTGTTTTGCTGCGGCGTTTATTTGCACTGGTCGCCAACTTTGACGACCAGTGTATGTGATATGCTGCTTTGTTCCCTATATTTGCACTAGTAGCGAACTTTGATGCCCAGTGGATGTAATATGTGTAATAGTCATGATAGCCTAGCGTAAGTTGCTTGCTTATTTAGTTCCTTGTTGTCTTGTTTATTTGTTTGTTTGTAGTCAGTGCAGTTCTTTTTCCGTGGCCGCAATAACCTATTTTTGAAAACTAGGCCACAATAACCATGGGCTACATATTTACTATAGTTACCATGGGCCTCCTATGGGCCATAGAAACAATGGGCCTTCTACGGGCCGTAGCATCAATGGGCCTTCTACGTGCCGTATGATCGATAGGCCAAACATGGGACAATAACAGACCGCATTATGGGCCGTAAACGGGCTAGATTTTGAATCGTCCGTTCATGGGCCGACAATAACGGGCCGTCTTTAATCGGCGTATTGGACGACACTATGAAAACGACCCAACGGATTAACAGGCTGCAAACGGGCCGATTGTAATCGCGGGCTGAATTTAGCCCACAAGCAGAAAAGGCCAATAACGGGCCGTAAGTAACCGAATGCTGGAAATGAGCCCAAGAATAAATGGGCCCTGAGAAGGCCGAAAGATAACACAGGTTGGAAATGGCCCAAATGAATAATGGGCCGTTAATGGGTGTAAAGGGGTACACTGTTCATTGCGGGCCAGATTCACCATGGGCCGTTAATGGGCCAAGTGTTACAAATGGCCTCGTATGGGCCGAAAGACATCATGGGCCATACATGGGCCAGAAGTTACAATGGGCTGGAATCATATTGGACGGCCCAGATGAAGCTACTAGGCTTAATTCCGATAGGCCGTAACGGGTCGTGAGTTAGCGGGCCGTAAATGGGCTATATAGGAACATGCTTTCCGTGGGCCGGCCTTTTCACTGTTGGGCCGTGCCACGTGTTGACGTATCGTAGGCGCTTCCTGTCCAATGAATGGATGACATCTGTCCCAACGGTGAGCCAACACGTGTTTCCTCCGGCCAATGAGAATTTTACACGTGGAAAATCCTCATTAGTCCGGGCTGTTAGTGGGTTATTGGATCCAAAATAGGACCCGATAGCTTAACGACATTCCATTATGGTGGATGCCACATGTCGGTCACCCTTGACAAAAGCACTTCCATGACGCGCGATTTATCGTCATGGAAGTGGACACTTCCGTGATGATAATTTGGGTAATGTCATGGAACACTTCTACGACAGCACAGAGGTATGACTATCTTGATTCTGTCATAAATTTTTCATGGATGTACATGCATGACAGAAAACGTGACCTACTGTGACAAACACATATCATCACGGATGTGTCTTTTTTTGTAGTGATACTACAAACACCGTAAACTACTTGCAACTCCTGGAAAGAGGACAGGGGCGGTTAATAAGTCGAGTGAGTCAATTAAGGATCCCAATGTGTGGTAGTAGCTGATCTTAAATCACACATACAGATCTCAGTTCCTAAGGACGGTTCCAATGAAACAACCCACCATGTACTCCTACATGGCCTCTCATCGATATGTTTACCAAATCGTGTTTACACACAGCTCTCAACTGTAGGACCTGTTCACACACCTCCAATTCATCCCCGATGAATCAGACCTGACTCAACTCTAAGCAGTAGCAGGCATGACAAACAAGCATGAATGAGTAGGCACATCAAGGCTCAAACTACTCCTACTCATGCTAGTGGGTTTCATCTATTTACTGTGGCAATGACAGGTCATGCAGAGGAAAGTGATTCAACTACCGCAGCAGGTAACAGTTGAAGCGTCGTTGTCCTAATGGAGTAAAAGAGAGCAGGAGCGAGAGAGTGGGATTGAACAAGGGGGTTTTGCTTGCCTGGAACTTCTGAAGATAGTATAGTTCTTCATCGGTGTCATCGATCTCATTGTCGGAACCACGTCTACTGAGAGGGGACAAATACCGGCAATAGAGAAGGAACACAATCAATGCAACGCAACAATATGATGCATGATCATGACATGGCAATATGCTGTTGTTTGCTCTAATGCAACTAGCAACAATTTAAATGGGGTTGGTTTGAATGCATGATTCAAATTCAAACTCCACATAAGGCATTTCAAATGCCATTAATTTAAATTGTCATATACAGTAGCTTCAGGTTGCTCAAACATGCATGAAAATGCCACAAACAGATTCTTCGGATTTTTTGATAATTTTTCATATATAAATTATTTCATTTGGAGTTATAGATTATTTTCTATGATTTTTTGAAGTTTTGGATATTTTCTGAAATAAATAAATCATTTCTGATTTATTTTTAATCCCAGAAAATACTTACTGCATCAGCATGACGTCGGTGTTACATCAGCAAGTCAACATGCGCGGTCCAGGTCAACCCTGACCTGTGGGTCCCGTGGTTAGTGTAACAGCGTTAGCAGTAGAGGCTGACCAGTGGGGCCAGGTTAACGCTGAGGTGGCATGGTCAAACTGACCGATGGGGCCACGGGCATTAGCTTAATTTAAACAGGGAATAACCCTATGGTTAATTAAGGGGCGGGGCCCGTCTGTCAGTGAGCTAGGGGGTTAGTTAGTGACATATTTAGCCGTTAATGATGGTGCCACGTCGGCACGGCCGGGGTTAGGTCGCCGGCGACCATCCAGTGCGGCGGCGACTCGCCGGGGTGGCGCTAGTGGCAGCGGCTGGTTGCGCTGGTGGCACCAGGAGGAAGCCCATGCTCCCGTGCATCCAGCTGAGGAAGCAGCAGGACGTGGGGCGGTCTGCAGCGGCGGCAGCGACGAGTTGGGCGGCGGCCGGAGCTCGGGTGTCGACAGAATCGACGACATGGCACGCGGGAGGACCCGCGTTTTGCACCTACGGAATCTACGAGAGCTCACGAACCCAACGGAGGCACGCACGGGACCATTTGGTCACCGGAGCCTCATCGGCGACGAGCTCGTGCAGTGGCAGCATACGTGTGCGGGTGGTGCGGTGGCTACGTCGTGTGAGAGCGAGAACGGAGAGGAGGAGAAGGGGCAGGAGCTCACGGTGGTCACTTCAGGGCAGATGGAGAGCTCGGAGGAGGTCGGGGTTGAGCGGGGCGGCGAGGGGGATCTCCGGCGACGGGCGGTCGGGGACGAGCTCGGTGAGGGCAGAGGAGCGCGTCCGGCTACGTGTGGTGAAGCGAGGAGGTCGAGGACATCGAGGCGGAGCTCGCAGGCACGGCGAGAGGTCGAGGGAGAGGCGGTGGTGTCGACTACGGCGGCGGCGGCTTATGGGCGCGTTGGCCATAGCGGGAGAGGACGAGGGAGAGAGCAGAGGAGGGGAGAGTGGTGTCCAGGGGGTCGAGGCGGCGCCGAGGAGAAGGTGCGAGGCGTCGTGGTGGCCAGGCGACGCAGGCAGGCAGCCTGGTGGCATGGCGCCTGCACGCGCGCCATGCGCTGTCCCTCCTCTGCCTACTGGCAGTGGTGGGTGACGACTGGCACAGGCCAGGTGGGCCGGCCCAGCCAGGTAAGTGGACCTGGGGTCCTTTCTCTCTCTCTCTCTCTCTCTCTCTCTCTCTCTCTCTTCTGTTTTTCTATTTCTTTTACCTTTGTTTTGATTTAGTTTAACCACTAAATCATTTTGGTAAATTCTGAGGAAAGTAGTGGATGCAAGATGGACTTATTCCAGAGACCCTCTACAATTTTCAGAAATATTGGAGCTGTATAAATATTTATAGAATTTTATAGCCCCAACTCAAATATTTACTGATTTAATTCAAAGCCCAAAAATGTCCTGCAAAAATGTAAACCATTTTGGGTAGGTGCTTCCACCTTAATCCAGAAATGATGAACATTTTTAAAGGGCATTTTGAGTTCATTGAAAATATTTTTAGGTTGAACCTATTTGAATTCCATTTGATGCTATGGTTTGAACATCCCCATTTCAAGTTTCAAAAAAAAATAGACATGATGCATGGATGCTTATGCAACTACTTGCAATCAAATTCTAGGGCTATGACACCTTGGGTGAGGTTGCAAAACTCGCACTTCTTTCTGTCGATCATTCCCTGAGGAATGAAGCGGGCATGGAAAGTAGCTTGGAAATCCGGCCAAGTGATGACCGTTCCAGTAAGTAGGGTACGCCTGTGGCTGTCCCACCATTGGGCAGCGGGACCCTTTAGAAAGAAAGATGCAAAGGTGACATAGCTAGCAGGGGTGCCACACTAGCAGGCTCCATTTCATACGTGATGTCCTAAAGCCTGCCATCATCATCAAGGGGTTGAGTTGAGCTACAGTAAATAGTTGGGTTGAGGCGCATGAAGCCCTGCAGAGTTACTAGGGATGGCTGCTGATTTACATTCAGACGAGGAAACTGAGCCATCATACCTTCCATGAACTGGCGGTTCAGCTCAAACTGCTGCAGCATTCTGACCATAAATTCAGGCGGAGGTGGAGCATTGCCAGCACGGCCACAACCAGTGGGTCTAACTATCTTGCTAACATATAACATGGGGTAGTTTAGCATCGAGCATTTGTAAAGACAAGGATCATTCATTATGAAACATGCATAATGAAAGATGTACGATGGATACCACATAGTAGTCAACACGACAGTGTGTGCACTATTCAAAATACTATCCTAAGGTATAACTATGGCTTATCCAACTTTGGGGTGAATGTGGTCAGGATCCTAATGTTAGAGTTAGTAAATTCGTTTAATCCGAATGGAAGAGAGATCAGAGTCCCAGAGTATAGACGAGGAGTAAAAGATCCTAATACCACCCAATGGCGACGTGGGCCCGTAAGACACACAACCATGTTAGTAAAAGTTTTTCAGTGACTAGACTCAACTTTGGCCAAGGAGTTGGAAAGGGGCTACCTATAGGCTGTCGGCTCTGATACCAACTTGTGACGCACCCGATGCAATCATACACTAATCATACACGCAAATGTGTACGATCAAGATCAGAGACTCACGTGAAGATATCACAACACAACTCTAGGCACAAATTAAAATAATACAAGCTTTATATTACAAGCCAGGGGCCTTGAGGGCTCGAATACATAAGCTCAAATACACAAGAGTCAGCGGAAGCAACAATATCCAAGTACAGACATAAGTTAGACAAGTCTGCCTTAAGAAGGCTAGCACAAAAGCAACATCAATCGAAAAGGCAAGGCATCCTGCCTGGGAGCCTCCTAACTACTCCTGGTCGTTGGCAGCCTCCACGTAGTAGTAGGCACCCTCGGTGTAGTAGTAGTCGTCGTCTGGCTCCTGGGCTCCACCATCTAGTTGCGACGTCCGAGAAGAATGGAAAAGGGGAAAACGAAGAAGCAAAGCAACCATGAGTACTCATCCAAAGTACTCGCAAGAAAGGATCTACACTACATATGCATCGGTAGTATCTATGGACTGAACTGCAGAATGCCGGAATAAGAGGGGGAGAAGCTAGTCCTATCGAAGACTAGCATCTTCAAGCAGCTCCAAGCATCTTGCAGTATTTAGAAGAGTATAGAATAGCCGTTTATATTTAGCAAACATGTTGTAACATTAGCTCCCAGAGATCCTTTCTCGACTCCCTGCGTAAAAGCAATCCTGGAGCCATCATTTCCATTACATGTCTCAGCATCTAGTTCTAGTTGTATCGATTGGGATACAACTCCGAGGGTCCGTTACCGTAGGACAGGCTATCGATAGATGTTTTCTTCCCTGCAGGGGGTGCACCAACTTACCCAACACGCTCGATCAACTCCGTCCGGACACACCATCAGGTGATGACCGGCCTCGGCCGATCAACACACCGTAGTCCTACCTAGGCTCAAGAGAGAGGCCAGCACGGCGGTCTACATCCTAAATGCGAAGGGGTCATGGGCCAATCGTCCTTTGCAATCTTGCGCATTGCAAGGGCGGCCGCTAAGTAGACCTGGCAACCTCCTTAAATAAGGCAGGTGCTTACGCAGTGCAACCCGGCGCGCATCGCTCCATCGCTGACGTCAATGAGCTTTCGGCTGATACATACGATGCGGAGTGCCCATACTTATTCCCGCGTGGTGGTTAGTGCGAATAAGGCCAAAGGCCTACTCGGATCAAATATCCAAACTGTTAGTGTCTTGGTAGTGTGCGGTAACGATCAATGATCCACGATATGTGGTCCCGTCGCCCCGTCTCACGGACTTGCGGCAAGGGCTAAGAATGCTCGGCCGCGCCGCGTGGAAAACTTGCGGGTATCCTCCAGATCAACCCGACTTCGCATCACTCGCGGGTACCCCTCGTGGCCGACCCGATGTCATCATGGCTCTGGGGTAAGTCAAAGTAACCGTGTGTCCGAAACAGCAAGGGGGAAACCTGAGGAATCACCCTCGATGGATCCCCACTCGATGTAACCATCAAGGTGGACTTGGAGGAATCACCCTCGTTGGACCACACTTGAGGGGTTGCACGACAGAGCCATTATCGGGAGTGGTCAAGGAGGAATCACCCTCGATGACCACGGCCGGATAGCTACACTACAGGGTTAACATCAGAAGTGCTGATGAGGTATCACCCTCGGCACTCGATAGTAACTCTGCAAAGTCGTACAACTAAGGGGAGGGGGTGATGTGTGGTGTCGGGGCCTGGACGTCGATCACGTTGATCGAGTCATCGAACATAAAGCAGGGCAACTGGGACAAGGTGGGGGTCACTGGTGGATCTCTAACCAGCCTATACTAAGCAGTTTAGAATAAGCAGGTAAGGTATGAAAGCAGGTAGCAAAAATAGGCGATGCATCAGAATAGGAGCAAACAATAACAGTAGCAAAATCTAATGCAAGCATGAGAGATAATGGAATGGGCGATATCGGAGTGATCAAGGGGGGGGGGCTTGCCAGGAAGCTCTGCTGCAAAGGAAGACGGATCGTCGGAGACGTAGTCGATCACAGGGGCAACATCGGTCTCGGGGTCTACCGAGAGAAGAGGGGGAAGAATCAATAAATATAAAGAAAACAAAGCATCATAAATCATGACATGACGAAAAGTAGAACTAGGGTCGACCTAACGAAGTGCTGCGCGACATAGGTGAAGGGGGAATTCAACCGAGAATGTTTTCCCTGTTCCGGACCTGTGTCAAACAGATGACCAGAGGGGGAATGTTCCATGTTCAGCATGCTAGGGGCATGTGACAAATGAACGGACCGCGTATTCGGATTCATTGGATTTTTCTGAGCAACTTTCATATATAAAACATTTTTATCGGAGTTACGGTTTATTTTATATTAATTTTCAAAGTTTTAAACATTTCTGGAATTATCTTTAATTCGAAAATCTAACTATGCACCCGGTGCAGTGCACCAGAGGCTGATCATTGGGGCCCAGTTGACTGCTGGCAGCAGTCAAAAGTGGACCATTGACTGGTCAACAGGGCCCCGGGGGCCCACTTGTCATTGAGACGTTTATTTTGAAACAGAGGGTTAATCATTTTTGTTAGGAGTGGGGGGCCAGTGGTCAGTGTGTGTTGGTGGGGGTTAATTAGCAGAGTCATTAGCGCTAAAGGCAAAGCAACGTTGGCGGCTAACGGCGGCGATAGCTGGAGCGCGGCGGCGTCGCCTGTCCGGCCGATTCCGGCAGTGGCTCGGGGCGCGGGACATCACGTTTGAACGCGGGCGGCAGGCTGCGTCGGGTGCCGGGGGTGGTTGGTGCGCGGGCGCCCCCATTCGACGCCGGTGACGAAGGGTAGTGGCGGCGGTTAGCGGCTGCAGCGTGCGGCCGTGGGTGCGGGTAGCGCGGGCACGCATAGGCCGGGTGCCGCGCCGGGTAGGGGTGGTCGGGCCTGCGTGAGCGGCTGCGTGCGGCCAGCAGGGGAGGAGGTGACCACGCCGTGGCACAAGCAGCAGCAGCTGTGTGCGGACGGGCGCCGGGTGCGGTGGCTGCGGCTTGGCTAGATGCGAGCATGGGGGCTGGGGCACGTGACTATGGGCGGGGCTGCGCATGAGCTGCAGGCGAGCAGCGGGGGGGTGGGGGCATGGCCGCGCGCGCACGGGGCCGCGTCCAGGGGACGGGCGCGAGCGCGGCGGCGGGTGTCGTGGGGGAGCACTGCAACGGAGGGGGAAGAAGGGGAGGGTGTGGCTCAGCGAGAGCCGTAGGGGGTTGGCAGCGGGCTCGACGGGGGTCGGGGTGGCCGTATTCGACGACAAGGGCGACAACATTTGAGGACGGAGGAGATGGCATAGGCGTTGCTGTGGCGCTTCCTGTCTTGCGTTCGTGGGCGCGGATAAAGTAGCGGACGGTGGTGGATCGCTCCAGCACGAGGACGAGGCTAGGAAGCAACAACCGCTACGTGGGCGAGCTCGCGACGGCTTCAATCGAGGCGGCCATAGCGGGAGAGGAAGCAAGCGAGCGTGGGAAGGAGGGGATCTGGGGCGAGCCTAGAGAGAAGCGGAGAGGGCGAAGGTGGGGGAGTGAGTGAGTGGGAGGAGGTAGGTGGGGAGGAGGCCCGAGACGTCGAGGGGAGCCTTATCCTCTCGCAGGGGCGTCGCCGGCGAGATGGTTTGGTGGCAACCAGCTTCCTGTAGCGACGGGGTCGGGGGCGTAGAGAATCGACCGGTGAGCGGGAGTGGGCTGGCCAGCTGGAGTGGGCCGAGGCCCAATGGGAGGCCAGGGGCTCGTCCTGTTTTGAACTTTTGCATTTTCCTTTCTTTAATACTTTTCTGTTTTATTTTAGCTACTATTTTAAGTAGTTTAGGCCACTTAAACATTTTGCAAAAATGATGATTCACCACCAATGTTACCCGAAGAATACTTTCCACGTGATGAACATTTTAGTTTTCATGTTTGAGCATTTTTGAATTTCGCAAATAATTTGAAATTTAATTCAACTGGAATTTGAAAGAGACAAGGGACTATGATGAAGAAACACATGTTTAGCAAATGGATTAGCTTAACCAAATAGATTACTGTAGCATCATTACACCGGCGTGTTACAGGGATGCCCCCGAGTGGCATCCCCTTTTTCTTCTAACGACCATCGGTATTTTACTCGAAGCTATATTTTTATTCGTCACATACTATGTGTTTTGCTTGGAGCATCTTGTATGATATGAGTCTTTGCTTGTTTTATTTTGTGTTTTAAGTCTTGATTCCTTGCTGCACACACCTATTTGAGAGAGCCAAATTTATGTCATGACTTGTTAGAATTGCTCTCTATGCTTCACTTAAATCTTTTATGAGCTATGGATTTGCTCTAGTGCTTCACTTATATCTTTTTGAGCACGGTGTGCTTTAGTATTTTTTGAAGAAATGCTCTCTTGCTTCACTTAGATTTATTTGAGAGTTAGTAAAATTTCAAGAAATTCTCTCTTGCTTCACTGAAATTAATTTGAGAGAAAGAAAAAAATTATGCTCATGATCTTCACTTATATTTGTTTGAGCTTATCAAAAGCATCATATGAAAATAAGTTCCAAAGTGCTAGATATCCAAGAAGGATATAATAAAAACTTTCATGAAGATCATTGGACAAAATGAACTTGATTCTTAGTAATAGTGTTGAGATACGATGATTTGATATGTGAGTTATGTTGATGAGTAATTATGCTTTAGTGAGAATATTGGTGTTAAGGTTTGTGATTCCCTATGCAAGCACGAAAGTCAATAATTAAGCAATGAAATTATATCCTACTTGTGGTGCATTATTCGGTGTTAATTATGCTTAATGCTCGCTTATGAGAATTATTCGTTTCTTGGTTGGTCACTTCTCAATCTTTTGCTAGCCTTCATTTTGCACTAAATATGATCTCTACTTGTGCATCCAAAAACCTTTAAACTAGTTTTGCCACATGAGTCCACTATATCTACCTATATGCGGTATTCTTTTGCCGTTCTAAGCAAATCTGTATGTGCCATCTCTAATTTTCAAAATAAACTTCTCTTTTGTGTGTTCGTTCCGCTTGCGGAGCGGTGAGGGGTGGCTAATATTTTCCATGCTAGATGTGTTATTCTCATGATGAGTGTTTATTCACTTGTCATTGCACGAGAGTAAGGCAAAGGTATTAGGGATGCCCAGTCCCGAAATGAAAAATGAATTTACTTTATGTTGTCATATAATAAATTCCTTGGAAACTGTTGGTATGGAGGGCAACCGTGGATACGGCTAGCCATGGAAAGTGAAAGTATGGTTGAAAAAGGAATAAACTTTATTTTCTGTTTGGGAACCGCGTGTGATATATCTAGCATGGAAAGTGTTGGGAACTCTAAGTTGTTTTCGTTGGTGGGAAGGATACACCTCCACAAATGTTTTTATCTCTAATTTTTTCGCTTTGAGCTCTGGCACCTCTACAAATCCCTACTTCCCTCTGCGAAGGGCCTTTCTTTTACTTTATGCAATTTTATTTTTGAATTTGAGTCTCCATCTTCTCTTATAAAAGCACCAACTAAGAGGCAATATGATCGTACTTGAGTATTGGGTGTAGCTAATATGCGAGTGTGTTTCATGAATGGATCAATGGTTGAGCATGATGGGCTAGGGATAACTTATTTTAGCGTTGATGTTTTGAAAGACATGGTTGCTTGTTGATATGCTCTAGTATTTAAATTATCATGTCAAAACTAGACTATTGCTTTGAATCACATAAAAGCCCAAATGTCCATGCTATAAAGAAAAGATCATGATATGACATGTTAGGCAGCATTCCACATTAAAAATTCTGTTTTTATCACTTACCTACTCGAGGACGAGTAGGAGTTAAGCTTGGGGATGCTGATACGTCTCCAACGTATCTATAATTTTTTATTGTTCCATGCTGTTATGTTATCAATCTTGGATGTTTTATAATCATTTTATATCATTTTTTGGTACTAACCTATTGACATAGTGCCAAGTGCCAGTTGATGTTTTCTGCATGTTTTTTACATTACAGGAAATCAATACCAAACGGAGTCCAAATGCAACGGAACTTCGCGGAGAATTTTTTTGGAGCAGAAGACACCTAATGGGCCCTGGCTGCGCCTGGGAAGTGCTCCGAGGAGAGCACAACCCACTAGGGCGCGCCAGGAGGCCTAGGCGCACCCTGGTGGGTTGTGCCCACCTCGGGTGCCCCCCGGACCGCCTCTTTGCTCTATAAATACCCCAATATTCCCAAAACCCTAGGGGAGTCGAAATATTGATCCAACCGCCGCAGTGTCCAGAACCACCAAATCCAATCTAGACACCATCTCGGATGGGGTTCACCACCTCCATTGGTGCCTCTCCGATGATGCGTGACTATTTGTTTGTAGACCTTCGGGTCCGTAGTTAGTAGCTAAATGGCTTCCTCTCTCTCGCTGAATTCTCAATACAATGGTCTCTTGGAGATCCATATGATGTAACTCTTTTTACGGTGTGTTTGGTTGGATCTGATGAACTTTGAGTTTATGATCGGTTATATCTTTTTATATCCATGAAAGTATTTGAGTTTCTTTGATCACTTTTATGCATGATCTCTTATAGCCTCGTATTTCTTCTCCAATATTTGGGTTTTGTTTGGCCAACTTGATCTATTTATCTTGCAATGGGAAGAGGTTCTTTGTAGTGGGTTCGATCTTACGGTGCTTGATCCCAGTGACAGAAGAGGAACCGACACGTATGTATCGTTGCTACTATGGATAAAACGATGGGGTCTATCTCTACATAGATAGATCTTGTCTACATCATGTCATCGTTCTTATTGCATTACTCTGTTTTCCCATGAACGTAATACACTAGATGCATGCTGGATAGCGGTCGATGTGTGGAGTAATAGTAGTAGATGCAGGCAGGAGTCGGTCTACTAATCTTGGACGTGATGCCTATATAATGATCATTGCCTGGATATTGTCATGATTATTTTAAGTTCTATCAATTGCCCAACAGTAATTTTTTCACCCACCGTTTGCTATTTTTCTCGAGAGAAGCCACTAGTGAAACCTACGGCCCCCGGGTCTCTTTCTCATATATTTGCCTTTGCGATCTACTTTTCCTTTGCTTTTTTTCCAGATCTATTAAACCAAAAATACAAAAATACTTTGCTGCACTTTATTTTATTTGTGATCTATTTATTCAATCTATTACAACTTTCTCCTGTCCACGCACCAATTTCTGGCGTCGTTACCCGAAAGGGATTGACAACCTCTTTAACATGTCGAGTTGCGAGTGGTTGTTATTTGTGTGCAAGGGCTGTTTACGTTGTGTTGCTTGGTTCTCCTACTGGTTCGATAACCTTGGTTTCATATCTAAGGGAAATACCTACCGCCGTTGTGCTGCATCATCCCTTTATCTTTGCGTAAATACCGACGTAGCTTCAAGCGACATCACTGCCCTCCCACCCCCTCACTATATATAGGGGAAGGGAGGAGGGGGTGGAACCCCTAGGGTTTGCCCTAGGGGGGGGGGGGGCGGCCAAGGCAGATTGGATCTCCCTAGGGAAACCCTAGGGAGACTTGCCCCCAAGCCAAGCCAGGTGGAGGCACCCCACGTCTCCAAGCAACGCGGGAAAGGGTGTGGGGGCGCACAACCCCTTAGTGGGATGGTTTGCCCCCAGCCCTTGGCCCATGAGGCCCTGCAACACTTGCCGGGGCCCCCCGAAACACCTTTCGGTCATGCTGGCCATAGCCCAGTACCCCCGGAACACTTCCGGAATCCAATACCCTTCGTCCAATATATCGATCTTCACCTCCGGACCATTCTGGAGTTCCTCGTCACGTCCAGGATCTCATCCGGGACTCCGAACAACCTTCGGTAACCACATACAATTCCCATTACAACTCTAGCGTCACCGAACCTTAAGTGTGTAGACCCTACAGGTTCGGGAACCATGCAGACATGACCGAGACACCTCTCCATCCAATAACCAATAGCGGATCTGGATACCCATATTGGCTCCCACATGTTCCACGATGATCTCATCGGATGAACCACGATATCGGGGATTCAATCAATCCCGTATACAATTCCCTTTGTCCATCGGTATGTTACTTGCCCGAGATTCGATCATCGGTATCCCTATACCTCGTTCAATCTCGTTACCGGCAAGTCTCTATACTCGTTCCGTAACACATGATCCCGTGACTAACTCCTTAGTCACATTGAGCTCATTATGGTGATGCATTACCGAATGGGCCCAGAGATACCCCTCCGTCATACGGAGTGACAAATCCCAGTCTCGATTCATGCCAATCCAACAGACACTTTTGGAGATACCATTAGTGCACCTTTATGGTCACCCAGTTACGTTGTGATGTTTGATACACCCAAAGCATTCCTACGGCATCTGGGAGTTGCACAATCTCATGGTCTAAGGAAATGATACTTGACATTAGAAAAGCTCTAGCGAATGAACTACACGATGTTGTGCTATGCTTAGGATTGGGTCTTGACCATCACATCATTCTCCTAATTATGTGATCCCGTTATCAACGACATCCAATGTCCATGGTTAGGAAACCACAACCATCTATTCATCAGCGAGCTAGTCAACTAGAGGCTCACTAGGGACATATTGTGGTCTATGTATTCACACATGTATTACGGTTTCCGGTTAATACAATTAAAGCATGAACAATAGACAATTATGATGAACAAGGAAATATAATAATAACCATTTTATTATTGCCTCTAGGGCATATTTCCAACACCTTCGTGGCCCAAGTTATGTTCCACCTGTTGGCATTCTAAGGCCCCTTGATATTTAATTAAATATAAAATCCTTCTAGTTATTACTAGATCCTTTTATATATAATTTAGCATCATCGGAAACATTTTCCACCTACATATTAATTAGCAAGAATACCCGGTATTGCTCGGTAAACTCCGGAACCCCTCCGGTGACCCCGAAACACTTCTGGTTCCTCTCGAAACTATTATGAATAATATTGAAATAATTCCGCAAATAAATCCTTGATACTCTAATAGTACTAGTACTCAGAAGATCATGATTATCTTAAGCTTGTGATCCTGTAGGTTTGGTAAATCATAGATATGAACGAAACCCCTTCATTCAATGACCGATAGCAGAACCATGGACATCCATATCGATCCCTATGATTACACGATGACATTTGAGTGAACCTTTGGTTATAATGTGATGTTCCATTTGCTTCGTGACACTTTACAAAACCTGGGATGCATCGGTATCCTCCTGAGTCAGGCACATGCTCACTATATCGTTCATCTCGTTACTAGTTTTGTTATTCTTTCTCGTTGAAGTGTTCCAACATCCCCGTGATGTAGTCACCTGTGTCTGGCCAGACGATGATGGATGCCATCACACTGAGAGGAGCAAATCCCACTCTTGAGCTATACAGTCCCTTGTCAAACTTTTCGATGAACCTATAAGTTGTCGTTATGATCACCTAGTTATAGGTGAAGTTTGAGCAACCCAAAAGTCCATCATATGATAGGAAGTTGTAACACCCCGGATGTAACTTTCCATATTTGTAACTCCGACTCTTGCCATTTTCGGCTATGTGTTATGATATTCCCTCCGTGGTCGGGTTTTGTCTTTCGTTTTGCATTTTGTTCATATCATGTCATCATGTGCATTGCATTTGCATACGTGTTCGTCTCATGCATCCGAGCATTTTCCCCGTTGTCCGTTTTGCAATCCGGCGCTCCCATCTCCTCTGGTGCACCCCTCTTGTTTTTTTTCGTGAGCGGGTGTCAAACGTTCTCGGAATGGACCGAGGCTTGTCAAGTGGCCTTGGTATACCACCGGTAGACCACCGGTCAAGTTTCGTTCCATTTGGAGGTCGTTTGGTACTCCAACGGTTAACCGGGTAACCGCAAAGTCCATTTGTGTGTTGCAGCAAAACTCCCTCTCTAAACAGCCCAGATCCCACCAAACTCTCTTCCATGCTCTAGGTCGTTCGATCACGATCGTGTGGGCGAAAACCGCACCTCATTTGGACTCTCCTAGCTCCCTCTAGCTATATATATGCATCCCCTCCCGTATACAATCGCAGTCCAAACCCTACCGTTCTTCCACCTCGTGCCCGGACAAAATCCTCCGCCGCCGGACGTGTCCGCGCCGCCGTCCCCGACGAACCCCGTCGCGCCACCTGTACCCGCCGCCGCCGTTCCCACCGCGCGCCGCCGCGGGCCCGCGAGCCCAGATCCGGCCCGCGGGGCCGGCCGCCGCCTCCTCCTCCGCCCCGTCACCCTAGCTCCGGCGAGCTCGAAGCTCGGCCCCGGCCCCGATCCGATCTGTTGAGCACTAGGTTGACTTTCCCGAGACCCCGATTTTTCTCTAAGTCTTTGCAATTTTACAGTATGTGCACCTGTTCATCATGGCATAACTCTCTGTACATCTCCGTTTCGCGCGTGTAATATATCCAATTGTTCGCCTCGTGATGCTTTCCATTTTGTTAAATTGGACCATATTCATTAGAGGCCATCTTGATACCCAAATCTCTCGTGCAAGAGAGCTAGTTGCTGTTATCTGCTGGTTCTTAACAGAACTTGGAAATTTGTCATTTTTGTATCTTTTAATCTGTGCATCTTATGGGCATAAGCTCTACATGTGTTTTGTTGTATGTCATGCCATCTTTCCAAGGGTGTATGCCATGTATTTTTTTGATCTCTGTGGTGACTAGCACAAGCATGGGAACTAGGCCCCGTAATGTTTCTGATTTCAGGAACACTGTAATTTGTCTGTGTCTGTCTGCTGTTATTTTGTTGCCATGTAAACTTGATGCTACAGGGAGATCCATGCATATTTTGGAGATGTTCAGTAAGGATGTATTGTAGATATTGTTGTAATTGATCCACTCCTGCCCCTCTTTGTAATTATGGAGTGCCATAGCATGACTCAATCTTGCTCTACTTTTGCTATAAAATATTTCTGGCAGATTGTTTACGTGTTATTCATTTTTGCCAAGCTTGTTGTAGTTGATCCATACATGCTATGCTTTTGTTCTTGCCATGGATAGCTTCACAAACATGCCATCTTGCTGTAGGTATGCTTGTTTTGTCATGCATTGATGTGTGGTGAGTGCATCAAGCTCACCAAGATGCCCTCATATTATTGTTTCTGCCATGCTCTGTTTTCTGCCAAGTCTGAAACCTGATAACGAAACTTGCTATGTTTACATGCTTGCCATCATGTCTTCTGTTCCGTTTTGGCTTATGGTCAGTAAGAGACTTTTGTCTTATGCATTTAGTAGAATACTTCCATTGCTTGTTTTGCCATATTAAGTTCCTGTAGCATGTTGATTTCGTGCTCTGAACATTGCTACCTGATGCTGTTTCAGCCATGTCCAGTAATTTCACCAAGTCTGTGAACCTGTTATCTTATGCACTTTTGCCATGCTTGTTTGAGCTTGTTATGTTGTGATCTAGCCGTAGCTCAGTGTTCATCTTTTGTCAAGTATCTCCTGTAGATTACTTTCATATGCTTTGTTGCTATGTTGGAGTGATGTAGGATTGTTGTTTGTTGCATTTTACGTGCTATCATGCTGTTAATCGCAGATTCGTGTCATTCTTGTTTTGCTTGCCATTTGCAAACCGTGCATCCGTTTCCGGTGATCTTTATATCGATTTCGAGCGAAATCATCTCATATTTCCAGTGGCATGCTTGGTTTGCCAAGTTACTGCCTTGTTCATCATTTTCCTTCTGGAGCACGCATATGCATCGCATATCATATCTCGCATATCATACATGTTTTGCATCATGTTGCTTGTGCATTTCTCGTGATTGATTGTGGTTCCGTTGTTTCTGTTGTTGTCTTGGGAAGAGCTGGGAGACAAGTTCGTGAATGAGGAACCTGTTGAGTACGCTTACGAGGATCAAGCTTTCGACAACTCTGAGAACCTTGCAGGCAAGATGACCACCCCTCGAAATCACTTCTATCTTTGCTTTGCTAGCTATTCGCTCTATTGCCATGCTGCGCTACCTATCACATGCTATATCATGCCTCCCATATTGCCATGTCAGCCTCTAACCATCCTTTCCTAGCAAACCGTTGTTTGGCTAAGTTACCGCTTTTGCTCAGCCCTTCTTATGGCGTTGCTAGTTGCAGGTGAAGTTGGTTTGTTCCATGTTGGAACATGGATATGTTGGGATATCACAATATCTCTTATTATATTAATGCATCTATATATTTGGTAAAGGGTGGAAGGCTCGGCCTTATGCCTCGTGTTTTGTTCCACTCTTGCCGTCCTAGTTTCTATCATACCGGTATTATGTTCCTTGAGTTTGCGTTCCTTACGCGGTTGGGTGATTTATGGGACCCCCTTGACAGTCCGCCTTGAATAAAACTCCTCCAGCAAGGCCCAACCTTAGTTTTACCATTTGCCGCCTAAGCCTTTTCCCCCGGGTTTTCGCGAGCCCGAGGGTCATCTTTATTTAAACCCCCGGGCCAGTGTTCCTCTGAGTGCTGGTCCAAACTAGAGCCACTTGCAGCGCCACCTTGGGGAAACTCGAGGATTGGTTTTAGCTGTACGTAGTTTTCATCCAGTGTGCCCTGAGAACGAGATATGTGCAGCTCCTATCGGGATTTGTTGGCACATTCGGGCGGCTTTGCTGGTCTTGTTTTACCATTGTCGAAATGTCTTGTAAACCGGGTTTCCGAGACTGATCGGGTCTTTCCGGGAGAAGGTTTATCCTTCGTTGACCATGAGAGCTTATGATGGGCTAAGTTGGGACACCCCTATAGGGTATTATCTTTCAAAAGCCGTGCCCGCGGTTATGAGGCAGATGGGAATTTGTTAATGTCCGGTTGTAGAGAACTTGTCACTTGACCCAATTAAAATACATCAACTGTGTGTGTAGCCGTGATGGTCTCTTCTCGGCGGAGCCCGGGAAGTGAACACGGTTTGAGTTATGAATGACGTAAGTAGGAGTTCAGGATCACTTCTTGGTCATTGCTAGATGACGACCGTTCCGTTGCTTCTCTTCTCGCTCTCTTTTGCGTATGTTAGCCACCATATATGCTTATTGCCGCTGCAGCTCCACCTCATTACACCATCCTTTCCTATAAGCTTAAATAGTCTTGATCTCGCGGGTGTGAGATTGCTGAGTCCTCGTGACTCACAGATTCTACCAAAACAGTTGCAGGTGCCGACGATGCCAGTGCAGATGATGGGATCGATCTCAAGTGGGAGTTCGATGAGGAACGTGGTCGTTACTATGTGTCTTTTCCTGATGATCAGTAGTGGAGCCTAGTTGGGACGATCGGGGATCTAGCATTTGGGGTTATCTTATTTTCAGTTGGATCTTGACCGTAGTCGGTCTATGTGTGTATTTTGGATGATGTATGAATTATATTTATGTATTGTGTGAAGTGGCGATTGTAAGCCAACTCTTTATCCCATTCTTGTTCATTACATGGGATTGTGTGAAGATGACCCTTCTTGCGACAAAACCACAATGCGGTTATGCCTCTAAGTCGTGCCTCGACACGTGGGAGATATAGCCGCATCGTGGGCGTTACAGAAGTGACTACGATACTCTCATGGTCTAAGGAACTAAAATGTATACTAACACTCTGATACGTCCATTTTGCATCATGTTTACCTACTGTTATTTACTATGTTTTTATGCATAATAATGCTTTTTGGAGTAATTCTAATGCCTTTTCTCTCTTAATATGCAAGGTTTGCACAAACAAGGAGAATACGGGCAGCTGGTATTCTTGACCTGAAAAAGCTACGTCAGAGTTACCTATTATGCACATCTCCAAATGAGATGAAAATTTACGGAGCATTGTTTTGGAATATATGAAAAACACTGGAGCAAATAACTACCAGAGGAGGCCCACCAGGTGGGCACAACCCACCTGGGTGCGCCAGGCACCCCAGGCGCGCCCTGGTGGGTTGTGCCATCCTCGGCCTACCTCTGGTGTCGCTCTTCTGGTATATAAGTCATTTTGACCTAGAAAAAACAAGGAGAGCACTTTCGGGACGGAGCGCCGCCGTCTCGAGGCGGAACTTGGGCAGGAGCACTTTTGCCCTCCGGTGGAACGATTCTACCGGGGAACTTCCCTCCTGGAGGTGGGAATCATCGCCATCATCATCACCAACAACCCTCTCTTCTTTGGGAGGGCAATCTCCATCAACATCTTCAACAACTCCATCTCCTCTCAAACCCTAGTTCATCTCTTGTGTTCAATCTGTGTATCGGAACCTCAGATTGGTATTGATACGTCTCCAACGTATCTATAATTTTTGATTGTTCCATGCTGTTATGTTATCATTCTTCGATGTTTTACAATCATTTTATAGCAACTTTATATCATTATTCGGGACTAACCTATTGTCATAGTGCCCAGTGCAAGTTGCTGTTGTTTTCTTGTTTATTACTTCGCAGAAAACCAATACCAAACGGAGTCCAAATGCAGCACAAATTTTTGGAGATTTTTTCTAGACCAGAAGACACAAGTTGGGCCAAGGAAGTACCAGAGGGGGCTCCTCGGGGAGCAAAACCAACCTGGGCGTGCTTGGGGGCCCAGGCGCGCCCTGGTGGGTTGTGCCCACCTCGGACGCCTCCCGCACCGCCTCTTTGCTCTATAAATACCCCAATATTCCAAAAACCCTAGGGGATTCGACAAAACACAATTCCAACCGTCGCAAGTACCACAAAACAACAGATCCAATCTAGCCACCATCACAGAGGGGTTCATCATTCTCATTGGCTCCTCTTCGATGAAGCGTGAGTAGTTCATTGTAGACCTACGAGTCCGTAGTTAGTAGCTAGATGGCTTCCTCTCTCTCTTTTGATTCTCAATACAATGGTCTCCTGCAGATCTATTTGATGTAACTCTTTTTGCGATGTGTTTGTTGGGATCCGATGAACTTTGAGTTTATGATCAGATCTATTTTGTCCATGAAAGTTATTTGAGTTTTGATCTCTTATATGCATGATTGCTTATAGCCTCGTATTTCTTCTTCGAATCTTTGGTTTAGTTAGGCCGACTTCTTGCCATGGGAAGAGGTGCTTTGTGATGGTTTCGATCTTACGGTGCTCAATCCAAGTGACAGAAGGGGAAATGACACGTATGTATCGTTGCTATTAAGGATAACAAGATGGGGTCTATTCCTACATGAATAGATCTTGTCTACATCATGTCATCATTCTCATTGCATTACTCCGTTTCTCCATGAACTTAATACACTAGATGCATGCTGGATAGCGGCCGATGTGTGGGGTAATAGTAGTAGATGCAGGCAGGAGTCGATCAACTATTCTTGGACATGATGCCTATATAATGATCATTGCCAGGATATCATCATAATTATTTGAAGTTCTATCAATTTCCCAACAGTAATTTGTTTACCCACCGTATGCTATTGTTCTCAAGAGAAGCCACTAATGAAATATATGGCCTCCGGGTCTATTCTATATCATATTTGCCTTCAAGACCTATTTTTATTTGCTTTTATTTTTTGATCTATTTATCCAAAAACCCAAAAATACCTTGCTGCAATTTTTTTTGTTATATATTTTATATCGCTTTCCCACGAGATCTATTTATCCAATCTACTACAATTTAATCTATCATTTTACCTGGGAGGGATTGACAACCCCTCTTTTACGTCGGGTTCAAGTATTTGTTCTTTGTGTGCAGGTACCGTTTATGTAGTGTTGCGTGGTTCTCCTACTGGTTCGATAACCTTGGTATCATCACTGAGGGAAATACCTACCATGGCTTGTCGGATTCTGGGTTCCGGCAAACCCTTGAGGTTCGAACACTGGGGTGCGCACGAAGATCTCTCTCTTCCTAGCTCGCTCTCGCAACGATCTCAAGGCCTAGCTCGACGAACCCAAATAACAAGAGACATGAGGGTTTATACTGGTTCGGGCCACCGTTGTGGTGTAATATCCTACTCCAGTGTGGTGTGGTGGATTGCCTTGTAGGATGGGGATGAACAAGTACAAGGGATGAACAACCTCCTGAGGAGAGGTGTTCTTGAGCTCGGTGAGCTAGTGTGTGCGAGGATGGTCTGAACGATCCCTCTCTCGATCAGTCTAGTTCTATTTTTGTCGTCCCCACCCTCCTATGGTGATGGCTAGTTCTATTTATAGAGGCCCTGGTCCTCTTCCCAAATATTAGGCGGGAAGGGATCCCACAATGGCCAATTTGAAGGGGGACAACTAGTACAAGTTATCCTGACAAAAGGTGGTCTTCGCCTGCCAAAGGCTCCGGTGGTGACGCCGCCGTGGGCTCCGCGGTGACCTCCGTCCTGCCGTCCTGCTGATCTTGGTCTCGTTGCACCAATATGGAAACCTTTGCCTGATGCCTCAGGACTCCTTGCCTGCGCTTGCCCCTTTAGCACCAAAGAAGCAACGGGTGCTCTGCGCCCGCTGGTGCCCGCCTGGCCTTGGTCGTCATGGCTCACGTCATATGAACCTTGCGAGGTGCCCCTTGCATAGATATCTCCGCTCCTCGGGAGCCAGCCTAGTGAGGTTGCCCCTAAGGAGGTCTTGGCGTCGTCCGCCTCGCGAGGCTCGTCCCCTTGCGAGGGTCTTGAGCGGTTGTTGATGAAGATGGGCCGTACGAGGCCATTGGTGGAGCCACGCCCTGGGCCGCAGGCAGGCAAGTCTGGGTACCCCCGTTCCTAGGACGCCGACAGTAGCCCCCGGGCCGAAGGCGCGCTCGGACTTGGCTTCGAGGCGAAGCCAAGGGTCAAGTGCGGAGCGCCGCGGGCCCCAATAGCCTGCGGCCTTGATTGACGCATGGCGATTGACTGGACGTGGGCGTCTCCGCTTCCCCACGCTACCTCGGCAACCGCCCGACTTGATGAGTCCCTGATGCATGCAAGAAAACCATCATTACCTGTGATCGTGGAGGCCGGCGGTTGGCTTCCATCTGGGTATAAATGAGGAGAGGGGCAGAGCCCCCGTCGCTCATCTCTTCCTCTATTCCGCCTGCTTCTTCTTCTTCCTGCTTGCTCCGCCGCCTTGCAGCGACACTCATGGCGCCGATACGGAGGTTCTCTGCTGCTGAAAAGGGGAAAGCTCCCCGCGAAGAGCCGGGGCCACTCCCGCCGAAGAAGAGGTTGGCCAGCTCCCGCGATGTCGTCGTGACGCCGGAGGTGACGAGGCCTTGGCATGAACGGCCTCCCCCCGGTTATCCGCTGCCTTTGTACGCCCAGGCAGAGGGTTCCAGAGGAGGAGGCAAGGATCGGCGCCGACCGACCACGCCGTGGCCGTGGTGGCCGTGCTGTGGCGGTGCACGCCACCGCCCCGGGAACCCACGCCGAGGCTCCTCGAGTGAACTTGTGGTGTGGGCGGCGATGCCACCGCACTCTTGGATCCGCTTCCCACAGTTCTTCTCTGCAGAGATGCCGCCGAGGGGGCCACTCGAGCTGTGGCTGCAGCACGCCGAGTGCGATGCCCCGACGACTGGGGCGGAGGTTGAGGTCGTCTCCCGGGCAAAATCTTCATGACCCGCGCATGGGGCGAGGTCGCCCGAGCTTGCCGAGCGGAGGGCGCCCTCGCCATCCACTTCGAATATGACGACGCTTCCTCGATGTTCTTCAAGGTCTTCGATGAGGAAGGCCGCCGCCTGGAGTGCTGCCTTGGAGGGAGCTGTCGGGACGGCGCAGTGGCAGGATCCGGGCCCGCCACTGGCCTCGTCAGCAGTTCCTCCAACAGCAGCGATGGCGCTTGGGAGTCCAGCGACTCTCCCGAGCCCTACGAGACTCCGGAGATGAGCGACGACAACTACATGCCCCCGAGCTCTATCCGTGCCTGGAGCGCAGCAGCAGCGTCTACCCGTCACCGCCGTTGATCTGGATGAGGTCGGTGTCGGCCTCCCGTGGCCCACTTTTGATGATGACGTCGGCGGCGACGCTTGTAGATAGGGCTCCTCGAAACCTTCTTCTTTTGTTCGCTGCGCGGAGTCGAGATGAACCCCATGGGGGCATGTAAAGGATCTGTAGTGCCTTTTGTTAATATTAACCTTATTATGAAGATTTACGACTGCATGTCTTGCTTCGGCTCAGTCCCCCCTTTCCAACCTCGCGGTAGCTTGGTGCTCTACGCCGACAGGTCCCGGTCCCCAGGCAGGCTACAACCGTCACTGGTATGCCGGGTCGCGATGCCGTGGTCAAGGAAAGGAGCTGAGTGGCCCGATGTCCAGTAAGAGCTCATGAGGCGTGATGCTCAAGAGGTCCCCTTTAGCGTGCAAGCAACTACCTGAAGGTAGGAAAGGAAGGTGGCGTCGCTGTAGCAAGGCTGCAAGAGATGGGAATCCTGTGTCGCAGCGCTTGGCTGATTCGAGTGCGAGACTTATCTTAGCGGTCCCGAGTCGATCCCTTGTGCAGCGCCAGATTCGTGCGTCAATGGACATAGCGTAGACGGGTTAGGCCTGTGCCAGCTTCCTCCTCTTTTTCACGCTCTTCTGTGTGCTCTACGTCCTCGGGTCCCGACCCTTGAGCGAGCTCAGCTGCCGCTGGTATGCCAGGTCGCGGTGCCATGGTCAAGGCCAGGGGGTGAGGGCTAGAGAGCCAGTAAGAGCTCCTGAGCCGCGATGCTCAGGAGCCCCCCCTTTAACGCGCAAGCGAATTGCATGTAAAAAGGAAGGAGCATGCGGTGCCACCAGCTGCCAGCCTCCAGTGGTTCCTGCAGGTTAGCGCGAGGGAGAAACACAGGTCTCAACCACGCTTGCCGGTCTACCACTGGTCATTCCGCAAGAAGATGAAGGCGCTGAGGGCCTGGTGAGGTGACGTGCGCGGGGCGTGCCGCGAGCCAGAGCTCAACCGCTCAGATTTGTCGGCGTTGCAGGGACGAACCCGAGCACAAGCGCCGTGCCAGCGTGAGTAGCCCCCGTCGCGGGATGAGCAGGGGCTGCTCGGCAACGCGGGTTGCCGCGATGGGTAATAGGCAAGCAGGTAACCGTGAAATGACTCAAGCAAAGAGGCAGGTTAGCTCAGATAGATGCAAGAACGGTACATGCCACTGGGACAGACCCGAGCGGCCTGGGGAAGATGCAGCCCGAGGGGTTCTCCCAGCAGAGTAAGCTAAAGATGCAAAAGGATACATGTCGCAGGGACAGACCCGTGCGACTTGGGTTTAATGCTGCCCGAGGGGCACCCCAACTGAATGAACTGGAAAGAGTCTCCTGATACCGTAGCCAGAGTGATGTTGGAGTAGCCAAAGATGCATGACAAAGAGTTGTTCCTCACGAGCCGCCAGGGTCCTGAGCCTCGGGAGGCTCCGCGGGCCCCGGTGGCTCATGGAGAACCGTCGTGATCTCCTCCAGGATGGCGCGATGTCTGGCCTCCTGAGCCACCAGGATTCTCCGCAGATGGCGCTGGAAGGTGATAGCCCCGTTCGGCAAGCCGAATGGCATGCGAAAGTAGCTGTGAGGTGGACCCTCGCACCGTCCAAAGCGCGAAGGCCCGAAACGTCCCTGAGATGCGGCCCTGTTGAGCCCTGGAATGTCGACGCAGACGCGCAGCTCGCCGTCCTCACCAGGATGGGGAGCTGTGCTGGGCGGTGGTCGCTGTGTATGGTCCTTGCTTCTTGAAGCTCCTGGATCGCCTTGGTGATGAACTCCCGAGCACTAGGCGCTCCACGCCTCGTGCCCAATTGAGGGAAACGTGCAACGAAGCACGCCTCCACGTGGTGCCCGAGCGCCTCCCTCGTGACGTTGGCTAGGTCTGAGGCCCTCCAGAAGAGAGCCCCCGAGCCCAGTCTGAGGAGGGCGCCGGGCGTGCCTTCCTATGCGAGGGAGGGAGGCGCCCCGACTGCGGGCGCAGATCCTGAGGTGGTGCTGCTGGAAACGGCGCTCTCATGAGGTCCTGGGTGGAACAGCCGCTTCTTCTTCTTGGGGATGGCCTCAGGAGGGTACAGGGTGCCTTTGTTGTTGGGGTTTTCGACTGCTGTAGCCTGGTAGGCGCACTCGAGGGAGCACACCACATCTCCTTCTTCACATGGAACCATGATGATGCCGCCGCTTCCTGGCATCTTGAGGACGTTGTAGCCGTGGTGGGTCACTACCATAAACTTGGCCAAGGCTGGATACCCAAGGATGGTGTTGTACGACAGGCGGATGTGGGCGATGTCGAAGTCGATGAGCTCGGTGCGGTAGTTGTCTCGCTGGCCGAAGGTGACAGGGAGGCGGACCTGCCCTATTGGGGTGGTGGAGCCATCGGTCACTCCTGAGAAGGGCTCGGTAGGCTGCAGTTGATCGTATGGCACTTGAAGGCTGTCGAATGTCTCGACGGACAGGACATTGAGCCCTGCGCCACCGTCGATGAGGGTCTTGGTGACTAGGACGTTGCTGGTGACTGGTGAGCAGAGAATCGGGAGGGCGCCGGCTGTTCCCGAACACTTGAGCTGGTCTGATGAGCTGAAGGTGATGGCGCCCTTGGACCACCTGAGCGGGCGCGTGGCTTCGAGCCTGGGAAGGGCCGCGTTCACCTCTCGAGCAAACTGCTTGAAGATACGCTGAGAGGCTGGGGCTTGAGCGCCACCCAAGATGCAGGCGATGGCTCGAGGCTCTTGGAACCCCCATCCCCCTCGTCCTAATGATGGTCGTCGTTCCTCCTTGGCGGTGGCAGTAGCGGAGGGAGCCCAGCGTTGCCCTGAGGGCGGTCCTCACGAGGCTGGTCTCTCCAGGAGCCCTCGCGAGGTGGGTCCTGCCAGCAGTCCTCACGAGGCCGGTCGTGCCTCCCTGCTGGGGGCCGCGGTCGTCCTAGCGTCCCCCACTTCGTCCTCCTCCTCGGCCATAGCCCCGGTCGTTGCGCTCGGGGCATCGACCGAAGCGCCCATCATGGATGGCCCTGAGCTCCTGACAGTCGCTGGTGTTGTGGTTGTGAACGTTGTGGAAGGCGCAGAACGTGCGGTTGGCCTTGGACGACTCGGGGTGGTCGCAGCCGCGCTTCATCTCTGGCTCTGCCACGAGCACTATAGCCCCCTTGCGCTTCACGTCCTTGATCTTGGACTTCTTGTCCTCCTGGTCGGCAGCTGGGAGCTCGAGGAGGGAAAGGCGCCCTTCCTCAGCTCTTGCGCACTTGGTCGCCATGTTGAACATCTCCAAGGCCGTGCATAGCTCCTCGTGGATGGCAAGCTCTTCCTTCATCTTGACGTTGTAGACGCCATCGAAGAACGCGGAGATGATTGCTTCCTCCGTCACCTTGGGAATCTTGAGGCGAACGCTGTTCAAGCGCTGGATGTACTTCTGCAGAGTTTCCCCTGGCCGCTGTTTGATGCGCCGCAGGTCACCCGCGGCCGGCGGGCGGTTGCGAGTGCCCTCGAAGTTGGCGACAAAATGCTCGCGCATCTCACCCCAGGAGGAGATCGATCCCGCGGACAGGTTCAGGAGCCACGAGCGCGCACCATCCTTGAGGGCCATGGGGAATAATTCTCCATGACCTTCTCATCGCCGTTGGCCGCCTCGATGCTTAGCTCATAGAGCTGCAGGAACTCCGCGGGGTCGGGGGTGCCGTCGTAGCGCGGTGGCAGGTCCGGCTTGAACTTGCCGGGCCAGACGACGCTGCGCAGCTCGGGAGTGAAGGCACGGCAGCCTGCTGTGGTCACCGGAGCCCGTCGCGAGGGCAGAGCTTGATCTTGACACCCGCGCGCCGCCTGCTTGAACTTGCCGGGCCAGACGACGCTGCGCAGCTCAGGAGTGAAGGCACGGCAGCCTGCTGTGGTCACCGGAGCCCGTCGCGAGGGCGGAGCTTGATCTTGACACCCACGCGCCGCCGCAGCAGGCGGCGCGCGGTCTTGACGTAATGGTGCTGGGAGTGTAGGAGCGTTTTCTTGTGGCCGAGGGACTTCTTGGCAGCTTCCTTCTTCGTGCACGGGCGCCCGGCGTGGCGGGTCACACCGCGGGACCGCGCGCCTTGGTGCGAGGGCAGCGTCTTGATGCAGAGGTGGTGGAGGTGCTCCGTGAGCGATGTCGCCCGCTACTGGAGGTGGTCGAGGTAGCGAAAGGGACGGTGCAGGAGCTCGCGTGCCATGAGCAGCGCAGCCTGCGCGTCCGTGGGCGCGCGACGAGCATGGGACAACGAGCCGGCCGGAGTCAGCGTGGTGGCGGTGCGTCCGTCCCGCAGCACGGTAGGCTGCAGCGATGAAGCTTGCTGCTCGTTCCCTGCCGGGCTGGTGGTGGCGTTGGCAGCGGGTGATGGAGAATGGCGGGGAGGTCCGCCGATGGGCGCCGTCTGAGCGACGCGAGCAGCTAAGGCGGCACGGCGCTCAGCACGGGCTCGGCGAGCGTCAGCCATGGATCCGGTGGAGCAGCGGAGCACGGATCGACAGAAGAAAGGCTTCAATGCTCCCCTACCCGCCGCGCCAAATGTCGGATTCTGGGTTCCGGCAAACCCTTGAGGTTGAACACTGGGGTACACACGAAGAACTCTCTCTTCCTAGCTCGCTCTCGCAACAATCTCAAGGCCTAGCTCGACGAACCCAAAGAACAAGAGACACGAGGGTTTATACTGGTTTGGGCCACCGTTGTGGTGTAATACCCTACTCTAGTGTGGTGTGATGGATTGCCTTGTAGGCTGGGGATGAACAAGTACAAGGGATGAACAGCCTCCTGAGGAGAGGTGTTCTTGAGCTCGGTGAGCTGGTGTGTGCGAGGATGGTCTGCATGATCCCTCTTTCGATCCGTCTAGTTCTTTTTTTGTCGTCCCGCCTCCTATGGTGATGGCTAGTCCTATTTATAGAGGCCCTGGTCCTCTTCCCAAATATTAGGTGGGAAGGGATCCCACAACGGCCAATTTGAAGGGGGACAACTATTACACGTTATCCTAACAAAAGGTGGTCTTCGCCTGCCAAAGGCTCCGGTGGTGACGCCGTCGTGGGCTCTGCGGTGACCTCCATCCTGCCGTCCTGCTGGTCTTGGTCTCGTTGCACCAATATGGAAACCTTTGCCTGATGCCTCGGGACTCCTCGCCTGTGCTTGCCCCTTTAGCACCAAAGAGGCAACGGGTGCTCTGCGCCCGCTGGCGCCCGCCTGACCTTGGTCGTCATGGCTCACATCATATGAACCTCGCGAGGTGCCCCTTGCATAGATATCTCCGCTCCTCGGGAGCCATCCTAGTGAGGCTACCCCTAAGGAGGTCTTGGCGTCGTCCGCCTCGCGAGGCTCGGCCCCTCACGAGGGTCTTGAGCGGTTGGTGATGAAGATGGGCCGTACCAGGCCGTTGGTCGAGCCACCCCCTGGGCCGCAGGCAGGCAAGTCTGGGTACCCCCGTTCCCAGGACACCAACTGTCGGCGTCCTGGGACGGGGGTCCCCAGACTTGCCTACCTGCGGCCCACAGCGTGGCTCCACCGGCGGCCCTGTATGGCCCATCTTCACCAGCAAATACTCAAGACCCTCGCGAGGGGCCGAGCCTCGCGAGCCGAACGACGCAAGACCTCCTCGGGGGCGGCCTCACCAGGCTGGCTCGTGAGGGGCGGAGAGATCAAGGCAAGGGGCACCTCGCGAGGTTTTTGTGATGCAAGCCATGACGACCGGGGCCAGGCGGGCGCTAGCGCGCACAGTGTCCTTGTTTCCTCTTTGGTGCTAAAGAGGCAATCGTAGGCGAGGAGTCCCGAGGCATCAGGCAAAGGTTTCCACATCAGTGCAATGAGACCAAGACCAGCAGGATGGCACGACGGAGGTCACCGTGGAGCCCAGGACGGCGTCACCACAAGAGCCTTTGGCAGGTGAAGACCACCTTTAGTCAGGATAACTTGTACTAGTTGTCTCCCTTCAAATTTGGCCGTTGTGGCATCCCTTCCCGCCAGCATTTGGGAAGAGGACCAGGGCCTCTATAAATAGGGCTAGCCACCACAGTAGGGGGCAACTGATCCAAGGCCATTCAGATCATCCTCATCCACACAAACTCACCAAGCACAAGAGCACCTCTCCTCAGGAGGTTGTTCTTCCCAGGTAACTATTCTTCCCCAGCCGAAGAGGCAATCGACCACACCACACTGGAGTAGGGTATTACACCGCATCGGTGGCCCGAACCAGTATAAATCTTGTGTCCCTTTATTCTGCGAGTTCGACGCGCTGAGCCTCGAGATCGCGGTGAGGGAGAGTGCTAGGGGGAGGGGAGATCTTCATGCGCACCCCAGTGTTCAGACCTCAAGGGTTTTGCCGGAACCCGAAATCTGACATTTGGCGCGCCAGGTAGGGGCGCACCGAAGCCTTCCTCCCGCCGATCCGCGTCCCATCGCTCCACCGCATCCATGGCAGACACGCGTCGAGCCTGCGCTGAGTGATGTCTACTATACAACCTTCTTCTTGTAGACGTTGTTAGGCCTCCAAGTGCAGAGGTTTGTAGGACAGTAGCAAATTTCCCTCAAGTGGATGACCTAAGGTTTATCAATCCGTGGGAGGCATAGGATGAAGATGGTCTCTCTCAAACAACCCTACAACCAAATAAAAAAGAGTCTCTTGTGTCCCCAACACACCCATTACAATGGTAAATTGTATAGGGGCACTAGTTCGGCGAAGAGATGGTGATACAAGTGCAATATGGATGGTAGATATAGGTTTTTGTAATATGAAAATATAAAAACAGCAAGGTAACTAATAATAAAAGTGAGCGTAAACGGTATTGCAATGCTTTGAAACAAGGCCTAGGGTTCATACTTTCACTAGTGCAAGTTCTCTCAACAATAATAACATAATTGGATCATATAACTATCCCTCAACATGCCAAAAAGAGTCACTCCAAGGTCACTAATAGCGGAGAACAAACAAAGTGATTATTGTAGGGTACGAAACCACCTCAAAGTTATTCTTTCGGATCGATCTATTATAGAGTTCGTACTAGAATAACACCTTAAGACACAAATCAACCAAAACCCTAATGTCACCTAGATACTCCAATGTCACCTCAAGTATCCATGGGCATGATTATACGATATGCATCACACAATCTCAGATTCATCTATTCAACCAACACAAAGTACTTCAAAGAGTACCCCAAAGTTTCTACCGGAGAGTCAAGACGAAAACGTGTGCCAACCCCTATGCATAAGTCCATGAGGTCACGGAACCCGCAAGTTGATCACCAAAACATACATCAAGTAGATCACGTGAATATCCCATTGTCACCACAGATAAGCACATGCAAGACATACATAAAGTGTTCTCAAATACTTAAAGACTCAATCCGATAAGATCACTTCAAAGGGAAAACTCAATCCATTACAAGAGAGTAGAGGGGGAGAAACATCATAAGATCCAACTATAATAGCAAAGCTCGCGATACATCAAGATCGTACCACCTCAAGAACATGAGAGAGAGAGAGATCAAACACGTAACTACTGGTACATACCCTCAGCCCTGAGGGTGAACTACTCCCTCCTCGTCATGGAGAGCGCCAGGATGATGAACCGGCAGGGTGCCGGAACAGGGTCCCGATTGGTTTTTGGTGGCTACAGAGGCTTGCGGCGGCGGAACTCCCGATCTATTCTGTTCCCCGATGTTTTTAGGGTATATGGACATATATAGGCGAAAGAAGTCGGCCAGGGGAGCCACGAGGGGCCCACGAGGGTGGGGGGCACGCCCAGGGGGTAGGGCGCGCCTCCCTGCCTCGTGGCTTCCTCGAAGCTTACCTGACGTCTACTCCAAGACTCCTGGATTGCTTCCGTTCCAAAAATAACTCTCCCAAAGGTTTCATTCCGTTTCGACTCCATTTGATATTCCTTTTATTCGAAACACTAAAATAGGCAAGAAAACAGCAATTTGGGCTGGGCCTCCGGTTAATAGGTTAGTCCCAAAAATAATATAGAGGTGTTCAGTAAAGCCCATAAACATCCAAAACAGATAATATAATAGCATGAATACTTCATAAATTATAGATACGTTGGAGACGTATCAGCATCCGCAAGCTTAATTCCTGCTTGTCCTCGAGTAGGTAAATGATAAAAGAGATAATATATGAAGTGTGAATGCTAGTAGGTGCACAAGTTTGATCAATGATAATTTCAATCACCTTTTCTAGCATCATCATATGTCATAACAGTAGCTCATCTCATAAAACTTTTCATGATCAAGTAACAAACTATTCACATGTAAAAGTATAGATCATAAACTTTCTTGAAAACTAACAAACTGTGTTATTTGTCATCAAACAATTACAATTCATCTTATTTTCAAGAAGAGTCTATGTCAGAGCTTTGATTCAGCAAACTTCACATACTCAACTATCATTTAGTCTTTCACAATTGCTAACACTCACGCGATATTTATGGGTTCAAAGTTTTAATCAGACACAGAGAAAGATAGGGGCTTATAGATTCGCCTCCCAACCTTTTACCTCAAGGGTAATGTCAACAATAAAAGTTCATGATGCCTTACATCCAATTGGATGTATATATCAGGATCTTTCCAACACAATGTGCTTGCCAAAGGATAAAATGTAAAAAGGAAAGGTGAAGATCACCATGACTCTTGCATAAGGTATAAGAAAAGAATAAAAGATAGGCCCTTCGCAGAGGGAAGCAGAGGTTCTCATGCGCTTTTATAGTTGGGTGCACAAAATCTTAATGCGAAAGAACATCACTTTATATTGCCACTTGTGATAGGGACCTTTATTATGCAGTCCGTCGCTTTTATTACTTCCACATCACAAGATCGTATAAAGCTTATTTTCTCCACACTAATAGATCATACATATTTAGAGAGCAACTTTTATTGCATGCACCGATGACAACTTACTTGAAGGATCTTACTCAATCCATAGGTAGGTATGGTGGACCCTCATGGCAATACTAGTTTAGGGGATGTTTGGAAGCACAAGTAGTATCTCTACTTGGTGCAAAGAATTTGGCTAGCATGAGGGGGAAAGGCAAGCTCAACATGTTGGATGATCCATGACAATATACTTTATTTCAGATATAAGAAAACATAACCCATTATGTTGTCTTCCTTGTCCAACATCAACCTTTTAGCATGTCATATTTTAATGAGTGCTCACAATTACAAAAGATGCCCAAGATAGTATATTTATATGTGAAATCTCTCTTCCCTCAATATTCTTTCATGAATTGTTCAAGTGACCAATACAATGTTTGCTAACCTTCAATAAATTTGCCACCTCTACTTCTTTTATGTGAAGTCATTACTCCCCATGTGATAAGTATATGAAACATATATAAATTCAGATTTATGATATTCTCTCATTCAACTATTTACTCACAGGATATAAGTGAAGCACCCGAGTAAATGACAAACTACTCCAAACAGATATAAGTGAAGATCAATGAGTAGTTAAATAATTATTTAGCTATGTGAAGAATCTCCCATTTAATAACTTCAGATCTTGATATTTTATTAAAACAGCAAGCAAAACAAAATAAAATGACATTCTAAGAATAGCAAACATCACATGAAGAAGCAAACACTTAGGATCAACCGAAACTAACCGATAGTTGTCGAAGAAGAAAGGTGGGATGCCAACCGGGGCATCCCCAAGCTTAGACGCTTGAGACTTCTTGAAATATTATATTGGGATGCCTTGGGCATCCCCAAGCTTGAACTTTTGTGTCTCCTTAATTCCTCTCATATCACGGTCTCCCTAAATCTCAAAAGCTTCATCCACACAAAACTCAACGAGGACTCGTGAGATAAGTTAGTATAAACCAATGCAAAAACCTTATCATACTCTAATGTAGCAAATCACTAAAATTATTATTCAACATTGCATACTAAATGCCTCTGCATATTTAATAGTCCTATCCTCAAATAGAATCATTAAAGAAGCAAACATATGCAAACAATGCAAAAATAACAGCAATCTGCCTAAACAGGACAGTCTGTAAAGAATGCAGCAAGATCCATACTTCCCTAGCTCCAAAAATTATGAAAGAAAATTCCCACTGTAGTAAATTTATCAGAGCTTATTATACAAAAGGTTTCAACATTTTACCACATTCTGAGTTTTCTAGGAAATTTTGCAACAGCGGTAAACTATCTGTTTTCAAACAGCAACATGTAGACTTGTAAAATAGGCATAGTAAAGGCTATCAATGCCACTTTTATTGAAATAAAAGATGAAAAACATTGTCCTAAATAACAGCAAGCAAATACTAACAAAATAAATTGACGCTCCAAGCAAAACACATATCATGTGGTGAATAAAAATATAGCTCCAAGTAAAGTTACCAATGAACGAAGACGAAAGAGGGGATGCCTTCCGGGGAATCCCCAAGCTTAGGCTCTTGGTTGTCCTTGAATATTAACTTGGGGTGCCTTGGGCATCCCCAAGCTTAGTCTCTTGCCACTCCTTATTCCATAGTCGATCGAATCTTTACCCAAAGGTTGAAAACTTCACAACACAAAACTTAACAGAAAACTCGTAAGCTCCGTTAGTATAAGAAAATAAATCACCACTTAGTTACTGTTGTGAACTCATTCTAAATTCATATTGGTGTAATATCTACTGTATTACAACTTCTCTATGGTTCATACCCTCCGATACTACTCATAGATTCATCAAAATAAGCAAACAATACATAGAAAACAGAATCTGTCAAAAACAGAACAGTCTGTAGTAATCTGTATCAAACATATACTTATGGAACTCCAAAAATTCTAAAATAAATTGTGGACCTGAGGAATTTATCTATTAATCATCTTCAAAAAGAATCAACCTAAAATCACTCTCCAGTAAAAAATGGCAGCACATCTCGTGAGCGCTAAAGTTTCTGTTTTTTACAGCACGATCATAAAGACTTCGCCCAAGTCTTCCCAAAGGTTCTACTTGGCAGAAACACTAATTAAAACGTAAAACCACATCTAACCAGAGGCTAGATGATTTATTTATTACTAAACAGGAGAAAAAGGAAAAGAACAAAAATAAAATTGGGTTGCCTCCCAATCAAGCGCTATCGTTTAACACCCCTAGCTAGGCATGATGATTTCAATGATGCTCACATAAGACATAAGAATTGAAACATAAAGAGAGCATCATGAAGAATATGACTAGAACATTTAAGTCTAACACACTTCCTATGCATAGGGATTTTGTGAGAAAACAACTCATGGGAACAATAATCAACTAGCATAGGAAGGCAAAACAAGCATAACTCCAAAACTTTAAGCACATAGAGAGGAAACTTGATATTATTGCAATTCCTACAAACATATATTCCTCCCTCATAATAATTTTCAGTAGCATCATGAGTAATTCAATAATATAACCAGCACCTAAAGCATTCTTTTCATGATCTACAAGCATAGAAATTTTATGACTCTCCACATAAGCAAAATTCTTCTCATTCGGAATAGTAGTGGGAGCAAACTCAACAAAATAATTATCATGTGGGGCATAATCCAATTGAAAACTAAAATCATGATGACAAGTTTCATGGTTATCATTATTCTTAATAGCATACAAGTCATCACAATAATCATCATAGATAGCAACTTTGTTCTCATAGTCAATTGGAACCTCTTCCGAAATAGTGGATTCATCACTAAATAAAGTCATGACCTCTCCCAATCCACTTTCATAATTATCACAATAAGATTCAACATCCCCCAAAATAGTGGGATCATTACTTCCTGAAGTTGACACTCTTCCAAACCCACTTTCAACAATTTAATCATCATAAATAGGAGGCATGCTATCATCATAATGAATTTGCTCATCAAAACTTGGGGGACAAAACATATCATCTTCATCAAACATAGCATCCCCAAGCTTGTGGCTTTGCATATCATTAGCATCATGGGTATTAAAAGAATTCATACTAACAACATTGCAATCATGCTCATCATTCACATATTTTATGCCAAGCATTCTATGTAATTCTTCTTCTAGCATTTGAGCACAATTTTCCTTTCCATCATTCTCACGAAAGATATTAAAAAGATGAAGCATATGAGGTACCCTCAATTTCATTTTTTTGTACTTTTCCTTTATAAACTAAATTAGTGCTTAAAACAAGAAACTAAAAGATTTGATTGCAAGATCTAAAGATATACCTTCAAGCACTAACATCCCCGGCAACGGCGCCAGAAACTGCTTGATGTCTACTACACAACCTTCTTCTTGTAGACGTTGTTGGGCCTCCAAGTGCAGAGGTTTGTAAGACAGTAGAAAATTTCCCTCAAGTGGATGACCTAAGGTTTATCAATCCGTGGGAGGCATAGGATGAAGATGGTCTCTCTCAAACAACCCTGCAACCAAATAACAAAGAGTCTCTTGTGTCCCCAACACACCCAATACAATGGTAAATTGTATAGGTGCACTAGTTCGGCGAAGAGATGGTGATACAAGTGCAATATGGATGGTAGATATAGGTTTTTGTAATCTGAAAATATAAAAACAGCAAGGTAACTAATAATAAAAGTGAGCGTAAACGGTATTGCAATGCTTTGAAACAAGGCCTAGGGTTCATACTTTCACTAGTGCAAGTTCTCTCAACAATAATAACATAATTGGATCATATAACTATCCCTCAACATGCAACAAAGAGTCACTCCAAAGTCACTAATAGCGGAGAACAAACGAAGAGATTATTGTAGGGTACGAAACCACGTCAAAGTTATTATTTCGGATCGATCTATCATAGAGGTCATACTAGAATAGCACCTTAAGACACAAATCAACCAAAACCCTAATGTCACCTAGATACTCCAATGTCACCTCAAGTATCCGTGGGCATGATTATACGATATGCATCACACAATCTCAGATTCATCTATTCAACCAACACAAAGTACTTCAAAGCGTGCCCCAAAGTTTCTATCGAAGAGTCAAGACGAAAACGTGTGCGAACCCCTAAGCATAAGTTCACGAGGTCACGGAACCCGCAAGTTGATCACCAAAACATACATCAAGTAGATCACGTGAATATCCCATTGTCACCACAGACAAGCACATGCAAGACATACATAAAGTGTTCTAAAATCCTTAAAGACTCAATCCGATAAGATCACTTCAAAGGGAAAACTCAATCCATTACAAGAGAGTAGAGGGGGAGAAACATCATAAGATCCAACTATAATAGCAATGCTCGCGATACATCAAGATCATACCACCTCAAGAACACGAGAGAGAGAGAGAGATCAAACACATAGCTACTGGTACATACCCTCAGCCCCGAGGGTGAACTACTCCCTCCTCGTCATGGAGAGCGCCGGGATGATGAAGATGGCCACGGGTGACGGTTCCCCCCTCCGACAGGGTGCCGGAACTGGGTCCCGATTGATTTTTAGTGGCTACAGAGGCTTGTGGCGGCGGAACTGCCGATCTATTCTGTTCCCCGATGTTTTTAGGGTATATGGACATATATAGGCGAAACAAGTCGGTCAGGGGAGCCACGAGGGGCCCACGAGGGTGGGGGCGTGCCCAGGGGGGTAGGGCGCGCCTCCCTGCCTCGTGGCTTCCTCGAAGCTTCCCTGACATCTACTCCAAGTCTCCTGGATTGCTTCCGTTCCAAAAATAACTCTCCCGAAGGTTTCATTCCGTTTGGACTCCGATTGATATTCCTTTTCTTCGAAACACTGAAATAGGCAAGAAAACAACAATTTGGGCTAGGCCTCCGGTTAATAGGTTAGTCCCAAAAATAATATAAAAGTGTTTAGTAAAGCCCATAAACATCCAAAACAGATAATATAATAGCATGACTACTTCATAAATTATAGATACGTTGGAGACGTATCGCTGAGCGACGGGCCGCCCTCGCCGCTTGTGTCGCTCAGGTAGCCCCTGTCGGCAGGCCTCCCTGTCGTTCCGCGTCACCCGCTACAACGCCGCCACCAGTCCGGCAAGAAACGAGCAGCAAGCGTCCTCACTGCACCCATCTGTGCGACGGGACGGCCGCCCCGCCACTCCATCGCTGACCCCGGCCGGCTCGTCGTCTCACGCTCGCCGTGCGCCCACGGACGCGCAGGCCGCACTGCTCATGGCACGCAAGCTCCTGCGCTACTGCCCGGTTGACGATCTCTCCGAGGACTGGCTGGACCGCATCGCCGAGCTCGTCAGCGCCGCAGGGGGCTCCCCCGCACCATCCCTCTCGCTGCCTCGCCCTCCGCCAGCTGCGGGCGACGTAGCTCACGGAGCACGTCCACCACCTTCGCACCAAGACGACGCTCTGGCACCAAGGTGCGCAGCCCCCCGGTGTGACCTACCGCACCGGGCGCCCGCGTGAGAAGAAGGAAGCGGCCAACAAATTCCTCGACCGCGGGAAATGCTCCCGCGCTCCCAGCGCCACCGCCACAAGACCGGGTGCCGCCTGCGGTGGCGGTGCGCGGGCATCCAGGACGGACCCCGCATCAGTAAAGGGCCTAGGTGGCCACGGTAGGCTACCGCGCCTTCACTCATGAGTTGCGTAGCATCGTCTGGCCGGGAAAGTTCAAGCTGGACCTGCCTCCTCGCTACGACGGCACCCCCGACCCTGCGGAGTTCTTGCAGCTCTACGAGCTGAGCATCCAGATGGCCAATGGCGACGAGAAAGTCATGGTGAACTGGTTCCCTATGGCTCTCGAGGATGGTGCTCGCTCGTGGCTCCTGAACCTGCCTCCAGGCTCGATCTCCTCCTGGGATGAGATGCGCGACCGCTTCGTCGCCAACTTCCAGGGCACTCGCGACCGCCCTTCGGTCGCAGGCGACCTGCACCACATCAAGTAGCAGCCAGGAGAGACCTTGAAGAAGTACATCCAGCGCTTCAACAACGTTCGTCTCAAGATCCCCAAGGTGACGGATGAGGCCATCGTTTCCGTGATTTTTGATGTCATACGCGACGTCAAGATGAAGGAGGAGCTCGCCATCCACGAGGAGTTATGCACGGCTCTGGAGCTGTTCAACATGGCGATCTAGTGCGCAAGAGCCGAGGAGGGGCGTCTTTCCCTCTTCGAGCTCCCAGCTACCGACCCGGAGGAGAAGAAAGCCAAGGCCAAGGACGTGAAGCGCAAGGGAGTGGCCGTGCTCGCGGTGGAGCCATATAAGAAGCGCGGCCGGGACCATCCCGAGTCGTCCAAGAGCGGCCGAGCGTTCTGTGCCTTCCACAACGTACACAACCACAACACCAACGCCTGTCAAGAGCTCAGGGCCATTCGAGATGGACGCTTCGGTCGACGCTGTAGCGACCCAACCTCAGACGGTCAAGTCTCTGTGCTTAAGTCTCATCCCTGGATCGGTATGCTGACACACACAGTACTCGAGGATTTATAACAGAGGTAAATCACATGTATAAAGTAACGTAAATACTATTACCTCAATCCAAATAGCGGAAGTAACAACAAGGTTGTGGATTCCCATCAACACCAACGGCAAAGCTGAGTGTAGAAATCGTAACCCTAACGTATCACTTACTCGTCGTAAGATTCCTACAACATGAGACGTTGCAGCCACAAAGGGTCAGTACATTGAATGTACTGGCAAATTCACATTGTAGAGCAATGCTGAATAATGGCTATCACTACATGCATATTTGGCTGGTGGAGGCTCTATGGTTAATATGTTTTTGCGAAAACCAATTTTTCCCTACTGCAAAGGAATATATTTTATTTAACGACAAAGTTTGTTGAAAACATTGAGAAGGTAAATCCCCCTCTCAATCCCAATTAAAAGGTAATTAATAACCCAACAAAATTAATTTAGAGTGATGAGATCAACATGATAATCCAAGAACCAGATACTCAAGATGTCCATAACCGGGGACACGGCTAACCATGATTAGTTTGTACACTCTGCAGAGGTTTGCGCACTTTTCCCCACAAGACTCGATCTCCTCCGTTGGATTTCTCGCACTACATGGTATTTGGGAAACGGATGACCGAGACACAGTCTTTTAGAAGCATTAACTCTAACCCCGGGTAGACAGTACCAACCTACATCCCCTACTTCTGCTAGCCTACCACTGGAAGAGGTCATGCAACATACTCAACTATGCTAGAGCCCATAATAGCTTGTGGCTGCACACGGAAGTTTCTAGCATGAATAATCTTATGATCCCTTTGAGCCTGGGTGGCGGACCATAGGAGGATCATATGGTATAACCCCGGGATCTCCTAGGACAATATTGGTATAACCCCAGGTGTCCGGGCAAGTCCACTGTTATATCCCCAGGGTGCCCCTAGCAATCCACCCAGATGTGTATTAAAGTAGCCACCTTAAGTTCAACCTTAGTTAACAATAATCTCTCACATCTGTCATGGATACACTCAAACCCAATCCACGTCTACGAGCAAAGCATGGCAATATAAGCATAGCGTAGAAGTAACTTCCAAGGGTTTGATAACAAAAGGACAATAGGTTCTACCTCATCAACTACTTCCCAAAACCCACATGTTATCAATTCCTAACCATGCAATGTTTGAGGGTAGAAACTAATGCATAAAAACTGGGTATGAAAGGGATATGATCAAAGTGTGAACTTGCCTTGTACAGTTGATGAAGATAACTCGCACTCATAACTCCTGATAGTTCTATTCGCCACACTCCGTTCAATCTATCGTAAGCAGGCAATAGTAACCACACATAAGCAATCACTCAAAAGATCGGAAAGAACGAAGAAGATAATTCAGAAAACATCAAAACCAAGCAAATAACTCTTGCAACATAAAACAATTTCTAATAGTACCAAAATTATGTGAATTTTGCCCAATCAGAAAGTTTAGGTCAAGAGCTTCAATTTGCAACAAAAAAATCAACTCAAACGGAGTAATAAAACTCAAGTTATGAGCAAAAGAAGTTTAAATTCAAATCTGTTTGAATTCAAATTTTAAAACTTTCAAAAACATGTTTAAGTTGATTATCTGGATAGAGGGGATCATAACGAAGAAGTGGGCGTTGGTTTCGTTGGGTTTGGACAAATGAGTACAAAGTAATGATCATTTGGAAATCAGGGGCTAATCTGTAAATAAAATATTCACGGATAGGTCCCTGGCCAGAATTAAAAAGAAAAGGAAAAATCTACAGAACAGACGTTCGCTACCAGAACCTAATGAACGAAAATGTTCACTAACAGATCTAAACGAACGAACGTTTGCTAAATAAACAAACCGAATAAAAATTAACTGATCTAAAAGAAAAACCGAAACTAGAAAAAAAACCGGGGCGGTTGTTGCGGTTTATACCGGTTCAGACGAGGAAACCAGCGGTGGATCAGATCTGTGGCGGTTCCGACGTGGCGGCGGCGGCAACGGCGACGCGGGGCTACGGCGGCGCGGCAGCAGGCAGCAGCGGCGCGGGCGGCGAAGCGAGGCGGCGGCGTGCAGGCGGTGGCGCCGCGAAGTGCGGCAGCGGCGGTGCGGGTGAAGTTCGGCGGCGGCAGTGCAGGCGTAGTGCGGCGGCGGCGGTGCGAGATTTGCGAGGGCGGCGGCGCGGCTTCGGCGGAGAAGGGGTCCGGGGCCCGCTTATAAAGGGGGGCGGCGCTGGCCTCGGGAGGAGTCCCGACCGGACTCGGGCGGCGGCGCGGCGTCGTGGGGGACTCGGTCTCCCCGACGATGTCGGTGGCGGCGGCGCGCTGGCTGGGCCGTGGCCTGGCTAGAGCTGGGCCGGCCCAGTCACCGGAGGAAGAAGTTTTTTTAAACGCAGACAGACAAAATTAAATAAAACAAAAGAAATAAAAATATTATATAGGCATATAATATATCAAAAAATTTAGAAAATTATTTTCTACAACATGAACATATTTCTATCATCAAATAAAATAGACACAAATTTAAATAAAGCAAAGAGTGCTACAACTATAATAAAACCCAATAAAAATCATTTTAAAAATACCAAAATAATTTCAAATTTATTTCTCTCCAATTTTCTATTGTTGGTAATCATTTTACCCTAATTTCCATATATTTTATTTTTGGAGAAAAATAATTTGAATAAAAACCAAAATAACTCCAAATTGAAAATGATTTCAAAGAGGCATTAAATTTGGATTCTTTGAAACTTCCAACTCGTATTTCATACAATTTGAAGAAGTCATTTTATCTTCTCTCGTGAAAATCATTGAGTTGCATAAAGCTTCTGAGTTGAAAAAATATATTTCCAAATGAAATTCAAATATTTTCAAAAACCCTTTTCATTTATATAAATGGAAGAAGTCATGTCATCTTCTCTCTAGGGTTTTGTGGTGAAAAGAGTTTGAATTCACGGAGATCATAATGCAAGATGAAAGTTTGGGAAAGTCCTTTTATTCCCTCCCATTTAACTTTCAAAAGTTTCAAATTTCACTCACTTTCAGTCAATCAATCACGCAACAATCAAGCAATCAATCAAAACTATCTATTTAATATAACATTCCAAAATTTAGAATTTTGGGATGTTACAGATGCCCCGAGCGCAACGACCGGGGCTACGGCCGAGGAGGAGGATGAGGCGGAGGACGCTGGGATGATAGTGGCCCCCGCCAGGAGTGGCGCGACTGGCCTCGCGAGGACCGCTGGCAGGACCAGCCTCGTGAGGGCGCCTGGAGGGATCAGCCCCGCGAGGGCCGCCCTCAGGGCAATGCTTGTCTTCCTCCACTGCCGCCGCCACCAAGAAGGAACGACGACCACTTTAGGACGAGGGGGCTGGGGGCTTCCAGGAACCGCGTGCTATCGCCTGCATCTTGGGCGGAGCTCAGACCCCAGCATCTCAGCGTATCTTCAAGCAGTTTGCTCGCGAGGTGAACGCAGCCCTTCCCAGGCTTGAGGCCACGCGCCCGCTCAGGTGGTCCAAGTGCGCCATCACTTTCAGCTCGGCAGACCAGCTCAAGTGCGCGGCCACTGCTGGCGCCCTCCCGATGCTCTACTCACCCGTCATCAGCAACGTACAAGTCACCAAGACCCTCATCGATGGCGGCGCAGGGCTTAACGTCCTGTCCGTCGAGACATTCGACAGCCTCCAAGTGCCATACGATCAGCTTCAACCCACCAAGCCCTTCTCAGGAGTGACTGACGGCTCCACCACCCCGATAGGGCAGGTCCGCCTCCCTGTCACCTTCGGACAGCGTGACAACTACCGCACCGAGCTCATCGACTTTGACATTGCTCACATCCGTCTGCCGTATAATGCCATCTTCGGGTATCTGGCCCTGGCCAAGTTCATGGCAGTGACCCACCACGGCTACAATGTCCTCAAGATGCCAGGAAGCGGCGGGATCATCACAGTCCCGTGTGAAGAAAGAGATGTAGTGTGCTCCCTCGAGCGCGCCTTCCAAGCCAAAGCAATCGAAGACCCTGACAGCAAGGGCGAGTACCTCCTGAGGCCACCCCCAAGAAGAAGAAGCAACTACTCCGTACAGGGCCTCAGGGGAGCGGCGCCTCTAGTGGTGCCACATCAGGATCGGCGCCCGCACCTGGGGCGCCTCCCTCCCTCGCATAGGAAGGCGCGCCTAGTGCCCTCCTCGGGCAGGGCTCGGGGGCTCTCTTCTGGAGGGCCTCGGACCTAGCCAACATCACGAGGGAGGCGCTCGGGCACCACGTGGAGGCGTGCTTTGCAGCACGTCTTCCTCAGGGGGACCCCGGGCAAGGAGCGCCCGGTGCTCAGGAGTTCATCGCCAAGACCACTCAGGAGCTGCAAGATGCAAGGGCCATGCGTGGCGACCGCCGCCCACCTGGTGCAGCTCCCCATCCAGGCGAGGATGGCGGGCTGCGCGTCTGCATCGACATCCCAGGGCTCAACAGGGCCGCATCTCAGGAGCGCTTCTGGCCTTCACGCGTGGGACGTTGCGAGGGCCCACCTCATAGCTATGTTCGCATGCCATTCGGCCTGCTGAGCATGGCAGACGCCTTCCAGCGCAACCTGCGGAGTGTCCTAGCGACCCAAGAGGCCCGGCATCATGCAGTCCTCGCGGAGATGGAGATGTTCCTCAAGGAACCGCCTGGATCCCCAGAGCCTCCTAAGGCTTAGGGCCCCGGTGGCTCATGAGGAGCAACCCCTTCGCCACGCATCTTCAGCTACCTCAACATCCATTCGACAATGGAACCAGGTGACGTTTTCCAAGTTTATTTAGCTGGGAGCGCCCCCGGGCTGCATCATTCCCAGGCGGCGTGGGCCTGTCCCTGCGGCATGTATCCTTTTTACCTATTTAGTTTACTCTACTGGGGGCACCCCTCGAGCTGCATCATCCCCAAGCTGCACGGGTCCGTCCCGGTGGCGTGTATCATCCTTGCATCTACCTAAGCTAGTTCGCTTCCCATGCATAATCTATCTATGGTTATCACTTGTTTTATTATCACCCACCACGGGAGCCGCGTGCCGATCGTCTTTCTTCAGGATCCCTCGCATGAGGAGGCTAGGCACGACGCCTGTGCTCGGTTCCATCCCTACAGCGTCGATAAACCCAACGGCTGAGCTCTGTCTGGCGGGCCAGCCCCGTTCACGTCACCTCTTGAGGTCGTTGGTGCTTGGCCTTCTCATGCAATAACCTCAAGAGATTCATTCGGCGCAGGTTGCCTGACCATCTCACGGGACTACCGCAATCCACAAGAACCAAGACCAGGCGCAACCCACCTCGAGGTAGGGATTCGTGAGTCCCGCGCTAGCTCACGAGTGCCCAGACACACCTCGTCTAGCACAGCCGTGCAAGCCACGTGTCAGAGCGGGGCTGTACACGCCCCGGGGGCTCCACTCAGAGGGAGCCCTCACCCACGCACCAGTGCAAGCACCAGGCTCCGCGCTGTCAGTCGACTCGGCCGAGGAGCGGTTATGCCCATGCAAGTGCGGAAGCGCTACACTCCGTGCTGGTGATAAACAACTGAGGGCGGCCCCATGGCCGTGTCAACCTCGGGGAGCTTTAGAGCTCAGTGTCTGGCCTCATCGCAACACCTCCCTCGGGAGAGTCGCGCGAGGGGGCTGGGCACAGGGGCTGCACTCGGGTCACACCCAAGCGTACGCCACCCTGCCAGGTCCCCCGGACCTGGTCGTCGCGCGCCCCTCCCGAGGCGAGCCTCGGCGAGGAAAAAGGTATGAAGGTCGTTTGAGTGTCAAGGGGGACTCCTGAGCATCGCGACTCAGGAGCCTAACTGGCCACGTAGCCCCTCACCCCTTGGTCTCATCCTGGTGATCCGAATGACCCGACGGCTGCTAAGGTATGCGCTGGGTCGGGCCCTGCCGACGTAGAACACTAGACCTACTCATGCATCTCCTTCCTGTAAGCTGTTTGCGCGTCAGGGGGGAACTCCTGAGCATCGCGATTCAGGAGCCTAACTGGCCACGTAGCCCCTCACCCCTTGGTCTCGTCCTGGTGATCCGGACGACCCGACGGCGGTTGGGGTATGCGTGGGGTCGGGCTCTGCCGACGTAGAACGTAAAGCAGACAGGAAGGAAATCGCGGAACTCAAATAAATATTACAAAACATACTATTCTCCAAATACCAAGCATAAGTTTAAACGCCCCCACGAGGCACAGTATGTGTTGCAGATGCAAAGTAGGAAAGAAGTCGCCAAGTCATCCCTGGACTTCGCCGTTGCGCGCAAGAGATGCCCCTTCGACAGCAATGTTGCCCTCACCTATGCTGCCTGCCGGAGTTGTAGGTTCAGTAGCACCACCTGTCGGGGGCTCAGGGTCGAAGGCGCGAACCTTCTTCAGCAAAGCTTCCACCTGGCCCTTCACGTCTTCGGCAGCGGCTGTGCAGCGCTCGTCGTCCACAGGCTCTAGCGGCTCGTCAAGGTTGGCAGCAGGATCACGAAGATAGAGGTGGCTGAAGACGCGCGTCAGCGCAGCTGAGGAAAGTATGCGGGATTCTCCTTCCACCAAGGGGCCGATTCTGCCCACGACCTCCTCAAGCGCCCTGACGAGATGAGGAAGCAGCTGGGTGGGGCCTTCATCGACGGTGGCCAGCGGCTCCTCCAAGCCCTTCTCGTAGAGTGCCTGCAGCGCCACACGGGACCTCTCCTCGAGGGACTTGAAGGCCGTGCGGTCCTCGGCCAGGACCTTCGCCTTGGCGTCATGCTCGGCTTTCTCCGCTTCCATCTTCCGCTTCAGCTTCTCCAGCCGGCTGCGCTCCACATCCTGCGCCTTCCCCAACTGCTCCAGCTCGGCGTCGCGACCCCTGGTGGTGTCCTCTCGGGCCTTCATCTTGTCCTCCTCCGCTTTGCGCCCTCACGCCTCGGCCGCACGCTCGTTGCGCATTGTCTCCAGCTTGGCCTCCAGCGACTGACAGCGATCCTGGGCGGCCCCGGCATCTTTCAGCGCCACCTCGCGAGCGGCCGTGGCCTGGGCGGCAGCCTGCTTGTCCTTCTCGGAGGTTGCTGCCGCCTGGCTCAGCACCGCCCAAATGGACACGTCTAAGTGAAGCCAGCCAGAGACCAGCTCCAGGCGCCCGGCTACCAGGCAGGGGTCGGCGCCCCGAAGATTTTCTCGCAGCAGGGTCATCGCAGAAAGAGTGCGCTCCAGGACGTCGGGGCAGGCAGAAGGATCTGATGTCAGCAGTGCGGCAGGAGGAGGAGGAGGCAGCGTCGTCACCATGGCCTGGAAGGCTGGGGGCTCCTGAGCCTTGGGGACCCCAGCAACCGAGCTGGGCGTTAGCAACTCCGGAGCTAGTGGGGCAGCAGGGGCCACCTCCTCTTGAGGACGCTCCCCCAAGCCTCGCGAGGAGGACTGGGCTGGAGAAACACGAGCGCTGTCACCGCCCTTCCCCACGGAAGGGGGCGCAGCCGCCGCAGGCGATGGGGTCCCGAGCAATACCACCGCTTCCTCCTTCCTCCTCTTCGTTGCGGGTGTAGGCCTGTTGGTGCAACAGAGAAGCATCAAGAGTCAACAGCAGAAGCAGAAAAAAGACAAGACAAGAGTACTTACTGGTCCACCGCAGTCTAATCTCTCTTCTTCCTAAGCTTGAAGCCTGAAAGCTTCGCGGCCTGAGGCGCGGGCGCGCGAGCACCAGGAACAGATGAAGAAGCAGCAGGCGGGTTGGAGGCAGCTCCGGGCAGCATCAGAACAGGGGCGTCGTCTCGCGAAGTCAGCGCCGACCTCCCTCTTGCCGGAATCGTAGCCGGGGACCTCCTCCGAGGACTGGCCTTGGACCTCAAGGAGCCACCGGCCGCATGCAGCTCCCTCCCTTCCAGGGGGACATCGGCCTCGTCAGCATCATCAGGCAGGGTGCGGAGGATGTCGGCCTTGCGCATAGGAGAGGTCTCCCCCTCCCCCTCGCGAGTAGCTTCCGAGTCGCGCTCCTCCTCCTCCTCTTCCTCCTCCTTCCCCTCGTGAGACTCGTCGGAGGACACGTCCACCGGGGCCGTCGTCACCGGAGCACTCGAGGGCGCATGCGGCAAAAGCCCGCGCCCGTCAAAGACGGGCATGGCAGCGGCGACCTCTGCCCCGTTTGGGCGGCGAAACAAGGGAACAAAGCAATCAGGCGGGTACCCTTGGTCGTCCCCAACCAAGGAGCGACGAGTCGAGCGCAATTCCTCATTAGAAAGGGGCTCCGGGCGTAGGCGGAGGTCGTCCCCTTCGTCTCCAAGCTTCCACAGTGGGCGCGGGCGCGCTTGGAGGGGAGCCACGCGCTGCGCCATGAATTCTTTGGCGATCATGGCCCCCGTCAGCTTCGTTGTCCTCGAGTCGCCGGGCTTCAGGTCGGCAGTCATCCTCTCCAGCACTTGCGTCGCCCAAGGGTCGGTGAGCTTCGTGCGAAGCCATCCCTCTTGGGACACATGCATCTCCGTCGGCAGCACCAGCCAGGGGTGGGAGCACTTGGCTTCCATCATGACCCACTTGCTCCTGAAGCCCTCGGCCTTCTTCCCGGCCTTCGAGATGGCATAGGTCTTGTTGGCCGTGATGAAGCCAACGCACCCGGAGAGGTAGCCCTACTTGATCCGAAGGAAGAAGAAGTGGCGCTGCAGCGCCATAGACAACATCACTCCAACATACGACTCGCAGTAGAATGCGAAGATCGACGGGAGGAGGATGGAGTTGGGGTGCAGATGGAGAGCGTGGATCTTATAGTGACTGAGGACGGAGTAGAAGAAGTCGGAGAAAGGGGGAACCAACCCGGCGACTATGCTACTCATGAAGAATGGGTAGAAAGTGCTGCCAGAGGCCTCAGGCTCGGCGGAGCCGACCCGGAGCACAATCTTCCTCTTCTCGTCACCCTCCGCCGTCATCAGGCGCACGACGGCAAGGTTCTTCTCCGACACGCTCGGTGCCTCAAGCGCGGGCTCGTACCAGGATGGCGGAGGAGTAGCCCGAGCTTTCTTAGGCGCCATCGAGGGCAAGCTCGAAGGAGGATCTGGGCGGATCTGGAGTCTCTGGAAGCGAAGGGCAAGAAAGGGGATATGGGGCAAAACGAAGGAAGGCAATGAAGGCAAATACAGCCCGCGCCAGTCTTTTGTCAGTCGGGCAGTTGCCGAGGCAGCGTGGGGAAGCGGAGACTCCCACGTCCCATCAATCACCACGCGTCAACCGAGGCCGTAGGCTGTTAGGGCCTGCGGCGCTCCACACTTGCCCCTTGGCTTTGCCTCGAAGCCAAGTCCGAGCACGCCTTGGCCCCAGGGGCTACTGTCAGCGTCCTGGGAACGGGGGTCCCCAGACTTGCCTGCTTGCGGCCCACGGCGTGGCTCCACCAGCGGCCCTGTACGGCCCATCTTCACTAGTAAACACTCAAGACCCTCGCGAGGGGCCGAGCCTCGCGAGGCGAACAATTCAAGACCTCCTCGGGGGCGGCCTCACCAGGCTGGCTCGCGAGGGGCGGAGAGATCAAGGCAAGGGGCACCTCGCGAGGTTTCTGTGATGCAAGCCATGATGACCGGGGCCAGGTGGGCGCCAGCGCGCACAGTGTCCTCGTTTCCTCTTTGGTGCTAAAGAGGCAAGCACAGGCAAGGAGTCCCGAGGCATCAGGAAAAGGTTTCAATATCAGTGCAACGGGACCAAGACCAGCAGGACGGCAGGACGGAGGTCACCGTGGAGCCCAGGACGGCATCACCACCAGACCTTTGGCAGGCGAAGACCACCTTTAGTCAGGATAACTTGTACTAGTTGTCTCCCTTCAAATTTGGCCGTTGTGACATCCCTTCCCGCCAGCATTTGGGAAGAGGACCAGGGCCTCTATAAATAGGGCTAGCCACCATAGTAGGGGGCAACTGATCCGAGGCCATTCAGATCATCCTCATCCACACAAACTCACCGAGCACAAGAGCACGTCTCCTCAGGAGGCTGTTCTTCCCTGGTAACTATTCTTCCTCAGCCCAAGAGGCAATCCACCACACCACACTGGATTAGGGTATTGCACCGCATCGGTGGCCCGAACGAGTATAAATCTTGTGTCCCTTTGTTCTACGAGTTCGACGCGCCGAGCCTCGAGATCACGGTGAGGGAGAGTGCTAGGGGAAGGAGAGATCTTTGTGCGCACCCCAGTGTTCGAACCACAAGGGTTTTGCCGGACCCGAAATCCAACACCGACATAGATGTGCTGCATCATCCCTTCCTCTTTGGGGAAATACCGACGTAGTTCAAGCCACATCAGATACCTGTGGGTGACTAGTAGTGTTGATTACATCTTCTAGGTGATTACTATATGGTTTATTTGGTGGAAGATTATATGTTCAGATCCATTATGCTATTTAATACCCCTCTAATCTTGAGCATGGTTATCATTTGTGAGTATTTACTTTTGTTCTTGAGGTCACAAGAGATATCCTGTTGCAAGTAATCATGTGAACTTGATATGTGTTCGATATTTTGATGATATGTATGTTGTGATCCCCTTAGTGGTGTCATGTGAACATCGACTACATGGCACTTCACCATATTTGGGCCTAAGGGAATGCATTGTGGAGTAGTTATTAGATGATGGGTTGCTAGAGTGACATAAGCTTAAACCCTAGTTTATGCGCTACTTTGTAAGGGACCGATTTGGATCCAAAAGTTTAATGCTATGGTTAGATTTTATCTTAATATTTTTCTCATAGTTGCGGATGCTTGCGAGGGGGTTAATCATAAGTAGGAGGTTTGTTCAAGTAAGAAAAGCACCTAAGCACCAGTCCACCGACATATATATCAAATTATCAAAGTAGCGAACACGAATCAAACCAACATGTTGAAAGTGACTAGATGAAATCCCCGTGCACCATCAAGAATGCTTTGCCTATTATAAGAAATTGTTTTGGCCGGTGCTTTGCCACAAAAGCGTTGGGCTACCTTGCTGCACTTCACTTACCATTACCATTACTGGCTCGATACAAATTATTTTGCTATTAAACTACCTGTTACCGACAATTTCAATGCTTGCAGAAACTACGTTGTTGAAAACCACTTGTCATTTCCTTCTGCTCCTCGTTGGGTTTGACACTGTTACTTATCGAAAGGACTAGATTGATCCCCTATATTTGTGGGTCATCAAGACTCTTTCCTGGCGCCGTTGCCAGGGAGTGAAGCGCTCTTGGTAAGGAAAAAATTTATACTACGTGCTGAAAGTTATTGTCACTTGCTACTATGGAAAACAATCCTTTCAGGGGTATCTTCGGGGTATCTTCACCTCGACTGGAAAAACAATTAGTTGCCCCTCAACTTACTGCACATACTGAAAATATTGGTTATAAAATTCCTTTGGGTATGATAGAACAACTTCTAGCTAATCCTTATGCAGGAGATGGAACTGAACATCCTGATATGCACTTGATATATGTGGATGAAATTTGTGGATTATTTAAGCTTGCAGGTTTACCCAGAGATGAAGCTAAGAAGAAGGTTTTCCCTTTATATTTGAAGGAAAATGCATTGGCATGGTATAGGCTATGCGATGATATTGGATCTTGGAACTGGAATCGATTGGAATTGGAATTTCACCAAAAAATTTATCCTATGCATCTACTTCATCATGATTGGACTTATATATATAATTTTTGGCCTCGTGAAGGAGAAAGTATCGCTCTAGCTTGGGGGAGGCTTAAGTCAATGTTATATTCATGCCCCAATCATGAGCTCTCAAGATAAATTATTATTCAGAATTTTTATGCTCGGCTTTCTCATGATGATCGATCCATGCTCGATACTTCTTGTACTGGTTCTTTTATGAAGAAGATTATTGAATTCAAGTGGGATCTTTTAGAAAGAATTAATAGCAAATCTGAAGATTGGGAACTCGAGGAAGGTAAATAGTCAGGTATTAAACTTAAGTTTGACTGTGTTAAATCTTTTATGAATACCGCTGCCTTTCACAAGTTTAGCACTAAATATGGACTTGACTCTGACATAGTAGCCTGTTTTTGTGAATCTTTTCCTACTCATGTTAATCTCCCTAAGGATAAGTAGTTTAAATATCACCCACCTATTAAATTAGAAATTAAAGAACCGTTAATAGCTAGAGAAGAAACTATTATTTACAATGTTGATCCAGTTGTGCCTACTGCTTATATTGAAAAACCACCTTTCCCTGTTAGGATAAAGGAACATGCTAAGGTTTCAATTGTGGTTCACAAAAGTAATATCAAAGCACCTAGACCTTCAGAACAAATCAAAGTACAACCTAGTGATGCTATGGTTAAAGATCTCTTGGTAGAAAATATTGACGGGCATGTTAATTACTTTTGTGATGAAGTTGCTAGAATTGCCAAACCTGATGAAAAAGATAAACATAGACCTGTTGTTGGCATGCCTGTTGTCTCAGTCAAAATTGGAGATCATTGTTATCATGGTTTATGCGACATAGGTTCTAGCATGAGTGCTATTCCTTTTACTTTATATCAAGAAATTATGGATGACATAGCACCCGCTGAAATAGAAGACATGAATGTGACTATCAAACTTGCTAATAGAGACACCATCGCACCACTTGGGATTGTTAGTGATGTTGAAGTCTTGTGTGGGAAAGTAAAATACTCTACTGATATTCTAGTTCTTGGTTCCCCACAAGATGATTTTTGGCCCATTATTTTTGGTAGACCTTTCTTGAACATCGTTAATGCTAAAATAGATTGTGAGAAACAAAATGTCGGTGTTCGTTTTGGTGATGAGTCTAGTTTAATTTCTCTAAGTTTGGTAGAAAACATCATAAGAAAGAATTACCTAGTAAGGATGAAATAATTGGTCTTGCTTCTATTGCCGTGCCTCCTATTGATCCACTAGATCAATATTTGCTAGACCATGAAAATGATATGCATATGCATGAAACAAATGAAATAGATAGAATCTTCTTTGAACAACGACCTATACTCAAACACAATTTGCCTATTGAAACTCTAGGAGATCCTCCTCCACCTAAGGGTGATCCCGTGTTTGAATGTCACGACCGGTTTTCCAATAAAATATTTATTGAGAAACCGATCCCTTTTACGCACCAGTAGAGAAGAATCCTTCTGACTGGTAGACAAATTCTTGATCACAGAAGAAAAACCAGGAGTACTAATTATAATACAAGGTTGAGCAGAGACTGCTCAACAATTTATTACAAGCACGCCAATACTACATAAAGGCGGATAGGGTGGCATAACTACTAACTCACAATAAAAGCGGTGGTGGATATATCACATTGAAGTGGGTGACATGACTCCTGAATCTAACAGCTCTTCGAGCGTTGGAGTGAGGCTCGAGGATACTTATTGTGGGTGGCGGAAGCGTATATAATACAAGTGACCGATATCCAGGATCGCACGGGACTGACTGGGATTCCTCTAGGCGTCGGACTCACTATCAAACTCTTCATCCATGAGATAGCCTTCGTCAACATCTGGCCAAATCAACAAGCCAGGTGAGTACTATGAAAGTACTCGCAAGATAGTTCGGACATAAGATATAACAAATGTAAACATGATGCATATGAACAGATTAACAAAGCGCACTCAGACAATGAGATAGCAATGCATGGGAAATAAGAGGGAAGTCGGGCGGTAGTCCTCCCAAAAACCCAAGGTAATACTGAAGGCCAATCGAGTGTCTGAATGACCCCTCGAAAGGATACAATTAAAATAGCAATGCCGCAGTCGGGCGTCAAGGCGACACCACATAAAGGGCTTATAGTGGAAAATAAATGACAGTGCGTGCCACAGTCGGACGTCTGAGCGACATCACATAAAGGGCTTATATCAAAAGTAAATAACGAGCGTGCCACAGTCGGACGTCTGAGCGACATCACATAAAGGGCTTATATTGAAAGTAAATGACAAAAGTGCCACAGTCGGACGTCTGAGCGACATCACATAAAGGGCTTATAATGAAAGTAAATAACAAAAGTGCCACAGTCGGACGTCTGAGCGACATCACATAAAGGGCTTATATTGAAAGTAAATAACAAAAGTGCCACAGTCGGACGTCTGAGCGACATCACATAAAGGGCTTATATTTCATAACGTGATATTACAGTAGCTCATGTAATTAAATCATTGCAAGGGAATATTCAGGTACGAGATAAATAAAAGGTTAGTCCATCCACAGGAATAACGATTCAACCGGGTTTACCACTCAAGCATTATTCACCGGGGGATTTACCACGAGAACTGACATAGGTATGGATATACTGGCCATGGTCCTTGACCATGGACACGATGACTCGGAAGGATTTGACTCTGCAGAGTTTGTACTATTAAACCACAGCCAACGGATTTCAGTAGTCACAAGGGACTAGTACCGTTTACGGTGTTTTAGGAGAAACACATCTAACCAGTACACACCCATTCAACATTCCGATGCCAGGAATCACCCTCGGCAACGTTCAAGAAAAACTTTGAGACGGGGAGGCTACAACCTCGCGTAGCATGGGATCAAATTTATACCGCGCGCTCTAAGGGGTGCCCCCCTCTCGGTCCCAACCGGAAACACCCATGCCCCCTGACCGGATGACTAGCTTTAATCCAGGGCCATGGAACCCTCATCCCGGCCCCTCTATTTGGTGTGTACAAGGAAAGAGGTTAACAACTTACTAAACCGTATTCTTTGCAGAAAACGTGTGGCAGCACGAAAGGGGAAGAACGGTAACGTGACTCAGTCCACGTTAACGTCGGAGTTTATCGGATGACGTAAGACTGGCATGCTACAACAATACCATCTTACTACCTTTCATGTCACCACATGATCAGGTCATCTCTCATCGAAGATCACAGTAACTTCGAGACACAGGGTTAGTTGCCTTGCATGCAACGTAATACTCACCGATGCTCACATGCCATGCATAAATCATTCAAGAAAACATGCAAAACACCTATCATATCAAAGGTTCAAACATGCTTGCCTGGTTCGGAGAAGTCGGAGTCTAGCTCGGCGAAGTTTGCGGCTCCGTCACCTCCTCCGGAACCTACGGTATAACGAAACCGTACACTAACGTGAAAATCGTCGCGTGCATAAAAATTGTTCCAAATTTTTTCTAAATAAATACTATAAAAAACTAGACAAAAATACAAGACTGATAGAAAAAGAATCAATCAAAAAGCATCTTTTATTAAAAAGATATAAGGGTTTTAGTCCAGGGACTGATCTGTGATTAAACAGAAAAGATCCAGGGACTTGTTTGAGAAAACAGAAAACGGTTCGGAATAAAATGCGCCAGCCCAAAGAGAAAACGCATTTGCCCGAAGGCACTTTCAGAAAATGGTTCGAGGGGGGGGGGAAGAAGAGAGGCTGACGGGGGGGTCCCACCCGTTAGGTTTAAAACTCCAATGGAGCTCGCCGGCGCCCGAAGGCTGCGGCGGCGGCAGGGAGCGCGCTCCGCGCCTACCAGTTCACGACGATGGACCGCAGCGTGCACGAGTGAGTGGATGGCCACGCGGCGGCCTCAGGTGGCTTGGGCGGCGCTGGACGGCGCCGTCCACCGCTGCGCCTCTCTGGCAGCCGCAAAGTGCGCTGCTGCCGTCGCTCACGGGGTGGCGCACCTCCTCCTGCTCGTCGCTGACGCCCGCAAACCTCCAGGCGATCGTGCGGCGCAGGGATAAGAAGGAGGGAACAGGGAGCAAGGCGCCACCGTGGCTACTGGCGGGATCGACGAAAGGTTCTGAAGAAAACGACAGCAGCTTCTGAAACTGTAACTCTGAATATCTGAACTTGACAGTGACAGTGCTCTGCAGGTGTTCGACGAAATGATTTGGCATGAAGAAAATTTTTTCTAGAGCTGGGACTTGGTGAGGTGACCTCTCAATGCATCTAGAGGCTGCCTGAATTTTCTCAGATTTTTAGGAGGAGAAAACAATTGAATTTCATCAAATTTGGCAAATATGGTCCAAACTTGCAGCAAGCACAATTTGAAATATTTGAACTAGAGACCAGTGGATCATCATGGATCTTGGTTGAGGGCTCTAAGGACTAGCCAGGGAAATTTGTTTGGAGGCCAAACTCAAAGTAGAAATGGTAGTTCCTTTGTAAATCTCCAAGAGCCAAAGTAGAGGGCAGAAATTATTTTTGATAAGAAATAAATGGAAGGAAGAACATGGGGAGGTTCAACTTGCTGGATGTGAGGTATATCTTGACACAAAGGTGGGAAAGGCTTTTGGGAGGGGAGTTCCACTCATGCCATGGCAAGAGGAGTTTTTGAAAAGGGGAAAAGATCACTCCAAATGCCATAGGGCTATTTAAAAGATTTTTCAAAAGAAAATTTTCCAAATGAAAAGCATTTGGTTTTGAGTCCACATAAGATGGAAAAACCTCCAAGACCAAAAATCAAGTCTTGGGTGAATCCAAACAAAACACTTGTCATAAAAAGAAAGTTTTTGAGAGGGAGAGTTCTTTAAAAGAATTTTTTTAAATAACCTCCCTCAAATCAAATAAAAGTCTGAAAAAGCCAAATAAAAATTTTGGGTGTCACAACACCTACCCCCTTAGGAAAAATCTCGTCCCCGAGATTTCAGCTGATCCTCAAATAGATGTGGGTACTCTGCCTGAAGAAAATCTTCTCTCTCCCATGTTGCTTCATCCTCGGTGTGATTGCTCCACTGAACCTTGAAGAATTTTGTTGTTTTCTGGCGGGTTCTCCTTTCAGACTCTTCCAATATCTTTACTGGTCGCTCTCTGTAGGTGAGGTCTGGTTGCACATCAATGCTCTCATGAGATACATGCTTCTCCGGGTTGCTCACACATTTCCTCAACTGTGAGACGTGGAACACGTCGTGGACGTCTGACAGCTCTTTGGGTAGGTCTAGCTGGTAGGCTACTGTGCCTCTTCGTGCAACTATACCGAAGGGTCCAATAAATCTCGGGGCTAGCTTCCCCTTAATTATGAACCGTTGCAGGCCTCGCATAGGAGACACTCGTAGGTATACGTAATCACCGGGTTCAAAGCTGACCTCATGATGTTTTCGATCGTAATAGCTCTTCTGTCGGCTTTGAGCTGTCTTGAGTCTGTCCCTGATCTGTTTAACTTTCTCCTCGGCTTCCTTGAGCATGTCTGGGCCGAAGATACGACTGTCGCCTGTTTCTGACCAATTTAGTGGGGTACGACATCTCCGCCCGTACAATGCTTCAAAAGGTGCCATTTGTAGGCTGGTCTGGTAACTGTTATTGTAAGCAAACTCGGCATACGGCAAACTTTCTTCCCAACTGGATCCATAGGTGAGCACACAGGCTCTCAGCATGTCCTCTAGGATTTGGTTTACTCGTTCCGTTTGTCCATCAGTCTGAGGGTGGTACGCCGTACTGAATGCTAGTTGCGTGCCCAGAGCTTGTTGTAAGTGATCCCAAAATTTAGAGACAAATTGAGTGCCTCGGTCAGATATTATAGTCTTTGGGACTCCATGCAAACAAACTATACGGGAGAGGTAAAGCTTAGCAAGCCTTTGAGTGGAGTAGGTCGTCTTCACGGGAATGAAATGTGCTACCTTGGTTAGCCTATCTGTGATGACCCATATGGCGTCATTTCCGCGTTGTGATCGAGGTAGTCCGACGATGAAGTCCATTCCAATTTCATCCCATTTCCACTCAGGTATCCGGTTTGGCTGTAGCAGCCCTGCTGGCTTTTGATGCTCGGCTTTAATGCGCTGACATGAGTCGCAACAAGCAATGAACGCAGCTATATCCCTTTTCATACCGTGCCACCAAAATCTTTCCTGAATGTCTTTGTACATTTTGGTTCCTCCAGGGTGGATCGAATATGGGGCGGTGTGGCTTTCGGTTAGGAACTGTTGCTTGAGTTCCTCAATGTTTGGTACGCAAAGTCTGTCCCCGTACCATAATATTCCTTCATTGTGTGTGACGAACTCTGAAGCCTTGCCAAGGCTCATTTTCCTCTTTATACCTTCGATGCTTGGATGTCCATGCTGAGCCTTCTTAATTTGTTCCATTAGGGTGGGATGTATCTCCAGATTTGATACGTTGCCCTCAGAGACTAACACCATGTTGAGTCTAGTGAACTCCTGCTGAAACTCAGGCATCATGTTCTGTGGACTGTCGTTGCCCGGGTTGGGGTTCCGACTAAGAGCATCTGCCACTACATTTGCTTTCCCTGGATGGTAGTGAATGCCGACATCATAGTCCTTACCAATTCCAACCAGCGTCGTTGTCGTAAATTTAGCTCTGGCTGTGTGAAAATATATTTAAGGCTCTTATGGTCCGTATATATTTCACAATGATTTCCCAACATAAAGTGCCTCCACTCTTTGAGTGCATGGATGACTGCTGCTAGCTCCAAGTCATGAGTTGGATAATTTTCCTCATGCTTCCGTAGTTGCCTAGAAGCATACGCGACAACTTTGCCATCCTGCATCAGCACGCACCCGAGGCCCTTCCGGGATGCGTCGCAATACACTTCAAAACTCTTGTGTATGTCTGGCACGATCAAAACTAGTGCTGTTGTTAGTTTCTTCTTGAGTTCTTGGAAGCTTTTCTCGCACGCTTCCGTCCATACAAATTTCTTGTCTTTCTTGAGCAACTGTGTCATTGGTTTTGCCACAGTGGAGAATCCTTCAAGAAATCTTCTGTAATATCCAGCCATTCCTAGGAAACTCCGTACATCAGTTACGTTGGCTTGTGGTTTCCAGTCAAGTATGTCTTTGACTTTTTCTGGGTCTACGGCCACGCCTTCTTGGGTCAATATATGGCCTAGAAAACCAACTTGTCTTAGCCAAAATTCACACTTGCTAAATTTGGCGTACAGTTGATGTTTCCTTAATTCTCCCAAAACAATCCTGAGATGTTCGGCATGCTCTTCTGGTGTTCTTGAGTATACCAGAATATCGTCAATGAACACCACAACAAATTTGTCCATAAATTTCATAAACACTTTGTTCATGAGGTGGACGAAATATGCGGGGGCGTTTGTCAATCCAAACGGCATTACTGTGAACTCGTATAATCCGTATCTGGAGGTGAATGCTGTCTTAGGGATATCTTCTGTCCGTACTTTTAATTGGTGATATCCCGATCTTAAATAATTTTTGAGAACACCTTGGCTTGCGCGAGCTAATCAAACAAATCATTTATCCGTGGCATCGGATATTTGTTTTTGATGGTGACCATATTGAGAGCTCGATAGTCTATACACAATCTCAGTGTCCCATCCTTTTTCTTGGCGAACCCCATGGTGAGGAGCTGGCTCGAATAAACCCTTTGTCCGGTAATTCCTTTATTTGCTTCTTCAATTCTACCAACTCGGATGGTGCCATTCTATAAGGTTTCTTGTAGATGGGGGTGGTGCCAGGTGCTAGTTCGATGCTGAATTCTATCTCTCGGTCTGGTGGCATGCCTGGTAATTCTTCAGGAAATACGTCAGGAAACTCGCACACCACTGGAACTTTTCTCAATTCTGAAATGTCTATTTTGTTCAACTTTGGTTGCCGTGACCGTGGTCTCTCTTGAGCTGTAAATTTTATTGACTTGCCGTGATGATGAGTGAGAATCACAGTCCGATTGAAACAGTCAATAAATCCTTTGTTGGTGGTCAACCAATCCATCCCTAGGATAACATCCAGTCCTTTATTTTCCAACACGATGAGATTGGCCTGAAACTTTAGTCCCTCGAATTCAATAATCACTCCTTGGCAGTAACTCTGAGTGATCTGCTTATTCCCGGGGGACTTGATAATCATAGATTTTTCCAAAGGAAGTATCGGAAAACCATGTTGCAAAACAAAACTCTTCGAAATGAACGAGTGAGAAGCTCCAGAATTAAACAAAACCGTGGCAGGTACTGTGTTGACAGGGAACGTACCGAGCACGATGTCTGGGGCATTCTGCGCTTCTTCCTTGGTCACATGGTTCAGGTGACCCTTCCTGTGATTGTTGTTGGGATTGAAATTGTTACGCTTGGGCGCTGGATTGTTCCCACCATTGTTCGGCTTGGGGGCCGAGTTCCTTGGTTTTGGGCACTGTTTGGCATAGTGCCCTTCTTCTCCACAAGCATAGCAAGTGACCCCTGGACGGTATGTAAAGTCCTTGTCCCTTGAATGAAACTGTCTGGGTGGCCTTAGAGCAGTAGTCGTGGATTTTCTTGCTTCATTCCTCTGGACATCAGTCTTGCTTCGGTTGTTGCGAGCAAGAGTCGTCTTGTCCCTCTTTCGCTTACGAATATCCTCCAGACTGCGGCGCTCATTCTCCAAAGTAATGGCCTTGTCAACCAGAGTTTTGAAATCTGGGAAAGTGTGTACGACCAGTTGGCATTTTAGTGCCGGTGCCAGGCCGTCCAAAAACTTTTCCATCCTTTTGTTCTCAGTCATATGCTCATCGTAGGCATAACGGGATAGCTGGGTAAACTGACTGTTGTATTCCGTCACTGTCATGCCTCTCTGCTTGAGGTCATCAAATTCTCTTTTCTTGATTTTATGATGCTCCTGGGGATGTGTGCCCCACGAAAACCTTCCTTAAACCCCTCCCAGGTGATGTTATGTTCACTGGGATGCATGTGTAGGAAGTTCTCCCACCATGCTGCAGCTGCTCCAGTGAGGTAGTGAGGTGCATAAAGCACCTTCTCATGATCAGAACATTGAGTAATAATCAACTTTCTTTCGATGTCACGAAGCCAATCATCGGCTTCAAGTGGCCTATCAGTGTGAGCAAACGTTGGAGGGCGTGTCTTCTGCAGTTCAGACAACTTGGAGTGTGGTTGGTATGGCTCACGGTGATTCCCCATATTTATGACATGATTCATCATTTCCTGGTGTTGCTGTTGGCTTTGTTCGAAAAGGCGGCATACTTGAGATAAGGCTGCCTCGCTGTCCTGTTGACTAGACTGTCCCTGAGTGAAGTTGTTGCTTGTCTGTGTTCCATAAGAAAAAGATATATCCTATTATTATTAGTGCTAACCTTTCAGAACATGAAGTAGAAAGATTATTGAAAATTTTCAACAAGCACCCAACGGCTATTGGGTATACTCTTGATGATCTTAAGGGCATTAGTCCCACTCTATGCCAGCACAAGATTAATATGGAACCTGATGCTAAACCCGTTGTTGATCACCAACGACATTTGAATCCTAAGATGAAAGAAGTGGTAAGAACTGAAATATTAAAGCTTCTTGAAGCAGGTATAATCTATCCCATAGCTGATAGTAGATGGGTAAGTCCCGTTCATTGTGTCCATAAGAAGGGAGGTACTACTGTTCCTGATGATAAAAATGAACTTATTCCACAAAGAGTTGTTACTGGCAATAGAATGGTAATTGATTTTAGAAAATTAAACAAAGCAAGTAGAAAATATCATTACCCTTTGCCTTTTATCGATCAAATTCTAGAAAGACTGTCTAAGCACACACACTTTCGCTTCCTTGATGGATATTATGGTTTTTCTCAAATACCTGTTTCATAACCTGATCAAGAGAAAACCACCTTTACTTGCCCTTTTGGAACTTATGCTTATAGATATATGCCTTTTGGTTTATGCAATGCACCTGCTACCTTTCAAACATGAATGACTGCTATATTCTCTGACTTTGTCAAAAGATTGTTGAGGTTTTCATGGATGACTTTTCTATTGACGGAACTTCTTTTGATGAATGCTTAAGCAACCTTGATCGAGTTTTGTAGAGATGTGAGCAAACTAATCTTGTCTTGAATTGGGAGAAGTGCCACTTTATGGTTAATGAAGGCATTGTCTTTGTTGGTGTACAAAAGTAGGGGCCTTTGTGTACCCCTTTACTTGTGCACAGGCAGTTGTAGCCACACCTGCGGCCACGCTTGGCAGAGTAGAAGAAGGAAAGATACAAGGCTGCTGAGGCAGCATTCAAGCCAGAAGAATAAAAGAGCAAAGGGACAAGATGGGCTTCCCCCGGCAAGAGCCTTGCCGGGGCGGCTTTCGTAGCCCCGACAAGAGCCTTGCCGGGGCAACTTGCCCAACACCAGAAAGGCCGCCACCCTTGAGCCTAAGAGTTCTGACACCATCGACAACATCGAGACCAAGACTCAGAGGCGCCTATGTGGTGGCATGCAGATCTTTGTGAGGAACAAAGGCCTGTGAATCTGGAGAGAAACCAGAAGATGAAGACCCCGGCAAGCTCTTGCCGGGGACGACTGAAGACCCTCGGCAAGACCCTCGCCGGGGACGCCAACGCCTTGCCAGGGGCTTCGGCGGGGCCGAGGCCAGACCCGCACTTGCCAGAGTTTCGCTGCCCCACACCCGTTCCGACGTGGCGGCCCGCCCGCCAACTAGGCGAGCGCCTGCGTGGCAGCATGCAGCCTGTAGGCCAACTAGCCAAGCACCTGCGTGGTGGCATGCAGATCTTCGTGAAGACCCTGCCACCGCACCAACTCAGCAGCCAGCCAGCCAGCGTGGCGCTACATGCCTCATCAGCTTGGACCTGCGTTAGAGCGAGGCGGGGCGGCGACGGGCGGGATGAGCTTCTTTGCCATCCCCAATAAAGCAAGAGGGCACGTCGGTAGCGCATTAAATGCGTTTGTCCTACGTTGCCAGGGGATAGACTTGTACACTATACATACTTTCCACCTCCTGTGTGCCACTATGGCGACCCCTTTGACATATAAAAGGAGGCCCTAGGCATACTGAGGGAGGATTCAGACTTTTTGGACTAGGCATGCACCGCAGCTAGTTCAAGAGCTCAAGAACACTAAATACACACAAAGCAGGACTAGGGTTTTATGCATCGTTTGCGGCCCGAACCTTGGTAAATCCCCCCCCCCCCCCCCCCGCGTTGTTATTCTAGACCCGCTCTTTACGCAGCCCCACGCCCCGCCAACCGTAGAAGGGACTCCCCGAGGGATCCCATAGGTGTCATTCCTGAGACCCGACATCTTTGGCGCGCCAGATAGGGGCCGTTGAGGCTGTGAAAATCCGGTTTTGAAGTCAACTCATCGGCTCCTTCGTCACGATGGTTCCCAAGAAGAAGGTGATCACGGTGATCGGCTCATCTGGGGCCGAACCACCGGTCCAAGCGCGGACGGGCGACAGGGCGGTCGCGGATGGTGGCAGAGGCATGGCCCGCGAGCATCCACGACGCTCTGGCAATCGGAGCCTAGCAAGCGGCGTCGTGCGTGCCAGAGACGACGAGCCGTGCCCCGTTGGGCTCGGGGCGGGGCCATGCTGCCCACGGGCGGCGCGGCGACCTCCTGGACGCCCCAGGTGGGGCCCGCGCCACGACCTTCTCAGGCCGCACGTGACGAGCAACGCCGCGACGTTGGTGCCTCCGGACACCGCCATGGGAAGAGCTCTTTGCGTCACTCTCAAGACGCATTGGGCCGGCATGCGCGCCCAGACGCTAGCGGATACTGCGCGCGATAGCGAGGCCGTGATAGAGCTTCTCCTAACGTGGTTAGAAGTCCGAGCGCGTCACGGTCCACGCAGCTTTGGCCACCACCCACGCCAGTGGAAGCGTTGGCACCCGTGCAACTACTCCTCGACTTCACTCTAGCAGTGGAGAAGCTCGACGAGTGGAGGGCCACCATTCGAAGCCTCATCAGCTTCGCCAACAAAGATGAGCCGCGCCCTGCGGGACCCTCATGTCGGCATTCTGTCGAGCCGGTGCGTGCCGGCGGTGGGAGGACCGGGGGCGCTGTGACCATGGTGCACTCTTCTCCCCCACGACCGCGACAGCAGCCGCCGGCTCGCCGGACCGACGCCCGCGACAACATTTCTACGACATCGTCTGACCCGCGAGCCCGTGTGACCAACGTCAAGTCCTTCGAGAGCGAGCTCAGGAAGATGCTCGGACCACTATGGAGTGGCGGCGGGACGCGCGCCATCAGTCAGATAGGCGTGCGGGACCCACTATGGAAAGCCCAGTGCCAGGGGGTGCCGGTGACCTACCTTACGAGGTGGGTTGTCCAGCCTTTACCCGTGAGCTGCGGCAGTTCCAGTGGCCCACACACCGCACGTTCAAGCCTGAGGTCGGAGAAAAATACAACGGCAAGACTGACCCATCGGAGTTCTTCAACATCTACACCATCGCGATGCAAGCTGCCGGGGCTCGCGACGATAACGTGCTTGCCAATTATTTCCTGTTGGCACTTAAGCCCAACGTCATGTCATGGTTGATGCACCTACCAGTGGATTCCATCCCTTCTTGGTCGGATCAGTGCCACGAGTTTGTTGGCTCCTTTACCAGAGGCCACCAAGCTCCTGGCAGGCGAGTGATTTGCATGTCATCCCCCAGAAGGACGGCGAGTCCCTGCGCAAGTACATACAAAGATTCAGCCGTGTGCAGTACAACATCCCAAATGTTCATCCCACCGCTGTCATCAATGCATTCCATCAGAATGTGCGCAACCGCAAGATGCGCGAGGAGCTGGCAATGAACAAGGTTAAGGATGTAGCCGAGCTGTATGTTCTGGCCAATAGGTGTGCTCGGGCTGAAGAAGGAAGGAAGTACCCCGGCGAAGACGCCGGAGCGGAAACCGACTCCACAGACGAAGACGTCGTCGCCCCGGCAAAGAAGGGCTGACGCTGCAACAGGAAGCGTAAGGGCAAGACCGTGCTTGCCGTCGAGGGATCCAGCGACCCCGGCGCCGCCAAGAAGGCCAAGGTTGACGATCCCGGCAAGGAAGTTGCCGGGTGCACCGCCTGCCGGGCCTTGGCGGCTGCCGACAAGCCAGGAGGCTCCGACAAGCAGTACTGATAGATCCACCGCACCAAAGGCCATGACCTCCAGAATTGCCGGCAGGTTGAGCTACTTATAGAGAAGCAGAAAGCTGAATATGAGAGGCGCGACAAGGAGAAGGCCCAGGATGGTGCTGAGGGTTCCGGCAAGAAGCATGGCGGTCGAGGAGCCCGCCACGACAAGGATAATCAACAAGAGAGGCCCGCTCGGGGCCGCGAGAAGAAAGAAGAAGATGATGATCATGATGAGGACAACGAGTTCGGCGAGCACGAGTTCCAGAAAGCCACGGAGGCCATGTGCGTCGACGGTGGCACCTCGCTGCACACCTCTCACCGCCAACTGAAGCAGTGGGCGCATGAAGTCACTGCGGCGGAGCCATCGTTCGACGCCCAGAGGCCACTGAAGTGGTCCAGCACGCCTATCATTTTTGACACCGAGGATCACCCTGATCGCACAACTGCGGTCAGGTGTTTGCCATTGTTTGTTTCCCCAACGATGCACAACCTGAAGGTGACAAAAATACTAGTTGACGGTGGGGCCGGTCTGAACTTGATCTCGATCACTGTGATCGAAAGGCTGCAAATCCCCGATGGAGATCTCGAGGAGACGGGCACGTTTCAAGGGGTCAACCCGGGGAGGAGTCAGCCGAAGGGCAAAGTCACGCTGCCTGTCACATTTGGGGGCGAGCTGAACTATCAGACGGAGAAGATCATTTTTATGTTGCCAAGATCCCCTTGCCCTATAATGGGATCCTCGGCCGGCCAACGCTGGCCAAGTTTATGGCGGCATCACATTACGCTTACAATATGTTGAAGATGCCCGGGCTGATGAGCATCATCACCGTTCCTTCCGACAAGAAGGACACGCTCATCTGCGCCGACCAACTCTATCGGGAGGCAGTTGCAGCGGCTGCCGCCAAGGCACTTGTTCCTGCCGCTGAGGCCCGGGGAGGGAAGAAAACCGGCAAGGCCCTTCCGGCAAGACTTCCGACCCCGGCAAGGACTCCTGCACCTCCTCCGGCAAACACGCCTCTTCGGAGCACCACGTTACCGTTGATGAGATGCCAGAGAGCTCCACCAGCGGAAGCAAGAGGTCCAAGGCGGCCCCGCCAGAAACCAAGAAGATGCCCGTCAAGGAGGATGGCATGGGTGGAGGTTTTACCATAAGCTCCACCCTTGACAGCAAATAGGAAAGCGCACTTGTCACCTTCCTACGGGCGAATGTCGATGTGTTTGCATGGCAAGCATCCGACATCCCTGGCATTCCCAGGGAGGTGATTGAGCACCACCTTGCTGTCTATCCCCATGCGCGGCCCGTCAAGCAGAAGGTCTGAAAGCAAGCTTTGGAGTGACAAGATTTCATCATCGAAGAGATCAGGAAGTTGGAGGCGGCAGGCTTGGTTAGAGGAGTGCTCCACCCCACGTGGTTTGCCAATCCAGTGGTAGTGCGTAAGGCAAATGGGAAGTGGAGGTTGTGTATTGACTACACAGATATCAATAAGGCATGTCCACAGGATCCTTTCCCTTTGCCACGCATTGACCAGATAGTGGACTCCACTGCCGAGTGTGACCTACCGTCATTCCTCGACGCCTACTCAGGATACCACCAGATCTTCATGATGAAGGAAGACGAAGAGGAAATTGCGTTCATCACCTCATGTGGTACGTACTATTTTGTACGGATGCCTTCCGGGTTGAAAAGCGTTGATTCGACAATTGCCCGAGTTGTCCAAATTGGTTTTGAGCCCCAGAGTCGTCGGATGATGAGCCGGACCTCTCCCCGGCAGGGTGTGATGCTGGCAAGGTAGAACCCCCGGCAGAGCCTGGTCCCGGCAAGACGGAGTCCGCGCAAGCGGGCGAAGTCGAATAGAAGAAGAAGGTGGTGCAGCACCCGGTTTATTTTGTCAGTTTCCTCTTGCAAGGGGCTAGATCAAGATATTCCAACATACAGAAGCTACTTTTTGGGCTTCTTATGACCTCGAGAAAGCCGTGTCACTATTTCTAAGCGCATGAGATCACCATCGTCACCCGCCTCCCTTTGCAACGAATCTTGCACAATTCAGATGCCACTTGGAGGATTGTGGAGTGGGCGTTGGAACTATCAAGCTTCGTCCTCAAATTTGAGAGCACTTCAATGATCAAGAGCCAAGCCCTGGCAGAGTTCATAGCGGAATGGACCTCAACGCCAGACGAAGAAGTTCCAGAGACCACCCTTCCCGGCAAGGAGACGAGCCGTGATTGGATCATGTACTTTGTCGGAGCTTTCTCGCTGCAAGGTGCTGGCGTGCTGCTCGTCGCACCCACCGGAGAGCGCCTCAAGTACGTAGTCCAGATGCACTTTCCCTAGGAAAAATCAATGAACAACACGGCGGAGTATGAGGCATTGCTTGCCGGTCTCAGGATCGCAGCAGACCTCGGAATCAGGAAGCTCGTCATCAAAGGTAATTCGTAGCTTGTCGTCAAGCAAGTCAACAAGGATTACCAGAGCCCATTGATGGATGCTTATGTGGATGAGGTGAGGAAGATGGAAGAGCGTTTTGATGGTCTACAAGTAGAGCATGTTCCCCGAGTGGAGAACAGCATTGTTGACGACTTGTCGAAACGCGCTGCCCTCAAGTTGCCTGTGGAACCAGGTACCTTTGTGCTTCAATTAACCCAGCCATCCGTTGAGCCATTAGCAAGACAGAACAAGCGAAGGAAGGCAGGCCCCGGCAAGTACTTTCCCGCTGAGCTCCCAGGAGTCGCTGGCAAGGACGTTGCCGGGTGCCCCAAGCTTGCCAGGGAGCAGCAACCCCCGGCAGGGCCCCAAGCCTTGACCGTAGAAGCAGCTGCCCCTACGGCCAAAGATGAGCCTTTAGTCCTTGCCGTCGAGCCCCAGGCTCAGGCATGGGCGCAATGCACCATCCGTTTCCTCCAAACAGGGGAGCTCCCCGAGGAACAGGAAGAGGCAGAGAAAGTAGCCCGCCGGTCCAGCATGTACCAGTTTGTGGATGATGCCCTATACAGAAGGAGATCGAACGACGTGAAACTGAAGTGCATTCCTCAGGAGGACGGACTGAAGCTGTTGGCAGAGATGCATGGAGGCATGTGTGGCTCTCACATAGGGTCAACAGCCCTTGCCGGCAAAGCGTTCCGGCAAGGTTTCTTCTGGCCCACCGCTCTCCAGGATGCGACTGCCCTAGTAACCAAGTGTGAAGCGTGCTAGTTCCATTCAAAGAAGCTTCATCAGCCAGCCCAAGCCCTTCAAACAATCCCTCTTTCCTGGCCCTTTTCGGCCTGGGGGCTCGACATACTGGGCCCCTTTCCCCGTCCTGTTGGGGGCTTTGAGTACTTGTACGTCGCAATCGACAAATTCACAAAGTGGCCGGAAGTGGAACCAGTGAGAAAGATAACAACACAATCAGCCGTCAAGTTCTTCAAGGGAATATTTTGACTTTTTGGTGTGCCAAATAGAGTCATCACCGACAACGGCACGTAGTTCACGAGCCGCACCTTCATGTAGTACATTCACGACCTCGGTGGCAAGGTTTGTTTTTCTTTTGTTGCTCATCCTAGAAGCAACGGCCAGGCTGAGAGGGCGAATGCGGAGGTGCTGCGAGGCCTCAAGACCAGTACTTTTGACAGGTTGCACAAGTGCGGAAGGCGTTGGATTGATGAGTTTCCAATGGCTCTTTGGTCAATCGGAACGATACCAAATCGAGCCAGTGGCCAGACACCCTTTGCCCCGATATACAAGGAAGAAGCAGTTCTCCCCACGGAACTCATATACGGGTCACCTCGAGTGCTCGCTTATGATGAGCTTGAGCAAGAGCAGTCGCGCCAAGATGATGTGACGCTCCTTGAGGAAGATTGTCTTCAGGCTGCTGTGCGAGCTGCTCGCTACCAGCAAGCCTTGCGCCGCTACCATAGCCGCAAGGTTCACGCCCGAAGCCTTGAGGAAGGCGACCTTGTTCTTCGGCGAATCCAATCCGCCAAGAATTCAAACAAGTTGACGCAAAAGTGGGAAGGCCCTTATCGGGTAATACGAGTCACCAGGCCTGGCGTAGTCCGCCTGGAGACCAAAGATGGCATTCCGGTGAGCAATTCCTGGAACATCGAACATCTTCGCAAGTTTTACCCAAGGCGCGGTTGCCGGGAGCCCCCGCGACCCCCTTTTTTGTACTAGCCTTGCCGGCGAGGCATGTAACCCTATGTACAGAGCCAGACGCAGACACTGTGCGCAGTCAGGGAAAGTAGACCCTTAGTATGTACAATTTCTTGTTGATTTCCATGTCTCTGTGTATACGTATATGCATGCTTATATAGGGTATTGTACTACTTTTTGGTTCCAACAAATACTAACGGACTGCCAAGGGTCCATGCTCTTGCCCTCTCTTCCTTGCAGCCACGACCAGGACGCTCAATACCGCCAAGGACCCGGCTCCGGCAAGAAGTTGAGAAGACCGCCTGGCACGACGTTCCCGGGCAAACCAAACAGATAAAGTTTACCTCTTGCCCATCCATGTTCGTAACCGTTAACTTGTGCATTAGAAAACCTCGCCACTCTCTTTTGAAAAACTCGGGTGGTCCCATTCCTGGCCCGAACACTACTTCGGTCAGAGTGGTCGTAGTAGCCCTTGCTAAAAGGAGATGGATGGGGGGCTGGACCCTTTGTTTATAACCCGGCAGATGTGATTCTCCGGCAGGCGCAGAGGGCACCGGCAGGAACGCTTGCTGGGAGAACTTGTTTATTTGCGTTAAGGAGGCATTTTGCCTCCACACGAGCGTATCCGTGCACGGGTTCCCGGCAAGGCTAGTATTTTTCACTAACATGCTGATACAAGTACGGATGTTGCAGAACATAAGCATGGGCTCGAGAGATTACATTACTTAGAAATTAAAATTCGGCAAATGCATACAAGTTTAAAAGAAAGATAAGTGCCCCGTGATCCCCGTTCTTCCCCCTTTCCTCCCAGGTGCGGCAGGTGAAGGCAAAGAAGGGGTGACGGGGAACGCGCCGATGGAGAGCATGGCGGGGATGACCCATGGCGGGGCGCGTGGCCGAGGGAGGAGGGCGACATAGATGACGGAGCTGCCGCCGACGGTCTGCCGGAGTCGGAATCAGCGTCCTCTCGCTTGATACCCTCGTTGTCGCTGTCGCTGTCCTCCTCGTCACTCTCGCCTAAGGAGGGGGTTTCGTTGTCGGTGGAGCTCTCTGTGCAACACCTTAGGCGAGTTCCCAAGTGCCCAAAGACCTTGACGGAGAGCAGACTGTTCTCCATCAATTTGAAGTGGAGGACGAGCCCCTCTGACAGGTTATGGGCGCGGGCGAAGGTTTTCCACCCACAGCGAAGATACATGACATGAGGGGCGGGGAAGTCGATGTCGACCCGCATGTTGTCGTTCCTGCATCCCCTCATATGCAGCTTCAAAGCCTGCGGCGGGTCAAGCTCCATTACCCGAGCAAACGGGGTGGGGAGGTGGAGGTGACCCCACACCAGCTTGTACAGCCTGATGAAGAACTCGCAGGGCTGGTCTCCGGCATGGCTCTCCATTGGGGGAGGGGCCGCTAGCGGAAGCAATGCCGGTGCGCCGCCCTGTCCTCCTCTCCCCCAAGTGCCACGGCGGCCCCAGCCTCGCCCCCTCCCTCCTCCTCCTCTCGCAGCAGGCCCTGCTGCCATGTCACAGCCCTAGATAAATTGTGTGCAATAGTTGCATTTGCATCCATGCATCATGGCAATCTTTCCTTAAACTTGAAATGGGGATTAACAAGCCCTAGCACTCCTTTGAAAACTAGGATCAACCAAAAGAATATTTTTCAATGAACCCAAGAATGCCTTAATTAATGTTTGATAATTTTGGCAAGGGTTTTGATCCAAGCCAAAAATAGTGAACATTTTTAGGCAATTATTTGGGCTTTGATTTAATCCACTAATGTATTTGAGTTGGAGCAAATAAATCCTACAAATATTTTTATTGCTCCAATAATACCGAAACTTCTTGTGGAGCTCTGGGTTAAACCATTTTGCATCCACAATTATTTCCAGAAGCTACAAAAATAATTTGGTTAGCAAACCAAATTCAAAACATCTGTAGAAATTAGAAAACAGAAATAAGAGAGAAGGAGAGAAGTACCTGGGCATTACCTTCTACTCTAGTTCGCCCAGTCGAGCCGGCCCAGTCCACCTCGTCAGTGCCAGTCGTCTTCAACCTCGTGCCAGAAGGCACAAGGGCGCGTGCTCGCTGCGCACTGGCCACGCGCCGCGCCACCTCCTGCTTCCCGCCGCTCCCCGACACACCTGTGAGCGCCACGCACTCCCCCTGGTTCCCCTCCTACTCTCCCCCGTCCCCACCCGCTTATCTGTCTCTCTCCCTCGCTCTCCTCGTCACGCGCCCGAGCACGCCGTCGTAAGATGTCGCGCCACCGCCGTCGCCTTGCCTCCCCGAGCCGTCCAGAGCCTCCGTCACCTCGCGCTTCACCTCAGCACCCAAGGAAGGAAGCACGGAGGCCCCGAGCAGCCGCCATCATCTTCGTCTTTGAGTTCGGCCACCGACGACCGCCGCCTCGATTCGCCGTCGCAGAAGCTTCCCCGAGCCCGCTAAGCTGCTCCCCCGATCCCTTGTGAGCTCCTGCTCCTTCCCCCATGCTCGCCCCCTCCCTTCCTCTCCGCTAGCTCGTTTCCCGTCAGAGCCGAGAGCTTCCGCCCACCGGCCATGAAGCCACCGTGGCTAGAGAGAGTTTCGCTCGCGTCCGAGCACCGGTACATGCTCAGCAAGCTATCAGCTGCCCAACACCACCAACCGCGCCTCCTATCGTGCTCTGTAGCCCCGTCCCGCTCGGCTCGACTCCGTAGCTCTGGCCACCGCTCAAGTGGTCGCCCCCGTCGACCTCGGCCTCCCTGCGCCCAGCTACATGCCCCTGGATGCGGGCAAGCGAGGGCTCCCTCCTGGTGCCCTCAGCGCGCCCAGCCGCTGCCCCTAGCGCCACCCCGGTGAGCCGCCGCCGCACTGTGAGGTCGCCGGCACCTAATCCGGCGACGCTGATGTGGCGGGGTTATATTAGGTGCTAATCACCGAGTTAATCAACCTCGTGTGTAGGACATGTATGCCTGGCCATGGCCCGGGCCGGGCCAGGCTTGGGCCGGGCCTTAAAAATCCCATGGCAGAAAACTGAGGCCCAGGCCCTACCATCAGGCCTACTTTTCAAGCCCAAGCCCGGCCCATCTGATAAAAAGCCCTGAAAAGCCCTTGTGTGGTTAGTCAGGTCGTGGCCGACTCCCTCGCCAGGCTTCCGCTTGAAGGTTGCCGAGATACACGATGTGTACATGGTGGTAAGTGGCGAGAGCGTGTGTGAAGAAGTACACCCCTGCAGGGTTATAAATGATCTATTCGAATAGTCGTGTCTGCGGTAAAGGACTTCTGGGTTGCCTGTACAGTTCATAGACAAGTGAAATTGGATACTCTAAAATGCGCAAGATAAGCGTGAGTGCTATGGATGGCGTTCTCGTAGGGAGACGGGAGCGGATTCATAGTGTGGTATTGATATGGTGAATATGTGGACTCGTGTGCGCCACCTCAAAAGAGTAATTTGCAATCGTAGTTCAGGATAGCCACCGAGTCAAAGCTGGCTTGCTGCAGTTAAACTCCACCACCCCCTTTGTTGATACTGATGCATACGTAGTTAGTTCTGATGTAAGTCTTGCTGGGTACATTTGTACTCACGTTTGCTTAATTTATGTTTTTGCAGAGAGACCTCAGTCTTGCTAGTAGTTCCACCTGGACTTCGACGTTTAGCTTGTTACCTCAGCTACGATCTTGTGCCCTCGGCAGGATCTGATAGATAGTCAGGCTTTTCAACCTTTTTCATTTGTAGTAGTCTGTACTTAGACAAGTTAAGCTTCCGCATGTGCTTGTTGCTTGTATGCTCTGTATGTTGGGTCATGAGACCCATGTTTGTAATACTTGGCTCCTCGGAGCCTAATGAATAAATACTCTGAGTCGTAGAGTCTTGTTGTGATGCCATGTTGTATTTGCACATATCAAGCATATTGTGTGTATGATTGAAATGCTTGGTATGTGTGGGATCCGACAACCTAGTTGTTTATCCTTGGTAGCCTCTCTTATGGGGAAATGTAGTCTGGTGCTTCCACTGAGCCTTGGTAGTCTACTACAACCCGGTTTACCGGAGTCCTGCTAGCCCAGTACTACTGCTCCGGAACACTTGCCTAGCCGGCATGTGATTCACTTTGTTCCTGTGTCTGTCCCTTCGGGGAAATGTCACGCAGTGACTTCCGGAGTCCTGCTAGCCTACTACAGCCCGGGTTCCCGGAGTCCTGTTAGCCCAGTTGCTACAGCCTGGATTCACACGCTGATGACCGACATGTTCGATGTTGTTTCATGTATGCATGTCCCCGTAAGTTAGTGCCACTTTGGGTTCACGACTAGTCATGTCGGCCCGGGTTCTCTGTCATATGGATGCTAGTGACACTATCATATACGTGAGCCAAAAGGCGCAAACGGTCCCGGGCCAGGTAAGGTGGCACTCGTGGGAATACCGTGCGTGAGGCCGCAAAGTGATATGAAGTGTTACATGCTAGGTCGGTGTGACCTAGGATCGGGGTGCTGACAGCGTTGGTATCAGAGCCTGACTGCCTGTAGGATTACCAAGCCAAACTGGTCAAAGTTGAGTCTAGAAATGCTTTAGTTATATAAGGGAGTTGATTGTGGAAGGGAACGTAAGGCTCTTTTTACTTCTTTACCTTATGCCCTTCTGATCCGAGTCAACCTCTTCTTTTCTACGGGGATTAAGAACTAGGCCTTCTCATCTATCTATCAGGATGACGTGTTACTAATCCGTAGACTTATAGGATTGATGGATTCAAGTCTCAGTTTAGTTTCTACTTTTTCCGTATGTTCATAGCTGGCCTGAGAACCCTGATATTGTGATGCTGAGTGGTCATGTCACTATTTTGCAGGATGTCTCAAATCTTTTTTGAGCATTTACAGTCGTTATGCTGTCCGAGTCATCCCGGGTTTCTAGATAGTCTGATGCACTGGCAATCATTCCTCCATGTTCCTGATGTCCATTTGGGCCAGATTAATCACACTAATCAGTGAGTTGAGGTACTCCATTGCCTCGACATATATGTTGGAGCTATTATTATGACCCTAGGTGTTTTAGGGAGTCACCTCGTAATCTAGCCATGTTTTGTGTTCCCGATGTGATGATTCTGGCCACCATTCTTGAAAGCATCTCATGATGCCATTTAGTAGTAGGTATTCTACTCCTGGGTTCTTGACCCAAGATTCACTCTACTTACCTCGTGTTGATAGTGTTGCTCGTACCTTTAGGATATTAGTAACCTTTGTGATAGTCTTCGAGGTCCGTGGTATATCATTCTTCCAAATACCATGAACCATCCTTGGCAGGAAGTTCTTTGAACCAAAAGATCACCATTAGAGTACTCATGAGGAGTTCTCCATTCATAATTGTGATTCTGCCAGTTCTACCTATCTGCATGGGTTATCTGGAAGAAACCTGTTGAACTTGGTTTGACATATTAATCTATGCATCCACAACTCAGAAAGATATATGTCCCCTTGAGTTGTCCCTCTTCATTTGTATTTTGACCATCGTCTATCAATTGATAGTCAGGAGTAATTGTGCATCCGTGTTATCGATGCTTATTATTCTTGTGGTCCGTCAAGCCATTCTATTCCAGAATGACTAGGAGAAACAAGCTCCAGTACCTCATCCATTTCTAGGATTGGGTCAAAGCAGTTGTATTCCGCAGATCAAATGCAATCAAGCTTTTGATTCTGTTCTACCCTGAAGTATTACCCACTTTATGTCAGGAACGTCATGAGAATTGCACCTTCTCTTATGAATTCTTGACGTAGTGATACTTCTCGCCATCATTATTCATTCCTCGGTGTCGTGTTGTCGCAACTGGAATGCCGACAAGTGAATCGTGATGTGTGAAATCAATACTCCTAGCAACTGTGTTGCTTGGTAGTTAATGGACAATAATCTTATCCTTAGCGTGTTGATTATTGAATCATCACCCTAAGGTTTATCGTGCTACCTAGTCCTTATTTCCGATGCACTTTTCGATCAATGAGTTAGGATAGTGTCAATCCTTGCTTATTTGATCATATCGTCTTGCCCTGAAAAGCAAGATTGTTCTCCAGCTTAGTGACATATCGGTGGTTCGTGAGTTTCCGTATATCTTCTCGGAAGTATTACCAGGTTGTTCCCTGACCGCTATGTTGTGTTCGTGATCATGTTGGTTTTCTCTAAACCAGCCATTCTCCAAGAATCTGTGTTGGATACCCCTGAGCTAGTTGGTCAAGCTAAACAACAACTTGGAGAGTTGGAAGATAAAAGCTTTGCCTAACTTAATTCATTTCAACGGATATCTTCTGCGTGTGTGTGTTGAAGAAAGATGATATCTTCATCGATTGGTCCTCGGGATCAGTTGTTGGGTCTATTTTCTTGTCCAAACTTTGATTTGAGTATGGGCTATCCTCAAATCAAATCAGAACCAACAATGCTCGTAATGTTGTCTTACTCGTGGTTGATCCTCGAGCATACACCATTATATCTTTTGTTCTGACCAATGCTATTGCTTTGTTCACATAGTTGTGGAATTCCATCTTCATGGAAATCTTTATGATTGTTGTTGAGCCCATCAGCAACATTTTATCTTCTCCGCGATTCATGTTGAACATTAAGCCGGTGTTGGAAACTTTTGTAAGCATTATCTTCGTGCCCCGTTCATGAAGAATATGTTTGGATGAAAGAAGTGACTTCCTCTAGTTCATGTGCATTTGAAGCAAGTTGCGGCTATGAATTCGAGAAAGTTTGTTTTTGCTTCCTCTGGAATCATCCCAAGTCAGTCATGCATATGTGCGAAGTATTCTGTGGTCTGGAGACTTGCAACCTTCACTCTATATGTATCCCTAGCACACCAAGCCACTGATTGAATTGTTCAAGGAGAAGAAGTTCCTTCCTAAGAGCAAGACTTATGCAAGGACTTCGATATCCTCGATGATAGTTCCCCACCTGAACCCGATAGTGTTTTGTTATAAGACTTCTACGTGGTCATGCTTGTCTTGGACAACATGTTCACATGTATGTAGCAGAAACAACTCATGTTTTGGAGCTTGCTATCGTAGTTCATTTCCCGAGAATCTCGCAACGTCATCTCGTCGGTTTGTGTTGCAAACTTTCATTTTTCTTCAGACATGAGGAGTCTGAAGTATTCTGTTACCAACCAGATCTGAATCTCAGGCAGATATGATGGTTGGGCTTGTCCAAGATCTAGGATGTAGATTCCAACAAGGTCGATGTTCTGGCCGACACACCTAGTTGGAAGATCTACTATTGTGGTGTCTTGATTGAGCAATTTGACCATCTTCTCCATGAGGATTTCGTTTGATCTATACTAAAAGTTGATCCTTATGGATGTTTGTGCTCCCAAAGTCAGACCTTTATTTGATGTTCTAGATATCGAATGGTATTGAGTTAAGCCGGTACATCAAGGAGAACATTAGAAGCGGAGTGCTAAATGTCTCTCAGTTGATCATCCAGATTTCGTTTCCTTGGCCTCGCCAAGGTAAAATCTGAGAAAGTGTTGTCTTCCTTTGCACCTGCATCGTCCATCGTTATTCATCATGGTAGTACGAGGTGTCACCATGATCTTGGCACAGATGTTGGTAAAACCTTGATGAATATGGAGATGCTCAAGTTCTTGAAAGCACGCTCAGCACTGGGTTATACCCTCGGTATGTATTGGAATGTGCCTTCCGTTTGCCGAGTTTTCTTATAACTCTAGTTTCCTTCCCAAACTGAGTATGCCATTCTTTCGAACTCCTTCAAATGATCAATTGTGAATTGCCTCAGGCTGGTATGAAGAGTTTCAATGATCTATGGATCAAAAGTAATTCTTTTTGCCACTTAAGGGAATAACTCTACGAGTCACCTCCTCTAAGATGTCTCGTTATGGTATCATGGCAACTCAACTACTCACTATGTTGACAACCATTCACCACCTTCTTAAGTGTGGAATTGTTGCCTACCTAGTGAATCTTCGTCATCTGTTTCACTCCATCCCTCGGGATGTATGCTTCGTGTCTCAGCTCGAGAGATGTTTTCAATGTCTCACTCCATGGGTTGATCCCGAGTTGTTCAAACCTCAAGAAGATCGATCCTTCTAAAATTCTCCCTTTCTTCTCGTTGTCATGTTGGATGCTGTTCTCAAAGCAAGACGTCGAGGTCAAGGTGATGCAATGAATCAACATCCTCGAGAAGGGCATATGGATCATGAAGATCGTGTTAGCTTTGTGTCCCCTCTGTCTTCTTAGCTCACGTCTTGAATCTCGGGACGAGATTCTTGTTTAGTGGGGGTGAGTTGTCACAGCCCTAGATTAATTGTGTGCAATAGTTGCATTTGCATCCATGCATCATGGCAATCTTTCCTTAAACCTGAAATTGGGATTAACAAACCCTAGCACTCCTTTGAAAACTAGGATCAACCAAAAGAATATTTTTCAATGAACCCAAGAATGCCTTAATTAATGTTTGATAATTTTGGCAAGGGTTTTTATCCAAGCCAAAAATAGTGAACATTTTTAGGGAATTATTTGGGCTTTGATTTAATCCACTAATGTATTTGAGTTGGAGCAAATAAATCCTAGAAATATTTTTATTGCTCCAACAATTTTGAAACTTCTTGTGGAGCTCTGGGTTAAACCATTTTGCATCCACAATTATTTCCAGAAGCTACAAAAATAATTTGGTTAGCAAACCAAATTCAAAACATCTGCAGAAATTAGAAAACAGAAATAAGAGAGAAGGAGAGAAGTACCTGGGCCTTACCTGCTACTGTAGTTCGCCCAGTCGAGCCGGCCCAGTCCACCTCCCTCGCGCCAGTCGTCTTCAACCTCATGCCAGAAGGCACATGGGCGCGTGCTCGTTGCGCACTGGCCACGCGCCGCGCCACCTCCTGCTTCCCGCCGCTCCCCGACGCGCCTGTGAGCGCCACACACTCCCCCTGGTTCCCCTCCTACTCTCCCCCGTCCCCACCCGCTTCTCTGTCTCTCTCCCTCGCTCTCCTCCTCACGCGCCAGAGCACGCTGCCGTAAGATGTCGCGCCACCGCCGTCGCCTTGCCTCCCCGAGCCGTCAAGAGCCTCCGTCACCTCGCGCTTCACCTCAGCACCCAAGGAAGGAAGCACGGAGGCCCCGAGCAGCCGCCATCGTCTTCGTCTTTGAGTTCGGCCGCCGACGACCGCCGCCTCGATTCGCCGTCGCAGAAGCTTCCCCGAGCCCGCTGAGCTGCTCCCCCCGACCCCTTGTGAGCTCCTGCTCCTTCCCCCATGCTCGCCCCCTCCCTTCCTCTCCGCTAGCTCGTTTCCCGTCGGAGCCGCGAGCTTCCGCCCACCGGCCATGAAGCCACCGTGGCTAGAGCGAGTTTCGCTCGCGTCCGAGCACCGGTACATGCTCAGCAAGCCGTCAGCTGCCCAACGCCACCAACCGCGCCTCCTATCGTGCTCTGTAGCCCCGTCCCGCTCCGCTCGACTCCGTAGCTCCGGCCACTGCTCAAGTGGTTGCCGCCGTCGACCTCGGCCTCCCTGCGCCCAGCTACATGCCCCTGGATGCGGGCAAGCGAGGGCTCCCTCCTGGTGCCCTCAGCGCGCCCAGCCGCTGCCCCTAGCGCCACCCCGGTGAGCCAGCGCCGCACTGTGAGGTCGCCGGCACCTAATCCGGCGGCGCTGACGTGGCGGGGTTATATTAGGTGCTAATCACCGAGTTAATCAACCTCGTGTGTAGGACATGTATACCTGGCCATGGGCCAGGCCGGGCCGGGCTTGGGCCGGGCCTTAAAAAGCCCACGGCAGGAAACTGAGGCCCAAGCCCTACCATCGGGCCTACTTTTCAAGCCCAAGCCCTGCCCATCTGGTAAAAAGCCCTGAAAAGCCCTTAGGGCTTAGGGCCATGGGCCGGGCCTCTTCCTTAAAATGCCAATATGCCAAGCCCAAGCCCGTCCAGGCCCTGCTGGTGGGCTCAAAACTCAGGCCCAAGCCCGGCCCATGGGCAAGCCCATCGGGCCTAGGCCCTGGATTTTAGGGCCGGGCCTGGGTGGGCTGACAGGGCCGGCCCGGAGATGGCCAGGACTAAGGACATGTGGGACTCGCACTGTTAATGACACTATTAAAGTTAAATAACCCCTGTTAACACCCTGAGTCAATGACAGGTAGGGCCCACCAGTCAGATTTGACTTTGGTCAATGCTGACATCACCGTGACCTAGTGCTGATGCAGTAAAGGTTTTCTGGAATTTAATATAAATCAGAAACGATTTATGAATTTCAGAGAATAACCTAAACTTCTAAAAATCATAGAAATTCAACCATAGCTCAGAATGAAATAAATTATATATGAAAAATGATCAGAAAATTATGAAGAATCTGTTTATGGCACTGTCATGCATGTTTGAACAAGTTAACCTCACTGAATAGGATAAATCATGATTAGGGCAATTTATGAACTAGCATTTGGAGTTGGAGTTTAACCCTGTTTGAATTCCACTTCAATTAACTTGGCTTACTGCTGCATTAGGTCAATTCAGTTCCTTAACATGACATGTCATTCATTTGATTGTGCATTGCAGTGAATGTTGTTTCTTTTGTGTTTGCCGGTGGTTGTTCCCTCTTAGTAGACGATGTTTCCGACGACGTGATCAATGACACCGATGAAGAGCTATACTATCTTCAGAAGTGCCAGGCAAGCAAAACCCCCTTGTTCATTCCGATACAAACCCACTCTCTCGCTTCTGCTCTCTTTTACTGCATTAGGACAACATCGATTCAACTGTTACATGCTGCGGTAGCTGAACCCCTTTTCCTCTGCATGACCTGTCATTGCCATAGTAAATAGATGAAACCCACTAGCATGAGTAGGAGTTGTTTGAGCCCTGATGTGCCTACTCATTCATACTTGTTTGCCATGCCTGCTACTGCTTAGAGTTGAGTCAGGTCTAATTCATCGGGAATGAATTGGAATAGTGATGAACATGTCCTACTGTGTGTGAGCTAAGTGTGTTAACACGATTTGGTAAAGGTAGCGGTGAGAGGACATGTAGGAGTATATGGTGGGTTGTCTCATTGAAACCGTCCTCAGGAACTGAGTTCTGTGTTTGTGATCCATGAACAGCTACTACCACACATTGGGATCCTTAATTGATTCTCTCGACTTATTAATCGCCTTGATCTCTGTCCAGGAGTTGCAACTAGTTTCTGGTGTTTGTAGGATATGTGTTGGAGGCCGTGCGTAGCGCTGACCCTAGGGGTGGGCTATGATGCGGTAGATACACCGTCGCCCGGTGTACCGGGCGCCCGTTTGGTGTCTCGGGAACCCTGCACACATCGTTTGGGGCTGTGAGCGAAACTCTGGCCGGATCTCCTCGCGGATGGAACCCGAATAGGCGATAAACCTGGACTAGAGACTTGTGTGGTTAGTCAGGTCGTGGCCGACTCCCTCGCCAGGCTTCCGCTTGAAGGTTGCCGAGATACACGACGTGTACATGGTGGTAAGTGGCGAGAGCGTGTGTGAAGAAGTACACCCCTGCAGTGTTATAAATGATCTATTCGAATAGCCGTGTCCGCGGTAAAGGACTTCTGGGTTGCCTGTACAGTTCATAGACAAGTGAAAGTGGATACTCTAAAATGCGCAAGATAAGCGTGAGTGCTATGGATGGCGTTGTCGTAGGGAGACGGGAGCGGATTCATAGTGGTGTATTGATATGGTGAATATGTGGACTCGTGTGCGCCACCTCAAAAGAGTTATTTGCAATCGTAGTTCAGGATAGCCACCGAGTCAAAGCTGGCTTGCTGCAGTTAAACTCCACCACCCCCTTTGTTGATACCGATGCATATGTAGTTAGTTCTGATGTAAGTCTTGCTGGGTACATTTGTACTCACGTTTGCTTAATTTATGTTTTTGCCGAGAGTCCTCAGTCTCGCTAGTAGTTCCGCGTGGACTTCGACGTTTAGCTTGTTACCTCAGCTATGATCTTGTGCCCTCGACAGGATCTGATAGATAGTCAGGCTTTTCAGCCTTTTTCATTTGTAGTTGTCTGTACTCAGACAAGTTAAGCTTCCACATGTGCTTGTTGCTTGTATGCTCTGTATGTTGGGTCATGAGACCCATGTTTGTAATACTTGGCTCCTCGGAGCCTAATGAATAAATACTCTGAGTCATAGAGTCTTGTTGTGATGCCATGTTGTATTTGCACATATCAGGCATATTGTGTGTATGATTGAAATGCTTGGTATGTGTGGGATCCGACAATCTAGTTGTTGATCCTTGGTAGCCTCTCTTATGGGGAAATGTAGTTTGGTGCTTCCACTGAGCCTTGGTAGTCGGCTACAGCCCGGTTTACCGGAGTCCTGCTAGCCCAGTACTACTGCTCCGGAACACTTAGACTGGCCGGCATGTGATTGAGTTTGTTCCTGTGTCTGTCCCTTCGGGGAAATGTCACGCGGTGACTTCCGGAGTCCTGCTAGCCTGCTACAGCCCGGGTTCCCTGAGTCCTGTTAGCCCAGTTGCTACAGCCCGGATTCACACGCTGATGACCGACATGTTCGATGTTGTTTCATGTATGCCTGTCCCCGTAAGTTAGTGCCACTTTGGCTTCATGACTAGTCATGTCGGCACGGGTTCTCTGTTATATGGATGCTAGCGACACTATCATATACGTGAGCCAAAAGGCGCAAACGGTCCCGGGCCAGGTAAGGTGGCACCCGTGGGAATACCGTGCATGAGGCCGCAAAGTGATATGAAGTGTTACATGCTAGATCGGTGTGACTTAGGATCAGGGTCCTGACATGCAATGAGCTCCGGAGGAGGAGGGACAGGCTGTCGAGAAGAAGCTCTCGTTGCTGCTACTGGAGCACCGGCGCGCCCTCTCACCATGGCGAAGGGAAGAAAGAGACCAGGCGAGGAGGAGATGAATGCACAAGGACACCATCCCTCCCCCCTCTTTATAGACGGGCGGGGCCCGGGCTCGCCCCCCCAATCTGAGGGCGGCCGCCCCAATCGACCAATCTGGCCGCCAGGGGCGTGAGGAATCAGGACCGACCCGATGCTCCAATCAGCGGCGCCCGGCCTCCCGCCTCGGCATTAAAGCCTGTGTCCACTGTGTCCACCACCTACCCTCCCCGAGGCATGGGGGACACGTGGTGGCTGAGCCAAAATTCAGGAGGCAGGTGGAACGACCGTTTCCCGCCCCGTGATCATGGGGCGCGGGCGCCATGATGGCCACGACCTGAGTCCACTTAGTAAATGAGCCGCACCCCTGCAGCTTCCTCTTTTTTACGGGGAAGATGCAGGCCACCTCTTTACTATTCACCACGGGGTGACGCAAGCATGCTGCAACCGTCCCACGCACGACCCCCACGTCATGCACTCAATGCGGGTCGTGGGGAAGCGCAACTGGCGAAGGAGTTACCGCAGCTGAAACTCTTCCACGCGTGCCCGCGCACCGTTCTGGGCCTGGGCCAACAACGCTTCGCGCTTATGTGTGGCCTAGGCCCGGGGGCTCCTGTCGGTGTACAAAAGTAGGGGCCTTTCTGTACCCCTTTACTTATGCACGGGCAGTTGTAGCCACACCTGCGGCCACGCTTGGCGGAGCAAAAGAAGGAGAGATACAAGGCTGCCGAGGCAGCATTCAAGCTAGAAGCATAAAGAGCAAAGCGACAAGATGGGCTTCCCCCGGCAAGAGCCTTGCCGGGGTGGCCTACGTAGCCACGGCAAGAGCCTTGCCGGGGCAACTTGCCCAACACCAGCAAGGCCGCCACCCTTGAGCCTGAGATTTCTGACACCATCGACAACATCGAGACCAAGACTCAGGGGTGCCTGTCTGGTGGCATGCGGATCTTTGTGAGGAACAAAGGCCTGCCAATCTGGAGAGAAACCAGAAGACGAAGACCCCCGGCAAGCTCTTGCTGGGGACGACCGAACACCCCTGGCAAGACCCTTGCCGGGGACGCCCATGAGACCCCGGCAAGGCCCTTGCCGGGGGCTTCTGCAGGGTCGTGGCCAGGCCCGCACTTGACAGAGTTTCGCTGCCCCGCACCCGTTCTGACTTGGCGGCCAGCCCGCCAACTGGGCGAGCGTCTGCATGGCAGCATGCAGCCTCTAGGTCAACTAGCCAAGCACCCGCGTGGTGGCATGCAGATCTTCATGAAGACCCTGCCACCGCACCAGCTCAGCAGCCAGCCAGCATGGCGCTGCATGCCTCATCAGCTTGGACGCGCGTCAGAGCGAGGTAGGGCAGTGACTGACGGGACGAGCTTCTTTGCCGTCCCCAATAAAGCAAGAGGGCACGTCGGCAGCGCATTACATGTGTTTGTCCTACGGTGCCAGGGGATAGACTTGTACACTGCACATACTTTCCACCTCCTGTGTGCCACTGTGGCAACCCCTTTGACATATAAAAGGAGGTCTGAGGCGTACTGAGGGAGGATTCAGACTTTTGGGACTAGGCATGCACCGCAACTAGTTCAAGAGCTCAAGAACACTAAATACACACAAAGCAGGACTAGGGTTTTGCGCATCGTTTGCGGCCCGAACCTGGGTAAAAATCCCCCCGCGTTGATCTTCTAGACCCGCTCTTTGTGCAGCTCCACGCCCCGCGAACCGTAGAAGGGACTCCCCGAGGGATCCCATAGGTGTCGTTCCTGAGACCCGACAGTCTTGGGGCATAAAATTTCTGAACGAGGTATTGAGGTGGATAAAGCTAAAGTTGATACAATTGAGAAAATGTCTTATCCTAAAGATATTAAAGGTATTCGTAGTTTCCTTGGTCATGCTGGTTTCAATAGGAGGTTTATTAAAGACTTCTCTGAAATTTCTAGGCCTCTTACAAATCTTTTACAAAAGGATGTTCCATTTGTTTTTTATGATGACTGTGTAGAAGCCTTTGAAACACTTAATAAAGCCTTAACTTCTGCACCTATAGTACAACCACCTGATTGGAACTTGCCTTTTGAAATTATGTGTGATGTTAGTAATTATCCTGTTGGTTCTATTCTAGGACAAAGAGTTGATAAAAAAAATTAAATGTTATTCATTATGCTAGTAAAATTCTAGACAGTGCTCAACGAAATTATGCCACTGCAGAAAAAAATAGCAGTTGTGTTTGCTTGTGATAAATTTAGATCTTATATTGTTGATTCTAAAGTAAATGTTCGCACCAATCATGCTGATATAAAATATCTTATGAAAAAAATGCTAAACCTAGACTCATTAGGTGGGTTCTTTTGCTAGAAGAATTCGATTTACATATTACTAATAGAAAAGGAGCTGAGAACCCCATAGCTGATAACTTATCTAGGTTAGAAAATATACTTGATGACCCACTACCTATTGATGATAGTTTTCCTGATGAACAACTTGCTGCAATAAATGTTTCTCATAACACTCCTTGGTATGCTGACTATGATAATTACATTGTTGCTAAATATATACCACCTAGTTTCACATACCAACAAAACAAAAAATTCTTCTATGATTTAAGACATTACTTTTGGGATGGCCCACACCTCTATAAAGAAGGGATATATGGTATTATTAGACGTTGTGTACCTGAGCATGAACAGGAAAAAATCCTACGGAAATGTCACTCCGAAGCTTATGGAGGACATCATGCGGGAGATAGAACTGCTCATAAGGTATTGCAATCTGGTTTTTACTAACCTACTCTCTTCAAGGATCCGCGTAAGTATGTTTTATCTTGTGATGAATGCCAAAGAATTGGTAATATCGGTAAGCATCAAGAAACGCCTATGAATTATTCACTTGCTGTTGAACCATTTGATGTTTGGGGTTTCGATTAAATGGGACCTTTTCCTTCCTCTAATGGGTATACTCATATTCTGGTTGTTGTTGATTATGTTACTAAGTGGGTAGAAGCTATTCCAACTAGTAGTGCAGATCACAACACCTCCATTAAAATGCTCAAAGAAGTTATTTTCCCAAGGTTTCGAGTCCCTAGATATTTAATGATCGATGGTGGTTCACACTTTATTCATGGTGCTTTCCGTAAAATGCTTGCTAAGTATGATGTTAACCATAAAATTGCATCACCCTATCATCCTCAATCTAGTGGTCAAGTTGAACTTAGCAATAGAGAAATAAAACTAATATTGCACAAAATTGTTAATAGGTCCCTAAAGAATTGGTCTAAGAAATTAGATGATGCACTTTGGGCCTACAGAACAGCTTATAAAAATCCTATGGGTATGTCTCCTTATAAAATGGTTTATGGAAAAGCTTGTCATTTGCCTCTTGAGTTAGAACATAAAGCATATTGGGCAATCAAAGAACTCAACTATGATTTCAAACTTGCCGGTGAAAAGAGGTTATTTGATATTAGCTCATTAGATGAATGGAGAACCCAAGCATATGAAAATGCCAAACTATTTCAAGAAAAAGTTAAAAGATGGGATGATAAAAGAATCCAAAAGCGGGAGTTTAAAGTTGGAGAATATGTTCTTTTGTACAACTCTTGTTTCAGATTCTTTGCAGGAAAACTTCTCTCCAAGTGGGAGGGACCATATATTATCGAAGAGGGTTACCGCACTGGAGCTATCCAAATAAATAATGCCGAAGGTACTAACCCGAAGGTTGTTAGTGGGCAAAGAATTAAACACTATATCTCAAGTAGGCATATTAATGTTGAAACCAATATTATCCAAATTATGACACCGGATGAACACATAAAAGAAACCTTCCGGAACATTAAAGAATCGTGAATAAAAGGAGGTACGTGATGCGTAAGTAAACGGACTCCAGAAAATCCGCAAAATTATTTTTGGTCATTTTTGGAATATTACAAAAATTAGGCAAATAATAAACAACCAGGAAGGCAACCGAGGAGGGCACAAGACACCTAGCGTGCCCAAGTGGGTTGTGCCCACCTCGGGTACCTTCCGGACTCCGTTTTTCTCATGTTTGCTTGTTTACGAAGATAAAAAAATCTTTATATACCCCACGAACCTATTGACCACCGTATCGTGAAGAAATCTTCTGTTCTTCGTTCTTGCTGTTTCTCTGGCAGATCTGAAAATATGTCATCTCGAGACTTGGAGGGTGAGAGCTATGTTGCTTATTATATTGCAAACCCAAAGGTTTACAGAGATGTGGAACATTATGGTTGGACCACTGAGGAAGAAGAAGACTATGATCCTAAAGGGAAGGTAGAGACAAGCTCAGATGAAGATGAAGTTCCACTGCCCCAACCTAGGGACATGCATGTGGAATTCAAGAAGTCAAGTCTCCCCAATAAAGCAATGAAACCTAAGATCCAGTTTATCCCTTTTCGTCTTCTACAGGAAAACAATTAAGAATTATGCAAAAAGAAATTAACGCTGGATCAGGAGATTGATGACTTGAGGGAGGAAAATTCCATCCTCAAGAATAAGCTAAGGAGGAAGGGTGAAGCCCATATTACATCATCACCACCATCTTCACCTTCTTCACCACCAAAGGAGACTTGAGTATTGGATATGGGCACTCCCCTTGGCTTCTGCCAAGCTTGGAGGAGGTGCCCCGATATCGTATCACACCATCTCTTTTGCCTTTATTTATCGTAGTTCGATCTTTAGTTATATTTTGAATTAGCTGAATAAAAGTTTAGTTTGATCCTTTTCAAGTGTTTTGCTTAGTGATCTATCTATCTTTGTATTTGTGTGCGAGATATATAATAAAGTTTAGTTCGAGTTTTGCTTTCTTTTCTTTTAAGTTTCAATCAAATAAAGAAAAAGAATAATGAAAAATATCATATGCTAATCTTATGGTAAGTAATGACATCACATAAGGAAGTATAAGTGGTAAAATTTATTGGAGATTGACAAACATAGCATTGGTCAATGATGCAATTCATGAAAGAATTAATAAGGGAAGAGAAGATTCGCATGCAAATACACTATCTTGGACATATTTTATGATTGTGAGCCCCCTTCAAAATATTATATGATAAAATTGTTGACATTGGACAAGGAAGACAACCTAATGATTTATGTTTGTTCATATGCACATATAAGTTACATTATCATAGATCCTTTAACACGTGGTGCTTGCCCCCTATCTTTGTTAGCCAACAATTCCGCAGTAAGTAGAGTGCATCCAAAAACCCTTAAACCCAAATCTTGTTTTAAGAGTCCACCATACCTACCTATGGATTGAGTAACATCCTTCAAGTAAGTTGTCATTGTTGCAATAAGGCAAAAAAATTGCTTCTAAATGTGCTGGATCATTTAGTGTAAGAGAAAATTGAGTGTTGTACAAACTTGTGATGGCAAAATAATAAGGTGACAGACTGCATAATAAAGGTTGCTATCATAAGGGGCAATATAACGTGACATTCTTTTGCACTAAGGTATTGAGCATACAAACCAAAAATCACATGACAACCTCTGCTTCCCTCTGCGAAGGGCCTATCTTTTACTTTTATGTATTTATTTTTATGCAAGAGTCAAATTATTCTTCCCTATTCCTTTTTATTTTCTCTTTTGCAAGCATCATGTGGTGAGTAAAAATCTAGGCACATATATCTAGTTGGATATGAGTGAGCATGAGTTATTATTGTTGACGTCACCCTTGAGGTGAATACGTTGAGAGGCGAAACCGTAAGCCCCTATCTTTCTATGTGTTTGGATGGAACTTTTTGCTCATGGGTATGCCGTGAGTGTTAGCAATCATAGAAGACTATATGATGGTTGAGTATGTGGACTTGCCAAAAGGCTCCGAACGCGACCCTTCCTGAAAAGATAATGAATTGTAGTTGCAAAGTTGACTGAGAACATAGTTTGTAGGTTTTCAATAGAGTTTATGCTTTATACTTCGATGTTGTGATGAATTGTTACTTGTTCATGAGAAGTTATATGATAAAATTTATGTGATAAAGTTATATGATAAAGTTTGTTGATGTTGTAATAATATACATGATGCTTCTATGTCCGTATATTGTTTTATCGACACCTCTCTCTCTAAGCATGTGGACATGTTTTTCGATTTCGGTTTTTTGCTTGAGGACAAGCGAGTTCTAAGCTTGGGGTAGTTGATACGTCCATTTTGCATCATGTTTACCGATACGTCTCTGTCGTATCTACTTTTCCTAACGATTTTCCTCTTGTTTTGGACTCTAATTTGCATGATTTGAACGAAACTAACCCGGACTGATGTTGTTTTCAGCAGAACTACCATGGTGTTGTTTTTGTACAGAAATAAAAGTTCTCGGAATGGAACGAAACTTTTTGGAGATTTATTTCAAAATAAAAGAAAAATACTGGAGCCAAGAACCACCGGAGGGGGGCCTTGGGTGAGCACAACCCCCCAGGGCGCGCCCAGGCGCACCTAGGTGGGTTGTGCCCACCTAGTGGCCCCGCAAACCCTATCTCCGACTCCTTAAATACCTATATTTGGAGAGAAAAATCAAGGAGGAAGAATTATCTCGTTTCACGATACGGAGCTGCTGCCACCTCATGTTCTTCATCGGGAGGCTAGATCTGGAGTCCGTTTTGGGCTCCGGAGAGGGGGATCTTCGATCTTTGTTATCACCAACCCTCCTTCATCACCAATTCCATGATGCTCCCCACCACGAGTGAGTAATTACTTCGTAGGCTCGCCGGTCGGTGAGAAGTTGGATGGGATTCACGATGTAATCAAGTTAGTTTTGTTAGGGCTTGACCCCTAGTATCCATTACGTTCTGAGATTGATGTTGTTATGACTTTGCCATGCTTAATGCTTGTCACTTTGGGCCTGGGTGCCATGATTTCAGATCTGAACCATTTATGTTTTCACGATTATATCTATGTTCTAGATCCGATCTTGCAAGTCATATTCACCTATTATGTGTTATGATCCGTAAACCCCGGAGTGACAATAGTCAGGATACTTTCTGGTGATGACCGTAGTTTGAGGAGTTCATGTATTCACTATGTGTTAATGCTTTGTTCTGATTCCCGATTAAAAGGAGGCCTTAATATCCCTTAGTTTCCTTATGGACCCCGCTGCCACAGGGGGGTAGGACAAAAGATGTCATACTAGTTCTTTCCATAAGCACGTATGAGTATTTACGAAATACATGCCTACATTACATTTATGAAATGGAGCTAGTTTTGTATTGCCCTAGGTTATGACTGTTATATGATGAATATCATCCAACGAATTCACCGATCCAATGCCTACGAATTTCCTACATATTATTCTTGCTAAGTTACTACTGCTACAGTTACTGTTACACTTGCTACAAAATCATTGCTACCACTGTTACCACTACTGTTACTGTTATCACTACTATCAAAACTATCATACTTGTTTGATACTGATCACCTTGCTGCAGATATTTAATCTCTAGGTGTGGTTGAATTGACAACTCAGCTGCTAATACTTGCAAATATTCTTTGACTCCCCTTGTGTCGAATCTATAAATTTGGGTTGAATACTCTACCCACGAAAACTGTTGCGATCCCCTATACTTGTGGGTTATCAAGACCTTTTTCTGGCGTCGTTGCCGGGGAGCATAGCTATATTTGTTGAGTCACTTGAGATTATTATCTATTTATCACTATGAAGAATCTGAATGATACTAAAACCAAGATCGTTACCTCTAGGACGAGGGGAGGTAAGGAACTGCCATCACATTGTGCACTTGATTCACCTTCTGTTTTGAGTAGACTTGCAACACCACCACACACTGGTACGCGTCGGTCTTAAACAAATGGTTTTTAACCCATTTCCGCGACGGCATTTGGAACCGTCGCCAAGTGAGTGTGGGCGATAGGGGGGTCCTTCCCACACGACCCAGAAACCGTCGGGATTAGGGCCCCTACAGTACTCCTACTTGTTTCTGCTCGCATTGCCATCGCAGTCGGATTTCTGTGGTGCTACGTTTATGATGCACGGACCATCACAAACGGTTCAATATTATAGAATGTGTATGATGCGCGGCCCATCACAAACGGTTCACCGTTAAGAAGATTAGCTAATCGTCGTACGAGTGTCGGACATGATTACGAAACGTCGGACCATCGTAACATCGTCGTACACGACAACTATCGCACACTCTATTCTGTAGTGCAACGTTTACGATGCATACTTCATCAGAAACAGTTCATGGTTGCGAATCGTGTACGATAAGGCAACTAACACAAACATTTAGTTTGCCCGCACCGTTGATATTGTCTGACATCGCACACGCTTTGCAAACGACAACTGTGTGCATGCTTGCACAAGTTTCCTCTCTGTGAACCGTCTCCGATTATGGTGCATATCGCAAATGTTGGTGTTTTACCAACCGTGTGTGCCGTAACAACCTGGAGAGCGTAATTTCACCGTAATTTAATTGCCGCCTTTCCAAATTGTACCGGATTTGGATTTGAATTTGAATGTATGCTACAGCTTTATTCATATCCATTAGGTTCAAACAACCAATGCATTATTCGATTCATAGGTACATATGTTCAAGAATTACATAATAACCAAATAAAGAATGATGAAGCACAGTTGTATACTTGTACTCTTAAAGACTGTAAAGAAAGAGGCAAAATATATTCTGGTTGCTGAACAAGGTGAAGCGGAATGCCCAAATTGTGCCCTCCTCCATGCAGAAGGCACGCGCGACTCTAGTCCAACCCCTTGTGATGGCCGACCGCGCATCCTTCACGGTCTTCATGAAAACATCTAGATAATCATCGTGTTCTGGAAGAAATACTAACCTTTGCATGCCCACCAATCATGTAGTTTGAGAGGTAATCTTGAGTAAACTGCTTTGGCAACCACTTCAAAGGAAAAAGATTCAAACATTGTCATCTAACACAACTCATTATGGGCAGTAAATAGAAGGTTGCAGAGTTCTTACTTACCATCCTGCAGTTCGCTGTTGTCTTGGATAAAGTGTAAACAAATAGTTCAATTGCCATCTTTGGACCCATTTTACTAACAATCTTTATTAGCTTCCTCACTTGATGCTCGTTCATCGATATCGCATTGCCCCATATGCAGAAAGGGTCGAAACGCGGATCTTTACCAATGATATGTGTACCTAAAAGCACCAAGTTAATTTTAGAAGCTAAACCACACTTGCACAATGATGTAGTACAACACTTTTTTATAATATGTCTATATACATCCGTATGTGGTAGTCCATTTGAAATCTCTAAAAAGACAAATATTTAGGAACGGAGGGAGTATCTTATAACATCTAATATACTCACATATTAGATGAATTAACATCTTATATTATGGGTCGAAAGGAGTTTAGTTCATTCTTACAAATTATCGGCTGATTAACTACTGCTGTATCCATGGGTTACAGTTAGTTTGAGCTGGTTCGTGCTCAAATAGCCCTAAAGTATATCTAAACATGAGGGCTAGTTTGAGCTAGTTGCATCTATAACCCACCCAAAGAAACTAGTATCCAACCCAAGAGGTGCTAATTGGAGCTAGTTCTCCTAGTGCGTTTATTGTCAATCTAACCCTGCCATCCAAACAACTCTTTGGGTGGAGTTAGTTCAGGGTTAGTAATGAGCTAGAAACTAACTCTAACCTCTAGCTAAGTTGAGTATCCAAACAGGGCTGTGTTGTTGCTGTTGCTACTGCTGCTCTTCTACGTATATCTAGACATCATTAGAACATTAATGTAACACTCTTCCTTGTTGCTATGTAGCCTAGGATTGCATATTTAGACATTAAGTACAATGCATGTTGCTATGTAGCCTCAGATATATTACATATGGCCCTAGTTAACCTAAGGAAAAATGGGTTGCAGATATATTCAGTTAAAAGTCCGATTCACCGATTAGTCCCTTATCAGCCGCCGGCCTATATGGTACCAGCTACTCATATCCTGAATAGTGAGCAGATATAAGCCATGGGATGAAACTAACCTCGATGGAAAACAACAGTCGTTTCGAAAATTGTCCTGTGTAGGTACATCGAGAAGCATGTTAAGCACAACAGGCTAAACATCAACCAAAATTACACATGGCAGACAAAATAATCTCCAAAAGATAGCTTTAGTGTACAGGTTTAAGCACGCTAGTAAAGCAAAACAAGTGGAAAGGTGTGCTAACTACAACAGGCCTAACATTTAACAACAAGAAAATGTAGTCACTCAAACTGGTATTGTGCCGGTCTAAGTACACTGGTTATGGTTAAATAAAAATGGAAAGGCGTGTTAACTACAAGATGCAGCAAGCAAATGTAGTCATTCATAGTGGTATTGTTGAAACTGGTATTGATGAAATTGAACTACACAGTTCATACTTGCACATATAGAACATCACGTTGTGAATAACTGGAATAAACAAGGCATACTACGAACAACCAAAGATAGCTTTTGAAACTGAACATATGCTAACTACAAACAACCGAACAATCAAAAAACTTTAAAAGAGGCATATTCTAGCTATAACAGGCATAACAGCAAGCAAATATATCCATTCCTATCGGTATGTTTAAAACTGGATTGATGAAATGTACTGCACAGTAAATAATTGCACATATAGAGCATCACATTGTGAACAACTAAAATAAACACGGCATACTGCAAACAACCAGATATAGCAATTAAAACTGGACATATTCTCACTACACTACAAAAGGGACTCGACAAAACAAATCATGGGTTTCCCCCTGTGAAGAGGCACGGCAAAACAAACCATGGGTTTCCTCACTTGTCACAGATGGGCTCGTTCTCGTGGGAAGAGCACTTTCCCTGGATGCGCTCCATGTTGTCACAGATGGGCTCCTTCCCCTTGGAAGAGCACGACTGTAGGGGTGCCCTCCCTGATGTCGCTGACGGGCGCTTTCCCCTTCGAAGAGCTGATGGGCTCTTTCCCCTTGGAAGAGCCGAAGAGGGTGCCCTCCTCGTGGTCGCAGTCGATGAGGTCTGACTTGGAAGCTGTGGATCCCAAGCCAGCGTCGCAGAACGTGTCCTTCAGAAATGACAAAAGGGGCTCGATGGTGATGTAGATTGGTAAATTGTTGACAGTGAGACAGAGGAGATCAGCGGCGGGGCCATGGATGAGATCGACAGCGGTTGAACCCGAGGGGTTGGGGTGGGCCACTTAACCTGTGACAAAGCCCGCCTCAGGGCATCACTGTTGATGGCCTCGATGTCATAGCCGGCGAATGAGACACGCCCGCATACTCTAGCCCGCTGCTTGAGTGCCTGCCGCCAGTAATGGTCGTCAGCTTCCTCAGCGACGTCGGGCGAAGAGACCGTTATACACCTCTTTTGGGCCAGTCGCTGCTTGAGCTCCTTGGGAAGCGTAGCCGGGCTTAGGCAGTGACACTCTGGAGTGGGGGATGGGGATCTGTGGGAAAGGCGGCATTTGGCAGGCGTCATCTAAGAAACTCAGGGCGGCCTGGGTATGGTTATCGGTGGGTAAGCTGCACAGGCAAACCGGAAGATGTTGACAATGGAGGCCTTGCGGTGGTGGCAGCGGCGGCGGGGACCTTGCTAGGGTTTCGAGCGACGGAGGGGGTGTGTGTGTGTGTGCGCACGCCCGAGGAGGTTTTGGTGTGTGTGTGTGGACGGGGGGGTGCGGGGTGTTTGAGGAAATGACATGGGTACTGAAATTTTTACTACGCGGGAGTCAAACGAGGGAGTGAAATGCCGGGCTACTGAAAATTTTGATGATAGTGCATCGCACACGGTCTGGAGATAACAATCGTGTGTTATGAAACAGAAAAACCCTTGAGGCGGGCAGATATTTTCTAGGGATGGAGGCGGGATTGGGAACAAGAAACATCGCACACGGTCCGGAGATAACAACTTGTGTTATGAAACAGAAAAACCCATGAGGCGGGCAGATATTTTTGAAAGGGGGAGCCTCATGGAGCCCAATGTACTGTGCGGATGTGTGCGTGATAGGTGCACGGGCGTGGCACACGGTTAGCTTGAGTGAACCGTGTCTGTTGCGTCATCCGACTTGTCTAATGTTCATAAATTTGGCAAAAAATGACGCGGGAGAGGGTCAGAACACGAACACACTTGCATGTGGACCAAATTTATGTATCAAAAGGGTGGTTTGATTTTCAAATACCAAATGCAACTTTGATGTGGCACCTCTCTCGCAAAGCGCACGGTATTGCTTGCCCCACCCCCCTCGTGTCGGCATGAAGGGAATCCTAAGCTATGAATGCATGCCCCCTCCCCCCCAACTAAGGTTCACCTAGCAAAGTGCGAAGTAGCTAGCAGCCCCCCTCCTCCCTCGTGTTGGCACGAAGGGAATCCTAAGCTATGAATGCATGCCCCCCCCAACCGAGGTTCATTCACCTAGCAAAGTGCGAAGTAGCTAGCAGCCCCCCTCCCTCGTGTCGGCATAAAGGGAATCCTAAGCTATGAATGCATGCCCCCCAACCGAGGTTCACCTAGCAAAGTGTGAAGTAGAGCTAGCAGACCCCCTCCCTCGTGTCGGCACGAAGGGATTCCTAAGCTAGGAATGCAGGCCTCCCCCCCCCAACCGAGGTTCACATAGCAAAGTGCGAAGTAGCTAGCAGCCCCCCTCCTTTGTGTCGGCACGAAGGGAACCCTAAGCTATGAATGCATGCCATCCCCCCCCCCCCAACCGAGGTTCACCCTAGCAAAGTGCGAAGTAGCTAGCAGCCACCCCTCCCTTGTGTCGGCACGAAGGGAATCCTAAGTAATGAATGCGCATGCCCCGCCCAACCGAGGTTCACCTAGCAAAGTGCGAAGTAGCTAGCAGCCACCCCTCCCTCGTGTCGGCACAAAGGGAATCCTAAGCTATGAATGCACATGCCCCCCCAAACCGAGGTTCACCTAGCAAAGTGCGCAGTAGCTAGCAGCCCCCCTCGTGTCAGCACGAAGGGAATCCTAAGCTACGAATGCATGCCCCCTCCCCCCAACCAAGGTTCACCTAGCAAAGTGTGAAGTAGCTAGCAGCCCCCACCCCCCTCGTGTCGCTATGAAGGGAATCCTAATTAAGCTATGAATGCATGCCCCCCAACCAAGGTTCACCTAGCAAAGTGCGAAGTAGCAACCCCCCCCACACACACACTTTCAGTCGGCAGGCCAGAGAGGCATATATCTCACCAAGATGGATCGTAAAACGGACCAAGAATAATCCACCTTGGTCGTACAACCTCTCTCTTGTTGTTGGTGAAAGTGATGACCGTCCATGCGACCCCGGAGATGGGCTAGCTCGCCAATAATCACGCAAGTAGCTAGGCCCCGAAGACAACCACTGCATGCGTGTGGCCCAAACATATGTATGGAGAGGTGTGTTTTTGAGAAACAATGGAACAACTTTGATGTGGCACCGTGATTTCGAACTAGAAATCCCCACACTGAGTGAGGGTTAGGTTGACGATGCATATGTATGTTACACCACACTTCAAGCCAACGGCGGGGATTCATATATGCATGCATGCGTGCATAGTATATGCGCTCAAACTTAATTAGGTCAGAATCTCACCATGACTATACTACGATAACAAGAACCAAATGAAGAATCCTCCATGGTAACCTATATTGTTGTTGGTCAAGGTGATCATGGATGGCCACGCGGGCCCACGAATATATAGGCTTGTCGCTGATAACCACGCGAGGGAGTGTATCTTTCAAAGGCAACCACTACATGCATATGTATGGAGGTGATGCATGCATGCATGTTTGAATACACAACATTGATGTGGCGTTTGTGTCAAAAATTGTACACTAGCTCCCCACATAGAGCGAGATCGGTTCATGATGTGTCATTGTACTAGCCACTTCGACTCGATGGGAGGGATTCATGCGTACACATGCATGTGTGTGCTCAAAGTGTATCATGCATGTCATCCCAGAGCAAAAATAATAATCCCCTCCTAAGTCAAATTAACCTCTCTTGTTGTCAGGCAAAAAGAAGTGATGGACCAAGTGGGCGCACAGATGGAAAGCATCGATATCGCTGATAACCGCTTAAGTGGGTGCGAGAGGACAACCACCACCGCTTTGCATGTGGGCCAAACATATATATGTTGAATACCCAAAATGCACAACTTTGATGTGCCACATGCCTCAAAAACATAAACCATGCACCCACACAGAGCGAGGTTCATGTCAAGTGTACTACATATGATGGTCTCCTTCCCCCCTCTTCACCGCATACTATATGCTCCTGTCGTAATATATGTACAACCCTAAAGAATCCTCATCGATGGTGAAATTAATTAACCTCTCCCGATGTAGGTCAAAGTGATGCATGCATGCATGCATCGACGATGGCCTCGTGGGCCCACAGATGGAAGCATCACACGTGAGTGTCCTAGCTAGGATATATATGCATGTGGCCCAAAAATGTGTTGTGTGATGTTTGAATAACCAATTTCACAATTTTGATGTGGCACATGCCCCGGTAACCAAAAAGTCCCAACATTGAGTGAGGTGTACCTGTTCACGCACGCATACGTATAGTATATATGATAGTCCCTTCCCACCTCTTCGACACGTATTATATACCACGATAACACAAACAAAAAAGATTCTACCTTGCTGGTCAAATTAACCTCACTGTTGGCTGTTCGTCAAAGTGATGGACGGCGACCTCGTGGGCCCACAGAAAGTGTCACACGCGAGTATCGAGTGCCGTGTAGGACAACCATCGACTGCATGTGGCCAAAACATTTATGTATGAAAGGGTTGTGTAATGTTTTAAATAACGATTTCACAACTCTGATGTGGCACCGGCCTGCCTAACAAAATGGCCAACCCACACGGTGGCTCACAACTCGTAGTGTATTGCGAGCCAGCCGCCACCCCCAGACGCACACACCCACACACACACCGCGAATCCACCGCAACTATGATCCATGTTAAATTAATTATCCCGTGGTGAACATACATGTTCCCAAAGGAGGGACATTTTAATTTCAAAAAAATCACAGAGATCATTAAGACGTTTTAGTACATTGATTGATTGATTTTCTATGGGTATAATGTGCAAAAATGAAATTTGAGCTACATGCACACGTGATAGTGCACCTAAATGGATTGCAAAAACACATGTCTCACTGGGTGCATGTTTACTCCTCGTGCAAAAAAATTCAAACATTGAGTATCTTGATTTTTAAATTCTAGTACATCCAAAACTTATTTGAAGTTCATGAAACTTATCGTGTTGTCATATGGACACCAATACAAAGTGGCATCGTACTTTTTTGTCAAATTTGTGACCAGTCTTGATGTAATATTTATCTAATTACAGACGAGAGATTATTAATAATTGGGAACCAATATCCCAAACAGATTATTTATTCGAACCGTGAGCGTTAGACCAACAATGGATACGTGCCATGCTTCGGTTAAGAAATAAAGAGACAACATTAATCATGCAAATAGAAAAATAATATACATGCTGCCGCGCGACCCGTGTGGCGCGCGAGCAGGAGTGAGTTGACGGGACACACGCGAGCAGTCCGCCGCATAGGCAGACGGGGAGGCGTGCGTGCAGGTGTGTGAATTGACGGAGGCGTGCTCGCTGCATAGTGTCATCGGGAGGCGTCTGAGTAGATGTCTGAAACTTTGGTAGGCATGCGAGCATTCCGGTGCGTAGGCTCACCGGGAGGCGAGCCATCGGTTTGACCACCACCTGCCTCTCTCCCACAACTCCCACTACTCCATATTAATGGTGCACCCGAGCGGCCGCACCCCCATCCTTGCTACACACACACAATCCTCTCTCTCTTCTTGCATCCTCGACGCCGCTCTCAGTCCTCAAAGCCGTCAGTGTATGAGGATGCCGCCAAAGCACCTCATCGGAGAGAGTGGCGACGCCGGGGTTGCTAAAGTGCCGGAGCACGGCGTGGAGATGGAGACAGAGGTTGCCGTCACCATCAGCGAGTTATCGCTACACCCTGACGTCATCGACGGCATCGAGCTTCCACAGCCGGAGGCGGAGTTCCACACCGACTCCGACGACCACTCCGGCGACGACTCCGACGACCACTCCAGCGATGACTCCGACGACTAGGACAGCTGGTTAGTCATCTATACCCTTTTATGTGTCAAATAGATCATAGGGTTTCTCTGGTTACTCCTGCCTCCCCCTTTTTGGAATAGAAATCATGTGGCTATGTTCTCCCAATCAATGAAATCTGAGTAAGTTTCATTAGATCCATGTAGTGTATTGATTGTTTGAATGGTATAGGTGATAAGTGATTAGTTGTTTCATCTGTGCAAATGATTTCTTCTAGTAATCCAACTAGGGTTAGTGTTTGTGCTAATAATTCCTAGCCATGACTTGACAATTGATGTTGAATGACCTACATATGTTTGTGCCATTATTTTCTTCAAGATTGGTCTGTACATAGACGACTGTGCTTAAAAATCGAACCATAATCTCTGGATATGTATAAATAAATAGCCATAATTTCCTAATCCTACTTCACGGCATGTAATAAGTGATTTGATGCCAAATTTGTTTTACTATTTGTATAAGTGCTGTCTGACGAGGTGGACATCGAGGATGAAGATGCCCAGAGGAGGTACAAGAGGCGAATCCTGAGGGAGCTTTATGCGGGAATGCATAACAGGCGTATTAGGACCTAGAACGACGGCTATGGATGCCCGTTTTGCAACCACAAGATTCATGACGTGTATCTAAGTGTTCTGGCGCATGCAAGAGGACGGGCCGTTGGCTCCTTCAAGCAGAAGTATTCTCACAGGGTGGCGCACGACGCGTACGCCGAGCACCTGGAGAAGCTTCAGGATCATGCCGGTCGCATGTGAGATGAGACGTGGGATGGATCGAACTTTGTACGCTTGAGTATGCTTAATGACGGTTGAACTATGTATTTATGGTTGAATTATGCTTATTTACGTGTACGCTTATTATCTATGTCTGATTATGTTAAATATTTCGCCAAATTTTGGTAAAAATTACAACGGGGGACCAATAAAGCAGGACGGAGGTAGTACGTCAATCACACACGGTTCCCAAAATTGGAACCGTGTGCCATGACTTTCATTTTTCTTGCTGTGTCAATCACACACGGTTCCACTACAAAAAAAATACACTTCCGTGATGATACGTGTTTGTCATAGTAGGTCACTTTTTTTGTCATGCATGTACATCCATGACAATTTTATGACAGAAACAAGATAGTCATACCTGTGCTGTCGTAGAAGTGTTCCATGACATTACCAAAATTATCATCACGGAAGTGTCGACTTCCATGACGATAAATCGCGCGTCACAGAAGTGCTTTCGTCAAGGGTGACCGACACGTGGCATCCACCGTAACGGAACACCGTTAAGCTATCGGGTCCGGTTTTGGATCCGATAACCTGTTAACACCCCTGACCAATGGGGATTTTCCACGTGTAAAATCATCATTGGCTAGAGGAAACACGTGTCGGCTCACCGTTGGGACAGATATCATCCACTCATTGGACAGAAGGCGCCTATGATACATTGACACGTGGCACGGCCCAACAGAGGCCCATTCCTGTGAAAAGGCCGGCCTGTTTGACTTGGTCAAAAGGTGGCGGGCCGGCCCACGGAAAGCCTGCTAACGGCCTGTTCGCATATAGCCCATTTACAGCCCGCTAACCCAGGGTCCGTTATGACCTATCCGAATTAGGCCCAGTAGCGTCATCTGGGCCGTCCAATATGATTCCAGTCCATTTTAAGTTCCGGCCCATGTATGGCCGATGACGTCTTTCGGCCCAGATGAGGCCCTTCGTAACTCTTGGCCCATTAACGGCCCGTGGTGAAACTGCCCCGTAATGAACAGTGTATCACTTTATACCCATTAACGGCCCATTAATCCATTGGGCCGTTTGCAGCCCATGTTATCTTTCGGCCTTCTCAGGGCCCATTTATTCTTGGGCTCATTTCCAGCATTCGGTTACTTATGGCCCGTTACTGCCATTTTCTGCTTGTGGGCCAAATTCAGCCCGTGGTTACAGTCGGCCCGTTTGTGGCCCGTTAATACGTTGGGCCATTTTCATAGCGTCATCAAATACGGCCTATTAACGACGGCCCGTTATAGTCGGCCCAAGAACGGACGACTCCAACTCTAGCCCGTTTACGGCCATAATGCGGTCTGTTTTGGCCCATGTTTGGCCAATCGATCATACGGCCTGTAGAAGGCCCATTGTTTCTATGGCCCGTAGGAAGCCCAGTGTCACTACAGTAAATATGTAGCCCATGGCCTGTTAAAGGCGGGAAACTTCTATAGGTTTAGACCTGCTAATGGCCCAAGATGATTATAGGCCCACATTTTGGCCCATATGAGTAACGAGCTGGCCAGAAGACCAACAACACTGAGATCCACTGAACCTTCCGGCCTAAATTACAGCATACCGACCAAAGAATAAACCTAGACTATACAACAAAGAAATTACGACATATTAGGAATCAAAGTTCGCTACCCGGTGATAATAAAGCGCAACATGACCGCGGATTACATACACTGGGCATCAAAGGTCGCCACCAGTGCATATAAACGCGCCAACAAAAGAATATACAAAACTGAGAGCACTTTAGAAGGCACTAGACATGGCAAGCTCGGGCCTCCGCAAGCAGCCGAACAAGCTGATGAGACCTCAGTTGTGTCAACGATAGATGCTTCATCCCTAGCTGTATGGCACAATAGTGCGCAAGGCAGTCCCCTGAGATCTTCATTACATATTTGACTTCAAGTCGGAGCTGAGCTGAAGCAAGCCTTTCCGCTTTAAGTTGAGACTAAAGAAGTCGAACTGATTGAGGCAGCGACTGCACAGAGGTTGTCTCACACCTGCTGGTGAGTAGCTTCAACTCACTGTCTTCGTCAAGACAGGACCTTGGGGTCATCTCGCTGTCCTCAAGATGGTTTGGCTCACTATCTTTCCTAAAGTTCTGCCTGGCATAAGAGATACGACTCTGAAAGAGAAACAAGGAGACACGTAACAGGTTCACAATTATATAAGCAAATAAATGGACCTGTTCTGCATAAGGAACATATTTTTACAACTACAATTTAAAACTGGTAGTTGTTGCAAACATCCAATCAGATGTAAACAGCAGTGGAGGAAATGATGCCTATCCAAATCTATACTAGAACAAAGTTTGAATGCTTGAGAAGGATGAACTTACATTACATGTTAACACGGGCTGGACAAAGCCCTTCTCCATGTTGGTGGAAAGATAATTCAATAAATTCCCCAAAGAAAATTCTTTATAAGTGTTGCCATTATTCTACATTTTGCAAAGAGTAAATATAGATCAAATAATATTGGAAGAAATAGAGGATAATGAAGCTCAGGTGCAGACTGATGATACATAATCAAATAGCAATTAATTAAGTACAGCCTTACAAGGCAAAAGGTACTGACAAATGGAATGCAAACATCAACGTGTGAAGTGGCATTGGCTTTATTCAACATTTTGGTATGAGTAAATGTAGATATGATAATTTGGAGAAAGTGGAGGGCAGGGCAGATAAGATGCAGAGTAATGCTAGACAATCAACTATCTCACGATGCATGTACAGTAATACCACCACCGTCCGTTATTAGTTGTCGCTCAAATGGATGTATCTAGCACTATTAAGTTCTAAATACATCCAATTGATCAACAATTAATTCGATATAGAGGGAGTACATGAAAACAGGTACTTACATGAGCAATCCAAAACTTCATAACCATTGTGTTAATTCTACATTTATCTAAGAGTAAATATAGATCTTATAATTTCAAGCAAAGGAAGGATAAAGAAGCGAACATTTACAGTGATGCTACATAATCAAACAACAATGAGAGTAAGTATGCTCACAAAGGGCAAGAGGTACTGACAAGAGCAATGCAAAGCCCAGTATTGTCGTGAGATCCTATGATCCTTTGAGCAAGGAGATTCATCTGAAATTAGTTTTCCTACAAGAGAGAAGGTAAGGCACAAGCAGAAATTTAGGAGTTCAAATTTTGAATTGATATCATAGACAGTACCTGACGCTGGGCTGTCAGCAGTTCTAATAGGGGTTTGGCCACTGGAGTAGGGGTAAAGTCTGTTACAGTTGGTCCTGTGTTTTCTGTGGCTGCTGATCTATCTGATTTAACAGGTATCACTACCTTTTCCAAATACCTAGTTTGTACTCCTTGAGGATCTGCAATCACCCTCTTCCTTTTGGACATCTATTACGAAAGAACAACATTTGACTGGAAAAACATAGTATGACGACACATGGAATAGGTACAGAAAATGGATAGGTATAGCATATACTCATATATGATGCTTAAACTAAGCAGATGGTGTAACAAAGTAGAAGTAATGCAAGAGGTCAGATGCAAAATATGTGCGACCAACACAACCTTGCCAAGTTAGAGCATGCACCTTGATGGGTGAATAAGATAGGTCATCCTCCACCATGCCAAGTTTGTTAGCCAGTGGATCGTTCCGCAATATTCCTCTCGTGCTCCCATTCTCATATTCATTTTGATAATGTTCAATTCCTGACATGCATGAAAACATAAAAACAAGTGAGATTATCTTTGTAATGCAGAAGTGATTCTAATCCAATACTTCCTCCCTGTAAACCCCTTTGTGCTATCTCTGCAATTCTGCTAAGAGGTGCCATGCATGCTGTAATTTGGTGCGTGCATTAATATAATGTGGCCTACTACTCAAAATATGAGAGCTCCAGAAGTGATGATACTTCGCAGATGACAGCTTCAACATATAGTAAAGAAGAACAAGTCGACCTGACCTGACAGATTCAAAATATACTAAGGGAGAATAACTCGACCTGACCAGTCGACCGCAAGAGAAGAGGATCATCTTAAATAAGAGCAGAAGAGCAAGCAGATTGAAGATATTACAAGTCTTTCTATACAATGTCAGTAGGCCACCCATGATGAACCAGAGCGCACAAAGAAATACTATTCCTTCCGGTCTCTCCATATGTGGCTCACATGCATTTTGAAACTAAAGTAGGAACATTTAGCTGACCAATTAAACATCTCTCAGTTTTACTAATATCAGCATAATATCAGATTTGAATTTGTACAACTAAGCTTGTTTAGCTCGATGGGTGGACCAGTGCTATTACGACACGAACCACGTAGGCTGATCGTGGTAATCATAAAATGGGAAACCGTAAGCATGATGAGTATAGTGTTGACCGTGGCAGTGGGATGGCAGATCTGAAGCTGGAAACCGCGCAAAGGGTAGTTAGCAACCGATATTTGCTTTGAAATAGAAACTAAGATTTGGTATGAACAAGAAAGTACAGTCAACAAGTGACAAAGAAATGCAATTCTGTTGTCTCTCTATATGTCACGACATGCATTTGGAAACTCAAGTGGGACCTTTAGCTAACCCATTAAATGTGTCTGTTAACTAATATCAGTATCATATCACAATCATATTTGAACAACTAAGCTTTGGAATTTTGAGTGTTGTGTTGTTTAGCTTGAAAGGTGGAGTAATGCTAGTATGACAGAAAGCACCTACGCAGATCATAGTAGAGTAGATAAAAGGGGAAGACCCTAAGCATCAAGAGTAAAATCAGGAAAGTGGAACTAGCTGGACCAGTGGGTGGCGCACATCCTTTTTGAAACGAATATAGGAACATTAGGTGACCAATTAAACGCTCTCTGTTTTAGTAATATGAGCATCATATTAGATTCGTATTTCCACACGTAGGCTTTGGAATTATGAGTGGCATGTTGTTTCGCTTGATGGGTTGAGGTCTTGAGGAGCAGTGCTAGTACGACACGAAGCAGGGAAGCACCTATGATGATGGTAGTGAATATAAAGGGGGAAAACCATAAGCTTTACGAGTATAGTGACCATGACATGGCAGATCTGAAGGTGCAAACCGGACAAAGCTACTTTGCAACCAATGTTTGCATTCAGCTAGGCACTACGATTTGGTACGGACAAGAAAAGTACAGTAAACAATTTAAGATCTATTTTCCGGGTGAGATCAATAACTTAAGCACATATGGAAGAGACCACCTCTCTTGCGACGCCGTGTAGGCCCCTACTGATATGTTGAGGGTGCTGCAGGTGCGATGGCTGTCGGCGGCGGGGAAGAAGACTTTAGATGGCAGACGGCCGGGTTGGGGAATAAATCATGTTGCCGTGGACGAGGCGGTCGTAGGAGCGGCAATGACAAAGTGTACGACGGCGCCGATGAAGCGAGACGACGCGATGAAGGGATCCTGGTCCGGCGCCGTGGATGAGAGACGTCCATCTCTTGCAGTGGACGACGGGGTAGGGGTAGCGGCTCCGGCAAGGTGGAGGATGGGGTGGCGGACAGAGGAGGCTGGCCGTAATGGGGAGGTTGTCGTGGCGCCGACGGTGTATGAATGGGGAAATGGAGGGGGAGGGGGGATCTCAAACTTTGGGATGCCCTTGTCTGAAATGTGGGAAAGTTGCGAACTTATACCCCGTTTAAAATTTTGGACATCACGTCCGTTGGGGATAGGACGGTAATCTCGCATCTCCCAAATATTTGCCGGTAACGATTTCGGGCGAGGAGAGGGTGTTTTGCCGCCCACGGTGTGTGAACGGGGCTGACAGGTAGGGCAGTTGTGTCACGTCTGAGGGAAGTTACACATCTGCCCCTATTTAAAATATTAGCCGACATCGATTTTGGATGAGGAGAGTTTGTTTTGCCGCCCACCGTGGATGAATGCGGAAATGGAGGGAGAGATACATGTCTTTCGGACGAGCCTGAATCAAATGTGTTTTGCCGCCCACGTTTGGCGCCCACCGTGTCTGAATGGGCTCAGAGGCCATCGTGTCACGTCTGATTGAAGTTACTAGTCTACCCCTTTCGACAGCAGTGTAAATCCGGTCGATAAGGATGTCAAGTGTCAGGGGTAGACAGTAATTTCCATCTCGCAAACACTTGCTTCGAGCAGCCCACAAATGATAGTGGGTGTTTAGCCGCTTTAAACTTGGGAGAATTAGCATTCACGTTTGCCCTGGGCCCTGGCAACTAAATCCAAATCCAATTTTTATTCGATTATGAATATCCACAGATAATTCTACGTTTTGTTATTTATTTCTTCAAAACCACAACAAAGATTTATTCCACCTTTATATATGATTATGATTTAGAAATGCCGTGATCTTCGAATTCAGTAGGTTGGATACACTTTGAGTCAAACAGTTATTTCATCCAATACAATATGCTCACACGAAAAACAGTTCACCTTATGTAAATCATACAAGTACTGAGGATTACCTCGCCTAAAAAATTCTGATCATTACTACACATGGAGAACATAGGGGGTCTTACAACATAATCCATTCAGAGACATGACACAACATGCAAGTACAATAATCTAATGACAATTTCAACTGCTATCTAAAGAAGAACTAGGATTACCCTGGGCTTCAGATAGCAGAAGCAGCAGGACCTCCTCCATCTTCAAATGCAACATTCTTACTTCCTCCAATTCTTGGGTTGCTTGCATAATGTGTGCAGCTAATTGTATAATTTCCAGCTCCAAGATCGAGATTACCTCATTCATGGCAGCCACACCATCTCTTTCTGCCTCTAGTAGAGCCTCAAGAACTATAATATCTGTGCTCAGACTGCTCACCGGCGGTGTTGCCTCTGAACTGCTACCATCTGGTAACATGGATGGCGCACTGCTTCCGCAAATAGATTCTGGGGTTGTACATTGTGTCCTAGTGTGAACGGCATCCTGAAAGGTTTCCGCTGGACATAAGTAAGAGATAGTTATCGCATGATCCAGGCAGTAAGCTTACATGGTAAACGACATACGAATTATTGCCGAGCATGGCAAGCTATATTTAAATGGTTCGAAGCAGCATCAGCCGAAAAGAAATTAAAATGGTAAGATGAAAATAGGGATGTAAGTGGAAAATAAACGACATCCGCCAGTCCCATCTAGTTAGTTTTTGCTAGCTCCCTGGTTCATTTTCCTCAAAAAACAAAAACTCTTTTGAACTATCATACCACTAGTGGACTTTAATCGGGATTAAACGGGACCCAGTTGACATCCCTAGTTGAAAGGGAGTGTACCACCGCTAAGTTGCCAAGGCATCTAAGCAGTTGAAATAATCTGAGAAAGCACTTAACAGTGTGGCCTCATATAAACTATGAAGACAGTCTTGTGATGAAGTTCAGAGGAAAAGTTAAGGACTCAAATGAACTAGGCATGCATTTCTTTATGATAGTACAGCAGGCACTGCTGACATATTGGCCAACTCAGGTATAGCGTAACAAGTAACAAACAAGCATTCGAATCAAGCAATACAGCAAAGCAGAGAACTGAACTATTTGTTATTCTATAGGATTACAGGTTGAGGGCACAAGCCAAGAAAGCAGCCCACACGCATTACATTTCAAATGTACTAAAACACACTGGCTTACCATATGTTGCTGTGAAGCCTCGCTGCTGTTGCAATGTTCTTTGAAGATATCGTCAGCATCCTATGGTTGCAAATCTACTTGTTGTAGTTTATTCTGCACCCTCTATTTAGGTAAAATTAATTTTAATCGCATGCATTGGTTCGAATTGATCATCAATGGTTCATCTAAACTAATGAAAGAAGGGTGTGTGCATACACGACAATATATCTTCTTCCCTCTATTTTTATGCCTGTTCGAGGTTCCAGCCCCAAAAGAACAAATATTTTGCTTGATGGGGTTGGCAGCTCCATAATTAACAGAAGCATCAAATTAGTCATGCAACTTGGGAAGATCAAGAACACACAAAAAAGTAATGAACAGAGGCTCGTAGCAGTGATGCAATAGCTAGCATCAGAAAATGTAGGGTAAAACGAACAAAAACCAGCGGAACCACATGCTAGTTTGCTGATGTGTAATTAAGCATAGAGAACATGAAGCAGTCTGATGGAACCAACAGGTGGCATCAGAACAACACCATTATCATAAATATAGCATGCAAGAAGTAAAATAGTAGGCAGTGATATCTAGGAAGTACAGTAATACTTAGGACAAAAGTAAAGCATTGGTATGTAATTTAGCACATGTAACATGTTCACTGCCAGAAGTATGGCCCTATAGGTGCAAGCAGAATAACGCATCTCATGAAAAACTGAATGATGCCCTGAAGAAATTCAAAGGTGCGGTGCTTATGCTAAGAAAATGAACGTAGGCGCCGGCCGTTGGATAATAGTACCTGATTCTCGGCGGCGTATGGGTATCGTTGGCATACTTGATAGCTAAGGATCGTCGATGGTGCTCGTGTTGCGGTTGAGCTTGGGCCGGCTGTCGCCGTCGCTGAAGCGGCTCCGGTGCTACGGTGGCGGCGCCTGTCGACATACAAGAAAGGCCATCTGTGGTAAGTGAACAGTTGCACTATAAAGAGAAAAAACGAAGGAGTACAGATCGAAATAACCTGATGAGGCTGCGGCGTCAGTAAAGCAGGGCCAGTGGAGTTGAATATGGCGTCCGTGGAGCAGGTCTGGTGCAGTGGACGAAGGCTTCGGCGGGCGCGTTGTACAGTGCTTTCGGTGAGGCGGATATGTTACGGCGGACGAGGGCTTGTTTGAAGGGCTAGCGAAGGGACGGACGAGGGAGTCAGTGAAGGGCCTACACTGTGGTGGACAAGGGCGTCGGTTAAGCAGATCCGGTGCGGTGGACCATGATGGCGGTCAAGGAGATCTGGAGCGGTGTACACGCCAGTCGCTGAAGCGGCTCCGGTGAAGTGGTGAGTTGGCAGTTGTGGGTTCCAAGGTGCGGAAGGTAACCGTCGGGGTGTGAGGTCCACCGCTACGGCGGAGGACTAGATTCGGTGGCTTGCCGTGGTTGGGGGTGGGTCGGGGAGGGGAAGGGGAGGGGCTCTGGGAAGAATGTTGGGGGCAAAGAGGGGAAAACAATGGAGTTACCAAAGCAGCCCTTTTCCGTTCATGTGGCAGGGGTAAAACAGGAATATCGCGGGGCTAAACTTTCGGGCGCGAGATATTTCGATGTGAGCGGGAAGTTTGAAAGCTTTTGGCGCCTGAAATTATATTATGCTCTTGTACGGCCGACTATGATATCATGGACGAGAATTTGTTTGTTTTGCATGCAAACAAGTGCAAGTTTTGAAAATCAATGTCTCCAACTCGAAACTTAGTTGTCCATTCAATTCAAATATGGATCATTGAGCTACTACAAGCAAATACCATCATATGGTCCAATTCAAATGAAATTCCAAATGTGTTTATCCTAAATATGATGACAAAAGCAAAAAATGTGTATGTGTATGAATAAAGTGGATGATTATAAAGTTTGAACATGCCCGTATGTGTATATGTCTAGGTTTGATATATGAATTTGAAATCACGAAATCCCGGCTTAAAAATGTACCTCCGTTTAAATGAATTACAAAATCTAATGATGGAGTCGAATTCCAATATTCCAATCTTCGGTTTGTAATTCTGGTACATCAAAGTATATCACGCATGTTGAAAAGTATCGTTATCTCATAGTCCAAACCGTGAAACAAATTGATCAACCTTGAGTGCACACACTATTGACCATGTATATCTCAATTACACTAGAGTCCCTCAAATATAGACACCTCACTCTTTATTTGAAGGAACCCCCCCTCGTCGCCCCCCCCACACACATAAGTCGTTCTCTCCCCCAAACACCAACACACGAGCACATTAACACCCCTCTCTCTTCTAAAGTCCGGACCCCAATATAGGTCTCTATCACTTTATCTCTTGGGCATGCACACATCTCTTCCCCCCACTCTCTAGCTAGGTCTCCCGGCATCTCTCTTTCCCAAGCACACGCACTATGTAGAGTTTATCTTTCCCATACACACAAAACGTCGCCCCCAAACGTCTATCTCCCTAGTTACACTACTAGGGAAAAGCCTAGCAGCAACACAGGTTTTAGGTGTATCAGTAGTGCGGGGACCGGCACTACTAATAAGGCGCTACAGCTAACACGTAGCAGTAGCGCGTGCTCACCGGCGCTACTGCTATACAAGTGTAGCAGCAGCCCACTTCATGGAAGCATGCTACTGCTAATAGCTCTAGCGCGTGTTGCCTGGACGCGCTACTGCTAACTTTTCTCCACTCGCTACTGCTAATTTTAGTAGTTTTGTTTTTTTCTGCATATTTGTTTTGTATTTGAACAGGCTTTACACAAGAATCTTTAGCAGATACAAATGTCATCATGATACACATACCAATGGCTGCGATACCACAAATGTAATCATAGCATATACATACAAATAGTCTCATCATAATCATCATCCAATACAAAGTGGTATCTCATCATCATCTCGAAAATAGCGATACATGCAAGTCTCTAATACTTGCAACTACAACATCATCCATCTAAACAATAGTATATGCGAGAAGAGCTATCACTATGAGTGAGAGCGGAACTATGCAGTACATGAGGCAGCGGTTACGAGTCCTGTCTCACTCTAGCGTGAATCTCAAGTAACTAGCTTCTCCTTCTTGTCTGCTTTTGAAGCCTTTATGGCTGGCGCCCGAGACCCCATTCACTTGCGCTTGACACTCATGCCACTCGTTGTACACCCCTGGAACCTTCCCTTTGTACACGACATAGCACCGCCATCTCGCCATCAAGAAATTAGGTACCTGTTAGAGATGCATGTTCATCAAGAGGATGTACAATCATATGCAAAAAAATATATATATTAGAGCAACACGAAAAAATGGTTAATTAGCAACTAGATGCAACATACACTACGCAAACTAATTAACTAGAGGTACGCAGGTCATCCTACCCAAACAAACAAAGTAGCGTTATGCAAGTTCGGCAAGGACCGTGGACATCACAAAGTTTCATCGCTACAGAAAGTATACAAGTTCAACAGACACATATCATCATCATCGGCATCGTAAATCACTAGAAGTTCCATCCTTCCATATCATCGAGGATGGACCCTAGCTTCTTGAACGGCGTGAGGTCTTGACGTTGCATGCCTATGCGAGTTCAGACGTCAGCCCGCGATATAGGGCCGTGGTGGAACATCCCCTCCTCATCGACGACTTCTTTCATGATGATCGTCGCAATGTCCCTTTGGATGCAAAAGAAGTCATATGTAAGTTTATAATCCGCTTCTCCATGAGAGTCTAGCCACTTGTGGATATGTCCATCATTTCTGCTTGTCATGCAAAGCTTTTGGTGATCCGTGTTGAATTCAATCATGAGATGGAGGATGTAGAATCCATCCTTCTTGCTTGGTTTTGGGACATGGATGCAGCAGAAGTTAGTTTTATGCGCGAAACCCATCTTCTTGTTCCTTTGTTTCCTGATCTGCATGTGGCCACCTCTAATGTTGAAGCCTTGGAGAGCATCATCCAGAATATTCATTATGTGAGTGTAGTCCTTCTTCTCGTAGTCTCTGGAAGGGTCGAAATACACGGCGTGGGAGACTCGCGGGTAAAGAACGATAAGGACGGCGCGCCCCTTGCTGCGGGGAAAAAGATACCTCAAAATATTCTTCATATGAGCGAGAAGGAATGATTGAAATGTACGAAAGGGTTGTCCGGAACTGACTTACTTTGGATGATAAGGCAGGAGGACAATTTCTTGGTCCTTATTCTGTACCACGAAGTTTTGGAGGTAGTCCCTAACAGTTTCACGCTCAAAGTCGCCGAGACTCAAGAAAGACTCGTGCATGTAGTATGGATCCGCCACACAGATTTGCGAGACTTCTTCTCTCTTCATGACGGAGCTCATATGTAGCGCAAAAAGGCAGAAGATTGTAAAATTGAGCCGCCTTGTCAGAAACATCTCAAAGATATGGTCAAACCGCAGGAAGAACACCTCCGCGGGCCGTGTGTCGACGTAGCACTTCCTCTCAGGCACACGAGCCGCGTATGTCGGATATCCTGGATCCTTCGAGGCTAGTAGGCTTTTCTCAGTCGACAACACATGGTCGTGCAGTCTCCTGAGATCCCCTGATAGTGCCTCCAGCGGTTTCGACGGTAGCATCGGCTCGCCCGTGAGATGGAACATGGCCGCACCTTTCACGGGTACACGCTCTTCAAAATCCATCATCTGCCCGCTATGTGCTCTGGCTTGTTTGGAGGCAGCTATCTTCCCTGATCTCTTCCTCTCCTTTTTCTTGGGCACACCTTCCAGACCCTTCCTTAACCCCTGCCCCAGTGTTCCCGGGCTAAGCACTGTACGACCCTCGGCTAGTTGAGCCTGTGTTGAGGCGGCATTTTCAGGCGTGTCCTGTGAGGATTTCATGAAGAGAGACTTTTTGCAATCCCTGCTACGACCTTCCTGCCCGGGCAGATCATCCATATCCTCATTAGCATGCTGATAGCCTGATTCGTCATATGGTTGACTCATCATATCTATGTCACAGTCATACGCGTTTGTATTGAGGAAACCCATTGGGTCGACCTCCGTCTCATCATCCATTATATGTTCTACAGGACCGATTACATCAGCCAGTACTATTACACCCCCTTCATCACATCGTCCGCCGCACTCACCCAACACTACAGGAGCTGGTAATTGCGTAGGCGGGGTGGTGGTCTCCGCACATGGTTGTTGATGTGTGGTTATTGGTGTGGTCTCGGCCGGCTCTAGACGAATAAGATTCTTCGGCCATAGCAGCACCCTACCCTTGCAGTTTCCAATCCGCGGCGGGGTCTCATCGTCCTCTCCCACAGGATGTACTGGAGGAGGCAAATGCTCGTGCCCCGATTTCACACTGGACAAGCTAACCCTGAAGTGCCCAGCGGGGATCGGTTGGTTGTGGAACGTTGGTTGCAAGGGGTTCATTATCATCCCCTTTCCCACATCCACCTTCTGGCCTTTGATCAAGTAGAGTATGGTGCACGGGGTTTCTTTGGCCTGCAAACACATATGTCTGTGGCGTAAAACATCCGAAAGGCAACGAAAATGAAATATTCTATATATATATATGTTGGTGCGACATGTAATTACCGTGACGGCGTCGAGCTCAGCCAAAGACGTAGGCCCACCTAGCGCGCCAGAGACTAAGGACGGGTTGCTATGAGCGGGAGCGGCTGCGAGAGGAGGCCCGGTTGCATAAGCAAGTGATGGTGCGGTGGTGTTGTTGTTCATGGAGTTGCTCCTGAAGAAACTGGGCAACGGGAAATCATGTACCGTCTTGTCTGGATTTTCCTTCGTCCAGTTGATGATAGCTGGAACCAAGTTAGTAGCAAAATCATTTCTGCAGGCAGTTACAGCTGCATTGACTGCTTGCAGTAGCAACTCATTTTTCTCCTCGGCTGTTTTTTTCGCGTCCTCAGCTACTTTTTCTCGACCGCAAGCTTCACCTTCTCGTCGATGTCCGCCTGACTAAACTTCTCTTTCTGCTTCTTGGCCTCCGGGCCCTCGTTGTAAAACACCTTCCACGTGGCGCCGTCTCCAGCGCCGTGCACACGACCATATTGCGGCTGCTGGCCCAAAGGGAGTCCCTTAAGTTCGTTCAAGGCCCGGTTGAGAGGGGTGTCCCACTTGGGCCTCATCGGAGAAGTAGGGCTTTCGGCTGCAAGCTGGTGTTGCTTCTCCTGCAGAAGGAGCGTGAACCGTTTAGGAATGTGTAGTCGACAAGATATGGAGCTAAATGTAAGGTGGTAAAAGAATAATTACCAGTAGTCTAATCAATTTCCTCGTGATCTTGTCCGTGTAAAAAACCTTCTTTTCATTGTCCCACTTATAGCGGGCCCTGATGAAGTCACGCTCCAAGGGGTTGGTGAACTTCGCAAAGGGGTCTGGGAGACCCGCGGCTTCACGTTTCGCGTCCTCCTTATCCCATATGGGCCTTTTACCGAGGTAGCCACGGCTTCCGAGGCGATGCTTCCCTGTGTTCCTTTGCTGAAGGCTCTTGAATTTCGCAGCCTTAGCCTTGGCTGCCTTGGTTGCGCAAGATTCCTTGAACTTTTCAAACTCCTCTACCGTAAGTGTCGGATTTTCCTCCAGAATCTTGGACAGGGGTTCCTCAGCCTCAATAGTTCGTTTCACCCTCCCTTTCCAGGAGGCCAAATCATTGCTGAACATGCCCATGGTGTGATTGTTAATCTTTTTCATCTTCGGATCATCCCACGGTTCTTCTATGTTATCATCCCGGTAGGGGAACTTGAATCTCTTATGCAACTTCGTTAGGAGCAACTGCGTCAAATGTTCTTTACTCCTTAAGTCATCGTCGTTGATGCTCGCGCATTCCTATAGGATGCATCCTACTTGGTTCCCATAACACTTGCGAGGTTCTTCCGGCTCTAATGGCTCAAACTTGCCAGGTGCCATCTTTGTGATCACTAGTCGTCCAATCCCTAGTTTGTTAGGTTTTCGTATCCTCTGCTTCTTCTGCTTCTTCTTTTCGGTAGCGGCATCGGCGCCGGTACCATCCCCGCCGGTATCTTTCCCGCCGGTAGCTTCCCCGCCGGTCTCGGCGCCGCCATCGGTCTCGACGCCGCCATCGGTGCCGGCGCCGTCGGTGTCGATGTCCGCGTCAGTACCATCATCGAGGCCAACCTGCAAACCTTGCTTAGCAGTCAAATAGTCGAGGTACTCTTGTTCACCCTCATAATCCATCTCGTCTGCATCTTGGTCAGAAGGCCCAGTTTCTTCGTTGTTCAACATGTTTCATATGATTAAGTCTCCGCGTTTAATTCTAAAAGTATGAAAAAAATGAGAAATGACATAAAAAAGAAATCTATGTTTGCCGGAATGTCGTTTCCCAGCAACTCCCAGCACTCGATATACCTACTATCTAGCACAAATCATGCCAAAATTCACGGAAAATTTCGGCATGACTTTTGCTAAAAAATGGACATATCGAGCGCCTGAAATTCACTGGAACGGAAATGAATCAACATTCCGGCATAACATAGGCCACTCGGATCATTTACCCTGCACATAATCATCATTTTCCAAATATGACATGTCCAAAACATCACATGTCCAAATGACATGTCCAAATTCCAAACATGACATGTCCAAAACATCACATGTCCAGTTCAAATTTGCATATAAATTCAGCCTACCTAAATTTGCTTTAACAAGGGATGTTGATTTGGACAATTGCTTAAATGTTGCCTTTTCTTTTAACTACAATTGCTTAACCCTAAATTTCTGTCCTATTTTAAAATGTACGGTTCATAAAAAACTAGCTAAATTCATAACTAAATACATAACCTAATTAAGCTACTGCCCTAACTAAAACCTAAGTAAATTAACCGAAGAACCCTAGCTAGCAGAGAGAGGAGGAGCGCTTGGGGGGGTTTACAGAGGGTGCAGGGGCGAGGAGGCAGGCCTGACGACGGCCGAGGTTGGGAGGGGAGGAAGCAGAGGAGGGAGGCGTGGCGCGTCGGGGTCGGGGGCGAGCGCCGGGGACGGGGGCGAGCGCCGGGGACGGAGCCGAGGCCGGGGTCGGGGTCGGGGCCGGGGTAGGGGGCGAACGCAGGGGCGCGGCGAGGGCGGGGGCGAGCGCAGGGGCGCGGCGAGTGCAGGGCCCCGGCGGGATTTGGGGGGAAAAGAGGCGGGATGAAGCAGAGAGAGTGAGGATTTTGGGTTAAGTGGACGTAGCAGTAGCGCGTTTAGAGAAAAAGCGCTACTACTATTACAGGTAGCTATAGCGGTTTTGTCCGGAAAGCGCTACTGCTAATTTGACTAGCTGTAGCTCTTTTTCAGTAAAGCGCTACTGCTATAACCAACAGTTTTCCTTTTTCTTTTCCTTTATTTTCTCTAACTTTTCTTTTCTTTTTTTCCAAGAGCAGTGAACGAAGGGAAGGCGATATATATTGCACCATTTGACGGTTAAATATGTATACAAAATAGGAACATATGTATTACATCAATGGACCCATGCATAATAATTGCTAAGTGTGTATACAAAATAGGAACATATATATATATATATATTACATCATTTGACCGATAACATACGGTTCCTTAGCGTTGACATTTTCGTTTTTGAGTCAGCTTCTTTCCCTTCTTGTTTGTTGAAGAATAATTGAGCCCCTCATTGTGACTTTGCCTTTTCCATGGAGTACGATTTTTCTTAGGTAATGTAGTATTGATTCTTCTTTTGACGTATACTTCATCATCATCGTCATCTTCCCTTTTTGGGTTGCCGTATTGATCGTAGTCTTCCTCGTTGGCGACTCCATCCATTCCAATGATGTTCCTTTTGTCTCTCCTCATGACAACATGGCTGGGATTGCGCGGGTCGGTTATGAAGAAGCATTGTGTCACGTGCTTAGCGTGTACCCATGGCTCATTTTTTGCGATAGCGTTCACGGTAGCGCTCTTGGTGTCGGGTATAGTCATGGTAGTGAAATGCCGGTTTTCTCTTTCTATATTCTTAGCCCATTTGACACGGAACATCATCGTGTTGTGCACTCCAGAGTAGTCAAGCTCCCAGATCTCCTCGACCCTTCCGTAAAATCTTTCAGTTGTGTCTTTGTCGCTGCCGGTCATGCATTCCATCGTCACCCCTGAGTTCTGATCATCACTGTCCATATCTTTGGCCTCCGTGTAGAACGTGTATCCGTTGATATTGTATGCCTGATAGGTTAGGAGGTTGGGCGAGGGGCCATGTGCTAAGGCGTATATGAGCAATCCGTCCTTAGAGCCCTCCTCCGGGGGATTAGCAATAATATGCTCTTTGAACCAATGCAGGAAAGTGGAGTTGTGCACTCTAGTAACTTCGGCGTCCGTCCTGCATACCCCCCGGTCACGATACTTCTTTGCGATAATTTCTTTGTGCAGTGCCACGAAAGGATCTACCTCGTCTAGGTGTTGTAGCACTACCAAGTTTGCTATGTCAAAGTCACTGCGTCGATCTGAGTATGCCACGTGCAGTTCCCTGCGACCGTTGGAGTGACCTTCTCCTTCGAGCCTCCCATCGTGCTTGTTAATGGGCAAACCAACACTAACATCAGGCGGCTGGTCTGCGCCATATAGAAAATTCTCGCAGAAAGAGATGCACTCTTGTGTCAGATAGCCCTGGACGATGCTTCCATCCGGACGGGACATGTTACGAACGAATCCTTTGATGATCCCATTCATCCTCTCAAACGGCATCATGTTGTGCAGAAATGACGGCCCCAAGTCTATTATGTCGTCCACAATATGGACACACAGATGCACCATCACGTCAAAGAATGCGGGAGGGAAGTACATCTCAAGCTCATTCAGTATCACAACGATCTGTTCCTGTAGCCTTCGGAGATGCTTCAGACTGATCGACTTTTGAGAGATGACGTCGAAAAAGTTGCAGAGACCAATAAGCATGTCACGGACATGCTTTTCCATTATCCCTCTAAGGGCAGCGGGTAGTATCCGCGTCATCATCACATGACAGTCATGGGACTTCATCCTGCTGAACCTTTTCTTGTCCGTGTCTAGATATCTGCTTATCTTTCCACAGTAACCGGAACTAACTTTGACTCCGGTAAGGCACTTAAAGAATTGATCGATCTCAGCCTGACTTAAGGTGAAGCAAGAAGGGGGGCAATAATCCTCTTTCTTTATTTTCTTGCCCTTCTTCTCCCGTGCCTCTGTCTCCATCTCTGTCTCGTCTGACTGTTTATGGGGCGGCATGTGCAGATCTTCCCTGATTTTCAAATCTTGCACGTCTTTTCTTGCCTTCGGCCCATCCTTGGTCTTATCCGGCATGTTCATCAGTGTCGCGAGCAAGCTCTCAAGGACATTCTTACATATGTGCATTTGATCAAGGCAATGAGGTGTATCTAGTTTGTGTCAGTACTCCAAGTCCCAGAACACAGACCTCGTCTTCCATACCTTCAGCAACGGCTCCGGCGCCTTTTTCATCGTCTTTCCCGGCCCGGGGCACTCCTTCCAGTTTTTCAACAGCTCATCGATTTCGGCACCGCTCCGCTTATGTGGAGGTCCTCGATGCTCAGCGTGACCATTGAATAGATCTCCACGGTTTCTCCACGGGTCGCCCTATTCGAGCCATCTTCGATGCCCCATGTACACGATTTTCCCAGACCCGCCATCTTTCCTTGACGTTAGCTGCTGAGACGTCGTATCATCCATGCACTGCGTGCATCCGCAATATCCATGGCACACCTGGCCTGCGACATATCCGTAACCGAGATAGTCGTGCACCATCATGATCAGCGCAGCTCTCATGTAGAAATATTCGCCTTTGCTGGCGTCCCATGTCTTGGCCGGTGTTTTCCATAAAGTGTCTAACTCCTTTTGAAGTAGCCCCAGATACAAATTAATATTATTTCCTGGTTGTTTTGGCCCTTGAATAAGCATGGTCATGTGAATGTACTTCGACTTCATGCACAACCAGGGGGGAGGTTGTACATCCATACAAACACGGGCCATGTGCTATGGTTGGTGTTCTGGTTGCCAAACGGATTCATGCCATCGGTACACGCGCCGAGCATGATGTTCCTTGCGTCACATTCGAAATACCGATAGAAGCTGTTCAATGCTCTCCACTGGCTTCCATCCTTGACGTGTCTCAGCTTCGGATCATCTCCATCGTCGGGCTTCTTCCTCTCCGCGTGCCAGCGCATTAGCTTTGCTTCCTTGGGATCTATGAAATACCGCTGGAGACGGGGAGTGATCGGTAAGTACCATACAACTTTCTGGGGACATTTCTTCCCGGCCTTCTTGTATCGAGAAGCATTGCACACCGGACAGCTTGTTTTTTCCGTGTGCTCCTTCCGATAAATTATGCAATCGTTGATGCATGCATGGTATCTAACATGCAGCAGGTCAAGAGGGCACACGATCTTCTTGGCCTCATCAACACTGGTAGGACATAGATTCCCCGCGGGAAGAACATCCTTTAGGTACTTCAGATGCTCATCGAGGCTAGTGTCAGTCCATTTGTTTTTAGCCTTCGTCTTCAGGAGTTGGAGTGTGAAACTCAAGTGGGTCACCTCAGGATTGCAACCATCATACAATGGAGTGGTCGAGTCTACCACCAGTTGCTCCAGCTTAGCCTCCTCTCTAGAAGCAGCTCTCTCAGTACTCGTCTCCTTGCGAAGCAGTGCTTGAACATGAGGGTCCCGCACGATTGAACTTAGTACCGGCGAACTCTGCTGCGTGGAGTCCACGTTCTCTCCGCCGATATGTCCAGCCCCTTCTCCTCCGCCATGTCCGGCCCCTTCTCTGCCGCCATGTCTGGCCTCTTCCCCGCCGCCATTATCGATCATCTCTTCGTCTTGCCCAGTGTTGTCATTGGCTGCCCCGTCGGCGTCCTCAACATCCTCATCCTCATCAATTATCCACCGAGTATAGCCATCCATGAAACCAGTCATGAGCAGGTGCGCTTCGACACGACCTTCGTCATAGGGGTCGAGCCAAACTATTCCTTTGCATCTTCGACACGGACATAAAACCTCTGTCAGGTTATTTTCTTTCATGTCATGCACCACCGACCGCAACCACCTGTCCACCATCGTTCCACTCACCATCATGAACACTTGCACGGTAGTAATAAACAAATTGATTATAAAAATGCGTGCATGCATCAAAGTCATACAAAAATTCAGCATGACCTTCCCTAAAAATAGGACATATATAGATCTAGAGTTTGCTCGGAATTCGCCGAAACGGAAATAAATCGACATTTCGGGAAAACATAGGCAACTCAAAAGCACAATTTGGCGTCAACTCATGCCACACACACAATTTCCATCATATTTCCCAATTATCATATCACACACACACATACACATATTTCCATTTTGCAAAAGCATGAAATTTTAATCACCTCTATCTCGAGATCGAGCACACGGTGTGTGGATGATGATGTAGGAAGATGAAAAGTGCACAAAGCTCTTCTTGACAAAGAAAGATCTAGTTAGGGGGCAAATAGGTCACCTAACTAAATGCTACATCTACCTAGCTAGCTAATTTGGGAGGAGACAACTTCAACTAGTGGTGGGGGAAGGAAAAAAAGAAAGGAGAAGCATTAATGGAGGTGGTGTAGTTAGCTAGGAGTAATGAAGAGAGATAAAAGGTAGGTAGAAGAGGGAGAGTAATGGGGGGAGAAGTATTAAGGAAGAAGAAGAGTGAGAGAGGGAGGATGTGGGAGGTAGGGGAAAGGGAGGAGAGGGAGATGGGGAGGGAGAGGTGGAAAAAGATGGTGGGTCCTGCGTGTTAGCAGTAGCGCGGTAACAAAAACGCGCTGCTGCTAAGAGCGTAGCAGCAGCACACTTTCCTATCACGCGCTACTGCTAAACGGGCCAACCGTGTGGACAATTTCAAAATTAGCAACAGCGACGTGACTAAAAAGCGCGCTACTACTATGGCGTTAGCAGTAGCGCGCATCTTGACACCGCGCTGCTGGTAAACTTAGGTCGTTGTGTACTGTAGGTGGATTTTTGTAGCAGCGCGGTTTAGACATCACGCGTTACTGCTAAGTTTACATCAGTAGCGCGCTTTCCCTAACCACGCTGCTACTAATTAGCAGCAGCGCCTCTTTTTGTGCCGCGCTGCTGCTAAGATTCTGTGTATAAGGTTTTCCCTAGTAGTGTTATGTGGTTCTCGCACACTCACCTCACACACCATCCCTACTACAAAACAAGCACACTTTGTCTCCGTGTGCACCACTCTCCTCTTTCTATCTCTCCCACATGCGGACCCGCCCCAGCTCCTCCCTGTATACATATATGTCGTGACTCTTTCCATAGCTCCCTAATGTATCATCGTTCCCGATCTCGCACATTGTTCTCTACACCATCTATTCTAGATCTCTCATGAAGTCCCTATCACACACACGATGACTCGCTTCCCTTGCGTCTCCGTACATAGGCCAATTTCAAACAACATCAACATTGTCTCCCTATCTATACGCCATTTATAGACACAAACACCCCCTCTCTCGCCCCCTCTCTTCCTCTCTCTCTCTCTCGCACTCTCTCTCTCTCTCGCTCTCACACCCCTCTCCCACACACAATCGATGTCTCTTCCAAATAGTCTGCTCCCCCCCCCCCCCCCCCCGCACCCATGCTATCCCGCTACTACACATGTCACACCATTCCCCCTTCCCTTGTACTAGGTTTACATGATTAGTGGTATCTCTACTCCACATACACACACTCCCTCTCACACACAAACGCGCGCACAAACACACACAGACACGCACAAACACCCATTAATCTAGATCCTCATCTCTCCCCATGTCCGCATGTGTATCTCGCACACTCACTCTCTAATTATGTATATGTGTCTACACGTCAGCACAAAGCCCCATGTACATGTCTCTCTCTATCCTCCACACACATAGACACAAAGAATCTGTTATCATTGCCTCAGTCTCTAGACATATCACACACGCACACTGTCTCTCTCTCTCGCAAACACGCTCAACAAGGGTTTCCCCGTGAATAACTTACCGTCTATTCATCAACAGTCGTGGCAGTACGGTGAACACGAGACGTGAAAAAGAATAAACCTACACGTGCTTAGACCACCTAGTATGACTACTAGGACTAGAGCAAGCCAAAAAGCGCGCCGCCGTCACCCCCTCCTTATCGGTGACGGGAAAACCTTTGTTTTACACAATCGAGAAGTCATTGTGCTAAGGCCTCACATGCTGAGGCGTTGAATAGAATGTAGATGATAGTTTACAGAAACAAGTATCGATAATACGTTTGTATCTCCATACTTATATTTCTTCTCTTATAAAAAACCGAGTTAGTGATGATGGTACGCATGCCATCTTGCAATATAGACCATCCGATGTATATCTGACTGATGGAAATTAAACTAAAAGATACCCTCACCCCTCTCCACATTTGCAGACAAGGCCTTCCCTCGTTCATCCTTATCTCCAACAACCTCATTGTTGAGCAATTAAGAAAGGAAGCCTCTGGAACAAACTGGCCTGGTGGCCGCTGCCGGCGTCATCAATCCCCATGCCTCCGCTCAGTCCGACCACCGATCACCACCACGCCCCACTCCTCTTCACCTTATCTCCTATTTCTCGAGATATCATTAGTTTTTACACATGGGATTACTCCCGCATGGGTCAATCACAACGAGTGTTTTTATAAAAAAATGCATCTTGATGTTCCGTGCAATGCACGGATCTTGCTAGTACTCCTACAAAAGACTAAGTTGGTGATGATGGTGTGTCTGCCATCCGTCGTTTGTGACCATTAGATCTACATCTAACGACTGTGAGGTAAGTCGTTGCCTTTTCTCACAAACATCCCACTTGTCTACCAATTTGCAGAAAAACCCATAATTAGTATCTTAAAACCAACCACATCCCTCCCTAACCAAACCAAAATAGCCCAAGGAATATATTCTAATTGAAATATAATATATCTCTTGTGATATATGTATATCAACATTAGAGTGTTTTGTATCAAGTTTGTGAATAAGCATTATTCTAATTATGATTCGTTGCAACGCACATGAACATTGCTAGTATTTCCAACCATGCAAAAAAATTTCCCTAGTATTCCATAGTTTCGAGTTTTCCATCAAGATATTAGTCACTCATGGTTGATACTTACTTTCAATCATGTACACATATGCACTATGTAACTAGCCTTGCTTATTGGGTTCCAAAGCTTAACTTTCACTCCTACTTAGAATATGTAGAGTATTTAACAAAAAACTACCACTTTCAACCAGCCCTAGGAAGAATCTATTGTACAAAAAATAGCAAAAACATACCCAAAATTTCTTAATCCACGCCAAAAACTACTACCTACCGATTAGGTTAGTTTAAACCCATTTATGACAGGGTTGGCCCTCACGTCCGTGCTGACGAGGCAGCTTAAACCAACACATTTTGTTTAACCGTTGACACAAGGGACCCACATCTGACCTTCTATCCTGTTATTCCCCCTCAAATCATTATTTTTCCTGAACATTACTTCAAACAGTGATGATCCGTGTTCGTCGGTGGCGCCGGTGATGAGCGAGTTGGCCGCCGCTCCGCCGGACGGGTCAGACGCCGCGCTGGCCTCCACACGGGTTGGCAGGCTGGCCCGAGTGTGACTCACGAGCGAGCAAGCCGCCGCGCCGCCGTGCCAATCTAGCTAGCAAACCTTGCAGACATGCAGCTGGACGGAGCTATCTTGGCTAGCTAGCGGCCGCGAGCGCCGGACGGAGCTGGCATCCGGGCTGCCGCAAGATGGGCTCCGCACCACCGGCGGTTTTGACCTCGTCTTCTACCGGCGGCGGTAGCTGCATCCCATGGCCGAGGATGACTAGGTGGACGGGCCGGAGGTAGGAGGTCACTCGGGGATCTTTGTGCAGACTGACATGTTGGTCCCACAAGTCATAACGCCCAGTCGAATAGAAGGCGTTGACTTAATGGGCGACACGGGCCCTATTTGGATACTCTAAGTCAGAGGTTTGATTCTAACCCTGAACTAACTCTAACCAAAGTGGTGTTTGGATGGCAGGGTTAGATTGACAACAAATGTATCCAAACAGGGCCATGGGTTGAAACGTGCCTATAACGACACTTTGTAGAGTAGTCGTTTCTTGGTAGGGCTGGTTGGTAAGAGCATGTACAATGGTTGATAAGGTAGTCTTATCTTAAGTCTGCCACGTATGCAAGTGGTAGTAGTTTCTTGGCATTATTAGTGGTTTCTTGCATTATTAGGGGTTTCTTGTAAGGAATAATGTACTATAGCGACAAAAGCCGATTCTAGGTTGCGTTGTACTACAACAAGTACTACTAGTGGTCGCGGGAGTGTATACCTCGTTTTGTGGGTTCGATCCCGGCCGAACGCACGACAGCCTTTTTTTAAATAGTAACTTCGCTGCGAGCCAATATTTTACACGGGTAATATGAGTTTTGAAGTCAAATGGACGTGCGGCACCACAATCTAGGTGCACTGGATAGCCTAGCCACGTGAACGGGTTTTCCTTCCCAGCATCTCATGGCTCGCGTGCTCGCCCTAGCCGCACCTCGCTTGCAGCTTCCTCGTCAGCTAGTACCATATTTAAACTAGCGCCTCCCAATTAAGCCCGAGGAGCCAGAAAAGCCTGGTGGGGCATTGGGAACTGTGCAATATGGCTCTGTACGTAAAGTGCTCTACTACTACTCTATAGCTTGTGGCGTTGCACGCATGGACTTCACTCCATTATCGGCTCGACTATAAAAGAAATTCCTCTTGACGTGTTTTTTTGAAAGGAGGCAAAAGCTTTGCTTCATCTCATTCATAAAGAAGGAACTACTAACAAAGTTCGACGAGATCCATTACACCTCCACAAATGGAAGCGAAAAGCCTAGTCTGGCTGTATCAAATAACTCAAATGTTCTGCCCCCGCAGTAACCGTCGCTGATAAACAGGCTGCTAGTGTGTGCGTAAGAGGAGCGGCTGAGTAGGCCAGCTACGTGAGAGGAGCGGCTGAATAGAGCACTGAGAGTACCCACTAGGCCACTACACAGGTGTACTTTCCCTGCATTGATAATATAGCGATGGTTCTAGAGAACAGTAGTACCCTCCACTTCTAACTGTAGCTCCTTGGCCCTGAGATTCAAGAGTTCAAAACTGGTGCACTATACTAAAAGTACAGTACATAGCACTAGTAGTACCCTTGCACTACTAGTTGAGAAAGTAGTACTAGTACTGCTACAGTACGAGTACGTACTCCTCTGTCACATAATGTAAGACGTTTTTTGACACTAGTTAGCGTGTACAAGAAATAGCAAAAACATACCCAAAATTTCTTAATCCACGCCAAAAAAGTACTAGCTAGTGCCAAAAATTTCTTACTAGTGCTATTATTTACAGTATAATGCAATCCCATAATGTCCCATAATGCTAGTACTAGTAGTAAATAATAGCCTCACCCCTTCGCTACAGTTGGAAGGAACGATCTACAGTTGGAAGGGACGGGGCCCTGCGGTTACTACGCTCTTATCTCCTCCTCGCTAGTTCCCCTCCCCCCGAAGAGAAGGCAGTTCGTTGCTACTCCCATGGATTCGCCAGGCGGTTCTCCTCCTCGTCGGGGCTGGGAGACCTTGGACGACGATCCTCTGGGAGAAATCACACGCTGCTCTGACGTCCTCACCGCCGCAAGACTGGGTGCTTCCTACAGCAACTATTTCAAGACGGTGCTTAAAATGGCTTGGGAAAAGGCCATGCTTGCTGGTCTTCCCTGCATCCTCGAGGAGAAGGTTCTTCTATGGGACAATCCTTCGAACAGTCCACCGCTCCCTGGCCATGGTTGCACGTTGACTCCGCTAGAGTTGCCGACGTTGAGAGGTAGTCGGATTTTGTCTGATGAGCATGTCAGTAATGGAGTTTGATCATGTAGTACTTGGTTATTCCATTTCCATCCCGTAATTTCTCCGCTGCCCACAGTCTTATATATAGGTCTGGGTCGGTACCAACGAAGATTGGCTTGCATACCTCCGGCCGGATACCACCATCATTTTGCACAACATCCACATCAGTGCGGCCGTTCCGGTAGACCCCTTCTCCACCATTGGGATCGGCCTTCCGGACTGGCTGGGCTTGAATATGTATGATAATGCCTACATGAGATTGAAGAATATAGCAATTGCGGACCCGCCGACAAAGCGACGCGGCTACGACGATTACTATCTCATCGCGGTGTTCGACATAAGGATTGCCATCAATGCAAGAGGCAGTAACGACAGAGGCTGGTGCATGTTGGCGGCGGCAGATTTGTACCCCTACACGTTCGAAGACGCCGTGTGCCATCTAGGCCGCATCTTCGCGGTGACAAGCCAGGGGACTTGTTTCATCTGGTTGCCATCCTACGGTACGGGAGATTACAAACGGAATGCAAAAACCATCATTTGCATCCCTAACGGTACTCCATTATTTTGCAGGGACCGGTCATCCCGCGATCAAAATAAGACCGTCGATCCTGGATGTGCATTTGCATCCGCGATTCGGTCTAACCTGGAACCTTGTAGCTGACTTTGGCATATTGGGATCAACTATCTTAGCAGTCGTTACCCATGGTACCACTGATGTGCAACATGGTCACACAATCTACCACGATCGGACCGTCACCATCTACCTAGGTATTCCATTTTTTAACCCTCTCACCTTCTCTTTCATTGTTGTACTAGTACTCTACTTACGTACTAGTAGGAGTACTTTTTACCTTGGAGGACGCGTATAGCTAGCTAGGCCCTTGAAGACTTGAACCCACTAGCTGCCACCATTTTTGTTTTTCCATGTCTTACTATCTCATCCATGTAGCCAACAGTGGCTATATATAATAAGCCGGTTATTTTACTTCCTCTATACCACAGTAGTACTATTTGATGCACAGTATTACTGACCGCCATATTTGAGCACAACATTATTATGCATGGACCTTGACTATGTATGTCACCATGTGTCCAGATATGAGATGCAGCGTGTACCAGATGAATGGCGCCGAGTTCGACCCCCGTGATGCTACGTGGGTGCCGAGGAACACTCTTGGAGAGTACTCGCTTTTCATTGGGGACAACTACCCATTGTGAAGTGGATGCCACCTTCCGTGCACGACACGGAAGGCCTGCCGTTCATGAAGCATGGTTGTGTCTTCCGTGCGCACCGCCGGATGAACGACATGCTGGGACACGCTATCCCTGATTTATGCCGCTTCAGCTTGGATGAGTCTCCATCGTGTGGAACCGGACTAGAAAGCTGCGACAATGATTCCTGTTGCCCACCGCTATGGATCGTGCCATCCATGAAGAACACCTGGGACTGGAACCTGGAGGAGGACATGTAGCCCATCTATAACGTGTAAGTGGAGTATGGTAAATTGTGAACGGTAGCGTTGTGTATGTAGACTAGTCGTGGACAAATTTATCACATGAATTGGAGATGAAATTTTGTGGCATACTGACATTTGTCCTTTAGAATTTATTACTAGGAAATGTGTTATGTGTACGTGCAACTTGTGTGGTTGTTGCACGGGCTCCAACACGCTCTTTGAGAAAAAATGGTGGCACAGCTTTGGATATACGTGACGTGACGGCATCATACAGTAGCATCGTTCGCTATAGTTGTAGTACGCTCCTACTAGGACGAAAACTCCTATAAACCTTGCACTTGGCTCTTTGCCTCTTCGGGAGGTTCAACAGTTCGTACTCGTGTGAACCTTGCACTTGGCTCTTCGCCTCTTCGGAAGGTCCAACAATGATGATACTACAGTACACATTATGCTTCTGGCAATCTGACACCGATTGAACTCTCTACGTCCACCGCGAGGGCGAGGGCGAGGGAGAGGGAGAGGGAGAGGGCACGGAGTAGTCAAAACCCTCTCCTCGTCCTACGAACCACCGCGCGCGTGGGCGAGGGAGAGGCGTAGTAAGCAAGCTTCTCCTTGTTTGGCGAGTTGATGGGACACATCAAAGCAGTACTAGTACTAGTCCATACTGCATCCTTTCCGGTTAATATGGCTTAATTTGAAATGAGAAAAATACACTGGCGGTCAACGTATGTAACAATACGCTCTCTACAGTCACTATATATAGTTTTGCGGTGATTATACGATCACTAGCTCATCGTAGAGCACCGTATTGCACCCTACTGACCGGCCACATAGTCGACGTGGCACTTTGTTGACTGGTTAAATTGTCACCTAGTTTCTAGGTCCCACCTGTCAGTTGGCAGAGCAAAGAAATCAGCTAAAAAACAAAGAGTGTAGTACATCTACACTTCCAATGCATTTAGCCTTTAATCTAAATCGATATTGATTGACTAATGCACCAACTTGTGCTCTAGGTATAGGCTACATGTCTATCCTGAATTACAGCATGCAACGACCTTCATTTAATCTTCTTCTCTCAATGGTCGCATGCACACATAACTTTTGGGCGTTAATTATGCCTGGTCAATGTGTAAATCTCTAAATGTACAGTCTTTCACGGACGTAGGGAGTAGGTTGAGCACTTGAGCGTGAGCGTGTGTGTTGCGTCGTGTGCTGTGTGCCGCATGGGTGCATGAGTGTTGCGTGCGTCCATGTGTACGTGTGAGTGTTGCATGTTGCATGCATGCATGCATGGGGCTTACTCCCTCCCATTGACATGTTCATATATTCAAGCTTCCTCTGTTCCCTCCATATGGTGATACTCCCTCTGTTCCCACATACGGAGTAAAATCCTCCGTCTGTCCCCAAATACGGAGTAAAATCTTCCCTCTATTCCCAAATACGGAGTATTTGTCTTTCTAGAGATTTCAACAAGTGACTACGTACGGAGCAAAATGAGTGAAGTGAGCGTAGAGGCATAAGGATAATGTAGAAAGGAAGTCTTCTCAATCCATTATTCCCCATCTCAGTCAGAGAGAACTATTCAACTAGTCTTCACAGTGAAGTGACAATACACGCTGCAGCAGATGGGACACTTAATTAATAAGCTGAACCAGCGTGTTGGTGTTACTAAATCAGCCTTACCCAGTACTGCCATCATGTTTGCCAGTAGAGCACGCTTCTGTCCTCCATTAACTGACATATGGGCCCTCTTGTGGTAGACCCACATGTCATCGGTGTAACTATTTACAATCCGAAGGACGGTATATCCTGGTAGTAGTAGTAGTAGAACTGAGATTTAATGCACTTTCTTCCCCGTCTTCCACTCTTCTTCCTCCTCTCTTCTTCTTCCTCCTCTCTTCCCCATCGTTGGCCGCACACCATTTCCCCCCGCTCACTGCTCGCCCGCCCGCGCTATCTTCCTTGGTAGCTCGCGCATACCATATCCCCCCGCTCACTGCTCGGCCACACGAGGAGAAGCTTCTTCGCTCGCCCGCCCGAATCCACTTCCCCGCTGGCTCGCAGGCACCAAAAACCCCAATTGCAGAACTGACTGATACGCAGAGCCGCAATTGGAATTCCCTCCCCGATGTTCTCTTGGAGCAGATCTGTAATCGTATGGACCTACTCAGCATCGTCCGTCTGGCCGCATGCTCGGAGTCTTTGTACCGTATACTCGTCTGCAACCGGCCGACTCTTTTCAAGACACCCTGCTTGCTGATGACCGATCCTCGCAGGTGGCCTAGACACCGACTTGACGATCCTACGGAGGTTGTCGTGGTGCCCCTTGACATGCTACCACTACCCGTCCACCTGCCCTTCATGCGAGGCCACTACTGGGCGGGCATGAAGGCCAACTGGATCGTCCTGATACACCAATACGGTAGTCCGTGGCGTCTCGTGGATATCTACACCCAGCGAGTGATCACCCTTCCATCTTTGGATACCGCCGCCATCGAGCCTCGCGGCCCGCCGGACACTCCTGCCTACTACGCATGAGACACGTCGAGCTTTTGGCTTGACCTCTGTTTGCTGAAGGTTGTAATCTGCGAAGTGCCCACACCATCAGAAGACTACATGGATTACAAGCTCATTGCCGTGTTCAACATGGGATTAGTCTATCTGGAATCCAGTCGCCATACATGGTTATGGCTCATCGTCGATCCTCTTCACCCAACACTTTTGTCTGATGCTATAGTGCACGATGGCATCGTTTATGCGGTCGATGCACATATTGGCTGCCTATACTGGTGGAATCTATCGTTGTGTAATTGTTCTATCTCATCTCATCTTTACCTTAAGAATACGAATGCCTGTTCATTGTTACAAATTTAGAATATATAGTATGTCTATAACCACATCATTGCTATATGTTCCTCTCATTTCCTAGATTTTTATGACCACACATGTTATTGTTAGAGTTGATATGAGAACAATTGGTATCTAATGATTGTTAGAATAGATATTATGAGTATAACCTCATGATTGCTATATGTTACTCTCATTTCCAGTATTTTTATAACAACGCATGCTATTGCTTAGAGTTGATATGATAACTGTAGTAAGTGCTATGGTAGAATATGAGTAGGCCGTGTCATATCTGTTTTCCTCTCATTGTTACATGATGTTTGAACCATGATATATTGCTAGAATATGAAAGCCATTGGCTTATTTTTTTTTAACTTGGGGTATGATTATGACCACGGCATCGCAATTATCTGTCTATGATATGTGTAACTGTTATAATAATCTTAATTCCACACATACTCTGAACATGATTGTTTATGTTTGTCCTTTTGGTCTCCAATTTGAATTGTTGCAGCAGACGCAAATGCGCTGGCCTTCATGATTCCAGGACCTGGAATCATACCAGCCGATGGGTGGTGGTTTATCGCTCATTCAGCTGACGGTGGTCATTTGATGCTCATTTGCATGTACCAAATTGACCAAACCATTTCATCAAACCACATGCAGTACAATGCCTAGGGCGTTCGTGACATTGATGGCAATGACTGCTTCGTGTTCGAGAAAGATCCCAGCTCCGTTGGGCCAGGCGTATTCAACTGGAGGCGGGTTTACAGCCTCGGCAACCACTCTATCTTCCTCGGGCTCAATTATACGATCATCCAACCAATCATCGATCATATCACCGGCGATGATTACCGTGCTATGCAACTTCCATTCGCCAGGGGGGACTGTGTTTACACATCATACCATGGGTTTCATGAATCACCATATCCAGAGATTCGTCGACACAGCTTGTTGCGAGATATCTTCAGTGTGTGAAAGGCATCAAGCTTCCATGCGATGGATGGCTTTTGCAAACCCGACATGCGGCGATGTGGTTCATGCCAACAGCAAATATGCACAACCTGATTCATACTGATATGTAGACTGAGCCATGTATTCTGCTGCTATAGCACGACCCTCTTTTGTTGGACTGTTGTTAGTTTGAAGCACTCCTCTGGTTTGAAGGATAGATACCTTTCTGGGATCAAGTGCATCCTAACTCACCTGCGCAGGATGTACTGATAATGATGATGGAGATGCTGTGCAGTATATATATATATATCACTTAGGCTTCTAGTGCGTACTTGTTAGTTAAACCTACGGTTAAAATGTGACACTAAATACGACTAGTAAGTAGTACAGTAGCTATGTACTATGGTGTTCCAGACCGGACGATGGCGGCACGGCGGTGTTGTTTCTCTCTTGGGAGCGTCGTTTTGTGGAGGAGCGCTGGAAGTCAGAGGCAGGAGGTGGAGCAGCTTCGTCTTGCACGGAGCTTCGGTGGAGATGTCAAGTCATGCCTGACTGACAGGTGCTACGCTTGGTCATGCCTGGTCGGCAGGTGCTACGCACGACAGATCCTCCAAGGGCTTCAAGCTGTGTCGGCTGGTGGTACGTGGCAGCATGGCGCTGAGGTGTATTAGTGGTGACCGCGATGTGTACAGCTATTTGCGCGCAAGGAGGAGGTGCCGTTGGGCGCCGTGGTGGCGTCGACGATAGCTAGACCGAGCAAGGTTGATGCACCAGTACAGTTCTGGAGATGGAGCGATGGTAGTTGGCGGCGGCGGCCTCTGAGAGCACGCCGGACCAGTGTGTGCCCCAGACCCGGCAAGTGGCTAGGTTGGGGTCTCAGGTCTTAGATGTTAGGCTTGGCTGCGATGTCTGTTTGGTATTAGGCCCAGGCTATCTGCGCCCCTTCATCAACTGGATAGGTGTAGCGACAGTTTGTTGCTCAGACGGTAGCTTTAGTCTTACTGTTGTATGACTTTGTAAGGTCTTGTGAGAATAATTAATAAAGTGGCCGTATGCATCACCCAGATGCAGAGGCCGGGGGTCATCCTCCATTTCTAAAAAAAAGTAGTATAGTAGCGGTACTAGTATACGTCGGTCAAATTATTCATCATGTCCACACATTGAATTGACGTGACAACACGCTGCGCGTGAGGTGACACAAGAATCCCGGCGGCGTGTTCGGGTATTCTGGACTTCAGATTTGGAGTACCACTTATCTGTCGAAATCTTTCATCATTCACTTAAAACCGTCAAGTGATCATACATTGAGTACCATATAACTGGAATTAACCCATGCAAGTCAAAGAAGGATTGGCCGGTGCTGCCGGCTGGCGTCAAGTTCGATCCCACGGATCAGGAGCGGATCGAGCACCTTGAGGCCAAAGTGAGTGCTGACAGCGCGAGATCTCACCCTCTCATCGATTTGTTCATACCAACCATCGACAGCGAGCATGGCATATGCTACACCCATCCTGAGAAATTTCCAGGTAAGACACCGATCGGCCGTCTACTTGCACAAGCATATTCCTTTGTTTATAGCTCTATTTTTCTTTTTAGACGCAGACCTGGTGAAGCAATTACAATTTGACAGTTAATAAAAAGTGAAACACGTGACTGCAAGATGTTATGAAAATGCCAACTACGTACACTAAAACCTGTATTCGACAATACTGCAGGTATCACACTGAGTGGCCTAAGCAAGCATTTCTTCTAGCGCAATTCCAGGGCATTCAAAAGGGGCATGTGGACGCGTCGCAAGATACAGTCGGAGTGCGGCATGCACGCGATGTGGCACAACACTGGCAATACCTTGCCGGTGATGGTCAACGGCCGGCAGACGGGCATCAAAAAGGTTCTGGTGCTGCACATCAACAAGAACTTCGACCAGCAGAGGACCAACTGGGTGATGCACCAGTACCACCTCGGGGACCTGGAGCAAGAGAAGGAGCGGGAGCTGGTCCTCTACAAGATTTTCTACCAGACGAACACTAGGGCCAGGAGTAAAAAGATAATAAGTTAGTTTGGTATTGCTACTTATACTACCTTGTCGTCCGCAAGTTGGTATTGTTGTTAACGATCTTTTGGTATGAACTTGGCATTTGCTTCCAACCATCATGCCGAGGGTCGACGTGGATATAAAGCTGATTCATTTGTTTCGAAACGAATTTTCAGGCACCTGATTTTTATTTGATGGGTAGCATAAGCACCTGCCGTTCGAATTCCCAGTTCTCCAAATTTTTCGAAACAAGTGCATGCTCTTATTATCACGATGAAAAAACAATATCCCTGCTGCATCCCAGTTATCAGTCTGTACTTGCAGAATTCTCTCGTTTATTGAGCATGTATATTAGTTTTCAGGTCGAGCAAGTTTCAACTGGGCTGTAGACTGCCCAGGCTTGGTTTTGTTTTTAACAGGCCCAGCCCATGACGACAACGGGGCACAAAGATCAACCTGTTATCTACTGGCCTCTGGCCCGCCAGCGTTAGTTATATTTTGTCTTACAATATCCGCAGACACTTTTTTTACTAAATCAAACACACAACCCATTTCTATTTTCCACTTGAAACGCATGTCCTACATCCGTTTTCTAATCTCTACCCATAGTTTTACTAGTTCATATACATGTATCATTATATTGAAAATACATAAAATTCACTTTTCATATTTACATCCTTATTTTTGTTCTTGTTTTCTCTCCCAGCGCTGATTTTTCTACCACTGGTTTTCCCTTAAACCAACTCAATTGTCCCACGTCTTATTTGCTTACAAAAACAAAACAATTTTTTTGGCAAATCAATAAGTTCTTAAAAAATGTTTATCATTTCGGGATTACAAAAGTTCGGACTCCACCGAAATATGCAAAATTTGGTTGAACTTTTTGACCGTGGTCCTGGGCAGAAAATGGGCTGTAATAAATTACTTAAGAATTAGCAAATGGGCTGCAAATTATTAAAAAGTAGCCAATGGGCTCTATGTTGTCTGCCATAGATTTGGAGGCTGACTTGTGGGCCTACTAAGTTCATGCGTACACAAGGTTTATGAAAAAAGAAACTTAGTCAACAATCGACTCTACCAGCGTCAGACCGTTAGATGTCAATCTACCGACAATCATGCTTCTTCAGTCTCTGATCTTCCTGCCCCAGCCGCCCAAACCAGCGCCGTCGAAACCGCCTGCTCCTGCCTCCCGTGGCCGGCTGTGCTGCCGGGCAGGCCTCACGGCCCCATCATATACTCGCATCCCTGGCCTGTCTATCCCTCTACTCACCCACACCTCCTGTTATTTTTCGGCGACGGCAGCCGAACCAGTCAACCCTCGTCCTCTCCACCGCGTGGGCAGCCACTGTCGTGTCTTCCCCGGCTCCGTGTCGTTCCCTTCATAGGCCTCGCCTCGTCCACCGCCCTGGTGCTCTCGGCGCGGCGTGGTCAACGAACGACATCCATCGGAAGTGGACTGTACGTGGAGAGGCTGACAGCTGGGTCCATGGCCGCACACAAGGAAATGCCTCCTTATTACGCACAAAATAATGATTCCTCCACCTGACATCTAGGACACGCCGGAAGGGCCTCTGTACTTCGCGAAAAAAACGTTCCCTCCGCTGACAGGTCGGACCCACAAACTATATCTTCGCACGCAAGGAAGTGCCTCCTTATTGCGCACAAAAAAATGAATACCCCCTGCCAGCTGGGACCCACCAAAGTGGGAGGCTGACTTGTGGGCCTACTAAGTTGACGGGGACGGAGGGCTTTATCAACTTAGTCAATATGAACGATTCTAGCTCCAGTGACCGTACGATGTCCATCCAACGGCCTTAGTGCTTCTTCAACCTCTGGTCTTCTTGCTCCAACCGCCCAAAGCAGCGCCGGTCGTGCCGCATGCTCCTACCTCCCGTGGCCGGTTGTGCTGCCGCGGAGGCCTCACCGCCCCCTACTATTCCCACCGCTGGCCAGGCCCTGCGGCGACAGCAGCCTCACACCACAGTCGAACCAGTGAACCCTCGTACTCCTCTCCGCGCAGGCTTCCACTGCCACGTCTTCCCCGGCTCCGTGTCGTCCCCTTCCTAGGCCTCGCCGTCGTCCACCGCCCTGGTGCTCTCGGCGTGGCGTGGTCAACGTGGTCAAGGAACGGCTTCCATCAGACGTGGACTGTACGTGGAGAGGCTGACAGCTGGGTCCACGGCCGCAGCAAGGAAGTGCCTCCTTATTACGTGCAAAATAATTCTTCCTCCACCTGACAGTGGGGACCCACCGGACGGGCCACCTTATTTCGCGAAAAAAGGTTTCCCCTTGACTGCTGGGACCCACCAGCTACATCTTCACATGCAAGGAAGTGCATCCAGGCAAAAAAACGATTCGCCCCCCTGATTGCTGGGACCCACCAGCTACATCTTCGCAGGCAAGGAAGTGCCTGACAGTCGGGACCCACCTGGTCAAAGCGTACGTAGCGTTGTCATTCTGGTCGCGAACATGTACGTACATAATGGTCGATGTAGAGGCGCTCATGTGTCGTAGTAGAGGCGCGCACGTAGCATGTACACGTACGTACAGCGGCCAGTGTGCAAGAAAGAAAATACGGCCACGTACGTACATACGGGCAGGGTCTTGAACGCCTACTCGCGCATACGTACGGCCAGGGCTCGTGTACATGGCTGGGTCAGAACGGAGAAACTGCGTCATCGTCGTGTTCATGGGGAGCCAACCGGCTGGGTCGGAATGGAATGCGTCGTCGTGTTCATCGGGACGGCTTGGACGGAACAGCCGATGGAAACGAGGCCTGGCGTACCGCAGAACGGAGGAAACGGCCTTGTGTTCGACCGGACACATTCGAAATGGGATCCTGTTCATTGGGAGGGGTATGGCGTACCGCAAAACAGAGGAAACGAACCTCCTACGATCGAAATGGGGGTCCTGTTGATCAGGAGGGGTGTGGCATACCGCAAAACGGAGGAAACGGACTTGTGTTGGAGCGCTACGGTCGAAACGGGGGTCCTGTTCATCGGGAGGGGTGTGGCGTACCGCAAAACGGGACTCCACGGGATACTGTTCATCTCCACCGTCGATCCCCTCCAGCCTCCACGGGCTACTGTTCATCCACCGTCGACATTCTCCAGCCTCCACCTGCGACTGTTCATCCACGGGCTCCTGTTCATCCAGCCTCCACCGCGCGCTACTCCACCGGCTACTGTTCAACCAGCCCTCTCCACGGGCTCCTGTTCAACCACCCCTCCATGGGCTACTGTTCATCCTGCCCTCCACCGTCTACTATTCATCCTGCCCTCCACGGGGTGGTCCTGTTCATCCTGCCCTCCACGGGGTCCTGTTCATCCTGCCCCAACCGGATCGAATGATCGGGGTCCTGTTCATCCACCCCCACCGGGAACTGTTCATCCAAACCCCCCAGCAACGCTCACTGTTCATCCAGAGGCAATGCCACGGGGTCCTGTTCATCCACCCCCACCGGGAACTGTTCATCCAAACCCCCCAGCAACGCTCACTGTTCATCCAGAGGCAGCATCGATCGGCTCCAGTTCGCAGCAGTAGCGAAGGAATCGCTCGATCGGGTTTAGTTAACAGCCATCGATCGATCGCTCGGGTTCAGTAATGCGTAGCCTGCAGTGCAATCGCTCGGGTTCTGTTAGACCCCAACGTGAGAAACGCGCATTGCTCGGCCCTGACCACCCACCGTAACCGGGAACACCCCGATATTTTCCTCGCCCTCGCTTCTACCACGGTTTTTTCCGTCATGGACGGCCCAAAGAATGTCATGCAGCTGCGTCTCCGGCCCGCCCAGGACGAAAAGCCCATTTTCTGTCATGATTTTTTGTCATAGAAGTAGGACCACCCACCGTGTTTTGTCACAATTATCGTCATAGAAGTGTCATAAGTATGACATAAAAAAATTTCGTTCGGCCCAAAATGTCACAGATGTGTCTTTTTTTTTGTAGTGTTCGCTCTAGCAAACTGTCGCCCCCAAATTCTTTGTGGGATAGAAAACCCTTACCACCCAATTCAAAAAATAAAAAAGAAAACCCACACCATCCCCACGCCACAATAACCCTCACCCCACCTGCCACCCCCTCGTCCCCTCTGGTACGTTCCCCATTCACACCTGCACAAGCTCCTCCGCGTCTATGCCATGGCACCGCCTATCACGGTGGTAAACACTTAGCTCGACGCCTGCCGTCGCCGCCAGGCTGCCGACAAAGCCCACCACGTTTCGCCACTTCCGCTTGCCGCCACCTATCGCCATCGACTTTCTCGACGCTACTCGCGGTCGATCCAGCTCCGCTCGGTTGGGGAATCTGCCGTACTGAGGGTTCTTTCTCATGGATGACAAGGTAACTAATTTAACGAGATATTATCTCATCTCTTATCCCAGTTTATCTGCCTCCTTTAATCACCCGGCGGAAATCGCCGTGAATTCATTTTTATTCGAGCTGATTTGAGTGTTTTCTTTCATTCATAGAATGTACAGCACGCCGACACTTCAGGACTTTGTGACCCCGCCAGATATTCCATGTCATCGTACCAGATAACTTGAGGACGCGCGCCGTATGTTCAATCTCACCCTAAATCGGTTGCCATGGCCTACTTTCCTGAACATATTCTAAATATTGCTACATTTGGATAAAAGGTGCCACATGCACCATATATGGCAAAGGGGATTTTTTCCATCGTCTTTCTATATTAGGCAAATTAATGATGTATTGTTCTTTTGATTACTCTCATTTTTCCATGACATCATGTTTACCCTATCTGTTTAATTATAGATTTTTGTCCTTCGATTTCCACTGTTGTACAGTTCTTTCAATTTGGGCCCATATTTGCGTGTTACCATATTTTCTTTAACAATCCTACCATTTTCTGCAGGAAATCCCTCGCTATGCAACAGATTATGTAGTGCACAATTTTTCCCTTTACATAGATCAAGGCTCCACGGATGTCATACTGCACACAAACCATGGATTTACAATCGTGGCTAATGTAAGACTTGATGAACGTGGTGACTCCTATTTTGGCACTGGCTTTTGGAATGAAATTGCAAAGTTTTATGTACTAAAAGCTGGCACTAAAATTGCACTGCACATAAAAGGGCCTGGTCATGAGATATATGCTAACTTCCCCAAAAAAATCATCCGTCCAGACTTTGTTCGAAGTAAGTTTTCTTTTCAACTATCTGCATATGTTGACTTACCCAGCAATGTCAAATGAATTGTGTAGTATTTAGGCAACCAATTGTTATTCCCTTTTCTTACTATATTCCTACCTAATAACTTCTAGTTACCAATACACTTTTCTATTGCCCTGTTTTAACTAAATATTCCATGTACTCCATTTCTATCAGAAAGCACCGCTGACAAGGAGACTCCAGAGGTGGAGAATGGGGCTGCCAACAAGCAGAGGCGGGGCGAGCTAGAACCGCAAGCGTCTCTAGCAGGCCTAGACTTAATCAGCAGCCTCCCCCATGATATGTTGAGAGTCATCATCTCCCTCCTCCCAATCAAATATGGGGCGCGGACAACCCTCCTTTCTCGGCGGTGGTGCCTCCTATGGAACTCCAGCCCTCTCGACCTCCTCGACACCCACGAGCTCTGCCATGGCTATCGCAAAAGCTTGGATGCGTTCTCCAAGATCCTCGGCAGTCACATTGGCCCAACGAAAGGCCTTAGAATGGGCAAGTTCCGTTCCAACGGCAAGGACTGAGCCAAGCTTGACGACTGGTTCCGCTGCAGCAGCCTCCCCGATGATATGTTGAGAGTCATGATCTCCCTCCTCCCAATCAAATATGGGGCGCGGACAACCGTCTTTTCCCGGCGGTGGCGCCCCCTATGGAACTCCAGCCCTCTCGACCTCATCGACACCCACGAGCTATTCCATGGCTATCGCAAAAGCTTGGATGCATTCTCCAAGATCCTCGACAGTCACATTGGCCCAACCAAAGGCCTTAGAATGGGCAAGTTCCGTTCCAACGGCAAGGACCGAGCCAAGCTTGACGACTGGTTCCGATCCCCCACCCTAGATCAGCTCGAGGAGCTCACTTTTGAAGATGGGCATATGCGATCACTGCCAACGTCCGCACTCCACCTCGCACCCACGTTGCGCGTCTCCAAGTTGAGGAACTGCCATTTCCTGCGCCTTAATGACGCGTCCGCTCTTATTCTACCATGACTGAAGCACCTCTAGCTTGTCGCCATCTGCCTCTCAAAGGGTGACATGGAGCGTCTGCACCGTGGCTGTACTGCACTCAAGTACCTTCGTCTTCAGGCGATCAATGGGTTGAGTACCTTCCACATCACCTCCATGACTCTCCGGACTATTTATGTGTGTTGCTGGTGCGGCAGGAAGACATCACAAGATGTGTACCACGGTATGTTCATCTAGGACACACCTGCACTTGAGAGATTACTTGTAGTTGATCAAGAAGGTCCAACAAGAATCAATGTCATTTCTGCGCTGAAATTGACAGTCGAGGGCTAGTCGTCGAACAAATACTCCGAACTTGTTATTGGATCCACACCCATTTGGGTATAACAGCCGCCTTCTACCTCTCCTTCTACAAATTAACATTATTTCTAATTTTGAATATGTTTGTTCGTCTATCATTCAAAAAATGATTCCGACAAGCTTGACCCCAAAACTGCGCACAGTGAAGGTCTTGGCACTAGAATCTAATGGGCCCGACCTGGAGGAAGTTGTCAGTTTCCTTAGATGTTTTCCGTGCCTGGAGAAGCTATATATCGAGGTGATGTTCCTTTCCTGTTAAATGTTAACAATAAGGGAGTTCAATTTGTGACACCTTTTTCCAAGTTTACAATTACAATGTACTACGATTTCTGAAGGTTCTTTTGCAGGATTCCAGTACATACATGTCCCCCCCCATATTGGTTGCTTGATCCATATGGTTACTATCAATAAGAATTTCTCCTTTGGATTCATCTGTACTAGTTTTCTTAGGGAACTTTTCATCCACTCCAACCTCTTGTGAAGAAGGCTACATTATTTTAGAATTTAATCAAATGCCCATGTTAATCATGTCAGATCGAAGATGGCATGTTAGTGCATTTTACAAATCCTGCAAACCAAATAGCTAGGCCTGTAGTAATGTTCAAAACTTCATGTAGGCACTAACATGTTTTCTTCTTTTGCAGATACGATTAGGCCCAGTGGTGGATAATGTGATACAATATAACAATCACGTCGAATGCCTAGATCTACATCTCTCAGAAATTACTTTGAACGCCTACCGAGGGACCTTACCGGAGATTATATTCGCCAGGTTCTTTGTTCTCAGAGCAAGGGTGCTGAAGGAAATGAGGTTTGCCCTACATTTATTTCACAAAAATGAATGGTTTGTTGATCAGCGCCTGCGGCAGAATGGAGTAGGCTCCAAAAATGCTGAATTTCATTTTGGAACTTCAGATGACAGAGTAATCGGAAGTCATCGTGTCAACCCCATACAAGACTTCTCAGTGGCTGACCCCTTTGCAAAAAATGTGAGGTTTCGAAGCCAGACTTAGAAGCGGTGATATTAGTTCGGACCTCTATGATATCCATGTTCAGCGGATCCGCGCGAGCATTTTCAGCTGATAAGCTGAATTTCATTTCTAATATCAGTTTGAACCTTGTAATCTCCGAATTTGAGCCATATAACTCAGGAATTTGAACCTTGTAACATTTCAAGCTTTTGTGGTAAAATCATTGAAATGGCATCGTATGAGACTCATATATTGCTAGCACTATTTTGACCTTAATATGCAATGGTCTTAGATTTTACTAACCATTCTCGAATCAGTTTACCTTGTCGATCTCACAGCACACGATCTATATTGCTAACTCGACTATGATCTTCAACATTATTGCACACAGTTGGTTTCTTCCACCTTGTATAATGTAGAGCGTAGAATTAATTATCGCACTCGAGTGTCCATCATCACCCTTCTGTGTAACTTTGACCTCATCACCCAAGGGTAAACTTATGATCAAAGTCATTCCACACACTTCATTTTTTACAAAGCTTTTTGCCAATAAACGCCCACGATTTGTCCCTCTTCTAGCCGACGGTGGCCAAACTAGCCGGCCGGGAAGCTTGCACGGTAAACAACATGGTAGCGCGGGAACAGGCTCACCGATGATACATTTGGCGCCTCTTCGAGCCCACGCGTGCGGTGCGGTGTTGTCAAGCGTGCACTGGAATCCTCCGCTATGAACGCCATGACAAGATGTCACGATTACAGGCCGGCCGGCCCCCATTTATTACAACGGCCATTTGACCTACCCTTGCGTCTCTTCAACCTTTCGATCATGCTCCACCATTGCAAGAAGCACACCCACCATGAGAAATTCTTAGAGGGTCTCCTGCGCAGCTCCAATGGCGCTCCGAGCGGCTGCCGACGATAAGCAGCAGTTCACCATGTGTGCCCTGGTGGACACCCACAGAAGGTTCATGGACCTCTCGGTGGTGTACACCAACGACCCGGTCTGGGCGGAGCACTCCATCCATATCATGGAGTTGTTGCTTGCCGAGGAGAAGTACAAGGTGGTCGGCTTCGACCTCAAGTACAACCGCGCTTGTGCCAGGTCTCGTCCCAAGGTCGTCGTCGCCTAGATGTGCATGCGCCACCACGTCCTCGTCTACCACTACTGCCTGGCCAAAAGGCCTTGTGAGTGTTTCGCCAGGTTTGTCAACAGCCCCCACTACATGTTTGCTACGGTGGACATCACCAACGATGTAAAGGCGCTAGAGAATTCGGGCATTGCCTACTAGAATCTTGTCGACATCCAGGGCCAATACAAGATCAGGGGCAGCAAGGAGCATGAGAAGGACTCACTGGTTCACCTCGCCGAGGCCATCATCGACCCCTACTACAGAGACATGAAGGATTCATGCAACAAGGACAAGCATGCCTGGCACTCGGCCTGGATGGAGAAACTCGACAAAACTCACGTCATGTACGCGGCCAAAGAGGCGTACATGAGCTACGACATGTACAGGCGGATCGTTGACATGAGGAAGTCCCTGTTTCCCCAAAATATCCAGGGATCCAGCCGGAAGCAGAGCAATGGCAAGCGTCGTCGCAACAATAAGTAGATGATTAGATCCTCGTTTCTCCTACTTTAGTATGCATGAATGGCTTTCTTTGGTGTGTGGAAATGTTACGTGTGTAGTCACTTGTGTAATTGTATGCTTAATTTGGTTATGCAATGCTGTCTTTTTAAGTATATATGTTGATGCTCTGTAGACAGAGCATAGATGTTGTGCGGACAAAGAAAATCACATCCCACATGGACTAAACAATGTAACCCGTCGGTGATGTTTTCATCAATCACTCACAATTGTATACCAGCAATCGTTTGCTCACAACACACACGGCTTGTTAGCAGTAATCATTTGTGTTGTTATCGGTCTTCGCACACGTTTCCGATTACAGACCTGTTTGCCTCGTATCACACACATCTTGTTCATTTGAACTGTTTCTATTCTCATGTCTCAACGCAAACAGTTCATCCGAGTGAACCCCATGCCGTATATCGCACACACCTTTGATCTGGCTGGCCGTTTCTGTTGTGTTGCCTAATCACAAACAGTTCATCCGAGTGAACCGTATGCTGTACATACATCTTCATCTGGCTGCCCATTTCTTTTGTTCCTCCTCATCGCAAACGGTTAATTGAGCTGAACCGTATGCCCTGCATCGCACACGCAACTAAAATCTGAACCGTGTTTGATGCATCCTCCATCACAAAGGTTTTGCACCTTTTTGACGGGTTTTTTACACCACCGTTTGCGATTATGGCATCGCACACAGTTTCATAGAAGGGTCTCTGATCATAGTGTCGCGTTAGCAGCATCCTACAGTAGTGACATGCTGTTAATCCTAATATGTCGCAAGTCATTGATGATGCTACTTCTGCTATGAATGATACTCATGATGATGCTAGTACCTTGCTTGATGATAGTGTACCACTAGTTTCTTGATGAACAACTTGCTAGAGCTAAAGATATTGAGAATATTGAAACTCATGAAATTATTGAAACTGATGTAGTACTTGAAACTGGAAATCTTGAAACACCCATTGGATCTAGCTCTCCTAGATATGAATTGCCTAAGATACCTAAAGGATATGTTATGGATGAGGAGACAACTAGAGACTTTCTTGCTTGCAATGATAGGGATGATCTTAAGAAATTACTATGCAAACTGAAGGAAAAATCTTTCTATGCTAGAATGAAATGTGATCCTAAGTTTGCTACTTCACCATTCTTTGTTGATGATGTGTATGAATTCTCTGTCAACCCAGAGTTAATTACTTTGGTCGAATCTGATCCTTTCCATGGCTATGAAATTGAAACTGTTGTGGCACATCTTACTAAGTTGAATGATATAGCCACCCTATTTGCTCATGATGAGAAAATTTGCTACTATTATATATATTCTCAAGTTATTTCTGTTCTCATTAAAAGGTGATGCTAAGATATGGTATAATACTCTTGCTCCTGGTTGTGTGTGTAGTCCCCACGATATGATATATTACTTCTCTGTTTTTTTTGTGCTCATAAGAAACAAGCTGCCTTACGGGGAATATGTAACTTTGTGCAAATTGAAGAAGAGAGTCTCCCCAAGCTTGGGGGAGGCTTCTCCAATTGCTTAATGCTTTGCCTGATCATCCTCTTAAGAAAAATGAAATACTTGATATCTTTTATAATGGACTAACTGATGCTTCTAGGGACTTCCTAGATAGTTATGTTGGTTGTGTTTTCAGGGACAAACTGTTGAACAAGTTGAGGAGTTATCGAATAACATGTTGAAAAATTATGATGATTAGACTCCTCCTGAACCACCGCCTAAACCCACTCCGAATAAGAGGGGTATCTTATATCTTAGTCCTGAAGATATGCAAGAGGCAAAGAAATGTATGAAGGAAAAAGTTATTAAAGCTGATGTTGTCAAAAATTTACCTCATACTGAAGAAATACATGGACTCGAAACATCACCACCATAGGTGGTAGAGGTAAACTCTTTAATGAAATTTGATGAAAGTGACATCCCTTACAAAAAAATCCTAGCCAATGCCTTTATGAGTTTGATAACTACATTAGAAAACAAGATCACTTCAATGCAAATGTTATGAAACAATTGAATTACAATTCTTATGTGATTGCTCTCTTAAGTAACTTGTTATTTAGAATCACTAATGATGAGGACATCAATACCATTGTTACACCCACAACCCCTGCTGCTATACATACTGGACCAATTACTAGAGCTCGCGCACGCCAATTAAATTACCAGGTACTTTCGTTTCTTGGTAATGATTCTAATGTTCATGAGAATATGATGCTGCCTAAATTGGATACATTTGTTTTACTTACAAATGAAGGGCCTAGCTTTGAGAAGGATGAACATTGGAGCAAGAACAAGCATGGAGATGATGGCATGCGCATGGGGAACAAGAACGGAGTTACAAGTGATGATTTCAGGACGTTGAAGCCACCATAATGCGTGCATGAAGCCTTGGACGAAATATACAAGATGCTACTTCATAACTTTCGTCCAGAGGCTATTCTAGGTGCCGCGTCACCTTATTATTGGGCCAGGCCCATGTAATTTCGAAATACTTGAGTATAGGCTATTTTTAGAGTCCGTATGTGTGGGGAAACAAGAGATAGGGTTGGTTTCGGACCCCTTCCCCAAGGGCCACGTAATTCCCCCCTCTTCCTCCATATATACAGCCCTTAGGGTGTCGTTTAGATTTTGGGTTTTGTTTAGATTAAAAGTTCGCCATAGGTGCAACTTCGCGTACTTCGTTTGTGTTCAACGACCAGACAAAGGTGTCACAGAACCCCACCTTGATCAATAAAGCTTTCATCTTATATTCGCAATATCCAGATTGCAATTTCAGTTTCTTGCTTGTTCTTCGTTTGCTCGCAGGAAATAGACCCTCGATATCAGGATGATCGTGCTCCGGCGTGGTCAATAACCTCTCGGAGTTGGTTTAGCGATTGCTAAGGCGCGACGTCATCGCACGTTCGTAGTCGGATCGTCAAAGTCGATTTCCACCAAAGCGATATCCATCATCTCATCGAAAGACGGGACACCTTTGCCTCTATCAAGTGGTATCAGATTTCCAGGTTGCTCAGTGAGATTTTACAGTTTTTCGTAGTTTAGATCGATTCTGGTCTTCATACCTATAGTCCACGAAAAAGCCACAAAAAAATTAGGGTTAGTTCAGTATATCCGAACCAATCTGAGCCTTTGCATAATCTTTTTAGGGTTTTTGCTTTGTTGAATTTGCGGTTGCATCGTCATGTCAAGTTGCTGGTCTTAGAGTCTAGTCTTTTAGAGTTTCGAGTTCTGGTCATAAGTTGTCACGCCGCCGCCGCACCATCATCATCGCCTTGCCATCTACCACCATTGCTTATCCGCCACCGCTCTGAATCCGTATCCTACCACCATATATCCACCACCAATCCGAGTTCTTTTCATATTCGGTTTGTTTTAGAGATCCATCTATTTTCCGTTTCGTGTTTCCTTGCCTGAGTAGGTCTCGGAAAAAAAGAAAAAAAAAAGAGTCTGGAGACCCCCCGACAGTTTTTAGGCCAAAATTTCGGCAACCAAAAATATTTTTTCCCTATCCTATTTTTAGGTCCCGGGGAGTGTTTTGAGACACTCGCCATCATAGTGATTTTTTGTCGCACTTTTTCATCGTCGCTGCCCTGATTTCCGAAAAAAATAGTCAAAAATTTTTTGTGCCCATCCTGTCAGTTTGACCTGGGAAGAGTTTTGAGACACTCGCCATTATAGTGATTTTTCGCAAAAAAAGAGCAAATTTTTTTTCCAGAGTGTGCTTTTCCCTTGTTTACGTGCAGCGCCGTGATTTTTTTAGTGTTCCAGGCTCGCGTCTCTAGCACGGTCTAGCCTAGGACCAGCACAGTACCGTCGTTGAGCGTTTCTTCAACTTTGCATCTCTGAATTGATTATTGCAGACCATGTTTGCTACCATATTATAAGCCTTCCCAGCTCCACATACATCTACATCGTGCGTTTGATTCTCCCTGGTAATCGCTCTATCCAAGCTTTGAGAGTTTTGACTACAACGGTTGCCGATCACCACCTGCTGCTGGGTAAGAACTGGTAAGAATTTGAGATTCGCTTGAAGGTTTTGTGACACACCACCATCACCACCACTTCCTAGTAGTCTGCAGGATCATATTCTTTTGTGTTTCTATTGCTGCTAACTATGGCAGGATCACAAGCCGATGAGACTGATTGGGAGAACATGACGAACAAGGAGTTGCATGATAAATTTCAGCAAATGATGAGTGGCCAGGTGGGAGATGTGCTAAACAGATTTGAAGAGGCTATGGAGAAGATAGATGCCGTGGAGAAGTCGTTTGAGACAAAGCTGGATAACAAGTTTACTGAATTACTCAAGCGTCTTCCCCAACCACCACCGGCTGCACATGTCGCACCTCTACAACAACAACAACCACATCTCCAACGCCGCCTTCCAAATCAAGTGGGACAAGCACAACGCGTTCCAATTGAGACTGGTCAAAATTCGGGTGCCGCTGCACCTACTGTTGATGCTTCTTTGGCTCCTGCTACTGCGGCGGCTGAGGAGGATGACGATTATGCGGGCGATTATGAGGATGAGGTTGATCAAAATCAGAACTACGTGCAGCCACCAGCACCACCACCAGCAGGTCGACCTCAGGTATATATTCGCAACGGTAGGCCGGCACCACCACCTCAGGTACGAGATCATGACCATCTCCCTAAACTGAAATTGAATATTCCACCATTTGAGGGTAGATATGTTCCTGATATATATCTTACTTGGGAGTTAGAAACTGAACAACAATTTACATGTTTACAATATCCAGAGGAGAGACGTGTTCCTGCTGCTGTTTGTGCTTTCACTAGCTTTGCATGTGTTTGGTGGTCTGAACATTGTAGATTATATCCTGTTCCAGCTACTTGGGCTGCTTTGAAAACTGCTATGCGTACTCGTTGGGTTCCACAATATTATCAACGTGAATTACTTCAAAGATTGCAGCGCTTAAGACAAGGGAAAAATTCTGTAGAAGAATATTATCAGGAATTACAAACTGGCATGATTAGATGTGGTATTGTTGAGGACAATGAAGCTATGCTTGCATGTTTTATGGGTGGATTAAATAAAGAGATTCAGACCATTCTAGAGTATAAGGATTATAATAATATCACTCGTTTATTCCATCTTGCTTGTAAAGCTGAACGTGAAGTGCAGGATCGACAACCATTGGCGCGAACTAACTTTTCTGCAGGTCGACCTTCATCATGGACACCGCGTGCATCTTCTACTTCCACTGCACCAGCACCTCCATCAGGTTCCACCTCCAGCCGTGATACAAGAAAGCAGGCACAACCACCACTATCTGCCAAGAGCGCACCTGCCGGGCCTGCATAGAGCTCTTCTTCTTCCATGGCATCGACAGGGCATACAAGTGATATTATTTGTCGTCGTTGTAAGGGAAGAGGACATTATGCGAGAGAATGCAAATATCAGTGTGTAATGATTGCTACTGAGGATGGTGGGTATGAGTCCGTTAGTGACTATGATGAGGAGACTTTGGCTCTTATTACACGTGAAGAACATGGTGGAGATGATTCTGAAAATGAGACGCAATACATGGCTCCTGAAGACGCTGACAGGTATGAATGTTTAGTTGCTCAACGTGTTTTGAGTGTGCAGGTCACACAAGCAGAGCAAAATCAGAGGCATAATTTGTTCCATACAAAGGGAGTTGTGAAGGAACGTTCTGTTCGCGTCATCATAGATGGAGGGAGCTGTAACAACTTGGCTAGCATGGAGATGGTGGAGAAACTATCTCTCACCACAAGACCACATCCACATCCTTACTATATCCAATGGTTCAACAACAGCGGCAAGGTTAAGGTAACACGTACTGTTCGTGTGCATTTTAGTATCTCTAGATATGCTGATTATGTTGATTGTGATGTGGTACCCATGCAAGCATGTTCCTTATTACTTGGTAGACCATGGCAATTTGATAAAAACTCTGTACACCATGGTAGAAACAATCAGTATACTCTTGTTCATAAGGATAAAAATATTAGTTTGCTTCCTATGACTCCTGATTCCATTTTGAAAGATGACATTAATAGAGCTAATAAAGCAAAACAGGAGAAAAATAAGAGTGAAAATCAGATTGTGGCAAAAGAATTTGAGCAACAAATGAAACCTAATAATAAACCATCTAGTGTTGTTTCTGAAATTAAATTGAAAAGTGCATGTTTACTTGCCACAAAATCTGATATTGATGAGCTAGATTTCAACAAATCTGTTTGCTATGCTTTTGTGTGCAAAGAGGCATTATTTCCATTCGAGGACGTGCCTTCCTCTTTGCCCCCTGCTGTCACTAACATTTTGCAGGAGTTCGCTGACGTCTTTCCACAAGACGTGCCACCGGGATTACCACCTATTCGAGGGATTGAGCATCAAATTGACTTAATTCCCGGTGCATCGCTACCCAACCGTGCACCATACCATACCAATCCAGAGGAGACGAAGGAGATTATGCGTCAAGTCCAGGAGCTGCTCGACAAAGGTTATATACGCGAATCTCTTAGTCCTTGTGTTGTTCCTATTATACTTGTGCCTAAAAAGGATGGTACATCGCGTATGTGTGTTGATTGTAGAGGCATTAATAACATTACTATTCGTTATCGTCATCCTATTCGTAGGCTAGATGATATGCTTGATGAATTGAGTGGCTCTACAATATTTTCCAAAGTTGATTTGCGTAGTGGATACCATCAAATTCGTATGAAACTGGGAGATGAATGGAAAACCGCATTTAAAACTAAGTTTGGTTTATATGAGTGGTTAGTCATGCCTTTTGGGTTAACTAATGCACCTAGTACTTTCATGAGACTAATGAACGAAGTTTTACGTGCTTTTATTGGACGATTTGTGGTAGTCTATTTTGATGATATACTGATTTATAGCAAATCTTTGGAAGAACATTTGGAACATTTACGTGCTGTTTTTATTGCTCTACGTGATGCACGTTTGTTTGGTAACCTTGGGAAGTGCACCTTTTGCACCGACCGAGTATCTTTTCTTGGCTATGTTGTTACTCCACAGGGAATTGAAGTTGATAAAGCCAAGATTGAAGCTATTGAGAGTTGGCTGCAGCCCAAAACGGTCACACAAGTGAGGAGTTTCCTTGGCCTCGCAGGTTTCTATAGGCGTTTTGTGAGAGATTTCAGCACCATTGCTGCACCTCTCAACGAGCTTACAAAGAAGGATGTGCCTTTTGTTTGGGGTACCGCACAGGAAGAAGCCTTCACGGTATTGAAAGATAAGTTAACACATGCTCCTTTACTCCAACTTCCTGATTTTAATAAGACTTTTGAGCTTGAATGTGATGCTAGTGGAATTGGATTAGGAGGTGTGTTATTACAAGATGGTAAACCTGTTGCATACTTTTCTGAAAAATTGAGTGGGCCTAGTCTGAATTATTCTACTTATGATAAAGAACTATATGCTCTTGTTCGGACTTTAGAAACATGGCAACATTATTTATGGCCCAAAGAATTTGTTATACATTCTGATCATGAATCTTTGAAACATATTAAAAGTCAAGCTAAACTGAATCGTAGACATGCTAAATGGGTTGAATTCATTGAAACTTTCCCTTATGTCATTAAACACAAGAAGGGTAAAGAAAATGTTATTGCTGATGCATTGTCTCGTCTCTATACTATGCTGTCACAACTTGACTTCAAAATATTTGGTTTGGAGACCATCAAAGATCAATATGTGCATGATGCTGATTTTAAAGATGTTTTGCAGAATTGTAAAGAAGGAAGAACCTGGAACAAGTTTGTCGTTAATGATGGATTTGTGTTCCGTGCTAACAAGCTATGCATCCCAGCTAGCTCTCTTCGTCTTTTGTTGTTGCAGGAGGCGCATGGAGGAGGATTAATGGGACACTTTGGCGTGAAGAAGACGGAGGACGTACTTGCTACACATTTCTTTCGGCCAAAGATGAGACGGGATGTTGAGCGTTTTGTTGCTCGCTGCATTACATGTCAAAAAGCTAAGTCACGACTCAATCCTCATGGTTTATATATGCCTTTACCTGTACCTAGTGTTCCTTGGGAGGATATATCTATGGACTTTGTTTTAGGTTTACCTCGAACAAAGAAGGGGAGGGATAGCATATTTGTTGTCGTGGATAGATTCTCAAAAATGGCACACTTTATACCATGTCATAAAAGCGATGATGCTGTTAATGTTGCTGATTTGTTCTTCCGTGAAATTATTCGTTTGCATGGTGTGCCAAATACTATTGTTTCAGATCGTGATACTAAATCTCTTAGCCACTTTTGGAGATGTTTATGGGCTAAGTTGGGGACTAAACTGCTTTTTAGTACTACTTGTCACCCCCAAACTGATGGACAAACTGAAGTAGTCAATAGAACATTGTCTACTATGCTTAGGGCTGTTTTGAAGAATAATAAGAAAATGTGGGAAGAATGCTTGCCTCATATTGAGTTTGCTTATAATCGTTCATTGCATTCTACTACTAAGATGTGCCCTTTTGAAATTGCGTATGGTTTCCTACCTCGTGCACCTATTGATTTGTTGCGTCTTCCATCTTCGGAGAAGGTTAATTTTGATGCTAAACAACGTGCTGAATTGATCTTAAAAATGCATGAGTTAACTAAGGAAAACATTGAGCGTATGAATGCTAAATATAAACTTGCTAGAGATAAGGGTAGAAAACATGTTGTGTTTGCACCTGGAGATCTTGTTTGGTTACATTTGCGTAAGGATAGATTTCCTGATTTGCGCAAATCAAAGCTAATGCCACGTGTTGATGGTCCTTTTAAGGTGTTAGAGAAAATAAATGATACTGCATATAAACTTGAGCTGCCTGCAGATTTTGGGGTTAGTCCCACTTTTAACATTGCAGATTTGAAGCCTTATTTGGGTGAGGGAGATGAGCTTCCGTCGAGGACGACTTCATTTCAAGAAGGGGAGGATGATGAGGACATCAATACCATTGTTACACCCACAGCCCCTGCTGCTATACATACTGGACCAATTACTAGAGCTCGCGCACGCCAATTAAATTACCAGGTACTTTCGTTTCTTGGTAATGATTCTAATGTTCATGAGAATATGATGCTGCCTAAATTGGATACATTTGTTTTACTTACAAATGAAGGGCCTAGCTTTGAGAAGGATGAACATTGGAGCAAGAACAAGCATGGAGATGATGGCATGCGCATGGGGAACAAGAACGGAGTTACAAGTGATGATTTCAGGACGTTGAAGCCACCATAATGCGTGCATGAAGCCTTGGACGAAATATACAAGATGCTACTTCATAACTTTCGTCCAGAGGCTATTCTAGGTGCTGCGTCACCTTATTATTGGGCCAGGCGCATGTAATTTCGAAATACTTGAGTATAGGCTATTTTTAGAGCCGTATGTGTGGGGAAACAAGAGATAGGGTTGGTTTCTGACCCCTTCCCCAAGGGCCATGAAATTCCCCCTCTTCCTCCATATATACAGCCCTTAGGGCGTCGTTTAGATTTTGGGTTTTGTTTAGATTAAAAGTTCGCCATAGCTGCAAGTTCGTGTACTTCGTTTGTGTTCAAAGAACAGACAAAGGCGTCACAGAACCCCACCTTGATCAATAAAGCTTTCATCTTATATTCGCAATATCCAGATTGCAATTTCAGTTTCTTGCTTGTTCTTCGTTTGCTCGCAGGAAATAGACCCTCGTGGTCAGGTTGATCATGCTCCGGCGTGGTCAATAACCTCTCGGAGTTGGTTTAGCGATTGCTAAGGCACGACGTCATCGCACGTTCGTAGTCGGATCGTCAAAGTCGATTTCCACCAAAGTGATATCCATCATCTCATCGAAAGACGAGACACCTTTGCATCTATCAACTAATGATGTTATAGGTATAGGGAAACATGCCTCTATGGTTCATACCCAGTTAGAACAAGTTGCTAAATCTCAGAAATAATTTCTTGAAGAAATGAACAATAATATAAATGACTTTGATGTTAGAGTGGCAACTAGAGGAGGTAAAATGACTCAGGAACCACTTTATCCTGAGGGACACCCTAAGAGAATTGAACAAGTCTCTGAAAGAATTAACACGGATGCACCTAGTCCTTCTAAAAAGAAGAAGAAAATGAAAAATGATAAGACATTGCTTACCTCTAGTGAACACGAAATAGAAAAACCTCCAGAAGGTAATGATGATATTTCTACTTATAATGCTGAAACTCAATCTAGTAATGAACATTCATCTAGTGATAATGAAAAATATAATGATGATGTGCACGAAGACACTCAACTAGACAAAGATAAGGAACCATATAATGATGTTGAAATAGAACCAGTTGTTGATCTTGATAACCCACAACCCAAAATTAAAAGATACGATAAAAGAGACTTTGTTGCTCGACATTGAAGGGAAAGAGAACCATGGGTTCAAAAACCCATGCCCTTTCCACCTAAATCAACTAAGAAAAAAGATGATGAGGAATTTGACGCTTTGCTGAAATGATTAGGCCAGCCTTTTTGCATACTTGCTTGACTGATATTTTAAAGATGGCCCCTTCTGAAAAATACATGAAAGACATCATCACTACAACAACAAAGCCTTTAGTCCCAAAGAAGTTGGGGTAGGCTAGAGGTGAAACCCATAAGATCTCGCGACCAACTCATGGATCTGGCACATGGATAGCAAGCTTCCACGCACCCCTGTCCATAGCTAGTTCTTTGGTGACATTCTAATCCTTCAGGTCTCTCTTAACGGACTCCTTCCATGTCAAACTCGGTCTACCCTGCCCTCTCTTGACATTCTCCGCATGCTTTAGCTGTCCGCTATGCATTGGAGCTTCTGGAGGCCTGCGCTGAATATGCCCAAACCATCTCAGACGATGTTGGACAAGCTTCTCTTCAATTGGTGCTACCCCAACTCTATCTCGTATATCATCATTCCGGACTCGATCCATCCTCGTGTGGCCACACATCCATCTCAACATGCGCATCTCCGCCACACCTAACTGTTGAACATGTCGCCTTTTAGTCGGCCAACACTGAGCGCCATACAACATTGCGGGTCGCACCGCCGTCCTGTAGAACTTGCCTTTTAGCTTTTGTGGTACTCTCTTATCATAGAGAAGGCCAGAAGCTTGGTGCCACTTCATCCATCTGGCGTTGATTCGATGGTTCATATCTTCATCAATACCCCCATCCTCCTGCAGCATTGACCCCAAATATCGAAAGGTGTCATTCTAATGTACCACCTGCCCATCGAGGCTAACCTCCTCCTCCTCACACCTAGTAGTACTGAAACCGCACATCATGTACTCGGTGTTAGTTCTACTAAGCCTAAACCCTTTCGGTTCCAAGGTTTGTCTCCATAACTCTAACTTCCTATTTACCCCCGTCCGACTATCGTCAACTAGCACCACATCATCCGCAAAGAGCATACACCATGGGATATCTCCTTGTATATCCCTTGTGACCTCATCCATCACCAAGGCAAAAAGACAAGGGCTCAAAGCTGACCCCTAATGCAGTCCTATCTTAATCGGGAAGTCATCAGTGTCGCCATCACTTATTCAAACACTTATCATAACATTATCGTACATGTCCTTGATGAGGGTAATGTACTTTGCTGGGACTTGTATCTTATCATAGGCCATCTCCAAGGCCCACCACATGATATTCCGTGGTATCTTATCATAGGCCTTCTCCAAGTCAATGAAGACCATATGCAAGTCCTTCTTTTGCTCCCTGTATCTCTCCATAAGTTGTTGTATCAAGAAAATGGCTTCCATGGTCGACCTCCCAGACATGAAACCAAACTGATTTTTGTTCACGCTTGTCATTCTTCTTAAGCGGTGCTCAATGACTCTCTCCCATAGCTTCATTGTATGGCTCATTAGCTTAATTCCATGGTAATTAGTACAACTCTGAACATCCCCCTTGTTCTTGAAGATTGGTACTAATATACTCCGTCTCCATTCTTCTGGCTTCTTGTTTGCTCGAAAAATAAGGTTGAAAAGCTTGGTTAGCCATACTATCGCTATGTCCCCGAGGCCTTTCCACACCTCAATGGGGATACAATCAGGGCCCATCGCCTTGCCTCCTTTCATTCTTTTTAAAGCCTCCTTGACCTCTGACTTCTGGATTCGCCGCACAAAATGCATGCTGGTCTCATCAAAGAAGTCACGCAGTTCGGTAGAACTCTCATTCACCCCATTGAACAGCTTGTCAAAGTACTCCCGCCATCTATGCTTAATCTCCTCGTCCTTCACCAAGAGTTGGTCTGCTCCATCCTTGATGCATTTGACTTGGCCAATATCCCTCGTCTTCCTCTCTCGGATCTTGGCCATCTTATAGATGTCCCTTTCGCCTTCCTTTGTGCCTAACTATTGGTAGAGGTCCTCATATGCCCGACCCCTTGCTTCACTGACAGCTCGCTTTCCGGCCTTCTTCACCATCTTGTACTTCTCTATGTTGTCTAACTCCTATCCAGGTATAGGCGTCTGAAGCAATCTTTCTTCTCTTTAATCACCTTTTGGAAATCATCATTTCACCACCAGATATCCTTATCTCCGCTTCCCTTCCCCTGGACACTCGAAACTCCTCCGAGGCCACCTTACGAATGCAAGTCGCCATCTTCATCCACACATTGTCCGCATCCCCTCCTTCCTCCCAAGGGCCCTCCTTAATGACCCTCTCCTCGAACGCCTGAGCTACCTCCCCCTTGAGCTTCCACCACTTTGTTCTAGCGACTTTGGCACACTTATCCCGTTGGACACGAATCCGAAAGCAGAACTCAGCAACCACCAGCTTATGATGGGGTACAAGACTCTCTCCAGGTATCTTCTCGAGAGAATGAAATCGATCTGGCTAGAGTGTTGGCCACTACTAAAAGTCACCAGATGTGATTCTCTCTTTCTAAAGAGGGTGTTAGCTACAATCATGTCATAGGCTTGAGCAAAGCTTAAGACATCTTCTCCTTCTTGATTCCTGATGCCATAGCCAAAGCCTAGATGCGCCCCTTCAAATCCTGTGTTAGATGTACCCACGTGGCCATTTAGGTCTCCTCCTATGAAGAGCTTCTCGCCAATCGGTACAGTCCTAACCATGTCTTCCAGTCCTTCCCAGAACTCCATCTTGGTGGTGTTCTCATTGTGGCCTACTTACAGGGCATACGCGCTGATAACATTGAGAACTAAGTCCCTACTACCAGCTTGACCAAGATAATCCGGTCCCAACGTCTCTTGACGTCTACCACTCCATACTTGAGGCTCTTGTTGATCAAGATGCCTACGCCATTTCTGTTTGCGGCCGTCCTCGTGTACCACAGCTTGAAGCCGGTATCCTCCACCTCCTTCGCCTTCTGTCCCCTCCATTTGGTTTCTTGGACACAAAGGATATCAACACCTCTCCTCACCGCTGCATCAACTAGCTCTAGAAGCTTCCTTGTAAGAGACCCTATGTTCCACCTACCTAAGTGAATCCTCCTAGGCTCGGCTAGCTTCCTTACCCTTCGCACTCGTCGAGTCAAATACGAAGACCCTTGCTCATTTAACATTACATCCGGGCGCCGATGTAGCCCGCGACTAAGGATGCGACGAACCGATCCTCGCTCACTTGCCACCGTAACCGGATCAAGATACGGCGCACCACCAGGGGGTGAGGGCCCAGCCCTTGCCCATTTGCCACCACACCCCGGTTCCAATGTGGCGCGTCGCTGTGAGGGTTATGCCCCAACAAAAATCTTTTGGGTTTCATCTCCATAAGATTGGCTGAGTTTTTACGTTGGCTCGCCAAGCCTATCACAACCCTCCTCCTTTACCCGGGCTTGGGACCGGCTATGTTGAGACAACATAGGCGGAGTTGAAAGACATCATCACACTACAAAAAAAGACACATCCGGGACATTTTGGGCCAAACGAATTTTTTTTCTGTCATACTTATGACACTTCTATGACGATAATTGTGACAAAACCCGGTATCATCATAGATGTGGTGGGCTCCTACTTCTATGACAAAAAATCATGATAGAAAATGGGCTTTTCGTCCTGAGCAGGCTGGAGACACAGCTGCATGACATTCTTTGGGCCGTCCATGACGGAAAAAACCGTGGTAGAAGCGAGGGCGCGAGGGTGGTCGGGGGTTGGTCGGGCGCCGAGCGATGCGCATTTCTCTCGTACACGTACGCGCGTGGTGCGAGGCGTTGGGCTCTAACTGAACCCGAGCGAGGCCGTTGGGCTCTAACTGAACCCGAGCGATTGCACTGCAGGCTACGCGTTACACTGAACCCGAGCGATCGATTGATCCGTTGTTGTTAACTAAACCCGAGTGATTCCTTCGCTACTGCTGCTAACTGAAGGCGATCGATGCTGCCTCTGGATGAACAGTGAGCGTTGTTGGGGGGTTTGGATGAACAGTTCCCGGTGGGGGTTGGATGAACACGAACCTGTGGTAGTAGAGGCCGTTGCCACTGGATAAATAGTACCCCGATCGATCGAGCCGGTGGATGAACAGGACCCCGTGGAGGGCTGGATGAACAGGACCCCATGGAGGGCTGGTTGAACAGTAGCCGGTGGAGGGCTAGTTGAGGAGTAGCCGGTGGAGGGCTGGATGAGCAGTAGCCCGTGGAGGGGTGTTGAATAGGACCCCGGTGGACAGGGCTGTTTGAACAGTAGCCGGTGGAGGAGCGCGCGGTGGAGGCTGGATGAACAGGAGCCCGTGGATGAATAGTCGCAGGTGGAGGCTAGAGAAGGTCGACGGTGGATGAACAGTAGCCCGTGGAGGCTGGAGGAGGTCGACGGTGGAGATGAACAATATCCCGTGGAGTCCCGTTTTGCGGTACGCCACACCCCTCCCGATGAACAGGACCCCTGTTTCGACCGTAGTGCTCCAACACAAGTCTGTTTCCTCCGTTTTGCGGTATGCCACACCCCTCACGATCAACAGGACCCCGTTTCGACCGTAGGAGGTCCGTTTCCTCCGTTTTGCGGTACGCCAGACCCCTCCCGATGAACAAGATACCGTTTCCACCGTGGCCGGTCGAACACAAGGCTGTTTTCCTCCGTTCTGTGGTACGCTAGGCCTCGTTTCCGTCGGCTGTTTCGTCCAAGCCGGTTGGATCCCAATGAACAGGACGCGTTCCGTTGCCTCCCGGTGAACACGACGCATTCCATTGCCTCCCCATGAACACGATGACGATGCAGCTTCTCCATTCCAACCTAGCCACAACCATGTACATGAGCCCTGGCCGTACGTATGCGCGAGTAGGCGTTCAAGACCCCGCCCGTATGTACGTACGTGGTCGTATTTACTTTCTTGCAACATGGCCGCTGTACGTACGTGTAGATGCTACGTGCGTGCCTCTGCTACGACATGTGTGTGCCTCTACTACGACACGTGCCCTTCCTTACACGGCCACGGTTCATTGTTGCAGGCTGCAAATAGACCGATCGTATGTACGTACACGTTCACGACCAGAATGTCAACGCTACGTACGCTTCGACCAGGTGGGTCCCGACTGTCAGGCACTTCCTTGCGTGCGAAGATGTAGTTGGTGGGTCCCAGCAGTCAGGGGGGCGCATCATTTTTTTGCCCGTAATATGGACACACTTCCTTGCATGCGAGGATGTAGCTGGTGGGTCCCAGCAGTCAAGGGGAGAAAACATTATTTTTCAGGGTAAAAAGGATGAAGTTGCGTGCATGCGTCCGTGGGCGTGGTGCGTCCCCATTGTCAGCCTCTCAAGTACAGTCATCTTCCGATGACTCTCGGTTGTTGACCACGTTGACCACACCGTGCCGAGTGCACCAAGGCCGGTGGACAACGGCGAGGCCCTAGACTGGAATGACCCGGAGATGGGGAAGACGCGGTAGTGGAGCCGCAGATGGAGAGGAGTGGGAAACTTGACTGGTTCGGGTGCGCGGCAGCACTGCCGCGGTGCCGCCCACGGGAGACAGGAGTAAGAATAGAGGTTGAAGATGAAGCACGGCTGTTGGATTAACATCCAATGGTCCAGATGCTCGAATCATTTGTTCATTTAGTTGACAAAGCCCTGCGTACACATCCGCTTAGTAGGCCCACTAGTCAGCCACCAAATCTGACGGGTCCTAGCTGTCAACGGGAGGAATAATTTTTTTTGCATAACAAGGAGGCACTTCATTCCATGCGAAGATACAACCGGTGGGTCCTAGCTGTCAGGGGGAGGAAACATTTTTTTCAGCTTAATAAGGTGGAACTTTCCTTGCTTGCGAACATGGACCTCGTGGGTTCCAGCCATTAGGCTCTCCACGTACAATACTCATCTGATGACTCTCGTTTGTTGACCACGCCGCACCGAGCGCAGCGAGGCGGTGGACGACGGTGAGGCCCCGGACGGGAACGACCCGGAGATGGGAAGACGCGGCAGTGGAGTCGTAGATTAAGACGAGGAGAAGGGTTATAACTGGTTCTGGTGCGGCGTGGGGCTGCAGTTGCTGGAGAATCACAGGAGGTGTGGAGGGGTGGAGGGATAGCCTGATCGGCGGTGGGGTAGCACGTCGCAGCGATGCGTGCTAAGCAGAGCCTTTAGTCGCCGCAGGCCGAACGAGGCGGTCCCAGCGACGCTGGAGGAAGAAGACGAGAGATTGAAGGTGCATGCCGGCCGTTGGATATAAATCCAATGGCTGTGGGTGTCATAATCATTTGTTGACCAAGTTGACAACGCCCTGCGTAGGCTTCGACCTATAGGACCACATGTCAGCCTGCAAAAATGTGGCATATATTTAACCCATGTTTTGTCCATTTGCTGGGCTGGGTGAACAAATAATTTCGCGTCAATGCGGCCCATTTATATTCTCTATGAAATCCCAGCCCATTTGCACTTTCTTGAAATACACGAATTAGCTGGGCTTGTTCTATATATAATGTTAGGTTAGAAGGCGCAATTAATGTCAAAAAAACCGGAGTGACACATTTTTTATATATAAAATTAACAAATTAGCAAGTTATTGCTCAAAATAAAAATGAGCGCGTTATTATTACATTGGTCCTTAAAATCTTCACAATCTTTTGTACGCAATCACCAAGATTTTCCTAGAATGTGAGTCAAAAACAACCAGGATTTTCCTTGCCAACTTCTGTTAAACATTTACTTTTATAAGTTAATAACACGTGGGATGTTTTTATAATGTATATATAAGTCTCTATAAAATATATGATAATAGTAATAATATAAATATATATAATGTGGTTAGAAGGGAAAACATAAATTGGAGATAGCATTATTATTCTTATATATAGATAAATAGAACAGAGATCTGCTTTTTACTAAGAAAAATACATTGGGCTACCGATCATTAAGAAAAAGCCCATAGGCCGGTATGGACATCAAAAAATAAGTTGAAACCACTGTCTCCGTATGTCGTGGGTTACGCATGTTAAAAAACAAAACCTAGGCCTAGCTGATACTTGTTCGCCCTCTGGGAAAAATGATACTAGCTAGATCCCCGAGCGAACTGGATTAAAGAGGGGGCCAGCGGCGCGACTGAACAAGCACATCAGGAGCGATTTTTTTCTTCAGTGGATGGCTCTCGATGGCATTTTTTACTTGCCTCTGCACCATACAACTTGTATTTTTAGCCTCCCAGTCCGTGGTGGACCAGCAGCCCATTTGCTGGGCGGGCCAACCTACAGAAACCAGCACTCGATTTTTCATCAAGCCCCAAAAACAACGCAGTACTATGTTTATTTTGAGGCCGAAAACATTACGGCAGGGGTTGAGCGGGGGAGGGGGGAAGACAGAGCAAAAAGATTAAAAAGAGCTGATGCGCCGTTGCTACCCTAACAAAGAAGGTGCAATTCTTCTCGGGAAGAAGGTGTGCCGTTGACACCCACACGTCACAAATCCTACAGTAGGCATACTAACAAGTTCACAAACAAGTACAACAGAAAAGGTAAACATTTGTATCAAACTCAGGTTCACAGGACACGTTCATATTCATAGCCAACATTCACAATCAACAACTCAAAAATTCATATATACACAAGTTCAGCATGTCTATGCACCCAAATGATTGATAGATCACACGACAATATTCATAGATAATTCACACAAAGATTCAGATATACACATGTTCAGTATTTTTATGCATCCAAATGATTGAGATCACAACAAACATCACCCATGGATGAAATTTAATTACCTAGGGTATAGACTGGTAAATGGTGTTCAGTCGGAGGTACTTCTTGCTAAAATTAATGCTTGTACGAGTAAACTTTCGAGTACATAAGAGGCAGCACAGACAATCTGAACTTTGCTTATAGGTTTATCCTCAATTAGTGGCCTCGTGCCAAGGGAGGTTTGAGCAACTTGGCCACTACTTTCATCCAACTAGTTTACTGGCTCATCTTGGTCCTGTAGCTCGCCAAAATTCTACATTGCAGACAAGAAAGGAGGCGGTTGAGAAAATGAACCACCCAATTTTTTTGTGGAGTTCAACTGAAATGGAGCATCCCTAGCGTGCAGACTGATTAAGTGCCACATGAATATACACGTCAACCAACTTGTCTGGAATCTTTAGACTCCATGCCATACAGTTCGCTACCATATGTGCCGATAACCAAAAGGCACAAGTTGGGACCAAAGACTGGACTGCGTTTTTCCGGGCTATGCGCCAAGCAATATTTTTGGCGTTCACTCTCCTAATACTTGGAGTTTGACAACCAGTTGACGCCGGTTGATACTCGAATGAATATAGGCACTTCTTCTTGTCAACATCGATGCTTGTCTGAGTGAACTTTGGAGTACATAGCAGCAGCATAAGTACCTGTCCATCTGATTTTTTTGTGCAGTTCTACTAAATCACCCAATGTAATGATTTGCCTGTGAGTTCAGGCTCCAAGTTACTCCTTTATGAAATCGGCAAATAGTAGCACAATACCAAATGACCAATACATATGACAAGCACAATAATCAGGATAAAGACCAGTACCAACCTGTGTGAGGTAGCATATCAATTACTATTTCCTTTGACTGGAAGCCGAGATAAGCCAAGCAACTGACAGCAAAGGAAGAATGCAAGCCGAGATTAGCAACTGACAGGAAAGGAAGGAAGCTGTCAAGGCAATGCAGCACCCAAAGTTTTTTGTGCAGTTCCACCAAAATCGAGCATCCCTGTTGGCACATATATTGAGAGAGCGAGATTACTGTAATAGTGGGACTAGTTGATGAAACATACACTAACAAATAGAAGCACCCTCATTATCTTAATGGGTAAAGTTAGCAACATAGTAGTCTTGCTTAAAGAGAGGTACTTGTTTATTTAATCGGTGCCAATTAGCTCAACACTCAAAGCATTGCCATGTATCATAGGTTGCAAAACTTTAATGTGCAAAGATAAAGGAGTTTCTCATGACAGTAGCACGATACAAATAGAGATGACAACAAACTAATATGGATGAAGGCCATAGGCCGGTACCAACCTGAGCAAAAAAGCTTATTCATGTAGTCCCAGAAGAGATGATAAAGCACTCACTGGAATCACTCAATAGTATATATTTTTGTGCACTTCAAATGTATGGTTGAAATCACTCTTGTTTATCAGTGCTGAGATTATATCGAAAGATTATCAAGAACTTCCAGCAGAGTTAAAGCACTGGCTGGGATACAGTTCATTGTATTGTCTTGTGTAGTTCCACTAAAATGTATGATTGGCATAACATGATCCCTGTTTGCACAAGTAGGAACAAGGTGAAACCTTCATTAGCTTAGTGAGAAAGGATAGAAAGACATTAGCATATTACTCTAACAGTAGCATCAAATTCATCATGGCCTCGATGTTGTAAGGTAGACGTTGCCAGAGCCCTTGAATGGCCTCGACTGAGGCCTCGGCTTCAGCAATATCACCTTGGCACTGTTTATTCTTCTTCTTCTTCTTCTTCCTCTTCATGCTCTGTTTCCCTTTCTCCTCACCAGTTGGTGAAACCAAGTACATGATTGGCCTTCTATATCAGAATTGGTTTTGTCAGTGAGGGAGTACAAGTGTACTAGTAAACAATAGCATTATTTTCTCATGGCAGTCGCAAAATAGAGATGAACACATGCATTAAATATCATTCTTACCTAAAGGAAGGTTATGGTGCCAATATGGATGATGCGGATTGGAACACAGCTCTCCTTTTTTGCAGTTCCACCGAAATGAACCCACTGTTCCATTCTGACATTCTAGTTAAATAGCACAAAAGACACTTCTTTTAAGAAGTGTTTTGTGCAGTGCACCAAAAGGTCACAACAGCAACCAGGTGAAATGGGTATCCCTGTTTGCACAAATAGCTACAGAGGAAACAGTTAGAGTTTCAAACAATTACAGGCAAAAACATTTGGCTAAACTTGTCATGGCTTATAACAGTGGCATGGCTTCATTTTACCAGGGGCATTAGATTAATAACAGCTAAATATTTGGTATAAGGGCATGGGGCAGTGGGTGCACCAGCAGTATAGCACCATGTACCTAAACCGGGGCACAAAGTCGTGATTCAGAGTTTGTTGCCCCGAGAAACAAACATCCAAGAAACATATCTGGGTTGGTCCCATTTTTGTTCACTCTAGCCACCTACTCCTATGATTTTTTTTGGAAATGGAGGCGTGCCCCCGGCCTCTGCATCATAATGATGCATGCAACCATCTTATGTGTGGATAGCAAATCTAGTCCTGGTCATACCACTGTGTACATTGTTTCCCCTATATTTCCCTTTTCGACCAATAGACCGGTTGGATGACCAGTCTATACTACTTTCACCCCCTATCCTTCCTGTTTGTACCAAGTCCGATGCACACACTAAATTCCCCCACCCCCACTTTATTTCTTGTCTGAACCAAGTACAAGATTCGACTCCATGAAGTAGCTTTACCTCTAACAATAGAAGAAAAAAATAGGTGACGTTGGACCATCCGATCGAGAGTGGATGAGAGGTAGAAAATGCTGCACATGCAGCGACGTAGCGAGCTGGGGAAGTACAGCCACATCGGTTTTGAAGGAAGATATACCTGAGGTCGTCGGGATGTGGATAGGTGGGCGGCGGGAGGCTGGATCCGCCCACACTAGGGCAAGGACGAAGAGATCGGAGGACCTCCCGCACCGGCGCTCGGCCAGAGATAACGGTGCGGCCGACAGTGGGTCTCCTCCCTCGCTGTTGACGACGGCCTAAACGCTGCCCCGCCTCCCCTTCACCGGCGGAGGGGGATAAGTCCGGATCTGTAACCAGCGGTGAGGATAGAAAGACAGTGTTTTTTCAAGGGAGAAATACAGTGTTACCACCGCTATCTTGTTTAGATCTAGAGAGGATGAGAGTGTGTGAATAGAGCAACCCTAGCAAGCAAGCGCGGAGGCTCCGGCCTATATATACGTAGTGGGGTAGTTTTCCTTTTTCAGTCCATCAAAACAATCGTTTAAAATTGTGTACGTGCCAGGTCGCCTTTTTTTAGTTGTTGATTGTTTTTTGAGATAGCTACCCGCTTATCCCAAGTGGTGTTACGGTGTGCCAGGTCGCGCTTTGTATCATTAATGTCTGGTACAAGACCCTCCATTAAATGAACAACCACGCCCTCGTTAAAATTGTGAACAAGCCCACGGCTAAAATTATCGGAAACGTGGACTGCCACAACATGCATTATTATTTATATTTTCTACTCCCTCCTTTCCTAAATATAAGTCTTTTTAGACATTTGAAATGGACTACAACATACGGATGTATGTAGACATATTTTAAAGTACGGATTCATTCATTTTGCTCCGTATGTAGTCACTTGTTAGAATCTCTAAAAAGACATATATTTGGTAACGGATGGAGTATGTGGGAGTATCCTCAAAACAAAATGTGAGAGTACAATATTTATTGGGCCCCTTTGTAATTGGTGCTATTTTGACCAAAGATTTAACTGACAAAATGTTAGTGCATGTTAACAAAAATTATATTGTTTGATTCGTATTTGAACATAGTTTTCAATGATGTAGGGGCTCTTTGGTTTCCAGCCACATATTGCCACACTTTGCCAAACCTCACCTTAGGCAAATTTGATCAAGTTAGGTGGGTGTTTGGTTCTAGCCACACCTAAGACAAGAATGTTTTTATTAGCAGTGAACCCCACATGTCATAGACACAAAAAGTGTGGCAAGATTCCCTTAGGCAAGCCAAAGTGGGTCTAACAATTTGAGCAACTCAAGTGAGGCAAGTGTGGCAAGTGTGGCAAAAATAATGTGGCAACATAAGACAAACATAGTCACAATCCAAACAGCCCCTTAATTTTTTGTGACATGCATGAACATTTGGTTAGTTAAATTTATAGTCAAAATTTCGCAAGGTGCATCAAATCAACACATGCAAGTATCAAAAGGAAAGTCACAGCATGCATGCATGCGTTGTACTCCCTCCGTTTCCAAATATAAGTCTTTTTAGAGATTGCAACAGGTGACTACATACGAAGCAAAATGAGTGAATCTACACTTTAAATATGTCTGCATACATCCGTATGTTGTAGTCCATTTGAAATGTCTAAAAAGACTTATTATATTTAGGAACGGAGGGAGTAACTAATGCATTGGTAAACGCAAATTATTGAAATATATCGAGTGCAGTGCTTTGATGTGTCGCGTCAACTCGTACAAGACCCAGAAGTTTGATTAATACAACGCCCTCTCGCCTTAACCGCACCTGCCTTTGGTTGCATGACAGGTGGGCCACCAACCTGTTGGGCCCACCTGTCATAGACGCAAAGGCAGGAGCAGTAAGTCAATGAAGCTGCATGCCTCCCTCGCCCATGAGCGTGGTGGATGGCAGGACTAGGAGAAGCTTTCATTCGCTACACGCTCTCCCTCCCGCACGCGGTGGACATGCAGCAGTCCAATCGGTGTCAGATGGCCAGAAGCATACTGTAGTACTCCTCCACTGCAGTAGTACTCCATCATTGTTCGACTTCCCGAAGAGGCGAAGAGCCAAGCGCAGCCCGGGCGCACGTGTGGCAGTTTCATGTGTAGAGTAGTCTAGGATAGCGTGTACCGTTCCTGTAAGCTTATGATCGTTGGGGTCGGCTCCATGCTTTTTTTAATTAAAATAATCTTGTGGCCCTACCTGTCATCCTGGTGAGTCTAGTTTGCACGCTCATCTGGTCAAGACAGGAATATATATTTTAATTTGTGGCGGGGTAAATGTTAGAGGTTGCAGCAAATGGAGTATTGTACACTGCGGGTCTTTCAGCCAAGTTTAGAGGCAACCATGTGGGGCCAGTGCTATGATGTGTCGCGTCAACTCGTACAATGAGGAGAAGCTTGATTTTCCTACTACACGCCTTCTCCCTCGCCCATGCGCGCGGTGGCTATCCCTCCCGCACGCGGTGGACGGACATGCAGCAATGGATTCGATACTACTGTAGAAGCAGTAGTAGTAACATCATCGTTCGTCTTCTCAAAGAGGCAAAGAGCCAAGCGCAACCCGAACGTGGCAGTTGCAAACGCTTGCGTGGCAGTCTTTGTGTAGGGGTGGGGCGTGGTGCGGACCCTTGGAGCACGCATATAGCCAGGCTCTTGCATGAGACAAAATTGCTATTTGAGCCCACTATTGTAGTACTAGTACTTGCTAGTATAGCCCTGTAAACCCGAAAGGAGTATTTTCCTTTCTAGAGATTTCACCGCGTGCAGTACTAGCTCAAATCTCAAATCTCATCAACCAAGGCATTTTGTGATTGGAGGAATGTATCTCGTACTTTACAAAACTACCCTAATTAAACTCATGCATTAATTACATAGTTCTCTCGTTTTCCTCTCCGCCTTGGTCGCGGTTCACAATATTGAGCACTCCTATATGACTAGACGCTCTATCTACATGCGGGACATCAAAGCATGCGGGCCCGCATGCCATCCACCAAATCACAGCGTGGTGCTACAGTCGAGACTCACCGGTCACCCCGCTGTGGCCGTCATGACCCGTCATATCACAAAACCCACCTTTACCAGCAGTGGTAATGTGGCCTTGAAGTTGGACTGGACGAAGCAACCATCATTTCACTGGAACGCTCGTTGAAGCCCTTTCTCCCCTTTCTTGAAGAAAACCTCACTGTAGGCTACTCACTTCTGCCATTTTTCTTCTGTACCGACGAAGGAAAGGTGGAAGAATCAGTGATGCTGCTATATTTTCATTCCAAGAGTCTTCTTTTTGCGAAGCACCGACCGATTCTCACAGCCTATTCTTTTCCCGTTTTCATTGCGATTGTGGTTTCCTATCGATTTGTTTTTGTTTGTCAGTTCATTGATGGATCCTGGAGCACTAGCCAAAGAGTTGCTGGTGGACAACCCACTGGAGACAGCGATCTCCAGGAAGCGAGCACCGACCAACGAGTTGACCATGTTGGCGGGCCAACCCATGGAGACGAAGAACTCCAAGAAACAAGCACTGGCCAAAGAGTTGATGAAGTTGGCGGACGAACTCCTCAAAGAAAGTTGGAAGAACAGCAAGGGCCCCACCGTGCCTACCCCAAAACTCTAATGGCCACCTATGCGAGGCTCAAGGCCGAGTTTGAGGAGATAGTCGCCGTTGACAAGTAGTATTCCCCTGGCAAGGTGATGGCCCCCATCGAGGACGAGGAGATGGCCCCCGGAGGGATGAGATCCCCCGGTGAGCTGCACAAGGTAAAAAATAATGGCCTACCATAGTTGTGGTTTTTGATTATTTGCAATGTGCTTGTTAATATGTTAGGTTGTGCAGGTGCCGGTGGACATCCTTGATGATTCCGATGTCGTGGCCCGTCCTGTGGACAACGCCCCAGAGATCGTTTTCGATGTCGCGGTCCGTCCTGTTGACATCGCCCCGAAGATCGATTTCGATGCCGCTGTCTATCCTATGGACATCGCCCCGGAGATCGATTCCAATGTGACGGTCAGTCCTGTGGACATCGCCCCAGAGATCGATTCCCATGCCGCTGTCCGTGCTGTGGTCATTGCCCAAGAGATCGATGAAAATAAATAGTTGGTCGCGCTAATCCTTCAGGGTAGTTTGCATTGCCCTTTGTTTAATTACCAGAATGATGTGTGTTATCAAACCATCTAAGGACTAGTGCACTGTCTTGTGTGGGCGGTACTTGCTACCTTTGTTTGATAGTGAATCATGCGAACCCTCTCCGATTTATGGAAACAGATGTATCCTCACCAGCTTTTTTATGCAATATATCGCATGCTTAGATGTAAGTCCGAACTGTTTATCATATCAACAGGGCTTGTTTGATGATTCTTGGTGTTAGTAGGCTAGCTACTGTGCCAGCTATAGTACTTGCAAAACACTCACCGAAGAGAAACGTTGGGGCTGATGAGCTCGTGGTATGATATACTTATCCGTCATCGATCGGCCAATAGCCCAAGCTCCTGAAATTGTAGGCTTAGCGATCGATCGGAAAATAGTCGACACGGATACATTCAGGCCTCATTTGGTTCATAGGGTAGGAAAATCGTAGCAAAAGCACAGAGACGTACAACACAAAATCATAGCAGTACAGAGTCATACTCCCTCCATTCCAAAATAGATGACTCAACTTTGTACTACTAACTTTGAAACAGAGGGAGTACAAATCCTAGGTGGGCTAGTTTGGCCTAGTGGGTTTCAGTGATATGACATGGTACAGTGCCGTCCAGTCTTCGCGTGTGGTAGCAGTATTGCGGGTACAGTAAGTTTTCTTGAAGAAGCGGAATTCAACGAAGTCATGATGGTTCCTTCGTCCGACCAACTTACAGCGGGAAAGGTTGGGCCTGCGCTACAACCGGGGTGGACCAGGATAATTTTGTGTATGGTAGGTGCACCAGGATGGTCGACGTCCCACATGTCGGCGAATGGAAAGTATTCTTTTCCGATATAGAGGACGTGCAACGAGTATTCATTGTTTATTTTTTATGAAAGCTATTGTCTCCACTATTATGACGGAGGAGTGTGAAACACGACAGCCCAGTGAACTTGGCATGTGCACCACTCCCTCCTTCCTCATGTAATACTACCATAGTGTTGACTATAAGGTTGGCAATAAAGGTTACAACTTTTTCTCACTTTCTCTCTATCTATTTCCTCTCAAATGTTTTTTACCTTTCTTTTTTTAGACACAATTGTTTTTTATGCCTCTTTTTTAGAATTAGTTTTTTTATACCTAGGAGCACGTGTAGAGACTAGCTCTTGCAGAGCCCACTCCTTGACTTTGTCAATGCCTCTCTCTCCTCCAAATAAGCGGGCTTATAGGCCATTATTTTACTAGTACTACTTGCTATGAATGCGGGCAGCTGGCATCTGAGGGGGGAGGGCTTGGAAGCAGTCCGGCCTCTCGCATGGCCCACCTCACATTATCACCATATATTTCTTGGAGTCCGTGCGCGGCGGGCGGGCGATCTCTTCTCCCTCCCCCATCTCTCTCTTCTCAGCCGATGCCCGCCAAGCGATTACATTTCCGCTATCAACGGTTTATTCAATTGGAGTCCCACATGTCGGTGAAATTGCAAGACAACGCGTGTCCCTCCTAGTGAGCGGCGTGCGAGCAGGACTGTCGGGGTTGCGACGCATACGAGTCGGAAGTGTGCCGCCTTTTCTTTTGAACTTGCAAAGCAAAACATTTTCGTGCAATCAATCGATAGAAATCCAGAACAAAATGATGAGGGCGGTGCTTTCCCGCGCGTTAGGCGGGCTAGTTTGTGTGTTATGACGTGCTACAGTGCCGTCCACTTGCTCCATTTTTATGTAAGCAAGAGTTTACACTCTTACGTGGGAGGAGTGCGAAACACGGCGGATCTGATTTTGATGGAGGGATAACTGTTCCCTACCAAATAATGGAGCACTGTTAATCTCCAATGCTGGCCCACAAATTTACACCGGCATCTGTCCAAGGAAATGATGGATGCCATCTAATGCTGCCCGCATACCATTTGACAACTATATGAACTAACCGGACGAAATTCGTGCAAACAAAGCAAATTCCAAATTAACCGGATGAAACTCATTACATTTTGAAAACTTTTCCTACAAACTAGACGAAATTGATTACATATTTCACACAAACCATACTAAAACCTACTGTAAACCTAATCTAAATGATCACCAGAACCCGACCACCATGTCCGGCCATGAACCCGAGAAAGCCGGCCATTGCCTTTGCCTCCTCCTCATCCGCCTCGATAATCTCCTCCTCCGGAGCACAAGGTTCTGAAGATTTCCGCCTCCACGTCGCCGTCAAGCGGCTAATCGGCCGCCGATGTTTATTCCACCAAGCTTGGCGTCGACTGAGTGGAGGAGCGGTGGCCTTCCTGGGACCAGAGCGGCAGCGACCTACCGTGTACTACTCTTCCCCACTGCCGGCTGCGCCTGCGCACACGTGCCGGCTTCGTGGTAGTGGCGGCGGAGTGCAGCCGGGGGGGGAGCCGGCGATCTCCTTCGTCTGCTCCTGTGACAGTATGTCCAAGAGAGCTTTGGAGCGCGCCCGGAGCGGAGCCGCCAATGTCCTTCATCTGCTCCTACGAGAGTACGTCCAAGAGAGCTTTGGAGCACCAGGAGGCCATGGTTGGAGTGGTGCCGACAGAAGGAAGGGACCGGAGGAGGATGAGTGTGGGTCTTTGGCTATGGCTGGGAGCTGGGGCTCAAGTTAATATAGCGGGCGAATGGCAATGAGCCGCGGCAGACGGATGGACGGCTAGCGCCGGAGTAGGTTCGTCGGGCGTGAATCCGGACGCTGCATCAGTGACTTAACTGCATGTGCGTTGGGTCACTGACATGTGGGCCCAATGGGCATCTGGCCCGCATGTCAGTGACACACCAACTGCACCTGCAGTTAAGTCCGGTGAATGCAGCATTGACGTTCTGGAGAGACGGTGACTGTTTCAGGTGGGAAGCGCGTGCTAGCGATGGAAGGGGTTTCGGTAGGCCAGGGCGGTCAGACGCCGGCGTGGTGGTAAAATTTTAACTTATGGATGACGAGCCTTTAAAGTGTATGCAGCACATATTGACAACCAGGCGTCCATGCAACCGGTCTTGTCACCAGCTAGCCTTCGACGACCACCATTAGACAGCACACAACCATGCATAACTTACGAACAATGGACGAATCGATCAGACACACACTCGTGTGCAGTGGCACTTGATCGGTCCCTCATGATAGTAATACTCCGTACCATAGTACCCTCTCTAGTTAGGCTGTTTTATATATTGTCGTTGTGATGGACGATATACATGAGCAAGGCGCCGAGTCCCGAGTATGACCGTTGGTGTTGAGCCAGGTGAATACATGTTTGGCGTTCGCGGAGGCCTCCATCAAACGTCTAAACAGTAATGTCAGGCACCGCCAGGGCGCGCAGGTGACAGGCTTGCCGTTTGCGTTGCGCCATGAGCAGGACTTTGATTGAGAGGGCAACGTGCATGCATTAGCATGGTTTGACAGCGTGAGCGTGAGTGTCTGCACGCGTACATGCTACTTGCCTCTATGGACGGTGTGTGCTAATGTGTGCATCACGTATAATATAATGATCAAAGTGAGCTATCAACACAAGTTCGATGACCGCCAATGAATTTTACTCGGTAATAAATGACCAGGATTGAAGGGGAATCCAAATTTCCTTCGTCTTCTGTCCTTGAGCTCTTGACAAAAGAATGCACTATACGGTTGTCCGGCCACTCCACCCCAGTGCTCTCACCAAGCGTCGTTCATGCCACCACGTCGCACACTAACCGGTAAGGAAGCGATGGCATCCCACCGCGCTGAGTTCCTCGCCCCCCACGACCGCACACAAAATGGTAGGGAAGCGATGGCATCCCGCCGTGCCGAGTTCATCGCCGCTCGTGGCCTCACACCTACGTGGGCGGAATTTGAAGCTGCCAAGGCCGAATGGGCGGTAGAGCAAGAGGCGGCCAAAGCCGCGCAGAGGGAGCGGAGAAGTCAGAAAGCACTCAAGAAAAGAGAGGCCTGCCGCCACAAGAAAGAAGAGGACGCACGCGCTGCTGCAGAGAGGTCGGTGGAGATCCAAGCACGGTGGGGTGTCGCCGACAAGCCGGGAAGGAGAACGACGACATCTGGCCAGCACGTGAGGAGTAGTAGTACTAGTAGTAGTTAGTGTGTGTGCCTGTGTCTGAGTACGAGCATGTACCGGTACTACTATTTACTACTATAGTTTTTAGAGCAAATTACCAGTACATTAGCCTAGACTCAATGGAAAATTCCTATCCTATGCGTTGAATGGCATCTCTTTCTCTATTGGAATTGAGATGCATGTCATCTCACTTCCTATGATTTTCATATTCCTATAAAATTCCTATCCTATGAGCGAAAGGAGGCCTCTGCTGGAGTAACTACTGTAGCTAGCAGTACTGCTGGTATAGTAGTTTTCTTCAAGAAGCGGAATTCAACAAAGTCACGATGGTTCCTTCCTCCGAGCAACTTCACAGTGGGAAAGGTTGGGCCTGTCATTTGATGGCTCATTAGTCATTATTACTGCTGCGTGACGCCCGGGGTGACTCTTGCTTGGAGTTCTGCGTGCATGGCAAGTGCACCAGGATGGTCGACGTCCCACATGTTGGCGAACGAAAGTATTCTTTCCGATATCGAGGATCAAGGAAACCGCGTGGTATAGTATCACTGCTGATTTGTTTTTATTTTTTTGATGAATGCTAGCATTTCAACTCTTACGACGAAGGAGTACCAAACATGGCACGTGTTGGATGTCCCACACGCCAGCGAAAGGAGTGGGACATGAACAGCGTGGTAGAGCATCTCCACTTCTTCCACTTCTGGGTCGGAGACCACACGTAGTAGTACTAGTGGTATGAATGATACAAAGTGTGACCCGGAGAGAAAGACACGTCTAGTTGGAAGGTCTCGGGGCATTAACGTAAACAAATATAAAACCTAATATGTGCCTCCAATAAATATAGTAGTAGTAGAGTACTTAGGAACGTACTCCATAACATCACCATGCATTGCACGTACAATATTTAGTGGTACGTAGTAGACAAATGCCTATATGCCACGCATGTTGTTACTATTTGTGCCTTTCTACTTCACTTACTGTGCTACATTACTCAGGTTCGTACGTCCACTCCTGGGTACATGTCCGTCTCGCAGTTCCAGTCCCACGTGTTCTTCATAGATGGAACGATCCATATCATCGCAGTTAGTGTGGCTCCCCATGATGGAGACTCATCCAAACTATGGCCAGCCTCGACGCGGAGCAGTCGCGTGCACCGGGAAGCGGCGCTCTCTCGGCCGTCGCACTGCTTCAACGCCGGCGCCAGTGAGAGGTCACCTCCGCTCTAGCCGGGCATTAATGCAGCACTGATGCTCCAGGGCGACACTGTACATTTCACACGGGAAGCGCGCGCTGGCAAGGGAGTGTTGGTTTTGAACCGTTTCAGGTGTAGTACTGGTAGTTTGCAAAACTACTCAATTATTGCACCTAGTTTCCTAAGAAATTGTGGTAAAAAACGTTACTCCACAGCCCGCTTCACTTATCCTTCCTCTTCCACCGCCTGCGCATGTCCGCGGGAAGCGACCGGTCAACCCTTATAAAGGAGTGCTAGCACAAAATATGCATGCATGACCACTCAAATTTCTAGATTAAAGCGCCGCTCCGGCGGGAGTATGGCGTATGTCGTTACCTTCGGTCGGGCCATGGCTATCAGGCGACGGCGACCAGAGAAGAGGCGGCGGGAGGGGAATGAATGCAGCTACTATTTGGTTCGACATCCGGCTGAAATAAATGCGCACCATCACGTGTACCCGCGGGTGCACAAATTGTAACATACATGTCTGCTTAAGTGGGCGTCACGTAACTGGTGTGTGTGCGAGATTCTGAGAGACAGAGTGCGTGTGTGCGACTCTACTCTTCGGACATGTACTCAACATTTTGCATTGGGATATAAGTATAATGGTATTACACTTAACTAGTGATTTACGTGGCCATGTTAACGTGGTTGTTTAAAAAAATGTCACTTCTTGCTCGTGATTTGCGTTATATAATTACAAGCAAGAAGCTCGTCCATTGCACGGAACATCAATATGCATTTTTTTACAAAACACCTGTTGTGATTGACCCATGCAGGAGTATCCCATGTGTAAAAACTAATGATATCTCGAGAATTTTATCGGAAAACTGGTATCTCGAGAATTTCATCGAAAAAATGAAAGATGAGAGATAAGGTGAGGAGGAGTGGAGCGTGGTGGTGACTGGTGGTCGGACTGGGCGGAGGCATGGGGATGGATCGCGCCGGCAGGCGGCAGCGGCCACCATGCTAGATTGTTCCAGAGACTTCCTTTTTTAATTGCTCAGCAATGAGGTTGTGGGAGATAAGGATGTGGAGAGAGGTGCGGGTATCTTTTGTAAAATTATCATAGTTTGCTTTCTATCTGTCAGATATAGATCGGACAGTCTATATTACAAGATGGCAGGCACACCATCATCACCAACTCGGTTTTTTATAAGAGTAGAGATGATAAGTTTCCTAACTACTAAAGTAAAGTGGAATTTGTCCATGTTATACAAGTAAATTAAGGTGATTGTTTATCATACTGGTAAGGTTGGACGAAGGGTGGTAGGAACAAATGCTCCGCCTAGAGCATGTGTGTGTGAGATGGAGTCTTACTGTGTGCGTGTGTGTCTGGGGGGTGGGTGGGTGGGCGTGTGTGTGTGTGTGTGTGTGATGGAGTCTTAGTGTGTGTGGGGGGGTGGGTGCGTGCGTGCGTGTGTGTGGGGGTGGGGGGTGCGCACGCGCATGTGTGTGTGTGACGCGGGGTCCTCGATGGCGGATGTAATTTAAGTGTGCGTGGCTTCTTCACAGAGAGGTGATGTGTATGGCAGAGGCCACCAACGATGGGGTGCGAGAGAGAAAAGGCTCGTAGAGAGGGAAGTGAAGGTGTGTGCGCGTGAGAGGAGTCGACATCGAGAGAACGTGTTTGTTCGAGAGACACCGAGGAAGACTACTATATATCGATGGTGCATGTAGGCGGGAATTAAACGAAGGGATGGTCTTATTAGTTTTGGGGATATAGGGGAAGAGTGAGAGGGGGGCAGCTAGAAGGAGATTGTTAAGTGTGAGTGTGTGTTTTACCCATCCAGACGGAAGTTATGTGCACACAAGAAGAGAACGATTCGATGTGGCGTTAGAGTTGAGGGTAATTAACTATGTATGGAGGCATAGAGACCTTGAACGTGCATGTGCGAGAGCTATACATGTATACGTGGATGTGTGTGTGTGTGTGTGCGCGCGCGCATGATCGAGATAAAAGAAAGAAGACATAAGTCATAAGATCAACGACATGGGAGAGACGGATCGGTATGACAATATGCATGCATGTGAGAGTGCAGGGAAGAAGGACCGACAATTGGGCATGTGTTTTTTTCTTTAAGAGATAACGGCGTGGGCTGGAGCATGCATCTATGGCGAGCAGAGGGAGTGAGACACAATGATTGTGCAAAAGAGATCAACCTATAAATGCATGTATGGAGAGACATATATTGTGTGGGTGATAGGAAGCAAGAGTGCGTGCGAGAAAGAAATGTTGACGGAGAAACTACAAATAGATAAGGAGATGGAATTGCTAGCTAGAGGGACATCGGCTAGTTTGAGTGTTGGAGATGACCGCCAGGTGGTTCAGAGGGTGAAGTTATGTGTGTGTGAGAGAAAGATAAAAAGAGGGCACTTGACTGCATGTAGAGAGAAACATACATAGTGTGCATGATAGGAAGCAAGAGTGAGGGCAAGAAAGAAGGTTGATGGAGAAACAGATAAATAGAAAGATAAAGATGCTAGCTACTGTGCGTTAGAGATAGGAGTCGAGTAGATCAGAAGGCTGAGTTATGTGTGTGGGTGTGAGAGAGATGAAGAAAGGGTGCATGTGACTCACATACAAATAAATATCAGAGAGAAATGAGATCCCGAGAGACGGAGTTTTGTGTCTGCGAGAGAGAAAGATATTTCACAACGAGAGTGATAGCTAGAGAGACATATGAGGGAACGCAAGATATCTCTAGGGAGAGAGAGTGTGTGTGAGCGACATACAAGAGAATGGTGGAGAGATATGAGACCCTAGGAGACAGAGTTTGTGTTTGTGTGTGAGAAAGAGATATTTAAGAGGAAGAGTCATAGCTTCTCGTACCTAAGGAGCGAAAGACATCTCTGTGTGAGAGGGTGTGTGCGAGTGGCACACAGGGAAATAGTAGAGATAAATGAGACCCTGGGAGACGAAGTTTGTGTTTGTGTGAGAGAAAGAGATTTCACATGGAGAATCATAGGTAGAGACACATAGCAGGGAGCGAGATATACTTAGAGAGAGATAGAGTGATGGAGGTCGAGGGAGAGAGTACCGTCAGTGTGTTACGAAGATAAAAGATCATTGTCGACATACAGGTAGCACGAGAGATACCCGAGAGACGATGAACGTGTATAGGTCTAGAGAGATACTCCTATATAAGCATGAGTGATAGCTATATGAGACGAGTATCTGGATTAAAGGGGATTCAAATATTTAAACTGGAGATCACGACATCGATAATATCATAACGCAAATTGGTGTATCAAACATGCATATTCATTTGAATTTGGGGACACGTGTAATGTTATATAGTTTATCAATATTAGTGATCCACATATTGTTTAATTAGAGACAATGCATGGTTTATATGCAATTAATGTCTAAACGGGATTACACCATATGTTGCGTGTGTGAAACACATCATACATGTTTGAGAAGTAAAAAAATAAAAACCCGCATGAAACACATATTAATTGGAGACAGTTAGCGAGGAATGCATACATTGGACTTCAACATAAAGTGGTTTCAAATATTTGAAAATCCAAATTAAGATGGATACAGCCTTATGAATCTGAGATCATGCCATTTGTAAACCATATTTATGTATAAAGGGTGTTGTGCTTTTGAAAGTATATATATATAATGATGTATATAGAATTTTATTCCAATCGAAAATGGATCCTGCCCGAACAAAAATAGAATACAAACTGGATTCGAATTGAGTTGGCACGGTAAACATGCACTCTTGCTCCGCAAAAATTTGAACGAGGCGGGGAAAGTCGCAGTAACCACCCGAAACCAAAATCTGCGAGATGGAAATTACTGCCTATCCCTGCCATGCAAATCCTATCGGCTCGATTTCTATAGATGTCGATAGGGGTAGGTTTGTAATTTCACTCAAACGTGACATAACCGCCTCTCACCCGGATTCATACACGGTGGGCGCCAAAACACAGTGTCTCCTTGGCCGAAATCGACTCCCTCCCCGATTCATACACGGTGGGCGCCAGAATCAAACTCTCGTCGGCAAATATTCGGTGTATGCGAGATTACCGTCCTATCCCCAATCGACTAATATTGCTGGGATGTAGGAAATGTTAAACGGGGGATAAGTTTGTAAATTTCCTCGCATTTGAGACAAGCACGCCCTGAAGACATGGTTCCCCCTTCCTATCTCCCTCCATTTCCCCATTCGTACTCCGTGGGTGACAAAACACCCTCTCCACCCTAGCCTCCTCCGTCCGCCACCCCATCCACTGTCGTCCTCCTCCACCATGCCAGAGCTGATACCCCGACGCCATCGGCCATTACAAGAGATCGACCTGTCTCATCCACAGCTTCGGACCAGGATCCTTGCATCCCGTCCTCTCGCTTCATCCCCGCCGTCATCCACCTTGCCGGCGCCGCTCCCACGACCGTCTCGTCCACCGCGCCCCACTGCCACCGTCTACCCTCCTAGATCTGCTTCCACTCTGCCGACAGCCATCGCTACCACAGCACCGTCAAATTCTCAGTAGATGAATACACGGCGCCGCACCAGAGGCGGTACTATTTCGTATCTGCTCAACTTATTTATTGCAGCAATAAAATAGATCGCCACTCCTTTAGTATGATTTCTTGTCCATCACTTACTTGTTATTTGAAAGCAAACATTGGTTGCGAAGTTGCCTTTGTCCGGTTTGCACCTTCAGATCCGCCATGGCACGCTCAACAATATACTCGCAATGCTTATGGTTTTCCCCTTTTATATTCCACGCTAGTCAAATGACAGTAGACTAAATTTCAAAATTGGGTCAGTTGATTTTTGAGAGCTCGTCGGAGTTCGCCGGTGCAAAGGAAGGGGCTTGTTTGGGGACGTTGGTTGTGGGGGGCGGTGGTGGGGCCTCGCCGAACGAAGAAAACTCGACGCGGGTGGGGGCGAGGCAGGAGGGTGGTGGTGGCGGAGGTACACAGGTGGTGGGGGCCAGTGGTTCGGCCGGCGGCCCGTGCGGTGTTCTGTATGGGAAGCATAGTATGTTCCTTGTCAGGAAGGGGAGCGGGGACATCTGCAGTCGACACCTCTATTGGGACGGTTCTGCTAAATGATTTCGCACTTCGAGTTGGTCTGCCATAATACCCCGGAAATGCTGGGAGCCGCGCGGTCTTTGATAGACTAAATTGATAGTAACAACTGTTCGCCTTGGGATGAATAGAGCTGGCCTCTAGGTGATCGATAGGCTGCATATTAGTAGCGGCAAAACCCTATGTTTTCCAGCCAGTTCCGCTTTCCCGATTTATTTATGGTGGTTATGGTGTACCCCTATTATCTACACTACGATCTGCCTACTGGCTCTGCGCTCTCGTTATCATGGTTTGGCAATAAACTTTCTATACGATATATTATGAACCTATCATCTGCCAACTATCCTTACATCTGGGGCCCCCAACAGGGAACCTACTTTTTGTGTAGTTGTGTCAGATTATATTAATCTACTCACCATATTACAACACACATGGGCTCTCTCATCACAATCCAGTGATAGCACACAAGGGTTTACAGGGAGCCTCTATTATATTACAATATCCTCTACATTACAAAGATAATCTCACTACTATTTGTGTTTTCATGCTTTACAGATATTGTACGTAATCACAATGAATATAAGAATGCGCACATCAGAAGAATATTGCGGAACAGTTCAATGGGTAACAAACTTGGCATCAAGGGATTGAGGTCCACTCTGGATGCAATGAAACCCACATGCTCCCGACCTATAGATTCGTATTCAGAATATGATCCTAATGACTATTCTGAGCTCAGGGAGTCAAAGGAAGATGGCCTATCCTGTTCACCCAATAAGGTGCCTGTTCTAATTTGGCAAGGTTTTATTGGTTGCACATATCTTCCATAAGGTATCTTGCATTTCTTGTGCTTCGTTGCACCTCCATCTGCTTAGTTTACTCATGATATATGTGAAGATGCCATGCCCATCCATTATCAGCACCTATTCCATTTGTCGTCATACCATGTTTTTCCATTCAAATGCAGTTCTTGTGTTTCAGACATCCAAAAGGAAGAGGGTGATTGCAGAACCTGAAGGAGTACAAGCAAAGTCCTTGAAAAAGCTGGTGCTACCGGAGAAATCACATAGCACCTGACGTATATTGGCGATAGAACCAGCGCCGCAAAACCTAGGATATCGCAACTATGCTGGTCACTGCTTTGCTCTTGTGAGTACCTATTGTCCTATCATTGTCCTTACATTCATACCTGGTGGATTATGTGACATCATTGTGCATTATAGCTTTCTTATCCACTATTCACTCCAAATTAGCAGATCTATATTAATGCTAAAATTAATGTAGAATAAACACAATAACTATGAAGAAATTTAGTTCTGCATTGTTCTTGTAAGTATCTGTTGTCCTTATATTTGTCAGCTAGTTCTTCATGTACACTTTGCAGCTTATTTTCCCTTGTCCTCCATTTTTCTACACATCAGATCTACATTTACTCTTGCCAGAATATTGAATAAAACCAATGTTACTGAAGAAGTTTAGCTCCGCATTGCTCTTGTCAGTGCCTTCTGCCTGTATGCTGTATTTGCATTTGTACTCTGCATCTTAAGTTAAATAATCGCCATTTGTTCCTATATTTTCACATCTATATTGACACTTAAGAAAATGTAGAATAAAGGCAATACTCTTGAAGAAGAGTGTGAGGTAAAATTCTTGAATTGCCCCCCATCAATATGGACAAGGCCTTTATAGAGCCTGTCTTCACTACTAATGTAAGTTTGTCCTCCTCGAGCCTTCAAACTTTGTTGTTTATATTTGGATAGCTATGAGTGCAAATGCTGTTTATTTTTGTTGTCTGCATCAAATTGCTTGCTCGAAGTTTATAAAGTAGAAGTACATTCTCAAGTTCAGTCTTTAGTTGTACAATCTAGTTCCTTATTCATACCATGTAAATTAAACTAAACATAGCAAGTTATCTTCTTTAGCACTATATGTATGCTTGTGTTCTTGATCTGTAATCCAGTGGTGTGGTGAGACTACCAACAACAGCACAATGTCATATCCTGCTATGTCTCAACTATGAACAATGCCATATTATATTAATGTTATTTAAATCGTGTCTCTTTATTTACCAATCTGAAATGGTATAAATTGACAGTACACTCACCATTCATGCTTATACATTGTTTAGAACTACATCTATGCTTGTGTTCTTGATCTGTAATCCAGTGGTCTGGTGAAGCTGGTCGCTCCTGCACAATGCCATTTCCTGCAGTCTTAACTATGAACAATGCCTATTATGTTAATGCTATTTTAAACCGTGTATCTTTATTTCTGACAAAGAAATGAGATGAATTGACAGCACTGATGCTTATACATGCAAAATTTGTTATCTACCTACTTGTTTCTCTTTCAAGGTGACAAGACTGCTGCTAGGAAGAACTGCCAGAATGATAGTGAGACGAACCCATTCTTTGTCCCTCTAACACATATTATAGAGGAGAAGGCAACACATATTGAGGGTAGGGATACAACCACGAAGTCACATCTTGATGTAGTGTCAAACTTACTTAGTGACACAAGATCGATGAAGTCGCCGCCTGAATCTGTTCGACTTCTTCAGTCTGAAATTGAAGCAGAAATACATGCTTCCGCTCAAATATGACTGGAACTCCAATCTCTATGCAAGATTAACTGTAAGTACAGGACGTTTATTGATGCTATGTAGCTTAAGTTGGTGGATATGATCGCCAAAGAAGCGCAGTCTCATCAGGTTGCTAAGCTGCTTGCGCTGCAGCTGCTGGGCCGGGCTAACCTTTCTTGAACTGTGTTGAAGTGCTGTCGGTTCTGTCTATTATTTTGTCCACCTATTAACTTCCACTGGTGGCGACCTGCCCAGTTTATGTAATCTGCTGTTTGGTTGCCCTTTATTATCACTGGCGACCAACTTTGATGCCGAGGGGATGTAATATGCTGTAATTTGTTTGTTGTATAGTCTAGGTTTATTCTTGGTTGGTATGCTATAATTTAGGCCGGAAGGTTCAGTGGATCTCAGTGTTGTTGGTCTTCAGGGCGGCCCTTTACTCATATGGGCCAAAACGTGGGCCTATAATCATCTTGGGCCATTAGCAGGTCTAAACCTTATGGTTGTTTCCCGCCTTTAACAAGCCGAGTAAAGTTCTGGCCAGCTGGGCCAGAGAATACAATGGGCTTTTAACATGCTAAAACCTAGATTGGGCTAGCATTGACCCTAAAAATTCATGGGCCAATACAGGCCAAAACTGCCTAAGGCCCATGTTTGGCCCAAATAAGACAAGCAGTTAACAGGCGAAATATATCTCAGGCACGTTTGGCCCAATAAAATTATGGGCTTTAAGCAGGCCGGTATCCACGCGGGCCATAGGCCCAAAAGTGTCACGGGCCATTACCAGATGGGTTGTAAGCATGCCGGATTGAACGCGGGCCGTAATTATGCCCAACAGTTACACGGGCCATTAACAGGCCGATAGGCCAGTTGGGCTGAAATTTATCCACGAAGACTACGGGCTATTAAGAGGCCTAAAGTTACTTCGGACAAGAAATAGCCCAGTTTCTGCGTGCGCCGTTAAATAGCCTAAAGTTAAACCGGGCCGACAACGTCCCAGATACTCCACGGGCCGCTTACAGGCCAAAACTATTATTGGGTCGAACTGGTAAACGGGCATTTAACAGGATGAAATACAAACCTGTCTTAGAATGGGCCCAAAGGTACAATGGCCTATTAATGAGCCTGATCCGATATGGGCCGTAATTTGGCCCAAAACTCGGCAGGCTGTGAATGGGCCTGATCTGATATGGGCCTCAATTTGACCCAAAACATGGCAGGTTGTTAACGGGCCCGCCCACTAGTGTCTGCAAAAACATGGTGGGCCTTTAGCTGGGCCAGCCTTTTCACCGTAATGGGCCTCTATTGGGCCGGCCACGTGTCGACGTATCATAGGCGCCTCCTGTCCAATGAGTGGATGACATCTGTCCCAACGAGGAGCTGACACGTGGTTCCGCCGGTCAATGAGAATTTTACACGTAGAAAATCCCCATTGGTCCGGGCTGTTAACGGGTTATCGGATCCAAAACCGGACCCGATAGCTTAACGGCGAGCCGTTACGGTCGATGCCACGTGTCGGTCACCCTTGGCAAAAGCACTTCTATGACGCGCGATTTATCGTCATGGAGGTGGACACTTCCGTGATGATAATTTTGGTAATGTCATGGAACACTTCTACGACAGCACAGGTATGACTATCTTGATTCTGTCATAAATTTCTCATGGATGTACATGCATGACAGAAAACGTGACCTATTGTGACAAACTCGTATCATCACGGAAGTGTATTTTTTTTGTAGTGTCACTAATAAAAGGAAATACCGGAAGTTGAAATGTCCACCATGCTTGCTAATTATTCTTTTAAGGATGGAGTACCTAAAAAACTTGGAGATACGGGAATACCAACTATGCCTTGCTCCATCAAAAGAAACTATGTGAAAACTGCTTTGTGTGATTTAGGAGCTGGTGTTAGTGTTATGCATTTCTCCTTATATAAAATACTTGACTTGAATAAACTCACACCTACTGAAATATCCTTGCAAATGGCTGACAAATCAACTGCCATACCTATCGATATTTGTGAGGATGTGCCCGTTGTTGTTTCAAATGTTACTATCTCAACAGACTTTGTTATACTTGAGATGCCCGAGGACGACAACATGTCGATTATCCTTGGTAGACCCTTTTTGAATACTGCAGGGGCTGTTATTGATTGCAATAAAAGCAAGTTCACTTTTCATATCAATGGTAACGAGCATACGGTGCACTTTCCGAAGAAACAATTCCAAGTGAATGGTATTAATATTATTGAAAAATCTCCGACACTCACTATTGGAAGTTTTCAACTACCTCTACCTAGTGCCAAAAAGAAATATGATATACTTATTGTTGGGGACATGCATATCCCCGTTGAGGTAACTTAGTGTTTGACGAAAGTTCTTCGGTTTCATGCTAATCAAAGGTGGTTGTTAATAAGACTTGATCAACCTTATTAATGGATCATTTTTGAGAGGTATGAAGTTGATGAATTTAGTAGGCACTACTTTCTGTCCTTACCTTTTATTTTCTGATTTTCTTAGTTAAATAACATAAAATGCGATGTTTATCCTATTTTCTGGATTTTCCGTGCAATAAAAAATGACCCAAAAATAAAAGTTCTCAGAATGTCCAGAAATTTCAATACGATGTTTTTCTGAATATTTTTGAATTTTTTTAGTGCAAATAACATCAGGGGGTGCACCAGGTGGGCACAACCCACCTGGGCGCCAGCAACCCCAGGCGCGCCCTGGTGGGTTGTGGTCCCCACTTGGGCCCCCTCACTTATCCCTTTAGCCCATGTCATCTCCTACCTCCAGAAGAAAATCACCATTGCTCTCTCTCTCTCTCTCTCTCTCTCTCTCTCTCTTTCTCGTGTTCTTGCTCTCAAACCCAAGGATTTCGATCTCTTTGCTCGAAACTTCGTCTCTGAAACTATTTTGGGGGATTGTGATACGTCTCCAATGTATCTATAATTTTTTATTGTTCCATGCTCTCATATTATCTATTTTGGATGTTTTATATACTTTAATATGCTATTTTATATGATTTTTGGGACTAACCTATTAACCTAGAGCCCAGTGCTAGTTTCTCTTTTTTCCTTGTTTTAGAGTTTCGCAGAAAAGGAATACCAAACAGAGCCCAAACGGAAGGAATCTTTCGCGATGATTTTTCTTGGACCAGAAGATATCCAGAGGACTCGGAGTGCACATCGGGAAAGCAACGAGGCAGCCAAAAGGTCGGAGTGCGCGCCCAGGGGGGTAGGGCGCGACCCCACCCTTGTGGGCCCCTCATGACTCCACCGACCTATTTCTTCCACCTATATATTCTCAAATATCCCAAAACCTTCCAGGAGAGCCATGAAAACACTTTTCCACCGCCGCAACCTTTTGTACCCGTGAGATCCCATCTTGGGGCCTTTTCCGGTGTCCTGCCGGAGGGGGATTCGATCACGGAGGGCTTCTACATCAACACCATCGCCTCTCCGATGAAGCGTGAGTAGTTTACCTCAGACCTACGGGTCCATAGCTAGTAGCTAGATGGCTTCTTCTCTCTCTCTGATTCTCAATACCATTATCTCCTTGATGTTCTTGGAGATCTATCCGATGTAATACTCTTTTGCGGTGTGTTTGCCGAGATCCGATGAATTGTGGATTTATGATCAGCTTATCTATGAATATTATTTGAATCTTCTCTGAATTCTTATATGCATGATTTGATATCTTTGCAAGTCTCTTCAAACTATCGATTTGGTTTGGCCAACTAGATTGGTTTTTCTTGGAATGGGAGAAGTGCTTAGCTTTGGGTTCAATCTTGCGGTGCTTGATCCTAGTGACAGAAGGGGAACCGACACATATTGTATTGTTGCCATCGAGGATAACAAGATGGGGGTTTCATCATATTTCTTGAGTTTATCCCGCTACATCATGTCATCTTACTTAATGCGTTACTTTGTTCTTATGAACTTAATACTCTAGATGCAGGCAGGAGTCGATCGATGTGTGGAGTAATAGTACTAGATGCAGAATCATTTTGGTCTACTTGACACGGACGTGACGCCTATATTCATGATCATTGCGTTAGATATCGTCATAATTATGCGCTTTTCTATCAATTGCTCGGCAGTAATTTGTTTACCCACCGTAATATTTTCTATCTTGAGAGAAGCCTCTAGTGAAACCTATGGCCCCCGGGTCTATTTTCCATAATATAAGTTTCCGATCTACAATTTTAGTTTCCGTTTTACTTCCTTTGCAATCTTTTACTTTCCGTTCCATAAACCAAAAATAACCAAAAATATTACTTTACCGTTTATCCATCTCTATCAGATCTCACTTTGCAAATAACCGTGAAGGGGTTGACAACCCCTTTATCGCGTTGGGTGCAAGTTGGTGTTTGTTTGTGCAGGTATTCAGTGACTTGTTCTGTGTCTCCTACTGGATTGATACCTTGGTTCCCAAAACTGAGGGAAATACTTACTCTACTCTGCTGAATCACCCTTTGCTCTTCAAGGGAAAAACCAACACAAGCTCAAGAAGTAGCAGGAAGAATTTTTGGCGCCGTTGCCGGGGAGATCTACGCCAAGCCAGGACATACAAAGTACCCATCATAAACTCTCATCTCTCGCATTACATTATTTGCCATTCGCCTCTCGTTTTCCTCTCCCCCACTTCAAAAATGATTTTCGAAAATATTTTCCTTTTCTTCGCCCCTCTTCCGTTCGCTTTCTCTGCTTGCTTTTTGTGTGCTCGTGTGTTGGATTGCTTGCTTTGTCACGATGACTGAAGAGAATACGAAATTGTGTGACTTTTCCAACACCAATAATAATGATTTTATTAATACTCCGATTGCTCCTGCTACTAATGTAGAATCTTGTGAAATCAACACCGCTTTGCTGAATCTTGTTGTGAAAGATCAATTTTTCGGCCTTCCCAATGAAGATGTCGCATCCCATCTTAATAATTTCGTTGATTTGTGTGATATGCAAAAGAAAAAAGATGTGGATAATGATATTGTTAAATTGAAGCTATTTCCGTTCTCACTTCGAGATCGTGCTAAAACTTGGTTTTCATCTTTGCCTAAAAATAGTATTGATTCATGGAATACGTGTAAAGATGCTTTTATTTCCACGTATTTTCCTCCCGGTAAGATCATCTCCCTTAGGAACGATATTATGAATTTTAAGCAACTTGATCATGAACATGTTGCACAATCGTGGGAGAGGATGAAATCGATGATACGAAATTGCCCTACTCATGGTTTGAATTTGTGGATGATTATACAAAAAAATTTATGTCGGATTGAAGTTTGCTTCTAGAAATCCTTTAGATTCATCCGCGGGAGGTACTTTTATGGGAATTACGTTAGGAGAAGCTATCAAACTCCTAGATAATATTATGGTTAATTATTCTCAATGGCATACCGAAAGATCTTCCACTAGTAAAAAAGTGCATGCAATTGAAGAGATTAATGTTTTGAGTGGAAAGATGGATGAGTTTATGAAATTATTTTCTAGCAACAATGCTCCTATTGACCCAAATGATATGCCTTTGTCTACTTTGATTGAGAATAATAATGAATCTATGGATGTGAATTTTGTTGGTAGGAACAATTTTGGTAATAACGCATATAGAGGTAATTTTAATCCTAGGCCGTTTCGTAGTAATTCCTCTAATAATTATGGTAATTCCTACAACGTTTCTTATGGAAATTATAATAAGATGCCCTCTGAATTTCAGAATAGTGTTAAATAATTTATGAGTTTGCAAAATAATTTCAATGCTTTGATTGAAGAAAAATTGCTTAAAATTGATGATTTGGCTAGGAACGTTGATCGAATTTCTCTTGATGTTGGTTCTTTGAAACTTAGATCTATTCCACGCAAGCGTGATATCAATGAGTCTCTCAATGCTATGAGAATTTCCATTGATGAGTGCAAAGAAAGAACCGCTAAGATGCATGCAAAGAAAGATAGGTTTATAAAAGCGTGTTCTTTTAGTTTCCGTGAAAATAATGATGAAGATCTTAAAGTGATTGATGTGACTCCTATTGAAACTTTTTTTCCAATATAAATCTTGATAGAGATGGGACTGGAGATGAGTCAACTTTAGTTAGAAGGCGTCCCAATGATTCGGAGTTTTTTGATCTTGATGCAAAAATTGATAAAAGTGGGATTGGAGAGGTCAAAACTTTAAGTAGCAATGAACTCACTCTTTTGGATTCAAGGAATTTAATTATGCTAATTGTTCTTTAATAGATTGTATTTCCTTGTTGCAATCCATGTTGAATTCCTCTCATACTTATAATCAAAACAAAGCTTTTACTAAACATATCGTTGATGCTATGATGCAATCTCTTGAAGAAAAGCTTGAATTGGAAGTTCCTATCCCTAGGAAACTTTATGATGAGTGGGAACCTACTATTAAGATTAAGATTAAATATATGAATGCCATGCTTTGTGTGATTTGGGTGCTAGTGTTTCCATGATTCCAAAAACTTTATGTGATGTGTTAGGTTTCCGTGAATTTGATGATTGTTCTTTAAATTTGCATCTTGCAGATTCCGCTATTAAGAAACCTATGTGAAGAATTAATGATGTTCATATTGTTGCAAATAGGAATATGTGCATGTAGATTTCATCGTTCTTCATATAGATTGCAATCCTACATGTCCTATTATTCTTGATAGACCTTTCCTTAGAACGATTGGTGCAATTATTGATATGAAAGAAGGAAACATTAGATTTCAATTTCCGTTAAGAAAAGGCTTGGAACACTTTCCAAGAAAGAAACTTAAATTGCCTTATGAATCTATTATGAGAGCCACTTATGGATTGCGTACCAAAGATGATAATATCTAGATCTATTTCGTGTTTTATGCCTAGCTAAGGGCGTTAAACAATAGCGCTTGTTGGGAGGCAACCCAATTTTATTTTTGCTTTTTCTTTTTAGGTTCTGTTTTGCATTAAATAATTCATCTAGCCTCTAGTTATATGTGGTTTTGTGTTTTAATTAGTGTTTGTGCCAAGTAAGACCTTTGGGATAGCTTACAGTGATAGTTGATTTGATCTTGCTGAAAAACAGCAACTTTTGCGCTCAGGAAAGTAATTCTAATTTTTAACAGAAGAGTGCTTTTGAGTTGATTCTTTTTGCAGAAGATTAATCGACAAATTTCATAGGTCGTCCTAATTTTTTAGAAATTTTGGAGTTACAGAAGTATTCTAAATATTCAGATTGCTACAGACTGTTCTATTGTTGACAGATTCTGTTTTCTATGTGTTTTTTGCTTATTTTGATGAATCTATGGCTAGTATCGGGGGGTATGAACCATGGAAAAGTTGGATTACAGTAGATATTACACCAGTATAAATAAATAATGAGTTCACAACTGTAACAAAAGAGGTGATTTGTTTCCTTATACGAACGGAGCTTACGATATTTTCTGTTGAGTTTTGTTTTGTGAAGTTCTCAGGTTTTGGGTAAGGATTTGATGGACTATGGAATAAGGAGTGGAAAGAGCCTAAGCTTGGGGATGCCCAAGGCAACCCAAGGTAATATTCAAGGATACCAAGATCCTAAGCTTGGGGATGCCCCGGAAGGCATCCCCTCTTTCTTCTCCGTATATCGGTAACTTTACTTGAGGCTATATTTTTATTCACCACCTGATATGTGTTTTGCTTGGAGAGTCTAGTATAATTTGAGTCTTTGCTTTTTAGTTTGCCAAAATCATCCTTGATGTACACACCTTTTGAGAGAGACACACTTGAATCGTGATTTATTAGAATACTCTTTGTGCTTCACTTATATCTTTTGAGCTAGGCAATATTGCTCTAGTGCTTCACTTATATCTTTTAGAGCACGGCGGTGGTTTTCTTTTATAGAAACTGATGAACTCTCGTGATTCACTTATATTATTTTGAGAGTCTCCAAACAACATGGTAATTTGCTTTGGTTATAAATTTAGTCCTAATATGCTAGGCATCCAAGAGGGATATAATAAAAACTTTCATATAAAGTGCATTGAATACTATGAGGAGTTTGATTCCTTATGATTGTTTTGAGATATAAAGATGATGATATTTAGAGTGATGCTAGTGAGTAGTTGTGAATTTGAGAAATACTTGTGTTAAAGTTTGTGATTCTCGTAGCATGGACGTATGGTGAACCGTTATGTGATGAAGTTAGAGCATGATTTATTTATTGATTGTCTTCCTTATGAGTGGCGGTCGGGGAGGAGCGATGGTCTTTTCTTACCAATCTATCCCCCTAGGAGCATGCGCGTAGTACTTTGTTTCGATAACTAATAGATTTTTGCAATAAGTATACGAGTTCTTTATGACTAATGTTGAGTCCATGGATTATACGCACTCTCACCCTTCCACCATTGCTAGCCTCTCTTGTGTTGTGCAACTTTCGCTGGTACCACATACCTTCCTCAAAACAGCCACCATACCTACCTATTATGGCATTTCCATAGCTATTCCGAGATATATTGCCATGCAACTTTCAAACGTTCCGTTTATTATGACACGCTCCATCATTGTCATATTGCTATGCATGATCATGTAGTTGACATCGTATTTGTAGCAAAGCCACCATGCTTAATTCTTTCATACATGTCACTCTTGATTCATTGCACATCCCGGTACACCGCCGGAGTGTCGGGGGAAATGACACCTATGGGATCCCGGGGAATCCCTTCTACGCTTGGCGGGGCGTGGAGCTGCGCAAAGAGCAGATCTAGAAGATCAGCGCGAGGTTTTTTTTACCTAGGTTCGGGCCACAAACGATGCGTAAAACCCTAGTCCTGCTTATCTGTGTTTATTTGGTGTTCCTGAGCTCTTGAACTAGCTGCGGTGCATGCGCAGTCCAAGAAGTCCGAATCCTTCCACAGTATGCCTCGGGCCTCCTTTTATATGCCAAAGGGGTCGCCACACTGGCACACAGGAGGTGGAAAGTATCTATAGTGTACAAGTTTATCGCTTAGCACCGTAGGACAAACGCATTTAATGCGCTGCCTACGTGCCCTCTTGCTTTATCGGGGACGGCAACAGAGCTCGTCCCGTCCGTCGCTGCCTCGCCTTGCTTCGACACGCATCCAAGCTGACAAGGAATGCAGCGCCATGCTAACTGGCTGGCTGCTGTGCTGGTGCAGTCACAGGGTCTTCACGAAGATCTACATGCCACCACGCAGGTGCTTGACTGGTTGGCCTAGAAGTTGCATGCTGCCATGCAGGCGCTTGCCTAGTCGGCGGGCTAGTTGCCGCGTCGGAACGGCCGCGGGGCAGTAAACGTTGGTGGGTGCGGGCCTGGCCGTGGCCCAGCAGATGCCCCTGGCAAGTATCTTGCCGGGGTCTCGTGGGCGTCCCCGGCAAGGATCTTGCTGGGGGTCTTCGGCCGTCCCCGGCAAGGATCTTGCTGAGGGTCATCGTCTGTCCACAGCAAGGATCTTGCCAGGGGGTCTTCGTCTTCTGGTTTCTCTCTAGACTCGCAGGCCTTTGGTCTTCACAAAGATCTGCATGCCACCACGCAGGTGCCCCCGAGTCTTGGTCTTGACGTTGTCGATGGTGTCAGAACTCTCAGGCTCAAGGGTGGCGGCCTTGCTGGTGTTGGGCAAGTCGCCCCGGCAAGGCTCTTGCCGGGGCTATGTAGGCTGCCCCGGCAAGGGTGTTGCCGGGGGAATCCGTCTTGTCCCTTTGCTCTTCATGCCTCTGGCTTGAGTGTTGCCTTGGCAGTCTCGTATGTTTTGTTCCTCTGCCCTGCCAATCATGGCCGCAAGTGTGGCCACGACTGCCCATGCACAAGTAAAGGGGTACAGAAAGGCCCCTACTTTTGTACACCGATAGGAGCCCACGGGCCTAGGCCACACATAAGCGCGAAACATTGTTGGGCCAGGCCCAGAACGGTGCGCGGGCATGCGTGGCAGACTTTTATCCTCCTCAGTCCCTAGTTGCGCTTCCCCACGACCCGCATTGAGTGCGTGACGTGGGGGTCATGCGTGGAACAGTCGCAGCACGCTTGCATCACCCTGCGGTGAATAGTAAAGAGGCGCCCGCGTCTTCCCCATTAAAAAGAGGAAGCCGCAGGGGCGCGGCTCATTCACCATGTGGACTCGGGTCGTGGGCTTCGTGGCGGCCGCGCCCCACGATCACGGGGTGGAAACGGTCGCACTTGTCTTCTTAATCCTGGCCCGCCCACCACGTGTCTCCCATGCCTCAGGGAGGGTAGGTGGTGGATATGGAGGGCACGGGCATTAACGCCGAGGCGGGAAGCCGGGCGGTTCTGATTGGAGGAGCAGGTCGGTCCTGATTCCCTGCACCTCTGGCGGCCGGATTGGTCGAGTGGGGCGGCCGCCCTTAGGTTGGGGGGCCGTGCCCCAGCCCTGCCCCTCTATAAAAAGGGAAGAGGAACATCGCTCTTCTCCATTCGTCTCCTTCTTGCTCGATCTTTCCTTCACTCACTATGGTGAGAGGGCGCGCCGGCGCTCCAATGGCGGCAATGAGGGCTTCTGCTCGATAGCGTGTCCCCCCTCCTCTGGAGCTCACGGTGGCGGAGCCCACCGTGAGAGGAAGAGGGAGGGGGCGAGGCCGAGGCGGCCGTGGCGCTCAAGGGAGAGGAGGACAGGGTGGCCCACCGGCCGCGCTTCCGCCAGCGGCTCCCCCCATAATGGAGGGCCACGTCGGAGACCAGCCCCGTGATTTCTTCATCAGGCTATACAAGCCAGTGTGCGTCACCTCCGCCTCCCCACCCCGTTCGCTCAGGAAATGGAGCTCGACCCACCACAGGCCTTGAGGCTGCACATGAGGGGCTGCGGGAACGGCGGCATGCGGGTCAACGTCGGCTTCCCGCCCCTCACGTCATGTATCTTTGTCGAGGGTGGAAGACCTTTGCCCGCGCCCACAGCCTATCTGAGGGGCACGTTCTACAATTCAAATTAATGGAGAACGGCCTGCTCTCCGTTTAGGTCTTCGGGCACTTGGGAACCCGCTTAGGGTGCTGCGCGGAGAGCTCCACCGACAACAAAACTTCCTCCTCGGGCGATAGTGACGAGGAGGATAGCGACAACGACGACGAGGGTAGCGGGCGGGAGGACGCCGATTCCGACTCCGACTGACCGTCGGCGGTAGCACCGTCATCTGCATCGCCCTCCTACCTCGGCCACGTGCCTTGCCGAGGGTCATCCCCGACATGCTCTCCATTGGCACGTTCCTCGTCGCCCCTTCTTTGCCTTCACCTGCTGCACCTGGGAGGACAGGGGCAAGAACGGAGATCACGGGGCACTTATCTTTCTTTTAGCTCGTAGGCACTTGCCAAATCTTAATTTCTAAGTAATGTAATCTCTCGAGCCCATGCTTGTGTCCTGTAACATTCGTACTTGTATCAGCATGTCAATGAAAAAGACCAGCCTTGCCGGGAACCTGTGCATGTATACGTTCGTGCAGAGGCGAAATGCCTCCTTAATGCAAATAAACGAGTCCTCCCGGCAAGCTGTCCTACCAGTTCCCTCTGTGCCTGTCGGAGAATCACATCTGCCGTGTTACAGACAAAGGGTCCAGCCCCTCGTCAATCTCCTTTTAGCAAGGGCTCCTACGACCATTCCCACCGAAGCAGCGTTCGGGCTAGGGATGGGAGCACCCAAGTTTTAAAAAGAGAGTGGTGAGGTTTTCTAATGCAAAAATCACAGGTTATGAACATGAATGGGCAAGAGGTAAACTATATCTGCTTGGTTTGCCGGGGATCGCCGTGCCGGGCAGTCTTCTCAACTTCTTGCCAGAGTCGGGTCCTTGGCGGGATCGAGCGTCCTGGCCGCGGCTGGAAATAAGAGAGGGCGGGAGCATGGCACCTTGGCGGTCAATTAACATTTGTTGGAATCAAAAAGCAGTACAATATCCTGGACAAGCATGCATATACGTATACACATAAATAAGGAAATCAACGGGAAACTTTACATACTAAGGGATTTCTTCCCCTGACTGTGCATAGGGTCTGTGCCTGGCTTTGTACATAGGGTTACATGCCTTGCCAGCAAGGCTAGTATTAAAGGGGGGGGTTGCCGGGGCTCCCGGCAACCACACCTTAGGGGTAAAACTTGCGAAGATGTTCCATATTCCAGGAATTGCTCACCGGAATGCCATCTTCTGTCTCCAGGCGGACTGCGCCGGGCCTGTTGACTCGTATTACCCGATAAGGGCCTTCCCTCTTTGGCGTCAACTTGTTTGAACTCTTGGCGGATTGGATTGGTTGAAGAACATGGTCGCCTTCCACAAGGCTTCGGGCGTGAACCTTGCGGCTATGGTAGCAGCGCAAGGCTTGCTTGTAGCAAGCGGCTCGCACAGCAGCCCAAAGACGATCTTCCTCAAGGAGCGTCACATCATCTTGGCGCAACTGCTCTTGCTCAAGCTCATCATAAGCGAGCACTCGAGGTGACCCGTATATGAGTTCCGTGGGGAGAACTGCTTCTGCCCCGTATACCAGGGCAAAGGGTGTCTGGCCAGTGGCTCGATTTGGTGTCGTTCTGATCGACCAAAGAACAGTTGGCAACCCATCAATCCAGCGCCTTCCGCACCTGTGTAGCCTGTCAAAAGTTCTGGTCTTGAGGCCTCGCAACACTTCTGCATTCGCCCTCTCAGCCCGGCCGTTACTTCTGGGATGAGAAACAGAAGCAAAACAAACCTTGTCGCCGAGGTCTTGGATTTATTGCAAGAAGGTGCGGCTCGTGAACTGCGTGCCTTTGTCGGTGATGACCCTATTTGGCACACCAAAATGGCAAACTAGTCCCTTGAAGAACTTGACGGCTGATTGCACTATCACCTTTCTCACCGGTTCCACTTCTGGCCACTTTGTGAACTTGTCGATTGTGACGTCCAAGTACCCAAAGCCCCCGAAAGCATGGGGAAAAGGGCCTAGTATATCGAGCCCCCAGACCAAAAATTGCTTGGAAAGAGGGATTGTCTGAAGAGCTTCAGCTGGTTGATGAAGCTTCTTTGGATGGAATTGGGACGCTTCACACTTGGTTACTAGTGCAGTTGCATCCTGGAGAGCGGTGGGCTAGAAGAAACCTTGCCGGAATGCCTTGCCGGCAAGGTCTCTTGACCCTATGTGGGAGACACACATGCCTCCATGTATCTCTGCCAACAGCTCCAGTCCGTCCTCCTGAGGAATGCACATTAATTTCACGATGTTCGGTCTCCTTCTGTATAGGGCATCATCCACAAACTGGTACATGTTGGACCGACGGGCTACTTTCTCTGCCTCTTCCTGTTCCTCAGGGAGTTCCCCCTGTTTGGAGGAAACGGACGGTGTGCTGCGCCCATGCCGGAGCCTAGTGCTCGACGGCAAGGACTAAAGGCTCATCTTTGGCCTTAGGAGCAGCTGCCTCTATGGCCAGGGCTTGGGGCCCTGCCAGAGGTTGCTGCTCCCCGGCAAGCGTGGGGCACCCGGCAAAGTCCTTGCCGGCGGCTCCTGGGAGCTCAGCGGGTAAGTACTTGCCGGGGCCCGCCTTCCTTCATTTGTTCTGTCCCGTGGATGGCTCAACGGATGGCTGGCTCAATTGAAGCACAAAGGTACCTGGTTCCACAGGCAACTTGAGGGCAGGGCCTTTCGACAAGTCGTCGGCAATGCTGTTCTCTACTTGGGGAACATGCTCTGCTTGCAGACCGTCAAAACGCTCCTCCAACTTCCTCACTTCATCCACATAGGCCTCCATCAACGGGCTCTGGAATCCTTGTTAACTTGCTTGACGACGAGCTGCGAATCACCTTTGATGATGAGCTTCCTGATTCCGTGGTCTGCTGCGATCCTGAGACCGGCAAGCAATCCCTTGTACTCTGCCGTGTTGTTCGTTGATTTTTCCCGGGGAAAGTGCATCTAGACTACGTACTTGAGGTGCTCTCCGGTGGGTGCGACGAGTAGCACGCCGGCACCAGCACCTTGCAGCGAGAAAGCTCCATCAAAGTACATAATCCAATCACGGCCCGTCTCCTTGCCGGGAATGGTGGTCTCTTGAATCTCTTCGTCAGGCGTTGAGGTCCATTCTACTATGAACTCTGCCAAGACTCCGCTCTTGATTGTTGAAGTACTTTCAAACTTGAGGCCAAAGCTTGACAGTTCCAACACCTACTCCACAATCCTTCCAGTTGCATCCGGGTTGTGCAAGATTCGTTGCAAAGGGAGGAGGGTGACGACGGTGATCTCGTGTGGTTGGAAATAGTGACGCAGCTTTCTCGAGGCCATGAGGAGGCCGAAAAGTAGCTTCTGCATACCAGAATATCTTGATCTAGCCCCCTGCAAGAGGGAACTGACAAAATAAACCGGGTGCTGCACCACCTTCTTCTTTTGTTCGACTTCACCCGCTGGTGCAGACTCTGTCTTGCCGGGACCAGGCTTTGCTGGGGGTTCCGCCTTGCCGGCATCAGGCCCTACCGGGGAATGCTCCCGCCCATCATCTGACGGCTTTGTTGCTGCCACTGTTTCTTCCTCAAGTTCTCTCTGTGCCACTAGCACAACACTGACCACTTGATTCATCGCCGTTAGATATAGCAGCAACGGCTCTTGCAGCTTAGGCGCGACTAGTATTGGCGTGGAGGAGAGGTACCTCTTCAAACCTTGCAGTGCTGCCTCTGCCTCCGGAGTCCATTTCATTGGACCCTCCTTTTTCAAAACTATGAAAAAGGGGAGGGCGCGCTCAGCAGATTTGGAGATGAACCTACTTAGAGCAGCAACGCAGCCGGCGAGCCTACGGATGTCTTTGACTCGTCTTAGCGCCTAAATCTGCTCAATAGCTTTGATCTTGTCGAGATTTGCTTCGATTCCGTGTTGAGACACAAAGAACCCAAGAAGTTTGCCAGATGGAATGCCGAACACGCACTTCTCCGGGTTGAGCTTGAGGTTGATCTTGCGCAGGTTGGCAAATGTTTCCTCCAGATCCTGCACGAGTGTGGCCTTGTCCTTGGTTTTGACTACCATATCATCCATATAAGCTTCCATATTTCTATGCAGCTGGGGTTCAAAACCAATTTGGTATGCTCGGGCAAATGTCAAACCGGCGCTTTTCAACCCGAAAGGCATCCGTACAAAACAGTACGTATGTAACATCCCAAATTTTCAATTTGGAATGTTATACATTAGATCATCATTGCATAGCATATTTTATTGCATTTTGGCAAATCCTCAATAAATCCTAAGCAACTCAAGGACCCTCGGAGAGAGTTGGGGATTTTCCCAATTTTTCATATTTGATTTTCATCAAATAATAAAACGAGGATTTTGGTTTTAATTATTTTCTCTCCGGAAAAATATTTCACATTAAAAATAAATGAGAGGAGAAAATATGACTTCTCCAAAACAATTGAAATATTGGAGGAAAAATATTAAAATCATATATTGGATTTTATTCATATTTTATTTGCAATTTTAATTGCATTAAAAAATTGCACGTTTTCAAAACTGCATTTTTGGGTCAAAAAATGTTCACCTTGTTCTAATTAATTTTATTAGACGGGGAAAATTTGTTTTATCATTTTTGGATTGTTATTTATTTTTCTGTGATTTTTTTAGATTCGGCGGAATATTTAAAAAAAAACCCCGCGCCCAACCGGGCCGAGGCCCAGCCGAGCCGGCCGGCCCACCTCCCTCGTCTCCCTCGCACGCACGCAGCCGCCGCCGCGCCCGAGTTTGCCTGGAGCACGGCCGCCGCCGCCTTGCCCCCTCCCCCACGCCACCAGCCCCCCCTCTCTTATAAGCCGCCGCCGCCCCCCCCCCCCTTCACCCCGTCCCCGCCCCAAGCCGACCCTGCCGGAGCCCGCAGCGCCGCTGCCCGAGCCCGCCGCCCCACTCACCGTGCGCCGCCGCCGACGCCGCCCCTCGCCGCCCCGCGCCCCGCCCGGGCCCCGCCGCCCCAAGCCGCCCTCGCCGAGCCCCCGCCGGAGCCTCACCGACCCCGCCGGAGCCCGTCCCGATGAGGTACCGAGCCGCCGCCGTTTGCCGGTTTTCTAAAAATAAACCGTTCGTTTTTTTTCTAAACCCTAGATCGGTTTATTTTTTCGGTTTTATTATTTAGTGAACGTTCACCGACCCGTTCGTTTTAATGAACGTGTTCGTCGAATTTTCGCTGTTAACGAACGTTCGTTCGTTTAACCGTTCGTCAGTTTTCTTTTTTGTCGGATTTTCCCGCGATTTTCCAGATACCGATTCCTGATCGGATCTTCGTTTTCGTTTAACTTTTCGCTCGTTTATCCGAATCAGGCGATTCAAGCGCCTAGAGTTTCGTATCGAAATTCTCTTTCCGTTTAACCTACTCAAACAATTTTTTGCTACTATAAAATTTGACCTAGATCCAGATTAGTAAGCGAAGCTTGTTTCTTTCGCCGTTTGACTTTCGTTGCTTCGTTCGATTTGATTCTTTTTGCAAACCGGAGTTCTTAAGTTGACCTTTCTGTTTGTATCTTTTATTCGAGTTTTACCTGTGCATTAGATGAGTACTTATTGTTTGCTTGTTTGTCTGCAATAGAGTACCCGGAGTGCGCCGCTTGTTACTTCGAATCTCTAGGTTTCGTGGATCATCAGCAAGGCAAGTAACACTTTGATCATACTTTTCCATACCCAGTTTTTATTGCATTAGATCAATCCTCAAACATTGCATGGTTAGGATCTAATTAAATTGTGGGTATTGGGAAGTAGTTGAGGTAGTACCTATTACCTGTTTTATTTATCAAACCCTTGGGAGTTACTTCTACGTTGCTTATATTGCCATGCTATGCTCGTAGACGTGGATTGGTTGAGAGATATTCGTGACAGATGTGAGATCGTTAATAATGGTTTACTTAAGGTGGCAACTAAAACTCACATCTGGGTGGATTGAGGCACCTGGGGAACCTAGTGCTGCCTGTTTTTTTGGATATCCCGCGGTACCCGTGTGATCATCCTATGGACCGCCACCCAGGCTAAAAGGGTTCATGAGATTTTTCATGCTAGAAACTTCCGTGTGCAGCCACCAGCTATTATGGGCTCTAGCATACTTGATTAAGTTGTGTGAGCTCTTGAAGAGGTAGACTAGTAGATGTAGGGGATGTAGGTGGTACGGTCTACCCGGAGTAGAGAGTTAACGCTTCTGAAAGACTCTGTCTCGGTCATCCGTTTCTCAAACATCATGCAGTGCGAGAATCAAGCGAAGGCGATCGAGTCTTGTGGAGAAAAGTGCGCAAACCTCTGCAGAGTGTACAAACTAATCATGGTTAGCCGTGTCCCCAGTTATGGACAACTTGAGTATCTAGTATCTGGATTATCATGTGAATCTCATCACCATGTTACTTTAATTAATTTTGTTGGGTTAATGATGACACTTAATTGGGATTGAGTTGGAGGTACCTTCTCAATGTTTAACAACCACCATGATAGTTAAACATAACTTATTCCTTTGCAGTAGGGAAAAATTGGCTTTTCGCAAAACTGTAACCATAGAGCTTTCCACCAGCCATATATGCATGTAGTATAGCATTATTATGTTCATTATTCTCTATGTGTTATATTGCCAGCATATTCCATGTGCTGACCCGTTTTCGGGCTGCAACGTTTCATGTTGCAGACTTTTCAGACGACGAGTAAGGTGCCTTAGGTCGTGGTCTTATACTCAGTGATGTCGTTGGAGTTGATGGACTCACTTATCTTCGAAGCCTTCCGCTGTTATCGTTTTTAGATGGCCTTAAGCCATATTTATCATACTTATTCTCTTTTGAGATATTCATTGTAATAAGTGTGTGATTGCTACTCTGTTATAAATCCTCCATTTCTACTGTGCGTGTCAGCATTACTGATCCAGGGATGACACTGGTGCACAGCTAGTAGCTAGATGGCTTCTTCTCTCTCTTTGATTCTCAATACCATGTTCTCCTCGATGTTCTTAGAGATCTATCCAATGTAATATTCTTTTGCGGTGTGTTTGCCGAGATCCAATGAATTGTGGATTTATAATCAGCTTATCTATGAATATTATTTGAATCTTATCTGAATTCTTATATGCATGATTTGATATCTTTGCAAGTCTCTTCGAACTATCGATTTGGTTTGGCCAACTAGATTGGTTTTTCTTGCAATGGGAGAAGTGCTTAGCTTTGGGTTCAATCTTGCGGTGCTCGATCCTAGTGATAGAAGGGGAACTGACACGTATTGTTTTGTTGCCATCGAGGATAACAAGATGAGGTTTTCATCATATTGCTTGAGTTTATCCCGCTACATTATGTCATCTTACTTAATGCATTACTCTGTTCTTATGAACTTAATACTCTAGATGCAGGCAGGAGTCTGTCGACGTGTGGACTAATAGTAGTTGATACAGAATCATTTTGCTCTACTTGACACAGACGTTATGCCTATATTCATGATCATTGCCTTAGATATCGTCCTAATTATGCGCTTTTCTATCAATTGCTCAGCAGTAATTTGTCTAGCCACCATAATATTTTCTATATTGAGAGAAGCCTCTAGTGAAACCTATGGCCCCCGGGTCTATTTTCCATCATATAAGTTTCCGATTTACAATTTTAGTTTCCGTTTTACTTCCTTTGCAATCATTTACTTTCCGTTCCATAAACCAAAAATACCCAAAAATATTACTTTACCGTTTATCCATCTCTATCAGATCTCACTTTGCAAATAACCGTGAAGGGATTGACAACCCCTTTATGGCGTTGGGTGCAAGTTGGTTTTTGTTTGTGTAGGTATTCGGTGACTTGTGCGTTGTCTCCTACTGGATTGATACCTTGGTTCTCAAAACTGAGGGAAATACTTACTCTAGTGTGCTGCATCACCCTTTCCTCTTCAAGGGAAAAACCAACGCAACCTCAAGAAGTAGCAGATTGCTACTTGGTATGTGACTCTTCCATTGGTCCAATTAGTTTTTTGCTTTAGTGGTTTATATTTTGAATAATTACCTACTCTTGGTGCTGCTGTAGATGAGCTTGCATGTTGAATTCTTAGATCTCTAAGTACTTTAAATGCTCAATATAGCCTCTATGCATGCTTGTGGGTAGTTGCTATAAATCTTGTGAAGTTTTATTGACAAAAAATTTATTGACTAGAAATTTCAGAATTTTATTTATAGGAATAAGATGAATTACTTTAGTAGTTCTTTGAGGAGGAGGTCTTCAGAGGCATCATCTAGTAGTGGCTCAGTGTGTCAGTCTTATGTTGAACCAAGCGCAAGTTCAATACGGGTAGCCGCTATCAAATCCTCCCTATGGTCGTGCAAAGATTTTATGGTGAGTGCAGTTATTAAAGAAGAATTTGAGCAATACGTTCACAACACCGAGCTCTGTCCCTACATAGAAGATAAGTGCAACTAGCATCTGAGCCTCACAGAATCATTTACTAGAGAATATAAATTTCATCCTCGTGAGTCTAGAGTGTCGTTTAAACTGTATGACCGTCCATTTACCTTACCTCTAGAGATGTTTTCTCATTTCTGCAAATTCCATTTTGGGGTTCGCTAGACGAACCACCAAGGTCTGAGTATGAGACATTCCTGACTAGCCTTTGTTATGGATAGGATAGAGGAGTAACACAAGGTAGAATAAAAAGTATCCACTTCCCATCAATTCAATACTTTGCACTGTTTAATGGCAAACGTATCATAGGCAAACAAGATTGTAGTACACTATGTGCTCCTGACTTGAGCCTCATGCACACTTCCCTCACCAGTATCCAATGTTATAACCTGGGAAAGATTGTTGCACGCAGGTTGCAACACAATGCTGGTATTGGTTATTGATACGTCTCCAAGTATCTATATTTTTTTATTGTTCCATGCTGTTATATTATCAATCTTGGATGTTTTAGAATCATTTTATAGTCATTTTATATCATTTTTTGGTACTAACCTATTGACATAGTGCCAAGTGACAGTTGCTGTTTTCTGCATGTTTTTTACATCGCAAGAAATCAATACCAAACGGAGTCCAAATGCCACGAAACTTCATGGAGATTTTTTATGGACCAGAAGACACCCAATGGGCCAAGGCAGCGCCTGGGGGTGCTCCGAGGGGAGCACAACGCCCTGGTGGATTGTGCCCACCTCGGGTGCCCCCGGACCGCCGCTTCGCTCTATAAATACCCCAATATTCCAGAAACTCTAGGGGAGTCAACGAAAATCAATTCAAGCCGCCGCAGAGACTAGAACCACCAGATCCAATCTAGGCACCATCACGGAGGGGTTCACCACTTCCATTGGTGCCTCCCCGATGATGCGTGAGTAGTTCTTTGTAGACCTTCGGGTCTGTAGTTAGTAGCTAGATGGCTTCCTCTCTCTTGTTTGATACTCAATACAGTGGTCTCTTGGAGATCGCTATGATGTAACTCTTTTTGCGGTGTGTTTGTTGGGATCGTATGAACTTTGAGTTTATGATCAGATCTATCTTTTTATATCCATGAAAGTTATTTGAGTTTCTTTGATCTCTTATATGCATGATAGCTTATAGCCTCGTATTTCTTCTCCGATATTTGGGTTTTGTTTGGCCAACTTGATCTATTTATCTTGCAATGGGAAGAGGTGCTTTGTAGTGGGTTCGATCTTACGGTGCTTGATCCCAGTGACAGAAGGGGAACCGATATGTATGTATCGTTGCTACTAAGGTAAAACGATGGGGTCTATCTCTACATAGATAGATCTTGTATACATCATGTCATCATTCTTATTGCATTACTCCGTTTCCCGATGAACTTAATACACTAGATGCATGCTGGATAGCGGTCGATGTGTGGAGTAATAGTAGTAGATGCAGGCAGGAGTCGGTCCACTAATCTTGGACGTGATGCCTATATAATGATCATTGCCTAGATATGGTCATGATTATTTGAAGTTCTATCAATTGCCCAACAGTAATTTTTTACCCACCGTTTGGTATTTTTCTCAAGAGAAGCCACTAGTGAAACCTACGGCCCCCGGGTCTCTTTCTCATATTATTTTCCTTTGCGATCTACTTTTCCTTTGCTTTTATTTTCAGATCTATTAAACCAAAAATACAAAAATACCTTGCTGCAACTTATTCTTATTTATCTTATTTGGCGTTCGATCTATCAATCTACTACAATTTATTTCACGTCCGTTTTTGCCTATCTTGGGCGCCGTACCCGAAAGGGATTGACAACCCCTTTTACACGTCGGCTTGTGAGTATTTGTTATTTGTGTGTAGGTGTTGTTTACGTTGTGTTGCTTGGTTCTCCTACTGGTTTGATAACCTTGGTCTCATAACTGAGGGAAATACCTACCGCCGCTGTGCTGCATCATCCTGTCGGGGAAACGACACCTATGGGATCACAGGGAATTCCTACTACGTTTGACAGGGCGCGGGGCTGTGGGAAGAGCGGGTTTAGAAGGTCAACGCGGGGGAATTTTACCCAGGCTCGGGCCGCACATGATGTGTAATACCCTAATCCTGCTTTGGAGTATATTTGGTGTTCCTGGGATCTTGAACTAGCTGCGGTGCATGCCTAGCCCAAAAAGTCCGAATCCTTCCTTAGTACGCCTCGGGCCTCCTTTTATACGTCAAAGGGGTTGCCACAGTGGCACACGGGAGGTGGAAAGTATGTACAATGTACGAGTCTATCCCTGACATCGTGGGACAAAACACATTTAATGCGTTGTCGACGTGTCCTCTTACTTTATCGGGGACGGCAAGGAAGCTCGTCTCGTTCGTCGCCGCCTCGCCTCGCTTAGACGCGCGTCCAAGCTGACGAGGCATGCAGCGCCACACTGGATGGCTGGTTGCTGCGCTGGTGCGGTGGCATGGTCTTCAGGAAGATCTGCATGCCACCACGAAGGTGCTTGCCTGGTTGGCCTCTGCCACGTAGGTATGTACCTAGTTGGCAGGCTGGCTGCTACGTCGGAACGGCCATGGGGCAGCGAAACCTTGGTAAGTGTGGGCCTGGTTGTGGCCCCGTAGATGTTCCCGGCAAGGGTCTTGCCGGGGCCCTGGCAAGTGTCTTGCCGGGGTCTTGTGGGTGTCCCCGGCAAGAGTCTTGCCGGGGGCCTTCGTCTTCTGGTTCTCGTCTAGTCTTGCAGGCCTCTGGTCTTCACAAAGATCTGCATGCCACCATGCAGGCGCCTCCCGAGCCTTGGTTCCAATGTTGTCGATGGTGTCGGAACTCTTAGGCTCAAGGGTGGTGGTCTTGCTGGTGTTGGGTAAGTTGCCCCGGCAAGGCCCTTGCCGGGGCATCGCAGGTCGTCCCTGGCAAGGCTCTTGCCGGGGGAAACCCACCTTGCCCCTTCACTCTTCGCGCCTCTGGTTTCAGCGCTGCTCTGGTAGTCTTGTCCCTTTGCTTCCCCTGCCGCGCAAATGTGGCCGCAGGTGTGGCTACAACTGCCCGTGCACAGGTAAAGGGGTACTGAAGGCCCCTACTTTTTTACACCGATAGGAGCCCCCGGGCCTAGGCCACACATAAGCGCAGAGCGTTGTTGGGCCAGGCCCAGAACGGTGCGCGGGCATGCGTGGCAGAGTTTTGACTGTGGTAACTCTGTCGCCTGTTGTGTTTCCCCATGACCCGCATTGAGTGCATGATGTGGGGGTCGTGTGTGGGAGGACCGCAGCATGCTTGCGTCATCTCACGGTGAATAGTAAAGAGGCGGCTTGCATCTTCCCTATAAAAGAGGGAAAACTGCAGGGCCGCTGCTCATTTACTCTCCCAGCCTTGGAACCGCCGTTCCATGTTTCCCACTACGCCCGCTCCTTTCGCCATGTATGCCTCATGCACGGCACGGGGTAGGTGACAGTCGCACGGGATATGGGAAGGCGCTCTATGGCTGATACTTATGCGCATTTGATTGGGCAGGGAGGGCGGTCGATGACCTCGCTCGTCACCAACTTAATGAGCCAGAGTTGAATGGGCTCTTCAGAGGTGTAGGGCTAGTCTTTAGCCTTCCCCGCTCGTCTATAAAAAGGGGACTCAGGAGGAGGAGGAGAGGCATCCTCTCGCACCTTCCCTTCGCCTGCATTCTCCATCCATTGCCATGGCGAGATGGTGTGGCCGTGGCCGTTCTTCCGCAGAGGCGACCAGGTCTTGCTCCCGCCAGAGAGCCGCGGCGGTCAAGGAAGAGCCAGCTTCCCATGGCGAAGGCCACGCTCGAGGTGGAGGTGCCGGACAGGGCCGCGGTCGGCGAGGCGGTTGAGGCAGAGGCGGGCGCGGCAGGGGGACACCCGCGTCATTGCCATCTTTGTCACCATCTCTGCCACCGTCTCCTTCTGCTTCGTCGAGCGGCCATGTCGGGAACATGGCGCTGGAGTTCATCCTACAACTGTGCGAGCCGCCGCGTAGCCGCCTCCGCCTTCCCGAGGTGCTTGCGAGGGTGCTGGAGATCGACCAGCCAGCGAGGTTGAGGCTCCACATGAAGGGCTGTTGCAATGGTGACATGTGGGTGAACGCAAGGTTCCCCGTCCCTCATGTGATGCTCCTTCGTCGGGGTTGGAAAACCTTTGCACGTGCCCATTGCTTGATGAAGGGGCACATTCTCTACTTCAAGTTAGTGGAGAGCGACCTGCTCTCCATCAAGGTCTTCGGGCGCTTGGGACACAGGTTAGGATGCTACGCGGAGAGCTCGGCCGACGATGAGAGCTCCTCCTCGAGCGACGGCAATGATGAGGGGACTGGTGGGGAGGGCAACGGGGATGGGTCCGACTAGACGTCGGACGCCCCGTCCCTAGGCGACACCGGCAGCAGCACCATCGGCACCTGGCCTTCTCCCCGGCAGAGTGGTTTGCCGGGGAGGGGTAGCTCTTGGCGGCGGCTCCTTGAGCCAACTCCTTGAACTTCTCGGGGCCGTTGCTTCTGGAGGCTGGTGCTGGAGGGCCGGAGAAGACGAAGAAGGCGGGTGGCGGGCTGTCAAGTCGGGAGTATGATGGCACCGATGCCTTCGTCGTGTATTGGCGGCCCGCTGCCTCATCTTCCAGCTTCTTCCCCGGCACCATCATCACCAGCCTTCTTCTAGGCGGCCGCCGGGACATTCTCTTGGTGTCTTCTGCTGCTCGTACCTCGCCTAGGCACTCCTTTTGCCCTCCTGCTTATCCTGATCCGCTTACTGAGGAGAGGGGCAACAAAGGGATTACGGGCATCTTATCTTTTTTTTAGATCTTAAGCCCGCGGGCACTTGTCGAATTTAGACCTTGTAACCCCTTGCTCATGTTTATGTTTCGTATGAATTGTACTTGTTTAACCAACGTATTAATGAAAAAGTGTGTTTGCCGGGTTCCTTTGTGCGTGAGCGAGGCCCACACTAAGAAGCGAGTCCTTGTTATTTCAAATAAACAATGTTGCTCGGCAACAAACCTTGCCGTCCTCCCGCTTTATACCATGACCATGCCCACGCCCTTGGCGAGTTGGAGTAAAGTAGGATCGGGCCCTTCGCTTGTTTCCCTCCCACCGCAACTACAACCAGATTCCGGCCTGAAAGGGGCTTCAGGCATAGGAAAGAGGGAGCACAGTGGTATAGGAGTGATCGAAGTTCCGTACGTTCAAGTTTCATACGGAAACGCATAGCGGGGGAGAGAAAACTTATCTGAATTTGCAGCCCCCAGCAACCTTGGCTTGCCGGGGTCGGGGGGGTCAATCCGTCTCCTTTCCTCCAAACGGCTCTGTAGGAATGCCTGTACAGCCTGCGAACCAAGAACGGACTGGAATAGATAGAAAGGCACGCACTCGACCTCTACGCTAGGGGTTAGCTGCCGCCAAGCACTATCGACCCGAACAGAGAGAGAGACTCAACCTAGCATGCATGCTAATTTCTAGGGCGCCATAGCTTCATTTATTTATCTGTTGCTCAAGGTCTGTGCCTGGCTTTGTACAAAGGGTTACATGCCTTGCCGGCAAGGCTTGTACAAAAAATGGTCTGCTGGGAGGCCCGGCAACCGCGCCTTATGGGTAAACTTGCGAAGATGTTCGATGTTCCAGGAGTTGCTCACTGGAATCCCATCTTTGGTCTCCAGGCAGACTGCGCTGGGCCTGGTGACTCGTGTTACCCGATAAGAGCCTTCCCACTTTGGTGTCAACTTGTTGGAATTCTTGGCGGATTGAACTCGCCGAAGAACAAGGTCGTCTTCCTCAAGGCTTCGGGCATGAACCTTGTGGCTATGATAGCGGTGCAAGGCTTGCTGGTAGCGAGCGGCTCGCACAGCAGCCCCAAGACGATCTTCCTCAAGGAGCGTGGCATCATCTTGACGCAACTGCTCTTGCTCAAGCTCATCATAAGCGAGCACTCGAGGTGACCCGTATACGAGTTCCGTGGGGAGAACTGTCTTTGCCCCGTATACGAGGGCAAAGGGTGTCTGGCCGGTGGCTTGATTTGGCGTCGTTCTGATCCACCAAAGAACTGTTAGCAACTCTTCAATCCAGCACCTTCTGCACTTGTGTAGATTGTCAAAGGTACTTGTCTTGAGGCCTCGCAACACTTCTGCATTTTCCCTCTCGGCCTGGCCGTTACTTCTGGGATGAGCAACAGAAGCAAAACAAACCTTGCCGCCGAGGTCTTGGATGTATTTCATGAAGGTGTGGCTCGTGAACTGTGTGCCGTTATCGGGGATGACCCTATTGGGGACCCCAAAATGGCAGTTTAGCCCCTTGAAGAACTTGACGGCCGACTGTGATGTCACCTTTCTCACCGGCTCCACTTCTGGCCACTTTGTGAACTTGTCGATTACAACGTACAAGTACTCAAAGCCCCCGATAGCACGGGGAAAGGGGCCCAGTATATCGACCCTCAGACGAAAATGGCCAGGAAAGAGGGATTGTCTGAAGAGCTTGAGCTGGTTGATGAACCTTCTTTGAATGGAACTGGCACGCTTCACACTTGGTTACTAGTGCAGTTGCATCCTGGAGAGCGGTGGGCCAGAAGAAACCTTGCCGGAACGCTTTGCCGTCAAGGGCTCTTGACCCTATGTGGGAGCCACACATGCCTCCATGTATCTCTGCCAACAGCTCCAGTCCGTCCTCCCGATGAATGCACTTCAATTTCACGCCGTTCGGTCTTCTTCTGTATAGGGCATCATCCACAAACTGGTACATGCTGGATCGATGGGCTACCTTCTCTGCTTCTTCCTATTCCTCAGGGAGTTCCCCTGGTTGGAGGTAACAGAAGGTGTGCTACGCCCATGCTGGAGCCTAGGGCTTGACGGCAAGGACTAGTGGCTCATCTTCGGCCATAAGGGCAGCCGCCTCTACGGTCAAGGCTTGAGGTCCTGCTGGAGGTTGCTTCTCTCCGACAAGCTTGGGACACCCGGCAACGTCCTTGCCGGCGGCTCCTGGGAGCTCAGCGGGAAAGTACTTGCCGGGGCCTGCTTTCCTTCGCTTGTTCTGTCCTGCTGATGGCTCAACGGATGGTTGAGTTAGTTGAAGCACAAAGGTACCTGGTTCCACAGGCAACTTGAGGGCAGCGTGTTTGGATAAGTCGTCGGCGATGTTGTTCTCTGCTCGGGGAACATGCTCTGCTTGTAGACCGTCAAAACACTCCTCCAACTTCCTCACTTCATCCACATAAGCCTCCATCAACGGGCTCTGGTAATCCTTATTAACTTGCTTAACGACGAGCTGTGAATCACCTCTGATGATGAGCTTCCTGATCCCGAGGTCTGCCGCGATCCCGAGACCGGCAAGCAATCCCTCGTACTCTGCCGTGTTGTTCATTGACTTTTCCCAAGGAAAGTGCATCTGGACCACATACTTGAGGCGCTCTCTGGTGGGCGCGACGAGCAGCACGCCGGCACCAGCACCTTGAAGTGAGAAAGCCCCATTAAAGTACATAATCCAATCGCGGCACGTCTCCTTGCTGGGAACGATGGTCTCTTGAATCTCCTTGTCGGGCGTTGAGGTCCATTCTGCTATGAACTCTGCCAAGGCTCGGCTCTTGATTGTTGAAGTACTTTCAAACTTGAGGCCAAAGCTCGACAGTTCCAAAGCCCATTCCACAAGCCTCCAATTCGCATCCTGGTTGTGCAAGATTCGTTGCAAGGGGAGGCGGGTGATGACGGTGATCTCATGTGCTTGGAAATAGTGACGCAACTTTCTCGAAGCCATAAGGAGGCCGAAAAGTAGCTTCTGCATCCCGGAATATCTTGATCTAGCCCTCTGCAAGAGGGAACTGAGGAAATAAACCGGGTGCTGCACCACCTTCTTCTTCTGTCCAACTTCGCCCATCTGCACAGACTCTGTCTCGCCGGGACCGGGCCTTGCCGGGGGTCCCGCCTTACCTGTGTCAAGCCCTGCCGAGGAGAGACCCGTCCCATCATCCGATGGCTTCGCTGCTGCCACTGCTTCTTCCTCAAGTTCCCTCTATGCTACTAGCGCAACACTGACCACTTGGTTCGTCGCTGCTAGATTTAGCGGCAAAGGCTCTTGTGGCTTAGGTGCGACTAGTATTGGCGTGGAGGAGAGGTACTTCTTCAAATCTTGCAGTGCTACCTCTGCCTCCGGAGTCCATTTCATTGGACCTGCCTTTTTCAAAACTTTGAAAAAGGGGAGGGCGCGCTCAACAGATTTTGAGATGAACCTAATTAGAGCAGCAACGCAGCCGGCGAGCCTACGAATGTCTTTGACCCGTCTTGGCGCCTCAATCTGCTCAAGTGCTTTGATATTATCGGGATTCACTTCAATCCCGCTTTGAGACACAAAGAACCCAAGAAGTTTGCCGGATGGGACACCGAACACGCACTTCTCTGGGTTGAGCTTGAGGTTGATCTTGCGCAGATTTGCAATGGTTTCTTCCAGATCCTGCACGAGCGTAGCCTTGTCCTTGGTTTTGACCACTATATCATCCATGTAAGCTTCCATATTGTATGCAGCTAGGGCTCAAAACCAATTTGGACCACTCGGGAAAACGTCGAACCAGCGCTTTTCAACCCGAAAGGCATTCGTACAAAACAGTACGTACCACATGGGGTGATGAACGCGGTCTTTTCTTCATCTTCCTTCATCATGAAGATCTGATGGTATCCTGAGTATGCGTCGAGGAATGACAGCAGGTCACACCCGGTAGTGGAGTCCACAATCTGGTCGACGCGTGGCAGATGGAAAGGATCCTTTGGACAAGCCTTATTGATATCTGTGTAATCAATACACAACCTCCACTTCCCATTTGCCTTACGCACCACCACTGGACTGTCCAACCACGTGGGTGGAGCACTCCACTGACCAAGCCTGCCGCCTCCAACTTACTGATCTCTTTGATGATGAACTCTTGCCACTCCAAAGCTTGCTTCCTGACCTTCTGCTTGACGGGTCATGCATGAGGACAAACAACAAGATGGTGCTCAATCACCTCCCTGGGAACGCCGGGGATGTCGGATGCTTGCCACGCAAACACATCGACATTTAACCGCCGGGGATCTTAACGACGAGCGTGCTTTCCTATTTTCTGTCAAGGGTGGAGCTTAGAGTAAAAGCCCCGCCCATGCCGTCCTCCTTGACGGGCACCTTCTTGGTCTCTGGTGGTGCTGCCTTGGATTTCTTGCTCTTGCCGGTGGAGCTCTCTGGCACGTCCTCAACGGGAGAGCTGCACTCCGAAGAGGCGCGCTTGCCGGAGTGGGGGCAGGAGGTCTTGCTGGTCTTCTTTCCTCCTGGGGCTACAGCGGCAGGAGCAAGTGCGTTGGCGGCAGTTGCTGCAACTGTCTCCCAGTAGAGTTGATCAGCGCAGATGAGTGCGTCTTTCTCGTCAGAGGGGACGGTGATGATGCTTAGTGGCCTGGGCATCTTCAACGTGTTGTAGGCGTAATGTGATGCCGCCACGAACTTGGTCAGCGCTGGGCGGCCAAGGATCCCATTGTAGGGCAAGGGTGTCGGTGTCAAAACCGGCGGATCTCGGGTACGGGGTCCCGAACTGTGCGTCTAAGGTCGATGGTAACAGGAGACAGGGGACACGATGTTTACCCAGGTTCGGGCCCTCTCTATGGAGGTAATACCCTACTTCCTGCTTGATTGATCTTGATGAATATGAGTATTACCGGAGTTGATCTACCACGAGATCGTAATGACTAAACCCTAGAAGTCTAGCCTATATGATTATGATCGCCTCTACAGACTAAACCCTCCGGTTTATATAGACACCGGAGGGGACTAGGGTTGTACAAAGTCGGTTACAGAGAAAAGAATCTTCATATCTGAACGCCAAGCTTGCCATCCACGCAAGGGAGAGTCCTATCCGGACACGGGAGAGAGTCTTATGTCTTGTATCTTCACGACTCATCTGTCTGGCCCATGTCCAACAGGTCGGACGCCTGAGGAACCCTTAATCCAGGACTCCCTCAGTAGCCCCTGAACCGGGCTTCAATGACGAGGTGTCCGGCCCGCAGATTGTCTTCGGCATTGCAAGGCGGGCTCCTTTTCCGAATACTCCAACGCATCCTTCAAATACCGAAAACGTGTCCAGCTCTGCAAAACAAGTACCACACACAACCGCAGAGAGTATAATATTTCACGAGTCCAATCTGCTAACAACTTTTTGTAGCATGACATCACGTCCCTACCCGGTCATTATTTCGAACCGTTTTTAGCCTCCCGCTCCATATTTTGAGATGCGGTTTTATTGGCACGTCTTGTCAAAGCAGAGATCGCGTCCCCTTATTGCGGGATTCTCATCAATACGGGCGTGGGTAATCCAACCGTGCCGTCTATACGGCCCTTGGGGAATAGGCTAGTTTTAAGGTGAGTGGGGAGGCGCTTGATATTCGCTACCTTTATAAGGAGATAAGGATTCACCCCTTTCACTCACGCCTTCTCTCTCTCTGCCTACCCATTCTCGAGCTCCAGCGCCCAAGTTCTTATTCTTTTCCGCATCAAGAAAGCACTCAGCCATGTCCGGATCTGGAGCGCAGGGCAAGTGGATGGTTTCCTCCGTCCAGGAGAAGGACATCACCAAGCTCCGGGAGGCCGGGTACTTAGCCCCGGAAATCTCCCACCGGCTTCCAGCCCAGGGACAAATCATCCCCACCCTGGAGTCCCATGAGAGGGTGGTATTTGTCCCTCACTTTGTCTATGGATTGGGATTCCCTCTCCACCCATTCGTCTGCGGACTCATGTTCTACTACAGGGTGGATTTCCACGATCTGTCCCCCAACTCCTTCCTCAACATCTCTGCATTTATTGTCGTGTGCGAGGCCTTCCTCCGCATCCCACCCCACTTCGGATTGTGGCTAAAAATCTTCAATGTGAAGCCGAAGGTGGTGGGTGGCCAGCATGCAGAGTGCGGAGGCGCCATGGTGAGCAAGATGCCCAACGTTACATGGCCCAAAGTTACCTTCGTGGAGACCGTCAAAGGGTGGCAACAGCAGTGGTTCTACGTCACAGAGCCTCGCGAAGCAACCTGGGCCGCGGCTCCCGAATTCCAGTCCGGCGCCCCGATGCGGCTAACCTCCTGGCTAGAGAAGGGCCTGGACTGGTCTTCGTCGGACGAGCTGACAGCGCTCCAGACACGCATCCGGAGCATGGTAGACAAGAACATCAAGCTTGTCAATGTGATCTAGTTGATGCTAGTTCACCGGATCCTTCCATGCCAAAGCCGGACATGCCATTTGTGGGAGTTCGATGCGGCCAAGCACCAGACCTCGCTATAGTTCTTCGACACTACGCACGAAGATATCTGGAAGGTGCTTTTCAAATCCAACGAGTCGTAGCCGAAGACGACCGAGGACCGTGGGCACGACCTGGCCCATCCCGCCAGTCCGGTAAGTTTTTCGTGTTTCATGGTGGCCCCCTTTACTGGTATACTCAAGGAAGATATCTAAGCCTCCCTATTTGTTCTTTCAGGGCTGGACAAGGAAGGCGGAGCGGATTCAGTGTCCGGCTCCACTGCCCAAAAACCCAGCCATCCCACTTCTAATGAAGATGGTGGTTCCGGCGCCCTATCGGTGCCGGAGAAGAAGGCCAAGGAGACCGGAAGCGGTCTCCATTGTAGAGGTACTTCAGACACAACGTCCGAAGATGCCGAAACCCACTCCTCCCCCGTCGAGGAAGATGAGGAGGAGGAGGAAAGCAATTCTCCCCCCAAGGGGGAAGGAAGAAAAGGACGGCCTCCACGCATCTAGAGGCAGAGGCGTCCAAGAAGGGGAAGGTTTACCTCGGGGATAACCCCGCGAGGGACACTGATAGCAGCTCAGAGTGGCGCCCCAGGGATAAGCCCCTGGCCGAATCGTAAGTACTCAAAGATGCACACATATATCCAACTCCTTTATTCCATGGTTTTAACATGTTAAATCATGGACTGCATCCCGGCCCACGACAGCTCCCAGCGATCCTCATCATGGGGTTTGCTGGATTCAAAGGCGATGGCCAGCGAGTCGCCGCCGGCGGCTTATTCTCCCAAGGCCAAGGGCGACGCCGAGGTGATGTCCCAAAGGACCTTCCCAGGCCAGGGAGAGGTTCAGGAGGCCATCAGAGTGGCGCAGAGGGTGATCCCTCGGCCGCCGGACACATGGGGGCGAAAATCCCCATGGAGACTGGCGATGGGGGCCATATCCAATCCGCCCCCCCTCCCCCCGCCGAATACCATTCTGGAGACCTACACGGCTCCAGAATCAGGCAAGCAGCCTCCTTCGAAAGGAGGAGGTGCGCCTATTCCGCCGGTGACCTCTGTCCATCCAGAGGCACCGGATAATCTACTGGAAGCGCTACGAGGCGCTTCCATTGTTGAGGAACACCGTATCCTTATGGGTACGGTGGTTGAGAGGGTTTAGTCCGTTAAGAGCAGACTGACCGAACCCTGCATCAGCCTTCTGACAGGATGCCCTGAAGAAATGCGAGTCCTTGGAGTGCAATATTGCGTATCAAAAGTCTGAACTTGCCAAGGCCCGCCACGTCGCGCAAGATGCCCGGGTCGAAGCCCAAGGTGCCCTCCAGGAAACCCAGGAGGCCAGGAAAATCGCTGCGGGTAAGGCTTTATTATGCAGAGCAAGTATGTGAAGAGAAGGTACCTCTTACTGACCCGGATTTAGAGTTCTCTAGGGGCGTTTGCCGATCTGCATGATGTGATTCCGATGCTACGGAGTTCTTCTAAGCCGAAGAGGGGAGCTCGACAGAGAAGCTGTTCTGGTCGCAATACCTTGCGCCAGAACATCCGGTGCCCTTTAGCGATCAACTGAAACAGCTGGCCGAACTGCATAGGGTGGCCGAACTAGCCATGGAAGATTTGATAATCTGGCTATGGCCTGCCGAAGCCATACCCAGCAACTACTTCGGGCTCGTGAAACGGCTGGTCAATGCCTGCCCTCGGCTTGATGCCATTAAGCGATTGGTCTGCATTGAAGGTGCGCAGATGGCCTTCGCCCATGTATAGATACAATGGGCGAAGATGGATGCCGTCAAGCTTATGACCGAGCGACCGCCCGCAGGCAAGGAGCACCGCACACCCGAGCGGTATTTTGAAGATGTACTTAAGGGATCCCGTATGGTTGAAGGGCAGTGTTCAAAAGACACTATCTTTGAATGAAGTCATTCATATTGTCCCTTCATGTATTACGAAACAGAGCCGTTATGTAATATAATACTTGTTATTTTAAGATTTTACCTCATGTGCGGCCGTTTCGTTAAAACTGAGAGTTGGCCAGTCGTCGGCTTCAGCCCCCACGTAGGTAGTACGGGGGTGCTCGGGATGAATCTAAACACTCTTTATCCAAAAATTTGGTCCTTGAAGGAGGTGTTTAGCGCAACGAACCAGGCAATCAGACTATGTGGCTTTATCACCCTCACTTAGCCATAGGATTTTGACAATAGAAATGTAGGCGCAACCCCTAGTTAGTATTTAATCCGGACTAGGGTGCTGTAGACACCTGATCGAGTGAAGGCCGATTCGCCGCATAATGCGGAAAAAATCCTAAAAGATTTTGAACCTCCGAATAGCTGACCAGCTGTCCCCACATCTTGATAGTCAGTTTTCAGCTTTCTCTACTAAGGTGTTTGCTTGGGTAAACTAGAAACACAATCGCAATAGTTCTCCCTTTACTACCTTAGCCGATAGAGAGGAACGTAAGGTAGTAAGCACAGGAGCCGGGCAACCCAACTATTGACCAAAGACATGATTCGGAGCCAATGCATATAATGCTAAAATTCGGGGTACCGAACTGTACTGTAAAAGTGTTCGGACTGTGTTGCCGAAGTATGGAGCGCAGTAAAGCCCCTGGCCAATTAAAGCGTACCAAAGTGTACGTGTGCAATCGATAAGAATAACGAAATAAAATGAAATTGTAAGTTAGTGCCACATAAGTTCGGCCGCAAACAGTTCTCATTATAATTAGATTAGTACGTCAAAGCATACAAATAGTGCGATAAGAAACCGAGCTATTTGACATGCCAAGATCAAGGGGGGAGCTTGCGTGTGGGTCCTGAAAACAGGTAGGATGATCGTCGAGAAAAACATCTAGAAATCCCCCGCGCGTATGAGCTACTTGCCGCCTTGGTGTATCCGTCCTTCGAAAGGACCGATGAGCGGGCCACCGCGAGGGGGCTCTGGAAAAGAAACCTGAAAAGGATAAATAGGAAAGTGAAAGTATGTGTGTCCGGGGAAGGTAGAGCCGTATCGTGGACCCAGTCTGGTTGTGCCTCCGTCTCTGCCCATGGTATTTTGAGTGCATAGTTATGTACGCGCGGTGCGTATGCCGCCATTTGGTCAGGACTGAGATGGAGGCCGAATTGCTAGTCTAACTCCTGACGAGCCGGACTGTCAAGCTGCGGAGTAGTCCGGACTCGTTTGATAGTGTGCAGGAGCTTGGCCGCTGAAGTAAAATTCTTCCCTAAAAGGCCGCTCTGTACTTCCGCTGCCAGGGCTATGGTGTATTCTTCAGTACGGAGGGAGTGCTCTGTGTTTCCATTGACTGTTATGACCCCGCGTGGTCCGGGCATCTTGAGCTTGAGATAAGCATAGTGTGGCACCACATTAAATCGAGTGAATGCGGTTCGTCCGAGCAGTGCGTGATAGCCACTACGGAGGGGACGATGTCGAAGATCAACTCTTCGCTTCTGAAGTTCTCCGGGGATCTGAAGACAACTTCCAGTGTGATTGAGCCCGTACAACGGGCCTCTACACCTAGTATGACTCCTTCAAAGGTAGTTTTGGTGGGCTTCATCCTTGATGGATCGATGCCCATTTTGCGCACTGTATCCTGATAGAGCAGGTTAAGGCTGCTGCCCCCGTCCATGAGGACTCGCGTGAGGTGGAATCCATCGATTACTGGGTCAAGGACCAGTGCAGCTGAACCGCCGTGGAGGATACTAGTCGGATGGTGATGACCCACAAGTATAGGGGATCTATCGTAGTCCTTTCGATAAGTAGGAGTGCCGAACCCAACGAGGAGCAGAAGGAAATGATAAGCGGTTTTCAGCAAGGTATTCTCTGCAAGCACTGAAATTATAGGTAATAGATAGTTTTGTGATAGGATAATTGGTAATGAGCAACAAGTAACAAAAGTAAATAAAGTGCAGCAAGGTGGCCCAATCCTTTTTGTAGCAAAGGACAAGCCTGGACAAACTCTTATATAGAGAAAAGCGCTCCCGAGGACACATGGGAATTATCGTCAAGCTAGTTTTCATCACGTTCATATGATTCGCGTTCGGTACTTTGATAATTTGATATGTGGGTGGACCGGTGCTTGGGTGCTATCCTTACTTGGACAAGCATCCCACTTATGATTAACCCCTATTGCAAGCATCCGCAACTACAAAAGAAGTATTAAGGTAAACATAACCATAGCATGAAACATATGGATCCAAATCAGCCCCTTACGAAGCAACGCATAAACTAGGGTTTCAGCTTCTGTCACTCTAGCAACCCATCATCTACTTATTACTTCCCAATGCCTTCCTCTAGGCCCAAATAATGGTGAAGTGTCATGTTGTCGACGTTCACATAACACCACTAGATGAGAGACAACATACATCTCATCAAAATATCGAACGAATACCAAATTCACATGACTACTAATAGCAAGACTTTTCCCATGTCCTCAGGAACAAACGTAACTACTCACAAAGCATATTCATGTTCATAATCAGAGGCGTATTAATATGCATATAGGATCTGAACATATGATCTTCCACCAAATAAACCAACTAGCATCAACTACAAGGAGTAATCAACACTACTAGCAACCTACAGGTACCAATCCCAGACTTAGAGACAAGAATTGGATACAAGAGATGAACTAGGGTTTGAGAGGAGATGGTGCTGGTGAAGATGTTGATGGAGATTGCCCTCTCCCGATGAGAGGAGCGTTGGTGATGACGATGGCGATGATTTCCCCCTCTCGGAGGAAGTGTCCCCGGTAGGACAGCTCTGCCGGAGCCCTAGATTGGTTCCGCCAAGGTTCTGCCTCGTGGCGGCGGAGTCTCATCCCGAAAGCTTGCTTATTATTTTCTTCGGACGAAAGACTTCATATAGCAGAAGATGGGCACCGGAGGGCCAACAGGGGGCCCACGAGGCAGGGGGCGCGCCCCCCACCCTCGTGGCCAGGGTGTGGGCCCCCTCTGGTATTTCTTCCGCTCAGTATTTTTTATTATTTCCAAAAATAACTTTCGTGGAGTTTCAGGATTTTTGGAGTTGTGCAGAATAGGTCTCTAATATTTGCTCCTTTTCCAGCCCAGAATTCCAGCTGCCGGCATTCTCCCTCCTTATGTAAACCTTGTAAAATAAGAGAGAATAGGCATAAGTATTGTGACATAATGTATAATAACAGCCCATAATGCAATAAATATCGATATAAAAGCATGATGCAAAATGGACGTATCAACTCCCCCAATCTTAGACCTCGCTTGTCCTCAAGCGGAAGCCGATAACAATAAATATGTTCACATGTTTAGAGGTAGAGGTGTCGATAAAATAAATACGGACATGAGGGCATCATGATTATTCCCATAACAGCAACATATATGGATATTGTCATATGATTTCTTATGCTCAAGTAATAATCTATTCATAATGCAAAGTATGAATCAGAAACTTCATTGAGAACTAACAAACTATAATCTCAGTCATTGAAGCAATTGCAATTTATCATAACATAAGAAAGAGTCTATGTCAGAGCTTTCTAGCAAGTCCACATACTCAACTATCATTTAGTCTTTCATAATTGCTAACAATCACGCAATACTTGTGGTTACGGAGTTTTAATCGGACACGGAGAAAGATAGGGGCTTATAGTTTCGCCTCCCAACCTTTTACCTCAAGGGTAATGTCAACAATAATAATTCATGCTAACTTACATCCAATTAGATATATATATATGTCTGGATCTTTCCAACACACTGTGCTTGCCAAAGGATAAAATGTAAAAAGGAAAGGTGAAGATCACCATGACTCTTGCATAAGGTAGAAGGTAATAATAAAAGATAGGCCCTTCACAAAGGGAAGCAGAGGTTGCCATGCGCTTTCAGGGTTGGATGCACAAAATCTTAATGCGAAAGAACGTCACTTTATATTGCCACTTGTGATATGAACCTTTATTATGCAGTCCGTCGCTTTTATTTCTTCCACATCACAAGATCGTATAAAGCTTATTTCCTCCACACCAATCAATCATACATATTTAGAGAGCAATTTTTATTGCTTGCACCGATGACAACTTACTTGAAGGATCTTACTCAATCCATAGGTAGATATGGTGGACTCTCATGGAAAAACTGGGTTTAAGGGTTTTTGGAAGCAGAAGTAGTATCTCTACTTGGTGCAAAGAATTTGGCTAGCATGAGGGGGAAAGGCAAGCTCACATGTTGGATGATCCATGACAATATACTTTATCTCAGATATAAGAAACATAACCCATTACGTTGTCTTCCTAGTCCAACATCAACTCTTTAGCATGTCATATTTTAATGAGTGCTCACAATCATAAAAGATGTCCAAGATAGTATATTTATATGTGAAACCTCTCTTTCTTTATTACTTCCTATTAATTGCAACGATGACCAAAGCTATGTCTGTCAACTCTCAACAACTTTTAATCATCATACTTTGTCTATGTGAAGTCATTACTCTCCATAAAATCAATATGATCTCTTTGTTTCTTTTTATTATTTTCTCTTTTCTTTTATTCACTCAAGATCATAGCAAGATAATCAAGCCCTTGACTCAACACTAATCCTTATTATATATAGCTCACGGACTCGATTACATAGAGGGATCATAAAGCAAAACTCCAAAATAGATCATACTAAAAACTTTATTCTACTAAAGCAAGATATTACTAAAAGGATCGAACTAAGAAAAACGGTAAGGATAGGAGTGTGACGGTGATACGATACCAGGGCACCTCCCCCAAGCTTGGCAGTTGCCAAGGGGAGTGCCCATACCCATGTGATTATGTCTCCTTCCTCAGAAGTGGTGGTGATGGGGTTGTTGATGAAGTAGGCTTGTCGTCCATCTTCCAAGGCATGGGCTCACCATCATAGAAGGATGATCGAGTCTCGGGGATCCTCAAATCTGTAGCCAAACTCATTCTCTTGAATCTATATTCATACTCACAGTTTTGGTTTTGCAGGTCATAGATTTGGGATTGGAGGTGGTCGATTTTCTCGTGGAGCTTGAAGATGGCCTCCCCAATGTCCCTGGCATCCAGCTTGTGGTTGTTGGTGAACTCCGCAATCATCATGTGATTGGAGTCAAGTCCACGCTCCACCATCTCCTGGCACTTGAAAACTTGTTGCTCCATTGCCTCGAGCCTTGTCTCCACGCTTCCGGTCTTCCTCGCTCCCTCAACATCGCGGATGTGCAGCACCCCCTCATGCATCTCAATGGTTTGAGGGTGTTGCAGCACCTCCGCGAGGTAGGGATTGATGACCTTCTCGAAGAACTTGTCCTTGGGGGCACTTGGAGACGTCATGATGATCTAGATCTGTCAGAAAGATAGCTCGAAATGAAAACAGGGGATAATTGCGTGATACAGGAGTCAAAACTTTCGGGAGATTATATAATGAATTTTTACCGACCAAAATGCGTATCGTGCAAGAAAATGGAGTCCGGAGAGCGCACGAGGTGCCCACGAGGCAGGGGGCGTGCCCTGGGGGGTAGGGCGCGCCCTCCACCCTCGTGGAGCTCTCGTGTCCTTCCCGGACTGCTTCTTATTTTTCTATTTTTCTAAATATTCCAAAACGGTGAAAATTTGCCTTTAGAACTGTTTTGGAGTCGGTTTACTTACCGTACCACATACCTATTCATTTTTGGAGTCTGAAACGTTCCGGAAAGTGTCCCTTATGTATTCCTCCGGGGTCACAGTTTCAATAACATTGGTTTCAACATTTATAGGATTACCTGAGATATAATGTTTGATTCTTTGACCATTCACCACCTTCGGGTTTGTGCCTTCGAAGTTGTTGATTTTTATGGCACCGGAACGATAGACCTCCTCTATAACGTAAGCACCTTCCCATTTAGAGAGAAGTTTTCCTGCAAAAAATCTTAAACGAGATTTGTATAGCAATACACAATCACCTACATTAAACTCACGCTTTTGTATTCTTTTGTCATGCCATCTTTTAACCTTTTCTTTATACAATTTGGCATTCTCATAAGCCTGGGTTCTCCATTCATCAAGTGAGCTAATGTCAAATAACCTCTTCTCACCGGCAAGTTTGAAATCATAATTGAGCTCTTTAATAGCCCAATAAGCCTTATGTTCTAGTTCGAGAGGTAAGTGACATGCTTTTCCATAAACCATTTTATATGGAGACATACCCATAGGATTTTTATATGCAGTTCTATAGGCCCATAATGCATCATCAAGTTTCTTGGACCAATTCTTTCTAGATCTATTAACAGTTTTTTGCAAAATTAATTTGAGCTCCCTGTTGCTCTATTCTACTTGACACTAGACTGCGGGTGATAACAAGATGCAATTCTATGATTAACATCATACTTAGCAAGCATTTTACGGAAAGCACCATGAATAAAATGTGAACCACCATCAGTCATTAAATATCTAGGGACTCCGAACCTCGGAAAAATAACTTCTTTAAGCATTTTAATAGATGTGTTATGAACAACACTACTAGTTGGAATAGCTTCTACCCACTTAGTAACATAATCAACAGCAACTAAAATATGTGTGTATCCATTAGAGGCGGGAAAAGGTCCCATATAATCAAAGCCCCAAACATCAAATGGTTCAATAACAAGTGAATAATTCATAGGCATTTCTTGATGTCTACTAATATTACCAATTCTTTGACATTCATCACAAGATAAAACAAACTTACGGGCATCCTTGAAGAGAGTAGGCCAATAAAAACCGGATTGCAATACCTTATGTGCAGTTCTATCTCCGGCGTGGTGTCCTCCATAAGCCTCGGAATGACACTTGCATATGATCTGTTCCTGTTCATGCTCAGGTACACAACATCTAATAACACCATCTACTCCTTTATAAAGATGTGGGTCATCCCAAAAGTAATGTCTCAAATCATAGAAGGACTTTTTCTTTTGCTGGTATGTGAAACTAGGTGGTATAAATTTAGCAACGATGTAATTAGCATAATCAGCATACCATGGAGCAGTACGAGAAGCATTTATGACATTTAATTGCTCATCAGGAAAGCTATCGTTAATAGGTAGTGGGTCATCAAGAACATTTTCTAACCTAGAAAAGTTATCTGCAACGGGGTTCTTAGCTCCCTTTCTATCAATAATATGCAAATCAAATTCTTGTAGCAAGAGAACCCATCTAATAAGTCTAGGTTTAGCATCTTTCTTTTCCATAAGATATTTAATAGAAGCATGATCAGTATGAATAGTTACTTTAGAATCAACAATATAAGGTCTGAACTTATCACAAGCAAATACAACTGCTAAGAATTCTTTTTCAGTAGTAGCATAATTTCTCTGAGCATTGTCTAGAGTTTTACTAGCATATTGAATAACATTTAATTTCTTATCAACTCTTTGCCCTAGAACAGCACCTACAGCATAATCACTAGCATCACACATAATTTCAAAGGGTAAATTCCAATCAGGTGGCTGAACAATAGGTGCAGAGATCAACGCTTTCTTAAGTATTTCAAATGCTTCTACACAATCATCATCAAAGACAAATGGTATATCATTTTGTAATAGATTAGTCAGAGGCCGAGAAATTTTTGAGAAGTCCTTAATGAACCTCCTATAAAAACCGGCATGACCAAGGAAACTTCTTATACATTTGATGTCCTTGGGACATAGCATCTTTTCAATAGCATCAACCTTGGCTTTATCAACTTCAATACCTCTTTCAGAAATTTTATGCCCCAAGACAATACCTTCATTAACCATAAAGTGGCACTTCTCCCAATTCAAGACAAGATTAGTTTCTTCACATCTCTGCAAAACTCGATCAAGGTTGCTCAAGCAATCATCAAAAGAGGATCCATAGACGGAGAAATCGTCCATGAAAACCTCACAAATCTTTTCACAGAAGTCAGAGAATATAGCCATGATGCATCTTTGAAAGGTAGCAGGTGCATTACATAAACCAAAAGGCATACGTCTATAAGCAAAAGTACCGAAAGGGCAAGTAAAAGTGGTCTTTGATTGATCATCAGCCGACACAGGTATTTGAGAGAAACCAGAATAACCATCTAGAAAGCAAAAATGTGTATGTTTGGATAATCTTTCTAGCATTTGATCAATAAAAGGTAAGGATTTGCGGAAATCAATTACCATCCTATAACCTGTAATAATTCTTTGCGGAATCAATTCATCTTTATCATTAGGAACGACAGTAATACCTCCCTTCTTAGGGACACAATGGACAGGACTTACCCACTGGCTATCAGCAACGGGAGAAATTATACCTGCCTCAAGGAGGTTTAGTATTTTCTTTCTTACCACTTCTTTCATCTTAGGATTCATCCGTTATTCATGATCACAAACTGGTTTGGCATCTTTCTCCAAATTTATTTTATGTTGACATAGAGTGGGACTAATGCCCTTAAGATCATCAAGAGTATATCCAATAGCAGTGCGGTGCTTCTTCAGAGTTTTCAATAATCTCTCTTCTTCATGCTATGAAAGGTTAGCACTAATAATAATAGGATATATCTTTTTCTCATCAAGATAAGCATATTTAAGAGTATCGGGTAACGGTTTAAGCTCAAACACGGGATCACCCTTGGGTGGAGGAGGATCCCCTAGGATTTCAATAGGCAAATTGTGTTTCAGGATGGGTTCCTGTTTAAAGAATACTTCATCTATTTCCCTTCTTTCATTCAGAAACATATCATTTTCATGGTCTAGCAAATATTGTTCCAAAGGATCATTAGGAGGTACGGCAATAGAAGAAAGACCAATAATTTCATCTTTACTAGGCAATTCCTCTTCACGGTGTTGTCTACGAAATTTAGAGAAATTAAACTCATGAGACATATCACCCAAACCAATAGTAACAACATCCTTTTCGCAGTCTATCTTAGCATTAACAGTGTTCAAGAAGTGTCTACCAAATATAATGGGGCAAAAGCTATCTTTTGGGGAACCGAGAAAAAGAAAATCAGCAGGATATTTAGTTTTCCCACACAAGACTTCAACATCTCTAACAATTCCAATGGGTGAAATAGTGTCTCTATTGGCTAGTTTAATTGTGACATCAATATCTTCTAACTCAGTAGGTGCAATATCATGCATAATTTCTTTGTATAAGTCAATAGGTATTGCACTAGCACTAGCACCCATATCACATAAGCCATGATAACAATGATCTCCTATTTTAACAAAAATAACAGGCATGCCTACCACAGGTCTATGTTTATCTTTAGCACAAGGTTTGGCAATTCTAGGAGTTTCATCACGGAAATGAATAACATGCCCATCAATATTAGACAAGAGATCTTTAACAATAGCAATATTAGGTTCAACTTTAACTTGTTCAGGGGGTGTATAGGTTCTAATATTGCTTTTACAAACCACAGTTGAAGCTTTAGCATGATCTTTTATCCTAACAGGGAAAGGTGGTTTCTCAACATAAGAAGTAGGAACAATAGGATCATTATAAGTGCTAATCTTTTCTTCAACTTTAATAGGTGCAGCTACTTTTACTTCTATTGGAGGATGATACTTAAACCACTGCTCCTTAGGGAGATCAACATGAGGAGCAAAAGATTCACAGAAAGAAGCTACTATCTCAGAGTCAAGTCCATATTTAGTGCTACATTTACGGAAAACATCAGTATCCATAAAAGATTTAACACAATCAAACTTAGGTGTCATACTTGACTCCTTACCTTCGTCGAGATCCCAATCTTCAGAGTTGCGTTTAATTCTTTCCAATAAATCCCATTTGAATTCAATAGTCTTCATCATAAAAGAGCCAGCACATGAAGTATCGAGCAAGGTGCGATTGTTATCAGAAAGCCGAGCATAAAAACTTTGAATAATTATTTCTCTTGGGAGCTCCTGATTGGGGCATGAATATAACATTGATTTAAGCCTCCCCCAAGCTTGAGCGATGCTTTCTCCTTCGCGAGGCCAAAAATTATATATATAATTGCGATCACGATGAACAAGATGCATAGGATAAAACTTCTGATGAAACTCCAATTACAATCGTTTGTAGTTCCATGATCCCATATCATCACATAGCCTATACCATGTCAATGCATCTCCCTTCAAAGATAAAGGGAAGACCTTCTTCTTAATAACATCATCGGGTATACCTACAAGCTTAAATAATCCACAAACTTCATCCACATAGATTAGGTGCTCGTCAGGATGCATTGTTCCGTCTCCTGCAAAAGGATTAGCTAGCAGTTTTTCTAACATACCCGAAGGAATTTCAAAGTTGACATTTTCATTTTCAGTAGGTTCAGTAGGTTGAGGAGCAACTCTTTGCTCTACTGGTCGGGGTGAAGATACCCCAAACAAGCCCCTCAGAGGATTACTTTCCATAGTAACAAGTGACAGTAAATTTCAGCACACTATATAAATTTTTCCTTACCAAATTCCACCTACCAAAGGCGCTTCACTCCCCGGCAATGGCGCCAGAAAAGAGTCTTGATAACCCACAAGTATAGGGGATCTATCGTAGTCCTTTCGATAAGTAAGAGTGTCGAACCCAACGAGGAGCAGAAGGAAATGATAAGCGGTTTTCAGCAAGGTATTCTCTGCAAGCACTGAAATTGTAGGTAATAGATAGTTTTGTGATAGGATAATTGGTAATGAGCAACAAGTAACAAAAGTAAATAAAGTGCAGCAAGGTGGCCCAATCCTTTTTGTAGCAAAGGACAAGCCTGGACAAACTCTTATATAGAGAAAAGCGCTCCCGAGGACACATGGGAATTATCGTCAAGCTAGTTTTCATCACGTTCATATGATTCGCGTTCGGTACTTTGATAATTTGATATGTGGGTGGACCGGTGCTTGGGTGCTGTCCTTACTTGGACAAGCATCCCACTTATGATTAATCCCTATTGCAATCATCCGCAACTACAAAAGAAGTATTAAGGTAAACCTAACCATAGCATCAAACATATGGATCCAGATCAGCCCCTTACGAAGCAACGCATAAACTAGGGTTTAAGCTTCTGTCACTCTAGCAACCCATCATCTACTTATTACTTCCCAATGCCTTCCTCTAGGCCCAAATAATGGTGAAGTGTCATGTAGTCGACGTTCACATAACACCACTAGAGGAGAGACAACATACATCTCATCAAAATATCGAACGAATACCAAATTCACATGACTACTAATAGCAAGACTTCTCCCATGTCCTCAGGAACAAACGTAACTACTCACAAAGCATATTCATGTTCACAATCAGAGGAGTATTAATATGCATATAGGATATGAACATATGATCTTCCACCAAATAAACCAACTAGCATCAACTACAAGGAGTAATCAACACTACTAGCAACCTACAGGTACCAATCCCAGACTTAGAGACAAGAATTGGATACAGGAGATGAACTAGGGTTTGACAGGAGATGGTGCTGGTGAAGATGTTGATGGAGATTGCCCTCTCCCGATGAGTGGAGCATTGGTGATGACGATGGCGATGATTTCCCCCTCCCGGAGGGAAGTGTCCCCGGCAGGATAGCTCTGCCAGAGCCCTAGATTGGTTCCGCCAAGGTTCCGCCTCGTGGCGGCGGAGTCTCGTCCCGAAAGCTTGCTTATTATTTTTCTTCGGACGAAATACTTCATATAGCAGAAGATGGGCACCGGACGGCTAACAGGGGGCCCACGAGGCAGGGGGCGTGCCCAGGGTGGTAGGGCGTGCCCCCCACCCTCGTGGCCAGGGTGTGGGCCCCCTCTGGTATTTCTTCCGCTCAATATTTTTTATTATTTCCAAAAATAACTTTCGTGGAGTTTCAGGACTTTTGGAGTTGTGCAGAATAGGTCTCTAATATTTGCTCCTTTTCCAGCCCAGCATTCCAGCTGCCGGCATTCTCCCTCCTTATGTAAACCTTGTAAAATAAGAGAGAATAGGCATAAATATTGTGACATAATGTATAATAACATCCCATAATGCAATAAATATCGATATAAAAGCATGATGCAAAATGTACGTATCAGATGGTCCCTGTGATTGAAGGTGATCGGGCAGGACGACCATGGGTTGAATTTTGGGGCGACTGGCTCTATCGCATAGACGTCCCTGAGCGGTCGCTTGTGCTCCCTCTTGGGGATATGGGTGGCGTATATCATGTTCACCGTTTTGACCTGAGGGGGAAACTTCTTCTGTCCCGCTGTGTTCGGTGGACGGGGCTCGTTGTCATCATCCTCACTTTGTGACCCCTTCTCCTTGTTTTCGTCGTTTATCTTGCCGGCCAGCTTAAAGACCCAACAACTTCTGTTGGTATGATTGGCTGGTTTATCGGTGGTGCCATGTATCTGACATGGACGATCGAGAATGCAGTCTAGGCTGGATGAGCCGGAATTGTTCCTTTTGAACGACTTCTTTCGCTGGTCGGACTTGGAGCCACTGAATCCGGCATTAACCGCCGTGTCGTCGGTATTATCACCGTTGCTTTGACGCTTGTGTCTGTTGCGTCAGGGCTTGCCATTGCTATTTTTGGCTTCCGAAGTGCCAGGTTCGCTTGCATTGTTATTGCTACGGGCTAGCCAGTTATCTTCGCCCGTGCAAAAGCGGGTCATAAGCGTTGTGAGGGCTGCCATGGAGTTCGTGTTTTCTTGGCCGAGGTGTCGGGCGAGCCATTCGTCCCAGATGCTATGTTTAAAGGCCGCTAGGGCTTCGGCATCCGGACAGTCGATGATCTGGTTCTTTTTGGTTAGGAACCTAGTCCAGAATTTCCTGGCTGACTCTCCAGGCTGTTGAATTATGTGACTTAAGTCGTCGGCATCCGGAGGTCGGACATATGTGCCTTGGAAGTTGTCGAGGAAGGCTTCTTCCAAGTCTTCCCAGCTGCCAATGGAGTTTTCGGGCAGACTGTTCAACAAGTGCCAAGTTGGTCCCTTCAGTTTTAGGACGTATTTGATGGCATGGAGATCATCGCCGCGGGCCATATTAATATGGAGAAGAAAATCCTCGATCCATACCATGGGGTCTGTTGTCCCATCATATGATTCGATGTTTACGGGTTTAAACCCTTCTAGGAATTCGTGCTCCATTACTTCGTCAGTGAAGCAAAGAGGGTGTGCGGCGCCTCTATATCAGGCCACGTCGCGACGTAGCTCGGAAGGAGTCCTGTCGGTGTCAAAACCGGCGGATCTCGGGTAGGGGGTCCCAAACTGTGCGTCTAAGGCGGATGGTAATAGGAGGCGGGGGACACAATGCTTACCCAGGTTCGGGCCCTCTCGATGGAGGTAATACCCTACTTCCTGCTTGATTGATCTTGATGATATGAGTATTACAAGAGTTGATCTACCATGAGATCGTAGAGGCTATACCCTAGAAACTAGCCTATGATTATGATTGTGGTTCTACGGACTAAACCCTCTGGTTTATATAGACACCGGAAGGGGCTAGGGTTACACAGAGTCGGTTACAAGGGAGGAGATCTACATATCCGAATTGCCAAGCTTGCCTTCCACGCAAAGGAGAGTCCCATCCGAACACGGGACAAAGTCTTCAATCTTGTATCTTCATAGTCCAACAGTCCGGCCAAAGTATATAGTCTGGCTGTCCGAGGACCCCCTAATCCAGGACTCCCTCAGTAGCCCCTGAACCAGGCTTTAATGACGATAAGTCCGGCGCGCAGATTGTCTTCGGCATTGCAAGGTGGGTTCCTCCTCCGAATACTCCACAAAAGATTTTGAACACAGGGATCGTGTCCGGCTCTGCAAAACAAATTCCACATACCACCGTAGAGAGTATAATATTCCACAAATCTAATCTGCTGACAACTTTAATAGCGTGACATCATGCCATGGCCTGGTCATTATTCAAACCGTTTTTCTCAACCAGCTACTGCACGTATTGCGAGGCGGTTTTCCTGGCACGTCTTGTCAAAGCAGATATCGTGTCCCCTTATCACGGGATTCTCGTCAATATGGGTGTGGGTAACCCAACCACGCCATCAATCACGGCGCTTGGGGAATAAGCGAGTTTACCAGGCAAGTGGGGAGGCGCACAATTTTTACCGTCGTTATAAAGGGACAAGGACTCCTCTTTTTCACCCACGCCTTCTTCTTCCCTGCCCATCCATTCTCGCGCACTCGAGCTCCAGCGCCCAAGTTCGCATTTTCTCCGCAAAACTACTCCAAACATGTCCGGAGCGGGAGGCAAGTGGATGGTCTCCTCCGTTATGGAGGAGAACATTACGAAGCTCCGGGAAGCTGGATACCTGGACGCAGACATCGCGCACCGGCTCCCAGACGCAGGGCAGATCGTCCATACCCCAGAACCCCACAAAAGGGTTGTATTCCTTACCCACTTCGTCCGCGGGCTGGGAATTCCCCTCCACCCATTTGTTCGCGGGCTCATGTTCTAGGACGGGCTGGACTTCCATGATCTGGCCCCCACTTTCATCCTCAACATCTCGGTGTTTATCGTCGTGTGCGAGGCCTTCCTCCGCATCAAGCCCCACTTCGTCCTGTGGCTGAAGACCTTCAACGTGAAACCGAAGGTGGTGGTCGGCCAGCAAGCGGAGTGCGCAGGCGCTATGGTGGGCAAAATGCCCAACGTCACCTGGCTCGAAGGCACCTATATGGAGACCGTGAAGGGGTGGCAATCGGGGTGGTCCTACATCACCGAGCCGCGCGACACCAACTGGGTGGCGGCCCCCGAATCTCGATCCGGCATCCCCATGCGGCTCACCTCCTGGAAGAGAAGGGCCTATCCTGGGGCTCATCGGTGGAGCTGACCGGACTCCAGAACTATGTTAAAAACATAATAAGCAAGAAAATCAAGCTTGTCAACATGGTCCAGGTCATGCTCTTCCGCCGGATCCTCCCGTGTCAAAGACGGGCATTCAATATGTGGGAGTTCGACCCGGCCAAGCACCAGACGCGGCACACCAAGACTTCTGGAAGGTGTTGTTCAAGTACGCCGAGGTGCCTCCTCCCCTTACCGAGGATCGCGGACTCAGCGCCAAGCGACCTGCCAATCCGGTAAGCTCCTTATATCTTATAAGATGTTCCTTTCCCCAGTATAATCATGTGAAGGATCTGAGCCTCCATGCCATTTTAACAGGACTGGGTACCGACAGCGGAGCGGATCGATTGTCTGGCCCCACTGCCCGAAGATCCAGCAAGGGCTCTCTTAACGGAGATGCTAGTTCCGGCGCCTTATGAGTCGCCGGAGAAGAAGGCCAAGAAGAAGACCGCGGGGACCAGGAAAGGTCTCCGGCGCAAGGTTGTATCAGACTCATCGTCCGATAACACCGAGGTGCCCTCCTCCCACGAAAACGAGGAGGAGGAAGAGGAAAGTTCTCCCCCCCCCAGTCGGGGGAGATAAGAAAAGGAAGGCCGCCCCATCTGGGGAGGTCGAAGGGTCCAAGAAGGGAAGGACCCTCATTCCGGACTGCTCCACCGCAGCCGCTTTCAGCGACGAAGAGTAGCTACCCAGGGACAAGCCCCTGGCGAAGTCACAAGTATTCGGACACCATAATAGTCCTGGTATGTTTTGTTTTATTGCTTCTTATCATGCCAAACATGATCATGCAGTCCATCCAAAGCCCATATCGACGTATCCTCTTCGGATGAGTCTTTGGGCCAGTCGGAGATGAACAGCGATTCACTCCCGACCGCCTCCTCCCCCCGTCCTACGGATGACGTCGAGGTGTTGTCTCAAAGGGCACTGAACCAAGGGGAGATAGTTCCGGAGGCGCCCCAAGGCGGTATTCCAAGCGCTGGGTGCATGAGGGGCAAGACTCCCATGGGCTCTAATGCCGGGGGCAGCAAGTTTATCCCCCAGCCGAATACTGCACTAGAACCTCCAGTGTTTCCGGATTCTGTCAGGCGACCCCTCGCCAAGGGGGGCAAGCCGTCTGTGCCGATGGCCTTTGTCCATCCAAAGGCATCGGACAATTTGCTGGAAGTGCTTCGTGGCGCTTCCATTGACGAAGAGCACCGCACTATCATGAGTGTGGTGGTCAAGAAGGTTCGGTCCACCAAAAGCGGACTGACTGAAGCCTGTGCCAGCCTCCTAACAGGCTTTGAGGTAAGTAATCAAATTATGAGAAAATGTTACAGCATAGACAGTAGCCCCTGATGCTCTGTTTGGTGTTTGCAAATAAAGGCCGAACAGAGGATCAAATAATAATCACAGGAGTCTAATCAGAATATTTCCATGTGAATAAGCAGGCTTCGCTGCTGGCCGCTGCCGCTCGCACGGTGGAGGTCTCCACACTGAAGCGGGACCTTGAGCGGTCCGAGGAAGAGCTCGGCCTTACCAAGAGGCAGCTCGAAGAGAACAAAGGTAAGTGATACCCCGTCTGTTTATTGATAAAGAAAAAAGAAGGTGGTTGTCAGATCCCAGGATCGTCATGAATTTTGCTAGGGGCCATGACCGTAGTGGCGGCCCTGAAGAAGGCGTTGTCCGAGGCCGAAGGCAAAGCGGCCAAGGAGCGTGCCGAGCGCGAGAAGCAGGAGGCCCGAGTCGGCGAGGTTCAGCAAGAGCTCCAGGAGTTTGTCAAGAAATACGAGTCCTTGGAGCGTGACTCTAAGACGCAAGGGTCCGAGCTTGCGAAGGCCCTCGAGAACGCACAAAATGCCAAGGCCGAAGCACAAAAGGCCCTCCAGGAAATTCAGGCGGTCAAGAAGATAGCGGCGGGTAAGGCATTCATTATGCAAAGCAAGCATGTGAAGGAAAATTTCCTTTTACTTACCCGAATTTGGAGCTCTCCAGGAGCGTTCGCAGATCTACCCAGCAGTGTGTCGGATGCCGCCGAGTTCTACCGGGCCGAGGAATGGAGCTCGACGGAGAAGTTGTTCTGGTCTCAGTATACTTGGACCGAATATCCGATGCCCTTGAGCGACCAGTTGAAGCAATTGGTTAAGCTTCACAAGGCGGCCGAACTGGCCATGAAGGGTCTCATAGTCCGGATGTGGCCTGGCGAGCCCCTGCCTGGCAGCTATTTCGGCCTGGTAAGGCGACTTGTGAATGCCTGCCCACGGTTTGAAGTCATAAAGCGGTCCGTCTGCATTGAGGGTGCGCGCAGGGCTTTTGCCTGAGCGAAAGTGCACTGGGCAAAGATGGACGCCGAAAAGCTGGTGAAGGAAGGGCCGCCGGAGGGCAAGGAGCATCGCCACCCCGAAAAGTATTATGACAATGTTCTGAAGGGTGCTCGCCTTGTGGTGGAGGAATGTTCTAAGGATATAATATTTGAATGAATGTACTCATGTGATCCTATAATATGAAAACGAGTTCATGTGCACTATATAACGCTTGTTGATTACCTTCTGTGCGGCGGTTTATAAAATTTGAGAGTTGGCGAGTCGTCGGCTTCTGCCCCCATGTAACTAGTACTGAGGGTTTGGGGTAAACCTGATCACTCTTTATCCTAGTTTTGGGTCCTTCGAAGGAGGTGTTCAGCACAACGAACCAGGCAATCGGACTATAAAGCTTTATCACTCTCACTTAGCCATAGAAGTCTATAATTTTAAATTTTGGCGAAGCCCCTAGTATTCGGAAGGCCGAACTTGGGGCGCTATGTACGCCTAAATCGGTCAAGGCCGACTCCTCGCCCTAAGCGGAAAAAATCTTTAAGGATTTGAGACCTCTCGAACAGCGACCAGCTCTCGCCGCATCATGACAGTCAGTTTTCGGCTTTCTCTACTGAGGTGCTCGTCCGGAAGAACCGAGACACAATTGCAGTAGTTCTCCCAGTGCTACCTTAGCTGATATAGTGGAACGTAAGGTACCAAAACATGGGAGCCGGGCAAACCCAACTATGGACCCAAGACATGATTCGGAGTTGATGCATATAATGCTATAAGTTCGGGGTGCCACACTGTCAAAAGTGTTCGGACTTTTCATGCCGTGTTATGGGGTACACTGAAGCCCCTAGCGCACTGGACGTATCAGAATGTACGGGTGCAATTTGTCTAAATAAGTAGACAAGGGAAAAAGACGAAGGAATGCAATAATGAGCAAATGTTGTACATTGTTGTTTATGTGATACGTCAAAACGTATGTATACAAGTAGTGAAATAAGTAAAAATAGGACTATTTGACATGTCCTATCCAAGGGCAAGCTGCGTGTGGGTATCTAAAACAGGTATAGAGATCGTTATCAGAGACCACCTGGGGATTCCCTTGTATGTCAAAGCTTCTTGCTTCCTTGGTGTTTCCTTCCCGTGACGGGTCCGATAATCGGGCGATCGGAGAGGGCCTTCAGAGAACAGGGGCCTGGAAGGAAGAAAATATTAAACATATACAGGTCCTGAAGTGGTTGCGCCACATTGTGGGCCGTGCCATAGCCGTGCCTCCGCCTATGCCCATGGTATCTTGAGTGCGTAATTATGTACGCGCGGCGCAAATTTTGCCACTTGACTGGGACTAGGACGGAGGCCGAATTGCTAGGCGAGCTCTGAACGTGCCTGGCGATCCTCTTGCAGGGTACTCCGGACTCGCTTGAAGGTGTCCGAGGTCTTTTTCGCCAAATTGGCGGTTTGCCTCATAAGGCTGCTTTGCGCTTCTGCTGCGAGGGCCGTAGTGTGCTCCTCCGTGCGGAGCGAGCGTTCTGTGTTTCCATTAACTGTTATAACCCCGCGAGGTCCTGGCATTTTGAGCTTGAGGTATGCATAATGCGGTACCGCATTGAATCTGGCAAATGCGGTTCGCCCGAGCAGTGCGTGATAGCCACTGCGGAAGGGGACGATATCGAAGATTAACTCCTCCCTTCGGAAGTTGTCCGGAGATCCGAAGACCACTTCTAGTGTGATTGAGCCCGTGCAACAGGCCTCTACACCTGGTATGACACCTTTAAAGGTGGTTTTGGTGGGTTTGATCCTCGAGGGGTCTATACCCATTTTGCGCACTGTATCCTGATAGAGCAGGTTCAGGCTGCTGCCACCGTCCATAAGGACTCGATTGAGGTGAAATCCGTCAATGATGGGGTCAAGGACCAATGCGGCAGAACCGCCATGACGGGTACTGGTGGGGTGGTCCCTGAGATCGAAGGTGATCGGACAAGAAGACCATGGGTTGAATTTTGGGGCGACTGGCTCCATCGCATAGACGTCCCTCAGTGCACGCTTCCGTTCCCGCTTGGGAATATGGGTTGCGTATATCATGTTCACCGTTTTCACTTGGGGAGGAAATTTCTTCTGTCCTCTTGTGTTTAGCGGCCGGGGCTCCTCCTCGTCGTCACTATGCAGCCCCTTTTCCTTGTTTTCGGCATTCAACTTGCCGGCCTGTTTGAACACCCAGCATTCTTTGTTGGTGTGGTTGGCTGGTTTATCGGGGGTGCCGTGAATTTCACACGGGCGATCGAGTATGCGGTCCAAGCTGGACGGGCCAGGATTGCTTCTTTTGAACGGCTTTTTCCTCTGACCGGATTTAGAGCCACTGAATCCGGCATTAACTGTCGTGTCCTCGGCGTTGTCGCCGTTGTTGCGGCGCCTGTGTCTATTGCGCCGTGGCCTGCCGTTGCTATCTTTGGCATCTAAATTGCCAGGATTTCTTGATGTGTTGTTGCTGTGAGCCAGCCAACTATCCTCGCCCGCACAAAAGCGGGTCATGAGTGTCGTGAGGGATGCCATGGACTTCGGCTTTTCTTGGACAAGGTGTCGGGCGAGCCACTCGTCTCGGATGTTATGCTTAAATGCCGCTAAGGCCTCGGCATCCGGACAGTCGACAATTTGGTTCTTTTTAATTAGGAACCGAGTCCAGAATTTCCTGGCTGATTCCCCTGGCTGTTGGGTTATGTGACTCAAGTCATCGGCATCCGGTGGTCGCACATAAGTGCCGAGGAAGTTGTCAAGGAATGCATCTTCCAAATTCTCCCAACTGCCAATGGAGTTTGTCGGCAGGCTATTGAGCTAATGCCGAGCAGGTACTTTGAGTTTTAATGGGAGGTATTTGATGGCATGTAGATCGTCACCGCGGCCCATGTGGATGTGGAGGAGGAAATCTTCAATCCATACCGCGGGGTCTTTTGTACCATCATATGATTCAATGTTCACGGATTTAAAACCTTCTGGGAATTCGTGATCCATTACTTCGTCAACGAAGCATAGGGGGTGTGCGGCGCCTCTATGCCGGGCTATGTCGCGACGCAGTTCATACGAGTCTTGTCTGCTGTATTCGGCCCTGCCAGATTTGCTTTTAGTGTATCCGGTGTGACGGTCGTCGTCGCGCGTTGGGGCGCGCCCCCGTGATCCGTAGATCGATCTTGCATGTCCTGCTTTTTTTCAATACGTCTTGCAGGTCCTGCGTGTTACCACGGGCCTTGGTATTTTTATTGTGGCTATAAGTCGGCGCATCAGCCGCATCATACGCTGGAAGCGTAGGCTTTAGTGCTTCCTCCTCGAGTTGGGGTAGCAACCTGCGCTTTGGGTAACTTTTGGTTGGGCGCTCGAGTTCGTATTCCTCGGCCGCCAGGACCTCAGTCCATCTATCCGCTAGCAGATCTTGGTCAGCTTGATGCTGTTGTTGCTTTTTCTTCAGGCTTTTTGCTGTGGCTATAAGCCGGCGCTTGAAGCGCTCCTGCTCGACGGGATCCTCAGGCACGATAAATTCTTCATCGCCGAGGCTCACCTCGTCTTCGGAGAGAGGCATGTAATTGTCATCCTCTGATTCTCTGTCTGCTGCCTGTTCCTTAGGGCTAGCTTGCCCATCCTCCCGCGCGAAGCCTGGCTGGAGGGGATTGTCTTCATCTTCGGCACTATCCGCAGCGTTATTGTCTCTTGTGCCGGTATCGCTGCTTTTGCTATGGCGGGGCTTAGAGTGGCGCCGATGACGCCGGTGCTTAGATTGCTTCTCGAGAGGATTATCCTCCGTTGCCTTATTGCCATTGCTTTCTTTGGGGGTGTCCACCATGTATATATCATATGATGAGGTGGCCGTCCAGCGCCCTATGGGCGGTGGTTCCTGTTCTTCTCCTGCGTCGTCGTCCATACCGTCGATGTCTTCAGAGCCGAAATCGAGCATGTCGGTTAAGTTGTCGACAGTGGCTTTTAAGTGGGTGGTGGGTGGGGAACGAATTTCTTCGTCGTCCGCTTCCCACTCAAGCCAGACACAGTTCGGCCAAGGGCCTCTTGACAAGGAGAGAGACCTTAATGAATTGAGCACGTCGCCAAGGGGCGAGTGCTGAAAGATATCCGCGGAGTAAAACTCCATGATCGGTGCCCAATCGGGTTCGATAGGCACGGACGCAGGCGGTTTGGAGCCCGTGGCTGGGGACGAATCCGAGGGTCTGGCAACACAGGTCTCATAGGAGGTGAAGTCAACATTCGGCTCTACCACCGCTGAGTGTGCGGCCTCCGTGGCGGGGTCCATCCACTCGTCCTCGGACGGTGCAATCTACCCCGGATTGAGGGCCGGAGTAGCCACAGGTGTGATCTCCCGAACACCGTCTGACGGCAGAGCTAAGTCATGCTCATCGTGACTGTGCGGCGCACCTAACATGGGCTCAAATCCATCGAAGATCAAGTCTCCGCGGATGTCGGCAGTATAGTTTATGTTTCCAAACCTGACCTGACGGCCAGGGCGTAGCTCTCGATCTGATCCAGATGGCCAAGCGAGTTGGCCCGGAGTACGAAGCCGCCGAATAGGAAGATCCGTCCGGGGAGAAAAACCTCACCCTGGATCGCATCGTTGTCAATGATCGAAGGAGCCATCAAGCCTTTATCGCGACGGCACAGTGGAACTCTCAATGAAAGCACCAATGTCGGTGTCAAAACCGGCGGATCTCCGGTAGGGGGTCCCGAACTGTGCGTCTAAGGCGGATGGTAACAGGAGGCGGGGGGCACAATGTTTACCCAGGTTCGGGCCCTCTCGATGGAGGTAATACCCTACTTCCTGCTTGATTGATCTTGATGATATGAGTATTACAATAGTTGATCTACCACGAGATCGTAGAGGCTATACCCTAGAAGCTAGCCTATGATCATGATTGTGGTTCTACGGACTAAACCCTCCGGTTTATATAGACACCGGAAGGGGCTAGGGTTACACAGAGTCGGTTACAAGGGAGGAGATCTACATATCCGAATTGCCAAGCTTGCCTTCCACGCAAAGGAGAGTCCCATCCGGACACGGGACAAAGTCTTCAATCTTGTATCTTCATAGTCCAACAGTCCGGCCAAAGTATATAGTCTGGCTGTCCGAGGACCCCCTAATCCAGGACTCCCTCAAGTCTGTCTGCGGTTCTCGGCCGGGCGTGATTATGCTTGTTGCGTCCGACTAGATAGCCGTCGTCATGTGTCGGGGCACGCTCCCGCGATCCATAGATCAACCTGTTCTGACCTGCACTACAGTCCAGGTCCTGCTGCAGGTTGTATGTATAACCCCGAGCAGTTATGTCTCTGCCTTTACTGCGGGGTAGTATGGGCTGGTGTTCGGCTTGAGTTGCCGCTTTATCCCGGCTACGTGGTGGTCGGTCAGCCGCATTACGCGCTGATGGTACGGGATCAAGTGCCTCATCATCGAGTTGAGGTAGCAATTTGCGCTTCGGGTAACTTTTGGTTGGGCGCTAGAGGCTGTATTCCTCGGCTGGCAGGACATGAGTCCACCTATCGTTGAGCAGGTCTTGATCAACTTGAAGTTGCTGCTGACTCTTTCTCAGGCTCCATGCAGTGGCTATTAGCCGGTGCTTAAAGCGCTCCTGCTCGAGAGGTTCGTCAGGCACGATAAAATACTCGTTGCCGAGGCTCACCTCATCCTCGGAGAGCGGAATATAATTACTGTCCTCCGAGTCTTCGTTTATGACATGTTCATGAGGGCTGACTCGCCCATCTTCCCGTTCGTCCTGTTCGGAAGTTGGCCCAACGGGGTCTTCGTTGTCTTCGGCATCATCCAGAGTATTGTTTTCTCCTGTGTCGGTATTGCTGTCCTTTCCACGGCGTGACTTAGGCCGGCGCCGCTATCGTCGGCGCTTTGGTTGTATCTCAGGAGGTTTACCCTCGACTGGGTCTTCTTTGCCATCGCCATTATTCTCTTTGGCTGTGTCCACCATGTACATGGCATACGAGGATGTGGCCGTCCGGCGTCCGGTAAATGGCGGGTTTTGGGCCTGCTCTTCTCCGGCATCGTCGTCCATACCGTCGATGTCTTCGGAGCCGTAATCGAGCATGTCAGTTAAGTCCTCGACAGTTGCTATGAAGTGGGAGGTGGGTGGGAATCAAAATTCCCCGTCATCAACCCCCAGTTCAAACCGGATATAATTCTGCTATGAGTCCCCTGCTAAGGAGAGGGTTTTTAATGAGTTTAGCACATCGCCTAAAGGTGAGTGCCGGAAGATGTCTGCGGCGCTAAATTTGACGACCGGCGCCTGATCGGGCTCGACTGACGTGGACGCGTGTGGTTCAGAACCTATGGCCAGAGACGAATCCGAGGTTCCGGTGATGTAGGTCCCGCTCGAGGTTGGGTCTGTGTGCGGCTCCAGCGCCGCTGAGTCTGCAGCTCCCGCTCGAGGTTGGGTCTGTGTGCGGCTCCAGTGCCGCTGAGTCTGCGGCTCCTATGGCGGGGTTGAGCTTCCCGTCCTCGGATGGCGCAGTCTGCTCCGGATCTAGCGCCGGAGCACTTACATGTGCTATCTCCTGAGTATGGTCTGGTGATAGATTTAGATCATGATCATCGCGGTGGTAGGGAGCGGCTGCTGTGGGCTCGAATCCGTCGAAGATCAAGTCTCCGCGGGTATCAGCAACGTAGTTGAAGCTTCCAAACTTGACTTGATGGCCAGGGGCATAGCTGTCGATCTGCTCTAGATGGCCAAGCGAGTTGCCGCAGTGCGAAGCCGCCGAATACGAAGATCTTGCCAGGGAGAAAAACTTCCCCCTGGACAGCATTGTTGTAGATGACTAACAGAGCCATCAAACCTCTTGAAGACAACGCAACGAAACTCTCAATGAAAGCACCAATGTCGGTGTCAAAACCGGCGGATCTCGGGTAGGGGGTCCCAAACTGTGCATCTAAGGTCGATGGTAACAGGAGACAGGGGACACGATGTTTACCCAGGTTCGGGCCCTCTCTATGGACGTAATACCCTACTTCCTGATTGATTGATCTTTATGAATATGAGTATTACAAGAGTTGATCTACCACGAGATCGTAATGACTAAACCCTAGAAGTCTAGCCTGTATGTTATGATCGCCTCTACAGACTAAACCCTCCGGTTTATATAGACACCAAAGGGGACTAGGGTTCTACAAAGTCGGTTACAGAGAAAGGAATCTTCATATCCGAATGCCAAGCTTGCCATCCACGCCAGGGAGAGTCCTACCCGGACACGGGAGAGAGTCTTCTGTCTTGTATCTTCACGGCCCATCAGTCCGGCCCATGTCCAACAGGTCGGACGCCCGAGGACCCCTTAATCCAAGACTCCCTCAAAGGGGATCTTGGCGAGATAAAAAACGATCTTCTCCGTCCTGTAGTTCAGCTCACCCCCGAATATGACGGGCAGCGTGATTTTACCCTTCGGCTGACTCCTCCCCGGGTTGACCCCTTGAAACGTGCCCGTATCCTCGAGATCTCCATCGGGGATTTGCAGCCACTCGATCATAGCGGGCGAGATCAAGTTCAGACCGGCACCACCATCAACTAGCACTTGGTCACCTTGAGGTTGCGTATTTTTGGTGAAACCAACAACGGCAAACACCCAACCGCAGTTGTGCGATCAGGGTGATCCTCGGTGTCGAAAATGATAGGTGTGTTGGACCACTTCAGTGGCTTCTGGGCATCGAACGATGGCTCTGCCGCGGTGACCTCACATGCCCAGTGCTTCAGCTGGTGGTGAGAGGTATGCAACGAAGCGCCACCATCGACGCACATGGCCTCCGTAGCTTTTTGGAACTCGTGGTCACCGGACTCGTCGTCCTCACCATGATCATCCTCCTCCTCCTTCTTGTCACGGCCCCGAGCGGTCCTCTCTTGTTGATTATCCTTGCCGCAGCGATCTCCTTGGCCGCCACGCTTCTTGCCGGATCCCTCAGCGCCATCCTGACCCTTCTCCTTGTCCCGCCTTTCATATTCAGCTTTCTGCTTTTCCGAGAGCAGCTCAACCTGTCGGCAGTTTTGGAGGTTGTGGCCCTTGGTGTGATGGATATTGCAGTACTGCTTGTTGGAGCCTCCTGGCTTGTCGGCAACCGCCAAGGCCCGGCAGGCGGCGCACCCGGCAACTTCCTTGCCGGGTTCGTCAGCCTTGGCCTTCTTGGCGGCGCCAGGGTCGCCGGATCCCTCGATGGCAAGCACGGTCTTGCCCTTACGCTTCGTATTGCGGCGTCAGCCCTTCTTTGCTGGGATGGCTGCGTCTTCGTCTGAGGAGTCGGTTTCCGCACCGGCGTCCTCGCCGGAGTACTTCCTTCCTTCTTCAGCCCAAGCACATCTATCAGCCAGTACATAAAGCTCGGCCACATCCTTGACCTTGTTCGTCGCCAGCTCTTCGCGCATCATGCGGTTGCGCACGTTCTGATGAAACGCACTGATGATGGCGGTGGGGTGAACATCTAGGATGTTGTACTACACACGGCTGAACCTTTGGATGTACTTGTGTAGGTTCTCGCCATCCTTCTGGGGATGACATGTAAATCACTTGCCTAGCCAGGAGCTTGGTGGCCTCCGGTAAAGGCGCCAACAAACTCGTGGCACAGATCCGACCAAGAAGAGATGGAATCCACTGGCAAGTGCATCAACCATGACATGACGTTGGGCTTAAGTGCCAATGGAAAGTAATTGGCAAGCACCTTGTCATCGCGAGCCCCGGCGGCTTGCATTGCGATAGTGTAGATGCTGAGGAACTCCGACGGGTGAGTCTTGCCGTTGTACTTCTCCCAAACATCAGGCTTGAACGTGCGGTGGGAGGGCCACTAGAACTGTCGCAGCTCACGGGTAAAGGCCGGACAACCCACCTCGTAGGGTAGGTCGCCGAAACCCCCCGGTGCCGGGTGGTCCATAGTGGGCCTCGCATGCCTATCTGACTGATAGCGCGCTTCCCGGCGCCGCTCGATGGTGGTCCGAGCATCCTCCTGGGCTCGCTCCCGAAGAACTGACATTGGTCGCGCGGGCTCATGGGTCGGACAACACTGTGGAAACGTTGTCACAGGCGTCGGACCGATGAGCCGGCGGCTGCTGTTGCTGGCGTGGGGGAGGAGAGTGCACTGTGGTTGCAGCGCCTCCGGTCCTCCTTCCATCGGCGTCCGCTGGCTCTACCGAGCGCCGACACGAGGGTCCAGCTGGTCGCGGTTAATCTTTGTTGGCGAAGCTGATGAGGCTCCGAATGGTGGCTCTCCATTCGTCGAGCTTCTCCGCCGCAGGAGGAAAGTCGAGGAGTAGTTGCACACACGCCAATGCTTCTGCTGGCGTGGGAGGTGGTGAAAGTTGTGTGGACCGTGACGCACTTCGACTTCTAACCATGTTAGAAGGAGCTCTATCACGGTCTAGCAGTTGCACGCCGCTTCCGCCAGCGTCCAGGTGCATACGCCGGCCTAGCGCATCCTGAGAGTGACGCAAAGGGCTCTTCCCGCGGCGGCGCCCAGGGGCATCGACATCGCGGTGTTGTTCATCGCGAGCGGCCTGGGAGGGCCGCGGCGCGGGCGCCGGTTGGGGCGTCATAGAGGTCGCCGTGTCACCCGTGGGCAGCACGGCCCTACCCTCGGGCCCAGCGGCGTGTGGCTCGTCGTCTTTGGACGGAACGATGCCGCTCGCCTGTCTCCGATTGCCAGAGTGTCGTGGATGCTCGCGGGCCGTGCCTCCGGCACCACCTCCGGCCACCCCGTCGCCCACCCTCGCTGGTGCGGACGGGCCGGCTCCGGATGACCCGATCGCTGTGATCCCCTTCTTCTTGGGGGCCATGGCGATGATGAAGTTGGTGAGTTGGTGCAGTAGCCCCCTACCTGGCACGCCAAAGATGTCAGGGAAACGACTCCTATGGGATCACAGGGAATCCCTACAATGGTTGACAGGGCGCGGGGCTGTGGAAAGAGCGGGTTTAGAAGGTCAACACCGGGGAATTTTACCCAGGTTCGGGCCACACACGTTGCGTAATACCCTAATCCTGCTTTGGTGTATATTTGGTGTTCTTGAGATCTTGAACTAGCTGCGGTGCATGCCTAGCCCAAAAAGTGTGAATCCTTCCTTAGTATGCCTCGGGCCTCCTTTTATACGTCAAAGGCGTCGCCACAGTGGCACACAGGAGGTGGAAAGTATGTACAGTGTACGAGTCTATCCCTGACATCGTGGGACAAAACGCATTTAATGCGCTGCCAACGTGTCCTCTTGCTTTATCGGGGACGGCAAGGAAGCTCGTCTCGTCCGTCGCCGCCTCACCTCGCTTCGACGTGCGTCCAAGCTGACGAGGCATGCAGCGCCACGCTGGCTGGCTAGCTGCTGTACTGGTGCGGTCGCAGGGTCTTCACGAAGATCTGCATGCCACCATGCAGGTGCTTCCCTGGTTGGCCTAGAAGCTGCATGCTGCCACGTAGGTACGTGCCTAGTTGGCAGGCTGACTACTGCGTCGGAACGACCATGAGGCAGCGAAACATTGGTAAGCGCGGGCCTAGTTGTGGCCCCACAGATGTTCCCGGCAAGGGTCTTACCGGGCCCCCAGCAAGGATCTTGCCTTGTGGGTGTCCCCGGCAAGGGTCTTGCCGGGGCCTTCGTCTTCTGGTTCTCATCTAGTCTTGCAGGCCTCTGGTCTTCACAAAGATCTGCATGCCATCATGCAAGCGCCTCCCGAGCCTTGGTTCCAATGTTGTCGATGGTGTCGGAACTCTCAGGCTCAAGGGTGGCGGTCTTGCTGGTGTTGGGTAAGTTGCCCCGGCAAGGCCCTTGCCGGGGCAGCGTAGGTCGTCCCTGGCAAGGCTCTTGCCGGGGGAAACCCACCTTGCCCCTTCGCTCTTCGCGCCTCTGGTTTCAGCGCTGCTCTGGTAGTCTTGTCCCTTTGCTCCCCACGCCGCGCCAAACGTGGCCGCAGGTGTGGCTACAACTGGCCGTGCACAGGTGAAGGGGTAAGGAAGGCCCCTACTTTTGTACACCGACACATCCCTTCTTCTTTCGGGAAATACCGACGTAACTTGAAGCCGCATCAGTTATTTTTATGGTGGGATTTATGCTTCACGTTTTGCAATGGAGCAGGGTGTTTCACCTTTGCCTAATGACCCTATCTTACCTACTCGGTACTTAAACTTTGAGGCCATGAAGCGCCATAATTTACTTAAGGACAAAATCACTGATTATACTTATAACCCGAGGTTCAATAAAAAAGATATTATGCATATTGCTTTGCCTGCGCCGACACTCTTTAATTTTGACAGCAAAAGAAGGTATTATGTTTTTGAGAGCGAGGCTCGCGCGCACAACGCGGAGGTCGCGGCTGCTCGGCGGGCTGAGGTGGTTGCACCAAGAGCCTCTGTCAGCTACCACTCTGACTACTATGCAGGTCGCGAGTGGTGATTACCAAGATAGACCAAAAGCCTAAGCATGGGGAAGTACATATTTCCACCGACATTACATTCATGTTCACATATTTTTCATTCCAGTTGTCGGTGTTCACACTTTTTCATTCTACCATCCATGCTAGATTTATTTTCTCGCTCTCTTCTTGTGTGTTTGAAAAACTTTGAAAAAACCCAAGAATATTTCCTGCTTTTCGGTTTTTCTTTCTAGTTTATTTAGTTGTAGTATTAAAAGAAAATGCAAAAAGATCCCTCGATTCTTCTTTTGCTTGTTGGGAGCTTTCCTGTGTAAATAGTTTTTCTCATTTTTGTTTTCCCCTCTTTAATTAGCTTTCTTCTAGAAAAACTAAAAACTCCAAAAATATTTTAGTGTGTTTCTCTGAAATTGTTTTCTGTTTATTGAGTCATACCAAGGAGAAGACCACGATGAAAATGTTGAGTGGCTCTCATATGCGTTATTGTTGATCTAACGAAGAGCCCAAATTACCTTGTCTTCTCCTTTTGAATAAAATGTTTGCAGATTCTAGCTTAGTCCATGGCACTCTTGCACTATTATTATTTTCATATCATTCGGTCATGCAAGTAAAAGGCAATGATGACGATATTTGGTGAACTGGCTGTGGCAGAGAGAAAATGGGTATGAACTCAACTTGTTCTGATTTTGTAAATATGTTTAACCTAGTATCCATGATTCAGCATATTATGATCAAACATGTTTGCAATGACAATTAGAGATTATAGTTTCTCATGCCATGCTTAAGTAGCTAGGAGTGGATAATGATTATCTTGGATGTCAACATTGCGTTAAAATGATTGTGATGCAGTATGATGATATGGTATCCTCCTTTGAATGTTTTGAGTGACTTGACTTGGCACATGTTCACGCATGTAATTGAATCAAATCAACATAGCATCTATGATATTTATGTTCATGGTGTTCATATCCTACTCAGCTAGTATCCAATGTTCATTATGCATAATGCATGTTCATGACCGTTTCGCTCTCTAGTTGTCCGCTTCCCAACCTATTTGCTAGCCTTCACCTGTACTAAGCGGGAATACTGCCTGTGCATCAAAATTATAAAACCAAAGTTATTCTAGATGAGTCCACCGTATATGTGGTATTACCCTGCCGTTCGAAGTAAATTTGCATGTGCCACTTCTAAAAACTTCAAATAAAAATATGCGTTTTTGTGTGCCTGGATTGTTCATAGAGCTACAGGGGTAGTCGGTATCTTCCAGGCTAAGCGGGTTATTCTCATGATGAGTGTTAATTCACTCGTCCTTGTAGATAGGGGCGGTAATAGGGATTCCCAGTCCCGAAATCAAAAATTGCAAATAATTAAACAAAACTCCCCCAGGATTGTTGTTGGTATGGACGGTACCCGTGGATTCGGCTAGCCTGGAGTGTGATTGTTGGTGGAGGGGGAGTAAACCTTTACTTTTATCACTTGGGAACCACCACTAATGTGTTTCGCATGGAAGATATTGATAACTTTCGGTCATGACATTAATAGGAAGGGTGCATTTCCCAAAATTTTAGTTACCTCTGTTTTAAAAACTAAGCTCTGGCACCACTGCAAATCCCTGCTTCCCTCTGCGAAGGGACTATCTATTTAATTTTATGTTGAGTCATCACCTTCTCAAATAAGCGCCAGGTTCTAAGAGCACTATTATCCTCCTCATGCATTGTGTATATTTAATGTTGGATGCATCATGACTGGATCTTTTCTACTATGAATTATAATGTTTAGTCGCTGCTTGAACTTTGGAGGTGCTCTGCATTTATACTTTGCGGTCTCAGAAAGGGCTAGCGAGATACCACTTCTGTCATATTATATCACGATTGTTTTGACAAGGTGTTGTCATTTGAGATATTTTATTATTGCTTGCTAGTTGATTATGTCATTGATATGAGTTAATATAATTTTCCTAAGAGTTATTGTTGACATGGTTAGTTATAATCTTTGCTGAAACCTTGGGTGCTATTTAAGCTTATTTATGTAAACAAGAGCAAAAGGGTTCGTAAAAGTTTTTCTTTTTCACTTTTAGTTTAACAATTGAATTGCTTGAGGCCAAGCAAAGGTTTAATCTTGGGGGAGTTGATACGTTTCCGTCGTATCTACTTTTTAAGACGCCCCCCTCCAGGCGCGCCCCTCTACGTTGATATGTTTTTGTGCGGAAATAAAAGTTCTTAGAATGGAACGAAACTTTTTGGAGATTTATTTCATAATAAAAGAAAAATACTGGAGCCAAGAACCACGGAGGGGGGCCCTGTGTGAGCACAAACCACCAGGGCGCCCCCTCCAGGCGCGCCCAGGTGGGTTGTGCCCACCTGGTACAGACCCTATCTCCGACTCCATAAATACCTATATTTTGGGGAAAATCAAGGAGGAAGAATTATCTTGTTTCACGATGGAGCCGCCGCCACCTCCTGTTCATCATCGGGAGGCCAGATGTGGAGTCCGTGTTGGACTCCGGAGAGGGGGATCTTCAATCTTTGTCATCACCAACCCTCCTTCATCCCCAATTTCATGATGCTCCCCAATGGGAGTAAGTAATTCCTTCGTAGGCTCACTGGTAAGTGAGGAGTTGGATGAGATTCATCATGTAATCGAGTTAGTTTTGTAGGGGCTTGATCCCTAGTATCCGTTATGTTGTGAGATTGATGTTGTTATGACTTTACCATGCTTAATGCTTGTCACTTTGGGCCCGGGTGCCATGATTTCAGATCTGAACCGTCTATATTTTCACCATTATATCTATGTTCTTGATCCGATCTAGCAAGTCATATTCACGTATTACGTGTTATGATCTGTAAACCCTGGAGTGACAACAGTCGGGATAATTTCTGGTGATAACGGTAGTTTGAGGAGTTCATGCATTCACTATGTGTTAATGCTTTGTTCTGGTTCTCTATTAAAATGAGGCCTTAATATCCCTTAGTTTCCTTATGGACCCCGCTGCCACGGGAGGTTAGGACAAAAGATGTCATACAAGTTATTTCCATAAGCACGTATGACTATTTACGGTATACATGCCTACATTACATTTTTGAACTGGAGCTAGTTTTGTATCGCCCTAGGTTATGACTGTTATATGATGAATACCATCCAACAAATTCAGCGATCCAATGCCTACGAATTTCCTACATATTGTTCTTGCCAAGTTACTACTGCTACAGTTACTGTTACACTTGCTACAAAATCATTGCTATCACTGGTACCACTACAGTTACTGTTACCACTAATATCAAAACTATCATACTACTTTGCTACCGATCACCTTGCTGCAGATATTTAATCTCCAGGTGTGGTTGAATTGACAAATTAGCTGCTAATACTTGCATATATTCTTTGGCTAGAAATTACTATGCAAACTGAAGGAAAAATGTTTGAATGCTAGAATGAAATATGATCCTAAGTTTGCTACCTCACCTATATTTGTTGATGATAAGGATTATGAACTCCCTATCGACCCAGAGTTAATTACTTTGGTTGAATCTGATCCTTTGCATGGATATGAAACTGAAACTATTGTGCACATCTTACTAAGTAGAATGATATAGCCACCCTATTTGCTCATGATGAGAAAACTCGCTACTATTATATTCTCAAGTTATTTCCGTTCTCATTAAAGGGTGATGCTAAGATATAGTATAATACTCTTGCTCCTGGTTGTGTGCGTAGTCCCCAGGATATGATATATTACTTATTCTGGACCTCAAAAAGGTACGTCAGAGTTACCTATTCTACACATATCCAAATGAGCTCAAAATTTAAGGAGAATTGTTTTGGAATATATGAAAATACTCGAGCAAATAACTACCAGAGGAGGCCCACCAGGTGGGCACAACCCACCTGGGCGCGCCAGGCACCCCAGACGCGCCCTGGTGGGTTGTGCCCTCCTCGGCCCACCTAAGGTGCCCCTCTTCTAGTATATAAGTCATTTTGACCTAGAAAAAAATAAGGAGAGGACTTTTGGGATGGAGCACCGCTGTCTCGAGGCGGAACTTGGGCAGGAGCAATTTTGCCCTCCGGCGGAGCAATTCCGCCGGCGGAACTTCCCTCCCGGAGGGGCAAGTCATCTTCATCGTCATCACCTACAACCCTCTCATCCTTGGGAGGGCAATCTCCATCACCATATTCAACAGCACCATCTCCTCTCAAACCCTAGTTAATCTCTTGTGTTCAATCTTTGTACCGGAATCTCAGATTGGTACATGTGGGTGACTAGTAGTGTTGATTACATCTTGTAGTTGATTACTATATGGTTTATTTGGTGGAAGATTATATGTTCAGATCCATTATGCTATTTAATGGCCCTCTGATCTTGAGCATGATTACCATTTGTGAGTGGTTACTTTTGTTCTTGAGGTAACGGGAGAAATCTTGTTGCAAGTAATCATGTGAACTTGATATGTGTTCGATATTTTGATGATATGTATGTTGGGATTCCCTTAGTGGTGTCATGTTAACGTCGACTACATGGCACTTCACCATATTTGGGCCTAAGGGAATGCATTGTGGAGTAGTTATGAGATGATGGGTTGGTAGAGTGACAGAAGCTTAAACCCTAGTTTATACGCTACTTCGTAAGGGACCGATTCGGATCCAAAAGTTTAATGCTATGGTTAGATTTTATCTTAATACTTTCCCCGTAGTTGCGGATGCTTGCGAGGGGGTTAATCATAAGTAGGAGGTTTTTTCAAGTAAGAATTGCACCTAAGCACCGGTCCACCCACATATCAAATTATCAAAGTAGCGAACACGAATCGATCCAACATGATGAAAGTGACTAGATGAAAATACCGTGCACCCTCAAGAACGCTTTGCCTATTATAAGAAACCATTTTGGCATGTCCTTTGCCAAAAAAGGATTGGGATACCATGCTGCACTTTACTTACCGTTACCGTTACTCGCTCGTTACAAATTATCTTGCTATCAAACTACCTATTACCAACAATTTCAGTGCTTGTAGAAACTACCTTACTAAAAACCACTTGTTATTTCCTTCTGCTCCTCGTTGGGTTTGACACTCTTACTTATCGAAAGAACTACGATTGATCCCCTATACTTGTGGGTCATGACATTCCATGTTATAACAATTGATTTCAGAAGATATTATCACGAAGTATAACAAACAAGATTGGGCCGATTCAATATGATCGTTCTTCTAACGTCATATTCTCATTGTTGTTTCAGGACTATCATTACAATAAATGATGTCCTAGGATCTGGAAAACATGATCACCAACAACACTCGAGCCAGACTTAGTGGCAAGAGCGGGAACCTATATTATACCATTTATCATTCCACACGTGGATATGAGTTTTCCACTGAAGCGCATATTCCAGGATCATAGCAGTTATAACATGAAATATAAAATCATGAACAGGAAATGTTATAATACAATATTATTGCCTCTAGGGCATATTTCCTATAGTTTCCCGCTTGCACTAGAGTCAATAATCTAGTTACCACATTTTGTTTTACACCAATAACAAACTGGTGTTTGTCCATGCTATGGTTGTGGTATAGCCTTCGTCCTCTCAGATACTGACAACTTCATATCTGTGTGCATCATTTGCATATCTTTGCATCTATTATGCTTTCACAAGAATTATAATTTATGTGAAAAATAAGCTTTCTATATAGTGAATCACTGGAAGGACCTTTTATTCCTTCCATTGAGCTATGGAACCACTATTGAGAATAATGTTCCATTGGCACAATTATCTAGATACCATACCAAGTTCATAAATGAACCTGTAATTCATCACCCTCTAGTGTTGCTTATAAAGCGACAATATACTCAGCCTTCTATTATAGAATTCACCATCGTAACTTCCTTGGACCAATTCCAACTTACTATGCCACCGTAAATCATTTATTTGAAACCAAAAAAATCGCTTAGAGCACTGATCAAGATTTTACTGATGTACTACTTACAACAAGCCTGCATTGATCTAACTCCTTACAACAATCTCTTCATATTCCCCTTATGCGAGAAACATGTCGTTAGTACTTAACAACATTTTCACTGTTGTCCTATGATCAACAATTTGGTCATTCTAGTAACTTTACTCACAACTTACTTGGAGTACTAGACATATTTGGTTGTTTACATACCATGGAATATTTTTAACAAGTGTATTTCGCTCATCAGTATTTCACGATACCGATTCTTGCTTAAAACTCCTTCCATGTGACTATGATAAGAAACTCTTCTTGCGTATTTCACTAAACTGATTTAGTATTTTGTCCATATGTATTTTAGCTAAGCCTGATTAGACACTACTATCTCCATATATCATTATGCCTAATACAAGGACTATATATTGCCAACTTTACTGAAAAACTAGTTTCAATAAAGTCTTAATCCATGTCAAGAAATTTATATAATTTCTTCAACAATATGTCATGCACATATAGTTTTTAGAAATATTATCATGCTCCCACTTACTTTCTTACAAATACAAGCATCTTCATTTTACTTGATGAAATCAAATTTTTGAATATTTCACCAGTACAAAGATTCCATATCCATTATGCTTGCTTCAGATCATTATAGGATCTCTTGAAGTTTGCATAGTTACTAGCATCCACTGGATCGACAAAATTACCTTGGACTGTATCAAATATACAACCTTGGTTCTATTTCCATCTTATGGGAATCATTTTGACTTCCATCTATTATATGTCATAATTGAAATATTTAACAATTGCTAGTTTAACCCGAACTGACTTTAAGTGTTGCTATGCTGAGACAATCTCGTCATAGTCAACTCCTTGATCTTGTCAGCCTATTTTTAAACTCCTTGATCTTGTCAACTCCTTAATTGAAATATTTAATAATTGCTAGTTTAACCCGAACTGACTTTAAGTGTTGCTATGTTGAGACAATCTCGTCATAGTCACCTCCGTGATCTTGTCAAACTATTTGTAAACTCCTTGATCTTTTCATAAACTATTTGTGGTTAAATTTATTGATAACCCACAAGTATAAGAGACCGCGACAGTCTTCGAGGGTAGTATTTCACCCAAATTTATTGATTCGACACATGGGGAGCCAAAGAATATTTATGAGCTTTAGTAGTTGAGTTGTCAATTCAACCACACCCGCAGAACTAAATATGTGTAGCAAAGTGTTTCGTAGCATAGTAGTTTGATAGTTTTGATAGTTGCAACAGTAACAGGAACAATAACACTAGTAGTTTTGCAGTGATTGTAACTTAGCAAAGATCAATATGAGAAAAGCGTAGGCATTGGATTGTTTCGGATGATATTCATCGCATAACATTCACAACCTAGAGCGATGCACAATAGCTCCAATTTATCAATTCAATGTAGGCATGTATTCCGTATATAGTCATACATGCTTATAATAAGAACTTGCATAACATCTTTTGTCCTACCCTTCGGTTATAGTGGGTCCATAAGGAAACTAAGGGATATTAAGGCCTCCTTTTAATACAGAACTGGAAAAAAGCATTAACACATGGTGAATACATGCACTCCACATACTACATCATCACCGGAGTGAATCCGAATTATTTTCACCTTGGGGACTATAGATTAGAACACCTAATAGGTGCATACAACTTGCAAGATAGGAATAAAAACTCACTTATATTCATGAAAACATAATAGGTCCAGATCTCAAATCATGGCACTCGGGCCCTAGTGACAAGCATTAAGAATAGAAAAGTCATATCAACATCAATATCACAACATAGTGGATACTAGGGATCAATCCCTAACAAATTGACTCGATTACATGATAAATCTCATCCAAATCCATCACCGTCCAGCAAGCGTACGAAGGAATTACTCACTCCCGGTGGTGAGCATCATGGAATTGTTGATGAAGAAGGGTTGGTGATGATGATGGCGACTCCACCTCTCCGGAGCCCCGAACGGACTCCAAAATAGCCCTCCCAATGAAGAACAGGAGGTGGCAGCGGCTCCGTATCGTAAAACGCGATGAAATTTATTCTCTTATTTTTTCTTCTCGAGGCAACATAATTTATAGAGTTGGAATTAGGTCAGTCGGCCGCCTGTGGGACCCATAAGGCGTCACGCCGCGCCCCAGGGGTAGGCGCACCCTATTGCCTTGTGAGCAACTCGTAGCCCCCTCTGGTGGATCTTCGTTCCAGTATCTTTTATTTATTCAATAAAAATCTCCTCAAAGTTTTTGTCTGATTCCGAGAACTTTTATTGCTACACAAAAAACACAATGGTAGTTCTACTGAAAACAACGTTAGTCCGGGTTAGTTTGATTCAAATTGTGGAAATTTAATGTCCAAAACAAGAGAAAAAGTGTTTGGAAAAGTAGATGCGATGGAGAGGTATCAACAACCCCAAGCTTAAATCATTGCTTATCCTCAAGAAATACAGTTGACAAACTAAAAGTGATAAAGAAAAACTTTTACAAACTCTTTTGTTCTTATATCTGTATATAAGCTTAAATAGTAACCAAGTTTTTAGCAAAGATCATGAACTAACAATGTGAATGATAACACTTAGAACTCACATTTACTCATATCAATGGCATAGTCAACTAGCGAGCAATAATAACATATCTGAGATGCAACAATTTGTGAAAATGATCATGATACAATATGATAACATGGTATCTCGCTACCCCTTTCTGAGACCGCAAAACATATGTGCAGAGCACTTCTGAATTTCAGGTAGCAACAAAAAATTGTAATTCATGATAGAAGAGATCTAGTCATGGCCACATCCAACATTAACTAGACTCAATGCATGTTAAACTAAGAATGACAATCACGCTCTCTATGTTGGTGCTTGATTGAGAAGGTGATGACTAAACAATAAACATAAATAAAATGGAAGTAAATAGAAAGGCCCTTCGTAGAGGGAAGCAGGGATTTGTAGAGGTGCAAGATCTTGAAGCTTAAATCAGAGATGAATACAATTTTGAGTGATGTGCTTTTCCTGTCAATGCCACGATAACGGACTTCAATATACGCCATGCTAAACACATTATCGGGGGTTCCCATGCAGAAATGAAAGGTCCCCCCCCCCTCAACTATACAAACACAAGCCATGACTAGCCAAATCTTCGGGTGCCCTCCAAACAATCAACTTCCAGGGGGAATTTATTTTATTATATTTTTCTTTATTTTTGTTTAGCAGGATTGGGCACACCAGTTACTAGCCTCTTTCATGCAATGCCAAGTGAATAAACACCCATTATGAGAATAACCCACTTAGCATGGAAGATATTGACCGCCCTGTTGCTCCATGAGTGGTGTGGTAACACAAAATAGATTTTTATTTGAAGATTAGAGATGGCAGGGTAATACCGCATATATGTAGGTATGGTGGACTATTGTGGAACAACTTTGGGTTTCAGGATTTTGGATGCACAAGCAGTATTTCCGCTTAGTAAAGGCAAAGGCTAGCAAATAGATTGAGAAGCAACCTACTAGAGGGTGACAACGGACATAATTGCGCATTGCGAATAATTAGCATTGAACATGAGAATGAGTAGGATATAAACAACTTGAACATAAATATCATGAAGGCTACATTGGTTCTGAATGAACTACATGTGTGAACATGTGCCAGGGAAGCCACTTGAATCACTCAGAGGAGGATACCAATCCTAACATACTACATCATAACCATTTTAATGCATGTTGACACTCAAGATAAATCATTATCCACTCCTAGATACATAAGCATGGCATGAGCAACTATATCTCTAATTGTCATCACAAACATGTTTACTTATAATATGTTGAATTGAGGATATTGAGTTAAAAATATTTGCAAAAGCAAAAACAAGAAGAGTTCATGCTAACTTTTCTTTGCCACAGTCACTTCATCAAATCATTGTCATTATTGCCTTTCACTTGCACAACCCAATGATGTGGAAATAATAGTAGTGCAAGAGTGTCCTAGACTAAGCTAAAATCTACAAACATTTTATTCAAAAGAGAAGACAAGGAAATATTGGCCCTTCATTAGATTAACAACAAAGTATATAAGAGCCACTAGACAATTCTTACGAAGTTTTCTCCTTATGACAAAGAAAAGAAAAGAAAAGAAATTCAGAGAAACACACTAAAATATTTTTGGAGTTTTTAGTCTTTCTGAAGAAAACAAACTAAAGAAGAAAAACGAAAAGCGAGAAAAACTATTTACACAGGAGAACTCCCAAAAAACAAAATATGAAACCAGAAGCCTTTTTGGGATACTTCTACTACTATGAACTAGCTAAACAAGAAAGGAAAACTGAAAAGAAGCAAGAAATAATTTTGGATTTTTAAAGTTTTTCTAACACACAAAAGAAAAGCTAAATAAATCTAAGCATGGATATACAATGAAAATGATGAAGACCGACAACCGGAATGAATGTGTGACACATGAATGTAATGTGGGTGATAATACGTACTCCCCCAAGTTTAGGGTTTTCGCCTAACTTGGTCTAGCGCCACCACTGATCAGGATAGTAGTCATAATGATAACTCAGGGAATGTTCAGCGCTGCCTCATCAGCAAGCCAGACAACATCTACTGCCTCATTGTACTCACGCACCTCATCCTCGTAGACACAATTTCTTTGTTTTCTCTGAAAGTCAAAGAGAATAGGCCCATGCAAAATAACAGAGACATCACGGTATTTATCAAATATCAAGTTATAGTCATATTTTTGAGTCTCATACTTAATAAACACATGGTGTTGCATCGCCTCCAAATCTAAGTACTTATCAGGTAGTATGGGATCATTGGGTCAGGGAGAGACCCCAAGTTTTGCAGCTACACTAGAGGCATAGATTCCTCCATATAAATCACCATGACCTGCGTTTCGGTTTAACCAACGTGCGATAATTGCCCCAAGATTACAATGTCTACTACTAAGTAAAACAACATGGATAATGCTCAAATCAGGAGCACAAAGTGCAGTATAGTCATGCTTGCCTACAATACACCTACCATTCAATATTGCAAAGTAGCGAATAGAGGGAAAATGAATACTTTTTATTCTAGCTTGTGTAACACCCCTATCCCCCATTGCAAAGACCATTTAGAAATGTCGTATAGTCATATTTCTGTGGTTCTCTAAATATGGAATTTTGCATCCATCACATAATTCTACTAGAGACATACTATAAGATTTCTCATAAAGGTATGGGTAAGGTTGTAGTGTTGTGTGCACTTATCTGTGACGAAGGAGGTAAGTTCGGCATTTTGAATATATATTGATGAAATTCTTCCTTAATGCATGCACCTATCATGAATACGTCAAACGAACATTGCCATTATTTCGCTTTAGCACCTTGCACCGAACTTGCTCGTGGTTCAGTATATGCCTGACGTATCAAGCCCTAGCTCCACGATCCTCCCAAGGACCTCCTCCTTGAAGAACTTCTCCTAAAGATGTTCATTTTCCTGAGAGAAAATTTCTGAAAATTTTTGGACCACAAAAAGATGTTAACAAAACTTAACGAGATTGATAGCAACTACTCATACAAGTGTCTAGAGCCTATATCAGTCATTCAGACTACTTAGAACCAAATAAATTCAACATGTAAGCTCATTTTCAGTGGCACCAATAGTAGCTAAATAAGAAAAATATAAACCACTAAAACAAAAACTAATTGGACCAATGGATGACTCACATACCAAGGAGTAATCCCCCAAAATAGTTTTAGAAATGGTGCTCCGAGCAAAAAGATCAAAAATCTCAGTTTCGGAAGCAAGAACACGAGAACAAGAGCTACCATGATTTTTTCTGGAGGAAGGAGATGAAGTGCGCAGGTGCACTAAGTGAGTGGGGTCCTACGGGCCTCACAAGGCAACATGGGACGGCAGGGGATAGGCGCGCCCTGTTGCCTTGTGAGCAATAGGTGAACCCCCTAGGGTGTGTTTAGTGCCAAAATTTCTTAAATATTCAGAAAAAAAGCATGTTAAAATTTTACGACATTCTGAGCACTTTTATTTATGGGTCTTATTGCACAGATAGTACAAAAATAGGATAATCATGGTGTTGGCGCTCGAAAATGGCATGATCGCAAACAGTGACTTGAGGAGGTGAGGTTAAAATTATGATTTCATGTCACCATTTGATGTCTCTCTTCAAGATGATCGAAATAGATATGAAGATGGTCCAAAACGGAGCTCAGATGCGAAAATATCGGAGATACCCGTGTTGATATCAGATTATAAAATGGCATGAAACTTATTTAAGATGACCTCATATGGAAAATGTTTCCACATGAAAGTTCTTTGTCTCGTCGAAACGGACGATTTTGATATAAAAATCGTCTTAATCCTAGGTCGTATGCAAAAGATAGAGCCAAAAAAGTTTGCTGCAGCACTGCATGGCCGGATCATCCGGGCCGGGTTCCAGAGCATCCGGCCAGAGGCCGAAGAAATGACCCAAACAACAGAAGCTAAAAAATGAAGCCGAGATGATCCAGGTAAAGGCCAGACCATCCGGGCGAGGATCCGGACGTGCGGACAACTTTTTTCTGCTGCAGATGTTAGAAAACAGCCCGAAGCCCCCTCAAGATAACCTCAAATCAAAAAGTGTACAACATTAAAGTTGTGTGTCTTGTCAAATCGGTTATTTTGTTATAAAAATCTTCTTAATCCGAGATCATATGTGAAAGTTACAGCCCCATCAACGTGCTGCTATCACAAATCTGGGTTTGGCCGGATCATCCGGTCCTAGAGCCGGACATCCGGGCCGGAGGTCGTGGGAAGTCCGAATTTGGTTAGGTTTTGATGGTTTAGACGGAAAGGAAAGTCCTTTTCTTGTACAGGAAGTCCATCCGCCTCATATATAGACAAGAGGTGACAGCCGATTGGACAATAACACACAATCGAACAAATCATCTACCACTTTTACATTTACTTTTATCTTCTCCATTGTATCTTTCTTCTCGTTCTTCACCGTTCTTAAAGATTGGAGGGCAGAGAACCTCGAGGCCCTAGGGGCAAGGGAATCGACCTAGGGAAGCCCATTGCTGCCGCGCAGCCTGACGGGATCCTTCCTGGGCGTGTGGGGTTCCCGGTCCTCAAAAGCGCCCGCCGGATTGCTTGGGTTCCACGCTTCCGTATGGGTCTCCTTCGATGTGAGCTGTAGTGCATCACCCCCGGTGCCGAGGGTACACGGTGATGTGTTCGTGTGCAAACACACTTTTTGGTGACTCCGTTGGGGACTAAAGATTAATCATCATCGTCATCCATCATGTTCGATCTTCCCAAGCCATCTGAGGTAGACACCGATAACATGATTAATCCCAAGTTTGATGAGTTATCGGCCAATCGTCACAAAGCATCTGAGGAGTACAAGAAAGCGCATGAATAGAAGGAGTTTCAAGAGTTCCTTGGGAACTTCGAGAAGGATATCCAAGGAAATATCATTCCGATTGGGGAAATCAATTTTCCTCCTCTTCATGATGAGCCGGTTAAACCCTTTGTGAGTAATACCACCTCTCCCGAGGTATGGGCTGAAATTGATAGTCGCATTATTGATAGCAATAATCTTTTATATCAAACTTTTTTTGAAAGTAGTAATGCGCAAAAAATATGCCTCAATCATCTAGTGGTAATGTTGGTGTGCCTACTACCGCAGAAATCCCTAATCCAACTTTACTTATTTCATCGGTGCCTCCCGTGCCGATGAATTATTATCCTAGTGCAACAAATCAAATTGTTGCTGCACCCATTAATCCTATTATGAGCAGGCCAAGTTCGGTGGTGACGCCGAACCAAGCCCTACCCATAGGTGCAAACGCTATTACACCACTGTCGAATTACAATTCGGCATACATGCCACAAATCACACTTACAACTAGTAAACCCTACTCCTCCTATACCAATGCCACAAGCTTCATCCTCCACTATGGATCATAGGCTAGCTAATCTTAGAGAGGAGATGGCGAAGATGCTCCGAGAGAATTTTGGAGTTGAGTTACCAAGGAACCGTATTTACCAAAAGCCATATCCATAATACTTTGATGCAATTCAATGACCTCCGAGATATAAAATTCTAGATTTTGTTAAGTTCAATGGAGAGGGCATAAAAACCACATGGGAGCATGTTAGTCAATACTTGGCACAATTGGGTGAAGCAGGCTCACTAAATTAATTGAAAGTGTGTTTATTTCCTTTATCTTTAACTGGTACCGCATTTTCATGGTCTGCCCCTTTACCACATGGTTCTATTCGTTTATGGTCACAACTAGAACAAAATTTCATGATCATTTTTATAGTGGCGATAATGAGCTTAAGTTGTCCCATCTTACATCAGTTAGACAAAAGCACGATGAATCGGTCTCCGATCACGTCAAGAGATTTAGGGATACAAAAAACGGTGCTATAGTTTGGTGATAACCGAGAGAGATTTGGTTGATCTTGTGCTTAGTGGTTTGAGAACTCACATTAGAGAAAGTCTAGAAGGCTATGAGTTTTTGTGTATCAACCAAGTCTTACAAAGGGCTTTGGCTCAAGAAAGCCGAAGCGAAGATCTTAAAGAGGTGCATAGGTATAAAACTGATCGTCCTAAGATGAATATGGTTGAGTATGATAGTGAGCACTCGGACGATGAGGGTGATATTTATGCTACTGAATTTGTTTGCCACTCTAAGGCCAGCCCATTTACTTGCAATGATTTAGAGCTGATTCATAAGAATCGTGATGAAGAGATGAAATTTACTTTCAACATTGCTAAGTGTGATAGAATATTTGATGCTTTGTTGCAAGCTAAGATTATTAGAATATCTCGTACTTTACCGTCGTTTGAAGAGCTGAAGCGGCGTGCTTATTGCAAGTATCATAATTCTTTTTCTCATGCCACTAATGATTGTAATGTTTTTCGACGACAGATAAAATCGGCCATTAATGACGGATGATTGAACTTTCCTGAGATGCAAGTTGGTAAGCAGCCCTTCCAAATGAACACCATGGATTTGGAGGGAAGAAGATGTTAATTCGGCCCAACATAGTCAAATCAGCTAATAAAAATAACATTGTCATTGGTGAGCCTAGGAAAAGCAAGGAAGGCGACAAGGTGTTGGGGAGACAAGTTGTGCTTGACAAGCAACCCAATGGCAAGTAGATAATTAAGATCACCATCAAGAATCCTACACTCGGGGGCAACCACAAGTGCAAAAGAACACTCATGCCAAATTTGTTAAGCCCAAGAGTCCAGAGGTTGGCAAGTGGAAGACGAATGAAGCTAAAGTGCAGCGCGAGAAAATCAAGCCAACTTTTGATATGTTGTTATCCAAATATGCCAATCAACTGGCCGGTTCTAGCTCTAATCGGTCATCAAATTTGAAACGCTCAAGGTCACCTCCTCGAGAAGAATTTCAGCATCATGCAAGGCCGTATGGGTCATGGGCATCGGGACCATGGATGGCGCCACTCCCTATGCACCATACTACATGTGAGACTTCAATGGAGGATGGGGGCAGCCCAAGTGGCCCCTTATGCTTTTCATCCGGGTTGGGCAGAACCATGGAGGCCCATTCGTGAGAGTCTTTCTTATCCCACATGAGGTCCTTTGAACAATGGTGTCAATTGGCCAATGCAAGATAATCATCCCACATGAGGCCGTTTCAACAATGGTGTCAATCGACCAATGCAAGATAATCAAAAAGGGTCAGCATGCAAGTGTGGCATGCTAAATCACCAAGTGTTGAAATTTCAGAGCCTAGCAAGCAAAAGGAGAAGAGTACTAGTGTTGAAACTATTATGATAGGCACTAAAGAATTAACAATCAAAGCGCCAATTATTTTTCATAATCCGAATGATTCTAGTAAATATGTGGTTGTTGTCCAGCAAGGTCCCATGGCTAATGATCAAAGCTAGCACAAGCAAGGCCAAACCGAGTGATCCAAAACTATGTGGTGTCCTCCCGGTCTGACCAAGGCACAAAAAAGGAGATTGCGGTGCATGAGGAGCCACGAGAAGGTGGAACAAGAAGCGAGAAGTAAAGGGATAAATTGTTCAATGAAACCCGTCCCATGATGCCCACAAAACTAGTGTGGAAGCCTAAGCAAAAGCAAAACATTAAAGCTTCTGCATTGATCATAGCAACACCTACACCACCAACAGATGACGATGCAACCGCTATTACATCATCCTTCACCTATTACTTCCTCTTCACTTGGAGATATTTAGGAGTCGGTGGACATGCTTGACGATGGAGATGATATGCTGGATTACAGGTCTACACCGGTTCATGAAGGTATGAATACTAATATGGTGCATTACTTACCCGCTGAATTTTGTGCTATAGATGAAGAAGGGGAAGTAGCTCAGTTGGATTTTGGTCCTAAAAATGTTATATTCGAGAAGTCAACAGAATCGGTGACGCACTTGAAGCCATTGTTCCTTAAAGATCATAGTAATGGATCGCCGGTTGCTAGAATGCTTGTCGATGGTGGTGCTGTGGTGAATCTTATGCCATATTCGGTCTTCAAAAATTTGGGGCTACGTGATGAAGAGTTAATAAAGACCAATATGGTGCTTAATGGATTTGAAGGCAAAGAGAAAACTGAAGCCAAAGGTGTGATGTATGTGGAGCTTACGGTGGGAAGCAAAACTTTGGCTACCGCATTCTTTATCGCCGAGGTGAAAGGTAACTACAATGTGATATTAGGCCGCGATTGGGTTCATGCAAACCAATGCATGCCATCTACTATGCACCAGTTTATATCAATGGGTTGATGATGGAGTAGAAGTGATTCATGCGAATAATTCGGCTTGTGTTGCTTTGGCTGATGCATCGGTGGATTGTCAACATCCCAATGCTACTTGCTTGACAGGGTGCGACTTATCAGAATTTAATTTTCTTAGCACTACAAAAAGTGGTTTCGTTCCCATTTCTTCAAAGCCGGTTGGTGGTAATCGGCTCCAAGGTATGATGTATTTAAATGGATTCTAACTTAGAGTGGATGCAAAAGCATCTTTTTGAATATCGGTCCAATGAGAACGATATGTATGAGTCTATAGAGGAGTTAGATGATATGGATAAATTAGGACAAGGTTTCACGTTGGCTGATCCATTAGAGGAGATAGGTATAGGAGATGGTTCAATTCCTAGTCCGACATTTGTAAATGAAAATTGAAGAGCCGACATAAAGCTAAGTTGATTGAGCTATTGAAAGAATATGTTTGTTGCTTTGCATGGGAATATCATGAGATGCCAGGGTTAAGCCGAGAGCTAGTGGAGCATCGGTTACCTATAAAGGCCGGTTTTAGACCGTACAAGCAATCAGACGGAAATTGTAATCCAAAAAACAAATGAACGGATCAAGGAAGAGATCGATCGTTTGCTTAATGCTAATTTTATTAGACCTTGCAGGTATGCCGAGTGGATTTCTAACATTGTATCGGTGGAAAAGAAAGGCTCTGGCAAGTTGAGGGTGTGTATTGATTTTGTAGACTTGAATAGAGCTACACCCAAATATGAGTATCACATGCCCATAGCCGATATGCTTATTAATGATGCTTCTAGACATAAGGTCATTAGCTTTCTTGATGGTAATGCGGGGTATAACCAAATTTTTATGGCCGAAGAGGACATGTCCAAAACAACTTTTCGATGTCCCGGTTTCCTTGGTTTATTTGAGTGCACAATGATGACCTTTGGATTAAAAAATGTCGTTGCCATGTATCAAAGGGCTATGAATTTAATTTTTGATGATTTACTTGGTGTTATACTTGAGGTTTATATTGATGATATTGTTGTCAAATTGGATCCTTTTGAATCTCATCTAGCCAATTTGCTCTTAGCTTTTGAGAGAATGAAAAAAATATGGACTAAAGATGAATCCTTTGAAGTGTGCTTTTGGTGTATCGGCTGGAAAGTTTTTAGGTTTCATTATTCAGCAGGATGGCATAGAAATTGATCCCAAAAGATAGAAGCTATACAAAAGGTGGAGGCTCCAACATGCAAGAGAGATATGCAAAAATTCCTTGGCAAAGTCAATTATTTGAGGAGATTCATAGCCAGCTTGTCAGGGAAGGTTGATGCATTCACTCCCATCCTCCGGTTAAAGAATGGAACTAATTTTACTTGGGGGGGCCAAACATCAAGAAGCATTTGATATGATAAAAAATTATACGTGCACTCCTCCGGTGTTGGAAGCTCCCAAACATATAGAGCCCTTTAGGCTTTATATAGCAGTGGAAGTTGTTATTGGTGCCGTTTTGACTCAAGAGACCGAAGGAAAGGAACGTGTTATTACTTATTTGAGCCGACATTTATTGGACGCTGAGATGAGGTACACATTTATTAAAAAATATGCCTTTGTTTATATTATGCTTGCACAAAGTTGAGACATTACCTAGTGCCGAGTGCTTGCATAGTAGCTTGTCCAACCGATGTCATTAACTACATGTTGCATAGGCCAATTCTTAGTGGTAGAATTGGCAAATGGGCTTATGCTTTAATTGAATAAGATTTGGCCTATGAATCTCTGAAATCCATGAAACGCCAAATCGTTGCTAATTTTATTGTTGAGCATTGGATTGATGACAATACTACTAGGAAAGGGCCTACTAGTGGCGCACCAGTTTTGCCTACTAATGGCGCACTACTGGTGCGCCACTAGTACCATGCCACTAGTATTAAATACTAATGGCGCACCACTGGTGCGCCATTAGTATCTGGTATACTAATGGCGCATCAAGCCGTGCGCCATTAGTATATCCCACCGTGCGCCATTAGTATGCCTCCCAGGGGGCCATATATACCCGTGTGCTTTGCCATACTAATGGCGCACTGCGGGGTGATCCGCCATTAGTATCCTTTGGCATACTAATGGCGCACATTGGGGTGATGCGCCATTAGTATGTATATTAGGGATTATTTGTTTTTTCTTTTCTGATATTTGCACAGATTACAAAATATATTATTGGACAGAATATAGACAACACCTCACAGCAACAGAAAATTCATCGAATACAATAGAAGATTAGTCTCCGAATACAATTCATCATATTAGTCTCCGAATTCAAAAGACCGAACAAGGATAGAACATTACAAAAAGCAGACCATATGGTCCTCTGCTTTCATATGGACAAAAAGCAGGTCAACTTATGTGAGCTTCCATTCCAGATCTAATAGGTCACCCAACAAAATCAGCTCAACTTAGACTGTGAGCAAACTACCTATTGAAGCAAAGGCAAATATCTCTGAAGTCTGAACTAAAGCACGGTCTCCTTGCTAATGATCCACAGTCCCACACTACTGAATGGGTTTTTGCAGAAACAAAACAGACATCACAGGAGAGAAGTCCCAGTGGACATGTCAGAATAGCATAAAAACATGACTGCATACATTAGGGCAGATGTGATTTTGGTACAGCTACACTACTACAGGCTACATACATTCAGTCATTCTAAAATTTATTTTAGTCTACTACTAAAATTCAGCACTAGCATATCTTCAACACTCCAATTTCTTTCAGTTTTGGCAGTTTATTTCCAGCTTCAAAATGGAAAATACACATCTTCAATACTGCAATTTTACAAACAGTTGGTGTGACTGTACAAATTACTCTACTGATACATGATACATGTGTCATGTGCATGTGCTCTGCTGTCTGTGATTCACAATGTGCCTCTATATGTATGTGTGTGCTGTCTAGATGCCAGCCACAGATCACAGAAAATTTTGGAGTCACCAAGCTGGCTAACAAACTCCCAAAGTCAACTAGCAGATCCAAGATCTAATTCTATTACACACAACATAGCAATTTAAGAGAATTAGAATAAGGATAGTAGGAAATGAAAAAGAATTATGCTCAAAGAACAATGGTAACAGCAAAATATTGAAACCTTTGGTAAGCATTATATTACAAAAAAACAAGATATGCAGTACTATACAATATCCATAAACCAGAAAACAAGACATGCATAGGCTATATCTGAAACAAGATATTCTGCCAATCTTAGTTAACTGAAACTATCTACAATTCATGTGTTCAAAAATTCAGTTACATTCAGCTGTTGTGCAAAAACTGTCCTCACTTTGCTTGAGCACTACAAAATACCTTTCCTATGCAGCAAGAGAAAGCTGTAAAGCAGGTGATCTCACCTGCAAGGCACCAAGGTTGAGAAGCAATACACGGATGCCTTCTTTTGGGGAGGAAACAGCAGCCCAATTAGTAGTGCCTCATTGTTAAGGTGCTGTTCAAGCTTCTTATATGGATGAGATGGTGTGATTTGTGGTCCTAGGAGATTTAGTTTGGGGGTCATAATCTCCAACCTCATCACAAAATACTACTACTACTGCTGCATATGATTCTTGCCCTAAGCACAATATACTACTACTACTACTGCATCATATCATAGGAAATAATTGCCACTGATATCATTCCAGCCTCTCAAGTGGAAGATGACCCAGCTAACTGAATTTAGTTTCAGTAAGGTTTTCAGTAAAGCCAAATTAACTGAATTTTCTGTGAATTTAACAACGGGAATTTTCTTGCTGGCATATCTGAGAAACTTTTATTTCTCATAATTTATCGGCATGCTAGTCAACATTAAAGCTCTCCTTGTTTCGAAAGTAACTAGAACAACAATTGTGCAGACCTGGCAATTTTTTTGCACTGCAAATTCACACTGGCATTGCAAATCGTCAGGTGTAGTACTGGCATTGCATTGCAAATTGACCATAATCCCTCATGACAGTTAGATGGAGTAGCACTCTTGATTAACAGGACAGGAACATGGTGGCAGCACTGTTAGATGGAGTAGCTACTAACAGGGTGTGTTTCAGAATTAACAGGAACAGGGTGCATATCTAGACTTTGTGTACTCTTGATTGCAGTGACTTTGGTAGATGGTGTACTCCAGCAACGACATCTAGATACACAAAATCTTCAGATCCTACTACTCCACATGTACTCCAGAAATTACAGTTTCAGAATTAACAATCTGACATTAAGAGTTAAGATTTACTGAACTTGGTGATGGTGGATCAAAATCTCAGTGTGGCACTGAATTTGTAAACATCTGAATTACAACACATATGCCTAAAATTCACCCAACAAGTCCTAAAATTTGCACAACTGGAAAGTACAGAGTTAAGAACAGCATGAAAACAGCAAGGATTTTAATTGCCTATACCAGCGGGCCGTTTGCAGGCTGCGTTTGCTGCAGGATGGCGGCGAATTTCCTGGTGTGGAGCGCGTGGAAGACGAGGTGGGGCGGCGGGTAGACGGGCACGTTGGCGTGCAGGCGCTCGAGGGCGACGAAGCGGCAGAGGTCGAGCGCGTAGGGCTTGTGCAGCTCCCCGGAGAGCGCCTCCAGCCACGTCTCCTCCACGAGCAGCTCCGGACTTGGCGAGGCGGAGGTTGCGGTGCGCGCGGGCGAGGGCGAGGTTGGTGCCGGCCCTGCAGCGCTGCTCCGGCGAGAGTGGGGTGGGGTCGGAGGGGAGGAAGGGGAGGATGGGGAGAGGGAGGCGGCGGGGGCGCGGATTGGGAGCGGACGGTGGACTGGCGAGGGAGAGGCATGAAGGGGAACTGGCGAGGGAGAGGGAGGAATTAGCTAGGGGGAAACTTACTAATGGCGCACCCCGAAGCGGTGCGCCATTAGAATGTTTTTTTTATATAGCAATGGCGCACCAGCCAGAGGTGCGCCATTAGTAATCTTTTTTTTATATAGCAATCGCGCACCAGCCAGAGGTGCGCCATAAGTAAAAAAATTTATATAGCAATGGCGCACCAGCTAGAGGTGCGCCATAAGTAATTTTTTTTATTTTTTGTTGCGTCTAATAATTTTTTAGAAAATGAATATGAATATGAAACAGTAATAATTTTTTATAAAAACAGTAATAATTTTTTAAAAAATATCATCAAATTTATTATTTCAACATATTTATGAATATGAAAAAATATCATCAAATTTATTATTTGAAAAAATCATCAAATTTGTTATTTGAAAATATAATCAATTTTTTTTACAATTTTAGTTGCATTCATTTGTGACGGTGGAGCGGGCCGGGGAGGGTGCGGGGGGTCGTCGGCGGCGGTGGAGCGGGCCGGGGAGGGTGCGGTGGGTCGTCGGCGGCGGTGGAGCAGGGGAGGATGCGGTGGGTCGTCGGTGGCGGTGGAGCGGGGGAGGGTGCGGGGGGTCGGCGGCGGCGGCCGGTGGAGCGGGGTAGAGGGTGCGGGGGGTGCTCGGCGGCGAGGGGGACCGGATCTGGCAAGGTGGGATAGCGATCGAGATGGAGGGGGATCGAGATCGAGTGTCCATGAAATTTAAAAATATTCATGAGTTCAAAAAGTGCCAATGAAATACAATCGAGAAATGAAGGCTACAATTTAAATACAATCGATCTTAGCTAGCTATCTGTTCACAATCTTCTTGCCCTTATTTTTCGTAAATGGAGTTCTTCTCTTGAACGGACGTCCTTTAGGTAGGGTGGTCCTGCTTCTTCTTGTGGTGTATGCTGATACTTCATCGTCGTCGTCATATTCCATCTTCGGGTTGCCGTACTTGTCGAAGCCTTGCTCATTGGCGACTCCATCCATTCCGATGATCTTCCTTTTGCCTCTCCTCATGACAACACGACTGGGCTTTGACGGGTTGGTAATGAAGAAGCATTGGTCCACTTGGGAAGCCAGTACCCATGGCTCATTTTTCGCGGTGACGTTCGCGCCTACGGTCTTGGATTTGGCTTCGGGTATAACCATGGTGGTGAAATACCGGTCTTCTTTTATGACGCTCTTGGCCCATCTGACACGGAACATCGGGACCTTCTCTCCAGCGTAGCTTAGCTCCCAGATCTCCTCGATCCTTCCGTAGTATCTGTCCTTATCATTACCGGTGTAGGATTCCATCGTTACCCCGGAGTTCTGATAACCATCGCTCTTCATGTCCTTGTCCTCGGTGTAGAATGTGTAGCCGTTGATATCGTACGCCTCATACGTCATCAGGTTGTGCTCGGCGCCCTGTGACAAGGCGAATATGAGTTGTTCTTCCGCGGAAGAATCCTCATGTAAAGGGTACGACAGAAGCTTCTGCTTGAACCAACGCGTGAAACATGAGTTGTGCTCTTTGATTATATCTCCGTCCGTCCTCTGTTGGCCTCGGTCATTGTACGTCTTCTCAATAAAGGTTTTGTGCTCTACCACCCAAGGATCGACCACGTCTATGTGTTGTAGCGCGACTAGGTTTGCTCTTTCAAAGTCGGCGAGTCGACCCTCGAAGTCGACATGCATTTCGTGGCGACCCTCACGGTGACCCCATCCAGCGAGCCTGCCGAGGTGCCTGTTGACGGGCCGACCAATGGGGTTCTCGATGCCTAGATAATTCGTGCAGTAGGAGATGCACTCTTCGGTCAGAAAGCCCCTGGCTATGCTTCCCTCTGGACGTGACATGTTGCGTACGTATCCTTTGATGAGACCATTCATCCTTTCGAACGGCATCATGCTGTGCAGGAACATCGGCCCGTGTTGGATGATATCCTCCATGATATGGACCAGCAGATGCACCATACCGTCGAAGAATGCGGGCGGGAAGTACATCTCAAGCTCGCATAGTATCACCATGATCTCTTCCTGTAGCCTTCTGAGTTGCCTCACGCCAACCGACTTCCAAGAGATGACGTCGAAAAAGTTGCATAGGCCAAATAGCGTTTCATGGATGTGCACGTCCATGATCCCACGGATTGCAACTGGAAGTATCTGCGTCATCAGCACGTGACAGTCGTGAGACTTCATCCCGCTGAACTTCTGCTTTGCTGAGTCTAGGTATCTGCTTATCTTCCCCGCCTAACCGTAAGGAAGTTTTACTCCTACGAGGCAGGTGAAAAACTGATCGATCTCCTCCTGACTTAGAGTGAAGCACGAGGGAGGGAAGTCATTTCCAGTCTTCTTGGCCTTTTTGCCTTTGCGACGACTTTCCGTGTCCTGCTTCGCCTCATCATCATCATCATTAGCGTGAAGCTCCTCCCTGATGCCCATTGATTTCAAGTCTGCCCTTGCTTTCGGCCCATCTTTGGTCCTCTCTGGCATGTTGAGCAGGGTACCAAGCAGACTCTCGCACACGTTCTTCGTGATATGCATGACATCAAGGCTGTGAGGCACACGGTGGATCTTCCAGTACGGCAAGTCCCAGAAAACAGACCGCGTTTTCCATACCTTCAGCAGCGGCTCTGGCGCCTTTTGCTTCTTTCCCGGCTCTGGCGCCTTTTGCTTCTTTCCCGGCAGTGGGCAATCTTTCCAATTTTTCAACAGCTCGTCTATTTCCTCGCCGCTCCTCGTACGCGGGCGTCTTCGGGGTTCCGTTTCACCATCGAACAGATCCTTGTGTTTCCTCCACGGGTCATCCTCGCGAAGCCACCTTTCATGTCCCATGAACACGGTTTTTGAAGACCCGGGATCTCTATCTAGCTGGCGATACGTTGTGTCATCCATGCCCTGACGCATCCAGAAAATCCGTGGACCACCTGCCCCGCGAGATATCCGTAACCGAGATAGTCGTGCACCGTCGTGAGCAGTGCGGCTCTCATAGGGAAATATTCTTTCTCTGCGGCGTCCCACGTATTGGCTGGCATTTTCCATAGCGTTTCTAGCTCCTCTTTCAGCAGCCCCAGATAAAGATTGATGTCGTTCCCTGGTTGTTTCGGCCCTTCAATTAGCGTACTCATGTGAATGTACTTCCTCTTCATGCACAACCAGGGGGGAAGGTTGTACATCAACACAAACACAGGCCAGGTGCTATGTGTGCTTCTCTGGCTGCCAAACGGATTGACTCCATCGGTGCTCGCGCCCAGCACGATGTTCCTTGGATCCTTCCCAAATTCTGGGTGTTCCAAGTTCAACGCTTGCCACTGGCTCCCATCCTTAGGGTGACTCAGCATCTTGTCTTTTTTATTTATCTCCGGATCATTTGCGTCATCTTCTCGCTTCTTCTCCTCCCTATCCGCGTGCCAACGCAGGAGCTTTGCTACCTTAGGGTCCGCGAAATACCGCTGCAGACGAGGAGTGATCGCAAAGTACCACACCACTTTTCGAGGAGCTTTCTTCCTCTTCTTGTATCGAGTGACGCCGCACACCGGACATATGGTAGACTCCGCGTGCTCGTCCCGATAAATGATGCAATTGTTCATGCACACATGGTATTTCACGTGCGGTAAATCCAGAGGACACACGATTTTCTTTGCCTCCTCGAAACTGGTCGGGCACTTGTTCCCCTTGGGAAGACGTTCATGCCAGAATGACATGTTCTCGTCGAAGCATGCATCGGTCATTTTGTGTTTTACCTTCATCTCCAGAGCCATGAGCGTTACTTTCAGGCGGGTATCCTCGGGCCTGCATCCTTCATACAATGGAGTAAATGCGTCTATCTCCAGTTGATCCAGCTTGGCTTTCTCTCGGGCGGTAGCTCTTGCGTTATCCGTCTGCTTGAGAAGCAGCTCTTGAATATGACGGTCCTGCACCCAGCCCATCGATGGTCCATCGTCGTCTGCTCCGCCGACATCTTCATCTTCATGATCATGCCCTTCGTCTGCTCCCGCATCTTCCTCATCATCATGTCCGGCATCTTCTACATGATGACTGAGTACAGCATCACCGTCGTGATCATGTCCTGGAGATTCTTCATCTTCTCGCCCGCCCGAGCCGCGGTGGTTGTCTTGCTGCCCTTCCTCATTTCTTGCGCGGCCCCCATGGACGACTTCATAGTCATCTTCATCACCTTGCCACTGATAGCCATCCATGAAACCACGCAAGAGCAGGTGGTCCCGCACCTGCCCGGAATCCGGGTCCGCAATAAGGCTCTTCAGCTTGCATCTTCGACACGGACATCTTATCTCCATCTCGTTCTTTTCAAGCATCTCGGCCTTCGCGGAGCTCAAAAACCTATTCACGATGCCTTCGGTCATCGTGCGGACCATGGTCGCCTGCGGGGTAGAGCAAAACGATATTTTAGAACCAAGAAAAAATTTGGCATGACTTTCCCTAAAAATAGGACCAAAAAGAATGCATAGTGCCAAAATTCTCGCCGAAACGGAAATGAATCAACATTCCGGCAAAACATTGGCAACTATCGCATTTCAAATACCGGTACCTGCACACACAAACATATATGCAACACCACAAACATACATAGATCTAGCTAGGCCATAAAAAGTGCATGTGCACGTTGTTGGAGGGAGAACAACATAAAGATAGCTTCCCCCTTACTTACCTAACAAAAAAAGGTAATTTAACCACTTAATTTGGATGAATTTATGGTGCAAATGAGGTGAGGAGGAGGAGGCAGCCGAGACAAGCTTGGAGGAGGAGGTGGAGAGAATGAAGTGGGGAAAGTGAGTGGGTAGGTGTGGCTGTCCAAAATATCTAGCTGGCCCCAGGTTACTAATGGCGCACCACATACAAATGCGCCGTTAGTAACCCTGGTTACTAATGGCGCACCCGCTGGTGGTGCGCCATTAGTAGTTTTGCAAAAAAAAGTAGTGGCGCACCAGGGCACAGTGCGCCATTACTAGTTTAAACTAGTAATGGCGCACTATACACTGGTGCGCCATTAGTAGTTTTGCAAAAAAAATAGTAGTGGCGCACTCTTAGGCTGGTGCGCCATTACTAGTTAGAACTAGTAATGGCGCACTGTGCCCTGGTGCGCCATTAGTATGTTTGGAAAAATAAAAAAAATTGTTACTAGTGGCGCACCGTGTGTCTGGTGCGCCATTAGTGTCTTTCACACTAATGGCGCACCAACACATGGTGCGCCACTGCTATATAGTAGTGGCGCACCACATGTCTGGTGCGCCATTAGTGGCCATTCCATCTATAGCCCTTTTCCTAGTAGTGCAAGCATGATATTGATATAAACCTTTTCTCGTTAGTACCATGGAGATTATATTTTGATGGTTCAGTTTGTAGCAATTGCCAAGGTATTGGTATTGTTTATATATCTCCTCATGGTGCTGTTTTTGAAGCCTCATGCCGCTTAGAATATTTTTTCATAGATAATCAAGCCGAATATGAAGCATTGTTATTCGGCTTAGAGATATTGCTTTCCATAGGTGCTACAGATATTGAGGCTTTTGGTGATTCGTTATTAGTAGTGCAACAAATATCCAAAGTCTTTCAATGTTTTGACGAATAACTTAATGTTTATCTTGATGAATGTCTAGATATAATTTCTAATTTGGATTGTTTTAGCATGGCTCTTATATCTAGACATGAAAATTGGGGAGCAAATGAGTTGGCACAAAAACCATCCGGTTATCATCTTGATCATGGAATGTTTCATATTTCTCAAAGGACAATGTGTAGTCTTGCGATCCGGGCGAGAATCCGGACGTCCGGGCAACTTTTGTCTGTTGCAGATGTTAGAAAATAGCCTGAGACCCCCTCAAGGTCACATCAAATAGAAAATTGTTCAACAGAAAAGTTGTGCGTCTCGTCGAAGCGGTTGATTTTTATGTAAAAATCATCTTAATCCAAGGTCGTATGCAAAAGTTACATCCCGATCAATATGTTGTTGTCCCAAATCTGGGTTTGGCCGGATCATCTGGGCCTAGAGCCAGACATCGGGGCCAGAGGTCGTGGGAAGTCTGAATTTGGTTAGATTTTGATGGTTTAGATGGCAACAGAAGTCCTTTTCTTGTATGGGAAGTCCATCCGTCTCATATATAGACAAGAGGTGACGGCCGATTGAACAACAACACACAATCGAACAAATCATCTACCACTTTTTACCTTTACTTTATCTTCTCCCTTGTATCTTTCTTCTCGTTCTTCACCGTTCTTCAAGATTGGAGGGAAGCGAACCTCGAGGCCCTAGGGGCGAGCGAATAGACCTAGGATAGGCCATAGCCGCCACGCACCCTGACGGGTCCCTCCCGGGCGTGTGGGGTTTTGGGTCATCAAAAGCGCCCGTCGGATTGCTTGTGTATTGCGCTTCCATACGGGTCTCATTCGATGTGAGTTGCGGTGTGTGGCGCCCAAGATGCGGCTATATCTCTCACGTGTCGAGGCACGACTTGGAGGCATAACCGCATTGTCGGTTTTGTCGCAAGAAGGGTCATCTTCACACAATCCCATGTAATGAACAAGAATGGGATAAAGAGAGTTGGCTTACAATCGCCACTTCACACTATTCATAAATAAATTCATACATCATTCAAGATACACACATAGACCGACTACGGTCAAATCCAAAAGAAAAGAAGATAACCCCAAATGCTAGATCCCCGATCGTCCCAACTGGGCTCCACTACGGATCATCAGGAAACGAAACATAGTAATGGCCAAGGTCCTCGTCGAACTCCCACTTGAGTTCGGTTGCGTCACCTACACTGGTATCGTCGGCACCTGCAACTGTTTTGGTAGAATCTATGAGTCACGAGGACTCAGCAATCTCACACCCACGAGATCAAGACTATTTAAGCTTATGGGTTGGAGAAGGTAGTGAGGTGGAGCTGCAGCAAGCACTAGCATGTATGGTGGCTAACATACGCAAATAAGAGCGAGAAGAGAAGCAACGCAACGGTCGAGAAGCTAGAAGTGATCAGGAAGTGATCCTGAAACTACTTACGCACAACCATAACACAAGAACCGTGTTCACTTCCCGGACTCCGCCGAGAAGAGACCATCACGGCTACACACGCGGTTGATGTATTTTAATTAAGTCAAGTGTCAAGTTCTCTACAACTGGACATTAACAAATTCCCATCTGCCACATAACCGCGGGCACGGCCCTCGAAAGTTTATACCCTGCAGGGGTGTCCCAACTTAGCCCATCACATGCTCTCACGGTCAACGAAGGATATTCCTTCTCCCGGGAAGACCCGATCAGGCTCGGAATCCCGGTTACAAGACATTTCGACAATGGTAAAACAAGACCAGCAAGACCACCCGACTGTGCCGACAAATCCCGATAGGAGCTGCACATATCTCGTTCTCAGGGCACACCGGATGAGCGAAGCGTACAGGTACCAACGTAACCCAAGTTGCCAAGGGACGGTCCCGCACAGTGCTCTAGTTCGGACCAACACTTAGAGAAACATTGGCCCGGGGGGGCTAAAATAAAGATGACCCTCGGGTTAATTACTCCCAAGGGAAAGGTAATAGGTGGTTAGGCAAATGGTAAAACCAATGTTGGGCCTTGCTGGAGGAGTTTTATTCAAGGCGAACTATCAAGGGGGTCCCATAAATCACCCAACCGCGTAAGGGACGCAAAATCAAGGAACATAACACCGGTATGACGGAAACTAGGGCGGCAAGAGTGGAACAAAACACCAGGCATAAGGCCGAGCCTTCCACCCTTTACCAAGTATATAGATGCATTAATTAAATAAGAGATATTGTGATATCCCAACATATCCATGTTCCAACATTGAGCAAACTTCATCTTCACCTGCAACTAGCAACGCTATAAGAGGGGCTGAGTAAAAGCGGTAACATAGCCAAACAACGGTTTGCTAGGAAAGGTGGGTTAGAGGCTTGATGTAACGCCCCGAGACCCACGCTCTAGAAGCCTTCCATGTTTTTCGTGTTCGGCGTGTGTTTTATTTGTGTGTTGCATTCATCGTCGCATCATTTGCATTGCATCGGCACTTCGTTGCTGTCATGTTTTAAAACTTGCATTCGCTCGTCGTTGACGTTTCTCCCTTTTGCCTTCATCACCTTCCCTCGGATCGCCTTGCCTGCGTTGACCGTTCCAGACCAATCGGGTTTTCGCTTCCCTCTTGACCATGACCGCCTAACCCCTCTTCGCGCAGAGCATCGACCCCTCGCCTGTGTCCGAAACTTCCCCGAACCCAACCGGACTATCGTTACCATTGGGTCCGGATCATCCCCCAACATCCCTAAAATATCTCTGTTTTGTTATTTGGACTCCCTACCTATTTATTCTCGATCGTCCGATTGCGATCGGAGGGACGAGGTAGCCCCTAACCTAATCCGTGATGTATATATAGTCCACTCCTAGTCTAATTTGAGACCAAACCCTAAAACCTAGGGAGCTTGTCCCATCATTCCCTTTCGCCTGCCGCCACTCCACATCGGGATCCCTCCCGAGCCACCTGCCCAACCAGAGCAATCCCGCAGCCTCCTCCCGATCCACCAGCCAGCCACCACCAAATCCTCATCCTTGCCTCGATCAAGCCCACAAGAGAGGAGCTCCTCCTCTGTTTTCTCCTCGAGCCCGCAGCAACAGCGCAGCGCCCGAGCGCTCCTCACCCTGCCGCCACTCCCGCGCCTCCACGCGCCCGCATCCACCAGAGGAGCCCGAGTCCTCCTGCCTCGCTCGATCTGGACCAGGAGGGTCCCGAGCATCTCCACCGTTGCCGTCTCCTGCTCACGGACCGCGTTGTTGTCGTCGTCTTCGCGCCCTTGCAGTCCCGGCTTTCCCCGCCGCCTCGTCTGCCTCCTCTGCATCACGCCCCGTCGCCGGGAGCTCGTCCCCAAGTCCCGCCAGCGCCAAGTCCCTCGCCTCGCTGCCTCGTCGCCGCGGCAACAGCAGCAGTTCGCAAGCCCCGGCACCGCTCCTCCTCTGCCCGAGCGCTCCTCTCCACGCCGACATCCCCGTCCCGAACCTCATCGCCGTCGAGCATCACCAGCAGGCCGTGCCCCTCGCCTCGCGCCTTCTCCTCTCCTTCTATCTCTTTTCCTTCCTCTCTGTATCTTCTCTAATTTTTCCGCGCCGTGGTCGCCTCTCCGCAGGTCGCCGACGCTCCGACGGGATCAAGCCACCGGAGCTCCTGCACCAACCCTGCCGTCGCCGCTCCACGCCCCAAGTCCCTCGCCTCGCCGTCCCTTCGCCCGCTCGTCGGAGCTCTGCTCCAGGCGCCGCCCGCAGCTCCCTGCATCGAACAGGAGAACGAGCGCACGAGCAGCGCTCGCGTTGACCGCGCCCAGGCCCAGTGCCTCGCCTCTGCTGCATTGCCCCTCCTCCCACCGACCTGGGCCATAGCCCATGGTGAGAAACCCCCCTTCGCTCATTTTCTGTTTCGGCCCAGTGCATGGATTCGGCTCGATGCGTGTTTTTCCCCTCTGTTGCGATGTTTTACAAAAAAACCCCTCATGTTCATGCATATAATAACTCAACAACCGTGCATCGGATTGAAATGATTTATATGAGTAAAATGCTTAGAATTTTATCTAGTTTCACATTATGCCACTCTCATCCATGTTTAAAATGTTTAAATTGCTTTTTGTATTAATTTGCTAAATGCCATGCTAAAATGATTTATTTCATAACTAAATAACCGTAGCTCGGATTTAAATAAACTTCATATGCAAATGGGGTGGAAAAATGCATAGATTAACATGGTGCACCTTGTTTTACTGTTTAACAACAATAAAATATGGTTTTAGGCAGAACAGTAGCAAATCAAAAATATGCACATGGGGATTTTCCGGAATTGTTGTTTGTTGTTCCGGCCTCATTTAAACTTGCCTAAATAGTTAGTTTTGTTATGCTTCACCCCTTCCCATGTTTAATAACATTTAATATTGTTGGGTACATAATCGAGAGAGAACTAAATAACTTAATGTGGTGTTTCGTCAATATGCAACTCGTTGCATATCGAGCTCCACTTAATTTGTAGTATTGTTTGTTGCATTTGCCATGCCATGAATCATTAAACCGGACATGCATCATACTTGACTGTGCATCATGCCATGTTTATGATTGTGTATTTACGATGTTGTTTGTTTCTTTCCGGGTTGCTTCTCTCGTTAGCTTCGGTTTCTTTCCGGAGTTGTGAGGATTCGTTCGACTACGTCCGTTTGTCTTCTTCATGGACTTGTTCTTCTTCCTTGCGGGATCTCAGGCAAGATGAACATACCCTCGAAATCACTTCTATCTTTGCTTGCTAGTTGTTCGCTCTATTGCTATGCCGCGTTACCTACCACTTTCTTATCAAGCCTCCCAAATTGCCATGAACCTCTAACCTTTTTTTACCCTTCCTAGCAAACCGTTGTTTGGCTATGTTACCGCTTTTGCGCAGCCCCTCTTATAGCGTTGCTAGTTGCAGGTGAAGATGAAGATTGCTCCATGTTGGATTATGTTTATGTTGGGATATCACAATATCTCTTATTTTAATTAATGCATCTATATACTTGGTAAAGGGTGGAAGGCTCGGCCTTATGCCTGGTGTTTTGTTCCACTCTTGCCGCCCTAGTTTCCGTCATACCGGTGTTATGTTCCTTGACTTTGCGTTCCTTACGCGGTTGGGTGTTTTATGGGACCCCCTTGACAGTTTGCCTTTAATAAAACTCCTCCAGCAAGGCCCAACCTTGGTTTTTACCATTTGCCTACCTAAGCCTTTTTCCCATGGGTTCTGCAGACTCAAGGGTCATCTTTATTTCAACCCCCCCGGGCCAGTGCTCCTCTGAGTGTTGGTCCAAACTAGAGCACCGTGCGGGACCATCCCTTGGCAACTTGGGTTACGTCGATACCTGTACGCTTAGCTTATTCGGTGTGCCCTGAGAACGAGATATGTGCAGCTCCTATCGGGATTTGTTGGCACAGCGGGTGGTCTTGCTGGTCTTGTTTTACCATTGTCGAAATGTCTTGTAAACCGGGATTCCGAGACTGATCGGGTCTTCCTGGGAGAAGGTTTATCCTTCGTTGACCGTGAGAGCTTATAATGGGCTAAGTTAGGACACCCCTGCAGGGTATAAACTTTCGAGAACCGTGCCCGCGGTTATGTGGCAGATGGGAATTTGCTAATATCCGGTTGTAGAGAACTTGACACTTGACCGTAATTAAAATGCATCAACCGTGTGTGTAGCCGTGATGGTCTCTTTTCGGCGGATTCCGGGAAGTGAACACAAGTTTTGAGTTATGTTTGACATAAGTAGGAGTTCAAGATCACTTCTTGATCATTACTAGTTGACGACCATTCCGTTGCTCCTCTTCTCGCTCTTATTTGCGTATGTTAGCCACCATATATGCTAGTGCTTGCTGCAGCTCCACCTCACTACCCTTTCCTACCCTTAAACTTAAATAGTCTTGATCTCGCGGGTGTGAGATTGCTGAGTCCTCGTGACTCACAGATTCTACCAAAACAGTTGCAGGTGCCGACGATACCAGTGCAGGTGACGCAACCGAGCTCAAGTGGGAGCTCGATGAAGCTCTTGTTCGTTGTGTTGTTTCGTTTCCTGTTGATCAGTAGTGGAGCCCAGTTGGGACGATCGGGGATCTAGCATTTGGGGTTGTCTTCTTTTATTTGGTTCCGTAGTCGGACCTATGTGTGTACTCTGATGACGTATGAATTTACTTATGTATTGTGTGAAGTGGCGATTGTAAGCCAACTCTTTATCCCATTCTTGTTCATTACATGGGATTGTGTGAAGATGACCCTTCTTGCGACAAAGCCACCATGCGGTTATGCCTCTAAGTCGTGCTTCGACACGTGGGAGATATAGCCGCATCGTGGGCGTTACAAGTTGGTAATCAGAGCCATCCCCGACTTAGGAGCTCCCTGCTTGATCGAATCGCTGATGTTGTTGAGTCTAGAACAAAAATGTTTTGAGTCTTAGGATTATATATATCGGAGAGTACGACTCTTTTTACTCCTCAGTCCCTTCGTCGCTCTGGTGAGGTCCCCTGACGTAGAAGTTTTGACTTTTCTCTCCTCAAATTTCACTAAATTTTTTTTAGGATCACGCGGGTATCTTGGAATCGTTCCGATGGTTTTGTGACGAGAACATTGTTCTTGGTGCCTCCTGACATTTAGGGGTTGTGGCAGTGTCCCGGGGAGTTGAGCTCCGAGGTGTTGTCGTCACAATTTTATCGTTGCAGTTCTGGAATACCTGAGTTTCGCCGACATCGAAAATCTCTTTTATGCAGTTGTTGGTGAGATCACCTCGACGCCACCCAGTACTGGGGCAGGAGTTCGGGAGTATTGCCATAACTCGTATAACGGATGCTTTTCGAAGGTTGAGGTAAACGATTTCCGAAGGTTTCTTGGTTATGTGTTGACGGATGGATACAGCTGGATCTAGGAATTGTTAGTTTGGGTGATATATTTTGTGTCCCCTGTATCCCCAACACCAGATTGCATAACCAGAAAGTTTCGGGAGTTTATAAGTGGGAATTCAAGTAGCTCCTAGGATATCTTTCCGATAGATGCATGATATGAGATTGGGGTTCGACGTCTAGTGGTCCGCCTTTCCACGGTTGGTTTTACAGTGGTCTCGTAGTGTCTTAAAGAGTCCTTGGCTATGCTGACTCGGGGACGCTTCGTATGTCATGTGCACTGCCTTGTACATGATGTTGCTGTACGATCGAGCCCGTGTGGGCCCCACCACGAAAACTTCGGACGAAATCTCTATCATATGTTTGTTCCGGCTTATTTTGCAAGCCAAATCCTTTGTTTTTTGTTTTGTTTTGTGGTATTCGAGTTGCTTCAATGACAAGTGCTGATTCCATACCTTTCCTAAACGGTGTTCTCATATTGCTATGTGAATACTAATCCTTTCGATCATCGAGATTGTCATCCCAATTCTTTCCAACCGGCGTGTTTCTCTTCAAGTGCATCCAGTCATTCCAACATTCGCAAGATCAGTTCTAAGCTTTTTCTCAACGGTGTTCGTTTCATCCGACCCAAGTTGCCTTTGTTTTACCACCCTCCCACCCTCTTTCTTCAAGGACTCAGATTTCTTAATCATGTATCCATCTTATGGAGGTGAAGTTTCTCCATTCTTTTCCATCAATGTTCTTATCTGGTGATTTCCCATGAAGATACTAACGGAGCTTCAAGTTTATTATTCTTCGTTCTTTTTCTTCTCCGGTGGACTCAAGTCAAGCTTTCAGTGTTGATCGTATTCTTTTCCTTGTTGCAAATGCTTTCTCATGCCGGTGTACCTCTTAATCATCCACTTCTCGCCATTCATGTGTTCCGGAGTGTTGAAGATATCTCAGGAGATTCGTGTTTCCATTCCCAATCCGTTCAAGCTATCTCGAGGTTGTTATCTCTTTTGAGCCATTTAATTCAACCGGCGCAGTCTTTCTTTTAATCATTCAACGGTGTATCTTTTGAGTGGGCCCTAACCCACAGGTCTTTTCCCAGGATCTTACCTGACTCTTCTAATTTTCCCGGAGCTTCTAAAATTCTTTTCAAAGTTTGACGTAAGAATGAATTTTCATCAGTCATATGTCTTTCTCCAAGATCTTTCAAATTCTTTTCATTGTTGGTTCAACCTTTCTAATTTTCATCCCGGAGTATCTCAACAATTCATGGTGGTGTTTCTCGTCATCATTCTCAACATTTGAAGACTGAAGAAGAGTTTCTCTTAAATCTTGCTCCATTCTCTTCAAGATTCATGGTTCTAGCTTGATGCCATCCTCTCATAATTGTTTTTGATTGTGAGAATTCTTTTCACACATTCAGAGCATTTCAGGAGTCTTTTCAGTTTGATTCTCCGAAGGTCATCATTTCAGAAGATTTATTCATTCTCAACATTCAACTCTCGTTCTCCAAATCTTACCGATGTATCATTCAAGTATTCTCTAATCAGCTCGGGATCTCTTCGTTCACTTGTATCTAAATTCTCTAAAGTATCTTCATTCGTTTTCCAATTCTTCTCGGTGAATTGTGCCTTTGCTACTTTCATTTTCAATTCTTACGGTGGTTCATTCAGGAATTCTCTTCCGTTGTTATCGTATCAATTCATTCGTTCTTTTCCAAATTCTCTTCCGTTGTTACCGGTGGGTCGTTGAAGACCTTCCCAAGTTTGCGCAATATCTATCTTAATCCTTTCTACGAGAATAAGTAGTATGCCAAAATCCGTTGCTTGTCATCAATTTAAATTGGTGAACGATACGCATAACGTAATTCTTATTATTGTTTCATCCAAGTGATTAATTCCTTATTCCGGAGATTCATCAAAATTCTTGATCTCATTTGTTCATTTTTCTTTCCGGAGCTCCAAGTTATTTAAATTATATCATTTCAAAGCTTCATCTAATCATTGCAAGGCTTCTCCCGGAGTTCTTTTCAACTTTCCCTTTCGTTTGATCATTCTTTTATTACCGGAGTTCTTCATGGAGGCTCTACATGGTGCTTCATCAAGGTTTCCTTTCATTCTTCAATTGTTCTTCAAGATTTCCCTCGGAGTCAAGATCTGTCAAGCTATACTCTAAAATAAACATGGTGCTCAACACATGTTTGTCTTGAGGAGTTCAAGCATTCTTCATCTCACATTCTGAAGTGCAATTCTTTCTAACTTATCTTTTGAGGTGGTGCTATGTCATTCCGGATAATTTCCCTTCGGGTTCATGATTCACAAAGTTTTCAAGAGTGACATATTTAAATCCATCATTTTATCTTCGTTCAAGAGATCTTTTCAACCAATCAATCTTTTTGTTGGAGTTGTATTGGGTTATATTTCACCTATAGCCTTCCCTAAGGAATGTAGCTATTTGTGGTGGTTATCAATGATCAAATTTTCTCCTTCTCATCTTGGTGAAGAAGTTCTCATCTCCTTGTTGATCTCAATCCAATCAACAGTTTCCGTTAGTGGTGGGTTGTCACCTAATAATTTTGAGATGTTTTCCTTAAGCCCACTACAAGCTTATTCGTTTCGTTGTTGGTTTTCCAACAACTCTATTATAACCTTCTTGGAAGGATGCTTTCAAAGCTCATTTGTGGCAGAAGTTGTCATTTTCTTCTTCATTCCTTTATTCCAATGATCTATCTTCTATTTTTTCTTCCGGAGGCATGGTGATGTTGCTCTCTTCACTCATCATCTCGATTTGTGAGGATCGTGTTCTTTTCATGCATATCATTTAACCGGGGTGTTGTGATATCTTTCAAGTTCTCTTGATCTTATCAAGTTTTCCTTCTCTTTTCTATCGGAGTGCTGGCTGAATTCTTTTCGCTCTCATTCCTTCTCTATTTCGTTTAAACCGGAGTGGTTTGCGAAGTAATTCTCGTTCATTGATTTTTCCATTCTTGTCTTTCAACCTACAAGGTTCTCGTGATGTTCCTTGTTCCTCTTTGCCAACAGAGTGTTTGCAATCTTGTTTGTCTCCGTTGTATTCTTTCTTTCAAGTTGTCCAACCTCTCAAGGTTCGTGGTTTCACTCATTTGTCGAAGAAGCAACTTAGTTTTACCTCTTCTCTTCCTCTTCCGCTTTTCTCCGGTGCCATCCTAGATCTCGGGACGAGATCCTCTTGTAGTGGTGGAGTGTTCTAACGCCCGGAGACCGATGCTCCAGAAGCCTTCCATGTTTTTCGTGTTCGGCGTGTGTTTTATTTGTGTGTTGCATTCATCATTGCATCATTTGCATTGCATCGGCACTTCGTTGTCGTCATGTTTTAAAACTTGCATTCGCTCGTCGTTAACGTTTCTCACTTTTGCCTTCATCACCTTCCCTCGGATCGCCTTGCCTGCGTTGACCGTTCCAGACCAATTGGGTTTTCGCTTCCCTCTTGACCATGACCGCCTAACCCCTCTTTGCGCAGAGCATCGACCCCTCGCCCGTGTCTGAAACTTCCCCGAACCCGAACCGGACTATCGTTACCAATGGGTCCGGATCATCCCCCAACATCCCTAAAATATCTCTGTTTTGTTATTTGGACTCCCTACCTATTTATTCTCGATCGTCCGATTGCGATCGGAGGGACGAGGTAGCCCCTAACCTAATCCGTGATGTATATATAGTCCACTCCTAGTCTAATTTGAGACCAAACCCTAAAACCTAGGGAGCTTGTCCCATCATTCCCTTTCGGCCGCCGCCACTCCACATCGGGATCCCTCCCGATCCACCTGCCCAACCAAAGCAATCCCGCAGCCTCCTCCCGATCCACCAGCCAGCCACCACCAAATCCTCCTCCTTGCCTCGATCAAGCCCTTAAGAGAGGAGCTCCTCCTCTGTTTTCTCCTTGAGCCCGCAGCAACAGCGCAGCGCCCGAGCGCTCCTCACCCTGCCGCCACTCCCGCGCCTCCACGCGCCCGCATCCACCAGAGGAGCCTGAGTCCTCCTGCCTCGCTTGATCTGGACCAGGAGGGTCCCGAGCATCTCCACCGTTGCCGTCTCAGAAACTGCAGGATGCTTCCCGCGCCATGGTCTCCCCTGCTCACGGACCGCGTTGTTGTCGTCGTCTTCGCGCCCTTGCAGTCCCGGCTTTCCCCGCCGCCTCGTCTGCCTCCTCTACATCACGCCCCGTCGCCGGGAGCTCGTCCCCAAGTCCCGCCAGCGCCAAGTCCCTCGCCTCGCTGCCTCGTCGCCGCGGAAACAGCAGCAGTTCGCAAGCCCCGGCACCGCTCCTCCTCTGCCCGAGCGCTCCTCTCCACGCCGGCATCCCCGTCCCGAACCTCATCGTCGTCGAGCATCACCAGCAGGCCGTGCCCCTCGCCTCGCGCCTTCTCCTCTCCTTCTATCTCTTTTCCTTCCTCTCTGTATCTTCTCTAATTTTTCCGCGCCGTGGTCACCTCTCCGCAGGTCGCCGATGCTCCGACGAGATCAAGCCACCGGAGCTCCTGCACCAACCCTGCCGTCGCCGCTCCACGCCCCAAGTCCCTCGCCTCGCCGTCCCTTCGCCCGCTCGTCGGAGCTCTGCTCCAGGCGCCGCCCGCAGCTCCCTGCATCGAACAGGAGAACGAGCACACGAGCAGCGCTCGCGTTGACCGCGCCCAGGCCCAGTGCCTCGCCTCTGCAGCCTGTGCCCCGCCTCCCACCGACCTGGGCCATAGCCCATGGTGAGAAACCCCCCTTCGCTCATGTTCTGTTTCGGCCCAGTGCATGGATTCGGCCCGATGCGTGTTTTTCCCCTATGTTGCGATTTAGCTTTATCCATAGAATTACAGTTTTACAGAAAAACCCCTCATGTTCATGCATATAATAACTGAACAACCGTGCATCGGATTGAAATGATTTATATATGTAAAATGCTTAGAATTTTATCTAGTTTCACATTACGCCACTCTCATCCATGTTTAAAATGTTTAAATTGCTATTTGTATTAATTTGCTAAATGCCATGCTAAAATGATTTATTTCATAACTAAATAACCGTAGCTCAGATTTAAATAAACTTCATATGCAAATGGGGTGGAAAAATGCATAGATTAACATGGTGCACCTTGTTTTACTGTTTAATAACAATAAAATATGGTTTTAGGCAGAACAGTAGCAAATCAAAAATATGCACATGGGGATTGTTTGGAATTGTTGTTTGTTGTTCCGGTCTCATTTAAACTTGCCTAAATAGTTAGTTTTGTTATGCTTCACCCCTTGCCATGTTTAATAACATTTAATATTGTTGGGTACATAATCGAGAGACAACTAAATAACTTAATGTGGTGTTTCGTCAATATGCAACTCGTTGCATATCGAGCTCCACTTAATTTGTAGTATTTTTTGTTGCATTTGCCATGCCATAAATCATTAAACCGGGCATGCATCATACTTGACTATGCATCTTGCCATGTTTATGATTGTGTGTTTACGATGTTGTTTGTTTCTTTCCGGGTTGCTTCTCTCGTTAGCTTCGGTTTCTTTCCGGAGTTGTGAGGATTCGTTCGACTACGTCCGTTTGTCTTCTTCATGGACTTGTTCTTCTTCCTTACGGGATCTCAGGCAAGATGACCATACCCTTGAAATCACTTCTATCTTTGCTTGCTAGTTGTTCGCTCTATTGCTATGCCGCGTTACCTACCACTTGCTTATCAAGCCTCCCAAATTGCCATGAACCTCTAACCTTTTTTACCATTCCTAGCAAACCGTTGTTTGGCTATGTTACCGCTTTTGCTCAGGCCCTCTTATAGCGTTGCTAGTTGCAAGTGAAGATGAAGATTGCTCCATGTTGGATTATGTTTATGTTGGGATATCACTATATCTCTTATTTTAAATAATGCATCTATATACTTGGTAAAGGGTGGAAGGCTCGGCCTTATGCCTGGTGTTTTGTTCCACTCTTGCCGCCCTAGTTTCCGTCATACCGGTGTTATGTTCCTTGATTTTGCGTTCCTTACGCGGTTGGGTGTTTTATGGGACCCCCTTGACAGTTCGCCTTGAATAAAACTCCTCCAGCAAGGCCCAACCTTGGTTTTTACCATTTGCCTACCTAAGCCTTTTTCCCTTGGGTTCTGCAGACTCAAGGGTCATCTTTATTTCAACCCCCCCGGGCCAGTGCTCCTCTGAGTGTTGGTCCAAACTAGAGCACCGTGCGGGACCATCCCTTGGCAACTTGGGTTACGTCGGTACCTGTACGCTTAGCTTATCCGGTGTGCCCTGAGAACGAGATATGTGCAGCTCCTATCGGGATTTGTTGGCACGGCGGGTGGTCTTGCTGGTCTTGTTTTACCATTGTCGAAATGTCTTGTAAACCGGGATTCCGAGACTGATCGGGTCTTCCCGGGAGAAGGTTTATCCTTCGTTGACCATGAGAGCTTATAATGGGCTAAGTTGGGACACCCCTGCAGGGTATAAACTTTCGAGAGTCGTGCCCGCGGTTATGTGGCAGATGGGAATTTGTTAATATCCGGTTGTAGAGAACTTGACACTTGACCGTAATTAAAATGCATCAACCATGTGTGTAGCCGTGATGGTCTCTTTTCGGCGGAGTACGGGAAGTCAACACGGCTTTTGAGTTATGTTTGACGTAAGTAGGAGTTCAGGCTCACTTCTTGATCATTACTAGTTGACGACCGTTCCGTTGCTCCTCTTCTCGCTCTTATTTGCGTATGTTAGCCACCATATATGCTAGTGCTTGCTGCAGCTCCACCTCACTACCCTTTCCTACCCTTAAGCTTAAATAGTCTTGATCTCGCAGGTGTGAGATTGCTGAGTCCTCATGACTCACAGATTCTACCAAAAAAGTTGCAGGTGCCGACGATACCAGTGCAGGTGACGCAACCGAGCTCAAGTGGGAGCTCGATGAAGCTCTTGTTCGTTGTGTTGTTTCGTTTCCTGTTGATCAGTAGTGGAGCCCAGTTGGGACGATCGGGGATCTAGCATTTGGGGTTGTCTTCTTTTATTTGGTTCCGTAGTCGGACCTATGTGTGTACTCTGATGATGTATGAATTTACTTATGTATTGTGTGAAGTGGCGATGTAAGCCAACTCTTTATCCCATTCTTGTTCATTACATGGGATTGTGTGAAGATGACCCTTCTTGCGACAAAACTACCATGCGGTTATGCCTCTAAGTCGTGCCTCGACACATGGGAGATATAGCCGCATCGTGGGCGTTACACTTGACATGGCAATATGGAAGGCACGATATAGCAAGTGGTAGGTAGCGCGGCATAGCAATAGAGCGAACAACTAGCAAGCAAAGATAGAAGTGATTTCGAGGGTATGGTCATCTTGCCTGAAATCCCACTAGGAAGAAGAACGAGTCCATGAAGTAGACGAACCAACTTAGTCGAATGGATACCCACAATCGCAACGTTACCGGAACTACCAAGGAGAAGCGCAACCGGAAAGAAACAAACATCGTGGTAAACAACCATCACATAAACATGGCATGATGCACAATCAAGTATGATGCATGTCCGGTTTCAATAGGCATGGCAAAGCAAAGTGCACAAACAAAACTACAAGTTAAGTGGAGCTCAATATTCAACGAGTTGCGTATTGACGAAACACCACATCAATTGTTTAGTTCTCTCTTGGTTATGTACCCAACAATATTAAATGTTGATTAACATGGCAAGAGGTGAAGCATAAGTAAACTAACTATTTAGGCAAGTTTAAATGAGGCCAGAACAACAAATAACAATTCCGGAAAATCCTCATATACATATTTTGAAATTGGTACTGTTCTGCCCTAAAACATATTTAAATGTTGTTAAACAGCAATATAAAGTACACCATGTTAAACTAGGCATTTTTCTACCCCATTTACATGTAAAGTTTAATAAATTCGGAGCTACGGTTAATTAGTTATGAAATAAATCATTTTAGCATGCCATTTAGCAAAATAAATGCAAACAACATTTTAAACATTTTAAGCATGGATGACAGCAGCATATTATGAAACTAGACAAAATTCTAAGCACTTTACATGTATAGTTTGTTTTAATATGATGCATGGTTATTTAGGTGTGAGCATTTTAAAATGATGGCAATTTTCTGTAATTATGCATGTGAAGGAAATTTAGCAAATTCATTCAAGGAAAAAAACGTCCATGGGCTGAAACTGTCTAGCCCAACAAGCACAGGAGAGGGGCTGGGCACTGCTCACCATGGGCTTCAGCCCAGCTGGTGAGGAGGAGGCCAGGCAGGCCGGATCTGGCAGGTGGCGGAGGAGAGCGGCGGCGCGATCCACGCGAGCGACAGGGGCACGGTCGAGATGAAGCAGAGGCTTGGCCCTAGCCTTGGCGCGGTCAACACGAGCGGGGCTTGGCGCTGGCGAAGCCGGCAAGCAGAGGCGGGACGAGGAACTTGGCGGGGCGACGGCTCCCTGGCGACGAGGTTCTGTAGAAGGGCAGCAGCCATGGGAGGGACTTGAAGCGGGGCTCCCGACGGGAGAGACTTGAGGCACAGTGGTGGCGTGCTCGAGCAAAACCGATGGGGACAGGGCACCGGAGAAGGAACGGCGACGGCTTGGCGAGGCGAAGCAGAGGGCCGCGGGTGCTGGGACTTGGCGATGCAGAAGACCACGACAGCTGCGGCTACTGGAACGGTGGCACGGAACGGAAGGCGGCGGCGACGAGAGGACGATGCTCCTGCGGGTTTCCTGGAGAAGAGAGAGCAGGTGAGAGCGGGATCCAGAGGAAACGGGAGAAGAGACGGGAAGGAGAAGCAGCGAGCGGGGCGGAGCCATGACCGGAGTGGGAGACGAGGTGGAGCAGCGCTGGTCTCCGGCGAGGTTGCTGCAGAATCAGGCGGGGATGGGCGCGAGGAGGCAAGCTTCAAATCCATGGCGGGGACGGTAGGCGTCGGGCAGAGGAGGAAGAGGCGAGGCCTTGGGCACGGGCGCGCTGAACCGCGGGCGCAAGGAAGTTTCAGATTAGGAGCTCCTCTCCCGATCGTATTTGGAGGAGGAGGCACCGGCGAGGTGGATCGAGTGCTCGGGGTCAGGGAGACGGAGCTCGGGCTCCTGTTGGTGGGTGGAGGAAAACAAGGAGAAGGGGATCCCGAGGTGGATCGAGATCGGGCGGCGGCGGCGATGGGGACAAACCTCCTAGAAATTAGGGTTGGGATGATTTGGTAGGTGGTGGTCTTATATATAGCAAGTGGATTTTTGGATAGGGGCATTTGGTCCCTTTGAACTTAATCGAACGGTCCCGGATAAATAGGCTAGGAAGACCAAATAAGAAAACGGAGATGTTTTATAGATGTTTGGGGATGATCCAAATCCAACGGTAATGACTGCCCGGGTCGGGTTCGGAGAAGTTTTGGACGCGCACGCGAGGGGTTTGCGGGTTGCGCGGAGAGGTTAGGAAGCCAGGCAAGAGGGAAACAAAATCTGGTTGTTCTCGGAACGGTCAATGAAGGCATGGGGAACGTGGCAACTACGAGCAACTACAAGTTTTATGAAAACATGCGGATGCAATGCGATGATGAATGGAACAAACAAATAAATACACACAACGATAACGAAAAATATGGAAGCCGTCTGGAGCGTCGATCTTGGGGCGTCACACGGTGCATCACCCCCAGTGCCGAGGGTACACGGTGAGGTGTTCGTGTGAGAACACATGGCATTTTTCTTTATTAAACTATAATTAACAAAGAGCGAACTAAGATTATAGAAAGTTGTGCTTACGAAGTACATCGATGACATGCCCCTAAAACAGAATCCATTAATAAGGTTGATCAAGTCTTATTGACAAACCATATTTGGGTAACTTTTGCATAGCCTTGATTACCTCAACGGGGATATGCATTTCCCCAACAATAAGAGTCTGATATTTCTTTTTGGGTGCCGGAAGAGGAAATTCAAAACCTCCAATAATGATTGTCATAATTCTTTCAATAGAATATATACTATTCATTGAACTATGTTTCTTCAGAAAATATACCATATTCTCGTTACCATTGACATGAAAAGTGACCTTGCTTTCATTATAATCAATAATAGCCCCTGCAGTATTCAAAAAGGGTCTACCAAGGATAATCGACATACTGTCATCCTCGGGAATTTCAAGAATAACAAAGTCTGTTAAGATAGTAACATTGGCAACCACCACGAGAACATCCTCAAAAATTCCAATGGGTATAGCAGTTGAATTATTTGTCATTTGCAAAGATATTTCAGTAGGTGTCAACTTGCTCAAATCAAGTCTACTATATAAAGAGTATAAAGAGAAAGGACTCACACCGGCTCCTAAATCACCTAAAGCAGTTTTAACATAATGAATTTTGATGAAGCATGGTATAGTGGGTATCCCTGGATCTCCTAATTTTTGAGGTATTTTTCCATTAAAAGAGTAATTTGCAAGCATGGCGGAAATTTCAACTTCCGGTATCTTTATCTTATTAGGACAATATCTTTCATATATTTAGAGTATGGAGGCATTTTCCAAATATCAGTAAAACATGTTTGCAAGTACAAATGTGTTTGAACCCATGGTTCTCCTTCTTTACCATGTATCCTAGCAATGAAATCAATTTTATCATATCTTTTGTTCTTAGGAGGTGGGTTATCAAGATCAATTTCAGGCTTTGTCTGTAATCGTTATCAAATTCTTTATCATTGTCTGGTTGAGCATCAACATGATCATTACTAGCATCATTATTATCATTATCACTAGGTGTATGATCATTACCAGATTGTGTCTCATCATCAGAAATAAATACATCATTAGGATTCTTAGGAGGTTTTTCAACAATAGGTTCACTAGAAGCATGCAAAGTTCTATCCTTATTCTTTTTTCTTCTTCCGTGAACTAGGTGCATCAATATTAATTCTCCGAAAATCTTGCTCAACTCTTTTAGGATGACTTTAGGGGGATAGAGCATCATGAGTCATTTTACCCCCTCTAGTCACTACTCTAATGGCATGATCATTCATTTTATTACTCAGATCTCGTTAAGCAAATGATTTTGAGATTTAGAAACTTGTTCTAACTGGGTGTGAACCATGGATGCATGTTTACATAAGCCTTTAACATCATTAGAAATTCTAAACATCAAATCACTCAAGTGTTTAATCATAATAGCATTACGTTTCAGTTGATTGCTTACATATCTATTAAAGTTTTCTTGCTTTACAACTATCGGTACCAAAACCGTCAGATCTCGGGTACAATGGTATAGCGAGTTGCTATACAAACAGTTTTTAACCCCTTTCTGTGCCGGAGTTTGACACTGTCGTCTGGCCTGTGTGTCCGATGGTGGGGGGATCCTTCCCACACCACCCAAAAATCGTCATGGATAGGGAGTAGGAATGCATATGTTTTCCAGAACTAAGTGTATGCGATGCCCGCATCCACCCCAAACGAGATTCGTCACACAACGGTTTGTGATATATCGAATATCCCAAACGCTCCATCCTTGCTAGTCATATGTGCTGGCATTACCATTGCACACGCTATTCTATGGTGCAAGGTTTACGATGCGCATCCCATCACAAACAGTTCATGATTGTAAAGCGTGTCTGATAAGGAGACTATCACACACATTCACTTCTCCTGAACCATATGCAATATATAATTAAGATTAGTTAATCATCATACGAGTGTCGGATGGGATTACGAAACATTGAATTCGCGTACCAGTGTCGTACAGGATAACTATCGCACATGCTATTATGTGGTGCAATGTAGATGCGTACAACATCAGAAATAGTTCGTGATTGTAAAACATGTATGATAAGGCGACTATCACAAACATCTAGTTTGCTCGCACCATTTGTGATATTGTCTGACATCACACATGCTTTGCAAACGGCAACACTAGAAAAAATACACTTCCGTGATGATACGTGTTTGTCACAGTAGGTCATGTTTTCTGTCATGCATGTACATCCATGACGATTTTATGATAGAATCAAGATAGTCATACCTGTGCTATCGTAGAAGTGTTCCATGACATTACCAAAATTATCATCAGGGAAGTGTCCACTTCCATGACGATAAATCACGCGTCATAGAAGAGCTTTTGTCAAGGGTGACCGACACATGGCATCCACTGTAACGGGTCGCCGTTAAGCTATCGGGTTCCGATTTGGATCCGATAACCCGTTAACAACCTGGCCCAATGGGGATTTTCCACATGTAAAATTATCATTGGCTAGAGGAAACACATGTTGGCTCACCGTTGGGACAGATGTCATCCACTCATTAGACAGAATGCGCCAATGATATGTCGACACGTGGCACGGCCTAACAGAGGCCCATTCCTGTGAAAAGGCCGACCCGTTTGACTTGGTCAAAAGATAGCGAGCCAGCCCACGGAAAGCATGTTAATGGCCTGCTCGCACATAGCCCATTTATAGCCCGCTAACCCAGGGCCTGTTATGACCTATCAGAATTAGGCCCAGTAGCGTCATCTGGGCCGTCCAATATGATTCCAGCCCGTTGTAACTTCCGGCCCATGTCTGGCCCATGACGTCTTCCGGCCCATATGAGGCACATTGTAACTCTTGGCCCATTAACGGCTTGTGGTGAAACTGGCCCGTAAAGAATAGTATATCGATTTATACCCATTAACGGCCCATTATTCCATTGGGCCCTTTCAAGCCCATGTTATCTTTCGGCCTTCTCAGGGCCCATTTATTCTTGGGCTCATTTCCAGCATTCGGTTACTTACGGCATGTTACTAGCCTTTTCTGATTGTGGGCCAAATTCAGCCCGTGGTTACAGTCGGCCCATTTGTGGCCCGTTAATCCGTTAGGCCGTTTTCATAGCGTCATCAAATATAGCCAATTAACGATGGCCCGTTATGGTCAGCCCATGAACGGACGATTCCAACTCTAGCTCGCTTAAGGCCCATAATGCGGCCCGTTGTTGGCCCATGTTTGGCGATCGATTATACGGCCCGTAGAAGGCCCATTGATGCTACGGCCCATAGAAGGCCTATTGTTTCTACAGGCCTTAGAAGGCTCATTGTTTCTTTGGCCCATAGGAGGCCCATGGTAACTACAGTAAATGTGTAGCCCATGGTTATTATGGCCTAGTTTAAAAAATAGGTTATTGCTACCACTAGCAAACCGCGAAAAAAGAATTGCACTGACTACAAGCAAACAAATAAACAAGACAACAAGGAAATTAATAAGCAAGCAACTTACGCTAGGATATCACGGCTATTACACATATTACATCCACTAGGCATCAAAGTTCGCCACCAGTGCAAATATAGGGAACAAAGTAGCATATCATATACACTAGTTGTCAAAATTGGCGACCAGTGCAAATAAACGCCACAACAAAACAAGTCCAGAACTGTAACCACTTCAGAAGAGCTCAAGAAACAATTTCCTGGGTACCCATAATGCTGGTAGGATGCTTAGCAAGCTTATTAACTTTCTCTTGTTTGGCGCTTAAATCCTCCAGCACTTGCTGTTGCACAAGAAAGTATGCATCTGAATTCTGCAGGGACTTCCTCAGTCCTTTGGCTTCTTGGCGCAGCACAGCTGACTGATGCCTTTCAGCTTGTAGCTGAGACTGAAGAAGCCGAAGTGATTCAGGCAGCGAGTTGTGCCAGCGGTACTGGCCAGTAACTCGAACATTACATCAACGCAGGACTGTGGGGTCTTCTCACTGTCTGCAAGATTGTTTTCATCACCTTTCTTGGAGACCAACAGGGCTATCTCACTATCTTGAACCTTATCTGCATTACTTTCTCTACCATTTCATAGTGGGGTGCTCTTCTCCAATATTTTGTTCGCATACTACAAGAGAAACAAGCAGACACATCACAGGTTTAGCATGTAGTATACGAAACTCATTTTGGTAAACCGGTTCAGTAGTAAAGTGGATAGGATAACAGCATGAAACAAACATATATCTATGTACTATGGTCACTGTATTGTCCATATCATTCTAGTTTATGTTGCCTAATCAAGATAGAGACACAGTTCAACTCATATATTTTTAAGAGACAGCAGCATAGACAGAATATAAGTGTGAGAAACTACACAACATTGGCAACACTTGTAATGTGCATCACATGAGAACATAACTGTTTATACAACTAAAACTGAGATAAACATAGAGCAAGAATTTAGAACAACAATCCAGTTAAAGAAATAGGTTTAAAACATACCTGTTGGACCATTGGAGTTTCAATTGGATCCTTCAAATTCGAAAGTAGTTGGTATGAGTAAATACAGTGATGCAACAGCAAAGGAGTATGGACCATAGCTACGGAATCTGACCTGAGAACAGTTGCTCTTCTACTTTAAATGTGGAGTTTGGGTTCGCTGTGGTGGCCTTCGTGCTTTGGGCATTGCAGTTGCTTTACAAGCTGCTCGTGTGGGGGTACTCTATTGTGGACATGGTGCTTTGTCAACTCTAAGTGGGTTACTATCCGCTGGGGTTGGGGTTTGATGGGTTGTAGCTGGTTCTTTGCTCAACGGTGTAAGTGTGCAATCTGGAAGAGTCTCGATTGCGAGTGGTGGGGCTAGTTTGTGGGCCAGTACAACCATGGTTCTATCTGCATCGACGGGTAGCACTGTCTTTTGTGAAGAATGTGTTTTTGCTCCCTTAGATACTTCCATCACCCCCTCCAATTCAAATGGCTGATAAACAAGAAAAGAAATTGAATGTACAGACATTGTATGATAGACAGATGTGGTAATTCACATATATGTTGTCTAACCAAACAGGACAGCATGACACAATTTCAGATATATGATGCCTAACTAAACAGGATAGCATGACACAATTTCAGATATACGATGGATAACTTAATAGGATATAATGGCATAATTCAACATATGATGAGTATCTAAACAGGTTGACATGACAAAACTATATGATGTCTTTCTAAAATAGGTTGCGATGAAATAATTCACATACATGTTGTCTAAGTATACAAGATGGCATGATATAATTGACATAATTGATTCATATACTAAGCAGCTGACACTCGCATGTATGATCTCTAACATAAGCAGATGGAATTCAATATTGTGCATATGATGTCTAAACTAAGCAATGCAAGACACCATGTGCATGATATGAGAAATATAAACATTGCAACTTAGAGCATACACCCCAGGTGGGATATAGGACTGGTCATCTGTCGGTGTACAAAAGAAGGGGTGCACCTTTGTACCCCTTTACCTGTGCACGGGCAGTCGGAGCCGCGCCCACGGTCATACCAAGCATAACAGGGGATGTGAACCAAGGTAAAACCGAAGCCCAAGACAACCAGAGCAACGCCAAGACCAAGGACGCAAAGAAGCAGAGGGGTAGAGCAGTTTCCCCCGGCAAGACCCTTGCCGGGGCAGCTCGCCCCACACCAACAGAGCGAGCCACCCTTCAGCCCACGTTCCCCAACGCCATCATCCACGTGGGGCCAGGGCTCGGGAAGGCGCCTCTGTGGTGGCATGCAGATCTTTGTGAAGACATATTCCAGATCAGATGAGGATTAGAAGACGACGATCCTCGGCAAGATCCTTGCCGAGGAAGGCCACCAGACCCCCGGCAAGGCCCTTGCCGGGGACGACAGCGCGCCACGGCAAACCCTTGCCGGGCCACCTGGCAAGGCCCTCACCAAGAACGCCAGCAGGGCCACCGCCAGGCCCACGTCAACCAAGCTTCCACCACCGATCACATGCAGCTGCCAGCCCAACCAGCTTGGCGGGCACCTGCGTGGCCACATGCAGCTCCCAGGCCAACTCATCGAGCGCATGCGTGGCGGCATGCAGATCTTCGTGAAGGCTCAACCACCGCGCCACCTCAGCTGCCAGCCTGCCTACATGACACCGCACGCATCACTGGCTGAGGCGCGTGTCGAAGCGAGGAGAAGCGGCGACGGACGGGACGGGCCTCGCCCCGTCCCCGATAAAGCAAGGGGACACCTAAGCTATGCATTAAATGCGTCTTGTTGTATAATACGAGCGATAAGCTCAGGGCACTGTACGCCTTTTTCCCTCTTGTGTGCCACTGTGGCAGCCCCTTCTGACTATAAAAGGAGGCCCATGGCATACTGGAGAAGGATTTGGCTCTTTCGAACCACGCACTCACCACAGCTAGTTCGAGAGCTCAAGAACTCTCTGAAATATACCCACCAAAGCAGGACTAGGGTTTTACGCATCCTCGCGACCCGAACCTGGGTAAACGATCCTTGTGCTGGCTACTGATCCTGCTCTTCTTGCAACCCCGCGCCCCGGCAACCGTAGTAGGGATTCTTGTGATCCCATAGGTGTCGTTCCACACCGACAGTTGTACCCCCCTCGGGGCACCCCCTGGTGCAGCTCTGGCCCAATGGATGTCTTCAGGCCCATAAAAAATCCCCGTGGAGTTTCGTTGCGTTTGGACTCCGTTTGGTATTGATTTCCTGCGATGTAAAAAAACAAGCAAAAAACATCAACTGGCACTGGGCATTGGGTCAATAGGTTAATCCCAAAAAATGAGATAAAGTTGCTATAAAATGATTGTAAAACATCCAAGAATGATAAAGTAACCGCACGAATACTTCATAAATTATAGATACGTTGGAGACGTATCAGCATCCCCAAGCTTAATTCCTACTCGTCCTCAAGTAGGTAAATGATAAAAGAAATAATTAATAAAGTGTGAATGCTAGCAAAGTGCATAAGTTTGATCAACGATAATTTGAATCACTTTTCCTAGCATCATAACAGCAATTCTTTCTTATAAAACTTCTCATGTTATAGTAGCAACCAATTCACATATTAAGGTTCAAACAATAAATCTCTTGAAACTTGACAACCTATGTTCTTAGTCACCAAGCAATTGCAATTCAACTTATTCAACAGAGTTTAAGTAAGAGTTCTACATACTCAACTATCATATAGTCTTTGTCGGTGTACAAAAGTAGGGGCCTTTTTGTACCCCTTTACTTGTGCACGGGCAGTCGTAGCCACACCCGCAGCCACGCTTGGCGGAGTAGAGGAAGCAAAGGTATAAGGCTGCCAAGGCAGCACTCAAGCCAGAAGCATAAAGAGCAAAGGGACAAGATGGGCTCTTGCCGGGGTGGCCTACGTAGCCCCGGCAAGAGCCTTGCCAGGGCAACTTGCCCAACATCAGCAAGGCCGCCACCCTTGAGCCTGAGAGCTCTGGCACCATCGACAGCGTCCAGGCCAAGACTCAGGGGTGCCTTGCATAGTGGCATGTAGATCTTTGTAAAGACCAAAGGCCTGCAAAACTAGATGAGAACCAGAAGACGAAGACCCCTGGCAAGATCCTTGCCGGGGACGCCCACGAGACCCCGGCAAGACCCTTGCCGGGGCCCCGGCAAAACCCTTGCCGGGGACATCTGCGGGGCCGAGGCCAGGCCCGCACTTGCCAGAGTTTCGCTGCCCCGCACCCGTTCTGACGTGGCGGCCATCCTGCCAACTAGGCGAGCGCTTGCGTGGCAGCATGCAGCTTCTAGGCCAACTAGCCAAGCACCTGTGTGGTGGCATGCAGATCTTCGTGAAGACCCTGCCACCGCACCAGCTCAGCAGCCAGCCAGCCAGCGTGGCGCTGCATGCCTCGTCACCTTGGATGCGCGTTGAAGCAAGTCGAGGCGGCGATGGACGGGACGACCTTCTTTGCCGTCCCCGATAAAGCAAGAGGACACATAGGCGGCACATTAAATGTGTTTGTCCTATGATGTCAGGAGATACACTTGTACACTGTACATACTTTCCACCGCCTATGTGCCACTGTGGCAACCCCTTTGACATATAAAAGGAGGCCTGAGGCGTACTGTGGGGGGATTCGGACTTTTTGGACTGGGCATGCACCACAGCTAGTACAAGAGCTCAAGGACACTAAATACACACAAAGCAGGACAAGGGTTTTACACATCGTTTGCGGCCCGAACCTGGGTAAAAATCCCCCCGTGTTGATCTTCTCGACCCGCTATTTGTGCAGCCCCACACCCCGCCAACCGTAGTAGGGATTCCCTATGATCCCATAGGTGTCGTCCCTGAGCCCCAACAGTCTTCTATGATTGCTAACACTCACCTCATACACATGAGCAAAACATTTCAACCGGACACATAGAAAGATAGGGCTTAATGTTTTGCCTCCCAACGTATTCACCTCAAGGGTGATGTCAACAATAATAACTCATGCTACCCATATTCAACTACACATATGTGCCTAGATCTTTCCTCACCACATGATGCTTGCCAAAAGAGAAAAATAAAAAGGGATAGATAGAATAACTTTGACTCTTTGCATAAAAATAAATACTGAAAAATAAAAGATAAGCCCTTCGCAGAGGGAAGCAGAGGTTGCCATGCGCTTATTTGTTTGTATGTTCAATCCCTTAGTGCAAAAGAACGTCATGTTATATTGCCCCTTATGATAGCAACCATTATTATGCAGTCCGTCACTTTTATTGCTCTGCCATCATAAGTTCGTATAACGCTCAATTTTCTCTTACACTAAATGATCTAACACTTTTAGAAGCAATTTGTATTGCCTTATTTCACTGATGACAACTTACTTGAAGGCTCTTGCTCAATCCTTAGGTAGGTATGGTGGACTCTTGAAAATAAGATTTGGGTTTAAGGATTTTTGGATGCACAAGTAGTATCTCTACTTGGTGCAGAATTTTTGGATAGCAAAGATGGGGGGTAAGCACCATATGTTGAAGGATCTATGATAATATGACTTCTATGTGAATATGAACAAACATAAACCATTAAGTTGTCTTCCTTGTCCAACATCAACAATTTTGGCATATAATATTTTGACAGGGGCTCACAATCACAAAAGATTTCTAGGACAGTGTATTTGCATGTGAAAGTTCTCTTCCTTATACTAATTATTCGTGAATTGCTTGTATGACAAAAATTGTGATTGTCAAGCCTCAAAAGATTTCACTTTCTAAACCCAATGTGAGGCTACCACTAGGCATGATATGATTTCAACTTCATGACATTCAATTTATTCAACAATTTGCTCATCGGATATAAGTGAAGCACAAGAGCAAATGACAAACTACTCCAAAAAGATAAAAGTGAAGATCAAATGAGTAGTTAAGTAAATGGGTAGCTAATTGAGGACTATATCTTATTTAAAACTTTAAGATCTAAGTATTTTATTAAAACAGAAAGCAAAACAAAATTGACATTCCAAGAATGGCACACATCATGTGAAGAAGCAAAAACTTAGGCAAAACCCATACTAACCGATAATTGTTGAAGAAGAAAGGTGGGATGCCTACCGGGGCATCCCCAAGCTTAGATGCTTGAGACTTATTGAATATTGTCTTGGTATGCCTTAGTCATCCCCAAGCTTGAGCTTTTGTGTCTCCTTAATTCTTCTCATATCACGGTTTTCCTAAATCTCAAAAGCTTCATCCACACAAAACTCAACAAGAACTCATGAGATAAGTTAGTATAAACCAATACAAAAACCTTATCATATTCTACTGTAGCAAATCACTAAAATTATTATTCAACATTGCATACTAAATGCCTCTCCATATTTAATACTCCTATCCTCAAATAGGATCATTAAACAAGCAAACATATGCAAACAATGCGAACATAACAGCAATCTGCCAAAACAGTACAGTCTGTAAGGAATGCAAGAGTATCAATACTTATTCAACTACAAACATTATGAAATTCTACCACACTGTAGAAAATTTATCAGAGCTTATTATTCAAAAAGTTTCAACATTTTATCACACTCTGACTTTCCTCGGGAAATTTTGCAACATCGATAAACTTTCTGTTTTCAAACAGCAACATGTATACTTGCAAGATAACCATGGCAAAGGCTGTCAATGCCACTTTTATTGAAATAAAAGATGCAAAAAATTATCGTAAATAACAGCAAGCAAATTATAACAAAATAAATTGATGTTCCAAGCAAAACACATATCATGTGACAAAAACATAGCTCCAAGTGAGGTTACCGATAATGTTGAAGAAGAAAGAGGGGATGCCTTCCGGGGCATCCCCAAGCTTAGTTGCTTGGATATTCCTTGAATATTACCTTGGGGTGCCTTGGGCATCCTCAAGCTTAGGGTCTTGCCACTCCTTATTCTCCTCATATCATCATCTCACCCAAAACTTGAAAACTTCAATCACACAAAACTTAACGGAACTTCGTGAGATAGGTTAGTATGATAAAGAGAAAACTATTTCACTTTGGTACTGTCAAAGACAAGATTCATAATTGTTTCCACACAATGACTACTGTAGTATATCATTTCCACAATTTATATTGAGCAATATAAGCCATAGAAACTAGAAAGCAAGCAAACTATGCATTGAAAACATAATCTGTAAAAAACAGAAGAGTCTGTAGTAGTCCGGACTCAAACCATACTTATGTTACTCAAAAATTTATGAAAAAATTAGGACCACGTGAGAAATTTGTATATTAAACTTCTGCAAAAAGAATCAACTCAAAAGCACTCTTCTGTAAAAAATTGAGACTTATTTTTGTGAGCGCAAAAGTTTCTATTTTTTAGTCGGGTCAAATCAACTATCACCCAACATGATCCCAAAGGCTTTACTTGGCACTTTATTGAAACAAAACAAATAAAACATGATTACTACAGTAGCTTAATCATGTTAACACATAAAAACAGAAGGTAAAAGTGTTGGGTTGTCTCCCAACAAGCGCTTTTCTTTAATGCCTTTTAAGCTAGGCATGATGATTTCAATGATGCTCGCATAAAAGATAAGAATTGTAACATAAAGAGAGCATCATGAAGCTTATGACTAGCACATTTAGGTCTAACCCACTTCCTATGCATAGGGATTTTGTGAGCAAACAACTTATGGGAACAAGAATCAACTAGCATAGGAAGGCAAAACAAGTGCAACTTCAAAACAATCAACACATAGAGAAGAAACTTGATATTATTGAGATATGTAAGGCCATAAGTTCCTTTCTCATAACCATTTTCAGAGGCATCATGAATGGATTCAACAATATAACTATCACATACATCACTCTTTTCATGATGCACAAGCATAGAATATTTATCACTCTTTATGGCATACATGTCATCATAATAATCATCATAGGTAGAAACTTTATTGTGATAGTCAATTGAAACCTCTTCCAAAATAGTGGAAGTGTCACTAAATAAAGTCATGACCTCTCCAAATCCACTTTCATCAATATTGTAATAAGATTCAACACCCTCAAAAATAGTGGGATCACTACTACCTAAAGTTGACACTCTTCCAAACCCACTTTCATCAATGTAATCTTCATAAACAGGAGGCATCCTATCATCATAATAAATTTTCTTATCGAAAGTAGAATGAATCAAAGGATCATATTCATTAAGCAAAGCAACCCCAGGCTCAGGACAAGCATTATTTCCAGCAAATAAATCTTCAAACATGTCATACTCATTAAACATAGCATCCCCAAGCTTGTGGTTTTGCATCTCATCACAATCATTCTTATCAATAGCATGAATGGCACCAATAGCATAGCAAGCATTATTATCATATTCTTCCAAGCAAGTGCTAAAAAGATTTTCAAGATCATAAGGGATATCATTGTCTTCCCAGTCATAATCATCACAACAAGCAATAGGCATAACAAAATCATCATCAATATCATCATCCTCCATCAACATATTTCATTCACTTTCATGAGGCACGATGGTGATGGGAGCAACATTATTTGGGAGAGATACCTTTTTACATCTATTCTTTCTTCCTTTCTTCTTCTTCACCACACCATGTGTGGTTTTAATTAATTTGTTCAAGCTTCTTGTTGAAGAGATTGATTGGATAGGAAGCTCCTCCTCGTTACCTGATTCATCATAATAAACACTAGGAGGGTATTGGGAAATATTTTTCCCTTTCATTAGTACTCTCTTCATATTCTATCCGTTTTCTTGTCTTTAGGTAGTTGGCAATATAAGGATTCTCAATGCAATTTACCAAACAAAACATATAAATTTCTTCTAGATCGAAACCAAGAAATCTCTTGGGATTTGGATAACCCTTGGTTATACATTTCATTTCTTCATACCCCAAAATAAGGCTAAGCTCTTTATGATGCTCAAGGGTAATCAAGTTATCACAATTTTTGGACATGATTTGATCATGAAATAAGTTGCATTGGAGATTTAAATGACCACGTTCACTGCAAAGTTCACAAGGATGGCGAAAAAAATTACATCTTTCAGCACAATCATCTAGCCTCTCTTGCAACTTTTTTGTTTCTAAATATTTATGCTTAATACAAAATTTGTCTTCCCTTTTTGGTGTGCAAAGGCACTCCCAATTCACTCCGCAAAAAGTGACGTGCTTATAAGAAATATTTTTGTCATGACTTGTGCAATCATCATTAGCATTTTGTATATTCAAAGAATTCACACTAACAACATTGCAATCATGCTCATCATTCAAATATTTTGTGCCAAGCATTTTATTGACTTCTTCTTCTAACAATTGAGCACAATTGTTCGAACCATCATTTTCAAGAAAGATATTACACTACTAGAAAAAGGCTTACTAGTGGCGCACCAGTTTTGCCTACTAATGGCGCACTACTGGTGCGCCACTAGCATCACGCCACTAGTAATTTTTACTAATGGCGCACCGCTGGTGCGCCATTAGTATCTGGTACTCTAATGGCGCACCGGGCAGTGCGCCATTAGTATGGGCCACGGTGCGCCATTAGTATGCCTCCCAGGGGGCCATATATACCCATGTGCTTTGCCATACTAATGGCGCACTGCAGTGTGATGCGCCATTAGTATCCTTCGGCATACTAATGGCGCACTGCTGGGTGATGCGCCATTAGTACCCTCTGGCATACTAATGGCGCACTGCTCTGGGATGCGCCATTAGTATCCTTTGGCATACTAATGGCGCACGTTGGCGTGATGCGCCATTAGTATGTATATTAGGGATTATTATTTTTTTCTTTTCTGATTTTTGCACAGATTACAAAATATATTATTGGACAGAAAATAAGCAGCAGGACACAGCAACAGCAGATTCATCGAATACAATAGAAGATTAGTCTCCGAATACAATTCATCATATTAGTCTCCGAATTCAAAAGACCGAACGAAGATAGAACATTACAAGTCTCGAGACCACGAGTAGCGAGTTTGTCTTCACATTACAAGTCGATATCGATCATCTAAACTACCATCACATAGAAGAGAGATGCGGTCATCACGATGAGCATCATCGCGATGAAACTGGTCTTCATCCGGTTCCTCCAACGCTCCCTCCTCTCTCCCGCTAGATAGCGCGCGTATCTAGATTCCGCCTCCGCCCTAGTGGTGTACCCTTTGTAACTGTTACCGCTGAAACGGTGAACCTGTCTCCGACACCCCTCCCAGTCATCGTAGACTCCGGGAACCTTACCCTTGTACACGACATACGACGGCATCTCTATGCACTAGCCAAGCAACAGACAATACATAAGCAATATATAAGTATGCAACAAAAGGATCGGAAGAGAAAAGCAAGACATTAATAGCACGATTCATGGTCCTACTAACAAATAGCATCGATTACATCTAAGTTGAACGACTGTCCAAACCAAAGAGACATACAAGTTCACTACAGTTTAATTACAACATGAGCTAATGAATGTTTCAGAACTACACATAGCATCACAACTTTCGACTCGACTCATGGGACCGGAGCGTGGATGAAGCCGCCGTCTGTCGTGATGGTCATGAAGTCGCGGGCGTTGTCAGCCTGCATTTGTAGCATTGTGTCTATCTCACTGTTGGACGGTTAAAATTTGAGGTAGAACTGCCCCGAGGTACGAAGGACATCTTGATGGATGATTTCTGCAAACTCCGACTGGATGCGAAAGAATTCTTGTCGGATGTCCGCGTCCTGGATTGCCCCCAAGCTTGCGGCACAATCTTTGAGATTAGTTGGTAGCAGAAGGTGATTATGGTCCCGCACGATCGCCCGCATCTGATGGAGGGCGTAGTAGGCATCCTTCTGACCGCCAGGCGGCTGCTTGATGTAGGGGAACGTCGTATTGTGGGTGAACACGTGCCTGCCGTACCTACGAACTGGCCTCTTAAAGGTGCCTCCAGATGCGGCATAGCCGGGGAGAGCATCATCAAGAACTTTCTTGATATTTGTGTAGTCTATCTTGGAGTCACGGTCCGGGTCGAGATACGTGGCCATGGAATATTTCGGGCTTAAGAGGATGAGTGTGCAATGTGTGTCACTGCACAGAACACGGAATGTTAGAAAAAAAAGAACGATCGAAATCTAAGAAATCATATGTTACGGGGCGGTTAGGAGATGACTTACTCGGGAAAGTAAGGCACGAGGAAGTTATCCTTATCTGGGTTTGCCAGAATGACGCCTTCGATGTGTGAACTCGCGACTTGCCGGTCCCCAGCGCTGCCCAAGATCTTGGCACGCATGTAGAAGGGGTCGACTATCACAATGTCCGGGGTCTTGTCTCTAATGATCCGCATCTCCATACTCAGCGAAAACAGCCGAACGAAGGTGTAGTGCAGCGGATGAAGGTTAAGCATAGCAAAGATGTCATCAAATCGCAGGACGATCGTACCCTCGACGGCGCTATCCACAAAGCCCTTGCCCTCTGGCACCTTGGCCACGAAAACCGGGTATGCCACATCATTCTCTCTGAGACGCCGCTTCTCCAAAGAAAGAACACTGTCATGCAGACTCCGCATAGCACCGGTTGCAGCATTGAGCATATTTGTCGGTAGCATCGGCCTACCCGCCACATGCACCCTCCTCGAGATATCCTTAGGTGAAGGTGGTCCGTCCTGAGCACGGATCGTACTCGGTGCCGGTTGGCTCGCACTGGCGCCCTTGTTAGTCTTTCGTTTCCGTCCCTTCTTCTTGATCTGCTATAATGGGATCGAGTTCTGCTCATAGACCGCCTTCTTGAGCGTGTTGGGGCTGATAATATTTGGCACCTCAGCTATCTGAGGCTCGGTGAAGGCGGCAGCTGGAGGCATCTCCTGAGAACTGAACGCCAGACGACGTCTGTTGCAATTGGGTTTCTCCGCCGTACCAGCTAGATCGCGGTCGTCTTTTTGAGGGTTGGGTTCTTGAGAAGGAGGCCCGCAGAACTCGTCACCATACCCATGTTCGGCAAAGTACTTATCGACGTTGGTAAATGTACCGTCGTCGTTGTCGTCGTCGTCCGGATCCTGTGCCATATGCATGTTCGGATCCTGTGCCATAGGGATGTCCGGCAGGTCTGGTAGCGTTGCGGCGTTCTTGCCATGGCTTGGCGCTGGCACGACTAGCAGTCTTGTCTGTGGGGAGGTGTCCCCCGCCCCCAAACGAATCTGGATCTTCGGCCAAAGCAGGGGCCAGCTTACACAGGCGCTGAGGGTCATCACATCATCTTCGTCGGCCCCAGCGGGTCGAATCGGAGGTAACAACTCGTCGCAGCCTGGCAGTACCCGAACCAGTTCAACCCTATAGAAGGTGGGTGGCATCGGATTACCGTGGAACACGCGGTTGCCCGGTTGAACGATTCTGCCCTTGGCGACATCGACCAACTCGCCGCCCATGAAGTGCAGGAGAGTGCAAGGAACATCGCTGGCGCCCTGCGAAAACATGTAGGGCGTCAGGGATGCCCAGTCAAAGGCAAGGAGATGAAGTCATCGGCCGAGAGGCTTAGTTACCGTGATGCCGTCGAGCTCGGCTAATATCGAGGCAACGCCAACGGCGAGCGTGCGCGTGCAACTGACGGAGGGGCCGCTTGCTGGCGAGGTGCCGGCCGGCGTACACCCAGGTGCATTAAGCTCCAATGCCCGTGCCGATGCCGGAGACACGAATACCGCCTCCGCCGAAGACACCAATGGCGCCGCCTGCGCGTTGTGCGAGTTGCTGGCCGTGAAGCTGGGAACCGGGGGAGGCCCCTGTTGGCCGTCCGCAATCCACGTCGTCAGCCCCTGAATCAAGGTAGGCACAATGGCGGTGAGCGTCGTTCCCAGTTGTTGTTGCACTTGCTCTTGGACAATCTCCGGAATCCGCACCACTTGTGCCTTGAGTTCTTGAACCTCGCGCGACTGGCTTTCCGAGATGGTCTTTTTCTCCTTTCGCCCACCAGCGGTATAGTATGACGACCATTTTGTGGACAAGCCTTTGCCGGCTACACGACCAGCTGATGACGGCTTACTGAGCTTATCCTTGTTTTTCATTACGTTCAACGCCCTATTTAAAGGGGTGTCAAAAGGGGAGCTCTGAGATGACCCCGCGCTACTGCTTTCAGCCTCCTGCGGAAGGAATGTGAACCATTTAGAAATTTGGCTTCATTAACTAGAATGCAACCATATATGTAGCTAATTACGCGGGGGTGTATTCCTTACCAGAACTTTCTCAAGCGCCTTGGTCTTCGGATCTGTGGTAAGCTCCTTTGTTACCGGGTCCTCCTTGTACCGGGCCCTGACAAAGTTCCTGGTCTGCTTGTCAGGGAATTTCTCGAAGCGGGGCGGTAGGCCTTGCTCGGCACGCTCCGCGTCCTCCTTGTCCCATATAGGCTCCGCCACTCTATAACCGCCGGGACCGAGTTGGTGGACCCCTAAGTTCAACTGCCGCATTTCTTTCCCCCACTGACTTGATTCGCAGGTTGCGCTGCTCTCGCACTTGATCTTGAACTCCTTGTAGTCATCTTCGCTCATCAAAGGATATTTCGCCTTGATCTTCTCATAACTATCACCTTTTTCAATCATTGCCTTCACCGTGCTTCTCCATGTAGACAGGGCCGTGCTCATCCTCGTGAGGGCGGCACTGTTCACTTTATTCCCTGAGAGGCGTGTGTTTGCAAACTCATTGGGGAACTTGTATCGTTCGTGCAGCTTCGTGAAGAGGAGGCAGCGCAAATTCCCTCGGTCCTTATGCCTTAGGTTCTCGGTGTTGATCGAGACGGTGCTCCGGAGAATGCACCCGAGCTGAACCGAGTACCCCTTGACTACATGTTTGCGCGCCGTTGGATGCCCGTCGGAGTTCACTTCAGTAAATTCCTCCTTGACGGTGCCGAGCACGTTCGGGCGCCGGTCCTTCCGTTGCCTCTTCGGTTGGCTGCCATCTGTGCGTCCGCCGCCATCATCAGTGGTGGCATCCTCGGCAGCACCATCAGTGGTGTCATCCCCGACTCCACTAGGGGTTGTGTAGTCAGGATCGGTGTCTTCCGCGGCGTCCTCATAGCGGTGAGGTTCTTCCTCCATCTCCTGGGACAGCTCCCAGAATTGCTTGCCGCCCGAACCGCCGGCCTCATCGTTGTGGGCCATGTTTCGCTCTAAATAGGAAAAAAGTTTGGTCAAAAAGTAGGTTATTGTCAAGGAACAAGATCTCTAAGTTGACCAAATAACCTAATTCTCGAGGAATGTCGCCAAAAAGATGGTTATTATCAAGGAACAATTGAGAGATGTTTGTGATATTGCCTAGGTGTTTTGGGATGGAACCTGTTAGTGTGTTGTTGCTAGGTGTTGTGGGATGGAACCAGTAGCTTCCTTGCAACCCACAAAAGAGAAAGGAAAAGGGGTGAAAAGAGGGAGATGGTTAGCTTTGATGAGCAGGCAACATCTTCCTAACCCCCTTCTTCTTGTGTCCTCTCACTATCTCTCTCACACACATGGCAAGCAAGGGTGTCTGAGTGTGTGAAAAAATACTAAACTAATCCAACCACTAAAGCACTAGATCACTACTATTGGTTGATGTCAAGATACATGCTGATTAATTTTTGTTTCGGTTGAGAATCGGGCACCTTCTAGGTCAAGAAAATTGGGCATGACCTTTGCTAATTTTCTTGACCTAGGAGGGCCCCAATCTCAACCGAAACGGAAATTAATCAACATTTCAGGAGAAAGGGGTAACAAAGTGATGGGGCAAATGTGCCGGGCACCACAATGTGATCACAGAAACAAAGCAGCACCACTGGTGTTGGATTCACAGTGTAAATGATGGATGAAAAGGCCACAGACCATATGGTCCTCTGCTTTCATATGGACAAAATAAAAGTTCACATGAATGGCTACTTGACTGAATGGTGCCAGGTAAACAAACTCCCAAAGTCCACTAGCGGATCCAAGATCTAATTCTATTACACACAACATAGCAATTTAAGAGAATTAGAATAAGGATAGTAGGAAATGAAAAAGAATTATGCTCAAAGAACAATGGTAACAGCAAAATATTGAAACCTTTGGTAAGCATTATATTACAAAAAAACAAGATATGTAGTACTACACAATATCCATAACCAGAAAACAAGACATGCATATTCTTAGGCAGAGTAAAATAGTCCTGCATTCTTGGCAGTTGTCTGCTAGTGATTTGCCTCATCATCATATCATAAGTAAAATTCTTATTCTTATTCTTATTCTTATTTACTCCTTGCATTTTCATTCTTCTTCTTACTGTCAAAATTCAGAGTAAATTCTAGCCTTATTTGTACTGCTTGTGCTTGTAGTAGTAAGATTCAGGAGTAGGAGATCACAAAAGTACAGTCCACAGGTTACTCCAAGTTTCTGAATTTCCAGTAAATTTTCTGTAAGAAAAGAACTAAAAGAAAAGAAATCCTAGGGTTAAAAAATCTGGAGCAAGTCCTAGCAGAACCACAAAATGTTCATCTACTCCTAGGATGTCCTGTTCATAATTCTAGTTCATGTCCTAGGATGTGCTATTCATAATTGTTAATCCAAACAGCAGATACACAAGCACTGGATTTTACAAATGTCCAAACAGTGTCATATCTGAAATGTATGATTTTCAGTAGCAGCGATTCAGAGTCATTAGTTTTGAGTGTACATCGTGAAAAACCTAGAGGACGCCGGCGGGGAGAGAAACCTAGGGGGAAGGAGGGGAGGAGAGAGGAGGAATCACCTAGAGGACGCCGGCGTCGAGGAGGCTGCGGGCGGCGATCCGGAGGAAGGGGCCCGTGATGTCGTCGGCGTCCTTGGCCGCCTTCTTGACCTTCCGAGCAGAAGAAGGCATGGGTGGTGAGAGGAGGAGGAGGAGAAGCTAGGGGGATGGGGGAAGGGAGGGAGGGGACGTACGTGCTGGGGCGGGGGTGGAGTCCGGCGGGGGTCGGGGCGGCGGCGTCGAGGCAGCGCAAGACCACAGCGGCGGACGACGTGCAGGCGCGGCGGACGGAGGGGGCGGAGCAAGGGGGCGGCGGCATACAGTTGGGGTCGAGGAGTGGGGGATCTGGCGAGCGAGCGAGGGAGGGAGGCGACAGTGCGAGGGGAACAAGTACGTCCATTCTAATGGCGCACCTCCCCGTGGTGCGCCATAAGTACGTCGATTCTAATGGCGCACCTCCCCCTGGTGCGCCATTAGAATTTTGTTTTACTTACTAGCCCGACTGGTCAGGTTATATTCCACCTAACCCTATCTCCATCAGAACACGCCCACTAGCCCGACTGGTCAGCATGCAGCACACACACTAGGAGGTCCTGGGTTCAATTCCCAGGCTCCCCAATTTTTGTTTTTATGCATTTAAAATGCTGTTTGATATTTATTTGTGTTTAAATATGATCAAACTTGTTTAAATCATAACAGTAATTTTTTTTTATAAAAACAGTAATGATTTTTTAAAAAATATCATCAAATTTGTTATTTGAAAATATAATCAAATTTGCTTTTTTTGCAAATTTAGTTGCATTCATTTGTGACGGTGGAGCGGGCCGGGGAGGGTGCGGGGGGTCGTCGGCGACGGCCGGTGGAGCGGGGGAGGGTGCGGTGGGTCGTCGGCGGCGATGGAGTGGGGGAGGGTGCGGGGGGTCGGCGGCGGCGGCCGGTGGAGCGGGGGAGATGGTGCCCATGAAATACAATCGAGAAATGAAGGCTACAATTTAAATACAATCGATCTTAGCTAGCTATCTGTTCACAATTTTCTTGCCCTTATTTTTTGTAAATGGAGTTCTTCTCTTGAACGGACGTCCTTTAGGTAGGGTGGTTCTGCTTCTTCTTGTGGTGTATGCTAATACTTCATCGTCGTCGTCATGTTCCATCTTCGGGTCGCCGTACTTGTCGAAGTCTTGCTCATTGGCGACTCCATCCATTCCGATGATCTTCCTTTTGCCTCTCCTCACGACAACACGACTGGGCTTTGATGGGTCGGTAATGAAGAAGCATTGGTCCACTTGGGAAGCCAGTACCCATGGCTCATTTTTCGCGGTGACGTTCGCGCCTGCGGTCTTGGATTTGGCTTCGGGTATAACCATGGTGGTGAAATACCGGTCTTCTTTTATGACGCTCTTGGCCCATCTGACACGGAACATCGGGACCTTCTCTCCAGCGTAGCTCAGCTCCCAGATCTCCTCGATCCTTCCGTAGTATCTATCCTTGTCGTTACCGGTGTAGGATTCCATCATTACCCCGGAGTTCTGATAACCATCGCTCTTCATGTCCTTGTCCTCGGTGTAGAATGTGTAGCCGTTGATATCGTACGCCTCATACGTCATCAGGTTGTGCTCGGCGCCCTGTGACAAGGCGAATATGAGTTGTTCTTCCGCGGAAGAATCCTCATGTAAAGGGTACGACAGAAGCTTCTGCTTGAACCAACGCGTGAAACATGAGTTGTGCTCTTTGGTTATATCTCCGTCTGTCCTCTATTGGCCTCGGTCATTGTACGTCTTCTAAATAAACGTTTTGTGCTCTACCACCCAAGGATCGACCACGTCTATGTGTTGTAGCGCGACTAGGTTTGCTCTTTCAAAGTCGGCGAGTCGACCATCGAAGTCGACATGCATTTCGCGGCGACCCTCACGGTGACCCCATCCAGCGAGCCTGCCGAGGTGCCTGTTGACGGGCAGACCAACGGGGTTCTCGATGCCTAGATAATCGTGCAGTAGGAGATGCACTCTTCGGTCAGAAAGCCCCTGGCTATGCTTCCCTCTAGACGTGACATGTTGCGAACGTATCCTTTGATGACACCATTCATCCTTTCGAATGGCATCATGCTGTGCAGGAACGTCGGCCCGAGTTGGATGATATCCTCCACGATATGGACCAGCAGATGCACCATAACGTCGAAGAATGCGGGAGGGAAGTACATCTCAAGCTCGCATAGTATCACCACGATCTCTTCCTGTAGCCTTCTGAGTTGCCTCACGCCAACCGACTTCCGAGAGATGACGTCGAAAAAGTTGCATAGGCCAAATAGCGTTTCACGGATGTGCGCGTCCATGATCCCACGGATTGCAACTGGAAGTATCTGCGTCATCAGCATGTGACAGTCGTGAGACTTCATCCCGCTGAACTTCTGCTTCACTGAGTCTAGGTATCTGCTTATCTTCCCCGCGTAACCGTAAGGAAGCTTTACTCCTACGAGGCAGGTGAAAAACTGATTGATCTCCTCCTAACTTAGAGTGAAGCACGCGGGAGGGAAGTCATTTCCGGTCTTCTTGGCCTTTTTGCCTTTGCGACAACTTTCCGTGTCCTGCTTCGCCTCATCATCATCATCATTAGCGTGAAGCTCCTCCCTGATGCCCATTGATTTCAAGTCTGCCCTTGCTTTCGACCCATCTTTGGTCCTCTCTGGCATGTTGAGCAGGGTACCAAGCAGACTCTCGCACACGTTCTTCGTGATATGCATGACATCAAGGCTGTGAGGCACACGGTGGATCTTCCAGTACGGCAAGTCCCAGAAAACAGACCTCGTTTTCCATACCTTCAGCAGTGGCTCTGGCGCCTTTCGCTTCTTTCCCGGCTCTGGCGCCTTTTGCTTCTTTCTCGGCAGTGGGCAATCTTTCCAATTTTTCAACAGCTCGTCTATTTCCTCGCCCCTCCTCGTACGCGGGCGTCTTCGGGGTTCGGTTTCACCATCGAACAGATCCTTGCGTTTCCTCCACGGGTCGTCGTCCCGAAGCCACCTTCGATGTCCCATGAACACGTGTTTTCGAAGACCCGGGATCTCTATCTAGCTGGCGATACGTTGTGTCATCCATGCACCTGACACATCCAGAAAATCCGTGGACCACCTGCCCCACGAGATATCCGAAACCGAGATAGTCGTGCACCGTCGTGAGCAGTGCGGCTCTCATAGGGAAATATTCTTTCTCTGCGGCGTCCCACGTATTGGCTGGCGTTTTCCACAGCGTGTCTAGCTCCTCTTCCAGCAGCCCCAGATACAGATTGATGTCGTTCCCTGGTTGTTTCGGCCCTTCAATTAGCATAGTCATGTGAATGTACTTCCTCTTCATGCACAACCAGGGGGGAAGGTTGTACATCCACACAAACACAGGCCAGGTGCTATGTGTGCTTCTCTGGCTGCCAAACGGATTGACTCCATCGGTGCTCGCGCCCAGCACGATGTTCCTTGGATCGTTCCCAAATTCTGGGTGTTCGAAGTTCAACGCTTGCCACTGGCTCCCATCCTTAGGGTGACTCAGCATCTTGTCTTTTTTATTTATCTCTGGATCATTTGCGTCATCTTCTCGCTTCTTCTCCTCCCTATCCGCGTGCCAACGCAGGAGCTTTGCTACCTTAGGGTCCGCAAAATACCGCTGCAGACGAGGAGTGATCGGAAAGTACCACACCACTTTTCGAGGAGCTTTCTTCCTCTTCTTGTATCGAGTGACGCCGCACACCGGACATATGGTAGACTCCGTGTGCTCGTCCCGATAAATGACGCAATTCTTCATGCACACATGGTATTTCACGTGCGGTAAATCCAGAGGACACACGATTTTCTTCGCCTCCTCGAAACTGGTCGGGCACTTGTTCCCCTTGGGAAGACGTTCGTGCCAGAATGACATGTTCTCGTCGAAGCATGCGTCGGTCATTTTGTGCTTTACCTTCATCTCCAGAGCCATGAGCGTTACTTTCAGGCGGGTATCCTCGGGCCTGCATCCTTCATACAATGGAGTAACCGCGTCTATCTCCAGTTGATCCAGCTTGGCTTTCTCTCGGGCGGCAGCTCTTGCGTTATCCGTCTGCTTGAGAAGCAGCTCTTGAATATGAGGGTCCTGCACCCAGCCCATCGATGGTCCATCATCGTCTGCTCCGCCGGCATCTTCATCTTCATGATCATGCCCTTCGTCTGCTCCCGCATCTTCCTCATCATCATGTCCGGCATCTTCTACATGATGACTGTGTACAGCATCACCGTCGTGATCATGTCCTAGAGATTCTTCGTCTTCTCGCCCGCCCGAGCCGCGGTGGTTGTCTTGCTGCCCATCCTCATTTCTTGCCCGACCCCCATGGACGACTTCATAGTCATCTTCATCACCTTGCCACCGATAGCCATCCATGAAACCACGCAAGAGCAGGTGGTCCCGCACCTGCCCGGAATCCGGGTCCGCAATAAGGCTCTTCAGCTTGCATCTTCGACACGGACATCTTATCTCCGTCCTGTTCTTTTCAAGCATCTCGGCCTTCGCGGAGCTCAAAAACCTATTCACGATGCCTTCGGTCATCGTGCGGACCATGGTCACCTGCGGGGTAGAGCAAAACGATATTTTAGAACCAAGAAAAAATTTGGCATGACTTTCCCTAAAAATAGGACCAAAAAGAATGCATAGTGCCAAAATTCTCGCCGAAACGGAAATGAATCAACATTCCGGCAAAATATTGGCAACTATCGCATTTCAAATACCGGTACCTGCAAACACAAACATATATGCAACACCACAAACATATGCAACACCACAAACATACATAGATCTAGCTAGGACATAAAAAGTGCATGTGCACGTTGTTGGAGGGAGAACAACATAAAGATAGCTTCCCCCTTACTTACCTATCAAAAAAGGGGCTTTAACCATGTAATTTGGATGAATTTATGGTGCAAATGAGGTGAGGAGGAGGCAGCCGAGACAAGCTTGGAGGAGGGAGGAGAGAATGAAGTGGGGAAAGTGAGTGGGTAGGTGTGGCTGTCCAAAATATCTAGCTCGTCCCAGGTTACTAATGGCGCACCACCACATAATGCGCCATTAGTAACCCTGGTTACTAATGGCGCACCTGCTGGTGGTGCGTCGTTAGTAGTTTTGCAAAAAAACACTAATGGCGCACGGGGGAGCAGTGCGCCATTACTAGCTTAAACTAGTAATGGCGCACTGCCCCACGTGCGCCATTAGTAGTTTTGCAAAAAAGTAAAAAATAAAAAAAATATTTTAGTGGCGCACTATGTTGCTGGTGCGCCATTACTAGTTACAACTAGTACTGGTGCACTATGTCCTGGTGCGCCATTAGTATGTCTGGCAAAATAAAAAAAAATTGTTACTAATGGCGCACCGTGTGTCTGGTGCGCCATTAGTGTATTTCACACTAATGGCGCACCAGCACACGGTGCGCCACTGCTACATAGCAATGGCGCACCACATGTCTGGTGCGCCATTAGTGGCCATTCCATCTATAGCCCTTTTCCTAGTAGTGTTATAAAGATGATCAATAACATGATGCAACCTCAATTCCATTTTTTTGTAGTTTTATTTTTATAAACCAAACTAGGGACAAAACAAGAAACAAAAAGATTCAATTGCAAGATCTAAAGATATACCTTCAAGCACTCACCTCCGCGGCAACGGCGCTAGAAAAGAGCTTGATGTCTACTATGCAACTTTATTCTTGTAGACACGTGTTGGGCCTCCAAACGCAGAGTTTTGTAGGACAGTAGCAATTTTCCCTCAAGTGGATGACCTAAGGTTTATCAATCCGTGGGAGGCGTAGGATGAACATGGTCTCTCTCAAACGACCCTACAACCAAATATAAGAAATCTCTTGTGTCCCCAACACACCAATACAATGGCAAATTGTATAGGTGCCCTAGTTCGGCGAAGAGATGGTGATAAAAGTGTAATATTGATGGTAGAAATATATTTTTATAATCTGAATAAATAAAAATAGCAAGGTAGCAAATAGTAAACGGGCACAAAAACGGTACCGCAATGCTTAAAAATGAGGCCTAGGGTCCGTACTTTCGCTAGTGCAATCTCTCAACAATGCTAACATAGTTGGATCATATGATTATCCCTCAAAGTGTAACAAAGAATCACTCCCGAGTTCCTATTAGCAGAGAACAAAAGATAGGAATTGTTTGTAGGGTACTAAACCATCTCAAAGCTATTCTTTCCGTTCGATCTACTCAAGAGTCCGTACTAAAATAACACAAAGCTATGTTTTCCGTTCGATCTATCATTGAGTCCGTACTAAGATAACACCAATTCAATCCACACAAAGAACTATAAAGAGACCCCAAAGTTTCCGTCGGAGAAAAACGTGCATCAACCCCTATGCATAGATTACCCCAATATCACCGCCGGAATCCGCGAGTTGAATGCCACATATTAAGTGACTCAATATGATACCCCAATTGTCACCTCAAGTATTCATAGTGCAAGATATATATCATGTGTTCTCATCTATGAATCTTCAATCCGACAAGACAAAACTTCAAAGGGTAAAGATTCAAATCATCATAACAAGAGTATAAAGGGTAGAAACATCATATGATCTGACTATATTAACAAAGCCCATGATATAGGTCACGAGAGGGAGAGAGAGAGAGAGAGATTGAACACATAGCTACAAGTACAAACCCTCAGCCCCGGGGGTGGACTACTCCCTCCACATCGTGGTGGCCGCCGGGATGATGAAGATGGCCACCGGAGATGATTCCCCCCTCCGGCAGGGTGTCGGAACGGAGCTAGATTTGTTTTCGGTGGATACAGAGCCTTGCGGCGGCGAAACTTCTGATCTAGGTTAACCCCGAAGGGTTTCAGAATATTTGGTAATTTATAGTGCAAAGAGGGGGTGCGGGAGGCCACTGAGGTGGGCACAACCCACCTGGGCGCGCCAGGGTGGCCTGGCGCGCCCTGGTGGGTTGTGCCCCCCTCGGGGCACCCCCAGGTGCACCTATAGCCCAATGGATGTCTTCTGGCCCATAAAAAATCCCCGTGGAGTTTTGTTGCGTTTCGACTCCGTTTGGTATTGATTTCCTACGATGTAAAAAACAAGCAAAAAACAGCAACTGGCACTAGGCAGTGGGGCAATAGGTTAGTCCCAAAAAATGATATAAAGTGGCTATAAAATGATTGTAAAACATACAAGAATGATAAAATAATAGCATGAATACTTCATAAATTATAGGTACATTGGAGACATATCAATGCTTAGCAAGCTTATTAACTTTCTCTTGTTTGGCGCCTAAATCCTCCAGCACTTGTTGTTGCACAAGAAAGTATGCTTCTGAATTCTGTAGGGACTTCCTCAGTCCTTCGACTTCTTGCTGCAGCACAGCTGACTATGCCTTTCAGCTTGTAGCTGAGACTGAAGAAGCTGAAGTGATTCAGGCAGCGAGTTCGAAGAGCTTGTGCCAGTGGTACTGGCCAGTAACTCGAACACTACATCAACGCAGGACTATGGGGTTTTCTCACTGTCTACAAGATCGTTTTTATCACCTTTCTTGGAGACCAACAGGGCTATCTCACTATCTTGAACCTTATCTACATTACTTTCTCTACCATTACATAGTGGGGTGCTCTTCTCCAATATTCTATTTGCATACTACAAGAGAAACAAGCAGACATCACAGGTTTAGCATGTAGTATACGAAACTCATTTGGTAAACCGGTTCAGTAGTAGGGTGGATAGGATAACAGCATGAAACAAACATATATCTATGTACTATGGTCACTGTATTGTCCATATCATTCTACTTTATGTTACCAAATCAAGATAGAGACACAGTTCAACTCATATATTTTCAAGACACAGCAGCATAGACAGAATATAAGTGTGAGAAACTACACAACATTGGCAACACTTGTAATGTGCATCACATGAGAACATAACTGTTTATACAATTGAAACTGAATCAACATAGAGCAAGAAGTTAGAATAGCAATCCAGTTAAAGAAATAGGTTTAAAACATACCTATTGCGCCATTGGAGTTTCAATTGGATCCTTCAAATTCGAAAGTAGTTGGTATGAGTAAATAGAGTGATGCAACCGTAAAGGATTATGGACCATAGCTACGGAATCTGACCTGAGAACAGTTGCTCTTTTGCTTTAAACGTGGAGTTTGGGTTCTCTATGGTGGTCTTCATGCTTTGGGCACTGCAGTAGCTTTACAAACTGCTCGTGTGGGGGTACTCTGTGGTGGACATGGTGCTTTGTCAACTAGAAGTGGGTTACTATCCGTTGGGGTTGGGGTTAGATGGGTTGTAGCTGGTTCTCTGCCCAACGGTGTAAGTGCGCAATCTGGAAGACTCTCGATTATGTGTGGTGGGGCTAGTTTGTGGGCCAGTACAACCATGGTTCTATCTGCATCGACGGATAGCACTGTCTTTTGTGAGAACATGTTTTTGCTCCCTTAGATACTGCGATCTCCCCCTCCAATTCAAATGGCTGATAAACAACAAAAGAAATTGATCGTACATATATTGTATGATAGACAGATGTGGTAATTCACATATATGTTGTCTAACCAAACACGACAGCATGACACAATTTCACATATATGATGCCTAACTAAACAGGATAGCATGACACAGTTTCAGATATATCATGCATAACTTAACATGATATAATGGCATAATTCAACATATGATGAGTATCTAAACATGATGACATGACAAAACTATATGATGTCTTTCTAAAATAGGTTGGGATGAAATAATTCACATACATGTTGTCTAAGTATACAACATGGGATGATATAATTGACATAATTGATTCATATACTAAGCAGTTGGCACTCGCATGTATGATCTCCAAACTAAGCAGCTGGAATTCAATATTGTGCATATGATGTCTAAACTAAGCAATGCAAGACACCATATGCATGATATGAGAAATATAAACATTGCAACTTAGAGCATACACCTTAGGTGGGATATAGGACTGGTCATCTGTCTCTGAATCCTCCTCTGAGGAGCTCCCTGTAACCATCAAGATATATGCTTCAATAGGTACCATTGCCTACTCCGAAGACCATGTTTTCACTCCTGATTTTTTCATAACCGGCTCAAATGGCTGATACACATGAAGAGTAGTTCAATATACACAGATTGTCAACAAATGGAATACGTAATGAAAAAAAGATGGCATGAGATAATTCACATATATGATGCCTGGCTACATGGCGGTGCATAATTCACATATATGATAACTGGCTGAAAAACATGGCATTGCATAATTCACATATCTGATATAGAAAGCAAATAGGAGGCATTCACACAAAGCATGTCTAATCTAAGCGGATGGCATGGCAATGGAAGACACCATATGCATGATATGAGCAATATAACCCTACCAAGTTAGAGCATGCACCTCGGGGGGGGATACGACTGGTCATCTATCTCTGAATCCTCCTCTGAGGAGCTATCTGTAACCAGCAAGAAATCCGCATCGACAGGTAGCACTGACTGCTCAGAAGACCTTGTTTTCACTCCATATTTTCCCATGACCGACTCAAATGGCTAATGCACAGGAAGAGTAGATGAATGTATAAACATTGTTGACAAATGGAATACATTATGAAAAAAATATGGCACGATACAATTCACAGATACGATGATTGGCTAAACAGGATGGCATTGCATGATTCATGTATATGATGCCTGGCTAAAGAAGATGGCATTGCATAATTCCCATATACTCCCTCCGTTACTAAATATTTTTCTTTTTAGAGATTTCAAATGGACTACCACATACGGATGTATATAGACATATTTTAGAGTGTAGATTCACTCATTTTGCTCTGTATGTAGTCACTTGTTGAAATCTCTGAAAAGACAGATATTTAGGAATGGTGGGAGTATTATATAGAAACCAAACAGGTGGCATTCACACAAGGCAAATCTAAACTAAGCTGATGACATATAAGATGTATAATGTAAGCAATGTGTGGCGCCATATGCATGATATGACCAACATCAGCATGCCATGTTAGAGAAAACACCTCATGTGGTAAATAGGAGTGGTCGGCTTCCTCTGAATCCCCATCTGAACAGTTATCTTCCTCTGGAATATAATCTGGAATGGCGGGAGGGGGCCCACTTCACCCACCATGGAGCGGCGTCTGCATGACATTATATTCCCACGCAACGGTCTTCTCTTTTTCTCTACATGTTCAGTACGATTGTGTACAATAACTGACATACATAATAAAAAAATTAGTTAGATTTTGTAAGGCCTTAGGGGCGCATGCAGAAATCAAGACTGATGGTAGCAAACGAGTGGATTGATCCAAAACTAATGATAGCAGGTAGATTATAGCTTCAGTTTAAAAAGATAGACAATGGATCATCTACTGTTTGTTGCCCACCCAACATGAACCACATAGAAGAGCCCAGATGAACCAGATAGTAGACAGATACTATTCGTTGCTGCCTCGATATGAGACCCACGATCATTTTAAAACTCAAGTTTGAACGATAAAGTAGCAGGTAATAATAACTGATGTATAATGTATGCAAACACGAAAGACTGCGACCTCTCTTCCGGAACTGTGTAGTCATCAGTTTCATCTGCTCAGTCGATGATGGTAATGTAGTTGGTGTGGCTGCCGGCAACGGGGAAGATGATCTGAGGCAGCGAAAGAAAGTCTGCAGGGGGAATCTCTACTGCGGTGAATGCTTCTGTCGATGGTGCACGTCAGGTGGGGTGGATGACGGCACGTCAGGAGCAGGACATAACACACAGAGTTTTCCTTGACGCCTATCTGAAAATGAAGTAAATCTGTAAGGGCTCCTTAGAATTGGAGGATTCTATAAACGTAGGGACAAGAAAAACACAGGAATAGGATAAGCACGTGCAAAACAGAGCATTTGGAAACATAGGATTTCTGTCAACCTGGGTGTTTGGTTCACATGAATTGGAAGAACACAGGAATGGAGAAACATGGTCAAATTAAAGTAAAACCACGTGAAAATGAAAAAAATAAGAATCTTATTATGCCAGTAATGCAATTAGTCATGTTCTTCATGCATATTAATTTGAAAAGGACGTCCAAGTGGATATTAAAATTCCTACGTTTTTTCTTTGAAAGAGACACCAAAGGAAAAAATCCTCCAGCTTTGCTTTGCTCCACTCCTTCTAACCAAATGCATGAATAGTAGTACCATAGAAAAGGATCCCTGAGGGATCGACATGAATGCAGAATAACAAAGTGACGCAACAAGTGTACAACCTCTTTGGCATAGCCTTGTCGACCTCAACGTCATTGGGTTGGACGTGGAGGATGGTGATGCTGGTGTGACTGTCGGAGGCGGGGAAGAAGATATGAGGCCTCTAGAAATGGCACCGAGGGTACTGCTCCACTGTGATGGACGGTTCCATCATTGGAGCAGCTCCGGTGAGGTGTACGGCGGTGAGGCTGAAGCAGGACAAGACAGCCAACATTAATCTGAAGTGGGACTCTAATATCATCTGTAATAGATGATGTAAAATACATCACCAAAAAGTGCTAGATGTAAAACGCATCAGCCACGCCATGGCCGCTCCGACAGATGCTGTAAATACTGTTCACTCTGAACTTAACTGAAGAAACTGAACTTTACGGTCGAAACTGAATTTTACTGTCGAAACTGATTGAACTAGTACTAGAGCATTGCAATAGATGTTTAGAGCATTCGAGCACTAGTAGCAGTGATCTAAATCAGCAGACGCTCGAGCAGGGAACGCAATAGCACAGAGCAAGTCGTGCAATAGCACTGCGAGCGAGTGCTAAAGCAGCAACTCCTGTAGCTGCCGGAGGTCGTGCAACAGCTGTAGTGCGAGCGAGAGCAAGAGCAGAGCAGCAGCACGTACGAGAGCAAGAGCGGAGCAGCAGTGCGACCAACAGCAATAGCATAGCAGAGCAGCTGCATGAACGAAAGCAAGAGTAGTGCAGCAGCCCGACCGACAGCAAGAACAAGGCCGCAGCGCAAGCGAGAGCCGGAGAAGCAGCAGCAACGTGAGCGAGAGCCAGAGCAGCTAGTGCCAGTGTGGAAGTCGCCGTCGAGGAAGCAACGAGATGGGGGAGAGACGCCGTGGATGAAGTGGCCGCTGACGGCGCCGTCGATGGAGTCCCGCCGTGGCTGCTCGGTATCGAGCACCGGCAGCCCCGTGAGATCGAATAAAAGATAAAATGCATCCGTGAGTGCATAACTCCTTGGTGGCTCCGAGTTGGCCTCGGCTTCATCGAAGGAATTGGTGAGGGTGCTACGGTTCCGGTGGGGCAAGTCAAGACGGTGCTGTGGGGATGGAGGTGGTGCGATAGACGAGGCGAACATCGGGGCAGCTCCTTGGAGGTGGAGGACGGGGCGGCTGATTCGGTAGGACAACGAGATCGGTGACGGATCCTCATCCGGTGCGGTGGATGAGGGACGGTGAGCTGTTGTGGTGGACGACGTCGTACGGGAAGAGTCTCCGGCTGGGCGGCGGTCGGGAGGCTGACGGAGGAGCGTGGGGTTTCGCGGGTTTTCGCGGCCTCGGTGTTCGAATGGGGGGATGAAGGGGAAGGTAGGGGGAGCCATGGCTTAGGGACGCGCTTGTCTGAAATGTAGGTAAGTTACCAGCGTACCCCCACCGGCTTTGACACCGCGACGTCGAGCCGACATTTTCTGCTAAGGGGTAGAAGGGGGATTTCATGTGTCTGGGCTGCAGGACCGAATTCGGATGAGGAGGGAGTTTTCGCGCGTGTCGAAATTTCAGGATAACAAGGCGCGACATGGGTTGAAGAGGCGGGAGTTCCAAAGCAGATGAGACAAAAGATATTCGAGCTTGAAAATTTTGGGTTAACAAGGCACAGATTCCTTTTTCGGCAGAACAAACTTAACGCGTACAAAAATACAATTCATACAAGACACAAGAGAGTCGTGTCCCCTTTTCCTATATTGCTATAAATGTCATTGAAAAAACTACAAGAAAAATGTAAAAAAATCAGGAGAACAAGATTACCATGTATAGTACTAAATCGATTCGCACTTCCCTCAACAACAACGAAAAACAAATCAATTCCCACCAAAAGAAAGAGTCATGTCCCTTTTTATATGATTACAAATGCCAGGGTCTCGAATTTCAATTTTTGAATCCACGTTATGTTGAATTTCGAATATATCGTTAGGTGACCTTGCGGTTTATAATGGATGTAGTCCTGCATTTTGATCTTCCATCATATATGAACATTTTACTACACCCTATGAACATATATATTGTCGTCTACCATATGGACTAAATTTTGAATCAATTTTCCTTATTTGAATATGATTGTTGTCAAGTTATACAATCATTTAAATATTATCTTGATAACCAAAAACATGCATATAGCAATAATCATATTTCACTATGAACTACATGTACCATACGATCTCCAATTCAGATATTTGTATCCATTTTATGTTGAATTCCAATCAGAGTACATTGGTCTAGGTAGCGAGATGTTGGGGATAATCTAAACCCTGTTTTCATATGTATAATTTTTTGCTGAATTGGGACATGTTTTGGTATAAGCTTCTTGGCAAACCAGAGATTCTCTCAACAAGCCTCGTGGTTCCGAGAGGGAACGTGTCTCCTTTATGTGTGAAACGATATACGCTGCCTCCCCCCTAATTTTCTTTACGGAGGAAACATGGAACTATATGAGTGCCTTGTTAAATTTTGGAATTATTCTTGGTTCGTTTGGCCTTTTTATACATTAATTGAGTTTCTAGACATTTAATGTGCATAATCCAAATTTGAACTGCCAGCACATGCTCCGGTGCACCAAAGTATTGGTTAAAAAATCACATGTGTGTCCTTGGGGTGAATTTCTCGGTCCCATGCAAGGAATGGGAACGAAATTCAAACATCTGCGTGTCATGACTCGACCAAGAACATCGAGAAACTTGGTTTCTAAATTCATGTAAATCCAAAACTAACATGCTGGAAATCATGAAACTTGGCATGGTGTCATGTCATGGCACTAACATGCTGTGGTAAAAAAATGGGCCGATTTGGAACAAGTTTTGGTATAAGCTTCTTGCAAACCGGAGCTTCACTCAAGAAGGCTCGTGGTTTTGAGAGGGAACGTGTCACCTTTGAGTGCAAAACGATATATGCTGCCCCCCTTGAGTTTCTTTACAGAGGCAACATAGAACTATATGAGTGCCCTGTTTAATTTTGGAATTATTCCGGGTTTGTTTGGCCTTGTTTATACATTAATTGAGTTTCTAGTCATTTAATGTGCATAATTCAAATTTGAACTACAAGCACATGCTCCCGTGCACCAAAGTTGGTTGAAAAATCACATGTGTGTCATTGGGTGACTTTCTAGGTCCCATGCAAGAAATGGAAATGAAATTCAAACATCTGGGCATCGTGGCTCGGCCGCGAACATTGAGAAGCTTGGTTTTAAAATTCTTGTAAATCCAAAACACGCCTGAAAATCATGAAACTTGGCATGGTGTCATGTCATGGTACTACCATGCTGTGGTAAAAAAAATTGGCTGAATAGGAACAAGTTTTCGTATAAGCTTCTTACAAACCGGAGCTTCTCTCAAGAAGGCACGTGGTTCTGAGAGGGAACGTGTCACCTTTGTGTGCATAATTCAAATTTGAAATACAAGCACATGCTCTAGTGCACCAAAGTTGGTTGAAAAATCACATGTGTGTCCTCGGGTAAATTCCTAGGTCCCATGCAAGATATGGGAATGAAATTCAAACATCTCGGCATCGTGGCTCGGCTGGAAACATTGAGAAACTTGGTTTTTTAATTCCTGTAAATCCAAAACATGCATGAAAATCATGAAACTTGGCTTGGTGTCATGACATGGCACCAACATGCTGGGGTAATTTTGCTGTCTGATTTGCGAAGGCGCACACATAACAATCAACAAAGTCATTTTGGAACAAGTGTTGTCACGTTACAATCGGAAACACAAGTATTATGGAAACCGTGGGCGTTCTATTTACCATTTACGTGCCGCCACGCGTCCCCTTTTTTATTAGCTAGGAGGCGCCGTGCAGGGTAGCTATTTGAGTATGGGAGGCGTGCAACCAGACCCCTGCGCGTGCTTATCGGGAGGAGAGCCCTTTGACCTCCATCTGCCGTCCACCTCTCTCCCAAGGTCTCCATTAATGGCGCCCGAGCCTCTGTTTAATGGCGTGGCTATGTCTCACTCGACTGAGATTTAAGAGAGGAAAAAGAAAATCTGAAAAGGAAATTTTGCATGGATCTTGATGTAAGATCCGATGGACCTATATAGCATCTACTGCGACTTATAGCAAGACTAATGAATAGATAAGGACGACGAAAGTGGATAATAATTGTCTTACATAATTAGGAAGATAATTAAAAAAGCCACATGGGCTATGCCCGAAATACACAAGGGCAAAAGAAGAAGGACGACAACGATCTGGCTCTCTGATCTCTACTTTCTTGAAGCGTTGCTGTAGGCCGCGGGAACTAGTCTCCGCGGTGAGCGGTGATGAGCTCTGTCATGTCCTCAAGACGCTGCTTGAGAGCATCCACGGATTCCTCCACCAGCCTTTGGCGCTCGATGCGAAGCATGTCATTATCGTCCATAAGTTTCTTGACGATGACGCCAGTCCTCTTCAACAAGGCACCGGTCTCGTCCTGCTGCTCTGCACTTCGGACGATCTTCGCCCCCAGCAGGTCGCGCTCGGCCCGGAGCCTCTCATTGCCCTCCCTTAGTTGCCGGATGAAGCTGGTAGCCTGTTCAAATGAGGCTTTCATGTCGTCCTGCAACCTCGCCTAGCCGGAGATCTGATCCATCTAGCTATGGACGATCACATGCATGCGCCTTTAAGAGTCGTCGCCTGCTCGCGATACATTTTTCCAGGCCGCCGCGGTGCGGCGGGACATCTTTGCTGCATTCGCGGTGCAGCGGGACATCTCTGCTGCTTCAACGGCGTGGCCGGACCAGTCTGCTGCATCGACGGCGCGGCGGGACCTCCGTGCTATTTCGGCGGCGCCACAGGACCTCTCTGCTGCTACTTCTGCGCGGTGGGACATGTCGGCTGCTTTCGCGGTGAGGCGAGACATCTCTCGTGTTTCCGCTTCCATGCTCGCCTTTCCCTGGTGGTAATCTCTCGACCCAGAACTCACGCCGGCCATGGCAGACGCAAGGGAAGGATGCTGAAAGACTTGTTTGTTTTTGTGGATGAGGAGTTGAGGAGGAATGTGCAGTCATCTTGTTATAGTAGTATTTATAACCGAGTACTAATACGCTCCTAAGTGGGAAACCGTTTAGGTTGTGATTGGTATGAACAGGTTTGCAATTAAATATAGTGTGGTACACTACAGGAAACAGCTACTTTGCCGTCTGCCATGGCGGACGGCAAAGGCTCGAAAGGCCTTTGCCGTCAGCCGCGGACGGCAAAAGGCTCCGGCAAAGAAGGCTACGGTAAATAGCTGCTTTGCCGTCTGCTTCCTGGCGGCGGACGGCAAAGGCTCTTTGCCGTCTGCGGCGGACGGCAAAGAGCGCGGACGGCAATAATTGCGCTGTCAGTCCGTTAAGTGGCTAACGGCAGACCTTTGCCGTCCGCCGCAGACGGCAAAGAGCCTTTGGTCTTTGCCGTCCACCTTATGATGTCATCTACACGTCACTAGATGGCAGGTTCTTTGCCGTCTTCCACTGATGGCAAAGTGCAGGTTCTTTGCCATCTGCCACGGACGGCAAAGTCTTTGCCGTCTGCCACTGTAGGCAAACTGACCAAATGGGTCAGCTCACAGGAAGCACAGTTGGCTGCCATGTGGCTTCTTTGCCGTCCACGGCAGACGGCAAGGTGGCAGACGGCAAAGAGCCTGCATATTGTCTGTTTTTTCTGTTTTTTATTAAATCCCACAATTTGCAGCACATATCACATATATAAGTTTCATATGCAGCACATATCCAACACATATCTAGCACATAAGTTTCATATCACATATCACATCAGTTTCATCCATACACATTGTTCATACATAAGGAAGTTCCATCCATACACATTGTTCCATCCATATATATATTACAATGCAAAGTGTCATGAAGATAGCAAGCTAGATACAATGCAAAGTTTCATCAAAGGAAAAGCAAGCACTCCATCATAGCAAGCTAGCTTCCATCAAGTGAATGAAATCTGGAAAATGGTAAGTAAGAAAGTTAGAAATAGGTGACTAGAACAAGAAGAAGACTAGAACAAGAAGAAGACTAGAACAAGAAGTATATGTCATTTATGAGCTAACTTAGGTGAAATGGATCATATATGAGCTAACTAAGTTGAAATGGGTTGTTTATGAGCTAACTTAGCTGAAATGGATCATTTATGAGCTAACTTAGTTGAAATGGGTCGTTTATGAGCTAACTAAGGTGAAGGGCATCGTTTTTGAGCTAAGTAAGGTGAAATGGGTCATTTTGGAGCTAACCTAGGTGAAATGGGTCATTTTGGAGCTAACCTAGGTGAAATGGGTCATTTTAAAGCTAACGTAGGTAAAATGGATCATTTAGGAGCTCATCTACGTAAAATGGGTCATTTTAGAGCTAATTTAGTTGAAATGGATCTTTTTGAGCTAACTCAGGTGAAATGGATCATTTAAGAGCTAATTTAGGTGAAATGGATCGTTTTTTAGCTCACTTAGGTCAAATGGATCGTTTATGAGCTAAATTAGTTGAAATGGATCGTTTATGAGATAACCTAGGTAAGATGGGTCATTTCGGAGTTAACCTAGGTGAAATGGGCCATTTTAAAGCTAACGTAGGTAAAATGGATCATTTAGGAGCTAATGTAGGTAAAATGGGTCATTTTTGAGCTAACTTGGATGAACTGCATCATTTATAAGCTAACCTAGGTAAAATGGGTCATTTTGGAGGAAAATAAGCTAACTCTAGGTCATTATGGTAAGCATATTGGAGGAAATAAAGCTAAGTCTAGGTCTTTATGCATTTGTTAAGCAAAACACTAGAGAAACTTACCGTGATCAGGGAGGTGTAGGAGCGGGGTGGCTAGTGCCGCTACCTGGAGAAGGATCGTGCGATGCGTTTCTGGAGTTAAGCTGCACCAAAGATCATTTCCAATGTCTCGTTAGCATTACGACACTCAAATGTTAAGACTACCAAGTAATGTCCATTCAAACTAAACTCACCGTGCTCCCAGGAGCAATCACTGGCATCGGCGGAGCGGGCTGACCGGACTTCTCGCACACAGACTGCACATTTGGTTTTCAGAACAGAGTCATACTAGTTAGTAATGAGACTCAAATGTTAAAACTAGCAAGTAATCTGCAGAAGAAACTTACCACAAGGAGCTCGTACATGGCCCTTGCCTGCATGTCATTCCGTGCCCTCTCCTCCTCCATCATCTTTCTCGTCCTCTCCTCCATCTCCCGCTGCCTCTCCGCCGCCTCCGCCAGAAGTTTCTCCGTTCTATCTCTCTCAGTCTGTATAGCAGCCTGCAACACCACTCACATGACCATTTGTAATCACTAATGGAAGCGCACACAATGTAATGGAGAAAGATAACTGAGTACGTATCACTAACCTTGATGGCGAGTTGCACTGGCCGTTCACGAGGCCTTATCTCAGGAGCGGAGCTCGACTGGCGCGCCTTGATCTCCGGGAGAGTGCTAGGACAACGGATAAGTCCATCTCCAATGGCTATGGAGCCATGGGACCTCCCGCCACCAGATATCATCACCAGCTCTGGATCAATGGGACCCTGGCTCGGGTTAAAGTCCTCCCCTTTCCTCGCCTTCCCCTCATCTCTATATCTCACGAGCTTGTTGTGGGAGGAGATGTTGGTGAAGTTGTTTGCATCATCGAGGTCAGACTGAGAGAAAGCCTTGACTTTCTTGTAAGAGCCAGTGTGGGCCATGGCATACAGGTCGTACACCTCTGGCACCTTATCCGCCTTATTGTGGCGTGCCTGAAAGAGAGAAACAATGAAAATTAGTAATTAAAGGGCTCAAGCTAGCATGATGAATGAATTGCATGAATCATGAAGCAAACCACATACCCAGTTGCGCCCGAACTGATATAAGTTGGAGCTGCCTTGATGGTGTGGCACACCTTCCATTTGGGCACGTTTGTCCTTGGCCTGGTTGTGGAGGGCTAGCCATTCTTGTGAGCACCACTCATCGACCAACACCTCCCAACAATCCATCCGATCCGCACACCATCTCGGAGGCGCCTAAATTAGCAAATAGAAACTTGAGCGCTACGGCTAAGAATTACTAAATGAAGGAACTTAAGTAGAAGGCCTTAAGAATTACCTTCATGTACTGCTCCTTACTCAGGAACTTATCGCGGCATGCCGGCTTGGTCTTCTTGATACCACGCAAGGCGTAGTAGTCTCGAACAGCCTGCACCCGAGCCTCGTGCCGTAAGTTCTGGAGTAGGCGCTTGCAGACGTTCTGGATAACATTTGCGCAGTCCTCCTCGTATCCCTCCTCACACCTGTAGAATGTCTGCAATCAAATGAGACAATATTGATTAGTACAATTAATAACTAGCTAGTTGAAGATTTTGAAATGTGTAAAGGAGAAATTACCCAGAACGTCCTGATCACCATGTCTGCCCTCGTGTCGCACACGACACCGTCGATAATGACATCCGGCGGGGCCGGGGCAGCCACGTAGTGCTCCCAGCTCAACCCAAGCTCTGGAAGCCGACCCTCACCAGGCAACGTGACAAACCCCGGGAAGTTTTGCCGGCAAAGAACTCCAAGGACGGAGTTGGGCCGGCGGACACTATGATGGTGGTCCCAACCCCTGCAGCATGACAAGGCCAACGCATTAGTTATTTGAAGAAACGTGAATGCAGAAGGTACAAAAATATTAAATGCACTTACGTACCTCTCCCCATCAGGGAAGATCAACCACCTCTGCTCGCGGGTCGCCGGCACGGACGGGAGCCGTGTAGCACCACGCTGGTACACGGTGCCACCCTCCTCCTCAAGATCAGTCGGCTCCCCGCCATCACCAGCATGGCCACTCGGCTCCTCGGGCTGATCCGGCCAGGTACCCCATCCGGACGTGTGCTCCTCCGGGGTCTCGTGGGCCGAACTCTCGTGGGCCGAAGGCCAGTCGACCCGAGGCTCGTGGGCCCAAGACCCGTGGACCGGAGGCTCGTGGACCGGAGTCCGTGTAGCCTCCTCCTCGGACGAGTCCACCCTAGCAGTCACGTGCTCGGGTGAAACAGCTGGGGGTGGCGGCGAGGAAGGTGCCCTAGCAGTCACCCTACCTCCTCTCCCGCGACCACGTGCCCCACCTCCTCTCGTCCTACCTCGTCCCCTGCTGGGCACCGCGGTCGACGAAGAAGGGCCCGGCGGTGTGGACATACTGTCCAGCAACGCTCGGCGGAGAGGTACGTCTGGAATCGAAGACCTCAGACCACGCGCCGACGAAGAAGGGGCCTTGGCGCACTCCCGACCAGCGCCCACCATCTTTCAACACCTGCCATGACCAACAGTAAACGAAATTAGTACAACATAAAAAAAGACCGACATGAATAATAATATGTGTATCACTTAAGTGTATCATCATCAAGTACAACATTAAAATTTTTAATACCTGACACTACTAATAATCTCGATCAGTATCATCAATAAATGCATAATCATCATCATCACTATAATCAATGACGGGCTCATAGGGTTCAGTGGCATCAACATGTGCAAGGCCACCTTGACGTAATCGGTGAAGCAATGACAGGTCATCCGCAGCAGTAACCTCTTCTTGTTCCGGCTCTTCTTGTTCCAGCTCTTCTTGTTCCTCCTCTGGGGTGATGTCGGATTCACTGTCGCTGTCTACTTCAATGTTTTGGGGTGAAGTATAGCGGTTCTTGAAACGCTTTTTGGAAAGACGTGTCTCTTGGAAGAATTCTCCTTCATATGTGTCTGGGTTAATGTGAGGTTCATAATCCTCTTCCTTTGGGGGAGATAGTCTAGCACGTGGCGGCACTTCATAAACGACATCCCAACCTTTCAGATTTGGATTAGTTTGGCAGGCCCACGGTAGATAGAATACTTGGGTCACCTGTTGAGCCGTAATATAGACATCAGGAACATCTAAATGGGTGCTTTGGTTGATTTCAACTAGCCCTATATGTTCATGAGTCCTTCTAGTCTCCTTCGGCTGAAACCAATAACATTTGAAGACTACGACATTCGGTGGGTTTTCACCATAGAATAGAAGTTCATAAATTGCTTCAACTCTCCCATAATACTCGGTACCTCCTTCGCCGATAGCAGATACACAACAATTTGTAGACTTTTGGTCGGCCATAGATAGCTCTTTGCCATAGGTACGAAAGCGATACCCGTTGATGTCGTATTTGTCAAATGAACGGACCTTATAGTCAAAACCATTAGCGACTTGTCTCAATTCGGCGTCCATAGACTCTGAATTAGCCTACAAGTTTAATATGAAAGGATTGTTGCATTACGCACAAATTAGCGAATGAAACCGGGATAGCCGCCTACAAATTAGCCTACATGTCTAATAGAAATTACCGTTTGTTTGAACCAAGAGATGAAACCGGGATAGCCGCCTCCTTGCTTTGCGAGAAGCTCATACTCTTCGACAGAATCCTTTTGGATCACCGCTCCATACGAGAATAAGGTGACGTATCGACTGTATGAAATATCCAGGAATAAGAGCAGTTCAAAGGAAATAGAAGTTGCGAAACTATGTACCGAGAACTTACTCGATGTACGGCCGCACTTCTATCAGGTTGTTGAAGATATACAACGAAATGGTCCGCCATTGTTCGTTATCCAAAGATACTGGATTTGAAACACTGGCTGGTGCGAGATTCCCTTTGAATAGGCTGAGGTTGGATCCACCCTTTTTAGGGTCGTCAGCATTGTACCGAGGCTTCGGATTATGCAAATGACGATTTTTGGCTTCGTAGTGTGCTGTCACGAAGTTTGCCGCCTCCTCAGTGATGAATGCCTCAGCCATCGATGCTTCAATTCTACGTTTATTTTTACATTTTTGTCGAAGCGTCTTCTGCATCCTCTCAGTTGGGTAGCACCAACGATTTTGCACGGGCCCCCCCAATCTTGCCTCGGTCGGGAGATGCAAAATCAAATGTTGCATTGGATTAAAGAAGCCCGGTGGAAAGATCTTCTCTAACTTGCAGATCAACTCCGGCGCCAACTCTTCCATTTCTTCTAGCACGCCAGGCGATAGTTCTTTCGCACAAAGAACACGGAAGAAATAGCTGAGTTCTGCCAGTACTAGCCATTCATCCTCAGGGATGAAGCCACGCAACATCACCGGCATTACCTGCTCAATCCATATGTGCCAATCATGACTCTTGAGACCAAATATCTTCAATTTATCAAGACTGGCTCCCCTCTGTAGATTCGCTGCATACCCATCGGGGAACATCAACTGCATTTTCACCCACAAGATAATTTCCCTCATAGCCGGCCTTCCAAGATTGAACCATGCCTTTGGCTTCGTCCAGTTCTGCTTTCCTTTCGGTTCTTTCATGTTTTGTAACGGCCTATCACATAGCGCCTCCAGATCGACTCTAGCCTTAGTATTATCCTTTGACTTCCCATCTATGCCGAACAATGTACCAAAAAGTGCCTCGGCGATATTCTTCTCAGTGTGCATCACGTCGATGTTGTGTGGGCAAAGGAGGTCTTTGAAGTAAGGCAGATCCCATAAGCATGTTTTGTGAGTCCAGGCGTGCTTAGAATTATACCCCTTGAAGTACCCTGGACGCTCGGGATCTGGCTCGAGAGCGTTTAACTGATCCAGGGTCTGTTGGCCTGTCAATGCATGTGGTGCAGAGTTTTTGACAACTCTACCTCTGATGAAGTTCTTCTTGTCTTTCCTGAACTTATGGCGAGGATTCAGGAACTCTCTATGCATGTCGAAGCAAGAAAACTTGCGACCGGCCTGAAGCCAACGAAACTCAAGAGCTCCCTTGCATGTGGGACACGGGAACCTTCCATGCACACACCAGCCAACGAATAGCGCATACGCCGGCAAGTCATGCGTCGAGTACATGTACCAGACACGCATTATGAAGTTCTGTTTGCTATAGGCATCGTATGTCTTGAACCCATTATCCCAGGCTTCTTGCAACTCGTCCTTAAGCGGTTGCATGTACACATTCATATTTTTCCCCGGATAGTTGGGCCCTGGAATTATCAACGTCAGGAAAATGTTCTTTCTTTGCATAATCTGTCCGGGGGGGAGATTGAGTGGAAAGACAAATACGGGCCAACAACTGTATTGGGCTGCCGTCATACCAAACACACTGAACCCATCCGTGCTGATGCCGACTCGAGGATGCCTCGGATCTGCCGCTTTGTCACCATGTAATTCATCAAACTTTTTCCACGCAACACCATCCGATGTGTGTACAATCATCAGATTCCCATCTGCATCTAGTTCGGTTCTTTTGCCCGTTTTGTGCCATGTCATCTGTCTGGCCGTCTCTTCGACCATGAAAAGACGTTGAAGTCTTGGTACGATTGGCATATACCGAAGAACACTAACGGGGATTTTGGTCTGTGTCTTCTCACCCATACCGTTGTCTACCACAACATACCTGGAAGACTTGCAAATGGGACAATAGTTCAAGTCCGCATAGTCAAGCCTAAACAAGACACATCCTTTCTCACAAGCATGTATCTTATCATAGGGCATCTTCAGTGCACGGAGGATTTTGTCCGACTGGTATAGGTTTGCAGGCATTACATGGCCTTTGGGTAGAAAGCGTCCAAATACTGTCATCATTGCATCGTAGCATTCTCTGCCCAAGTTGAACTGAGCCTTCAGAGCCATTACTTGTGAGATGGCATCCAACTGAGAAAGCTCAGTGTGCTCATGGAGCGGACGTTTTGAAGACTCCAACATTTCATTGAAGGCCTTTGCAGATTCCTCCATCTCCTCGTCCGAATCCCGAGCATCATCAAAGTCTTGCACCATGTTTTCCATCCCGGTACCATGCTCGTCGGTGCGACGACGATCCACCTCAGCTCGGTCACGTTGGGCAGACTCACCATGAAATGTCCACACCGTATAATCGGGCGTAAAACCACTCTTCTGCAGGTGTTTGCCCATTTCAGCCTCTGTCCTCTTTTCCCAATTGCCGCACCGTAAACAGGGGCACCAGGTTTTCCTCTGGCCATTTGCAAATGCGGCTCGCACAAACCCCTTGGTTTTTGTGAACCATTCAGTGCTCCATTTGTTCTGACCAGTGTGACCGGTGTACATCCACGCACGATCACTCATCTTGACTTTCAGAGCTACTAGACACACAACAAATATATATATATATAATTCAGCATGTATGTATTAATCAGTTGATCTACTTTGTAAATTTTATTACGTCCATGCAACCTACACTCTAATAGGTAATGATAGGTCCTAATCCCACCCGAGTATGTTTAGATTGGGTTCATTTTCCCATGCTATGCCCCGGATCCTACGCAAAATTTCGGCAGCACCTCCCTGCTGTTCTCCTGATACACGTCTCTGCAATAAACATGGAGGATGTGTACCCGGAGAACAACAGGGGAGGCACTGACGAAATTTATGCGTCGGATCCGGAGCAAAGCATATGGGAAAACGAACCCAATCTAAACATACTCGGGCTGTCCATGGATAGCGTTGGACAATTCGAAAGAATCAAGGTTATAAATATGCAAATGCATGCATATTTATAACTATGACGCTTTCGAACGGGAGACACATATTGGTTACGCATACTGATGATTCAAGACACATATATATCTAGCTATCAAGTTTCATCGGAATAGATCAAATAATTAATGGGGGAGGAGGACATGTCATTTGTGCTCACCCACGAACGAAGGGGCAGAGCTCGTCAAACGCACGGCGAGGTCGTCGAACACCAAACCTCGCAGCGATGAAACAACTGCCCATTTAAAACTACCCGATCAACACAATTATATATGATGTTTTTCATAACAAAATCGAAAGATATATGACCTAACTAATAATTCACAAATATATGACCCCGTCGGCTTTTGGAAGGCCAAAGAACACCTTTTCGGGAGGTGTCGGGGGTCGGGGTGTCGTGTCGGTCTCGGGGTGCCGTGTCGGGGTCGGGGTCGGGGTCTCGGGGTCGGGGTGTCGGGTCGGGGTGTCGGGTCGGGGTGCCGGGTCGGGGTCGGTGTGCCGTGTCGGTGTCGGGGTCGGGGTGTCGGGTCAGGCTCGGGGTCGGGGTGTCGGGGTCGGGGTCCGAGTTGGGGTATCGTGGTCGGGGTCTCGGGGTCGGGGTGCCGGGTCGGGGTCGAGGTGCCGTGTCGGTGTCGGGGTCGGGGTGTCGGGTCAGGCTCGGGGTCGGGGTGTCTTGTTGGGGTGCCGGGTCGGGGTCGGGGTGCCGTGTCGGTGTCGGGGTCGGGGTGTCGGGTCAGGCTCGGGGTCGGGGTGTCTTGTCGGGGTGCCGGGTCGGGGTCGGGGTGCGGTGTCGGTGTCGGGGTCGGGGTGTCGGGTCAGGCTCGGGGTCGGGGTCTCGGGGTCGGGGTGTCGGGTCGGGGTGCCGGGTCGGGGTGTCGGGTCGGGGTGTCGGGTCGGGGTGCCGTCTCGGGGTCGGGGTGTCGGGTCGGGGTGCCGGGTCGGGGTGCCGGGTCAGGGTCGGGGTGCCGTGTCGGTGTCGGGGTAAGGGTGGGTGTGGTGTCAGGGTGTCGGTGTCGGGGTGTCGTGTCGGTGTCGGGGTCTCGGGGTCGGGGTCTCGGGTCGGGGTGCCGGGTCAGGGTCGGGGTGCCGTGTCGGTGTCAGGGTCGGGGTGTCGGGTCAGGCTCGGGGTCGGGGTGTCGGGGTCGGGGTCGGGGTGTCGGGGTCGGGGTCGGGGTCGGGGTGCCGTGTCGGTGTCGGGGTCGGGGTGTCGGGTCAGGCTCGAGGTCGGGGTGTCGGGGTCGGGGTCTAGGGGTCGGGGTGTCGTGTCGGGGTGCCGGGTCGTGGTCGGGGTGCCGTGTCGGGTCGGGTTTTTTTCCTCTTTTTTCCTTTTCTTCTTCTTCCTATTCTTCCTTTTCTTCCTCTTCTTCTTTTTTCTTCTCCTCCTCCTCTTCTTCTTCTTCTTCCTTTCCTTTTTCCTCTTCTTCTTCTCCTCCTCTCCTCTTTTTTCTTCTTCTTCTTCCTCTTCTTCTTTTTTCTTCTCCTCCTCCTCTTCTTCTTCTTCCTTTCCTTTTTCCTCTTCTTCTTCTCCTCCTCTCCTCTTTTTTCTTCTTCTTCTTCTTCCTCTTCTTCTTTTTTCTTCTCCTCCTCTTCTTCTTCTTCCTTTCCTTTTTCCTCTTCTTCTTCTCCTCCTCTCCTCTTTTTCTCTTCTTCTTCTTCCTCTTCTTCTTTTTTCTTCTCCTCCTCCTCCTCTTCTTCTTCCTTTCCTTTTTCCTCTTCTTCTTCTCCTCCTCTCCTCTTTTTCTCTTCTTCTTCTTCTTTCCTCAAACTAAACTAAGCCTACAACTAAACCTAAACCTAGAACTAAACCTAAAACTACAACTAAAACTAAATCTAAACTAAAACTAAAACTAAAAAGGAAAAAAAAGAAAAAAACTGAAAAATGGGGGGCTCACCTGGGGGGTGGAGGAGGCCGGTGGAGGAGGGGGCGGGGCGGTGGAGGAGGCGGCCTGGGGCAGCGGGGGGCCGGGCCTGGGGCGACAGGGGGCGGGCCTGGGGCGGCGGGGGGCCGGGCCCGGGCGGTGGGGCGCGGGGCGGCGGGGGGCCGGGGCGGTGAGGGCGACGGGGCCCCGGGGCGGCGGCGAGCCGGGGCGGCGGGGGCGACGGGGCGGCGGCGGCGCACGGCGGGCGGCGGCGTGGGAGGAGAGAAACGGCGAGGGAGAGGGAAGAAGTGAGTAACGGGCGGGGGGTACGGGCCGTTAGGTAGTAGGCTCTTTGCCGTCCGCCCCCCTTTGCCGTCCGCTTTTTTGCCTCTTTGCCGTCTGCTAGCGGACGGCAAAGAGGTGGCCCGTTAAGTTTTTCAAAAACGGGCGGGGGGTGGGGGCCACCTCACTCTTTGTCGTCCGCTGGCCGACGGCAAAGAGCTGGCAGACGGCAAAGAGCTTCTTTGCCGTCTGCCCTTTCTTTGCCGTCTGCTTTTGGGTAGCTGATGGCAAAGAGCTTCTTTGCCGCCAGCTAGCAAACGGCAAAGAGCTGGCAGATGGCAAATTAGCTGATTCCAGTAGTGGTAGTAGTAATTTGGAATGTGACGAGACGCAAGCTCAAAATTTATTGACGGCTCTAGTTTCGAAGTGCGGCACTATTACCGGATGGCGTAATGTGGGCACGTGTTCTCAGCCGTGGTGTAGCATATGCCATGGTAGTTCTTTTTCTACTGCTGTGTACATGCAATAACTGTCACCATCGGATACATATCTTTCGGTTATTGGGGCGTTCGACAGGAATAGCCTGGTGGCGAGCTATAGACTAGTCTTTTTTTCAGAAGCATTACACCTATGTCTCGGGACTTCTCACACGCACCATCTCTAGCCCCCTAGGTCCATGTCACCCACATACACTTGTACTCTGAGTTTAGTACGTTATACAGGAAGAGAAGAGGTGCACGCATGCGCTCATCCTCTCTCACACACGCATCTGTAGCTACGAATTGTAGTGTTCTCAACCATCCGATTGGCTCTATCATAGGTTTCATGTTGCTCCTTGGACTTGAGAATGAGAAGTTTAAAACGCAGAGGCTAAGCTGGAGGCGCGAGGTTTTGGTTAATGTGTGGGCCGCACACGGCACCAACACGACACGAGCTTCGTCTGCCTGGTGCGCAGTCGGGTGAGTTGTCCAAGTATAGACACAACTAGGCCCTCCATGGTATCTGCGCCTCGACATATGCGCTGAGAAATTAGGATCAGAGGGTTTACTACTAGTAGTAGTACTTCTTTGATGTGTCGCGTCAACTCACACAAGTATGCAACACTTCCTGAACAAACAAGTATATAGGTTGTTATACTTCTTATAAGTTGTTATACTTCTTACCCAAAGGATCTTTATATCCAACGGACACAAAATACCCGTTCGACTGTTGGAAATTATTTTAACTCCTGATCTGATGTCGAAGTAATTGCTGCATCGCCACCAAAACCCACCATGTCTGAAGCTAAAGTAGACTGAGCTAACCCCTATATTAGCATATTACTAAGATAAACAAAAGGCACTGTAGAATCATTTAGGACATGAGCTTGTCAATCTGAATGTGGAGGGACACCAGCTTAGCCCCGGCCAACATCTTGGGCGGAACTGTGAAGAAGGTCAGCTCCTGCACGGCGACGTCGCCGGGATCCTTGCTGCTTGTCACCTCCATTTCCACCTTGAGGGCGTCGGTCCTGCCTTTGGGCTCCCCTGGTGGGCCGTGCACCCACCGCTTGGCCACGTGGTGCGCAAGTGGGGATGACCCCGCCCTGATGTAGACAACCGACACAGCGATATACACGCCGATGTCGAGCACGCCGCCGACCAAGAAAAACATGTGGCCGTCCTCCTCCGCGAACAGCAAGAGTCGTGGCTCCGACAGTGGCACTTGCAGCTGGAGCACCTTGTCGTACTGGATCCTGTGCACGGGGATGCACGGTGCTGATGTGGCGGGAGAGCACCGGCAGCGGGCCTTCATAGCCGCAGACGGGCACAAGGCATTTGCAGGGCGCGAGCAGACACACGCTCTGGTGATCGGCGAGCTGGTGGTATGTGACGTAGAGCCCACAGCCTTCGTGCGGGCACTCCACCCTCATCGAGGAGAGGACGACGTCCACTTCCGTGTTCCGCACGTTGAAGCCACCGTCACGCTCGCACTTCTGGCACTGCCGCTGGTTCCCGGGGCGCTCGACGCGGCAGTCCGCGCAGGCTAGGTGCCCTCCCTTGCACTGCACAAATCAATTGAACAACACATCAATCAAGAAACCTGCACCTTACTCGATCAGCCGAACGGATGAGGTGTATTCGAACCTCATACACTGGAGGCTTCAAGGGGCAGAGGCACAAGGGGCAGTGGAGCAAGGTGAGGTCTATCGAGACCATAGAGAGCTCCATCGTCGGGTCCTATTCCGTCTGCATGATCTCGCCCTCCTCGTGCACAACCATCTCTCTCTTTAGGGTCATGGCATTACAAAGCTTTACCGTCAAATATTCATACTACTTCAAGGTGCATTAAATCAACACATGCAAATATCAAAAGGAGATTCACGGCATGCATGCATGCGTTGTAATTAATGCATCAGGAAAACGCAAATTATTGAAATATATTGAGTGCAATGCTTTGATGTGTCGCGTCAACTCATACAACAACGAGAAGTTTGATTACTACAACGCCCTCTCCATCGCGGACTGAGCTCTAGTGCCTTAACTGCACCTGCCTTTGGCTGTATGACAGGTGGGCCACCCACCTATTTGGCTCACCTATCATACACGCAAAGGTAGGAGCAGTAAGTCAATGAAGCTGCGTCCCTCCCTCGCCCATGAGCGTGGTGGCTGGCAGGACTAGGAGAAGCTTTCGCTACATGCTCTCCTTCCCGCACGCGGTGGACATGCAGCAGTTCATTCAATGTCAGATGGCCAGAAGCATACTGTAGTACTCCATCATTGTTCGACTTCCCGAAGAGGTGAAGAGCCAAGCGCAGCCCGGACGCTTGTGTGGCAGTTTCATGTGTAGAGTAGTCTAGGATAGCGTGTACCGTGCCTGTAAGCTTAAAATCGTTGGGGTCGGCTCCATGCTATGAGGCCGTCTCGAAGCTTTTTTTGATTAAAAATAATCTTCTGTCCCTACCTGTCATCCTGGTGATTGTAGTTTGCACGCTCATCTGGTCAAGACATGAATATATATTTTAATTTGTGGTGGGGTAAATGTTAGAGGTTGCATCAAATATATTGTACACTACGGGTCTTTCAGCCAAGTTTAGAGGCAACCATGTGGGGCCAGTGCAATAATGTGTTGCGTCAACTCGTACAATGAAGAGAAGCTTGATTTCACTACTACACGCCTTCTCCCTCGCCCATGCGTGCGGTGGCTCGCAGACGAGGACAGGCTTTTGCTTGTACTGCAACAAGCTATCCCTCCCGCACGCGATGGACGGACATGCAGGAGTGGATTCGATATTGTAGAAGTAGTAGTAGTAGTAGTAGTAACATCATTGTTCATCTTCTCAAAGAGGCGAAGAGCCAAGCGCAACCCGAACGTGGCAGTTGCGAACCTTGGAGCACGCATATAGCCAGGCTCTTGCATGAGACAAAATTGCTATGTGAGCCCACTATTGTAGTACTTGCTAGTATAGCCATGTAAACCAGAAAGGAGTATTTGCCTTTCTAGAGATTTCAACAAGTGACTAGACTACACCGAGACGGAGTACATATGGAGCAAAATGAGTGAATCTACACCGTAAATAAATATGTAGTTCTCTCATTTTCCTCTCCGTCTTGGTCGCGGTGCATAATATTGAGTATACTAGTATTGACTAGTCTCTTTTTGACATGCATTTACGGTTTTTTTCGTACAGACGCAAGCGCTCATATACACACGCATACACTCACCACTATGAACGCACACATGCACACCCTACCCCTATGAGCACCTCCGAAAGATTGAGCCAGCATGTCATCTTGAAATTTACGAAGTCACCATAGGCACCTCGTCGTCGACGGGAACGTCTCCTGACATGCGATAGACGTGAGTGGCAGTCGCCTCCATAGGTGCTTGAATGCCAAGGAGGGAGGGGGTAGCGGTTCCCGAGACATTGAACAGTCAATGATGCATCCTCAATTAGCATGCGGAGGGAATTAATTGGAGAAGCAGAATAGAGCCAGCATGATGTGAATGCAACAGAGTTTGGACTCTCATATAAAGGCGCCCCACCACTCCAATCCATCTACTCCTAGTCTCAGCGCAACACTGCTCACTGCAATCCAAGACCAAGTGACTAGAAGCCACAAGCACCTATGTAGGTGATGGACGCGAGCGGCAGTCGGCTGTGCCAAATCATCCAAGACGCAGGCCTGCGGCCCCGCACCGCGCAGCGTTTCCAGACGGTGCTGGCGACCGCCGGTGTCGTAGCCCTCGACGACACCGGCTTCGCCTCTCGCATGGACGACATGATGGTCCACTCCATCCGCAAGTTCACCACCGTCAAGAAGCACGCAGACGACCTTGTTGTACTGCTCCAGCCTGCGCGCCCAGGCTTTGCCTGCCACCCTCACCGGCCTCCATGGTGACGAACTCTTTCAAGCCCTCGTGGCCCTACAGGTGCCGGATGCTGCGACGAAGAATGTGCAACTCGAGGCAGCTCTCGCCATGCAGTGCCTCGCCATGCAAGAAACCGCCGACCTGCACATCCACGTCTACGAGGAAATCGTCTACATAATCCACTACAAGGCCAGCGAGGACAGAAAGACGTTGGCTTTCTTCCAGCGGTTGGAATATTTGGACGCCATTGTTCAGAAGCACGTTGACCTAGCCACTATAATCCACTACTTAGCCGCCGTTCGGTGGGCCGGTGCCCTGAGTCGAGGAAGTGGACGTCGTCGATGGATGCATCTCTTCTTCTTGCCTCCTGTAACCAGCACTGCATCGCCTCGTGGCCTTAATGTTTTATTAGTATAGTACTCCCTCTGTTCCCAAATATAATTCTTTCTAGAGATTCCGGCAAGTGACAACATACGGAGCAAAATGAGTGAATCTACACTCTAAAATATGTCTACATACATCTATATGTTGTATTCCATTTGAAATATCTAAAAAGGCTTATATTCAGGAATAGAGGTAGTATATGGCATTTTTATTCTAGTCGTAACATTTTCACTGTGAGGTGGGGCCGCAGTTGAGTAAACCGACCATCAGCAAATCACCACCCCACCCATCGGGCGTCGGCTGAGTTTAGAATTAGAAGAGATAAACGAGGGAGAAGAGCAAGCTGTAGCACGGACGCTGTTGTCAGATGGGACTCATGTTGATAGAATAGGAGTATTGAGCACTCGTACCTCTTTTTTAGGGAAAAAGTAGTCGTATGTCTAGTACCACTAGTTGGGTGCGTGCGACCTATACCTTTCATCACTTTAGGTCTCCTTTTCGAACCGCAGCTACGCTTCACAGTACATATTTTTTTTCATGCACTCATCCTCCTATATGTACTCCTAGGCTATTTCCACGTGCTCCCTTTCGCCGACATGTGGGACATAGAGCATCTCGATCGTAGTGCATGCACAACTAGGAGCATATGCCAGGGTACTTTACATTTCATACCTCACGAATTACGTGCAAACCGCCCGCAGAAGAATAAATAAATAAATGAATTACTACATGAAACTGGATTATTTTCATAGAAACCGGAGCACATTCACTAAATTTTGGACATAACACGTTTATAAAAAATGACTGGACCTAAACTATTCTAAGGGCCTCTTTGATTTGCAGGATACTGAAAACACAAGAATGGGGAAAGTATGATGGCGATGAACCGAGACAAGGAGAACTCTAACTCAGTTAGAGGTTAGAGTTAGATTCTAACCCTGAACTAACTCTAAACCAAAGAGGTGTATGGATGGCAGGGTTAGATTGACAATAAATGCTCTTTCTCAATCATTTGACTACTTTGGACCCTATTTCCTACCGGATTTGGTGTGGCCGGCTCTTGTGTGGCCTCCTCCCGCTCACAATTGACATAAACGAACCATCTTTACAAATCAATCATGCAAAACATGATAAATTTTACTTGGTCCATACAAATGAGATATCCCACTTAAACATACAAGTCATCAATCAAGCTTCACAAAAAAATACACTCCATGAAACAAAGCATGAGCTAACTCATCACAGAAGTCATTCACGATAGGAAGGGATCCCAGAGCCCCTCACGCACCCAGGAAGGAGCTCGTCATCGTCGCTCTGGAGGAAGGCTCTATAGAGCCCAGGCCCCGGGAACCCCTCCCACGCCGGCGATTGGGAGTTGAGGTCGACACCGGCATGGGTAGCAGGGCCGCTTGCCGGCGACTACGAACCGAATCTTTGGGCCTCTAAAAAAAATGCAAGCCTGAAACTAAAATACCTAGAAAGGTGAACCGAATCTTTGGGCCTCTAGAAATAATGCAAGCCTGAAGCTGAAATACCTAGAAAGGTGAACTGGATCTTTGGGCCTCTAGAAAGATTTATTACCTCCTCAAGGAGCATCAAACAATTCCATGCGTGCACCACAAATCTATACCAAGTTTAATCTGGATCTACTTTTCCAAATCAAAATTAGCGCTAGAGAGAGCAAGATCAATGATATGGCTGTGAGACAGAGAAGGAACGAACAAACTCACCCCTCTCGCGACCTCCCTGGTAGATGTGCCGCCACCGCGCACGACAGAGGGAGAAAAATGACCGGTGAAGGGGGAGTGGGCGAGCATCGAAGGCCGGAGGGAGAGGGCGGCTGGATGAGAGAGAGAGGGCGAGTGGCGGACCAGCGCTTGGGTGGGCGGCCCGATGGGGAACAGAGAGGAGTCGTGCGAGGAGGGCGGAGGGAGCGATCTGGTGCGGGCAGGGGAGAATTTTTTAGTTCTCTTCTAGTGGGCCCGAGGAGAACTAACCCAATTAGAACCTCTCCACCGGCCTAGTTTTTTTAGCTGGGTTAGAGCAAACTAGCTCAAACTAACCCCTCCTATTTGGATAATCTGAGGCTATTTCAACCCAAACTAGGTCTAACTCAGGGATCCAAACAAAGGCCCTGTTTGGTTCCATGAGTTAGAGTTAGTTTGGACTCAACTAACCCAAAAGTATCCAAACGGGAGGGTTAGTTTGGGTTAGATGCATCTAACCCACCCAAGAGGTGCTTATTTGGGTTATTTCTCCTTGGGACCACTAAAAACACCTTTTTCTCTCGCTCTCCCCGCAGCAGATCCCTCCGCACTTCATCGAAGCTTCTCGTCCTCTCCCTCCCTCCCTCTCGCACCTCCCGTGAAGGCGCCTCGCCGTATCTGCGCTCCCGTCCGCCGCCGGTAAGCAGACCCGCCCTATTTTCCCGTTCCAACCCCCTCGTCTCCCTGCGGCCCGTCCGCCCGCCGGTAAACAGTCGCGGCTCCTTGCGCTGCTCTTCCCCGTCGGCCTCGGCCAGCGCGACTCCTTGCGCAGGGACGGTGGATTCGGTCGGCGTGCTGTGCGAGAGGGCAGCACGTCCCCGTCCGCCTCTGCCAGGGCTCTCTCCGCTAAATCCGGTAGGAAATAGGGTCCACAGTAGCCAAATGATTGAGAAAAAGCATTTTATTGTCAATCTAACCCTGCCATCCAAACACCTCTTTGGTTAGAGTTAGTTCAGGGTTAGAATCTAACTCTAACCTCTAACTGAGTTGGAGTATCCAAACAGGGCCAAAGAGGAGTAGTACCGTACATGCTACAGTCTGGACCGTAGCACATTGTTTTTTGTGGCCATCTCACCACATTGTTTTCTACTGCTGGTTCATTGGGCTGTCGTGGTTCGCACTCCTCCGACGTGAGTAGTAATACTAGTATATACCGCATAATTCTTTGCTCCATCTTACTACGTACTCAGCATCCAGGTCGACGCGTCATGCACCAGATTAGAGTGCGGAACGGAAGGGGGGCATCACCCCGGTCGTAGTGCAAGTAATTCATGACTATAGTGAGTAGTCATATCACAAGTCTTTCCAGCAGTAACGCGCCGTCAAATCACACAACCCAACCTTTCCAGCAGTAAGTAAGCTGAATCCTCTACTCCCTCACCCTCCTCGCCTCTCTGTCAAACGGCCTACGCGAAAACTGCCGCGCGTACTGCTTGGGAAAAGCCCCGCCCTCAACTTTTAACTACGCAAAAATAGTTCGAGCTTGTTCGTTCTATATAAAAACTAGTACTGTATGTTTATTCACCCGTGGGGTTGTTCAATGAATGGAGGGCCGGGGAGCACAAGTGAACAATACTACTACTAGTAGTAAGTAGGAGTCGTATAGTTAGTCACCTTAAATAGAGAGTTTCTTTTCTTTAATGCCATGTACACAAATTGAAACGCTTGTTGTGGAGAGAAAAAGATAATCACTCCACTATATATGTACGCAGGGGCCCGAGCTCTTGCTTTACTAGGGTTGCTATCTTCATTCTCTCATCCTCTCCAGATCTAAACAAGACAGGGATAGCGACATTTTCTCTCTGCTCATCGCTGGTCACAGATCCGGCCGGATCCCTTCGGTCGGTGTGTGTAGAGGACTAAAAGGTGCATCGTTCACGCAGTCATCGCCGGCGAGGGAGGAAACCCACAGCTGCTGGCAGGGCCCGATCCTCTGCCCGTGTCGTTCTCTCCGACACAGCGCCAGCTCGGGAGGTCCTCCGACCCTTCTTCCTCCTTGTCGTATTGTGCGCAGATCGGACCTGCCGCCGCCGACATCCCGACGACCCTCAGGTACAAGTTCTTCGAAAGCGGCCTTGCTCTACTGCCCCAGCTCCCCACATGTCTGCATGTGCATCTTTTTCTACTTCCATTAGCTCTTCCAAATCCACCTATTTTTTTTGTATTATTAGAGGTAAAGCTACTTCATGCATTCGAATCTAGGACTTGGTTCAAAAAACAAAGAAGGGGGGAAAGTCGTAGCATGAATCTAGGACTTGATTCAAAGAGGAAATAATAGGGGGAAAGTAGTAGAGACCGGATACCCAGCCGGTCTCTTGGTTGAAAAGGGAATAATGGGAAAACTCAGTACAAACTGGATAAGGAACATATCTATTATTTGTTGAAAAAAGGATAGAAAGTGGCGGCTGGTGGACAAGTCAATAGAGTATTTCCAGGATTAGATTTGTTGTCCTCACATAGTAAAAGGTCTCCAGGATTAGATTTGTTGCCCTCACATCGTAAAAGGTCTCCAAGATTAGATTTGCTGCCCTCACAAAGTAAAAGGTTTCCTGGATTAGATTTGCTGCCCTCACATAGTAAAAGGTCTCTAGGATTAGATTTGCTGCCCTCACAGAGCATGAACAAACTCGGCATCACCACTTTATGCCTCCTTGTAGGTACATTGTGCTGATGCGTCCACTGTCGCATGTCCTTATACCAACCTTTTACTATTGTTAATGTAAGGGCGCATGTAAAATGGAGCAATCACACTATTACCTTAAGGACATGTCTAACCAGTGTTATTGTTAATCTAATGCCTCCAGTGATATGATGCAATTAAACTTTGTTGCAAATGGTACTCCTGCCGTTTTCGCCAATATGATAAGTAAGTTGCTTCTTTATGCTGCTGAGTGACCTGGTGTCCCCACGGTCCCATGCCCTTAAACAAACTCTTTAGCTGCTGTTGATTTACTATATCTGGTAAACAAGCAATGCCACCATTAAAGTAATCCCATATTTGATGAATGTCATAGTTGATCGTAATGCTTCCGGTAACATGAAGCATTGCTGACGATTTAAAATTTCTACTGTCCTTGCGTGATTGCCATGAACATAATTAAGATGCTTCTTTTATTTTCGTGTATGTTTCGTATAGTCTTATTGACCAGCAATTGTTTACTTTCTATCTTTTCGTGCAGATAGGGATATCCATTTCACCTTGTTGCTATTGTGACCTTTTGGTGAACTGCACAAAACACTTTTTTTTTGGAATGAGTGTCTTGTGCAGTTCAACTAAAATGTCACATGGGAAACATCTCTCAATTTTGGTGGAACTGCACAAAATGGTGATTGGAGTTTCCAAAATCTCCATCAAATTCTGGTGGTAATCTCGTGAAACCTTTTATTAGCTTTTAAAAGATGAGCCGTCAATGTCACCACAATGGCACATTATTTTAGTGGAACTGCACAAAAGGATAAGCAATACAGTTGCACCTTACATGAGCAGGACAACCAACCTTAATGTTGTTGAATTTTAGTGCAACTACTAAAAAAGAACCTGCCAGGTCACGAGAGCAAGTACTTCTTGCTAGCTGAATGATGCAATCTTTGCTTCATTTCAGGTGAACTGCAGAAAAAGGCGCATGAATTGAATCATGGAACTCCAGGTTGGCCTCATCCGAGTGGATTTGCAGGTTCACCACATCAAGTCGTGGCGGCATAGGGCCCCTCACACCGGTCAATACTGTCCTTTATCAACATGATTGTGCTTTGTCATACTGTGCTGATTTTCTATTTTTTAAATAAAGCTATTCTATCGCAATCTTTTCTAGTTTTGGAAATAAAGTTTGCTTCAACTAGTGCCACTATTATAGTAGTCATGCTCTTTCTTATCTGTGCAAATAGGAATACTCAATTACAGATGTTGTGATGGTCAAGAGCATTCGCCAAGTTCTTGGGTTGTATGACACGGCTAGCCAAGATGGATTTAACCCCGATATTCAGTTTATCAAAAGGCTCTAATGGGTTGGTTCTGAATCTTGCAAGCTGGGAATCAATGAGATGTGTAGGCATCTTTGTTGTACTTATTGTTTGAATCTTATTTGTTGGTTATGAATCTTGCAACCTGGGAATGAATGAGATGTGTAGGCATCTTTGATATACTTATTATTTGAATCCTATTTGTTGGTTTTGAATATTGCAAGCTGGGAAACACGGCATGATGATGCAGAGGACATCAACCATAACAAACAGCTCAAACTTGGTAGTATTATCTGTGTGAAAGTGCGACAAATGTGCTGATCGTGTGCGTCCTGAGAATAATAATTCTAATTTTTGTGCATGTTGATCCTGTGGCACTGATAGAACGAGCCAATACATTGCTTGTTTTAAGAATAAATTTCTAATAAAGCTAATTAAATTTAAGTAAAGTGACCACTAACACTTGTTATTACAGTACCAATACAGACCTGCTTGTGAACCGACGTGTGGACGGAATAGGTTTCTTAATGGAAGCGTTTGAATGCGCCGAGGGTGCATGTTCTGACGGGCATGCACCGGGCGAGGGAGGGGTAGTAACTATTGTCTCATGTACACACTTAGTTTACTTTTGAATCCAGTTCCCCAAGAGCTGAAAAACGAACCACTACCGCCTATCCACTTGTTCACTTGAAGAGACTCCAATGGCGATCCGAGGGGTGAGCCTGCTGGATATGGACTTCAGCAAGGAGTTCACCTTTGAGTTCGCCATTAAGTCCCATGGCTGCACCAAGTTGAATGTGATGTACACCAATGATCCAGACTCGGTGAAGCTCTGCCTCGCCGAGTTCAAGCAGTACCTACAGGATGCGAAAGCACAAGGTCTAAGGACTAGACCTTGTGCCCATCCATTCGTCTGCTGACAGGGACCAGTGGATCGCGGTCGCCCAGGTATGCGTGCGAGACGGGGTTCTCGTCTACCACTGATGTAGGGCCATCAGATGTTTTGGAGCATTCACCCGTTTAATCGGTAGCATCGACTGCACCTTCGCTAAGGTGGAGAGAAGGAAGAACGCGACGATTCAGCCATCTGGTGCAACAAGCTTGTCGACATCCAGAAGCAATAAAAGATCATCGGCAACGGGCAAGAGAAGGACTCCATGGTTGACATCACCGAGACCATCATCGACCCCTGCTATGCCAACATGAAAGAATACAACGATTCCATGGACCTGAACACGTGGGAGGTACCTCTGAATCTAGCCTACATAACCTACACGGCCAAGGACGCATATGCATGCTATGACATGTACAGGCGGATCTTGGACATGAGGGCTTGTCTGCTTCCCGTAACCGACGAGTACACGGACAGCCGCATCATCATGATCAAGCGTGCCAGGAAGGTCTAGATGTTGTACTTTATCTATTTATAAGCACCTTTATCATCTGAGTGTTTCATGCATTAGCCTATGTGTCGTAATTATCTGTTTTGTCCAAAATATTTCTTCTAAGAACCCATTTACCTGTTTGCATTTTTAGTGGCTATTGCTTATGTATGTAACTAGTTCACTCGTCCGTTTAAAAAAAACTAGTTCACTTGGCTGCCGTGCTTTGAATCTCCTTCCTCCCAACATATTTCCCTTCTCAGGTGGACCTAGCATGTCTCGCACACAGACATATGGGACCAACCACCTATGCATTTGTATTTCTTTATTTTGTTCAATCTTTCATCCTCTTCCTATATAGCGGTTGGCCATCATAGCCTATGGCGTTGGCCGGGACATCCCTCTACTCCCACACATTGTTCGGCGGCGGCAGCTCCACTGGCCCACCCTGCACCCAAACAAATCAACCCTCGTACTCCCCTCCGCCTGCGTCTTCCCCCACTCCGGTTCGTTCGGTCCGAGGTCTCGACGTCGTAGTCTGTCTTGGTGATCTCACCGCGGCGCCGCCGTTTTTCGTTCCCAACATGGTCAGCAAAACAAGAGGAATCGGGAGACAATTGTTCGTCGAGAGGCTGACAGTCCTGGGCCCACCAGGTCCATGGCCTAGGTTTTATTGTATAACATGGGCAGCCCATGACATGTTTCAACGTTTTTTGGATCCAGCATGTATCAAGCGGCCTCTGGGCCTCCCAACATCAGAAGCCCAAGTTATGTTTGCTTTTTCAAGACGACGCACAACTCAATTCTATTTTTCTATAAGAATGCAAAACTGAACCTATGTTTTCCCTTCTATAATAGTGTATATATATATCTTATTTTATTACACATATATATAATAGAAACAACATTAGGTCTCGTTAAACCTGTCGTTCGTCCAACCATTTTATAGACCTTCCCACTTCCTTTATTTTTCGTATTCATTAATCCTATATGTGAATTTTCCCCCACTTTCTTTTTCGATGTAAACTGAGTTTTCTCCCAGTACTTTTCCCTAGAACCAACTCAACTGTCCCACGTCTAGCCTAAAAAAAAATAATACCCCACGTCCTATTAACTCATCAAATTAAAATTATATTTTATTTCGTAAATTGAAAGTTCTTACAAAATAATAATAATAATTGTTTATATATAACTTGGCAAGTTAACTCCTAGTGATTGCGTACATAAGCTTGAAAAGATTTTACTGACCAATGCAATAATAGACGTGGAATCATGTGTTTATGTTTTTATAACATTTCTCCGTCCAGCCCAATATGATATTTTCACCCAGCCCAGCAAGTCCGCGGATTTCGAGAAAAATGCAAATGGGCGTTAAATTCTACCATATATATACGGGCTGCATAGATGCTACATCATTGTTTCACCCAGCCTACGAAATGGACAAAAAAACAAAAGGACTGGTTGACATGTGGGCCCGTAGGTTGAAGCCTAAGCAAGGCGTTGGATTTACATCCACCGGCCGGCATTCTTCTTCAATCTCTCGTCTTCTTCCCCCTGCGCTGCCGGGACTGCCTGCTCCAGCCTCCGGCGTCTAGCGGTGTTGTTTTGCACGCCTCACAGTGAAATGCTACCCTGCCGATGGCCAGGCCATCCCTCCACTCCGCACCTCCTGTTATTCTCTGCCGAGTCTAGGCCCACCCCGCACCCGAACCAATCAAGTTTCCCACTCCTCTCCATCTATGACTCCACTTCCGCATCTTCCCCATCTCTGGGTCATTCCAGTCTGGGGCCTCGCCGTCGTCCACCGCCTCGCTGCGCTCGGTGTGGCGTGGTCAACAAACAAGAGTCATCTGAAGAGGACTGTACATGGAGATCCTGACGGCTGGGACCCACAAGGTGGACCGTTGGATGTTAATCCAATAGCCGTGCTCCTTCTTCAACCTCTGTTCTTCCTCATGTCTCTCATGGGCGGCAGTGCTACCGCGCACCCGAACCAGTCAAGTTTCCCACTCCTCTCCATCTGCGACTCCACCGCCGCGTCTTCCCCATCTCCGGGTCGTTCTAGTCTGGGGCCTCGCCGTCGTCCACCGGCCTTGGTGCGCTCGGCACGGTGTGGTCAACGTGGTCAACAAACGAGAGTCATCAGAAGATGACTGTACGTGAGAGGCCGACAGTGGGGATGCACCACGCCCATGGACGCATGCATGCAACTGCAACCATTTTACCCTGAAAAATAATGTTTTCTCCCCTGACTGCTGGAACCCACCAGCTACTTCTTCGCACGAAAGGAAGTGCGTCCTCATTAAGGGCAAAAAATATATCCCCCCTTGACAGCTAGGACCCAGCAGCTATATCTTCGCACGCAAGGAAGTGCGTCCTTATCCTCCCTGACAGCTTGGACCCACCCGGTCGAAGCGTATGTACCATTGTCTGTCTTGTCGGAACGTGTACGTACATACTGGTCGATCGGTCACTCTGCAATGATGAACCATGGCTGAGTAAGTACCGGCACATGTCATAGTAGAGCCCCGCACGTAGCAGTTCAGGCTGTCCCGTCTAAACCGTGTCCACGTACATACAGCCACACGCCAAAAAATACATCCACATACGTACATACGGGCGGGGTCTCGAACGCCTACTCGTGCATACATACGGCCAGGGCTCGTGTACATGGCTGGGTCGGAATGGGGAAACTGCGTCGTCGTGTTCATGGGGAGGCAACGGAATACGTCTTGTTCATCGGGAGCCAACCGGCTTGGATGGAACAGCCGATCGAAACGAGGCCTGGCATACCGCAGAACGGAGGAAACGACCTAGTGTTCGACCAGCCATGGTCGAAACGGGATCTTGTTCATCTGGAGGGGTCTGGCGTACCGCAAAACGGAGGAAACGGACTTCTCTTGGACCTCCTACAGTCGAAACAGGGTCCTGTTGATCGGGGGGTGTGGCATACCGCAAAATGGAGGAAAAAGGCTTGTGTTGGAGCGCTACGGTCGAAACAGGGGTCCTGTTCATCGGGAGGGGTGTGGTGTACTGTAAAACGGGACACGGGATACTGTTCATCTCCACCGTCGACCTCCTCCAGCCTGCACGGGCTACTGTTCTTCCACCGTCGACCTCCTCCAACCTTCACCTACGACTGTTCATCCACGAGCTCCTGTTCACGCAGCCTCCACCGCTCCTCCACCGGCTACTGTTCTACCAGCCCTCTCCACGGGGTCCTGTTCAACCACCACTCCACGGGCTACTGTTCATCCAGCCCTCCACCGGCTACTATTCAACCAGCCCTCCACGGGGTCATGTTCATCCAACCCTCCACGGGGTCCTGTTCATCCACCCGCCAACCGGCTCGATCGGGGTCATGTTCATCCAGCCCCCGCTAGGAACTGTTCATCCAAACCCCCAACAATGCTCACCGTTCATCAAGAGGCAGCATCGATCGGCTTCAGTTAGTAGCAGTAGCGAAGGAATCACTTGGGTTCAGTTAACAGCAAGGGTTCGATCGCTCGGGTTCCGTAACGTAGCTAGTGCAATTGCTCGGGTTCAGTTAGAGCCCAATGCCTCGCTCGGGTTCAGTTAGAGCCCAATGCCTCGCTCGGGTTCAGTTAGAGCGCAGCGCCTCGCACACACGCGCGTACGTGTACGAGAGAAACGCGCATCGCTCGGCCCCCGACCACCCACCATAACTGGGAACTCGCCGATATTTTCCTCGCCCTCGCTTCTACCACGGTTTTTTCTGTCATGGACGACCCAAAGAATGTCATGCAGCTGCGTATCCGGCCCGCCCAGGATGAAAAAGCCCATTTTCTGTCATAATTTTTTATCATAGAAGTAGGAGCCCACCACATCTATGATAATACCGGGTTTGTCACAATTATCGTCATAGAAGTGTCATAAGCATGACAGAAAAAAAATCCGTTCGGCCCAAAATGTCACGGATGTGTCTTTTTTTTGTAGTGCAACTGTGTGCATGGTCGCACATGTTTCCTCTTTGTGAACCGTGTCGGATTATGATGTATATCACACACGTTTGTGCTTTACAGAGTGTGTGCACCATAATGACATGCAGAGCGTATTTTCACCCAAATTTAATCACTGCTATTTAAAATTGTACCGAATTTGAATTTCAAAGTAGGCTATAACTTTATACATATCCATCAGGTTCAACAACCAATGCATTATTCCATTCACATGTACATATGTTTAAGAATTACATAAGCACCAAATAAAGAATGATGAACTAGGGTTCTATACTTGCACTATTAAAGAAGGTAAAGAAAGAGGTGAAAGACATTCTTGTAGCGTCACAAGGTGAAGTGGACTATATTGTGCCCTCCTCCATGCAGAAGGCACACACGACTCTAGTACAACCCCTTGTGATGGCCGACCGCCCATCCTTCACTGTCTTCATGAGGACATCTAGATAGTCATCGTGTTGTGATAGAAATACTTTAACCTTTGCATGCCCACCAATCTTGTAGTTTGAGAGGTAATCTTGAGTAAACTGCTTTGGAACCACTACAAAGGAAAAAGATTCACACATTGTCATCTAACACAACTCATTATGGGCAGTAAAAAGAAGGATGCAGAGTTCTTACTTACCATCCTGCAGTTCACTGTTGTCTTAGATAAAGTGTACACAAATAGTTTAATCGTCATCTTTTGACCCATTTTCCTAACAGTCTTTATCAGTTTCCTCACTTCATGCTGGTTCATGAATATCTCTTGTCCCATATGCAGAAAGGGTCGAAGCATGGATCTTTACCAATGACATATGTACCTAAAAGCACCAAGTTAATATTAGAAGCTAAAAAACAATTGCACAATGACGTAGTACTACACTCCCTCCGTCCCATTATATAAGATCTTATTACATCCAATATACTAACATATTTGATAAATTAACATCTTATATTATTGGGGCGGAGGGAGTTTATTACATTGTTACAAATATCGGTCGATTAACTGCAGTTAACTGCTGCTACTCTTCTATGCATATCTAGGCATCATCAGAACATTAAGGTAACACTCTTCCTTGTTGCTATGTAGCCTAGGATTGCATATTTAGACATTTAGTACAATGCAATGTGCTATGTAGCGTCGGATATATTATATATGGCCCTAGTTAACCTAGCGATAAATGGGTTATAGATATATTCAGCTAAATGTCCGATTCGCTAATTAATCCCTTATCAGCCCCATCCTATATGGTACCAGCTACTGATATCCTGAACAGTGAGTATATATAAGCCATGGGATGAAACTAACCTCGATGGAAAACAACAGTTGTTCCCAATATTGTCCTGTGTAAGTACATTGAAAGGCATGTTAAGCACAATATGCTAAACATCAACCAAACATATCCAGGGTAGAAAACATAATCTCCAAATGATAGCTTCGCTGTGCAGGTTTAAGCACGCTTGTTAAGCAAAACAAGAAGTGGAAATGTGTGTTAATTGCAACATGTCTAACATTTAGCAACAAGGAAATATAGTCATTCAAACAGATATTGTGCAGGTCTAAGTACACTAGTTATTGTTAAATAAAAATGGAAAGGCGTGTTAACTACAACATGCTTAACAACCAAATGTAGTCATCCATAGTGGTATTGTTGAAACTGGTATTGATGAAATTGAACTGCACAGTTCATACTTGCACATATAGAACAACACATTGTGAATAACTGAAATAAATAAGGCATACTACGAAAAACCAAAGATAGCAATGGAAACTGGACATATGCTAACTACAAACAACTGAACAACCTAAAAATGTTAAAAGAGGCATATGCTCGCTACAACAGGCTTAGCACCGACCACATATAGTTATTCCTATAGGTATTTGTTGAAACCAGTATTGACAAAATTGTACTGCACAGTAAATAGTTGCACATATAGAGCATCACTTTGTGAATAACTGAAATTAACAAGGCACAGTACAAACAACCAAAGATAGCAATTTAAATTAGACATACACTATTGTAGGATGCTGCTAACGCGACACTACGATTAGAGAACCTTTGATGAAACTGTGTGCGATGCATTAATAACAAACGGGGATGTAAAAACCTGTCAGAAAAGGTGCAAAACGTTTGCGATTGTGGAGCCATCAAACACGGTTAAGTTTTTAGTTACATGTGCGACTCAGGGCACATGGTTAACCCGTTCGAACTATTTGCGATGAGGCAGAACAACAGAAACAAGCAGCCATATCAATATGTGTACGATATACGACATACAGTTCACTCCGATGAACTATTTGCTATTAGGGAGTGCAACAGAAATGGTTAGCCAGATCAAGGTGTGTGTGATATAGGGCATACGGTTCACTCGGACGATCTATTTTCCATTAGCGAACACAACATATACGGTTCAACTTAAAAAGATGTGTGTGATACATGGCAAACACCCAACTCAACGGCAAGCAACCACGTGGTCAACCTTCTGCCATCAATAAATTTTGACCTTGTTTCTCGTCACATTGCATTTTATAATGCAATAAGTAATTGCAAATCTGTTCACACCTATCAAACTAATATTTGTTCAGACTTAGCACCGGGCTATAAAAACTACCCACTCGAAAATTACTTCACAGTTCCTCTCCTCATCACCCACAAAACTGGTCTTTCCTGTCAAGTCGTTCTGCCATGACCGGTAGGAGGAGTTTAGGGTGGACATATAACCAGGTAGCAAAGACCAAGGCCGCGGAAGCACTAGAGAGGTCCCGCCGCGAAGCCGCAATAGAGATGTCCCGGAGCGCCGCGGAGCCCTCGAACAAGCTCTCACGGGCACACGAGGGCTCTCAATAGCACATTTGCGGCGTCGGCCATCGCGACGAGCCGGTGTTCCTGAAGTCCTTCATAGGCGACAACGACATTCTCGCCGGCGTCACTACGCAGCAGGAGCTGGTCGACGGCTTGATGAAGCTGCTCAAGATCAGTGATGCCTCGGTTGACAAGGCGATCGGCCTCACCGAGCAACTCATGGGTGACAATGCAAAGCTCCTCAAGTTTGTCTCCAAAAAGGAGGGGGAGGCCGCCGGCTGGAAGATGTTGCATGAGCATAGCAGTGCCTCAGAGATGACGCTGAAAGCGGTCATCGAGGAACTGATGGGTGGCTTGAGGAAGCTCCGGATCGAGCGCGAGCAGGAGGTGGAAGAATCTGTGGCTGCTTTCAAGCAAAGTCATGAGGAATTGAAGAAAGAGCTGGAGGATTTCGTCGCTCGGTGATCCATCGACGAGTAGAGACAGTAGCGACCCAGATCGTTGTCTGCAATTTCCTTCTTCTCTTGCCCCCATCTCTTCTGGGCTTTGCCGCATGTGGCATCTTAAATTATCCGGAATATGTAAGACAATTATTATCCGCGCCATTGTAAATTTGTCGTCGTATTATTTGTTACCGTTTTATTTGTGGTCGTATTATTCGTTGTCGTTTTATTTGTGGTCGTATTATCCGTTGCCCTATGTGGGAATTTAAATTAGGGCGGAATACGAGTTCAAAACAAGAACAAAGCAAATGCTGCCATGGGATCACAAGCAAACACCCTCCGTCCAGGTGCTTTAATTAACCAATTAATGGAGAAGTTTTGAGCGAGGCGGGCGGCGGCTGGTGCATGGAGGTCAAAGAGCACGCTTCCCGGTGAGCATGGGCAGCCTTGCTGCTCGCACGTGTCCCGTCGAGCCTGCGACTGCGAGGTGGTTTGGATGCACGCGTCCCGTCGAGCCTTCGCGACGGACTGCTCGCACGCGTCCCATTGAGCCTGCACGGCAGACCTCTCGCGCTCGTCTCGTGTAATCAAACAGCTGCATGCACGCCACCAGGTATGGTTAAATTTCAACACGGTTAATATAATACAACCGTTTGCAATATTAACATGTCAGCTTTTTGTTTCAAAAAGGACTTCGTTGGCTACTAATGTGTACGCCTCTTCTCAAAATGGATGATTTTTTTACCATGGCATATATGTGCCATGTCATGAAACCATGCCAAGTTTCATTTTTTTGGGGTGAGTTTTTGATTTACTTGCATTTAAAAATCGAGATTCTCAATGTTTCAGGACGACGACAAGTTTGTAATTCATTCATATTCCTTAAATGAGACCTAAACATGCACCCAATGACACATGTACGATTTCCCACCCATTTTGCTTCACTGGAGCATGTGCTTGTAGTTCAAATTTGAATTATGGACTACATTAAATGCGTAGAAAACTTAGTAATTAGTAATATATATACAATGGCCAAACGAACCCTGAACAGTTTCAAATTTCAGGTTGACACTCCTGTTATTCTATGTTGCCTGTAGAAAACAAAATTCAAGGCAAGAAGAGGCATCGATTATCGTTTCGCCCACAAGAGGGGCATGTCTCCCTACCAGGACCACGAGGGTTGCGACAAGCTCTGGTTTGTAAGAGGATTGTAATATAGCTTCGCCCAAATTGGACAATTATATGTACCATGTAGTGACACCATGCCAAGTTTCATGATTTCCTGATGAGTTTTGGATTTACAGAGATTTAAAAACCAAGATACGCAATGTTTGTGGCCAAGCCAGGACGGCAAGACGGTTGAATTCGTTCCCGTTCGTTCCATTGGACCTAAAGATGCACCCCAAGGAAACATGTACGTTTTTTCTAGCCATTTTGGTGCACTGGAGCATGTATTTGTAATTCGGATTTGAATTATGGATACTAAATGCCTAGAAAACTCAATTAATGAATAGAAAGGGTCAAACGAACCATGCATAATTTCAAAGTTCAGCGTGAATATCCCGTTGTTCCGTGTCGCGTGTAGAAGAAAATACAAGGCTAAAGAGGGACTGATTATCGTTTGGCCCACAAGGGGACACGTTTCCCTATCGAAACCACGAGGGTTCTTGCGATAGGCTCCGTTTTGTAAGAGGTTTGTAATAAAGCTTGGCCCAAATTGGACAATGTTTTTACCATGACATATATGTGCCCTGACGTGACACCATGCCACCTTTGATGACTTTCTGGTGAGTTTAGGATTTACGGGGATTTAAAAGCCGAGATTGCAAATGTTTGAGGATGAGCCAGGACGCGGGTACGGTTGTAATTCGTTCCCATTCCTAGCATGGGACCTAAGCATGCACCCAAGGACACAAGTATAAATTTTCTAGCCATTTTGGTGAACTGGAGCATGTATTGGAAGTTCAGATTTGAATTATGGACATTAAATGCCTAGTAAACTCAATTAGTGTATAAAAAGGCCAAACGAACCCTAAATAAGTTTAAATTTCAACACGGATATCCTGTCGTTCCATGTTGCCCGTAGAAGAAAATACAAGGCGAAAAGAGGCAGTGATTATGTTTTGCCCACAAGGGGGACATGTTTCCCTATCGGAACCACGAGGCTTCTTTGAGAGAAGCTCCGGTTTGTAAGAGGCTTGTAATAAAACTTGCGCCACAATGGATGGAAAAATTCCTCGACATATAAGTTCCATGTCGTGACACCATGCCAGGTTTCACGATTTTCGGCTTAGTTTTGGATTTACGTGGATTTAAAAACTGAGATTCTTCTCACGAAATGTTTTCAAATAGCACACAATTAACTCAGGAAAGCCGATATTCAATGAAAACTTTGTGAAAACCATATTTTAAAGTTTCATAAAAATCTGAAAAAAATGTGGGATGCTAAGAAGGTGATGTTTTATTGCAACACAAAATTTCAAGTTGAAAAACAATACGAGATGTGAGCTATGAGAAAGACAAATTCAGCCCTAAATAGTGACATGACTATTCGGCACTATTCAACACTGATTTTGTCTTTTTCATAGCTCACATCTCGTTATGTGTTTCAACTTGAAATTTTGTGTGGCAATAAAACATCATCCTATTAACATCCCGCATTTTTTCAAATTTTTTTGAAACTTGAAAACATCTTTTTCTCATGGTTTTCATCGGTTTCCACCGAATATTGGTTTCCATATGATATTCTTCCCCCTGCTGCGCGCGCGATCTGAGTCGTGTGTTCTGATTGGCCAGAACCCAAACCACACGAATCGTATGTGTGCACCGTTGGATGCTCCCAGATCGAATGGCAACCCTGAGCCCTACCGACAGAACATGCAGTACATGGGTAAGCACTGTGCGCATGCGTCGTGCTAGCTCACACTTCCTTCTCTACTAGCTTTTCAAAATAGGCTACCATTTCTCGCCACTCCTCTCATCGGTTTCCCGCCTCTTCTCCCATCTTTTTCCCGCTACGAGTGTCAGTGCTCATTGAAGGCTAGCGGCGACACACCGGCCATGTAAAATATCCCACACAATTTCTAAAAGCACAAATGGGTGTGATAGGAGGGAGTAGGTCCAATAGGGTGACCATCGTGAAAGGCCTTAATGGTAAGGAGGCAATTCTTATCAGCAAGGTCCGGCTTCCCATCCGCTAGCCTAGTCGAATAGAACGCAGAAGTTAAGCGTGCTCGGGCTGGAGTAGTCCAAGGATGGGTGACCCGGTGGGAAGTTGCATCTCCCAAGCTTCATTTAATTGCCATGACACGGTCATTATAGAGATATATTATATCTCTATAGTGACCTATCATGGCAATTATATAAACCCTAGGATCCTTGTTTTGCTAATTTGTAGAGTATGTTTTTATGGGTTATTTTCTGCTCTAAAAAATTAAAGAATGATTGACTGGACCTGTCATGGCGATTATATAAACCTACTATGTTTTTATGGGTTATTATTTCCTCTAAAAAATTAAAGAATGACTGACTTGACCTGTCATAGAGATTATATAAACCTTTTTTAGGTTGCATGCAGTGTATAGGGGGCAGGGTGTTCTTCTCGAGCATGTCTCCCTTGTGCGGCTTATAGATGCGGCACATATCTGTGTGCCCCCTGAGGTATATATACTATCATTTACCGACAATTAGGGGGGCCCCACACAATCTATCCCTTTGACCCAACAACAAGAAGGGTATGACCATGATGGTTTCCTATTGATACTAGTAAGGTACACGTGCATTGCACACATGAGATTTGGTAACCAAATTATGAATAAATACCACACTATAGCATGTAAGCTTTGAGTCATATATGCATTATGTAGATGTTCGTTTAATTCTTATAGTTCATCTCATCCAAAACCAATTAGTTTTATAAAAAAATCTATTTTATGATTAATGGAATTGTGCATTGTAAAGGTAAATATTAAAAGTGACAATTCATTTAGAAAAAAAAGTTTGGGCAATTAAGATATGCAAGATTCTAGAGAACAAAGGAGAAGTGCTTGTGTTTTGAGGTTTGTGCAAAATCTGGTGGAATGTAGATGATATCCAACGGCCAGTAATGCTCGGATTTGCCATCTCTGTACCGTCGGATTGGCTTCATCCAATGACCAACTTTCAAAGTTATTCGCACACTATATAGGTGTATAGATGTATAGATATATGTAGATGTGTCCCATGCTAGACCAGATAAAGTTTGAGCGCATGCGTGGGATGACCCCCCCCCCCCTGGCCGCCTCGAAGTTGGGAAACCGACATCATACGTATTGAACCAGGCTTGGAGTCGGGTACGGTGTTCGGTTTGTAATGTAATTGGTGGCCCATCGAAGTTGTGCATTTGGGATTTAAATACATCACACACCACCATACCCATACATATTTTCGGGCCGCATGCAGTGTATACGGGGTCTTCTGATCGGCCACGTCTCCCTTGTGCGGTTTTATGTGACAACACGCATATCTGTGGGCTCCCCGAGTGTATATATATCATCCCTTTGACCGATAATGAGGGGTATATGTTGGCCATGAATGGATTCCTCCTAGTTCGTGTTAGGGCCGGTCACCGTCATATGTCGCTCAACCAAAGCTCGAGCTCATGCGTTGTCAGGATTCCCTCCCACATGCTCAGATTGCAGGGTTTGACCTACATCAAACCCTGCGTTTCTCATCCTTAACTACCTTGCCTTCATGGTTGTTGTCTGTATCGAGAGGTAGGCACCACATCTAAATTTTACATTATTCTATATTTAAAACACACATCACCCCTTCCCAACGTACATAATTTTGGGCCACATGCAAGAGGTGCTGGTTTTGTGGTCCCTCTCGTATGATTTTTATGATGGTTCAATCTATTGGCCCAAGCGGTTTATCGACAACAACAACTGTCGTTTGACAAAATGATAGATTCATTGGTCCGTCTTATGGTAGATCATGGCGACATGCATGTATGACCAAAGTATCGATCATTACGTGCATCCGCCCCACTGACACGAAGTGGGAGGTGGTGGGCCAAGCATCCTAGCTAGGTACGACATTATGTCATTATATTTATATATATATATATCCAAGGGTGATGTCGGGTTTGCGAGGCAGTTGCCACCAAAGTTATGCATTGTGTATTTAAAGTTTTAAACATCGCCAATAATCCTACATATATTTGGCCACTCCAGGTGGTTCTTGACTTCTGGCCCCTCTCATCAATCTTCGACAACGCGCCCAACCGTGGGCCCGCGCGGTTAAAGTTGTGCATTGGAATTTTGAACATCACAGACCACCCTTTTCACTCATATATATTTGGGCCACATGCTGGTGTGGCTGTCTTCTGACCCTCTCTAACATTATTTTTTGCTGCAAAGACTCTGATGATGCTCAATGGACGCGGGTATAATATCTTAATCGTGTGCGATACAAGTGCGCTGTGAATCACCACACCTGCGCAAGCGCGAGCAAAGGTGGAGGTACTGGCTCTACCGTGTGCAATGCAAGTGCCCTGTAAAATCACCATGACCGCGCAAGCACGAGCAAAGGGTGGAGGTACTAGCTTAACCATGTGTGATGCAAGTGCGCTGTAAAACCACCACATGTGCAAGCTAAAGGCGGGTAAGTTTATTTGGAAATTAGGATGAACCGTGTGCGATAGACCAACTAGCTAGAAATATAAAAACAAACTACTCGCCTTGAGCGTTGCAAAAATCGGCGGTTCCGCGCCACTTTTCCTTATTATCATACACGCATATTGTTATTGGACCGTGTGCGATCTTGGGCACTCCCACCCCGCATAAATTCCTTTACCCAAATTTTAGTAGCCGTCGTACCTCAACCGTCGTCCACACTCCTACAGCACCGACCTTACAGTAAAATTGCAGTAGCTGAGGCATTTGAACCGTCGCCCTCCCTTGTCCACCACCATCTCCACCCACCATTACTAAAATTTTCAGTAGCCACGGCGTATCCTCAAACACCAATCTCCCCTCCACAGTCCCCCACCCGCCCCCTCCCACCTCGAACCCTAGCTCGCGGCCGGCGCTGGCACCGCCGCCAACCCCTGCCGGTCTGCCCGTTCCTCCTAGCATAGATAATAAAGTTCAGGTTACCCAGCGATTCCCATACCGTCGCCCCACTCCCTTGAGTTTTTAGATGTGGCCTAGGGTGTCCCTCCCCTCCAGATCCACATCCTCTACTCCAGAATGTCGCAGCCTAAGCTCGACCACGTATCCCGGGGAGCCCGACGAGCGTTCGACCAAGAGGAGGTTTATTATGGCCTCTCCGGCAGACGTTGGCGAGGTGGCCGCCGTTCGCCCCGACCTATCGATCTTGGAGCAACACGTCGCCGCAGAAGCCGGCGAAGACGTTGACTACGTTGCCATCCCGAAGGCTTCATGTCAGCGGGCCAGCGTATTACTGTATCTCGGGAAAGCTGGCTACGACATCAAGCTCGTCCATAGCGACGGCTTCACGTGGGCCATGTCACAGGTTAAGTGGTCCATCCCCAACCCCTCTAGTTCAACCGTCGTTGATCTCTTCGACGGCCCTGCCGCTGATCTCCTCCGCCAAGCAGTCAAGGATTTGCGAGCTTTATACGCCATCGAGCCCATTTTGTCATTTCTGAAGGACACGTTCTACGGCAGCGTCTTGGGATCCTCAATTGCCAAGTTAGATCTCACCGACCATGACCAAGACCACGAGGAGGGCACCCACGAAGGTTCTTCCAAGGTGAAATACCCCATTTGTGACATCAGAGAGCGCACCATGGGTATGTGCTCTTCCAACTGGAAGGATCCCGTCCATGAAATGTGAGGCAACATTCTATCAGCAATCTTACCTTTTCTAGCTTGCCAACCCGTACCCGTTGTTGTAGTAGCATTTGCCGTGTGGTGCTTTAACTGTGCATGTTTAATTATTTCAGTTATGCAAAAATGTATTGTTCAATAGGGCTATGTGATGTTGAAGTATGAATTGTCCACTTCAGTTTCACGAATGGATATATTTTGTTGTTTATGGTGAGTAGATGCCTTATTTATCTGTATTTGGTTGTTAGGTTGGTTGGAGTGAGCATTTTTTCAGTTATCAAGCAGATGCCCTGTTTATATGTATTTGGTTCTTAGTTTGGTTGCAGTGAGCATTTGTCCAGTTATCAAGCAGATGCCTTGTTTATCTGTATTTGGTTGTTAGGTTGCTTTTTTAGCATTTGTCCAGTTATCATGCAGATGCCTTGTTTATCTGTATTTGGTTGTTAGGTTGCTTATTTTAGCATTTTTCCAGTTATCAAGCAGATGCCTTGTTTATCTTTATCTACTTGTTAGGTTGGTTGAAGTTAGCATTTGTCAAGTTTTCAAGCATATGCCCTGTTTATCTGTATTTGCTTGTTAGGTTGGTTGCAGTGAGACTCTATCCAGTTTTCAATGGCTATATTTGGTTGTTATACTGGTCATTTATGCCTTGTTTATTTCAGTCATTCACAATGTGTTGTTCATTATGTGCAAGTCGGAACTGTGCCGCTCGACTACATCAATACCAGTTTGAATGGCTATATTTGGTTCCAGTTATTCCTGGTGTAGTTAACACATGCCCATTATTTCAGTTTTACACATTTATCCAGTGTGATCTTTAAGCATTACCTACGTTCTATTCATTTTCAACAATACCAGTTTGAATTGCAATCACTAGTACGCGTCGGTGCTATACAACGGTTTTTAACCCCTTTCCGCGACGGCATTTGGAACCGTCGCCTAGTGAGTGACGGCGATAGGGGGGTCCTTCCCACACGACCCAGAAATTGTCGGGGATATGCCCTCCTGGCACACACGCTCGGCAAAATGAGGTCGTGTGTGACCGGCGAGCGCTCAAATACGGAAATATGTATAGTAGAGCTAAAAAATACAATTATACATGCGAAATTGTTTCTGGTCGGAGGTACATCCCACACAGTCGCTCCAAGGAAAATGTTTCCGTTCACAGGTACATCACACACAATTTTTCCCATTAAATCGTTTGTGATAGTGTTGCCATTGCACACGATATTAATAATTTTATCGTTTGCGTTATTGAATGCATCACACACGGTCCGTAGAAGAAATAGTGTGCCAAAGGCTGTCCATCACACACAGTTTTTATGTGGTAAACGTTTGCGCAAGGTGGCCTAACGCAAACAGTATTCAAGAGAAAGTCGTGTGTGATTGTTCATTGATCCAACACGGTTTATTACTACAAACAGTGTGAGTTGCCTGAGGTCATCGCCCACGGTATTTTTTCAAAAACCGTTTGCAATAGCAAAACCCAATTAGCAGGTAAGTCACCATTAGCAGGCTAATTGCCCTATTATTAATAATCCATTTATTAATCTAATTGACATTCATATTAAGCACATAATATATTTCATTTCCATATTAAGGAAGCAGAATTTCATAATTGAAGTACATCAGAGTACAACATGATATATATTCAGCACTCAGCTACCCCATTACACAACTGCACCAGCACCAAGTTTCACATGCAACATGTAGAACCTTTCGAAAGTAGCATCATAGAAAGTATATAGGCAGATGCATCTCATCTAGAAAACTGTTGAAGCGGAAGGCGAATATTGATGCTTCATTCATGTTGATGGTCTTTGCAAATTTAGGCCAGTTCCTGTGGATGATTGCACGTCCATCCTTCGTCCTCTTTAGAAACACTTCAAAATTGAACCGTGCGTGTTGTATGAAAACCTTCCTCGCCTCCTGACCATAGAGGTGGTTTGAGAGGTAATCATCAGTGAATTGCTTTGGAAAGGCCTGAAAACAAGGATGTGCATAAATGTCTTCTCTATATTGTGTGTTTTTTATTAAGCTCACAATACCTTTCATTTTCATATTAAGGAAGCAGGATTCCATAACTGAAATACATCAGGGTACAACATCATATAGCTTCAGCACTCAGCTACCCCATTACACAACTGCACCAGCACCAAGTTTCACATGAAACATCTATAACCTTTCGAAATTAGCATCATAGACAGTACATAGACAGATGAATCTCATCTGGAAAACTGCTCAAGCAGAAGGCAAATATTGAGCCTTCATTGATGTTGAAGGTCTTTGCAACTTTAGGCCAGTGCCTATGGATGATTGACCGTCCATCCTTCGTCCTTTTCAGGAAGACTTCAATATTGAACCGTGGGTGTTATATGCGCGCGAGCGGCCAGCGGCTGTGCCAGATGGTCCATGACACCGGCCTGCGGCATGGCACCGAGGATCATCTCCAGACGGTGTTGGAGACCGACTGGTGGATGGCCGCCATCGACGCCAGCTACGACTCTCAGTTGGACCAGATGATCGTTGCCACCACCAACAAGTTCACCGTTGTCAAGAAGCTCACGGACGACATCGCCGTACTCCTCCAGCCCGCGCGCCCGGGCTCCTCATTGCCTGGCACCCTATTCGGCCTCCATGGTCGGAACCTCTTTCAAGTACTGGTGGCACTACGACTGCCCGCCGATGCCACAAAGAATGTCCACCTGGAGGTCACGCTCGCCGCGAGGCGCCTCGCCCTGCAAGAATTCGTCGACCTACACATCCACGTGTATGAGCACATCGTGTACATAGGTATCTACACGACCAGTGAAGACGCTATGACGTTGGCCTTCTTCAATCGGCTGGAAGCCTTGGATGGCTTTGCTGAGAAGCACCTTGACCTCGCCACAAAATCCGCCGCTCCTTAGCCGCCGGTCAGTGGCCCGGCGCACTGAGTTGAGGAGGAGGAGGAGGTCGTACGTTGATGGATGCATCTTTCTTCTTGCCTCCTGTAACCACTACTACGAAGTCATCATTGTGGCCTTAATTCTTGTTGTGCTATTGCATTCTCGTTCTAGTCAATACAGACATGTGCGATCCCTTTGCTTAATTATATGCATCACTATACCTAGTACTCCATCCGTCAATTTACAAGTTGTGATGCCAGTGTTTGGGGCCGGCGCACGATCACGCACGTTCGTGTGCATGTGGTTGCGCCGGCGACTGCGCTACGATGCAGTTACCCGCTGCAAAAACGGCCATGCGGGGGACGTGGCATTGACCATTGGGCGGCAACAGTCGATCATTCGGGTGCCCAATAAAGGATGCAAAGAGGGATCGTACAGCAGCAAGAACCAGCTTCCCTACCGATAACTCATCTAACAGAACTCCCAAGTTAAGTGTGCTGAGGCTGGAGTAGTCATCAGATGGGTGACCGGATGGGAAGTGGCCTCGAGGTTTAAATTAACTGATGTGATGGGTCACTGTAAACATTTAATTGCGTTGAATGTATATAGTACTCCATCATATTAGTTGAATTAACCTCTGTCGGCGTTCTGGGAACGGGGGTCCCCATACTTGCCTGCCTGCGGCCCACGGCGTGGCTAAGTCAGCGGGCCGTACGGCCCATCTTCATCAACGAGGCATCCAAGACCCTCGTGAGGGGCCAAGCCTCGCGAGGCGGACGACGCAAGACGTCCTCAGGAGTGGCCTGGCCAGGCAGGCTCACGAGGAGCGAAGATATCAAGGCAGGGCAAACCTCACGAGGCTCTCGTGACGTGAGCCATGGCGATCGAGACCAGGCGGGTGCTAGCGCGTGCAGCGTCCTTGTTTCCTCTTTGGTGCTAAGGAGGCCAGCGCAGGCGAGAAGTACCGAGGCATCAGGCAAAGGTTGCCTTATTGGTGCAACTAGACCAAGACCAAAAGGACGGCAGGATGGAGGTCATCGTGGAGCCCAAGACGGCGTCACCACCAGAGCCTTTCGCAGGCGAAGACCACTTTTGTCAGGATAGCTTGTACTAGCTGCCCCCCTTCAAATTTGCCCGCCGTTGTTGGCTCCCTTCCCGCTCAATATTTGGGAAGAGGACCAGGGCCTATATAAGTAGAGCTAGCCACCACCGTAGGGGACAACTCACTCAGAGGCATCTCACCCACACAAGCTGGATGAGCACAAGAACACCTCAACCTCAGGAGGGTGTTCTTCCCCTTGTACTATTCATCATCAGCCCAAGAGGCAATCCACCACCACCACACTGGAGTAGGGTATTACACCACAACGGTGGCCCGAACTAGTATAAACCCCGTCTCTTTCTGTGTTGCGAGTTCGTCGAGTTCGTCCATGAGATCTTAGCGAGCTAGGGCGTGGATTGGTAGGAGGGAAAGACTTCGCGCGTACCCCAGAGTTCGAACCTTAAGGGTTTGCCGGAACCCCACATCCGACATTTGGCGCGCCAGGTAGGGGTGCGTTGTAGCTTCCCTTCCATCAATTCGTCGCTCCGTCGTCTCCATGGCGGACGCTCGCCGCGCTCGAGCTGAGCGCCGGGCTGCCCTCACCGGCCGCGTTGCTCAGATGGCTCCCATCGGCGGGCCACCTCGTCGTTCTCCGTCTCCCGCCGCCAACACCGCCACCGGCCCGGCAGGGACCGAGCAGCAAGCGTCCTCGCTGCATCCATCGGTGCGGCAGGACGGCCGCACCGCCACTCCGTCGCTGACCCCGGCCTGTTCTTCGTCTCACGCACGCCGCGCTCCCATGGAGGCGCGGGCCGCACTCCTCGCCGCAAACGAGCTCCTGCGCTACCGCCCGTTGGACGACCTCTACGAGGAGTGGCTCGAATGCGTCGCCGAGCTCGTCCGCGCCGCGGGGGGCTCCCCGATGCCGTCCCACTCTCTGCCCCACCCTCCGCCAGCCACAGGCGACGTAGCTCATGGCGCGCCTCCACCACCTTTACCCCAAGACTGCGCCTTGGCGCCAAGGCGCGCGGCCCCACGGCTTGATCCGCCACGTCCAGCGCTCGCGCGCGAAGAAAGAAGCTGCCAAGAAATCCCACGGCCGCGAGAAGTTGCACCTGCGCTCCCCGCGCTGCCTCGTCAAGACCGCGCGCCGCCCGCAGCGGCACCACGCGGGCCCCGGCAACCACGGCCGGCTGCCGCGCCTTCACCCCTAAGCTGCGTAGCGTCGCCTAGCCAGGAAAGTTCAAGCCGGATCTACCTCCTCGCTACAACGGCACCGCCGACCCCGCGGAGTTCCTGCAGCTCTACGAGCTGAGCATCGAAGCGGCCAACGGCGATGAGAAAGTCATGGCGAACAGGTTTCCCATGGCTCTCAAGGATGGAGCCCGCTCCTGGCTCCTAAACCTGCAGCACGGCTCGATATCCTCCTGGGGGAGATGCGCGACCGCTTCGTCGCCAACTTCCAGGGCACTCGCGACCGACCGCCGGCCGCGGGTGACTTGCACCGCATCAAGCAACAACCAGGAGAGACCCTCTAGAAGTACATCCAGCGCTTCAACAACACTCGCCTCAAGATCCCCAAGGTCACGGACGAGGCCATCGTCTCCGCGTTCTCAGACGGCGTCCGCGACGTCAAGATGAAGGAAGAGTTCGCTATCCATGAGGAGTTGTGCACATCTCAGGAGCTATTCAACCTGGCGACCAAGTGTGCGAGAGCTGAGGAGGGGCGCCTTTCCCTCCTCGAGCTGCCAACTGCGGGAGCAGAAGAGAAGAAGGCCAGGGCCAAGGACGTGAAGCGCAAGGAAGCGGTAGTGCTAGCCGCGGAGCCCGACACCAAGCGTGGCAGAGATCAGCCCGAGTCATCCAAGAATAGCCGACTGTTCTGCGCCTTCCACAACCTGAACACTCACAACACCGGTGACTGTCAAGAGCTCAGAGCCATTCGCGAGGGACGTTTTGGTCAACGCCCCGAGCGCAGCGACTGGGGCTACGGCCGTGGAGGAGGACATAGAGGCGGACGCTGGGACGACCGTGGCTCGCGCCAAGAGTGGCGCGACAGGCCTCGTGAGGACCGCTGGCAGGACCATCCTCGCGAGAGCGCCTGGAGGGACCAGCCTCGTGAGGATCGCCCCCAAGGCAACGCCGGTCTTCCCCCGCTGCCGCTGCCAAGAAGGAATGACGATCACCATCAGGACGAGGGGGCAGGGGGCTTCCAGGAGCCGCGTGCAATCGCCTGCATCTTGGGCGGCGCGCAAGCCCCAGCCTCTCAGCGCATCTTTAAACAGTTCGCTCGCGAAGTGAACGCGGTGCTCCCCTAGCTCGAGGCCATGCGCCCGCTCAAGTGGTCCCAATGCGCCATCACTTTCAACTCGGCAGATCAGCTCAAGTGTGCAGCCACCGCTGGCGCCCTCCCGATGCTATGCTCCCCAGTCATCAGCAATGTGCAAGTTACCAAGACCCTCGTTGACGGCGGCGCAGGGCTCAATGTCATGTCCGTCGACACATTCGACAACCTCCAAGTGCGATATGAGCAGCTTCAGCCTACCAAGCCTTTCTCAGGAGTGACCGACGGTTCCACCACACCGATAGGGCAGGTCTGCCTGCCCGTCACCTTCGGAGAGCGCAAGAACTACCGCACCGAGCTCATCGACTTCGATGTCACGCACATCCGCTTGCCGTACAATACCATCCTCGGGTATCCAGCCCTGGCCAAGTTCATGCAAGTCACCCACCATGGCTACAACGTCCTCAAGATGCCGGGAAGCGGCGGGATCATCATGGTCCCATGTGAAGAGAGAGATGCGGTGTGCTCCCTCGAGCGCGCCTTCCAAGCTGCAGCAATCAACGACCCCGACAGCAGAAGAGAGGGCCCTCCGGAGGCCATCCCCAAGAAGAAGAAGCCGCGTCGTACCGAGCCTCAGGAGGGTGGCATCACAGCAGGAGCCTCGTCAGGATCAGCGCCCGCTCCAGAGGCGCCTCCCTCTGTCGCATAGGAAGGCGCGCCCGGCACCCTCCTCGGGCAGGGCTCGGGGGCTCTCTTCTGGAGGCCCTCCGACCTTGCCAACCTCACGAGGGAGGCACTTGGGCACCACTTGGAGGCGTGTTTCGCGGCACGTTTCCCTCAGGAGAACACAGGTCAAGGAGTGCCCACCGCTCAGGAGTTCATCACCAAGACTACCCAGGAACTGCAAGACGCAAAAGCCATGCGCGGCGACAGCCGCTCGCGAGGCGCAGCTCCCCATCCAGGCGAGGATGCTGGGCTATTTGTCTGCATCGACGTCCCAGGGCTCAATAGGGCCGCATCTCAGGAGCGTTTCTGGCCTTCGCGTGTGGGCCGTTGTGAGGGCCCGCCGCACAACTACGTTCGCATGCCCTTCGGCTTGCCGAGCGCGGCGTCGGCCTATCATTGCAACATGCGGCGTGTCTTGGCGGCTCAGGAGGCCAGGTACCACGTCGTCTTGGAATAGATGGAGACGGCCTTCAGGCAACCTCCCGAGCCCCCAGAGCCTCCCGAGGCTTAGGGTCCCGGTGGCTCATGAAGGGTCATTCCTTCGACGCACGCCTTCAGCTGCACCAACTCTGCTTCGTCTACAGAACCAGGTGACACTTTCCAAGCTCGTTTAGCTGGGAGCGCCCCTCGGGCTGCATTATTCCCAGGCCGCATGGGTCCATCCCTGTGGCATGTATCCCTTTTGCTTATGTCTTTAGCTTACTTTGCTGGGGGCGCCCCTCGGGCTGCATCATCCCCAAGCCACTCGGGCCGGACCCAGTGGCATGTATCTCCCTGCATTTACCCAAGCTGATTTGCCTTCCCTCCTTATCCTGCCTACGGTTATCACCTTCTCAATCATCGCCTCCCACGTGGCCTCCCCACAAGCACGACGCTGGTGCGTGGGTCTGTCCCTGCCACATCGACAAATCTGAGCGGTCGAGCTCTGGCTCGCGGCACGCCCCGTGCACGTCACCTCACCAGGCCCTCAGTGTCTTCATCTCATCTCAGAGCAACCAGCGGCAGGCTGGCAGCTATAACGGCAAACGGTGTTTCTTCTTGTACCTGTTCACAGGGATCCCATGAGGAGGATAGCAGGCGGTACCGCAAGTCTCCTTTTCTCTTGTGCATTTCGCTTGAGCGTTGAAAGGGGGGCTCCTGAGCATCGCGACTCAGGAGCTCTTACTAGCTCTCCAGCCCTCACCCCCTGGCCTTGACCATGGCATCGCGACCTGGCATACCAGCGGCGGCTGAGCTCGCTCGAGGGCCGGGACCTGAGGACGTAGAGCGCTAAGGAGAGCCTGGGAGGAGGGAAACTTGTATGGGTCCGACCTGGCTATGCCGCACAAGCTGGCGCGCAGGCCTAGCGCACCATCAGGAATCGCCATGAAACCGACAAGATAAGTCCAGCTCCTGGATCAGCTAAATGTTGGGGCCTAAGGGTTACCCTCGCCTTGCCGCAGCCCCGTTGCGGTCACGTCAACTCCCTTTCTTGCCTTACCATGGCTGCTTGAGCGCTAAGGGGGACCTCCTGAGCATCGCGCCTTATGGGCTCTTACTGGAGCTCGGGCCGCACACCTCCTGGCCTTGACGACGGCACGCGACCTGGCATACCAGCGACGGCTGTAGGCTGCCTGGGGACTGGGACCTGTCAGCGCAGAGCAACAAGCTATCGCGAGGGAAGAAAGGGGAGACCGAGCCTCGACAGGACATGCGTTCGCAAATTTTCATAACAAAGAAGATGAGCACAAAAGACATTACAGACCCTTTACACACCCCCACGGGGTACTTCATGATCCTTCGCAGGGAACAAAACCTAGAACTAAGAGGGACCCTATGTACACCCTCCCGTGGCGAACGCCATCACCAACAGTGGGCCACGGGAGGCTGGCGCCAACCCCATCCAGATCAGCGGCGGCGACGGTCGGACGACGCAGCTCTGCTCCGAGCGCGGCGAGAGCTCGGGGGCACGTAGCTGTCGTTGCTCGTCTCCGGAGTCTCGTAGAGCTCGGGAGAGCTGCTGGACTCCCAAGGGCTACTGCTGCTGGAGTGGCCACGAGCGGGGCTCGCGTCAACCTGACGCTCCCCTCCGGAGCAGCACTCTAGGCGGCGACCCTCCGGATCGAAGACCTTGAAGAAGAGCGTGGAGGCGCCGTCGTACTCAAAGTGGATCGTGAGGGCGCCTCTCGCACGACAGAACCGCGGGATCTCACCCTAGCCGCGGGTCATGAAGATCTTGCCGGTGGGGACCGCTTCGATCTCTGCTCCGGTCGCCGGAGTGTCGTAGTCGGCGTGCTGCAACCAGAGCTCTAGAGGCCCCCTCAGCGGCATTATGTCGGAGAAGAACCGCGGGAAGCGGATCCAAGAACTTGGGGGCATCGACGCCCATAGCACAAGCTCGCGCGAGGAGTCCGCGGCGTGGATTCCAGGGCGACAGCGCGTGTCGCCGTGGCGCGGCGACCACGGGCGCGGCGGGGGTGGCGCCGTTCGTCGCTCCGTCCTCCTAAGCCCTCGGCTCGGGCATACAAGGGTAGCAGATATCCTGGAGGAGGCCGCTCGCACCAAGGCCTCGTCACCACCTGCATCGCTCCTTCATCACGGCGGTGGACCGCCCTCTTCTTCGGCGGAAGCCGCCCCAGATCATCGCGCGGGACCTTTTCCTTCTCTTCAGCGGAGAACCTTCTAATAGGCGCCATGGTCGCTGGCAGTGGAGCGAGGAAGAAGAAGCAAGCAAGCAAGGAAGAGATGGGCGACGGGGGCTCCGCCCCCCTCCCCATTTATAGCGGAAGGAGGCCAACCGGCGCCCCCACGATCACAGGTAATGATCATTTTCCTTGCATGTCGCAGGGACCTGTCAAGTCGAACAGTTGCCGAGGCAGCGTGGGAAGTGGAGACGCCCACGTCCAATCAACCGCCACGCGTCAACCGAGGCGGCAGGCTTTTGGGGCCTGCGGTGCTCCGTACTTGACCCTTGGCTTCGCCGCGAAGCCAAGCCCGAGCGCACCTTGGGCCCGGGGGCTACTGTCGGCGTTCTGGGAACGGGGATCCCCAGACTTGCCTGCCTGCGGCCCACGGCATGGCTAAGTCAGCGGGCCGCATGGCCCATCTTCATCAACGAGGCATCCAAGACCCTCGTGAGGGGCCAAGCCTCGCGAGGCGGACGACACAAGACCTCCTCAGGAGTGGCCTGGCCAGGCAGGCTCACGAGGAGAGGAGATATCAAGGTGGGGCAAACCTCACGAGGCTCTTGTGACGTGAGCCATGACGATCAAGACCAGGCGGGCGCCAGCGCGCGCAGCGTCCTTGTTTCCTCTTTGGTGCTAAGGAGGCCAGCGCAGGCGAGGAGTACCGAGGCATCAGGCGAAGGTTGCCTTATTGGTGCAACGAGACCAAGACCAGAAGGACGGCAGGACGGAGGTCATCGTGGAGCCCAAGACGGCGTCACCACCAGAGCCTTTCGCAGGCGAAGACCACTTTTGTCAGGATAGCTTGTACTAGATGTCCCCCTTCAAATTTTCCCGCCGTTGTTGGCTCCCTTCCGGCTCAATATTTGGGAAGAGGACCAGGGCCTATATAAGTAGAGCTAGCCACCACCGTAGGGGACAACTCACTCAGAGGCATCTCACCCACACAAGCTGGACGAGCACAAGAACACCTCAACCTCAGGAGGCTGTTCTTCCCCTTCTACTGTTCATCATCAGCCCAAGAGGCAATCCACCACCACCACACTAGAGTAGGGTATTACACCACAATGGTGGCCCGAACCAGTATAAACCTCGTGTCTTTCTGTGTTGCGAGTTCGTCGAGTTTGTCCGTGAGATCTTAGCGAGCCAGGGCGTGGATTGGTAGGAGGGAAAGACTTCGCGCGCACCCCAGAGTTCGAACCTGAAGGGTTTGCCGGAACCCCACATCCGACAACCTCGAGGTCCTTGTTTTGTAATATTTGACATTTTTTTGTTTTTTGTACACATGTTGATTGGCTTGAAGAAGGTCTATCTAGTTACTTTTTGATAATTTTTGTTTTTTGAACACATGTTGATTGGCTTGAATGAATGTATATCCTGTTACTTTATGACATGTTTCCAAAACATCAACCTCGATGTTAATTCAACTAATAGCACGGAGCACTATATACATTCAACACAATTAAATGCTTTCCAAAAAAAGTGATATGATTTCTGTGAAACTTATAAGTCATGTATGTCAAATTAACCTCTCTGTACTTGTTCTCAAATTAACCTCCGGGCCTTTTTGCCGCATATCACACACATCTTGTTAAGTTGAACCGTTTATGTTCTCTTCCCTAATCGAAAACAGTTCATTCGACTGAACCGTATGCTGTATATCACACACACCTTGATCTGGCTAACCGTTTCTACTGCTTTCCCTAATAGCAAACAGTTCATCGGAGCAAACTGTATGTCGTATATCGCACACACATTGATATGGCTGCCCGTTTCTATTGTTCTATCTAATCGCAAACAGTTCGTCTCGATCAACCGTATGCCCTGCATCACACACGCAACTAAAATCTGAACCGTGTTTGATGGCTCCCCCATCGCAAACGTTTTGCACCTTTTTTGACGGTTTTTTTACACCACCGTTTGCGGTTATTGCATTGCACAGAGTTTCGTCGAAGGGTCTCTAATCGTAGTGTCGCGTTAGCAGCAACCTGCAGTAGTGCATATTTGATGGCTGTTAAGCCTGCTGCCGGTAACATTGCCTTCCATTTTATATCTGCTTTAACAGCATGCTGAAACCAACACATTCAAGCTATCATTTGGAGATGATGTTGTTTACCTTTGCTATATTTGTTTGATGTTAAGGTTGATGTACTTATCATGCCTTTCCACTACTTACGCAGGACAACAATAGGAGTGGCCACCATTTTCCGCCGAGGTTAGCTTCATCCCTCGGCTTGTACTCCCCCCGTCGTTCCATAATGTAGTGCATATAGATCCAGGCCTGGACACATGTTAGCTTCTAATATCTACTTGTTGCTTGTAGGTACATATGCCCTTGGCAAGGATCCACGCATCGACCCTTTTTGCTTATGGGGCAATGAGATATTCATGAATAAGCATCAAGTGAGGAAACTGATAAGGATTATTAGCAAAAAGATATGAATGGTGGCAAGAAAATTATTTGTTTATGCTCTATCCAACACAACAGTGAGTTGTAGGATGGTAACTACAAACTCTGCAGCCTTCTCTTTTTACTGCCCACAATGAGTTGTTAGACAACAATGTCTGAATCTTTTTCGTTCCCAGTGGTTCCCGAAGCAGTTCACACAAGATTACCTCGCAAAGTACATGATTGGTGGACACGCAATGAAGGTTAAAGTATTTCATCTAGACTACAATGAGCATCGAGAAGTCATAATGAAGACAGTGAAGGATGGACGGGCAGCCATCACAAGGGGTTGGCCTAGAGTCATGCGTGCATTACGCATGGAGGAGGGCACAATATGGGCATTCCACTTCACCTTCTCCGGCAACCAGAATGTCTTTCGCCTCTCTCTTTACAGTCTTTAGTACAACTGTGGTTCATCATTCTTTACTTGGTGCTTATGTAGTTCTTCAGTATATGTACCTGTGCATCAAATTATGCATTCGTGGTTGAACCTATATTTGTAATAAACATGGCAGGATTTGAAATAAGTGATTTCCTACTTCCAAATTCAAAACATGTGATTTTAAATTAGGGATTAATTAGGGATTACACTGCACATGGTTTGCGAAAGCGAAACGTCTGCGATAGACGTGGAGATCAGAAATGTTTCTAGGATCCACTACGTGTGCGATCAATCTCCACTGCACACAGGACATCCTCTTCAAAACTGTTTGCGTTAGGCCACCTTGCGCAAACGTTTACCACATAAAAACTATCTCAGATGGACAGCCTTTGCCACACAGTTTCTTCTATGCACCGTATCTGATGCATTCAATAACGCAAATGATAAAATTGTTAATATCGCGTGCAATGGCAACGCTATCACAAACGATTTAACGGGAAAAATTGTGTGTGATGTACCTGTGAACGGAAACGTTTTCCTCGGAGCAACTGTGCGGGATGTACATACAAATGGAAACATTTAGCGGGGACTGACTGTGTGGGATGTACTTGCGACTAGAAAAAATTTCACATGTATAATTGTATTTATTTAGCTCTATTGTACGTATTTCTGTATTTGAGCGCTCGCCGGTCACAAACGACCTCATTTTGTTGAGCGTGTGTGCCAGGAGGGCATATCCCTGACGGTTTCTAGGTCGTGTGGGAAGGACCCCCCTATCGCCATCACTCACTAGGCGACGGTTCCAAATGCCATCGAAGAAAGGGTTTTAAATCTGTTTGTATAGCACCGACGCGTACTAGTCATATGCTGACTACAAACAACCGAACAACAAAAAAACATTAAAAGAGGCATATGCTAACTATAACAGGCTTAACAACAAGCAAATATAGTCATTCCTATTGGTATTGTTGAAACTAGTATTGATGAAATTGTATTGCATAATAAATAGTTGCACATATAGAGCATCACACTGTGGATAACTGAAATAAACAAGGCATACTGCAAAACCCCAAATATAGCAATTAAAAGTGGAAATATTCTTACTACAAAAGGGGATCGACAAATGTCACGCTCACAATGCGGCTATATCTCCCACGTGTCGAGGCACGACTTAGAGGCATAACCGCATTATGGTTTTGTCGCAAGAAGGGTCATCTTCACACAATCCCATGTAATGAACAAGAATGGGATAAAGATTTGGCTTACAATCGCCACTTCACACAATACATAAATAAATCATACATCAATCAGAGTACACACATAGGTCCGACTACGGAACCAAAATAAAAGAAGACAACCCCAAAAGCTAGACCCCTGATCGTCCCAACTGGGCTCCACTACTGATCAACATGAAAAGAAACATAGTAACGACCAAGGTCCTCGTGGAACTCCCACTTGAGCTCGGTTGCATCACCTGCACTGGTATCGTCGGCACCTGCAACTGTTTGGAAGAATCTGTGAGTCACGAGGACTCAGCAATCTCACACCCGCGAGATCAAGACTATTTAAGCTTATAGGAAGGAAAGGGTAGTGAGGTGGAGCTGCAGCAAGCACTAAGCATATATGGTGGCTAACATACGCAACTTAGAGCGAGAAGAGAAGCAGCGGAACGGTCGTCAACTAGTAATGACCAAGAAGTGATCCTGAACTCCTACTTACGTCAAACATAACCCAGAAACCGTGTTCACTTCCCGGACTCCGCCGAGAAGAGACCATCATGGCTACACACACAGTTGATGTATTTTAATTAAGTCAAGTGACAAGTTCTCTACAACCGGACATTAACAAATTCCCATTTGCCTCATAACCGCGGGCATGGCTTTCGAAAGATAATACCCTACAGGGGTGTCCCAACTTAGCCCATTATAAGCTCTCACGGTCAACGAAGGATAAACCTTCTCCCAGGAAGACCCGATCAGTCTCGGAATCCTGGTTTACAAGACATTTCGACAATGGTAAAACAAGACCAGCAAAGCCGCCCGATGTGCCGACAAATCCCGATAGGAGCTGCACATATCTCGTTCTCAGGGCAACACCGGATGAGACTAGCTACGAGTAAAACCAGCCCTCAAGTTTCCCCAAGGTGGCCCCGCAGGCAGCTCAGTTCGGACCAACACTCGAAGGAGCACTAGCCCGGGGGGGTCTAAAATAAAGATGACCCTTGAGTCTGCAGAACCCAAGGGAAAAGGGGATAGGTGGTAGCAAATGGTAAAACCAAGGTTGGGCCTTGCTGGAGGAGTTTTATTCAAAGCGAACTGTCAAGGGGTCCCATAAATCACCCAACCGCGTAAGGAACGCAAAATCAAGGAACATAACACCGGTATGACGGAAACTAGGGCGGCAAGAGTGGAACAAAACACCAGGCATAAGGCCAAGCCTTCCACCCTTTACCAAGTATATAGATGCATTAATTAAGATAAGAGATATTGTGATATCCCAACATAAACATAATCCAACAAGGAGCAATCTTCATCTTCACCTGCAACTAGCAACGCTACAAGAGGGGCTGAGCAAAAGCGGTAACATAGCCAAACAATGGTTTGCTAGGAAAAAGGTGGGTTAGAGGCTTGACATGGCAATATGGGAGGCATGATATAGTAAGTGGTAGGTAGCGCGGCATAGCAATAGAGCGAACAACTAGCAAGCAAAGATAGAAGTGATTTCAAGGGTATGGTCATCTTGCCTGAGATCCCGCTAGGAAGAAGAATGAGTCCATGAAGAAGACAAACGGACGAAGTCGAACAAATCCTCACAACTCCGGAACGAAACCGAAGCTAACGATAGAAGCAAACCGGAAAGAAGCAAACAACATAGTAAACAACCACCACATACACATGACATGATGCAAAAACAAGTATGATGCATGTCCGGTTTAAAGAGGCATGGCATGGCAAAGTGCACAAACAAAACTACAAGTTAAGTGGAGCTCAATATGCAACGAGTTGCATATTGACGAAACACCACATCAATTATTTAGTTCTCTCTCGTTTATGTACCCGACAATATTAAATGTTATTAAACATGGCAAGAGGTGAAGCATAAATAAACTATCTATTTAGGCAAGTTTAAATGAGGCCGGAACAACAAACAACAAATCCGGAAATTCCTCATATGCATATTTTGGAATTGGTACTGTTCTGCCCTAAACACAATTTTAATGTTGTTAAACAGCAAAATGAAGTGCACCATGTTAAACTAGGCATCTTTCTACCCCATTTACATATAAAGTTTATTAAATTCCGAGTTACGGTTAATTAGTTATGAACTAAAGTATTTTAACATGCTATTTAAGCAAATTTAAACAAACAGCATTTTAAACATGGATGAGAATGACATATTATTAAACTACACAAATTTCTGAGCATTTTACATGTTTGAATCATTTTAATCCGATGCACGGTTAAAGAGTTATTATATGCATGATGTTTGAGGGTTTTTCTGTAAAACTGTAAATTCCTGGATAATGGACAACATCGCAGACGGGAAAAAAAACATGATCCGGGCCGCATCTGGAGGGGCTGGGGTTCTCACCATGGGCCATGGCCCAGATCGGTGGAGGAGGCTCGCGGGTAGCAGCTGGGCTGGAGGCCGGTCAGTGGAGGAGGCAGGCCGAAGCGGGCGAGCTGGTGGCCTAGGGGACTGGTCAACGCCAGGCGAGCGAGCTGCAGCGGTCGTCTCGTCTCGGCTCGTCAGGAAACAGAACAGCGGCGGCGGGACTTGAGGCAGGGCTGGCAGGCGCGGGAAGCGGCGGGTCGACGAGCTCGAGCAGAGGGACTTGGCGGGACATCGGAGAAGCTCCAGGGCGGCGTGGCTCGAAGACGAACTTGGCGCGGGGTCGGGGAGGAGGCCGCAGGTGAGGGAGGCGCTCGGCAAGAGGTGAGGCAGGCAGCGGCGACGGGGACGAGGTGAGGAGGCACTCGGGCACCTGCGCGCTGGATCGAGGGCTCGAGGAGCTCCACTCCTTTGGTGCTGGACACGCACGGGAGCCAGGAGGGGAGGCGGCTGCGAGCAGTGGGGAGCGACCATCCATGGCGTCGGGCAGGGAGGCCCACGGACGGCGAGGACGGCGAGTGGACAAGGCGCTAGTTCCCGGCGACGGGGTGGTTCGAGGCGACGGCAACGACTTCACAAGGGACCGCGATGGCCATGGAGCTTAGTTCCCTGTTGAGACAGAGAGAGAGAGGTGAATACAGAGGGAGCAGGAAGAAAGAGGGAAGGAGACAAGGCATGGCGCTGGACCTGTTGCCGGTGGCGGCGACGCTTGCAGGGAGGTCCGGCGACCTGGGGAACGGATTCGGGCGGCGAAGAGCTCCTGTGCAGCATGGGGAGCCCGCCTCCTGGTGGCTTGCACGGGCTGCAAGAGAGAGGCGCGGGGTAGCGAGGCCGAGGCAGGGGAATGGCGAGGCGGCACTGGTTTTGCAGGTGAGGAGGGATCGAGGCGCAGAGGGTATCGGGCTCCAGATCGATGCGAGGAAGGGCGGCCTTGGAGGAAGAAGGTTGCGAGGAGGCCTTGGCGCGGAGGAGATCGACTCCTCTGGATCGAACAGGGAGGAGGAGGCAGGGGCTCCTGCTCGTGGCCGGAAAACACGGGAGGAGGTCGGAGATGGATGGTGGTTGGCTCGGCGCTGAAACCAAGGGAGAGAGTGGCGGCGGCGTGGGGATTTGGTGGAGATTGGATAGACTAGGGCTAGGGTTGGACGGTTTAAATAGCAAGAGGGTTTTGGTTAGGGGTAATCGGACCCTTCGAATAAAATCGGACGATCGAGAAAAAAATAGGTAGGGAGTCCAAATAAGAAAACGGAGATGTTTTATAGATGTTAGGGGATGATCCGGACCCAAAGGTGATGACTGAGCGGGTCGGGTTCGGGGGCATGTTTCGGACGAGCAAGCGAGGGGGTCTAAGAGAGGTGATGAAGGCAAAGGGAGAAACGGCAACGATGAGCGAATGCAAGTTTTAAAACATGACGGCAACGAAGTGCCGATGCAATGCAAATGATGCGATGATGAAATGCAACAAACCAAAAAATCACACGACGAACTCGAAAAACAAGGAAGGCGTCTGGAGCGTCGGTCTCAGGGCGTTACAACAGAACAAATCATGAGTTCCCCCCTGTGAAGAGGCTCGGCAAAACAAATCATGGGTTTACTCACTTGTCACAGATGGGCTCCTTCCCATTGGAAGAGCATGGACTCGGCGTGCACTCCATGTTGCTACAAATGGGCTCCTTCCCCTTGGAAGAGCACGCCTATAGGGTGCCCTCTCTGATGTCCCATATGGGCTCTTTTCCCTTGGAAGAGCTGGAGAGGATGCCATCCTCGTGCTCGCCGTCGATGGGGTCTGACCTGGTAGCTGAGGATCCCAAGCCAGCATCGCAGAACGTGTCCTTCAATATTGACAAAAGGGTCTCGATGGCAATGTAGGATGCAAATTCCTGACAATGAGACAGAGGAGATTAGCAGCGGGGCCATGGATGAGGTCGACGACGGTTAAACCCGAGGGGTTGGGGTGGGCCACTTAACCTGTGACATAGCCCGCGTCAGGCCGTCGTGGTCGACGACCTCGATGTCGTAGCCGGCGTCTATGACATACTAGCATACTCTAGCCCATTCATTGAGAGCTTGCAGCCAGTAATCATCGTCAGCTTCCTCGGAGGCCACCTCGCCGACGTCAGGCAAAGAGGCCATGACAAACCTCTTTTGGGCCATTCACTCTTCGAGTTCCACGGGAAGCGTAACCGGGCTTAGGCTACGACGCTCCAGAGTGGGGGATGGGATGGGGATCTATGGGAAAGGGGCGTTTGGCAGGCGTCATCTAAGAAACCCAGGACGGCTAGGGTATGGAGATCGGTGGGTAACCTGCACGGGCAAACCGACAGATGTTGACAATGGAGGCAGTGTGGTGGCGGTGGCGACGACCTAGCTAGGGTTTCGAGTGAGGGAGGGGTGGTGTGTGAGAGATAGAGAGAGCGGAGGTTTTGGGGTGTGTGTGGAGGGGGGGCCAAGGTGGTGTTTGAGGAAATTCCACAGCTACTGAAAATTTACTAGGCAAGAGTAAAATGTCAGGGCTACTAAAAATTTGGATCCAGGGATTGAAGCAGAGCGGGAGTAACAAGCATCGCACATGGTCAAAACATAATAATCATGTTCTCTCAAACAGAAAAACCCTCCAGGCGAGCAGATATTCTTGAGATTGTGGGGGGTGTAGGCGGGAGTAAAATGCCAGGGCTATTGAAGAAGAGCGGAAGTAACAGACATTGCACATGGTCCACACATAATAATTGTGTGCTATCAAATAGAAAACCCTCCACGCGGGTAGATATCTTCGAGATTGCGAGGGAAGCATGCAGGAACGGGAGCAACAAACATCCCACATGGTTGAAACATAATAATCGTGTGGTCTCAAATAGAAAAACCCTCCAGGCGGGTAGATATTTTCAATAGCGGGAGCAATAAACACTGCAGATGGTCGAAACATAGTAATCGTGTGCTATCAAATAGAAAAAACCTCCAGGAGGGTAGATATTTTTGAGATTCGGAGGGAAGCGTCATGGAGCCCAATCTACTATGCTGATGTGAGTGACAGGGGCACGAGTGTGGCACACGGGTAGTCTGAGGGAACCATGTTTGTTGCATCCCCAATCCCGGACTGTTGCTGCATCGGACTTGTGTCCAATGCACAACTTTGATATGGCACCTGTCGTCCCACATAGTGCACATTATTGCTAGTCCGCCACCCCCACCCCCACTTCATGTCAGTGGTAGGGGAATCCTAGCTATGAACGCATGCCCCCAAATTACTAGGTCTGACATCTCACCCTACCATAACACAAAACCTATAGGAGTCCATGATGGTCAAACCCCCTTTCGCTTCCAGTCAAAGGTGGACCGTGTGCGGGCCCAAAAATGTGTGCTTGTTGCGCGAGATGGGTGATACCACATATGAACCATATGTGGGTGACCCAACTATATGTATGAAAAGGGTGTGGTGTGATATTTAGATACCCAATTCACAATTTTGATGTTTCATATTTGCCTCGCAAATTAACTAGACATCCTCGACCCCAACGAGGTTCCAGGAAGTGAGAAGTAGTGCTCCCCCGCCCAAACACACACACCGGTATAGTGAGGTGCTATACAAATGGTTCTTAACCCCTCTCCCTGATGGCATTTTGAACCATTGCCTAGTGAGTGTGGTCGATAGCTAGGGGGGTCCTTCCCACACGACCGAGAAACCATCGGGGATAGGCCCTCCGGTCACACACGCTGGGCAAAATGAGCTCTTGTGCTACCGGCGAGCGATCAAATACGGTTATACATATAATTGTGTTAAAAAAATACAATTATACAGGCCCAATCATTTCCAGTCGTAAGTACATCCCACACAGTCAGTCGCAGACAAACGTTTCCGTTCGTATGTACATTCCACAAAGTCAATCCAAGGAATATGTTTCCGTTCGTATGTACATCCCACACAGTCAATCCAAGAAGTATGTTTTGTTCATATGTACATTTCACACAGCCAATTCAGGGAAAATGTTTCCGTTCGTACGTACATCACACACAATTTTCCCCATTAAATCATTTGTGATAGCATTGCCATTGCAGACGATATTAACAATTTTACCGTTTGTGTTACTGAATGCATCACACATGGTGCGTAGAAGAAACTGTGTGGCATAGGTTGTCCATCACACACACTTTTTATGTGGTAAACATTTGCGCATGGTGGCATAACGCAAAAAGTTTTCAAGTGGAAGTCGTGTGTGATTGTTCATTGATCCAACACGTTTTATTCCTAGAAACTATGTGCGTTGTGTGAGGTCATCGCCCCCGGTGTTTTCTCAATAACTGTTTGCAATATAAAACCCGATTAGTAGGCTAATTAGCCTATTATTAATAATCCATTTATTATTCTATTTGACATTTCATATTAAGTACACAATATCTTTCATTTTCTTATTAAGGAAGCAGGATTCCATAACTGAAATACATCAGGGTACAACATCATATAGCTTCAGCACTCAGCTACCCCATTACACAACTGCACCAGCACCAAGTTTCACATGAAACATCTATAACCTTTTGAAATTAGCATCATAGACAGTACATAGACAAATGAATCTCATCTGGAAAACTGCTCAAGTAGAAGGCGAATATTGAGCCTTCATTGATGCTGAAGGTCTTTGCAACTTTAGGCCCGTGCCTGTGGATGATTGACCGTCCATCCTTCGTCCTTTTCAGGAAGACTTCAATATTGAACCGTGGGTGTTATATGAATACCTTCCTCGCCTCCTGACCATACAGGTGGGTTGAGAGGTAATCATAAGTGAACTACTTTGGAAAGGCCTGCAAACAAGGATATGCATAAATATCTTCTCTAGATTTGAAATGGCGCAAAGGCATAAATGTGCAAGACTTGTATGTTAAAGACAAGGTGTGTTAACTGCAACAGGCCTAATATTTAAAAACAATCAAACATAGTCATTCAAACTTGTATTGTGCAGGTCTAAGTACACTAGCTATTGGCCCTGTTTGGATCCATGGGTTAGAGTTAGTTTGAGCTAGTTTGGCCTCAAATAGCCCTAAAGTATCCAAACATGAGGGCTAGTTTGAGCTAGTTGCGTCTAACCCACCCAAAAAAACTATCCCA